>NC_072446.2:56532500-59032500 GCF_028878055.3 Symphalangus syndactylus
CGCGGGGGTGCCCCACATCCTCAGACTACACCAATCCCCTTCCTTCAGCACCTGTTCTAACTGAGGGACAGCACTTAATGGTGCATGTAAATAGACACACGTGTGCTAATACACAGGGCTTGCAGGAGGCAACAAAAGGGAGGCTGCTCCTGGACACGGGCTTTCCTAAAAGTGGGAAAAAAAAGAAGAGAAGGAAGCCAGGCTTCAGGGACGGGCAGGTCACAGTGAATGGGGATGCAGGAGTGTTAGGATAGCTCCAACATCTTCCAGAGACATCTCCCCGCTGCAGCCGCTGCCATTATCCTTGTTATTAGCATTACTATTAAGACTTCCAGGCCGGGCGCAGTGGCTCACGCCTGTAATCCCAGCACTGGGAGGCTGAGGCGGGCAGATCACAAGGTCAGGAGATCAAGACCATCCTGGCTAACATGGTGAAACCCCGTCTCTACTAAAAATACAAAAAATTAGCCGGGCGCGGTGACAGGTGCCTGTAGTCCCAGCTACTTGGGAGGCTGAAGGCAGGAGAATGGCGCAAACCCAGGAGGCGGAGCTTGCAGTGAGCCGAGATCGCGCCACTGCACTCCAGCCTGGGTGACAGAGCAAGACTCTGTCTCAAAAAAAAAAAAAAAAAAAAAAGACTTCCATACAAGCCATTCTTTTCTGCCTGAAAGGTTTCCACGTGGGTTTTATCCTGAAAGGTACATCTTGCTGTAAGGTTTAAGCTAAATATGTCCACTACAAAGGTAGACGAGGGTAAAAAGCTGCTTTTAAATCAGAAGAACACATGAGCTGTGCGTATGGGGTTTTCTTAAAGCAGTTGCCTTTCAAGTCTTCATCTGACATTCCCACCAAGGATTGTTGTGCGGGGTTATCCACAAAAAGTAGGGTTGGGACAGGGGGAGGATTATTAGTATCAAAATTGTGCCAACATTTAGACATTTCAAATACATCTAAAGTGACGTCGTTATCAAAACAGATTTTCTTTTCACTGACATTTGCAATAGATCTTTGGTGATGTAATGAGTGGGCTAAGGCTGCCCTATATAAAGGGACGGAAGATGGGACATGTTTTGGTTTTTTCCTCTCGACTTCCCTTTCCATTGCTGGAAATAATTTTGGAAATAAAGCAAATCAAATGCAAACTTACCCATGAATGCAGCACTGACTACAACGTAGAAGCACAATGCCAGGAAACGGGCCTCCCCGGGGCTTCACGCAGCACTAACCGCCCACGTGTGGCGTGTCTGATGTTTACTCCTCACCGTGGCGCTGGCTCTGTCCCTCACACACTGTTTGGAACTTACGATGCAGGGGAGTGGGTGTTACTGGCCTCTGAGAGCCTGCTGGTTTCATCTTTGTGTAAAAGAACAGCTTTTGCATTTCCAAGGCAGACTGAAGAATTAGTTTGCATTTAAAAAATGGGTGCTCAGGCAGAGCCCTTGCGTGGAGGGCTTCAGCGGCTTCCGGCTGTTCCAGCGGTGGCAGAGAGAGCAGATCTCTCTCCAGGAGCACCACTCCCTGAGTCCCTTGTTCTCCCCTTCCTGATCAAAGGGCTGAATCCTTCAGAATACAAGTTCTGGAGTCAAGGAGATGCCAGTCCCAGTTGCAGCTCTGCACTGAATGTGTTTTACTGCATGGCTTGGGATGGGTCACGTTGGGACTCAGAACATCATATCCTGAAGTGTGGCACCTTGATATGCTGAGTACTTTGAGCCGAAGGACACTGGAGAGGGGTCAGAAGCAAGTTCTCTCTGACTTTCTGCCCTCCTGTCTCCCATCCCTCTTCTCCCGCAAAGTGAATCACAGAAACCACAATTCCTATTGCCCAAAACAGGTCTCTCTCAAAAGCAAGCCATACAACCCAGAAAGGCCACTTTCTCCCTTCTCCCATCTCCCTTGAAGATTCTCATTCCAGAAGAGTTCTGCCTCCTACTTAGGTGGAAAAATCCAAGTCAGAGAGGCTAAGAAGAAGCTGAACACACAGGCATGCTAGGTTTCCCCCTTAATCTCTTGCCATTAGATTATACCCTTTTTGTCCAATCACATTTTTATATGGCTGTCCATTTTTCATCAAACGTAAGTGTCAAAACAAATAATTTTCCCTGGGTCTTTGGATCTTCATTTCTGAAGCTTCCTGTGTCATATGAAACTTGATTAAATACATTTGTTATGCTTTTCTCTTGTTAACCTGTCGTTTGTTATAGGAGTGTCAGTTGAGACCCTTATGATGGGGAGGAAAGGTGTCTCCCCCTTCTTCCTTTAAAGTCATCTGTCCGCTCTGAATCTTAGTTTTTTAAATCTGTAAAATGGAGCAGAAAATAACAGCAAAAATAAATATGGTGCTTACTGTGTCTCAGTGTTATGAGGACAGATGTTTATTAGCAGAATTGCAGGCAGGCTGGCTCCAGAGACTAAGCTCACGACCCCACACAAGGCCACGAGGCTCAAAGCTGTGTCTCTGCCAGCTTGGAAGGTGTGAAGGAACCCTTCCCCCAACTGAAATCCAGCATATGGTTTCACCCTGAGCTGCTGCCTAGAGGTGGGGAGGGCAGGAGGAAGACTGTGCTCCAGCGTGGCCAGAGCTGCCAGAGCAACACAAGGATTCTGATGTTATGTTTCCTTCTAATTGGAGTGGACGTATTAGAAGTGAATAGTTTGAATGAATTTTTACACAGTGAATATAACTATGTAATCTGTAATCAGCCCAAGAAACAACAGAATGTAACTATCACCCCAGAAGCTCTTGCACATCCCCACAGTCTCTAACCATCATCCTGACTTCTATCACCACTGACTAGTTTTGCCTGTTTTTGTACCTTAATATAAGTGGGATCATACAGCCCATACTTTTTTTGTGTCTGGTTCAATGTTGTGTTCATGGATTCAACCATGTTGTTGTGTGCAGTTGTGGATCATGGTAGATTATCACCATTGTTGCACAGCATTCTGTTGTTTGAACACAGCACAGTTTATCCTTTCTGTTATTGAGAGACAGCTAGGTAGTTTCCAGTGCTTGTCATGAACAGTGCTGCCGTGGATATTCTAGTACCTTCGTTGCATGTATATATGAATTTCTGTTGATTCGGGGAGTGGTGGTGTTGGATCAGGGAGCACGCATATGTTCAGCTCTACTACTCAGTGCCAAGCAGTTTTACAGAGTGAGTGCATCAATTTATGTTCCTCCAGAAGCAGATGAGAATTCCAGTTGCTTTATTTAGATCCTTGTCAACACTTGGTTTTGCTCATCTTTCTTTAGCCATGTTGGTGGGTGTATAGTGGTACTACATTGTGATTTTAATTTGAATTTCTCTAATGAATAAGGAAGTCAAACAACTTTTCATGTTTATTGGCCATTTGAACATTCTCATCTATGAAGTTCAAGTCTTTTTGCTTTTTTCCTTAAAAAGCAAAGTTGTCTGCCATTTTCTTATGGATTTTTAACAGTTCTTAAAAATATACACTCTGGATACGCATCCTTTGTTGGATGTCTCTATCTTTATCTATAGTAAAGTCTCTTGCTGACCAACTTCCATCCTGGTCTGTGATGAAACAATAATCTACCCACTGACGATCAAATCACACTATTTCCAAGAGAATTTTGATGTTTCTACACAAGCCAGTGGATCCTGAGAAATATGTCTAGCAGGACATAGACAAGGCTGAACCTCAACCCTAAAATGGCCAACATCTTGCTTTTGAGTGACGGTTGCCACCTTCTTACCAACGGAAACCACACCGTGGCTTAACATGTACTGTATCTTGGACAGAGACTATGGAGATATCCAATTACCAGACTACCCCCACTTTTTAGCAGCATCCAACCCAGACCTGCCCCACTCCATCATCTGTCCTCAGAGTCATGCATCCCAAAGCCAACCTTCCCCTTACAGAAACACTCCCAAAGTTCCTCTGGGCAGGTCTAACCTTGCTTGCACTTGCTAAAAAAATCAAATGTTGTACTGTGTATGACTACAAATATATTCCTAGTCATCTTCAGTTGGTGGGCTTTGGGTATATTATTTATTGAGAGAGAGAAATTTAGACTCACTTCCAGTGAGAGTACTGAGGAGTGGATTGAGGGGTGGTTTTAGCCCAACATAATCTCCATCAGCAGCATCTCTCCCTGCGATGATTTGAGTGCATCCCCCAAAGTTCACGTGTTGGAAACTTGATCCTCAATGTGGCAAATTAAGAGGTGGGACCGTTAAGAGGTGATTAATGCCATTATTGTGAGGGTGGGCTCCTTAAAACAAATAAACAAGTTCAGCCTCCCTATCTTCTCTCTCCCTTTCCCTCTCTTTGCCCTTCTGCCATGGGATGACACAGCAAGAAGGACCCTGCCAGATGCCAGCCTCTTGATCTTGGACTTCCCAGACTCCAGAACCATGAGTAACAAATTTCTATTGTTTATAAATTTCCTAGTCTGTGATATTATGTTATAGCATCACAAAATGGACTAACACACCCTCCCAGCACCCTAAATAAACATGCAATCTAGGTCCAAGATTCTTTTTGTTTGTTATGCAGACACAACTTCAAAAATAACCCCAGTCCTACTCTCTCAAGCAAATCACCTCCCCTAAGACTCTCTTATAAAAAATGTGGAAGCCCCTATTTCTCAAGCTAATTTCTCTTTGGCTTGAAAATCATAGCAGCTGGCCTTTTGAATTGCTTTGACCAATAGAATCTACTGGAGGGGAAGTTGTGTCAGTTTTAAGCCTAGGCCTCAGTATGACCTGCAGCTTCTAATTGATCTCTGGGAACCCTGTTTGTCTGCCATGTGAATAAACCTGGCTAGCCTGGTGAAGGATGACAGAGCATGTGACTCAGTTACTCTCATTGCCCAAGCTAACAGCCAACTAACTGTCCAAAACCAAGCTGGTCTAACTGCTGACAGCTGACTACAGAAACATGAGAAAGGCAGCCAAGACGAGAAGAACCACCCAGTTGAGTCCAGCCCAAATTACTGACCAAGGGAATCATGAGTTAAAAAAATAGCTATTGGTTTAAGCTACTAAAATGTAGCATCATTTGTTACACAGCAAAAGCTAACTGATACAATAGCACTCCTTTGAGAGCTGAGCTGAGATCACTTAATGAGCCCTGAGGATGGTTAGTCATCATTACTCAAAGTAGAATTCTTTTCAAACTCCTGTAAAATACTCTGTTAAAAAGAGTTCTGTGGTCAATTTTGAAAACCCAGCTATTACACTTCCTTTGTGCAGAGTCATGGCCCAAATTGCATATTTAAAGTTTGTGAGAAACCCTGCATTTAGAAAATACATAGTAAGTTAACATTTCTTAAACACTTGATTAAGAGATCCTCATTTTCTATACAATACCTATGAGTATCATTCTTTCACTAGTGTCCTGAGAAAACAATTTGGAAAATGCTGGTCTAGATCTACAAATGAGCCTTGGCTTCCAATCTGTACCTTATACACCTGCTAAGGAGCCTCAACTTACTAAGGCAGTCAGGGGTCTCTACATATAGGTGTAGGAATAGCTAAAATGGCTCAGGCCTGTAATTCCAGTACTTTGGGAGGCGGGTGGATCACTAGGTCAGGAGTTTGAGACCAGCCTGACCAACATGGTGAAACCTTGTCTCTACTAAAAATACGAAAAAATTAGCCAGGCGTGGTGGTGCATGCCTGTAATCCCAGCTACTCAGGAGGCTGAGGCAGGAAGATCACATGAATCTGGGAGATAGAGGTTGCAGTGAGCCAAGATCATGCCACTGCACTCCAGCCTGGGTGACAGAGCGAGACTCCGTCTCAAAACAAAACAAAACAAAACACAACAAAAAAACCATTTTGGATGTCAAACAGGACTCTCCACACTTAAAAGAGATTGGGGATTGCCTCTCTTGGTCTCAGATTGCCTGTTGCTTTTTGTAATTGTAACTGTGAGGCCAGTAGCCTGGCCATAGGTAGGCAGGATATAAAACCCTCCCTAGAAAGGGCTGTAATAAAACCAGTGCTGGCTCCAGAGAGTAGACAAGCCACACAGCAGTAACTGCCAACATTCTATATTTACAGAAAACTGGCACTTCACAAATACCAAGCTTTGCTATTTATGTAGCTGTTTCTCATCAATATATGTGGGGATTCTGTAATTATCACAAGTGCTATTCAAAGGCTTCTGGAATCTCAGACAAATGAGCATAACAGATAGAGTCAACTGAACCCTGCAAACACCACTGCCCCAGGGCTTCTGTTCTTTTATGCAGCCTTGTTGCTCAGATGAGAACGAAGAACCAGGACAGGGCCAAGGCCAAAGCTACAACAAGGCTTTATCCTGGTAGCTCTTCTTTCAAGATGTGGGACAGCTGGGGAAGGCAGCTGGTCTACCTGTCTTCATCTACTCCATCTTATAGCCAGCAAAATCTTTCCAAGATATAGATATGGTTGGGTCAACTCCTTGCTTGATCAAATCCCCTTAATGGCTTTCAATGCTGCTGGGATAAAATCTAAACTCCTTAGGCACTGGAGACCCTCAAAGATCTAGGTCTCTCTCCTGCCCAAGCTCTTGCCATTTCCCATCTTGAGCCAACCATGCCAGCCACAGTGAGTGCCCTATATTTATAAGCACAGGTGCTTGGTGTTCTCTCTCCCCTCTGCCTCTGCATACACTGTCTCACTGCCTGGGATACCCTTCCTTGCCCCCTTCACCTGGCTCCACATAGGTATTGCCTCTTCTTCTAAGGTTGCTGTGGCAGATGGTTTTCAAAGATGGCCATGGAATTATCACTGCATCCCACCTGCTCTTCTGCAGTGTGACCTTGCAACTCTTCTTACATCTGGGCAGGCAGGAGTGATGGTGGGCCAATTTCAGGGGTAGCCACGAAGTACCCAGCAGCCCCTGCTTTCTGCCTCTTGGAGATCCAAGCTTCTGCCTAAACCATTCAGCCTCCTCTGTTAGAGAGAGAAGCCACTTGGAGCAGCATAGAGACACTAGCTGTGTGAATGGGGCCATCATGGATGTTCAGCCCCATAGAGCATTCACATGACTTTAGGTCCAGCTCTTGTCTGACTGCAAGTGCATGAGAGACCTCAAGCAGGAGCCACCCAGCTGAGTGCAGTCAACCAATAGACCCAGGATTGATAACAAATTGTTTTAAGCCATTAAATACTGGGTGTTTTGTAATGCAGCAGTAGATATCCAGAAAGGTAGCTCATGCTGTGCCCAAGAAGAATCAGGCAGTTCTGAAATTCAGCTAATATGTGTTGGTTTGGCTGAACTGGATGTTGACAGCTGATATCTGTCTGCTTGATCAGCATCTCTGTTGCCTCCAGTTATTAAATATCTTGAATGACACCCCAATCAAGGGGCTGCCAATGTGCTCTCTCAATAGCCTGTGCTGACCTCTTTATACCAATTAATATCCTATCTTTCAGCTGTGGCAAGTCACCCTACTTCTGTGACTCTCAGGTGTCTATGGTACCTAGCTCTGAGGGTTGCCAGGGTGGAATAAGACGGTGTGTGGAACACCTAGCACAGTGTCTGGTGCAAGTGCTCCATAGGCAGAGCCTTTCAGCTCTGAACATGTCACCTACCACTGAGCTCCCCATTCTGCAGACACTCAGGAGTGCTTGTCAAAGGTAGCAAAACGGATGCTTGGTTTTGATCCTCTGTTGTCTGCCCTCTTCCAGAAGATGAACTCAGGTAAATGGCTTGGTGGGAGGCTCTGCCATAGCTACCCCAGGAATTCTCCTCCAGGACAGACAGCCGGGCTCATTTCCAAGATGGAGCCCCAGTGTGGTGCTGACTCCATGACCACAGTGGACTTGGGCACCAGAGGCTGGGACAGGCCTGGGGATGCAATGCCCCTTGTGGATGAGGGAGCAGTGAGGGCAGACCCAAGCACTCAGGGGTCTGGACATGGAGGGCTGCGGGGCCTGTCCACAAGTGTCCAGCCCTGCTTTGTGCTTGACTTGAGGTTGGCTGATTGGGCCCTGAGAGCAGAGCCACAGTCCCTGTCTCTATCCATGGCCTCCTGGGTCCCCTGGCTACGTACAGGAATCAAGGAACGTTGTTCTTGGATCCGTCGTCTAGATCAAAAGCTGAGAAAACTGATCAAACAACATGTCCGCTGCTCAAGCCTGGACTTCCTTCTAAGCCATTGCCATGGGAAGGGGGCTGCCCTCCTCACCACTGGAACACTGGAGCCCCATGGCCTGGAGTCAACCCCCAGTTCCACCATTCGTGAGCAGCATGCCTTGGGCAAGTTGCTTAATTTCTCTGTGCCTCAGTTTCCTCACCTCTAACATGGAGGAGATAATACTTCTGTCATGGGAGGGCAACAACTCATTTAACCTCTCTGAGCCTTAATCATCCATCTGCAAAATGGACATGAGAACAGCCACGTGTCGGGACACTCTGATCTCCACATGGGGGCTTGGAAAGCTGCTTCTACTTTTCTTTGTGGTCTAACATTTCCCAGTTCATACCTTGGGAGACAGCAGGCTCCTCAGAGGCGGGGGCCATGTCTTATTTATCCCTCCCTGTCTCCATTCTGCATCACTCGTTTATAAAGCTCTTCATAATACTTCTTCGTTTGACTGAACCTGAGGTATTTACACATACACTGGCTAACCACAGTATAAACAAGTTTGTTTCCTTGGACTAATTCCTCCTCCAAGCCTTACTTTACTCATTTATAAAATAGGGAGGATTGTACATTCTTGGATGGATGTTAATCAACACTCTAGAGAGTACAGGGAAGGCCCCAGACACCTCTTGCCACACGGTGGGCCTCAGCCAATGCCAGTTCTCCTCCTCTTAATTGCCCAGGAGCAAAGCAACTGAACTGCTGCATTTGTACTTGACATATTTCCACATGCCATGTTTCTTTTATTCCACTCTTCCTTGTAAGCATCTTAGTAGGACAGAAGAATTCCTAATTACTTGATTGACTGCTTTTTTGCTTTGTTTTATTTTTTGGAACTTCTAGGAAAACTTCTGATGCACTCAATACCCACTTCTGGGTCCATTTGTGACTGAAAAATAAAATAGGTGACCAGTGGCCTGTTAACCTGGTGGCTGGGCTTACAGCAGAGAAGCAATAAACATCAGGGGGCCTTTCTGCTCAACTCCCATCCTGATGCATGTGGACAGGTTCAGAATTGGTGTGACTACAGCACACGGATAGGCTGAACCACAGGCAACCTAAATTAGGCACTGGCTGGCGTCTTGCCCTTACCTTTAATATTATTATTTTGGGGACAAGGACTCTTATTTATGATAGAGTCCTATTCCTTCTATGGAGCAGCTGTTCTGCCTGCACTGGTCAGGTGACTCTGTCTAACCCCAGGGCATGGAGCCATACCTGTTTACTCCGGACAGGTAGGTATGGAACGGACTCAGTCTATTTGCTATATAGTCTATCTACTATAGGAAGGGAGACAAGAAGATTGTGTATGTATATATACGTACATATACACACACATATACACACCTACATGTATATCTCACATGCATACAAATGCACATTTATTCAGAATCACACTTTAAATAGCTGTGCCTAATATGTTAAAAAATAGTGCCTATTGTATTTTACAAAAGAGTTGGAGTACCATAAATATACATTGTGTGTGTGTAATGTGTACACTGAGATCTAAGCATGGGGATACAATTATCCTCCAGGTTTGATCCTCTATAAAGGAGAGTAATGGGTCTTGCCCCAAACTAATTCTGAAAAAAACCAAAGGCATGCAATCCAATGAATTTGGGCTTGTGTCCAGGAGAGAATGAGAGGTCCACAATCAGTCAAACTTCTGGTCCCATGAAAGCTTCTGATGCTAAAAAGCATTAAGCTAACTGCCAAAAGTACCCCTCTGCCTAATTCCTGTGGTCCACAGTACAGAGGAAAAGACAGCTGGAACAAGTTCAATAAGGGAAAAAAATAAAACCTCAGGCTTCTACCTTGGTGCATAAAACAGCAGCAATCACAGTGCTAATGACATAGCTGAGAAGGTAGGTTTCACGACCACCTTTGGAATCCACATTGGCAAGCAGCAGGGAATCTTTCAGTATTCTCAGGATACATCACGAGAATCAGTAAAAAGCATCCAAACCAAAGTCCCAATAGTGAGGGCCACGTGTAGACCTAATTTTCCTGTGCGCTTGGCAATTTCCAAGTAAAAGGACATGTCATCAAAAAATCTATTTGCAAATAGCTTCTGGGATTCTTGAGAGAAATGGTGAAGCATCTCAGGAAATAAGGACGGGTTAAGGGCACCAAAGGTAAAGAAATGGGAAGGCAAAGAGATGGGAAAATGGGCACCAACCTGTGTCCCCAGCTTATGGCCAGTGGGAGGATTGATGGCTGACAGTTTATTACAAATGTCCCCTGAACCAGCACTTTGGGATCTGGTTCCAAATTCCTAAATAAGTTGTTCAAACTGAAAGGACAAGTTATCTTTGGGGCCCTTGAGTTTCTTTAAACTGTGAAAACAAAGAAGCACCAGAAATGGGAAGAGCTCGGGAAAATTTTCAGGAGCCTTTAAAGAGGACAAAAAAGGATTTAGAATATCAGGGAAGCAAAGGGGTCTTAAAGAGCTTGGACTCCTGGGCCCTTACTAGGTGGAATCTTGGAGCCTGGGACAAACAGGACTGCTTACTTTCTAGTAGTTGCCTCTCAGGCTGAATGGGGTTAGAAAACCAAAGCCACATTTACAAACCTCACTCCACCCACCCTTAGTTGGTGATATGTTTGGGTATCTTTCATATGTGGGACACTGAATTTAGCTGCTGAAATAATATCTCAGTAGATAGAAGCCAATCCTTCAGGGAAAGAATTTAATTCAATAAAAGTTGGAGAACATTGTGATCTTCAGTAATGATGACGTTTGTTTAGATGCTATGTCTTTGTGCAAATGTTCAGAAAGGGCTCTGAATCACTGTTAAACTGTGAAATGTGCATGTCGTTGCAGGGCAGGGTTTCCACTGTCCCTGGATCTTTGCAATGCCCAAGCTATCTGGACCTCTTGGAGAGATGGGGCATGCCACTGGCATAAGAGACTTGTATGTTCTTACTTCATCTTGCTCTCTCCTGCCTCATGAGCAGGGGTTTCCTGAGTATTTAACTTAGTCCATGTCTCTTAAGGAAGATCTGGCCCCCCAAAGTTCATCTTGTTATGCTTAGGACTGTTGAAACCCCCAGAGCCTTATGAAACCACAGCTAAATCACTCACTCACCAGCTTAGTGGATAGACCCTATACTCAGACACCAAGATCTGAAGCACACTTCACTCATTCACCGTCACACTACACATTCAATGAGCACTTCTTCCATGCAAGGTGCCATGCTGGGCGTGATGGGGACATAAAGATGAGTAAGGCATGGTCCCAGGTCTCCAACATCATTCTGGGAAGAAGGGAAGGACATGTTACAGGAGAGCAACAAAGAAAAGTGGGAATTTAGAGTAGAGGGAGATCTGCGCTAGTGTAAAGTCCCACTCTTCCTTATAGAAAGTAAAAGAAAGCTTCAAGGAGGCAATGACTTCTAGCTGGACTTTGTAGTTGGATTTCAGGGAGACCAAAGGTTTTGGGGCCTAGGCAGGAACTGGGATTTCTTGGTGGGTGTTGAATAATTAATTTTTGCTAGACCATGATACACGGGGTTTATGAGAAGAGAAAAGCAAGACTGCAAAAATAGTCATCATATGGATTATGGGGATACTGAAATAACAATAATGACAATGGCCAACAATTACTGAGTCCTTACTAAATGCCCTGCTGTGCTCAAAGCATTTGGCATGGATTGATCAATTCTCATGCAGAGAGCCCTATGAAGTAGATGCTATCATTATCCACATTTTATAGAAAAATCAAGATACAGAGAAGGAAAATAACTTATACTCTTACTTTAGGTAGTATGTACCTAAAAAGCAGCAAGGCTGGGGTTTGAACCCAGGAAGTCTAACTCTGAAAACCCACTCTCCCCCACCATGCCATGTGGACCCTCTGATAGTGGGGGAGATGGAGGAAGGATAGTTCTGAGCAAAATGTGACCCGGACGTTGCTCTCAAGAGGTTGATCTGGTGTTGGTAGAGCTAAATTTTGATCGGAAGAGAATAGACTGAATTCAGGAAAGTCAATTAGATGGTCACTTTCTGGACAAAAAGTGACCATAGCCTGATCCAGCATAGAAGAGACGAAAATAATATGAGAGCTAACATTTCCTTGTGCCTATTGCAAGCGGGGCACTGGATTAAAGATGTTACACACTTTATCTTCTTTATCTTCATGAGGTAGGTGCTACCTCAGTGGAGACACTGAGGCCCAGAATATTAGGGGTCACACAGGCAGTACGTGGCATAGCCAGGGCTTGCACTCGTGACCTCCACACTAATCCTGGGAAGTGGTGGGAGGGCCAATGGGACTTGTCAAGTCCAAAATCAGAGCCAGCACTGGAGGAAATGCACTGAAGAGAACAAGTGTGCTTTGGGATCAGCCAAAACGCTTGCTCTTCATGGCTCAGTGGGTAGGAAGGGAAACGTGAGCTGAATAGAAAGAAGAACTGTCAGGGAGACCGGCAGTGGGGTGACATAGCACACCTGTGGAGGGTGTGACTATTCCAGGTGGAGTGTCGAAGCTGGGTAGCTGGATGAGAGGCAGGACATCCTCTCCCACTCCGCTACCTCAGAGTTCGTTCAGAAGAACTGCAGAAACTCCAGGAGAATCTGCCAGAGCCACCTACCTCAGGAGACTCCCAGAGGACCCTCGTGCGGCATGTGAATCCTCACCACACAGCTGCACCTGTGGAATGAGACACTGGGAAGAAGACTCAGGGGGAGTCTGCAGGCTGGGAGCTTCAGCTGAAGCCTAGGGGTGGGCACAGGTGCAAGTCTACCCCTCTTTGGGCGGCCCAGCTGGGTGGGATCTGGTGTGTGTTGTCACAGGCACCATCGGTGCCCATCCTCGTCCTCGGCCACTCACTTCCTGAGTATGCAAACCCCATGCTGTCCATTTGTGTGAGGGCTTTGGTGGGGCCGACTGGAAATGCTATGAGTTTGGGACCCCCAAGCAGCCCTCGACAGACGATAGAGAGGAGCTGGTGGATAAATGCCCTTCCTCCCCTGCCCTGCTTGGAATCATCAGCTGTGGATGTTCTCCATGACCTGCCAGTTCCCCAGTGGGATGAAGCTCCAGCCTCCTTCTCCCCAGCGGTCACTGGCTCTCCCACAGACCCTCAGGGCTGCCTTCCTTCTCTACCTCACTCCCCACAGTAGACTTCCTGGGACCATCCTCCAAACGAAGTCTCTGCCCTGGCCTCCTTGTCTGAGGGTCTGCTTCTGGGGGAGTCAGCCTGAGACAGCTGTCTCGGCTCCCGTAGCTCTTCTGGTGCGGGTCCTCAGGAGGAAGTGACTCCTCAAGACACTGGCTGCAGAACACGCTGCATATCCAGGTTCCTGGGATAGGGAAGCTTCTCTACTGTAAGATCAGATTCTTCTTAAGCTTGAATCCCCTATCCAGAGTCTCTACTATATAAGGGGGGCTGGCTTGGGAGAGAAAGGGGAAGGATGGCATAAAAACAAAACTCCTGCTGGATAGTGTTTATTCTGAAGTCTCAAGTCATGATAAGCAGCAGGTCTCGTTCTGTGGTTTTCCCAGGTACAAAGTTGTCAGAAAACTATTGGCAAAGAGACAAAACCATTGAGTGCCAACATGGAGTGTGTTCTGATAAATTGGAGCATTTGGTTGGCTATTTTATCCAGATTGATTTGCTGAATATTTGCTAAGACTAGTTCTTTAAGCTATGATATATGATCATTCCAAATAGTAGTACCTCATTATTTACTTAGCTTTTGTTCTTATGCTTTTCAGAGGAAAAAAATACTCCTGTAAATGGTAGATATAGTCAATCCGTAACTATGTTATGCAGATCTGTGACTGCTGCAATGTCAGCCCAGAAGAACAAATAAATAAAGCTTATTTACTATAAAAATAAATAAATAAAAAGGAAATACATGAAGTGGGGAACAGGTGGACCGAGTAATAAACAAGTAAGATGAAGAGGAGCATACAGCAGGTTGCATGTATCTAATCTCCACATGTAAACGTTTGGTATCTAAGCAATGTGCATAAGCTCTCTACTGAAGGGCAGGGATGAGCTAAAACACAAAATTATGTCTCCCCTACCACCATTTGGCACCATGATAAAATCAAATTGGAAACTGTTTACTTCAAAGCTCATTCCCCAAACATCCTTCTATCTTGCCCCGCCTGAAGACATTAACCAAACTGGTTGCAGGTCAACTCCGGCTGGAGCTTTTGCTGTGGATGTCGAGGAGGGACTGGAGTCTCAGGATTCTGTACGTCCTGCAGTCTTCGTGGGTTTTGCATAATAATAAAGGTAGGTGACATCTATGGAGGCTGTGCCTCAGAAGCAGGTGGTTTTCAGTGCATGTCATTTAATTGGGATCCCAGGAAGTTCCAGAAGAGGAGCAGGGAAGTGAGTCAGGGCAGGTAGAGCATCTAATAAAGGTGTGTTACCAAGTGGGGCACTGGGGCAGACAGCGAGGGCTTATTCCTTTGGGGGTACTTTGGGGGGCAGGCTAGAACATGCGTTTCCGTTAGCCCAGCTGAAGCAAGAGGGAACAGACATTTATCCACCACCAATCCCCTGTCTGTCTGAGGCCTTCTTCTGGGGGCTGCTGATTTCCCGGCACTTCTTGCCTGTCCAGTATTCAGGTAGAATAGGATGTGGGGGTCCAGAAAATGCCGAGAGTTGCAGGGGCTGGAACTTGAAAGTTGGGTGGGCAAGCAGAGGTAGCAAGAACTAAGCGGGGGGGACAGGTAAGGCATCGTCTACTCAGTGCCAGACACTCTGCCAAGAGCTTCATCTACCTGCTTTCGTGTGTTCTTCAAGGCAGCCTGATGAGGTGGGTGCTGTGACAGATGAGGAAACTGAGGCTCAGGAAGGCAAAACAGCTTTCCCATGGCTACAAGCTAAAGTGGAAAATTCAGGACTACAACTCAGATGGGTTTCACTGCAAGGGCATGCTCTAAACCGTCATGCTTTATATCCAGCTCAGGTCCTAGGATATCAACCCACCAGCAAGCTGTGGGGCCTGTGGGGCTGAATGATTAGACCTGGGCCTTCTGAATTAAGTCTCATGATCAAGGGGGTGAGGCAGTGATTTAAATCACTGATGTATGGAAACATAATTTACTCTCTTTGTGCTAATCCTCTCTGGACACCAGTTTTAGCTTTGTGTTGACACTGATAAATTAAGGACAAGCTCAGCACTTTTCCAAGAGTAAACTGCAAATTCCACAAGCTATTCTAATCATTTTTCTCTTCCAGAGTAAAATCCCTTAACTAAACACGTCTGCCCTGCAAGTGAGTTGTTGCTGGGACCTTTCTGACCCGATCATGTAGGTCCCCCTAAATTTCAAACCCCCCTGGTTTAAATGCACTCTTATCTTATTTTTAATGCCACGGTAAATGAATTTGTTTTCTTAATTTCTTTTGAAGATAGTTTGTTTTTAGTGTATAGAAACGATACTGATTTTTGTATGTTGATTTTGTACCCCGCAACTTTATGCTGAATTTGTTCATCAGTTTTAACAGCCTTTTGGCAGCATCTTTTGGGTTTTCCACATACAAGATCATGTCATTAGTAGACAATTTCACTTCTCCCTTTCCTATTTTATAGTTAATAATAATATGTATTTCAAAATTGCTAAAAGAGATTTTAAATGTTTTCATCACAAATAAATAAGAATGTGAGGTGATAAATATATTAATTAGCCTGATTTGCTTATTCTACAATGTAATTACAACATCACATTATACCCCATAAATATAGATGATTATTGTTTTCAGTTAAAAAAAAAAAAAACTCTGCAGGAGCAGCCTCTCCTGGAGCCCTGGGCATGGCGGCAATACCAGTTGCAGAGTGGCCTCCTGTGCCACCCCGTTCTGTTGCTCACAAGGAGGGCAGCTGCATCTGAATGGATTGGGCTCTGGCCCTGCGACAGGAGGTGCTTTGTGATGGGGTTGGCAAGCACAGCTGAACTGCCTTTGGTGGTGTTTGCGGGGGAAGAGACGGTGAAGATCAAAAACCTTAACACTGACTGAGCACCTACCATGGGTTCCCACTTTATTGATGTGGATATTGAGATCAGGAGAAGTTCTGGGGCTTGTTCCAAAGCAGGAAGCTTGTTGGTCATATACATGCTTTTCTGGCTCTTAATTTGGGTGTCCTTCCTCCTTACCAGAACATCTCATCCTGCCCTTGTTTTGGTAAGCCCGGTGGCCTGGCAGTGCCTTCTATACATCCTGCTTGTTTGGATGGCTAAAGCCAGGCCAGGCCTTGAGAGGACTGAGTAAAGCAGCAGTGTCTCTTTTCTGACAACCTTTTCTCCAGCCATCTCTGCTTCTTGATTTCAAGTTGATGACATAAATGAAGAAGGGAAGATTCTGAATTAGAATTCATCGCTAGGCCTTCTAGGGTGATTCCTAGCTACATGTGGCTGTCTACATTTATGTTAATTAAAAAAAAATAAAATAAAGTTAGCTCCTCATTCACACTAGCCACATTTCAAGTGCTCAATAGCTCCCATGGCCAGTGGCTACCATGTTAGACAGCACAGATCTAGACTACTGGACAGCTGGGGAAGGTCTGCTAGACACTGATGGCCTACAAATGGAGAGTTGAGTCTTAGGGCCAAAAAAGTGAAAAGACATCCTTGAAAGACCATGAAAAAAAAAATACCCCTGGGAGTGAGGTGGAAAGTGAGCTTAAATATACAAAATACTGGAGGAGATGGGGGCTGGGAAAGGGGCCTTCCGCACCTCCTGCCAGGACCCTGGTCTTCTGCCCGCCTAAGAACTGGCTACTGCATCATTAGTTTATTCTTTGGCTCTGAACAAAAGCAATCTGGGCCCAGGCGAGTGCACCCAGGGAAATCATTCTTTCAGATATTAAAATTAAACAGCAGAAATAACTGGAAGAACCTCAGACCTCAGGAAATGACATCCATTTGGTGAGGCTCCTTCCAGAAAGAAGAGCTTCCTCCTCCTCTCCTCCCCCAGGCCTGAAAGAGGAGCAGTCAGTTGGGAGGAAGGCGCCCCTTTCCACTTGGAACCTGGGCTCTCCCAGGAGGTGTCCCAGCCTCATGCTCCTTCAAGAACACATCCACATCAGTATCTACTTTTGCTGAGGATGGGAGGGTAGGGTTGTGGAGCTGAGACTCCTCTCCCTCCAGGCCTCCTAAGGAAACCTGTGTGATTCAGTCACACTGACTGGTTAAGACCTGACCCAGGGGGAGTCAACCCATAGGGGATGGTCACCCCATGGCCAGGCAGGAAAAGTATGAGCTGGGCCAATAAGTAGAGACTTCTGGGGACTATAAATTAGGAAACGGACCAGTGCCGGGAGGTACTGAAGAAGCAGGGCAGGTGCACAAAAGATGACACCAGCTAGAGCCAGGGCCAGAGTGGAGGCAGAGACACACTTCTGAGAGAATAAGGATTGTGTGGGGAGGGAGGGAGGCAAGGAGGGAAGGAGGGAAGAAAAGCATGGTCCAGGTCACCTGGGTACTCTGCTAGCTAGGAATACCACAAAATTCAGAAATAGACAATGGACCTGAAAACCACAAAGCCAGAGGGAGGATAAGATGTGACTAGCCACCCTCCTTCCCCAGTACTCCAATCACTTTCATCGCTTCTATACCAAAGGCTGCCCTCCAGTGCTAATCAGCTTCCTCTGCAGTTTTGGGGAGCAAGGAGGTCACAATGGGATCATGAGACAGAAAGCACATTCTGAAGTTTAAAAGCTGATCTAGGAATAACAGAGAATTTGGATGTAAGCTCATAAGTGAGATTCCCCAATTCCCAGACCAGATAAAACTCCCTGGGTCCAGGGGAGGAAGAAAGAAGTGTGGACAGGTGTTGAGGCAGGGGACAGGGGAGACCACCAACCTTGAGATCATGCCCTGGACACCCTCACCATGTGGACACCAAAAGGAGTGACATTAATGGTCCTCTTCCTCATTGTTGGAGAACCTCCACTTGTAGGGAGCCCCAGCTTGACGGCTCAGCTCAGCTCAAGAATCCTGCTTGGACTTCTGGAATGATCCGCGCTGTAGAAAGCCTATCTCCTTTAATAACATGAGCCCCTAATGGGCACTGGACACAGGAGTGTGAAGATGGAGATGTGAACAAGGGAGTCCCTAAAACTAAACAGAAGGGGCCTAAGGCAGATGGCCAGGGACCTCCCATGTGGCCAGAACATCCCTTTTGCTACTCTGATCAACCTGAGGAGGCGCAGATGGCAGCAACCCCAACAGCTCAGTGGAGGGAAAAGTCCCCTCTGCCTGAATTCCCAAGTTTCCTATGGGACATCTCAGGGTGTGCCTAGGGTTTAGAAAATGAAGACGCACATTGAAAATATTCTCCTTGATATGTCTTTTCCCAGCACATCTATTGACAGGTCTGGGTTGCTGGACTAATTAGCAGCCCTCCTACCAAACAGACTCACTTAACAAGAGCTTGCCTTGGTATGGGATAGAGAATAATTTTCAAATGTGTGACACCTTCTACTCTCATACACACAAGCATATAGAAATATTTGCCTGCCAGAAGAGAGGAATTACATTAAAAATTGGAAAGCAAGGCTCAAAGCTTAGGAAGAATACTTTTGAAAGCTGACAAGGTGTGCAGAGAGTATTCATTCCTGCTGTGGAGTTTGATCTCTTAAATATAGGCTGCCACCCGCACCAACTTCGAGAAAGAATTCCAAATATTGATTATTTAAAGCTTCTTACTGGAAGAGAAATGTGTAGCTTGTCTTATAATCTCCAAGATTCAGCTATTTGTGTCATGGGGATAATGAGCAAAATTTCACAAGATCTTGATAAATCACAAACAAACTACAATTCTAGAAAATTATTCATAGCCTTCTTCCTTTACTTGGCACAGGCTCAATGAATCTACAGGGTGCAAATTTCCTCAAAGACAGGAAATCCTGCTTTTAGTGTTTCAATGTTATAATAGACCAGATATAAAGCAAGTTCTAAGACAAGTGTTTTCTTGGGGCTATCTTTTGTTGAAAAAGTTGTCAAGATCATGGATTTCCCCACTAGTAAGGAAACCATACATGACACACAGCCAGAAGGAACAGAAACCTCTCTTAAAAAGTGCACTCTCAGGCTTGGGATTTCTGAAACACACAAAACACGAAAGATCCAACGGAACATTCAAGCTGCGATGTTCAGAAAGTTGAACCAGAAATGGCTGTTCAAAGCCACACATAAAACACACACAAAGCACACACAAAACAGGGAAGTATCTACAAGAAAAAAAAAAGAAAGCATGCTTTGTCATGTAAGGTTTAAAAGAGTGTATCAAGGGGTCAGAACAATCTGTGTCCCCAGACCTCTACCCAAACTGAGGCTGAAGGCTGCAAGCCTTAGGAGCAAAGCAAACTTATGGGGCCCAAATGGAAAGGGGCAGGTTGAGTGTAGGTGCCAATGCTGAGTGTGATCAGGTTTCAGATCAAACTGGAGCAGCAAGGACTAGGCCCTCCGGTCCAGATCCATGACTAAGAGCAGTGAACCCCAGGAAAAGACAGCCCCATGGCCCTCTCTTGGGGGAAGCCTGGGGTGGCAGGACACCCCGCTGGGACCCTCCAGCAGAAGGCCATCACTCCCCTGCCTGGATAAGGCAGTCCCAGCTCTTCAGGAGCCTAGAGACAGCCTCCTGGGGACATTCTGTCCTCCACATTCCCTCCTGGATATTCCCCAGGGCCCCTGGGACTCTGGGATCACCTGCCCAAATGGCCCTGAGCCTTTTTCTATGTCCTGCCTGGGCTCTTCTCAACTGACTGTAGGGCAGATGACTCTGGGTCACTTCGGGTGAAGCCTGAGCTAATGCAGCACAAACCCTAGGCAAGGAGGGACAATGAGGTCAGGAATCTCCCACCACTCCAACGCAGCAGCTAAATCACCTGTGGTGCCTCCCATGTGAGGTCCTGCCGGTCTCTCCATGCTAATACTCTCTCACTCTCCACCACCCACACCCTTGGTTTCTGCCCTCTCTAGACTCCCTGACTCTCACCTCTCTGTGTCTCTGACCATGAGGCTTCCCATTCCTGTGTGGAGTCCCTTTTCTCCATGCTCCTTTGGAATCTGCCTGCCCACTCTTCAACAACAGCACCATCCGGCCTTCCTGACACTGAGGTGCCTCCTCTAAGTTCCCACACAGCACAGCAGGCTGTATAGACCCTCATCAGCATTTGGTGCATGGCAGGTGCTGACCATAAGTGGTTCTCTTCACAAGACAGCAGGTTCCTTCAGAGTGAAGCCATGTCCTGAGCATCTAGAAGGACTCAGCCCAGCACTACTCTGCAGGGGCTCAAGAAATGCTTTCTAGATGTCCAAGTGCAGGAAGTCTGTATTTCACTTCTTGCAGCTTTGACCCGTGCATTCATCTGTTTTCTGCTGGCCAGTCAAATGCCAGATGTTACCCTTCCAGCAGTTCTTACATCCAATGATGTTTGTTTAACAATTTCTGAGCATCCTAAATGTGCTGCACAACATGGAAGGTGAAGGGGATAGAAGGAATAATTTACTCCTGCCCTGAACAAAAAGTGACTGTGCAACTCCAGGCATTCAATGGCTGGACACAGTACAAAGGGGCTTCTTTATTGGGGCTTACATTCTGGTGGTGGGGGCTTATATTCTAGTGGGTAGGATAACAAGATTTGGTCTTGGGCTTTGGGGATGGCACCAGTAGGTCCACCCAAACATTTGTCTCTGCCCTGCTGCTCTGCCAACCTGGCCTCACATTGGACTACAGGCATGTATGTTGTGTGTTGAAGCTTGCCCCACTTGGGTCTCTTCCCTCCAAGAAGTGGAGCCAGGGAGAAAACCTGCACAGGCCTTGGCAGCAGGCTCATGGCTATTTGGGTATAGAATTCTGGGCTTCTGTGTGCTTGGAACATAATCTTGAAGGGGTGGGCACTGGCCTTGGTCCATGAACTCCTTGCCCTGTGGATTCTAAAGTGTAGGGCCCAGGGCAGGGGCTAACAGTGGCATTGGATTCCAGTGATTATGAAGTGCTAACATGTAGACTCATGCCCACCGTTAGGGAAGTGTTTAAGGAGGATAGTATGCATTTGTGTCCATGTTGCCTTTCTGCCAGCCTGGAAATGCACTACCACAGACAGCAGAAACCTTCCTGGGTATCCTGGGCTCATGAAGAGCAAGAAAAATGAACCCCCTCCACCTCCACCTGATGACTCCGTGAGTCCAGTGGGGAGATGGAGGTGGGGAGAAAGGGCCATGCAGCTGCAGGCGACAACATCTCTTCAGGAGGATGAAAACACGCAGTGTTTGGGTCCAGAGTGGAAATCTCACATCTCAGATGTCAAAGCATCAGGATGCTAACAGCTGCCAGGGAATTCTGGATCCAACTCTGTGCCTGGGGCTCCTCAGCCTTGCGACAGGGTAGCCTCCTTGGTGCCGAAGGTGACATCCATATTAATGGCTCAGTGCACGCAACTTCCCTGAAAGGCAGGGAGGGCTGGGGGGTTGCAAAGGCTCTCTTTACTCATTTGGTATTTTTAGAGAATGTCCTTGTAGAAAAGAGACCTTTCATGCTCCCTTTTTTGGGAGTGGGAGACCAGTTGAAGAGTTGATTGATTTTACCCAGAAAGAGAGTCAAGATCAAGGTGGCTTGTGGGTCTTAAGAGGTCAAGTGTCCTCCCAGAAGTGACACATAAAGAAAGGCCAGCAGGAGTGGGCTTCAAGCCCATGTCTTCTCTGACTCTACAGCCCAGGCTGTGCCTGCTGACCTGCTCCAGCTGTGGGCTGAAACCAAGTTCTCTGACCCCTCCATTGAATCACAGTGGGCTGTGACTATAACGGTGGAAATGACACCGTGGGACTTCAAGGTTAAGTCACCCTCCCTTTCTGAGCTCTCTGGGCTGCCATGCGGAAGTCCGACTGCCTGAGGCTGCCACACTGTAGAGGTCACTGTAGGTGCTCTTCTCAATAGCCACAGCTGAGCCAGTCCTTCAGCCATCCCACCCCACAAACCAGGCACGGGAGAGAGAAACCCTTTAGGACCACTGGTCTAGCCACAGCCATCGGAGTCGGCCCATCTGAGGCCCTGGATTCCGTGGAGCAGCATTCCCACTGTGCTCCTTCTGAACACCCAGCACAAACAACCCAACAACAAAACAACATGGTGACCGGGCATGCCACTGAATGTGGGGAGCTCGTTTCACAGCGATAAATAACTAGAATGGAATTAAGGCGGAGGGAACGCCGCAGAGATGGGGAAGCAGTAATGTACCTAGTTGAGAATTTGGCTCAGAGATTTCTTGTTGGACAGCTGTCCACTCCTTAGACATCGTCACATATATGCCCTCCCCCAAACCCTCCAAATGGGGACAAGGGGACCACAGACTTTAGAGCCACTGGCTCTGTCGCAGAAGATGCTAGGGCAGTGGTGGAAAGTAAGAGGCCAGATGGGAAGAGAACAAGCTTTTCTTGTTCATCTTGTATGTGTCAGACATGGTGCCAGTTGCCATTACATATAATCCACTCAGTGAGCAAATGTTCCGTCCCTACCACATGCCAAGAAGGGGTCTGGGAATGAAGCCGTGTACAAAACCAAGTTCCTGTTCTCATGGGGCTTACGTGTGAGCGAGGGTGAAAAGTTGAAAAGCAAATAACTATGCAACGGCAGATAGCATAGAGGAAAACAAAGCAGGGTAAGAGGAAATACGGCGGCATTTCAGAAAGGCCAGTTAGGAAAGGGCTCCCCAAGAGGGTGGTGTTTGAGCAGAGAGTAGGGGTTAAGTCATGGAGAGTGGGGCTGTTTGACTTTAGAGCCCACACTCTGGGCACTAACACGAAGGGAAAGTGCATAACAGATGGCTCCACCTTCGAAAGCTGCAGTCTTTCATCTCCATTTGGTGATGGCCCCCTACAGGGCTCGGAGGACCCCCACCAGGCAGCGTGTGAACAGGAGGGCGGAGAGAACCCATTGGGGGCACGTCAGGTGCCACACCCCACACCCCTAGGCCTGGCCTATGGACCCTCCAGGCAGAGGCACAGAGGGGTACTTACACAGAGCACATGGAGGACCACCGCGCCTTGTCTTCTATCCTCGTTGGTGAAGATGTCATTGGGGAATTCATGCAGGGCTAAAGAACAGAGAAAGAAAACCGTCTCAGCACAGGTGACCACATTTTCAGTGCTGTAGGTCTGGGAGTCTTGGTTTTAACATGGGGTCCACGAACTTGGATGACAAAAAGATCCTACATCTTTAAGTTCACAAAACTAACCAGAATTTAGTGTTTCCTTAGATAAGAACGTGGGCAGCCAACCACAGTAGTGTTAGCAGAACCTGGGGCTCGGCCCCACAGATATTTTCATAACACATCATGCCATCATACTTGTGCAGCTTTCACCCACTGCTTCAATCTTATGGTGGTTGTTAGGTCACCACCTATGACTTAAAGTGTTAATGAGGAAGCACGTGAACTACTATATTGCAAATTTGTTTTCTAATATTTTGACAGCTTCATTTCCACACAGTCAGTTTCCATGTGTAACCTTATGTACTTTGCTGCACGCATGCATTGAAAACTGCTTTTCTGAGCGGGGGCTGTAGGCTTCACAGGATCACCAAAAGGGTCTGTGGCTCAGATAGATTTGAGGCCCCTGCTCTAAGTGGGTCTTCATTGTGCTCCTTTTCCACTTTGCCTGACCTGGCTTAGGGTGTGGGCCTCGTGTGCTATTAGAACAACCCCCTCCCTGCTCCCTCCCTCTGCTCCCCTTTCTAAGTTGACCTCCATTTGTGGCTGGACCAGAATGCCAACCACAGGGATGTTCATGCCTTCTCAATGTTCCAAAACTTTCTGCCTTGAGATGAAAGCTGGAGTCTGTGAACTGACGGTCCCAAGAAGGTCCTCCACCACTAACTGGGCCTCCTGTCCCTTCCTCTCATAAAATCCAATCAACCTTCTGGGCAGGTTCTTACATCTCCTCTCCTTTATGAAGCCTCCTGTGCTCCCTCCGATAGGAATCCATGGCTCCTTTGCTGGAGGATGTGCCCATCAGGCGTGGCAGGAAGCAGCACACACCACCCCCACCCACAGCCCCACATGGGCAGACATCACCAGCTGCTGAAAGAAGTCTTTCCCTCTGAGCTTGATGATGTCTCCAAGTCTTTCTCTAGCAAGTCCTTAGAGAAACCACCACCATTTGATGGGGAGGATATGCTAGAGGATACCTGCTTGCCACTTGTCTTATTTTGGATTCCCCTAAAAGCAGACCCTCCGACAAGGATGTGGAGCTATGTGGTTTACTTGGGAGGTCACTCCAGGATGCACTGTGCATGAGGGAGGCAGTGCAGCCAGGAATGGGAGAAGAGACAAAGACAGTAGTGCTAAGGAGTGAGTGGATGACCTCTGAGACACCCAGGCCCAATTTGGCTGGGGACCCCTGGCTTGCCCAGAGGATTTGTGCAAGACACAAGCTATCGGTCACTGCTTGAAAAGGCTCTGCTCTCTGCATCCAAGGCAGCACTGGCTTAAGGCATTGTGCAGGTCTTGGGTTGGAGCCACACGAGGTGTTTGGGCCAAAGGGTACGTCTAGTACATAAAGCAAGGCTCACCTTCCAATGTACAGCAAGTGGGGGAGAGTTAAAAATACTACATTATATACTTGAAACTTGCGAAGAGGGTGGATCTAAATCTTCTCACCACACACACACACACACACACACACACACACACACATAAATGGTAACTATGTAGAGGGAATGGATATGTTAATGAACTGAAATGTGGTTAACATTTCACAATGTATCTGTATATCAAAAGATCAAGTTGTATACCTTAAGCATATACAATTTTTGTATGTCAATAATATCCCAAAAAAGCTTTTTTTTTTTTTTTAAAAAAAAAGCAAGACCCACCTGTATGTCTAGCTAATCACACTCTCTAGTTTTTTTTGGTCCTTTAAACACAAAAAAGGAGACAAGAAAAGACAGGAACATCATGATTATGGGAGGATTTTTCTAAGCTGAAGCTGCTCTAAACAGGCTGCAGGGAGCCCCTCTGAACAACCAATAAACTGGGAGAGGCCTGGAGGAGTTTCCCTTGGGGACCAAAATGAAACCACGATCTGGAAATTAATGTGAGGGGCAGAGGGATGACAACAGTGAGCATTTATTGAGCACCTGCTCCTGGCAAGCACTGTACCTTGCACTTTGCCCCTGTGATCCCATCTTATCCTCCCAAACAGGTTATTATTCCAGTTCTGTAGATGAGGAACCCAAGGTGAAGACAGACGGGGCAACATGCTTGGGCTCCATGGCTGGCAAGTGGGAGAAGGGCGGCACACCTGGCAAACCCAGGGCTGGGGACGCCCCTCACAATGCCACCCCACTCCTGCATGGATCTGCAATTCCGTTCTGCCCTCTGACCTCTTCCTTCTGTGACCTCCTCCCAAAAGAGGATTTGACCTGATTTACATTCAGCTGCCACACTCCTGGAGGCGAAGCAATAGGCTTTTTTTTTTTTTTTCTTTGCATTTTTCAGTGTAGCTGCCACAGGGTGTTTTGGCACTGGCCAGTCCTAGGGTTGAAAGGTCACCTCTCCTATTGTTCTCCTAGTCCCAGAGCTGGAAGCTAGAGATGGGATGCTGAATTAATGTATCAATCACAACAGCCATCACCCACGGGAAACAAGCCAGTCATATGCCCTGGGGCAGTGGCAAGCAAAGGAATCATGTGTGGAAACCGCTTATTTGAGGTCCCCAATCATCAGTGAGGGGTACGGGGGGTACAGGTATGTGGCATCCAGTTAGCTCTTTACTTCCCACCCCACAAGCTTCCTCCATGATCGATAACAAGGGACCGAGGGAGCACAGGAAAGGAGTGAAAGTCACCCCATAAGCATCATCCACATCTGCACTGGGTTCTCCCCAGCCCAGCTCTATTCTCCTGCCTCACTGCTGCCCCGTGCAAGAGGCCACCAAGGACCAGAGAGCACATCTGTTCCACCAAGGACACCACGTCAGTAAGTGACAGGCTTGGGTTCTGAATCCAGGCATTCTGAGTTTCAGTTCTCCACAACATGAACAGCAACTGGCTGAATGAGGCAACTGTGGATATGTGTATCCCACTGGGCCTGGTTCTCTGGTGGAGGAGGTTTCTTGTCAGGGGTCTCCATGCCAGCCCCACATGGTGGCCCCAGCTGGGACCCCTGGGGAAGACACACTGGAGGCTGAGCCCTGGATGGAGCAGGACCCAAAGGGCCCCTTGCTGGCTCAGGACAGTCCACCCAGAAGCTGCCCAAAGTCCTGGCCGGGCAGGGGTGAGCCAAAGAGAAACCAAGGAGCTTCTTCAGGGTCCTCCTTCCTTGGAGGCTCAGCAACCCTCCCTTTCCTCCCTTCAAGGAGTGGGCAGCTTACCAGTGACCTGATCTTGGTCTGCTCTCCAGGGCCTGCTCTCTGATCCATGCCCAGCTGGGAGCTCCTCTATCAAAACTGTCTCCTCCTGTCAGCAGTCACAGCTGGCCATGAGGAAGTGTGTGAAAATTCTCCATGGGGCAATGAGAGCCTCCAATCTGGCACAGTCAGCAGCAGAGCCTGTGAATGGAGCGGCCGGCACTGTGGGCCTCCTCACCGAGTTGAATGTGGGTAGAATGTGGGAGCTCCAGGGTCAGGGTGGACAAGGCAGAGGACAGTCTAATGGTTTTGAATCACTGTTCCTCAAGAACAATAAAAAGTCTTATTTGATGGCCAATAGCAATGTGCAAAGAATGACCAGGTTAAATACTCACCTAGCAAACTTCACCTGACATCCACCCACTCTGACCACTTTTTCATTACAGCACCTCTCAGAAAACACGTATCAGGAAAATAACGAAATTGGAAAAATGGTTTCAAAGGACTCATGCAGAGCTTGCAAAGAATACTACATGTATTTTATTTTCCCTTTTATATATGCATTATCATTTGAAAAAAAGTCACAGGGAGAGATTTCATCTAAAAATTGAGCTAAGCCCAGGCTGGGCATGGTGGCTCATGCCTGTAATCCCAGCACTTTGGGAGGCCAATGTGGGCAGATCACAAGGTCAGGAGATTGAGACCATCCTGGCTAACACGAAACCCTGTCTCTACTAAAAATACAAAAAATTAGCCGGGCGTGGTGGCAGGCACCTGTAGTCCCAGCTACCCGGGAGGTTGAGGCAGGAGAATAGTGTGAACCCGGGAGGCAGAGCTTGCAGTGAGTGGAGATCACGCCACTGTACTCCAGCCTGGGTGATAGAGCGAGACTCCGTCTCAAAAAAAAAAAAAAAAAATTGAGCTAAGCCCTCTTCTTCTATCCTGCAAGAGGTGAGTCTTCCCTCATAGGTTCCAAATGCCCATGCCTTAGGCTGGGGCCCTCAAGAGCAGACCCCGAGAGAATGATTTGAATGACAGCTGTTTGTTTCGGAGGTGATCCCAGGAAGCATCGGGAGCAGGGTGGAGAGATGAGGCAGGGAGGGGAAGGGGCTGGCACAGTGTCTCAAGCTTGCTGGGAGATGAGCAGGTCTCAGAGTTGTCTACTGCAGGGTCAGCAGCAGGGTGGGGGGCTCCATCCACTGATGCCTGCCTGTCACTGTTTAGGGCTGTCCCAAAGGCACTGACCCTTCAACACTTCTGCTCAGCCCTGCACTGGCCAAGCCAAGCATGCTTCTGGGGCCAGAGAAGGCCCTAGAAAGAGTCACAGGTGATATATCAAGAAACCATCCACATGTCTGGGTGCAGGAATGTCCCATGTCTGCCCTAGCCTGATACAACAGAATACCGTAGACTTGGGAGCTTAACCAACAGATGTTTATCTCTCACAGCTCTGGAGGCTGGAAGTCTGAGATAAAGGTGCCAGCATGGTTGGGTTCTGGTGAGGGCTGTCTTCTGGCTGGCAGAGGCCGCCTTCTTCTTACAGTATCTACATGTCAGAGTATGACTAAGCTCTGGTCTCTTCCTCCTCTTATTTGGACACTAATCCCATCACCGGGGTCCCACTCTTACACCTTTATCTGACCCTAATCACCTCCCAAAGGTCCCATCTCCAAATACCATCATTTTGGGAGTTAGGGCTTCAACATATGAATTTGGGAAGTGGGAACAAACATTCAGTTCACAGCATCTCCCAAGCCTCTTTTGCATAAGAACTAAAGAGGAGACGCAAGGTATCTTACGTGCAGGAAAGGAGAGACCATAACTTATACACACATAATTAGCTTCAGCACACGGTAGTGGGGCATGGGGTGGAGGTGGCAGAAGGGAGTCCCTCTGCTCAAGCATAAAATCAGGATAAACTCTTATCAAGACTTGCATTCTGAATCTAGCATGGTAGGACCCCAATGTTAAGACTTAGGGTTGTAACATGTTCTTATATTACATATCCAGTTCCACCATGTTAGAAGCTTCTTTGATTCATTTGCAAAGGACATTCGTTGCCAGATGACCCTGCAGCATAGAATGTAAATCAGGAAGGATCCTATCCTAGAGACCCACTGGGGCAGCAGCTTCGTTTAGGGAGGCCATAAGGCTTGTCATTGATCTCTGTCAGCTCCTACGTGTGTGCTATATACACAGCCTACTAATAACATCGTTATTTCACTCATCGTTGCCTTGCTGTGGTTCTAAAGCAATTTGGTATCACAGTGTTTAATCTTCCTAAGGAATGGGTCAGCCTGGAGTCAAGAAAAGTGTTCTCAATTGGGAATCTGGAAATGTGGGGCTCAATGCCAACAAGTCCAAAGTGTGGCTTTGGCCACCTGTCATTTCATCTCTCTGGGCCTCAATTTGCCTTTTGGCCCTTTGAAAAATGGCCTCTGAGGATCCTCCTTCCCATTGCCTCTGGTCCAAACACAGTACACTGCAGTGCACACAGCAGATGCCTGATAAGTCTCAGTGGGATGAAGAACTCTGAGAACAGACCTTGGGCATGGATGGGGTAAATCCACTCTGCCCAGTTGACCCAGTGGTTCAAGAAAAGAGCTGCAACAGCAGCTGTGCTTGCCTCCTGGAGACTGCAGCAGCTTTTCAACTGGCGACACACTCTGGTGCCTTGCAGGTGTGTGTGGGGCATGCGATTTTCTGAATAGCTGCAGCTCTCCAAGAAAAGAGTGTATGCAGACAGTGTGGTGCACTGGACTGGAAGGCTCCGCCAAGTGCTTCTTGGCCTCAGTTGGTTCACTTCTAGAACAAGAGGTAAGACAATGTGGGGCCTCTAGCGCCTCCCAGAGCTGATGGCTGGTGCTGATGTCACCCTCTCCAGGTGTGCGTCCTCGTGCCAAATCCAAAAGTACTCAGCTCATTTTTTAAGGCTTGAGCTAGGATGCTTGCTGTATTTGGGGACTAACATTTTCCTTGGGTGATCAGTTAGATTTTGCATAAGATCCCACAGTGGGGAATCAGGATCAGGTCCAGATCTTCTTCTGTGCCACACTGGGCCTCATTTCCTTCATCTGTAGATGGGTGTGTTGATGTCATCCCTGCAGGGTTGTTATGAAGAGTGTAGATAGTGAATGTAAAATACCTACCACCATGTTTCCTGGGGTCACATATCATTATTCTAAATTACAACAACAATGACATGCTGGCCTGGTGTGGGCAGAGGACACATTCATCTCTGGTCTTGATGTTGAAATCCACATATTGCCAGTTCCTTCCTGCCTTGCATTGGCATCTGTTTCCCTGGATGGTGATTAGTCCATGAGAGCTGCATAAACGCATGTGCCTCCAGGCAGGTGCTTCCGGTACTCAGCCTGTTAAGAGCAGCTACCTATGCAAGGAGAACTGAGCAGCCTCATCCAGCTGAGAGTCATTCCCCAAATACCTTCAAGGTCCTCAAGGTCTCTTTCTGCTCCTCTCTTTCATCCCCCAATTTTTTTTTCAGTGCATCCCGCCAGCCCTGGGGGCCTGCAGAAGCAAGTGGTGCTGTTCCCATGGAAACCACAGGGACCTGAGTGGAGTGGATTCCCCTTACCAAGGCAACAGCAATCAGCTTCCCTGCTTCTCCCTCCTGGCTGCTTTCATGCGGCCTGAGTTTGATGAGTTTAAACGGAGGTTCGCAGAGGTAGAGAGTCTTTTCTTCTTTGCTTGAAAAAAATGCAGCAGGAACATTCATGCCATCTTTAGACATACTCATCACATATTGATCAAATGGAGCAGGCCAAAATGAAGATCAACACATCCTAAAAAGCCTGGCTCCCTTAACATGTCTGAGCAAAAGGAACATGGGCTGCTGCAGCCATCAGAACACCAGTCTGCCATCCCAGTGACCTTCTCATGACAAAATACCCAATGCAACTTGAGGGATTGGTCTCTCAGGAATTGCACCAAAAGATGGCAGTCTGGATGCTACCCAGCTTCCCCATGCAGGGATGAGTGGCTTCAAGCTTCTGTTTCAGATGCTTTCATCTGTCTTAGTAAAGCCTGTTGCTCCCACTTTTCCTGGGGCATTGTAAAAACTTTGTCTTCCAGGTGCGGTACCTCCTCCGCTTCTCACAAAGCCATCCCTGCCTCTCTTTCTGTGGCCCAGTTGCATTGTCCCAGTGCTCATCAAATTATTTTCCAACCACACTGTAGGCATTTGCTTGCCCATGTGTACCGTGGACTGAGTGGCACCATGAGCTCAGCTCCCGGAGGACAGGAGCCCTGTCGTTTCTCTCTTTGTCATCAGCACCCACCAGGCTGGGATACAAGAAAGAGGACAATAAATATCAAGTGTGACTGAATGCAGAGGGCCTTTCTCTCAGGAAGTGGTTTTGTATAAACACAAGACAGGATTATTGGCTGAGAAATGGTGTTGGGAGGGACAGCTCAGTCAAACTCCCAACTCTGGTGGCAATGAGGGCTGTTCACAAATACCCCATTTCTCATTGTTCCAGAGACCTAGGAGGAGTACTTCTACATCCCTTTCAAAGTTAGGTAAGGCCATGCAGCTTGCTTTGATTAGTGAAATGTGAGCAAAATGAGATTGCATGTGGCTTTCAAACCAGTGCCTGGCTCACCATTTTGCATTTTCTTGTCTCAGCATTTCTTGAAAAATACATCAGGATGCAATGTGCATCTCCCATCAGCCCGGATCCATGAGTGACTGATACCAGAATCCCCAACCCCCAATACACGCATTTTGTACATGTAGCATGAGTAAAAATAACATTATTGTATTTTGTAGCCACTGATCTTTGGGGGCTGTTTGTTACCCAGCATATCCTAGCTCCTTGTGAGAAATGCATATGGTCCTTGCTCCTTGGCATCCCTATAGCCTTTTGCACATTGTTTGCCTTGCAGCAATTTTTGGTTGTTTTCTCTCTTCTCCAGTAGACTGGGGGAGGGAGGTTAAGGTTGTAGGATATTTATTCTTCTCTGTAGCCTTGGTGTATAGCAAAATACCTGGGACACAAATCACTTAATAAGTGTTGGTTGAGGCAATTAACACATTTGTCATAACTAAAGGCCCCTGAACAAAATTATCCACAAAAGAATCTGTGTGAAAGTACATAAATGCATAACTTAATTTTCTAAATATTTAGTCTTTGGAAATGTTTTAGAGACATTTCAATGCATGCTTACATTCAACGAGGTCAAGTAAACCTCAGGCAGGCATGGGAGAAGGCATCTGGCAACAGGAGGTGCTGGGTGTTCCATGGAACCAGTCTGTTCTTAGATCATCTTTTGAATTTTTGTCTGGTTCTAAAGACCATATCTTAATAACATTGGAAAATTTATTAAATCAATACTGTGCCAAAACACCACTGCTTACTTTCAGCCCCTACCATCTGCTGGGTACCATACTCAATACTAGTTAAAGGTACACAGCCCTTATCACTGAGGAGTTAACAGTTGAGGTTAGCTTGGGAGCAAGGGGACTCTCTTTGAAATCATCCCAATACCTTAAGTATTCTGAATTTAAGAACGGAAATAACCTTTATCAAGTATTGTAAATATATTTATCACTTTTTCATTGCTTCTATATGATAGGAAGCATTATCCCAATTTACAGATAGGTAAGCTGAGGCCCAAAGAGGGCAAGTAACCAGTCCAAGTTCACACAGACATTAGTGCAAGAGCTGAGATCAAACTAGGGTCCAACTTTCTAATATGTTGATTCCACTGTCCTAGAAAGAACAAATTACCCCATTTTTCTTGTTTTTTTTAAGGGCATAAGTCCTTCCCTTCAAAAACCAGAAACAAAGTTCAGATTCAAATGGATTGATGTGTGAATGAAAACAAGGTCATGAGAAGCATCTCTGTGAAGGAAGATGCAACCACAAGTCATGGCAACAGATGGCCTAGAGGGATCATTAAACTGTCAATCAAAATAGTACTGCCAATCAAATTTGCTAAGAAAAGTTGGATCAGCCAAATGCTTATGTGGTGACATTTGCTTACCACAGGCAACCAGCATTTTTCAAGAGCCTGAGGGCTTGGATTTGAATCCGTCCTTTACCACTCATAAGTTCTGTGGCTTTGGGAAAATTCCTTAACATCTTCGAGTCTTAATTGTTAATGTGCAAAATGGGAGAATGAAAACAATACCCATTTATGTGGTTATTATGAGGATTGATGATGATTATGCTTATGAAATATGCAATACCTAAAATTGGGCAAGGACCTAGCAAATGATAGCTCTGTTTGTCTCTAATTTATTAAATAATGGAGAGAGAGAAATATGGATAGGAGCATTTCCCAAGACATCAACACCAGGCCCACAGTCCTGGGGCCCTATCTCTTTTGTACTAAGCACCTGCATCTCTTTACCTGAAGGCTTTCTCCAGAGCTGAGAAAGGATCACCTGCCCAGGCACTGCAGGCTGGATATGCTGGAGAATTAATACCACTCTTTCTCTCAGGAGAAACTGTCAACCAAAGTCTGATGAAAGGTGGGTGTATAAGTACTCCAGCTCCCTCATTACCTGGATGAGATAATGCTGAGGTATGTTCTACACTGTTAAGAGTTCCCAGCAGAACTAAGCTCTGGTTGCTCACGGTGGTAACATGCCTATGATTGGTTGCCTATCTGTCATTGTCTCGCTGTCTCACTTCCCAACTCCCATACTTGGGATCATCTCAGAAACAAACAACTTGTACTTGAGTCTGTTTCTGGGACTACTTCTGGAAAACCCATATTTAGAAAAGGAGAGTTAGGAATTTTGCACTTTTCTCTCTCTCTATTTCAACAAAGATTTGTTTTTCCAGAAAAGAACTTAAACACATTTGGATGAATTTTTCCCTAAATCATGGCAATAGTCTCTATGGACAATTTGCGGTGGATTTGCAATCTAGATAGCATTATGTAACTACCTTACTCCTGAATGCAGATTGGGAAACTGCCTTTGCTCCTTGTTCATGATGCTGAAGTTGATCCAACATCATGAGAAGCCCCTTGGTTCCCACTTAAGAGCTCTTTTTCTCATGTGCGTATTGGCAGAAGATTTTAAACAATCAGCCCACAAACTTTTCTCCTGGAAGAGAACAGACATTCTTTGGAACTAAAGAACCCCAATCATTAGTTACATAGACTATTGGCCTAGCAGAGCACTGAAATGTAATTTGACAAACTAGAAACATATTTCCTTATCAATAATAAAAAACCATGGCATCAGTGCTGCTCATGTCTTTGAGCCAGCAGCTACTGTAGAAAATACAGCAATCTCATGAATAATGTAGTTTTCTCAGGCCACAAACATGGCAGCAGATAGGAGGTCTGTTTGCAAGGGCAAGAGCCTACGGCACGCATTTGTTGCTCACATGTGATTATCAAGGCTCTGTCACTAATGAATTCTCATTAAAGAAAGTGATATATTTATGGTAAATTCCCTGTGGTGTGCAGAACTTGATGCTCTTCTTGGACTCCTTTGTTTCTCAAAGTGTCCCTTGGTGCCAACGTCAGAGACAGAATGTTTGAATGGGTGACCTAGGATCTAACCCAAGTGCTGCATCTGTCATGTTCTTATGTCTGCTATTGATCCAGACCCACAGGCTGATGTACACAGGAACCCACTAAATAGTTCCTCAAGGGGACCCATGGTGGTTACAAGGAATGCCCATTCCTGTTCAATGCCCTCAGAAAGGATGAGATTGCATGAAAAACTTTTCTAGAAAAAAAATGCATGTGAAATAGTGCTTTTGGAATGTAGTAATTCCCTACAGGAATCTGCATGGAAAGTTTTTAAACTTTAAGCATTTATTTTATAGAAGGTGAAGTGTGCATGCTAAATGGCTGGAGGTTTCAAAATCAGTGACATTTTTTAATGTTAACTCATCAAATTCCAGAGCTGGAAGTAACCTTTGTGGTTCTATTGGTCTATAGATGGGAGGATAATATCAGAATTTCATGAAAAGCACAAAAGTTTCCCTCTGGTTTCCCTCTTAAAAACTGCCCTTTTTCTTTCCCCCTGATGTTGTTATTCCACGACTGCCAATTTTAAGGATAGAAAATTGGTCTCATTCATGTTCATTGCTTGACTGCTAATGATTGACTGATAGGCTGAGTCTTGGATGGGGCTCAGTGTGGTAGAGCATCTCCATCTATTAGCAACGTCTACCATGGTTAGGGGAATGGGAACAGGGACATGTGCGCTCCTTATTTCCCTATACTGAAGCTTTGCTAACCAAGTCCTAAAATGAAAGAATAACTGGCACACCTTGGTCCTGGTAATAGTGATTCCTGACATCATTTTGTTTGATCTGCACCTATTTTAGAAAATAATCCATTTAAAAGGGGGAGAATTATTACTAATCCATCTGCTTGAATGTATTTGGTATCTTCAGGGAATTTATTGAGACACCTCTAATCTTTAGCTTGATTTCTAGTTTATGATAATGAAATAAATATCTAAGAATATGCGTAGCTGTTGTAGGAAGACATAAATAAGCAGACAAAAAATATTGATTAGCTCAGTTGGAAAAAATACGAGCTGTGCTTACTTCTCAGTTTTGGTCTTGGCCACCTCTGGCCCCCTCCTTAAGGGGAAAATGCAGATGTTAACTGCAGGAAATCATTTTTCCTTTTATGTTACCATATATTCAATATTTTTTGACCACTTACCTATAATTTTAGGTCAAAGCACTAAAGAATCTGCAAATTACACCTGAAACTTTTTTAAGGGTAGATTTGAACTCGATTATTTTTTGTTAGATCATTAAGTTTGTGCATCCAAAGTTTAGATTCCAAATATCAAGGCTCCATCTCTTGGACAACATTTGCCTCTGAATATGAACAGAAATTAAGAAAAGAGCATAATTAATTCAAACCAAAAAAGTAATTCATTTGTCCACTTTTCTCCATTTCCTTGAACTGTCACAGGGCTCGGGTGATGGCACATCATAGCTCTGAATGAAACATACTAAGTGCCTTTTGCTTCAACAATGTGCTTTGGTGTCCAGCTAGGATTTCGGGTTACAGATTAAGAACAGGAACTGATGACATGAGAGGTATCTTAGGAAGGGCACTGTGCTGCCTTGTAGATGGCAGAAGAAGACCTGTCAGAGTTTGGAGCAAGCAAGATCAAAGTAAGATAATTTAGAATCTACTTGATGTGTATCTAGCATTTTTTTTTTTTTTTTTCTGAGACAGGGTCTCACTCTGTCGCCAGGGCTGGAGTGCAGTAGCACTATCATGGCTCACTGCAGCCTCCAACTCCTGGGCTTGAGCAATCCTCCCACCTTAGCCTCCCAACAGGTGTGCATCAACATGCCCAGCTTTTTTTCTTTTTTTTTTGGTAGAGACAGGGTCTTGCTATGTCACCTAAGCTGGTCTCCAACTCCTGGCCTCAAGCTATCCTCCCACCTCGGCCCCCCAAAGTGCTGAGATTACAAGCATAAGCCACTGCACCCGGTCTTCTATTAATTTTTTTATTATATATTTGACATCATGGATGATGGCTCAGGAGATTCTGGATTCTGTCATCTTCCTCTGAACAGTGTTGAGTTTTGTTCTAATAGGAAGTTGAATTATCGGAGGATTGTAATTACGAGCCACAAAGCCAGAGGTGGTTTTAGGTTTTAAGCTTTGATTGAATTACTGGAGGGTCATCATTTGTGGTAATTTTAGGCCTGCTTTAAGTGTGCCCTTAGTCCTGAGATGTGATCCCTATAGGCTTTCAATGGAACATCTGAACTGTTTATCAAGCCCCTTTAACTTTAGAGGCTTGCACTTCTCAGTTTGTCTCCCCAGTGCCAGGCAGCAGCTGACATATCTGCTTTCAGCCTTTCAGCTGTTGTTTTCCCTGGGCCACGTGGAGTCATCCCCAAGCATGTGAGGTTCAGCAGTCAGTCACGGACCTGAGGGAAATTTATATGTCTATTATAGGGCTCTCCCTCTTTGACTCCTTTCTTTCTGAGATTTCCCCCAATTTTCAGCTGCTCTGGGACCCAAGCTCTAATCTCTGATGCCTCAACCGAATAAGACTGCTGCTTTCTGCCCGAGCTCTATCCCCCATATGCTACACACCTTGGGGAGGTTTCAGAGGAGAAAAGCTAACTGCTACGGCCCTCTGCCAGTGTAGTTTTCTTTTGAGGTTCATATCCCCCCCAGTCTCTGCTTGCTTTCTTCAATTTCCTCTGGAATATATACATCATAAGCGGCTGCAAATTAAATTCACATTAAAGATTCCCCAAACTTGCCCTTAGCCACATTAAGTCCTCCATGGAACTTATGCTGCCTGGAGTCACGGTGTGGCCTGGTGGTAAATAACAGCCTAGGGAAAGTAAAGGTTGTTGGGATGGGCTGACAAGCTAGGATGGAAGGCCTAGGAGGTGAGCTAATTGCATGCCAACTTACGTGGATAAACCAAAAATCAGACAGAAAGAGCAATCAGAACAGTGGGAGATTACAGGAAGAGACACTGCAGCCTTCCAAAGCTCTCAACTATAAATATTTCAAGGTCAAGTCATCCCAAACAAGCATCTGTGGCAGTTCTAATGTCTCTGACAGGTGATACCCCAAGGCTCAGAGGCAAGAACATGTGTTCAGAGGCAAAATGATATTGGAAACCAGTCACAGCCAAGAAGGTGAAATTGTGTTCTACTTTCCTTTAGAATCTGTGGGATCTCTTCGATGTTTGCTGTAAGTGTCAGATTTTGATGTCCCATGTGAAGTCGCCAAATTGAAATTCATGGCAACAGCAAGGTAGGTGTTTAATAAATGCTTTTCGAGTCTAGAGAAACTTGTGAAGCTTTATGAAGAGGAAAGAAAACTGGGCAGAAAATACAACTTTTGACCAAGTCTGGCCATTACATAAAGTACCTGAGTATTAACATGTACATTTTTATGGAAGAAAGTGAAAATTTGGCTTAGTTGTTGAGTTAGTTAAGACGAAAATGATAAATACCATAATTTACGTTCTAAGTAAGGAGGAAAAGTGGACATGAAGTAGGAGGAAAAGGTTTCACTTCGTTTTTATGTTAGAATGCCATCATATCACCCATTATAAGTCAATTACTTCTTGCTCCCCCCTCAGAACCTATGAGTTTGTGTCATTGGCACAAAGATTGTCATCTTTGTCTTTCCATGTACTTAAGTATCATTGCAGGGTTGGCTGGAGTTGAAAACAGATTAAAAGAGATCCATAAAGTAATACAATTATTACAAGACAAAATAATGCAAGAGGTAGTGGTAGCAACATCCACTCTGATGTAATAACCTTGGTCATGATGTCACAGAGGCCTCATGCAAATGTATACATTTACAGTCATGAGCTAGGACAAATTTCAGGCCCACTTGAGTCAAAGGCTGATCAAAGATACTAATACCTCCTCTCCAGCCTTCCAGGAGAGGAGTGGTTTACCATGTAGTTGAAGAAGCTGCATTGCACCTCACTGGGCTGTTTGAGTTCTTGTAACGATGTTTGAGTTCATGTAGTGGGTGGGGTAAAATAACTTAGCAGAATTTTCAAGGATGGAAAGGAATTTAATATCATTACTTCCTTTGATCTTTTCTCATATATTATATAACTTTGAATTTCAGGGCATTTCATATAGATTTACGGAGGAAAATTTATTAAAATAAATTCTTTTAGAAAATGACCCTTTCAATGTTTGAGACAATTTTTTATCCAAATAATATTGTATTCAATGACAGACTCCAATATTTAACTTTTCTTGCCTAGCTCACATAAATATGATCAGACTGTCAATCCTAACTCATAAAAATCTCTGATCTCCTAGGTAACACTAAGATGAGGAGAGAAGCAAAAGAGCTGCTTTTGAATCTGATGATGCAAGCAGCAAATCCCATGGGGATCCTGAACGAGGAGAGGAGACCCTGCCTAATAGCTTCCGAGGTGGCGGCCGAGTATCCACAGTTGGGGGACTGGAGAGAGCAGCATTTCCTTCCACTGAGTCTATGACACAGAAGCAAATCGAGTGGCTTTTTCTCAACAATTTCAGGTAAATGGTTCTTTCCAAGGATACAGGTTCCTTTGAGAAAGATTCAAAGACCAAAGTGACTCTGATCCCACTTGCATCATGTAATGAGCTTTTCAGGGACACAGGTGTGCACCACACATCAATACAACTCAAGGGTTCAGGGCAGAGTCGCTACATCCACCATGTCATTCTTCAGCTGGCGGAGGGTAACAGGGAGTATTCAGCAGTCTTGATCTCAGGAGTTTACAGCCCAGCTGGGAAGCTAGCTTCCAGCACACACACACACACAAATGCACAAACTGGAGGATGATTGAAGAAATCAGGCTATATCTCTAAACATGTCTGTATGTATACATCCATGTGTGTACATGTCTGTATGTATACATCCATGTGTGTACATGTCTGTATGTATGCATCCATGTGTGTACATGTATGTAAATATAGGTATACATGTATGTAAATATAGGTATGCATGTATGTGTGTGTGCATATGTACAAACATATGCACATGCAAGTATCTAGGTGTATATGTGTAATGGACTGAATACCCTACTCCCCAAATTCATATGTTGAAATCCTAATCCCCAGTGCGATGGGGTCTTTGGGAGGTAATTAGGTCATGAGGGTGGAGCCCTCACAAATAAGATTAGTATCCTTATAAAAGTCATGAAAAATTAGCTTGGCATAGTGGTATGTAACTGTATTCCCGGCTACTCAGGAGGCTAATGTGGGAGGATAGAACCACTGCACTCCAGCCTGGGTGATGGAGCGAGACCTTGTCTCTAGAAGAGTCATGAGAGAGTTTGTTTCCCCTCTCTGCTCTCTGTCACGTGAAAATACAAGGAGAAGTCAGAGGTCCGTCACCCAGAAGAAGGCTCTTGCCAGAACTTAACCATGCTGGCACCCAGTTCTCAGACTTCCAGCTTCCAGAACTGTGTGAAATAAATTCCTGTGTTTATAAACCACCCAGTATGGTATTTTCTTAAAGTTGCCAGAACTAAGATAGTACGTATGTATATGTATCTGCGTAGTAACCATCCCAAACATAGTGGCTTAAGACAACTGTAACATTTTATTGTTATGTCTCACATTTTTAGGGGTTGACCGGCCTCAGGTAGGTGGTCTTTACTTCGCTGCTCACACAATTGCAATCATATGGTGGCTGGACCTGGAAACGTGAAGGCTCAAACACTCACTGCCTGTCTGGCCTCTGCGCTAGGGGAACTCAAACACCTGGGAGCTGGAACAGCTGGGGCTCCCTGGCCTCTCCAAGTCTGTGGTCTTGCCATGTGGTCTTCTCAGCTTGGAGACTTCTCACATAGTGGCTCAGAGCTGCATGTGCACATGTCAAGAGAGTGCCAGGAGGAAATCATACAGCCTTTTATGATCTGGCATAGGAAGTCATGCAAAACATTTCCACTGCTTCTGCTGGTCATGGCAGTTACAAAGATTTAACCAGTCTCAAAGGGAGGGGAAGTGGACCCTACCTCTTCATTCTTGGCGGGGGAGGACAAGATTCTGGAAGAGTATGCCGTCCTGGAGTTCTTGCTGTGGTCTTTTGGGAAGATGCAATCTGCCACTATTTATCTCACCTGAACTGATAACCATAGCTATAACCATGTTGACAACAATTGATATCTATTAATATGGATCAGACAGTGAGTGGGAAGTGAGGTCAGGAAGGAAGGTGTCAGCATGAGCCAGCACAGAGAGTGAGGCTGCATGGGGCAAGTCAGGCTTGAGTGGAGCCTTAGAGAAGGACTGCAGAAGGCAGTCCAGGTGGACAGGGAAGTAGAGACAAGGTGTGGGGGTGGGGGTGGGGGAGGAGCAGAGCCATCCAGAGTTTGAATGAGGTGGTGGCTCTTTAATGCTGCGGTCCCCAACCTTTTTGGCATAGGGACCAGTTTTGTGGAAGACAATTTTTCCATGGACTGGTGGGGAGGGGTGGTTTGGGGATGATTCAAGCACTTACATTTATTGTGTACTTTATTTCTATTATTATTACATTGTAATATATAATGAAATAATTATACAACTCACCTCCATGTAGAATCAGTGGGAGCCCTGAGCTGGTTTTCCTGCAACTAGGCAGTCCCATCTGGGAGTGATGAGAGACAGTGACAGATCATCAGGCATTAGAGTTACATAAGGAGTGTACAACCTAGATCCCTCGCATGTGCAGTTCACAACAAGATTCATGCTCCTATGAGAATCTAATGCCACCACTGATCCGACAGGAGGCAGAGCTCAGGCGATAATGTGAGCCGTGGGGAGTGGCTATAAATACAGATGAAGCTTTGCTTACTCATCCACCACTCACCTCCTGCTGTGTGGCCCAGTTCCTAACAGGCTAGGGATTGGTACTGGTCCATGGTCTGGGGAATGGGGACCTCTGCTTTAAAGCATTTCTCCTTGAACAAACAGCCAAGTTCTCCAGCAGAAACAGTAGCAACTCTTAATATGTTAATATCATTGTTCCCATTGCATGCTCTTTCCTGATCCTCATGAGAACTTGAGAGCTCTGCGCTTCCCAGAGTGGGAAACTGAGGCCCAGTTCACAAAGTGAGAAGATCCACTTGATCTTCTGAGGCAGGTGTCCTTCCTTCTACACCACAGCAGCCTCTTCAGGATCAACATTAGACATGGTTTAGTTCACGTTTCTCCCCAGGCTCAAAGGGAAAAAAAAAATGTGCTTATGCAAACCCTAACTTTGTTTTTTCCCAAAGAAATGACTGCACCAAGCATCTGCAAAACCATGTGGAATTGCATTAAATTTCACAGTACATTAGAGCCCAAAATGGGACCCAAGACTAAAATTGGCCAACTTCCTAATTAGCCTTTTACTAAGCCTTGGGCTGGAGAAACATGACCCCAGAGGACATAGCGTCTGGAATTCTGCTCCTCACTGCAGGCCTTGTGGTAAGTATCTTTCTCCAACTAGAGCTTCCTATTCAGATAAAACCGTCCTAGCCCCTTCTACCCAAAAAGGGACTGGTTTGGAATTCTTGCCTTATTTGAGTGCCGGAAATGTCTACTTGTGTCTCAACATTTGTCATGGGCTAAGAATGAGCTGGGAGCTGACTCAGATTCTCCTGTTGCCTGAGATACATCCTGATGGAAAGCATGTTGGCACCTTTTGTAGGGACTCTTTCTATGCCCCAGGGCCCCTTTTTATCATGTGCACATTTTACGGCCATGGGGTAAATGGCTGGTACCCCACGGGGTAAATGGCTGGTACCCCAATGTCTGCTTGGTGTGTTGGAACTCACAAGGAGAAGGCAGAAGGAGTTGATACTGGGGCTTGCAAAAGAGCCCAACTTACAACAGAAAGAAGTTTAGACACTGGGGAAGAACAGGCCTGGTGCTATTATTGCTCCCATAAACTCCTCTGTAAGTTGCTATAATGGAACTGAAGCTGGCAGTCAGGGTTCTGTCCTCCTCCCTGGAAAGCCCTTTACCATTTTGCTAACTCCAGCTTCCGGAGTGCTTCTACACTCAGGAGCCAGCACCCAGGGCTCTGTTGTGCTGAAGTTCCCCTCTGTGGGACTCTGCTTGACGCCGTGCCCTTCTTGGCCTCCTACCTTTTCCTGATCACACTATGTGCTCTCTGACCAGTTTTTCCAAGGAGCACGTCCAACATGGCTTTCACGGGAATGCTCCTGCCAGGCTCGGCTTCTGGCAACCCAGGCTGACTCAGGAGCCACACAAATGCAGCTTCTTCCACAAACACTCTCTTGATCATTCCAAAGGAATCCTGCAATAAATTGCTATAGAGATTGGGAATCCAACCACATGAGTGCAGGCTGGAGGGTGGGCGATGGACAGCAACTTGTTCCCCACATCCCGGAGCAATGTGGGGATATGGCTTCATATGCTCCTTTAATGTGACAGGGTCCTGAGTGAACCATGCACATCACTCCACAGCCCATCAGCTCCTGAGTGTCTGTTTTTGCTCAGTGGAAAAGCACATTTCCTGTTGAGACTCCAGCATGCCTATGGGACCTTGCTGCATGGAGACCGGCTGGCTGGTGTTGAGGATGGATTGATGCTAGACTAGGCTTGCTCTGCGAAATCATCAGTGAGAAGCGAGTGAGGCCAGAAGTGGAGAAGCCACAGAAACAACCACCCATGGCCAAAGTTTCCATTCCCTTTGCCAGCCAAAGGGAGCCGGGGTGTCCCAGAGGCATGTCTGACTCGTCTGCACTGAGGGGCTGCAGGGAGAAGGTCTTCTCAGTGTTTTCACTGGCTTGAACACATTCCAGACATTTCTACATTCTTCTGTCACATTGTTTTTTAAAAAGATCTTGTTTTTGCCGGAAACTCAGACCCAAAGAGCCAAACAGAATCCACTGTGTGGCTATGTATTGGTGTGTCGGAAGCAGGCGCAGACTCAGGTGACAACAGAATGCCCAGCCTGAAATCTGGGGTGCTGTGGAGGATGTGAATATTAGAACCACATGGTATGGAAGAAAATGGCAAGTTGGGTTTGAGAATGGAAAAGATCGTACTTTTTTGTGACCATTTCCAAATAACAGAAAGGGAAGTTCTAGAGAAAAGGCAAGAAGTGAAGTGAATGGTCAGGGCAAGATTGGGCACAGCCGAGGGAGTCAGGTCTTGCAAATATCATCCACCCAAAAGGTATGGACCACACACATTTTGGCCAGCCTTGCCTTTCCTGGGGGAAGCTGTACTGCCATAAAACGAATGAAATCAGCTCTTTTTATGCTCTCATATTTTAACAAGCCTGGATGAATAGCTGAGTGGCTACATCTACAGCTGGCGATGCTCTACAGAGCGAGGCGTTCATGTCTGACCAGCTACATTCGCTTATGTATCCACCCCTTCCCCTACTTTTACAAAACGTGTCTAAAAGCGGAGAAGGAAAGGGCTGGAAAGGAAAGTGACTTCTCATAGACAGATGAATGATGTCTCCTTGTAAAGGTGACAAGAACTTGTACATCCAGTCCAATGTGAAGTACAGGCAGGACAACCACATGACTATGTCTTGTAGATGCTGTTGGTGCCCGCTCAGAAACCCTTTCTGGGGCTGATGCATCCATCTCCTGATAAAGGCTAAGAGTAAGTTCTCCAGAGTTGCACTTGGCCAGTGCATGCGACCTCACCCAGAAATGCCTAGAAGATTAAGTCCTCACTCCAAGACGGGTGGTAGACACTAGGGTACAAAGGCCAGCTCCTGCCTCAAGGCAGGACAGCTCTGTGGTGCCGTTCACACTCCATGGTCTCCTGGGATCCACCTGGGGCTGGTGTGCAGCAAAGACCACTCCTTTGCTGCCTCCTTTCCTGCCTGACCCTGTTTATCTCACTCCTCTTCTCTGGAGATCTCTCCAACAATAAATGACTTGCACAAGAATCTCTGTCTTGGGGACCCAACCCGAGACAACCTCTTCAGTTGGCTTTTGTTCTAAGTCTCCAAAGGAATGGGGCATCCCTTTGAATTGTAAAATGCATCAGAGGTGAGTCTTCTAGCCTTTTAGGGAAGGCCAGAGCAAGCTTTGCCTCTTAATCCCTCTAAGTCACTGCAGCCCGGAGCTGGATGAGTGGGTCTAGCTCCTTCTGTCCCAAATTCCAGGCTCAGGAAAACCCTAGTCCAGGCTGTGCACCCTGGAAACTGACCTACAGCACATAACCAAATTTGAATTAGACACCAAAAACAACGTGTACCCCCAAATTCCCACCCCGAACATCTTTGCAATCATTAAAATGGGGTAGTATTTCCTTCCCCCAAATCTCCCTTTGAAGCTTGAAGAGAGATTCTGGAAGGGTTTTATATTTTAATAAGTTTGTTTCCCAGATGATTTCATCACTTGGAAGGGAATGAGTCTGGACAGAACCAAGCATCCTCATTGAGATGCCCTAAAGATTCGTGTTTGCAAAGCTTCTCTCCACTAATTTTGTAGATCTGCTAGATGGAGCCAGTTTACTGCAAGAGTACTTCTCTGCTGAAGCATTTTCAATTCTGGAGAGAGATTTTGCTCTCCTTCATCACAAGGACTAAAATTGTCTAAAAAGTTTTCCACAGGCATGACTTATTTGGGTGGGTATGGACTACAGATGGGCAAACCCAGGGTCTAAGTACTCAGATAAAAAAGGCAGCATCTCTGCTGGGCACATGTGGGCCTGGTGGCCGAGGCTGAGCCTCACAGAGAGATACCCATCAAAAGAAGGATCTCCAGCCACAGACCTCTCCCCATCCATGCAGATCTATGCACCCCAGGCCCTGGGGAGCCGCCCGGAAGGAGCATGAGCTATTTTGACTTGGAATGTGGCAAGCTAGGCCAAGGAAGTTGGAGCCAAGAGATACAGTGTCCAGCAACCAGCAAGCACACCCGAGAGAGAGCATTTCCCTCCAAACCAGGCCTGTGAGGAACCAAAGAGGCAAGCAGCATAGTGGACCATCTGCAGCATGACCCTAGAAAGTCTGCCTCATTGCAGTGTTTCTGGAGTGTGGAGGGCTAAGCCCTTCTCTCAGGGCAGGGGATGAACTGGCCATTGGCTTGAGAAGTGTTTCCCTGACTTGCCCTCAGCCTAACTGAACCCCCCCAACTAAGATTCTTACCTCCAGTCCAGTGTTCCCATTTTATGATCCATCCTCTTTCCCTAAGAAAGCACCCAGATTCTCTCCTCTTACCCACCCCCTGACATCTGATGACTGCTTCACATTTTCAGGCTATTCTACCCTTTTATCCTCAGCCTGGTCCTAAGAATGCAGAAAATAGTCAATAAATGCCGGTTGAAGAAGCGTACATATGATTATTATATAGTACAGTGTTAGTACTTGGTTTATTCATTCACTCACTTAATTAAAATTTTGGAGTACCAACTCTATAACAGGTGTTGTGTTCGTCAGTAAATAAATAGACAGTGTTCACCCGGTTTGCTTATCTTTCTTACTCTTTTTAAAAATACATCACTGAATTGTGTGTGTCTTCCAAGGTATGCATTCTAGACCAACTTCCAAGGTCTTCAGGCCCTCCCACTGGCTATGTCAGAGATAAGATCTGAGATGGTGAATGCTCATGTGACCAACTCAAGGGGATGGAAATGACAGTCATTGAGATAACTGACAAAGAAATGGCCCACACCTGTGATGCTTCCCCATCCAGCTGGTCACCTGGTCGGCTTGTACTGATTCCTGTCACCATGGCAACGAGGCCAGGCCAACCATTTAATTCAGAGAGCTACGCAGCAGCCTCACAAGCAACCTCAGGATCCAGAAATAATTCCATTCCCAGAGTCAGATATCGGCAGTGAGACATATAAAACATTATTGGAAAGATTAGAAATACCATACTCTGAACTGCTTCTAAATCCCTAGGGCTGTTGAGATCCCATCTCTATGGGTGGATAGCTCTTAAGGTATGAGAAGTACACACAGGATGCCTGGAAGGTGCTTGGTGTGCTTCCAGGGATGTGTAGATGAGGATAGGCCATATGAGAACAAACTTTGTGAATGTTAATAGTTATATAGTGATCATTTTAATATTATTATAAAAATATCCATGCTTATTTATGAAACAGATATAATAAAATTAGCTTCAAAAAGAAATACAGTTCTTGAAAGTGAGTTTAAGGAAAATACACAGGAAATAATAATTCTCTAGGGAGTATGTGGATATGGTGAACATGTAAATATGAGATGCAGGAAACTAAAGCACTGGATCCCTGGCCTCAGGAGTAAAAGGCTAAAGGTCCATAGTGAGTGGGATCCTACCACAGTATTAATTTCCTGGAATCCTGCTTCTCGAATGGGAAAAATGAACGACTGTAAGAACTCCCATGGACTGGGCAGGTGTGGTGGGCTGAACGCTGGTGCCAGGCTATAGACGCGTTGTCTCCAATGGTCCTTCGAACACACTGGCAGATAAGTGGAGTTGTCACCGTTGCACAGATGTGGAGGTTTGATTCAGAAAGGAAAATAATCTGCCCAAGGCCACATGACTCATAAGTGGCAGAGACAAATCTAAAACCCAGTTTTCTTGGACTCCAGAGCCCAGGCTTTTAACCACAGTGTTGTCCTGAGTACTATAAAGCAAGTATCTGGCCTAGAGGATAAAGAAGAATATCCACAGCCTTGTCAAGGCCACAAAGCTCTGCTTGAAATACTTGCAAAGTTTCCTATCAAAAGGTAGATAACTTTCAGATCTAGTGCACAGTGAACAACCTGGGTATCTGCCCACACCACTGGTTTTCATCTGCACCCCACTTCAGTGTGCCTCCAGTTTGTAACAGCCAGCACCTGCACCTGCACCTTCTCTTTGAAGAGGGGTGAAGAGGGGGGCCCTTGAGCACTTCTGGAAGCGCCTGGGCAATAATGACACTGCTGCCCTGCCCAGGTCCCTTAACTAATTACTGACGGAGGAAGGTGTTTGCAAGCCCAGCTCCCTTGCCCAGGGTTGGGACATCCTGGAGGGAGAATTCACACTGAGTACCTGTGGGATTAAGATGAAGCCTTCCTGGGCAGTGTTTTGACTGGGGAGACACCCTCAATTTGGTTCCTCCTCTTCTCTTTCCTCTCCCACTCCTTTACCAGCATGTCCTTAGTGATTTGCACACAAGTCCTCTTGAAAGCACTTCTGGGGAGCCCATCCTCATTGGGAACAGAGGAGGGGCAGTGGTATCCGACACATGAGCAGGAGGGTAGAGGAGGTATGGGGGATGCCAGAATGTGATGGCAGTGCCACTGAGTGCCTGGGGTGACAGGGCCTGGAAAGGCCTAAGCCAGGGTGACTGGAAGCTCAGGCAACCTTTGTCCATCGAGGACAAGGGTTGGTCATTTCTGCCCTGAGGTCATTGTGCTAAGGGGCATGGAAGACAGATGACACTTCTGTTCAACCAAGTCAGGAACACAGCAGACAACAGATTGGTGCTGGGGAACCCAGCATGTCGAAAGAACCATCTTTGAAGAGGTTAGTTACAGACTAGACAGCTCACAAGGAAGGAGGATTCAATGTGCAGGAAACACAATGACCAGGAGGAACCGGAATGAGAAGCATATTCAGAGGACAGGGAGGGGTGCACAGCCCTTCCCCTCTCTGGACAACTACAAGCTCAGGTGAGGGACCTGGGGAAAGAAGGTTGGTGCTGCTATCCCTGGCATCTAAATGCAAGGACGGCAGTGAGGACCCCTCCCCTCCAAGGAATGAAAGGGCAAGTTCACATGCCTCAAATGGTTGTTGCCATAACTGGGTGATTAGTGCATGGGAAAGGAGGAAAAGGCAAAGTTGAGTTTTGTGAATGTTCCTATTTTAAAACATGAATAAATTACTTTCTGCTCGCTGAGAAGAAACATAGAAACAATCAGAGATTAGAAAGTAGCAGTGGCACAGATTGCCATGAGGGAGGAACGGGGAGAAAGAATTGTTTCCCACAAGCCAGTCATTCATTCCACGCAAGGGCTACAGACGCATATTTTTAAAACCTTCAAGGGATGGCGAAGAGCAAGGATGGGAGATATAAGCCCCCATTTGCCCGCTAGGCAGTTCTCCAGGATTTTATAGGTGTGCACCAAGAGCACATGAAATCCCACATCCCTCAGGAAGGTGGGTCTGAGGTGTGGAACTACCAAACTGAGGAATGGTGTTTATTTTTAACATTAGAGTGTCTTTGGCAAAATCTTCACCCTAACATCCCAATCTTAATAATAGCTCTAACTATATCAATTACTGAGCCATAATTACTGTCTTTTAGCAGACATCCAGGTCAGGATTTTTCAGGAGTTCAAATACCACTGCACCTAAAGCCGCTGTTTAAGGTGGTTAATGATGCACATGGTAACTTGGGAAACTCCTGGGCATCCCTCTCTCCATAAAGTCAGGGGATTCGGTAACAAAGGAGGCCAGTGGGACTCTTGGGTGCTGACTGCCTCTCTCTTGGCTCTGTGGATGAAGTATATGGCAGGAGACGTTTTTCAACTGCCAGATTTCTCACGAGCCTGAGAGAGTTTCTGTTTTGGGAAAATAAACCAGGAGCCATTTTTTCAATTCCCTCGGGGCCATGGGCTGTGTATTGGAGAGATGCTACCCCTGGGCTCAAGATTGGTTTCCATCTCATTGCCATCTAGAGTGAAAGATGGGAGGATATGTGGCCTTGGATCAAAAGGACAATTTGAATGAACTGGCAACAGTTCTGATGGCCAATCTGGCCAACAATGAGTAAGGAGGAAGATCTGTGGGATCCAGGGGAGTATTTGGAAGTTTACAAACATAGAGACAGGTGAGCAATTCAGGATTCCCCCAACCACATACACAAAGGACACGAACTTTCCACATTCCCATAGACAGTTTCTACTTCCTCCTACCCAGAGCCTCTAAATCTAGTGCTGGATTCAGAAAGAAAATGGGGCAACATTCAACTCCATTATTCATAACAGTGAAGGACGGCACATTCCAGAGGGAGAGGCACCCACCATAGGTTAATATATGGGCCATCAACTAAAAAGGCCACGTGGTATACTGTACACTCAGTGCTCGCTCTTTTCTGAACATATATAATTTGTCTTTGATGTTCTAAAGACAATTTGGGACCCACAGACCCTCAGGGCCACTAGGAAGCTCTCAACAACAGTTAAAATTCCCCTGATCAGCCCCTCTGTGCCCCCAAATTGTAGTTCCTGGCTGGTCATATACCAGAATGTCCCAAAGGCCCTTGAGCTCATTTGAAAAAGTAAATTGGGAAACAAATCCATAAAAGAGAGAAATACGAAAATGTTTAGAATAGTATTTATCAAATTGCAGGCATTTAGTAAATGTAAATTGTGAACCAAGAACAAATGATTCATCAACTATAAACAAAGCCTACTTCAAATATATTACTATGATGTTTATACTTTTGAGTCATGTGCTGCTTTAACCTGCAATGTTAATTAAAATAAAATAACATACAATAAAATGAGATGCTTGCCATTAAAACCTGTGATCTTAACTCAAGATTCTAAGACATGAAAACCCACATACACTGAAAATATAAAAACCTCATATAGCCAATGAGTCAATCATACCTACAAGGGGATTGAGATAATCCCTGTGATAGGGATTGAGAGTCTAGTAATTCTCCATATTATTATGGGACAAATCTCTTTTCTCTTGAGAAATTATAAGCAGTAGGAGTTCTGAATGTATAGATTGAATTAGGCTAGGTGACTTCCCCAGAAATTCCAAGGGTGGCTTTCCTTTCCTGAGTGCATTAAAGGAAAAAAGCAAAGAAGACGTACGCGGGTTTCTGCTCTGTCACTGATCTCAGTAAATACAACTTAAATAATCTACAAGTTTAACATCCCTAATCTGAAAATCCCAAATCCCAACTGCTCCAAAATCTGACTTTGGAGCAGTGACATAATGCCACATTGGTGGGCTGAGATAGTGACACTTTTGCTTGCTGATTGTTCAACGTACACTAACTTTGTTTCATGTGCAAAATTATTAAGATATTGTATAAAATTACCCTCAAGGCCTGTGTATAAGGTATATATAAAACATAATTAAATTTTGTATTTAGATTGGGTACCACCCCCAAGATATCTCATTATGTATATGCAAGTATTTCAAAATAAAAAAAAATCTGAAACACTTCTGGTCCCACGTATTTCAGATAAGGGATGCTCAACCTGTACTTGTGCCCACCGTTAACTAGGTTGAAATGTAGTTTGGCCAATTTTCCAACTGAAGCATCTCCTGGTGGTGACAGTAATGGAGAGTCGAGAGTCCCAGCGTGTTTTATCTCTCCAGAAGGTTGTTAGGCTGGATGGAGCTGGGCTCTCATTCTCATTTCTTTCTAGAAGGCAATTCCTAGATCTTGATCTGAGGGAGAACAGAACCTCACACATGAGGCTCTATAATGAAGCATTGCCCTGTTTGTTTTATTTTCCAGTATAAAGGATTCCCATCCTAACTTGTCAGTCCAGGTTATGAAGTATTAAGTCAGGCAGGAGGAGGTGCAATCCTGATGTGCGCAGAGGCAAGCAGAGCTGGGATGAGAGGGCCAAGTCCCTGCTCCAAAGCACCTGCCCTCTGGCCTCTGCCTAGCACTGCTGAGGGGACTGAGCACTGCCTGAGGTCCCATGATTACAGCTGCAATGGGGGGAAAATGCCAGAATCAGTAACAATAATCATGCTACCCAGCGCATACCAATTCTCTTCTTGTTTGGTATGAGAAAGTCTCTCTTGACCAGCCCCATCAATCTTCTGGGGAAGGAGGTCCATAAGGGCCTATTTGGGATGTGGTAACATCAACATGCAGAGATGGTCATTGACACATCTTTCAGTTTGGCCACAAATTGAAGAAGAAAACAACCCACATATATTGGTTCATCAGGACAAAACAAACAAAACAAAACTCTGTAGGAATTTTGACAATAAAATGAAAGCAGCAGCTAATCATAAAGAAGCCTCATTTTAAGAAGGCTTGGAATAAAGCTTCATGACCTCAAAGTGGCATCAGTATCTTGGGGATTAGCAAATATTTCTAGAATGGAGTAGCTATGGCTTGCTCTGTAAATTCATTGGGATATTAGCATGGCATACAGACTTTTGTCTTCACCTCAGCTCACAGTGACTGACTAGGTGTAGTGGCTGTGATTGAGTCAAGATGGAATTTCTTGATATCATCTAGTATTGATATTATTGTGCAATAAGCTGGGATTCAGTTCTTCAGAGAGCTTTGGGTCCACCAAATATGTATTAGCCTGGGGACCACAGATGTGTCATTGGCCTCCTCTGAGCCCTGGTTTCCTACCAAATCAGGCAAAAGGCATTTTGTTATGGAAATCTGTATAGTGCTATTGTTGTTATTATTATTATTCAGAAGCACTGATCTGGCACAGGAAAGGGCAATCAGATTTAGTTAAGGTACAGGGAGGAAAATGGAATGGTAAATATGAAAACAATGAAATATGAAGGGAAAAAGAAAGAGAATGAAGGTGGTAAGAAAACAGAGAGGTCTCTTTGTGCTCTTGGAAGGAAACAAAGATTCCTAATGCATGGGGTCTCCAGCCTCTGAGTCCTTCCTTATCATATTACAGGGCATTTAATTCAATTCAAGAGGCATCAATTTGGCATCTCCTGTGTTCTGAGCACTGAGCTCTATGGGAGACGCTAAAGAAGAGTCATAAGGGTACAACTGACGCTCCACATTCACCTAACAGATCTTCCAAACTCTCCCATGAAGAAGATATGATTATCCCCACTTCATAAACAAACAGGCTGAGGTTTAGGGCATTTAAAGAACTGAGTTCTGACCTGGAGCCAGAACTCAATCCCAGGTTTGACAGGCCCCAGTGTCTGTACCTCTAACTGCCCTCCAGAGAAGCAGGGCTCCACGACAAAGACAGAAGTTGACCAAAGTTGTGTCCGAGCCCATGGGAGCAGTATCCGATGTATTTAATTCCCAGGCTTCCTATGCAGTAGCACGTCTTTATTGATTCTGCAGGGCCTGGGTGCCTGGCCGAAGATAAGTGGAATCCACTTCCTTCCACTTCAGCCACAACATGAGACATGCCTCATCACCTCTTTTCTTAGATACTTATAGTCCCCATGATTAAGCCATTGGGTTGAAGAGGCATACAAGGATAAAACAGGAGACAAGAATAACCCTCGTGAAGTGGAGGTCAGTGCTGTTGATGGAGCTGGGTATGGAGACAGGAGATAAATGAGGACCACAAACTTTTGTCCCTGAAGATGAGCTTGTGGGTTGGGTGTGGGGCCATGGCCCCCAAACCTGAGCTGACACTAGTCACATGATAACAGTTATTTTCCTCATTTATCTCACCAGCAGGCAGATACTTTCTTTCAGAAATTTTCATTTACTTTTAAAAAACATACATTCAATAAAATTCACCACTTTTGGTGTACAGTTCTAGGAGTTTTGGCAAAGGCTTTCATTTCTTCATTCAACCACTGTTACCATCACACACACCGCAGTTCCATCACCCCCTAATTCTCTGGTAGTCAACTCCTAATCCTTGGCAAACAGTGATCAGTTTTTCTGTTCTTACAATTTAGGAACAGAATTTACTATGGTAATACTTATTTCTAGTTTTTATAAATTCTGTTTCCCTACTTAGTGCCATGGACTAGAAGGGAGAGTCTCCTTCCCTGGGTCAGCAAGGACTTGCTAAGCCTAGGGACGCAGTGGGAGCATGCATGCTGGTGAGTGAACCTGAGGCAGGGCCATGAGATGGAGCTGAAACTCCCTCCACCTACCCACCAGCCCACTTACCTCCCACACCCCCACACTGCAGCTGACCCTGCACCCCCCTAAACCAGACCCCTTGCAGGTAACAGTGCCCACTGATGGCCTCCTCCAAGGCCCTCGATGGACCACCTGGGCTAACCCCAGAAACGGAAGGCAGTCAGGTTTTCAGGACAACAGAATGATAGACAATGGGTAATTGTTCCTGCTGCCTAGAGGGGGATCTCTTTCTCCCACGGGGGGCACTTTGTTTCTGTTGAGATTCTAGCAATATGAGTAAGATCCTTGGAGCAGGTGTGTTTTGGGAGTGGGTGAATCTTGGTTGTTTGGTCCTTAGGAGCTGTGGATCAGAGGCCCTGCAAGGAGCTGTGAGGCCAGCATGACTGGGACCTTCATCATCACGGCCAACTCTAAAAAAGTGTATGTATGTTTGAATAGATATATTACATATGCATGTATTTGTTACAAATAAATAACACATGCTTTCAAAAAGTAGCCATCAAAGGGATAAGAAGGAATGAAGTCCCCAGTCGCCCAACTCCTGGCCCAGATACGACCAGGATACTCAGTCTCTCGAGGCCCTAGGAGGTGTTTTCCTATGAGAATTGTGCACTTAGGCATAAATACAGCCTCCTTTGTTTTTACACAAATAGTAGCTAATTGCATATAGTGGTATGTATACTGCAATTTTCACTTCACATATCTTGGAAATCTTTCCACGTGGACTCATCAGTCCAGCTGCCTCATTCACTCACTGGGTGTCAAGGAATGACTCCCTTACCCAGGGCCCCATGACAGACATCGAGGCTGCTGCCAGTGTTGGCAAACTGGGCTACAGCATTATCCTATGCACACTTCTTTGTGTATCTGGACAAGAATATTTAGAAGATAGATTCCCAGAAGGGAAATTGATGGGTAAAAGTGCTGCACATTTAAAAAAATTTTCACAGAAATAAAATACTATCTAAAGGGCTTATACCAATTTCACATCCACCAGCCATGCATGGGAGTGAGTGCCTGAGTCCCATGCTATTGCCAACACATTTAGTTACGTAGCTTTTTGATCCTCTGCCACTATGGTCCAAGAAAAATGCTGTCCAGGGTAGCACTAATTTGCACGTTTGCTTATAACCGAGGATACTGAGTATCTTTCAGTCTCCTGAGAAAATACATACCTATTTTTAAAGTTAGTTTTAATTTTTTCTTTTTAATTGTGGTAAAAATGTACACAACATAAGACTTTTCATCATAACGCTTTTTAAATGAACAGCTCAGTAGTCTAAAGTATATTCATGTTGTTTGCGCAGCCACTAGCCAGAACATTTTCACCCTGGAAGACTGAAACTCTTAACCCATTGAAAAACTCCCCATTCCCGCCTCCCCGCATACCCTGACAATCCTACTTTACTTTCTGTCTCTATGCATTTGACTACTCTAGAGACCTCAGCCAAGTGGACTCATATAGCATTTGCCTTTTTGTGACTGGTTTATTTCACTTAGCATAATGTCTTCAAGGCTCATCCGTTGTGTAACATACATCAGAATTTCCTTCCTTTTTAAGACTGAGTAATATTCCTTGTACAGATATACAAGTTGAGCATCCTTAATCCAAAAATCTGAAATCTGAAATGCTTCCAAATCTAAAATTTTTTGTGTCAACATGATGTCACAAGTGGAAAATCTCACACCTGACCTCATGTGACAGGTCTCAGTCAAAATGCAATCAAAACTTTGTTTCAGGCTCAAAATTATTAAAAATTTATATAAAATAACCTGTAGGCTACGTGTATAAGATGCATATAAAACATAAATGAATTTTGTGTTTAGAATTGGGCTCCATCTCCAAGATATCTCATTACGCATATGCAAATATTCCCAAATTTGAAAAAATCCAAAATTCAAAACACTTCTGGTCCTAAGTATTTGGGAAAAGGGATACTCAACCCTTACCACATTTTATTTATCCATTTATCTTTCGGTGGCCATTTGAGTCCACTTCTTGCCTACTGTGACTAATGCTGCCATTAACATAGGTGTGCAAATACCTCTTCAATACCCTGCTTTTGGATATATACATTCTTTTGGATATATATCTCAAAGTGGAATTGCTGGGTGATTCTATTTTGATTTTTTTTATTTCCAGCTAACCATTAAACACCAGCCAGACCTCAGTTCCTGGAAGTCTCTTTCATGGATACTCAACCTTATCACAGAATTTGTTCTTAGGTCCCACAGCTCTCTTTGGTACTCTGGGATTTTGACTTCCAGTGTGACCCAAAACAAAGCCAGAAACCAGCAGCATGGACCCAACCTGGCCCCACAGTTGCAAGAAGCTGGGCTATTATTACAGCAACTCCACACAGGATTAGGCCTCAGGACCCTTAGCTGAGCCTCCTGGCCATGTAGATCCAGCAGCTCTTTTCCTGTTCACAGTTGCCCTGACTCTGGTATCCACAGCAAAGGAGGCAACTCCATTTGGAACATCAGTAAACCTCAGGGCAAGAAAAACAGCAGACACAGCTGGTAAAAATGCCACCTACCCTTAAGAACTTGCCAAATATTCTAAACCCTAAATTTAGGTTTAGTTACCACATACACACACAATTACCCCACAACCCCACAATGCACTGAAATGTGATAGCCAAATTCTGTGTCAAGCGTCCTAGGCTGGCTGTTGTCAAAATTTATTTTCCATTTATTTCAATTGCAAATAACTTTCTTTGGTCCCTTTTCTCAAAAGGGACCCCACTTGTTTTGGAAAGCCAAGCTCAGTAGAAAATCTCCTAAGAAGCTATTGTTTGTTAAATATCAACCTCCCCAGGGATAGGGTGGGTAGGAGGAAACTATTGGTGACCAAGTGCAGCTGCCTTCTGGAGTCCACGGTCAGTGGGACAGTTTGATTAATGAATCAGGACTCATCATTGCCCCTGATGTGCCTGGCCTTAACAGCCATTAATTACAAGCAAACAAGCTAATCATTAGTAGGTTACTTATTGCTGTCAAGCCTATATCCCTGCAGTGGCGATAGAAAGTGTGTTGTCACGTGAGCAAAGCCAGCAAGACTACATCATGCGCTGAGAGGGAAAGACCACAGCAACACCATGGGCCATTTTTGTGATTTACCACCTTGCCATCTGCTAAGCTGGTCTTCACACTGAATCATAAACCCTGCAATTGAATTCAGCGCACACAGGTGCAGAGCCTCCTATTGACTGAACCATGTGCTTGTGGTGTCCTCGAACTGTCTTCAAGAGTTCTTCTCTGAGATCCCACCAAGTGAGGAGCTAAAAGAAAATCTCAGCAGAAGGGTTCTCACTGTCCAGAATATTTCAGCAAGGTATAGGTTCTGTCCTCACAGAAGAAAGAACAATCCTCCAATGGGAAAGGAAATGAGGCTATCTCGGGCTTGCCCCATTCATTGAATCATTCACCCATTTATTCAAATAAAATTTCCTGAGCACCTGTTATGTGCCTGCCAATGGCTGGACACTGGGGACACAAAGAGATTACTGTGCAGTGGGAAAGCAAGTGGTGATTTAATTTTACTAATGAATGCAAAGTTTCAACTTGATAAGCACCAGGAAGATGCCCCCAGAGAGTCTAAGACCTGTGCAAGGATGGCTGTGATTCCCCTGGCCTACATGGCAGAGGGGCAAGCAGATTTGGAGTAAAGTAGGCAGATGGGGAGGACCACTGTTCCAGGAAGGGGAAAAGCCCAGAGAAGCCTGGGGGAGGGAGGACAACATGGTGTTGACACAGCTGAAGAAGGAGAATGCGGCTTGAGGAAAGAGAACAAGGAATGAGAATGAGAAGGTGAGGTGCAGAGGGTGCCAGACAATGCAGGCCAGGTGGGCCACGTGGGCTGGGAGGGTCAGATTGAAGTGTTGGTCTTCACCCTTAGAGCAATGGGAGGCCATTTGCATTTCTAAAAAGGGGGCGCACAACCAGGTTGGATTTCTTGAAGGATCATTATGGCTGTCATGTGTAGAGAGTATTGGAGGCAAATGAAGCAACATGGGCTATGGTGGAGTCCAGGTGAGAGGAAGAAGTGCTTGGCTCTACAGTGGAGATGTGTGCACAGAGAGTGGGAACCTGCGAGGAAGACTGGGTCTGGGAGATGGGTCTAGAGGTCAGTTTGGACATGTAGCATTTGAAAACCCTATGGCTTTTCCAGAAGGAGGTGTCCACTAGGTCTAGAGCCCAAGATTATAGGGCTAGAGCTCAAAGAAGAACCCTAAGGGGAGGGGCCAAAGAGGAGAAATCCTTGCACTCACTCCATAGAAAAGGGCCCTCTGTAGGAAGGTCACTCGGGGAGCACTCCTCGGGCTCTCTGTAGGTGGAATCAAATGCTGATCTGGCTTTCCTGACTTCTCCAGGGAATCTCCCTGGACACTCTCCCCAGCTGTCCTGCTAACATCAAACTCTGCTCATCCCAAATCAGACTCACTCTGCTCTCCCCCAGCTTGGAGACCCACTAGTCCTTTCGTAGACTTGTGGGACCACCGTTTCTCCAGGCACCCAGCTGAAGTCTGAATCATTGTGAATTTTCCTGAATCTCTGCCAGACTCTTCTCCTATTCGTGGGATGGAATTCCTGTTGAGTCTAAAGCCAGCCTCCTGAATTTCCACTGTGACTCCACCATTTACCAACTGGACAACCTTAGACCAGATATGCCTCAATTTCCTCTTCTAAGATGGTGGCTGTGGCCTCATACACTTCACAGGGCTGTATAAACTAAGCACTAGTACATGTGAAGTGCTAAAATGGGTGTCCAGCACATAGTCACTGCTCAATAGTTATTATTATCACAACTTTAACTTCTTCAACATACTTTGGGCACACTGACAGCCAGGACGTAGCAATGTAGCACCTTCTCTTGAGAGTGTTGCCTACACCATCTATTTCTTCCTCTGGACTGGAAACTCGTCGTGGGCAGAAGCTGTTTCTCATTACTATTTGGTTCCCAAGTTCCTGTCGCAATGCCCTGAATGTGCTCCATAATGACCACTACTTCCATGAATGTGCAGCCACAGCAAATTTTATAAGTCCAGGCATGCAGTGGGCAGTGAGAGAAATGAGCATTAATAATGTTCCTGTCAAGAACCCAAAGTATTTTTAGAGGTTTTGTATTAAATAGGGTAGTCAATATGTATTTGTTGAATTCTATTGGCTTTTTCTTGGCTTACTAAACTCAGTTCTGCTGTTTCAGCCTTTGAGGAGGACAATAAAACCAGTAAGGATCGGTGTCCCAGGACCCAAATATTCATGAACAATAAACCCAGCTCTTAGATTGAGTCCACTGGCCAAGGGAACTCAGATAAGCCAATTAGTCTTTGGGGAACTTCCCCCTTTCTGCAAGATCAGCACACAGAGTTGTCCTCCCAACTATGAGAATAAGGTACACGGAGTCTACAGAATGTTCTGGTCTCCTCTGTGAGCGGGGTTCCAGGAGCTGAATGGGCTAGTTGTCAGCCAAAGGCATAGAACCAAGCCTAGGGCAGAGGATGCCACCACATGTCAGGTAGGCAACATGGTAGGCAAGACCCCAACTAGTTTCTGCAACAGTGCACCTCAAATTGGACACAACTTTTTAACCTCTAATTCGGGCAGCTGTGTGTCTAATGATGTAACATAGTCCCAAAGGCAGGATGGCTCAGCTGGGTAAGAGTGGGCTTGGGAAGCCAAGAGAACAATGTAGAATATGATATTTATATGTATGAGTGACCATTTCACGGAATCATCAAGGATTAGAACCTCTCCTCTAGTCCAAAGGAGAAAACAGCCCTAGAGAGGTGAAATGACTTCTCTTAGCTCACTCATCTTAAGGCCAGGCACCCAAGTGCTCTGTCTCCTAGGAACTGCAACTTTCTGCTGCATGCAGCAGACACCTCATCACACCATATTGAACACGCTTCAGTCCAAAAGAGGTAGCAAAAAATGAGTATGATTATAACGTTGTTAATCTAATGTCTTTGTGCTTTCTTAGCCAGGCCAGCACTAAGCACCTCACATGCATTTCCTGGATTTTACAACCACTATACGAAATATGCATCATAACAGTCCCTTTTGATAGAGGGAAGGACTGAGTCTCACTGAGTTTCAGCAGCTTGTTCAAGTCCCTGGAATGAGCGGGTATTGAGGCCAAGGCCCTTTAAAATTTTCTTTCAAGGTTCTCAAAACCCGAGTATAGCTGGGACTGTCAGTGTCCTAACCACGTGCCTTGAGCATTCATGGTCCTCATGCAAGTGTCGAGGTCCTTTCCTCATCCAACATGTGGGACAATGGGACAGACCAGAGCTAGGGGTTAATGCCCCTGATGCAGCTCCAGCCGATGACTGATGGGAGCTGGAGGGTGAAACCCACAGCCTTCCTCTCCCCTACTGTCTCCCAGAGCTCTCCAGCTGGAGAGAGCTTTGGTTGCCCACAAAAGCAATCTGCTCACTCACTCACACAGCTAATCTTATTCCTTTCCCTCTCTTGTCTCTCTTCCCCACTCACACACCAAACTTCCTGGGATCACCTCCCAAATAAACCACTGACACTTGAATCTTCACTCAGGGGTTTGCTCCTTGGGGAAGCCATTCCAAGCCAGCATGAGAAAAGAGGATGGTTTTCATTCTGTATCTGTGAGAAGGGAGAACAGAAGATCTGTATGAGACACTTAAAGGAGATGTCAGGAAAGCCAGTCTAGAGGTGCAAGATTTGCTCGTAAATACAGATGTGGAGCAATTACAAAGCCAAGAAAAGCTGTGTGCAAAATGGGTAAAGTGGAAGATGGGCAAGGAGTAGTTAACCTGTGGCTCGCCCACAGTCAGATATTCCTGGTGAAGGTGCTGAAACTAAGTGGACATTGGCAGGAAGGAAGCATGTGGAGGTGTGTTAGCCATGAAAGACTAAGACAACTGGTACTCTGTGACTCTCTGGATGCACTGATCTTTCAACTTAGGGGTAGTTAGTCACTGAGCATGGCATGGGCCTGTTAGAAGCCTGGGAGAATGCCACACCATCCTCAGAGACCTGCAACATGCTAAGGGACAGCAGAGCAGCTTTCTGTGGAGGAGGAAAGAGAAAGTTCCACAGCCCGTGCGAGAACAAGAACAATGCTTTGCTTTTGAAGGAGACCTGCCACTGACAAGCAAGACCATCTATTGGTTTGTTCAGTCAACAGGAGTTGATTGACACTGGGGTGACTGCCAGACACTGGGCTTTATTTTGGGGATGCAGATGAACTTGAGACAACTCCTGTCCTCAAAGTGCACTTGGTTTGCAGTTCCTCATCATATAACACGAATGAGATGGGCAGAGTTTGAATGGCCTGGTGAGCCTCGACTTATCTATCGGACACAGAAGGCATGCAGGGTTCTTTTACAGCATAAAAGCTCTCGAGTGTGGTCATGGGCCCAGACTCCTCCTGCTGGGGGAAATGTTCACCCTTCCCCCAAAAGTGGCTGAGAAACACTGCTGGTTGCTGGGGACACAGCCACACATGGGCACACTGTAGCTTTGTAAGCTGGACTAGTCAAACCACAATGGATGGGGGGGCTGTGGTTCTTTCAGTCCCCTTTTAAAAACTGTCTTTGAGGTTACACTTCAGAAAAGCTCCCCTCAAAAGAAGAGGATGTACCTAAACCCCAAGGATATAGTCTATGTCAAATATAAGAAAAAAACCATAGCATGAAAGATCATGCCAAGAACAACAGCAGCAAACATTTTATCAGCTCATTTACAGACCCGATCGGGTCAGATGGCCACTTCTGCAATAAAAATAGAGCCCTAAAGATCCATCAGTTGTTATGGGAAATCAATAAGGCTCTGAGCCTGCACTTCATTTCTCCCAGGGAGTAGTGGGAGGGGAATGCCAGTTATCAATTTCAGGAAGGCTGAGACAGGACCAGAACCAGGGACACAAGGTCATCTCCTGGCTCCTGACTTTGATGGACAATCTCTGGATTCAGATCACTAAATGAAATCCCTGCAAATAACCAAGGTGACAGATGGCAATAAATGAGAATGACTGAGGACTTCTTGCTAGCAGCAAGGATGGGATTCCTGATGGCTTTCCAAAGCGGGAATTGATGTCCAGGGACCTGGGCATTCTATTTCTCGATAGTTTCCTATCCTCCGGTATAGACTGTCCTTTGTGAAAATGAGAACCCATTCTTTCATTCACTTCTAATACCTGCAAAACCCAATAGTAGTCATTTTGTTCCTTTCTGGATCAAGTCTTAATGGTTTTATATCACATAGAGTAGAGGCAGTAGGTACAGTGTATACTATATTCATGTGTAAGACTGGCAAATGGGAGAAATTGTCAGAGAAGCAAGACCATAATCAAGCCATTTGCCTTAATTGGGATGTCATCGACACTTTAGGTACATGGCACATGGCACCCTCATGCCAGGATAGCACTGCCAGGAGGAGCCAGAGTTGAACCAAAAACCAAAAACTCTCTACCCCTCCAAGGACTGTGGTGTCTGTGATGCTGAACTCTGAATGAAGCACTGATCTCCCTCTGTTGAGTTCCTTCCACACACATACACTGTGGAAGAGAAATTTTGTAGCTCAAAAATACTTCTGGGTAATGACTTTATCTGCTATTAAAATCTCACCTTTTTTGGACTTAGCTTGCCTCCAAATAAATTGGCGATCTACTCCCTGCAGATTCCACCAGCTGCAAACACCTGCCTCTTTCTCCTGGATTTGTTATTCCTGTAAATGTTAGTGGCATCCACACAAGCTCAGAACAGAGGATCTGGAATCTTTTGGCCTCCTCAGGCTTGACCCAGCCCAGGGTCCAGCCAGTTTCCAAATTTGGAGGCCCATCTCCTGCTCGCTTCGGCAGTGCCTCCACGCTTCCTCACCTTGTTGCCATCTGGCAGGTCCTAGGAGGTCCACCTGCTGGATCCATTATAAAGAAGGAGTACTTCCTTTCCCAGTCTCTTCTGCTTGCATCTGCCTGGTTAACAGCCCTGTGTCAGCTCAGCTGTCAGCAGAGTGAGGACCACAGTCCTTACTATGGCTGGGGACCAGTCTTCGTCTTGCCTTTATCCAGCCCCAGCCCAGCTGACACCTGTAGGGTTCACCCACAGGAAGGAAAATGAGCCCTTACCTTCCTTGCATCATTATTTGTTTCTAAGTCACTAAAATGCCCTTACAGTGCCCAGAAAAGACAGGAGGGCAAAAGAGTCAGAGGGAGAGAGGATTAACGAGCAAGCAGGCATTGCTGTGCTATCGTTCCTCCTCTGGTGGATGCCTGTGGAATTTTTTGTGCTTTGGGAGAGGAGCCCTGTCTGGGTTCCCGTAACTATGGACACTGACATCCTTGCTACGGAAGGCCCCATACTTTCAACCGGATTTCCCTCCTTTCTGAAGCAACCATCTTCAAGCATTCACCTAACTCTCTCCGACAATATGTTGTATAGTTTTACATATTTTGAATGCTAGTCCTTTATCAGACATGTACTTTTCAAAGATTTTTCTTGTAGTCTGTGGCTTGTCTTTTTATTCTCTTCATGGTGTCTTTCACAGAGCAGAGATTTTGAATTTCAATGAAAGCCAGCTTAGCAAATTTTCCTTTCATGGATCATGTTTTTGGTATTGATCTAAAAAATTATCACCAAACCCAAAGTCACCTAATTTTCTCCTATGTTATCTTCCAGGAATTTTATGGTTTTGCATTTTACATTGAGGCCTACATTTAATATTACACAGCAGGAAGAAAAGTCATTCGCTAACCAGTAAGAACATCAGAGATGCCCTTACTTCTGTTTTTCATCAAGTCCAGGATTTACACCTGAGGCAAGCTCAGACATATTATTTTTAACCACCAACATCTCAGATTAATATCAATTGCTCACCAAAATAAATCTCTGAAGGCATTTATATAACCAGCTGCAAGACCAGCAAGGAAGAGGTTGGGCAGGCAGAGGACTCAAGCTCTCCCGCCTGGGAGTGGATCGCGTGGGTCTGACAGACGAATGGGAGATCAAGGAGGATGTTACATACACGGTGAGTTTTCCCAAGTTATTTGCCTATTTTCCCACATGCTTTGCTAAACTTTCCTTCTGTCTGACTTGGCCAAGGCTATTTCCTTTGTTGTAGATTAGGCTCAAGTCCTAATGTCAGTTCTGGGCTATCTCCTTCACACCACTCATTGGTTTGGTTTGATGCTGTAGTTTTAATAAAACCCAAAACACATTTGCAAGTATAGGGTAGGAAGAAAATGTTTCTTTGTTGCTCTCCATCAAAATATTTTCAGGTCTTTAGGTAAATCTAAAAATAAATCTTTGGAATTTTTAAATTAAACTGAAAAAGTGATTTAAAAATAAGTTTCCATCTTTCACCCAAGAACACATACTAATTAAAATAGTTTTCTTTATATAGGTTGTGCAAGATTAAAGTCAATTCCTAGTTATTTTATTTTTTTGTTGTTGTTGTTATAATGCAAATAAAAGATTTAGTGTATCTTCTAACTGGTCACATCCAGTAACTGGAAGAACTATTAGTTTCTGCATATTTATCTTGCATTCAATCATTTAAAACTTTCTTATTAATTTTAAGAGATTATCGCTCGATTTTCATGATTTTCTAGGTCTATCATATTATCTGCAAATAATAGCAGTTATCTTTGTATTTACAATAGCCAACCATTGGGCCCTTTAAAATGGTAAATAGAAATGGGAATGGTGGCCATTCTCTGCCTTGGATGTGATTTTTTTTTTTTTTTTTTTGAGACGGAGTCTCACTCTGTTGCCCAGGCTGGAGTGCAGTGGCACGATCTCAGCTCACTGCAAGCTCCACCTCCCCGGTTCACACCATTCTCCTGCCTCAGCCTCCTGAGCAGCTGTGACTACAGGCAACCGCCACCACGCCCAGCTAATTTTTTTGTATTTTTAGTAGAGACGGGGTTTCACCGTGTTAGCCAGGATGGTTTCAATCTCCTGACGTTGTGATCCGTCCACCTCGGCCTCCGAAAGTGCTGGGATTACAGGCGTGAGCCACCGCGCCTGGCCTGGATGTGATTTTTATGGGGCGTTTGTATTTCCCAGTCACCCCTATTGTGAACTGTTAGTGTCAAAGAGCCTTTTTCATATCAGGAGATACCCTTTCCTTCCACATCAAACAATTTTTCAAAAGTTGAATTCACAGAAGCACAGAATAGAACGGTGGTTACCAGGGGCTGGGGGAGTGAGAAATGGATAGGGCAATGTTGGTCAAAGGGTTTAAAGTTTCCGTTAAGAGGAATATGTTCTAAAGATCTGTTGTAGAGCATGGTAGTAATGAGACGCTGTACACTTGAAAATTGTTGAGAGAGTAGATTTTAAATGTTCTCAGCACACACACACAAATTCCAACATGAGGTGATGAATATGTTAATCACTTGATTTAATCATCCCCTAATATACACATATATCAAAACATCATGTTGCACCCCCTAAATACATACAATACAGAAAAAATAAAAATGTTCCTAAAATATTTTTCTTTCACAAGTGTTTTTCTCCATGGAGACCCAGCTCTATGATGGATGGCACTGGTAGATATTCTACCATTAATCAGTCTTGGTATCACCAGGATAAACCCCTAACTGCCCGTGAGAGGTGATTCTTTTAATGTACTGCCAAATGTAGTTAGTATTTTCCTTAAGAGTTCTGAATTTTTAATAATTTTCTTTTCGGGTGCTCGCTATCAGATTTTAAAATCTGGGTTGTGCAGTCTTCTTGAGTTGGGAATTAAAAGCCTCCCTCCACCATTCTCTGGATACCAGACACAGGGAAGTGGGGGAGCCCCGGGAGACACAGGGCCTTCTTGATCACCTGAAGTCATATAACGTGCACACTGTCCTGTTGTGCCTTGCTTCAGGCTGGTGCCGCTGGAGACCAGACCGGGAATTTTAGAAGCAGCTGACATCAAATCAGTCCTGACTTCAAAAGAAAAGCTAGACTGGAATTGCCACTGCGGCTGACAGGCTTTATGAAGCGAGCTCCCTCAGGGGCCCGTGTTGAGTAAGACAAGTAGAAAATCTCCTCCGACAGTTTAATTAAGTTGAGTGACTTTCACTGTTCTGGAAAATAAACCAAACCATTTTCTCTATTAGCAAAAATGACAATTCAGCATCCAGACAGATTGCTGAATTAATAAAAGTTCATTAGAAAACCCATCTTTTAATTAGAAGTCTCTGCAGACCAAACCACAGAATTAAGGACTGATCTGATTGTAAAGGACAGTGAGAGGTCACTGGGGCAAAGGCCTGGGCCAGCCTGATGCCACCGACACCGCCTTGGAGGGGCGCTTACTGGAGCCCTTCATCAGCCTCTGCATAGCAGTGGCCAGACCTGCTGTGGACAGCATTGTCCCTGAGAGAGTCTGGTATGAACCACACAGACCACACTGGGAGGTGGTTCATGAAGCCAGAGAGAGCTCAGAGGCTGGAATTCAGCTTCTGGGGTTCAGATCCTGGCTCCCCAATTCCCCAGCTACATGACCTCAGAAATGGGAATAAAGTACTTAATGTATGTCACAGATTGTTGTAGGATGAAAAAAGAAAGCCACAGAAAGGGCTTAACATAGTTCCAGTAAGTGCTCAAGGAGGGTTACCTGCCACTGCTGTTGTTATTACCACCGCCACCACCACTACTGCTATGTCATCATTGTTATTATCTCTCCTGGGCAGGCAGTGTGGTGGATTGTGAGTTAGGAATCTAGAGTTCTGATCTTAGCCAATTCCATAAACCCCAAGCCTCTGTTTTCTTACCTTTATAATGTAAATAAATAATCTCTATCTTGTTTTACAGAGTTCTAAAGAATATGTGCGTTAAAATCCTGAAGAGCCACACAAATACAAGCTTCGTGCTCTGCTGAATGGATAACAATAGCAAACATATAAAAGACCCCTAAACCTCCGAGTCTCAGGAGCAAGATCTTTGGCTTTGAAAGTGGTAAAGCTAGGGTTTTGGGGGTTCAGGAAGGAGGGGAGAGGCCAGAAATACTAACTCTGGTATCAGATGCATAGCAGCCTCTGTAAGTCTGATCCAGCCTTGATCAGTGGCCCCTGAACCCCAGCTAGCAACCACAGTGCCCAGTGGCCAGCGAGTGTGCTGTTCAATGGGCTAAACACCCCTTGTTCCCTTTGCAGCCTCGTTCTTACAAGCAGCTCCCACCACTGCTGATGCCGGCCCTGTACAGACATATGCAGCTGCAGGGGAACCCTGCTAGGGGCCCAGGAAGTCTGCATGCCCAAGGGTGTGAACGTGGATGATTGAAAATGGGGTGGTTTCTCTTCCTGTTCCACTCACTATAGCACACCCCTGTATTTCAGGCAATGGTAGTGGGGACGTCCACAATCCCGTTCATCCAACAGAAAATCCTGCAGTTCCCAGGAAAGCCAGTGTAGGAGGCCTTGGCTCCCCTAGTTAACCAGGAGATTGAGATAAACTATTCCAGAGTCCCCAGGAAGGCCTGGTGAAGGAAACGGGTATGACCCCAGAGATTCATAGATGAAAATGAGGCAGAGCGTCCTCATGGCTGGAGGAGGGAAGTAACACACTTGACTTCTGGCTTGGTTTCCTTCCCTACATGTGTGAAGCTGAAGTGTCCTCATCATTGGCATTGTCATCATCAAAAATCCGTGGCAGAGGCTTGCTAGCAAAGCCCACATCCCACCTGCCACCCCAGGGCAAGCCCAGTTTCTCTGGAATGTAAAGAAGGCCACTACATAGACTAAATCTGCACCAACTTAAAATGTGCCTTCAGTTTTAAAACGCCTCACTGGACCCCTAGAGCTGACCACCCATGCAATTTTTATGTGCATAACGCAGGGCCCCAGGCAGGTGACATAGGTCATTACCTTTCAAGTGAGGGATCTATTTAAAAATATGTTGAAAGCTACCCACCATTTCCACAGGAAAATCAAAAGTGCACCACTTCACAGCATTCACCAAGCTCCTAAACTCCCACCCCAGTGGATCCTTCCAGGGATCCATGGACCCCAAATTAAGAACTTCCGCTCTACACAATAGGAATTTTAAAAGAAACAGTACATTAAATATTTGCAAAATTGAATAATTTTAAAACCCCAGGAGAACTTGGGATTTAAAGAACTACATGGCAAATTCCTTTGTAAAGCAATAATCTCTCTGTCATGCAGAGATTTGCAGACTATTACTTTCATATTTTTGATTTTCAAATGTTGCTCTTTTTTAAAGGAACAGTTTGAAATTTGGATATAGGGAGACAAATTGGCTGCATCCATTCAGTTAAAACTTTTTCTTTTTAATTAAAAAAGCAATTAATTATAGACAGTGCTGCAGGGGACATCAGGGTACAAAGGGAAGGAAACTTTGCCACCTCTATCCACTGCACACTTTCCTTTCTTCATTCCCACTCTTCCCCGACACAGTGATGGGCTGAGCCATCCTGAACCAGCTTCTGAGGGCCAAGTAGAAACATGCAGGGATGTTATGGGCTAGTTGTTAAATGTCCTTGTCTTGACATTGGCCATTATGGGGATATTTATACCACAGAAATAGGGACTTCTCCCACCCGGCCATTTTATTTGGACACCCCTGCCCCCACTCCCTTGAACACACATGCATTCAACATCTAGAAACATTCACAGAGATGGCATCTGGCTTTCCAGCTTCCAGCGCAAAAAGAGAAATGCATTAACAATGAACCCTAAGGAAGAAATTGGAGCCACATTGATCTTGATAGTATATTCATTAAGGTTGAAATCTGAGGCAGTTTCTGTGAATCTGTCAGGACCATATTCATGGACTGACCAAAACAGCAGTTTAGAGCGAAGACTGGGCAAATCTGGGGATCTCTCATGGGCGAGAGATGCACAGCGCCGCCAAACACTGAAGGGGCCTTTCCACTAGACCATCACTCACAGCTCCAGCACGGGGGCTCCCCTCTTACTCTGCTTCTTCTTCAAGCCCTCAAGACATCTCTACCCATCAAAATACCACATAGCAACCTGAGAACCCCAGACGTGTTCTCCAAGCCCCTGACACCCCCTCTGCTGGGGACTTGTCCTTTCCCAGTCTGTTGGCTTGAATCTTAGATGCTCAACCTCATGCCACCTCCCTCTGAGGGGCCCTCCTGATGCCTTCTTTTAGGAGAAATCTATCCTGCTTCGAACCCCCACAGTGTTTTGCTGATATCTCCCTTATGTCACTTACCACACTGGTGTTACAGCTATTGTGTGTGTTTTGCACCTCAGCTAGACTGCACCTCCCTAAATGTCTGGGTCTACGTGAGTTTCACATCACTAACATGTGAGTGGGGAATAAAGGAATGAACTAACATGCATGCGTATGTGATCTACTTGGTGCCAAGTCCTGTGTTATGCACAGACAACACAGAAATGAGTGGGTCAAAGTCTTCTTCTGTGTCTAATTTCTGGCATTTTGCATTGTTAATGTCAGCAAATCAGCCAATAGTAGTCATGTCTATGTGTGCGAGTGCATGTATGTACATGTGTGCACATGTACCTGAGTGTATGTGCAAAGGAGGGGGAGAGGTTCAGTGTACAGACTTAATGCTGTGCATCTGAGTGACCATTCCCAAAAGACTCTGATGTCATCCATATTTTACGGTCCGAGCAAACCATACTTGGGAGAGAGAAGAACACTCTGTTGATACTTGGGCAATGCAGCCTGGCCTCCCAGTTTCAGCCCTCCCTCTTTTCAGAGAAAAAAAGTTGGCCCTAAAATCTTATACCTGGAGTTGCTGAGATAACAGCCCTGCTCAGGGACCTGTGTAGCCTCCTATCTCTAATTTGGGCATTGTCATCTCTGAGCCACATTTGAGGCTGCTTCACTTTTGGGAAACAGACACATTGGGTGGTTGTACAGCAGATGGAAAAGAAAGTATATTTGCACGAACATTTGGGGGTAGGACTTTGGTCTCCAGTGTGAATCTCTAACTGGCTGACAAGACAGGTGGAGCTGAATGGGCCAAGGAATTGATCAGGAACACAGGTGGCAGGGCATCTTCACACACTTGTGTACAGTCCTAAAACTGTGGGAACGACCTGAGCTTGCCGGCGGTTCTCAAGCAAGGGTCCCTGGCTGGCCCTAGAGCACCTCTAAGTTTGCGGGGAGGAGGTCTATGTGGGCAGACTCCCTACCTTAGTATGAACATGGGTGTCACTCTTGCATGGGAATAATTTTAGGCTTGAAGAGTCGTGGTTGGCAAGGTGACAGCTTGAATGGGCATGTGAACACAGCCGTTTCCTTTGCCAATATTCATAAAGTGATGGTGTGCTTGCTAGTTTTTCCCAAAGCTTAATGGAGAGAGCTCTCAGGCCACTCTTCCCCAACCCAGACATGAAACATCACGGAAGACTAGCACAAGAATGGATTTAGGAAGCCAAGAAGTACATTGACTCTCATTTTGCAAATCAGTGAGCTGAGGTGGAGTCACAGGTCCAAAGTCACACAGGAATGTACTGGCAGATCTGCACTGGTCCTCAGGTCACTGATGTCTACTGGATGTCGTCAGATGAAGGCATCATGCAACACTGACTCTGGGCTACCCAACAATGGGTGCAGCTACATGGAGTGCTCCCTGCTTAGCACTACGGGCAGGCTGGAATTTCTCCAGTATGGCAGGTGGACCAGGGGTGGCTTGGGAACATGTTATTCCCCAAGAAGCTTCTATAGCACTAACTAAAACATTGTCTCCAAGCCCAAAAGGTGAGAAAACTCAAGCAATGCATATAATTGTAATTTCCATCAAAGCTCCCACTGCTGCTGCCAAATGATTTCTCCATCTCCTTGTTCGAGTCCCGGACCCTTTGAAGTTCCCGTCATCCAGTTCCTACGCCACCCTTCCCAGTCCTCCTCATCTCCTGACTGCCCCATGCACATCCTTCATACCCAGGCTTGGTCTCTGCTCATCTGTCCCACTTCTGTCATAATCATGGTGATGCCGGGATCCATGGAGATGACCATCCAGAGCCGTGACCTCATTTTTCCTAATGATCATGCTCTCTGTCCCTCCTGAGCACTGCCCTTTGTTATCATAAATGACGTCATGACATCAGACATGCTGGTGTTGAGTATCCATCTCTCTGAACCCCCCGCATCTGTCCAGGCCATTCACTCTAGAACCCTCAGGGCTCCAACCCCTCTTTTCATTATCTACCGTTCCCTTCCTACCTTCACTGCACTGGCTGCCCACAAGATCCCACTGTCTATCCTTCTAGTTTCTTCTTTTCAAATACACTCACCTCCTTGCCCCTCTTATCTTGGGTAGTACTTAGCTGGCTAAACTTCAGGCCATGGTTAAATCCAACATCCACTTACTCTGGGCCACACCTGAGAAATTTATGTGGCCAGAGAAGACAACAAGCGTGAGCTAGCTGACCTCCGCCTAAAACGGACACGGAAGCTCAAAGGGGCACCAGCAGAGCTGGGCAATCAGACCACATTTTCTTAGTATGTTTGCTCCCTGCTCTTAGATGTGACTGCTTCATGCTTTCTACTCTCTCCTTGAATGTGCCATCTCTATCGACTCAGGATTTTGCCTTACATTTGGAAGAAAATAGGAGTAATGAGAATTTCACCTTCTCCACCAAATCTCCCAGCCTCCTGGTCTCTATACCCATTCTCTCTCCCCCTTGCTGTTAAAATGGAAATGTCCCTGCTGCTTTAGAAAGTGTATCGGTGAACTCGGATTCTGAGGCCTGTCCCCTCTTGGATTTTTGACAGCTTTACTCTGACAGCTCCCCCATCCTTGCCACATCAACATCTCCCTTTCTACTCCATCATTTCCATCAGCAAACAAATATGCTACGGAATCTGTATTCAAAAATACCTCTTATCTTACAAACAGATCCCTTTCTTGTTCAGTGTTCACCATCTAGCTACCATGTTATATCTGTGCTGTAGTTTTCAAAGACAAAATTGAAAAAGCATAACTCCACTTTCTCATTACAGTCACTCTTGACTCATCCAATCCATTTTCCACTCTAAAACTTCCCTCTAAGACTGCTCTTGTCTGCTCCATGGTGCTGAACATCTCAATGATGTTTCTCCAACCTCATGTTCCCTGGTGACCACTCCTTCCTATGGAAACTCTCTCTTCTCCTGATTTCTAGGACATACCTCACTGGCTGCTCCATCTTGGTTACCTCTGCTCCTGGATGCTGCAGGGTGAAGAATCAGATGGCTTTTTTTTTGAGACAGGATCTCACTCTGTCATCCAGGCTGGAGTGCAGTGGTATGATCTCAGCTCACTGCAACCTCCACCTCCTGGGTTCAAGCTATTCTCGTGCCTCAGCTTCTCAAGTAGCTGGGATCACAGGCGTGTACCACCACGCCTGGCTAATTTTTGTATTTTTAGTGGAGATGGGGTTTCACCATGTTGGCCAGGCTGGTCTGGAACTCCTAACCTCAGGTGAGTGATCTGCCCTCCTCGGGCTCCCTAAGTGCTGGGATTACAGGCATGAGCCACCATGCCTGGCCTCAAAGGGCTCATTTTCTGAGTTGTCTTTCCAGGTCAGCTCTAGCTTTCGGTACCACTTATAAGCTTATGTCTCCAAAGTGAGTATCTCTAGGATTGACCTCTAGCCAGACTCTAGGTATATCTACACTCAGATAACAGCCATACTTAGATAATTTAGATGACTGTACACTTGAAATTTTCCCCAAACCTATTCCTTATACGTACAACGCAGTCTTCTCTGTCTCAGGAAATGTTATCACAATCCACGAAGTGGTTAAGCCACCCACTTGGAGTTTTTCTTGCTTCTTTTCTTTCTGCTATTCTGTCCCAATCACCAGCACATTCTCTTTCACTCTCAAATATATGTTGCACATCTGCTCTCTTCTCTCCATCTCTATCACCACCACTATCTCTTCCTTGGACCACTCAATGGCCTCTTAATTGGTTTCCCGGCTTTTGCTTTTGTCCCCCTACAATCCATTTTTCCCATCCAACAGCTAAAGTGATCTTTCAAAATGTAAATAAGCTCGTGTCACTGCTGTGCTTAAACGAGGTCCAATTGCCCTGCTTATTCTTTTCATAGCAATTACCCTGGACTGTCATTACCTTGATTATTTGTTTTTTTATCTAGTGCCTGTATCCCCTAACTAGAATGCAAGCTCAGAGGTCAGGGACCCTGTCTTATTCCTCAGTGTGCCCAGAATAAGCCCTGACATGTAGTGGATGATCCAGATCATATTTTTAAATAAATTAATAAACACTTTCTGAGTGGGAGGTCTTTTCATCTAATTTCAGGCCCAAGAAAGTTTCTTGTTGTCAGCAGAATCTCTGTACATTCGAAAGACAAGAGGTGCTTTAAATAGACACCGGTCCTGGCAGAAGCCAGTGTGCTAGGAGAATAGCATCTCTGTGGACCTTTTATCACCCTCAGAAACTGAAAACCCCTAAATATAGGCCAGCCATTAAAGATTCATGAGATCCTGTGGCGACTTATCAAAGCCATGGAAATCGGACACTTCCATCATGGTGGACGCTTTGACATTTGTTCCTAATCAGCGAATGCACATATTTTATTACATTTTCAGGGAAGTATGGGGCACTATTTCAGAAGCATAAGAGGCTTCCCTTAGCGCTGGGATTATGCTTTGCTCTCCAGTCCAAACATGGAACACCCACGAGCCACTTCCACTGCACACTGGCTGCAAAAAAAGGTGGCTCAGACCTGACTCCCTTTCCAGTGTTGCTTCAGGCATCTTAGTTGCTCACTGCCCTCATTTCTTTGGTGCATTTCACTTAATCACCACTCAGGAGAGGTCTGCAGCATCCTTTCCTGTGGCAACCAGACGGTGTGGCTAAAAGAACTATTGCAGGGAACAGGTATGGGAGGAATCAACCCGAAATAATGACATTATTTGACACTTTACAGAAATTCTATTCAGATTTATTATTTAGACTCCTACATTCAAGAAAAGCCAAACTTCTCTATATAGTGAAAATACATTTGTGCTTTGTCTAATAAACACAATATAGAATTTTATTTAAGGTTTATCCCAGTGTACTTCTAAATGGACCTCGGGCAGTTCACAAGGAAATCGAATACAAAATAAGACAGCTGGGGAGACAAGGAGAAAGGCTACCTAAAGAGGACTGGCTCACCCTGGATACACAGAAGAAGCTCCTGGAGAGCTTTAAAAGATGCCATTTCTCAGGCTGCATGCAGAGATTCTGGTTTAATTATCCTGGGATGAGGCCTGGGTTTCACTGTGTTATTTGGAAAGCTCTCCAGTGATTCTAATGTGCTTCCAGTGGTAGAAGCACAAGCCCAGAGAAAGTAGGGTGAGATTCTATTACATCACAGAGAGGAACTGCTGAGTGCAACTGGGCAGCGACTTTGCCTGTACATTTTCTGACATCTATGACAAAGGGGAACCTGCTGAGCCACATCAATTTTGTCTGCTAAGAGGAGACCACAGTTGGTCTGCAGAGATAAGATATCTTGTTTTCCTGGAAGCCCCCAGACTCATGCATGAGTTGATCACATGGATCCTGTTCTATAGAATCAGTAATATAATGGCACATTATCAACTCTGGTTTTTGCAGGAAGCATCTTAAATAAATTTCATTGTTCATTGGCTGGATTGCAGCAAACAGCTGTGCATTCTAGCAAACCATGTGAAAGAACATTAGTAAAAAGTCTCTTGTGTTTTGATAAAAAAAAAAAAAAAAAAAAAAATTCCCCAGCCCCACCGGGGTGACTCTTCCAAATGGGAAGTTTCTCTGAGAGGACTGGGCACTGTGTCCACTTCCTTGGCTGTCAATGATGTCCTCAGACCCCTGGGTCTCCCAGGAGTTCCCAGATCTCCACCCTCCCAACTTGCTGCCCTGATGGCATCTCCAATGTAAACGAGCCGAGGAGAGCTGGCTATCGCTCCGTGAAATCTGCCCTGGTAAGGACTTTTTCCTTCTTATGCTCTCTGCCTGTGGTCTGTCCAATGTGGTGGCCACTGGCCACATGTGGCTATCTAAATTTAAGTGGGTTAAATTTAAGTAAAATTTAAACATAAAGCCTTCAGTTGCACCAACTACATTTCGAGTGCTCCATAGCCATACACGTGGCAAGTGCTATCATACTAGATGGTACAGGCACAGAGTGCTTTTATCACTCCAGAAAGATCCACTGGACAGCGCTGCTCTCGGCCTGCAGTATCCTGCCAACTGATGCTAGACAATATTGGTTAGGGCTGGAGGCATAAAGGAAAATCAAATGTCAAAGTATACCCGTGATCACGATCATACTCCGGGGTAAGGGGGAATCATGGTGCATTTATAGACCTCAGTTTCTTAACCTGTATAATGGGCATACTCACTCCTTTTTTTTTTTTTCTCTTGACCTCAATATACTTATAGGCTTGCTAAAAAGGGAGTTTTCAACTGCTGAGACAAATGTACTCTGTATGTAGATTGTGCTATGATTGTTGCTAATTTCAACATTAAGTACTAACAAACAGCCCCCAGACACCAGGCCCAGGAAGAAAAAAAATCACTGACAGCAAGTGAGTGAGAATACAAAGAGTTCACCGTTTGGTGATCTAAACCAGAGAGAGTTTTATGTGATTATTGCTTTCCCAACTGACTCTAGCTCTCTCTTCGGTCCTGGCTTTGTGAGCACGCACGTGAATGGGCTCAAATCCACAACCTCTCTTACTGGCTTTGTGTGTGTGTGCATGTGTGTGAGTGTACGCACGTGTGCACATGTATGTGTGTGGCATGAATGCGTTAATATGCACACACGTGCTCTTGAACTGAGAGCCTCAGGGGCAGTCACAGAGGAAGGCAAGGAAGTCATGAGCCAGAGCCCGGAAGTCAAAGAGCCAGAACTGTGTGGCAGGAGCGGCCAAGCCAGACACTGGTCCAGCTCTAAGAAGACACAGGAAAGCCAGGGTTGGCCAGAAGGCTGGGCAGGGCCTGACAGCCCCTGTGATGAAGAGCCTTTCATGACACTTTCTCCAGGTTCTACTGATCTTTTCACTGGTGAATAAAAACTACTAACTTCCAATGGCCTAGGTGGCAGTGCACTGCGATTTCATTCTTGGTGTTTCACAAGTGTTCAGGGCTGGGCTGCTGTGTATGAAAGTCCTTTTATTTTCAACAGGTCTTTAAGAGTAGGCAGAAAAAGCACCAGGGCCACCTCCCACCCACTACCAGGCCTGCCCCCCAGCAATCTTGGGAAAGCCCTGTAGGTGACAATGAGAGTGCAACCTGTGCTGAACCCTTCCCAAGAGGCCTCAGCCTAGCCAGGGGGAGCCCTTTACATCCTGTCCGTGCTTCCTCAGCCCTGACCCCATTTTCTGGCCACCTCCGCAAGTCAGGTTTTCCCCTGAATTTCTCAATCCGCACATGTAGCCCAGAAGAGGGCTCCTGTGTGCACATCCTGGCTCTTCAGCCGGGCGGTCAGGGCTATAAGGACTCTCTGCCCTTGAGTCCTGGCTAGCCCACCACAGTTCCCAGTGTAACTGACTGATAGCCCATGCCCCAACTCTATCCACATCCTAGGACCACCTCGAATTCATGCTCTGCATTCACTCGTCTTGAAACAAGTCATGGAAAAGACATCGAAAGCTTGCCTGTGCCTTGATACTTGCTAATAGAAAAACACAGTGGTGAGGAATAAGTGCTTCGGTGGAGGGATTCTGGGAGGCTGTGACATTATTTCACCAAGACTGAAATGTTAATGGATAGAGAGACTGGTGGGCACCTGCGCCCTTGAGTACCTCACTAGGGAAATACTGTCATTACTGGACCCAGTGAATACGCTCCCAGGAATTTGTTATAAGGAAAGATGAATGTAAAGGATGCAGTGTGTTTACAGTACAGAGAAAACAGGAGTCACGTGAGTGCCTCATAAGAGAAGTCTAAGTAAATAAAGACGAAGGGTCCACACAGGTAAATGTCACACCGTTACTGCAAGCTATGGAATATTTCTCTTTATTTACAGGAAAAGAGGTTAATAATATGTTGCTAACTGAACAAAGAAACTTACATAGAAGTCCTTGGGAAACTGGAAAGAGTGGGCAGGACCAGACCCTGGGCAGTGAAGACATGGGACGTGGATAAGACACATTTTCTTAAGGCAGGGTGGGACAGGCACTTAGAAACAGAATCTCAAACTATGACCTGTGAAAATTTGATACATTTGAATTCAAATTCCAAACTGCCAGGGATAGATAGTCCAGCCCCACCTTTTCTAAGTGGGAAAGCATTGCTAGGGATCTGGAAGGCAGGGCTGGGGTCTATGGTGCCCCCTCCAGGCTAATGCATTTCCATCTGCACTCACCACCTCCCAGCTCTGGTCTCACTGACTTCACGGTGATGGCAACGAGAAGCCTCGGCTGTGTCCTAGGCCTCTCTCTGGCTGGATGGAAGCCCAAAAGCTCCACTCCACATGGATTCCCAGATGATCACCAAGCCAGAAGTGCACAAGCACATGTGACCAGAGGCAAAGGGACGCCTCTCCCAGGCTCATCCCAGCGAGGACTCAGGTCTCACCATGTCTGTTAAGTTGCTCACTGAGTTTTGGGGCCTTCTCCCAAGTTTGGGTTGTGTCCAGGGCAGTGGTTCTCAAGTGTGTGCCCGGCCCCAACCCCATGCAGCAGCAGCCCCTGGGAGCCTGTTAGAAAGCTTAGCCGGGTGTGGTGGCGGGCGCCTGTAGTCCCAGCTACTAGGGAGGCCGAGGCCAGAGAACGGCATGAACCTGGGAGGCGGAGCTTGCAGTGAGCCGGGATCGCACCACTGCACTCCAGCCTGGGCGACAGAGTGAGCAAAAAAAAAAAAAAAAAAAAAAAAGAAAGCCACCCGCCGTCCATCTCCCCACACCCACGGAATCAGAAGCTCTGAGGACAGCAGTCCAGTCATCTGGGTTTCACAGTCCCTCCAGGGGGCTCTGAGGGGAACAAAAGTTTGAGAACTACTGCTTTAATGGTTAAGATTTAAGACACGAGATAATGTGTACACCAAACCTCTGCAACATGCACTTACCCATGTACAGGATGGGAGGTGGATAAGACACCTGTACATGGACTTCTTGAACCTAAAATAAAAGTTGGAAAGAAAAAAATGATTTAAGACCCTGGAGTCAGAACGCCTGAATTCAAATCCTTGACCAACCATCGAATATTTGTTTAAACTGAGAGACTTTACTTAACCTCTCACAAACGGGAGAAAATGCTTGTACTTTCCCTTAATATTGCTTCTAGGCATAAACAAAATAGGTAGATGAAGTACTTGGGGGCCAGGCGCGATGGCTCACTCCTGTAACTTCAGCACTTAGGGAGGCAGAGGCGGGCAGATGGCTTGAGGTCAGGAGTTCGAGACCAGCCTGGCCAACATAGTGAAACCTCGTCTCTACTAAAAATACAAAAATTAGCCAGGTGTGGTGGTGTGCACCTGTTATCCCAGCTACCTGGGAGGCTGAGGTGGAAGAATCACATGAGCCCAGGGGGTGGAGGTTGCAGTGAGCCAAGATTGTGCCACTGCACTCTAGCCTGGGCGACAGAGCAAGACTCTGCCTCAAAAAAAAAAAAAAAAAGAAAGAAAGAAAGAAAAGGACATAGGCAAGTATCTGGCAAATAATAAGTGCCCAGTGCATGCATATTATATACAGACTATACATATGTGTGAACATATATGTATATGTGTGCACATGTATGTGTATATGTATATATGTGCATATATGTGTATGTATATTTGTGTGTATATATATTTTTCTTTTTCTTTTCCCATTTTTCTTCTGGTAAAGGAAATAAGAATCAAATCTTTCTTGGGACAAAATGCAAACTTCAGGTGGAGGACAGGGACTTATCCAAGACCATCTAGAGAACATGGAGTGAACTCAGGCTTGGCATCTTAAGCTTCTCCCTGGAGGCTTGTTTGGCTTTTTTAAAGCCAACAAACACAGGTTGAGCTGAGAAGCAGCCTCTGAAAAGGCAGATGATCAGGGGCGTTCTCCAGATATGGAAGTCGGTCAGCCTCACCTTGATCTCTTCCAGAAATTGGAGACCCCAGTGTGCTATGGGAAGATGCCCCCAATCCCTCTGCTGGCTAAGAAAACTGCTTAGCTTTAAAACAACCAAAGCCTGGTCTTCTCTAGGACATGACTCTACCAGGAAAATTAAAACCCTTCCCCTCACTCATGGGGACCCTCCCAGAAAGTCCACAACTGGAGGAGGCCTGGTCAACTGTTGGCTAACAACTCTTTTCTTTATTTCCTGTAACCTAATTTTACTAAATACCAATAGACTTACAAAGAGGAGAGGGAAAGTAGGTAAAAGAACAAGGGAAGGCCTGCAGTATGAGGCTTTGCAGTCTCTCCTTCCACACGGCTAACATGCTGACGAGAACACGATTATCCACCATAAACACCCTGGAGGGAAAAACATCCAAATAAAACAGTTGAGTAGAGTGGTTAAGACACAGCAAGTTAGGGGACTGCCTGGGTTCGAGTCATGGTCCCACTGCTAATTCACTCTGCATCCTCTCTGCTTGCTGCCACAGGACATCATGCACACTGCACTACAAAGCACACAGAAGAAATCATGCTAAAAGTCTTCTTTTTAAAACATTGCACTATCTGGGCAGCTACAGGGACCCAGCTGTGACAGAATCCTGTCCACATCTGGTTAGGCTGTGGGGGTCATTTACATGAGCCCAGGTCTCTGTCTACAGATGGCTCAGGGAGCAGGAAAGATGGGGCATAGTTGGTCAAACAGGCAGAGGTTTCTACTGCGCTGGCCTCTAGGGTAACTCAGGGAAAACAGCACAACAGACTTCAGTTCCCTGGACCCAAGTCTTTCTTTCAGAGCCAGGAGTACGAGAGGTGCCTGAGGTACCTGGTGTGCAAAATTTAAGAAGCCGACCACTCTCAGGTGCCTGTCTGCACCTGCACCAACCAAGAGGGTGAACCTCCCTAAGAGCAGCTGGATGACTCTGAGAGCAGGTGCCTCCCTAAATTTTGTGGCCTAGATGCATCCCTTGCCTCACCCTCACCCTGGCCCACTTCTTTTCTATCTTGCTTTCCATGGACCAGCAATATCAGCAGCCCCTAGGAGCTTGTTAGAAATGCAGGGCCTTGGGTTTAGCTCCAGACCTACTGTGTCATAATCTGCAGAGTGACAAGACCTCCAGCAGATTTATAGCGGCACAATTGATGTTTGAGAGGTAGCAGAGGCAAGGAAGGGCAGAAACCCCAGGCTCATCTGCCATTTGCCATCTCAGCCTTGGTCCAAATGGGGGTGGGAGGTGATTGAGTGGTACCAGCGGAAGGAAGATTCCCCAAGGGTTTCCCTGAGTCTCTCTCAGGCCACCTGGAGATCACAAACCCATATTCAGCTTCTAGAGAGACATCACACTGATTATATTAAAAGAAGTATTTATTGACCATTTATGAAATATTTGGCAAAGCTCACACACTGTATTTGGATGGAGGAAGAACCACCCCCTAAGGTTCCATAGTACGAAGATTCTATTTAATATTGCATTATGTCAATCAGTCTATGCAATGAAAATCAATAAACATTTGCATGATGTCTCAAAGGCACCCAGAACTTGAAAGCAAAATGTGTCAGGCACATGTCCAAGTTCCTGTTCCTTCCACAACCAGAAGATGTGAAGAATAGTAGTGAGCCAGTTACTAACAAGGGAGGTCAAGAGACCACGGGCCATCCACATATACTGATGGTTTTATCTGATGGAGGCTTAGATTACAAGAGGGGTGGAGGCACATGGTAGCAGGTGAAATGTTAGGGAAGCACTAAGTGGAGACCAGAAGATACTGGTGAATATAACAAGACTGGCCAAGATGTTCAGGGTTATGCTAAATATCTCTTTAAAATATATCTGTATGTATATATTTTCCACTGAAAGCAACTCAGTAACCAGGTATATCAACCAATTCAAGTCAACCAAGAAGGATGTATCACACATATCAATCCTGCAGTCCCCACGGGTAGGTGCTGAGGCTCAAGTCCTCCAAAATCTCAGAATATTTCAATGATCCCAGGGCTCATGTTGGAAGGGGGAAGTGAGTTCTAAGCAAATCTGACTATAACCTTACTATCTTAACCACTCCAATGGGCCAAAACAAGTGTGTTAACCAGTCCTAAATTCTCAAGTTTTACAGGTTATAATTCTTAAGTCCGTCAAAGTAAGGGACTTGAGAATTCTCACACAGTAAAAAATCATTTTTTCTGCTGCTTCCACAGAATTAAATATAATTCTTATTTAAAAAATGAATGGCCATAGGGTATATATTAACAACAAAAAAGAAACTGCTCAGTCAACTGTGAAAAATATAGTCTGGGATAAAGAAAATGTGGGATATATATAAAATGGAATATTCTTCTTTGAAAGAAAGGACTTGCTGAGACATGCTACAAGATGGATAAAACTTAAAGCCAGTCACAAAGAGATTAATACTGTATGATTCCACTTATATGAGGTACCTACAGTAGTCAAATTCATACACACAGAAAATGGAATGGTGGTTGCCAGGGGCTAGGGAGGAGGGAGAAATGGAAAGTGATTGTTTAATGTTGTTTGATGAGTTTCAGTTTTGCAAGATGAAAAGGATTCTGGAGATAGCTGATGGTGACAGTTGCACAGACAATGTGAATGTACTCAATGCAGCTGAACTGTGCACTTAAAATTGGTTAAGATGGCAAATTTTGTATTTATGACAATTTTAAAAACCAGGTCTGTTGAAGCTTTTAAAAACACGGTCTGCTAAAAAATAATTTTTATATACCTACCCTTAAGGGCTTGGGTGCAAAGCCTGCCTCTGATATTATGCAAGTGAAACTAACAATAAAAAGAATACAGAAACACACACATGCACATAGACGTACATGCGTGTGTGTGTGTGTGTGTGTGTGTGTGCATGTGATGGGGGGGCTTGAAGCCATCTTTTTTGCAGGATGTAGAATAAGTCCAGAACACATTCTCAAGCAGAACTTCCAACTTACAAAGCACTGTAGCTCCCACCCCGCCCTGCCAACCTAGGCTTGCAGAAGTCATGGATGAGAGAGTCATCATGAAACTGTAGAGTAAGTTTAACCTGAAATTTCTGGAGGAAAAAGGTGGGGAAGGAATTCATCAACGGTCCTCCAGATGCTCTGTGATGCGCCTGGGGCCACCTAATCCCAAGGCTTTGCCACCTCTGAACCTCATAGCTGGAGCTGCCACTCTCAATTACCACAGGCTGAAGGTAATTCCTGCAGAAGCCACGTGTAGTTCTTTCTCTGGGGACTGCTCAGCTCTCACAGCTGACTCCCTCAACCTCTTCCAGATGGGATTCACAGCAGGCTAGAACCACAGATCCAGGGAATGGGAGTCCTCAAATGGAACTTGAGGTTGGGGCCTTGGTCCCATGAGTGATTTGTGGCTGTCAGGATGTACGGGATTTGCTTGGCTTCATAAGACAGCCCAGAGATCCAGTTTTAAGGCAGAACATTAGAAAGCTTCCACCACTGTACCACTTCTCAAATATGCCCAGCTAGTGAACACTTCAGAGGCTAAAAAGCAGCGTTGACTCTGTCATTGGCATTTTTCTGTTCAGTGGAGTAAACCGTCTAAATTGTAAAAATACTATTTTCTTTTACGGAATTCAATAAAGCATCTTCATCTTGAGTGAAAATTAAGGGTACTCTAAATAATTTTTGTTTTAGTCTGAATTTGTATCATGCAAAAAGAAAATGTTCCTTGAAAATGACCCAACCTAATTCCTTCATTTTAAAGTTACAGCTCAGGGTGGTAACATGATTTGCCCCAGGTTACGCAGCAAATTAGATGCAGAGCTGAAAGCAAGACTGTCTTCCTCCACACTTTCCCCCCCACTACGACTAGAAAGACTGGTCATAAAATATGAGACTCCACAGTTGATGGATCTGGGATTATGCCATTAGGGTTTCCCTTTACATCCCAGGCCACAGGTCAGTAAGTACTACATTATTCATTTTTTTCTTGGGTCCAGACATTTTTCTGGATGCCCTTTGCAGTTTTTCTTTTTATAGCATCAGATAGCTCATGGAGGAGCCATGTCTGGCACACGCCTCCTCTTATATTAATCCCAAGAGAAAGCTCAGGCTCTAATATTTAAGCTTCCAAGACATTAACAGAGATTCTGGACAAAGTACAGTATCTTCTTTTATCTCTGTGAACACACTGTACACTGTGCCTGCCAGATTGAGTACTGGGGAGTGTAATAAGCCCAGGGTGGTGACTGGTGTGTTGCACTGACTCCTAGGTCAAAGCTGCCCCAAGGCAGGAAGTCACCACCCACAATCACTTCCTTGCCCTGTTAGCCTGTCTTGCCCAATGACTAGGGTTTGGGATTCACGAGTTGACAGTGGATGTTTGAGCCATTGCTAGCTGCAGAGGGGCAGTGAGGTGACGGCCTGGTTACTGACATCCTGGCCATCTCATGGCAATGTGGAAAGATTTAAAGAATGGGTTGTGTATTAGTCCATTTTCATGCTGCCAATAAAGACCTGCCTGAGACTGAGCAATTTACAAAATGAAGAGGTTTGATTGGACTTACAGTTCCACATGGCTGGGGAAACCTCACAATCATGGTGGAAGGCAAGGAGGAGCAAGTCCCATCTTACATGGATGGCAGCAGGCAAAGAGAAAATGAGGAACACTCAAAAGCGGAAACACCTGATAAAACCATCAGATCTCATGAGACTTATTCACTACCACGAGAACAGTATGGGGGAAACTGCCCCCGTGATTCAATTATCTCTCCCCAGGTCCCTCCCACAACACATGGGAATTGTGGGAGTACAATTCGAGATGAGATTTTGGTGGAGACATAGCCAAACCATATCTGGTTGTGTCTCCTCCTGGAAGGAATAAAAGGTCTTTCTCTTGCCATAAGCATTCCTCCAAAGGCTACCCTAATTGTGGGGCCCAAATCTCTTTTTCTAAAGGGTCTTTCCTTCAACTTTAAGAAACGTTACAGATACAGATGGAAAAAAAGAAAGGGCAAACATAGGACTTGTGGAGATTTCACTGCCTGGCAGCACAGAGGACTTCCTGGGTGGGATGTACTTACTTTACCTTCCCTAGTACATTATAAATACATAGCTCATTCACCTATGTAGAAATATCCAACACGGGGTGTAGTTCCTTGTACACAATAGTTGCCTAATAAACGCTACTTAAGGAACCAATTACATATTATAGTGACACTTATAATTTTAGCCTCTCAACCAAGTAGTTCTAATTATTTAGCCTCCATCTTCATTTGACTTCCCCCAGAAGGTGACTGTGAAATTAGGGGGGTGATCCCAGGAAGCACCAGTAAGGGAGTGAGGAAGTGAGACAGAGCCCAGAAGGTGGCCTATACATTCATGAGCGTGTTACCTCCATCAGCTAGGGCTTGATCCTCCTGGGGATGCTCTGAGAGAGGATGCCGAAATACCTTTTATTGCTCCATGAAATGGTGAAGAGGCTGGGTTTATCTACTATACTCTTATCTCTTGCTGATTAAAGATTGCTCCTGGGGTATTGGTTTCCAGACATTCTTGGCTCTCTCTAGGTTTATGCTGAGCATACTTCCACGGTCAAAGGATACCATGAGGGAGACAGACGCAAGAATCCGTTTACATACATTTATGAAAAGTATCTACAGGTGACCTCTGGGGTAGGCTGAGGCAACATGGGAAGGGCAGTGATAGCATATGACACAACTTCACATCTCACCCATCTAACCATTAGGTTTATCTGGTTACCTAATAGTGATGATAAGAAATGAACGTCATAAGATCAATCAACCCACCAATGACTCAACACTATATCAGGGTCTATGGAAAAAGAAAACAAAAACTGTTCACTTTCTGTAGAAGATCCATCTGTCCCCTTCCTCCTTTCTAACAGGGTCCCGCTTTTGCTCACAGGATCTGTTCTCCTCCTCCAAGCATGGTGCTCATCAACCAATAATGGTGACTCCATTCTACCTGCAAATGCTTAGCTTGGGAATGGGCATGAAATATGAGGGTCAGGTATTGGGGGACACTAAAAGTCTGCCTTGCTGATAAAAAAAGGCATAGAACAAGAGACAGGGAGGGAAGGGAGCGGGAAGGAGTTCTGAGAGTGACACTATCACCTAGACTCAGTGTCTATAATTCTCAGTGGCTGAGAATGTGTATTCTCAGCCATATCTGATCATACTAACACTGAAGAAAACGAGAAAATACAAGCAATTTCTAGAGGAACTGCTCTTCAGACAGAGTTCACCCATCCTGCACTTACACTGTTGGTTCTGGGAACTTACACGAGGGACTTTGCGTTTAACCTGATTAAATTTCATCTCATTCATCTGCAGGTTGTGCAGATAGCCTAAAATCCTGGTTCTTCATTATACTTTGTGGTTACTCCTACAACCCTTGGGTCTTTTGCAAATGTGATAATTACGCCTTTTATGTCTTCACTGAAGTTCTTTATGGCTTGACTTTTCTAATTCTCTATCGTTTGTAAAAATGTCAAACTTGTTAGGATCAAGTTCAGACACGGCATTATAGAGAGTCCCCCCAAGCCTGGGCCATGAATCACATTTTTGAAGTGGTTTTCAACCAGTTGCTAACATAGCAGCTATATACCATCCATAGCACAGTCTGGCCTAAAATGATAGCATAACAGATTCTGCAAATCCTACAATGAAATCAAGACCAAATATCTATTTCATTGTCCTGAATTATTAGCCTGAAAAACCTATCAAAAATCAGGAAATAAGTTATCAGTGCAAAAGACGCCCTCAATGAACCTTAAATCCATTATGGATCAGAGGTTTAGAGGTTGGGGAACACAACATTGATGGGTCTTCCCTGGCTACTCTGATGACAGTTTGACTCCTTAGATGGGCAGGAAGCAGGCAAGGCCAGCTGCCCAGCCTCTCCCCACACCATGCGCCATAAATATTCAATTACATCAGACCCGCCTCTAAATCACTGGCTGTGAGCACTGCCTCTTAACCCCCAGCATGTCTGCCTCCTGAACTCTGAGATGGGAGTATCTCTAGGCTGGTCAGGCTTCAAGGAATAATTCATTAGCATCTGAAGATAGCAGCTTGTAAAGTGGAAAAACGGCTCTGTCTGCGGTGTTGGTGCTTTTTAGCTCACACGCTTGCAGTAAATGAAGACTTTGCGTGTATTTTCAGTCTTTTTTAAGGCAGCCTGGGCAGTCTGGGAACACCCTAAGCCCCCAAAGCCCTCTCCTGTGCCTCTGTGTTTTAATGTCCTCCTTGTTCTCACAGTGGGCAGGCCCGACAAGTGACCTGGGGAGAGGGAGCCAGCTCCAATGGGGGTGAGACCATGCTAGAGTGCTGCAGAAAGGAAAGGTGGGGTGGGTGCACAGGTCTGAGCACAGCCTATGGCAATGGAAGGACATTGGGAGTATCTAAAGCAAATCTTGTGAATATGCCTCAAGTAGAACTTCAACACTGACCATCTGTCTCCAGGCTCCATCGGCCACTCCCGCCCCACTTCTCATGTGTCTTTGGAAAATTGGCAAATTTTCTCCTGAGGCCAGAAGTCAAGGACCTCCAGAGCTTGGTCAGGCGCCCAAGAGACTCTGGTGGTTAATAGTATGTTCCTTTTCTCCACCAATACATTCTCCTCATCAAAGAGCCAGATCAGGGTGTTGTTGGGGTCAAGTGCAGACATGCCATTATAGAGAATCCCCCCACCAAAGCCATAAATCACACTTTTTTTGAGGGACAGGGTCTCACTCTGCCACCCAGGCTGGAGGCAGTGGCATGATCATGATCATAGCTTACTGTAGCCTCAAACTCCTGGGCTCAAGCAATCCTCCTGCCTCAGTCACCTGAGTAGCTGGGAGTACAGGCCTGTACCATCACAACTGGCTAATTTTTGTGTTGTTGTTGTTCGAGACAGAGTTTCACTCCGTCACCCAGGCTGGAGTGCAGTGGTGCGATCTCGGGTCACTGCAACCTCTGCCTCCTAGGTTCAAGGAATTCTCTGCCTCAGTCTCCTGAGTAGCTGGGATTACAGGCGCCTGCCACCATGCAGGCAAATTTTTGTATTTTTAGTAGAGACGGGGTTTCACCATCTTGGCCACTCTGGTCTTGAACTCCTGACCTTGTGATCCACCCACCTCGGCCTCCCAAAGTGCTGAGATTATAGGCATGAGCCACCGTGCCTGGCACAGCTGGCTAATATTTTTATTTTTTATTTATTATTAGTATTATTATATTTTGTAGAGATGGGGTCTTGTTATGTTGCCCAGGCTGAGCTTAAACTCCTGGCCTCAAGTGATCCTCCTGCCTTTGTCTCCCAAAGTGCTAAGATTACAGCACTTTGAGCCACTGTGCCCAACCATAAGTCACCTTTCTGAAGCTGTTTTCAATCAGTTGCTAATATACCAGCTGTACCCCATACCTAGCAAAATTACCTCTCTGGCCTAGAATGATTCACCCAGCACCCCTGTATGATGCTCTATGAAGGGTGGAACATAATGTCCCCACAGGCCTCTTATGGAAGGGTCAGCTTCTTCCCTCTGAGTATTTCCAACTCCACCTTGCCTCAGTCTTTCCCAGTTAAGGGTCCCAGCGTACCCCATCACTCTCACATTCTCCCTTCCTTTCTCTAAGGACCCTCCTCCCCACCACCTTACTTCCCCAACACACACACACATACACACACACCCCACAGGATCCCACATTGGCCACCTACTGTTCATTTTTCTAAATTTGCCACTAACAAGTTGTAACAGGACAGAAATACTGCTGGGAGCCTGACGGCTAGATAGTAGATTTTGATGTGAACCTAACCTCTCTCCCTTGGTAAATTCTAGCCCTGTTCTTTAAAAAGTACACCACGTCTTCCTCTTGGCTTCTCAAATGTTGGTCTGTGGTTGAAAAAGCACTACTGCACTTGTGGGATAAGCCTTAAGCGCCTCATCTATCACACGCAATGTTTCCCAGGAGTGGAGCTATGCTTCTTTTGAATTATGTCCTCGCGCTGTAATGAGATGTGGTCTGAGCTTCTGAAAATAGCCACAGAGAGAATCCTGGCTTATAACATGTGGACAGACTGAAGCAAGTCAAAGAAAGCAAATGGGATGGGGAGGGAGGCTCTTGGTAAACATTTCCTTCTTTCACTTTATTGAGGCTGAAAGCTCATTTCTAGCACTGCTAGGGGAAAAAAAAACAGAGACCAAGTTGATTCCCTTTGGATGGCCTGGGGTCTGAGGTGCCAGTGCATGACATGACTGTGTGGTGCACTCCCCAGGCAGGCATGCAGAGAAGAGGCAAGAGGAACACAGCACCAGGAAGGGACAGAGCCTGTGAGAAACCACTTGAAAATTATTTATCGGCAGCTGAAAATGTGACCTTTCTAATGACCTTGAGAATCTTCCAGTCCTACCTGCCTTTGCAGCCAACACTCAAAACATCTCCATGACGGGGAGCTGCCAGCCAACCTTTGATTCATTCACTCTTGCAAAAGCAGAGGACTAGTTCAAGTAACAAAACTCTTGAGTTGGCACAAGTCACCTCTGCACTGTGCCACACAGCAGACTTATCATCAGCAATGAAGGAGATAACGACTGGCTCCGCGCAAAGGGCTAGAGAGGCTCAACATGATGACGAATGGACCAAGTGGATAGCCACTGATAAGAAAGCCCGCTGGGGCCAAGAACTGTTACAGAAACCCCCAAACCCAGAGATATAAGATGTTGATTCAGGCAAGAACGGTCATACACAGTTGTGTAGGATGTGCAATACACAAGGACCTTTGACTGAAGAGGCAACTGGGTGCTGATATCCTGCCACTACCTCCTCTTGCCAAGCCAAGCTGGAGGAAGGAGTATTTTAAAATATGTGTTTTCTTTTACCTTTGATCTTTTTGTAAATTTCACTGAAGTATTACATACATACAAGAAAAATACATAAATCATAAGTTCCATAAATCTTCATAAACTGAACACAACCATGTACTCAGCACCTGGGTCACGTAACGGAGCATTAACAAAACCCCAAAAGTAGTCTTAAAAATTTGTTTTCTTTCTTTTTTTTTTGAAACAGAGTCTCACTCTGTCACCCAGGCTGGAGTGCAGTGGTGCAATCTCAGCTCACTGCAAACTTCCACTTCCCGGATTCAAGTGATTCTCCTGCCTCAGCCTCCTTAGTAGCTGCGGCTACAGGTGTGAGCCAATGTGCCCGGCTAATTTTTCTATTTTTAGTAGAGATGGGGTTTCACCATGTTGGCCAGGCTACTCTCAAACTCCTGACCTCAAGTGATCCACCCATCTCGACCTCCCAAAGTGCTGGGATTACAGGTGTGAGCCATCGAACCCAGCCCATTGTTTTATAAATTTGAATCAAGGTATCATCTATTCACTAAGCCAGTGCCCACAAGGCTGTGATCATCATAAGGGGGCACCTTTTTAAGTGTGCACAAAAGCACTCTATGAGCTGGTGATGTCTCAGGAAAGGTGGCCACTATCCTCAAGAAATTAGCGTATGGCGAGGGGGACTGGGCAGGTACAAAGGTAACAACTGTGTGATGAGAACATGACATGTGACGTTGCACAGAGGGAAGACTTCCTCTGCCCACACCCCTCCAACCTCCCTCCCCTCTGCCACCTCCTCCTCTGCACAGTAAATATCATAATGTCTCATGATCAGGGCTGGGGAGATGAAACCAGAATGAGAATCTCATTGGAAGTGAGAACAGAAAGAAAGTGTAACAAGTGCCAGGGATGCAACCCCATCCTACATGAGAACTGTCTGGAGTTTGAAAGTTGCTGGTTCACCACTGTCTGACTGTTGGAAGCAAGTCCAGTTTACTGTTTGTGGAGAGGACTGCCATCATGTTGTCTGAAGCTTTCTCACCTAACTTCTTATGAGCCAAAGAAAAGGAGTATGTTATGACCACATTAACTTGTAGAGACCCAACTCCTCTGAATCACCGTGCTCTCACTTGGCACCTATGGTTGATGTTTTGTGTTGACCCTTCCAAAGTGACACACATCTTCTGCTTCTCTCTCCCCAGACTGTCAATGCCTTGAGGTCTGGAAACCATAGCTCTGTTTCTTGAAAAAAATGAGAATACTGAATGAGCGCATGCATAAATGAGTGCAAAGCTCATTAAAAAAGAAAGGTGTTTATTTCCCCTTATTTTCTACTTAATGCTCCTTTCTAAAAAGTTTGAAGATAAAGCGTATCTGGAATGAACACTCTATTGGGAGTCCTTCAGGGGCTGGGGTTTGGACCCCTAGATACAGAACAGTGGGGAAGACAAGGTTCCTATCAGAAAACTTACTGTAGCAAGTTTTTCCTCCTCTTCCCCTGAAGCTCCAAGGCATGTGGTTTAAGTCCAAGACTTGCAAACATGACTGCCCAGGAAGAAGTTCTCATTCATCTCATCTGCCAGCCCCTTTTGAATTAGTGGGATGTTCAAGCTCAAAGAGAGGAAAAGATGGAGGACCCTAGCTCAAGAGCCATAGGCCTGGACATGCCACTGGGCTGAGCACTGTGGCTGGCAAGACCTGAGAACTTTTATTTTCCTGCCAGAGATCAAGGCATTTTCTAAATTCCTGATTCAAGCCCTAGCCTAGGACTCTGTCAGGTTGATCTTCCTGGAAATGCGTGTCTTCGGCCCCAGAGCTTGGGCCCCACATGGGGCAGGAAGACCCTTCATTTCACTGTGGCTGTGAGGCACATCCCACATCTGGGGCAGAATCCCACTGTCAGTGCCAGCAGCAGCTCTCAGCTTTCCTGCCTCTGAGCTCTCTCCAAAGCCTCGCAAAGCTGCTCAGTCCCTGGGAATGCAGGGGAGCTGGCCCTCAGCCACCAAGGGTCGGGGGTGGTGGAGAACTCTGCCTGCAGCCACCTCTGCAGAGACATAACTCTGAGAGGCATTTCACCCAGTTCTACCGCCATGGGGTCCCTGGATACTGCCCCTTGATGGGTCCTTCCCATTTCCCACCTCCCTCTCCCTTCCACTCACTTCTTTTTCTTGCCCACTTCATTAATAAATGACTCCTGAACGAAACAGGCAGGTCCCTACGTGTGTCCATCCCAGGGTACACACCCAGGAGGGGCTGAGCGGCTGCTGTTCAGTTGCACTTTCCCTGCCCACAAAGTGTGGTTTTCTCTCCTTTATTAGTAGGAGAGGAGAAAATGGCTTTACAGCCTTCTGCTTTCTCTCAAATCCTAATAATTTATGGAGGGTTGAGTAGGGGCCAGGACTGTGCTAAGTGGCTTTGCATGGTTTGTCTCATTGACTCTTTGACCATTTTCTGGGAAGACTGGCACAAGTGTCATCCACACTGTACAAAGGGGAAAACAGGGATGTCAGAATAATATACTGCTGAATGGTGTGGCCCAGGTTTGACCAAAAGTTAGCTTGAACCCAGTCTCATACCTCCAGCCATGACTGTGGGAGCCTCATCCTATTCCCCATGGACACACACACTGGGATACAATGTTGACAAGGTAAACCACTCAAGACTACTTCTGAGGAGAAAAGGACAAATGGTAACTGTTGGACGCTGTGATTCGAGGGTTCAGGGAAATCGTGTGACACCTGGGAAAACACGGTGTTGAAGTTAGGCGGATGAGGCTTGCATTTGGAATCAGCCATTGACCTTCTCTGAAACTCAAGGTTGTGTTTGCACATTGAAAAATGTGAATTATAAAGACTATCTTACAGTTGGTTACCAGAATTAAAAGACAGAGTATGCAAAGTAACCACTTGTGACTTGTGTATATAAGTACCCAATACATAGTAGCTATTAACAATATCAACAGTGTTCTTAGTAATGCGAAAATAATCGCAGATCATGGGGCCCAGCACTGTGTCTGGCTCTGAACTACCTCTGAGGGTTTGGAGACCAGGTCTAGCCATCCTGGCATGTGCAAGACGGGCAGTGAAAACCTTGGATCTGGCATTTTGGGAGGAAGGGATGACTGGAACTGTGGGGTTCCCCCAGAACCTAGAACCAGCTAGGGCTGGAAAAGCTAAATCCACAGGTCAGTTCTGGGAACAGCGAGCTCATTTTGTTCATGAAACGATGAAATTCTCGGGTCAGAGGGACCTAAGAAGTCATATGTCCCTACCTCCCAACCCTACATTCATTCACGCATGTATGCATTCATTCATTAATTACAGCCTTCATGAAGCACCCACTCTGTGATAACCACTGGAGATCTGAAGGTGGATTAAGTCTACCCCAGAAATTAAGTTCACTAAGGTGTCCCAAGTGCAGAAACAGGGCTCTTCCAAGAGCATAGTGGGGCTCAAAGGAGCAAGCAGACCATCTACCTATGGGGCATCCTGGTATAGCTTCACAGAGGAACAACCATCATCACACCCCACCAAGATGTGCTTGAATTCTGTCAACACCACTGCCAGAAAATTGTGCCCAGCATAACCTAAATACTTCCACTGATGGTAAACCTGCCATCTTCCTGTTTGTATTTATTTATTTGTTTTATTTTATTTTGTGTGTGTGTATATGTGTCTCCATTTTTTAAGGCAAAAAAACCACTTTATTCTATTGAACAAAACTTTGCCTCCCATAACTGCACCTGTTCAGGCCCTAGTCCCACTGCTTGGGGCTCTGAAAACCTGTCCATTCAGTATTCCCTTCCTTCCAGTAGACGGACTAGCCACCTAAAATGCTCATTCTCCAGCGCAAACAACACTAGGCACCCTTCTTTCCCTCCAGGACAGGAATTTGACACCATGCCCGTCCGTCACCACTGAGCCTGCTCCCTTCCCCATTTGCCAGAGGAGGGCATTGAGAACTGACTACATTGGTCCAAAGGATGTCTGTCTAGCAGGCAGGGGAGCAGCATGAGCTAACTCTGCCCTGGTTCAGTAAGTCATTCCTTTAGAAAGAAATGGAACCAGGACAAACCCAAGATAGATTCGAATATCATCTGCCCCACACCAGCCCTGTGACCTTGACCAAATTCATTTGATCTCCTTGAGCCTCAGATTCTTTATTTGTGAAATCTGGGAATACTTACCTAGGAGGGTGGGTATAAAAATGAAATGAGATAATGAATCCAAATGCAAGAAAATGCCCAGAACATGCCTGCCACACAGAAAGCACTTAGCAAACACTAGCTACTGCTTCAGTACATTAAATGCAGACCCAAGCTCATAGCCACTGATAGGTGTGATATTCTTAAGCCACATCCTCCTTGTCCAATGCTTCTGCAAAAGGGCTTTCATCAAACCCAGAGCCTGATTTCATTTGGTCCCCTCATACAGGCTGCCAGACCTCTGTGAACCCCATTTCTGCTGTCATACAATTAAGGCAGAGTCAGCTATGATTCCACCAAAACCCATGCAATCTACATCTGGGGAACATTGAGCTCTGGCCAATAATACATGTGCAGAAATGATATGCACCACTTCTCAGCCTGGCCCTTTCAATTCTCCCTTGTGATCCTCCATTCTCTCTCTCCATCTTCTAGGCAGAAGGGAATGCTTGAAGTCTCAGCAGATAATGAGCAGAAAATTGTAGGCTCCTGGGCTCCTGAGTCACTGCATGGAAGGCTGTCTGCTGAATATAGCATCATACTTTGCAAGAGTGAGAAATAAACTTCTTTGGTGTTAAATCATTGAAATGTGGGGCCCTACCTATTACACCAGCTAGGGCTACCTTAAGTGATTCAACAAGGTACTTTCTGCTCATTGCTCCAGCTTTTTGGGATCCATAAAGTAGATGTGTATGCTTTTAGTGCCTCATCCAAGTCATATGAGAGATGCTGGGGACCACAGTGAAGTGTTAGGCCTAGTGCCAAGGGGAAATCCATTTAATGACACAAAGTGGGATAATCTGGTGGCAGAAGTGGGCTGCAGCTGACAATGAGCACTACAGGTGCACGTGAAAGCCTTTTGGCAAAGGCTCCATTGCTCATATGTTCACTTACTGCCATGTACAATTAACAGAGCTGAACAGGACCTCACCAAAAGTCACCCTAAATTTGGAGAAGTCTACGGACTTGTCCAAAGTCCCACAGCTGGCTAGTGGCAAAGCTGAGGTCTCTGTTTTTAGCCTAGGTGTTTTCCCTGTAGGCAGACATTCTGGAAGAATGAGTCAAGGTCACATAAAGAGCATTTTCCCTTTCTGACATTCACTGCCCAAACATCTCATCCAAGTCACCTGAATACAGAGAATAAGAGTAATGCCATCCTTTACAGAACAATTTCCCCAAATGCTTGCTTCCATTAAAAAGTCCAAAGATAAATCCCTTGACAACAGGCTTCAGCCAGCGGCCATATCCAAGACCTGCTTAAATGCAATCCATGGATGGAGAATTAACATCTTTTTCCTTACTGCTAGGAAATGGAAATTCAGTAATTATATCACACCTAATGAGAGACCTGGATTTTCAGACTTTTACATGGTTTTTAAATCTGTAAATATTAGCTTTCCCATTTAAGCAGCTTGCTTTCAACCTCTCGTGCTTTTCCATGTTTAATTAAAAGGTTCCCAGAACTCATTATACATTGCCCTCTAAAAGTTGACGCAAAATAAGCTTTCTTTGCCATTACAGCCTGTCCCTTCCTGAATGTTCTTAAGGGTTACTGAAGCCACACTCTATGAGCAGCAACTTGGGGTCCTGGGCAGATGAGTCAGAGTTCTGGTGCTGGCACTGGCCACTTGTAAGAACCGAACCCCTATGGGCCTCATTTGGACAATGAAGATAAAGGTAACAACAGTTTCTTAAAAGGTTACTGTGAGGATAGAATGAGATGCCAGTACCTGGTACACAGCATGTAGTCAGTAAGGATAGTGCTCTTACTTTTTATTCTTTTTATATACCTACTAAATAAGCTAAATCTCAGAAAAGGAATTTTTAATAAGAGGTTTGGGCAGATGTTGTTGGTGGACTGCCCAAATCTCCTCACCTTGACCATGTCAGCACCCATGTGTCTGATTTCTGCATGTGAGGACCTACACCTCCCCTCTCAAGGGCACTTTCTGGCTGTCAGAGCTGACTTTGTCTATGTCCAGAAATACCAGGGTGTTCAATGCACCTGGGGGCTGCTCTTAACTAATGGCTGATGGGTGTTGCGGATGAATATCCCACTTCCCCATGTGTGCTCTATGCTGCCTCCCAGAGTTTCAAGAGGGATTAAGCTCCAGTTGTCCAAAGTGATAACTTTCTTGATAATGTACTTTTTCTCAGAGTTCTTCCCTTCCTCGTCTTACGTTCCAATTGCCTGTTCTGCACTGCCAAATAAACTATTTGCCTTCGAATAATTGACCCTGAGTCTGCTTCTGAGAAACTTCAAACTAAGACAGATGCACTGTGCATAAATACACATCCATGCATTCTGGCCTAGATACCTATGAATTCTGCTGCTACTATCTTTTATTATACTGCTATCCTTTCCAGCTTCCTGAGGTCCACATTGCTGATGTAGGAGTAATTAGGGTTGTAACCCAAATCAGTGGAAGTAATTGGGTTGAAAAGAACACACTAACTTCAAGCCAGTGGTTATGTTTAGAAATAAGGGGTGAGGAATGATGCAGACTAATGATGGTGAGAAGCCAAGATCCATATTATGTGTAGCACTGTACTGGATTTTACCATAAAGAGACAAAGCAGATATAAGGTCATGAAAAAGGTCAGTTCTGGTTGGTGGTTATACGGAGTGTGTTGTCTTTGTATTTTTAAAACTGTCTCAAATAAAATAAAAATAAAGGTAAAATGTATCAAAACATGTGAGACACAGAAAATAGTGCTTACAGTGAATGCACGTATCAGAAAAAAGAGATTCAAAATAAATAACCTAAGCATCTACCTTAGGAAAGTAAAAACAACAACAACAACAACAACAACAAAAAGCCGATTAGATCCAAAGTAACCAGAAGAAAAGAAATAAACATTAGAGCAGAAATCAACGAAACTAAAAAGGTTAAAAAAATAGATAAAATCAGCAAAACAAAAAGATAGTTCTTTTAAAAGGACAATAAAATTGATCAAGCCAGGTAAAAAGAAAAATAAAAGAAGACACAAATTACTAACATCAGAAATGAAAGTGGGACCATCACTACTTATTGCATTGACATTGAAAGGATAATAAAGGACTATTATGACAACCCTATACCCAGAAATCTGATAACCTAGATGATACAGGCCAATTCTTTGAAAGACAAAGTCTACCAAATTCAAGTAAGGAGAAACATATAACCTGAATAAGCCTATATCATTAAATAAATTTAATTAGCAATTAATAATTTACTAAAAGAAAACCAGGCCCAGATGAGTTCACTAGTAAATTATACCAAACCTTTAAGGAAGAAATTACATCAATTCTCTACAATGTTTTCCAGAAGATGAAGCAGAGGGAATACTTCCTAACTCATTCTATAAGGCCAACATTACTTCAGTACCAAACCAGATAAATTACATGAAAGGAAAACTACAGACTAATATGTCTCATGATCACAGACGCAAAAAAGTCCTCAACAAAATATCAGCAAATCAAATCCAACAAGGTATATAAAAATTATACGCCATGACCAGGTGGTCTTTGCTCTAGTTATGCAAGGGGGGATCGATATTTGAAATCAATTAATGTAATTCATCACATCCACAGGCTAAAGAAGAAAAATCATATAAACTTATCAATAGATGCAGAAAAAGCATTTAACAAAATCTAACACTGATTTATGATTTTAAAAAACTCTCAGAAAACTAAGGATAGAGGGGAACCTGGCAGAAAACACCTATCAAAAGCCTACGGTAACATTAATGGTAAGAAAAAACTTTCAAGCACTCCTGGCTTTCTCCACGTTATGGGAAAGGCTGGGCCTTATCCATTGCTAGAGAAAAGCCTTAAACAAGGAAGAGTGGATGCCAAGGCAATTATGGGTAGAGCACTCCCCAGTTATGGGGAGAGTTTAACCGTAAAAGTAAAGGTGAGAAACCAGGTATTATTGCCTTAAGATCAGGAGTAAGGCAATGATGTTTCCTCTCACTACTCCTATTCAACATCATAATAAAAGTCCTATCCAATGTAACAGGACAAGAAAAATAAATGAAACGCATGGAGATTGGGAAAGAAAAAATGAAACTGTCCTTTTACAGGTTTCAAAATTGTCTATGTAGAAAATTCCAAAGAATCAACAACAACAACAACAAAAAACTCCTGAAAATAATTGCAACAAGGCTGTAGGATACAAGGTTAATTTACAAGTCAATTGCTTTCCTACCTACCAGCAATGAGTGATTGAAATTTGAAAGTAAAATCATACTACCATTTATATTAGCACCAAATAACAAAAATTAAGTATAAATCGAATAAACTATGTATAAGATCTGTATAAAAATATAAAACTCTGATAAAAGAAATAAAAAAGAACTAAAAAAAGGAGAGGCATTCCATGTTAATGGATAGCAAGACTCAATATTGTTAGGACATCAGTTTTTCTTGACTTGCTCTATGGGTTCAATGCAATCTAAAATCAGTATCATAGCAAGTAATTTTGTGGATATGAACAAGCTGATTTCAGAGTTTATATAGTAAGGCAAAAGACCCAGAATAGCCAACACACTATTGGAGAAAAATAAGTCGGAGGATTAAAACTACCTGACTTCATCTCTTCTTACAAGGATATAGTAATCAAGATAATGTGATATTTCTGAAAGCAAAGACAGACTAATGGAACACAACAGAAAGCTTAGTCAAACATAGTCAATTGATCTCTGACAAGGTATCAAAGGCAAGGCAATAGAGAAAAGACAGTATTTAATAAATGGTGCTGGGAAAGTTAGATCCATATGCAAAAGAAAATGAACACAGACACTGACATTACATCTTTCCCAAAAATTAACTCAAAATGGATCACAGATCAAAAGTAAAATGCAAAACTGTAAAACCTCTGGAAGATAACATAAGAGAAAATGTAGGCAACCTTGGATTTGGTGATGATTTTTCAGATGCAACATACAAAATAAAAGAAATAAATAATAGATAAATTGAACTTCATTAAATTAACTGTTTTGTGAAAGACACTGCTCAGAGAATGAAAAGACAAGCCACAGACTGGGAGAATATATTTGCAAAACAGATATTTGATAAAGAACTAGTAAGCAATCTATACAAATAATTCTTTAAATTCAACAATAAGCAAACAACCCAATTAAAAAGTGAGCAAAAGATCTGAACAGACACTTTGACAAAGAAGATGTACAGATGACAAATCAGCATATGAAAAGGTGTTCCAAATCATATGTCATTAGGAAAATGCAAATTTAAAAAAGCAGTGAGATACAACTATACACCTATTAGAGTGGCCAAAATCCAAAAGACTGACAGCACCAAATGCTGGTGAAGATGTGGAGTAACAGAAACTTTTGTTCATTACTGGTGGGAATGAAAAATGGTACAGCCATATTGGAAGATAGCTTAGCAGATTATTACAAAACTAGGCATACTTTTACCAGATGGTTGATCAGGAAGTTGTGTTCCTTGATATTTACCTAAATGAGCTGAAAACTTATATCCACACAACAGGCTACACATAAATATTCATTAGCAGCCTTATTCTTAATTGCCAAAACTTGGAAGAAATCAAGATGTTCTTCAGTAGGTGAATGAATAAACAAATTGTGGTACATTCAGACAATGGAATATTATTCAGCAATGAAAAGAAATGAGCTATCAAGCCTCAAAGTGATATAGAGGAGCTTTAAACACATATTACTAAGTCCAAGAAGCCAATCTGAAAAGCTGCATACTGTATAATGCCAACTATGTGACATTCTGGAAGAAATAAACTATGAGACAGAAAAAAGATCAGTGGTTTCCAGGGGTCGGTGAGAGGGAGGGATGGATCAGCAGAGCACTGAGGATTTTTAGGGCAATGAAACAATTTTGTAGGATACAGTAATGATGGATACAGGACGTTATGCATTTGGCAAATCCCACAGAACTATACACCAAGAATAAATCCTAATATGAACTATAAAGTTGAGTTAACAATAATGCATCATTATTTGTTTGTCAATCGTAATAAATGTACCACACTAATATAAGACGTTAACAGGGAAAACGGGGGTAGATGGGGTAAGTGATGGGGATACGGGGACTTTTCGTCCACTCATTTTTCTGTAACTCTAAAACTACTCTTAAAAATAAAGTCTACTAACTTAAAAGTATCTCAAATAAACATTAAATATATTTCTGTTCCCTGGAGGTCTAAGAAGTTCTGATCTGATTAGCAGAGTGGGGACTGTACGTCAAGCCCATGCTAACTGCAGTCCTAACCACACTTCCTTCCTTTGCTTTCAGATGCACAGGGCCCTCACCTAGCAAGTCCAGAGCAGTCTGCGCTGGCCCTGTGTGTGGCTGTGAGGTGTCAACCGTCATTACTTCCGGCCCCTAGGTGGGATGCCGGGGTCCAAGAAGATGAGATAATGTAACCAAGGTCACCGAGTTTGTCAGTGTCAGAATGTGAATTAGAAATGGGCTCCCCCGGTGCAAGGAAGGGAAGGTCCCATACAGAGGTCAGCCCATCCTTAGCTTGGTGAGACAGCAGGAAGGCTAAAGGCTTCCAGCTTGGTTTCAAAAGCTGCCTCACCCAGGAGTGGGTCCACAATCTTGTCTGAAACGTGGCTGCAGGTATGAGATGTGAAATCTCAATGATTATGGACTCTCAGAATCCGGCCTGCTTCCCACTCAGAGAATACATGGCTTTGCTTTTAACCCATCCATCTAAACTCCCCTGTCACTCATATGTGATGAAACAACAGCCCCTCAGTATCCAAATGCACCCTGAGGCTGCTGTCGGCCCAGTGCTGAGCCCTCACCCAGGGCCCTCCACCCGGGCCCTTAGGTTCATCTTCCATCCATCCCTCCAGATGCCTGGCAGAGTCCTGGACACTCTCATCGTTCTTCTTCCTCTGCTGAAACAGTTCCTTGGAGCTGGAATTACCTCTAGTAGCTGAAATTCTACTAAATTCATTCATTCTACTAAATAAATTCATTCTTTTTTTTTTTTTTTTTTTTTTTTTATTATACTTTAGGGTTTTAGGGTACATGTGCACAATGTGCAGGTTTGTTACATATGTATCCATGTGCCATGTTGATTTCCTGCACCCATTAATTCGTCATTTAGCATTAGGTGTATCTCCTAATGCTGTCCCTCCCCCCTCCCCCCACCCCACAACAGTCCCCGGAGCGTGATGTTCCCCTTCCTGTGTCCATGAGTTCTCATTGTTCAATTCCCACCTATGAGTGAGAACATGCGGTGTTTGGTTTTTTGTCCTTGCGATAGTTTACTGAGAATGATGTTTTCCAGTTTCATCCATGTCCCTACAAAGGACACGAACTCATCATTTTTTATGGCTGCATAGTATTCCATGGTGTATATGTGCCACATTTTCTTAATCCAGTCTATCGTTGTTGGACATTTGGGTTGGTTCCAACTCTTTGCTATTGTGAATAGTGCCGCAATAAACATACGTGTGCATGTGTCTTTATAGCAGCATGATTTATAGTCCTTTGGGTATATACCCAGTAATGGGATGGCTGGGTCAAATGGTATTTCTAGTTCGAGATCCAATTCATTCTTAAAAGAAAAAAAAAAAACTTAGTGAGGCCTATCCTCCAGGAACTGTTTCTAGATTTTTCTAAGTAATGAAATCTCTTCTGGTTAGAAAAGTAAGGAAATGTTCATTGTCGTCACCCTCTCTCTCTTACCTCATGGTTTGGAAGCCAGGTTTATAGGTCAAAGGTAGTTTGTCCCTTGCTAGGAAACACTGTAGGGGCTGGGGTATTACTTTTCTGCATATCTCTGCAGCATTTGACTTTTAAGGCACTTACTACAGTCAGAGACAAAAGAGATCTCTGGACACTTGTCCCATTCTCTCTCTCCAGCTGTCTTGCCAGCTCCTTCTGAGATTACAGATGGACCCTTCCTACCTGAACACCACACAGCACCTAACTTGACAACTAGGTGTTTGACAGATAAGGTGAGTGGATGCATGGTCTGATAGGACTAGCATGATCAAAGTGAAGTATAAGCTGCGGTGCTGCTCTTAAATTTACATTGGATATCTCTGAGCTTTGAAAAAAGTTAAATTCACCCAGATAAGAAAATGCAAATTCTAGAGTGATGTCTGTTTTCAGTGCTCGAGGATTCTCACATCACTGTGTTTCAGCAAAGACAAATTGTTAAGGTTAACTTTGACTCTTTTTTCCCATATTTGAAAAAGTGAAATATAATAAATCCATAGGAATATGTATTTCTTGTGTTGAACTAAAACCCCAACATCCCATCATAAACCCAGCCACTAACATCCCCCTCCCACCCAAAGCTGGCCACATGCAAAACCAACAGTGCTCTCAGTTTAAGACTGAATTCAACCTCTTTCTCCCCTTCTTAACCTCAGCAAGAGTTAACAATGTCTACACAGAGAGCGTGTCATTGCCAAATCAATCACTCGGATCAGTGAGGCATTCCATTATTTCTCATTCAGAGACCTCTGAACTTACCCACTACACAGATCCAAACCATCAGTTGTTCTGACTTTATACAGACATAATTTATGGATAAATGTAAAGGAAGACAGCAAGAGATCTGGAAGTCTCTTGCTTGGAAGGAAGGAAGTTTTGGTTTGTTTTTGGTGAATCAGGCTATTATTAGTAATCATTTCAGTGGGGTGCTAAGAAGTTACTCACATGTGCCAACAAAATTTGTATGGAGTTATATGGGATATAAATCATTCACAAGTGTTTCACAAATATACTTCTGAGACAGGAACAGCCAAATCTGTCTGTGGTTTTGTTTTGTTTTTTGGCGAGGATGGGCAGGCTTATGTCCCAATATATAATTTTTGTTTACATGTGTGTTTGTTTTCCACAGAAGAAAAAATATTTTTTAAACCAAGCAAAAATACAAAGACAAAAATTTGGTGCCATGTTTCCTACACAGTTTTGAAAGTAAAGGAACGTTTCTCAAGATGAGGGAGGCCTGATCCCCAGACCTGGGATGGCTGCCCAGCAGCATCCCATGCTCCACTGAATGTGGGTCTGGGGTCACCAACAGGACAGCTGTCACAGAGTGCTAAGGGGGCAGCAGGCTGGTGGGGGGGCAAGGAAGATGTGGCAGTGGAGACAAGCACAGCAGTGGAATGGGAACATCTGTATGGGGTGTGGGGTGCCTACCTGGAGGCAATCAGCCTTATTTTCTGGGAGGCCACTCTGCATCCCAGAAAGCCACAGCCAAAGGCTTCTTCCCCCGGGTATGCACTTGTCTCACCATGCGCTTGTCTCTGGGCATGATTTACAGTGCCTCAGGCAGCCACAAGTTGAGGACTGGAGAGAGAGGATGCAGAGGCCAAAAGCAGCTTGCTGTCTACACTGCCTACCCTGTGGGGGTGCCAGGTACAGAGGCCAACGAACAGCTTACTATCTACACTACCTACCCTGTGAGGGTGCCAGGTGCAGAGACCAGTGAGTGGCTTAGTGTCTATGCTACCTGCCATGTCGGGGTGCCAGGTGCAGAGGCCAATGAGCAGATTGCTGTCCACACTACCTACCCTGTGGGGATGCTGGGTGCAGAGGCCAGTGAGTGGCTTGGTGTCTACACTACCTACCATGTAGGAGTGCCAGGTGGGGGAGGCCAATGAGCAGCTTGTTGTTCACACTGCCTACCATGTAGGGGTGCTAGGTGCAGAGACCAATGAGTTGCTTGGTGTCTACACTACCTACTGTATGGGGGTGCCGGGTGCAGAGGCCAATGAGCAGCTTGCTGTCCACACTATCTACCATGTAGGGATGTCCTGTACAGAGGCCAGCAAGCAGTTTGCTGTCTACATTACCCACCACCCCCTAAGCAGGTGATGGGCCAGGAGCTGGACATTGAAGATCTCTAAGACCATCTTCATATCACTCAGAAATAATGGCTCTACAAATCAGTCCTCCCAGAAGGAAAGGTGCCCTTTTCAACGTTTAATTTACTGCCCTGAAGTGGTGAAAAGCCCCTTCATCCTAACTCTGTCAGATGACTTTTGTGTGCTCAAAGACCAGCATTTTCCTTTCACAGCTGAGCGCCTGATGCCCAGACACCAAGGACCCACAAAACTTGATTCACTTCATTTTCTAAACTATCATTTCACGTTTTCAAAAACACAGGGGACCTTGAGGAAGTGAGAGTGTTTGGGCACTAGTGCCAGAGCCGTTGAGGGAAAGCCATGCGTTCTCCATCAGCTCACTTGGCAGTTACACTCATGTGCAGAGTTCTGTTCCGAAAATGCAGCAGGCCCTACAATGACCTCATTAATGTCCCTTCACCAGCTTGTGACAAAATGGTGGTGGGGAATTTTCTGGAATTATGCTGGGAGAGGGAAGCATGACCAACCGCTATGCCCCAAATAACAGGGGGAACAGGGTGGAGGAGGATGGAGACAGGATCGGAACGCACTTGAGGAGTGCAGGAGCTCCCTGGCATCCCTACCAGCTGTCTTGAAAACCATCTCCCCTCAGGCACATGGATTTGCTATAGAGAACTGCGGGGCAGGGCCAGGCTGTGGAAACCCAGATGCTCACTGGCATTATCCTGTCCTGGCCGTTTGGGTCAATTGGCCTGGATAAGCCTCACCCTACACAAGGTGGGAAGCCCCAGCCTTCTTCCCACCTCCTCATGGGATTCTTGAGGGCATGATGTTGGCCCCAGCACTTCTTGCTCTGTCTTCTCACTTCTACTAATTCTGACTGTTTTAGTCCATTTTCACATTGCTATAAGGAAATACCCAAGACTGGGTAATTTATAAAAGAGGTTTCATTGACTCACAGTTCCGTATGGCTGGGGAGGCCTGAGAAAACTGCAATCATGGTGGAAGGCACCACTTCACAGGGAATCGGGAGAGAGAATGAGTGCCAGCAGGGGAAATGCCAGGTGCTAATAAAACCATCGGATCTTGTGAGACTCATTCATTGTCATGAGAACAGCATGGGGAAAACTGCCCCCACGATTCAATTACCTCCACCTGGTCCTGCTCTTGACACGTGGGGATTATGAGGATTACAATTCAAAGTGAGACTTGGGTGGGGATACAGAGTCAAACCATATCACCGACTCTCACGTCTTTCCTCTTATGTATCCTCTCTCCCCCCTACATTGACACAGTCCATTTGCTTTTGATGTCCCCACAAGGCCATTTCATTGCTCCTCCAACATTTACTCACCAACATTTACATGTCTCACCATGTTATTCTGTTCACTCATTTATCCGTTCTGCCTTTCGGAACTTGATCTCTCTTTTCATGGGTACACCTAGCCTCCACTGCCCTTTTAGCTTTTTCATCAATGGGGGCTGCTGTCCTCTGATGTGACCCCAATCCCCTGGCTGCAGAAATTGATCAAAAGTGGAGACATGGCCTGTGCTGAACCAAAAATGCTCCCTCACTTTCTTGGCCATTGTCATTGGTCCAGGGAAGGGCACAGGTGCCAGCTGTAACCAATCAGAGTCCTTCTTTGGGGTTTTCCTAAGTAGAGATGGGGAGAGAGTCCCTTTCTCCCTAGAGGCTGAGATGTAAAGATTGGGTCCAGGTGTAGTGGTGACCCTGGACCTGGCTACCTGTGAAAGCAGATACGTGAATACACACCAGGAAAACAGTAAAAGAGAACAAGACTGATATGATGAGAGAGGCAGCCAGAAGACCTCCTGGGCTCCTTTGCTCTAGTGCTATCGCCCACAAAGCTCCTGGGAGCATCCAGCCAGAAACTAGGGTTGAGGTGGGGAAGACATCCCCTGGAGAGGCCCCTGAAAGTACTGGGGTCAGTAAATCCACATGAGCATACTGGACCTTTTCAGCAGGTAGAGCAGGAGTTCTTTCTCACATCCATCTGTGAAGTCCAAGAGAGACATAAATCTGAGCATCATGCTAAATAACGCCAAGATCATGAGATGAAATTCCACTTGGGTCCTTTTACGTGGCTTTTTCAAAGGAAGTCAGAGGACAGTACTCCCAACCTTTGAAAAAGGACGGGCCAATTAGAAGTTCCATTAGTGGCTCAGTGCAACTAGGAAAACACAAGTACTATTATATTAGTATAAGATATAAAAACAGTGGTCCCTACCTCAGGGTGTAAGGACTGAATCAACTGATATGTGCCAAGTTCTGGAAACTATCTGACACATGGTAAATACTCAACAACTGTTAGCTATTATTATCTCTACTATTTGCATTTGAACTGAGGAAGATCTTAAACTAGTCTCCTTACCAAACACAAGTCAGCACTTGTAGGAAGGACATGCCAGCAGGTCACTTGGTACAGAGAGTTTCAGGTGATTAAGCTGCAGACCCAAGAGACAAGAAAATGAATGTCTGCATCATTATATCATTCATTCTTGGAACCAGTTTGGGCATCCACTACAATGTGAGGTGTAGGCAAGTCAGCAGGGCAGACTTTTCTCTGTTCTATGTTTCTCCTATAACCATGAGCTGTTATAGGACTGTTCAACTGGAAGAGACTTTAAAGATAAGGAAAGCTATCGCAGGCTCTCACTAGACAGATGGGAGAACTGCAGTCACCTTTGGATTCTGAGTCTACAGGTCAGTGCTTATCAGGGGTGGGCACTCCAGCTGGGTCACTCTTTGCCTGGGGAAAAAGCTCCAAAGGTGATCATGAGTACTTTAAGCACATACTAATTGCCCTGGGATATCCCTAACTGTCCAGTACTGAACCGTGAGCACATCATCTAGCCAAGTAGATCATTCTGGATTCCTAACATCTTAGTGGGCAGATGAATCTCCTTCCAAAACATTTCTCCTTGAAATTGTACTTAATGCTATGGTATAGACTGTAAGTGGTGACAACGAATGTCTTTTTTACTAAAATCCTTTTCTATGTTGTTTGGTGTAGAAATGTAAAACATATACTGAAGATAAGTCTGTAAGATGGCAGTTTCTTGCATGGGCAGTACCATTTAATCATGTCAGTGAAGTGATGGAGAAGGTACTGTTATTCTCATTTTACAGAGGAGAAAACTCAAGCTGTGGGGAGTAAAGTTTCCCAACTTTCTGCAGCTGGTAATTGGCTCTGCCAGGATTTAAACCTGGCCTTGCTTTACTTGGAAGCCTGTTCTCTCTCCATTGTGCATTGTCTCAAAATAGAGAGGGCAGCATTTGTAAATAATTTTGGCAAAATCCAAAGCTGGAGTAATTGGATCAGTTGATCAACAAGTATCCGTCCAAAGATGTGCAGAGCACCTCAAGCTAGCGGGAAGACTAAGGAAAGATAGCCTTTTTCGAATTTTTTGAATTTTTGATTATCTTGGCTGTTGTCAATTGTTAAGTGGCTTACAAAAGTAAGAGACAGAATCCCTGTATGATGCCAGCAAGAAGGAAAGAGTTCCTTCCCTTCAGGTTAGCAGTCACCATTCCCCTTACCCTGCACACGTGACTCTCCCTAATTAGGCACTAAATGAGCTCCATTTCTTTCTAGAAAAAAAAAAAGAAAAAGTGTCCTATCTGTAAGTTCCCATCTGTAAGACTCTAAAATCCCTTTACTTTGTAATTAGCCAAGAACAAATAACCACCCAGAGGCAGCTGTGCTGCCTAGTAGAGGGATGTAGAGGAAAAAAGAGAATGGTAGATAGCATGCCTCACTGTAGGTATTATTTGTTTCTTTCTGAGAAAAAATGACAAATTCTCCAAAAAAAAAAAAAAATCATTTGTCACCAATGCACCAATGCTAACAGTGCAGACCAGGGTTCTATAAAGTTTTCCCTTTTGTTCCAAATTGAAATGTTCTTCCTGCAGCGTACACTTTCTTGAGCTGAGGTCACCTGAAGAATGTTTTCTCATTTGTTTCCACCATGTACTCAGACTCAAAGTGATGCTCCTTCTGTCTTGCACCTTGTTCAGCTGCCTGCTTCTCTCTAGAGGGCTTTCCCAAGCCTTCGCTGTGGAGTGATCAAAAGGGGCTGATGGATGCCAGGTTTAGGAAATTCCATGGGAGAATACAGTTCAGCGGTTCCTTGGTTTTACTGCCCATGAAAATTTCCCATATATGGGGGTTTCTGTGAGCACAAATGTAGTCCTAAATCTTTACTTATCTTGTTTGGTAAACCACTGGCATTTCAGCTCAGCGATGTGTATTAATCATGTCTTTCATTTCCTGTATTTTGATGCTCTGATACTGCATCTTGCTGACCTTGAGGGACTGCCCCTCCCAGGGTTAACCAGCTCCTAGAGATAGGGAGCAACATACCCAAGAATGTGCTTTTCAAATACAAACCAATCAATCCAGAGCCCACACCCAACCATCTCCTTTATTAGACTCTCACTCTCCACTTTGGGACCACTATCCACTGTTCAGGTCACCACAGGGCCAGGTGCCAAAAACCTAGTGAGAAAAGAAAAGAACCTTTATGTGAAGAATGTGAGTCCTTTTAAACCATGGGGCCTTGGCCGGGCACGGTGGCTCACGCTTGTAATCCCAGCACTTTGGGAGGCCGAGGCGGGCGGATCATGAGGTCAGGAGATCGAGACCACGGTGAAACCCCGTCTCTACTAAAAATACAAAAAAATTAGCCGGGCGTGGTGGCGGGCGCCTGTAGTCCCAGCTACTCAGAGAGGCTGAGGCAGGAGAATGGCGTGAACCCGGGAGGCGGAGCTTGCAGTGAGCCGAGATTGCGCCACTGCACTCCAGCCTGGGCAACAGAGCGAGACTCTGTCTCAAAAAAAAAAAAAAAAACAAAAACAAAAGCCATGGGGCCTAGAGAGACATTAAAATGAGATGGTAATCAGTCCTACTTCCCCTTGGAGCTATGTACTCATCTTTTGAGATTGCTTGCTATTGCTACAAACTATTTTTTCAGTGGCAGTTGTCTCCTAATTTGTTGGCCTTACCATACTTCACATTTTCTATTAATACTTTATATTTCTTCAAAGTGAGAGTCTCTACTGAGTCACTCTTACCAAATTCCAGGGCCTACCACAAGGCAGCAGAAGAATTTTGGTGGCCTCATCCTTATCTTGCTTTTCAAAGAGAAAAACCAACAACTGTGATTTAAAAAGGAAGCAAAACAATCAAAGAGATGCAGATGCAAGTTTAATACTCTGCATCTTGGAGAAAACTTACCTAAAGTGACCTGAGTTTAGTCACTGCCTCATTCAAACAACAAATCTTGGTGCCTTTTCCCTGCGGAACACTCATTAAAACCACTGCATGATTTCTGAGGATCTGGATTTTGTAAGCTCATTAGTTTGTGTAAGAGCTCTCTGTGATTTGACCCAGTTTCAATCCCCAAACTCCAGAAATAAAATATAAATGTTTTATATACAAGGATTTGGTCATCTATCATTAGTCTATTAATAAGTAACAGAGTGATACTGCCCCACATATAACCTGAAATGCCTTGGATGATATATTGCAGAGACAGGGCATATTCCATTAAATCCTGAGTGAGGAGAACTTCCTAGAGAGAGAGCTATTTGCACAAGATAAAACATCTATATCTTAATTGGAACTACCTGAATAATGAACTATAGTCCTTCTAATGTTATTTAACCCATTTATGCCTGAGGTTGCAATTTTTTGAATTTTGGCAATCAGACCTTGGCGATGACCTTGAGCAATAGGATATAAATAACTGCCACATGCTTACGTTCCAATAATGGAACACTAGGCATAAACAAAAAGCAGACAGTTACAACCACCATCATCCACTGAAAGTTCATCAAAAAAACTTGAAGCATTCACATGAATTTCTACTTTTCACAATTTACAGCACTAAGTCAGTGTTTTAAGATGCTTCGGTAAACATGTGCTAAATAATAGACCTGGCTATAAAGAGCAAGCAAAGCATTCCCCTTATTAGCCGAGGCAACACAGCTGAGCCAGTCTCTGCAGTGCAATATTACCTGACTTTCACCCAGGTGACAAGAGAGACCCCAAGCTTCTGACGGAAGACTTTCTTTAGCTGCTGACTTTTGTTGCTTTTTTTTTTTTTTTTTTTTTTCCCGCTTATGAATGTCTTAGGGCTTTAGATAGGCAGAGAGTGGTAGACTTCAGCTTGGAATTCTCCATGGAGTCATCTGCCTTTAGGTGAATTATTGTGGACAGTGAGAGAAAGCTCAATAGGAGAACTGAAAGATGGTCACAGAAAAAGAGCAACCTAATACTTTTAAATTAATCACGCATTTTTTCTTGTCTTCTTTGATTGATTCAACTTTTTAAATTTTAACTCTGAAAACTGTTTATTAGGATGAAAATTGTTTATTAGGATGATTATTAAGATTATATATATATAATCTTAGATATATAACAGATATATATATATATATCTGTTCAATTCTGTAAAAATGATGGTAGCCAACTATCTGCTCCTCTAGGATACCCGTCTTGGGGGTTGGTTTTTGCTAAGCACTATGTTTGCACTGACATGCTGCATACTTTGTTGGCCTCAAAGCAAATACCTCTCCCTGCTGTCACCTCATTGGTGCCTTTGATGACCTCAGCCAGATGCTGAGAGGATTCAGGTAGTTTGCAAAGCTTTGACTTCAAAGCATCTTCCCTCAAATAGAGTCACTCAACTCACCTTAAAACGGTAAGATTTAAACCTGATTTTTAAGAATTCTAAAACAAAATAATTCTATAACCCTTTGCAATGTTTAAAGCTCCCCTCACCATCCAGAAAGTCTTTCTTATTTTCAAGCTAAATGCTCCCAGTGGCAGCTTAAAACCCTGATATTTCTCGGTGCTGATAACAGCTATGCCTCTGTGTTGCCCAGTTGGACGTGGAGAGAGAACTCCTCATATTCAGACAGAGATAACACCTTGTTAACAAGTTATTACTTGAATGAATTTACCTTTTTTTTTTTTTGAAGTGAATCTATTTCTTGAGTGAATTGCTGATTTTCTGTTTCAACTCAGTATGAAGTTGACTGGGGCTACTGCTTCTGACTCCAGGCTAAGTTTTCAATCTACCTCCTCCATTTGCTCAGTAGTAGTTTGAGGGAGGGGAGGCTCTGGGTGCTTATCTGGCCGGTGACAGGCACCTCACCACTGACCAAAGGGTGACTGAGACCCACGGCCCCATGGAGGGGCTGCTCCCAGCCCGTGACTGAGCACAGCAGGAACACCAAGGACTCAGTGATGCTCTGCTGGTCTTGCTGAACCTTTTCTGTACTGCATGGCCGTCCACACGTGGACGCTTTCACACAACCTTGCTTCCCTCTCTCCCTCCTTCACTTGGGTCAGAAGGCGCAGGGGTCCACCGCCCCTCCCAACCCTCCCCCAGTTCCCTTGCCCTCTTTATAGGCATTTCTCTAATAAAACCCTTACATCCTTCATTCTGTCTTGGCATCTGTTTCTCGGAGGACCCAGGCTTGCCCTAGGGATGACCTTGGGATGTCACATGGGGCTGAGTTGAGGGCAGAACCAAAGTCCTCACTGTACTGCTCATCAACACTCCCTTCCCATTGGCCAACCAGCCAGTTAGCATCTTCCCAGGGTGCGTAAAAGCTGCTCTACTGCCCTGACCCCAAAGCCTGGGTGCTCCTTTTGCCTCCAGCAGAGATACCTGTCTGTGCTGGGGTCCTGAAGGCAGGCAGAGGATGGAGGAGATGACCTTGTGCAGACTCCACCGCTGATCAGAGTCATCAACAACCTCAAAGGCCAAGATTCAAAACAGGCAGGATGGAGTAGGGTGTGACTGTGTCTGAGTGTATGTGTGCATGTGTCTCTAAGGGAGTGTGTACCTGCATGTGTGTGCATGTGCATGGGTGTGTGTCCATGAGTGCAAGTGCCTTTGTGTGTGTGTGCATGCATGCAAGTGTGTGAGTCTACCTAGCTGTGCTTGTGCATGGGCCTGTATGCATGTGTGAACTTGACTGTGAGCGTGCACATATACAAATGTGTATGTGTGTGTGAGTATGTGGTCACAGGCTGGGGCAGGAGCATCTCAAGGGAGAAGGGCTGCTAGTGTGGATCAGCTGCATTTCTATGCACTATTTTCCCCATTAGCACTCTCCCCTGAAGACTACAGAAATCCTATGGTCCACGTTCTGTTTTTAATTTCCACATAAATAAACTGGGAGAGTGGCCTTTCCTTCCCCCTGGCTCTCCTTCCCTCCCTGGTCCTTTCCCTCCTTTTCCTCCCTCCCTGTTTTTTCTCTTTCTCACCCACCTTCCCTCCTTCCTTTATTTTCTTTCTTTTGGCATCAAGACCCTTGGTCAGGCTGCAGACTGCACCTGCCTGAGCGGTGAGCCAAGGGAAAACTCTCTTTTGATTATTGATCTTCTCTGCTGTAATCCTTGTTTGTCTTCAGTGAGCCCAGAAAACAGAAGAACAATGATGCCTTTGGCCACGTCTGTAAGATCAGTGCCAGCAGAGATGATGGCTCCAAGGAGTCAAACCCTAAAGGTGGGCTTTACCCCAGCAAGAGCCAAATCTTAGCTCAAAGAAAGATATAGGATTAGGGTGGGATCGGGGGCTGGGGAAGAAAGATCAAACCGAAGCCCTTCCTCCTTCCTTCCCTCTCTCCCTTGGGACTCAGTTCCCAGCGGCTTCCCAAGAGACGCCTTCGTGCAGCCCCTAGGGTGGCTGCCTCCCCATCCTTCACCCTATTAAATCACAGCCCAGGCCCTCCTCTTTTTTTCTCAGCTGTGCAGACAGGCTTTCCCACTGAAGCTCAGGATTAAAAATGAGAGATTTATTGTGAGGAAATTCTCCCTGCTTTAGGGTGACATAACTCCAAATCAAATGACGAGAGCATAATCAGCAACACTGAAGATGCCTTTTATGGGTCAGTTAGAAATAAAAATGGAACAACTGAACTCCTGCTACCCTAGGAGCACAGATTTATGGCCCTCTCGGATGACCATATATAGAGTCGGCCGGCCCAGAACATTATCTATTTAGCAGATCATCAGGGCTTCGAAGACAATCCTGGAAGAACCTCATTGTCAAGTAGATGAAGCAGTCTATTAAAATGACACAGTAAATTCAAGTCCAACTCCCATCGACTTCCACATAAATGTGTGTCCTTCCCGGGCTAAGCCTGACTCAAGAAAGAACAGTGTCTTCTGAATGAGGGGTAGATACAAAGTATTAGAGATAGTGCGTGTATTACCTCTGCATTTACCCACACGCTTTCCATAGGCTTCTTTCCAGACTTTGCACCATAAAAATGAGAGTTTCAGCATTATGCTGCAATGCTGCCTGGATAACCCTGAACCAAGGGTGTAATTCTCTTTTCTCAGAAATAATTAGGTTGAGCATACAAAAATGACATGCCAGAAGTGATCAAATATCAGCAGCCTCCTCTGGGTCAACCCAATACATCAATTCTTTTCTCAATGATAACAGAAGTAAAGGTGAGAATAGTGGAGGATGGTTGAGTGAACAGCGAGGATAGTTGAGTCGCTGGCTTTTGTTTTGTTAAACACAGTTCATACCTCTTTTGCATTTAGTAACCTTCAGAGAAATGAAAGTTTCTGGCTGCTAATAGTGTACAGAGGGGAAATTATTTCTGATTTCTAAAAAAAGAGCATTATATTTCTGTTTTAAATTCCTGGGGGGAAACACTGGAGGGGAAGGGAAGAACCTGAAGATGGAAAGAAGGCATCCCATGCTTGCTATAGCTGACAAAACCACAATTCACAACTTGTCTATTACACATTTGCCATATCCCCAACTTGCAAGTAAAGATATCGATACTGATAAAGATGGTCTATGTTTGTAGATTGCATTGCTTGTATAAAGCCTCTTCACACCCACCTCCTGGGCAGGGCAGGTTAAATAGCTACAATTTTAGAGAAAAGGAAGGTGTAGATAAGGAAGCTACAACGTACTCAACACCACATGGCCAAGAAGTGATGGAATCTGGAGTGGGTAAGAACTCAGAACTACAATCTAGGGCTGCTTCTCTTCTGCCTCCCAGCTGAGGATTAAGGATGGTCCCTGCCACACCCTGCCCACTCAAAGGAGAGAACTCACATGAGCAATTAAACTGTAGCTTACTTTGCTCAATGGCTCTGACAGTTTTATCATTTGGGGGAAAATAATGTTTGTTGCAAGTGCCAGTGGCTAGACCCCACCATGAAAACGTGGAACTTCCTCCACATCCTTGTTCTCATCTTAGAATTTCGCAGCCCTTGCTGACAGTGTCCTGAACCCCAGTTAGACATTTATTTTTGAGAACTCCCTCAGAGTCTAATGACTCCTACTTAACACACAGTATTAACATGGTGTGGATTGAGTGCTGTGTCCAAGCTCAGTGAATGTTCAAGCCAGCAAACAAGAAGCACACTGATTTAATTTTACTGGTGTGAAAGTTAATGGTTGAGGCAAACCAGAAGGTAACAGAAGTAGAAGCTGATGGCTACCCGTGAAAGGAACAAACAGCAACTGCAATACCCACAACCAGACCAGGCTCATGCTGCTGCTACTGCATGGAGAGACGGCTGAGAAATGTGCACGAGACACAGTGCAAGGTGGCAAGAACGTATTTTCAAAAGACTGCACTGAAATAAATCCAAACCAAACGCTGGACTTCCAATTATCTGAGCAATTCAAATATGAGGAGCACAGCAATGCAAGATCCCCGATGTGTTACTGAAAATGTGCTCTTTTGTTAGATGTGTGCGGAAAGCAGAATTATTGATAAGCTTCTAAAACTGTGGATTAATCCACTGATATTAAAGTTGTGCATGAATACACAGAGCAAAACATAAACTATCCTCTGGAAATGAAGAGCCTGTTCCCTGATGGGAGATAAAAGCCCCTTTCCAGACAACCTCTACAGGTCCCACTGGTTCCCACTGCCTAGAGTCCCTCCTCCCAGCCTCCAGCAAATACTTTTTTCCAGGAGAGATCTTTATCCTCTCTGGGTCAGCCCAGGACAGGCCTGGGAGGAGGACAAGTTAGAGGGCGGGGCCTGTAACAGGCAGAGGCACCGCAGTGGGAATGGACTCTGGGTTCCCGACAGCAGCTTGTTTCACAGGGAGCGTCTTCACACCTCATTTTTGGGGCCAAGGCTGCATCCACCTGCCTTTTCCCCCAGCCCCCGGTGGAACACTAAAGTGTAAATGGTATTTGAAAAGTCGAGAAACATAAAATTGATTTCTTTCTAAACAGTAGTTATTTCCATTTTTACATAATATGCTCAATATATTTTTCTTCAGCCTCCAGATGCCTCTTCAGATGAAATACCTTGAAATTTAAAGCAATGAGTTCACTTGTTTACCTGACAAAAGTAAAGCAGATGCACCATTTTCCCTGTGTGTCCGAGTCTGGAGACACTATGATGTGTGTACTGATCTCATCCATGATCATGGCTTTTGCTGCTTTCTTCATGCCGGTGTCTCACTGCTGCCAGCCCCACCTCACCTGGTGTTCCAGGCTTCCCGGACATCTGCTTCCCAAACTCCACATGTTCAGATGGCATTCATTCTGGCGCATGCATGCACACACACCTACATGTGTGCACACATATGCATACACATGCAGAGACACACACACATGCACACACAGGCATACACACATACATGCATGTCTTCTTCACCCTTGTATTTCCTGTCCTAGTGTGGACACCAAACTGCCTGCTTCCCCTTCACCCAATCACCTGGGAATCTTTTTATCTGGGAATCTTTTTATTCCTTCGTTCTCTGTTCTTTTTATGCCCTTGCTGCCCATATCCAATCAAGGGCCAAGCCTCTACCTTGGCCCCTCCTCTCACTCCCCAGTCACACTGTTGCGGTTCAGGTATTCGTCATCACCCACCTGGATGGCCGCAGTAGCCTCCTGACCCATGCTCCTAGGTCCAACCTCATTTCCTTTCAAATCCATTCTCCAAGAGATCCAATACAAACCCAAATGGTACAGCTGGTAGCGAGTGGAATGTGGCAACATCTCACAAAATGACACACATTTGCCCTTCAATGCAGCAATCTCATTTTCAGGAGTTTACCTCGAAAATACATCCATGAACCAAAATATAACTGACCACAGCATTATTTGTGATAGCAAAGTATTGGAAACAATCCAACTGCCTATCCCTAGGACAATGGCTAGATAAACAATTTTACATAGTGTTGACTTTTGAAATGTAAGCATTTTGCATTTCCAAAAAATAAATTCAAAGATAAACAAGCCTAAAGTTGTACATAAACAATTGAATCTAACCACAGATAATACATTTAAGTAATTTTAAACACAGTCCTCTGAGTGTACGCCCATAGTGCGACATGTTCTAAGAAGGAAGATAGCTCCAAGAAATCTTACATTTTACCTGGTAAGTTTGCTGTTGGTGGTGGTGTTACCTATATAGTAATCTGGAAACAACTTCGTGTATATTGTAATATAGAGCACAAATAAGTAAATATATTCATATATTTGAGAACCAATGTAGGGATATGGAATGGGAGGAAGTGAGGAAGAATCTCATGTTGAATTGGTGTTATTGGCATAAACTAGTAAGTTTGGGAAAATATGCATTTCTAAGCACTTTCCACTTGAAGGGCCTAGAAGCGGTGACATTTCTGTAGCAATAAAGCACAGTTAGCACGTGGACCTTGGTTTCTAGTGATTATTCCTCACTAAAAGGAACTAGGGCTCCCTGGAGAAGTGATAATTCCAAGTTCAGGGCAAGAAAGCACAAAGTTAGGCAGGAAGCCTGGAAGTGCGTAAAATTGAGTAAGGACCATCAAAGGCACACGAGCTGGCTTGAAGGAGCAACCACTGGCCCAATTTGGGACAATTTGAGCATCAACATGCATAATGAATGACACTAATGAATTATAATGCATTGAATAAAAAATGAATCCCAGGAGTCTACAGTGATTATTTAAAGCAGTGTGTGGTGGGAGTTTCTCTACAAATGGAGAATGAAAGATAGAACTGTAAAATCTCCCTTAATTATGAAGAGTACGATCTATCTTTAAAATGGGAAAACTGTAGAGACATCAAGTGGACAACTTAGGACAGCAATACTGGGACAAGCTGGCACCAAGAGCCTCTGGAACCGATGCAATGGGAAGGCCACCACCTCTCCCACGTGGTACTTTTGCCAAAGATGTTTGACCTTAATCTAATAATGAGTGAACAATTGCACAAACCTCACACTGAGGGACATTCTACAAAGTGACTGGCCTGCACTCTTAACTGATGATAATCTCAAGAAAAACAAAGCAACAACAACAACAAAAAGGCCGGGGGCTGGTCATTAAAAGAGACAAAAGAGCCAATGTCCCCAGTAATTAAGTTTTTTTTTTTTTTTTTGAGACGAAGTCTCACTCTGTCACCTAGGCTGGAGTGCAGTGGTGCAGTCTCGGCTCACTACAATCTCTGCTTCCCGGGTTCAAGCGATTCTCCTGCCTTAGCCTCCTGAGTAGCTGGGATTACAGGTGCCTGACACCGCACCCAGCTAATTTTTGTATTTTTAGTAGAGACGGGGTTTTACCATGTTGGTCAGGCTGGTCTTGAACTCTTGACCTCGTGATCTACCCACCTCGGCCTCCCAAAGTGCTGGGATTACAGGCGGAAGCCACCGTGCCCAGCCCCAAAATTTTTATTAGCCAGTGTGTTTTGTGGGTATTGGCCATTAGTGTTCTTATGTCTTCCTTGATCAGACTCTCCATAAAGAATAGGAGACCTATAAAGTTCCTTTGTGGTATAATTCAGAAAATTTAACTATAGAATGAGTGTCAGGTAATACGTTCAATATATTTTCAGTGTTCAATGCCATAGTATAGCAGTGACATTGTGGTTATGTAAGATAATGTCCTTTGCTCCTAGAGACCCATGCTCAAGTTTTTTTTTGATTGTTTTTTTTTTTTTTTTTTTTTTTGAGAAAGGGTCTCACTCTGTTGCCCAGGCTGGAGTGCTGTGGCACAATCTTGGCTCACCACAACCTCTGCCTCCCAGGCTCAGGCGATTCTCCTGCCTCAGCCTCCCAAGTAGCTGGGATTACAGGCACACATCACTACCACTCGGCTAATTTTTGTATTTTTAGTAGAGATGGGGTTTCACCATGTTGGCCAGGCTGGTCTTGAACTCCTGACCTCAAATGATCCACCCGTCTCAGCCTCCCAAAACACTGGGATTACTGGCATGAGCCACTGCACCCGGCCCCATGCTCAATTATTTAGTCATCATGTCTATAACCTATTTTCAAAGTTTTGGCAAAAATATACAGAGATGAAGAGAAGAACAATGTGGCACCTGTTAACAAGTTGGGAATCCATGTGTAGAATGTGCGGTTATTTATGGTACTATTCTTGAAATTTTACTGTAGATTTGTAAGTTTCAAAATGAAAAGCTGGAAGGAGTTGGAGTCAAGTCTATGCTCCTGGACCCAGGAAATTGTCTTGGGTATTTGGTTTCTGCTTAATCTCTCAGCTTTATACCTTGTCACCCCTGGCCTCCCTTGCACCAGCCATCCCCACTTGTCTACTGTTTCTAGATCACACCATGCCTTTCCTCTTCGCTCTGCTATGGCTCATGTGGTTCCTCCCACCATTAAGGGATTCCTTCCTTTTCATGCCATAACTTCATTTCCTTTAAACGTATCTCAGACAAGACTCTTTGTGAGACAAATTCCTTTTCTGCACACCCCTCCCCTACCCCTCCAGGCTTGGGTGCCTACCTCCATCATATCATGCACTCTGTTGTGGGACATGAACTGCTGACTACTGACAAACCTGGCATCTTGCACTAAACAGTAAGCTCCCCAGGCAGACCTGGCTTCAAATCCTGAGTGCACTTTGAGGACCTGGCACCCTCAATGTCCGCAGAACCAACCTACTATGGGGGCTGGGCAGGGATGTCTTTAAACATGCAGCCCTCTCTAAATATCAGGATTCCTGCTTCCTTGCTGCCTGCCTTTGCTCAAGCTCTGGATGATGCTGTGTTGTTAATAACAACAAATGGAGCTCTGGAAAACCACTAAGTTCAGTGCCTATACCAAAACAGAAACAGAACCCCTGGGAGCAGAGACAACAATTCTGCAAACCCTCCTGCTGCTTAGCCCCATTAAAAACACCTCTCGGGGGCCCCTGCTTAGCTCATTCTTTGGGAAGGAAAGCATCCTGCAAAGTTTTTAAATGGCCTAGCTACATTTTATTTTGTCCTAATTACCACAGCCATCTTTTTCAGACTGAGCAAAAGCCCCTTACCACTTTGCACTCACCCTGCTGCTAGGGTTCAGTTTCTGCAGTTGGGGCTGAGCGGGCAAGCAGGAAAAGCTAGAGGAAGGGAGATGGCCCCTTCTGAGCTCAGTCCCTCAAATGTCTCCCTCCCAAGACATCTGGATGACCAGCAGGGCTGAGAAAATCGAACATTCCATGTTCTGCTAAAGCAGCTTAGTTGTGGCCCAGAACACTGAACCACTATTGGCCAGACTGGCTGGACGGAGGCAAGAGCTGCCTGTGTGTCTGCCCTGAGCATGCCAGGTGCCCAGCCATTGGAGTTTGCTCAGGCCACATGAATATGCTCATTTATAAATGTGAAAACTGAAGCTTGGGAATTAAAGTAGCATCACTGATCAGCAGAGTTTTATGGCCAGGAGGTGACACTGATAAGGGACTTCCTAACTTTATCAATCGCTAATCAATTACACTTATGTGTAACTCTCTTATTCCATCAGAGGCCTGCAGGCAAAAGGGCTCACTCACACATCCTTCTATGGGGGCTCGTTCTTCCCCCAACTCAGTGGGTGGGGTTTTGTAAAGAGGTGAGAAATTCCTTCCTGATTGCTAAAATAATACTTTCTTGCAATAGAGACTTCCTGCTTAAGCTTTTAGAACTTTCTTATAAGCTGTGGCTGCTCATTGGAAACACCTGGGGAGATTTTTAAAGCTTCCCCCTGCCAGGACTCACTGCAGACCAACTACTTACCTCACTCTGGGGAAGGAACAGAGGCATCAGTATTTTTTAAAGTTCTCCAGGTGACCTTAATATGCAGCCAGGGTTGAGAACTACCGTCAGCATTTTCAACAGAACTACAGAAGATTTTGAGAGCAGGACAGCCCAGGTCAGAAGCCAGGTTCCTGACAGCCCACTGATCACAAGCATCCTCAGTTCTTTCTGGGATACATCATGCCAGAACCATGGAGGTGTAGCCCTAGTCCCGTAACTGCTTGCTCTCCCAACACCTGTGACAATACCTGTGTCACTACCTGCTTGACATAGGCACGTCTAGCCAGTAGCAGCCTGCCTTCTCTACCCAAGTTCCAGATCTGAGCTTTATTTAAAAAACCCAAGACCTGTTTAGTGCGGTGGCTACAAGCACAGCACTGTGGCCAGGATAATCTGGTTCTGCTCTGAGCTCTGCCATTTACTGGCCGTGTGGGGGAGACTTAGATTCCCTCAGAGATTACCTGCAGACAGCTCTACCCAGTCTGCATGTGTTCTCTGGCCAGAGAACACACTCAGTAGGATCGACCAGAACTGCCAGAGAGTCAGCACCCCAGGAGTGACCCTCAAGCATTGGGGGAAAGAGACTCCCACTTCTTTGTCCCCAGATGGGACAACTCTGAGGCTGAGGCGTGTTTCTCACAATCTCCTGGAGGTTCCCAGTGCCCACAGTGGTAACTCGCTCCCTGACACATCTTGTATTGAGACAGCCAGGTGGGAAGGGCTCCCTGGCAAAACTCTAACCGGCCTGTGCTACTGGGGTGGAGCTTCCGGAAGTTCACGCATTTTGCAGAAGGGGGAAGCCTGGCCCCTCTTCTTCCTGTGTTGAACCTGGAATTCAAGCTGTGAGGCGCAAAGCCCATGGCCAAGAAGCACACTCTCTTGCTTTGCTAAGAGTCTCTGTCCCTCCTCCTTTTTTTTTTTCCTTTTTGCCCAGTAAATCCCGTTTTTCTCACTCTTCAAATTGTCTGCAAGCCTAAGGCGTGTGATAAGGATCCCCATCTTTAGCTGAACTAAGGAAAAAGTCCTGCAACAATATTGGCCCTCCTGTCTCATTTCCTTACCTTGCTTCCCGTCTCCTCCTCCTAAACTGAAGCCCTTATTCAGGCTCAGCTGTTGAAGAAACTCAAAACTCAAAACTTGGCTGTCAAGGACATGGCGAGACCTGGAATTAATGTCTCTGAGCCCGTGTGGCCTCCGTCTCTGAAAGCCCTCAGAAGTGAAAGGAGATGGTATGCAGCTTCCAGCACTGCCTCCCACAGCAAGGCAGGAAAGGGCAGCTGCTGCAAAGATCCTACCCAGGAGGCTGCACCCCCTTTTCCCAGCCCCTTCACATCCCTCCCCTCAGGATCTGCCTGAGGGACTGCAGAGATGGTCCACATGACAGATGGACAGCTGGGTTAAACCTCCAACATTCCTTCTGGGCAGAGATTCAGGAACTTTTGCTTAGAGGCTCTGTATCAGTCATTAAGTATTAAATCCATCACTTGCAAAAACCTTTATACCAGATCCCCGGTCCTTGCATTCAGTGTAAACTGAGCCTCTGCAAAACATATTCTCTTCTGGCTTAAATGCCCAGGAACAAAAAATGAGAAGCTAGCTTTTTACTGCCTGATTTGTGCCAGCAGGAGAGGCAGTTTGGCAATAGGGCCCTCACAGGTGGTGGTGTGTACTTCCACCAGGAAGCACAAATGTCTGCTTGTCACTTCTTTTGGTGTTAGCAATAATCAGTGATCTTGGCCCAGATCCTTTATGTCACCGGGAGATGCAATGTGGTGAAGTTCCCATTTGTTTTCATTCCTTCTTTGTTTATGAGTTGAAATACTCATATAAAGAGAAACCTTCTCTCATCAACTGTTTGGTTACTTGAACTACAGTTTTACATGAAAGACAAAATAAATGCTTGATTCTTTCTTGTTATTTATCAGCTTTCAAAATAATGAGTTGATTTCCTAGCATCTTCCAAAGGTGGCCAATGGCTTCTTCTTTTTTTAGGCATCATAATAGACTCGTGGTTTGAAACATATCTGATGCATTTACAGTTATTATTCTAAGTGATGCTCAAATCATTACACCTCTGGCCAGTGGGAATCTCTCCAAATTGGCTTCTAAGTCCCACTGACATGACCCAAACAGACTTACTTCCATGACTGTCTTACTATTTGGTTTGATATAATGTTCCATCTTGTGCATTTCCTGCCCCAGACTTAGAATTATCCACTTCTCTAAGAATCTCATTCTTTTAAAGAGGATTGATCTTTATTATATTACTATATTATATATTATATTATTAGGGTCTTTTAAAATTCATGGCGATGGGCACTCAATGAGCCCTTTCAAAGTAGTCAACTCATATTTATGAGCTGGATATTTTCTTGTATTTTTCTTTGATAATTTCATCTCCTCTTCCATTTACTATTTTTTGTTTTGTTTTATTTCTATAACTTTTATTTATCTGGGCTTTAGATTGCATAGACCAGTCCTCTAATTTTCTTATTTTTTCCCCCCACTTTATTCCATCCATTGTAGTTTTATTCTATTTTCTGGGAGATTTCCTCAACTTTATGTTGGCACTATTTTTTTGGACTTTTTGTTTTTGCTATTACGTATTTTTATTTCCAAGAGCTCTATTGTGTTCTCTGAATGTTCTTTTTATGTAACATGCTGTTCTTGTTCCATGGGTGCAATAACTTCTCTTAGACCTGAGGCTATCACTTATCTTTTTCTTGATGTTTCATATGTGCTCCACGCTGTCTCTGTTTGTTTAGAATTCCTTCTTGTCCTGCTTTTCCATTTTAGTTTCTGCCATTCCCTTTCAAGTGCCTAATGTTGTTTTTCATATTTGAGTGAGGAGCTAAAATGCTGACTGAAAGCTCTGTTTCTGTGAAGGGTGAGACTATTTCCTTCAGGGTTTCACTGCAGAGTGGGCAGGCAGGGATGTAGCAATCTCTCAGGGGACCTCCAACGTCAACACTATGTAGGCCTTTTGTTTTGAGCACATTGGTGTCTCCCAAAAGGACTCCTCCACTCCTCCAACTTCCTACCTAGAAAGTACAGGTCTGGCTTTCATTTCTGGGTGCTAGGCAGGGGTCTCTCCATTCAGTATGTAGAGTTTCACTTACTGCTACCATTGTAATGTGATGCCTCATCCAGCACCCTCACCTCGGCTGATGCCTGAGTCAGAATGTTTCTAGTTCAACTCAGAAAATGTGCCTTCAAAGTTCTGCTAGGTTTGGAGTGCGGGCTGGTTTCCTGACTGTGTGGTCTGAGAAGAGAGCATATCTAGAAGTTTATGTAATTGTTCCTAATAAACAACTTATTCTTCTGTTTTCAGCCCTTCCCAAGTGTGTACATTTAGGGATACCTGGCACCCTGATTTCTGAACCTTTCAAGGTTTCTCAATGTGAATCAACTTGCTTCTAGTTGTTGTCTCACCTTTCCCATCCTGCAGAAGCAGGGATCCCACTGTCTCTAGTTCACTGATGAGGTATCACCCTTCCATCCACTTGACATCTTGTACAACTGAGTTGACACCTCTCATCTGCCTGCTATTCCATTCTGTCTGTACTTGTAGATTAATGCTTTTTTATTTATGTTATTATCATTTCCGTGGATTTTTGGAGAGAACAAAGATAAACACATATATAATGCACTATGTTTAACCAATAGTTGTCTCCAATCTATTTTCTACACTACTGCAAATCTGATCATGTTACTTCCTGTTGACCATTACTTACTGTCTTCAGGATAAAATTAATTTTTTTAATGCTAAAGGTTGTTCACAGCTCTGTTTTTTTCCTCACCGGTCTAATACACCCCAAATTACTTGCAGTTCCTCAAACACCTAACATTTCTCCTGCCATTGGCCTTTGTGTATGTGGCCTCTCCAGTCTATCTTGTCTTTCCTGTCCCCCTTCATTTGTCTAATTCCTGTTTATTCTTAAAAAATTAAACTGAAGTGCCACCTGCTTCAAGAAGTTCTCCAAGATTGCTCCTGTTGGTTTTAGGTTAACAGCACCCCTTCTGCGCTCCCACAGTACCTTACGCGAGTTTTGCTATAGCACTGGTGGCATTTTATTGTATCTGCATGCCCCCCCCCATAGACAGGAAGCTCCTTAAAAGACTCCTTCCATTCACATCTCAAGTACTTAGCACAGAGCCCAGGAAGTGGTAAACACTCAGTCTTAATGAAATGACCAAGCAAGGGAATTAGCACAGAGCCCAGGAAGTGGTAAACATTCAGTCTTAATGAAATGACCAAGCAAGGGAATGAGTGAAGGTTCTTGGTTCCAAACATATAATTCCTACTCAACTCTCCTGTTTAAGCTACAGGCTCTCTGTCGTGAACTGTTGAAATTCCATTTTTTCCTTGAATCTCGCTTGTACTATATCAATTTACTCCAAACAAGGAAGTGTCAAGCAAAGAGCACTGATTGGGAACGAGCAGGACAGGGCACCAGCTTGCAGGTGTCCTTGGACAGAGCCATTCTCCTCACTGGTGTCCTTGTCTGTGAGGGAGAAGGACCCCTATCAGTCAAAGGTCTTCATTATAAGACAAAGAAGCCCCTCTGCCTGAGTTCAGCAGAAGGACAATTTATTGAAAGGATTTTAGTTACCTGGCGAGCCATAAAATCAAAATCTACTACAAGGCTGGAGTTGTCTTCCCATACCACCTTCCCAGGGTGGTTACGAATGCAGACTCAAGGGCCACATTTCCTGAGTTGGAATCTGGGCTCTGCCACTTACGAGCTCACACAGAACTTTAGCAAATGATTGTGTTGTTTTGGTTTTTGTGTTGTGTTTTGTGCCTTGGTTTCCCCATTTGCCATGGTAGTCCATGGAACACCCACCTTGGTGAGGTGGTGGGGGATGGGATGAGTTGATACGTGTGAAGCACTCAGCCCAGTGCTTGGCACACAGTAAACATGTAACACATTAACTATCATTACTGGGTTTATTTACAAATGAGAAAACTGAGGCTCAGTGGAGTTAAATCTCACTGCCAAACTCACAGAGCTAATAAGCAGGAGAGATATGATTCAAAGCCAGGCCTGTCTGACCCCTGACCTTTGCTTAGCTACCATGATATGCCTACCACCTTTCACATCTAGAGAAAAAGGTCTTTCAAGGACAAGCGAGCCTTGGTGGGTTTTCCTTTTAAGACATTATTTGGAAGTCTAAAATCATGACTTTAGGTTTACTGTATATCTTAGCTTTCCCCTCCTGGAATTGGAATATAATAGGATGAGATAATTCACCTGACAGAACAAATTCTCTGAAATGCATGCACATTTTGAACAATACCTCACCCTAAGAGAAAGCCCGAAATCCCTGACCAGGGACCTAGATTAAGTTTTTTTTTTTTTAAGCTTTATTGAGGTATAACTGATACACAAAATCTTGTACACATTTAAGGTATACATTCTGGCGAGCCCAGAGTTAGTTTTGAAAGGTTGTTTTATCTCACTTTTTTTAAACAGTGGAACTTAGAATACTTACTTAGGGTTTCTTTAGGAAAAATGAATGGTATGGCTGGAAGCAGTTGTTTCCACCTCAACTTTTCTATAGACATGCAGGAGACTGGACTTGAGGGTTTGTAATAAAGTTCTGCCTCACTTTGGTGAGGTGGCTTCTGTCATTCAGGTCACACCGTGCACTGCACAATGAAGGCACAGGAGCCTACACAATTCTGGAATAACATGCAGGCATGAAAAGGTGCAGCCCTGAGGCTTATATTCTACAATGAACATGCAGGATGAGCAGGTGTGAGTGTGTCAGTGGTGTGCACATACCTGTGTATCCATAAGCGTGTCCACTCTCAACACCACCAGGATCCTTATATCACTTCCCAAAGACCCCTGCTGCTGGACAACACATCAAAACTAAATATGGTCAACGCTTTTTACTGACTCTAAAGCTCAATATACACATTTGTAGGTATTATAATGAGAGAGCCAACTACTTTTAAAATAAAAAGAATTTGAAGTGGTTTCTAACTAAAGATACATACTATAAGGCTATAAAAATAAATATAAAATTCATGAAGTGATATAAAAAGAAGTGGGAGAAAACTCAATACAAAGTCAAGATAATTAATTTATTTTGGTTGAACATTATAATTGGCCTTAGATTTTTGACAGCCAAGGCAGAAAAGGAAATGTGATATGATGCATTACGCAATTTACAGGTTATTTGTCCACAGATTGAGCTCATGCTCTAAGATAACACTAAAACATGAGGTCATTGATCTTGACTGAGGGCCTCTCTGAGAGAATGCTATTCTGTCTTCTATTTTAAGAGGAAAAGATACCCTTTCTGAAAACCTGGAGAAAAAAATGTTTAAAAAGAAAATAATAGTTCCTTGTAATTGCATTGTCCTGAGATAACTGATGTGAGGACTTAGAGTATTTTTTTCCAGTCTCTTTACAGTTTTTAAAATATATAAAATGATATGTAGTGATATTTTCCTATTTTGTTCAACTAATGTTATATCTTAAAAGTTTTTTCATGCCACACAAACTCTTTACACACATACCATGTTTAACAGCTCTATATTCCATGGAATGGATAAGCCATATTCATTGAGCCATTCTCATGATTTGGTGCACTTTTACTCTTTGCTAATTAATATTTAAATAAAGCAAATGTCTGTTATTAATATCTTTGTATATGAATGAGTTCCCATATTTCTGATGACCTCCTCATGATACATTTCTAGAAGCTGAATTCCTAGGTCAAAACGTATCCACCTATTTTAAGGCTCTTGATTTATAATGGGCTAGTTATTTTCCAGAAAATCTGTGCCTCTCCTGAGTAGCACATGACATTCCACTTCACTGCCCCCTTTCTTGGACCATCATTTTAGAATCTTTGTTAATTTGATAGGGCAAATGATGTCCTTCTGCTATTTCAATTTGCATTTTGTTCAAAACCAAGGAGGGCTGGACATTGTATCATATGCTGATTTGCCATTTGCATTTCCTCTTCAGAGATTTGTTTGTCCTTTACCTGGGTATCTATTTTGGGTCTTAATGTTTTTCTTATTGATTTGTATGCATTCTTTATATATTAGAAATATTAATATTTTTTCTCCAACATATTGGTTTCAAACATTTCCCAGCTTGATGCTTGTCTGTTGATTTTACTCATGAGATAACATTATAAAGAGAAATTTAAAAATGTTATCACGTCAAACCTATTGATTGATTCCATGATGATTTCTTTCAATGCATTTACTTTAAGCCATTCTAACAAAGAGCCCGACTAAAATATTCCTGTCCTGGGGAACTATGGTAGAATGTCATAGAGACATTTGTTTTTCCTTCTGCTTACCTGTTTTAGAACAAGAAGTTGCACATCAAAATGTAATCATCAGTCTGCTGCAAAGGTGACGTTGGGGGGAAAGTGAAAGGTGATTACTGGGTGTTCTTGATAGAAACCAAACAAGCAACCTGGGGGGCAATCAATGCAGCTAGAACATTCAGCGTGCAGCATCTTCCCAGACAGTCTCCTTTAAAGAACTGGGCAGCTCAAAGGGCCCACCTGAAACAGTAATCCTTGCTTGAAGAGAAGTTAGAAAATTTTTCTAACTCTTCAGCATCTCCTCCAATTCCTCTGCTCTTTTCCACTGTCCTAGAGACCAGGGACCCCAGTGTCTGGTACCATTGATTTATTTATACAACAAATATTCATTGCATCTTAGTTTTGCTCAAGATACTCCATGAAGCATCATAAACCATGTAATGATGCAAGTTCTCATTTCTCCATTTTCTTTCTGTTTTCAGAAAATGGTCTGACTTATGAAAATGTAACTACCTATAGGTCCAGTCCAATTCTGGAAGACTTCTAGTCCTGGCCCTATACTTCTGGGTTTGGTCTTTCTCAACAACTAAGTAGGTAGCCTAAAGGCAAAAGGGCTGAAAATTACTTCAGGAGCTAACAGATCCTAGAAGTGCTCCAGTTGGGTATCAGAAATCTCCAATTAGAGCATTCATGCCAAGATGACGCATTATGATAGCAACCATCGGTTGGGATGTTCTTCCCCATTTAAGCCACTCTTCCCACTTCGGACTATCTTTTATATTTATCCCCAAAACATTGTGATGTGTTCAATAGAGATATGTCAAAGAGAAAGAGGCCTCCAAAATAATATCAATTGGCTGGTTACTGGGAGTTTAGGGGCTGAATGCAAGCTATTCAGCTGTTACTGCACATATGAAGTCCAAGGGATTCAGGCCATGAGAAAACAGCCCATTTTCTCTTTCCTTAAAAGATATTAAGTCAAAGTGGAATCCAAAATATGCACCCTATACTATTCTGTGGGAGATCTCGAAAGAATTTCATCAGGGCATGCTGCTGCCTTCAGGTGCTCTTCCTCCCCGCCCCCCTTGCTCCTCCTTCTCTTTCTCTTCCTGCCCTCCTTTCTCCTCCTCCTGCCCCTCCTCCTTCTCCCTCTTCCTCTTTTCCTCCTTCTCCTCCTGCGTCCTCATCTCTCTCTTCTTTTCTCTTCTTATTCTCCCTCCTTCTCCTCCTCCCCTCTTCCTCTTCTTCCTCCTCGTCTCCTCTTCCTCCTCCTCCTCCTCCTTCTTTTTCTTTTCTTCTTCAATTTGACATTTTGCTCATGCTCATAGGGGAACCTGAATGGTCACATTCTTCTTCATGACTTTCCTATCTTTATCCTATCAAAAGGTTTTTTCCACGAATTTACAGTTCTGTCTTGCCACCCCAACCAAGCCCATCTTTCTTTGTCTGGGTCACTCCTGTCTGAATAATTTTATTAAGGCTTAATTTTATTAGGCTTGAAACAAAGATGCACTGGATGGATTTGAAGAAAAATAGTGAGAGATAAATTTGCAGGCCAAATGCACTGAATTCCTAGAATTATTGGAGTTCGGAATTTGTGGTATACTCAATAATACTGTAATTTCATATTTTCAAGAATTTTCCCTAGCTTGTTGCAGAAGAAGAGGCTGTGACCCTGACCCCATGTACTCACAGTTAAAAATACAGTGAAGAACAAGTAAGGGCTGGGGTTGGGGACTATCACGGAGCTTTTCTTTAGCTCACATTGTGAATTTCTGACATGCCAACAGTCCTGAGATGAACACAAAGGAAGTTCACCAAGTATGTACAAAAAAATCATCAACTATTTTGGAAATGTCAAGGGAAATTCAGTGTCCTCATGCCCAAAGCTATAATGTGCTACTGGAGATCAACTGCGTCAGAGGTTGCTCAAGTGGAACATTTGCGTATCTGCTCTTCAAAAGCATAACCTACAATTATTCAAACTGACTGAAAGGTGGCCAAAGCTTTGAAGGGAAGCCAGTGAGACCCTCTTCCAAGTGATACCCTGTTGCTCTGTATTTCTTTCCCTCAAATCACTCAAGCTTACTTGACTCACTCATGCATCACAGCAAGATGGTTCCAACAGCCAGAGTTTTCAGTTGCCTGGGAAATTCAACTTCCTTCTTGCTGCTGGATGCACTTAAAAGATCCAGGTCCCAGACTTGGGAGGAAGAAACATCAATCTGCTCAGCGATGTCCAAGGCAAAGTCCAAACATATCTTGACATTTCCCAAATATTGACTTTACTGTCCTGCCAACTAACAGGATACCATAGACTTCTGAAGACTTGTGTTAGAAAAAATAAAGTCCATGTCATTGTCCCCCTAAAGAAAAACCCAACACTTTCTTTTTGAAGCAAGAATTCAAAGAAAGACCAAGTCAGGTCCAAGGTGGGTAACACCTATTTGGGAACATGGGGAGATTCAGCACCTAAGGAAGGGGTAATGGGAGCCCTGATGCAAAAGTGTGCTCAGGGGGTCACAGATCACACCATTCAGACTGTGATCACCCTGGGTTCAAGCAGGCATCCTCCACAGCACCCAGCCCATGGGCCATTGGTGCCCAAAATGGCAGAGAGGAACATCACCTGGAAAGCAGGGACTCAGAAACCAAATCGTAAATGCGTGGCCATTCTTAGGCACCAAGGAAAGCAGAACAGCATTATGTGGCTTCTCCCTAGACTTCAACTCAAAAGGCTGGGATGTTTCCAGAAACAACTCCCACCACAGCTCCCTGTCACAATTGAATGTGGGCCCACTGAGCTCATCAAATTTGTTGTGAACCAGTTTTTATTTTAAAGATGGTGCCTTTCACAGGAAAATGTTCAACACATGTTTGTAGAGAAAACGAACGAATTGGTGAATGAAGATGTTGCTAGTGTCACCACTGGAGATACCTTCAAATCATGGTTCATTGGATTCTTTCATTCACTTATTTTCAGGGTTTACTGAGCACCTATTATGTGCCAGGCAATGTTCTTGGTGCTGGGGCTATGACCAAAACCAAAACTAGATGTGGTTTCTGCTTTTTGGAATCCAGAGACCTCCCCGAGAGAACCACGCCTATTTTTCAACCCAACCAGGGATGAAGAGGCGTATTTCATCCAGTTCTGCCATTTTGTCATCTCACGATCTGATACATACTTATTGTCCCCGAGTGTTCTCTTTCTCTGACCACCTTTCTTGCGGTGAGATAGCCTGAGAGAGCCTAGCAACCCAGGCCAGAGCACAGCACCTTCTGTTTCTCCTCTAAATGTGTACTGAGATGCATGACAATGAGGCTGCTTCCTTTTTTCTTTTCTTTCTCTTCTATTTTTTGGAGGCCATGACCGCACACTGGGTTTGCTTCCTCAAGGACACTGTCTAATGCCTTTTTGTTAAGATGATAATTTATTTTTCCCCCTTTGGGTGCCACATTTCTTGCTTCTTTTTAGGTATTTTTTCTAGGCCTCTAATGAGGAGTTTGATAAAGTCTCCTGCTTCTTGGGAGGAACGTGCTTTGTTACATGGTTCCTTCCAACGTTTTTCTAGCTAATGCCTCTATTCTTTCTGCAGTTTCTTGTTCTGTAATTGAATCTGTGTGATGAATTTCGCCTGAATTCTGGCATTCAAAAAACTGTCAACATACTTTATTTTTTAGATTTTAGATGTGACGCTAAGCACGCGCTCCACCACTGAACTATGATGGGATGTATCTCAAAATAATAAGAGCTATCTATGACAAACCCACAGCCAACACCATACTGAATGGGAAAAACTGGAAGCATTCCATTTGAAAATTGGCACAAGACAGGGATGCCCTCGCCCACCACTCCTATTCAACATAGTGCTGGAAGTTCTGGCCAGGGCAATCAGGCAGGAGAAGGAAATAAAGGGTATTCAATTAGGAAAAGAGGAAGTCAAATTGTCCCTGTTTGCAGATGACATGATTGTATATCTGGAAAACCCCACTGTCTCAGCCCAAAATCTCCTTAAGCTGATTAGCAACTTCAGCAAAGTCTCAGGATACAAAATCAATGTACAAAAATCACAAGCATTCTTGTATACCAATCACGGACAAACAGAGAGCCAAATCATGAGTGAACTCCCATTCACAATTGCTTCAAAGAGAATAAAACACCTAGGAATCCAACTTACAAGGGATGTGAAGGACCTCTTCAAGGAGAACTACAAACCACTGCTCAATGAAATAAAAGAGGATACAAACAAATGGAAGAACATTCCATGCTCATGGGTTGGAAGAATCAATATCGTGAAAATGGCCATACTGCCCAAGGTAATTGATAGATTCAATGCCATCCCCATCAAGCTACCAATGACTTTCTTCACAGAATTGGAAAAAACTACTTTTAAAGTTCATATGGAGCCAAAAAAGAGCCCGCATCGCCAAGTCAATCCTAAGCCAAAAGAACAAAGCTGGAGGCATCACACTACCTGACTTCAAACTATACTACAAGGCTACAGTAACCAAAACAGCATGGTACTGGTACCAAAACAGAGACATAGACCAATGGAACAGAACAGAGCTCTCAGAAATAATGCCGCATGTCTACAACTATCTGATCTTTGACAAACCTGACAAAAACAAGCAATGGGGAAAGGATTCCCTATTTAATAAATGGTGCTGGGAAAACTGGCTAGCCATATGTAGAAAGCTGAAACTGGATCACTTCCTTACATCTTATACAAAAATTAATTCAAGATTGATTAAAGACTTACATGTTAGACCTAAAACCATAAAAACCCTAGAAGAAAACCTAGGCAATACCATTCAGGACATAGGCGTGGGCAAGGACTTCATGTCTAAAACACCAAAAGCAATGGCAACAAAAGCCAAAATTGACAAATGGGATCTCATTAAACTAAAGAGCTTCTGCACAGCAAAAGAAACTACCATCAGAGTGAACAGGCAACCTACAGAATGGGAGAAAATTTTTGCAACCTACTCATCTGACAAAGGGCTATTATCCAGAATCTACAATGAACTCAAACAAATTTACAAGAAAAAAACAAACAACCCCATGAAAAAGTGGGCAAAGGACATGAACAGACACTTCTCAAAAGAAGACATTTATGCAGCCAAAAACACATGAAAAAATGCTCATCATCACTGGCCATTAGAGAAATGCAAATCAAAACCATAATGAGATACCATCTCACACCAGTTAGAATGGCCATCATTAAAAAGTCAGGAAAAAACAGGTGCTGGAGAGGATGTGGAGAAATAGGAACACTTTTACACTGTTGGTGGGACTGTAAACTAGTTCAACCATTGTGGAAGTCAGTGTGGCGATTCCTCAGGGATCTAGAACTAGAAATGCCATTTGACCCAGCCATTCCATTACTGGGTATATACCCAAAGGACTATAAATCATGCTGCTATAAAGACACATGCACACGTATGTTTATTGCGGCACTATTCACAATAGCAAAGACTTGGAACCAACCCAAATGTCCAACAACGATAGACTAGATTAAGAAAATGTGGCACATATACACCATGGAATACTATGCAGCCACAAAAAATGATGAGTTCATGTCCTTTGTAGGGACATGGATGAAACTGGAAAACATCATTCTCGGTAAACTATCGCAAGGACAAAACACCAAACACCGCATGTTCTCACTCATAGGTGCGAATTGAACAATGAGAACTCATGGACACAGGAAGGGGAACATCACACTCCGGGGACTGTTGTGGGGTGGGGGGAGGGGGGAGGGACAGCATTAGGAGATATACCTAATGCTAAATGACAAGTTAATGGCTGCAGCACACCAACATGGCACATGGATACATATGTAACAAACCTGCACATTGTGCACATGTACCCTAAAACCTAAAGTATAATAATAAAATAATAAAAAAAAGATTTTAGATGTGATGCCTGTATCATTAAAAATTTGAAAGATGCAAAAAAGATAAACATAAAAATTAAAGATAACCACAATTCTACCACCCAAAGACTTCCACTAATAACATTTTGGACCACTCTGTGCCAGGACATTTTTTGAATATATGTGTGTGTATACACACACACACACACACACACACATATTATATATATTCAAACTATACATAATAGCACAGTTATATAACTGTGTATAGTTTTATGAATAGTTTTAGATCTTTTAAAATTTAACATAGTAGTGTTAGTATTTTCCTGTTATTAAAATTCTTCAGAAGCATGATTGTAAATAGTCACATAATATTTTATACTTCAAGTCTATCATAATTTATTGCATCATTTTCCTAGCTTGACACTTGGGTTATTTTTCCTTGCTTGTTACAATCATATAAGAAATGTATCTCCCCTACTCCTTCTCCAATGAGACATTTGAGCATAATTGTGCTGCAATCTTTCTGACTCAGTGGCTCATCCACAAAGGTGCTCAGAACCTTTTCTAGTTCACTTGTCTGATCAGGCACAGAACATTTTCCTCCTTCTCAGGGCATGCATACTCTCCAAAAGCTGCACACTCTGGTCTTCACCTGATGGAAACATCCCGCCTCTAGACCCTTCAGTGTCAACATCTGCACTCATGTTTTGCTTCCTGAACCCACTATCCCTGCAGCTGTTTCCACCTCCCCTCGCCCATGCACAGAGGTCCCCTGCAGGGCCTCTGGTCCTGCTGCGCCTCTTCTTGGGAAGGGCTCATCCTTCTCCCTGGTCTTCATAGGGTGTCTCCTTGTAATTCAGTCCCAGCCTATGAGTCCCTTCTCAGAGAGGCCTCCTGGATCTACAACCTAAAGAAGCTCTAAGTCTCCCTCCACACCAATCACACTCAGTAACATGACCCAAGAACACTGAGCTCTTCGTGGAACTCTCCCTGAAAATATCTGGTGCTTTGATGTGTTTCTGGATCATCTTCTCCCTTTAGCCAAACCGTTTCTCATGTGCATCCCTGTGTCTCTTACACCCAGAACAGTGAAAGCATACAGCAGGAGCTCAATAAATGTTTCCCAAATGAACAAATGAATGAATGAAAACATGAAGGTAAATCTCATTTCCCTGGTGAAATGCTTTATAAATTATCTGCCACATTATATGGATGTTCTTTATTCCCAGAGGAGTTTTAAATTGTCCATAACCCTTTGACCAGTATTTTGCTTCTAGGAATCTCTCCTAATGACATAGACAAAAATGGAGACACCAACTTTGGCACAAGGATGGTCATCAGAACAGTACTTTTAGGCCGGGTGTGGTGGCTGACACCTGTAATCCCAGCACTTTGGGAGGCTGAGGTGGGTGGATCACTTTAGGCCAGAAGTTTGAGACCAGCTTGGCCAACATGGTGAAACCTTGTCTCTACCAAAAATACAAAAATTAGCCGGGAGTAGTGGTGTGCACCTGTAGTCCCAGCTATCTGGGAGGCTGAGGCAGGAGAATCGCTTGAACCTGGGAGGCAGAGGCTGCAGTGAGCCGAGATTGTGCCACTGCACTCCAGGCTGGGTGGCAGAGAGAGACTCTGTCTCAAAAAAAAAAAAGTATTTTTAATGTCAAAAATAAACCCTCATATAGAAAAAGGAGGAAATTATTATACAGGTTAATCTCTTAGGAATGGCAAAGCATTATGTAGATTTTAAAAAATGTTTATAGAATTTTTAATGACAACAAATATACTAAATGTTAATGGTATATCTGAATGATATAATTAGTATTTTTCACTTGGTACTTTAGTGTTTTAAAACTTTTCTCCAATGAACAGGCATGTGCTTCACAATCAGACAAAAGTAAAATATTACAAATTCTCCAGTTTCTAAGTTCAAAGGCATCTGTACTCAACATTTTATTTCCACATTTTATTGAGGTATGGGAGGACTTCTTTTCTATTCTTAGAAGTGTTTTGCAAACTGTAGGTTTTTTTTAAGTGTTACAGAAAGAATGTTCAAAGAAGGAACCAGTTTTACAGGTTTACTCCCATAAAGCCACAAGGTTTCCTTAGAACTGTTAGCAGCCTTCATCCTTGGTGTGTCCCAACCACCATGAATGCAGAAAGAAGTAGAAGGACTTACTCCTATTTCAGTGACACCTTCTGCCAAATTCTTTTGTGGTGGTTTCATGGTCAGCGTGCAGACACCATGATAGAGACTGACCATTGCCAATATGTCCTTGCTAAAATATAAAAGATTCAGACATCAATATGGTAGAGAATGGGAACCTATATAACATGGAAAAGAAGGGCGTAGTTTAAATGACAACTATCATTACTATTGTTGTTCTTGGCTACTTGTTTTCCTTTCTTTTCTGTCTGAGATTAATCAAGAGTAAAGATTCCTAAAACAGGCACTTCCGTGATTCATTTTTTCTCCACGAAGAGCTCTCTCTGCTGCATCTTTCCTGCAGTTCTCTTCTAAAGCAGGAAAACTTTGTTGTTATTTTCCCTCCTCTGTGTCCGACATGAAAGGCAGCTCTGCTCTGCCAGGTGCCCCTTCACACCGGAAGCAGCAGGAGCTGCAGCATCAGAGCACAACCTGCCCCGTTCTCAACTCACAGGAGGAAGACAGGAATGAGGACACAGCACCGGGACACAGAAAAACTAAACATGGAGAATGCTTTCCATCTGAAGGGCATTTCCAACTATCCAAAGGTCTCCTACCACCAACCTCTTAGTGCTGCTGCTGCCAAATACACTCCCAGAATGCTCAGCCACTCTGCTTGTGGACTCTGTGACAAGGAGGCGCTCTAGTCCTTGGATGCCTCCATCGTCTCTGGATTAATACATCCAACAAGACCCCATCTTCTTACTCAGTTTCCAGAAACAGATCCTCTGGTAATTGTCAATCGATATCCTCTGGATCCCAACCTCATAGATTGGTAGAAACTGCCTGGTTCACCATGTTGCCAGAGATCAACAGAAAAGAGTGCCAAGATTGGTGAGTGATATGTGTCTGTGCTAATCACAGACACCTGGCAACACCACATGTCAACTGCCATCTCTTACTGGACCCCTCCCTTCACTTCACCAGGGATTGTACTTGTGTCTTGGAAACTTAGGACCTCATACATGGAGTGTGATATTTCTCTAACTTAACAATAGATAAAGCAAACAAATAACCTCACCATGCTTTGGGATGGCACTGTCTCATTCCAGTTGGGGTGCTGAACTGGCCACCGAGGGCATGGAGCACGCTGTGATGTCTACTGCACCTCCAGGTCCCCAAATGTAATGATTTCCCCCTCTGTGCTACCTTTCACTCTTCCTGCCAGGCTCCTGTAGCTCACTCCACTTTTCTCACTGCATTCATCACTCTGTATTGCAATAAATGTGTCAACATGTGTCTTGAGCCCCAGCTAGACTGTAAATTCCTTTAAGGTAGAAATCACATCCTGTTTGTTCAGAGTGGACTGGCAATAAACATTTTTGAATTGAATTGGACTGACTCTCTGGATAAAGATCTAAAAGTCAATTATGTTAGTCTCTGCATGGACATTAAAGAAAAAAGAGGCAGAAAAGCTGTAAAATTGCACTCCAAACCCCTCAAATTCTAAATAAACTTTGCTAATTCTCCATAATTTCACAATTGCTTTCATATATATGTACAAAAACTCTTACGTGGAATTCCCGAAAATTGAATCTTTCCAATGGGGTATGATTTGGTACCAACATTTAGATATGCTTTCTCTCTCTCTCTCTCTCTCTCACACACACACACACACACACCATCTTTAAGAGCACTAGATGTTCTAATGTACTGAGCACTTCGGGATGGGCTGCTACAATATTCTTGAATGCAGTTAAGCCTCTTAGACTGCATTCTAAGGACTTTCTAAAGCAATTAAATAAGAAGGAGGGGCAGGCCCAAGACTCTAGCAAGTTCCATGAAGCAATTCAAAATCATATTTTCAGAAGCTCCTTTTAGAAATTCCATTTGCTGGCAGAATATTTATTAACACAATCCTTCAGCAGAGAAGATCATTCACGGAATAAACATGAATACATTTCCAAATCCGTGTGTTAAAACCGTTTCATTATTTTACCCAAAGTTCCTTCTACACCTGCCAAAAATAAGACACCTTCATTTTATACTGTCCAGTGTGTGACCATCAGCCCAGGAAGCTATACCTTTCAATAATTTTCCTTAGTAGAAATAAAATTTAAATTCTTCAAATTCTTCAAGGCTTGTGATTTTGTTTTAAACTGGTTGGAAACAGCACTGAAACCAAATGCACTAATGGGAATCAGGTTATTTAAGTCAGGATGGTTTTCAACGAAAATGTAGAGGAGCAGTGATTATGAAGATAGATGTGGCTGAAATTACGCTTCTCCCTTGTGATCTAACCCAAGTCGCTATTCTGCCTTTGGCTTCCATACATGTGGCCAGGGTACTAAGGACATTTTGGTTGTTTATTCCCTGACTCAAAATGAAAAGAAATTTGAGGCAGCTAGAATGCCACTGACAGAAGGCGCACCAACATTTTGTTTTCTCAAACACTAATCTTTTTTCCTAACAGTAACTTTTACTTTCCAGAAAAATCGGGAAGACAGACTTGAGACTAACGTGCTAGTGGTTCCTGGTTTTCTCAAAGAGCTGCTGGAAGAAGCACCAACACGGGAATCTCAAGTCCTGGTTTCAGTCATGCCAACTAACCTCTCACTCAAGCCACTGTACAGAGGGGATACTAGGAGTTGGCCCGGGCCCTCTGGAGACCTGGGGACTAGGGACTATGGAAAAATGCATTGCACCTTGGAATTAAGATTCCAGAGAAGCTGGGGATTGGGGCGGGGGCAGCTGAAAAGATGTGATTTCTGTCTTTCAGAGAAAGTCATGTTAGCAAGAACCCACCCTGTGGACATAGGACCTCCTGGGGTACTGGCTAGTGGTCACTGGGGAAGGATGGCTTTGGGGTGTGTCATACTGTCTGCTCTCTCTGTCCTAAGTACCCCGAGAGAGAGTGGAAAAAACTGACTGGCCTCTTAAAAATAGAACCATTTCAACCCTAATAGGCTTGAAAGAAACCAGGAATGCAAGACCATCTTGCTTGGGCACCAGGTGAAAGAACTGCCACTTAATTAGGGAAAGAGCCAGCCTCCTGGGGAAGATCCCCTTCAGTCCTTCAGCCATGGCCAAGCTCTTGTGAGGAGCTGCATGCATCATGCAGTTGCAAGGGGACATGCACTCTGAACAGACCACACATGACTTCCCCACAGAAGTGTCCAGCCCGACCTCTGGGCCCCATCAGCAACCATGCTGTATCACATTGAAGAATGCTAGTCATAAAACTCATGCCCAAATCATCAGCTAGGTGCGTCTGAACAAATACAGAAGGAGAAAGGCTGATGGAAGGCCAGGCAAAAAACTGGGGTAAAACTAGATCCTTTAGGCTCCAGGGGATTTCTTATTTCCTGGTAATTCCTTTGCAAGCCCTACTTACAAAGTACTGACTGCGGCTCTCACTGCCCATTTGCTTTTCCACTTTTACCTACACCCCCATGACAAGTGGGTAAGGGAGTTTTTATTTGTCCACAGTGCTGTCATAAGAACCTAAGGATTTCTGCAACTAGAAGGGCTATTGGCTTATCCAGCCCATATTCATTGTCTAAATATGAGCTCACAAAAATTTAGCTCCACCAGGTGCCATGGTCTGTTTTGTTAACTGAGATATTCCCAGCTCCCAGGAGAGTACCTGACACACATAGTAGGCACTCAAAAATATTTGCTGAGTAAAACTGAATTTTAAAGGGGTGCCAAGAAATCCCTGATAGCAGGTTCAGAATTACTGCTTTACAGTAAAGCAGAAATATCCTTTGGCAGTGGGGCCAGATGACCACAATGCTGATTTCCCCTTGCTCTTATCAAGACATGTGACCTTCATCAAGTCCCAAAGCTTAGCGAAGGCACTTCTGTGCAGAAGCACACAGGAGACTTGAGCACAGCTGCTTTTACCTGTTTTACCATGAGGGTTACCCGTTTTATTTTGTTTGACTAAAGGATTCCCCTGCTAGTCATAAATGGTTGAGAAAACCACTGGGCTCTATTGCCCCAAAAGGCTCTACCACCTGATGATATTACAAATTCCATTCTAGCTACACTGCATTCTTATGATTCCTGAAATATGTCAAAGTCCTTCCTTCCCCGGGGCCAGTCCGCATGCTGTTCCCTCTACCTGGAATGCCCTTTCCCACCCACCTGCTGCTACATCTCTGCAGGACTAACTCCTACTTAAATGCTATTTCCCCAGAAGAGCCATCCCTACTGCCTTCTGCTATGTCCGAGGCCCCTGTTATTTGTTCCCACAGTACTTTGTCCTCTTTATTGCCAGTACCTTTTATAGTTATGCTATAATGAAATACATCAATGTGATTATTGGTCAGAGGTCTGCTCTTTTTGCCAGAGGAACATTTCCAGGAGATGAAGGCAGAGATGGGGTCTGTTTGTTTACCACGTGGCTCCCAGAGTTGACCTCATATGTATTACTCAATAACTATTTCTTTAAAAAAAAAATTCATTGACTTTTATTTGTGATCCTAGAATCAGGCAAAACTTCATTCTCTACAATAGAATAAGCATTCTCTGATTTCTTGAAGGAATAATGAATGACAAGTTTAACAAGCATGAAGATGATGCATAACAGTTCATTACTATGGGGGTACAATCCCATGTACCTTAAGATGTTGGACAAACCTGTAGTTTCCAGTGGTCACATTTCTCTTAGAAAAGTACAACAATGACACTGGCCCTTCCCCAGTTCTCTGGCTTATTCTCTGTTCTATGTGATGTCTCAAAATGGGAGGCCAGTGGCTCCTCCATGACATCTCACATTACCTGGGGGAATATATTCCAGGCCTGGAATGTCTAATATGGAAGCCCTCAGCTACACATGGTTAATTACAATTACAGTGATTAAAAGTTAATAAAATTTAAAAATTCAATTCTTTGGGTATAGTAGTCACATTTCCAGTGCTCAAGAGCCATGTGTGGCCAGTGGCCACTGTCCTGGACATCACTGGGGCAGACCATGCCCACCCATGCAGAAAGTCCTTTTGGATAGCACTGTGTGGGCCCTGCTAAGCTCAATGCATCCCATATTTCTGGGTCATCTTGAACTACATCACTCCCTATCTAGAGTTTGCCTTCTTTCCTAATGTCATAACTAGAACTTGCTGCAACCAAATGTTCACTGCTGATCTTTTCTGAAAGGACAGAAGTGAGAAAGATTTTTACAGCTTTCATCTGTCAAAAAAAACAACTTCTCTGATCCTTTCCTTCTGCCCAGTAGATTTTAAATGTTTTGTTTGTTTTCATTATTTTTATGCCCTCTGCTGGCAACAACTTCTTTCAATGTTGGCCCGCTTAATATTGCTGGGCTGTCTCATTCTACTTCTCGTTGAGGACATGGCCTCATTTCCAATGTGCCCTAACTACATAGAGTCTGCAGTGAGGCCTTGGTTGGTTTCTCATCATTTCTGTCCTTCTGAGACCCCGGTTAGTTTGTTTCTGAAGCAAACTTTAGGCTGCTAAATAATAGTTCCAATATCTCCATTCATCCTTCACTCACATTCCTGTAATCGTTAGGGGAAAAAGCCTGGAGAGAAAATCTAAGCAAATCTGCTTTCGTAAACTGAGCTCTCTTCATTTTCTGGCTTATTCCTACTGAGATCATCAAGGATTTGATTATTTTGTGATCATTTCCTCCCAGGCTTCTGTCTAATCTTTAGATTAGAGCTTCAGAGCAGTAATTCTTTCTTTCCTCTTTCATAACATTACATTAAAAAGGAATTTCTGCCTTAGTTGTTTCTTTCTTTCCTGAAACTTGTAAATTGTCCCCATGTAGCCCCTGCCTTATTTTGGGTTCTTTCCAGAAGCAGACAACAAGACAAGGATTCAAGGGCAAGCAATGATTTTGGGGACGTGAGCCCAAGAAACACCAGTAGGAGGTAGAGAAATGAGACAGTGAAGTGAAGGTGGCCAATAAAAGGTGTGTTATCAAACCAGCTACCACTGTAGACAACTGGAGCTCAATCCCACGAGTGAATTCCAGGAAGCAGTGTAAAGCATGTGCTCCTGAGGAAGGAACCTGGGGTACTTATACACCAATTCCCGCAGTCGTCATTCGAGAGTGATTCTTGGACAAGGGCATTATTTCCCTACACTTTCACGCTTCTACTCGACAGGCAAAACATGCTTTGTGAGACAAAGAAAGCCCTTGGACAAATAAGTGAAGTCAGAACTTGATGTGGTAAGGGTGAGAAGCTCCAGGCAGGGTCCTGACAGCAGCTGCTCCACTCTCCAATCCGGTTCCTAATCAATCTCTATTGGGAAATCCTTTGGGACAAGTCACTTAACCTTTCCATTGTTCAATATTCTCATCAGCCCAATAATGGGTCCAAAGTAGATGATCCCCAAAGTTCTGGAAACATTTGTTGATTATTTGAGGCTCTGAACTACTTTCCAATACATATCTGAGTGGATGCCTCTTATCCACAAGACTGACAGTAGACTATCAGATGCAACAATCGTTTCCATCTAGAAGTCTTTCATCGGTTCCTCTGTCACTCATGGCAGTTTGCTGCACAAGCTGTTCTTACTCTCCAAGACTACCCATGAGAGATGAGAGAGGCTGGTGTCATCACTGGCAGCGCCATCCCACTTCTGTGGACTCGTGCTTCAGCCACTGTCTGACCTCAGAGGTTTGCCTAACATTCATTCTAGGAACTGTCTCATGATTCTTTTGACAATCTCAGGAAGAGCAATTGGGACCATTGTCTCTTTTGGACCTCAGTCATTTTCCCTCCTGAAATGGAGGGGAACTTACCAAATGCCAGGCATGCTATAAGCACTTTACGTTGAGCAGCTCACACACTCGATGACAGCCTTAAGAAACATGGGTGAAAATTGAGAAAATCGAGGAACTGAGATTTAAATATTTGCCCCAGATCAAGCTTCTGATCAAAATGGAGTAATGGAATGGATTTACCCTCCTACATTAAACAACCAAAAATAAATGAATAAGCAAAATATATAAAACAGTTTTCAAGACAATAGATATCAGGCAAAAAAGGGCAGTGATCCCCCAAAGATGAGAAATGAATGGCATGAGCCCTAGAAATCCCTCTGCTTACTGCCTTGAGAAAGATTCGAAGATGCTGCAGCATGGGGAGGGAAACAGAAGCAGACTGGCAGGATTCTTGAACTGGGGAGATGGAGTTGAAAGTCTAAGGAGACCAAGACAGCTAGAGTCCTCAGGAAAGGGCACTAGGGAGAAGACAGCTGATCAGACACAGAATTCTAGAGGGTTGCAGAGGGTCCCACAAGAGCATTCAGCTGAGCACTGATCAGCACATACAGATGAAGAGCCTACCTGAGAAAGAACCACTCAAAGAAGTTAGAAGTCACAGCGCCCAGCACTCACACAGGGCTAGGAATAGTGCCTGTGCTCAACAGCAAGACTGGAAAATGGAAAGATTCCTGCGGCAGTGGGTAGAGTACATGGGAAGGTCTTGCCTCAGAAGTGGGCAATGATTAGCCCTAGTGAGCATTGCTGTGATCCTGCCCGACAAGCCAAAAAAGGAAGATCCAAAAGAATCAAACTGTGTCCAAGTAACTTAACTGAATCTCAGAACAAAACTCAAGAATATTTATAAGAATACAAACATATCCAGCACCTAATAAGGTAAAATCCACAATGTCTGTATATCCAATCAAAAATGACAAACTGTACAAAGGAGTAGAAAAACAGGACCCATAATGAGGAGATAAATCAATCAATCAAAACTAACCAAGAACAGACATAGATGATAGAATTAGAGCAAAGACGTTAGAAAAGTTGTTATAACTATCTGTTCTATGTTCCAAAAGTTATGTAGAGACATGGAAGATATTAAAAAGATTTAAATTGAGCATCTCTAAGTGAAAACCACACTATCTGAGAAAAATATGCTGGACAAGATTAACAGCAGATTAGATGCTTCATCTAATAAAAGATTAGTGACATCAAAGATATACCAATAGAAACTATCCAAAATAAAAGAGAACAAAAAGATATTTCAACACTTCCTCTCAATCCCTAATATAACGAGTAGACAGAAAGCCAGTAAGTAGATAGTAGATTTAAACAACTTTACCAACCAACTTGACCAAATTGACAGTTATAAAACACTCCATCCAACAACAGCAGAAAGCATGTTCTTTTCAGGTGCACACAGAACAGTTGTCAAAGCAAACCATATTCTGGGCCATAAAATTAGCCTCAATTATAATAACTTAAAAGGATTCAGGTCATACAAAATTTGTTCCCTGTCCATAGTGGAATTATACTAGAAATAAATCACAAAGGGATAATTGAAAAATCTCCAAAATATTTGGAAACAAAATAATAAATTTCTAAATAATCAATATGTCAAAGAAGAATTCTAAGAGAAATTAGAAATATTTTTGAAATGAATGAAAATAAAACCATACCATATCAAACTTTGCCAGATGTCATCAAGTAAGGGGAAATATATAGACCTTATCTATATTGAAAAAGAAGAAAGGTTTCAAATCAGTTATCTCAGCTTCCACCCTAAGAAACTAGGAAAAGAAGAGCAAATAAAACTCAAAGTAAGTGGAAGATAGAAAATAATAAAGATCAGAGTGGGATCAACGAAATACAAAACAAACAAACAAAGAAAACAACAATTAAGAAAATCAATGAAACCAAAAGCTGATTCTTGAGATGGTCATAAAAAAAATGATAACTATTCAGACAGATCACGAATGACGGAGGTGACATCAACACAGATACTATATATATGTAATGGACACTAAGTAGATATTTGAACAACCTTATGTCAATAAATTTGACAACATGGATGAAATGAACACATTCCTGAACAAACTACCAAAGAAATTGATAATTTGAATAACTCTCATCTACTAAAGAATTTATAGCTAAAAACGTTAATGCAAATAAAACTAAAACTCTAGGCCCAGATGGCTTCACTGGTAAGTTCTACCAACTAAGAAATAAATAATACCAATCGCACACAAAACTTGTCTAGGTCCCATGTAACTTATTTTATGAAGCCAGAATTATTCTGAAGACTGAAGCAGAATAATTAATCTAATAGTGAAAGATTAAATGCATTTCCCAGATATGGGGCAAAACAAGGATAGCTACTCTCCTCACTTATGTTCAAAATTACAGAAGTTCTAGCCAGTGCAATAAGACAAGAAAAATAAATAAAATGTCTTTCTTTACATTGGGAAGACAAAAGTAAAACTGTCTTCATGTGCATATGTTATAACCCTCTGTGTGGAAAATTTAATGTTGTAGACTAAAAGGTATTAGAACAAATATGTGAGTTTCACAAGGTTGCAAGATACAAAATCAATATGCAAAAATTTATCATTTTTTAAATGCTAACAATGAACAAAGTTGAAATGAGAACAAAATATCAAAAATTTTAAAAGCAACACACTTTTTAATGTCAAAAATGGGATAAATCTGACAAAAGATCTGTACAATGAAAATTACAAAACATTGCTGAGAGAAACTGAACACTGAAGTAAATGGAGCGATATACCATATTCAGGTGTTGGAAGACTCATTATCACTAAGATATCAATTCTCCCCAGTCTGATCTACAGATTCAACACAATCCCAGTCAAAATCCCAACAGTCTTTTTTAAAGAAGAAGAAAAAAGTTACAGAGCCTTTATCAATGGGGAGTCACACAAGTAAAATCATAAGTCAAAAGGAAATGATTACCAATAGAAGAGAGAAGGCTTTAATTCCTGAGATAAGTAAAAAGTAATAATTTAAGAGAAAGAAGCCAAGATAGAAAAAAGAAGTAGAAAACATCCATAATCTAATAAGGTAAGTTATTATCCCTCTAGAGCAGTGTTTTAAGAAAATGGTGTTGGTTTTCTCCACAGGGCCTCTTCCTTGCTCAAGTGGCAGATGAATAGCCAGCTTTCTCATTCTCTGTGAGCCTCTCACTTCCTACTGGAATCTCATTTCCTGTTGCCCTAGAGCTCCTCCTCCTTCAGACTCTCACACAACTAACAGCTCTTTCAATATCATAACAATCGTTCCAAATTATGTTATTTCCTGGAAGCTTCCAACTTACTTAATAGATGTAGACTGGCTTGGTCTGGCTATTTTAACAGCCTCAAACTTTAGAATCTTTACCTTGTTTTCTTTATCTGTTTAATTACCACTCAAAAAAAAAAAAAAAGAAAAAAAAAAGCACAACCTTTTCCTTTATAACCACATTTTGAAGAAAGCTAACATTTTTAAGGCAAAATGAAATAAGAAATATGGAAAAACCATTTCTGCTTTTGAAGACAACAAATGTCCGTTATCCATAATAAGTTGTTTTTAGAATTTTGTTTTCCTTCAAAGTTTGAAAACACTGCTCAACTCCTGGGCTCAAGTCTTGTTTTCTTTCCAACTGTTGTGGTTTCCAACTAGTTTCTTATCTTGATTGGAGGGCTTGGTGCCAAGATAACACCATCTCAAAAAAATTATTTCATACCTTTGGCAAGAACCTAACTGGTTATGATGTACAATAAATTACGTGTATCTTGAGAGGAGAAAAAATATGGATTGTGGAAGAAATTTTGCTAATGAGAAAAAGATAATGTATGATTTAAGAGTTTCAAATCTGTATCTTAAAAATATGTAAGACATGGGCCGGGCGCAGTGGCTCAAGCCTGTAATCCCAGCACTTTGGGAGGCCAAGGTGGGCGGATCATGAGGTCAGGAGTTCAAGACCATCCTGGCCAACATAGTGAAACCCTGTCTCTAATAAAAATACAAAAAAATTAGCAGGGCATGGTGGTGGGCACCTGTAGTCCCAGCTACTCGGAAGGCTGAGGCAGGAGAATGGCGTGAACCCGGGAGGCAGAGCTTGCAGTGAGCTGAGATGGTGCCACTGCACTCCAGCCTGGGGGACAGAGCCAGACTCTGTCACAAAAAAAAAAAAAAAAAAAAAAAAAAAAGTAAGACATGGAATGAGGGAAAATTTGAAAAGTGGGTATGATATGTTTACACTGAGACTGAAAGAATGAATTCTACTGAGTTGGGTTGAAATGCAAACGCATATACAAACACATTTATCAAAGTGTCTAGTGTATGCTCATGTGTTTGCTGCCCCCAATATTTAGCAATGTTAAAGATCACCTTCTCATTTACCCTTCAGGCCAAGTTATGTTCTAAATTCAATCCCACCTATACTAACACAGGCCATGTGTACATATCCTGAAGCAGAATTCAGTTCTGTTGACTGAGATGAAAATGCAAAAGAACATTCACACACGAGGCTGGCAAGTGGAGATGTTAGAGTCTGCATGCATGCTTTGACACATTTTTTTTTTCTGGCACTAATTACCATGATTTGACATGACTGCATATTTTTTAGACACTATATGATCCTGGCAAATGAAAGTGTCAGTGAAAATTATACTCCATCAGCTTAAACCTTCCTAAATGCCAGAGAAGTAATTTGATCTGCACTATGAGCAAAGTCTTAAAAGAGTGCTGATACTGATAATGTTTCATTCCATCCAAAGGCTGTGAACAATGCGTGGCTATTATTTACTGGGTTTAAACCACTGCATGTTCTAGACCTGCTGTATTCAACAGGATAGCCACTGACAACGTGGCTATTGGGCATTCAAAATGTGAATAGTCTGAATTGATATGTGCTATAAGTGTAAAATATACATCAGATTTTGAAGAATTACTGTAAAAAGAGAATTTAAATAGCTTATTAATAATTTGTATATTGACTTCATGTTGATGATATTGTCTCAATACTAAAATGGGTAAAATAAAATATATTATTCAAGTCAAGTTTACCTGTTCATTTTTACTTTATTTAATGTAGTTATTAGAACATTTAAAAGTTTATTATGTCTTGCTTTATTGTTATTGTAAACAGTAAAGATTAATAAACCTTGTATACTCATTGCTTGGTCTATTTCAAAGTGCACCAATTTGAAAGGCAACAGCAAGAGCACATCAACATTTGCAAGCCAACTTGTATACCCATTAGAAATTTAAACATCTGGGAACCAGGATATCGGTAATTTCCTTTTGCAGAGCCATAAATGGTCATCTTTTCAAGGGTTATCATACAAATTCTACAATGACAAGTAATTCCTAGTAATCATTATTGTGTCATGTTGCAGCCAAAATATCATTCTCGTTATTAAAATCAATCAAATCAACCATCTCAGGGTTTGGAGGGTGTGGGTCCTGTTGGCTCAGAGCTAGGAGACCAAAGCCCCAAATAGCCCCAAACCATCTCCTCTAGGCTCGTGACCTGCCACTACCTACCCCACTCCAATTTTCGAAGCACAGGCACGAACTCTTCATTATTCCCCAAGTACATGCAACCTTTTACAACCCCATGCCTTTTCACATGCTATTCTCCTTCCTGGAATGCTATGATCCCCCTTTTCTGCCTACAAAATTCCTACTCATACTTTAAAACCCAATTTGGATGCCTACTTCTTTGCAGGTCATCCCCTCTGGCTCCCGCAGTGTTCTGACATTTTCAGCATTTAGTCACTAGAGCACAGCTAGATTTCATTGTCATTATTTGAGTATCTCTCTGCTCATGTGAGCAGGAACTATCTTGTCTAATTTGTAGTTCTCTACATGCCTACAGAACTGTCAGACCAACAGAGCAAATTTTGTGTTGGTATGTGTGTATGCACACACACATTTGCAAACACATACACCTAGGAAAGAAAAATCTACAAACTAGATAGAGTTATACACCAAAATGTTAACATTGGTCAGTTCTGATGTTGAGATCATGTGGATCATAAGCGACTTTTTAAAATTGTGGTAAAATGCATATGATATAAAATTTACCATTTTAACCATTTCTAAGTGTACAGTCTGTAGTGTTAAGTATATGCACATTTTTGTGCAACCTGTCCCCAGAACTTTTTCATCTTGCAAACCTGAAACTCTATGACCATTACACAATAGCTCCCCTTATTTCTCCCCCCAGTACCTGGCAACCACCATCCAACTTCCTGTTTCTGTGAGTCGGCCTGTACCTGATGCCACACATAAGTGACACTATATAGTATTTGTCTTTTTATAACTGACTTATTTCATCCATATTGTAACTTGGGTCAGAATTGTCTTCCTTTTTAAGGTTAAATAATGCTGTATGTATATGCCACATTTTGTTTATCCATTCATCAATCATTAGACATTTGGGTTGCTCCCACATTTTGACTGCTGTAAATAATGCTGCTGTGAACATGTGGGTACAGATATCTATTTGAGTGTCTACTTTCAATCCTTCAGGCATATACCTAGAAGTGGAATTGCTGGATCATATGGCAATTCTACTTTTAATTTTTTAAGGAATTACCATACTGTTTTCCACTGTGGCTGCACCATTTTACATTCCCTCCAAGAGTACACAAAGGTTCCAATTTCTCCACAGACTTATCAACACTTGTTATTTTCTGTTTTGTTTGTTTTTTATAACAGCCATCCTACTAGGTAGGAGGTGATATCTCGTTGCGGTTTTGATCTGCATTTCCCTAGTGACTGGTGACATGGAGCATTTTTTCATACACTTGTCGGCCATTTGAACATTTTCTTTGAAGGAATGTCTATTCAAGTCCTTTATTGATTTTTTTTGGGTTATTTGGGTTTTCTTGTTTGCTTTTAGATGTAGGACTTCCTTATATATCCTGGATATTAACTTATGATCAGATATATAATTTGCAAGTATTTTCTCCCATTCTGTAGGTTGACTTTTCACTGTGTTGATAGTGTTTTTTAATTGGTGAAAGTTTTTCATTTGGATCCAGTCCAATTTAGATATTTCTACTTTTGTTGCCTATGGTTTTGGTGTCATATCTGAGAAATCCTTGCAAAATCCAACAGCAGGAAGCTTTACTCCTATGTTTTCTTCTAAGAATTTTATATTTTTAGATATTATATTTAGGTCTTTGATCCATTTTGACTTAATTTTTGTCTATGGTGTAAGGTAAGAGCTCAGCTTCATCCTTTTGCATGTAGATATAAAGTTTACCCAAAAACATTTGTTGAAGAGACTGTCCTTCCCCATTGAATAGTCTTGGAACTCTTGTTGAAAATAATTTGACCATATATGTGAGGGTTAATGTATGGGCTACCTATTCTATTCCATTGATCTATGTCTGTCTTTACACAGGTACTACACTGTTTTGATCACTGTAGCTTTGTAATATATTTTGAAATCAGTAAGTGTGAGACTTCCAACTTCATTCTTTTTCAAGATTGTTTTGGCTATTTGGGGTCCCTTAAGATTCTATATGAATTTTAGGGTAGATTTTTCTAATTCTTCAAAAAACATTATTACAATTTTGATGGGTATTATATTAAATATGTAGATCATTTTGTGTAATCTTGACATCTTAACAATATTAACTATTCCAATTACATAAACATGGGATGTCTTTTCATCTATTTACATTTTTAAAAAATTTCTTTCATCAACATTTCGTAGTTTTGAATGGACAAATCTTTTGCCTCCCTCCTTGGTTAAGTTTATTCCTAAGTATTTTATTCTTTTTGATAATGTTATAAATAAAATTGTTTTCTTAGTTTCATTTTCAGCTTATTCATTGTTATTTTACAGAAATGTAACCGATTTTTGTATGTTGATCCTGTATGCAGGAACTGGGCTAAATTTCTTTATTAGTAACAACAGTTTGTTTTCTACATATAAGATCATGTTGCCTATGACAGAGATAATTTTACTACTTCCTTTCCAATACCTTTTATTTATTTTTCTTGCCTAATTGCTCTGGTTAGGATTTCCAGTGATATGTTGAGCAAACCAGCAAAAGCGGGCATCCTCATTTCTAGGGGTTGGTGTGAGTGTGCTTTGTTTCTTCCACAGTCTCTATCATACTCTCGAGTACCCTGAATGGCCATCCTGATCTTAGGAAAAATGCTTTCAGTCTTTCATCATAAAGAATGATGTTGGGCTATGGGTATCAGTGATTTTTATGTTTTCTGTGTATATTTCTATATTTCATAAGTTTTCTGTAAGAGATTATGCATATTTTTAATAATCAGATTCAAAGTTATTTAACAAACGATAATTCGTTGGCCAGATCATGATTGAACTACTTCACTGAAAAATGTACTCTTTGCTTGAGGATAACTAGGTGTGATCAGAGATAAGAGATAGACAGGAAGTGAGGTATATTTTTGTTCTGGCCATAAATATGGACAAGATAAGAGAGGATCTTTCCCCTTTTGACTGCAAGCTCTCCTTTCCTTGCAAGAAGGGAAAGGCTCACTCAATTATTGTCAGCAAACTAAACATGTGATCACCTGCCTTTGTGGTGGTCTTTTCTCTGGTAAAGATTTACCCACATGTCATACTCACATTTGTTATTTGAAATGAAGATTCATGACAGATCTGTATGTTACAGGTCAATGGTTGATACACTGTCACTCTGGCTTAATGATGTCATCCAGCTAGGGTAACAGGAGGACCATTGCCTGGCAAACAGGAGATCATCAATCTTAATGGCACATAAAATAATCTTACAATATCATTACCATAGGAGCCAGGGCACATCCTCAGTTTTGTATTTGGTTCTAGTTCTTATTGAGAGAAATCTTGCTTGGTCAGCACCCTCCCACAAACAGCTGAAGAAGCCACAGCAAAGCTCACAGCCAAGCTGGAAGTATCCAGGCCCAGCCCTGGGAGCTATGCTGGAACATTTCTCATCACTCTGTAAGTCTTCTCTAAAACTTCAAACACTGAGAAAGTTCCTATATCCTCCACTCTCAAGAAATGCTAATAGAACATGCTGGAATCCACGTGCTTTGGGGCATTTGAGGCAGACTAAGGCATTTGAATGAATTATGTCCCTCCGTGACCACCCTTCTGCCCACCTGTACCCACAGGTGATCAGAGGGCCCAATACAAGGGACCTTCAGATATAACTGTTGTTTGTTTACCCCTTAGAATTACAACTCAGGCTCAGGAAACTGTTAAGATACAAATCTTAATTCCTCACCTGACCTCTAAACATCTATGCTCCAAGGACCTTTCTTTATTTAAATCAACAAACATTAATTGTATACCTACTGTGTGCCCCTGACTCCTAGGCAAACAGCAGGACTCTATCACTGGTCTCATGAAGTTAGATTTCTGAAAGGAAGTTGGACAATAAACAAAGGGTCATCAGTACCCAGAACATTTGTTCCCTTCTCCAGGCACAAGATTTGGAGACACTGCTTGCTACCTGCCTGCTGACAAAAAGTCAGTGTAGCAGGGACAGAAGCCAAGTCTCCAGAATGTCTCTTTATAGACACAGGCCTCAAGAGGCCAGAGGAGTGAGTCTTCTTAGCTAAGGAAAAACCTCTGCATTTTTCTGTGAGACTTTTCCAGACATAGAGGCTGTGTAAACTCTCTTGAGGTCAGCCAAGGCCCCTCCCAAAGACTGAAGACTCCCAAAGACTATGCTCCCTCTGGCAGCATAGCTAAAAATGCAGTGTTCTGGGCCAGTGGTTGTTGCACTTGAGAGTGCTTCCAAATTTCCTGGAGGCTAGTTATAGCATACACTGCATGGCCCCACCCCAGAGGTTCTGATTCAGGAAGTCTAGATGGGCCCTGAGAATTTGCATTCCCAAGTTCCTAAGTGATGTGGCCTGCTGGATGTGGGACACCAGTCTGAGATCCGCTGGTTTAGATTTTGTATTTGTGCCCTCAAGAAAAACTGGGCTACAGGATGCTTCACCCTGGAGATCTGAAAACCCTACCCTCAGACCAGGCACTCCTCTACATTCCTCAGTAACACACATCTAGACTCACACCCAGGGACAATGAGATACATTCGTTCATCCACAGTTACTCAGTCATCCAGAAGTCATCAAGATGCTACTGGTGGTTCACTATGGCCCAGAGCTTGGCTAGTAGCCTTGGGAAATATAAAAAGAAGAGAATTCTCTTGAGGCCTAATCTAAGGAGCCAAAGGTGTTAGTGGGGTTAGGGGTAAAAAGGCTTCCTTGAATCTGTTAAACACCAGAACAAGACAGCTTGGGTTAAATGCCACGTAAGCAGTGATGACAAGATGTTCTGGCTCCAGGATGGTCCCACAGCCCCTGATCTCAGACCTGCCCTAGCACCAGGGTGGCTTTGCAACCCTGGGCTTCAAGTCCACACTGGTGCCAGGCCAGCCTCCAGAGCCCAAGGCTATAGTCTGCCTCCCAAAGACTCAGCCCTCAGACCTGCTACACTTCCAGGAAAGCCCCTGCAGCCTCAGAATTCAGGACCACCTAGTGCAAGGCTGGCCTCTGCAGCCCCGAGCTACAAATCTGCACCTGCAGACCCAGTCTCCAGTCCTCCCCAGGCTCAATGTCAGTCCCTTTGGCCTCAGGCACCAGGCCAATACCTGTAGATGCAACCTCCCTGCGAGGCCTCTGCTGGAAATTCCCATGTTGGAAATTCAGCAATTACAGCTGATACAGGAAATTCAGCAAATGTAGGCTCCAGGTCCAGCCAGTCCCTGTGACTCCAACCAAAAGGTCATTCCCCACAGCTCCATGGTCCAGCAAACTCAGCATTTAATTCTGCCCTGTAGATCATCACCCTGGGTAGACCTCTGTGGACCCAGCCTCCAGGCCTGCCCCAGTGCTAGGCCATTCTTCATGGTCCTATACTACAGGCCAGACACATGGACCTAGCCTCCAAGTCAGCCCCTGTGGACCTAGGCACCAGGCCTGATGAACTGATGAATGAGGCACTAGGCAAGCCTACCAAGGACTTTAGTGGCAAGCCCACCCATGGACCACACCAGATGGTACACTGAGCATCTCTGGATCAGCTGACTGGTGAAGGGCTTTTCCAAATGGGCAGATACCAATACATGGCCACAAGGATCACAAATAATTGGGAAACATGACACCAACAAAGACACAAAATGAAAAACATTAGCTGACCTCAAAATATAGAAATTTATAAACTGCCTGGCCAAAGAATTCAAAATAATAATCTTAAAGAAACTCAGTGAGCTGCAAGAGATAACAGACAACTAAATAAAAATCAGGAAACAAAAAACCAAAATGGTAAGTTCAACAAAGAGCTAGAAACCATAAAAAGGAAACAACAAAAATTCTGGAGCTAAAGAACACAGTGACTGAACTGAAAGTTTTTTCACAACAAACTCAGTCAAACAGAAGAAAGAATCATTGAGCTTAAAGAAAGGTCATTTGAGATTACCCAGTCAGAACAACAACAACAACACCAAAAATTTAAAGAGTGAAGAAAGGATATGGGAATTATGGAACACAATCAAGCATACCAACAAGAAAGTTCCGGAAGGAACACAGAAAGAGCAAGGGGCTAAAAGCATATTAAACAAATAATGACAGAAAATCTTTCAAATCTGGAAAGAGAAGTTAATATTCAGATATATAAATTCCAAAGAGCCCCAAATATATTAAAGATAAAGAGAGCTTCATCGAGACACAATTATAACGCAATTCTCAAAAGTCAAAGACAAAAAGTAATAATTTTGAAACCAGTAAGAGAAAAGCAAATTGCCACTTACAAGGGAATGTCTGTTAGACTATCAGAAGATTTCTCACCAGAAACTTTGGAGGCCAGAAAAGAGTGTAGTGATATATTCAAAGCATTGAAGAAAAACAAAAACCCTGCTAACCAAGAATATTATACCAGCAAGACTGTCCTTCAGAAATTAAGGAGAGATAAGGACTTTCCCTGACAGACAAAAGGTATGAGAGTTAATCATCACTAGATTTGCATTATAAGAAATGCTAAAGGGAGTTCTTCAAGTAGAAACAAAAGAATACTAACATGAAAGCATGTAAAAGTATAAAACTCAATTTAAAGGTAAGAATACAGTCAAATTGAGAGTATTCTAATACTGTACTAGTGGCGTACACATCACTTTTAGTTCCAGTGTAACAGTTAAAAGACAAAAGTATTAAAAATAACTATATATAAAATAATTTAATAAGGATATATAAAAGATATAAATTATGACATTAATAACACAAAGTTTGGGGGGAAGAGAAGTTAAAATGTAGAGTTTTTGTATGTAATGAATGGTAAGCTGTTATCAGATTAAAATATCCTGTAATAACTATAAGATGTTTTATGTAAGCTTCATGGTAACAATAAAGATAAATCACAAAAGATAAAGAGAAAAGAATCAAAGCATATCACTATAAAATAATCAAATCACAAAGGAAGACAGCAAGATTGAAAGAATTGAACAAAGGAACTGCAAAAGAGTCAAAACAATTTTAAAATGATAGTACTTTAGATATAAACAGCTGAAATTATCCAATTAAAAGACTGAATGGATTAAAAAAACAAGAGCTGGCCATATGCTAACTACAAAAGATTCACTTTAGTTTTAAGAACACGCATAGGCTGAAAGTGAAAAGATGGAAAAAGAAATTCCATGCAAATAGGAACTAAAAACAAGCAAGAGAGGATAGCTATATTTATTTACAGTGGCCCAATCTCGGCTCATTGCAAGCTCCATCTCCCAGGTTCACACCATTCTCCTGCCCTCAGCCTCCCCAGTAGCTGGGACTACAGGCGCCCGCCACCACACCCGGCTAATGTTTTGTATTTTTAGTAGAGACAGGGTTTCACCGTGTTAGCCAGGATGGTCTTCATCTCCTGACCTCGTGATCCACCTGCCTCGGCCTCCCAAAGTGCTGGGATTACAGGCATGAGCCACCGTGCCTGGCTGAGGATAGCTATACTTATATCAGACAAAATAGAATTTAAGTTAAAAATTGTCACAAGAGACAAAAAAGGTCATTATATAATGATAAAGGGGGTAAATTCATCAAGAAGATACAGCAATTTTAAATACATTTACATCCAACACCAGAACACCTAAAAATATGAAGCAAATATTAACAGAAGTAAATGGAGAAACAGAAAGCAATACAATAGTAGGGATAGTTAGAAAAAATAAAGAAGACCTACTATTTTATAGTACAACAGGATGACCACAGTCAATAATAACTTAATTGTACATTTTAAAATAACTAAGAGCGTAACTGGATTAACAGTAATACAAAGGATAAAAGCTTGAGGGGATGGATACCCCATTCTCCATGATGAGATTATTATGCATTGCACGCCTGTATCAAAACATCTCTTGTACCCCATAGATATATATACCACTATGAACACACAAAAATTAAAAATTAAAAAAATTAAAAACAATAATAGTAGAGGACTTCAATACTCTACTTTCAACAAAGGATAGATTATCCAGACTGAAAATCAATAACGAAACAGCAGACTTCAATAATACTATAAACCAAATGGCCCTACCAGACATATACAGAACATTCCATCCAACAGCAGCAGAATACACATTCTTTTCAAGCACACAAGAAATGTTCCCTGGGATACATCATGTTAGGCCACAAAACAAGTCTTAACAAATTCAAGAAGACTGAAATCATATCAAGCGTCTTTTCCAACCACAATGGTATGAAACCAGAAATTCAAAAACAGGAAAAAATGGAAAATTCACAAATATGTGGAATTAAACAGCACACTTCTGAACAACCAACTGGTCAAAGAAGAAATAAAAAAGAAAGTTAAAAAATATCTTGAGACAAATGAAGACAGAAACACAACATACCAAAAATTATGTGATGCAGTAAAAGCAGTTTTAAGAGGGATGTTTATAGTGATAAATGCCTACATAAACAGAAAGAAAGATCTCAAATAGATTAACTTTACACACCAAGGAATTAGAAAAAAAGAATGAAGCCCAAAGTCAGCAGAAGAAAGGAAAAGTAAAATCAGAGCAGAAATAAATGAAATAGAGAAAAAAGCAATAAAAAGATAAAACTAAAAGCTGGTTTTTCAAAAAGATAAACAAAATTGACAAATCGTAACTAAAGAAAAAAGAAAGAAGATTCAAATAAACAAAATTATAAATAAAAGAGGAAACATTACAACAGATTCTACGGAAATACTAAGGATCAAAGAGACTACGGTGAACAATTATATAACAACAAATTGGATAACCTAGAATAAATGGATAAATTCCTAGAAACATACAATCTAACAACACTAAATTATGAAGAAACAGAAAATCTCAACAGACCAATAACAAGTAAGGAGATTGAATCAGTAATCAAAAAATTCCCAATAAAGAAAAGCCCAGATCCAGGTAGCTTCATGGGTAAACTTTAACAAACATTTAAAGAAGAATGAATACCAATCCTCCTTAAATTCTTCCAAAGGCAAAGACATCACAAGAAAGAATACTACAGGCCAATATATCTGATGAACACAGATGCAAAAATCCTCAATAAAATACTATCAAGCTGAATTCAACAACACATCAAAAAGATAATGTAATATGACCAAGTGGGATTTATCTCTGCTATACCAGTTTGGTTAACCAAATGCAAACCAATTAACATGACAAATCGCGTTAATAGAATGAAAAATAAAAACCACATGATCATCTCAATAGATGCCAAAAAGCATTTGACAAAGTTTGACATCCTTTCATAATAAAAACTCCCAGAAAATTAGGTATAGAGCAAAATTTCCTCAACATAACAAAGATCACTTATGAGAAATCCACAGCTAACCTTACAATCAATGGGAAAAATGGAAAGCTTATACTCTAAGAGCTATTACAAGGCAAGGATGCCCACTCTCACCACTTCTATTCAATAGTACTGGGAGTTCTAGCTAGAGCAACCAGATGAGAAATAAAAAGGCACACAAATTGAAAAAGAAGTTAAATTGTCTCTGTTTGCAGATGCCATGATTTTAGACACAGAAAACTCTAAACACCACACCAAAAAACCCTGTTAGAACTGATAAATAAATTCAGTAAAGTTTCGGAATACAAAATCAACATACAAAAAATCAGCAGTGTTTCTGTACATTAACAACAAACTATCTGAGAAAGAAACCAAGAAAACAATCCTATAATATTTACAGTAGCACCAAACCAAAATACTCGGAATAAATTTAACCTAAGAGAGAAAAAATCCACACACTAGAAAGTATGAAGCACTGCTGAATAAAATGAAAAATACACACATAAATGGAAAGATATCCTGTGTTCATGCATTGGAAGAATGAATACTGTTAAAATGTCCATACTAGCCAAAGCGATCTACAGATTCAACGTAATCCCTATCAAAATTCCAATGGTATTTTTCACAGAAATAGAAAAATAGGCCAGGTGGTGGCTCATGCCTGTAATCCCAACACTTGGGAAGGCTGAGGCGGGAGGATTGCTTGAGCTCAGGAGTTTGAGACCAGCCTGGGCAACACAGTTCGAGACTTTGTCTCTGCAAAAATAAGATCCTGGCATGGTGGTGTGTGCCTCTAGTCCCAGCTACTTGGAAGGCTGAGGTAAGAGGATCGTCTGAGCCCAGGAGGTTGAGGCTGCAATGAGTTATGACTGCAACATTGCACTCCAACCTGGGTGACATAGTGAGACCCTGTCTCAGAAAAAAAAAAAAGGCCAATTCTAAAATCCATATGAAACCACAATGACTTTGAATAGCCAAAGCAATCTTGAGCAAAAAGAACAAAGCTGGAGGCATCATGCTACCTGACTTCAAAATATATCGAAAAGCTCCAATAAGCAAAAGAGCAAGGTACTGGTATAAAAACAGACATACAGGTCAATGGAACAGAACAGAAAGCCCAGAAATAAATCCATGCATTTACAGTTGATTGATCTTCAACAAAGTACCAAGAACACACAATGGAGAAAGAACAGTCTCTTCAATAAGTGGTGTTAGGGAAACATGCTTAATAATGAAATTGGACCATTATCTCACACCATATACAAAAATCAATTCTAAATTAATTAAAAACTTACCATAAGGGCTGAAACTGTTTTAAAACTACTAGAAGAAAATACAGAGTGAAAGCTTCTTGACATAGGTCTGGACAATGATTTTGGTTTTTTGGGTATGACCTCAAAATTACAGGCAACAATAGTAAATATAGACAAATGGGATTGCATCATAACTAAAAACCTTCTGCCCAGTAAAGGAAACAATCAACACAGTGAAGAGGCAACCTAAGAAATGAGAAAAAATATTTGCAAGCCATACATCTGATAAGGCATTAATATCTAGAATGTATAAGGAACTCAAACAATTTCACAGCAAGAAAACAAATAACCTGATTAAAAAATGATCAAGGGTCCTGATAAAAATGGCCAGCAGGTATACAAGAAAAATGCCTAATCATCAGAGAAATGCAAACTAAGAGATATTACCTCACACCTGTTAGGATGATTATTCACAAAAAGACAAAAGAAAACAAGTGTTGGCAAGGATATGGAGAAAAAGAAACTCTTGTACACTTTTGGTGGTGATATAATTAGTACAGGCATTATGGAAAAGAGTATGATGATTCTTCAGAGAATTAAAATGAGAACTGCTTTATGATTCTCACATCCCATTTTGGGGTATGTATCCAAAGGAAATGAAATCAGTATGTTGAAGAGATATCTGCACTCCCATGTTCATTGCAGCAGTATTCACAATAGCCAAGATTCTGAATCAACCTAAGGGTCCCTCTACCTACAGATGAATAGATAAAGAAAAGGTGGTATATATACACAATGGAATACTATTCAGCCTTAGAAAAGAAGGAAATTCTTTGTTTGCGAAAACATGGGTGAACCTACTGGGTATTATGCTAAGTGAAATAAGCCAAGCTCAGAAAGACAAACCCAAATGATATGACTTATATGTGGAATCTAAAAAAGTCAAGCTCCTGGAAGCAGAGAGTAGAATGGTGGTTACCAGGGCTGGGAGGCAGAGGAGATGTTGAGATGTTGTTCAGAGAACACAAAGTTTCAGTTATGCAGGATGAATAAGTTCTGGAGATTTAATGTACAGCATGATGACTACAGTTAGTAATACTGTATTGTATAATTGAAATTTGATAAGACAGTAGCTGTTAAATATTATTAACATGAAAAAAATGCTAACTATGTGAGACAATGAATATCTTAATTATCTTGACCGTGGTAATTATTTCACAATGTTTATGAAAGTGAAGACATCATATTGTACACCTTAAACATATATAATTTTATTTGCCAATTATACCTTGATAAAGCTAGAGAAATAAAATTATCCCAAAATAAAAAGAATGGCAAGAGATAAAAATAAAAGCTGCTATGGACTGAATGTTTGTGTCCTCCCCAAATTCACAATTGAATCACTAATCCCCAAGGTGATGGTTTTAGGAGATGGGCGTTTGGGAGGTAATTAGGTTAAGAGGGTGGCATGCTCATGATGGAATCAGTGCCTTTATAAGCTGAGACAGAACACAGTCTCCCCTGCCTCTCCCATCTGGGGACTCAGTGAGAAGAAGCCTGTCTGCAAGCCTCATGGGAAACTGAATCTGTCAGCACCTTGATCTCAGACTCCAGAACTGTGAGAAAGAAATTTCTGTTGTTTATAAGCCACCCAGTCTATGGCATTTTGTTGTAGCAGCCCCAACTAACCAAGACAAAAGTTGAACAGATAAATCACACACCATGGCAATTAAGAGGCTGAGCCCCCAACCCCACATTCCTCAGTCCTCTCAGGGTCTAGCAGGACAGGCAGAAGGGCAACTCAAGGCTTGATGGGTCTGATGGATGAACACAGAACGTCGGCAGGAGTACACAGACGATTACTATGTGTATACTACATGTAGCTTCGGGACATTTCACAGGATAAATGGTCATTCAGTTTTTGCCTGGGGGTAGTGGGGAAAAAAAAAACTTAACTTCCATAGAAAAATGTTAAAGGAAACAGTTTGTCTCCCCTATCTTTTCTGGCAATTCTTCTGCATTCAAAAAGCCAACAGATTTCTCTTTTTGAAGTACGGGATTAAATAAAAAATCCAAGACCAGTGATAGAATAGCAGCTGTCTTAAGTGATAATATCTATGGAAAATGGACTGGATGAGCCGGGCAGCATCCAAAGAAATATGTATATCATCATGATTGCCTCCCATTTGTAGTCCAGTCTCTTGGGAGGGTACTGATCAGGGCTGCCAAAGAGGATAAATCAATTCATTCCAATTAGGCTTGGTGACTTTACCACTTGTACTTCGAGAATCAGACTGGAATCACTTTTAAAAGAGATCATCTCTCTTCTTCTCTCTATTTAAACAGAAGCCTCTGTCAAAAATGGATGGAAAATACGTTTTGGCAGCCAAGTCAGGGGTAATTGTACAGAGTTGAATGCTCACAATTTTGCAGGCTTTGCCATAGAGACATGGGGCAGCCAGACTTGAGGGAATATAGCGGAGCAAACTGCAGCCCCATCATCTATCCTGGCCACAACCAAACAACCTCCTGCTTGAATCCTCTGCAAACCCCAATATGCTATGTTTGTTTACAAATTAATTTTGGGGTGGGAGAAGACAGGCAATGAAGGGAAGCTGTAATTAAACCTTGTTCTCTCCTCTTACATTTGTGCAGTTTGGTTATCCAGTCTTAATGCCCTCTGGGGGTTTTGGTGTTGCCTGGCAAGGCCGGAGAGACAGGAGCCAAGCAGAGAGACAGATGCTCGTTACACCCAGGGCTTGAGCAGCTCCCAAATCAGGAAAGGCAAGTAAATTCACATTGCATGTCTGCCAGCCGCCAGGCCTCTGGAACAAAGATAACAGCGTCTCTAGGTTGTCTTTTAAAAAGATGAGGAAGTTGCTTAATTTCAATCACTATGATTCTCATGAGTATAAAAATAAATATTTTTTTCTTCCTCCCACTGCAGTAAATTAGACTAATTCTGATATGGCTTCAATTACTCAGATCATCATCATCAACAGTAATCGAGTCTCTAAAACTTTTCACACACTCAGATCATGCATTGTGCACTATCACGCTGGTTTCTGCATTTCCACCCACAGATAAGAAGTGCGATTTTCCTCCACATTTGTAGGCCCTGGCATATGAATTGATCAGCCAAATTCCTAGCATTTATTCATGTGTAGTGAATCACACAAATTGGTGACATGTTTATCAAGATGCTGACACCCTGAAGAATGCTTCCTAGTCCCCAGCTGAGAACTGACACATGGCAAACGTCTGCACTAAATATCGGAAAGGATGTTGGTGGCAGAGAACATCATCTATTGAATGCAGAGCAGACATTTCAAATGCCATCTGAGTGGCTCCATTTTATCCAAAGCTGTATTTCCTTCAATTGCTACTTCAGCACATCAACTCCCACTGCTTATTTCTGTTATGTGCTGAACAGAATGCCTGCCCCTGCAGTCACCATGTTGCTAGACAAATGCAGATTTTTGTCAATCTGGAAAATTGTCAGAAGTGACACACGATAATACTACGCCTTGCTTAAAATCTCAAGACATTTATTCTGGGAACCTTCACCTAGTACATAAATAGCTGCCCACCTAACTTGTGCTGAAACCGTAGTTGGGAGGTGGGAGTAAGAGCCTTAAGAAATAAAGAAAGAAAATTGAAAGTGGATGCTACTCAATCGGAGCTGCTCATCTCCTCCCCCTGGAAGAGGGGTCACTCCTGTTACCAAGGTTGGTAGTTATAGAACAACAGAAGCTCTGGGCACACAATGGAGGGCACCCCTTCTCAAATCCTGCAAGCATCTTCTGCTGTGGGGCCTTTGCACCTGCTGTTTCATCTTTCCAGTCATCTGCATAGTTCAATCCCTCTATTCAGAGCTTTGCTCACAGTGCCTCTTCAAAGAGGCCCTCCCAGATCATCTTATCCATCATTCTCCATCTCTTTATCCTGCTTTGTGTTTCTCTTCTCAGCTCTTATTACCATCTGCCAGACAATGCATTCCTTTACTTAATTTTATTTGTTTATTCTCCTCTCCCAACCAGAATGTAAGCTCCATGGTGGCTGGAACTCAGTTTTTGACACTGTTGAGTCCCCACCTCCCATAACAATGCATAGTATTGTGGGTGTTCAATAAACATTCACTGAAACAATGAATTGAATGAATAAATGAATAAATATTTTAAAAGATGAGAGAGCAATATAGGACACTTCTGTTGGTAATAGTGGTGTGTATATTAGTAATAGTCATTATGCTAAGAGCTACCATCTATGCAGGACACTGAGTTAAGCACTCTTATACTTGTCCTACCACCCTTTGCCCCCTGACCCTTAGGCTGTTGGTCACCAGGTATCTTACCTATGTATCCTGGCCTGGCTAATTATTATAAAGGGTCAGAAATCATTCCCCAAGGCTCCATCATTTAAGATTTGCTGCCAAGGAAAACTTCTTACACATTATTCTGGATGTCAAAGGATAAATTAGGTTTATATTTCCATTTATGAAATAGGAACTTCACTCTCATGGCCAAGGTTGGTGGATGGAATCATTTTGTACATCAGTTTACCTCTTAGCACCATAACTCCCATTTTGCCCATTGTTGCTGGCATATGGTATTCCCTCTCACTCCAGATTTCAAAGAATATCCCTCCAAAATAATCCATCATGCTTCCTTTAATAAATACCCCAGGACCAGTGCTTTTCCTCAGAGGCTAGCAGAGACTAAATCAGCCAAGAGCCCCCAAACCCAGAAGAAAAGTGAAAGAAGGAAAACAAATCAGCAGAAAGCCATCATCGGAGGTTGAATCTTCCCCCTTCCAGTCCACAGCAGCTCAGCAGCCAGAGAGACCTTTCCAAAATGTAAATCCAAATGTGCATCTTCCAAATGTGCATCTTCCAAATGTAAATCCACCCTTATTAAACCACTGCAGCAGCCTCCTGCTGTTCTTGAAATCAGGCCCAGCCTCCTTAGCACAACCCACAAGGACTAGTATTGCCGGGTCTCTGCTGGTGTCTCCAGCCCCGTCTCACACCACACTCTCCTTTTTCTGATTCTCTGCAGTCTTCTTTCATTTCCTCTAATGTGCCCTGCTTCTTTGCACCAACAGGCCTTCCTGCAACCTTCACCTGGTCAATACGCTTCCTGTAGATTCCAGACCCAGTGTCACTTTCTTCTCTGCAAAACCTCTCCTGACCCCTAGACCTGTTGTGCCATCTCATCATATTGCATCACTTATAATCCTTTCCTAAACTTGCAAGCATATATTTGAATATTATTTGATTATTACCTGCCTCCATTATTAAGCTGTAAGTTCCCTGTAGGCAGGAACTGGGTTCACTTTTGTTCACTGTTTATTCCCAAGCACCAAGTAGGGTATTTGCCATACAGCAATGTGCTTCATATATATGAGTTAATAAATGAATGAATGCATAGACAATGCTAGCCAGCCTATGTCTGGGTCATAGGTTTATTTTAGCCATTCTATAAGAATATGTATAGAACAAATACTTTACACTTGATGAAAGTATGGACAATCATATTCTCCTTCAATCCCAAATCTATAGATGAAACAAGCTAGAAGGGGGAAAATAAGATAATGGTGTGGTGTTTGTCACTGTTGTTGTTGTAAGATACAGTGGCCTGGAGGGAGGAGGGGAGGCTTGTATAGAGATTTAATCATTTTTGACACTATTATGCAGTGGAAGCAGCCACTGGCTTAATTCTGCCAACCCCTGACTAACTTCTGGTTACAAAGGTAACGGGGGTGTTCACCTGTGAGCACATGTCACCATGGCCCATGGAGAGTCCTTCCCCAGGATCACTGGCAGCACAAATAACAACATGACCCAGCTCAGATTCACTACTATTCTGGTGAGACTTGGGCTTATCAAACCCCCTCATTCCTAAAACAGTAAAAAAATGGCACCCCACTGACCACAGGCTTAAATAAAAAACTCAGCAAAACCCTAATCCCACGTGGCTGGCATCTTGGCCTTCCAGCCTTATCTCCAATTATTCTCCACCTTTACCACCCCACTCCAGAGTGAAGATCCCTGAAGGCAGAAACACATGGGTGGGTCTCACAAGGGCGCCCCCAGCTCCTAGTATAGTGCCAGACTTAGGGGAGGCTCTGAACATATGTGACTGAGTAAATGAGTGAATTCTCACCCAAGATGCCCAGACATATGATGAAATCAGCAATAATCACATTCCGTAGAGCACATTTTTACCGCTCATGGTTCATCTGCTTGTTTTGGAAATCCTCTTGGTTAAATGGTAATTTTCCATTTCTAACAATTATTCCTCATCTGCTCACAGCCACTGTAACCTGGAGTCATTAAGGAACAGTCCAATATAACACAAGACATTGCCTTGACTTTTTAAAACTCCCCAGTTAGGTGGACTCTTGGGGTCTATAATTACCCCCACTGCATCCTTTTTGTTTTGTTTTTTTTTTTTTTTGAGCTTTTTTTAAAGAGAGTAGAGATCTACTTCTCAAGCCTTAGATGATACCAATTGCATTTGTCCTCTTTCATTAAAAAAGCTATTGATCGCTCTTCCCCAAGATCTAACTCTTTAATTCCAGTAACTATGGAATGAGAAAGCAGACAGATGAAGGAAATACATTCTTGCAAAATGAAGAAAGACTGAGCTTTAGGACCTGTGTGTCTCGTTAGCAAATCCTCCAGAGACTTCCTGCTTGATCACGTGCATTCATCTTGGGTGGAAGGTAAAGGAGAGAAGGGAGGCTTAAACCTTACTGAAGAAAACAGCAGCACAGGGTATCTTCAACAAAATGGCTCATTTAGCCCCAAATTCAAAACTGAATTGTTACATCGGTTCAATTTGTTCCTTCATTGACTTAACAAACATTGCCAACCATGTCGACCCGGTTCAACCAGATCACATTTACTTTTATCAAAATCAATTAGCTTAGTTTTATTTTCCATGCAGGGCTAATTTATAGCCAGTGGCTCGGAGTTTAAAACAGGAGTCTAGCTTTGGCCACTGATAGCTTCCAGGCCTTATTTATTCCTCCTCTCTTTATAGTGGCCTGGATAACTTTATTTTTTTTTTGAAAAAAACCTCTACATAGGCCAAGCTCTGTGCACTGCTGTAGATCCGTGACAGCACACATGCCCAGTGAACTCCATGGGATGAACGACAGCTTATCCAAATTGTGACCATGCTCAACCTCAGTACCTGGCTCTACAGGGTTCTCGTTCCCGGAGAGCACTCTCCATCCAAAACCTCCACCCACACAGATCTGAAGGGAGAAGTTCCAAAAAGAAATGATTATTTAGACCAAGGGTCAGGAAACCTTTTCTGTAAAGGGATAGAGAGTAAACACTTCAGGTGGCGGATCAGTCTCTGTAAAAGCTCCTCGGCTGTCACTGTGGCATGAAAGCAGCCACAGAAGACACATAAATGACTGGCCACGTGGCTATGTCCCAATACAACTTTACTTACAAAAATGTGATTGAGCAGATTTGGCCCAAAGGCTGTAGTGGGCCACCCTGTTTTCAATTTTGCTTCCTTGGAATGAAAGCCTTTTCTGAACAGGTCTGTGAACAGGAAAAGGCTGGGTGGTCAGGAAGGACCAGAAACAGATTAATCCTTATCACCCTTTGAAATGAACTGACTGACCAGGGTTCAAAATCCATGGAAGGACAAAACATGGGAAGATCTTTCCACATTCCTTTCATTGAGGGATAATTTCCATGCAAGAATATGCACAGATTTTAAGCGTGCATTCAACGGATTTTGAAAAATGTTTACATTCATGTGGCCTTCAGCCCAAGAAAGAAAACATTCTCATTACCCCATAAAGTTCCCTGATGCAGCCACAGACCTGACATCCACCTCCATAGCTTAGTTTAACCTGTTCTAGAACGTCACCAAAATAAATTCATGCAGAATGGGTCTTGAGGTCTGGCTTCTTTCATTCATTCAACTGTGCTTGTAACGCAGTCATGCTGCTATTACGCTACTGGGGTCCCCTCCTTTTGATTACTGTGCTCTACTCCATTGTCTGAACACGCCACCATTTATCCCTCCATCTTCATGACAGGGACACACTGCCTCTGACTCCTAAAATCAAATTCATTTAAATCAGAAAGAGAAGAAATATTCCTAAGTGCCTAAATCGGAAGTAACACACTCAAACGTTCAAATTTTCGTGTGGATCAAAGTGAATCCCCCAACACACCAAGTACCCACCAAATGCCCAACTTGGCTGAGTGGAAAATGGGGGAAATCTACACACTCCAACTAATAAATAATCTCTGCTTCACCAGAATCCCAAGTAGGCAGCCCTGGCAAATTCTCTAGAAACCATGAATGTGTCTTTCCCAAGCTTTTCAACTGTCACGTGATGGACAGGCCGGTGGCATTTCCTCTGCTAACACTGAACTGCATAATTAACACCCAGGGTTATTTTTCAATGCCTGCACCTGGCACTTTTAATTTAATTATCTCTCCATTTCTACAATCCACTGCACGCTGGTGACGGCTCCACCTGGCCATCCTTGCCCCGAATCTCCACTCGCCTGCAGGACTTTTCATCCAGAAATAATTAGGAACACAGGGTCCTCTGTCTCGTGGCCAACTCAGCCGTGAACGCTACTGGACCAAGAGGGAAGTTTTATCTCAGACAAATGGAGTCAGCTCACAGCAGTGTTAAAGGGACAGGGTTGACTTCCAAGTGTTTCTGCTTTGCTGGGAGCTACCAAAAAAAAAAAAAAAAAGTGGCAATGACCTTTCAGAAAACTTGGAACACTCTGGTTCTGGGAATATCCTTTTCCCTTGGCTGGCTCATGCTGGGGAATGAAATAATGAATTGGACTCTGTCTCCCAGCAGGGCTAGAATGACAGCCTGCCACAAGTATCCATGCTACGGTACAGATACAGCAGCGCACAAGGCAATCTGGAGATGACTCGGAAGCCTCACTTTGTTCAATAGTTTCCATTAATCCTTCTCTTATCCTTTATGTTACTGTTCTTCACCAGGACAACCAGCAGGTAGCCATCTTGAACACTGATAGCCCTCCATTTGTCCTTTCACTCTTTGGGTTCTTATTAAATGTGGCACCTAGCACCTAAAACATTATTCCCAAATTGGCAGTTTCATTAATAATAAATAAAATTACAAACAAAATAATAAAAGTATAGGAAACATTAATTGGGGTACACAATGTATTCCATGAAACAGTTCTGTTTTCCTCTTTCCTTCATCCTTATTTATTTTCTTTCAATGTGTACCCCCACACACAAACATACACTCACACAGTTGCACATATACTTCTCATATTGGGTTAGGATGATCTTACTTTGATAAGTAGTTTCAAAGAACAAAGCCAGGCTGTCCTCGACTTCCCTTTATTTCAGTCTCTCTCAAGACATGCAAGAGAACTTTCTAAGCAGCTGAGGGAATTGTGGAGCTCTTGCCTCATTAAAAAAAGTCCTCCTCACTCACATGGCAAATTCTAGTTCACCTTTGCCAAGTGCAGGAGAGAAATTTCTCAGGAAATTTTGATGTGGTTTCCTCAGCTTCTCTGATTTTCAAAGGTGTTCAATAAAGTAGAAACATACTCCACTATGGATGCCTGGGGAGCTCACCTCAGCCATTGGCCAGAGGCACAGCCCAGGTGAGTGAGGGCTGGGCACCTGGACCCTGGTTTGACAGATGGCGTCATTTGCAAGCCACAGTGCAGAGATGGCTGCAGCACACTGCCCAAGATTTACAACATCTGTCATGGAGTTTGATGTGGCACTTCCTCCTCTCACACAACATAAGGCAATGTGCAGAAGAAATGCAGTCACTCCATGAATGCTTTAACCTATCTGGGACAAATCTGTCTTTCCAGGCCAGCAGCTCTGACACTGGGGTTTCCTCCTGGCTCTCTGCCTGCCCCGCCTCCATTTCAGCCGAGTTCTCTTAATGATAAGAAACACAGTGCTGATCTGTGCGGTTCATCAGGGAGTGTATAAGGGAGGGCCAGTGAGTTTTCTTTCTCTCAGAGTAAAAGAAAGAAATAAAAACCATCAACTTCAACTACACTCTCTGCACCACAGTATTGAGACAGGGTGTTCTGAGCTTCAGGACATAGCCTGCCTTCTCCCTAAGGAGCCTGGTGAACCTTGATGCCCAGAGGGAAGATGAGAAAAGCCAGGATTTGGTGCCCAGGAATCTGGGGTATAGTGTAGGTTCTCCCAGAAGCAAACCCTGAGGCAAGGATTTCAGTACAAGTGATTGATCTGTGAGGTGAAGCAGGGCCAGCTGGGGAATGAGGAGGTGACACTGGGAAGAGACACCAGCCAGTGAGGCATGAGTGGTTGCGTCCGTTATCCCTGGGAGTAACTGGGGCTTCCTACTAGCAGAAACTCTGGGGAATAATAAAAACACAGACTCAGTGTTACCTTGCCCAAGGGGTAAGGGAGCTGGGGTATTTATACACCAACTCCCATCATCAGCTATGGGTGGCTCCAGAAAGCATTCATTCCTCTGACTTCTGGTCTACCACAAGCTACACTTAGGAGAACAGAGAAAGGCCTTTGACAAAAGAATGCAGGTGCCCTGATAAGAATGGGTGAAGGATATGATCAGGGCCATGAGAGCCTATGAATCCATGTTCTGCTGCTGATCAGAGCTGTGACTCAGACATATCCTTTAACTTCTCTGACTTCTTTAACTTCTTTAACTTCTCTGACCCATACCTGAGCTTCATATTGAGAAAACAGTGCCATCATGCCTACCCCACAGGCTTGGGGTGAGAATCAAGTCAGGTAATGCTGTGAAAGGACAGTGCATATTACAAAGGGCTGTTAAATCATAAACTCACAGGGAAGGGTGGGAGCCCACCAGTGCCCAGAACTCCAGGAGAGATAGGAAAGGTGTGCAGGCTTAGTCTCCCCATGTCTTATAATTGAGCAGCAAAGGGGAGGCTCATTCAACAGTCAGTGTTCTGCTCATCTGAGCGCTTAGTGGGCAGGCTGCCTAATTTTCAGGGGCACAAATCCAGCCTGCTTCACCGGTGTCCCAGCTCAGGGAAAACATTTGTCATTTTAACAGGGTTATGGTTACTCATGCAAAACCAGAAAGAAATGGCAACTTGAGCATATGGAGGAGTGACGGCCCACCCTGTCACTGAGAGGGTGGTGATGTTTGAGTTATATCCAAGGGTCAGGGAAGCAGAGGAATGGGGAAACTTTCTCATTTTTGAAACATGATGGAAATTCCTTGCTTTGCCCTCAGACCACAGGATAAACCATTCCTCTACAGTTCCCCAATCTGAGGCTCTTTCTTTATCGGATCTCAAGCAAAGGCATTTGGCATTCAAGTACCTATACTACGTTACAAAATGATGCTGTGAAAAACTGACATTAGTGGTCAAGTGACAAATACTTGGATAAGGAATCCTTCATCCAGTTATTCAACCCATCCAAGGAAAACCTGAAAGAAGCTGTGATTAACCCTACCAGGGATCTAGGGTTCGTAGATAGACACACACTCCTCCCTGCCCACCCTGCTCCCACTGCTGATCTCAGCTTCATTTTGTTTTGGCTTAAAAACAGGTCATGCTTTTAGTAGATGCCTCCAAATTCAGAAGCCCACCCACTCCAGGAAAATGATGGATAGCAGCAGCTGAAGCTCCTCCTCCACTAAATTTCTCCCCTCACCTACATCAGTCTGGACAAAATCTCCTTAGCCTAGGATCCAGGAACTAGGAATCTATAGGGTGGGCTAGACTGTCCGCAAAATATGTGCAAAATCTAAGTCAGAATGAATAGCCACTATAATTAGATCCTCCATGGGCTCAGTGTCCCTCAAGAGTTAGGAATCATCCCAGACAAAAACATCCTTGAAAAAGGCATGGAGATGGCAAGGATCTGCCTGCTGAGTGCTCAGGCAGCACGTGGGCTGCTCTGACCACCAAAAGGTAGAGAAACGGGGTGGCTTCTCAAATGTTCCACCAGGTCTCCCTGACCATAGGAACTTCCCACCCTGACGTCAGCCCATTCCAAGGCTCTGCCTTTGCAGAGGAGGTGACCATGGGGCTGGACCTGGCCAGGACAAGGATGGGGCCTCCGAGACAGGCCTTGATTTCCCTTGGGGTCTGCTGAAGGAAAACTTAGGTTGCAGAAATCGGATCATCTCTCAGGAACTAAACACCAGCAACAAACAAAAACCAGACCTAAAAGCTTCGGTGTGAATAGACAAAGTGAGACAGGCACAGGATTCCACCTGCAGGCCCCTGGCCAGAGGACATTGCCAGGATCTCTCTTTAATAAAAATGGGCCAAAAAATCACAAAGCTAAAGAATTTCTTTCTTTCTTTATTTCTCTTTTGGTAACTAAGTTAGGCATGTGTCTTTCTGTGCAATTCATTTCACTTTTGGTCCCATCCAGCCCCGGGGCCACCACAGGAAATTGTGGATCAGAAGAACTTTCCATAGACAGGTCCAAATATTTGCCTTCTGATGCCACCTGATTAAGTCTGTAATTCTGGCCGCCACAGAGAAGGATGAAATGTGCTGGTTGTACCCGTGTCCTTTGCTCAGTGGTGCTGAGCTTGGGGAGGGAAAGCCGGGCATTTTCCTGTGTTTTCTCTTTCTCCCTGGGGACCCTTTCTTCCCGCTCCGTCACTCTTCATAACTTAGGTTATGGTGACCAGCAGGGCTTGGACAAAGGAATCCCAGTTTTCTCACTCCAGCAGGATTTGATTCTTAGTAAACACATAGGAAGCTTCTCCAAGGTTTAGTTAGTCTGTTTGTTGATTTGTTCCTTTTTCAGTTTCACCATTTTCATAAGAAACAATTGAACGACATACTGAGCCTGCTCCCAGATAGTGCTAATAAGGTCAAGGTCACGGCCTTCATTCCCGCATGAACCATCTTTCCCTTGTTTTTCAATCTGCTCTTTGTCCTGCAAGAGCATCCCTTACCCTCAGAAAGTGGGTGTGGCTGAGCCGGACGCTGAGTGAGAGCGTCAGAGAGCTGTGGATGTTCCTGTCTTTCTTGTGTACCTCATGAGGCTTCACTTGTCTTGAAATGATTCCCTTATGGTCTCTTTATATTCATTCCTGCCTTCCCTCAACTTCTGCTTCTTTCCCTGAGTTAGAAGATTCCAAACAAATACAGATATAGCACACGAGGAATTCTGGACACAAGGTATGGAAGCTAAAGCAACTCCATCTTGGATGAAAATCCACCATGTTGACTTCTGAGCAACCACAGTTCTAAGGTTTCCAGTCTATTTACTGTTCCTTGTGTAAGAGCACGTCCTTACCATAAATCCTGCCCTTAAGCAATTGTCCTACACATCCTTTCCAAGGCATGGATACTTTTTCCCTATGATATAGAAGCCCTGGGTCTGGACTGGGGATGATGGCATGGGGATCTACCATCTTGCCTCACTGCTGCCTGAGACACAGATATGACTTCCACAGAGAAGCCTGAGGAAGCTGATGGGCTGAAGAAAAGGCTGGCATACCCACCTGAGATATGGATCCATATCCGTATGCCAGCGTTTTTACTCAGCCTATCAGCTTCCTCATACTCTGGGGTAGGATTGAATAGACCTGTACACTGCAGAATACAGGGAGTCTAAGGACTTTGCTCAGCTTCACATGACCGAGGGGTCCAGATATGAGATTAGAACTGGGTCTGGGGTCCCACCCCCAAAAAAGGTAGGGAAATATACCACTAAAAACCATGGACAGCCAAAAGCTTTCCCTCGTATGCAGAGTGTAGGGATTTTGTCCCTGTATGTGGTGGATGGTGGGGTTTATTACCAATGGTAGGAACCTGGGGGACCCAAATTCCTTTTTCAAGAACTAGCTAGAGAACTAACTGTGTCTTCCCAGCCACTGGTTCCCAGGCAGTGTGATCCTAGTCCAAGGCCAGGCTTGGGGTCTTGTCCATAATGCTTTGCTCATTTCCTTCTCAGTGCTCCCAGCTGTTCCACACCACAGGGCCTACACCTAAACAGTGGCAGAGCAGACTCTGCTTGGTGATCCCCAGACCTCCTGGGCCTTTACCCTCCCAGGGCCTGCCCTCTCCACTCTCACACACAGACATTAGTATCTCTTTGCTGAAATGAGTGATGGACAGAAGTGCCTGGAATTAGCATCCTCCCCTACCTCCCAGTTGGCCTATATGTACCCTGCTTCCTCCCCTATTGGGGAGGAAATGCTGAGGTGCCTGTTCTACACTGCTTTCCAGAATCCCATGGAAGACAAACTTCAGCTCAGTTGCCCCCAGAGCTCCTGTCCTCATTCACCTCCCAGAGAGATGTACTGCACCCAAATGCTTGCTCAGGAGCTGCTTCTGGGAAGACCCACACCAAGAAAGGCAAGAGCCCTGGAAAAGAGAGAAGAAAGCCCAGGTTCTAGTGAGTTAAAATCTCTGATCCTCCATTTCATCATATTCCAGTGAGGATCAAAATATTATGCTAAAGGATGAGAACCACCACCGGGACCCACCAGGCTGCTGACAGCCCAGTGCTGGTCTAACCAGAGAGTTGTTTCTTTCCTTGAGCAACCAGAGCCACAATACTGTGAGAACTCCCATGATGAAGTCTTCAACCTGTTTCCTTGGCCTGAATTCTAGTCCTCAGTTGAAAGACCTCACAATGTGCTCAAACCTCCTATTTCTCCTGCTGGGATAGGTTGGCAGGAAATTTTTACCCTATCTGATTTGGAGGCAGAGGGATTACAGTGTTTAGAAGCTTCCTGGCACAGGAGGGTGATTTAAAAAGCAACAAATACATTCTCCAACCTTTTCAAAACAAGGCAGGGAGCCGGCTGGTGTCCATTAAATGGATACTCCAATCGATGAACTGTCAGGCTTCAAGCCATAGGACCATGAGGCTTGCCACTTTCATGCGTTAGATGGCAGGAACATTTCTTAGGGTGGAAAATGTTCCCGTAGAGGCTGTGGGTGCCTGAAAGTTCTGACCTGGGTCATCTGCTTCTCCCTGAAAACACGAATGTCATTCCAGTCTGTCAGGTCTCAAATAAGATGAAATGCATTATACAGTCAATGACATCACTTATCAAACAACAGAGAAACATTTATGTTCCACATGATGTGAAATGCTATGAAGGAAATGATATGTGAGCAGAAAGTAGTGAATCATCAAAAAAACAATTAATATGCTTAGATCGGGGTACTTTGGAATTTCAAAGTAGCCACTGTGGGTAGATTTACACCCATTTTCATGGCTTTGCACAAAGAGATTTTGGAATTATCTTTTTTTTTAAGAATTTAATTTGCTCTAATTTAACTTTTCATTGAGGCACAATTTGTACCTGAGAAAAAGCTTAGATTTCTAGCACAGTTTAATGAGTTTTAACAAATGTGAATCCCCTTGTAACTCACATCCCAATCAAAATACAGAACATTTCAGTCAGGTACGGTGGCTCACGCTTGTAACCTCAGCACTTTGAGAGGCCGAGGTGGGAGGATTGCTTGAGCCCAGAAGTTAGAGACCAGTTTGTGTAACATAGTGAAAGTCTCAACTCTACAAAAAAAAATTTTAAAAAGACACAGAGTATTTCCGTCATTCTGGACAGTTCTTTTGAGGCCCCAATCCAGGTATTGTGCCCCTGTATACCGAAGTATTTTAGTGTATTTCCTAAGAACAAGGACATTCTATTTCATAATCACTGTGAAATTATCAAAAAATGGAAATTCATAAGGATAACACACTACTATTATCTAATCTATATTAGACTTTATTCATATTGTTCATTATCATTAATGTCTTTACAAGAAAAGTAAAAAAATTGTGGTCCAGGATTCAACAAAAGGTCCCACATTGCACTTAACCATCCTATCTCCTTTGTCTCCCTTAGTCCGGGACAGTTCCTCCGTCTTGCCTTGTCTTTCATGCCCTTGACATTTTGGAAGAGTACAGACAAGTTATTTTGTAGAATGCTCCTCAATTTGGGTTTGCCTGATGATTTCTCAAAATTATAGTCAGGCTCTGCATTTCTGACAGGACACTGTACTGCCCTTCAACAGGAGGCAGAATGCAGGTGCCTTCACTGGTGACGCTAACTGCAAGCACTTGGTTAGGGGAGGCGGCCAGGTTCCTCCACTGCAAAGTTACTACTTTTTCCTTTACAATTTGTAAGTATCTTATGGGGATATAGTTTCAAACTATGTAAACATCCTGTTTATCAAGCATTTATCCACTAGTTTTAGTGTTAGTTTAGAATTTTTGCTTGAAACAATTATGATGATGATTGTCAAATGGTAATTTTTCTAATTCCATCATGTCTTCTGCTCAAGGGAGACATTTTCTCATCTTGTTCATTCATTCATTCACATGTGGACCCACAGATTCTTATTTTACTCTATGGATTATAACCTGTTACTGTCATTATTTATTTTGATGTTCAGATTGTCCCAGTTTTGGTCAGTGGGATCTTCTTCAAGCTGGCTCCTGTGTCCTTTTGATATGTCAGAACTGGAAAATTCTCCCGGATGCTGAGATACCACGGACCCCATTTTTGTTTCAGAATAGATGTAATGTTTGTTAAATGCTTGTCTAAATAATGCGTCATTTGGCTACACTGCTGGGTATTGGGGCCAATGGTTGTCATGGCTGCCTGCCGCAGGGAGAGAGGTGAAGCAGATGTACCAGGGACTGCAGATGGAATGGGGGTGGTGCCCCCTCAGCACACAGGAAGGAGAAGCAAGGCCCAGACCTCAGTTGAATGCAGTGGCCTGCTGCTGGAGGTGCCAGCCAACAGTATGAATAGAGGGCACACACCAGACTCTGAAGCCAAGCCAGGCTGGTCAGTGCTGCTGGTGGAGATGCCGGGCCGACAGCATGTGCTAAGGAGCTCAGTGATGTGACACCACCATCAAGGGGAGTAAAATGGAACCGACCAGGCCAGTAGGGGCACGAGGGTCCCAGGGCAGTCTTGGGATCTTGGTTTGCCACTTTTAACTCTGTCTGCCCCATCTTCTCTCTGGCTATACTTTGCCTGTCTTAAAGTGCCAGTGTTACTCATTTCCAATTACTGGCCTGTCTTCAGTAGCGATACCAACCATCCAGCCATCATGGTTCTAAGGTTAAAAGAAGCCCAACATCCCTCTAAGTTCTGTCCCACCAACTGCCCCAACATGTTAACTAAATGTGCATGCACATGGACACACACACACACACACACACACACTCACATTCATACACACCCTCACAGCCCTATTCTTTACTTCAATAACTACCTTTACTACCATCTATTCCAAGAGAGTATATTTTATCTTTCCAACTCTATAGATTATGCTCTCTATTAATACATCATGTTTCTTTTGAATCTCATAGCATAAAACATGGAGCCTGTTACTCAGTAGACATCCAGTGATGGCTGCTGGTTGATCATCACTAAGGATCATTCCAAAACAGAACTAGCTTCCTCAGACAAACACAGCCAATGCACCAATGCCAAGTGGAACTGGGCCCAGGGCTATCTGTGATCCTCTAGACCTTGTCTGGGATGTTTCATGAGCCTCCCCACCAGACCTTCTCACGAACTTGGCCAACAAGGAAGAAATTAACTAATGCTCATTCCCACCTTCTTCTACCTTCCCAAGTAAGGTGTGGCTTAGTAGATGGACAGAAGGCAGGGAGACCACAGCTAGTCTGAGAACCTGGGCATTTAATTAGACAACCGTGACTCCACCTCTTTTCTAGGCAAGGAGAGCCCTTGAACGCTCACAGTTTTCTGGGATTCATACCTAAGCAGGGTTTAAAAAAAAAAAAAAAAGGCAGGGCTTCTTTTTTTTTTTTCTTTTTTAGGTCTCTGCTTTCATCCCAAGCCTGTTTGTTAATAAGGAAGGCTCTGTTTCACCTCAGTGAAAATTTCAAGCCTCGGTTATCTTTGTTTCTTTGCCAAACAATTGTCTTTTCCTCCCTTAGCTTCCAGATTTAAAACTGGTAAGGAACTCCTCTTTGGGGAGCCAATCTGCTCCTGTGACCACTATCCAGAGGAATTTTCTGGTAGCTGAGGAAGAGTGGACATTGCTCAGGCAACTCCACTTCCTTCTGTCCACCTCTGTGCTGTCCAACTTGGGAGCTACTAGCTACATGTGGCCATTTAAATGTAAATGTGAATTAAAGTTAAATTAACTAAAATTCAAAATTTAGTTCTTCTGTCACACTAGCCACATGCCAAGTGCTCAGTACACACATTGGCAAGTGGCTATTGTACCAATAGGACAAAGAATATTTCCACCATCACAATACGTTCTTTTGGATATCAGGGCTGGCCAATTGGTGCATCTGTTTCAAAGTAGAGAGCACTTGGGGTTGAGCCACTCGAGAACTTCCCAGAATGCTGTCTCCATGTGTACCCATGAATGGTGGTCAGGTACAGGGTATGTAGATCTGGGGGTGGGAGGTGGGAATGGAAGATCATTTGACCGTTATCCTTCTTTTACTGATCTTTTACGTTCCAAATATTTTGCATGCTTCATTTCTCAGCAAGTTGAAATATTCCCCTCAATATGGGGCCCAACTGCTAGCCCCTATTTTTTTTTCTTAACTTTTAATAAAGTAAACTTGATTTTACCAAAGATCCCTCTGTGATCAAAGATTCCCACTCATCATTACTAAGGGTCCCATGAAGAGAGATGCATGGTTGTAGGAGGTCCCCTCAGGGGATGAAGAGTTTGATTACTGCAGTGGTTTTCGGGGACAGAAAAACATGTCAGGGTAAGGGCTGGTCATTAGGGATAGATGGGAAGCAGTGGGAGATGAGAGAGTAGAACTCACAAATGTGCTCAAAAGCCCATTACGTGGAGGAACTACAAAAAAAGAAAACTCTTCAGAGCCTCCTTTCAGTATGGAAGTAATTCACGCTGGAGATAATTATCAATGACATTTAAAGGTCGTTTTTTAAAATAGTCATAGTTGCTTTCACTTCCAGAAGGCTGGGATAACTTTTAGGAACAATTAGATAAAGATGAACTCATTCAAGGTGTGAATATTCATGAGGGACCATAATGCCTATTTTGCCTTTACAGAAGTGAATCTTCACCATTAAAAATCAGGATCCTTGGCAATGGAAGGAAAAGCAGGACCCCACCCCCACCCTCCCCTACCACCACCACCAAAAACAATGACCTTGTCAAATTGTAGCATAATAGCTTGAAAAAGTAAGAAAAGATCATGGGGCAAGTTAATCATGAGGGTTGGGCAGGTAGAAAGAGATGGATTTCCTGTTCCAGGGAAGCCCCTGCCAAACCTGGAAGGGGTTAGCAAAGGGAGAGTTATTTTTAAGACTTGCAAAGTTTGAATTGGCTTAAATATAGTCCTTGCCTGGAGGCAGAGAAAAAAAAAATCCAGATAATAAAGGACCCACATGTCAGGGAAAAATCAGAAATCAAATAAAAGGATTTTTGGGGGGAGGCTTTATTTTCAGAGGGCAGTGTCCTGAACCAGAAAGTAGGAGACTTTTGCAATTGGATATGTTAATTATGGAGCCTCAGAGACAGGCTGGGGGCAGTGGGGCTGGAGGTAGCTCTACTCTCCACAGACAACAGTCATAGCCGTTGAAATGAACCATAGATATTTACTCACTCTTACGTAAAGTGTGAACAAAGGTATCATTTAAAACATTTTATCATTTTTTATTGATCTACAACATATCATTTAAGTAATAACCATGTGCTTTTCTGTATAGCGACTTCAAAAAAAAAAAAATTTCCTAGTGCCCCTTGTCAGCCAGATCACTGCCTCATATGTTCCTAATGCATTCCCATATAGAAACTCTGCTAAAGCCAACAGAAAGAGTGTAGAATGTGAAAGAGATTAAAGAAACACCTCACAGTGGAATCCCCACCCAATCTGTTTTCTGCAGGAGCTATCGTGGTTCCTCTACAGCTGTGCATCTAGAACCAGGCTCACCTGGAGGGCTTGGGAAAACTCAGATCCTGGGGCCTACCTCCAGAGTTCCTGATTCATTGGGTATGGGGTGGGGCCTGAGAATGTGCATTTTTCACAAGCTTCTCCCAGGGGAAGCTGACACTGTTGGTCCTGGAAGCTGTTCTTGAGAAACTCTGCTTTAAGGATTCCTATCAACCCCAGAAGCTGGCTTGAGGGAAAGTCAAGCTGAAGGGCCAGTAGGTGAACATCCTTCTCCTTGTATAACGGTACAAAGTGCAAGGCCTCATGGGAGAGCATCCTGGCACAGCTGCATGGCTCTATGGAGGAGCCATGGGGAGGGCTTCATTCTCAACAGATGATGTGCACAAGGTTCTGGGAGCCCCTGTCTGTGGTCCACATGGAGGTTGCCTGATGCAGCCCTAGGTGAACTTACTTAATTCTTAGAACTTACTTTTCTGGCTTTCTTCCTTCCATTTCTCCTGCTGCTCCTCCGTGCCTACTTTTCTGGCAGGGCCTAGTTTCTTGGCCCTGCAGATAATGGCACTGCCCAGAGAAAACCTGAGGTCTGGGTGGGTTTCCCAACCCAGCCCTGGCGATGCTGAGGCAAGGTGAGCTTTGAAAGTTAACCACTCTTGGCCAGGTATGGTGGCTCATGCCTGTAATCCCAGCACATTGGGAGGCCAAGGCAGGAGGATAGCTTGAGTCCAGGAGTTTGAGACCAGCCTGGGCAACATGGCAAAACCCAATGTCTACAAAAAATACAGAAATTAACCAGGCCTGATGGTGCACACCTGTAGTTCTAGCTACTCGGGAGACTGAGGTAGAGAATCAACTGAGCCCAGGAGTTTGGGGCTGCAGTGAAACATGACTGCACCACTACCCTCCAGCCTGGGTGACAGAATGAGACCCTATCTCAAGAAAAAAAAAAAAAGTTAACTGTTCTTGAGGAACCTTGAGCCGTATGTGGACACCTTATTCCTGAACTGGAATCTCTGTTGGTCTCAGGGCAAAAATAAGGTTGCCCTGAGACCAACGGAGATCCCAGTTCAGTCCATCTTTGTACCCCTCATTCTGTTTTCATGACTGTTCCATCAGACTCAGGGGAGGGGGGCAGCTGGCTGGAGTGGAAGCAGCAGGGGATACAAAAACTTGGGTTCAAGTACTCCATCTACTTTGGGAGACCCACGCGGTTGGTGATCTGCAGGTAACTGAACTTCTCCAAACACCAGATATCTCCTCTTGGAAACGATAAAACCCACCACCCCAGGCTGTGTGACAGCACAGCTCTGTTTCCCATTAGGTTCTGGAAACGAGTTTTCAGGAGCCCACGTTCCTACTGGCCAGGGGCAAGGTCATTACTATATCTGCAGTTCCCACCGAAAACCTGACTGGGCCCTTCCTAAAGACAGCCAATCATCTGACATCAAGCCCACCTGCGTGACTAAGTCTGTCTCCCCGCAGACACTCAGCCTCATTGCTTCAGAGAAAATGGCATCTTTGCAATTGGACCCAACGGCCCCTCTCAAGTTGCAAACTGACCCTCATGTTGTTTTCATTCTGCAGGAACTATTTTTCCTGGCATACGTGTAACATACAAAGAAAAAAATCCTTTGCTCTTTTAAAACATCCAATACAAAATAAGCGATTGTTAAGGCTCCAAACAGTCTGTTGTAGTTCTCTAGCATGCTCTAAAAACAATAAGCCACATGAGGGTGTGTGTTCTTTGGCCATAGCGTCTCTCCCAGGGTTGGTGTGAGTGTATTTTGTTCCTCTCATGGTCTCTCTCTTGCCGTAGAGCACCCTGAATGGGCATCCCCAGCAGACACACGCTGGGCTCCAGGGCTCTCCCTTTCAGCATTGATAGAGCACTCAAACAGCTGACATGATTTTCCAATGGATATGTGTTTTCTTCTTTTATTCTAAAACAAGGCTGGTGGCCAGTTCTGGATAATGAACTTAAGAAGATGGGGAAGTCTTCATTAGAACTTAGATATCGGCATAAAGCTGTCCAATGACCAGGTCTGAGGCAGATTTGATGTCCTGGGAGAATGGTCTGGCAAGTAATAACAGCTATTTTTCCTTGTGGTGTGTGGGAACTCCACAGCTTTGGCCAAAAAAGGGGAAGAAAAGGGCCCACAGCCCTTCGAAAGGCCATTGTTGCCCTACTGATTCATGCTTGTGCACTCAACCCATGCCCCAATCTTCCTCACCAGTGCTTGATGTCAGGTGGGAAGTGAGGGGCCTTGGGGGACAGAGTGACGAGCAGCAGGACCTGCAAACATGGAGCCTCTCCACCTGCGGAGCTCACAAGCCAGGAAAACACCTGTCAGTTCCTATGCTGTGATTTCAAAGTTTTGGCTGTTGTAGCCCTAAGCCAAGCTTCCCCAGTGACACATGGGAAGCCCAAATACTTAACCACGTTTGAAAACGGCACAGCAAGTTTGCTGAGTGATTTCAGCGACATTTTCATTGTTCAATCATGGATATTAATAATTTTCAACAAAACTCTCTGTGACACCCAAAAGCATGAGGCAACCTTATTTTTGCCCCGAGACCAATGGAGATTCCAGCTCAGTTCATCTTTGTACCCCTCATTCTGTTTTTGTGACTGTCCCATCAGACTCGGGGGTGCAGGGAGGCTGGCTGCAGTAGAAACAGCAGGGGACACAGAGAGGTGGGTTCAAGTCCTCTATCTACTTTGGGAGACCCACATGGTTGGTGGTCTGCAGGTAACTGAACTTCTCCAAACATCAGCTATCTCGTCTGGGAAATGATAAACCAATATTCATTCTCCTCCTTCACAGAAACGTCATGGTGACTGCATCAAAGTAACTGAAGCCGACAACACCATCTCATTAAGAACCTATGGCCGATCAGGCCCTTTAATGTGCTTTGCCTGAATTATTTATTTCCTGTAAGAAGCTTGTATTTTAGATATTACCATTTCCACTTGTCATGAAAAAGCGCTGAGCTCAAACAAATCAAGAAGTGACTTCACGGTCACACACCCAGCAGGTGGTCACACTAGAGTTCAAACTCAGGCAGCTGTAACTCAAAAACCCTTTCTCTAAAAATCTGAGGTGATACACGTAAAAATGCCCTGCAAATGATAAAGCCAGGATAAAGGTAAGCTGATGGGATCACCCACTAACTAGAAATGCTAATTAAAATAACATCTCCTGCATCTATGTTGTCAGAGAATGTGAGATTTCACTTAAGTGGGATTTTCCAAGTATCTAAGGCTTACCCCTAATTAAGAATCCACTTTTTTCTAATGCAGATATTTTTAATGGAAAATTTCCAGAAGTAATTACATGCGTTTTTGCTGTCGTAACTACACATGAACCAGAACTTAAGATTTCTAAAAATAACCCAGCCCATTAATGAGTATCAGGCACGAAAACGAGATATGACTGACAGGCATTCTCAGAGTCTGTGATGTGGGTAGAGCAACCCCCAAAAGCTGGACTTGTTAGTTTTCCCAGCCTACTTTTTCTTTTGGAATATTTTATTAGGAAAATTTTAAGATATGTATGAAAGTTGAAAAAATGTTACCCACCACCTAGATTCTATGATAACATTGTAAAATACTTGTTTTTTCACAAATATATTTAACTACCCACCCACCAATCTTTTTAAAAATACATTTCAAAATATATTGCCAACGTCAACACACTTTTCCCTGAATACTTCAGCAAGCACATCATATCAATATTTGTTTACAGTATTTTTCTGCTGAGATACAATTTAAAAACATACAATAAAATGTACAAATCTGAAGCGATCTGAATCTAGTTTTGACAAGGAATGCACCTGTGTAACCCAAAGCCCTATCAAAATAAAGAGTATTGCTGTGTCCCAGGAAATTCCTTGGGGCTTGTCCTAGTCAATCCCACTCTCACTTCCTTGGGATCCTACTTTCTACAGCTTTTCCTTTTCTTCCCTCTGCAGTCAACTGTCTCTTTACAAGTGTCAGAGGTTCTGTTTCTAATCTGTACCCTCATTTTATCTGCAACTATCTGGGTGGGATTGTGAGAGGGATTCTAAAGCCACTATCAGGAAACTGGATGGGTCTCAGGGTGGTCTTTTCCCAACAAAGATCTGGAAGCATCTGAGATATCCAGCAGCCTCATTTCCATATAAATATAGTGCAGTGCTGATGGATTGTTGCAAAGCTTTAGCAGATATCTCTCCACACGTGAGAGCCAGTGCTGATCTGCAAAAGAACAGAATGTCTACAAGAGTTAAAATTTCTGGCCGGGTGCAGTGGTTCACGCCTGTAATCCCAGCACTTTGGGAGGCCGAGGCAGGTGGATCATGAGGTCAGGAGATCGAGACCATCCTGGCTAACACAGTGAAATCCCATCTATACTAAAAATACAAAAAAATTAGCCAGGCATGGTGGCGGGCACCTGTAGTCCCAGCTACTCGGAAGGCTGAGGCAGGAGAATGGCATGAACCCTGGAGGCAGGGCTTGCAGTGCGCCGAGATTGCGCCACTGCACTCCAGCCTGGCCGACAGAGCGAGACTCTGTCTCAAAAAAAATAAATAAATAAAAATTTCTGTGTGGTAGTATTTCAATAGGGTTTTGAGAAGAAAGATAATGGCTCACTCAACCTTTTGGAGTTGTGGTGTTGTCACATGTGCTGTGATGTCTAGACATTGCTGAGATATTGACAATCACATGTTGAGACGTCAAGACATTTGCATGTTGTTATGTGTAGACATTCACAGGTTCAGATGTTGTAATATCCACATGTTAAGATACCAAGACATTTACATATTGAAGCTTTGAGGTATCCATAGATTCAGATGCCATAAAATTACCATGCTGAGACATTTTCATGTTGAGAAGTTGACATATTATTCACAGGTGGCATCTACATGTTGAAATGTTGAAGTATTCACATGCTGAAATGTTGATATTCACAGATTCAGCTGTTGATGTGACATCCACATGTTAAGATGTAGGGACATTCTCATGTTGAGATATTGGGTCATTTGAATGTTAAAGTTTTGAGATATTCATAGGCCCAGATGTGGAGGCATTTGAAGATTTGGTTGTTGAGATTTTTGCATGTTGACTTGTACAGACATCGACAGGATCAGTTGACTCATTCACATGTTGAGATGTTAAGACCTTCTCATTCGTGTCTGACTTCAAACATAAGATGGTATCAGCCAAACCCAAGATATAGATACTGATCATTTCTGGGCAATATCTGTCAAATTCTCCTTCCACACCTCTTTCCTGTCAGCACGGTGTTAGCACTGTTGGAGGTCTCCCCAGTTTCCATCCATGCCTATGGCTTCCTGCATCTTTCTGCCTGAGGATGTTCTCTGGCCCTAGGAGTGTGCTAAGCCTTTACATTTGCAGACTGGAGTGACAAACCTCAGGAGTGATCCTCAACCAAGGTAGGATGAGATTTGGGGGATAAATACCCCACCCTCCTCACCTATTAGTGCCTCAACACTGAGGGTTCTACACTGTCTCCCAGAGGGTAGTCACTGAAACTGAGCCCAAGCTGTCCTCAGTGGTAACACTCTCTATGGATGTTTCCTGGGATTACCTCCCAAACAATTTTGGACCTTAACTAAGCCATCCCCAAAGGACCAGTCCTGTCTCCAAACAGTCAGAAAGCAGAGCCAGAACACCCATCCCTGCTAAAAGAGACATATTTTTCTCTGCAGGCTGTCGGGTAACCATCTACAATCTGTAAGGGTGGCTGAGGCACCTGGGGCTGGGGACTTGTGCCTTGAGAAGCAGGGGTCACTGGGAGGATAGAAATCTATGGAGGTGCCTCAATCTCTATCAACATCCTTCCCAGACTGAGGACATGCTCATTTTCCCTGACTTTACCCATCTTCCATCACACAGGGACCTGGAAGGGCTGCTTCTCACCCTCCGCACCCAGATGACATGGGTGATGGGTTGGCAGCTCTCTTTTGGGGCAGCCCCCAGTATGGCTCCTCAGTGGGGAGAGAAGGTACTGAAAAGCTACACAGGCCATTCATAGGAAATATTTCCTGGAATCTCTGGGTGGGAATAAATGAAGGATTCTTTTAGGAACACAGAAATCATAAACACAGGAAATCTGAAAGAACAAGAACTTTTTTTTAATTGGGAAAACAATTCATCAAGAAAAACACAAATGGCACAGCTGTCGTGGAAAACAGTTTGGCAGTTCCTCAACAAATCAAACATAAAATTACTATATTGCCCCACAGTTCCACTCCTGGGAATATACCTAAAAGAGGTAAATTCAGGTGTTCAAAACCTGTACACAAATGTTCACAGTAGCACTATTTACTATAGGCATAAGGTGGAAACACCCAAATGTCCACCAATGAATGAACAGATTAACAAAATGTGATATATGCAAACAGTGGACTATTATTCAGTTATAAAAGTGAATGACGTACCGACACATGCTACAAAATGGATGAACCCTGAAAACATGATACTAAGTGAAATAAGCCAGACACAAAAGGCCATAAATTGTATGATCCCATTTATATGAAATATCCAATCTAGACTAATCCACAGAGAAGGAACACAGATTGGTGACTGCCGGGGGCTGGGGGCTGGGGAAGTGGGGAGCGACTGCTAACAGTTACAGAATATCCCTTGGGGTGGTAAAAGTTCTGTGATGTACTAAATACTACTAAATCGTACACCTTAAAATGAGTAACATAGTAAATTTTATGTTATGTATACTTTACCATGTTTTTTTTAAAAGGAAGATATAAGTCTGTGAAACTGGACACCTTTGGATTTCTTAAGTGTCACTGGACACTTTTTAGGAGCTGGAAGGGGCCTTCAAAATACATTCATCTGTAATGCCATTTGAAACTCAAGAAAGATGCAGGGCAGCTAAATGACTTGGTCAGGGTTGCAAAAAGTATCAAGAGGGGTCGTTTCCTCTGCTAGAGGCTCTAGTCTCCTTTTTCCCAAAATGAGACAAAGTTTCCACGGTGGAGGTCTATAACAGGCCATCCTGCAAGGAGCCCAGGGCCCAGGTGTGGCGCCGGTGGATGTTGAGCCCAATCTGAGACCACGGGGGCCTGCCCTCTGCAGCTGTCCCTAAGGTCACTCACTCACCTCCTTGCTAATGTATCACCTGCCTCAGCCCAAAGGCACCCCAGGTCACGGCCTGCAATCTGGATTTTTGACAGGAAAATACTAAACAGAACTGTCATGACTGGAATTTTAGGCACTTTAAATAATTAACTACGTGAAAATGAAGACAACCTTGGGGCATGAGGGAAAGCAACCCTGACAACGTATAGCTGAGCTGGAGGGCACATCTGCCTTCATTGGACCTACGGTGCTGGTAACCGAACTGAAAAGTGGTAAATGGTAAGTGATGATTAAAAAGCACAGGTTAGCAACACAGAAGTCGATATCTACAAAAACTCAATATCAAAATCATTAGCATGGCCATTTGGCAAAATTAAGGTTTGAAAGAACCAACACCCCCTCCCAGTCCAGCATGCTCTGGCAGGTTCCCTGGGATATCTGCGTGGCTTTGCCCATTATCTGAAGGGCAAGACAGCCCCTTCCCAGCTGGGGGTCTCTCACCCAAGAGGCAGGGGCTGGCCGTGCCCCGACACAGCAGGAGATACTTAGCGGACAATAACAGGATATGTATGTATCTCCAATTTCAGGACAGTAAGGACTTTTCAGTCAAGACCTGACACAAATCAACAAGAAGAAGAAATGACACATTGACTACATTAAAGTTTAAAGCTTCTGTATATAAAAAAACCACCACCAAAAACAGAAAAGACAAGCCATGGACAAAACATAATAACAAGAAAAAATTAATATCCATAATGCGGCAAGTTCTCTTACAGTTAATAAGAAAAAATAGGCAATGTTGATGAATAATCAATCCACAGAAGAGGCCGTCCCTATGCCCAATAGACTTGTGAACAGAAGCTGAACTTGATCCATGAATTTGCTTCCAAGGCTACTGGAACAAATTACCCCAAACTGTGTCCCCTAAAACAACAGAAATTTAGCCTCTTACAGTTCTGGAGGCGAGAAGTCCAAACTGAAGGTGTCAGCAGGGCCATGCCCCCTCCAGAAGCTCTAAGAAGGAACCTGTTCCTTGCCTTTTTCAGCTTCTGGGGGCTGCCAGCATCCCTTGGCTTGTGACTGCATCACCCCAATCTCTGCCTCCACCTTCGTATCTTCTTGTATGTCTAATCTCCTGCTGCCTCTCTCTTACAAAGATGTTTGTGATCACATTTAGGGCCCACCCAGATAATCCAAGATAATCTCTCCATTTCAAGATCCTTAACTGAACAACACCTGCAAAATAATTTACCAAAGCAATATTCACAGGTTCTAGGGATTAGGACCTTCTCTCTTTGGGGGCACAATTTATATTATTATAACCAGTAACCAGGGAAGGCAAATTAAAACCACATTGAAATACCATCTCACATCATCAGACTGCAGGAATTATTATTATTATTAATACAAAGTCTGAGAATATGAAGTACTGATGACCATGTAGAGCAGTAGGAACTTGCATCCCCTGCTAGTCAAAGTGTAAATCTATCGGAAGAACCATGCTGGAGAACAGTTTGGTAGAACCGGTAGATACCAAGGATGCACATACCTTATTCCCCAGCCATTCCACTGATAGACAAATTCATCCCACCAGGAGACACCCACAAGAATGTTCTGTGGAGTACTGTCATTGTGAAGAACTAGAAACAGTCCAAATGTCAATCAACAGCAAAATAGCTAGCTTACCTGTGGTAGAGCCACACTATAGGACACCAGGCCAATTGAGAATAAGTGAACTGGGGTCCCATACAGCAACACAGATAAACCTCACAAAAATAATGTCAAGAGGAAAAAGCACGTTGCAGGAGAGTACACATAGCATGATCTCATTCACTCCAAGTTTAAAAACATGCAGCTGATACTTGGCATTGTTCATGGGTACACACATTTGTGGAAAAGGCATAAGGATACACACAGGAATCACAAAAGACAATTCTAGTTAGTGGTTGCCCTTGGGAGAAAGGAACAGATTGGAATTGTGAGCAGTGACAAGTCTGCAGGGGATTTCAAAATACATTTGCAAACAGTTTATGTCTTAGGTGAATGATGAGTATATAGATATTCATTATGTTACTCCCTACATGTTTTTGTATCTGAAATGTTTTATCACTTTTAAAAAATAATTTAGGAGGTGGCGTATGCTGCTGGCAGGAGTGGTGACAGGTCACTCATCTCAGTGAGAATACCTGGCAAGTGGGAGAGTTTGGTCCTAATTCCAAGGGTTCTTAATCTGGGGTCTATAGACCCCCTAGGTAACTATGGGTAGAATTCAAGGGGTCTCTAAAGTGAATTGAGCAAAATGTATATGTTTTTAAATAACTTCTAACCCAAATGTAGCAGTTCCTTCTAATATGAATGTAGGCAGCACACCACACAGTGTTAGCAATTTCCATGACTTTATCATCAATGGCAGTCAGGTATTTTACAACCCATTACAATGTAGCAGGCATCTCAAAATAGCATTTATGCTCATCAACAATTCAAACTGACAGGAGTTATTAGGCCCACTTCCAGATCTTGCTACTAATGTGCGGATAAAGAAGCATATACATTCCTTCACCACTAGGTTGTTCATTCACTATAGGATGGAAATACCTGCTGTTGTTCTATTTTATGCTATGTTTTTAAAAACAAAATTCTTCACCAGAATGTCATGGAGTTAGAAACCCCTGCACATTCCAGAGGGGCTGGAGATTCTCCAAGGGTCCAGTGGTCAGGTCAGTGGCTAACACCCTGGGGGTCCCTACAGCTCCAGGTAGAGGGGCCAGAGAGAAGAATCAAATCACAATGCAAGGAGGCAAAGGAAGTTGCACTTGTTTATCTTAGCAGATGAAGAATGTTGAGCCCAGGAATTAAGATCACTTATTTTTGAAAGTGTCATCCTTCTTATCCTGTCTTCTTTCTGTCTCATTTTTTGGATTTTAATCAGTGGTTATCATGTGAAGTGTTCTGAACCCAGACATAAGTTTAACACAAGAACTGAGCTAGTGGATAAAATCTGCAAGTGGGCCTCCAAACCAAACAGAATGAAGGGCATAAAGGCTGAGTCTGTAATGCAGTGATTGGAACCATATGTAGCTTCCTCCCTTCTGATGCCATGTGGAGGACAGGCATGGAGAGCCGGCTGGGTTCCTGACTCAGCCCAGTCTGAGGAGTGGCACACAAGCCTGATAAGTCTGACCGGGGTCATAAGGAAGCCAAGATGAAACAGAGAACACGATTGCTTCTGTCAGGAAGCAGCCTTCTCTGATGCTAAGAGGCCACCAAGTAGGTGAGTTGGAGTTGGCATTTTTGCCTTACAGGGAAGAGCTTGGAGTTTCTGTACCTTGCTGCTGCCCAAAGAAGGAGAAGGGACTTATCTGAGGGGAGAGGCTGGCAAGAACCTAGCATGCAGTGGGAAAATTCCAAACTGTTTTCCAAGGTGGCTGTACCATCGTACATTTCTATCAACCATATATTAGAGCCTGGTTGCTCCACATCCTTGAGAAGACTTGGTATTGTCAACTTTTAAACTGAAGCCACTCTAGTGCAGTACTACTGCATGATCTCATGTAGTTTTAATCTTCATTTCCTAATGACTAATGATGTTGAACATCATTCTATGAGCTTACTGGGTCATACACACACACACACACACACACACACACAATTTTTTATAAAGTCCACCATTTATTGACCGTTTGCTATGTGTTAGGCGTGCTTCTAGGTGCTTTTTGAAAAATGAACTTTATTGAGGTATAATTTACATAAAATAAACTGCAGCCACTTGAAGTGTACAATTCTGCCACCCCTGGAAGTTTCTTGTCCTCCTCTGTAGGACAACCCCCTGCACCTGACCCCCATAACATCACTGAGCTGCTTTCTGCTCCTATTGCCTCGTTTGCATTTCCTAGACTCTTATACAACTAGAATCATAAAGCATGTACTCGTTTGTGTCTGGTTCCTTTCGTTTGGCCTGTTTTTAAATTGTTTATGTTTTTCTGTTTTCAAATTACTTATTTCTAATTATTTTTAAACTCAATTTTATTTTTACCCTGCAGCTTCAGCTCAAGAATAGTATGATGTCTGTGAGGTCTGTTCATGCGATTGTGGGTTTCAGGGGTGCATTCTTTGAAACTGTTGAGTAGCTTTCCATTGCATGGATGTGCCTCTCTCTGTTAATCCATTTACCAGTTGGAGGACCTCTGGATTTTTCTAGTTTGGAGCTATTAGAATAAAATTGCTATAAACATTCATGTGAACATCTTTTTGGTAACCACATATTTTCATTTATCTTGGGTAAATACCTAAGGGTGGAATGGCTGGTTCATATGTCTTATAAGAAACTCCAAACTGTTTTCCAAGGTAGCTGCACCATCTTACATGTGCATCAACCATATATTAGAGTCCAGAGTCTCCACATCCTTGACAAGACTTGGTATTGTCCGCTTTTAAACTTGAGCCACTCTAGTGCAGTACTATCTCATGGCAATTTTAATTTTCATTTCCCAATGACTAATGATGTTGAACATCCTTTTATGAGCGTATCAGGTCGTGCATTTTTATTAGTCTGGCTAATGTGATAAAGAACTCTGCTCAGGGGAGGTGCTTGCTTGTCTTCCTCTGCAGCCTCCTTGTGTTCAAGAAGTTTTTAAGATGCAAGCTCTTTATGCACAAGGATCATGTCTTAATAGTTCATGCATCTCTAGCACAGTTTCTGACACACTGAAGGTACCCAATAATTCTATTGAAAAAGATGAGCAAACAGATTCCAGTCAATTCTAGGATGTAATCTGATGACATACTTGTGACCTACTAAAGAGTGTAAAGCAGCAGCTTTCTCTAACTGAATGGCCCAAGACTACTATTTTTTTTTAAATAGCTATGATTAAACTGTCTCTCCTTTCATATCAAATCTTCAGCTTCCCCCTGCCTGTAGATGACCTACCTTCCAAACTGGTGATTTGAATCTACTGTGGGCTTGTTTGGGAAGCTGACAAAGAAGTTTGTTTTGACTTCTAAATTTACAACTGTATAAATACAATCATGCATCACTTAATGATGAAGACATGTTCTGAAAAATGCATATTTTGATGATTTCATGGTTGTCGAACATCATAGAGCTTCCTTACACAAACCTAGATAGTATAGCCTACTACACACCTAGGCTATGAGGTATAGCCTATTGCTCCTAGGCTATAAGCCTGTATAGCACGACACTGCACTGAATACTCCAGGCAACTGGAACAACATGGCAGTATTTTGTGTATCTAAGTGTATCTCAACATAGAAAAGATAATGCATTATGCTATGACATTACAACAGCTGTGATGTCACCAGATGATAAGGTTTTCTCAGCTCCATTATAATCTTATGGGACCACCATTGCATAAGTGGTCCATCATTGACAAAATGTTGGTACATGACACAAGACAATAAAAGCAAATAGGCCTGAGTGATGACCTTAAAGTCTTTAAAAGATGATTGTACAGGAAATTCCTACACAATATCTCTTCCCCACCAACAGCTGAGACTTCACATGTTGAAACAAGTGTCTCTGGTACAGGCAGCAATTTAACCTTAAGGTTCAATGCAGACTTGGGCTTTGGGGAGAGAAACCAAGAAAGAGAGATCGGGGTTCAAATTCCAACTCTTCTGCTTACAGTTTAGACCTTAGGAAGTTCCTGAATCCCTGAGGCTCAGAGTCTTCATTTGAAAATCAGGAAAAATAATAACGTGTTTATGGGTTGTTTCAATAATCAAATGAGGAGATGGGTGTAGAAGCTCTCCACACTGCACCTACTCACAGCAGCCGTTAATAATGTTAGTTTCCTTTGTCATGAGCCAAGAAGGCTTGGGTAGTTGCTGCCATTGGTGCTGGCCCATGTCTTTCTTAGTGGTTGGTACCACAATGCCAGCTGCTGTGAGTGCAGGGCTAAAGCTGAGACTCTCTGCAGAACTGCCCTTCATCAATAGGGCCCCCTGGATAGGGCCTCATGGAAGGCTGTACCCCCACTCTGCCCCTGGGGGCTTTCAATGACCGACCACTTTAAGTACAAATGCTAAGGCCCTTGACTCAAGAAAGGCAACTTTGGGTTAAGCCACAGAACTACCCCCTCCCCACCCCTCCCACTGACAATTGTTCAGGCCAAGGCTGAGCTGCCCTGCTACCCCCTCATCCTCCCTGTGCAGCCCCTCCCCTGCCCTGTCCTGTTTCTCTCCCTCCTTCATAGGTATCCCCTGAGAGCTCTCCCTCAATAAAACACAGGTTCCAGAGTCCTCCCCTCAGGCTCTGCTTCTAGGATCCCCACCTATGATACCCGGGAACTTGAGGGGCACCATTTCCTTCACAATGCATTAATGGCACAAAGGATAACTTTTTTTTTGTTTTTTGAAGCTGTGCTGTCTAACCACTGGAGTGTGAAAGCATCCCAGATGAAGGCATTTTCTACACATTCTGTGTTTGATTAAACCCATGGAGTCTCTGGATATTACTGTGTTCAGCCTGCTTCAAACTAACCACCTGGTGGAAACTGAGGTGAAATGCATGAAGCCTTGGGGAGTGTTCAGAAGAGAGCTGACAAAGCCAAACCTTCAGTCCAACTATCGATAAAAGATGCTGACAGATACCCCAGGAAAGGAGTCCTAGGGGAGACTGGGAGAGGAAAACGTTACTAACCCTGTTGTTGGACACACAAGGGCCCACAGGAAGCTTAATCACTTAGCTTAGGTTCCACAACAAAAATTGGAAAAGCTCTCCAAGTTGACTCGCAGGCCAGGACATAAGGCCAAGAGGGAAGGAGAAGCTGGGGAGGGGGATGGTCACAAAGTCAGAGGGAAGAGCTCTTGTTTCATCACACATCCAGACTTAGAGAAAAGCAGCTAAGCCCACAGGCAGGCAATGATACTGTCTGCTGATGATGTGAAGGTGAGATAGAGAGGAAATAGCAACAACGAGCTTCAGCTTTGCAAAAGTATTTAGGAGTGGGAGCTGATCCCCACATTTGGGTGTATAAGGAAATCCAACAATCTGAAGGGCAAATGAGAACTTCAGACTGTAGCAGTGACAAGGCCAAGGCTCTGGGGAGGACTGAGATAAGGTGTTGACATAGGGAACTGTCTCCTCTCTATCACCCTCCTAAGAGAACCTATGGAGGCCAGCCCTGGTCCTGGGCCATTGGCCACCATCAAAAAGACAGCCAAACATCAAAGCATCTAAGGACAGGTACTGTCAATAATGGAGGCTGGGCCATGGGGAAAGCCAGGGCATTAATATGTATAAAGTCCACAGGAGGAGAGAAAAGGTAAGCATCCCATCTGTCCATATTGAGAATTAAACTGCCAGTGGGACCTGGACAGAGGTGAGTGGAACATCCAGCTTGTGGTTCTACTCTTTCTTGGAGTTCTCCAAGATGGATGAGAAACAGCACAGTCTGTACCCAAGACAGACTCACAACCCATGGAACTCAAGAATTTGTCCAAGAACCTCCCTTCTTCTGAAGTAATCATTCAGTCTCCTTCTCCTAACAAAGGACAAATGAAAGGAAAAGAATATCAAGTATCTGCCTACATTGGTCTACCTAATCTAATCATTTCCATTAGATCATAACAGTTTCCTCTCCTATACGGATACCCATCAATTACCATGGTGCCCTGGAGCTCAAGATTGAGAATGATGCTACAATTGACTATTGATGTCTGGCAGGCACAGTGGCAAAGAGACAGCAACACATGTCTTTTTGTTTAGAATCTTCCAATAGATTCAAAAGCTAAACTAGTAAATGATACCATGTGTATGTGCATTTCAAAAAGAAATACCTTAATGTTTCCTAAATGCAATAGCACAAAAAATCATCATAAAAAGAAAGGCAGAAAGAAAAGGAAGGAGAAGAATGAAAAGAAAAACAGGAGAGTCAGAATTAAGAAAAGTAGGAGCAAACTCAGACAGAAATAAATTTGTAAAAGCAATTTTTCAAGGTAACTTTGATCTCATCTACCAAATTCTATTTTAATAAAGTGCTCTTTTTACCAACTACAGAACAAAATGAAATATCACATAAAAAAGTTATTTCCCATTATTCATATAAACTCCCTAGCTATGAATTCAGTCCTTATAAATAGCAGAGTGGGTAACTCTCAGTAATGCCTGGCTTAAGGTGGAGCTACTGCAGCCAAGAGCTTCTCTGCACTATCTTCTCCAGGACTCCTGGAGGCCTCCAATGGTGCCCATGCTCTCGAGGTTTGCTTCTCACCCTGCTGGGTCCCTGGTTGGACACGTCATTTACAAGGATTAGTCTTGTGACATGAGTGAGACAATAATTTCAGCTGAAGCTTAGAAACATATGCCACACAGTGGTAACCTGTGTAGGCAAAACACCAACCAGAGCAAATCAAAGGATGATAAAAACCAAAGCAGCCAGAGAGTTGGAAAGGAAGATTACTTGGGAGTCATTCAATCTGAGTTTGGGTTCCTCAGAAGTAGAGCTTAAGACAAAGATATATGTGAGGAGAAAGGGATAGCGAAGAAAGTAGCCAACAAAGGAGTCAACAAAGTAATTTATCAAGCCAGTTACTGCTGTGGGCAACTGAAGCTTCATCCTGCTGGGGGCCTCCAGAAAACCACACAGAGCATGCACCTCAGAGCCATCCCACCAAATAGGCAAGGGAACTGGGATATTTACACACTGACTCATCAGTTCTTGGTCAAGGACTTTTCTCAGGGGTCTTCATTCTCCTGGAACTTCTGGTCTGCTTTGAGGGGCAGGTGGTGTGGTCCTCTTAGGGATTGGAAGAGTCTCCCAAAACCCTCAGGCAAAGAGATTCAGGTTCAGGCAATGGGAGGCTCTGGTCATACATACTAAGTAGTAAGGCCTAAGAGATACGAACTAGGCGTGGACAGTGTCTAATACACAACCCAGTCCTCTTAGTCTGCAGAAGGGGACACTCAGCTAGTGTGGCTGAATGTTAGTCTAGAGGCACAGAGACAGGAGACTGATGCAAGGAGAGAGGATTGCTTGAGGGAGCGATTCTGTAGTCGCCCAATGTGGAGTCAATGCAAGTATGCTGGCTTGTTCCTATGGAAGTTTAGGAAAGAACTTCTTAGAGAAGAAATTTAGAAATTGTGTCTTGGAAAAAGAGTCTTACAATTTACCAAGTATGTATTGCTCGGCAAGTATGTATTGCTGGGCTAGCCTACACAGAGGAAGGCCCAGAGCACCTGTTCCTAAAGGAACAAGTACTCCAGGGAGAAGTGAGGCTGGGGGATGCAGACAGACAAATTGCATATGAAGCAGGATGTGCTGGGTGTCACGTGGAAGGGAAACCTAAAGTATTCAGACATTTACCTGAGGGAGAAATTGTCTCTGGTGATATATAAGAAGCATGATACACAATGGAGAAGAGTTTGACCAGGGCAGATGGAGAGTGGATTGTGAAACAGACCTAGCACAGACTGACAAAGCTTACTCAATAAACAGCAAGCAGTCTGTGTGTGCACTCCATGCACTCCTGGGCATATCCTGGAGGATGGAGACTGTAAGGTGACACAGGCGGTTAGGGCCTGATGAGGCCTTAAGCACCAAGCAGAGGAGTAGCTCTGCCATTTGAGAGGCCAGAGATACATGATGTTAGACCTGCTAAAACACAACTCTATCCATCTATCAGGATGTTATTAGGCATTGGGGGCTGGAACTGGGGTGGCAGCAGCACAAATAGCAAGGAGGAATGCAAGCAAGAGATAAACAGGGTGGCTAGAGGGAGAGGCCGAATATGCTTCAGATGCTCTGACCAACAGAACTTTCTGTGATGATGGAAATGCCCTATACCTGGACTGTCCGATTCAGCAACAGTTCACTGCCTGTTACCGACTGACAATGGACCTCCAGCTATGACTGTGTTTGCCACATGGGGGAGAATCTATCGGAGGTGCTAAAATAAGAGCACAGAACCTTCCAATGATCTGAGAATTCTCAATTCTCCTTGAAGAAAGCAAATCATCCTCCTGGGGCCCATCTGAAGTGTGAAACGCCTTTTGCCAGCCCATAAAGAATGTTCAGAGTGCCACAGTGTGAAACCGAAACCCCACATCAGGGAGCCCTTGGCTTCCAGCAGAACCCGAACAGACATCCTCGGGGAGCAAGGTCAATTGGCACCTTGTTGTGACCTGCTTGGGGAACTGCCTGTCGTCGGCTGGCAGCCCAGCCACAGATCACTAGCCAAAAATGGCACAACAGTTGACTGAATCAGAGAGAAACATTCAGGTCAGCACCAGGAAAGGTTTGGAAGCAGGGCGAGGCACAGAGCTCCACATGCTGGCTGTTGTTTAATTGCTTTGACAGACTTCCTCTCTCTTCACCTTCACAACAACCCCATCAAGTAGGTCTCCTTATCCTCACTTTGCAGATGTGAAGTCTGAAGCTTAGTTGTAACTAATTTCAAGTCCCAGTATTTCTCAGCAACGGGCCAGAGGGGACTCAAACACAGAGTGACCAACCCCTGAACCGTGGCCTTCCACTACACCATGCACTACCTCAAACACAGTATTTTCCATTTCTATAACGTCACCCTTTTGTCTTTCAAACAGAACTCATTTTTTAACAAGCAAATCATGAATTCTGTTCCAATTTATTTTGTAAGTTAATAATCACAAATACTAATTTTTAAAACTCCAATCTACATAATTTTTTCTTGTCATTTGTCAAGAGACCTTAAAATAAGGTCTTCACAAATTTAGAGTGGTTTTGGGAAAAATGAACAGAATGTACCGAGTTCCCAAACGCTCCCCCGATAACCAGTTTCCCCTGTTACTAACATCTTGCATTGGTGAGGTACATTTGTAACAACAGATTAACCAATATTGATACATACATTAACCGAGGTGCATGGCTAACATTAGGGTCAGCTTTTGATGTTCTACATTTTATGAGTTTTGAAAATATGTAATGTCACATATCCATCATTACAGTATCATAAGAGAATGGTTTTGCCACCTTAAAAACCCTCTATACCCCACCTAGTTATCCCTTCTTCCTCCCTCCCCCTGGACCCCCAAGCAACTACTTATCTTTCTACTGTCTGTACAGTTTTATATTTTCCAAAATGTCACATAGTTGCAATCATACAATATATAACCCTTTCAAATTGGATTCTTTTGCTGAGCAATATGCATTAAAAGTTCCTAAATGTCTTTTTGTAGCTTGATGGCTCATTTCTTCACATCACTGAATGACATTCCATTGTATGTCTGTACCATAGTTTGTTTATTTATGTATCTGTTGAAGCACATCTTGGTTGCTTCCAAATTTGGGGCTGTCTATCCTGTTCTATTAGCCTATTTGTCTATTCTTTTATTGTTTGTGTGTTTAAACAGTGATCTTTATATAATTACTCTTTTGTTTTATTACTTTTTATTTCAATAGGTTTTGGGGATCAGGCGGTGTTTGGTTACATGAATAAGTTCTTCAGCGGTGATTTCTGAGATTTCTGTGCACCCATCACCCGAGCAGTGTACACCGTACCCAATGTGTAGTCTTTTATCCCTCGACAACTCCCACCCTTTCCTCTGAGTTCCCAAAGTCCAATATATCATTCTTATGCCTTTGCATCCTCAGCTTAGCTCCCACATATGAGTGAGAACATACGATGTTTGCTTTTCCATTCCTGAGTTACTTCGCTTTGAATAATAGTCTCTAATTCCACACAGGTTGCAGCGAATACCATTATGCCATTATTCATTCCTTTTCATTATGCCATTATTTCATTCCTTTTTATGGCTGAGTAGTATTCCATGGTATATGGTGTGCATATATACCATATATATATACACCATATATACACACCATATATATATATATATATATATATACACACACACATCATATACACCATATATATATATAGTTTTCTTTATCCATTCATTGATTGATGGGCATTTGGGCTGGGTGCATATTTTTGCAATTGCAAATTGTGCTGCTATAAACATGCATGTGCAACTATCTTTTTTGTGTAATGACTTCCTCTGGGTAGATACCTAGTAGTGGGATTGCTGGATCAAATGATAAATCTACTTTTAGTCCTTTAAGGAATCTCCACACTGTTTTCCATAGTGGTGGTACTATTTTACCTTCCCACCGACAGTGTAAAAGTGTTCCCTTTTCACTACATCCACGCCAACATCTAGTATTTTTTTATTTTTGATTATGGTCATTCCTGCAGGAGTGAGGTGGTATTGCACTGTGGTTTTGATTTGCATTTACCTGATAATTAGTGATGTTGAGCATTTTTCCAAATGCTTGTTGGCCATTTGTATATCTTCTTTTGAGAACTGTCTATTCATGTCCTTAGCCCACTTTTTGATGGGATTGCTTGTTTTTTTCTTGCTCATTTGTTGGGGTTCTTTGTAGATTCTGGATATTAGTCCTTCTTTTACCAATACCACATTGTCTTGATCACCGTAGCTTTATAGTGACTGTTGAAGTCTCATAGTGTCAGTCCTCTGATTTTGTTCTTCTTCAGTATTGTTTTGGTTATTCTGGGCCTTTTGCCTTTCAATATAAACTTTAGAAGTCACTTTGTGAATATCCACAAAATAAATTGCTGAGATTTTTACTACAATTGCATTGAAAGTATAGAACAAGTTGGGAAGAACTTGACTCTGACTCTTCCTATTCATGAACATGGAATATCTATCTAGTTCTTTTTTTGATTTCTTTCATCAGAGTTTGGCAGTTTTTTCATATCAATCTTGTATATATTTTGTTAGAATTATAATCTTCCAATTCTCCATTCCTGGCATATAGGAAAGCAATCAACTCCTGTGTCTTTGTATCCTGCAACCTTGTTATAATTACTTATCAGTTCCAGGAGATTTTTATCGATTCTTTGAGATGTTCTACAGGCAATCGTGGCAGCTGTGAACAAAACCAGTTTATTTATTTCTTCCAAATCAGTGTGTCTTTTCTTTGCTTTTCTGGTCTCACCACATCGTCTAGGGCTTCCAGTATGATGTCAAATAAGAATGATGAGAACGGACATTTTTGCCTTATTTCTGATCTTAGGGGTAAAGTATCTAGTTTCTCACCATTACTTTCACTGTTAAGCCCTCCATGTGACGTGCAGTAGTAGGTGCTCTACTCATTTTCCCTTGGCATTCAATCTTCCTTGTCTGGGAGATTTCTCTGGCCACAGACCAGGCTCCATCCATTATGTGGAGAAGCCAGGAGTGCTGGGGAGTTAATTTCTCCAGAAGCAACCGTCAACCAATAGCAGACAGGAGTTGGTAAATAAATGCTCCACACTATTCTCAGCTATTCTGGGAGACAAGCCTGTGGTATACTGTCTGCAGTGTCCCAGTCCTCCCTTCCTCCCAAGCCACTGAGTGGGTTGAATCCCCATTGTCCACAGAAGTGACTTACTTATTATCACATCTTTTTTGGCTTCCTGCCCTTGCCTGTCTCACTTCCCACTCCGCTACCAGTGCCTCTTGCAACTACCTCCTAAATAAACTACTGAATTTAAATGCTAGTCTCAGAGTCTTTTCTTTGGGAACCCCAACCCAAGACCAAGCCATGTACATATGCAGTTATGGTTTCACTCTATCTACAGGTGTAAAAGGCTAGGATTCAGAATGCTGACAAGTACTGCTCAGAGACAGAGTATCATATCCACTAGAAACCCAGCTAGTCATATATCTCAACCATATTATTAAACTTCAAAAATAATGTGGTAGTAAAAAATTAAGGAAAGTAAGAAGGTAAACACATTTTAAAAAATGAATTAGCAATACACTTTATTGTAGCTTCAACATGTTCACTGCTCTCTCCATCATCCACCATTGTTCTCTTTATTCACTGAAGGAGGAGGTGTTCACAGATACTCATCTGCTTTCCCCAAATCAGAAACCAATGTTCAGAGGAAAAGTCTACCATGGTTCTTTCTAGGTGCAGAAACCAGGGTCTATTACTAAGGTCTGAAATATTTCCAGATCATTACTGGCTACAGGTGAGGTCCACAGGAAATATCACCCAATGGCTTTGGAAAACAAGTCCGAGGCCAGGCCCTTTATGCTCTAACATTTCCACCAGGCGTATATCACCTGTAAAAATCATGTCCTAATCCCCTTTTCCTTTTTATGAGTGAGACGCCTACCAACTGGTCCATAAGGCCCTCTATAATCTGGCTTCATTGAATGAATCCAACATTATTTCCTAACACTTTCCAGGCCCTCTTTCTGCTCCAACTAGAACTGGCTTTAAATCTTGAGCTCAGAAGAACTGCCTCACTTGGTGCCACCCTCTCATGGCAATGCCCTCCTGTCTTCCCTCTGTCTGCACAATTCCAAACAGCCCCACAGAGACCCTATACTCCATGAAGTATTACTTCCAACTCACCATTTTTTTTTTCTCCTTCAATTCTCAGAGAAGTAAGGCTGTACATTTCTACTGGGTGCAAAACAATATCTGCCATAATGAGGAGATATGATAGACTAAATTATGAAGCACTCACTATGCTCCAGGTGAGGGGTCTAATTGCTTCACATGTGTTAACTCATTTAACCTTCCCCCATACCTTGGTCCTTTTATTATCCACATAGTACACATGAAAACACATAGAGTAGGTGACGTAAACTGACTTGCCCAAGGTCACACAATTGAAATGGTAAAGCGAACTTAAACTCAGGTTGTGTGGGTCAAGCAAACTGCTCTCAATCTCAGTGGTACATTGCCTTGATAACCAGTCAGCCATTTGAATGTGGTCCAGCTGGAACAGCCAGCCAGTTCCAGAACAAACTATGGGCTTTCACTACTCCATGCCTCCACAAATGCTACTCTCATTCCTCTGGATGATGCTTCTGCCTTTTCTTTTTCTTTTTCTTTTCTTTTTTTTTGAGATGGAGTCTCGTTCTGTCACCCAGGCTGGAGTGCAGTGGGTGATCTCGGCTCACTGCAAGCTCCGCCTCCTGGGTTCATGCCATTCTCCTGCCTCAGCCTCCCGAGTAGCTGGGACTACAGGCACCCGCCACCACGCCCGGCTAATTATTTTGTATTTTAGTAGAGACAGGGTTTCACCATGTTAGCCAGGATAGTCTCAATCTCCTGACCTCGTGATCCTCCTGCCTCGGCCTCCCAAAGTGCTAGGATTACAGGTGTGAGCCACCACGCCCAGCTCTTCTGCCTTTTCAAACTCTTACACATCCATCAAGACCCACCTTTGATGTTATCTCTTCCGTCAAGCCACCTTCATCTGGCAGAATTAGCATTTCTTTAAAAAATGCCAAGAGATACAAAGATTAAAATAAAAAGACACTCCTTCTTCCACTAGAAACTCATTCTTAACATTTGGTACATACATTTCCATGTTGCAGCTTGCTTTTTGCACCTGAAACAGTTGACATAAATAAATTCCCATGTCATTCAATATTCAACAACCTAATTTATAATGAGTTCCCCATATTCCAGTGTATGATTGCTGTATAATTGAATATGATCTTAAACATCTGATCTGTCCAAAGATTAACATGGTCAACTCAGCAGAAATTTGCCATGATGAATGCCTAGGACCCGATTTTTGGAACACTGGCAGAGTATAGGTCCCATGGTTCTGTTCCAGTTTCCCACAGTGCTTGGGCAAGACATAAAGATGGATTTATCAATGGATCCACTCTGGCCAATGGCCTAGTCATCTTTGCCACTGCCAGTATTTTCTCTCTTGGCTTTAAGCTCCAGGAGAACAGATAGCTAATTAGCTTAACTCACTGTATAGGGCATTACATTAGGACATTTTTAAAGACTGGCAAAAGGGAACCAGATCCACAAACAATATTGTTACATGACTATTCCTACAGGTACAAATCAAAGTTGGTGCCCCACCTTAAGTTTCCATATCAATCTAATGCAAACTGACATTTCAACAATAACAACAACTAGTATTTTATAAAGTGTTAAAGTGCTTTTAATGCTATCTCATTTACTCTTCAAAAATACTTCAAAAATAGATATTGTATCTACAAACGTGGCCAGTGAATTGCAGCCAGATGAGTCCAGGGTCAGAAACACATAGAGACAATGACAAGGACACAGCAGCTGGCACTAGGAGCTGCCCATTGCAGAGGGCATCCAAGATCTGCCCGTCACAGAGATTAGATGGTCATACCTTCATTGGCTTCAACTTCTTCATTTGCAGAATGAAGAACTGAGACAGAGGATATCAAAAAGGCTGTATTCTGTGGGTCTATGGAATGGGAAACTGCTGCTATTTGGGGGACTTCTGCAAGTCTCTGTTTAATTCCAAATTAGCGTCCCTGGGTGGCTGGGAGTTGTACCCAGTTGCTGAGTGAATAAGTGTTTACTCTGTCTTGAGTCCTGAGTCCTTCCTAGTGTGACACTATATTTACACCTGGAATCTGTGAAGTAAGCAAATGACCTTGTTTCTGGTAAGGTGTTACAGTGCAGGCTTTAAGGGAAAACAACAGAGTGCTTTACTGCCTAGAATCCCTCTAGAACACACCCCACAGGCACAGTGGATGGACTAGGTCCAGTTCCCAAACCTACGTGATCCTCAGATGACCTCTGGGCCTTTTATAAAATACGGATTCCTGGACTCCACTCCTGGAAATTCTGATCTGGTATGTCTAGGCAGCTCCCAGGAATCTGTATTTTAGGAATGGCTTTCCCGGGGATTGTCACAAGCCCCTGAGAACTTCTGAATAAGCTAACCTCTCCAGGCTGCTGTCAACCTAAAATGCTTTGCTGGTTTGCCTACTGTGGTGGGTCTGCACCTGGAAGACTCAAAAACTCCCCCTACCCAGACCACATCCCAAACCAATTAGTTCAGCCCCTCTGGGGATGGTTCAGGCATCTGTACTTTCAGAATTCTCTGGGCCATCCCAGCCAGACCTTGGTGCACTCATCCTACAGGTAGGAGGGAAGAGTTTACATGCAAGCAAGTCAAGAGTCCTGAACTTGAACTGTGGTTCTATCATTCACCACGTACAAGTCACTGCCTCCTGTACAAGTCAGCTGCTTCACAAAAGGGGCCCAATGAGACCCCCTTCATTCCGTGGTGGTGGGGATAACATGTTCTGCACACAAATTACCCTGTGCAACTGTGTTGCTCCCTCAACAAATCACATCATACAACTGTACTTTTCATATTATCACTTTTGTTATAAACAGAAAAACTAGATGACAAGATAAGAGGCAGAAATCTGAGCTCATCATGTTATTTCTAGATGTTTATTTGAAACACAGGAATCTAAGTTGCCAAGTGGTTCCCAACCTCATGTTGGAGGACCTGGGAATGCCTGATCCCCAAATTTTGTCACTGGCCTCTCTTCACCCCACTCTTCCTCCCTGCCCAGGCTGTGGGGATGGTGTAAACAGGAAAGTGGGGTGATGCAGTGAGAAAATCCATGCCTTTTATCACGACACCATCTGCATTTGTTTGCTAGGGATGCTGTCAAAAACTACCACAGACTGATTGGCTTAAACCATGGAAACGTATTCTCCGACAGTTCTGGAGGCTAGAAGTCCTAGATCAAGGTGTTGGCAGAGCTGGTTCCTTCTGAGATTGTTAGGGAGAATTTGTTTCATGCCTCTCTCCAGCTTCGGATGGTTTGCTGCTAGGCTTTGGTTTTCCTCATCTTGCAGGCACAGCCTCCCAACAACTGCCTTTATCTGCACATGGAGTGCTCCCTGTGTGCATGTCTGTGTTCAAATGTTCCCTTTTTATCAGGACACCTGGCATGCTGAATTAGTACGATACTAATAAACTCATTTTAACTTAATTACCTCTGTAAAAACCTTATCTCTAAATAAGGTCACATTGTGAGTTACTGGGGGTTAGGACTAAGACGCCAACATATCTTCTTTTAAGGGACACAATTCAATCCACAACACCATCCCAAACCTGAACACCTGAGCCCACCCCTTGGATCTCCCACATGCCCCAAGTCCCAGAGACAGAAGACAGGCTGCCAAGGTGCAAGGTCCTGGTTGGAATGTTACTTCATCAAACATCTCGTTTCATAAACTGCCAGAAGGAATTCTTTTGCAGATTATATGGAACTCACTCAATTACCTTCTAGAATTCCTCTGCCTTCCTCCCTTCTTCTCTCTACCCAATGTGCTGTTGGTTAAGCCTAATTTATCAAACATGCTTAGTAAAATGTTACTGGCTTGGAGAGGTGTCCATGTGTATCTGACGAGGGTTGTCTCCAGGTTACCCTGGTACCCCATTTCCTGGTTGGTTTCTGGCCCTCAGCCCCCAAGTCTTGGCAAACTTCGAAGCTTTGGGTTAAGGACACACTTTTCCCCAGCAGGTAGATCAGGGTGGTATCTCTCTAAAACATCATGTGGGAGGCAATGTGAAATGCAACTCCAGCATTTACTTAACAATTTCTGTTTCTTCTAGCACTGTCATACTTTGGGTTTAGTTTTCCTAACCTGTTTCTTCTACTTTTCCTTATAAAATGAGCAATATTAGAATTCTTGAACAGCTACATAAGTGAAATGACATTTTTCTCTTTTACAAATGGTTATATAGACTGAGTGATAGCTTAGGAATTAATATTCTTACTGATTCTTCATCAAGTGCATTTATGTACATGCTTCCTTCTGTGGTACAAACACCCACAGATGCTGCACAAGGGGAAAAAAAAAACCAGATACCTAAAAAATAACTGCCCTCCACTCAAATGTAGCCCAGATGGTAAGAATGAGGACTGAATGCAATGATCTGAACTGCAGCTCCGGCCCGATGAACTCCCCATGGAATTATAACAGGGAGGGTATAAAAGGAAGCTCTGGAAGCATTCAAATTAATTACAAACAGAGTCAGGCTTGTTGGGAGCTATGTGTCCAAGAATGCTTCTCCACGACTCAGCAAGTTCACAGCTCTTCTGAATCTTGGCAGTGTCCTTTTGCTGAGGACCAGCTATCCCATTCAAAATGTGGAACGTCCCTGTGTGAATCAAAAATGACATCTCTGTGACAACCCATGGATGTGCTAAAACTAAGCCTTTCCAGCCTTAAAAAAAGGTAATAGAGACTCCTTTGAAGAGGTGAAACTCCTCATATATGGTGGGGTCAGAGTCATAAAAATAATCGTGCTAATAGCCTCTATCATTGAGTGAGGGCTTATTCCACACACACAGGTAAGGTGCTTCTCAAGCCCATGCAATCTTCGCAGCTCCATATCATAAGCCCTGTTATTACTCCCATTTTATTGATGTAAAACCTGAAGTCCCTTGAGGTCAGCATCTTGCCCAAGGTCACATCTGCATGTAAAGGAGCCAGATTTCCATGTTGCATTTTACTTCAGAGCCAAGCTCTTAAATGCCTCATACATCTCAACAGTTCATCCAAACAACCGGCTGAAATAGAACAGGCACTGTGATCATATGGGCAGGTTGCACAGGAGGCCTTGATCCCAGAGGCCAAGACAATGCACTGAGCAGATACGATTCTCACTTCTCCAGTGGTCTCAGTGGCAATCTGCAGACACAGCCTCAGGGAGGTCCACACATCTGAGAAGTGGAGGACTTGAGGGCTCCTTCATAAACCAATCCAAGGGCTGTGGAACTTGTGAGTATGTCAGAAGAAGAAATCCGATATGCAACCAGTCAACAGGCCCCAAGGTTTGCCGACTCTGTCACACAAGAGACAAACCCTGGGAGGCAGGACCCAAATTAACCTCCTGCCATGTCAGGGGCTCTGCTGACCAAAGCCAGAGCAAGAGTGACAGGGCAGGGGAGAGCTTGACTTTGCCATGTGAAACTTCCTAATGAAAAGCTTTGTTTCATAGCTTCTTTCTATTAAAGGAAAAGAGTATATTTTTTATCATCTTGGTGAAGGGGCCAATGTGATAGATAATTACAACATTTTTTTCTTCCCAGTTCTCCATTCATCCCTGTATCCATGCCCTTTGCAATTGGATTTTTCTCCTCCCATCCTGTGGTGCCTCTATCCCCTGAAGATGGGCCATCTTTGTGACTTGATATGGGCAAGATAATTGAAGGAAGTGATGCTGTGCCACCCCTGCCACCACCCTATGAACAAGTCTCAGCTGGCTACTGAGTGATGAGAGGCAAGTGCCAGCCAAAAGCCAGCCAACCACAAGACATGCGAGGCCATCCTAATCGAGCCAGCCCCAAGCTGACCACCAGATGATCATAGATGCATGAACAAGCTCAGCAACCACCAGCTGATCCTGGCCCAGAGCAACATAACTGCCCAGCTGACCTATGGACTCATGAGCCATAGTAAATGCTTAGCGTTAGAAACAACCATGTTTTAGGGTAGTTTGTTATACAGCTGTAGCTAACTGATACAATAGGGTTCCCAAGGCATAAATGGAGAATCTTTCCCCAAGACACATGGCAAATATGAGCTTGTTCTGAGCTCATAATAAGTCCATCATCTTATTTACTAAAACATGCTGCTTCAAGAAAAAGTATCATGTGTGGACTTTTATTTAATTAATTAATTAATTTATTTATTTTGAGATGGAGTTTTGCTCTTGTTGCCCAGGCTAGAGTGCAATGGTGTGATTTCAGCTCACTGCAACCTCCGCCTCCCAGGTTCAAGCGATTCTCCTGTCTCAGCCTCCTGAGTAGCTAGGATTACAGACATGCACCACCACACCTGGCTAATTTTGTATTTTTAGTAAAGACGAGGTTTCTCCATTTTGGTCAGGCTGGTCTCGAACTCCTGACCTCAGGTGATCTGCTCACCTCAGCCTCCCAAAGTGCTGGGATTACAGGTGTGAGCCACCGCACTCGGCCGATGTGTGGACTGTTAATATGTATGAGGTACTAGGAAATGCACTTTTAGTCCCTTTGTAATTGAATCCTCACAGCAACATTATCTCAGCAGCCACACACAAGAAATGGGATTTAATATTCTCATATGAAAGATGAAGAAACAGACTCAGAGACGCTAACATGAATCCAAGGGCAACTTATCCCAAGCTCACATGCTTACAGAGTATGCTTGAGAAGTTCTGTCTCTGTAATCAATTAATATGATGTGCTGGGATTTAAAATTTCCATCATGGCCACATAGCATGTTCGTGTACATTTTATAAAGAGGAAGTTTTGTAAGTAGTAAGCCCTACCGGTTTTACCTAGTCTAGGAGAGGACAAGCATAGGCGAATCTAACGTGGCTCTCTGTGCCAACAGGAAGGAGTGCTTTTCTCCCTGTATAAAAGTCAAAATAAGAGTCCAGGGCAGGAGGGGGTGGGGGGCGGGCACAGTGGCTCACGCCTCTAATCCCAGCACTTTGGGAAGCCAAGTGGGGGCAGATTGAGGCCAGAAGTTCAAGACCAGTCTGGCCAACATGGTGAAATCTGGTCTCTACTAAAAATACAAAAATTATCCAGGTGTGGTGGCAGGCGCCTGTAATTCCAGCTACTTGGGAAGCTGAGGCATGAGAATCGCTTGAACCCGGGAGGCGGAGGTTGCAGTGAGCCACTGCACTCCAGCCTGGGTGACAGAGTGAGACTCTGTCTCAAAAAAAAAAAAAAAATACCCAGGGCAGGAGTCAGAAAACTTTTTCTACAAAGGGCAAGGTAGTAAATCTTTTAGGCTTGGCAGGTCAAACAGTCTTGAATGCACCATTCTACCACAAAAACAGCCACAGATAACACACAAACCAACAGGTGTGGCTATGGGCTATGTCCAGTAAACCTTTCTTCACAAAAACGGGGCTAGTTTCCTGAGCCCTGGCCTAAGGGACAGAGAGAGAAGAGGGGAAATACACAGTAATGCTGGTGCCCTCACTCCCTGGAGTTAAGAAACAACAAGTAGTCTATTAAAGTCTCTTACTTCTAAGTGATATCTGAATCACCCATTGTTATGTTATGACAGAAATGACTAATTATTTCTTACTGAACATATTCATCTTGATGGACTTGCAATTATGTGCCAGGGATGCTGTGTTAAGGAAGACCCAGGGGCTCATATGGTGGGTCCACATGAAAGGGCACTGTGATTGATTAGCAATGTCTGTCTTGGGCAAAATAAGGGAGAAAGATGGCATGAAATGAGTCAAATATCCCACACACTAGTCATGTATGTTCTACATCATCATTACCCATTTTCTGTACAAATTAATTGATGCTAACTCAATTTAAAATGAATTGTTGATCGTGCAGGCTGCTTTTCAGAAACAGGTGTGAATAATCGTCTGAATACCCTTGACCCAGTGATCTGATTGGCAGCTTCAATCATTTCACCTTAAAAGTCAAGAGCTGGTCAATACACTGAAGCTGGAAAGGACTAGGCAAAATTGCGTAACCATTACTATCTTCAAATACGGGCATTGAGCTGGAGGCATAATTCCAGTAATCCCCTTGCAACAATATTTACCTGAGCAGCCTTTATCTGGGCTAAGTCAAGCACTTGGGCAGTCCCACAGGAATGGATTCCTTATCACTGAAGGCTCTAGCAATTACTCTTCTCTGTGTGCAGAGCTAGGATGCAGGGCCAACAGCAATTTCCTACAGTGGTCCTCGAAAAACCTGTTGAATTTCATTAATTAGCAATTGTCTTCAGCTGAGCACACAAAGTCCTATCTGTGGGCTAAGAGAAGCTGGAAACCCATCCAGCTAAAGTAGAAAAGACAAGATTTAAGGGGCAGTGGAAATATATCCGTCGACGCCACTCACTTCATTCTAGCTCTCTTAATTCCTAACTTTGAGACTATAAGACTCTGAGGGATTCATTTTCTAATATTCTATTTAGACTTGCACTATCCATGATGGTAGCCAATAACCATATGTAGCTATTTAAAATTAAACTAAAATTAAATAATATTAAACATTTAGTTCTTCAGTCATATTCCAGTCCTATTTTGAGCTGTATTACTGCACAGTGCAGAGGGAGAATATGTCCATCATCAAAGAAAGTTCTGACTCAGACTAAAGTACCAGGTGCTGCAGTGCTCTGTGCCTATCTCCTGCATATGGCACAGTAGAGACTGTTCACCACTGACACGCTAACCCTGTGTCTGCATGCTTAGTTTCTGGCTGGGAGGGGACATTCGGCCCACATGCAGGGTAGGTCAAGCCAGCAGTGCCAACAAATACCCCTAGAAGCAGGGCTCAGCGAATGGCAGGTGGGAATCAGCAGACGAGCCCCCCAGCGTCCATGTTCCCTGGCTTACAGAGCTCCGAGGCGTGTCCTACAGAGGCTCCCAGAGGTGCCAAATTGCAATGAGTCCCAGCTGCCCACAGCAATCACCTGCTTGCTGAAATTCCCTTAATTGGCTTGACTTGGGTTGCCTTCTTTAGGAACCCACCTAAGACAATGAACTTCACTGGTAGTTCACAAACTGTAAGATAGTCACATTGATGTTGGCACTGAATCTTGGTGTTTGAAAACTAGCCAACTTTACCAGTGGAAAAGATGATCATTTATGGAATCAATATATGAGAGCTCAGAAAAAAATTAAGTCTGTTGCCTCACTTTACAGAATTCTCTTTTTTACTGTGTTGATATACTTTATATACTTTTGTATGCTTCATAGCACTCTTTATTTTTTTTTTTTTACTGTGTTGATATTTCTCAGTTTGATCATTTCATTTAATTACCCAACCCACTTTTGAATTATTTTAGCTATCTCCAAAAATCAAGCCGCTCTCCAAGGACAACATTTGACTGCATTGAGAATACTGAAGGGAATACATCCCAGGCTCTGAAAGCTATTCCCGCAGTCTGGCTCTCAGGACCTTTGGCGAATAACAAGTCATTAGGATAAACGGACCATACTCATGGATACAATGACCACCCATTTACCTGTTTTGTTTCCTGTGTGACTTTTACAATTTGATTTCTTCATAGTCACACTTGTCTATTTCTCTTTGCTGTCTTTTTTTTTCTAACAGCTTTTTTTCTGATATAATTCACCTATCATATATTTTAACCACTGAAAATGTACAATTCCACCTTTTTTTTTTTTTTTAGTGTACTCGCAGGATGTACAACCATGTCTTTTCTTGTCTTCTTTCATCATAAATGGAAACAGGCAGTTTGACCTCACACATTATTCCGGCTTAAGAACCTTATGGCTACATTCAAAAATCAAAGCCCAAGCCATGTGTGGTGGAGGACAATTTACTGGCACTGAGGCTAGGCAACAGAATATGCAGTCGTTATACTAATGTTGCTCCTTCCCCTCCATTTTTCAGAATTACCGTGTTCAGTCATCAACTCACCTAATCCCCAGGGCAGTAAAATCATCAGTTATACTGCACACACACACTCACACACACACACACACACACACACACAAGCAAGACTGGACTCACCAGTAACATATTGTTTGCTCAACAAAATACAAATTCCCACATGAAAATGTATTCTTTTAAAAAATTCCATTTCTCCCTAGTTCTCTGATTCTTACTGATACCACAAACCGCTTTGGTGAAACGATTCCCTTCTCTTCCCACACCGCTCTTTGCAACAGGCCAAATCTGTCACTTCCCCCTAAGACTCCTGCATCTGCTGGGGCCACTGAAGCCCCCACCAGAATCTGCTTCTCAGTCCTTAGTTTGAGCACCCTGGTTGTAGTGGACAGATGCATTAGGGCAGATAAATATTAAGTCCAGGGGGGAAGATAAAGGGGTACCCCTCTTCATAACCAACTGAATGTCTGACCACAACTACTGATGTCAGGGATAAATTTCTTTCCAGGGACACCCACTGTCCCACTACACATCCCCTCACTCCTCAGACAGGCGACAGATAGACAGCCACATGGCTTGAAGTGTGAAGGGTTTACAACCACTGCCCCTCTTTAAAGAATCACTCACAGCTTTGAAGGACACTTCCGTGGTCCTCCCGGTTTCCGGCAGGATGATCCCACAACAAAACAGCCCTCTATTAGCCACAAGAACCTAGCCACAGCCCCCTTCAGCCTGCTAAAGAAAAACCTTAGTTCATCTGACCCTGGAAGGAGACAAAACCAGAAAGCTATTTAGAGCATCCTCCCTAAATTGTCTTGGCTCCCTAGACTTCAGAATTCCAAATTCTCAATGAGGGTGGCTGGTAGTACAGGGTAGAGGCAGAGAAGAGAATCCACCAACAGGCAAGAAAAGCCACAGCCTCTGTGTCCTCAGAGTATCCCATGTAGTGCTGGAGTGTCCATGGCACCAAAGTCCTCTTGCCACCCTTCCTATTTTAGGGAGCCCTGGGACCCCCCAAATGCCCTTCTGAAACCTTGAGGTGGTTTTCTCCCTGTGGAACTGGGTCTCCTCAGTCCCATTCTGGGTTTCTATTTATTCTTCCCCAGTGCTCAAGACTGAAGGCAGCTCAACAGCAGAAAGAAATCAGTTGGAGAAAGATGCATTTTTGTCATTCTTGGCATGTGTCAAAGTAATGTCGGAAAAAGAAACCTGGTAAATTTTTAGAGTGCTGAAAGGCACTGAGTGACTGCACTAAAGACATGTGTTCATATAAAAGAAATAAAAAAAGATGGTGTGCCAGAATCATGCTATACTCCTAAAGACATCAACCCCATGAGGGTGAGGGCTGGCGAGGGGAAACAATGCAAGGGGGCTCAGGGAGCTGCCTTGCTCCCTGTTGAGGGGGTGGCTGTGTCCCCAGAGAGGCCACAGCAATGGCCCACTGGCTTCTGTTCCTGCTCAGTGTCCCACTACAATTAAAGCTCCACACAATAATCAGAGTGATATATGGAGACATAAATTCATTAATGTCACTTCATTCTTCCAACCTTCCATGGACTCCCTCTGCTACTTAGAATAAAATCTAAACTCCTTACCATGGCAGACAAGACCTTAGATGGCCCAGCCCTGCAAGAAGCTCCAATTCTTCTCCCTGTCTTCCTAATCCCCAGCTGCAATGTCCTATGTTCCTCAAGCGCCTCCGTCTCCCTCCCGCTTGGGTGCCTTTACAGCGACTGGTCCCTCTGCCTGGAATGTTCTTCCTTGGCTGGTTATAGGAATGACTCCTTCCCTCAATCAGATTCCTTTTCCCATGGCTCCTGATCCAAAGGACCCCTCCCATCAACCCCCATCACGATCTATTCCTCGTTCCCTTTTTCCGTAACACTGAACAAAATCAAATGCTTTCTAATTGTTCTTTGTTTATTCCTTAATTCTGACACTTCCCCCTAGAATGGAAGCTTCATGAGAATCAGGAGCTTGTCTGTGTGGCTCACAGCATGAAAGATGGGGCCTGAGATGGACCAGTGCCCAATCAACCCTGCAAGAAGGCATCAATCAGTCAATAAAAAGGGGGCCTGATTTACTTATTCTATTTTTTGCAGAGAAGTAATTTCAAACTTGTAGAAAAATTACAACAATCATACAAGGAACTCCCATAAACCCTTTACCCTGATTCACCTATTGTCAATATTGCACTCATTTTTGTTAGCATTCTGTTTATCTATATCATTTCTATCTCTATCTATTATCTCTATCTATCATCTATCTATGCATTCATCCATCTATCCTATCTGTCCATCTATCAATCATATCTACTCTAATCTATCTACCTACCTACCTATCTGTCCACCACTCATCCATCCATCTATCTATACCATTTTTCCTGAACTGTTCTAGAGTAGGTAGCAAGCATCATTGCCCCTTACCCTTAAATACTTTAATGCTTATTTCCCAGGAATAAAGAAATTCCCTAACACGACCACAGCACACTCATCAATTCCAGTAAGTTTATCACTGATACAATTCTTTTATCTAAACTTCGGTCCATTTTCAAACTGTCAATTGACCTGATAATATGCACTAAAGCACTTCTCCCTCCAGTACAGGATCTGATCCAGGTGTGGTTAATTAGCTGTCCCACCTCCCTGGTCTCCTCTAATGTGGAGCTATTCCTCAGCCTTCCTGTCTTTCACAACTTCAGCATTTTGGAAGAACACAGTCCCTTGCTTCAATAGAATGTTCCTCGTTGGGGGTTTTTCTGGTGCTTCCTCATAACTAGATTCCAGTCATGCCTTCCTTGCCAGAATACTGCAGAAGGGAAGGCACATCACATGTGGAGGGCACTATGACCATCTGGTCTCCTTGGCGATGTTAACTTTAACAAGGAAGTTTCAGTCAAGGTGCTGTCATATTTACCCACTGTACACTTATGAGAGGCATTTGAAGACCATGCAAATATCCTCATCAAAACTTTCCTGTGGATTTTGCATCTACTGATGACTTTTATCAGACCAATCTTTACTGTGATAGTTACAAAATTACGAGTTTCCAACTCATCACCTTCTCCACATTTAGCAGTTAATATTGTTCTACTGAAAGCACAAGCCCTCCTCCTTCCACATTTGCTTCTCCACTGCTTTATCTATTTATTATAAGTATGAAATCATGGATTCTTATTTCTCAAGATTTATATTTTATCTCCTCTCCTGAAATATCCCATATTTGGCCAGTGAGAGCCCTTTCAAGATGGCTTCTGTATAAAAGAGGATAATTTTTAAGTACATTCATAAAATCCTGGTTGCTTCAAAGACGCCCTTTTTCCCCTTTAATGGGGAAATAAGCGTTTCTCCCATATCAAGGCTCTGGACAGCTGGGGGCCATTTAATTGGCTCAGCCACAGCTCTTCACTGTCCCTGACCACCTCCTCTGGGACAAAAAGAAACCAGCCCTGAGGAGTCTGAGCGGGTCCAGACCCAGTACCTGGAGGCCCTCCTCAGCCCAGCCCTGCCCAGGGAAACCTCTGGCCAGGAGACAACGGCATCACATTCCTGCAAGCAACTAAGATGGTTCCATCCTAAAGCATGATTTTGTTTCAGAAGATGAGTGTGTCATCTGGTTAGCCCCAGACTCTTGCTGCAATAAACATGGTGTAAAATGGTCTATGATGTGTGTTAAGGAGCCCTTCTGAGTTAAAATCATGTGTAGAGACTGCAGATGATTACAATTAATTCCAACCAGCTCGAGGGGTGTCCAGTAACATGGCAGGCCTCTAACCTGGAACAAGCAAAATTTCACATACATCAGATCACAGAGGGTCCCCACATGCTGCCAAGGTCAAAGCCTTCACCTTCAAATAGCACAGGTAAAAGGCTAGCACTCACTGTGTATTAAGTAGATGAGATGAAGCAAACAGCAAACTTTGAACCAAGGAACATGTTTTCAACCACAAACGAACTCACCTGAGTCACTTAGCTATGAAGGGGGAAAAATATTTCTGGGGCAGAAGATTCAGAAGGAGGGATCTTATCTGTTCCCAGAAGAACAAATCCACAATATATCTCACTGCCCTGTAAACTAGGAAACAAATTCAATACTGCATACAAAATAGCCTTCATAGCTTCATGATAGAAAATAACAATCAAACATTATAAGGACCAAAGTAATGTGACAAACTTCTTTCTTGAGCATATGAAATGATTTATAAGTGCCCAAGGAATAGGTGAACTAAACTGGACTCGAGAGCGTCTCATTGTGTTTCCTATAGGAATAATGACTGGCTCTACTGATGGGAGGAAAGGTACCTCATGGAATGAAGGAGTGCAAGAAATGGATTCAAATCAGTTAATATGAATAGAAAAAAGGCTCTGTAAAGCCAATACATTCAGGTAAACAGGAAATCATTTCATTAGCAGAAAAACAAGCTTTTTTTTCTTTTTTTTATTATTATACTTTAAGTTTTATTTCTAACCAGTAAAAAAAAAAAAATCTTATTCCCATTTTTCCTATGAACTACTATACTACTTCATCTTTCTCTAGCAAAACTAAAAAGAGTTATCAATCTGCTTTGCTTCCAATCCTTCCCCTTCCATCCTCTTTTGGACCCATTACAATCAGAATTTTGTTCCCACCAGCACCACAACTCTTCCTGTCCATGTCACTAATGGCCTTGGAGTCACCTGATGCATCCACAGCCTGCAACCCACCGCTCACTCCCGCCTCCCTGGTGCCCAACTTCCAGGCCACCTCTCCTGATCCTCCTCCCACCTCCATGGCTGCTCCTCCCAGCCTCCTCTGCTGGCTCCTCGCAGAGCCTGGACTGGGCTCTTGGTCCTCTCTGCTCACGCTTGCTCCTGTGGGGAATCCCCTCCACCTCATAGCTATCAGCACAAGCTTTTGTCTTCTTCCCAGTCCCCCCTTGGTATCTCCAGCCTTGACCTGCAGCCTGAACTCCAGATGCACATACTCTCATTATCATCCTACTCATGATCTCAACTGGGACACCCAGGACACATCTCAAAATGAGCACTTCCAACACAGGACACCTGGTCTTCCATGAAGCTCACTCCACCTGCCCCTCACCTTCTCCTACAACTGCTCAGGCCAGGATTTGCAGAGTCTTCTATTGCTCTCTCTCACCCACATCCACTCCTTCAGGGTGTTGTCACCAATTCAAACCATGTCCAATCAATCCTGCAAGAAGGCAAACCATGTCCAGAATCAGATGCCTCCTCACCCCGCCCCTGTTACTGCTCTGAACTGAGCCACAATTATTATAATACTCTCCGGAGTCTTTCACCTTCTACTCTTGCCCACTACATTTTATTATCAATCCAACATTCTGGTTGATCCTTTAACAATGTACGCCTGGTCACGGGGAGCAAGAGGCGGCTCTCCACTCCACAGTGAAAGCAGAAGACCTCCACCATCCCCCAAGGCCCTAAGAGACCTGGTTCCCCACAACCTTTGACGTCCCTCCAACTCCTCTCCTCCTCCCTCATTCTGCTCCAGCCACACTGACTCTCCGTGCCATCCTCTGGACACACCAAGCATGCTTCTATCCCTGGCCTTTGCTGCCCCTCTGCCTGGATGCTCTTCCTCAGAACTCTCCATGGCTCCCTCCCTCCCTCCTTCAGAGATTGCTCAAATGTCACCTCAACCTTGGCCTTAAATAGCAAGCCCTCCAAACTCCCCCAACTCATCATCCCTCTCACCTTGTTCATCTTTTTCCGTATCACTTTCGAGCATACTTTACATTTATTTATGCATGTTTTTTGTTTGTCTTCACTGCCAGCCCCCGCCACCCCAATGGAAACTCCATGCATGGAAGGACTTTTCCTTCTTTGTTCCTTGTCCTTATGTCCCAGAACACATAAGGAGTGACACACAGTGGGTGTCCAATAAATATATATTGAATGAATGAACGCGCTTCTACACAATCGTGTGGAAATGGAGGCAAAACAAGAAGGATGCACCCATGCATCAGACCATGAAAGTCGGGGAAACCAAGAAAGCCACAGGCGTCCTGAGGCTGGGAGCAGACAAGCTCACGTCAGTAACATCTAACAATGATATGACGACAAAGACCACATGCAAATGGAACAGACAGTCATCAGAACAGAACCACATGTCCTGGAGCCAGCTCCACTTGAGGAAAAGATGTGGAGACCTTGTACAACCCTTGTCAGAAGGGTTGTAATGTGTGAAGTCTCACGCTGAGATTCCAGAGGGGGTTCTGGGCAGAGCACCCACTGCCACTTCTCTTGTTTATTCTGGCAAGAGTCTGTGAAGTTAACAAATCATTTGTTGCTCATATGTTCCATCCATTGGCATCTCTATCTGGGGGCACCTTGCATGGGGAAATGAAAGAACGTTTTTTTTCTTGACAACCCCGTGCCTTGACATTTGGGAACAAAGCAGTTGTGGGTGCCTGCTGCTCCATCACTCTCCCTGCCCCGCCATGGAGTGAGGACACACGGGAGTCAACAGTGACCTTCTCAGTAGCTGGACAAGCTCAAGGTATTTCCAGTAATCTACCGCTCCAGTAATCACCAGAGAAAAGAGCTTTAGAAATTACCTTCCAGGTGTATGAAACAGAACAGGACAAAATGATCCAATACTTGGTAGCTAAATATTTAGTAAGATTTTTTAAATTAAAGAAATGAAAAAGTTAAACGTAGAGAACAGTAAACCTTCATAAAATGGGAAGGCCTCAACTCTTTCCCAGAGCAAAGTCTCCTGCTAATGAGTTTCTAAACAGGACCTAATTATTGGCAGGATCTACTTTTCCTGGATTTCCAAATAATCTATTTCTGTAAAACAAAGGAAACAAGCTTTGTTCTGTATTTTAAAAAGGAAAACATACTTTAGGAGGCTGAGGCAGGAGGATCACTTGAGGCCAGGAGCTTGAGGGAAGCCTAGGCAACACAGTGAGTCCTTGTCGCTACAAAAAATAAAAGTACAAACATTAGCTGGTGTGGTGGCATGTGCCTATAGTTCCAGCTACTCTGGAAACTGAAGCAGGAGAATCTCTTGAGCCTGGAAGGTCGAGGCTGCAGTGAGTTATGACTGCATCACTGCACTCCAGCCTGGGAGACCAAGGGAGACACTATCTCAAGAAAAAAAAAAAGAAAAGAAAAGAAAAGAAAGAAAAAACTGAATGTGCTAGAAATTCTCCTTTTTACTCTGATCCAGCTCTACACACCCACTGCCCCTAGTTTGTGCTCCAGGAGGCCGGACCTGGCTCCTTTCCCCTCTGGCTTCCAGGTGGATTTGGCCAATGGCAGGAAGTTAAAGAGTGAAAGAAGAGAGTAGTCAGGATTATTATTCTCGTAGTTCTCTCCCAGCCCATAGTCCCCATCAAGTCCCCAGCATCCACAGCTCGTCCCTGTCCTCCTTTGCTCCCTTGGGCAGAGGGTGGTGATGGCCCCTCACTGTGGCTCCTCTGGGTGCTTTGACATCAGCTCTTGGCTCCCTTGTCCTGCCCACATCTTGGTAACGGGGACCCTTCATGAAGCATTACCCCCTTTGCATATCCCATCTGTTGCTTACAGACCCTGGATGCCAAAGGAAGAATTCACATGCCAGGCAGAACAACACACTCAGAGAGAAATACAGGTTCAACATCCCTAATCCTAAAATACGATACCCAAAACGCTCTAGAATCCAAAACTTTCTGAGCACCAACATTAAGCACCAGTGGAAAATACCACGCCTGACCTCGTGTGACTGGTTGCAGTCAAAACATTGTTTCATGTATAAAATTCTTTAAAATATTGTATAAAATTAACCCTAGACTATGTGTATAAGGTGTATATGAAACATAAATACATTTCATGCTTAGATTTGGGTCCCCCTCCTCAAGATGTCTTCTCTCTCTCTCTCTCTCTCTCTCTATATATATATATATATATGTGTGTGTGTGTGTGTGTATATAGACAGAGTGTATATATACACACACACACACACACACATACACACACACACATATGTATATTTGCAAATATTCCAAAATCAAAAAAAAAACAAAACTCCAAATCCCAAACACTTTCGGTCTGAAGTACTTCAGATAAGGAACACTCAACCTGGACATCCCTAGGGCCCTGGTAGCTGCCTCCTCTCCCATGAAGGTGGTCAGGAAGGAGCAGGGCACTGGAAGAAACCACCATCACTTCTGAGAACAGGAAGGACTATTCATCCAATGCAGCACCCAAGGCTGTGCTCTGGATTCCCTTTTTTGTTTGTTTGTTCATATTTTTGAGGCAGGGTCTCACTGTTGTCACCCAGGCTGGAGTGCAGTGATGCCATTACAGCACACTGCAGCCTTGAACTCCTGGGCTCAAGGGATCCTCCTGCCTCAGCCTCACCAGTAGCTGGGACTACAGGGATGTACCACCATGCCCAGATAATTATTATTATTATTATTATTATTATTATTATTATTATTATTTTGTAGTACAGACAAGATCTCACCCTATTGCCCAGGATGGAACTTCCGGCCTCAAGTGATTCCCCCTGTCTCAGCCTCCCAAAGTATTGGGGTTATAGGCGTGAGCCACTGTACCTGGCCTGGGTTCCTTCTCTCCTAAGGAGGTGACCCCACTCTGACCGAAAAGCTACCTAAGGTATTTTAGGAGTGCCAGAGAATGACAAACATGAGTAAGAATGAGATGGTGTCTACTAAAAAAAAAAAAAAAAAAAAAAAAAAGCTCTACCATCCATTCACCTTCCAAGCTGTCACAACAGCAGAGCTGTGCTTCTTGAATTTGAATGTCAACTGCCAGGGTGACGACTGAAAAGTGAAGACATTGGATTTTTGTATTGTTAGTGAATATTTTTTAATAAAATTTGAGAGAAAAAAGAAAAGAAAAGAAAAGCAAAGATAGCAGGAGGATTAACTCGCTGAATACAAGTCTGAGACATTTCTCAGGACGGCATGTGTCACAATATTAATCCAAATCTCAGATTGTGTTAAACTCTTTGGGAAAAATAAGATAATTGGCTTAGCCCAATTTCCAGCCATATAACTGGTATTCTATAGACATAGCCTAAGGAAACCTCGTTAATGAAGCAACAACTTGATTTCCTTTGATTATACGGATGGGTAAAAATGTCAAACCCTCATGGCACAGAGTCAGAAGAAGCAGTGAGAAGCGTGGCCAAGGCCAGAGAGCACAGTGAACCCCAAGGCCAGGACAACCCTGGGGACATGGGATTGTGACACCACTTAGTGCCAACCTGTGAAAGATACGTTCTTAAAAGTAGAACTTCCCACTCATCTGTTAGAGCAGTGAAAATGTCTTGTGATAAATGTCACAGGATGTATAATTTAGACACGATAGTATCTGTGTGACCCAATCTCACTGCAGTTAAAAATATTCAAATCGAAGATGGTTGCAAACCAATCCTGTGAAGTTTTAGCACCAAGGAAGGCAGGATTCTGGCTAATTTCCCCTTCTCTAATGAGGGGAAAGGACAGTCAAATTTGCCCCCCAACATCCACTTGTGACTTCTCATCCACCACAGTGAACAGCCAGGAGATTTCACATGACTGAAACAAGAAGAATTATTTAATGGCTTGGGAAGAGCATTTTTCATTCTGAAGTGTTCCTAGGCCAGATCATGGCAGCAACCAAGCTTGTTCAGTCATCACTAGCAGTGTTTTCTGGGCTCTCGTCCTGCGCCGGGCACTGTGATGAGAGCTCCCTGTGTGTGATCTCATGTACCAATCAACGACCTTGCGAGGCAGGTATTCTTCTTATCTATGACAGACTAGAAAGCAAATATTCTTAATTTAGCAGACTTTTTTGAAATGCTAATGATGCTGATGATGATAATAACATCAATTAAATGGTTTGCAGAGCTACCAAAAAAAAAATTCTTAAAACTGAGTAATGGAAAGGAACAATTTTCCAGCTGAAGCTTATTCTTCTGCCATCTCAGCAAATGAAGTTCCAGCTTTCACTTTTCCTCATGGGTCAGTGTGGCTTCCAGCATCTCTCTGATGCAAGGTTCCATAAAATGTATAAATGGTAGCTAAAGTCCCCCTTAGGTCTCAGCCTCCCATATTAACCGCCTGGTGAACCCACTGGATGTCGGATTCACAGGGGGGAAAACTGACAGTGTGGACATCCCTGCAGCAGGCTACAGATGCACGCTGGGTGGACAGCTGTCTGGATGTGAAGGTCTAGTCCTGTTGGCTCCACAAGGCCTTATTCCATTGGTTCTTGAGGTACCCTTATATTTTAAAATATTTTAAATATAAAAGAAATGATCAACCTTGCCAGAAACACCCACTCTAGTTGAAATCTGTGTGTCCTAGCATAAATCTGGAACATTTTCAGGCTGGGCCATCCAAAAGCTTATGTGGCATGGACCTGCCCACACTCTAACCTCCGCTAGTCCATGCATAGTTAAACTTTGCTCCAGGTGATTCTGCTCATAATTATAAAGTTCTATTCTCAATGCTCTAATAGCTTGAAGAATAAAAAAGGTTATATTTCTTCTTAAAGGAAAATTTCTTCATCCAAAATGGGTTCCTTCCAGCCCCACTGTCTTTATGTCTACCGTCTTTTTGCCAGCTCCAGCTGATAAGAAGAGTTCATCCTGACAAGCTCAGAGAAAGGCTTAACCACAGGCCCTGAGTTTGCTGCATTCCAGGAGCTTGTGGCTGTGGGCCAAGGTCTGGTGTGCAAATTGCATCTCCTGTGTGTGCAGAGTGAACATGAGGGAGTGCTATGTGTTTAAGACCAGTGCTCAATAATTACAAGATAGATTATTATAACCTAACTAAATTTCACAGAACAGGTAGATGCAGGCTAGAGGGAAATCCCAAGCCTTTGAAAGTCAAAAATACCTTCACAGGAAAGAACAAGGTGAGTTTGGAAATTCTGTTAGGACCATGTCAGCTTAAATGGGCCCTTATGTCCAAAATTGGGACAATGTGAAAACCAAAAACAACAATGAAGGTAATGGATTGAAAAGGGAAGGAAGGAAAGAAGGAAGGAAGGAAGGAAGGAAGGAAGGGAGGAAGGAAGGAAAGAAGGCTCAATCTATGAATCCATAATGATACTAAAAGGGGAGGGGTATTTTTAGAGAGGAATACCAGCTAATGTAGAAGAAATGATTGAATAGGAAAATCACCATTTTGCACACCCTGCTATAATAACAGATTTAGGAGAGGATGATCCAAGGATACTAAAGCCACAGCGGGAAAGGTTGTTGAGAAGCAGGGGCACCTTACATAGACAAAGCATCAACCTGGTGGACACTTCATAACCAAGCAGTCAGAGTTAACAAATATGAGAGACATTGACATCGTGTGGCTCCTGATGTGATGCACTGGGAAGGGCACCACACCTCTGATGTCAAAGATGTTCATCCTGCATCTAATCAGAGAGAGGTAATCCATTAATCAGACAAGTTCAGAGCACGGGGCATTCTGCAAGTCAACAGGCCTGGATGCATCCAAATGTCAGTGGCTGGAAGAAAAAGAAAATGGCAGGAGATTTTCTAAAATGTAATGTGGGAACCTTGGCTAGATTCTAGATTTAAAAAATAAAACTATAGAAGACTTTTGGGGACGATTTGGAGAAATAAGAATATAGGAATATATTAGACATTATTGACAGTATTTTTGACCAGAAAATGGAACTGTATTTATTCAACGTCTTGGGAGGTAACTATACAAAACTTTATAGCATCTTCTATCCACTGTCCCTTAACATATGGTTTTAATTATTTTAAGCCCATTTAAATGTAACAAGTGTCTTAGAGACCTAAGACATAAGATAATCTTAAGATGCTTTGTATCGATTTCTGGATGATCTGACAGTCTAGAGATAGAAGAGGCTTTTAATTTTCTAAGATTTTCCAAGATTGAAGTCATGTAGCATGAGCTTCTCTAAGTTTCCTTTTCTTTCTTTCACATGTTTTCACTGTCTTCACCGATTCATGTTTTTCTCTGCCTGTTGCCTTCTTAGTGCTAAGTGCAGTGCTCAGCCCATGCCAGGGACTTGGGAAACGCTTAGTCCATAATGAGTAATCGCCGTGCTCGCTCCACCACTCAAGTCCTTAATGTGACAAAAACCTTACTTGTATTGTTTTTAAACTTCTTAAGATTACTGCTCCAATGTCTTGAGTGTGATAATGACACTGTGGTTATGAACAGGAATATAATGGCTTTGTTTCTAGATCAGGCTGAAGTATTTAGAGCCAAAGAGTCATGATGTCTGTCTGCAGCTTACTGTCAAATGATTTCACAAAAAAAGTAAATTATGTATATAAATACATATATATACACACACACAGTCAGCCCTCTATATCTGTGGATTCCAAATTCACCGTGGATACAGAGGACTAACTGCATATACACACAATACATGCATATGTATGTATGTATACATATATATCCACATATTCAATATATATATATGTGTGTACATGTACACATATTCTGTATACAGTCAGTCTTCTATATTCATGAATTCCACATCCACAGAGTCAACCAACTTCAGATTGAAAATATCTTAAAAATCGCATCTGTACTGAACATGTACAGACTTTTTTCTCGTAATTATTCCCTAAACAATACAGTAAAACAACTACTTACATAGCATTTACATTGCAATAGGTATTATAATTAATCTGGAGATGACTTAAAGTATACGGGAGGATTATATCAGGGATTTGGGCACCCTCCCTCGGATTTTGGCAACTGTGAGGGGTCTTGGAACAAATTCCCTGAAGATACCGAGAGACAACGGAATAGTAATAAAATATGTGTAACGTAATGTAACATGCATGTGTGTGTCCATAATGCATAATAGAGAGAGAGAGACCAAGCAGATGTGATAAAGCCCCTGCATAGGATGCGGACATAAAGCCAGACATGAACTGCATCCATGAGGTCAGCACACTCCAAGCAGAATGACCATCCCATGAACAAAGCTAGGGAAACATCTGTCCCAGAAAAATGAGCAGATGTCCAAACCCAAGAGCTCCAGAATAGCAATTCAGCATCAATCTCTTAAATGAGGTGGAAATAATCTTTTAAGTTCCACTCAGGCATCCCCTCATGTTAATTTCATAACTCGACCTTTATGATGTTAGGAAATTACCATATTTTGAGTGAAACAAAAACACATGCACACCACTTCTCCAAATGACAAAGCCTGGCCCGTCTGCGCCCGACAGAAAACAAAGCCACAAAACAGCTACAGAGCAGGACAAGGGACATTGGCACGTCTTCAGCTCAGCTTTTATTTAAACACACCAGGCTCCAGGCACAGCCTTGACCTGCCAACAGATTTAAGCAAATATAATTAGAGGTGAGCAAGCTGCATGGATCCAGGTTTCCCAATCCATGCTGCAGCTGCTGAGAAGCAGAGCAGGTCTAGAAGAACTGCCCTAGGAGTTTTAGGAGGAAGCTCTGTGACCTCCCCATGCTTGGCAGGGAGCCATCCACCCTTTGACAAACCCAGTGCACTGATTCCTTAGGTATGTGTCCCATGACCCCATGGTCAAATGGGCACAGGCCAGCTGGGGTACACATGTACAGGTGTACCAGCTGTTAAAATACCAAGATGCTCTGTACCAGTTGGTAAATAACCACCCTCCAAATGCCTCCAGTGCCCATTCCTGTGCTTTCCTGCTGCCTCCTCCACCAGGACCCCTCAACACCGCCTCCCCCATGACCCATTAACTCCAAGAGCTAAAATCTCACTGCATCCAACCTAGGGCCAGGTACTCTGTCACCGTTGAGTATTTTAAAAAGCAGTCTGCCTCCTAGACTCTGGTGCTTCCAGGGCAAGGAGTCTATTTTATTCATTTCTGCATCTCTAGCATGTCTTGAAGCCACACCCGCAGAAGTATCAGTTCAATGCATCTACCAAGGACCCAAGAGGAGCTTGCCATGAGGCAGGGCTGACTGTGAGTGAGGAAGAGTGAGCAGCAGCGAGTTGCTGTGGTAGGTATCACACCACTGCATTTGAGCCACATCTGAGTTTCAGGTGCAGAGCCTATGAACCTCAATAGGTCTGAGGCACTGATTTATGTATAAGGCAGTTCTGCTGGAAAATGCTTACCTGAGATACACTTTTTAAGTAATAAACACACACACACATATTTACGGAGCAAAAATTAAGCCCAGCCAGCCCCTACCAGTGTCATGCTCATGGGACAGTAGAGTCCATGGTTCCTTTAGGTTCACTTTGATCTTCTATTTCTACTTCCCTAAAGGAAACAGAGCCTCACCCTGGCAAACCAATTGTAAAGTCTAGAGCAGGAAGAGGCAAAGAACAGCAGCAGAGGCTCTAAAACATGGCACAAGGGAGCTCTCACATCACCAAGACCAGGATCCTTCTAGAACTTTCTTCTGAGGTCTGGAAAATGCTGGTAACAAGGGGAAGAACTGTGTGGAAGTAAAGACGCTATCTCAAGAAGGAGAAAAAAAAAGCATCATTTAGACCGAGGCAGCCATTCAGCATGGAACAAGACAGAATATTTATCTCCCCTCGCAGGCAGGCTGCAGTGAACTCACTGGCAGGCAAAAAGAAGCAGAGGCTCTAAAACATGGCACAAAGGAGCCCTCACATCACCAAGACCAGGATCCTTCTCAAACTTTCTTCTGAGGTCTGGAAAATGCTGGTAACAAGGGGAAGAACTGTGTGGAAGTAAAGACGCTATCTCAAAAGGAGAAAAAAAAAAGCATCATTTAGACCGAGGCAGCCATTCAGCATGGAACAAGACAGAATATTTATCTCCCCTCGCAGGCAGGCTGTAACCCTGCAAGTGACAGGACAGGAGTTCTGGGAACATGACTGCCCTGCCCCCATTAGCCTCTCTTCCGCCCTGAAGAGCATCCCACCTGTCCTTGTGCTGTCTTTTCCAATTAAAACTAAGTGTCTCAGGTGCACAGCAGTATTCCCTCCCCACACCTACCCTTCTACCTGTGGGACAAGCAAGAGATTAGGACTGCAGATTGCAAGGGGGCCTCTTTGTGGCAAAAGAGCACATATGGTGTCTCCCACTCTTGATTTCATATCTGGTAATAAGAGCAGCTAAGTCTCAGGAAATCAGCATGAGGAGAGCTAACTTGGCTTTTCTGGAAAAGTCGTGAACATCAATACTAGGGATGAGGAAGTAGCACAGCCTCCCCAGGCAGAGGTGCCAGTGTTTCTCCCTGGCTCTGGTCTTTCTTGGGTCTTGTCTCTCAGCCTCCTCATCATGGCTAACTACTTCTTCCCTAGGTCTACCATCGCCCACCTACAAAAGGATGAAAGTAAATGTCTTGGCTTTCAATCCCACTGAACAGACACTGACAGTAATGTATTTGGGAAGTGAAGATAGAGGAAGAAGGAATAGAGAGAGGGAGAAAGGCTGCCCATAAAGCTTGTGTTATCCAGCAGGTTATGGCTGCAGGCAAGTGGAGCATAATCCTACTGGGCAACTCTGGGAGACAGTGCAGATTCGCGCCTCAGAGTCAGCCCCCTGTAGGGATGAGGGAGCTGGGGTATTTGTACACCACCTCCCATCAGCCATTGGTTGAGGGCTGCTCCAGAGGTCGTTAATTCTCTGACATTTCCAGCCTGCCATGCACAAAGCAGTGTGGACTCTGGCCTCCAAAGAAGGCCTTTGGGCAAAGGAATGCAGGTTTGAGCAGGTGGAATGTGGCCAGTGTGCACCAATGTGGTAAGAGCAAGGAACCATGGGCAGGCACAGTGGTGTCTGCTTCCTGGAAGACTCAGAGAATGCAGCTATTACTATACCAGCTGGGATGCCCGAGGGCACCTTTATGTAAAAGGCTTACACTCCTCAGGAGAGAGGTGTCCTGTAAACACAAGGCATGCTTATCCACCCAGACAAGCAATTCTATTTCCCTGGCAAGAAGGGGTGAGCTGGTGAAGGGGAGAACAAAAGAGACCCCTCCCCCAAGGTGAGTGTACCTGTCTACAGCAACTGAAAGGAGGAACAGATCTTCCTCATAAGCTTTCTAAACAGGTGTCCTGCGGGAGATGGGAAGCTGTTTTACCCTTTGGGGTCACAGGAGTGAGGGGTGGCCTGAGAAGGCACGGCCCATGGGCCTGGCTGTGGCTGCTTTGTCCTGAAGTGATCTTTTTCCTTTTGCCTCTTTTCTGTGAATGCAGCAGGTCACAGGGGAGTCATCTTGCAAAGCAGAGTGGAAATGAAAGTAACACTTGGCAATCGAGGAGAAACAGAAATGAGATGATTCTAAGACCTTGAATGCATGTGTCTGCCCAGCCACCGGTAGCTCACTTAGAAATCAAGGCGACTCAATTTTTGCTTTCCTTGTAATTGCTTTTGGCATTTTTGTCATGAAATCTTTGCCCATGCCTATGTCCTGAATGGTACTGCCTGGGTTTTCTTCTAGGGTTTTTATAGTTTTGGGTTTTGCATTTAAGTTTTTAATCCATCTGGAATTGATTTTTGTACATGGTGTAAGGAAGGAGTCCAGTTTTCAATTTTCTGTATACAGCTAGCCAGTTCTCTTAGCATCATTTATTAAATAGGGAATCCTTTCCCAATTGCTTGTTTTTGTCAGGTTTGTCAAAGGTCAGATGATTGTAGGTGTGTGGCCTTTTGTCAGGGGGGTGGGAAGAGGGAGAGTGCCAGGAAGAATAGCTAATGGATGTTGGGCTTAATACTTGGGTGATGGGATGATCTTTGCAGCAAACCACCATGGCACACATTTACCTATGTCACAAACCTGCACATCCTGCACATGTACCCCTGAACTTAAATAAAAGTTGGAAACGTTTAAAAAAAGAAATCAAGAGATTCTATTTTCAAAAATTTTGCAAAGAGAGTTAATTGGGAACACTTAAAGAAGTCTGCCTCCTCAGCAAAGACCTTGAGATCATTCTCATTTTCTCCTCAGCAAAGTCTATTTCAGGTCAGGTGACCTCTCCCCAGCCCCTGGGGCCAACCTGGCCTGGACTCTCTGCTCCTGCCCAGGGGTAGTCGGCATGACTTGGTGTCTGGCTGATTTATGGCTCACGTTGTCTTCGCTGAATCCCAGAATTTTTGAAAATGCTAGACATTTTCAAGATTGGATTTTTTTTATTTGACTGATTTATGAGCCATAGCTCAGATTAAACAGGGAAACCCTGTCCTGTCAAAGGGACCATCGTACTTGCTCCCCCCGAGGTGGAGCAAACCCTGATGGTTTTCAGCCTACACCCTGACCCCGTGGCTGCAGGACACGCTGCCTTCCTTGGCTTTTTATATAAACCCTGGGGACCTGCTTACCTCCTCCGGGTGCTTCGGAGCCTTTATCTCACCCCTCTCACTCCAGCTCTACAGAAGCACCAAGAGGTAGGAACTGTGCAGCCTTGTCTTTGCTCAAACCCCCACTTAACTAGAGCTTCCTTAGTACAGGTGGTCCCCGATTTTTGATGGTTCATCTTGGGATTTCTCCACTTTGTGACGGTGGAAAGTGATGCATATTCAGTAGAAAGTGTACTTCAAATTTTAAATTTTCATCTTTTCCTGAGCTAGCAATATGTGGTTCAATAGGCTTTGGTGATGCTGGGCAGCTGCGGTGAGCTGCCGCCCCCAGCCACGCCATCACCAGTGCACTCTGCAGTATATTGTACTCAATAGATCTATGAGACGTTCAACACTTTGTAATAAAAAGCTTTGTGTTAGATGATTCTGCCCAACTGTAAGCTAATGTAAGTGTTCTGAGCATGTCTAAGGTAAGCTAGGCTAAGTGACGATGCTTGCTAGGTTAGGTGTATTAAATGCATTTTCAACTTATGATTTTTTCAGTTGCGGACAGGCTTACTGGCACATAATCCCATTTTAAATTGAGGAGCACCTATATTTATGTACATGAGTGAACAAAAGAACTGTGAACTCTGGTTACAGTGCTGTAATCTTCCAGCAGGGTGATGACCCTCCTACCAGAAGAGCCACTGGATCCACATCAACAGATCATGAAAGTCACCAGCACCTGTGTTCTTGATCATAACCTGAGCACAGCAGTGCACCCTTCCATGTAATCTCTATGACCACAAGCAGGAGGGAGGGACATCAGTACTTTGTAGAAAGAATCCATAGCCCAAGGAGGTTGAGGGATCTGCCCCCAGCCATATAACCCACTTAGCTTTCTAAGACTTTCTAAGACCATGACCCCAGGATTTCAGCACAAATCTTGCCTCTTTCCAGAACACTCCATTCCATTCCTATTTGGTGCTGGATAGAAAATCCCTCAACCATACACCTGCTTCTTTGCACTTGAATGGGGTCTCTGGCACCCCAGCCCCAGTGATCTGGTCCTAACAGCATCATGTTCTGGAAAACCTACCCTGGGGCCACTGCCAGGCTGCTGCCGCCGCCTCCTTTCCATTTCCCATTTAAAACATGCCTAGTTTGATGGAGAAGAGGGAAATCCGGTCTGCCCAGCACAGAGGAAACCAACCTACCCTGTGTGAACTATACAGACAGGTGTGGGTGCAAGGATAGGTGAATCTGAGCACAGTAATGCCAAGGACCCTTTCTTTGCAAAAATAGCAAAAACAGAGCAGATGGGACAGAATGCGGGTGCCTCAGAAGCAAGTGACCTGATTGCCAGCAGAGGCCCTACCACCTAGAAAATCAAAGCAAATTTCTTCTTCAGCACTTTTATGTGTGGCCTTCGACCAAATGCCAAAACATGCAGTTAATGATGTCAGATGACAGGGTGATACTGCAATTCTGTGCATTGCAGACACCATGTGTAAATCACACATCTGAAACGTCAGACTTCCTGCCCACAGTCGGTAACTCATGTCCAGACACACCGACAGGCCAAGGCCTGGTAACCACTAAGGTGTGTTATGACAAGCTTTGCTGCCACTCCTTCTGGAAGGGAAGCGTGCTGGCATGGCAGGAGTTACATGCTGCCTGACGGCAGAGAACCTTCCGCAGCAACTCCCTTCATCCTGCAGACAAGGAATGAGAAGGCTTAAGCATCTAGAACACCAGTAAAGAGGATTTAAAGGCAGGGCGCAGCAGCTCACGCCTGTAATCCCAGAACTTTGGGAGGCTGAGGTGGGCAGATTGCTCGAGCCCAAGAGTATGAGAACAGCCTGGGTAACATGGTGAAATGCCATCTCTATAAAAAATACAAAAATTAGCCAGGCATGGTGGTGCATGCCTGTAGCCCCAGCTACTCAGGAGGCTGAGGTGGGAGGATCACTTGAGCCAGGGGAAGTAAAGGTTGCAGTGAGCCGAGATTGCGCCACTGCACTCCAGCCTGGGCGGCAGAGTGAGACCCTGTCTCAAAAAAAAAAAAAAAAGGGGATTTAGAATAGAACTAGGTATCAATGCATCTTTACTCCAACCTTCCTCAAAAAATATTGGCCCATGGAAGAACACCTGTCTGCAGGTCTGGGACCTTACAGCAAAACCACAGACAAAGTTGGGGGCAGAAAATTTTCAAAGGTGAAGGCTTTTGTTGTTTATCAACAGTCCCTGGGTTCTGTAAACATGAGCTGGATAAATGACCAGAGTGACCAGTCTGTGAATTTCATCGGGGATGCTTACAGCACGAATTTTCCTCTCCACACCTCAAGACCTGAAGTTCTATAGTTCAGCTCATGTGTCTGGCATCGCCCTCTCCCTCTGCCCATCCTTTAAGATGTATCATCTCCTCATGGGGTTGAAGTGGAGTAGCACAACAAGTTTCTAAAGCACCAGAGGGATTAAACTTGTCAGTGTGCTACCTCCCTGTTACTAGTTTGAAAAGCGCAGAAGAAAAGGTTCAAGCACAAGAGAAACTCGCCCCATATCATCGTGATCCCCAGGACCTGCTCTGAAAGCAGGAGCTGTTACATGTCCACATGGAATCAGCAGCCAGATTACTGTAGCTGAGCTAGGTTTAATGCCTTGGATTCTTAGTTAAATCTCAAAATCTGACTTGCTAAGTCAACTAAGAAAAGAAAGACCTAGGAGTGGCAGGAGAGGCAAGTTCAGACCTCAGAGCTGAAATGGGCCACTGACCCAGAACAGGCTGGGTTCCGGCTTAGCTCAAGTTCCCTGGCCCTACTCAGTGCCACTCAGGTACAGAGCCCAGAGCAAACAGGGGAGGAACCAGACACCCCACTGCTTTTCCTTGGAAGGCTCTGATTTAATTCCACCTCTGGGTGGAGGAGCAGCTCTGAAATAACATGCTTCATTTCATCTCCCTTGCCCAGAAAGAAGAGGTCATAAAAAAACAAGAGAGGCTGGGTGTGGTGGCTCATGCCTGTAATCCCAGCACTGTGGGAGGCTGAGGCAGTCGGATCACCTGAGGTCAAGAGTTCAAGACCAGCCTGGCCAACATGGTGAAATGCTGTCTCCATAAAAATACAAAATTAGCCAGGCATGCTGGCGGGTGCCTATAATCCCAGCTACTTGGGAGGCTGAGGGGGAAGAATTGCTTGAACCTGGAGGTGGAGTTTGCAGTGAGCCGAGATCCTGCCATTGCACTCAAGCCTGGGTGACAGAATAAGATTCCATGTCAAAAAAAAAGCAAGAGAAAAGGAAGAAAACTTGAAAACCCTGGAGAACATTTCTGTTTTCCCTCATCTTGTTGGTCCTGACACTGTTACAAAGTAAGCAGGGGAACTGTGATACAATGGCCAGGGAAACCCAAGAGGCCAGGCTGTGCCAGCATCACCACCACTACCAATACCCAGGCTGCCATCACATAAAGCACACCAGGCCAGTGGAACTCTGAGCTTTGAGCAACCTCAGAAGCACATGGGAACTCTCTGGTTCCATTTAAGTCCTGGGATAAAACTCACAACCCCAAGGCCCTTCTCCATCACACTTGTCAACATGAAGTCCAGACAAAAGGTGTGAGGGCAACAAAACAAAACAATAAAACATCAAGGCAGCAGTTTAGCAAGTCCCAAAATAAAGTGTAAAGTGTAGCTCACTGGTGTATTAATAACCTATATATATACTTGTGAATGAATAGGAAGAGATCATGAAGAATCCCACCTTCTAGGCCTCCTTGTTCACAATGGTAGGTTACCCTTGTGCAGAGTGGCTGGAGGAGGTAAGCTGTAAGTGGAGAATGATTTTAACTTTTTACCCTGTATAGTTCAGTACTGTTTGGGTTCTCTAGGATATGTATGCATTCTTAAATGATTCTTCAAGTTTTAAAAAATTAACTATATAAATATAAAAGATACGTATACCTATAATGTTCTAACTTCCAAATTCCTAGAGCTTTGACCAGTTCCCTGGAACATTGTCCCCTGCACCTTGGGCTATCCACCAATGAAGTCTGGCACTCCTATACGACTTTTCCTACATGCAAGAATGAAGCCCTTCACTAAAGGGAAAATGGAACTTTGTATCTTACACCCCTGAAGAACTCCTCCAGTGCTGGGATCTCATTGAGGGACACCCACTGCCACTTAAAAAAATGTTTTCACCTTAACAAACTAATCCAGTGTCATTTTGGTTCACATGCCAATTTTCCATCTGGGCAGTGATCTACCTCTGAGTTTATTGTTCTTATATTAGAGGCTCATTTCCTGTGTTTGAAACATGAAGTAGAACAAGAGCAGCGAATGGATGCATAGTTATTCATGACCCACAACAGAGGAAAGAGGAAGGGCGCATGGGAAGGAAACCCTCATGCTACACACAGAGCACCGGCAGCCATGTTCCTCGGTGGGCCTCGATCCCATCAGGAGACTGCATCCCTGTTTCCTCCATGCCACCCTTTGGGAAGACGTATTTAACGAGTGTGGAAAGTAAGTGTGGCAGATGAATTCCCTGCTGGCCATAGGGGAAAAAAGCGAGCTGCATACTGTTGTTACTAACAGGCTATCTTGATTTCATGGCTTCCACCTCCTCAAATGAGTACCATCATCCTCCCTGGTGAAATCTAATCTAACTGTTTTCCTTTGGGGACACTTTTTGACTCAAACAGTGCCTCCTCCTGGAAGCCTTCCTTTACCCCACACCTCCCAGGATGGGAGGCCCCATCCTGGCCCTCTGTGGGGGCCAACGTGCACACCTGTAGTAGAGCACTGATCACTCTGAGTGGATGTACCTGGATTCCTCTGCCCACTACCTTCAGCATGTGATCCCTGAGGGCTGGGACTGTATCTCTTCTTTCTCCAAACCTTCCCACCATTAGCAGAATGCCTGGACTAGCATGAAAGCTCAAGGAGCACGGGGCTGCTGAGTGACCTCATCCTGATTTCCTGTGTGTGGCCCTGGAATGATCCACCACATACAGAGAACCCACTCGCGGGCCCTGCTGGCCAAAAGTTGCTGACTGCAAGCCTGGGGTTCTCTTGAAGCCTCGAGCCCTTGAACATGGGGTTTAGGTTCATGCCCCAATTCCTCACAGATCTGAACTCAAGTCTCTACACACATATGAGTAACCAAAACTCAAGCTCCAGTGGCCCCAAACTATGCTTCTCCATTAGAGGAAGAAAGGAAGGAAAAAAATGAAGGGAAGGCAAGGAAGGAAGGAAGGAAGGAAGGAAGGAAGGAAGGAAGGAAGGAAGGAAGGAAGGAAGGGAGGGAGGGAGGGAGGGACAGAGGGAGGGAGGGAGGGAAGGGAAGGGAAGGAAAGGGAAGGAGGGATGGAAGCAAGGAAGGAAGAAAGGAAGGAAGGAAGATTACATAGAGGGGGGAAAAAAAGAAAAGCTTTCAGAAAGACTCCAGCAAAGCAAATAAACGTGATCTTTTATAAGCTCAAAAAAGGCCTTATTTCAGATTTAAAGCATTCTGGCTGTCCTTGGAGCTTGTGTTTAGACCTTTCCCCCAAAAGCTGAATGTGGCTAAAAAAACAGGTAGTGCAAGAAGGGAGCATGTCCATACACAACATCTGGAAAGTATGACTCCAAAGTGAGGTTATGTAACTGGAAGCTGAAGGCAGCATCAAGCTCTGTTTATATGCTTGCTGCCCTGAATGACTGCAGTACAGATAATGACTGTCTCAGCAAGGCTTCATAGGCTGCAGACATCTATGAGGAGAACAGTGGCTGGAGCAGTAAGTTTCCTTCCCAGGTAGCCGCAGGTCAGTCTTGAAGCAACCCGGACCTTCCAGAGAACTGGCCTGGACTAGAGAAGAGACAGTCCTCATGGAATTCCTGCCCTGATATTGAGCTCCTCATTTCTCAAGCCCTCATTCAGAGTCTTATTGATTTTTATTTCATACACCAGGTTTAACAAAGGAAGAGAAAATTAATATTTACTGAACATACACTAGCTCAGCACTTGTCCAGGTCTTCTGTGCACATGACCACCTGGGAACTTTTGAAATTCACGGTCAGACTCAGTGCATTTTCCTGGTGGGGGCTGAGCTTCTGTGGCCTGGTGGCCAATAAGCTTCCAGTCATGCTGATGCCTCTGGGCCTGAGGCCACACTCTGAGTAGCAAGGGTTTAGAACGTGGCAGAAACGTGTTAGAAGGGGCGATGTGAAAGCAAGGGTCTATCGGTTCAAGAAAATGAAAAATCAATTATTAGATGTCACGACACCTAGACGAAGTAGCCAGAAGACGGAATGAACTCCACAAAGAGACCAGACACCATCTCCCAGGGCTGCCTCCAATGTCAAGTCTGGCTCTGCTCAGGCCCACTGGGCCTGCTGGACTCTTTTCACTGTGCAGGATGGGGACTCAGGCTGGTTGGACACTGATAGCAGGAAGAGTGTGATGCTCTGCCGCCCTGACCTGTCCCAATGACCCAGAGTCACTCCTGGGGCATGAAAGCATGGAGCACAGATTGGAAGCCCAGCTCTTCCAGGGTGTAAGGAGGAGTCCCTTGTCTTCACATCCCCCAAATGATGATTCTGTGTCGGTATGTGGATGGGTAAGAAATGAACAATAAAGGGCCATCTCAAATTAAGCTGACACACAGAGAAGAAGCTTGCAAAAAGTTCCAACTCTCTTTTTGAAGACCACTTCTCATGATGCTTAGAACCCTTCATCCTTCCAGAAAACTGAAGCTTTGACAAACTAAAGTTAACATCTTGTTATCTCTCCCAAAGAGGAGAAAAAATAGAAGCTCTAGGCCAGCGTTTTCCAAAATTCAGTGTGCATAGGTACCACCTGCGGAGCTAGTTAATATGCAGATTCTGATTCCATAGGTCTGGTAGGTTTGGGTGGAGTATGAGATTCTACATTTCTAACAAGCTTCCAAGAGGTGTTGATGCTTCCAGGCTGGTCCCTGGACCACACTGAGTAGCAGAAGGCAAGAGAACATGCTAACCACCTGGTTAGGCCCTTAATATACATTAGCTAATTTAATGAACTGGTAATGTCATCAGGTCAAGCACAGATCCTTTATCTGACAGATGAGGAAGCCCATATTCAGTGAAGTTAGGAAAGCTGATCAAGTTCTGCAGCAAGAAAACGAGAGGAACTGGATTTCAAGTCTGATTTGCCTGACACCAAAGTTTGTGTTCTATCCATAGATCTGCTGTCGGGATGAAACTTTAGAGGATCTGAGGGTGTGAAAGTTTTAAAGGTAGACAAACCTAGGAAGTAGTGGAAGTGACAGTGGACACAGTGACAACAAAAAAGGAGGCCCTGGTCTGAATTACAAGATGGTAAAATAACATATGTCCTCTACGAATCCATGGCTTCAATTTATCACTAGAATGTCCAATCCACATTCCATGCACTGTGACTCACAGACAAGAACGTATTAAATTTACTTAGAAAGATATCAATCAAATGCTTATCACTTTTCAAAATGGCCTGGCGTTTGCAGAGATGTTTCATTTAGTTCGTTCAACCACATTCCGCAGACATTTGTCGAGTTCCAAGATGTGGAAGGAACTGCACCCTCAGCAGCAGCCACTTAGGCAGAAACGATTTCCCAGCGATGCCAGATAAATGAGGTACTTAAGTCATAATACGGGCTCCTTAACAATGAAATAAAGCCCCTCCTGCAACCCTGTTTAGTATTTCTCCATTCCGAGTTGCAAATGACATGACTGATTTCAGATACTTTAATAAAAAATCACTCAATAAAGGTTTGCGAAGTGCATCAAGTATAGAATCTATCCTGATAAGTCCTCAGACAAATTCACAGTAAATGAATGGGAGACTTGGCATGATTCAGCTCTCCAACACCAGCTTTCGGAAGACATCACAAATATCCCCTCCCCTCAGCTGGTGGCCTGAGGACTGCGAAGGCAGACTCACAAGTTTAATTTCTACACTCTCCAAACAAAATGCATAACAAAATGAAAGTCACTTCAGTCTTTTGCAATTTCAGAATGAAGCCACTCCCTGTCTAGCTAGAAGCTTTCCTTTTGCAAGGTCCATTTGAGCAATCTTTACAGCTGTAGAGTTGAAGAAACTGAAAGTCAAGAAGTTGGTGATATCAAAGTTGGTCAAGATACCACTAGAGACCTTTTGCTTTCAAAGCATTGCTTTATGAGTCCATTAGAAAACCTCACAGCACTGAATTAAAATATGATAAATATGATACCTCCTTAATTTAAAGAATGGCCAGGTTGAAGGGAATAAAGACTTACCTGGTTCACTCTCCCACATCCATTTTCTAAGGGCCCTCTTTGTGTTCTGGTGGAGGGGACCTCTGTGTCATGTGTCATGTAGACATGAGGTCAAGTATGGTTAATAAAGATAACATTTCACTTTAAGAAATTCTTTGTTTCCATAAATATCAGGCACAAGGAAAACGTAAATCTTCCTGTGCTGAGTTAGCTTAAGCAAACCGCTGTCTGCTGGGTCACCACAGATGCAGTTGGTCCCAAGGTGGACTCCTCAGTTTCCCTGCCATGCGTATTCCTGTGTAGAGGGCTTTATAAACAAGACACTTATTTTTGGTTGGCGAAACTATTCCTTATTTTTATTTTTATTTTGCTTGAAGTTCTGGGATACACGTGCTGAACATGCAGGTTTGTTACATAGGTGTACATGTGCCATGATGGTTTGTTGCACCTATCAACCCATCATCTAGGTTTTAAGCCCCACATGCATTAGGTATTTGTCCAATGTTCTCCCTCCCCTTTCCACCCACCCCCCAACAGGCCCCAGTGTGTGATGTTCCTCTCCCTGTGTCCACGTGTTCTCATTGTTCAACTCCCACTTATGACTCAGAACATGCGGTGTTTGGTTTTCTGTTCCTATGTTAGTTTGCTGAGGATGAAAGACACTTTTTAAAAACGCTTTATCTTTTCTCATCTACATGAAGCTTTTCATCTACATGAAGCTTTTCATCTACATAAAGACAGATTTTAAAAGATTCCTCTTAACAGATAAAATCGTTCCATTTTGGTGCTAGTAGGAGCCTTAAAGATCATCTAGTCAGTCTGTGCATTTGATATACAAAATCCAAGGATTCAAAGCAGGGTGACCATTGATTGAGCATTGATCATACACCCAGTACTATAAATATCAGGCATGATTGCAAATATTATCTCATTTACTCTTCATGATAACACAGTAATGTAGTTCATATCCCCACTTTGAGAGGATGGATGTTTTCATCCAACTGATCAATGGAAATGCAATGACCAAAATTTAGTCTACAGATTCCCAGTTCATTGCTGTTTCAGTCGCACCTAGAATGCTGATCCCACTCCAACCAAAATTCTCACCAGGGAAGAGAACAGCCAGAGCCTTCAGAAGGCTCAGAAGACCTCAAGTCCTTGGGATCCCCAGATCTCACTCAGAGGAAAGGTCAGTGAAACATAAACCTCTACTGACAGAAAAGCTAGGCAGTGTCACCTGAGAGGTTGTTTTTTTTTTTAATCTTTTATTTTAGACTCTGGGGGCACATGTGCAGGTTTATTACATGGGTACATTGTATGTTGCTGAGGTTTGGTGTATGAATGATACTGTCACCCAGGTAGTGAACAGAGTACCTGATAGGCAGTTTTTCATCCCTCACCCCCTCCCCACTTTCCCCCCTAGTAGTCTGCAGTGTCTATTGTTCCCATCTTTATGTCCATGTGTACCCAATATTTAGCTCCCACTTACAAGTGAGAACATGTAGCATTTGGTTTTCTGTTCTTGCAATAATTCACTTACGATCATGGCCTTCAGCTCCATTCATATTGCTGCAAAGAACATAATTTCATTCTTTTTTATGCCTGTGTAATATTCCATGGTATATATATATCACAAATTCTTTATCCAGTCCACCATTGATGGACACCTAGGTTGATTTCATGTCTTTACTACTGTGAATAGTGCTGCAATGAACATATGAGTACCTATGTCTTTTGAATATATATCCAGTAATGAGATTGCCGGATTGAATGGTAGTTCTGTATTAAGTTCTTTGAGAAATCTCCAAATTACTACAGTGACTGATGTAATTTACATTTCCACAAACAGTATATAAGCATTCTGTTTTCTCTACAACTTTGCCAACATCTATTCTTTTCTGTCTTTTTATTAATAGCCATTCTGACTGATGTGAGATGATATCTCCTTGTTGCTTTGATTTGCATTTCTCTAATCATTAGTGATGTTGAACACTTTTTCATATATTTGTTGGCCACACGTATGTCTTCTTTTGAGAAGTGTCCATTTATGTCCTTTACCCATTTTTAATGGGTTATTTGTTTTGTGCTTATTGAATTAAGTTCCTTATAGATTCTAGATATGAGACTTCTGTCAGATGCATAGTTTGCAAATATTTTCTCCCATTCTGTAGGTTGTCTGTTTACTCTGTTGATAGTTTATTTTGTTATGCAGAAGCTCTTTAGTTTAATTAGATCCCACTTATCAATTTTTGTTTTTGTTGCCATTGATTTTAAGGACTTAGTCATAAATTCTTTGCCAACATCAATGTCCAGAATGATATTTCCTAGGTTTTCTTTTAAGATTTTTATAGTTTGAGGTCTTGGTTAATTTTTGTATATGGTGAAAGAATGGGGTCTAGTTTCATTCTTCTGCGTGTGGCTGGCCACTTATCCCAGCACAGTTTATCGTGTAAGGAGTCCTTTCCCCATTGCTTGTTAATGTTGACTTTTTTGAAGACCAGATGTGGCTTTATTTCTGGGTTCTCTATCCTGTTCCATTGGTCTATATATCATGAGATCATTCTTAACCCCACAAGTCATACCTGGTGTAAACATCCTAAGTATAAACACTCAAGCAAAGCAAGAATGGAGGTCCAAGCAGAAGCAGCACCCCACCTCTACCCTCTATCAGGGCGTAGCATTCACTCTTAGCATGTGATGTACCTTTGGCCAAATCCCTTACCCTCCTGGTGGTTCAGGTGCCTCAATTACAAATAGTCTGGGTCTCCAGGGCATAGTGAGTGCTGAGAAGGCATTCAAAGAGGTCAGAAACTGCAAGAAGATCCCATAAATGGCTTTCAGAATTACACAGGAAGCAACCATCCTCCCACATTTCCTCATGAAAGAGACAATGCTGGGGACTCCTGGGGAGGCTGAGGAACATGATGTCAAGGAAACTAACTCTGGGGAAAAAATATCACTGCACAGAAAGAATGGACACATCCAAGAGCCACTCATCCCTTAGGGCCTTTGAGACCATTTTTCCCCAGGGATGTGACAGCCCATGGCAGAGTTGATCCTTCATGGGAAGCCACTCATATCCCACTTGGGCCTGATGTGAGCAAAAAGTCCAAGCGGCCAACAGGAAAAGTTAAATTTAGAACACAACTGTTACTTTGCATTCAAAAAGGAAAGAAAAAAATAACTCATCAGGTCTTAAAGTTCAGACAGGGCCAAAATAGTCTCGTTCAAGTTTTCAGGGTGTAGATTATTTAAGAAGCCAGGCATTGAGGATGCTCAAGAACAGACTTTTCATGACTCCTTTCCTCTCTTGTACAATTTCATCTTTTCTAGGAACAATTTTTTCTCTGTTTTTGTTGGTAATCAGCATTTTCTCATATGCTTTTTTCCCCCTTGTAAAATGTTTTACCATTGGCTTTTAGTTGATAAATTTTCATATTCATGTTCTTTAAGAAGGGGAAAAAAATTAACCTAACCACAGCTAACAATTACTGGGCACAAATGACGCCATAGGCATAGCGAGGGGTGCATCTTCCTTACGACAACCCAATGTACAAGGAGGCGGAGCCAGCGCTTAGGGAGCGGAGCTTATCAACTCAGGGGACCCTCTTTATTAAAAAAGCCTACCAAATTAACAAGTAGGAAATGAGATGGAACGTCTTGGAAGGGCCATTGCAAGTAAGGACTCCTAGACTCAGGCTTTCTGGTAAATTTGTTCTGGCAATGAGGCAGGTATCAACAACATCTGCTTTGAAAGATGAGGAAACTACGGGAAGTTATGCAAATTGCCCCTGAGCCTCTCAATAGCAAGGAACAGAGCCAGGTGGCTTAAAGACCATGATGCCATCCCATCCCTAGAAAAGGGAAAATAAGGTTTTCATTGTAGCAGAAATTAGAACATCTTTTGGTAAATTTGTAAAACTTGATTAATGTTATTCAAAGCCTTATGTATTAAAGAGAAGCTAGGGAAGATATGATCAGGGTCTTTTTATGTTAACTTGTTTAAACTTGCTCTATGGGGACATTATATTCCGCTGAAATTAAAGAAGGATGCTAACCAAAGACAGAAATGGCTGCATCCTCCAGGGATTTGTTAGTTTTGGATCCTCGAAGCTGGGAGATAAGGTCACCCATGGCCTCCTGGTTTTTGTGAAACACGGGCCGACCTCAAGGTGGTTGTAACACTTGATCTGTCTATTGCTCAGAAGCCATGGGTGAATAGTCAGCAGCCACACGGTAGGGTGACTTGGTAACAACGCTGTTCATGCCTAATGGTGACAACAAAAATGGGAGATAGGAAGGCAAGACTTAGCATCAGGGATAACGTCCTATCATGTATGAGTTTTTTCTTATCCTTGGAACACACGAGGTGACTTCCTTTTGCATAGAACATTTACGGTCTCCTCTAAAAATGGTCATTTTCCTTTCTGGAGTTTTAGAAGATAAAGCAGTCCAACATTTCCTTCAATTCACTCCCTTTCCTGAAGGGAGACAACTGATACAGTGAGAAAGACCGTTGGTGGAAACTAGTATGGTGATTCCTCAAAGAAATTAACAGAAATACCATTTGATCCAGCGATCCCATTATTGGGTATACACCCAAAGGAACATAAATCATTCCACCATAAAGATACAGGCATGCATATGTTCATTGCAGCATTATTCACAATAGCAAGGACATGGAATCAACCTAAATGCCCATCAACGGTAGACTGGATAAAGAAAATGTGGCACATATACAGTATGGAATACTATGCAGCCATAAGAAAAGAATGAGAGCATGTCCTTTGCAGCAACATGGATGGAGGTGGAGGCCATTATCCAAAGCAAACTAACACAGGGACAGAAAACCAAATACTGCATATTCTACACAATGAGAACACATGGATACTAAGACGAACAACAGACACTGGGGCCTACTTGAGGTGGAGAGTAGGAGGAGAGGAAGGATCAGAAAAGCTACCTATTGGGTACTATGCTTATTACCTGGGGGATGAAATAATCTATACACAAAACCCCCACGACATGCAGTTTACTTATGTAACAAACTCACACATGCACCACTGAAACTAAAATAAAAGTTTAAAAAAAAAAAAAATACCACTAAGTTCATTATCAGGTTCTGCAACCTATTGAAACTGATACCTTAAATGGGTCATTTAACGGAGGACTCTAAGTTTCCTTGCTTGAAAACTTAGGGTGAGGATAATATTAACTACCCACAACAGGGAACTGAAAACAACCCACATATTGATTACTGGGGGATGAATAAGCAAATGGAAATCAAGTGATAAGGTGGAATACTAGACGGCAGTTAAATGAAGTAGAGTATACACATAGATCTCAAAAATACATGAGTGGAATGAACATCACAAATATTAATATAGTAAAACAACATTTACTTAAATTTGAAAACACATACAATTATTTAGTGCTTATGCATACTTATATATGAGGTAAAAATATTAAACACAGGCCAGCCACTCCCCAAATAAAGACGATGGTTGCTTCTGGAGTAGAAGACCTGACAAGGCAAATAAAAAGGATGTCAACTTGATGTGCAATGTTTTATTTCTCATAAATGGAAAAAGATTAGAAGCAAATATAAAAATGTTAGCATTTATTAATTTGGCAAATAAATACAACGGAGTTTGTAATATTTTCCTTTACAGTTTTCTGTATTAATTTTTGTTGTTTCAAGATAAAATACTAAAAACTTGTCACAGAGAAGTTACATGGATTCACTCAATCAATTGTTCATTAATTCACCAAAGATTTAATGCCATTACCATTATAGACAGTATCAAGTACTCTCTACAGCCTGGCGATCTAATAGTGAGCAAAACAGCACCAGCCCCTGCCCACACAGGGCTTAGCACATGTAGGGCAAAGACCACTCCTCATGGAAATACAGTCCACCGGCTTGAGAGTCTTCCCTGAAGTTCAGTTTAGGAAGGTGGTTAGAAGGAGCACTTAGGTGTAGCTGAGTTTTAACTCCTGTATGCCCTGCCCTTTCTGGGTGTTCCTGGAATGCCTGACTCATGGGCATGTTACTAGAATTAAGGTGATTCTGCAGCTAGAGCCCTTAGCCCAGCCCTGGCTCCAAGGAGGCACTCAACAAATGCCCGGTTCCTTTACTTTGTCCCTTGAGAGAATGCAGGGCTTTAAGTGCTAGTTTAGGAATGCTGGGTTTGCATCTGAAATAATTATATCCAACAGCTAAACATGGGCTGAGTGAGGTCCGATCTTTTCACAAGCTGTTCAAACATAATAACAGGAGGCTGATTTTTAAGAGCTGAAGAGGAGATAAGCATTTGGCCCAGAAGGTAATTAGAAGGGAGATGCTGAGGGGGATCATCAAACCATGTCACATAAAGGGGCAACTAAAAAACTGAAGAGAGAGAAGCCTGAACAAGGAAAAACTTAATAGCTGACCTCAGAAGTATGCCATGGGGAAAAGAAATATGACTTACTTTATAGAATTCAAGATAACTCAAAGGAAAATGAGTTTGGCTCGCCACAAGGAAGACAATGTTAATAATTCCAGTTGCCCATGGAATAAAAGACCTCTAAAAGGAGGTGGTAATGAGCTCCCCATCACTGAGGATAACCAAGGACATGGTAGAAGAGCACTTTATGGCGATGCTACAGAGGAAATCCAAGCATTCTATCGATTTCTGGGCTGCATGCTTTTTTAAAGTCTCTGAGTGTTGAGAGTTTATGACTAACTCATGGTCTTAAGAGGAGCTGAAACAGCTGGATAGGTGTCCTGCTCCAGCCTGTCCCACTAATTGCTCACTAATCCCTTAACAGTAGCTTCCATTTTTGCAACATCTTTGGATATTTTCAAAGTCCTTTCACATGCATTTTCACATTTCTCCCCAAGAGCCCGTGAAGAAATAGCAGATCCAATCCTAAGCTGAACAGGGAGAGGTGCAGGGGAGAAAGTGAGAGGAAGGGCCTGTGATTGGGCATGGAGGGACCTGCCTTCCACAGAACTGAAGCATTGGAAAGGACACTGGTGCCAATTGCCATGCACCCTGCAACTGACTACTTCCTAAGGTCAGAGGCTCCATGTGGAGGTCATGACCTAAAAGCAAGTTAGGTGTGCTATGTTGGCCAGAAGCCCAGCACGTGGGGACAACGTGGAGAACTGTTCCTGGCAGCTGCCACCACCACTGTGATCTCATCTGGAGGAAGAAAGGCAGCAGCTGCCACCCCCACTTCTCACAGCCAGACAGTGAACAGTCCCTCAATCCCCAACCTGTTGAGGGCAAAACAGCTGGAAACCTCCTGCCTGCCTCTAGGTCACAAAACTTGGCAGCAAGCTGAAGACTCCAGGAATCAGAGGGAGACACCCCTCCTTGTCTCTTCTCCCCAGACACTGATTTCCTGAGAGTCAAGAAGCGAGTCAGTCATTGCACCAAAGGAAGGAAGTGAGTGATGGACGGTGGAGATCGTTTATGAGCCCCAGAAGTTCTTTAGCTGTGTGACAATGAGCATATGTGTGTATCAGTCACTGTGGCTGCATAACAAACCAGCCCACACTGGCAGCACAAAACAGCAGCATTCTTTTCTTGTCATTATGTCTCCTGGTTCTGGGTGTGACTAGCCTCAGTTAGATAGTTCTCACTCAGAAATTCTCAAGTGGTTGCAGTCAGGTGGTGACTGAGGATGTGGTCACCTAGGAAGTGTCTTCACTCACACCTCTGGTTGTTGATGTTGCCTGTCAGCTAGGACCTCAGCTGGGGTCATCCATGATGCCTGGGCTTCCTCCCAACATGGCGGCCAGGTTCAAAGGGAGACAGCTGGGTGGAAGCTGTATTGCTTTTATGACCCAGCTTTGGAAGGCACATGACTTCTGCTATAATCTATCAGTTAGAGGGGAGTCACAGAGGCCAGCCATATTCAAGGAAAGGGGAATCAGAGTCACTTCCTATAAGAGAAATATCAAAGTACTTGTGAGCATGTTTTAGAAGACCACAGGTACAACCTTTCCTTTAGAAACTGTACTCCATCGCCTTTGAGGAATCCATACATCACTTCCCAGAGCAGGAATTACCTCTCATTGTGCCTGGCTTTGGGCTAAGGAGCATCACTGAATTGGATGTGTCCACATTTGGGAGGCTCTGGAAATAAGAAATCACGTAAGACCTGAATGCCAGGGCCACAGCGTTCCTGGCTTTAAACATATTGAGTCACTTTCAAAGATTTTGTGTGAAATACAAATTCCGTTTCACACAAGGTAGAGCCCAGTGAGGGATTAATCAGTTGCCTGTGGATATAATTCCATTTTCTTTTGACTCTGAAGCAAGGAAAGCCAGTGTATGCCCCTAAAATAACACACAGGTCAAAGCCTCCAGAACATATTGTGCTTCTGTGCTGATACCACATCTCCTAACTTCTACTCAGGACTCTAATGGAGTCTCCTCTCTGTATTTACATAAGTTGCAGGCCCCAGGCCCCAGCAACACTTTTAGAAATAACTCTTTTACTTTTGTATTGCAAAATAAAAAGATCAGTCCAGGTGAAGGGAACCCTTGTGAGTAAAGCCTCTATTTTCTTGTACAAGGAGTTTAAGCAAAATTTTCTTATTGGCTCTCTTTTAAAAAAAAAAATTGACCTGTTTTGAGCTTCCCTGGAGTCCCCAGAAGACTGACACATGGACGGAGGTGGTAAAAGATGAATGAGGAAAGAAGAAATGTTTTTCCTCTCATTCTAGACCTAGGCCTGAAATGCCTCCTCAGATCACCCATTCAGCTGAGCCCACTGCTGTGGCAGGATGGCTTGCCAGCAGTCAGCACTTGTACAAACACATGTTATGAGGCAGTGAAAAATAATGAGCTGAAGTTGAGTGCCGGGACTTAGCAAGATGAAAACACACACACACACACACACACACACACACACACACACACACACACACGAAGGGGAAGAACTGTTATGTGGTCTTCTGGGTCAAGATGAGCTTTCCACGCCAATTCAACAACATTGAAATCATGTAGTTGGGGGAATGTGGGAGCTTAGCAATGACTGTCAGTGCTGGCTTTTCTCCCCTCACCCACAATGGCCCAACTTCCAACTGCCAGCACCTGCACTCTTTTACCTGAAGGCTGTCTTTGGCCATGGGGACTGCTTTTCCTGTGTGAGGGGCAGGCTGGATGTGCCAAGGCATTGACACTTCTGGGAACAGCCCCTAACCCATGACTGGTGGAAGTGGTGTATAAATACCCCAGCTCCCTCACCCCTTGAAGGGAGAACTCTGAGGTATGTGATCTACATTGTATCCTGGGGACCCCAGCCAGGTTAAACTGAGTTGCTCACAGTGGTAATTGGGAATGATATCAACCATTTCATTGATTTGCAAAATAAAAAGATCTGCCTGGCAAAGGGAACCCTTGTGAGTAAAGCTTCTATTTTCTTGCAGAAGGAACTTAGGCAGAATTTTCTTTTCAGTTCCTTCTATTTTTTTTTCTTTTTCTTTCTTTTTTGACTTGTTTTGAGCTTCATCTTTCCTTCCTGGTCTCACTTCCCCATCCTCTACTGTTGTTTCCTGGGATCAACTCCTAAATAAACTACCCACTCCCACAACCTAGTCTTAGAATCTGCTTCTGGGGAACAAGAACTTAGCAGGGCACTTGATGGCAGAGCAACATATTAATGATCACCAAGGGTGTGCCACTGCTGTACATATCATTTATGCATCTCAAGTTACCCACCCCAAATCAACTTGTGTGTCATGAACCAACAACACATAAAAAAGAACCACAAAGAAACAAATGAGGATCCACACCAATGAAGGGTTCTGCTGGGACAGAGTTTGTTGGAAAAAATGATGATCGGATTCCTTCCAAAGACCCCGACACATGTAACTCCCGTGTTCAGGCAGGGGGCCTCGTATCCCTACATCTATTCCAGGCATCCATTTCCCAATAAAGGTACTTGAAGAAGGAATTATTTTCTCTCTCTCTGATGCTGTGTTTGTAATGAGGAGGCTGCTGGCCACTGGAAGCAGCTTCCACTACAGAAAAACATGGCTGTTTACTCAGCAAATCAGACCATTCTCCCACCTTCTTAGCTTCTCTCCTCCCACTTACTGTCATAGCTGAATGTGCAGTGTTACACCTGAAAGGTGTGAATGGTTATAAGACCCAAGGACTAGGGATACCTCCTCCTCCCTTCCTTCTTCCCTTCCCTTCCTAGCATAAGATTTCTGAGTCCAGTTCATGGTTCTGCTTTGGAGGGAAGTGAGAGGGATATTAGGGACAACTGGCCCTTGTTAAGTTACTTTCCATGGTCAACCAAAGCTCTAAGTTTCCATTTTTCACAAAAGTCTCTTTAAAAGTTGACCTAAATAAGTATCTAAGAAAAATGACTAAAATCTACAAGGCATTTGCTGAAGAGAAATACATGAAACAAATTAACATTTACCTGGAAAGTCTGTCATGGTGTATACGTCATCAATATGTACAGATGTGTATCTACATGTATGTATATGAGAATGTGTAAGTGTCCAGAATATGCCTACACACAAATACATGGATGAATCTCAAAAACAGAGTGCTAAGAAGACTTACACCCAAAAGCACATATTGTGGGATTCATGCACATGAAGTTCTAGAACAGGCACAAACTAATCTATGGTGTTATCAGAAGAGTAGTTGTATGGGGTATGCTGAGCTGGGGTTCCTGAGAAGGGGCAAGAGAGAACTTCCTGGGATGATGGTATGTCCTATACCTTGACAGAGGCAGGGTGCAAAGGTTTACTATATGACAGAACTCATGGATGCAACTCAAAACTTGTACACATCATGCATATAAACGTAACTGAAAGTAGAAGGGTAACAAGTGATAAACTTTAGCTAATGATATACATGACTTAGCAACACATGTGAGAGGGAATGGGGTGACTTCTGAAATTACTTTGAAGTCTAGTAAAATAGCATGGATTGATGGATGGCCACAGGGTTGGGTAGAGGGATAAACATGTGATACAGCCAGTATAGTAAAATGTAAACTATAGAACCTAGGTGCTGGGTCTATATGCATTCAGTATAAAATTCATTCTAGTTTTCTATATGTTTCCAAATGTTCATAATAAAATGCTGGAGAAGAAAATACAGCTGGCTGTCTGTATTCATGGGTTCTGCATCTGCGAATTCAACCAATTGTGGATAAAAAATATTTGGAAAATTTGATCCATGGTCTGAGAGACTGTTTGTATGTTTTCAGTTCTCTTGCATTTGCTGAGAAGTGTTTTACTTCCAATTATGTGATTGATTTTAAAGTGAGTGCCATGTAGCGCCAAGGAGAATGTATAATCTGTTGTTTTTAGGTGGAAAGCTCTGTAGATATCTGTCAGGTCCACTTGATCCAGAGCTGAGTTCAGGTCCTGAACATCCTTGTTAATTTTCTGTCTCAATGGCCTAATATTGACAGTGGGGTATTAAAGTTTCCCACTATTATTGTGTGGCAGTCTAAGTCTCTTTGTAGATCTCTTAGAACTTGTTTTATGAATCTGGGTGCTCCTGTATTGGGTGCATATGTATTTAGGATAGTTAGCTCATCTTGTTGAATTGATTCCTTAGCTAAAGCAGTGTTAAGAGGGAAATATATAACACTAAATGACCATATCGAAAAGCTAGAAAGATCTTAAATCAACACCCTAACATCATAACTAAAAGAACTAGAGAACCAAGAGCAAACAAACCCCAAAGCTAGCAGAAGACAAGAAATAGCCAAGATCACAGTGGAACTGAAGGAGACAGAGACATGAGAAACCCTTCAAAAAATCCATGAATCCAGGAGCTGTTTTTTTTTTTTTTTTTTGAAAAAAAAAAAAAAAAAGACCACTAGCTAGACTAATAAGGAAAAGAGAGAAGAATCAAATAGACACAATAAAAAATGATAATGGGGATATCACCACTGATCCCACAGAAACACAAACAACTGTCAGAGAATACTATAAACACCTCTAGGCAAATAAACTAGAAAATCTAGAAGAAATGGATAAATTGTTGAACACATACATCATCCCAAGATTGAACCGGGAATAAGTTGAATCCCTGAATAGACCAATAACAGGTTCTGAAATTGAGACAGTAATAAATAGCCTACCAACCAAAAAAAGCCCAGGACCAGACAGATTTATAGCTGAATTCTTTCAGAGGTACAAAGAGGAGCTGGTACCATTTCTTCTGAAACTATTCCAAACAATTGAGAAGGAGGGACTTCTCTCTAACTCATTCTATGAGGCCAGCATCATCCTGATACCAAAACCTGGCAGAGATACAACAACAACAACAAAAAACCTAAGGCCAATATCCCTGATGAACATTGATGCAAAAATCCTCAGTAAAATACTGGCAAACTGAATCCAGCAGCACATCAAAAAGTTTATCCACCACGATCAATTCAGCTTCATCCCTGATGCAAGGCTGGTTCAACATATGCAAATCAATAAATGTAATTCATCACATAAACAGAAATAAAGTCAGAAACCACATGATTATCTCAATAGACACAGAAAAGACCTTCAATAAAATTCAACATCCCTTCATGTTAAAAACTCTCAATAAACTAGGTATTGATGGAACATACCTTAAAATAATAAGAGCCATTTATGACAAACCCACAGCCAATATCATACTGAATGGGCAAAAGCTGGAAGCATTCCCCTCAAAAACTGGCCCAAGGCAAGGATGCCCTGTCTCACCACCCCTATTCAACATAGTAATGGAAGTTCTGGCCAGGGCAAAGAGAAAGAAATAAAGGGTATTTGAATAGGAGGACAGGAAGTCAAACTGTCTCTGCAGATTACATGAACCTATATCTAGAAAACCCCATGGTCTCAGCCCAAAAGCTTCTTAAGCTGACAAGCAACATCAGCAAAGTCTCAGGAAATGATTCTAATATCCAGATTCTACAAGGAACTTAAAAAAATTGTACAAGAAAAAAAAACAAACAACCCCATTAAAAATTGGGCAAGGGACACGAACAGACACTTCTCAAAAGAAGACATTTGTGCAGCCAACAAACATATGAACAAAAGCTCAACATCACTGATCATTAGAGAAATGCAAATAAAAACCACAGTGAGATACAATCTTAAGCCAGTCAGAATGCAATTATTAAAAAGTTAAGAAACAACAGCTATTTATTGTTAAAATAGATGCTGGTAAGGCTGTGGAGAAATAGAAACACTTTTACACTGTTGGTGGGAATGTAAATTAGTTCAACCATTGTGGAAGACAGTGTGGCAATTCCTCAAAGACCTAAAAACAGAAATATCTTTGACCCAGCAATCCCATTACTAGGTATATATCCAAAGGAATATAAGTAATTCTACAATAAAGACACATGCATGCATATATTCACTGTGGCACTGTTCACAATAGCAAAGACATGGAATCAATCCAAATGCCAATCAATGACAGGCTGGATAAAGAAAATGTGGTACATATGCACCATGGAATACTATGCAGCCATAAAAAGGAATGAGATAGTGTCCTTTGCAGGGATACGGATGGAGCTGGAAGCCATTATCCTCAGAAAACTAATGCAAGAACAGAAAACCAAACACTGCATGTTCCCACATATAAGTGGGAGCTGAACAATGAGAACACATGGAAACAGGGAAGGGAACAACACACACTGGGGCCTGTTGGGGAGAAGGGGGAGAAAGAGCATGAGGATAAATAGCTAATGCATGTGGGGCTTAATACCTAGGTGACGGGTTGATAGGTGCAGCAAACCACCAAAGCACAAACCTGCATATCCTGCACATGTATCCCAGAACTTAAAATAAAATACAATTAAATTTTTTCTTTAAAGACAAAAAGTGTTTATTGATTAAAAGTAATTTTGACTAGAGTAATCAATTAAAATGGTTTGATTTCCATTTATAGATTTTATGAATAAATGCTAGAGTTTTCTGTTAAAAAATAATTGGAAAAAAATTCCACAAAGTTCCAAAAAGCAAAACTTAAATTTGCCACGTCCCAAGTACTACATTGAATCTGCGTAAATGAAGTGATGTATAGGCATTGTATTAGGTATTAGGTATTATAAGCAACCTAGAGATTATTTAAAGTATATGGGAGGATGTGCATAGGTTATATGCAAATGCTATGCCATTTTATATCAGGGACTTGAGGATCCGTGCATTCTGATATCCGAGGTGGGAGGTGTCCTAGAACCAATCCCCCATGGATACCAAGGGACCACTGGACCTAAAGGCAAGATTCTTGAGACTGAATGAGGAGACAGAGGAAGCATAATTTTAAATAAACAGCACATCAAATTGTGGCACTGATGAGACAATAATTCTATATTTATAATAGGAATTACTGAGGAATTCTGTCCCCCTGAGAACCACTAAGCAGAGCTAGGCACTGAGTCATTTTGCTTGGGCATCCTTAAAGGAAATATCCTTTTTTTTTTTTTTTTTTTTTGAGACAAAGTTTTGTTATGTCGCCCAGGCTGGAGTGCAGTGGTGCCATCTCAGCTCACTGCAACCTCCACCTCCCGGGTTCAAGCGATTCTCATACCTCAGCCTCCCAAGTAGCTGCGATTACAGGTGCCTGCCACCACACCCAGCTAATTTTTGTATTTTTAGTAGAGATGGGGTTTCACCATGTTGGCCAGGCTGGTCTTGAACTCCTGACCTCAGATGATCCACCCACCTCAGCCTCCCAAAGTGCTGGGATTTCAGACATGAGCCACCATGCCTGGCCGGGAAACATCCTTTTCGGAGCCACGAATACAAAATGATTCCACAAAGGGGCCAATGTCCTGCATGAAACCAGGGCGATTGGATAAAAATGGCTGAGAGTGGAGAGGTGCAGCTGCGTTACAACTTTCCTTCCTTTAAATTCAGTATTAAATAACTCAACTTAATAAATTGGCCTAGTATTTGTGGTTAAAATGGAGCAGGCAGTGGGGAAACTGTGTTGCTGGAATATGGAAAGACATTGTCCAAAGGGCAGCCTCCCACCTCATTGGTCCTATGGATGCAAGGGTGTTATGGTCTTCATGCTTATGTTCCCCCCAAATTCTCATATTAAATTCCTAGCCCCCAAGGCAGGGGGTAGGACCTTTGGCAAGGTGATTAGGAGGTAGGACCTTTGGGAAGGTGATTAAGAATAGGATTCCTAAATCTATAAAAGAGACTCCAAAGGGCTCCCTTGCACCTTCCTCAGTGTGAGGACAGAGTGAGAAGGCGCTAACCATGAACCAGGAAACAGGTCCTCACCAGACACTGAATCTGCCAGTGCCTTGGCCTTGGACTTCCAGCTTCCAGAACTGTAAGAAATAAATTTCTGTTGTTTTGACAACATTCAGTCTATGGCATTTTGTTTTAGCAGCCTGAGCAGACTACGACAAAAAGGTCAGAGTCAAGTGCAGATCAAGCCCTCCTTTCCCACCTGCTTCTGCCTCTCAACCTCATCCCTGCAACCACTGCTATCCATTCTACACACCCAGCCTGCATACTCGGCCTACAGACCAAAATCCCCATCATCCGTGATTTTTCTATAAATTTACCTAGGGCAAGTCAATGAGATTTCAGCAGAAGTGGAATTCCCGTTCCCCGGGAAAAGCTCCACGGGGAGGCTTACCTTGATACTGACAGGCTGTTCGTGTGACTGGCTCCTGTGCTTTGACAACTAAGACTATTTTTACTTTCCGCCTGGGTTTTTGTAGTATTAGTGCCTGCCAGATTCATTTTACCTGCCTCCCATAGTAGAAAACTCCCATGCCCTAAAAACCAGAGAAAGGAATCAGCAGCATGAATAATAACCACAATCTCCTAAGTGTGACAAGCTGAGACTCTGTGTGCAGGACCCCTCAGGACTGTTGCAAAGAGGGTGCTTGGAAAATGGGCATCCACTCAGGGACCGAGCAATGGCTGTGTGTTAAAGACTTGACACGCTTTATTCCACCAACCCATGAATGATTCCCACTTCTCAGGGAAGGAAACCAAGGCTTTGAGAGATTACGTGGCTGGTCCAGGGTCCCACAGCCCATGGGTCCTCCCTAGGCCTATGGTGCCCAGGCCCTACATCCCTCACTCTGCTCAGAAGTACCTACAATTACAAAATGTGGCCTCTCCTTACCTATCTGAAAGGCTCCCTCATGACCCCAAGACAGGGTGGGTACTGTGAGTGCCCATTTATCAACTGAGGTCACAGAAGCTTCACTGAGTCCAGCCTGCTCTTTGGACCCAGTCCTTTGCTCCTTCCAGAGTGGCCTGTCCCAGGGGTCTGCAGCTTGTTGCCTCTTTTTTTTTTATACCAGTGTCCCTGATCCCAACAACGTGGACCCTGAGTGGGCACTGAGGTCTCCTGCAAGCCCAGGGCTGGGGAGCCAGGCTGAGCTCCTGGCACAAAGGTTTTGACAGGGATGGATGAGCCACTGGGCTGGGCCCAAATCCATTTTGTTCTGAGTCAGCTTCTAAAAAAGGCTGCTAATCTTTAATTCAAGGATTTTATTGTTCTATTATAGACATTTCAGCCAAAAGAAATGGGATTCACACTCTATCAGGAACCTCAGAAGCATCCGTAGGATAGCCTAGACATGTACCTATTTAAACTTACTCTCCAAGGTGGAATGTGAATGTAGTCCTGGGCCTCAGTGGAACCTACTCCAGGGCACACAAACTGAGGTGTGGCCGTGGCCCACTAGCCAGGGATAGACTGTGCTCGGTGCCTCTGTCCAAACCAACGCGTACTCACTGGAGTAGCTCAGACCATCCCTGACCTTCACAGCCCTCAGCCAGGCCACCCCCATTGTTCATGGAGCCTGCTGAGAAACTTGTCAGGCCTGGAGAGCCTTTGGGGAGAGAGACCAGGCCTACCTGGGCCTCCCTGGGCCTCATTCCACCCCAAAGCACCAGAGTCCACCCAGGCCTGGGAGTGTCAGAGAGCGGCTGGGAGATGCGCCCCAAGGCCCTACCTTCAGCCCCATGGGCACCTCGCCCTCTACCTCGGCCAGCCCTGGCTTCTGAGTAGGTGGGAGTGGCAAGTGCTGAGGCAACTGAGGACTCAACGGCAAGATTAGACCTACAAATAGGACAACGCAGGAACATTCCCTGTTGACTTCAATACAAAGAGATTATAAAATGCAGCTAGGGTGAAACACACCCTGGTGTTTCCCAGGGCAAGAAAGCTTAGAAACAAAACCTGTGGTCTCCAAGATAGAGTGAAAAAACAAATGTTCACAGGGCTTTGGGGGTAGTGCTGAACACACTGCTGGAAGACAGGTTTGGTGTCTTACATGTGGCTGGTGGTCTCTGTTTATTCATCTGTTTGCCAGCTTGCTGAAGATTCTAGGCCTGGCAAGCCCAGCTATTCTCCCCTGAGCCAGCGTGACAGAGACTGCCCGTGCACAGAGACGGGTCTCAGGCCGCCATTCTCACCTGCTGTTCAAGCTGCTATAACAGAACACCATAGACTGGGTGGCCTATAAACAACAGAAATTTATTTCTCACAGCTCTGAAGGCTGGGAAGTCCAAGATCAAGATGCTGGCAGGCTTGGTGTCTGGTGGAGGGCCCGCATGCTGGTTCATAGATGACACTTTCTCGCTCTAGCCTCACAAGGGGTGAGGGCTTTCTCTCACGCCTCTTTTATAAGAACACTAAATCGCATTCCTGAGGGGACTGATCTCATGAACTAATCGTTCCCCTAAAAGCTCCACCTTCTAACACTATCACCTTGGGAGTTAGAATTTCAACAAATTAATACTGGGGGGAAACAAACACTCAGACCATAACCCCCTGGAAGCCTGAAAACCTCTGACACCTGCTCCCCAGTCCCAGAGGCTGAGATTTTCCTGGCCTGGGGTGGACCTGGGTTTAAAATCTCCACAGGTGCCTCCAATGAGCTAAGCCAGGGGTCCTCACACTTGAGTGTGCCTCACAAGCCACTGGAGGGCTTGTTACAACCCAGATGGCTTGGCCTGCCTTTCAGAGGTTCCAATCCAGTAGGGCTCAGGTGCAGCTCAAGGATGAGCATTTGTAACAGGCACCCAGGGGCTGCTGCTGCTGCTGCTGCTGGTGGTCCTAAGACATCTGAGAGCGCTTAGATGGGGGCAGAACAGAGCCCACCTGGCAACCCAGATTATGTGACCTAAGGCTGACCACACACAAACCAGGCTTTGGGAGACAGGCAACCTCAGAGTCCTGGTCCTTGCTCTAGTGCCAACTAACAGGGAACTCTGGAAATGCCCCTCATGTCTCTAAACCTGAAGCTTCATCTGCAAAATGAGATTATCTGTGTAACAATCTCAGTAAGAGATTGAAGAAAAGAGCCCCAAGTCCCCTGGGCACACTGCTGCTCCAGAAATGACTGAGGAGTGGGGAGCCAGGTGGGTGGGAGTGAACCCCAAAGGGCTGGAGACATGGCCAAGGCCACATGTGCTCCCAGGCCAGGAGGAAGCAGCACTATGTGGCTTATCACTGTCCTAGGCCACAGTGCAGCCAAGAGGTGTGTTGGGACCAGGAGGTGACTTCTCTTGCAGGCTCTCCACTCCCCAAAGTGGGTGTTCCCAGCACCCCGCTGTAATACCCATGGCCTCTACACACAGTTGAGTGCATTGCTCACTGCTCCAGGGGTGCCTGTGAGATAAGCCCTGGGGAAACTGTCCTCATGCAGAGCAAGCCAGGAGTACAGGTGGACAACCCTAAGTGGCTGCTTTACCGTGGAACACCAGAGGAAAGCAATTCCAAGGTAGAATGAGTACTAGACATGTGGTCTGGAGACCCAGATGCTCTGGAGCAAGGGGTGTTCCAGGCCTGTGGTTTCAAGCTCTTTTAGGGGGTAAACTTTTACTCTTCAAATAAAAGTTTAAACAGATCCCTAACATATGAAAGGAAAAATATTGGAGTTTTTGATTGCCAGAGGGTGGGGGCAGGAGGAGGGGAGAGTACCTGAATCACAGACCCCCAGCCCAGGGGTGACATTAAAAATATGCAATATGGCAAGGGCACTACCCGGAAGAAGCATCAGGGAGAGTAGAGAGGACCTTGGAAATGTCATTCCTGCCTCAACCTCCCCTGCAGAGCACATGAGGCAACTGTCACAGAGCCTGGAACCAGGGGCAGCAGCAAACATTTCTGTAAAGGACCAAGAATAAATATTTTAGGCTTTTCAAGCCCTGTGGTCTGTGTTGCAACTACTCAACTCAGCCTTCATAGAGCAAAAGTTGCCATAGAAACACATAAATGGATGTGTGTGGCTGTGTTCCAATAAAACTTTATTCACAAAGACAGTCGACAGGCCCCCTGTGGCCAAGGGCTCTTGTTTGTTGAGCCCTGGCTTAGAGGAAAAGGGTTCAGAAGCCACTAGAAACCATAATCCCTATGCCTGTTTTTGCATTTATGACTGAATTCTCAGTTCTTTAACTCAACTTGCTTTGCTCTCAGACTAACTAATCTATCAACTGGGCATCATAATACCGTTTTTCCTGACCTTGAGGTATTTGTTCCAAGGGCCAAACATGTTCCAATGAGCTAATGAATGTGAAAATGCTTTGCAATGTCTAAAGTACTTTACAAATAGATCCACAAAATCTCTGCATCTAAGAGCAGAGTTTTATCATCCTTTACCTGTGTTTCAGAAAGATTCCAGACACCATTCACCAAATTAGGCTGCCTGGGCTGCTTTTAAAGAACAGTGTTTAAAAAAATGCCTCAATAAAAATGCCCTAAAGGGATGTCAATGCTAGAAAAAACAAATAGTGTCTGACCCTTTCTGCTACAGCCTGAGACTTTTAAACTCTTCATTAGTATAAAGTAGAAAATCCTCTACTCCCTATTTCATCCTGTTTGTTTACATAGTGGACTCTTAGGCCAGAAACTTATTAGTCAGAAGCCTCGTAGTTAATACCACTGTATGTCTCCTACACGCAGCCCAACCTGTAAGAATGTGGTATTGTTGCTGAATGACACTAAATAATCTGTTCATCATTAAAACAATCTTAATCCCACAAATTCTAATGTGCCTGCAGAGTGGTAAACTCCCTATAAATGATCTCCATCAGTCTACCTTCCACTGTATTTCTGGTAGCAAAGATAATATGGCTACAATTTATTAAGCACGTACTATGATTTGCAGCTGCTCTGCAAAGCTTACTTCACTGAATGATTACCACAAGCCTGGGAAGAAGGCAACTTAATTTGCATTTTACAGAGGGTGGAAATGAGGTCCAAATAATTTAGGAAGCCACTTGGCATCACATAGGTCGAAAGTGATGGAATTGGGATTTAGGATTTACTCCAGAACCCAAGTTCTTTCCACACAATTGCCAAATGACTTCATCTATACAAAAGCATTCATTATTATTCCCAGGGTTCTTTTATTACCAAAGAAAAGATGCAATTTGCAAATGGCACCACTGGGACAATTTCTACCTCACTGATGACCCCCACAAGGTGAAAAGAGAATCAAATTGTTTCACTTGATGAGGGAAGAATTATGATGATTAAAGCAAGAGCTATAGCCAGCCTTGGCAGACATAAATTTGGGTTATGATTTTTCTATAATGGTGGTATTTGGCTTTTGAAAATGAGATAAGCATAAAGAAAAATTGGGAAATTTGCTTTTTCAGAAAAAACAAGTTTGGGGGAAATTAATGTAGCAGAGACTAGCTAGCAGTTCACCAAACCTGTTTCTTCTTCTTTCTACATTCCACTAATGTACATGGGCCAGCCTCCCTTGAGGTTAGAAGTTGTCATGTGACTGAGCTCTGCCAATGGAATGTGAGCATCGGTGAGCATCTAGTCCATAAAACCCTGCTACCCCAAATCCTCCATGCTCTTTCCCCTTAATGCAAAGAAGCACAGCAACCTTGGAAGCCAAGTTGAGGAGGGAAAGGCCTAAAGATAGAAGGCTCTGGAGTCCATGGACCCCTTCTTGCAACAGGTGCAACTATAAACTAGAACATTCCATGAGAAATAAACTTCTCTTTTGTTAACACAGAAATCTGTTACAGCAGCTACTATTACCCTATCTAAATAATTCAGTAAACAATTTGATACAAATTAAAAAGCAGATCACATTAGTTCCAAATCTGTTCCACTTAAGAATATCAACAGCTATGATTTGAATCATTATGAGAATTACAACTTCAGAAAGAAGTTCAAGTTATGTAAGCTAGTGAAATAATGTACAGATGAATCTTAAGACTTTAAGCTTAGTTCTTTCTTGGGTTCAAACCCAGCAATAACCACACTAACCTAATTGCAATTTGTCATTTCTAGTATTTTGGAAGCATTTGGTCAAATAAAATATATTATTAAAATTAATTTCACCTGTTTCTTTGTACTTTTGTAGTGTAGCTAACAGAAAATTTAAAATTACACTTGTAGCTCACATCATGTTCCTACTGGACAGTGCTACTCTAGATTGCGCAGACCTCAGATTTTCTATTCAATTATTAATGGGTATTGAGCACTGCACGGGTGTTGGGTGGCCCTGTGTCACTTCTGACAAGCCCTGTGACCTTGGGCGGTTGTTTATCCCCTCTGGTTCTCGTTTTTTTCATGTAAAAGATGAGAATGTTGGCCCTATCATGCTTTGTAGACTGGTCATGTCCAGCCCTGTGATTTTAAACCAGCCCACTCTGATGTTACAGTTTAAACCCCAAACAGCGGGATCCTGACACTGTTCATGGCCAGTACCCTGAACTCATGTTTTCTGCTTGCTGGTCTGTGCCTGGGCTCCAGTTCTTGTTTATGGACCACAGGCACCCCTTGAACCTCCCCTCCTGTTGCTTCTCTCATATAGACTTCCCGGTTTCCCTCGTTAACTGCAGCTCACATTTAACTGCTAACTGTGGGCTTCGGGCCAGTCAACACCTGACCTGTAGGCACTCCTGGCCATCCCCATAGGGCAGTGCCCTGCCAGCCTGACTTTGGTCTTGAAACACAGGCCAAGCGTCCTCTTCACCTTTCGAGGCCTTAGGCCCAGCTAAGCCAGACAGAGTGGGATGATCCTTTATCAAGGGAAATCCAGCGATCTCGACAGAGTGGGATGATCCTTTATCAAGGGAAATCCAGCGATCTCGCAGTGAAGCCCACACCAAAGGCCATCATTTTAAATATTTTCCTTCTTTCAAAGTTTATTCGAAGAAAGCACTCTTGAGGAAAAACTCATTTCCTTAAAATATCAAGGAACCAAAAACCAGAAGATGATATATTTTTCTGGAGACAGACTGCAAAGTGTATAAATAAAATTCTGCAAAGTGCACAAATAAATATTACAAAGAATTCATTTCTGCTACAGTTGTCTACCATCTTCAATATTACATTTAGCTAACTTAATTTTCCATGGATCAAATTTATTCAAAGTTAAATTTCTCTTAATAGGTCATCTGAGTAAACAATTTCAAGTGTTACTTGCCAAAAGGAAAAAAAAATGTTTCCAGGCTTCAGATGAAATCAGCAGTGTCAGGCTAAGAAAACAACCTTAAAAATTCACAGAGAGCTGGAACAATTGCAAAGAAAAGTTGGAGCCCAGAGGTCAGTCTTGTTCATGCAGTTCTGAAGGTAAAAAAAAAAAAAAAAAAAAAAAAAATCACAAATTTCCACCAAAACTAGGTCTTCAAGGGGCAAAGGAAAAATGCCTTTTTTTTTTTGAGACAGGGTCTCATTCTGTCACCCAGGCTGGAGTGCAGTGGAGTGATCTCAGCTCACTGCAACCTCCATCTCCCAGGCTCAGTCGATCCTTCCACCTCAGCCCCCCGACTAGCAGGACCACAGACTCATACCACCCCAATTGGCTAACTTTTGTACATTTTATAGAGACGGGGTTTCACCATGTTGTCCAGGCTGGTCTCGAACTCCTAGCCTCAAGTAATCCACCCGCCTTGGGCTCCCAAAGTGCTGGGATTATAGGCGTGAGTCACCGCGCCCAGTGCCATTTTTTTGAAAGCAGAAAATGTATAAAGTAATATATCCTTAAAGTAGCAGCTGTCATAAGAAGACAGCACCCTGGGCTTTCTCTGGCACCAAAACTGGGCACTCTGTGCTCCTGGTTTTCAGACAGAGAGAAAGGGAGAAAGCAGGGGAGAGGGAAGGGGAGGAAGGGAGAGGGAGTAGAGGAAGGCTTGAGGTATGGCATGGAATTCTGCAAACACAGCAGTTATTAAGGGAAATGGGAGAGTGTCTAGGGGAAGAAGTTTTCTTGAATTTCTATTCTTGAAATTTCTTGGAATAAGTCGATTTGTGCAAGGGAAGGGATAAATGTAGTTGAAGATCTATTTTGTAGGTGAGGAAATGGTCATCTGAGAGGCAAACCAGAATCATGCCCCAACAGGGAATATAACCAGAATAGAGGTAACTCTGTCTCCAGTCTCTGAATCTGCAGGCTTCCTCTAATAGCATCTAAAGCCAGGGCTTCTGACAGCACAGTCTGAGAAGCCCCATGACATCACAAGTGGCAGCTGGGTGTACTTTATGACAAATGCCAAATTAACTCCTGCCTGTGACCTTGCCACCATAACTCAGACAGCCAGGACACACACTGCACCCCAAACACTCAAGTCCCTGTGTAAATCTTCACTCCTCCAAGCACAGAGGGAAGCCTGCTCCGTAGGCTCTGTTAAGTGTACTGCTGCCGCTGACATCATCACAAATAGAGAGGGAGAGAGTCCAGGAACCACAGGGCTCACTTCCTAGCCTCTCTATTTAAGATTTTCGAGGGCAGACAGCACTATATTTAACCAGCACAAGTAATATTCATCGTGCCCAGGGCCTCTTAAGGAAAACTGAACAATGTTTTAGAAGGAACCCTGCCCTCACCTCAGTCCTGCTCAATCATTTCACCCAACAACAAGTTAGAGGCAGAGAAGATGAATATTATTAAAAGGATGCTTCTAAATCAGGACCTTATGGGTGCTTTGGCTCTCAACTTTTTTCATAAAATATCTGTCCAGTCCAGACCGAGGAGCCACCTTCAACAGCATTCTGGTAAGGGCATGGAGGTAACCACGGCTCACATGTGTCTGTGGCAATGTTCTGATCCTGTTAGAAACAGTCAATGCAGCAGAGATGATGGCACTCATTGCCACGCCTGAGGTCTTCAGGGCTTGCCTACATGGGAAGATGGTACTGAAGCCTCCTGTCTAGATGACGGTCCATTTAGACCTGGGCTACCTGTGGTGTGGCCAGTTGACAGACTCGCTCTGCAGGGAGTAGCTGGAGAATGTTGCTCTAGGAATCTTGCACTGTGCCCCACCTGTAATGATGCCCCAGGACAGAGGGTGGGAAATTCACAAATACACTCCTAATACAGTGCCATCAAACCCAGGGCACTAAGCTGTCCACACTTTATTACTAATTCTCATAGCAATCATGAAAGATCAGAATGATGATGTCAACTTCCAGAGAAGCACACAGAGACTCAGAGAACCTGGCTATTTGGCCAAAGTTCACAGCTTCAGATGAGTGTGACTCTAAGACCCGGGTTAGAGATAAGGCCCTCAGATTTACATATATGCTCTACACCCTTGAGATGTTTGCAATTGGGCTGGAAAGACAGGAGATACATCCAAAGACAACTGCGAGTTCTGACCACCCTGTCCAATAGCTCTTTCTGTGATGATGGAAACGTTTTGGGACCTGTGCTGTCATCTGTGATCCAACTATCGAGTATTTGACATGTAGTTGGTGCAACTGAGAATCTGAATATTTAATTTTAGTTGATTTGAATTCATTTGAATTGAAATTGCCATTGAGTGTCCATATTTAACAGCACATGTGGAGACATTTTATACCAGCAGCAGTCAAAAAAGAATGCTGCAGTCTAGGGTGGTCCAGGCAAGCTTCATGAAGCACATGGGCTCTGAGCCAGCCCTTGATGTGTTAGGATTTGAACAGAACTTCTCCTGTTTCAGGCATGATCATCTTCCCTGTGGAATTTGGTTCTGAATCAAGGGCCCCAGAAACCATGCCCAGTCCTTTTGGTCTGCAGGTGAGGAAATCCAGATTGTCCCTCCTGGATCCATATTCCCTTTGGACCTGCTTTTCGCAGCATGACTCAGCTCGCTTTTGCTTCCTCCCATATTCCTCCTGAAGCCTTTCCTCTCCTCCCTTTCCCTGTGTGGCCCCTGCCAACACGGGCAGGTCCTGGGTTCGCGTTCTTTTTATCTGCCTAGACATTTTCATTTCTATCTGTGAGGCTGAGTCATTTCCACTCTTGGAATGACTTTGAATGTGCTTTATGCTTCTACATCTGTCACTCTGAGAAAGGTATTTCCCAATGCAGTGAGCAATGCCACTCACAGAGAGACCAACCACCTGCCCCCAAAACACACCCCAGCAACAGGGAACAGAATCCCCCCATCCTTGCTGGTTCTGCATATGGCTGAACCTAATGCCCAGAGCTGGTCACCATGTCCTGTCTCATTCCATTCTTTCCCATACCAGAAGTGATACCTGGGCTTTCTAATACTATTAGCTGATTAATCCTAATCAGCTTATTAGTTGGAGAAAGATGTTGAAAACTATTTGACTACAGGACCAGATCTGTTCTTGGCGCAGAACCTGTGCCTTCCCTGCCATGACTTTTCAGGCTAGTCTTTGGAAATCTCTGTTTCTTAAAGTACACGTGGTTCAGCCCCTCACTGGGGCACTTGGACCCTTCATACCCATTTTCATTTCTAACTCACGTAGCTGCCCATGTGCTGCTTCACCTTCAAGTGAAAAATGCTCCTTGTGAGCATGGAACAACAGCCACAGTAACCCTTGGATTCTCCAGCTTGAGGAACATAGACTACGTAGGGTGTTTTGTTTTTGTTTTCGTTTTTGTGGTGGTGGTGGTGGAGACAGGGCAGATAACTATTTTTAATTCTTTTCAGCTTTGCTTGAAAGCTGATTGTTAAGAGTCTAAGTATGGTGGGAAGGGCACTCCCACCCATCTTCCCAACAGATCGCAGACCTGCAATTCTCTGACATGTCCTCTGTACTCAACAGCCTGTAGTTCTTTGGGCTGCAATGGAGATTGTTTATATCCTTCCGTGCTGACACTAAAGATGAGACAGGCCTTTGGATGTAGGATCAGCATGTCATTGAGCTCCTGGGCCCTTGACAGTGGCACACATGAGACCAAGTCCCCACCAGGCAAGGACCGAAAGCCCCAGAGAGCTTCGAGGTCCAAGTCAAAGCAGCAAAATATGGCTACAGACCTACTCCATCCCACCGCCTGTTTTGGTACAACCTGTGAGATAAGAATGCTTTTTAAATTGATAAAGCATTATAAAAAATTCTTTTAAGAATACACTACAGACGTGATATGTGGCCTGCAAAGCCTACAGTATTTACTGTCTGGCCCTTTCCAGAACAAGTTTACCGACTCCAGGTCTAAACCTTCAGGGACCTCATTCATCCAGAGGGATGCCTGTCATGTCCCTGAGCTTGGTGGGCTGGGTCCTCACAGCTCCTCATTCCCTTTGATCTGCTTTGTTTTCTTTTTCTGTTCAGTAATATTAGAGACAAAATGTTCCATATATATTTCTGGGGAATGGCATAATAGATATCAAATCTAACAACCAATAAATTAATATTTGCCTCTTCCAAGAAGATCAACATCGTGGGTGACGATCTGGCCCAATCCCTGTGTCTCTACTGTGATAGAAACAAAGTTCCTGATTAAAAACCAGCCAAAGAGGACCCAAGCGATCAAAGCAAAGGTAACCACAAAACATCCTCACCCATTCTGCTCCTGCCTTGGTTTCTCACTTGGCAGCATCAGCCTCCACATCTGATCTCAGTACCGCATCAGGAGTGTCACTGTCTCTGACTTACCCTCAGCTCCAGTAGAAAATGAACACAGAGGTCAAAACACAACTTAATAGTCCCTTAGGATGTCACCTGAAAGTTTCTTAGACTCCCATCCTAAACATTTTTAGAGGCTTTCTGGATTAAAATTCTAAGAAAACACACAGCAGCTGGCTCTTCCTCAGCCACAATCAGAGAAAATAACAGCTGCTGCCCGTGAGTAGCCAGCACTGTTACCTGGTTCGGTGCAGTTCTTGCTGTTCCGGAGTCCGGCATCTTCGGAAGTCAGAGTGTCATTCACCTGCATCAGCTTCCTCCCCATCATCCACTTTCTGTCTTCCCCTATGAGGTCCATGAGGTCAAGCTCTGGGGAGACAAAGATAATAACCACACATCATTCACAGCTGGGTTTCAGCCTCTGCTGACGCTGCATGCCCGGTGCCCTGAGCAGCCATCACTTGTTCAGCCCCGCCTGCACCCCCAGCCACTCTGCCTCTAGCTGCCTGAAGGCTTCCTTGTTGCACCAGTGGGATGACTTTGAGGTGTGTGTTCTAAGCTGGATTCTAGATTCTTCCCAGTGGGATCAAGCTCTCTTCATAAAGCACACTTGATCAACTGCTCCCCCTTCCCTGTCTCAATTCCCTGCTCCCAGTGACATGCTGAGAAATGTTTAACAACCAACTCTCAAAGGGGGAGAAAAGCCCTGTTTTGTAGCCACTGGCCAACTTCTGTGGTGTCAATATTCCCATTGTAGCCAATGCCAAGCTACCCACATGACATCATTGAAAATGGTATTAGGAAGAGATGGACACAATCAGCTCCACTGAGTCAATAAGAGCTGCCTCCAGACCACCGAGGTCTAGCCCCTGCCAGTATCTCCTGAAACCAGCCCCCAAATGAACCACCCACCATTGAACAGACAACAGGATCTGCTTCTGGGGGTTATCAAGTGAAGACATAATTTGCCATCTCCAAAGCATAGGCTCATGAGTGCCACACAGCATGTTTTCAATGAACAAGAGATGAAGGCATGAACTAGGAAACAGTAGGTTCGGAGAGCAGGTAACAGGGCTCAGGGCTGCAATGACTTTGGGGTTGGAGATGCCAGAAGAAAGAACACAGGCTAAAGAGCACACTGAAGGGGCCAGTGCAGTGCATTCTGTTTGGGGCATGCTGAGTTTGAAGAGCCTGCAGAGCACGGAAAGGGAGGTATTCTACTCATGCAAATGTCAGTGGAGGAAACTCGGCGGGGAAAGCAGAGCCACAGCAAGCCTCAGGGAAGTCATCAGCAACAGGGAAGGGTGGGAGACACATGTATGGGTAGGGTCTCCCGGTGGAGAAGAGGGGGCACCAGGGAGAAGGAATGGAAGAACACAATATCCTTCAGAGAGGAGACAGAGCAAAAGGATTCAGGAAGGGATCAAGAAAGGAGGGAAAAGATCAAGGAAAGCAGGTGCCGTGGAAGGTAAGCAGAAAGAGAATTTCAGGAAGGAAGGAGTAGCCAACAGCCTTGACCACCATGGACAGATCAGGTAAGATGAAGGCAGAAACATGACAGGTGGGGCCTGGCATCATGGGGCCATGGGGAGACACAGACAGCAAGCCAAGCTGCCAAAGTGGCTCTTTCCAGGGGCTTGGCACTGAAGAAGGGACCTGAGGCAATGCTGCCTCTTGAATGTCCAAAGTTGCTGTCGGTGGAAAATGGATCGAAACACAAGACATGGGCCTAAGCCATGGGCCCAGTGGCCTTCACACAAGGTCACATGGTGCACCCAGCCACACCAACATGGTGTCTGAAGTGGTCACTGAAGAGCTGGAGGGCATTCTGCCCTCTCCTCTACTTCTGCAGTGATTCAGTTTCCCAAATGATTTCTCCTTCGTTACTGAATTCAAACCTCACAACACTGCTCAAGAAAGAAAGAGAGTGTGGACATTGCCTCTCCGGCACCTGATCACTGCTGGCTCAGGGTAGGTACTCAGTAGGTATGTGTTGAAATAATTATTCCCACTTCATAGGTGGAGAAAGTGAGACTCATGGAAGTGTCTGGAAATCACAATGCCTGTGGGCACCTCACCTAAGCTAACATGATGCACATAATATCAGTAGCTCATGAACTGAGGTCTTCCTCAAATACAGATCCTGCTTCCACATGTAAATTTAGCAAGATATCAAATTACAGTTTATGCATATCATCCAGGAGAGCCCCCCAGGTTTTTTTCCCCAAAAAACGGAGGAAGGATGTGGAGTCTAATGAAAAGAAACAATAATTTCAGACTCTTGAAATACAAAAATTCTACATGGTGGCCACATGTATCACCTTAGCCCAGATTATGAGGACAATATCAAAGATAATTCAAGGCTAAAGCAAGGTATTTGTGTAGTTTGGATAACCTGAATGGTGGATTCTAATGGTTAAGAATAGTGATGAACAGAGACAAAAAAGTTTCAAAACCTCATGAAGAAACGTTAAGGTTAGTAGCCTTAAACTCCCACATTATCACAAACAATCTGAAAGTGTGGAGAAGGGCATCCCCTCTGTTTCAGGCTGGGTTTCCCCAGAATCAGCCCCTGAGAGAAGGATTTGAGAGAAGGTGGTTTATATGGGAGGTGATCCCAAGAAGAATCGGTAGAAGAGCAGAGTTGGACAGGAAATGCTAATAGTAGGTGCATTTTAAGTCAGTTGCCATCATGAATAACTAGAAACTGACCTCTCTGGAAAGCTTTGGGGGCCAGCGTAGACATGCATCTCGGACACCTAAGATGCGAGGAAGCTTAGGTATTCATCCCCCTACTCCTAGTCTAACACTGGTTGAAGCTGATGAAAGAGGACATAATCCCCCAGCATTTCCAATCTGCCACATGGATGTCCAAGGTGATGCCCAGAAAAAGGCCTTGGGCAATGAGAGGCAGGTGCTAGAAGATGCACTGTGCCAGCTGGCATTGCATAGGTCCGAACCGAGTAATATGGGTCGAGCACCACGGCATCTGCCCATCTACACGTTACCTAAAGAGAGAGTCATGCTGTGGCCAGCAGCGTGGCCATTCCACTGTTCTCTGGGTCAAGGAGAAATGCTTTGTGGTACTGTAATCTTAATGTTCAGGAAGATCCCAAAGATTTAAAAAGAAGCAGGAGTATCCCTTCCAATGACTTCCAAAGTTCCTTCATATGCCAAGTTTCCATGGTTCCATAATTCTGAGAGAAAAGCTGATACCAATTAAGATATGTAAAAATAAAGCCAGCTATTGTAGCAGAAAATTAGAGGATTTTTAAACATAATGATTCAATATCTTCAGGAATTAGACTCTTAAGGCAGCACCTCTGGATTCCAAAACCTGCAAACTTTTATCTCAACAAAAATGTATTTGACCACTGATGGCTGATATAATAACACAGAGACCAGAGTCTGAGAAAAGAAGAATGATGAAGTAATGCATTGTATCCATTTCCTTCCCACAGAGAACCAAGTTTGACAATATTATAGCACAGTTCATTTGTCCCCACAAAACTCCTGCTGAGCTAGGAAGAGGCAGTTGGTTCTGGGGTCAATTTACCTTTAGAGTACATAAGTCAGAGGATAAGCAATTTGCCTAAGATCAGAGCCAATCCATGGCTACATCAACTATCATTTCATAGCTAGCATGCTTCCAGTCACTGAATGTCTGTGATGTGCAGAAACCTTTCCATTCTTCACCATGTTTTATCTTCATGGATGAAAGCCCTACATGGAAATACTAGTTCCATTCTGTAAATAAGGAAATTGATGGACAGAGAGGTTAAATATCTTGCCCAAGGTCACACGGTGAGCAAGTAGCAGAATGAGGATTTGAACCCAGGTATAGTGACCTCAAAGGACAAATTCTTGGTAGATCCTGGGATAGGATGAAATCCATCCTGGTTTCATTATACAGCTATAGTAAAGTAGCTCAATAATGCAGCCTGCACCTTATAATAGGTTAGAAGTGAAGAGGTAAATAAGTCTCACTGGACTTATTTCAAAGATGATCGTTTCCCCAGAAATTACAGTCATGCACCGCAAAATGACATTTCTGTCAGCGTTGGAGGGCATATATGAGAGTGGTCAACTTTTTTTTTTTTTTTAATTAGAGACATGGTCTGGCTCTGTTGCCCAGGCTGGAGTGCAATGGTGCACTGCAGCCTCAAACTCCGAGGCTCACATGATCCTCCTGCCTCAGCCTCCCCAGTATCTAGGACTACAGGTGCATGCCACCACATCCAGCTAATTTTATTATTTTTTGTAGAGACAGTCTCACTATGGTGCCCAGGCTGGTCTCAAACTCCTGGCCTCAAGTGATCCTCCCACCTCGACCTCCAAAAGTGCTGGGATTATATGCATGAGCCACCACAGTCAGCCCCATAAGATTTTAACACCATATTTTTACTGTCCCTTTGCTGTATTTAGATGTTTAGACACACAAATATTTACCACTGTGTTACAATTGCCTACAGTATTCAGTACAGTCAGTCACTTGCTGTACAGGTTTTTAGCCTAGGAGCAATAGGCTATACCATCCAGGTTTATGTAAATACACTTTATGATGTTGGTACAAGAACAAAATCGCCTAACAGTGCATTTCTCAGAACATATCCCCACTGTTAAGGGACATGTGACTGAATTAGGAACAGCAGTGAGGACGAACATCCCCCGTGAAAGGTTCACAAACGAAGAAATGAGACACTTCTAAAGTCCCACTGCGTGCAACTCACTCTGCTCAGTGTGATTTCCTAGAGGCTGGGCTGGTCCCACAAATTATGACATGGAGGGCTATCTTCTTGCACTTAGGGAGGAGGGGCAGAGGGTGGGCAGCTGGGAAGGCTTGGAGGGTGGGAAGGTGAAGGGGATACGGAGAGGCGCCCACACTGGCTATCTTCCCTGCTCTCCCCTCGCTCACCTCTCCAGCTTCCTTGGACTTCTCTGCTACAGCAAAGAGGCCGCTCCACAAAGCTATACTTGAGCAATGTCAACAAAAACACTTGGCCCCTGTCCATGGCATTCTTGGCTCCTCATCTGCCAGGCCCTGGAAGTTGCATGTTGGCCTAATTAGTCAGGGGAGGGGTAGGGGATGAAGAGGGGAGGCAGCAAGCTCACATGTCACATGTCACGGGTGGAGGCAGTCTGCAGGACTGCAGGCTCTAAGAAGAGGGCACAGGAGTGGGCCGTGGGGATAGCACGGGATGCTGGCTAGAAGGGGAGGAAACCAAGCTCTCAACTCAAGAAGCAAGCCGCATGCACTAAGGAAGGACACAAAGTGAGGCTGGACGCCAAGTTTCCATTACAGAGCTGTGTGCTCACCCTTTTGTGCTCTCCTCCCTCCTCCTCCCCTACCGCCCTCCTCCCCGCAACTGGGGCTTAGAGAGCCCAAGGATTTCTGACACCAAGAATGGATCTCCCCGCATGCCCCCTGACAAATAGCAGCCTTCACCTAACTTGACTAGCAGCCTTCACCCTAACACTGTCTCCTATGTGAACCTTGTCCCATAGGGCTTGCAAACCCTTCCCAAACACTAGCCCCAGGCCTGGTGGAAAGGTGGAGCTGCCTGCTCTCTGACAAGAGGATTCAACTCCTTCAGACACTGTGCTGGCAGCAGATGAGGAAGTTTGCTGCGTCATCAGCAAAATTATCTTTTATGCCCCTTATTATGTGCCAAGCACCCTTCCTGTACCATCTCACTCCATCCTCTTGCAGGGAATGCTGATGGGGGTAAGCAGCCAAGCCAGGACCGTAGGCCAGAGCTGACTGCAAAGCTCAGGTATGTGTTTCTCACCTGTCCCAGAGCTCTAGAAGCCCAGGGAAGTGCCCTTGGGGGCATAGCAGCTCCTTTGAGAGGACGTATTAACTCTCCCCTCCCTGCGAACTGGAATATTGCTTTTCTTTTTGGAAACTGGGATGCGGAGAACCATCCGGCTGAAACACTCAGAGAGCCATGGCAACAGCCTCCCATTTGCAGATGAAGAAACTGAGTCTTGTGAAGCCGAATGCAACACTGGAGAAAGAATGTCTGGAAAACTCAGTTAACGGCACAAGAAACACAGCCAAGGGCGGCAGCCCTAACTCAGGCTCTCTAGGCTGGTTTGGTGTTCCTCACTAAGGCTATAAATACCCCACCCTACAGTTTACACAGCTGCCTCCACTCTGTACACTCTGGGTCTTCACCCCGGGGTTGGAGGTCAGGTTTGCATAAGCCCACAGCCAGCGGATGCCTTCTGCAGACTCAAGTGAGCAGAACTCCTCTCCAAATGACCCCTTTCCTGCCCCTCCCCCTAAAGTCTCAGAAGGATGAGCCTGGTGTCCTCACCCTCTGTGGGTGAAGAGGGGAGCAGTAGAGACCCTGGCTTCGTACAGGTGGATTTTTCTCATGGGTTTTCCAGCTGAAGCAAGAGCTTCCCTGTGCTTTTGTTCACGGTCCTTGGAAAGGAGCACCAATTGTGGAGAGGTTGCAGCCCCCAAAAGGAGCTCTCCTAACCCAGCAGGAGAGGAGGACGCTGGAGGCTAACAGGGCTATACATCCCCCAAACGGAGCTCTCCTAACCCAGCAGGAGAGGAGGAAGCCAGAGGCTAACAGGGCCGTACATTCATTCCCCTCAACTGCCTCAAAGCTTCCAGAAAGTCAGAGAAGGGAAGATCCAGAGAAGGTGGCTGGGAGAAGATCTCCAAGCCACGGGAGGCGATAGGTTCTGTTTAAATTATCTTCCATGAGCTGTTTCCACAGCCTGTCCAATGGGCAAGGGGATGCTGAGAACACCCCCTTGGGCTGGGTCAAGGTCTCCCTCTAATGTTCCCATCTCAGTGGCAGCAATCACAGGCATCACCTCTTACACTGGATGTAAATTTCTCACCAGTGTCAAGGCGCTATACCTCCACTCCAAGAGGAATCCCAGGTTGAAAGTTGAGCCTTTTCAGTCCCTCCAATAGGACAGGCCTCCCTTTAACCCAGCGGGGAAGAGGGGAGAAGGCGACCCTAGCCACCCGCCCACTTGAGGCAGGGCACTTCGTGCCTTCTCCCCTCTTCGCCTTTGGGTTAAAGGGAGGCCTGTCCTATTGGAAGGACTGAAAAGGCTCAATTTTCAACCTGGGGTTCCTCTTGGAGTGGAGGTGTAGCACCTTGATATTGGTGAGAAATTTACATCCAGTTAAGAGGTGATGCCTGTGATTGTCATTGCTGAGTTGGGGACATTAGAGGGAGACCTTGACCCAGCCCAAGGGGGTGTTCTCAGCATCTCCTTGCCCATTGGACAGGCTGTGGAGACAGCTCATGGAAGACGATTTAAACAGAACCTATGGCCTCCTGTGGCTTGGAGATCTTCTGTCTTCTGGATGGAGTCCCTGTCTTCCGGTCAGAGGAGGAGCAGCATTGGCACCTCCTGGGGCTGGACCAGAGTCAGAATCTGCATCTCACAAGATCTGCAGCAGATCCCTGGGCACGCTGGAGTCTGAGTTACTGCTCCCAGACCCTGAGGGGCAGCCCTTCTGGCAGGATCAGCAAAGCGAGGCTGCAGAGCCTGCAAGCGCCTGGCAGAGGGCTGCAAGGTTCAGGGAAATGGTTTCCACCCCCAGTGGCTGGGCTGGCGGCACAGAGAAAGCAGAAGTCCTGATGGAGAAAGGGAGAGGGGCAGCTAAGCCAGCAGCTGGGACTTCAGGGCTCTGCTGTGAGGCTGTGGGGTTCACCTGTGTCTTGTACCCTTGGAGAATGGCCCCATCACCCGTCCCAGTGCAACTCCCCTATGGGAGGGCAAAGAGAGGCCTGGCTCTTTCCCTACTTCCCATCAAAATCCCTTTGCCTTCCTATCCCACATGACACCGACCCCTACATGGCCTTGCCCACACTGGCCTAGGTTAGGTATGAGGAGGGGAGACTGGCTGAGCTCCTGGCAAGGGTGGCCTTGGGAACAAGGGATGGCCCAAAGCACCTGGACCAAAGCCTTAAGCCAGAAGTCCAAACTGGTCCCAAAGGCAGATTCTGCTATGATTGTTTGGCAGATCAAGGCAAGTTGGTTGTGAGGCTGGCACAAAGATGGGGAAGCCCACATATTCTCCCACTTCTTCTAGAGGGAAACCCCCGTTCCTCCAGGAAGCCTTCCTGGACCCTCCAGGACTCCCTTCACAAAAACCTGTCCATCTTTACTCCATCACGCATCCCTGACCCCCACCCGCAGGTTGTAAGCTCCAGGGAAATTCAGTTGTGTTTTTTAGTTGTGGTTTTTCTTAGCTGTGTCTCCCCACCTCCCAAAGTGACAGCCTGGATGCTGTAGCCATCGTGTCCTAGCGTTTCGTTAGAGCCACCACTTGGGTAGTCACTGAACCACCAAGGGAGGAGGGAGGCACAGTGTACAGAAAAGATCCCAGGTCCATGGGTCCCACCACTCAGGGCCATGCCCCTTGACCTGGGGATTAAGTTTAAATGATAAGCCGAAGAATTTTAGTGGCAAGCTTGAGCCAGAATCCAGATTTTCTGGATCGCTGGACAAAACTGTCTACATGACAGCCTTGCTTCTCAAAGTGTGGTCCCTAGACCAGTGGCATCAACATCACCGGCAAGCTTGTGAGACAGGCAGCATGCTGCATCAGAATCTGCATTTTCACAAGGTGACTCATGTGCCCAGCAATTTTGGAGAAGCCTGACAGCCTGTGCTTACCTATTTTATACCAGCTCCACTCACAGACATTTGTTGCATGCCTTCAAAGTTCAAGCACAGTGCACAGCTTGATCTCTCCATCTCTAAGGCCCAATATGCAGTCTTCAACATCCCCAGGACCAGGAAGGTGAGACCACTGGAGTCTGAGTTACCGCTCCCAGACCCTGAGGGGCAGCCCTCCTGGAAGGATCAACAAAGGGAAGCTGCAGAGCCTGCAAGCGCCTGGCAGAGGGCTGCAAGGATCAGGGAAATGGTTTCCATCCCCAGTGGCTGGGCTGGCAGCACAGAGAAAGCAGAAGTTCTGATGGAGAAAGGGAGAGGGGCCTAAGCCCCTGCTGAAGATGTTTCAGCATCCACATGGGTGTGGCCACCTGAATACGCTTTCTCCCATATCTGCCAACAGTCTTCTTTTTAAAAATTTTTATTTCAATAATTTTTGGGGAATAGGAGGTTTTTGGTTACATGGTTAAGATTTTTAATGGTAATTTATGAGATTTTGGTGCACTCATCATCTGAGCAGTGTACCCTATACTCAGTGTGTAGTCTTTTACCCCTCACCCCATTCCCACCCTTCCCTTCAGGTCCCCAGAGTCATTCTTATGCCTTTGCACCCTCATAGCTTAGCTCCCACTTATGAGTGGGAACATACGATGTTTGGTTTTCCATTCCTGAGTTACTTCACTGAGAATAATAGTCTCCAACTCCATCCAGGTTGCTGCAAATGCCATTATTTCATTCCTTTTTATGGCTGAGTGGTATTCCATGGTGCATATATATCATATTTTCTTTATCCACTCTTTGGTTGATGGGCTTTTAGCCTGATTCCATATTTTTGCAATTGCAAATTGTGCTGCTATAAACATGCGTGTGCAAGTGTCTTTTTCATATAATGACTTCTTTTCCTCTGGGTAGATCCCAGTAGTGGGATTGCTGGATCAAATGGTAGTTCTACTTGCAGTTCTTTAAGGAATCTCCACACTGTTTTCCACAGTGGTTGTACTAGTTTACATTCCCACCAGCAGCGTAAAAGTGTTCCCTTTCACCACATCCACATCAACATCTTTTTTTTTTAATTTTTTAATTATGGCCATTCTTGCAGGAGTAAGGTAGTATTACACTGTGGGTTTAATTTGCATTTCCCTGATCATTAGTGAGGTTGGCATTCCCATTTTGAAATTGCTTCAGAAGGCTTCACAAAATCAAGTCCCAGTATCGTGGTTTCAGAGCTTTCTCTTTTCAGAACATCCCCATCTTTCTCCATTGAACTACTACATAACGTAAATGTGGTTTTTCTAATGACCTATAGGGCTGAGCCCAGGAGTTCTCTGCTCAAAGCCTGCCTTTCTTGTGATGGTCTTCAGGTATTTCAAGGGCCCAAGCTCAGCCCCAAGGCAACACTTGCTCCTCAGGCTCCCCTTCCTCTGGCCCTTGCTGGACTTCAAAAGCTCTCCTGCCACCCTTTGCTAATTGATGTCTTTCCCCAAGTTTCACAATCTGTAGTAGCTCAAAGCTCAGGGATGTTGACTGGCCCCACCAGATGAAGACCCTTCCCCTCTCTCTCCTCTCTTCTAGTATCTCTCTCTCTCTCTTCATCCACCCCTTCTCCTCCCCCTCCCCCTCTAACTCTATCTCTCTCCCACACTCACATACATACAATGTCCAATATGGGGTTTCTTCTTACAAAGTATGGAATGTTGGTGTCAAATTCATATGTTGAAATCCTAGCTCCCAATTGGGAGGTAATTAGGTAATAAGACCAGAATATATCCACCAAATCCCAAGAATGGGATTAGTGCCCTTGCTAAAGGGACCCTAGTGAGCTCTGCAGCCCTTTCTCCACCACATGAGGATACAAGAATATATCAGTACGCAATTCAGAAGAGGGCCCTCACCAGAACCTGACCATGCTGGCACCCTGACCTTAGGCTTCCAGACTCCAGAACTGTGAGGAATAAACTGCTGTTTTTTAAGCTGCCAAATCTATGGTATTCTGTTATAGCAGCCTGAACTAAGATATGTCTCAAACTCTAAAGAGCATGCATGCATGTAATGTAGGGACCTTGTTAAAATGTATACTTTGAGTAAGGAGGTCTGGGGTGGGCACCGAGATTCTGTGTTTCTCAAGAGTTCTCAGTGGATGCCAGTGCTGCTGGTCCAAGCACCACTTTGAGCAGCTGGGCTCAATTACACATTTTTAAGTGAATGTACACATACATGGAAGGATCTGAGTCACTACAAGCATATGCAAATGTGCACCCCAACTGGGCTGTGTTTCAGAAAGGAAAATGCAAGTTCAGGAGCAACGCATTGTGTAGTAGCTCCAAGCAATCCCAGGGACTCCCAATCAGGCTGGACACAGCAGCCCCAATGAAATGGGTGCTGTTGGAAGAGAAATCGTAGGAATGGAAGTGAAGAAGATGATGTTCTGACCGGTAGTGGGTTCTGTCCAGCAGGAAGAAGAGTCATGATGAAGGTACGCATGCAGGATGTTCTTCTCTTCATGCAATAACTCTGTAGACCTACAGTTAACCCCTGCTGAAAGCAGGAGCCTGCTGGGTCTCAACTATTATTATACAGGACTCAAGAGCAAATACTATAATTGTGTGCCCACCTCACCTGAGGATGGAGAGTGAAATGAACCACAGGTTTCTCAGGCAACAGGGGGCATCTGTGTCAGCCATACCCCACCCACTACCATTATACTGAATGACACTCAAGTGCAGGAAGCCAATTCAACTCAACCTGTATAGGTGTTTGTGCAATGGGTCTCACAATGAAGACAGCTTTCAGCTTTCAAAGGGTGATAAAGCTGGAAAGAAGGGGAAGGGGAAGAGCAAAGGGGGGCAGATGGCAACAGGTGCACCCACAATTTAATGGAAACAATGTGGGCCTCTGGCCGAGAAATTGAAATCGCCTTTCAGACAGAAATTGTCAGTTAAATGCTACTTGTTATCACTCTTGGGCTACTCTTTGACCACCCGGCCTGAGATCTAATATGCCAGGGAATACTGGGAAATTAAGAGAGACATATCTAGTAGGTGAGTGGTTACCTACCCCCTTCTGAACTCCTGAAATGCTCCCCAGGATAATTTCCCACATATGAAAGGCAGAAACTCCCAAATACCATGATGGTCAATCTAGGTCTGTGCAGTCCAAAAGGACCCTGTGCAGTGATGGGAATGTCCTATATTTGCACTGTCCAACATGGTAGCTACCAGCCACATGTGGCTGTTATTTACTTTAAATAAAACTATACAACTGGAAGCTGAATTTTTAATTTTATTGAATGCAAATCTAAATTTAAATAGACACATGTGGCTAGTGACTAAACTAAGGACTGGCCTTATCTCATAATCTGAGTCCCCTATTCCAAGGCCAAGAACCAAGGCAGAACCCCAATCTGTCATAAGACTGAAGTGGCAAGAGGAGACAAAGGAAAGTGCAATGGCCTTAAGATAGAGGTTACAGAACATTCTAATGAGACAAAGAAGATGGAGTTTGTCTGACTTTTATTTTCTTCTGGTCTCCTTCTTTGCCTGGGAAGAAGAAAGCCAGCCAGTCTTACTGGTAGAAAAGAATGCAAAGGAGCATCAATACTGAAAACTAGCCTTAAGCCCTTTTAGCCAAAAGAATGATAGTGACCTGGTATAGTGATCTTGCATAGTGATGGCATAGAAGCATCCCAACCAGGATTTAAAGTAAACACAACTCAAGTTGACCACGAAATCACATGAGGCCCCATGGGAAGACACCTGGACTTATGATAGCAGAAATTTGTCATCTTGGTGATTTGGCAATTTGGGTTTCTAGTCTCAGATCTATCACGAACTTTAAGCTGTTGGAGAAGTTGAATCACTTTAGCCCAATTACCACATCTGCATATTGAAAAGCATGAATGAGCTGACCTCTAAGGTCCTTTGCGTTTGGACTTTGAGAGTCTTTTTTATTAAATCTGTGGTAGAATAATATGTTCAAAAGCTGGTAGGGTCCCCCGCCTTCAGAATTGTGTGCTACTGGGGGGATGAGCTACATAACTTACTGGAGATTGGAAAGAAAATATTGGAACCTTTATATCACATTCCACTCTAAAAATAAGAAATACATATTTATTTAATATTTAAAATATGAATTGACAACGGCACCCGCACCGAGTGCACCTGTCAGCATATCCCATAATTTATATAATAGAAGGGCACCTGTTGCCCACAGCAGGTGAGGGACCTGAAGGAAAAGCACAGGATGGACCTGGTGCCCTTCCTGGCTCACCTACTTTCCTAGTATCGCAGCATGATGTACCTTACATGGGCTCAGTTGAGCAGATTTGCCAATATTATCTGAAATATTAAAATCTTTACAATATTTTGAAATGAGATGGGGACATGATCATGAAATCTTTTTACACCACGCACATGTCCATTGATTGTCTTTTGGCAAAGAATTTTTTAAAACTGTTGAACTTAGAGATGAATCATGCATTTCTCTCTCATAAAAAGACAAGTGGTATAAATATGCTGCCCTTTTCTGGGACATGGCCACCAGCTAAGTGTGCACCTAGCAGATATTTTCAGAAAACACACGGCCCCCCATGTCTGCCCTCGCTCGACATCCATCAAGGTGACTTTTTAACAACCAGTGAAAGAGTAAAAGCTTTTCTAAAGAAATTTGCTCTATGGAGAGAGCATTTTGAAAATAAATATCAAGACTTTTCATGTCTTCATATGATAAATCACATCAAGAAAATGATAAAAATCAGTACATTCTAAAAACATGTATATGTTCCACTTAAAAATTTGGAATCAAAATTACATAACCTGATTTTAAAATTCTCAAAGAGTTTCAATGACTTTTATTAGAAAATTGAAATTAAAATTCAGTGTCTTTTATTTAAAAAAATGGATTTTTATAAATCCATTTATTAGAAATATGTAAATGCAACACCTTCTGAAAAGTTGCAAGATTAATCTACTGAAGTCAGAAAAGATGGGAAGATGTTAACAACAGTCTTTGGGTAACTGGTGAATGAAATTGAAAATTTAATATCTTGATTTAGTAGTTATAGCCCATAATGCTTTTCTTCCATTTGGATCTATATATCTTGGGGAATTATCTATTACAAGTAGGACAGCCATTAAACTTCAAACTTAAAATAAACTGAACCTTAAATTAAAATAAGCAGACCTTCTGTTAGCTGTATCTCAAAGTATGGAACTAATATTTTCAAAAATGGTTAAATATATTCTATCACATTTTCTTAATAAGATACTACTCATAAATATAACAACATTAACATCATCATAGTTTAGAAACATCCACGTTTTGTTCTGTTAAAATGTAATTCTTATTTTTAAATGGCTTATTTCATCGCTATTTTATTCCTATTACATTTATCTTTCATTGTATATAAAAATCTGGGGCAGATCCAGGTTTTATGGGACCTGAAGTTTATGTAATATTGAGACCACTCTTTTAAATATAAAATTTTACAAATACAAAGATAGGTATAAGGCTTAAAAATAATATCTCATTATACATATATATACATAATATATATTACAATATTTCTTAAACATAATTTCTTAAAAAATATACTTTCCTAAGGATCACAGCTTCAGATGACACAGTCCCTTCCAGCTGTACATATGCCTTGCCTCAGGCTCTGTTGATATACTCTGAACACTTGTATTTTTCATACATCTAATATATTTGCCCCTGCAAACCTGCCAAATGTGTTTCTTCAGTTCTCTTTAAAACTCACTTTTTTGTTTTCAATTGAGTAGAGTTTGACAACTGTACATCACTTGGCTCCTCAAAATCACTGCCATGTCCATCCTTTGTGATTGGATAAACAGTCCAATTTATTTGTGAGTCTGAGTATAAAATTGTCTGCTGTTTTCTCTCAAGCTGTCTTGTCTCCGCCATTATAGAACAGGGCAGGAAACCAGTCTTTCCTTAATTCTGGGCTTCTCTTAATTCATGCCTAGAGTACAGTTATCACCAGTGAGTCAGGCAAAAGAAATGCAGTGATTTCCTCTCCACAATCCTGACTGGAACACCTTTCTTCCAAAGTACCAAGTATCAGGACTCTCTAGGGAGTGAGGAGAAGAGCAGCTACCATGTGAACAGCGAGAAAGCACATTTCATCTGCTCACAGAGTAATAAGAAATGTGTCTTCAAACAATTATTACATTGCAGTTATCTACCTAGGATTCTTATTTCCCCCATTAGACTATAAGCTTCCTGATGCATCATTTTTTTTTCTTATTGGCCCCAGTACGTGCACAGAGGAGAGATTCAATAAAACTCCACTGGGAAATTTAAAATGTTAACTACACTGCAAGTTTGGTGCCCGCACTTCCCCCTCCCAGCATTCCCTCTCCCTTGGTTAGAACCAACCTCAGATTTTCATTTTAGGAGAGACCCCTCCCTCCTGCCAAGTCTACCTGTTCTGGGAGGGAGCTCCACCCACCCACTGCACCACCAGCAAAGATGCTGCCTGAACTAAAGGCCAAAGTCCCACATCCTGCAGGCCATAATGATTGGTTCTGAGAGGTGCCTGTAACTCAGCCAGGCCAATCAAAGCAGAGCTCCCAGAAAGAGACTCACCGACTCTGTCCCAGTGACCTTGAACCTGGAAGTAGGAGAGCCTGGAGGCTGAGAGTCCACAGACAGAACATAAAAATTTAAACCAACAAAGATCAAAAGAGACAAAGAAGGCCATTACATAATGGTAAAGGGATCAATTCAACAAGAAGAGCTAACTATCCTAAATATATATGCACCCAACACAGGAGCACCCAGATTCATAAAGCAAGTCCTGAGTGACCTACAAAGGGACTTAAACTCCTCACACAATAATAATGGGAGATTTTAACACTACACTGTCAACATTAGACAGATCAACGAGACAGAAAGTTAACAAGGATATCCAGGAATTGAACTCAGCTCTGCACAAAGTGGACCTAATAGACATCTACAGAACTCTCCACCCCAAATCAACAGAATATACATTCTTTTCAGCACCACACCACACCTATTCCAAAATTGACCACATAGTTGGAAGTAAAGCTCTCCTCAGCAAATGTAAAATAACAGAAATTATAACAAACTGTCTCTCAGACCACAGTGCAATCAAACTAGAACTCAGGATTAAGAAATTCACTCAAAACCGCTCAACTACATGGAAACTGAACAACCTGCTCCTGAATGACTATTGGGCACATAATGAAATGAAGGCAGAAATAAAGATGTTCTTTGAAACCAATGAGAACAAAGGCACAACATACCAGAATCTCTGGGACACGTTCAAAGCAGTGTGTAGAGGGAAATTTATAGCACTAAATGCCCACAAGAGAAAGCAGGAAAGATCCAAAATTGACACCCTAACATCACAATTAAAAGAACTAGAAAAGCAAGAGCAAACACATTCAAAAGCTAGCAGAAGGCTAGAAATAACTAAAATCAGTGCAGAACTGAAGGAAATAGAGACACAAAAAACCCTTCAAAAAATTAATGAATCCAGGAGCTGGTTTTTTGAAAAGATCAACAAAACTGATAGACCACTAGCAAGACTAATAAAGAAGAAAAGAGAGAAGAATCAAATAGATGCAATAAAAAATGAAAAAGGGGATATCACCACTGATCCCACAGAAATACAATCTACCATCAGAGAATACTACAAACACCTCTATGCAAATAAACTAGAAAATCTAGAAGAAATGGATAAATTCCTCAACAAATACACCCTCCCAAGACTAAACCAGGAATAAGTTGAATCTCTGAATAGACCAATAACAGGTTCTGAAATTGTGGCAATAATCAATAGCTTACCAACCAAAAAGAGTCCAGGACCTGATGGATTCACAGCCGAATTCTACCAGAGGTACAAGGAGGAACTGGTACCATTCCTTCTGAAACTATTCCAATCGATAGAAAAAGAGGGAATCCTCCCTAACACATTTGATGAAGCCAGCATCGTCCTGATACCAAAGCCTGGCAGAGACATAACCAAAAAAGAGAATTTCAGACCAATATCCTTGATGAACATTGATGCAAAAATCCTCAATAAAATACTGGCAAACCGAATCCAGCAGCACATCAAAAAGCTTATCCACCATAATCAAGTGGGCTTCTTCCCTGGGATGCAAGGCTGGTACAACATATGCAAATCAATAAATGTAATCCAGTATATAAACAGAACCAAAGACAAAAACCACATGATTATCTCAATAGATGCAGAAAAGGCCTTTGACAAAATTCAACAACCCTTCATGCTAAAAACTCTCAATAAATTAGGTATTGATGGGACGTATCTCAAAATAATAAGAGCTATCTATGACAAACCCACAGCCAATATCATACTGAATGGGCAAAAACTGGAAGCATTCCCTCTGAAAACTGGCACAAGACAGGGATGCCCTCTCTCACCACTCCTATTCAACATAGTGCTGGAAGTTCTGGCCAGAGCAATCAGGCAGGAGAAGGAAATAAAGGGTATTCAATTAGGAAAAGAGAAAGTCAAATTGTCCCTGTTTGCAGATGACATGATTGTATATCTAGTAAACCCCATTGTCTCAGCCCGAAATCTCCTTAAGCTGATTAGCAACTTCAGCAAAGTCTCAGGATACAAAATCAATGTACAAAAATCACAAGTATTCTTGTACACCAATCACAAACAGAGAGCCAAATCATGAGTGAACTCCCATTCACAATTGCTTCAAAGAGAATAAAATACCTAGGAATCCAACTTACAAGGGATGTGAAGGACCTCTTCAAGGAGAACTACAAACCACTGCTCAATGAAATAAAAGAGGATACAAACAAATGGAAGAACATTCCATGCTCATGGGTTGGAAGAATCAATATCGTGAAAATGGCCATACTGCCCAAGGTAATTTATAGATTCAATGCCATCCCCATCAAGCTACCAATGACTTTCTTCACAGAATTGGAAAAAACTACTTTAAAGTTCATATGGAACCAAAAAAGAGCCTGCATCGCCAAGTCAATCCTAAGCCAAAAGAACAAAGCTGGAGGCATCATGTTACCTGACTTCAAACTATACTACAAGGCTACAGTAACCAAAACAGCATGGTACTGGTACCACAACAGAGACATAGATCAATGGAACAGAACAGAGCCCTCAGAAATGATGCCGCATAGCTACAACTATTTCATCTTTGACAAACCTGACAAAAACAAGAAATGGGGAAAGGATTCCCTATTTAATAAATGGTGCTGGGAAAACTGGCTAGCCATATGTAGAAAGCTGAAACTGGATCCCTTCCTTACACCTTATACAAAAATTAATTCAAGATGGATTAAAGATTTAAATATTAGACCTAAAACCATTAAAATCCTACAAGAAAACATAGGCAATACCTTTCAGGACATAGGCATGGGCAAGGACTTCATGTCTAAAACACCAAAACCAATGGCAACAAAAGCCAAAATTGACAAATGGGATCTAATTAAACTAAAGAGCTTCTGCACAGCAACAGAAACTATCATCAGAGTGAACAGGCAACCTACAGAATGGGAGAAAAGTTTTGCAACCTACTCATCTGACAAAGGGCTAATTTCCAGAATCTACAATGAACTCAAACAAATTTACAAGAAAAAAACAAACAACCCCATCAAAAAGTGGGCAAAGGACATTAACAGACACTTCTCAAAAGAAGACATTTAAGCAGCCAAAAAACACACGAAGAAATGCTCATCATCACTGGCCATCAGAGAAATGCAAATCAAAACCACAGTGAGATACCATCTCACACCAGTTAGAATGGCCATCATTAAAAAAGCAGGAAACAACAGGTGCTGGAGAGGATGTGGAGAAATAGGAACACTTTTACACTGTTGGTGGGACTGTAAACTAGTTCAACCATTGTGGAAGTCAGTGTGGCGATTCCTCAGGGATCTAGAACTAGAAATACCATTTGACCCAGCCATTCCATTACTGGGTATATACCCAAAGGACTATAAATCATGCTGCTATAAAGACACATGCACACGTATGTTTACTGCGGCACTATTCACAATAGCAAAGACTTGGAACCAACCCAAATGTCCAACAACGATAGACTGGATTAAGAAAATGTGGCACATATACACCATGGAATACTATGCAGCCATAAAAAATGATGAGTTCGTGTCCTTTGTAGGGACATGGATGAAACTGGAAAACATCATTCTCAGTAAACTATCGCAAGGACAAAACACCAAACACCGCATGTTCTCACTCATAGGTGGGAATTGAACAATGAGAACTCATGGACACAGGAAGGGGAACATCACGCTCCGGGGACTGTTGTGGGGTTGGGGGAGGGGGGAGGGACAGCATTAGGAGATATACCTAATGCTAAATGACGAGTTATTGTGTGCAGGAAATCAACATGGCACATGGATACATATGTAACAAACCTGCACATTGTGCACATGTACCCTGAAACCTAAAGTATAATAATAAAAATAAATAAATAAAAATAAAATAAAATTTAAAAAAAGGTGAGTACGGCCAGACCAAAGGACAGAGATAGGCAAGGTCCTGACGTCATTACATTTCAGCCCCTGATACCTGAAGCCAGACTAATCATAAACTTTTCGATTCCATGTTGCAATGTATTCCCTTTTTAGCCTGAGCCAGATTGGGTTGGCTTTTTTCTAAGAGCACCTGAGAAGCTCATAGCTGATGCATGCTTCTACTTTTTAAAAAAATCCCATCCCATGTAAAGTCTGTTGAAATCCCAAACAGAACCCCAGTAATGCTCTTCCCCAGCCCTTCCTGGCTTCCTCCTGTGTCCATCACAGTGCACTGCTGTGCAGAGAGCTATTTCTTTTCTTTGCATGAATGTTCGTCCCCATGCCATGAACACAGAGCCTCTCAAGTGGCTTCTATGAATCACAGTAATAAAGCTCTAAGAGCCCTGGGGAAATTGTGAATTAAGATGGCTATGGGACATAAAAGCTTCAAGTACGAGCTACAAGGGGAGAAGGCTGGCCACTGATGGTGGAGCAAGATAGTTGACACCTAGCCCCCCAAAATACCTGGCTAGCCTGGGCCAACTGACAGCAGAGGCTGGCTCAGTCACACAAAAGCCTCAGATGTCATTGTAGTAATGCTTTACGTTGCAATATAGTATTTGCAATGTTGAAAGGTGTCCTGGTTTGGGTTTTCCAAAAGCCAAGTCTGAGACAAGGACTTGGGTGCAAGTAGTTTATTCTGGAGAGAATCCCAGGAAACAGCGAAAGAAAGTGGAAAGCAAGACAGATAAAGGGGAAAAGGATATATAAAAATGCATTACAGAGGTTGCTGCCACTGGTAACAAGGGCAGGATCCCTCTGGAAGCTCAGACATGCATTCAGAATGCTTCCCAAAGTTGTCCACGTGAAGAATGAGGCTGTGGCTTCCGTTCCTCACTAGGTGAGGTTTGCTCCAGGAGCACAAACTCCCCAGAGTCCAGGCTGCACTTTTTTTTTTTTTTTTTTTTTTGAGACGGAGTCTCGCTCTGTCGCCCAGGCTGGAGTGCAGTGGCGCAATCTCGGCTCACTGCAACCTCCGCCTCCCAGGTTCAAGCAATTCTCCTGCCTCAGCCTCCTGAGTAGCTGGGACTACAGGTACATGCCACCATGCCCAGCTAATTTTTTTTGTATTTTAGTAGAAACAGGTTTTCACTGTGTTGCCCAGGCTGGTCGTGAACTCCTGAGTTCAGGCAATCCACCCGCCTCGGCCTCCCAAAGTGCTGGGCAGACTGCACTTTGGAGTGAGTCAAGCTGGCTCCCACCTCTCAGGAAGGCCCTGAGCCAGGAAGCAGAGAGACACATAGCATATGCTTGGGGCAATGCTGTATTGCAACAAGAGTCTGAGCTTACACTGAACTGGCCCATGGCACCTGAGGCTGGCACCAGAGGAGAGCCGAGGATCTGTCTTGAGGGACACCAAGTGATGTCAGCCCTAAAGGTAACCTTTACCTCATCTTGGAAACAATGTCTCTTAAAACAAGTGGGAAGATGTGTTTGGTCCAGAGCCATAGAAGTGGATAATTTTTTTTTTTTTTTTTTTTTTTGACAGGGTCTTGCTTTGTCACTCAGGCTGGAGTGTAGTGGTGGAAATTAGCTAGCTAGAACTACAGACATGCATTTTTTTTTTTCTTTTAGAGATGGGATTTCACTATGTTGCCCAGGCTAGTCTCGAACTCCTGTCTTAACCTCCCAAGTTGCTGGGATTACAAGTCTGAGCCATCACTGCCCCTGGTCCATAGATTTTCTGATAATGTTCCTCTCTTCTTTCACCATTGGAACTTGACACCAGAACTAAAATATCCTCTTGATGCCTCACAGTGAGAAAGACAGAACTGAGGGGAGGACAGGCAGTGAAACTTTCATTTAAACACAAAGCCACTTTATTCTTCTCACTTTTTCCTATTCTTTGGCCCATTGCTTGCAACTTTCCAAGTTGGAAACTGAAACCAGCAACAGGAGAATAGCAAGGTTGAATGGAAAGAAAGATAGATCCATGCCCTCTCAGTTTCGGCCCAGAGTCTGAGATCCACTGATAGGTAAGGGAAGGCAGGGAAAGGAGGGAGGATGTGGCTCAGTCAGACCAGGAGGGGCTGATGCAAGCAGGACTTTCCTGGCCACTACCTGCTCCTGAGAAACGGGGAGGCTTGCTTTGCATATTTCAGCCAGAGAGCAACGCCTCTCTCACTCTCATCCCTAGTGAACCCCTATATTTCTAACTGATTACACATTTGCCTAAATAATCAGGCTTTGTTTATTTTTCAGACTCCTGACAAGGAGCACTGGTATCTAAGTGCAGACTTCCAATAACTTCCCCCCTTGAAGACAAGCAATATTCAGCATGTAGGTTTGGCTGTGTGCCCCTAGCTGAGGGCTCCTGTCTCATTCTCCACAGTCTGCTCCTTGCGTGGTTTTCTGCTTCCTTCTCTCCAGCCCACATTCTGTCTCCAAAGCCACATGAGACTGTTCCCTTCTCGATGCTGTGAGCTACCCTGCTCATTGCAGCCACTACCAGCCAAGGTCAGCAAGTCCTCTGATGGGAAGCCAGAAAGAAAATCCTTTTCCATTGTTTCTAAAAGTGAAAGAAACAGGAACAAACGTTGGGGGGGTGGGGGTCAACAGAAAACACACACACACAAAGGCTGGAGTGGGTGATGGAGCGAGGGATTCTAGGAACAAAGGGGGCGTGTCTGTCTCTTCTGGAATCCCATACGGTCACTCCATGGCAGCAGGATGAGTGGGTGGTGAAAGGGCAAATAGCTTGGGGCAAATATTATGCCTAAAAAGACACGCAGCTTTGTCAGTGCCCAGCACGCAATCTCACAGAGGCAGACACTGCTGAAGTTAGAGCTGTATTACATTCAGAAATAATTTTTTTTTTTTTTTTTTTTTTTTTTTTTTTTTTTTTGAGACGGAGTCTCGCTCTGTCGCCCAGGCTGGAGTGCAGTGGCGCAATCTCGGCTCACTGCAAGCTCCGCCTCCTGGGTTCACGCCATTCTCCTGCCTCAGCCTCTCCGAGTAGCTGGGACTACAGGCGCCCGCTACCACGCCCGGCTAATTTTTTTTGTATTTTTAGTAGAGACGGGGTTTCACCGTGGTCTCGATCTCCTGACCTCCTGATCCGCCCGCCTCGGCCTCCCAAAGTGCTGGGATTACAAGCGTGAGCCACCGCGCCCGGCCATTCAGAAATAATTTTAAGAGCAACAGCAGTAGTTAGCGTAAAGTGGGTGGGATTAGTAAATGTCCCCATCATAGATACCACACACATTGTCTTTTTCTCAAGATCCCTTCCACCAGTCCCCACTGAGTAGCAGCAGAAAGTTATGGAAAAAGGGGAGAAGGGGTGGCCTGACTTTCCCTTAGTTCCAGGGATGGGCCATCATCATTGTAGCATAATTGGGGGAATCAGCATATGGCATCTCCCTGACCAAAGGGACTGGTTCAGGAAGAGGTAAGTGGCCCCATTCCTGCCAATGAGATGCTAGGGGAGGTTTGCTGGTGCCTTCTGATAAAGGCCTCTTTATCAGAGAGAGCTACTGATGTCCTATTTCTCTCTCTTTCTGTATATAGAGGCGATGCTTGCAACTGCTGCAGCCATGTTGCCACCATGGAGGAAGCTTCTCTGGGAATGATGCTAACATAACGAAGGGAGGGAAAGGAGAAAATAACACTGGGTCCTTGATGACATCACTGTCCCATTGATCCTACCCGCCTTGACACCCACACTCCCTGCAGAAACAGCTGCTGATAAATCTCCAATACATCAAGCATTTTGCATTGTTTTCTATTTTTGACAGCGTGAAGCCTCATGACTTTTATGTCAGATTAAGCCTTTTGTTAAGAAGATATAAGCATTGTCATGAGAAACACCAGACTTTGGTTTAAATTACTGCTCTGCAACTTTCAGACCTATGTGGCCTTACGAATGCATAAACTTCTTCCTGGAAGCTGGCTCTATACAGGTGCGAACTGTTCCATATATGAGCATGCTTGGACACAAAGACTTTTATGAAGGGCAGTGAGGCTGGGCACAATGCCTCATGCCTGTAATTCAGCACTCTGGGAGGCTGAGGTGGAAGGATTGCTTGAGGCCAGGAGTTCAAGACCAGTCTGGGCAATACAGCAAAACACCATCTTTACAAAAAAAAAAAATCATTAAAAAAAAATAGCTGAATGTGGTGGTGCACACCTGTAGTCCCAGCTACTCATGAGGCTGAGGTGGGAGGCCACTTGAGCCCAGGAGTTCAAGGCTGCAGTGAGCCGTGATCACGCCACACCACTGCACTCCAGCCTGGAAGAGAGTGAGACCTTGTCTCTAAAAGTAAAGTAAAATATAAAACTGGGACAATGAATGCTCACCACAAAGTCCCCGTCCCCCTTCTTGGGGGTCCATTGTCCATCACCTCACATCATGTCTCCATCAGGACAGCCTGTCATCCAGCTCTAGCACCCCTCAGCTCTAAACTGCAGTAGAGAGGGAGGACAGACCAGAATGAGGAGTCTCTGGAATAAATTCCCATCTTTCCAAGGGGATTCTTTGCCTCAGAGAGGTTCAGTGAAGCCAGAAAAGCCACTGTGAATGGTGGTGTCTGATTTGCAAGGCAGCTTGAAGCAAGGGTTGAGCCTCATGAGGAGGGGCTGGGGCTTCTGAGGGGCTATAGACAGTCTTCATTGCCATCTCCTGCTTCCAAGGCAACCCTGATTCGGTTTCCCATTAGAAACACATTGAATCTGTGACTCGAGCTGACCCCATCCTCTCCAATGACAGGCTGTCTACCGCCAGATGATAAACAGGAAGTCACTGAGTAAGAGGAGTGTGTCCGTCCATGCCGGAGGGGGTTACCTAACTTGGGAAGGCAGAGCTCCAGTAACCACATCTCATACTGGGAATGATGCCTACGGCAATGCTGCCTCGCAAGCCTTCTGCAAAGGGTGGCAGAGGAGGACAGCAGTCTCATAGCCTCAATCTTTTTTGGGAAGCAGTAAACCAAACATGCTCTTCTATAGAGACAAGTGCAGCAGCTCTTTTCACAAATTCATGCAGAGGATGCACATGTTGTGAACTGAGAAATTGTATCTCCAGTTCTTTCATTTTCAGTTCAGTTTTACTTTACAATAACTGCTGCTCTTGCTACTATTATTATTTCTAAATACAACGCAGCTCTAACTTCAGCAGTGCTTACCCTCAGGGAGATTATGTGCTGGACACTGGCAAGGGAATATGTGTACTAGGAGTCATAATATTTGCCATGCTGAGTATGCTGACCTCATTCCAGGCATGGTTTTGAGTACTTTTTTTTTTTGCATCTCAACACCTTACTTAACCTTACAACAGCTTTGAGAGCTGGGTGTTGTTATCCTCACTTCCCAAATAAGAAATCAATAGCTCAGAATCGAGTCCAGCAACTCGCCAAAGGTCACAGGCTACCTGTCATCTTTGCATAGGACTGCAGCAACAATTAGCCCAATGTCAGCCTTAGGACCATCCTGGCAGAATAAAGGTGATCTTGAATACAATGGGAAAAAAGAGAAAAAGAAAAAATAACAATGATGAAGGTGATTATCTCAGGTTCACAGGCTGTGTGGCAGCAGAGCTGGGCCTGGTATCCACCTTCCAGATCCCACTCTGGAGACCTTCCCTTAATATTTTGCTACCTTAATCTCAGGGCACACGGATTTTTTTCTTTGGCTTCACTAACATGCTATGGATTTGGCATGATCTTCCCCTCAATGTTTCCATCTGAGACATGGGAGGGAGAGACCTACTTTGTTAAAAGGAAAACATGATAGAAACATCAAAAAGAGATTTTCCCATAGCAAAGGGGGAAAAAACTATAAATAGAGTGAAATGTTAATGGTGAAATCCTGGTGGTGGGTATCTGAATGTTCACCCTCTAATTGTTTTGATGTTTCTGTATGGTTGAACATTTTCATATACAATGTTGGGGGAGAAACAATGTTTCCAATATCTCAGTGGTACATTAATATTGATAACACTCTCTTGTAGTATCTGAGGGTGATAAGAAGAAAGATCAATGCAACAGCAAGGGCTGTGGTCAAGCTCGATGTGTTCCATGAACCCCTCCAGGGGTGGCCGTGACTGGCTGCCATGTGGCCACTGTGGTCACATCACCTTGCCTGGTCGCCAATCTTCAAGTGTCGCTGCCACTCAGCAGTGCTCCACTTCTGAGACTGTTCCTACTATGATTAAAGGCCTCTGGGCCTGAACTGTCACCAGCAGAGTGACATGGTGCCAACACAGTGGCCAAGCATATGACAAACATCCATTGTTGACAAGACAATGTCCTGGAGGTGTCAGGTGGGCGGAAGCAGCCCATTCCAGAAGGGAGGCTCCTGCATGCTGGGTCCTTTGCTCCTGAGACATCTGCACGGTGGAGTCAGAGCGTCCCAGCACCTCGCTGTCTCTCAAGCTGCACACTCGTTTCATTTCCTCTTAGAGCTGCAGTGTGACTTATCTTCTCATCAGAGGGGCTTGGAGGACTTCCCCTCAGTAGCAAAGCCATACTAGCAAGATGTCCTCCTGGGAGATCCATGAAATAACTTGGCTCAGAAGCAAATTATCTCTGAGCGGCTCTGTTTTCAATCCTTCCTCGAGATATCACTATTACTAGAAAACTTACCTGGCTCTAATTTAATTGTGAAACAAGGCTTGTCCCTGTGCTAATATTAAAATGGAAATCTTCTAGTGAAATGGCTCATTTCTCTGGTGAATTATTGCCAGAAGGAGATAGGGCCTGAATGCAATTTGCTTAAGTGTCTCACAAACCACTCTGATTCCTGAAGACACTGGCCTTGTCTTGTGCTTGATCGACCCTGCGCAAGCTCCCTGTCTGCTGCTTGTTCTCTGGAGTTCTCTGAAAAGCCAGTGCTTGGTGGAAAAGCCACAGGAAAATGTTCACTCTTATATCTGCCTCATCATTATAGTTTCTTTTCTTTTTTTTTTTTTTTTTTGGAGACAGAGTCTCACTCTGTCACCCAGGCTAGAGTGCAGTGGCACGATCTCGGCTCACTGCAACCTACACCTCCTGGATTCAAGTGATTCTTCCGCCTCAGCCTCCTGAGTAGCTGGGATTATGGGCACGTGCACCACAACCAGCAAATTTTGTATTTTTATTAGAGACACGGTTTTACCATATTAGTGAGGCTGGTCTCGAACTGCTGACCTCGTGATCCGCCCACCTCGGCCTCCCAAAGTGCTAGGATTACAGGTGTGAGCCACAGCACCCCACCATCATTATAGTTTCTATTACTATTCCTCTGCATTTCTAATTGTCATCTAAAAAGATGCCCAGTACCCAAAAGTTTGCTTTTGCCCAGTTTTCTGGAAAAATGTTCAGAGTGGCTTTTACCAAAAGCTCTCTTCCCCTTGCCTTTGCCCAAAGCCTGGAATGGGGAAGAAGAGCTCATGTGGTGGGAAGAAGAGCTGTGAGGGCAGAGGCAGCAAAGGTGCCCGCCTCCGGGAGCTTGCAGCTGGGCCTCCCCAGGATGGCGGTGCTAGTATCAGCTGTTTACATGAAAACAGGTGAAAAGGGAGCTAAGCCAGTTTAGGAACAGCATTCCAAACAGGAAACTACCTAAGTGCAGGTGCTGCAGAATACAGAGGTTGATAAAGGCTCACAGCCCCAGGGCTCAGACTCTTACCAGCCTTTAAGAAGCAGGTGAGCTGGGCACAGTGGCGTGTGTGCCTGTAGTTCCAGCTACTCAGGAGACTGAGCTGAGAGGATGGCTTATGTGCAGGAGTTTGAGGCTGCTGTGAGCTATGATCTCCCCATTGCATTTTAGCCTGGACAACAGAGGGAGACCCTATCTCTAAAAATATAAAAATCAAAAGAAGCAGTAGAAGGAGTAAACGGGAAAGACTCGAGCTCCCAATGGAAATACACACCATGTCCAGGAGTTTGGAGGGTGTTTGGTTGGATTTGGTTTTTATGGACGTGAACACACTCTTGTTCTTGCAGGAGTCAAGCTACTCTGAAAAGAGATATAAGTGAGACTTCTGAATTTCCCTCCAGCACCCAGAAAAAGGTAGGAAACATAACAGGCATTCTTAATTAATTCCTGCAGGAGAACTAAGGTAAAAAGATGCTTCCCAACATCATCCTGAGCCTTCCTTGGAGGTACAACTGGAGGCCGAGATTTGTGTTTTGACATTGAGCCTTTTGGGGATTCAAAGGCACCTCCCTGGTCTCCCCCTGGACCATAAGGATGTGAGAAACCCAAGCACCTGTTCTTGGCTGACCCCAACTGAAAATTTACTGCCCATTCTCCTGGGCCTGATGCTCAGCAGAGCCAGTCCCAGCGGAGTCAACCGTCCGAGAGGAGGATCGATTAAGGAAACCGCTGTTCAGGCTCAGACTATAAATTTTTTGAAACAGCCCCATCCACAGCTGTAGATGGCTCCGGGCTGCTCACGGAGGCAGGAGAAAGTGATGGTCCCAGCTCCTGGGCTCACCTTATGTGACTCTGTGCCTCCTTTCAGGATTTCTCTTTAAAAACCTATTTTTGCAAATGGTTTTCAAAAAGACCCAAATGAACTTTTCTCAAGTTGGGTCATAGCCATGATACCAGATGAGTCATCAGAAGTCCAAACCTAGGGATCGTTTTGTGGAAGAATATAATTTTGGAATAGGAAGGTCCTTAGAGAGGGTTCGGTGCAGCAGTCCAACAGAAATATAACGCAAGCCATGAATTCCAGATTTTCTAACAGACATATTAAAAAGTAAAACCAAACAGGTGACATTTATTTCAGTAATATATTCTACCTAACCTGATATATCCAAAATATTATTATTTCAACATGTAATAATTATAAAAACTATTTTATCAGCTTTATCAATACATAGCTTAAGTATCATAAAATTCTTTTTTTTTTTTTTTTTTTTTTGAGACAACGTCTTGCTCTGTTACCTAGGCTGGAGTGCAGTGGCATGATCTCAGCTCACTGCAACGTCTACTTCCTGGGTTCAAGTGATTCTCATGCCTCAGCCTCCTAAGCAGCTGGGACTACAGGCACATGCCACCATGCCCGGCTAATTTTTGTATTTTTTGTAAAGATGGGGTTTCACCATGTTGCCCAGGCTGGTCTTAAACTCCTGGCCTCAAGTGATCTGCCCACCTCGACTTACCAAAGTGCCAGAATTACAAGCGTGAGCCACTGCACCCAGCCAGTACCATAAAAATTCACCCATTTAACGTGTACAATTAAATGGTTTTTCATATATTTACAGAGTTGTGTAACCATCACCATCATCTAATTTTAGAATATTTTCATCACCCCAAAAAGACACTTTGCATTCATTAGCAGCCACTCCCTGTTACCCTCTTGACCAGCCCCAGGCAACCATGAAACTGCTTTCTGTCTCTATGGAGCTGCCTGTTCTGAACACGTCATATGAATGGAATTGTACAGTATGTGGGCTTTGCTGAATTGCTTATGAATTCATCATAATGTTTTCAAGATTCATCCATGTTGCAGCATGCATCAGTGCTCCATTCCTTTTCATTGCTACTGTGTAGATAAAAAGTTTTTATTATTATTCTTATTATTAGAGACAGGGTCTCGTTCTATCACCCAGGCTGGAGTGCAGTACCACCATCATAGGTCACTGCAGCCTGGAACTGCTGGGCTCAAGCGATCCTCCAGCCTCAGCCTGCCAAGTAGGTAGGACCACAGGCATGTGCCACCATACCCAGCTAATTCTTATTTTTATTTTTTGTAGAGATGGGGTCTCACTATGTTGTCCAGGATGTCTCAAACTTCTGGCCTCAAGTAATCCTCCCTCCGTGGCCTCTTAAAGTGCTAGGATTATAGGCATGAACCACAGCACTTGGCCGATAAAAAATTACTAATGAGGTATTTTTCATTCTTTTTTGTACTAAGCCTTCAAAAGCCACCGTGCGTTTCATACTCACAGCACATCTCATCTAGCAAGCGACACTGCAAGTGCTCGGTTGCCATGTGTGGCTCATGGCTCCTGTATTGGACAGCATAGATCTAGTCCATCTCTTTTTAAGAAACTAAGTATGGCATTGGAAGGACAATGACTTGCCCCAAGGCCACGTGCCAGTTAGTGGCTCCATCTGAGCTTGAACCCAAGCATTCCTGGGACCATCCAGTGGCACCATGCTTCCTCCTCACCCATGCTTTGGGCCACCTGGAGAGGACAAAGATGGAAATCCATCTGGCTAAACAGACATCCATGGAAGTCCACACTTCTCTCTCAACAACACTCCAAATCTTAATCACCTTTGGTTTTCAACCAGGGCAGAGGCACAGTGGGACAAGGGTTGGGAGAGCCCAGCCACAATCATCCTAAAGAGAGCACCTCTCCATCCTATAGCAGAGGGAATTCTCAACAGTAGCCACCACTGACAGGCAGCAAGAGTTAAACTGATGGGTCACCGTGATAAGCCACTCAACTCCCCTGGGGACTCTTGGCAGAGGAACAATACATACAACTCCTGCTTTTCAGGGTAGCCCTGGAGATGAGGTACAAACAAGCCTGGGTAGATGAGGTCTGTTGGGTAATGACAGTCAGTGAACTTCTATCCCTTATAAATAATATTGCCACATGGATCCCCACCCAGTGAATCAAAAGCATTTACTACTTCTGGGAAAGGGCAAGGCAGATGCATCCTTCCTTTTGTATATAGTACTGGAAGTAGCTTTAGTCCTAACAATGCTGTGTGAGAGGTATTCTTATTACCTGCATTTAAAGATGAAAGAAGTATGGCACAGAGAGTTTACGTAACTTTCTCAAGGTCACAGAGCTAGTAAGTGGTGCAGCCAGCATTTGAACCCAGGCAATCTGGCTCTAGGATGCAGGTTCCTGACCACCATGCTGCCCTGGAGAAAACTGGAACTCCAGGAAACCCTTCCCTGTGAAATCTCATCTTCCTCAGTGGAAGCAAAAGACCTTCTAGCCCATGCTGTGTGTCCTCTGGAATCTCACCTTCTAGCTCCGGGGAACATGTGTGGCCACCCTGACCAGATTTCCCACACTAGAGGCATGAGTCAGAAAGACAAAAAAAGTTTTCTTCCTTTTGTTCATGAGTTATCATTACTTGTCATCACGCGTGTTATACAAGCCACAAGGGTCTGGATTTATTAAATTGGAAGGAAAGCTGCTGAGTTTGTTGCTGAGGAATGACAGACTCTACAACACTTGGACTTGCTGCTTTTGTCCCCAAAACGTGCCTACCCAACCTGAGTGCAGCCTCAGAAATCTGTGCCTGAAATGCAGCCTCAGAAATCTTCGCTTGAGGTGGCAAGCAATGTAGTGAGCATGGGGAGGCCGCTTCCCCACAGATGAGCTCTTCTCCCCAGCCTCTACTCACTGAACATTCAGTGGAGCCCGTGACTTGTGAGGGAACCCCTGGACCATGTGAGGTGACCTCACAAATGCAGCCAGACTCTGGGGTCCAGTCGGGAGTAGATGGCTGCCTGGGCAATGTCACTTTGTGGGAGCACACTAGGATGGCACAGCCCAGAGGCTACAGTCTGGATGAAGATGGGCACAGGCATGCTTAGTTTGTTCATACGATGTCATAAAAAATTCCCAATTTCATATAAAGAGCCAGATTTCCAGTTTCTCTTAAAAAACAGAAAACCTGGCAACATGGGCCAGAGTGCATGCCATGTAAGCCCTGAGGGGAACGTCTACCTCATGTTGGACAGGAAAACCTCCTTTGTGCTCACCACAGCCTCCAATACTCCCTACTGTCTCCCACTGGGTCCTCTGATTCAGACATGGAACATGCATACTGGATGGGGCCATGGAAGAGGGTGGTGTGGCCTGGCTCACCAGGCCTATCAAGCTTGTCAGGTCTTGCTTTGGTGTTTTCATCTTACATGTGAATGCCTCCTTTCTCCATCTCCTCCAGAAGCTCTTTAAAGACAGGACCATTCCATGCACTTCCCTTCTCTCCTTTTCCTGCCAGACTGGGTTAGGCCCGCAATAGGTTCTCATGCAACGTGAGAAGAACCTATGGGAAACCTGTGAGGATGCAGGTAACAGTGGGGTGACTTCACACAGCCCCTCACCGGTCAACCCCATGCCAAGACCTCAGAAGGCCACGGAGGGTGTATAGATGTGGATCCTACAGGCAAAGATGCTGATGACTCAAAATTAACAACCAGGAAACAATCCGAGAAGCAAATGCCAGAAGCAAATGCCAGAAGCAAATACAACATGAAAAGGGTTGGGGAAGTCTAGAGGATTCCAATTTGACCGCTCAGAAGAGCTCAGGCCCTGAGGGGAACAGGGGTAATGCCTGGCAAGGGCAACATGAGCCTGTGCTGTGCACACCTTCATCAGACCCCAGAGTCTAAAACAATTTCATGCCTCTCTTGAAGCGAAAATTCCCTGAAAATGACAGACTCCTGCAATCAAGTATGGCAGGTCATTTGCACTCCCTGGTTGAAATTTCCAGGATGTGCCAGGGCCCTGGGACATCCCAACAAACCCCTAGAGAATGTGAGGCTTTAGGTCTGTCCCCTCCTCTACCTACTTCTATAGGAAACAGCAGATGAGACTACCGGCCCAAAGCTGGATGCCTTCTATAAACGATACCATCCCGTCTGTTCTCTGGGGGCACTTAGGAGCAGCAGGATTGCCTAACCCCGTGGGAAGCCCAAGTGTCCAAGAATTGCTCCACAAGTTGCCATATGACCTTGCTTCACTCCAGCAAGCGAAGCAACCATTGCATAATTATATAAATCTAAACGCACCCAAAGCTGTACCATGAGATTGTGAAATCAAGCACCACCTCTTCTATGTGTCTCTTTAGAATTTAGCACAGAGCTAGTGACACATTCATTCTAAACATGCTGACCCCTCCCCCATACTGGAGGCTCCACTGGAGGATCCCAAGAAGTTTATATCACGGGAGTTGTTGAGTAAGATCTGCGGAGTTATTCTCTGCCTAGTTTACACAATCCAGTGAGACAAAGTCACATACAAATGAATGTGCCAAGATGACTGAAGGGCAATTGCAAGGGGTTTCTGGAACAGGCACCCCCTCATTCCAATTTTAGGGTTTTTTTTTTAAGCTGAAAGAGAGAGAAAAGAGAACAGCTTTGAATATTCACTTATTGGAAAAGATGAAACTGAACCCCTCTGTCAGCTAGCTGATTGCAACAGATGACAGCAATGATTAAAATCAGCTGTCTGGGTTAATTAGCGCCTATGACCACAAGTATATTGTTACTCTGTCACCACCATGATTTTTCTTCTTATTCCAAGCCTTGGTGGCAAAGATTTTGCTACCAGCAACTGCTTAGACCCTCACACAGCAAAGGGTCTCTTTAGCACAAAGGTTGTCTGAGTTCACCCTGCCTCCTATCTGCCCCTTCTGCTGTTGAAAGACTGGCTCCATTTCCAAGCTAGTTATTTTGGCCACAACTCCTCTTTCATCTTCAATTCACGGTTGTCTGGGGTAACATTTGCTCTGGCTAACATGGCCCACTGTGTCAAGAGGAACATTATTTGCCCGAGATGGTTGTAAAAGATAACAAGGAATTTACTAAGAGCTACACACAACACTCTGTGTTGTCTTTGGTGGAATCAACCACCACCATAAATTTCAAATCCACGCTGCTGGGCTGCAACCACTGAGAATGTAGCCTGGCCAAAAGAACGGCCATCTGTGGTTTATACATCCCATTAGGTGGCATTCAAGATATACAGAATCTCAGTGATTTTCTAAAGTTAGGACAGTGGGATCAACTTAACTCTGCTCACCATCAGAGAAAGTTACCCAACAGAGCCAGCTAGAGAGCACATAGATACTAGAGGGGCCCCCTTCATGCCCCCTTGCGGACCCCGGCTGCCCTGGTGCAGTGTCTTGATGATAGCTCCTCAACTCCAGGGCTGGAGTCTCCCAGCTCCTCCTGGAGGGCTTTCTGCAGGACCAGCACAGACAAACTGAGAGGCAGATAAGATTTAATTCTAGGAGAGGGGAGGGATATGAGCAACCTCAACCTGCAGAGGACTGAATTAGGTGGATCAATACCCTGGCTTCCTTGCCTCTCTCGTGGGACAATTCTGAGGCCTGTTCCACAGACTCTCTGAGACCATGGCTAGGGCTGGGCCCTCGTTGTCCCCTGTAGTGTTCTGCTTAAGAATGCACCTTTATCCGCCCTTCCCCTCACTCTGTTTCATTACCTCATTCTCTCTCTTGTGCTTCTTAGGTCACCTCCTTGCACCCAAGTCCTTGTCTGAGTGTGTGCTTCTAGGGGAACCCAAACCAAGACACTGGCAAAACAGACAGAATTTAAATTAATAAGTTCTTACTTTTCTTCCCTGTCTGTGGCTTATTCCACAGGGAATGCTTTAGTGCTCTCTTACTATACCTAACATAGAAATAGAGGGCATAAGAAAATGCCAGTATGAGGGAGGGGCACCTCCAATCCAACATCAGTGAGTGGCTACACTGGCCTAAAAGCTGCCCACCAGCATCAGTGCTATCCTAAAATCTCTTTGCTTACATTATCTTCCATTTAGAGGGTGAGCTGGGTTTTCCATTCTGAGCAGTGTTCATGGGCAGCAGCATGACAAAAGGCAGGGTGAATACATAGGTTATCAATTAGTGATGTCTGTAATGGTACCAGAATAGAAGACTGGTAGCTGGCATGTCAGGCATTTGCAATCACTTATATATGGAAAAGTATAATGATTTTGGAATCGGACAAACTAAAAAGTCAAAATTCAGCTCTAACATCAAACAGAAGTAAGATCTTGGGCATCTTAATTTACCTGTCTAGGCCTCAGTTTCCTCAGCTGTGAAAATGCAGTTAACAATTTCCATCCTATAAGGCCATTATGAGGATTGTGGATGATGATATGTGAAACTCCCTGGCACACTCCCAGATCCATAAATGTTTGGTTCCCTTCACCACTGGGAGCCAGGGAGCTCCCTTATAAAAAGTGTTTTGGATTTCTTAAGCAAACACATTATTTGCCAAAACTACTTAATATATTTAATGGCAAAGAATCTCAAAAGGATTAAAAAATTTTTAAAAAGCTCTAAGACTATGAACCTCTCTCTTTGGCCACACCTCTCTTCTGGTTGAAGTAGTTTTTCAATGGAATTTAATGCTCCAGGCAAAGACATCTGATTCTAAATAAATTCTAACACACCCTTCAGAGTATGGTAATTCTCAGGTCAATTAAAAACACTGAAGAAAGAAGATGCTGAGAAATGGGACTGGCTTTAATGAAACATGCTTTGAATAATTAACCAGCAACTATGCAAGTTTAGACTGTGTCCATTAGCTGATTGTTCTGTTTAGAAAGGGACTGTCCCATTTGGCATGCCAGGACGAGGACTGTATCCCAACCGAAGGAACTTGATGCTCCTGACAGTATGTGCATCCCAGCAATCAAGATAGTGGAAATTTGTGCAAGTGAGAAGTAACTTTAAAACCTTGTGCAAATTGTATAAGCAGTGGTTTGGAAAATATGCTGGAAAATTAGCTGCCAAAAGCCAAAAATGATAGCAATTTAAGGCACTGGACATTGCCAGCAAATATGCCAGCACCCAGCACTGAGCTCAGCACAGCATGGACACTGCACACATGGCTGTTGAATGACTGAATGACTGCCGACCCCTGCACATCTCCTCTTCACACTTGGAATGCTCAGAAGACAGCATGTGAGGACTGCAAATAGGAAAGACGGTCTTTCAGATCAGTCAAAAGACAAGAGACAAAGACTCCTCCAAGGAACAACTGTCTGAAAATGCTGAGCATAGGCAGTCTTCACGTGGCATAGTTCTGATAGGCATTAATTTAGTGCCCCAATAACACTGTCCAAGTTTCAGTTAGCACGGTATATTAACTGTAATTGCTAAAAGTGTAAATTTTGCCCCTTATGCTTCAGTCCGCAAATCACCATGCAATTAACATGTGCACCATGATCCATGACTAACAGGCTGATTTTTTTTCAAAGTGAGTCACCAGGGGTCACTGTGCATCAGTTACTCAGTCCACCAACAGATAGCAAATCGTGAAGTCGTGTTGCCTTCCTGTCTCCCAGCGATAAACCCATTTTACAAGACAGAAGACCAAAAGAAACAACTGGCCAAAAAGATGAGATGAAAGTGAAGCAAAGAAATAAACGTGTTCACGCCAGAAATGAAATGTGAATGGAATTATAAATGGAGCTAGAGAAGAAGCAGCTGACCATGGGGATATTGACACTCCTGAGGTACAGACACTCTAGATTTGGAGACACAGGAATTAGTGAAGACAAACTTAACACAAATGAAGAAAGTGGTCTTGAGGAAAAGGATGATGTCTTAAAGAAATGCTTGAAGATATTTCATGACACTGAGAGCACAAAAGATAAGATGTTGGAAGCTGAGCCAAACTTAGAAAGCAGTACGGAAGCTTGCCAGGGCTTAGGAAAGATACTTGCTCCACATCATAAGCACTGTTCAAACTACTCTTGGTAAGTTTGTTTTACAAAGAAATAAAACACTTTGGTTCTCAAAATTATAATGGCTTTTCAACTGGACATTGACAAATTGTAATTGGATCTATTTGTGAGATACAAAGTGATGCTGTGATCTACCTATAGAATGTGGAATGACTGGATCAAGCTAATTAACATATTCGTTATCTCAAATACTTATCATTTATTTCTCCTGTCCAACTGAAGCTTCGTGTCCTCAGACCAACATCTGCCCATTCCTTCCACTCCCCAGGCTCTGGAAACCATTATTCTGTTCCCTGCTTCTATGTGTCTGGTTATTTTAGATTCACATATGAGATCATGTGGTATTTGTCTTTCTGTGCCTGGCTAATTTCACTTAGCAGAATATCCTCTAGGTTCATCCTTGTTGTCACAACTGACATCATCTTTCAAGTCTGAACAGGACTCCATTGTGTATATACACCACCTTCTCTTTAGCCATTCATCTGTCGATGGACGCTTCGGTTGCTGACATATCTTGGCTATTGTGAATAGTGCTGCAACAGGCATAGGAATGTGGATATCCCTTCAACATACCAATTTCAAAGTCTTTGGATGTATACCCAGAAGTGGAGCTGCTGGATCATATAGTAACTCTACTTTTAGTTTTTTGAGGAACCTTCATACTGTTTTCCATAATGGCTGTATTAATTTACATTTCTGCCAAAAGGGTACTAGGGTTCCCTTTTCTCCATGCCAATATTTCTAATGTTCTGTTAAATGTACTGACTAAATATTAGTTTTACTATTTTCCATTTTACTATGCTTTATAACCAATACTAAGAGAGTTTTTAAAGATTTGAGAAAAAATGTTAAAGTTTACAAAACCATCGTCTTTTTTTATTAATTATTTAGATCATATTGCATATTTTCAGCTTACATGGTAATTTTTACAATTCTGTACTACTGCAGCGCATGATGAACGGGATGCAGGACACACAGAATTCTCTTTGAAAGTAGAAGAGAAATGGCAAAACTTTGCCTAGAGGTTGGTTCTGACATCTGGCTCCAACAAGGAGGCAACGTGGCAGAAACATGGTAGATTTTCTCCAAGCCCTCCACCTTGCTTTTTGCTTTGTTGTGTTTTTGTTTTTTTTTTTTTTCTATTTTTGGGACTATGTCATGTTCTGGAACAAAAATGGACTGAAAAATAAGAAACAACAAACCTATGTAGGTTTTATAAAGCTTTACCATTTAGCAAGTTGTCTTTTAAAGGATGGGTTTCTCCATGGAATACTCTCAATCATCTAAGGTAGAGGACACACTTATCACACTTATTTACAAAGGAGGAAACTGAGGAGGAAAGAAAATTAAGCACTAACCCCAAACCATACAATTAGGAATTGGAGGACCTACAACAGTGTCATCAAGTAGATATAAAACGTCTAAAAAGCAAATCACACATGTAACGTTAAATTTTCTGGTGTTCACATTTTAGAAGTTTTCTAAAAGAAATTAAGTGTGGTAACTTTTAATTAACCCAGAATATCAAAAATATTATCAATGCAGCATGTTCTCAACATAAAATTAATAAGGAAATAGTCACATTCTTTTGTACGAAGTCTTCAAAATCTGATGAGCATTTATACCTAAGGTACATGTCAATTCCACATTTCAAGTTGCTCCATCAGCTACACGTGATTGTTGGCTGCCAAACCAGAGAGAATTGGGAACTGTCTTCTGCCTCTAGAAATGAGTATTTCAGTGGCTATGAGCCTCATATTTGTATCCACAACATTACTACCTTAGGATTACACCCTTTCCTCCAAAAGAGTTTTCTGAGAAAGTCACAGATCACTAAAAAGAGCGGAAGACATTTCAGAAATAGGATTTAAAATTTTTTTCTCCATAATTTTCTTTTAGTCAAAAAAATACTATGCAAAGCAACTGGGGTTACAAGTAACTTTGGCGAGGGTAAGTAGGAGGGTGGGCACAAGTTGCACACAGAATTCTTTCTGTACCTAAAATGGAAGGCTCACTCACCAGGCAATGCCCCACAGAGCCATCCGAGAGCCTAGTGGGATCATTGGCCCTGCTTTCTAAATGCTACGTACTTTTCTATTCATGACTGACGTGTACATATGGAACTGATTTTTGTTTCTAACTCTAATCATTGAATTTATATTCTCTTTTTTATTTAAAAAAAATTTATAAACAAATGTACTTCTTATGTTGAAATGCTTTTACTTTCCTTTTATGACTTATTACACTGATTATAACCACAAATAAAATATTAATTAAAAGGGATGATAATGATCACTCTTGCCTGTTCCTGATTTTAAAGGAAATGCTTTTATTATTTCTTAATTGATAATTATATTTACTTTCAGGTTTTGATAAATACTCTTTACTCCTTACTAGCCCTGCTTTGCAGACAACAAGATAGAGACAGAGATAGAGATAGAGATAGAAGACAGAGATAGAGGGAGAGAGAGACAAAGAATAGGCTCAAATTTTAAAAATGTTTTTCTGCATCTATTGAAATAATCCTGTTGTTTTTTATTTGTTCATGAGATAAATTACATCATAGACTTAAATAAACATATTTTAAACTACTGATCAAAATTTTTAGTGTTATACATCTCTTCACATTTTCGATTTCTTGTTCAGTCATGTTGTTATATTTTTCTAGAAAAAAATGCCAGTCTCATCTGAGTTGCCTAATATGTCAGTAAGAGTCACTTTATCTTTTTAATAATCTCTGCTATAGCTGTACCTGTATCCTCCTTTTCTTGCCTAACATTATTCATTTTTGCTGATCAAGCTTGTCAAAGAATCTGCGTATTTTACTGTTCTTCATAATGAACAAAATTTCAGTTTTGACCATTCTACTGATAATAGCTGTTTTCTATTTCATTGATTCTACTCATATATATTATTTCCTTCCTTCTAATTTGTTTAGGTTTAGTCTTTCTTCTAACTTATCACACTGAACAATTAGCATATTTAATTTTAGTCTTCCTTTATTGTGATATAATAAAGCATAAGATAATATATACAATATTCAACATAAGGCTATATACGTCTCTCTGTAGTCAAATAATTTAACTTGTGTGATGTTGATTCAATGACATTTTTTGAGACTTGTGTTATGGCCACAAACAAAGTGAATTCTTACACATTTTATTCATATATATTTTGGAAAATATTATGCTATATTGTTGAGAGTAAAGTTCTATATATGTCCATCAAATCAAACCATTGTTCAAATCTTCTATACCTTAAAGACTTTTTTATTATTTGATCTTTCAGTTACCAAAAAATTGTATTAAAATCTCTCAATATGATTATAAATTTGTCATTTTAAAAAATTTCTTGTTTCTTCTTATATCTTCAGTTTCTGGTGAAGTTTTTTTTTTGACATGTTGAGACTATGTTATTAAATGTTTAGAAGTTTTAAACTGTTTTATCTTCCCAGTAAACTGTACCGTTTACCATTAAAATTACCATTAGCATTAAAATTGTCTCAAATAAAAATGTTTTGCTCTTAAATCAACTTTATTGGATAGTAATATCCAACCTAATCCAATGGTGTCTTTTGTTTAGTGTTTGCCTACTACATATTTTTCCATTGTTTTATTTTCAACAATTTGTGCCTTTGTGTTGTGAATGTATTATCTTAGTAATTCCCCATAAATTTTAACATAAACATTTCATTTAATAAAATTAAATTTCGCTCTATATTGACTCTCTTCTTCAAAAATACGTGGACTTAAAATGTCATAATTCTGATCACCAACTCATATTGATCATACTTATGTAGTCATTATTGTTTTATACAGTCTGAAATGTTTAAAATATCTTTTTATGTAAATATTCACGAATATTATTATTTGAAGTTATTTAATTTCTACTGAGAATTTCAGAGAAAATTTCCATTCTTCTTCTAGGAATCCTGCAGTGATGACCAGTGTGAACCCCATTACTATAATATGTTAATTTCTCGGCATGAGGTTTCCAGGACCATGAAATTAGTGTAAAGAACTCCAAATCCACTTGGGGCAGGTCCACGATAAGATATTTTTTAAGAAGACTCCCCCAGCCCCACCTAGAGCCCGGATCAAAAGAGACAAACTTTCTAGCATTTTGTTTTGTGAGAAGCGGATTTACCATACAGTCCCCTGTTTACTAATCAAAAGGCTCCTCTTTCATGGCAGGGTCACAGATCCAATTCCCCAACCCACTTACACCCCCAGCCTTGTCTTCTGTCCTTGTGCAGTCATTAAAAGGGACATTTCTTGTTTACTGAGATGGGCAAATGCCACCAGGGGAGATGCAGTAGTGAGTGACAACATGCTCCTTGGGTATTCAGCTTCCTCTTTATTTACAGCTCCAAGGATGTCTCTCACCTGCTTCTAAGTTCAGCTCTGCTGTGATGTTATCCAGCATTTCCTGTTGTTTTGGATCAGGAGGATTTTCAGGTTATCTTGTCTATTGGATATCACAAAGCAGTCACAATGACCTTTAGAAAAGGCATACCTGATCCTGTCTTCCCTTCCTGCTTAAACTCTTCAAAGACTCGCCTCTGCCCTGAGGATAGACACCTGAATTCCTATTGCAACTTCACATTGCCGGCCTGCCGCTGCCTTCTCCCACCCCAGCTCCTCCAGGGTAGCTCCACACCTCCTCACCTCGCTCTAGCAACAGGCCTTTCATGCTCAGTCTCTCTGACATGCCATGCCTCCAACTACCCTATAGACTTGGCCAACGCTGGGACTTTGCCTGGTAAATTCTCCCCTCCACCTCGCCTTGATGTATGTCATGTCTCTTCATTCCTCAGATGCCGTGTCTGGCCCTAGAGGCTAATGTCCAGTTCTCCACTGCATGTTCTCACCACACCTTCTTTCTAGTACTTATTGCAGTTTATGATTAGATGCTTAACAGTGTGAGTATCTAACGGATGTCTGTCTTCCCAGCAGCCTCTCGGCATTGTAGCCCTACCAGGCAGATCAGCACCTGGTTCACGGTATCTACTTATAAGGCACTAAAGGAATGCTCATTGAATTAAGATGAATGCAGAAGCTATTAGGATGACCCCTTGATGAAGGGATAAAGGCCTGGATTATGGCTTGACAATGGAATGAGAGGAAAGGTCAGATAGGAGAGAGATTGAGAAAAAAGAATTGACAATGCCTGGTAATTGTCAAACAATTGGATGACAGAATATGTTTAAAAGGGAGCTATATTTCATTGGAAGATATTTGATTATCTACATTTCAGCCACTCTGAGTATCGGGTGTAAAAACATTCAGGTGGAAACCTCCATGGTCGTGGGGAATACTGGAATCATGCTCGGGAACAGAATGAAGATTATAGTCATCTGAATCAAGATGGGGGGCTGATTTTCCACATGGGGATTCAGTTCTTGGGGAAGGCTCTGGGGAGAAAGGAGCATGGTGCCTGGGGCTGTGTCCTCAGAACCAAGGGGAGGAAAGAAGAAGGGGCCAGAGAAAGACACAGGAAGCAGCCCTAGCAGATGAGAAACAGGGACTGTAAGAGGGTTAAGGAAATGAGGGATAGGTTTCCAACAGGAGAGCTGAGTCCACAATGTCAAAGGCTGCAGAAAGGCCAAGAACTATTTCCACATTACACCAGAAGAAGCTACGCAAGTTCAATTCTGCCATGAATTACCTACTCCTTCCCACGTTCTCCTGTACATCTTTTCAGGATAAACTTTAGAAAGACAGACAAGATAGAAGCATCTACCCTGTGGGGTCCTTCTGAACTAGGAAAAATGTTATCTTCCATTAAATCACTCTAAAAGTTCTCAGAGATTCAAAAATAATGCATGAAGAAATTCGCAATTATTTTGGGGAAGTTGTGTTCTGGAATTATCTAGATGTTTCTGAATGTGTCTTATTCCCTCACCTCCCATAGCCCACCCTGTAACAGTTGTGCTTTGGAAACTTCTGTGTTGTTTGAGCTATTTTATTCTGGTCACAGACTCATTATTCCAATGTTATTCATATCCCCAGTATCTTACAAATAATATACATCAATCTTATAAATCATACTTTCTACTCATTAATATATGTCTCAGGAAATCACCTGGGATAATTTCAGCAACTCTCAAGAGTTATTTGGAGAGTAAAAGCCCTACCTAAAATTTAGTATCATAAAAACAGACATAAAACATCCCAAATAAAAAATAAACTTTTACTATTGCTTACATATTTTAAAGAGACAGACACTTCCTGAACAAGTTTAATGATAAAAATATTGAACTTTACTAAGAAGAGAAAAGGAAAAAAATTGTGGTTCAATAGGAAATTATGCATTGTTTACAGCACATCTTTCCAGATTATTCTTACTTTTCATTGCATTTGAGCTCTATTACAACTCTGTAAATTGACAGTGACACAAAATAATTATCTATACATGCAAATTTTGTCTAGTAGGTTCAATTGACTTCTCTCCCCTACTATGAAAGAAACCAATTTTGCCTCCATTTGCACATTCATTTCAATACTCCTGATCTATATTTGTGTTCATTCTTTGGATTCTCCTTTGAAATGTCTATAACATCTTACCAGTTTCCTCATTCATAATGAGTTAAAGAAAATCTTCAACACATGTTTATTTTATATCTGCAGGAAGGTCATGATTAACCATTTCTTTAAATTATTACTTAACTAGGGATGCAAACTTGCCCCTTGAATTTAGAGACAACTGACAACTGCCCTGTACTTTCAGATTACAGCCATGTGTGGAAAACATCAGCTGCAATCCCAGCTGCTTTCAGTACAGTCTTGGGAAAAGAGTAAAGAATTGCTTCCTCCCACAACCCAAACCTCTATCGTCCAAACCTCAATCTATATGGGACATCTCAAATGCAATATGAGCAAAACTGACCTAATCCCACACCTGCCCATTGACTTAATGAATAAAGTAATGAGGTGAAACACCTACAAAACCTGGGGCTTCTATTTATTCCCATCAGGGCCCATGTAGCCCGGCTCCAGCTTAAGCCAAGGCCCCTCCCTCTGAGTTCTAAATTAATCTTCCTCTTGGAGCTGGGTCTCCAGTATGCCCATTCACAATCGCACCCCTCACCTCACCTCCTCCACCTTTTCCAGGAAATTCTTTGAGTTATTATTCTCAAAACTTAACATTCTATTGAGATGAGAGTCCAGGATGGAGATCTGATAGCATTGAGGCACAGAGAGATGTGCTGGAGCCAGTCACTTTTTCCAAAGCACCAGTCCTGGGACCTTGAAGGTATAACTGGGTCAATCAAAGGGAACCATTCAGACTCGCTGCCCGATGGGATCAAGTTCACTTATTATTCAGCATTTCTACAGCCCTCAACATTCATTTCTCAGCACCCTATTCCCAGAGACACAAAGGGCACCCATTTTGCAGTAAAATGACCCCCATTGTCAGGGGAAGGTGATTCACTATTCATCACGATTGCCCTCAATGAGAGCTGAGTGTGCCAGAGTTCTTGAATTCAGAGCCACCAGCCTGGAAGGAGTATCTCCAACTCAGCCAAGAAGAAATCGAGCCGAAGACACCGTTATCTGTCCATAAGCACCACTGACGCAGACTGAAGTGCTAGTTATAAATCATTCTTATCTACTTGTCAATGCTGGCTTTGGGAAACGCCCCTGGGTATGCACGGTTAATCTACTTACAAGTACTTTTCAATTTTTGAAAAGAATTCAGACCTGGCAGGGCTACCCCAGCCAAAGAGAGACTGGGTGAGATTCTCCTGATCAATAGGCCCACCACAAGAATGGAGAAACGGAGTGGTCTGAAAAGGGCCAGGCCATCCTGAGAAAAGCATCCCCCGCCTGAGAGGAGATGCCTGGGGAGTGAGGGGTGGACAGATCTGAGCTACATGGGGCGCTCCCAAGCCCCGAGTATTGTGTGCACAAACCCTGGGGCCTCAAAGCACATGGACGAAGCACGAACACATGGCTGAGCAGAAATGCCATCCAGAAAGAACCTTGGACAGGTCTGAGACAGGCGTGCCTCCCCACACCTCTGGATACTCCCGTCCGTGTCCTACCCTAACAGCCACATCTCTGCTGCTCCACTTTGCCCACTGGCATGGTCTTTCTGGACATGGTTGGTTTGCTTTCCCCCAATCTACTGCAAGATCCCTGCAGGGCTGCAGAGACTTATTCAAACAGTAGGATCTAAATCTAGACCAACCCTCTTCACAAGGACAGGCTGAGAGAGGTGGTAGCCCATGACCAGCCAGGCTCACAGGTGGGAGGCGTGGCACTGGCTGCCAGTGCCTGCAGATACTCTCGCTGGCCATGCACCCTGCTGCTGTGAGCTCTGGCTGCTCCTGGCTCTCAGCTTCCCCCATGTCCGGAGAAGCTGCCTTGCTTAGGAGTCACATATTTCCCCTGCCCCATGCGAGGGGCAGCCAGGGGCTAGTGAGTGGCTGAGTGGGTCTACAAAAAGTGGTCCCTTTGACCCAAGATAAGATCAACTGTGTGATGTTGCTGTGCTCCAGAGCACCCTGTGGGATCAGCCAAACACAAGCAGAGACAACATCCCAACCCAACCTTCATTCCCAGCCTATCCTCCTTCCCTCCCTCAATTACTCACCTGTCCACAAATCAGGCTCGCTAACCAGAGACAGTGGGTGACCCACAGAAGGAGGTTTGAGATTCCTTTTTCATTTCCACCTTCACAAGAGAGATGAGTTACTGCAGCAGCACCTCCTCTGGGTTGCCTGGCTTCCTGAGCCTGTCTGCACATACAGAGTTTTGTCCACTCTGAAGAGAGTTTTACTATCCCTGGAGTTCCCTGTCACTTAGAATTTGGAAACTCCTGGAAGGAGAAAACTGCTTTTACAATGCAAACTCACATTCAGAGCTACTTCTCCCTCTAGAAGTAGGACAGTGTGGTATTGAGGGTCTGCATGTTATTTCAAAGCAACAGGAACCTCAGATGTACACCACTGAGGCTGCAATGGCTCACAAGAACATCATGAGCCTCTAGTTTCAGACACAGTTAGACAAACTCTAGTAGTCACAGCAGTTGTTGCAGTGTGACCCGAAGCCCCACTGGCAGTCATGTGGGTCTATGATGATTTTCAGTGGGAAAATGAAAAAATGAATGCTTTATTAATAAAGCTTTACTGGTCAACATAATTTTCCAAGACATTGGCCATTTGGAAGAAACTAACAGGAGGCATCAAAACCACCATGTTCAACCTGGTTAAACTGATCATCTCTGTTAGACCCTTGGGGTTGGGCAGCCTGCAGGAAGACAGAAGAGACTCAGGACAACCGCAGATAGTGCTTCTCCCACACCACAGACCATGGGGTCCCATACAGTCCAACGAGGGCCATAGAACTGAGGGGGCAGCTGCCCAGCCCCGGACTAGTGCCAAGGCTGCCCACAGGGCCCCTGGGTTGTGTCCAGGCAGTTTCCTCACCCATGCCTTCACTCCCCCCACTTCTCAAAGGCAAGGCCATCGAGGGGGACCTTTGAGATCCCTCAGGCTGGGAGCCAGGACCCTTGGGGTGAAAACAATGTGACAGGGTTGTGTGGATCAAATCGGTTACCTGCTAATATGGCACACCTCTCTGGCCCTGCAGACACGCAACTGATGCGTGTCCAAGCTCCTCTGTCACGCCCAGTTGAACTGAATGGAGGAAGGAAAGGTCAGCCACCCTGGAGTCACCATCCTCTGATGGGCTAACAAATGTCCCGAGGAAGCACCCTCTTCTCCAACAGCACCCAGTGCCTCTTGTGTCCAGCTGGCCCCTTCCAGTTGCCGGTGCAGGTCCTCAGGTGAGCAGCGAGCCCTGTTCCCCATCTCCTAGCCCACCTGTGGGAGACAGCCACAGGGGTTCCTGGAGACGCTGCTGGCAGTGGGATCCCTAGTTGCAGGAGGTGGCACTAGAAAGGCAATGCACTATTTAGAAAACGCATCACTTGTTGCTTTTATCTGAGAGTACTGGGGCTGTTTCTCCTGTTGTGCTTCATACGGGCTTAGGCATCTCAAACACTGCGCAAGGAGCATAAGAGAGGGATAGGGCTGTCTCCAGGCCTGGCCCCAGACACGGTAATTTTGGAAAGACTCATTCTTACTCTGTGTTGTTGTTTTGTTTTGTTTTTTTAAATAAGCTTTTCTCAAAGAGCTCCAGTGATTGCATCACACTTCCTCCAGTGTAACTAACACTTTTCCCCACACTGTGATTCCTGACTGCATCCCATCCTTAGGAGTGGGTTCTCCCACGAATTTGGCGGGTGTGTGTATGTGTGTGTGTGTGTGTGTGTGTGCATGCGCCCATGTGTGTGCTGGATGAGGGATGGGAATAAAACTCCTTTTTTTGGGTGAAGTGGAGGGGAGAAGGGAAAGAGAAGGAGAGGAGGAGGAGAAAGATCAATAGTAATGCTGATGTCATTGTCATCATTGTTGAAACAATCAGCTTCTAGAGGGCAGGAGCTGTGTTTTCGGTGTGTCTTGTCTGGCCATCCCCTTTGCATGCTGCAGAGACCCAACACCAGACCAGGGCGGGGACCAGGATGCCAGGGCACTGACAACTGCTCCCTCCCCATGGTTAGGACTCGCTCTTGGTCTCTTTGCTGTGGGTTGCCAATGAGCCCTTTCAATCCAATAAATGTGACTGTGAAGTTCAAACCCAAGCATCCACTTTTTTTTAAAAATCGAAGTTACACTTTAAATAGGTACGTCCATGTTGGAAAACTGTTTATTAGGATCTACTGCAGCCGAACATAGCATCCCCTCAGACCCTGCCATTCCACTCTGGAGTATATGCCAGATCGAAATGCATGCAAGTGATGGCGGAAAGGCATGAACAAGAACGTTCTGAGCTGCACAGCTCATTATAGATGAACAGTGGAAATCACACAAGTGTCCACCAGTTCTCACAATAAAACTGTGAATGGCAACAATAATGAATAACCTACAACTAGACATGACGACATGGATGAATCTCACAAGCATAACATTCAGCAAGAGAACAGACACACAGATGACAAACGGCACAAGAACAGGCAGAGCTGCTCTCTGCTGTTAGAAGCTGGGACAGTGGTCACTCTTGTGGGGGGTGACTCGGAAGGACCATGTGCAGGTTTCAGGGGTGCAGATCCCGTTCTGTTTCTTAATCTGGCAGCTGCTGTCTAGCTAGTGAAAATTCATCAAGCTATATACACTTACGATAGATACCCTTTTCTGTACATATATTGAACTTTAAAAAAAGTTTTAAAAAAAGTAACAAAATGAATCACATTCTCTCTGCACCAGAACCATCTTTGTCACTTCCTATTTGGGTTGAAAATAGAAAAGGCAGCAGGAAAATGTTACAGCCGCTCAGGCACCCGTAAAATCGACTGAAAGTAAAACCGACAGACGCGAAATTCAGGCCCAGGCTTAAATCAGAAGGCGAGGTGGAGGCTGCGAGGAAAGAGGGGGAGCAGGCTGGGATTTGATGAGAAGGAGGCCAAACCAAGAGCCCCTCATGAGAGCTGCATATCTCTCCTGCTCAATCTCCCTCTTACCAAGAGTGAATCTCAATCCAGCTGAATTCAGCCCCAGGTCAATGCTCATGCTGTTGTCCATTCAATGACAAGACGCAGGAGAAGAGACAGGTCCTATGCATGGAGAGCAGGGGAAGGAGCAGCTCAGAGCCCAGATTCCAGCCTGGCCCTGCTGGTGTTTGGTTGTCTCAGAGAGACTGGACCCAAGCTGAGCTAGCACATGACGGGAACAGATGCCGAACCCAGAAAGCACAGATTCCCGTGACTTGAAAGGGACAGCACACCAGGCCTTCTCAGAAGGTAATTCTCATGAAATCCCGTCTCAGGATGATTTACAGATGGCAAAGCGGGTGAAGATGGGCAGCTGAGGCAGGGGAAGAGCAGACGGCCAGCCGACTAACCAAATCCCGATGCATGACCCCGCCATCCACACCAGACACTGACCCCAGCCCACAGGCCCAGGAGCACCAGGTGCTGAGATTCCTCCCAACTTCTCTTGCCATGGCAGAAGGAACTTCAGACGGAAAGCAAAATGGATGAACATCAGCAGCTCCTGAAACCTAGAGAGTCTCTAAACTCAAAATGTGAAGAATCCTAATGAAACAGAGCTAATCAAATGTTTGTTGTGTTGCCATAATTTCTCATCATCATCATTTCAGGCCAAGTGCTATATAATGGAATGAATATCACATTTTAAAGTTCATTGCAAGACTTGGAGGTGTCCAGAGCTGAGGTAGTTCCTTGGAGAATAACAGCCCAGAAAAGAAGAGGGAAACTCCACCGAAAAATGAGTGAGGTCTATAAACATGAGCCACCATCCCCAAGGGACACTCCCTCACTCCATCTCCACACTTGCATCCGTCTCTCTCTGTGGGTTTCTGTCACAGCTGTTGACCTTTCAATATGCCCTTGGTGCTTGTGTTAAGTTTGTTTGTTTTTTGTTTGTTTTGTTTTGTTTTTGAGACAGGGTCTCACTTTGTCACCCAGGCTGGAGGGAAGTGGCGCAATCATAGTTTACTGCAGTCTCAAACGCCTAGGCTCAAATGATGCTCCCTCCTCAGCCTCCCCAGTGGCTGGGAATACAGGCATGCACCACCATGCCTGGCCAATTTTTGCATATTTTTTTGTAGAGTTGGGGTCTTGCTACATTGCCAAGGCTGGTCTCAAGCTCTTGGCCTCAAGCAATCCTCCCACTCCAGCCTTCCGAAGTGCTAGGATTATAGGCATGAGCCACCATGACAAGCCTGCTTATTTTTTCTCTAAAACTAGTGCAGAGTGGAGGATAGAAGCATACTATGATATATGGGCCAGTCTATCAACCCCCTGGGAAGGACAGAGACTCCAAGCTTCTCCAGGAAGGCACTGCTGGCTTCCCCCTGAGCTCTCTTGTGGAATTAACCCATATCACTCACTATCAACACCCCTTGCACACTCCCACACTGCTCTTTAGGGGCACCTCACAGATGGCATGAGAGTCTTTTGACTGTGCATGCCTGTTCTCCCTACTTGACTCTAGGTGCCTTCAAAGCAAGGACTGTGTCCCATATGCTATTTAGACCCATATGTTACCAACAGAGCGTGGCTCCCCAGTAAAAGTTGGTTGAATTATATCAAATTAAATTATGAATAAATTCAAAAACAGAAAAGTTCGCCATGAGATAGAAGAAGGGGTCAGGACATTAGAGTCAAATTAGGCCTTGAAATTTGACTCATACATGAGCACTTCACATGTGTTCAAAGAAAGAGTGAAACTATTTCTTCATTGGGTTTGTCACCCAGCGTTCATGCTGTTAAACGCATTTATGATCCATATGCACTTTGACCTTGAAGACTATGGATTGGCTCTGCATCTTCAAGGTAGGCTGGAGCAGAAATCTGGAGGCTCCAGGTGCAGGCTGCAGGGCTCAGTTGCACCTTGTAGGTAATGGAGAAACTGGGACATACGAATGGATGTTCTGCAGGGGATGCACCTGCCAGCATCTCAAAGCTACTGCAGGAAGCCGAGTCCATGTGATGTGCTGGAACAGTCAGGACGAAGGGGTTGGGATCTAGAGGGCCAGACAGGTAAGGAGCCAGAAGGTCCAAGTACAAGGTGTCAAGATCTGGACTTGAGGGGAGATGAGGTGACAGTCCAGATGAGGGGCCATGGGAGAGATGCTGTGAAGGAGCTAGTACAGAGACCCAGCTTCCCAGATGCTGCTCTGATGAAGACACAGGAATTCAGGAGACTCAGGTACTCAACCTAGGTGTGTAAATAGGAAGGGACCCTAGTGTAGGAGGTAAGTCCATGAGTTTTGCTTTAGATCAAGGCAGAGCACCTGAGTGAAAATAAATGTTTCTCCTTGCACCATACAGGGACCCAGAGCCACAGCTAGTCCTTTGTACAAACTGGAGACAGCACCACCCTACCTCACCTTACTTCTGCACTAGGTAGGGGCATAGGCAGGGAAGATGAGTGGGTAGCACCTTCATGCACATTTGAAAAAGGCAGTTCTTGCTCCAAGCAGCTACAGCTCCAGGCCAGGGTCTCAGTCCCACTCAAACATAAGCAGACGTCCTATGCCGGGCATGCCTTGTGCCACCACATTAAATGACCCCGATAGAGCACTACTGAACTTAAAAGGACAGTAAAGGATATAAGAAATGAGTCAAGTATCCTTGGGTAGAAAATAGCCGGAGTGGGCACATTAACTGCTCAGCAGCATTTAACTCAGTGTGTGCAAGTTTACAATGCGGAAACAATGCCAACCACTTCTACACAGTCACACAGTATTCCAGGCCAGTGCCAGCTAAGGCTGGAGGAACAGAGAAACTTCATGACACCTTCTCCTGGGAACAGATGATTATAAGGAGTGTCTGTGACCACAGGGCTGGAAATCAAAGCCCAGGGCCAACCATCAAAATAATAAGTATCGTGCAACAGAAATGACAGCCATTATCATAGGTGCTGTTCCTCTTCCCAGACCCTTTAGAAATACCTTCTGTTCACCTTCTTCTCGTGGCCTCATTTCTTCAGAGCACATCAATGACATCACGTTGCTTCTGTGCACCTGCAGCTCCCTCTGAAGTTAGCAAAGCCACCATCCATGGGAGACTCAGGAGTTAAGTCTGGAGTAGTAAGGAAGCTGGATCCCATCTCATAAGGAAAGGAAACCCATCCTCCTTTCTACCCCAAGAAGGTCTGCATTTTTCTCTCTTGATATTGCTAGGCTTTCAATAAAGTAGCCTGCACTTCACTAGCATAGAAGGGTCTCAATCTTGGCATTTCATCTGAAATGCAGTCATGCAAGGAGCGAACCATATGCTTGAGTGTGTGACCATGTGCAGAGGGCAAAATCACAGCACCTCCTGGCTGCCCTGTTTCACAGCAGTGTTTCTCAAACTTCTCTTTCACAGGCAATACATGTCAACTTCGTTAAGCAAACTTTCCTGGGTCTCATCCTCAGAGGCTCCCATTCAGCAGGTTGGGGAGGGGCCCATGACTCTGCATTTCTAACAAGCTCACAGGGGACCTGGGCGATGCTGATGCTGCTGTTCTAAGGCTTTCACTTTGAAAAACACAGGTTTATACTCTTAGCAAAATTTATGACATGCAGAAGAAATCCGAGCTGTGCAATCTCAATGGCTCTGTGAAACCAACAGTAAATAACATTTACAAAAGTAATTCTCATGAAATAAGAACGAATAATGATTCAGGGCATGCTCAGAGCAAAACCATATTACTCTGGCTATAAATTAGCCTTAGAAGGTAGCATCTTTCAGGAGGCTAGAGATTTAAAATCAATAATCAAATTAGAGAGAAATTAGTGTTACCAATATAAAGACAATTTAGCATAAACGATCCCATTCTACAGATAAAGAAACTGAGAACAGAAGAGAACATGCAGAAAGTTAATAGCTGAAGTGAGATTAGAACTCCTGTCTCTAGAGTCACTGTCCAGCACTCCTGTTCTAGGCAATGCCCTTCACTCTTGTGAGCCAAGTTTCCTACCCCTGAATGATTTCACGACAGGAACTACAAAGATGCAGGAGCATCATGAATTTATACTGTCCTTCATAGCAGAAAATAAAGATCAGTCCTGCACAATATCAACATAAAATATTTCATTCCTGGTGTCTTCTAAAATAAACCCTCACTGTGTGCTGACACTCAGAACATTAATCAGAAAAGTGCATGCGCAGGCAAGTATATTTCTTGTCTCCCCTTCCTTCTCTCCTCCTTCCTACTCTACTTTCCAATGGACTTAGAAAACTTTGGAAAACAAACCCCAAAGTGAAAGAGCCATCACGGGACACTTACGGTACCCCACAAGCCTGCAGGGGTATCCCTTCCCATTCCCATGCAGGACAAGACGTGTCCATGTATGGTTTCCTTGGCTCAAGATGCAAGGGTGATGTTCTTGCCATCTTAGGCAAAACAACTGTCCTAAACTGCCTGGAGCGGACATCCTTCTCCTCCCAGGCTTGGAACTGCTGTGTGCAATTCCGTTAACGCTGCTGGCTTGTACAACCATGGGGAGCCTGGGGAGATCCCCTCCCCACCCCGGACTGCTCATCGCTCTTGCGAAACTCAGTTGACGGTTACAATTTTGTTTTTCCTTCTCACTTTGTTATCAGAGGAACAGTCAGTATGTAGAAAAACCGAAGCAACTGTCAAGAAGAGAAGATAAGAAAAACAAGATGTCTGTTTAAAAAGTAAAGGTCATGATGTGACGCAGTTAAAGGAGATAATTTAGTCTGATACTAACAACGCTCTTGGGGGTTGATTCAGTTTCCAAGTTGATTCATTTACCAGATTGGAAGCTCCTCCTTTGCCATCACTGTCCCGTTCATACTATGCTTTTGCCTACACTTGTCATAGAGGTTCTGGGCATTTCTGATGAGGAATGAGTTTCCATAGAAGAAGCACAAGCTGAGGTTGAAGAGGCAAAGGTGAGGACACCTGATGCCAAGTGAGAATTCCCTCTAAATAGATTCAGACAAAAATTATGAAAGCATGCAACAAGCCTAAAGGCAGATAGCTTAGCCAACAGAGTTCTCTATCAATATGCAAAAGCTCTCTAACTCCAGAGGCCTCGTCAGTGGCTTTCCCAGCTAGTGCAGGCTACTGGACTGCTACAGTGATGCCTGGAAAGTTAACATGATTGATAGCAGACTCTTGCACAAAGGTGTTCAGTTAGCAGTATTCAAATGTCTCAAATAAACTATAATATTTTAAATAACCAACAATAAATATGACCAATACAGTCAACAGAATGCCAACCAGACTGTGAGATAATTATTAAAAAATTCAGTGACCTTTATTTCAAATATGTTGTCACAAAAGTGCAACATGAAACATTCTATTTAAAAGTCAAAAATACAACATACAACATTGCATTTATTTTGTGATGACCATCTCTCTTATTTTATTCATAAAAATATTCATAAAGAGAGGTGATCATCACAAAATAAATAGAATGTCGCATGTTGCATGTTTGATCCTTAAATAGGAATGTTTACTACCTACGTAAATAATATTTACACATATGACCAAACACTGAACACTGAAAATAAATATTTTGACTGTCAAGGGTAGTATAATTTTAACTCAATTTCTTCTATTTCTATTATTACTTACATAATCTGCAGTATTCCACCACAAGATGTAAGTTAGCTTCCATTTAGTTGGTACAATGTCACCTGGGAAAAAAATTAATCAGCCAATAAATACTTTAGCCTCTCCTCCATATGAGGCACTGGGCATACAGCCATGAATGCACCAGACCAAGTTCCTGCTCTTAGGGAGCTGACATTCTAGTTAGGGGAGGGTGACAACAATAAAATGAGCTAATAAACATATAATCAAGTGATAACATGTTACATGTTAATGTAAATTTCCATTTGGTGGGTGTGCACACACAGCCAAGAACTCCAGGACTTCTTGTTTCTGCTCTGCAGAGAGTTAAACCATGGCCAATATTCGATATACTGGGTGCATGGGTTTCCTATTGCTGCTGTAATAAATTACCACAAACTTAGTGGCTTTCAACAGCCCCATACAGTTCTGGAAGTCAGAATCCTACAGAAGTCTTGCTAGGCTAAATTTAACGTGTCAGCAGGACTGCATTCCTACTGTAAGCCCTTGGGAAGAATCTGCAGCCTTGCCTTGTCCAGCTCCTGGAGGCACCCCCCATTCCTTGGCTCATGGCCTCTTCCATCTTCAAGCCTGTAATGACATCATTCTGACCTCGGCTTCTGTTGACACATCACCTTCTCTGGCTGACTCTCCTTCCTCCCTGTTTCACAAGAACCATGTTATTGCACAGAGCCCACCCTGATAATCCAGGATCATCTCACTATTCCAAGGTCAGCTAACTTGCAACCTGAATTCCATCAGCAACTTGAATTCCTCCTTGCCACGTAACATAACAAACCCACAGATTCCAGGGATTCGGACATAAACATATTTGGGAGCACTATTCTGCCAACCACACTGGGGTAACTCCTCGTCCAACTTCTTGGCAGAAATATCCAGAAATGTCTTTCCTCAGAGATGTTTAGCATGGGGAAAATAGTATAAGAGTGTTTTCTCAGAAAGTATAAGTTCAAAACTGCCCTGTCTACCTATTTTTTACCTTGGGAAAGTTACTTTAATTTAAATGAGGATAATAATACCTAATCCATGGTTCTGCAGAGATAATTACGTGGGGTAAACCATAGAAACAGATGTGAGCCTAAAAAATGCTAAGACAGAGTAGTTAATATCGGATAGCTTTAGTTGTTCCCAAATCCCAATTTCTTTTTCTTTGTAACAAACTAAAAATTTCAAGCTAAAATCTGAACAGGCATCTGGAATACATGATCATTAGTCAATGGCATGTGATTCACCCTTTCCCACGTTCCCACTGAAGGAAATACAGAGATGCATAAAAGAAGCTGAGTGTGGATGAATGCCTAACACACAAGAAGGGATTGTGACACGCGGACTGTGGAAGGGCACATGGGTCCCCAGGTGTGAATCCCATCTCAGAAACATGAGGCATTTGCTGCTGAAAGGAACTGTGGTAAAGGGCAGCCCCCGCCCCCCCCATCAACATGTCTTTCTATACCCATCCATTCAGAGACCCTAGTTCCTGGAAATGTAACTCAACTAAGCAAAGAAGCAAAAGAGGGTGGTATACAGCCTTCTGGAGATTAACAGAGAAGAGGTGCGATGGAAAGAGCCACAGGAGGGATCAAACCAGAGGGGCAGATTTTCACACACTATCTCTAGATATAAGAACTAGGAAGAACTATCACTGATCAAAATTATAATGAATAAGGCTCCACCTCAGTATTCTAACTACAAGATAGAAGGAGCAGGAGATCCCCTCTCAGGCAAGCTGAGTCACCCTAGAAAAGTCAACATAAACACTGGAAGGTTGGCCAGGGACCATGCACATCAACCACCCCTTCGGCATAAGCGATGCTCGCAGTAACCTGACAATTGTGGCCAGGTGAGAGTGGCGAGGGTGCTGAAGGGACAGGAGGGTCTGTTTGCAGGCACACCCCTGGCCTGGACCTTCTCTTTCAAAGGTTGATAACTCAAGAAAACTTTGAAAATTCTCTGCAACATCCGAAGTAAAACACTATTCTTCTAAAAAAAAAAAAAAAAAAAAAATCTATTATGGGAAGAAGATGCAAATTTTAGAATCCATTTTTTTAATCTCAATATCAAATAAACATAGGATATATGAAAGAAAAATCACTAAATGGAAAAGGCTAAGATTACAAGGGGAGTCAGCTAAGATGGAGATGACAAGACATAAAATGGTTAAAAAACCAGAAATGCAAACACAAAACATAAATGGGAATAAGAGGCAGCAGAGAGCAGACCCAATAGAGCTGAAAATCAAATCACCAAGGGGAAAAAACATACGCTCTTACAGAATGAAGAGGAAAAGACAAAAAGATGAAAACACAGCCAAATAACTATCCAAATTACAAACAGTTCATGTTCCAAGGGAAACAACCAAAACCAACAAGAAGCCACAATTAAAGGTCATATTCTCTGCGCAAAATGAAATAAAATTAGAACTTGGTATATATACATATATATATATATATATATATATATATATATATACACACACACACTCTGACAACTTAGAAGTTAAAATTCAGTCTCTCAAATAATTAATTGCAGAAAAAATAAAAACTATAATTACAAGACTATTTGAAAAGTACCAATAATGACTGCATGACATTTTAAAACTTACAGTGTGAGTCTGAAGCTACGCTAAACATCAAATGCATTATAAAGCAAGAAATAATAAAAAGGAAATAAAGCACTTAATTCAAGATATTTGAAAATAAACACAGGAATTAAGAGGAGATTTTGAATGAATATTAAAGCTTTATTGACTCAGGGAAAAGGGAAAAAAGAAAAATTAATGAAGAAATACAAGATAAAAATTTTCACAAATTGATAAAATACACCAAATACAGTCAGATTTTATCAAGGAAAAAAATAAATATATAAGTTAGTACTGAGAAAAGGTTATATAATCTCAATTACAGAACAAATTGAAACAAAAAAGTACTTCATAATTTTGTTCATTTCTAAAATCTTAATGAAATTAACACTTCTCTAGGAAAACATAAATTACCCACACAGAAAAGTATCAATGAAAGAAATTAAAGTTTGTTCAAAATTATCTTCATAGAAGACTGTAAGGCAGGCAGCACTCTAAGTGCTTTTGTCAAATTTTCAATATACAAATAATTTCCATGCTTCATAAAATATTCCAGAACATAGAGAAACATAGAAATTATCAATTCATTTCTAAAGTTAGTGTGATCCTAACACCAAAACCTGGCAAAGGAGCTATATGTCTATTTCTTTCATAAATATATAGGCAAAAATTTCATAGAAAATGCAAACAAAATCCAACATCATATTAAAAATATACATCATTCCTTTGTAAGATTTACTTTCAGAAATGCTTTTGTAAGGGTATTTTTTCTATATATATAGTGTTATATTAAACACTTTAATAAGTGTTAATAAGGCATTTGATTACATTCAACATCCACGGCTAATTTTTTTTTTTTTTTTTTTTTGAGATGGAGTCTCACTCTGTTGCCCAGGCTGGAGTGCGGTGGCACAATCTCAGCTCACTGCAAGCTCCGCCTCCCGGGTTCACGCCATTCTCCTGCCTCAGCCTCTTGAGTAGCTGAGACTACAGGCGCCCACCACCACGCCCGGCTAATTTTTTGTATTTTTAGTAGAGACAAGGTTTCACCGTGTTAGCCAGGATGGTCTCGATCCCCTGTGATCCACCCGCCTCAGCCTCCCAAAGTGCTGGAATTACACGCGTGAGCCACCGCGCCCAGCCCTGATTTTTTTCTAATGTAGAAAACCACAAATGAAAGGAAACTTCCACAGCAGAATGAAAAGTAACCAGTGTCACTAATAGCCAACAGGATCCATACCCCAATGGACAGCACACAGTCTTCCAACAGTAAAAAAACTCCTCAGCTACAGAATGAACCTAAAGATACTGGTTCATAGAATAAATTTATTTTCAGTATCTCATAATTTCACATTTTTAAGAATAAAATATAAAGAAGCAATATTTTAAAAGATTATTAAGGGATGAAACAAGAGCAACAACAAATAATAAATACCAGAATAACCTTCACCAGTAAATGTAAGAAAGAAATAGAGAAATAATCATGAATCTTGACAAATTTTGTAAAAACCTTTATCAAATGAAGAAGCATACTATGAACAAGAAGAATCAACATTATAAAATGCCATTTTCCCATAAATTATTTACAGATTTATCAAAACCTAGAAGGATTTGGAGAAAATGTCAAGGATTATAAATTCATCTGGAAAGATGAATGAGTGATAATAATAAATAGTTTTTTCAAAACAAGAGGGAAGGTGTCTTGACCTACCAGATAATTAACATGCTAATAAGTTACAATTAATTAATGAGTAAATATAACAAAATAAATATCATAAAATATTTGCCTCTGGTACATAAGAGAATAGGCATGGAATAAAGGTGATACCACAAATGTGGAGGTAGAGGAAACAGTAGTCAATAAACAATTCTGGAATTAACTATTAAATATGTTAATCTGTTTAAATTAAATTTTAATCTTATGCTAAAATAAATTCCAAATGAAGTAAAGAGTTAAATTTTTTAAAAAGTAAACTATACAAATGGGGGTGGGGGACATAAAGAATTATGTGGAATAAATACATGACTGAGAGCCTGAATCTAAGAATAGGAGGATGAAAAAATACAAGGGAAAGAGATACAGTGTGGGCCAGATGACATGAGAATCCTCTATGCCAAATAAAAGAATGAACAAGACTTTTGAAATAGGGCAAAGTAAAACAAAATATATAAAAGCTCTTACAAAACATTAAGAAAAAACACTATTAATCCATGGTTTCATTAGAAGAAAATGAAGACTGGATATGAGCAAACCCTTCTCACAAGAAAATAAATATAAAAGTTCAATAAACGTGTAAAATGTTGAACCTGCCCGGTAAAGAAGGAAGGCAAACTAAACCAACGGGATACCATCTTTCTACAATCAAATTGAATTAAAAATATATAAAAATAATTCAGGCAATAGAACATCGAATTGAGCTCTCTCAAACACTGCTGTTGGGATTTCAAATTTGTTCCAATTCCTGGAAAGTTACATGGTAGTACGTGTGAGCCTTCACAATGGGCATGCCTTTTGACGCTGAAATAGCACCTTTAGAAATCCAACCTAAAGGAACTGGCAGAGATTGTCAAAGACTTCTGACAAGAACAGTCATCAAAGTGAAGGCATGGAAAATCTCAAAATACGGATCTCAAATGGAGCCCTGAATAAATAAGTTATGATATAATCAAAGGATACAATGTAATAGTTAAGACCACAGGATGTGGAATCAGACTGCCTGGATTCAAATTCTACTTGACCACATAGAAACTTTGTGACCTTGAGCAAGTTATTTAAACTGTTTGTGTCTTATTTTTCTTCACATGTAAATTGGAGATAATAATGGTATCTACTCTATAGAGTTATTGTGGAGATTAAAGGAGTCAATAAAAGTAAAGCACTTAGAACAGTCCTCAGCCACACTAAATGCTCAATAAACATTACATGCTGTAACATGAAGAAAAATACTGTGATTATTATTACTATTAAGCAGACATTAAAACTCGTTTTTAAGATTAATTCCATGGAGGGATGCCCATGATAAGTTAAAAAGCATGACCCACCAATTGTACACAGTTTCTTCCAGAAACTATGAGGAAGCATCTCCTAATTCATTTTATGGGGCCAGTATTACTCTCGTAGCAAAACCAGACAGTGATAGTACAAATGAAGAAAATTAAGAAAAAACACTATTAACTCATTAGAAGAAAATGAAGACTGGATATGAGCAAACCCTTCTCACAAGAAAATAAATATAAAAGTTCAATAAACGTGTAAAATGTTGATATCTTGTGTGATCCTAGACACAAAAGCCCTCAACCAAATATGATCAATCAAATCCAGGAAATACAAAATGAAAAACACACCATGATCAAGTGGGTCTTATACAGGGTATGCAAGGCTGATTCTGTATTTGAAAATCAATCCATACAATCCACCATATTAACTGTCTAAAGAATTAAAACCACCTCAGCATATCAATTGATACATGAAAAACATCTGATAAACCAATATCCACCCTTGATAAAAACTCTCAGAAAACTAAGATGAGAAGGGAAATTAGTTTGATAAAGGCAATCTATGAAAAACCCACAGCAAATAGCATACTTAACAGGGAAGGACTAAATGTTTTCCCCCTAAGATCAGGGACACAAGACAAGGATGTCCATTCAAACTCAATATTGTACTAAAAGTCTTAGCCACTATAATAAGTCAAGAAAAAGGAATTACAAACCCTGGATCTGAGTGTTTTTAGCAACTCTGTTCATAAATTAACAAAACTAAAAACAACCCAAATGTTCTTCAACATTAAATGGACAGACAAGCCATTGTACATCTGTATAGTGGAATACTGCTCAGCCATAAAAAGGAATGAACTACTGATGTGTGAAACAACTTAGATGAAGCTGAGAAGCGTTGTACTGAGTGAAAGAAGCCTGTCTCAAAATATTATAAACCATAGAACTCCATCTATGACATTCTCAAAAAGACAAAACTATAGTAACAGAGAATACATCAGGGTTCAGAGATGGAGGAAGTGTGTGAATATAAAGGGGTAGCTTGAGGGAATTTTTTGGGGGGTGACATATTGTTCTGCACACTATCAATTTTAGGGGTTTCTTATTTTAAAAGCAGGATCTAAAACATTATATGTAGTATGGTATCAATTTAACATATGTAAGGGAAGAAATATTCCACAATGCTTGGAAAATACCGGAATTGACCTGTCCTCATGCCCAGATTTACTTAAAGTAGGTACAATGACTTTTTTCCTGCACATAGCCCAACAACCACCTGTGATTTCAAACAACCAAACTGGAATGCCATTCAAGAGGTCCTTAATACCACGTTTACAAAGCCTGGGTTCTTAAGGTCCTAGGAAAATTTTATTTCTTTGGAAGTATCTTCAAATCACAACCCAGAATTCCAACAACAAGGATGAAAAAAGTTGAAAACCCGTAAGCTCAAAGACCCCTAATAAAATAAATTAATGGCCACTCATTTTCAAAATGGTCTATCATCCTAATGGTTATATGAGGTTACAACCCAGGTAGAAGGTGGTGAACCAACGACGCAAACTCTCTCCTAAAGCAACCTAGGAGCATTCCAACAGCCAGTGTTTCTGATTAAACAAATCTCTTTTTTGTCACAGGAAGTGGCTCACCCTGAAAATTCCTAATTTTTCCCATGTACTAACTACACTAAATGCCAAAAAATTCCCAGAAAGATTCCAGCATTTCAGAAGAATTTCAGAATTTGAAAAAATTTTACCAAGAGTTAATTTGCATTAAACATTTTTTATAACCTTAACTTTCTGGCATTTTTTAAAGAATTTACTAAGCAAGGAATCAGAAAGCCTGGGTTCTGGCCCCAATTCCAATTTCCTTTAACATTAGTTTCCTCAAAAGTAAAACAGGATGTTAAGATTCAATGGTCCCCAAGAGTTTCTCCATCTCTAATACTCTAGGAAACAGATAATGGTGAAAGTAATATTGCAAGGGCCATGGCTAAACTGCTTGAATGAACAAACTACTCAAATAAGCTATTTTCATGGAGCATTCATTCAGAAATATTGTGCAAATGACAGAAAAAAAATCATTATCAAAGAAATTGTTAACAAGCCATCCATGGCCTTTATCCAGCACGTAGGTCAGGTTACCATACCTGACAGTAATAAAAGTGCATCCATGGAGAAAACCCTTCATGGTTCAATTTTACTAATGTAGAATGACCTGCCCCAAATTGTAAGAAATCCTTTGTGTAGAGTGCAAAATTATCAGGGGTAGAATTTCCTTAATTCTTGACATTATACTTTTTAATTGACTTTTTTGGGAATAGGTCACATAAATTACTGGACTACTCCTTTTGTACTAAAAGACATGGGTGTGCAGCATAAGGGATCTTTGTGGTGTTGGATCTGTACAGTATCTTGAATGTGATAATGAATACACAAACCTACACAGGTGATAAAACTGTGTGTAACTCAATACACTCTCCCTCACACACACACACACACGCTCACACATGGGTACAGTAGTCCTCATTTATCCTCAGTTTCACTTTCTGCTGTTTCAGTTACCTGCAGTCAACCATGGTCCAAAAATATTAAATGGAAAAACCCAGAAGTAAGCAATATCTAAGTTTTAAATTGCCACTGTTCTGAGTAATGTGATAAAATCTCAAGTTGTCCTGCTCTGTCCCACCTGGGACATAAATCATCCCTTTGTCCAGCTGATCCATTCTATAGACACTTAGTCACTCAGTAGCCAGCTCGGTTATCAGATCGACTGTCACGGTGTGGCAGTGCCTGGGTTCAAGGTGAACAGTAGCCTAACGCTATGTCACAGGCCTACGTCATGCACCTGACTTCATCTCCTTACGTAGGCCCTGTATCATCTCACATCATCACCAGAAGGGTGAGCACAGTACAAGAAGTTATTTTGAGAGAGGAGAGACCACATTCTCATAACCTTTCTTAGAGTATATTACGATTGTTCTATTTTATGGTTAGTTATTGTTAATCTCTTACTGTGCCTAATTTCTAAATTAAACTTTATCATGGTTATATAGGTATAGGAAAAAACACAGTGTATGTAGCATTCAGTACTATCCATGGTTTCAGGCATTCACTGAGAGGTCTTGAAACGTATCCCCCATGGATACTGAGGGACTACCATACAAATAACACTGGAGAAATCTGAATAAAGTTCGTGGATTGTATCAATGTTATTACCCTGGTTATGATATTATACTATAGTTTTGCAAAATGTTACCATTAAAGGAAATGGGAAAATGTGTAAGGGATGTCTCTGTATTACTTCTCTCCCACTGCCACCACCCCGAGACAGAGCTTGGCTCTTGTTGCCCAGGCTGGAGTGCAATGGTGCGATCTCAGCTCACTGCAACCTCCACATCCTGGGTTCAAGCAATTCTCTTGCTTCAGCCTCCTGAGTAGCTGGGATTACAGGCATGCACCACTTCGCCCAGCTAATTTTGTATTTTTAGTAGAGACAGGGTTTCACCAGGTTGGACAGGCTGATCTCGAACTCCTGACCTCAGATGATCCGCCCACCTCAGCCTCCCAAAGTGCTGGGATTACAGGCATGAGCCACTGTGCCCAGCCCTCTGTATTACTTCTTACGACTGTGTGTGAATCTGAAATTCTCTAAAAAACTTTTCAATTAAAAAAAGGGGTATGGGGAAGATTAAGCCTTCTCTTTACTTCTGACCATTAGTTCTACCAGGAGGCAGTAGGTCTTACCAGATTCATGTGTACAGTAGTTAAAAGAGAAGGAAAGAAGGAAGGAAGGAAGGAAGGAAGGAAGGAAGGAAGGAAGGAAGGAAGGAAGGGGGAGGGAGGGAGGGAGGAAGGAAGGAAAGAAGGAAGGAAGGAAGGAAGGGGGAGGGAGGGAGGAAGGAAGGAAAGAAGGAAGGAAGGAAGGGGGAGGGAGGGAGGGATGGAGGGAGGGAGGGGAAGGGGAGGAGGGAAGGAAGGAGGGAGGGAGGGAAGGAGGGAGGAAGGAAGGAAGGAGGGAGGGAGGGAGGGAAGGAAGGAAGGAAGGAAGGATTAAATAATTTGGGATGGTCCTGCTATATATCTAAATAAATTATTTAGTGATTTCTTACTCACAGTTGTGAGGGCTGAATATATCTTGAGTCCAGGGGACTGTTTCTGTTGAAAAAACCTTCCCCATTCCCAGATTCCTCTCCTATTGGATTCTCAGAAGTAACCAGGTCTTTTCCTTCAAGACAGGATGCTGAGTGATCTTTCTCTGGGAAAACTGACCACCCCCTGATAAAGATCTAAAACTTGAGATATGAAGCATTGCCCAATAAAATAGCCCAGTTAGATAGCCTTACAGAGATACAATCAACAAGACCCTCCTTTGCACAATTTCTGGTCATCTTTTCCACAGCACCACCTAAATATAAGTAGTTGCCAAAGATCCCCTGACATCTGAAGAAAGCATACATAATATGAAAAACAAGACAAAACAAAGGAACAACAGCAACTTGAAAAAACAGAGTCCATATGGGGAAAGAAAACCTCAATACTACTATGAATCTACTTAAGGATATGGGAGATGATATTGTACCACTGAAGCGGAACAGGATGCTACTAAAAATAGTTTCCACAGGAAGAAGAGCTCTTGGAAATTAAAAATATGACAGCAGAAATTAAACACTCAGTATAAGAGTTGGAAGACACGGTTAAAAAAATCTATAGAAATTAGAGCAAAAGGATGAGAGAAATTGGAGAGAAGAGATAAGAAAATTAGAAAGTCAATCTAGGAAGTCAAATACCCAAATAATAGACAATCCAGAAAGAGAAAAAGGAGTACTTATGATGGAGAATATTATAAAAGGGAAGTTCCCAGACCTAAAGAAGACAAGCTTCCAGTTTAAGAGAATCTGGTGAAAGATCCAAGAAAATGAATGAAAATAGACCCACGCCAGTCATATAATGCGACATGACTGAAGATTAGGATAAAAACAGACCATTAGGAGCAAAGCAAAGAATAGACATGTTCTTGGGGTGGGGGGGATACAGGCTTCCAAAATGATTAACCAAGACAGCAACAGATTTCTCAGAGGCAATAATGGAAGCTAGAAGACATTCAAGCAATGCCTTCAAAATTCCAAGGCAAATACGTTTCAACCTAAATTCTTGACCCAGTCTAACTATCTTCTAAGTGTAGAGGTAGAAGGAATATATTTTAAAGCACATACAGTCTTGGATCTTTACTTTCCACACTCTCTATTGTAGGAGGCGCCTGGAGGGTGTGACCCGCAAAAAATGTACACTGAAATTTCAGGAATAAGCCAAGAAAGACACATACCTGGGTTCCAGGGAGCAGGGCTTTCATCCCAAGGGAAAGTTAAAAGAAATATGCAGGATGAAGCTGAAGGGCAATGGCAAGATGACAGCTGGCAGCAGACTTTACAAGTGACCTGTCTACATCAGAGCAGGCCAGAGGAATCTGGTAAAGACTTCCTCCAAAGAAGATGTGCTGGAATACTTAGTGTCCCCGCACATATTGAGAGGAGCTGGAAGAGCCAGGTGTGAGGGCTTGCACCGGTAATCCCAGCAACTCAGGAGGCTGAGGCAGGAGGATTCCTTGAGCCTAGGAGTTTGAGGCTGCAGTGAGCTATGTTCATGCTACTACACTCCAGCCTGGGCAACAGAGCAAGATCCTGTCTCTAAAAAGAAAAGGAAATCTAGGCAACTGGAGAGAAGTTTAAGTTTAAATTAGTGGTGAAGGCTTAGAAAATGAAGCAGAAAAACACATACTCATTCACATTCAGGACAGGAAGTTTAAGTACAGTATATTTCGGAACCTCAATGATGAACAGCAAAATGTGCTTGTGATAAGGTAAAGAATGACCTTTAACTCTTTGGTTCTTAGCTTTGGCTGCTGAGATACACTGGCACCAACTGTATCACTTTTTCATAAAATCCCAATGCCCAGGCCACAACTGGGAGCATGACAATAGAATTTCTGGGAGGTGGAACTCGGACATGAGTAATTATTAAAGTTCCCAAAGTGATTACAATGTGCAGACAAGAATAAGAAGCACGGAGCTAACCATAGATGTAATGTTTACCCTCATGCATACCATTCCAACATCTTTATACGCAGCCACAAATGCTTATCATCTTGACTTTCAACTGTCAGCTCTATATTCCACCTAGATGCTCTAAAAGTCCAAATCTTCAAAAATAAATGTTTCATGTTCTGTCTTAAACATGGCATTATTGACTTTCTGAGGTCACCAATCCCTCTCTCACCCCTTTTGTTCTATCGTCAAAGTCCTAATCAAGAAACCTGCTCCTTTCTCTGTCCTCTGTGGATTCAATTCCATGGCAGACTGGCTGACTAAAGTGAAAATGACTTTTGCTGAGATCAAACAATGCAGAAATGCAAAGGGAGAAAGGAAGAGAAATATTTGTTGCAAATATTCCAAATGTAAAAGTTGCAAATGTGAAAGTCCCTAAATTAGGTCACAGATGAGCTGACTTTATTTGTTCACTCTCTCCTAAAAATAAATCACTATTGACAAGCCAAAAACGATTACTAGATTTCATGATTTAAATAAGTGACGTTTATTGGTTCAGACAGTTCCAGGAATTACACAGGTCTTTCCTTGTTCCCTGGAGCTCCCACCTAAGCAACTAAACATGAAAAAGTCATGACCAACATGCTCCATGGTCCATGGATGGGTCCAGCTAAGATGAGTTTCTACCCAAGTCTCAAATATCTACAAATATCTACGTATAGCCATTCTAATCCACCCACCTCCCTTTCTACATGTGAATCACATTAAATGGCCAAGGCTTCATTTGGGGTCTATTCCCATAACCAGGTCCCCTGATGATGGTCCCCCCCCAGTGTTTGGAGAGCCATCTGACATCCTCCTCTGAAGTGAACTAGAGCAGCTGTGTCTCCAGCATCTGTACAAACCCTTGATGTGAGCCCATGTTTTAATTTACTTTAATCTACCAACCTGATATTGAGAAATGGTACTTCATTATTTTTAATTTGATTTTCTTGTTAAAACTGAGATTAAGTTTGTTATTTGTGTCTGTTGACCATCTGCAATTGTTTTCTTGTAAATTGCCTGTCCTCATCTTTTGCCTATTTTTCTATATTTGCCTTTGTATCCTCCATTCTTCCTCAATCTTATTCCCTTTATTTTTCGGGTTCCAGCTTTTCCTGACCACCACAGCCTCCTCCATGCCATGCTGTATTTCTCATCCCGATCTCTCATAACTCATGAAAATTACTTGTTCAGCACCTCTCTTCTCACTCAAGCTTGAGCACCGCGAGGATGAACATCACGGTGTCCCTCAAAGACAATGCTGCCACCCTAGCAACAAGCAAAGAGCCTGCCATTTGTTGAATGAACAAATGAGTGAAGGTCCCTCTGTCTTACGCAACTGGGGTCCGGGCAGGAACCCCCTCAAGGGATCCCACTGACAGAGTTTCATGAAGGAACAGCCTACAAGGGTAAGAGTAGGGCTGGGAAACCAATAAGGGATAGTGTGGGTCATCTGGGACTAGCAACAGCAAGGAGCATTGCCTCTCCAGGTTGGAAGTGGAACAGGAAGAGAACAGCAGGGGGAATCCTAGGAAACCTGGAGCCCATCACCACTTGGTTCGTACAAAACCTTTTTCCATTTGGGTCCTTAATACTTAACATTCTCAAATCCTACAGGATAATCCCATTTGTGAAACCATTGCAAACAATTAATATAAATAATTGCCAAACAAGCTCTATAGAAAAAGAAGGCAAAAATGGACCAGAAAAAAAAAAAATCCAAATTACCTTCCTGGCAGCATAACCCACTTGCTTTGCAACTGCGGGAACATTTTCTAACCACCCCATACCTCAGTTTCCCCATTATGAAAGTCTGTGTACTATTATTCCTCCAAAAAGTTATTTCGCTCAAGGAAAAGAGACCTCCATACAGGAAAAGAAAATTGCCAAAATTTTGTCCTATCAGCCATCTTCCACCAGGCCTTGGAATTCTCAGCAAATAGCTAGTTTTGCAATTCTTTTAGCTTCGCCAACCCTCCAGGGTGAAGAAAAAAAAAAAAAAAAAGCTTCCCACAAAGATTTGAGGCTTGCAAGTGGAGGAAATCTTTGAGAAAAATCTGGGTTGATGAGAAGCTAAGAAAAGCCAAGAGGAAAGAGACATATCTATATATGTTTATGCAAAAAATAGAAAAGGTTGAAAAGCAATGTGTTTCTAAAATACTGCTTCTATGAAACCAACCTTCTGTTACTCCTTACTCCTCAGTTAACTGAAAAAGGCAGGGTGATTCCCAGTCTTCTATTCATGTCCTCCTCCGCAGAGGCTGGAAAATGCAGCAGCAAGCAGCCTTGATGTAGGTGGACTTGGGTTCAAATCCCCCCACTTAACAGACACTAGGCACTGCACTCCACCTTTCTTCAGCTCAGTGCTATCCCATGAGAAATGGGTAATGATATCGAATCTGCTGGACTGAGAGCAGAATTATATTATCAATGGCAAAACCTGCAGTTACTTTTGTACCAACCTAATAAATCATGACAATAAAATCCATGTCAGCTAATGGGCTCCTAACACAGGATGACTAGTTTTTATCACAGGCACTGTAGTTCAGCGATCAAAAGAGCGTCTTTATTTAACAAATACCTTTTATGCTTGCCTCTATATTTAAGATATTTATGTATCTTCTGAGCTCCTACTATGAGGCCAGTGACTGGGGTACAGAGGTGAGGAAAGTTCATAGGGTCCCTGACCTCCTGGACCCTAGAATCTGGGGAAGAGGAGATATCACCCAAATCATGACCAAATAAACACACAATTACCAACTGTGATAAATGCTATGAAGCGAACATATGGTGTATTCAGAGAGAGAAACGGAGGGACCCAGTCTATTCAGGAAGATCTCGAGCCAGGTAGTGAGGAATTCACTAGCCATGGCGGACAAAGCAGTCCAGACAGTGGGACCAGCACGCACCAGGAATCTGAGATCGGAAGAATCGTAGACCTTTTGAGGAGCAGAGAAAAAACAAGAGTAGGAATGCGTGGAAATAGAAGAGGGAAACAAAGCTGGAGATTCCAGCAGTCCTCACACTGGGCCATAAGAAGGATTAAACAGCTGTGGTCATCGCCATAGGAGGAATTGGCAGCCACAAAGGCAAAGACGGGCTCTCAGCTCTGCAATTTAAATTTGCAGTTCAAATACCCACTGCAACCTCCTTTTCAAATACCACTTCTAGACCCCACACCAGCTAAAATAAGCAGCAATATTTTCATGAGTGGAAGATATTTCAAAGATAATATATGCATACATACATATGTCTGTGTGTACGTTTGTCTATATATGTTTGTATGTATGCATATATGTGGTATTCACCTTAGCCACCTTGGGAAATGTCTACATTCACTACCAAGTTACGATCCCTTCAGATCCTTGGGTTTTTAAAAAGGCAGCCACAGCAGTATCTCCCACAGCAGAGGCTCTTATAATGTGACCCTACACTCCTCCACTGAATGACTGCTGGTATCTATGCCCTTCTCCTTCAACGTGGGCTAACATCTAACACTGCTTTGACTAACAGAAAATAGCGAAAATGACATTCTGTGACTGTGACTTCTGAGGCTAGGATATAAACAGGCCATACACTTTCACCTTGTCCTTTTGGGATACCCACCCTTGTGACCCAGATGTCGTGCTCTCAGGGAGTTCAAAGTGAGCCACATAAAGAGATCGCATGGAGAGGCCATGTGTGGGTGTTCTGGTTGGCAGCCCAGCTCTGAGGGTCCAGTGAACAGCCACATCGACCCCAAGCATGGGAGAGGTGTTGCTTCAGATGACTCCAGATGCAACTGTCAAGCCACCCAGCTTTGCAATCTTTCCAGCCCAGTTCACAGATGTAGTGGAGCAGAGACAAGCCAGCCCCATTACCCCCATCCAAATTCCTGACCCAAAGTATCCATAAGCAAAAAAATTAAATGGCTGTTTTACACCACTAACTTTTGGGGTGACTTGTTATGCAGCAATAGCAACTAGTATAGAAAGTATCTCAAAGTATATACATACATACTTACATACATTCATGCACATATGTATATGTACATATGTGTATGTATATGTATATGCATGTGTGTGTAATTTTTTTCTTTTTTTCCTTTTTTTCTGTTTTCGAGACAGGGTGTCACTCTGTTGTCCAGGCTGGGGTACAGTGGTACAATGATGGCTCACTGCAGCCTCAATCTTCTGGGCTCAAACAATCCTGCTGCTTCAGACCTCGAGTGGCTGGGATTACAGGAATGCACCACCACACCTAGCTAATTAAAAAAAAATTTTTAGAGATGGAGTCTCACTATGTTGCCTAGGCTGGTGTATATTTTTTCTTAATTACTATTGACCTCCCTGAGAACCTTCTAGAGGGAAAGTCTAGAATTACTCCTCAGTTAGAATCCCTGGGCTTTATCCACACTACTTCTGGAAAAAAAAGGCTGGGTAGTTTACGTCAAAGAAAAATATAACACTTTTAAACCACTCGAAATGTACAAAAGTAATCTATTCTCATTGCAAAATGGAACGAAAATCCTCCTCAGCAAATCTAACGCCTTATTTTAACTGGCTTTGAAAACAGAGATCAAAAACGAGATCTTCATCCATAACAACTAAACAGGGCAACTAGAGCTCATTGCTTTCCACCACTAAAGGCTCATGCCTCTGAAAAGAGTGTCTGCAGATTAAATAAAGCAATACCTATAAGGTGGGCATAGCACATTGCCTGGCACATAAGAGCCCACCAAAATTCCAGTTATTATTATTGCTTTTGTTGTTAGAATTTCTTGATTCCAGCACTAATTCTTCCTGACCTAAATTAAGCAGACCTCATGTGACACCTCAGCAGAAAAGAATCAATGTAGATTCTTACTGCATATAACCAAATACTGAATATATGGAAAATGTTTTCAGTATATAACCAAAACTTTTCAGTACATAGCCAAATCTGAGTTTCGTTAGATGTCTAGAAAGGGATCTCGGATTCCATATGATTAGAAATGTTACGAAACATTATATAATAAAATTATCACACATCTCTATTTTGCTTTGGTAAAAGAACTGTCATTTTAAGAGGAAAGAAGAGAGAAAGGAAGGGAGCAGGAAGGAAGAAAGAATGAAAGAAGGAGAGAGGGGGGAAGGGCCAACAGAAGGAAGGAGGGAGGGAAAGGTCAATATGTGTTAGAAAACGAGCTTCTGAGAAGTTACATTTAACCATCATTGCATGGCTTTCAGGGTGACTAAATGAAAATATTACCTTTGATTATTATGAAGGTACCCCCTATGGTATTATATAAATATTACAAAGCTACACCCAAATGGTGGTTTGAATATGAGGACAGAGTTAGGAACAAAAAGCCAGGTTACCTCCGGTTGGTTTTTTCCTCTACTCTTCGAATGCTGTTTGACTTTAAGCTAATCATTCAGCCTCTCTATGCCACAAGGTCTTCAAAACAATGCTCCATTCCAAATTTCAGTATCTGTACCAAAAGGACCACTAGGTAGTGTGTGCTCCAAGTTTCCAGGGTAAAAGTCACCATTCAAATGCTTAGGTGTGCCAAACGACAACTCCCCATGCAAAATTATCATTTGCAGATTCACACACATTAATTAATATGTTAAAAATTATCTAGAAAAACCTGTGTCTTGCTGCAAAATACTACTGTGCATCACATACCGAAATCATCAATACCTAATGGAAGAAAAGTGATTGGAGACCATTTCAACTCACATGTCATTCGGGGGCAACACAGGGAGGCTGGTTGGCATCCTCCTTAACACTTGGCTTTTGCCTGTTAGATCTTCAGTTACTGGGGTGTGGAGGGGTCCTAAGACCAACAGAGATGAGAAGGGAGGAAGAGGAAGTGAGAGGAAGAAAGAATATGAAAGGTAGGAAGGAGGAAGGGACAGAGGGAGGGATGCGGAAAAGGCTGCGCTCTGGAACTAAATCTGAGTCAGTGGCACCTGAATAGAAATGTCACTGCCAGGGAAACCATTTCAAAATGACATTCCAGTCCCCAGGTTTCAAGTTTGCAGAGTGTCTGGCCTCCTCTCCCCTCAGATCCCAGTTTTTCAGGGCCCAGGCAGCCCCCTGTCATTGATTGACTTAACTATATGAGTCACATCCTTCAACCAGAAAAAAATGTTTCATATTCTTGAAAGTGGTAGGAACTCTATGTCTCATAGAGCCCCAACATACCAGAAAAAAATGGCCAGCGTGTAATCCACTTGGAATAGCCCTTTCCAAAGGTGGCATGAACTATAAACTGGTTTTTCACTGGAAAAAAAAAAAAAAAAGGAAAATAAAAAGGGGATTCGGGAAAATCCCCTTAGTGAGACTGTCAGTAGACTGAAGTCTGGCAGATGTGAATCTGCCCTGGGAGAGATTCTGCTTCCCTCACACCAGCACGGCCCCCTTCCTGATGTCAGAACCCAAGGCTACGGGATCTGAGATCCAGGAGAGCAACGGAGAGAGCCGTGGAGTCTTCAACAGCTTCACGGAATACCAAGACGGACTCTCTGCTATTACCATAAATGATGAAGTCTGTCAAGCGGTCTGCTAAGACCTGAACGAAGACTGACGCCTGTTTAGCTTCCCCACCAAGCAGGAGACCAGCCAAGCTGGGGGAGACCCCTTTTTAAATTCATGGCACCTTTGAAAATATTTTACGGTGACTATCAAAATGTCTTTATTCTGCACCTCATGACGTCTTGCATTAGAGCTACGTCGACCTTAACACCACAGCACATACTTGTAACTGTTTTTTTTGTTTGTTTTGTTTTGTTTTGTTTCTTTCCTCACAACCCTTTACATGGCTGTTTTCCCACGAATCGTGCCACTTCCACTGCCGGGATATAAAACCATTTTACAACAGTTATTCTCCCATGTCTTTCCTTCATTTTATAGACAGCTGAATCCCAGGATCGAAACTGTTTCAGCAGACAACTGTTCTGAGCACACAAAATCTATCTCAGATCCACAAAGGCCAAGGACAAAGACAAGACAAAAGTTGTGGGTTAAAGGGCAGACTCTGCGCAGAGCACCGGGAGAGGAGCGGACAGTGCGATGCGTGGTCCACTGCAAACCATTTCTTCCACAGCAGCAGCTCTGCAAAAGGGACCTCTGAGGAAGAAGTCCCTGTCTTCCCAGCGAGTGGTCACTTTAGGAGAACAAGTCCCCTACTAGCCCGTAGCTGGAGGGCCAACACTTTTTCTCTCCCCGAAGTTCCCGGCACCTGTTCTGAAACGGGGGTGAAGAGCTCTCTACTCTGGCCATCCCGCCTGCTCTCTGGATGGGGAACATACGGACAATTGTGTGTTAAGCAGTCCCCTTGAATCCTTCAGCAAGCCGAGGAGTGTACAGGTGGTCACCTGCACAGGTGCGGGGTCTACCAGCACAACTTTATCCCTGGCCTTGGGGGCTGATGGAGGGTAAGACTCCCCACCACCGCCGCCAGCAGTCCCTCCAGCTCGCGAGTAAGCAGCGCACAGGCGGGCACAGGTAAATGTTCCCAGGGCGGCCAGACGCCCAAGACTGCCGGCTGCTGGCGCTCAGGGTCCCCACCTACACGCCTCTGCGTGGGGCAGGGGGAGTCCTCGTGCCTGGCATCCCACTCCCCCGGCCAACCCAGCCCGCTTATCCCGGGGCTCCGGCCGGGCAGCCCGCAGCAGCCCCGCACCCAGCCCCGGGAGCCCCGAGCAGCCGGAGCCGCAGCGCCCACTCGGGGCAGGCAGCGTGCACTCACCCTTCTGCTCTCGCAGGCTCGACAGCGACCAGAGCAGCAGCGCCACCGAGGCCAGGAAGCAGAGCTGGCTCAGCAGAAGGTCCCTCCGGCGGCGGCGGCGGCGACGCGCGGGGTCCTCGTCGCCGGGCGGCCGCATCCTCGGGCGGCCGGGCGGCGGCCTCGGCAGGCGGCGGCCGCTCCTGTAGCGGGCGGCCGCGGCGGGGACAGCGGCAGGAGGCAGCCCTGCGCGCAGCAGCCGCGCGTCCTCGCTGCGCTTCCACCCGGCCGCCGCCTCCGCCTCCTCTTCCTCCTCCTCGCCGCTGCCCGTCTCCTCGTCGTCGCCCTCCTCGTCGCTATCGCCCAGTCCCTCCTCCCCTCCCTCCTCCTCCTCCTCGCCGCTCGCCCGCGCCGCCGCCTCCCGGCGCTCGGGGTCCCGCTCCTCCTCGCGCGCCATGGCTCCCACGCTCCGCGCCCGCGCTCGGCCTGGGGCGGCGGCGCGGCGGGGGCGGCGGGGGCGGCCGGGAGGCGGGGGCGGCGGGGGCAGAGGAGGAGGAGCGGGGAAGGACCGACGGTAGGAGGGCCCGCCGCTGGCCAACTCCACCGGTTGGCGAAGCCACCTCAGACTGGCTCTGGCCTCGCCGGCTGCAGGAGCGCCTCGCGGGGCCGCCCGCCTATTCCATGGTCGGCGCGTTGGGGGCCGGGGCCGGGCCGGAGCGAACAGGGAGCACCGAGCAAGCTGGGAGCATGAGCTAGCGCAGCTCCCGGCAGCCTGCAGCGGCGAGGCTGGTCGGGCCAGGGTTGGCGGGGGGCAGTGCCTGGGACACAGCCTGGCGCTGGCCGGCATGGCGGGGAGGGGGCGCGCTGGGAGGAGACTGGGCTGGGGAGGGATCCCTGTGTGCAGTCCTTCAACCCTTCCGTGCCAGGGGAAGGGGGACGGCGCAGGGAGCCCCCTCTCGGGAAGCACACGCGCTGCCTCCCAGAGGCCGATCTTCACCAAGAAGGATTCGCTGGAAACTTTCGGAAAAACCGAGGGGCTCTTCAGCCTCCTCTCTACTTGCTACCTGGAGTCGGGGCGCCGCGAGTGCGCTTGGCTGCCCGCGCCCAGCTTCTGGCCTCGCCTCTTCTCGCGGGCCTCCCGGGTTTCCCTCTGCCCCCTTGTGGGGATCCCCCTGTGCGCCCGACTCGGGATCTGGAACAGGCCTCCCCAGAGGCTGTTGGTTCCATAAGGGTGTCCGGGCTCCCCCCACTGGCCTGGGCTCACACTTCGCTTTCTGTTCATGCTGGACCAAGCCCAGTAACACTGTGGCTGATCGAAGTGGGGACAGCTGGCACGGTCCCTGGAGTCCCTGGAGAGGCGGCCTGAAGAGGCTTCTGGCCTTGTGCAGGTAACACCAGCCTGCCCTACCTCCAACGTTAGAATCTTAGTCCTCCCATTTCCCCCATTCTAGGTCTCCTGCCCCTCCTTGCTGAAGGTGTGGGCTGCCCTAGAGATGGCTGGACTCACGACCCTGCAGAAGGTGCCCATTTGAAGGGGATCTCTGGCCATCCCAGACACAGCCCACTCTCCCTCATTGGGTTTCCCTGGACTCTTCCCAGATGCTACCCTGGGGCTGCTGGATGTGCTGAGGAGGAGATGCCATTGTGGGAGGGCTGAAAACAAAAGACCTTGTCCAGAAAGGGATCACCTGAAACCAGGTGTCTGTCTAGGTGACTGTCTCCATGGAATCCATTCAGATCAGGGAATCTAGCTTCATACCCTAAAGAGGTGGAAAGGAAGCAGGGAACCTCTGTATAGGGCTCCCCAGTCTAGGTCTGTTCAAATGTGTCCCCACCTGTGACTGACCTTCTACCCCCCCTCCCCGACCTCCTCCTAATCTTTGACAGCACCTAGGGACAGCAAGGTCACAGCAAAGGGCAAAGGAAGTGGTCATAGGTGGCCTCCTTTCCACAGAAAGGCCATTTCACCCAGGGAGACCAGAGACTTTTCCTTCGTGGGTATATCATTTATTACTGCTGTTCTCAGCCTGGCATCTTCCAGACACTCAGAGTACCTCCCCCACAATGCCTGAGTGGTTTTCCCTTTGCTTTGGCTGCAGATACTAAGGAGGGTGTAAAAATACGAGTTCATCCATGCTGCAGTGTGTGGGGAGAATTCTCTAGTTGTGTTATCTCCATCAAGCTTTTGCAGACACAGAAAAGAAAGTTTAGGAGCCGAGAAGAATTCAACTAACATGGAAAGACACTCAAATAGTGTTTTCTAGTGAAAACGAGGGAAAATAAAAGGTGAGAGAGGGAATCTGGAATTAATTGGGTTAGGAAATGAACACTAGCTTCAGGGGAAAATACCATAGGCTCAAGGAATTGTGTAATCTGGTGATGGAGGGGGAGTTAGGAAGGGAGCCAGGAGGAAGGAGAATAACCAGGAACTGGTAATTTCTTGGAAATTATCTCAGCACCAGGAGTGTATGTGTGTGTGTGGCGGGAGGGCGGGGGGAGAACACTCCTGTGGCACACAGAAATGATTCTTGGGTTTCTATTCATTTTGACAGATTTTGGAGTGAAGGGCACTGTTAAAGTAAAGCACAGAGAGTGATTCCTTGGGCGGCCAGGCACCACCTAGGGAAGAAAGGTGGGGATCCTGGTCCCTAGGTTGACAGCAACTGAGACCTGATAGGTTCCTCAGCCCACCAGGTGATGGCCAAGTGAGACAGGCCTCTCCAAAGAAAACAGTCATTTTTTTTCCTACCTGTCCCTTGCAGTCTTTGGAAGCTCCCTCCAGAAACTGAACTGTGAAAGGAGCAAGAGTTGAAATGAAGAATGTGCTCTGATACTTCAGTCTGAGAGTATTTCTTGCCTGGAGAGAGAGGCATCACTCCCAGATGTGTGGGGGTCTTCACCCTTTCAGGAATAAGACAGTCTTTACAGAGTACCTCCCCACCTTGGGCTGGGTTCTGGGGTCACTGTCTACTCCCCCTGTTTTGACCTCCCATAAACATTCCGTTTTCAGGTCCCTGCAGAGACTTTGGACCTGACGTGGTGAATAAAGGTGGTTAGTCTTTCTCACAGTTCTGCCTTTAGGACAAAGAATAGAAAGCCTCCCGCGACTATGTTCACTAACTCTCAGCCCAGGCCAGATCACCCACCAGCCAGTGAATGGGACCTCGTCTGTGCCCAAACTAGGTGCAGCTCGGTGCCCTCCTGTGATATTTCCAGCTCTCCAGCCTCCTGCTGCCTGCAGCTCACAGACCTCATGGAGCAGGTTCCAGGACAAAGCAAGGTTATGTCTCCACAACACCAAACATTCCCAGGTGTGGCAGGCAAGCCATTGATTTAGAAGAGAGGAAGAGAAAACCAGAAAAGCCACTTTCTTGGTAAGGAGACATCAGCTTTCTCACCATGGCTGTTTCATAACACAAGGAGACTTGGCCCAAGCTCAGAAGGGAAAGATCCCTGGGTGTTCATGGAAAACTTTAAGCACAGTGAGATCAAATGTTAGCAGATGGGGGGATAAAAGGGGGAGAAATTCATGGAGTATGCCTAGAACAGGCCTTGTATGCAGCAACCCCTTCTTGCCTAGGGACTTGAAGGGCCAGGCTTCCTGTCACTGCCTCACTCAAATGTAGCCCAGGAAGACATTACACTGATAGCACTGATCACTGCCAGACAAAACCCCCTGCACCTGCACAGTCACGTAGACTTAGACAAAACCCCATCCTTGCTAAGGAAGACCTAACAACTATTTCTTCTTATGCCCATTCTTGTCCACCGTCTTTATCAAAAAGCCAGGAAAACTGCTTCTTCAGACACTTTCTGAGCTGGCTGTATTTTGAAGGACCAAAAAAAAAAAAAAATTACTCTTTTGAGACTATTGTGTCTGCAAGGTGGGCTTCACGTTATTTTCAGTGATCAGTTTATGACTGGAGTTCAAATAGACTGCTTATTTTATAAGAGTTTTTAATTTTGAATTTTCTTTTTGCCCAACTGTGTGCATTTGTTTGGTTTTTAACTCACCACATGAATATGACTATAGATTTTTTTTTCCTAGTTGACCATGGTCAGATTCACAATTGCCTTTAAAAAAAATTTGTTGGCCAGGCACGGTGGCTCACGCCTGTAATCCCAACACTTTAGGAGGCTGAAGCGAGTGAATCACCTGAGGTCAGAAGTTCGAGACCAACCTGGCCAACATGGTGAAACTCCATCTCTACTAAAAATATAAAAATTAGCCAGTCAGGGTGGCGCGCGCCTGTAATCCCAGCTACTCAGGAGGCTGAGGCAGGAGGATCGCTTGAACCCAGAAGGTGGAGGTTGCAGTGAGCCGAGATCGCGACACTGCACTCCAGCCTGGGTGGCAGAGTGAGACTCTGTCTCAAAGAAAAAAAAAAAAGAAAATGTGTTGAGGTATAACATACATGAGGCAAAACGCACACAGCTTAAGCATTAACTCAATGACTTTGTATATACGTATATATCCTCATAGGTTCCAGACCAAGACATGGAACATTTCCTGCTCTCCGTGGAAGTCTCCCTTGTGCCAGCCCCTCACCAGGCAATAATTCCCCAGAGATAGTACCTCTTCCCAACCCCGTACCCTAGATCATTGTTGCCTGTCCTTGAACCTCAGACAAAGGGAGGCTGCTTTTGCCCATCTTCGTTTTTGTGATGTCTCTCCACTGTGGTGTGCATAGCTGTGATTTTTTCTTTTTCACGCTGTGAAGGTGTAGGTGGTTTTTACCTAATGCTTCAATTCCCTTCCAACTTTAGTATAAGCCAAGAATAATCAAACCACTACATCTGGATCAGAGACAAATGACCTCCCAGATTGGCGAGTTTTATAAGGAAATTCAGCTGAAATTGAAACAGTCATCAGCTGCTTCTCAAACCAGCTACACTGCATAAGGAGGAGCCCAAGGGAAACTGCAGGACAACAGGTCCACTGGGAAACTTCAGGGGGCCAAACTGTCAAAGACAAGCACAGAAAAATTCCTGCAATGTGCATTAGACTTTGAGGCAGCTTTTAATGGCAAAAGTCAGTACAACCCATTTCCTTTTTCTTCTAAATGAGAGGAAAGTAGAATAGGTTCCATCAGGAAAGATTCACACCCAGGCCATGACAAACTCATGGAGGATCCTGTCAATCAAATTCCTTTCTGCTAGGCAGAAAAAGTAAGTGGGAGCTTGTCAGTAATGTGCATTCCCAACCTATCCTGAGGATGTGGGACTCAGGAAGCCCAACAATCTGCCCTATTTACAAGGTCCCAGGTATCCATTCATATTAAGGTTTGAGACCTGCTGTTTCAGAGAAAGGGACAGCTTGGCATGTATTTTTTGGTAAATCCTGGAGGGCAAGTCTAAAAAGCAAAAATATACCCCCAGCACCTATTTGTCGATCCTTTAAATTGACTTGTTTGGGGTGTTTGGAAGAAATAAAGACGGAGTATGAAAACACAACCCCTAGCTATGTCTATATATATTTCATTTTTCACATGAGTACTATGTTTCTTAAAGACTCCTGTAAGAAATAATTCAGAACCACATAAATAATAAAGAGATTAAAATTTTTAATCCACAGAGGACAAACATTAAGTTTTCACAATTTGAGGAATTTGTTCATTCTATCAGGATCATTCAGTAAGAAAACACATACATGCCACTAATTTAATTTTGCCCTTGTAAAGTTGGGCAGACAAGGTGCTGAGTGTGGCAGAGGAGCCTGGGGAGAGCCCTGAGGGCTTATTTTTGTTAATATACAAATATTAGGCTTAGGAATCCCATATTTTAAATCAAGACAATAGATCTAAAAAATGTTTTAGCATTTTTAAATTTCAAAACTTCATCCTGGTAGACCATGATATACAGTACATCTTAAGTGAAAAAAAAAAAGCTACAGTATGAATTGTATAATCCCATTTTTGTAAAGTTAAGCAAAATCATCTCTCTCAATCTGTGATTACTTTGGGATGTGGGATTACAGGATTTGGGTTGGGGATCAGAGAATGTAGAGGGACTTTCACTTTTTATTTTATACTCTTCCATAGCTTTACAATTATTTTTCTTCCATCAGTATGTCCATTTTTTTAATTAAAAAAGTAAAGAAAAATTAAAAGAATCTGCTCATGTGTAAGCAGTTAAGACAAGTTGACTTAAATGAAAAGAATTGAAATGGTTTGATTTTGGCAGGGTTGAGCATGAGGCTAGGCTGGGCCTCCAGGCCTGGCTTCCAAAGAGCTGCTCCTCCCCGCCTTGGCTGGCAGCTCTGTGCCCGAGGCTCATTCGGAGGAGCCCTGAGATGACAGGGGAAGGGCAGCCCACCCAGGTGGTCTGCTATGGCTGGAGCAAGAAGCTGGAATTCTGATTCTGATTTGGCCACAGATCTAAAGTATAGTCCATTCCTCCCCTGTGCCTCAGTTTCCTCAATGGTAAAAGATGATGCCAACCTTTCCACAGAAGGGTGCTTTGCGGTAATGAAGCATTTTGAAAGTACAAAACATTCAGACGAAAGAGATGCCAAAGTCAGTTGGCTCTTTGTACTTTAGACAGCCCTGTGTTATTCTGATGGGGATAATCACAGCAAACCCCTCTTGCCCAAGGCCTCAAATCTGACCACGGAATCCACTTCAAGCCCAGCTCAGCTGTCCAGTGCAAAAACTTGAGTGGTAAACACGTGACCCATCACTAAGTCGTCATCTCCAGAGAGACCTGAGGCTAATGGGATGGTCTCACGTTATACAGTGCTGTGTCCATCTCCTCATCTCAGTTCATCGCCCAGGTTTCCAGCCCCAGAACTGCAGAATGATTGGGTCCAGATGCTCTTCCTAGGATCGCTGTGGCGGTGCGCCCCCTGGTGGCAGCGGTAAATCTCCTCCTGGGGGATTTCTGTGTGCATGAGAGGAGGTGTTTCCTACCTGCCCTTGACTGGTTCAGCTTAATCTTTGACTTCACTAATTTCTTTCCACATTTCCACTCAGGAGACATGTGACATTAAGATGACTGGTGTGTCGCATGCAGCTCTTCCTGTCTCCCGAGTTTGTTTCACTGGCAAGAGTTTCTCAAATTAAAGAGTTCCTTTAGGTACTTAAATATTTCACTTTTTAAAAATTAAGTCCCTTTCTTTGAAAGTTTATGCCAGAAAGAGACAGGACTCGTGCATAGCATTTTCTTTCCAATCATTTAAGTTCTTGGTACTCCAAATGTTGTCCCTGAACCAGCAGGCACTAGGAGTTGGTGGCATGACCTGGGAGTTGGTTAGAAGAGTAGACTCCTAGGACCACTGCATTAGAACTTGCATTTTAACAAAATCCACAGATTGAAAAGCATAGATTTGGTTAATTCCTCATAGATGAGATGACTAGGAATTCATAACTACCCGTATTCATAGCTGACTATATGTTACAGCACTCAAGATTACACATACCTTTTCATTTTTTCAACTTTCCATGTTTCATTTACTTTTAAACACCTCTTAAATATGGAAAACCACCAGAACCAAATTCCCAGCGTTTAAGCATTTAAAGTAATCTACAAGCAATAGCTTCTAAAGTCTCCAAGGAATAAGAATTCCAGCTACAGAATCAAACATTTAGCTGTGAATAGCAACACACCCTATTCCATATAATATTGAAAAGAAAAATTTCAACGTTAAATCCCACGTCATTGTAAACTATGTTAGTTCAACAATAACACCAGTGCATAATGCATTTTAAACACAAAACAGGGTATAACTTAAACTCTGATGAATAAGTATCACGAGAATTTGAGAATACCTTGGTGAAATCATTTTTATTTTTTCAAAGTGTTCCTACCCGTAGTCGGCATTAGTCATGTTCTCATTAAAATACCATGTCCAAAAATATGAAGTTTCTGAGTAAGATGACAAAAATTATTAAAGGAATAAAAATTATTCCTTTGAGATGCTAAAAATTGGATATAACTTTTTTTTTTTTTTTTGAGACAGACCCTCACTCTGTTGCCCAGACTGGAGTGCAGTGGCACAATCTTGGCTCACTGCAACCTCCGCCTCCCAGGTTCAAGCCATTCTCCTGCCTCAGCCTCCCAAGTAGCTGAGACTAAGGGCATGTGCCACCACATCTGGCTAATTTTTGTATTTTTAGTAGAGATGCAGTTTCACTATGTTGGCCAGGCTGGTCTGGAACTCCCGGCCTCAAGTGATCCTCCCACCTTGGGTACAACCATTTTTGTTTAACTTTTTATTTTGAGCTAATTTTGGCCTTACAGAAGTCATAAAAATAGTATATAGAATTCCAAGAGGCCCTTCATGGATCTCATCCTAATGTTATCACTTTGTGTATGTATGGTAAAACAATGAGAGCTATAAATTAACATAGCAACAATAGTACTAACTAAACTACAGAACTTATTCAAGTTTCATAATTTTTTCCCCAGTCTTTCCTTACTTTCATGACTTTGACACTTTTGAGTATGAATGATTTCACAAATGCCCCTCAATTTAGTTTTGTCTAATATGTTCTCATTATCTGGATGAGGTTATGCATCATGGTAATGGAATTATGCTATGTCCTTTTCATTGCCTCATACCATGGGATTTCTGATGTCAATATGTCTTATTATTCATGTTAACCTTGATAACATGGAGTTAATATTTTGGGTAAGGTACTTTGAAGCTATGCAAATTTTGTTTCTCTTCAAAATTTCACCCACTAATTTTAACATCCATTGATGAATCTTATCTGCAACAATGATTACTGCGGTATTCAACTGTCATGTAAACAGTTATTTGCCATTTTTCTGAAGCATTGAAAGACAACTAGAAAAGAGAGCTGTGCTCAATGAACAATGAGGAATGGGGAGAGGAAAACAGAAGGGCCCCTCTACAGGTTGTATTTTCTTTTTTCATTCTTTGTAGAGACAGGATCTTGCTAGGCTGATCTTGAACTCCTGGCCTCAAGCAATACTCCTGCATCAGCCTCCCAAAGTGCTGGGATTATAGGCATGAGCCACCATGCCTGGCCAAGGTTGTATTAATAGCAACAACAGCAAACCCTAAGGAAGAGGAAGAATATGATTTTCAGGCTTGTCATGTTATGTTACTGGAGATGTTCAGTTGTCAATGAAAAAATTTTTAGACATGTAAAGAAACAAGAAAGTATGACCCATAACAACAACAACTACCAAAAGTTAACATACAGTGTCTGAGGAAGTCCAGATATTGGACACACTAGACAAATACTTTACTTTTTTTTTTATTTCAGTAGGTTTTTGGGGAACAGGTAGTGTTTGGTTACATGAGTAAGTTTTTAAGTGGTGTTTTCTAAGATTTTGGTTACCTATCACCTGAGCAGTGTACATTGTGCCCAATGTGTAGTCTAGACAAAGATTTTAAATCAACTATTTTAAATATGTTTGAAGAATTAAAGAAACCATGTCTTTAAAAGTCTTACAAAATAAAAACTTTCAATAAAGAGATAGAAATTGCTTTTAAAAATAAGACAAATAGAAATTCTGAAGTTCATAAGTACAATAGCTGAAATAAAAAATTCACTGGAGGTTTTCAGCAGCAGATCTGAGCAGGCAGAAGAAAGTATCAGCAAATTTGAAGACAGATCAATTGAGACTGTCTAGTTTGAAAAAGAAAAAGAGAATGAATAAAAATGAATAGAGCCTCATACCTGTGATGCAACATATGCATCATAGGAGTCTCAAATGGAGAACAGAGAAATAACTGGGAAGAATATTTAAAGAAATAAAGCCCCAAAACATCCCAACTTTGATTAAAACATTATGCACCCAAGAAGCCCAGTAAACTTCAAGTAATATAAAGAGATCCATATCTAGACACATTTAAATCCAAGTGTTGAAATACAGAGAGAATATTGAAAGCAGAAATAATTAAGAGATTCTTTATATACAATGGAGGCTTAATAGTGTTAACAGCTGACTTCTCATCAGAAACCATGAAATTTAGAAGGCAGTGAAATGACATGTTCACAGTGCTGAAACAAAAGAACCATCAACCAAGAATTCTGCCCCAGTAGAGCTGTTCTTCAAAATTAAAGAAGATATTAGACATTTCCATATTTTTTGAAAGCAGAACTTGCAGACTCATCAACAGATGAATAGATAAACAAACCTGTCTTGTCAACACAAAGACACACATACACACACACACACACACACACACACACACACACACACACACACACAGGAATATCATTCAGCATTATAAAGAGAGCTCCTGCTATTTGCCACAATGTAGATGAACCTGGAAGACATTTGGCTAAGTGAAATTAGCCAAACACAGAAAGAAACATATCGCATGATCTCACTTACATGTGGAATCTTCCTAAAGAATTTAAATATACAGAGATAGGGAGTAAAACAATGATTTACTGGTCAAAGAGGGAAGGAAATGAGAAGGTATAGGTCAAAGGATACAAAGTAGCAGATATGTGGGATAAACAAGTCTAGATTTAATGTCCAACATGAGGACTATCATTAATAAAATTGCATTGTATTTGGGATTTTTGTTAAATAAGTAGATTTTTAGCCACTCTTGTTACAATAAAAAGTAACTACATGAGTTGATATATATGTTAATTTGCTTCACTATAGTAAGATTTTTACTATTTATATGTAACCCACACGTCATGTTGTAAACCTCAAATATACACAATAAAATCCATTTTTTTAAATAAAGATACACTGAAGAGAGGCCTTCAGCCTGAAATGAATGGACACTAGAGAGCAACTCAAATCTACATGAAGAAATAAATAACACTGGTAAAGGTAACTACATGGATAAACATAAAAACAATGTAATTATATTTTTATTTGCAACTTTTCATACTATCTAATTTTCCATGGTGTATATGTGCCACATTTTCTTAATCCAGTCTATCGTTGTTGGACATTTGGGTTGGTTCCAACTCTTTGCTATTGTGAATAGTGCCGCAATAAACATACGTGTGCATGTGTCTTTATAGCAGCATGATTTACAGTCCTTTGGGTATATACCCAGTAATGGGATGGCTGGGTCAAATGGTATTTCTAGTTCTAGATCCCTGAGGAATCGACACACTATCTAATTTTAAAGACTATTGCTTGAAGCTATAATTACAAATCTGTGTTGATGGGTATACTATGTATAAAGATGTAATCTTGATGACAAATACAGCATAGAAGAGGGGAAGGAAATGGAGTTATGTCAGAGTAAAATTTGTGTACACTCTTATAATTAAGGTTGGAAATACAGTGTTCAGATGTTCTTTGTGATCCCCAGTTTAAAGTAACTTTAAAAACTAGTAAAATAAATGACAATAGAATTAAAATGATATGCTATGACAATTTCTACTTAACACAAAATAAACTAACAATGGAAAAATAGAGGACCAAAAATGACATAAAACATATAGAAAACAAATAACAAATGGCAACTGTAGATCCTACCTTATCAATACTTACATTATATGGGAATAGATTTAAAACTTCAAGCCAAATGCAGAGATTTGCAGAATGGATAAACAAAAATGTAAGATTCAAGTATATACTATCTACAAGGGCCACACTTTAGGTTAAAAGACATAAATAAGCAGAGAGTGAAAAGATGGGAAACAATGAACCGTGCAAACAGTAACCAAGAGTGATCAGAGTGGCTTAAAAAATATCAATCAAACAGACTTTAAGAGTTATTACTAAAGACAAAGGACATTTTATAATGATAAAAGTGGCAATGCATCAAGAAAATATAATTATTCCAAACATATATGTGCCTAAAACAAAGCTTCAAAATACATGAAGCAAAAGCTAATGTGATTGAATAGAGAAATGGTCAAAAATAATATTTGGAGACCCTTATACCTTACTTTCAATAATGGATAGAACAACTAGGATGAAGATCAACAAGGAAATAAATTACTTTAATACTTTAACAACACTATAAACAAACTCTGCCTAACAGACATCCATAGAAAAGTCTACCCAAGAATGGCAGAAAAAACATATTCTTCAAAAGCGTACATGAAACATTACACAGGCCAGACCATATATTAGACATCCTCCAGAAAAACAAAAAAACACACACACACACACAAAGGATTGAAATAATGCTAAACACATTCTCCAGCCAGAATAGACTGACACTAGGAATCAATATCAGAAGGAAAATGAGGGAAATTCACAAATCCATGAAAATTAAACACTGATAAATAAATGGGCCAAAGAAGAAATCAGAAAACAATTTTAAAAAATATTTTGAGATGAAAATACAAACAAATGCAACAAACCAAAATGTATGAGATGTAACTTAAACAGTGCTCAGACACAGAACATACTCTAAGATTGACTACATGCTTGGTCATAAAGCAAGTCTCTACAAATTAAAAAAAAATGTAATTATACCAGCTCAGACTGCAGTTGAATAGAATTAGAAATCAATATCAAGTGGAACTCTCCAAACTATACAAATACATGGAAACTAAACAAATTGCTTCTGAATGACTTTTGGGTAAACAAGAATATAAGACAGAAAATTATTTGAAACAAATGTAAATAGAGGCAAAATGTACCAAAACCTCTGAGATGCAGCAAAAACTGTGTTAGGAGAAAAGTTTATAGCATATAGCGATAAACACCTATATCAAGAAGATATAAAGATCTCAAATTAAAAACCTAATGTTACACCTAAAGGAACTAAAAAAAAAAAACAAGAACTGAATCCAAATTTAGCAGAAGAAAAGAAATTACTAAAATAACAGCAGAACTAAACAAAATTGAGGCTCCCCAAAACATACAAAGGATCAACAAAATGAAAAATCGTTTTTTGAAAGATAAACAAGATTGATAGACCACTAGCTAGATTGACAAAGAAAAAAGAGAGACCTAAATAAGCCAATCAGAAATGAGAAAGGTGACATTACAACCAATCCCACAGAAATACAAAAGATCCTCAGTGACAAAACATCCTGAAACCATCTCTATGCACACAAACTGGAAAATCTAGATAAAATGGACAAATTCCTGGAAACACACAACCTCCCAAGATCGAACCAGAAGGAAATTGAAATCCTGAACATACCAATAATAAACTATGAAATTGAATCAGCAATACAAAAAGTTACCAACCACAAAAGCCCTTCAACAGATGGATTCACAGCTTAATTCTATCAGACATACAAAGAAGAGATGGTACCAATCCTGCTGAAACTATCCTGAAAAATAGAGAAGAGATTCCTTCTTGACTCATTCTACAAAACCAGTATCATCCTGATATCAAAATCTAGCAAATAGAACAACAAAATAAAACTATAAGCCAATATCCCCAATTAACATAGATGAAAAATCCTCAACAAAATACTAGCAAACCAAATCCAGTAGTACTTCAAAAAGATAATCCATCTCTATCAATTGGGCTTTATTAATGAGATGCAAGGATGGTTCAACATATGCAAATCAATAAATTGATTAACCACATAAACAGAATTAAAAACAAAAAATATATGGTCATCTCAATAGACACAGAAAAAGCATGCAATAAAATCCCAAATCCCCACATGTTAAAAACCCTTAAGAAACTGGGCATCAAAGGAACACAATTCAAAATAACAAGAGCCATCTATGACAAATCCACAGCCAACATTATACTGAATGAGCAAAAGATGGAAACATTCCCCTAATAACTGGAACAAGACAAAGATGTTCACTTTCATCACTCCTATTCAACATAGTACTGGGAGTTTTAGCCAGAGCAATCAGACAAGAGAAAAAAATAAAAGTTTGTCAAATAGGAAAAAGGAAGTCAGATTATCTCTCTTGACTGACAATGTGATTCTATATCTAGAAAACCCTAAACATTTCACCAAATAACTCCTAGAGCTGACAAACAACTTCAGTAAAGTATCAGGGTATACAATCAAGGTACAAAAGTTAGTAGCATTTCTATACACCAGTAATGTTCAAGCTGAGAACCAAATCAAGAATACAATCCCATTTACAATAGCCACAAAATAAAATAAAATACCTAGGAATATATCTAACCTAGCATGTGAAAGATCTCTGCAAAGAGAACTACAAAACACTGCTGAAAGAAATTACAAACAAATGGAAAAACATTCCATGCTCATAAATTGGAAGAAGCAATATCATCAAAATGTCCATGCTGCCCAACATGATCTGCAGATTTATTGCAATTCCTATCAAATTATCAACATTATTTTTCACATAATTGATTTTAGAAAATTAATTTTAGAAAATTAGTTTAGAAATTTAATTTTTCTAAAATTAAAATCATAATTTTAGAAAAAACTATTCTAAAATTCATATGGAACCAAAAAAGAGCCCAAATAGCCAAAGCAATCCTAAGAAAAAGAACAAAAACAGAAGCCAGATTACATTACATGACTTCAAACTATACTACAAAGCTACAGTAACCAAAACAGCTTGGTACTGGTAGAAAAATAGAACCCAAATATAAAGCTGTATACCTACAACCAACTAATCTTTGACAGAGTTGACAAAAAGAAACTATGGGAAAAGGATACCTTATTGAATAAATGGTGCTAGGAAAACTGGTTAACCATATGCAGAAGAGTGAAACTGAACCTCTATCTCTTACCATAAACAGAAACCTAGGAAATACTCTTCTGGACATTGGCCTAGACAAAGAATTAAGAATTAAGTCTTCAAAAGCAATTGCTACAAAAACAAAAAGTGAAAATTGGTACCTAATTAAACTAAAGACCTACTGCACAGCAAAAGAAACTATCAACAGAGCAAACAGACAACCTACGGAATGGGAGAAAATATTTGCAAACTATGCATCCAACAGGGTACGAATATCCTGAATTTATAAGAAGCTTAAACAATTCAACAAGAAAAAAAACAAGCAGCCCCATTAAAAAGTGTGCAAAGGACATAAACATACACTTCTCAAAAAAACACATACAAGTGGCCAACAAACATAAAAAAAAGTGTTCGGTATCACTAAACATCAGAGAAATGCAAATCAAAATCACAATGAGATACCATCTCACACTAGTCAGAATGACTATTATTAAAATGTCAAGGCCAGGCCTGGTGCCTCACCCCTGTAATCCCAACACTTTCAGAGGCCGAGGTGGGTGGATCATGACGTCAGGAGATTGAGACCATCCTGGCCAACATGGTAAAACCCCATCTCTACTGAAAATACAAAAATTAGCTGGGTGTAGTGGCAGGCACCGGTAGTTCCAGCTACTTAGGAGGCTGAGGCAGGAGAATCGCTTGAACTGGAAGGCGGAGGTTGCAGTGAGCTGAGATCACACCACTGCACTCCAGCCTGGGTGACAGAGTGAGATTCCATCTTAAAAAAGAAAAAAAGAAAGTCACAGACATTAGCAAGGATGCAGAGAAAAGGAAATGCTTACATATTGTTGGTGGGATTGTAAATTAGTTTAGCCACTATGGAAAGCAGTTTGGAGATCTCTCAAAGAACTATAAATAGAATTAGTATTCTATCCAGCAATTCCGTTACTCAGTATATACCCAAAGGATAACAAATCATTCTATCAAAAAGATACCTACACTGCCACGTTTATTGTAGCTCTATATAATAGCAAAGACATGGAATCAACCTAAGTGCACATCAATAGTAGATTGGATAAAGAAAATGTAGTACATACACAGCATGGAATACTATGCAGCCATAAAAAACAACAAAATCCTGTCTTTTGCAGCAACATGGTTGAAACTGGAGGCCATTATCCTAAGTGAATTAACGTAGAAATAGAAAACCAAACACTACATGTTCTGACTTATACATGGGAGCTAAACATTGGGTGCACGTGGTCATAAGGATGGGAAAAATAGACACTCCAAATAGACAGTCCTTTTGGGTACTCCAAAATGGGGACAGATGGAGGTGAGCAAGAGTTGAAAAACTACCAACTGATTACTATGTTCACTACCTGGATGACAGTTTCAGTTGAAACCCAAACCTCAGCATCATGCAGTATATCCATGTAACAAACCTGTACATGTACATGTACCCCTTGAATCTAAAATTTTTTTAAAAATTTAAACCAGATTACATGTTTAGAAGAAAAGCATCCCAAAGTCAGTAATCTTGCCAGGAATCAAAGTGCCTAAGAGTATGGCTTTAGAGTCAGAATGTCTGAGTACAGATCCAGGTACTGATGCTTACTAACTTTGTGACTTTGGCCAAATAACTTAATCTCTATGTACTCAAGAATCCCCATTTGTAAAATGTAAATAAAAGCTTTGTACATCTTATAGGGTGGTTATGAACATTAAGTGAGCTAATACAAGTAGAGTGTTTGGCAAGATACCTAGCAAATAATTGTAAGTACTCAGTAAACGTTATCTGTGATTATAATACTGATTTACTGTCTCAGGGTTCGAGAACCTGTGAAAAAAAGGGGAGCTTCAAAAAAATTTCAAAAGATGCTTCTAAAGACAATACACTAGAGAAGTGTTTGTTCATGTCCTTTGCCCACTTTTTGATGGGGTTGTTTGTTTTTTCTTGTAAATTTGTTTGAGTTCATTGTAGATTCTGGATATTAGCCCTTTGTCAGATGAGTAGGTTGCAAAAATTTTCTCCCATTCTGTAGATTGCCTGTTCACTCTGATGGTAGTTTCTTTTGCTGTGCAGAAGCTCTTTAGTTTAATTAGATCCCATTTTTCAGTTTTGGCTTTTGTTGCCATTGCTTTTGGTGTTTTAGACATGAAGTCCTTGCCCACACCTATGTCCTGAATGGTATTGCCTAGGCTTTCTTCTAGGGTTTTTATGGTTTTAGGTCTAATATGTAAGTCTTTAAGCTAATTAAATCTTGAATTAATTTTTGTATAAGGTGTAAGGAAGGGATCCAGTTGCAGCTTTCTACATATGGCTAGCCAGTTTTCCCAGCACCATTTATTAAATAGGGAATCCTTTCCCCATTGCTTGTTTTTGTCAGGTTTGTCAAAGATCAGATAGTTGTAGATATGCAGCATCATTTCTGAGGGCTCTGTTCTGTTCCATTGATCTATGACTCTGTTGTGGTACCAGTACCATGCTGTTTTGGTTACTGTAGCCTTGTAGTATAGTTTGAAGTCAGGTAGCGTGATGCCTCCAGCTTTGTTCTTTTGGCTTAGGATTGACTTGGCGATGCAGGCTCTTTTTTGGTTCCATATGAATTTTAAAGTAGTTTTTTCCAATTCTGTGAAGAAAGTCATTGGTAGCTTGATGGGGATGGCATTGAATCTATAAATTACCTTGGGCAGTATGGCCATTTTCACAATATTGATTCTTCCAACCCATGAGCATGGAATGTTCTTCCATTTGTTTGTATCCTCTTTTATTTCATTGAGCAGTGGTTTGTAGTTCTCCTTGAAGAGGTCATTCACATCCCTTGTAAGTTGGATTCCTAGGTATTTTATTCTCTCTGAAGCAATTGTGAATGGGAGTTCACTCATGATTTGGCTGTTTGTCTGTGATTGGCGTACAAGAATGCTTGTGATTTTTGTACATTGATTTTGTATCCTGAGACTTTGCTGAAGTTGCTTATCAGCTCAAGGAGATTTTGGGCTGAGACAATGGGGTTTTCTAGATATACAATCATGTCATCTGCAAACAGGGACAATTTGACTTCTTCTTTTCCTAATTGAATACTCTTTATTTCCTCCTCCTGCCTGATTGCCCTGGCCAGAACTTCCAGCACTATGTTGAATAGGAGTGGTGAGAGAGGGCAACCCTGTCTTGTGCCAGTTTTCAAAGGGAATGCTTCCAGTTTTGCCCATTCAGTATGATATTGGCTGTGGGTTTGTCATAGATAGCTCTTATTATTTTGAGATACGTCCCATCAATACCTAATTTATTGAGAGTTTTTAGCATGAAGGGTTGTTGAATTTTGTCAAAGGCCTTTTCTGCATCTATTGAGATAATCGTGTGGTTTTTGTCTTTGGTTCTGTTTATATGTTGGATTACATTTATTGATTTGCATATGTTGAACCAGCCTTGCATCCCAGAGATGAAGCCTACTTGATCATGGTGTATAAGCTTTTTGATGTGCTGCTGGATTTGGTTTGCCAATATTTTACTGAGGATTTTTGCATCAATGTTCATCAAGGATATTGGTCTGAAATTCTCTTTTTTGGTTATGTCTCTGCCAGGCTTTGGTATCAGGATGATGCTGGCCTCATAAAATGTGTTAGGGAGGATTCCCTCTTTTTCTATCAATTGGAATAGTTTCAGAAGGAATGGTACCAGTTCCTCCTTGTACCTCTGGTAGAATTCAGCTGTGAATCCATCAGGTCCTGGACTCTTTTTGGTTGGTAAGCTATTGATTATTGCCACAATTTCAGAGCCTGTTATTGGCCTATTCAGAGATTCAACCTCTTCCTGGTTTAGTCTTGGGAGGGTGTATTTGTTGAGAAAAACACATGAAAAAATGCTCATCATCACTGGCCATCAGAGAAATGCAAATCAAAACCACAATGAGATACCATCTCACACCAGTTAGAATGGCCATCATTAAAAAGTCAGGAAACAACAGGTGCTGGAGAGGATGTGGAGAAATAGGAATACTTTTACACTGTTGGTGGGACTGTAAACTAGTTCAACCATTGTGGAAGTCAGTGTGGTGATTCCTCAGGGATCTAGAACTAGAAATACTATTTGACCCAGCCATCCCATTACTGGGTATATACCCAAAGGACTATAAATCATGCTGCTATAAAGACACATGCACACATATGTTTGTTGCGGCACTATTCACAATAGCAAAGACTTGGAACCAACCCAGATGTCCAACAACGATAGACTGGATTAAGAAAATGTGGCACATATACAAGATGGAATACTATACAGCCATAAAAAATGATGAGTTCATGTCCTTTGTAGGGACATGGATGAAACTGGAAAACATCATTCTCAGTAAACTATCACAAGGACAAAAAACCAAACACCACATGTTCTCACTCATAGGTGGGAATTGAACAATGAGAACTCATGGACACAGGAAGGGGAACATCACACTCTGGGGACTGTTGCGGGGTTGGGGGAGGGGGGAGGAACAGCATTAGGAGATATACCTAATGCTAAATGACGAATTAATGGATGCAGCAAACCAACACGGCACATGGATACATATGTGACAAACCTGCACATTGTGCACATGTACCCTAAAACCTAAAGTATAATAATAAAAAAAAGACAATACACTAGAAAGAAGCCCCTTTAAAAAAACACATTGCATTCCCAGAATTCATATGACCACCACCTACAGATTTGGCCCCAAATCTTAGACAAAGGAGTCAGACGCATCTTTGTGAATAATATTTACAAATTGTTAATATTTGAAACACACTATCCATTAGAAACATGCTATCATTTTCCTTTTTAAAAGTTTCATTATAGAATCAAATAAATGAAAAGCAATGAGGCATAATATTTTTAACAAGTTGATAAGACTAAAAGAAATAAAAAAGTTATTCTAAATGGTGGCAATAGTGAGAAAATTGATATGAGTGTGAAGCAGTACAATCTTTCAGGCAAGCTGTATATTCAGAACCTAAAAATACCTGCACTCTTTGACTCAGTCATTCATAAAGCCTAAGGAAATATATAGGAGAAAAAATGACACAGGTTTATGGATTTTTAATGCTCACTACTATAGTATTATTTTCTGCAGAGGCAGAAAACAATCTAAATGCTTAAAAGTAAGAAAATGATTACATAAATTAAAGAATATCTGTTAGGAACTGAATGTTTTGTTCCCCCCAAATTCTTATGTTGAAATCCTAATTCCCAATTGGTAGTATTAGGAGGTGGAGTCTTTGAGAGATAAGTAAATCTTGAGGATGGAGTCCTCATGAATGGGATTATAAAAGAGACCCCAGAAAGTCTTGTAAAAGAGACCCCAGAGAGCTCTCACCTCCTCTTTCTGCTATGTGAGGATACAAAAAGAAAACAGCAATCTGCAACCTAGAAGAGGTTCTCACCAGAACACAACCATGCATGGCACCCTGATCTTGTGTGTTTAGCCTCCAGAACTGTAAAAATACATTTCTGTTTTTATAAATAAATAAATAAATACATAAATAAATACATAAATACATAAATACATAAAATCCCATGGACTTGCCTTCATAGAAAGTTGCAAAGCCTTTCCCAACCAATTATTGCTGCTATGAAACTGAACCCACATTCTGCTGTGTATAGAGTTAAACTTCAGGCACTTTGTCCCCACAGAACCAAAAAAAAAAAAAAAAAGACAACTATAAATACCTATTTTTAAAAAATCAAATAAACAACTTAATCTTCCACTTTAGTAAACCACAAAAAGAAGCGCAAAGTACACCAAAAAGCTAGCACAGCGGGGAAAGAATAAAGATTGGAGTAAAAATAGTGAAATAGAGAATAGGGGGAAAAAAATGAAAGAAATCAATGAGACCAAAAGTTGAGTCTTTGAAAAGACCAACAAAACTAACAAATCTTTAGTGAGACTGACCCAGAAAATAAGACGGAAGACTCAAATTAGAAATTTTAGTAATTATAAAAATAAGAATTATAAGATAATATTATAAAAAATTATATACAAAAAATTAGGTAGCCTACATGAAATGGACAAATTCATGAGATGTACAAATTACCAAAGCTGACTCAAGAAGAAAGATCATATCTGAATATACCTATAACAAGAGATTAAATTAGTAACAAAAAACTTCTCATAAAGAAAATCTCAGCACTAGATGGCTTATCCAATGAGTTATATCAAATGTTAATGGAAGAATGAACACCAATCCTTCATAGACTCTTCTAAAATTAGAAGAGAAGGGAATACTTCCCAACTTGTTCTGTAAGACCAGCATTTTTCTGATTCCAAAACCAATAACATCACAAGAAAAGAAAACTACAAACTGACATTCCTTTAAATATAGATAAAATATGCTCAACAAATATTTACAAACTGAATCCAGCAACACATACAAATAGTTTTAACACCGTGAGCAAGTGGAAATTATCACAGGTATGCAAGGTTAGTTCAACATACAAAAATCAACCAATGAAACAGCATATCAATAGAGTAAAGGGCAAAAAACACATGATCACCTTTAGTGAGGCCAAAAAAAGCAGTTGACTAAATTCAACACCCTACATGATAAAAATACTCAACAGAGGTACAAATAGAAGAAAATATTCTCAATGAAAATAAAATTAAGAAAGTCATTCCAGTTACAATACTAACAAAAAGAATAAAACATTTATGAATAAATTTAACAAAAAGTGCGCTGAAATCTATAAAACATCATTGAAAGAAACTAAAGGAAACCTAAAAAGTGAAAAGACACCCTGTATTTATGGATTGGAATTAAGATACCATATTCTTTAAATTCATTTACAGTTTAAATGTAATATTTATAAAATTCTAGGTGCCCTTTTGCATATGCTAACAAGTTGATCTTCAAAATCATATAGAAATGAACTTCCAGTTTGTGGTCCAGCATATAAAGAGCTTGGAAGTCATTGCTCTGTCTTAGCAAGTAAAAACCTGAACCAATTGAACAATCAACAACTCTTAGATCCATTAGGACTAGGCAAACTACTGTGCTTAAAATTAGGGAGACAGGCAAATACAGAAAATCACAACTTGTCAGAGTGGAAACCCCTGAGCAGACATTTAAGAGGGAATCAATACCAGGATAGGAAAACCTGAACCGTACATGACAAGTTTCTGGAATCGCTAGACTCAGTGTGGACAAATCTGAGTGTTAATCACTTTTGGGACGGGGTAGTCATAGAAACCCACTCAGCTACACTTTTGTAAATGCTCCTCTCAAATGCTCCACCAGATTCTCTTGGTGAATATCAGAGAAAAATCCTTTCATACTTCTAATAGGAGAGGGTGAAAATAACCATTTTGAAATATGTCAGAAGAGTTTGTTTTTAACAAGTCCTGCTTTCAAAGGAAACTATTTTACCAGAGCCTGAAATAATGGAGTTTTTGTAACAGACTAACTGATCTGACAGAAGGGAAATGTCAAACTCGGGTTAACTGTAAATATTTGGTCCTAGCAAAGGTGCAGAGGGTGGGGAGAATTGTGGTGCTCTGTGAAGTTCACAGGTCAGAGGGATAGGCTCACTATAGTGCTGAGACCTGATCATCAAACCGTAGATTGCTTTGCTTCCAATTCACACCTTATCATCACGTCACAGAAGGCCTATTACTACAGTTCCACTTAACCAGTACATTATATCCAAGTATGAAAAAAGAATTAGATGGCATACTAAAACAAAACAAAACGAAACAAAAACGAAGTTTGAAGAGACAGTGCAAGCATTGGACCCAGATGTAGATAAGGTAGAGATGTTGGGATTATCAAACCATAAATTTAAAATGACTATAATTAATATGGTAAGAATTCCAACAGATAAAGTAGAAAAATGTAAGAACAGATGGGCAATGTAAGCAGAGAGATAGAACTTCTAATAAACAATCCAAAGTGAAAGGTTAGAGATAATTTGATAAGCTCATTAGTAGACTGCACACGCTCACAGATGAAGGAATCTCTGAGCTTGAAGATATGTCAGTAGAAAATCACAAATGAAAAGCAAAAAGAACACTGAAAAAAGATAAAACAGAATATCCAAGAACTGTGGAACAACTAAAAAATGTGTAAACAAGCTTAAAATGACAATATCAGAAAAAAAGAAAGGAGTACAAAAATCTTGAGGAGAAAATAATGACTGGAAATTTTCCCCAAATTAATGTCACCAAACCACAGATCTAGCAAGATCAAAGAACACTACCCAGGTTAAGTGCCAGAAAAATTACACCTAGAATATATTCAAGAACAAATCTTGAAAAAAACAGGGGGTGGGGAGATACCTATACAGGAGCAAAGATAAGAATTACATCAAGCTTCTCAGAAACCATGCAAGCAAGAAGAGAGTGGAGGGAAATATTAAAAGTGTTCATCAAAAAACACATCAAACTAGATTTCTGCACCCTATGGAATTATCTTTTAAATGTGAAAGAGAAGTAAAGATTTTCTCGGACAAATAAAAACTGGAGGAATGTGTTGCAAGTAGACCTGCCTTGCAAGAAATGTTGAAAACCTGTAAAAGAGAAGGAAAATGATATAGATCAGAAACTTGGATCTACATAAAGAAAGGGAAAGCAACAAAGAAGAATTGGCTAAGGTAAAATGAAAACTTTAATTTTCTTATTCTTAGTTGATATAATAGAAAATAATTTGTTCAAAATAATAACAGCAACCCTCTTTATATTTTATATATATATATGCTTATATATATATACTTTTATATATATGCATATATATATAATGGACAAGTGAAATAAATGACATTAATGGTATGAGGAACGGGGGATAGAAAATAGTAATGTTGTGTTATTATAGGGTACTTGCACTGCCCATGAAGCAATATAGTGTTATTTGACTGTGGACTTGGATCCATTGTAAGTGTACATTACAAACTCTAAGGCAAACAATAAATAGAAAGAAATATAATTGATAAGCTAAGAATGAGGAGAAAATGTAATTACATAAAATGCTCAAACACAACCACAAAAAGCCAGAAAAAGAGTGGAAGAAAAAAATTAAAACAGATCACAGGAGTAATAAATAGAAAATGGTAACAAATACATAGACATCAATCCAACTATATCAATAATCACTTCAAATGTCAATGGTCTAGATAAACCAATTAAAAGATATTGTCAGAGTGGATCAAAAAACAAGACTTAGTGATATGGTGTCTACAGGAAATCCACTTTAAATATAAAGAGAAATACAGATTAAAAGTAATGGGATGGAGAAATATATACCATGCTAGCATGAATCAAAAGAAAGCTAGAGTAACTATATTAATTTCAGGTGTATCAGGCAGCAGAGCAGGAAAATTTATCAGTGATAAAGAGGGGTATTACATAATGATAAAGAGATCAGCTATCCAAGAAGACATAAATACCCTTAATGAGCAGGCACTTACCTGAGTGTCAAAATGTATGAGGCAAAAATTGATAGAACTTGAAGGACAAAGAGATGAATCCATTATTGTAGTTGGCCACTTCCACAACCCTCTATGAGAATGGAAAGATATAGCAGGTAGAAATTCAGCAAGGGCACAGTTAAACTCAAACAATGGGATATAATTGACATCTGTATCAAATACTTCATTCAACAGCAAAAGAATACACATTATTTTCAAGTTCACATAAACATTCACCAAAACAGATCACATTCTTGGCCATAGAATATGCCCTAACAAATTCAAAGGAATGAAAATCATACAATGTCTGCTCTCAGACTACAATGGAATTAAACTAGAATAAATAACAGAAAGATATGTGGAAAACCCCCAAATACTTGGAGATTAAATAATACACTTGCAAATACACACAAATCAAAGAAGATATCTCAAAAAACAATTTTACAATATTTTAAACTAAATAAAAATAAAACATCAAAATTTATGGGATATAGCAAAAGCAATGCTAAGAGGAAAATTTATAACATTGAATGCATTTATTATAAAAGAAGAAAAATCTAAGATGAGTAGTGTGAGGTTTTCCTTAGTAAACTGAAAAATAAGAGTAATTAATCCAAACCAAACAAAAGAAAATAAATAATAAAAATTAATGTCAAAATTAATAAAATTAAAAATAGGAAATCTATAGAGAAGATCAATGAAACTCAAATTTGGTTCTTTTAAAAGATGGATGAAATTGATAAACTTCTAGCCTACCTAATTAAGAAAAAAAGAGAAGACACAAATTACTAATATCAGATATTAAAGAGGGGACATCACTACAGATTCCATGGACATTAAAAGAATAATAAATAGTGTGAACAACTATATTCCTATGAATTAGACAACACAGATAACATGGACCAATCTATTTAAAGACACAGTTTATCACAATTCACACAAGGTAAGGTAGATAATCTAAATATGCCTACATGTATTGAAGAAACTGAATCAATTATTAATAACCTTTCAAAACATAAAGTACCAGGCCTAGATGGGTTCATTGGTTAATTCTACCAAATATTTAAGTAATAAATTATACCAAGTCTCTACAATTTCATTGATATGATAGAAGCAGAGAAATTACTTTCTAATACATTATATGAGGCAAATTGATACTTAAACCAGAGACACTGTGAGGAAAGAAAAATACAGGCCAATATCTCTCATGAACATCGATTCAAAAGTTTTCAATAAAATATTAGCAGATTGAACACAATGTACAAAAAAACTATACACCAAGACCAAGTGGGATTTATCACCACCTCAAGCGGAGGTATGCAAGGCTGATTCAACATTTGAAAATCAGTTAATGTAAGCCATCACATTGACAGGTTAATGAAGAAAAATAACATTATCTCAGAAATAGATACAGAAAAAGCATTTGACAAAATCTAACTTTTTTATGATAAAAACCCTCAGCGAACTAGGGATAGAGAATTTCTTCAACTTGATAAGGAGCATCTCTAAGAAACCTACAGCTAAAATCATACTTAATGATGAGAAACTAAAATCTTTTTTTTTTTTTTTACTAAAATCAGGAACAAAATAAAGATGTCCCTTCTCATCATTTCAACACCATGTTTGAAATCAAAGCTAATGCAATAAGAAAAAGAAATAAAAGGTGTACTGATTGAAAAATAAGGCATAAAACATTTTTTTCAGTGATGATATAATGGTCTATGTAGAAAATTCAAAAAATTGATCAAAAAATAAACAAACCAGAACTTATAGATAATTATGGCAAAGTTACAGGATATGAGATAAATATTCAAAAGCCAATTGCTTTCCTCTTTACCATTAACGAACAATTGGAATTTGAAATTTAAAACACAATACTATTTACATTAGTGTTAAAAAATAAAATACATAAAAACTTAACAAAAAATGTATAAGAACTTTATGAGGAAAACTACAAAACTGTGAAAAGGTCAAAGAAGTACTAAATAAATGGAGATAATATTTCTTGTTTATGAATATAAAGACTCAACAGTTTCAAGATGTCAGCTCTTCCCAACTTCATCTATATTTCAATGCAATACAAATCTAAATCCCAGAAAGTTATTTGTGGATATAAATTATTTCTGTATTGATCCATTTTCACGCTGCTGATAAAGACATACCCAAGACCGGGCAATTCCAAAAGAAAGAGGTTTAATGGACTTTCATTCCACATGGCTGGGGAGGCCTCACAATCATGGCAGAAGGCAAGGAGGAGCAAGTCACGTGTTATATAGATGGCAGCAGGCAAAGAGAGAGAGCTCGTGGAGGAAAACTCCCATTTTTAAAAGCACCAGATCTTGTGAGACTTATTCAATAACATGAGAACAGCATGGGAAACACCCACCCCCATTTTTCAATTACCACTCAATGGGTTCCTCCCACAATACTTGATTCAAGATGAGATTTGGGTCAGGACACAGCCAAACCACATCAAATTCTAAAATTTTTTGGAGAGGCAAAAGACCCAGAATAACCAAAACAATATTAAAGAACAACAGAGTCTAGGAATCCAACTTACAAGGGATGTGAAGGATCTCTTCAAGGAGAACTACAAACCACTGCTCAACAAAATAAAAGAGGACACAAACAAATGGAAGAACATTCCATGCTCAAGGATAGGAAGAATCAATATTGTGAAAATGGCCATACTGCCCAAGGTAATTTATAGATTCAATGCCATCCCCATCAAGCTACCAATGGCTTTCTTCACAGAATTGGAAAAAACTACTTTAAAGTTCATGTGGAACCAAAAAAGAGCCTGCATTGCCAAGACAATTTTAAACAAAAAGAACAAAGCTGGAGGCATCATGCTACCTGACTTCAAATTATACTACAAGGCTACAGTAACCAAAACAGCATGGTACTGGTACCAAACAGAGATACAGACCAATGGAACAGAACAGAGCCCTCAGAAATAATACCACACATCTACAGCCATCTGATCTTTGACAACCCTGACAAAAACAAGAAATGGGGAAAGGATTCTCTGTTTAATAAATGGTGCTGGGAAAACTGGCTAGCCGTATGTAGAAAGCTGAAACTGGATCCCTTCCTTATACCTTGTACAAAAATTAATTCAAGATGGATTAAAGACTTAAATGTTAAACCTAAAACCATCAAAACCCTAGAAGAAAACCTAGGCAATACCATTCAGGACATAGGCATGGGCAACGACTTCATGACTAAAACACCAAAAGCAATGGCAACCAAAGCCAAAATAGACAAATGGGATCTAATTAAACTAAAGAGCTTCTGCACAGCAAAAGAAACTACCATCGGAGTGAACAGGCAACCTACAGAATGGGAGAAAATTTTTACAATCTACTCATCTGACAAAGCGCTAATATCCAGAATCTACAAAGAACTCAAACAAATTTACAAGAAAAAATCAAACAACCCCATCAAAAAGTGGGCAAAGGATATGATCAGACAGTTCTCAAAAGAAGACATTTACACAGACAACAGACACATGAAAAAATGCTCATCATCACTGGCCATCAGAGAAATGCAAATCAAAACCACAATGAGATACCATCTCACACCAGTTAGAATGGCGATCATTAAAAAGTCAGGAAACAACAGGTGCTGGAGAGGATGTGAAGAAATAGGAACACTTTTACACTGTTGGTGGGAATGTAAACTACTTCAACCATTGTGGAAGACAGCGTGGCAATTCCTCGAGGATATAGAACTAGAAATACCATTTGACCCAGCCATCCCATTACAGGGTATATACCCAAAGGATTATAAAACATGCTGCTATGAAGACACATGCACACATATGTTTATTGCAGCACTATTCACAATAGCAAAGACTTGGAACCAACCCAATTGTCCATCAATGATAGACTGGATTAAGAAAATGTGACACATATACACCATGGAATACTATGAAGCCATAAAAAAGGATGAGTTCATGTCCTTTGTAGGAACATGGATGAAGCTGGAAACCATCATTCTGAGCAAACTATCGCAAGGACAGAAAACCAAACACTGCATGTTCTCACTGATAGGTGGGAATTGAACAATGAGAACACTTGGACACAGGGTGGGGAACATCACACACTGGGGCCTGTAGTGGGGTTGGGAGAGGGGGGAGGGACAGCATTAGGAGATATACCTAATGTAAATGATGAGTTAATGGGTGCAGCACACCAACATGGCACATGTATACATATGTAACAAACCTGCACGTTGTGCACCTGTACCCTAGAACTTAAAGTATAATAAAAAATAATAATAAAGAACAACAAAGTCAGGGAATTGACAGTTTCCGACTTTAAAACAATATAAGCCTTGGCAAAAAATTTGTAAAAGAATAGACAAGTAGCTCAATGGAATGGAACAGAAGGCCCTGGAATAGACTCACATAAATATAGTCAATTGATCTTTGACAAAGAAGCAAGGGAAATTCAATTGAGAAAGGATAGTCTTTTCAACAAATAGTGCTAGAATAACTGGAAATCTACTTTTAAATAAATAAATCTAGACAGACCTTACACAAAGGTTAACTTACACCTTTCACAAAGATTAACTCAAACTTGATCATTACCTAAATGTAACAAACTATAAAACTCCTAGAAGATAACATAGAAGAAAATCTTGGTGACCTCGGGTATGACATACATTTTATAAATCTTGCAAATTAGCATGATTAAACATTATGTTGCTTAGGGATACATTCATATATGATTATAGTTTTGAAAAAAGTAAAAAGTAACCACAAGATGGGGATGCTTGTTACTGGGAGGGTGAAGTCAGAATGAGGTGAGGGGTGAGATAGAAATGGAACTTAACATTAGCAGAATCCTTGTTAAGTGGTAGGCTTATTGGTGTGATGTATGGCTTTTTATATACAACATCAAAAGCACAATCTGAAAGAAATGATTGATAACTGAGATTTCACAAAAATTAAAAACTTCTGCCCTGCAAAAGACATTGCCAAGAGAATGAGAAGACCGAAAGGATATATCGGATAAAAGACTGTTGCCCAAAATATATCAACAACCCTTAAAACTCAACAACGAAGATTACTTGAGCTCAGGAGTTTGAGACCAGCCTGGGAAAAATGGCAAAACCCCAACTCTACAAAAAATACAAAAATTAGCCAGGCATGCTGGTGCATGCCTGTAGTCCCAGGTACTCTGGAGGCTGAGGTGTGGGAGTATCACTGGAGCCCTGGAGGTTGAGGCTGCAGGCAGCCATGATTGTGCCACTGTGCACCAACCCAGGTGACAGAGCAAGACCTTGTCTGTCCCTGACAACAAAAAAAATCAACAATAAAAAGACAAACCACCCAATTTAAAAATGAGCAATAAACCTGAACAGACACATACAAAGAACATATTTAGAAATGAAAAATATGCATATGAAAATATGTTCAACGTCATTTGTCATTAAGGAATTGCAAATTTAAACAACAATGCAATACCACTACATTCATAACAGAATGGCCAAAATCCAGAACACTGGCAACATCAAATGGGGCAAGGCTGTGGAGCAACAGAAACTCTCATTCATTGTTTGTAGGAATGCAAAATGGTATAGCCACTTTTAAAGACATTTTAGCAGTTTCCTACAAAATTAAACATACTCTTATGATATGATCCAGCAATTGCACTTCTTAGTATTTATTCAAATGAATTGAAGATGTGTTCCCACAAAACCTGCACATTTTGTAGCAGCTTTATTTATAGTTGCCAAAACTTGAAAGCAACCAAGATGTCCTTCAGTAATGGTGAATGGATAAACTGTGGTAAATCCAGACAATGAAATATTATTCAGCACTAAAAAGAAATGAGTGAGGAAGCCATGAAATGACATGGAAGAACCCTAAATACATGTTACTATGTGAAATAAGCCAATTTGATAAAGCAACATTCTTTTTTTTGGTTTGATACATATTTTATAAATCTTGCAAATTAGCATGATTAAACATGTTGCTTAGGGATACATTCATATATGATTATAGTTTTGAAAAAAGTAAAAAGTAACCACAAGATGGGGATGTTTGTTACTGGTAGGGTGAAGTCAGAGTGAGGTGAGGGGTGAGATAGAAATGGAACTAAACATTAGCAGCATCGTTGTTAAGTGGTAGCTTACCGGTGCTCTTTTTTAACATTTTTTTATTTCAATAGGTTTTGAGGGAACAGGTGGTGTTTGGTTAAATAAATAAGTTCTTTAGAGGTGGTTTCTGAGATTTTGGTGCACCCATCACCTGAGCAGTGTACACTGTACCCAGTGTGTAATCTTTTATCCCTCACCCCCTCCCTCTCTTTCCCCTGAGTCCCCAAAGTCTATTGTATCATTCTTACACCTTTGAATCTTCATAGCTTAGCTCCCACTTATGAGTGAGAACATAAGATGCTTAGTTTTCCATTCCTGAGTTACTTCACTTAGAAGAATGGTCTCCAATTCCATCCAGGCTCCTGCAAATGCCATTATTTTGTTCCTTTTTATGACTGGGTAGTATTCCATGGTGGGTGTGTGTGTGTGTGTGTGTGTGTGTGTGTATACATATATGTCACATTTTCTTTATGCACTTGTTGATTGATGGGCATTTGGGCTGGTTCCATATTTTTGCAATTGTGAATTGTGCTGCTATAAACCTGCATGTGCAAATGTCTTTTTCATATGACTTCTTTTCCTCTGGATAGATACCCAGTAGTGGAATTGCTGGATCAAATGGTAGCTCTACTTTCAGTTCTTTAAGAAATCTCCACACTGTTTTCCACAGTGGTTGTACTAGTTTACATTCCCACCAGCAGTGTAAAAGTGTTCCCTTTTCACTACATCCATGCCAACATTTATTATTTTTTATTTTTTAATTATGGCCATTTGTGCAGGAGTAAGGTGGTATCACATTGTGGTTTTGATTTGCATTTCCATGATCATTAGTGGTGTTGAGCATTTTGAAAAGCTATATTCTGTGATTCCAATTGTGGGCTGGGGGAGAGAGAAATGAATAGGTGGAACACAGAGGATTTTTAGGGCAGATAAACTATTTTGTTTGATATTATAATAGTGAAATATTTATCATTTTACACTTGTCAAAACCCATAAAACCGATAACACCAAGAGTGAAACCTCATATATGCTGTGGACTTTAGGTGATGATAATGTGCCAGTGTAGATCCCTTGAAGGTAATAAATGTACTACTCTGGTGTAAAATTTGGGTAGGGGAGGCTATGTGTGATTGGGGATATGTGGGAATTCCATGTACCTTCTGCCCAGTTTTGCTGTGAACATGTAACTGTGCTGAAAGCATAAAGTATTTTTTAATTGACATGGTAATGAAAGAGATAAAAATAGGGAAAACAAACTTTAAAAAAGAATGAAGTTAGAGAATTCACACTTCCAGTTTCAAAACTTACTACAAAGCTCCAGGAATCAATACTGTGTGGTATGGATGTAACGGTATACACATAGATCAATGCAATATAATTGAAAGTCCAGAAATAAATTCATACTTATGATGAATTAATTTTTGACAGGGGTGCTAAAAAAAAATTTAATGGGGGAAAATATAGCCTTTGCAGCCAGTTGTATCAGAACAACTATGTATCTACCAGAAAAAATATGAATTTGGAGTCAAATCTCAGAATATACAAGAATTAAGTCAAAATGAATCAAAGCGGAAATGATGAAACTCTTAGAAGAAATCATAATCATAACTCTTTGTGACCATGTATTAGCCAATGGTTTTTTAGATATGATACCAAAAACACAAGCAATAAAATATTGATTAATTGGACTTCATGAAAATCAAAAGTAATTATGTTTCAAAGGACACTATTAATAAAGTAAAATACACCCTACCTAACGGGAAAAATATCTGCAAATCATATAGCTGATAAGAGACTAATGTTTACAATATGTAAGGAACTTGTAATTCTACACTAAAAAGACAAATAACCCAATTTAAAAATGGGCAAAAGTTTGAATAGACATTACTCCAAAGAAAGTATACTAACAGCCAATAAGACCACATCATTAACCACATGGAAGGTGCAAATCACAACCAAAATGACCTACCACTTTACATCCACTAGGATAGTTATAATCAAAACACAGACAATAACAAGTGTTGGTGAGGATGTGGAAAAATTAGTCTTCTTACATTATTGGTGGGAATGTTAGTTATTAGACAGTGTGGTTGCTTTGGAAAACAGCTTTGCAGTTTATATATATATTCTCCAGAAATTCTATTCCTAGACACATATATATATATATATAAACTTGTACCTGAAGGTTCATAGTAGCCTATTTATAATTGCCAAAAAGTAGAAAAAGTCTAATTGTACCGTAGCTCATGAATGTATAAACAAAATGTATAAAAAGTAATGAAGTTACTTTTATACATGCTGCAACATGGAAAAACCTTGCAAACATTATGCTAAGTGAAAGAAACCAGACACAAAGACCATCTATTGTGCGGTCTAGTTTATATAAAATTTCCAGAAAAAGACAATCCATACAGGCAAAAAGTAGATTTGTAGTTGGCAGGGTCTTGGGAGAGAGGAAAATGAGGACTGAGTGCTAGTAAGTATGAGGTTTCTTTTTGGGGGTGATGACAGATTCCAGAATTAGATAGTTGTGATGCCAGCATATCTTCATTAATATACTGGAAACCACTGAATCGTACATTTTACTAAGGTGAATTTTAAGGTATATAAATTATATCTCAATTGAAAATTCTTCTGAAAGAATACATATTGCCAGTTCAGCCATTTGCTAATCGTGTGACCTTGGGAGAGTTGCTTAGCTTATTTCATAGGATTGCTGTGAGAAAAAAAAAAACTGATGTATGAAAAGCACCTTAAACAGTGTCTTCCACATAATAAGTATTCAATAAATATTAGCCATTACAGGTTGAGTATTCCTTATCTGAAATGATTGGGACCAGAAGTGTTTTGGATTTTTGATATTTCTAGATTTTCTGAATATTTGCATATTTAGATATCTTGGGGATAGGACTGAAACCTAAATATGAAACTCACTGGTGTTTCACATACATCTTATATACATAGCCGGAAGGTAATTTTATACAATATTGTTAGTAACTTTGTGCATGAAACAAAGTTTCTGTACACAACACCAATTGTGGAATTTTCCACTTGTGGCATCATGGTCAGTGCTCAAAAAGTTTTGAATTTTGGAGCATTTTGGATTTGGGGTTTTTGGATTAGGGATGCTTAAGCTATATTTTCAACTGTATTTATATCACGTTTCATTATCATAATAGGACAAAAAGCAGTTTTTAATAAACATATAACTTCTTCAGTTTTCTAAAAGCCCCATTTCATCCCTTGATATTAAAATCATCCTTTTCTGAGGCATGGCTTCTGTCATCCACCCGGTCAGTTTTCCATTCCTCAGCCATTAACCATGACCCACTCTGCCAGATTTTCATTTGTCAATTGTCTTGTAAGTGCCCCCAGAAGTTCTCTAGCACCGCTTTCATTGACTTCTTAAAAGCATACATCTTTGGCTAGGTTTGCAGTTTCACTTAGCAATTAAATTGTGCTGTATCTGTCTCAAATTGTTGGGGGTTTACAAAAATGAGTCAACTGGCCAAAATCCAAACAGACTTAGAAGTTGGTCAGATGGGCAAAGATAGATGACTAATTTTCAGTGGGGTGAGATGCTTAGGGGAAAACACAACTTTTAAACAGTTTGTTCTTGGCTATTTTCATGTTGTGATGATTTTTGCTCTCTTAAACTCCTGCCTCCAAGGATGTTAATACTAAACACACAGGAAACTGTAGCCCCTTATACCTCCTCACTTAACGTTTTACACTCAATGTGTATGAAATGGAGGGGCATCAAATAACACATCTGGACAAATGCAATACGGCTAGATGCTAAATCAGTATTTGGGTGAAACCAAGACAGAAACCAAGACAAAATGATTTTATCACATCATTTCAAATGAACTTCTGGAATACCAAAATAAATCTAAAATGTTATCAAAAAGAAATTCTATTGTCATTATAATTTTATTAATTAGAATTTTGAGTGGTCACATTTTAAAATTTTGATAACATAGTGCCAGAATATCACCTACCAGGGTACATTGTGCTTGCCATACTATGCCTTAATGATATTAAATTGATGTTCACTGTTAATTGATGGGTAAAACAGTTTTGGCTGGATCTACCAGCATAGGTGACATTGACATCAAATAACTAAGTTTTATTTTTCCTTTTAACTCCTGAACTTACCAACATGGCACATGGATACATATGTAACAAACCTTCACATTGTGCACATGTACCCTAAAACTTAAAGTACAATAATAAAAAAAAGATTTCAATGGTGATAAAAATTTTACTAAAACATGATACTTTTTCTGCTTTAAGAAGATACTTTTTGAATATTTTCAGAAACAGAGTTAAGGTGATACCTATATCTAGATATAAATAAAGATACATAAACAGGTAGCGGGATTATTTTTATGTGGACTTGCTGTAACACACAATTACTTGAGAAAATGTTGTCCCTTAGTTCAAATGTAGAAACATAGTAACAGTGACATAATTAACTTTCAGGATAACAAAATTATTTCTTGACTTTCCATCAGCATCTTCCATTTCAGTATGTTGTTTGGACTAAATTAATATGAAAACCTCTATGACAGATAACATGGTGTTTTTTTTTTTTTAAATTGTAGTTTCAAGATGTTGCATTTGGTAACTTTTCAGTAGTTTCCAGCAAATGAACTATTTTCTCTGAGAGTAAACATTCTTGTTAGTGATTTCTTCTGTAAGTTTTGCATACTGCACAATGCAGTGTTAAATATTTTTATTTATTTATTTTTGTCCATTTGTTTTTAAGCCCATTTAAACATGTAACAGCTGCTCTGTATCTGGTGTGCATGTCTGGTGCAAACACCTGACGAGACAGCTCCAGAATCTCCTGTATCTTTCATAGTCTGCCGGTGGCTGAAGAAGAATGAAGAACATAGCTCACAATTTATCTGCTTCTGGCCAGTAATTTTCTTTCGTTACCTTCTGCTTTATTTTGAACACATGATTGGAAGAGATGCACAAGACATGGCATGCTTGTGAGCTCCTCATTCATTCCTGGCCTTCACAATGTATATTTCATTGTCAATTGCATGGGTCTTTCCTTTACTGCATTTCCATGCCAAGAATGTTTCTTTAGCAGATTCATGTCTTATTAGCTAGGACAAACCCCAAAAATTATTAGTAAGCCATCTACCATGCTATCAAAGGTAAAAAAGACCTCTTCTTTTCCATGTCCAAAGGCCTGATTCAGGATACAAAAACAGCACATTAAGTAAGATTATTACCCTTTTTGAGTATAGCATTGTAGAATTCAGTAAAATACCCTCGTAACATTTTTAGAAGAAACTTTTCACATAGGATTCTTAACTTTATTTAAAACTACTGAGATTGGCCGGGCGCGGTGGCTCACGCTTGTAATCCCAGCACTTTGGGAGGCCGAGGCGAGCGGATCACAAGGTCAGGAGATCGAGACCACGGTGAAACCCCGTCTCTACTAAAAAATACAAAAAATTAGCCGGGCATGGTGGCGGGCGCCTGTAGTCCCAGCTACTCGGAGAGGCTGAGGCAGGAGAATGGCGTGAACCCGGGACGCGGAGCTTGCAGTGAGCCGAGATTGCGCCACTGCACTCCAGCCTGGGTGAAAGAGCAAGACTCCGTCTCAAAAAAAAAAAAAAACAAAACAAAACAAAAAAACTACTGAGATTATTACAATCTAAAGCTCTTATTTTGACATATTTTTATTTAAAAACCAAGTGCCTGTTAACACTATAATTTTCTTATTAAAATACTTTGAATTCTTTCATTTTGAATTTATACGAGTGAGAAGAAAATGTTTATTTTTACATAGTTTTCAAAATCGTTTTTTCATCATTCTTTTTTATCGTATTCGGACCGAAGATGTTTTATCACAGACTTTTAGGATTTTTTTTTCTTCTCAATGGAATCTTGAGCTAGCAAAGTTGAGGTCCTGATTTTAATTTGTCCTGCTTCATAAGATATGAAAAAGTCTTACATAAGATGTTTTCTTAAAAGATTTATAGATTAAATGGCATTAAATAACTAAAAATTAATACAGTTCTTAAATGTTATTTAATGCTATAGATGCTGGTATACCAAATAGTGGTATTATTATTACTGTTTTACCTTATGTTATTGTTATGGATTGAATCGTATCCCACCCAAATTAATATGTTGAAGCCCAAACTCCCAATATGACTGTATTTGGAGATAGAAGGTAATTGGGGTTAAATGTGGTCATGAGGTAGGACCCTAATCCAATAGGCTGCCTGCAAGTCGGTAAGAGGCTTCACCAGAAGCCAACCATGCTAGATCCTTGACTTCCAGCCTTCAGAATTGTGAGAAAATAAATTTCCATTGTTTAAGCCATCCAGTCAGTGGTATTCTGTTATGCAGATCAAGCAGACTAATACAATTATTATTCAAATTCTGATAAACATTTGTTTGTTCAGAAAGGATGAAATAGTTGGTCTTACTGAAGTTATTAGGTAATGCTGTCAGTTTTAAAATTTATATTATAACAATTATCGATCTCTCCGTGTTAAAATATTTGAAAATACTACTTTTATACATAAATTTAATGACTCACAATCATTATTAATTAGCACAACACTTTAGTCTTGCAATAATAAATATATATCTATACTTTAATATAATGTCAACATTTGCAGATTTGTTACTTCACGTTATCTCTAGAATGCTTGCCTGTAGAGTTGTATCCACTGGTTCTGCATCATGGATTCACCCAACTGTGGATCAAAAATATTCAGAAGAAAAATTTCACAAAGCAAAACTTGAACTTGCTGTGCACTGATACTACATTGAATCCATGCTAATGAAGTGATATGTGGCATTGTATTAGGTGTTATAAGTAATAGAGATAATTTGAAATTTACAGGGGGATGTGCATGAGTTACATGCAAACACTATGCCATTTTATATAAGGGACTCCATGGGGATAGGGAGGTTGCCTGGAACCAACCCTCCACGGACAAGGAGGGATGATTATATTTGGAGATAAATATTCAGATATTGAAATATAAAGGTCATGTTTTATTCTTGTTATTGCCATTATCTCTGATTGGATATGTTACCTATGCAATCATTTGATCATTCATGAAATACAATATAGGGCTATTGCAAAATACAGTGGTGAAATAGGCAAATTAGGCTATTTGGAGTGCTAAAGACTGAGGTCAGACAAAGGCAAATAACAGATCAGAGTACAATATTGAGGCCAAAGCTAAACTTTGATGCATCCCTAAATTTGGTGCCAGCACTTCCTATGAAACGCGATTAAATTCAAAATGCCTAAGTGATCACTAACAGACCAGAGACTCAGATCTTGTTTGGGAATGCAAATGTTATTTTTTGAATAACTTTAATTTATGATCTGAAAACTTTTACAGCTTTGTTGAGGTGTCTATAATCAAAACCAGACAGCATTTGAACATTCTGTACAGAATGAACCAAATGGATGAGTTCTTTCTCTCCAAGAGCTTATTCTCTGAAGCTTTCAATCACAGTGTGCCTGCCCCTCAGATCTAATGAAGCCCATCTGAATGCCCCAGATGCCTCAGAGTGGAGCTAGTCATTTGAGCAATTGAAGCAGATCCTTAGGTAATAGCTTCACTGAAGAAGTGCCCTTATTCCCAGAATAGCACAAGCAATTCTCTGGCAGTCTGACTTGATGGGTGTGTTGGTGAAGAGTATGTATTTAATAAGTTGTGTTTTCTTTTTCATTTAGTTCAAAATATTTGTACATTTCTCCTGAGACTTCTTCTTTGACCCATGTTTATTTTAAAGTGTGTTTTTAATACCCGAATATTTCAGAATTTTCTAGCTCTCTTTCTGTTATTGATTTCTAGTTTAATTCCTTTGTGGTTTGAGAACATGCTTTACATAATTTATATTCTTTTAAATTCATTAAGGTGTATTTTATAATCCAGAATGTGGTCAATCTTAGTGAAAGTATCATGTGAGCTTGAGAAGAATGTTTATTCTGCTGATGTTGGATGGAGTAGTCTATAAATGTCAAGTTGACTGATAGTGCTGTTCAAATCAACTGTATTTTTACGGATTTTCTGCCTGCTTCATCAATCATAAACTGAAAGTGGGTGTCGAATTCACCAGTAATAATAGTGATTTTTTTCTGTTTCTCCTTGTGGTTTTATTAGTTTTTGCTTCATGTGTTTGGATGCTCTGTTATTGGGTGCATATGCACTTAGGATTGTTATGCCTTCTTAGAGAATTCACCCCTTAATCACTTTGTAATACCCTTTTGGTCTCTGAAAATTTTTTTGTCCTGGAGTCAGCTTTGTCTGAAATTAATTTAGGCACTCCAGTTTTCTTGATTAGTGTTAGCATGGTATACTTTCTCTATCTCTTCACTTTTAACCTACCTGGATCTTTATATTTAAAGATGGTTTCTGATAGACACTGTAATTTGGATTTTGTTTTTTAATCCACTCTGACAATTTTTGTTTTTTAATTGGTGGATTTAGACCATTTGCCTGAGTTAACTATTGATATAATTAGATTGATATCTACTGATTTGGGGCAGGAAAGCCCCAAGTTGGAGTCCAGCCTAGGAGGGTTCTTGGCTTCCAACAGAAAGAATTCAAGGGTGAGCCAGTGGTGTTAGACAGCAACTTTTATTGAAGCAGCTGTGTACAGCAGTGACAGAAGAACTGCTCCTTGCAGAGCAGGGCTACCCCAGAGGCAGTGTGCCCAGAGAAGTCACTCAGAAGCAGCTCTGTAGTCATATTTGTACCCACTCATAATTATACGCAAATTAAAAGGTCAATTATGCAGACATTTCTAGAAAAACAGTGGTAACTTCTGGGTTGTCAGGTTGTTGCCATGGAAAGGGGCAGTCACTTCTGGGTGTTGCCATGGCAATGGTAAGCTGACATGGCACATGGTGGGTGTGTCTTATGGAAAGCTGCTTCCGCCCCATCCCTGTTTCAGCTAGTCCTCAACTTGGCCCAGTGTCCAAGCCCCACCTGCTAGATTGAGTTCCACCTCCTACTTCACTACCATATTTCTAACTGTTTTCTATTAATTTCACTTGCTCTTTTTCCCTTCTCTTTTTTTCTGCCTTTTCTAGTTTTAATTGAGCATTTTATATAATTTCACTTTTTCTCCTCTCTTAGCATACAACCTATACTTCCTTTTAAAAATTTCTTAGTGGTTGGCCTAGAATTGTAATATACATTTACAACTTATCTGAGTCCACTTTCAAATAACGCGATACCACATCACATGTAACGTAGCTACCTTATAACAACAGAGTATTCTCAATTCTTCCTTCCCATCCCTTATGACATTGCTGTCATTCACTACATGTATCCATATGCTATAATCACCCAGTACATTGTTATACCACATAAAATACTACTGTAATTTTAAACAAAGTTCTCTTAGATCAATAAAAATAAAAATAACGATTTTTATTTCACCTTCATTTATTTCTTTTCCAGTGATCTTCCTTTATGTAGATCCAAGCTTCTGACCTATATAATTGTTTTTTTTCCATGAAGAACTTTTTTTTTTTAGCATTTCTTGCGGGGCAGGTGTGCTAGCAATGGATTTCCTCAGTTTCTATTTTACTGAGAAAATCCTTTATTTCTCCTTTTGTTAGGATAATTTCACTGAATATGAAATTCCATATTTTTCTTTTTCAGCGCTTTACGTATTTCAGTTCACTCTCTGCTTGCTTTCATGGTTTCTGATGAGAAGTCCTCTTAAATTCTTATCCTGGTTTCTCTATAGATACTCTTTTTTTTCTCCTTTGTCTTTTAAGAGTTTGTCATTGAGCTGGGTGCAGTGGCTCATGCCTGTAAACCCAGCACTTTGGGAGGCTGAGGTAGATGGATCACTCGAGGTCAGGAGTTTGAGACCAGCCTGGCCAACATGGTGAAATGCCATCTCTACGAAAAATACAAAAATTAGCTGGGCATGGTCCCGAAAGCCTGTAATCCCAGCTGCTCTGAAGGCTGAGACAGGAGAATCACTTGAACCCAGGAGGTGGAGGTTGCAGTGAGCCAAGATCATGCCACTGCACTCCAGCCTGGGCAACAGAGCAAGACTCTGTCTCACAAAAAAAAAAAAAAAAAAAAAAAAAAAAAAGTTTTTCATGGGTTTTCTGCAGTTTGAATATAATATGCTTAGGTGTTTGTTTATTTATTTATTTATTTATTTATTTATTTATTTATTTATCTTGATGTACTTTAAATTTTCTGGATCTGTGGTTTTGTGTCTGTCATTAATCTGGGGAAAATTTTCTGACATTTTTACTTCAAATATTTTTTCTGCTCCATTTTTTTGCCCTTCTGATATTCCAATTCTGTGTATGTTATACCTTTTGAAATTTCCCCACAGTTTTAGGATATTTTGTCCTGCTCTTTTAATTCTTGTTTTGTGTGTTTGTACTACCTCTGCTTGGGAACTTTCTATTGGCATAGACTCAATCTCTCTTTGCTCAACTGATGAGCCCATCTAAGGCTTTATTGTAAACTTCATTTCTGTTACAGTGCTTTTGATTTGTAGAATTTCTTTTTGTTTATTTCTTAGAGTTTTCAGCTCTCTGCTGATATTACCTATGTGTTCTTGCATGTTGTCTACTTTTTCCATTATAGCCCTTGATATATTAATCATGGTTATTTTTTTCTTTTTGCCCAGCTTTATTGAGGTATAACTGACAAAAAACTATGTGTATTTATGGTGTACAATGTGATCTTTTATTTTTTAAAAAAATTTTAATTTGATAAATAAAAATTTTATATATGTCTCACATACAATATGTTGTTTCAAAATACGTAGACATTGTGGAATGGCTAAATCTAGCTAATCATGCTTACAGGTATACCTCATTTTATTGTGCTTCAATTTATTGTGCTTTGAGGATACCATATTTTTTTACAAGTTGAAGGTTTGTGGCAACCCTGCATCAAAGCAAGTCTGTTGGAGCCATATTTCCAATAGCATATTCTCACTTTGTGTCTCTGTATTCACATTTTGAAAATTCTTGCAGTATTTCAAGCTTTGTCATTATTATAATGATATCTGTTATGGTGATCTGTGACAAGTCATCTTTGATGGTGCTACTGTAATTGTTTTGGGGCACCATGAACTGTGCACATACAGGATGACAAGTTTAATCAATATATGCTGTGTTCTGACTGCTTCACTGATCTGCAGTTCTCCTGTCTCTCTCCCTCTCCTCAGGCCTCCCTATTCCCTGAGACAGAACGATATTGAAATTGGTCCAATTAATAACTCTACAATGGTAAGTGTTCAAGTAAAAGAGTGAGTTACCCATCTCTCAGTTTCAATCCATAGCTAAAAATGATGCAGTTTAGTGAGGAAGGCATGTTGAAGGCCAAGATAGGCTGAAAGCTATACCTCTTGCACCAAACACTTAACCAAGTTGTGAAGGCAAAGGAAAAGTTCTTTGAGGAAATTGAAAGTACTACTCCAGTGAACACACCAATAAAAAGAAAGGAAAACAGCCTTATTGCTGATATGAAAGTTTTAGTGGTCTGGATAGAAGATCAAACCAACCACAACATTCCCTTAAGCCAAAGCGTAATCCAGAGAAAGCCCCTAACTCTCTTAAATTCTATGAAGGCTAAGAGAGGTGAGTAAGCTGCAGAAGAAAATTTGGAAGCTAGTAGAGATTGGTTCCCGAGGTTTAAGGAAAGGAGCCATCTCTATAACATAGAAGTGCATGGTGAAGCAGCAAGTGCTGATGTGGGTGCTACAGCAAGTTATCCAGAATACCTAGCTAAGATTATTGGTGGAGGTGGCTACACTAAACAACAGATAGTTAATGTAGATGAGACAGCCTTCTATTAGAAGAAGATGCCATCTAGGACTCTCAAAGCTAGAAAGGATTCAATGCCTGGCTTCAGAGCTTCAAAGGACAGGCTGACTGTCTTGTTAAGGGATAACGCAGCTGCTGACTTTAACTTGAAGCCAGTTCTCACTTATCATTCTGAAAATTCTAGGCCCTTAAGAATTATACTAAATCTACTCTGTCTGTGCTCTGCAAATGGAACAACAAAGCCTGGATGACAGTATATCTATTCACAGCATGGTTTTAAGCCCACTGTTGAGAACTACTGCTTAGAAAAAAAAATTTTTTTAATATTACTGTTCATTGACAATGCACCTGGCCACCAAGAACTCTGATGGAGATGTACAAGATTAATGTTGTATTCATGCCTGCTAACACAGCATCCAATCTGCAGCCCATAGACCAAGGAGTAATTTCAACTTTTAAGTCTTATTATTTAAGAGCTACATTTCATATGGCTATAGCTGACTTAGAGAGTGATTCCTCTGATGAATCCGGGCAAAGCAAATTGGAAATCTTCTGGAAATAAGTCAACATTATAGATACCATTAGGAATATTCATAATTCATGGGAGGAGGTCCAAATATCAACATTAACACAAGTCTGAAAGAAGTTGACTACAACCCACATGGAAGACTTTGAGGGGTTCAAGATTTCGATAGAGGAACTGCAGATGTGGTAGAAATAGCAAGAGAAATCGAATTAGAGCCTGATGTGTCTGAATTTCTCTAATCTCACAATAAAACTTTAATGAATGAGGAATTGCTTCTTTAGGATGAGCAAAGAAAGTGGTTTATTAAGATGGAATCCACTTCTGGTGAAGATGCTGTGAATATTTTTGAAATGATTACAAAGAATGTCAGATATTACATAACCTTAGTTGATAAAGTAGCAGCCGGGTTTGAGAGGATTGACTCCAATTTTGAAAGAAGTAGCATTCTTTCAAAATGCTATCAAACAAATTGCATCCTACAGAGAAATCTTTCATAAAAGGAGGAGCCACTTGATGTAGCAAACTTCATTTGTTGTCTTATTTTAAGAAATTGCCATAACCACTCCAACCTTCAGCAACCACCATCTTTATCAGTCAACAGTCATCAACATTGATGCAAGGGCCTCCACAGAAAGATGATTATGACTCACTGAAGGCTCAGGATATTGTTAGCATTTTTTAACAATAAAATATTTTAACATTAATCTATGTACATTATTTTTTAGAAATAATGCTATTGCACACTTATTGTTATAGTATAGTGTAAACAAAACTTTTATATGCACTGGGAGACAAAAAAAATTGTGTGACTCTCTTTACTGCAATATTTGCTTTGTTTCAGTGGTCTAGAACTAAACTCACAACATCTCTGATGTATACCTGTACTTTAACTTCCCTGTTTAATCATTTCAAAATGTATGTCATATCTGTGCTTGATTACAATGCTTCTTTTTTCTCTTCAGGCTGTGTTTTTTCTTCCTTTTTAGCATGGCTTGTAATTTGTTATTGAAAGCCAGACATGACGTATTAGGTAACAAGAACTGAGGTAAAAGCCTCAGTGTGAGGTCTTACATTAATCTATCCAGGAGTTGGGTTGTGTCTAATGTTTGCTGTATCTGCAGGTGTCAGAGGCTTCAAATTTGTCTGATATTTTAGTTTTTGTTTTCCCTGTTGCCTTTGGGCTTCCCCATTGCCTTTGAGCTTCTTAAATAGTCTGTGCCTTGCAGCTCTTTCAGCTGTAATCCAGTGTTATTATACTAAAACCCTATTGATGTAGTGATAAGGTATGAGGAAAGGAAAGTATTCTATAACTGTATAATCTTTTAACAGGTCTGTGTCCTTGGACTATGATCTTCACAAGTGCTTCTTAGCTTTTCCCCTCCTGTTAGGTTCTGGTAAAATCCTTTCTTTTGGAACATAAGCATATGCTATGGATAACTCTCTGAATTCACAATGGTTACCTTTCCCCTTCTCCTGCTAAAGCCATAAGGAGATCTTCCTTCATTCTTCTGTATAGAACCTGATTGGGCTCTTACATGTAAATCCATGAAAGTGCAGGGTCTCCCTAAGGCTGCAGACCACAAGAGTTTCTTACTCTGGAACTAGTCCATACTCAGCCTCCAGATGTTCATCACAAGTGCTATCTAAGTGTTCCTACCCATTTGTGGCTCCAGCAGCTTCTGCTCCAGGTGAGCAGATTCTCTGTACTTACCCATCTCCAGATTTTGGGGTGGCAGTTTGCCTCTGATCTTCAATTATTGATGGTTCCAAGAAAATTTGTTAGAAGTTTGTTCAGCATTTTTCACATTGTAAGGACAACAGTGATCATTTCTTTTCTTTTCTTTTTTTTTTTTTTTTTTTTTTTTTAGACAGAGTCTTGCTCTGTCATCCAGGCTGGAGTGCAGTGGCACGATCTTGTCTCACTGCAAGCTCTGCCTCCCGGGTTCATGCCATTCTCCTGCCTCAGCCTCCTGAGTAGCTGGGACTACAGGCGCCCGCCACTGCACCCAGCTAATTTTTTGTATTTTTAGTAGAGACGGGGTTTCACCGTGTTAGCCAGGATGGTCTTGATCTCCTGACCTCATGATCCGCCTGCCTCGGCCTCTCAAAGTGCTGGGATTACAGGCGTGAGCCACCGCGCCCGGCCAAGAGTAATCATTTCTAAGCTCCTCACATGTTGGAACTAAAACCAGAAGTCTTCTGTCTGTATTTTTGAATTAATAGAAAATCTAAATCCCATGGGCTTAATGATAAGGCATTTCTTTTCTGATATAACTGGGCATTTCAGAGGTAGTTCCAGCCTTAGTGTTTGCTTGATCCCCTGACTCCACATTTGTAGGAACACAGATTGCTCCCATTTCCCTGTTCCTCCTTAGTATGTACAACACAGTTACAATATGGCTGCCCAAAACTTCCAGGCTAATTGCTCCTTCAGGGGGAAAGAACAACGCTTTCACAATACTGAAAAAAATATAGCTTCCATCTTGATTAAACAATCTAACGCCACATTTTCATTGTACCAGTTAACTACTGCCACATAATTCTGGGTAATAATTACAGAATCCTGGTGCCATTTAACCACATGTATTCTTCATGTGTCCACAGATTGTCTAGAGGCTCCGCTGATGTCACCTGGGCTCACTCACAGGTCTGCAGGTTGGGTGCGGGTGGCCGATTTGGGCTGGGGTGGACTAGGTGGCTCTACTTTAAGCTAGGGACCCTCTGCCCAGACGTTTCTCATTCTCCTTGGATCTGAAGCTATGTGAGTCGTGTTCTTCTCATAGAAATGAAAGAGGTGCAAGAGGAAACATGGAAACACAGAAAGCCTCTTAAGGCCTATGCTTGAAATTGGCACCATGTTAATTATGCCAACAGGCCACTGTTGAAAGCAAGTTGCATGGCCATGGCCAAAATCAAGGGGCTGGAAAGGACACTCTGCCCATAAGGAAGCCATGACAAGGATGTAAGTACAGCTGGAGATTGAGACCAGACAATCTACTGCACTCACAAATAAACTGGCCACTGCTTTCACAGGAACATGAATACCATGTTTGACAAGAACCAGTGAAAACTCAGACCCTGAAGCTGTGGACTGATTTGTGCTGTACTAGTTTGCTAGGGCTGCAGCAACAAAATACTGAGTGGCTTAAACAACAGACATTTATTTTTCCACAATTCTGAAGGCTGGAACTCTGAAATCAAGGTGTCACCAGGGTTGGTTTCTTCTTAAGTATCTCTCCTTTGATTGTGGATGGAAATCATCTCCCTGTGTCTTCACCTGGTCTTCCCTAGGTGAATGTCTGTGTCCTAATTTCCTCTTCTTATAAGGGTTCCAGTCCTACTGGATAAGAATTCACCCTATTGACTCATTTTAACTTAATTGCCTTTTAAAGACTCTTTTTCTCTTTTTCCAAATCCAGTCACATTCTGAGGTACTGGGGATAGGACCACAACATACGGATTTGGAGGGGTATAATTGAAACATAACAACAAGCAAGGTACCCATAAACCACATAGACCATATTTCTTATAACAAATATCAATATATATTTTTAGCCTCAAATAAAAATGATATGTAGTAAAATAATCAGCAGAAAAACCAGAATGATGCCATCTGGGTTCTTAATTTTCTTTAGTTATTGCCTGATCTGGGGGTAAAAACTTAAGACAACTGAAAGACGAGACATTCCTTAAGCAATCTCCACTGAATAGTGTTGCTTTAAATTGAGCTATTGACAAGTTTGATATTGTATCTTGTGGTCAGGGCTTGGCCAGCGCCTTCCTATACTTCCTGTTGAGCACAGTTTTATGTGTCTAAGCAAGCAAAGCAGAGAGGCCAAATACCTGGAGAGAAGGCCAGCTCGCAGTTTTAGACATGACTTGATGGAGTATACAGAGGGCATTTTTGGTTGCAATACAGGAACTACATTGAAATGGGTAAATAAATAAATAATACCCAGGGTATTTCCCAAATTCCAAGGGTAGGAATGCAACAGTTCCAGGAACAAGACACAGGCATTCTATGGAGAACTCAAGAAGTACTCAGTTTCTATCTCGCAAATGTGTTCTTTCCTGCTTTATCCTTCCTTTTTTCTCTTTATCCTTTTTTCCTCCTCCTTACTTTGTTTTTTCTTTCTTCTTATCCCTTTTTATTCTCTTTTTTATCTTCTTTTTCCTTGTCCCCCTTCTCCCCTACAATCCTGTGCCCCCCAAAAAACTGTTTTCTTCTAGTTTTCCAGTTCATATGTAGAAATTCGTATGTATGTTTTTCCACTTCATATATATGCTTTTCCAATTTAGATGTATGATTTTGGTATAACATACCTAAAACTATTGGGGGAAGGTATTCGAAACATCTTTTAAAATGCCCAACTGAGTTTGGAAAGCAAGAGAATCCACTGAGTTCAATCATTCTACGCTGCTTGTAGAACACATATCAATATGTCTTAAAAGTCAGAATATAGAGACTGTGTTCCTGAAAAGAAGGCCATCCCACTTAGGCTGAGAAGTTAGCTGGGGGAGTAATCAGCAGACTGTAAGTGGTGAAAAATGCTGAGACCAGACATGATGAGAACATGAAAATCCATTGGAGTGAGTGGGAACAGAAGTTGGATGTGCTCTGGTGCCTCTGCCCATCCTGGTGGTTGCCATGCACATGGTGGCAGGAGGGAGAGTGTGGGGCCCTAGCAGGATGGAAAGTTATGCTGGAGACTCCTGCAAAAGCCAGGACCCTGAAACCCTAAAAGGATGACCCATGACCTCTTCCCTCTGTTCTACTGCAGAAAAGAAAGTATGCATATGTCAAGTTTAAGTTGACATTGACTCTGGGCAGAGTTGGAAAAAATAGTTCTACCCTGAAAATTCCTAACCACAAGCCCATATTTCCATGAGTATGGGTCTAAATTTATACCCTCATTTGCTGTGAAAAGTATGAGGCAAAAATATTAGTTGAAAGGTACCTCGAGCTTGTGGATAGGTACCTTGCAGGAGTAAAGGAAATTTTCTGTAAATGAATTCCCTTTGGAAATAGGCCTCAAATAATTCACACAGATAAAAGTTCAGGAAACATCAGTATTCTTTCTCTCTTTCTGTCTCTCATCCCTCGTGACACCCCTGCTCCCCACCTGCCAAAACACAATCACTAAGCCCTAAAGAAAACAAGTTACCATGAGCAAGAGCCAACAACAACAACAGCAAAATCCCAGAGTCAGACTCACAAAGGCTGGTGATATTAGAATTAACAGATACAAATATAGAATAAATGTGTTTAATATATTTAAAGATAAAAAAGAGTTTTATGAAGCAATGAGAAAGAGACAAAAAAAAACTATCAATATTGACCAGGAATTTTTTAAATAACCAAATGGCACTGGGAGAAAGAAAAAAATTAAATAATGGAGACTTGAAACTCAATGGTTATATTAAATAACAGCTTAAAATTAGCAAAAAAGAAAATTAGATAAATGGGAGAAATGAAGAAATTACACAGATTGAAGCACAGAGAAAAAAAAAGTTCAAGTAGCCCATTAAATCCCAAACATGATCAATAAAAAGAAATTTAGCCTAGATACATAGTAGCAGAAAGGCAAAACCCAAACATAGAAAATGTGAAACAGTCAGAGATGAAAGTTAGAAACCCCAAAACATCATTTCCAATACTGGATAGAACATCTAGACAGAAGAGCAATAACAAAGTAGAGGACTTGCATAACACTAAAAAGCAACTAGACACAACAGACATACATAAAGCACTCCAGCAAATCATAGCAGAATATACAGTCTTTACAAGTGCACATAGAACAGTCTCCAGGATAGAAAATATAAGTCCTCAAAAATAATCTCAAAAAATGTAAAAGATTAAAATAATACAGAGTATATTCTATGAACACAATGGATTGCAGTTAGACATCAATAGTGAAAACTAGAAAATTCACAAATATGTGAAAATTAAACAGTACTCTTAAATGACCATTAAGACTAAGAAAAAAAAACACAAAGAAATCTAGAACATACTTACAGAGGAATAAAATGGAAGCATAACATGCCATAATTTATGGAATGTGGTGAAGTAAATGCTCAGAGGAAAATTTCTAGTTGTAAATGCATACATTGTAAAGGAAGCCAAATCTCAAATCAATAAGCTAACTTTGCACCTTGAGGAATTATTAAAAAAAACACACACACAGAAACTAAACCCAAAGCTAGGAGAAATAATGAAAATTAAAGATAAATAAAATTGAGAATAAAAAGAATAGAGAGAATCAATAAAACCAAAAGTAGGTTCTTGAAAGGATGAAAAGAGCTGATTGAAGGTTCCAAGATGGCCGAATAGGAACAGCTCCAGTATACAGCTCCCAGTGCGAGTGACACAGAAGACGGGTGATTTCTGCATTTCCAGCTAAGGTACTGGGTTCATCTCATTGGGACTGGTTGGACAGTGGGTGCAGCCCACAGATTGTGAGCCAAAGCAGGGCAGCACATCACCTCACCTGGGAAGCACAAGGGGTTCGGGAATTCCCTTTCCTAGCCAAGGGAAGCTGTGACAGATGGTACCTGGAAAATTAGGACACTCCCACCCTAATACTGCACTTGTACAATGGTCTTAGCAAACAGCACACCAGGAGATTATATCCCGCACCTGGCTTGGCTGGTCCCACACCCACGGAGCCTTGCCCACTGCTAGCACAGCAGTCCGAGATCAAACTGTGAGGCGGCAGCGAGGCTAGGGGAGGGGTGTCTGCCATTGCTGAGGCTTGAGTAGGTAAACAAAACAGCCAGGAAGCTGGAACTAGGTGGAGCCCACTGCAGCTCAAGAAGGCCTGCCTGCCTCTGTAGACTCCACCTCTGGGGACAGGGCATAGCTGAACAAAAGGCAGCAGAAACTTCTGCAGACTTAAACATCCCTGTCTGACAGCTTTGAAGAGAGCAGTGGTTCTCTCAGCACAGAGTTTGAGATCTGAGAACAGACAAACTACCTCCTCAAGTGGGTCCCTGACCACCGAGTAGCCTAACTGGCAGACACCTTCCAGAAGGGGCCGACTGACACCTCATACAGCTGGGTGCCCCTCTGAGATGAAGCTTCCAGAGGAAGGATCAGGCAGCAGCATTTGCCGTTCTGCAATATTTGCTGTTATGCAGCCTCTGCTGGTGATACACAGGCAAACAGGGTCTGGGGTAGACCTCCAGCAAACTCCAACAGACCTGCAGCTGAGGGTCCTGGCTGTTAGAAGGAAAACTAACAAGCAGAAAGGAATAGCATCAACATCAACAAAAGAGACATCCACACCAAAACCCCATCTGTAGGTCACCATCATCAAAGACCAAAGGTAGAAAAAAACCACAAAGATTGGGAGAAACCAGAGCAGAAAAGCTGAAAATTCTAAAACCCAGAAAGCGTCTTCTTCTCCAAAGGATTGCAGCTCCTTGCCAGCAATGGAACAAAGCTGGATGGAGAATGACTTTGACAAGTTGACAGAAGTAGGCTACAGAAGATCGGTAATGACAAACTTCTCCAAGCTAAAGGAGGATGTTCAAACCCATTGCAAGGAAGCTAAAAATCTTGAAAAAAGATTAGAAAAATGGCTAAGTAGAATAAACAGCATAGAGAAGACCTTAAACGACCTGATGGAGCGGAGAACTATGTGACACATGCACAAGCTTCAGTAGCCAATTCGATCAACTGGAAGAAGGGGTATCAGTGAATGAAAATCAAATGAATGAAATGAAGCGAGAAGAGAAGTTTTGAGAAAAAAGAGTAAAAAGAAATGAACAAAGCCTCCAAGAAATATGGGACTATGTGAAATGACCAAATCTACATCTGATTGGTGTACCTGAAAGTGATGGAGAGAATGGAACCAAGTTGGAAAACACTCTTCAGGATGTGATCCAGGAGAACTTCCCCAATCTAGCAAGGCAAGCCAACATTCAAATTCAGGAAATACAGAGAATGCCACAAAGATACTCCTTGAGAAGAGCAACCCGAAGACACATAATTGTCAGATTCACCAAGTTTGAAATGAAGGAAAAAATATTAAAGGCAGCCAGAGAAAAAGGTCGGGTTACCCACAAAGGGAAGCCCATCAGACTAATAGCAGGTCTCTCAGCAGAAACTCTACAAGCCAGAAGAGAGTGGAGGCCAATATGCAACATTCTTAAAGAAAAGAATTTTCAACCCAGAATGTCATATCCAGCCAAACTAAGCTTCATAGGTGAAGGAGAAATAAATTCCTTTACAGACAAGCAAATACTGAGAGATTTTGTCACCACCAGGCCTGCCTTACAAGAGTTCCTGAAGGAAGCACTAAACATGAGAAGGAACGACTGTACCAGCCACTGCAAAAACATGCCAAATTGTAAAGACCATTGATGCTAGGAAGAAACTGCGTCAACTAATGAGCAAAATATCCAGCTAACATCATAATGACAGGATCAAATTCACACATAACAATATTAACCTTAAATTTAAATGGGCTAAATGCCCCAATTAAAAGACAAAGACTGGCAAATTGGATAAAGAGTCAAGACCCATCAGTGTGCTTTATTCAGGAGACCCATCTCACATGCAGAGACTCACATAGGCTCAAAATAAAGGGATGGAAGAAGATCTACTAAGCGAATGGAAGACAAAAAAAAGCAGGGGTTGTGACCCTAGTTACTAATAAAACAGACTTTAAACCAACAAAGGTCAAAAGAGACAAAGAAGGCCATTACATAATGGTAAAGGGATCAATTCAACAAGAAGAGCTAACTATCCTAAATATATATCCACCCAATACAGGAGCACCCAGATTCATAAAGCAAGTCCTTAGAGACCTACAAAAAGACTTAGACTCCCACACAATAATAATGGGAGAGTTTAACATCCCACTGTCAACATTAGACAGATCAACGAGACAGAAAGTTAACAAGGATATCCAGGACTTGAACTCAGCTCTGCACCAAGCAGACCTAACAGACATCTACAGAAATCTCCACCCCAAATCAACAGAATATACATTCTTCTCAGCATCACATCGCACTTATTCCAAAGGAGACCACATAGTTGGAAGTAAAGCACTCCTCAGCAAATGTAAAAGAAGAGAAATCACAACAAACTGTCTCTCAGAAGACAGTCCAATTAAATTAGAACTCAGGATTAAGAAATTCACTCAAAACAGCACAACCACATGGAAACTGAACAACATGCTCCTGAATGACTACTGGGTAAATAACTAAAGGAAGGCAGAAATAAAGATATTCTTTGAAACCAATGAGAACAAAGACACAACATACCAGAATCTCTGAGACACATTTAAAGCAGGGCGTAGAGGGAAATTTTTAGCACTAAATGCCCACAAGAGAAAGCAGGAAAGATCTAAAACTGACACCCTAACATCAAAATTAAAAGAACTAGAGAAGCAAGAGCAAACACACATTCAAAAGCTAGCAGAAGGCAAGAAATAACTAAGATCAGAGCAGAACTGAAGGAGATAGACAAAAAAAAAAAAAAAAACCCTTGAAAAAAATCAATGAATCCAGGAGCTGGTGTTTAGAAAAGATAAACAAAATAGATAGATTGCTAGCAAGACTAATGGAAGAAAAGAGAGAAGAATCAAATAGAGGCTGGGCATGGTGGCTCACGCTTGTAATCCCAGCACTTTGGGAGGCCGAGGCGGGCGGATCATGAGGTCAGGAGTTCGAGACCATGGTGAAACCCCGTCTCTACTAAAAATACAAAAAATTAGCCAGGCATGATGGTGGGGGCCTGTAGTCCCAGCTACTCGGAGAGGCTGAGGCAGGAGAATGGCATGAACCCAGGAGGCAGAGCTTGCAGTGAGCCGATTTCGCGCCACTGCACTCCAGCCTGGGTGACAGAGCGAGACACCATCTCAGAAAAAAAAAGAATCAAATAGAAGCAATAAAAAATGATAAAGGGGATATCACCACAGATCCCACAGAAATACAAACTACCATCAGAGAATACTATAAACACCTCTATGCAAATAAACTAGAAAATCTAGAAGAAATGGATAAATTCCTCAACACATACATCATCCCAAGACTAAACCAGAAATAAGTTGAATCTCTGAATAAACCAATAACAGGCTCTGAAATTGAGGCAATAATCAATAGCTTACCAACCAAAACAAGTCCAGGACCAGATGGATTCACAGCTGAATTCTACCAGAGGTACAAAGAGGAGCTGGTACCATTCCTTCTGAAACTATTCCAATCAATAGAAAAAGAGGGAATCTTCCCTAAATAATTTTATGAGGCCAGCATCATCCTGATACCAAAGCCTGACAGAGACACAACAAAAAAAGAGAATTTTGGACCAATATCCTTGATGAATATAGATGCAAAAATTCTCAATAAAATACTGGCAAACCGAATCCAGCAGCACATCAAAAAGCTTATCCACCACGATCAAGTTGGCTTCATTCCTGGGATGCAAGGCTGGTTCAACATACACAAATCAATAAACGTAACCAGCATATAAACAGAACCAAAGACAAAAACCCCATGATTATCTCAACAGATGCAGAAAAGGCCTTCGACAAAATTCAGCATCCCTTCATGTTAAAAACTCTCAATAAACTAGGTACTGATGGGATGTATCTCAAAATAATAAGAGCTATTTATGACAAACCCACAGCCAATATTACACTGAATGAGCAAAAACTGGAAGCATTCCCCTTGAAAACTGGCACAAGACAGGGATGCCCTCTCTCACCACTCCTATTCAACATAGTGTTTTAGAAGTTCTGACCAGGGCAATCAGCAAGAGAAAGAAATAAAGGGTATTGAATCAGGAAAAGAGGAAGTCAAATTGTCCCTGTTTGCAGATGACATGATTGTATATTTAGAAAACTCCATCACACTGTTGGTAAGACTGTAAACTAGTTCAACCATTGTGGAAGTCAGTGTGGCGATTCCTCAGGGATCTAGAACTAGAAATACCATTTGACCCAGCCATCCCATTACTGGGTATATACCCAAAGGACTATAAATCATGCTGCTATAAAGACACATGCACACGTATGTTTATTGTGGCACTATTCACAATAGCAAAGACTTGGAACCAACCCAGATGTCCAACAACGATAGGCTGGATTAAGAAAATGTGGCATATATACATCATGGAATACTATGCAGCCATAAAAAATGATGAGTTCATGTCCTTTGTAGGGACATGGATGAAACTGGAAACCATAATTCTCAGCAAACTATTGCAAGGACAAAAAACCAAACACCGCATGTTCTCACTCATAGGTGGGAATTGAACAATGAGAACACATGGACACAGGAAGGGGAACATCACACTCCGGGGACTGTTATGGGGTGGGGGGAGGGGGGAGGGATAGCATGAGGAGATATACCTAATGCTAAATGACAAGTTAATGGGTGCAGCACACCAACATGGCACATGTATAAATATGTAACAAACCTGCACATTGTGCACATGTACCCTAAAACTTAAAGTATAATAATAATAAAATAAAATAAAAAAAGAAAACTCCATCGTCTCAGCCCAAAATCTCCTTAAGCTGATAAGCAACTTCAGCTAAGTCTCAGGATACAAAATCAATGTGCAAAAATCTCAAGCATTCCTATACACCAATAACAGACAAACAGAAAGGCAAATCATGAGTGAACTCCCATTCACAATTGCTTCAAACAGAATAAAATACCTAGGAATCCAACTTACAAGGGATGTGAAGGACTTCTTCAAGGAGAACTACAAAACACTGCTCAATGAAATAAAAGAGAACACAAACCAATGGAAGAACATTCCATGGTCATGGATAGGAAGAATCAAAATTGTGAAAATGGCCATACTGCCCAAGGTAATTTATAGATTCAATGCCATCCCCATCAAGCTTCCAATGACTTTCTTTTTTTTTTGTTTTTGTTTTTTGAGACAGAGTCTTGCTCTGTCACCCGGGCTGGAGTGCAGTGGCACGATCTCGGCTCACTGCAAGCTCCGCCTCCCGGGTTCACACCATTCTCCTGGCTCAGCCTCCCGAGTAGCTGGGACTACAGGCGCCCGCCAACATGCCTGGCTAATTTTTTGGATTTTTAGTAGAGACGGGGTTTCACCGTGTTAGCCAGGATGGCCTCAATCTCCTGACCTCGTGATCCACCCGCCTCGGCCTCCCAAAGTGCTGGGATTACAGGCTTGAGCCACCGCGCCCGGCCCAAGCTTCCAATGACTTTCTTCACAGAATTGGAAAAAAACTTTAAAGTTCATGTGGAACCAAAAAAGAGCCCGCATTGCCAAGACAATCTTAAGCAAAAAGAACAAAGCTGGAGGCATCATGCTACCTGACTTCAAACTATACTACAAGGCTCAGTAACCAAAACAGCATGGTACTGGTACCAAACAGAGATACAGACGAATAGAACAGAACAGAGCCCTCAAAAATAATACCACACATCTACAACCATCTGATCTTTGACAAGCCTGACAAAAATAAGCAATGGGGAAAGGATTCCCTATTTAATAAATGGTGCTGGGAAAACTGGCTAGCCATATGTAGAAAGCTGCAACTGGATCCCTTCCTTACACCTTGTATGAAAATTAATTCAAGATGGATTAAAGACTTAAATGTTAGACCTAAAACCATCAAAACCCTAGAAGAAAACCAAGGCAATTCAGGACACAGGCATGGGCAATGACTTCATGACTAAAACACCAAAAGCAATGGCAACCAAAGCCAAAATAGACAAATGGGATCTAATTAAACTAAAGAGCTTCTGCACAGCAAAAGAAACTACCATCAGAGTGAACAGGCAACCTACAGAATGGGAGAACATTTTTGCAACCTACCCATCTGACAAAGGGCTAATATCCAAAATCTACAAAGAACTTAACAAATTTATGAGAAAAAATCAAACAACCCCATCAAAAAGTGGGCAAAGAATATAAACAGACACTTCTCAAAAAAAGACATTTATGCAGCCAACAGACACATGAAAAAATGCTCAGCATCACTGGCCATCAGAGAAATGCAAATCAAAACCACAATGAGATACCATCTCACACCAGTTAAAATGGGGATCATTAAAAAGTCAGGAAACAGGTGCTGGAGAGGATGTGGAGAAATAGGAATACTTTTACACTGTTGGTGGGAGTGCAAACTAGTTGAACCATTGTGGAAGGCAGTGTGGTGATTCCTCAAGGATATAGAACTAGAAATACCATTTGGCCCAGTGATCCCATTACTGGGTATACCCAAAGGATTATAAATCATGCTACTATAAAGACTCATGCGGGGGTGGAGCCAAGATGGCCGAATAGGAACAGCTCCGGTCTCCAGCTCCCAGCCCCAGTGACACAGAAGACGGGTGATTTCTGCATTTCTGCTTGAGGTACTGGTTTCATCTCACTAGGGAGTGCCTAACAGTGGGTTCAGGACAGTCGGTGAAGCGCACTGTGCGCGAGCCCAAGCAGGGCGAGGCATTGCCTCACTCGGGAAGCGCAAGGGGTCAGGGAGTTCCCTTTCCTAGTCAAAGAAAGGGGAAACAGACGGCACCTGCAATATCGGGTCAGTCCCGTCCTAATACTGCACTTTTCCAACGGGCCTGGAAAACGGCACACTAGGAGATTGTGTCCCGCACCTGGCTCGGAGGGTCCTATGCCCACAGAGTCTTGCTGATTGCTAGCACAGCAGTCTGAGATCACGCTGCAAGGCGGCAACGAGGCTGGGGGAGGGGCGCCCGCCATTGCCCAGGCTTGCTTAGGTAAACAAAGCAGCCAGGAAGCTCGAACTGGGTGGAGCCCACCACAGCTCAAGGAGGCCTGCCTGCCTCTGTAGGCTCCACCTCTGGGGGCAGGGCACAGACAACCAAAAACTCAGCGAGAACCTCCACAGCCTTAAATGTCCCTGTCTGACTGACAGCTTTGAAGAGAGTAGTGGTTCTCCCAGCACGCAGCTGGAGATCTGAGAACGGACAGACTGCCTCCTAAAGTGGGTCCCTCACCCCTGAGCAGCCTAACTGGGAGGCACCCCCCCAGTAGGGACAGACTGACACCTCATTCAACCGGGTACTCCTCTGAGACAAAACTTTCAGAGGAACTATCAGACAGCTGAATTTGTGGTCTCACGAAAATCCGCTGTTCTGCAGCCACCGGTGCTGACACCCAGCCAAACAGGGTCTGGAGTGGACCTCTAGTAAATTCCAACAGACCTGCAGCTGAGGGTCTTGTCTGGTAGAAGGAAAATTAACAAACAGAAAGGACATCCACACCAAAAACCCATCTGTACATCACCATCATCGAAGACAAAAAGTAGACAAAACCACAAAGATGGGGAAAAAACAGACCAAAAAAACTGGAAACTCTAAAAAACAGAGCACCTCTCCTCCTCCAAAGGAACGCAGTTCCTCACCAGCAACGGAACAAAGCTGGATGGAGGATGACTTTGATGAGTTGAGAGAAGAAGGCTTCAGACGATCAAACTACTCTGAGCTACGAGAGGAAATTCAAAACAATAGCAAAGAAGTTAAAAACTTTGAAAAAAAATTAGAAGAATGGATAACTAGAATAACCAATGGAGAGAAGGGCTTAAAGGAGATGATGGAGCTAAAGCCAAGTTTCGAGAACTACGCGAAGAATGCAGAAGCCTCAGTAGCAGATGCGATGAACTGGAAGAAAGGGTATCGCTGATAGAAGATGAAATGAATGAAATGAAGAGAGAAGGGAAGTTTAGAGAAAAAAGAATAAAAAGAAATGAACAAAGCCTCCAAGAAATTTGGGACTATGTGAAAAGACCAAACCTACGTCTGATTGGTGTACCTGAAAATGATGGGGAGAATGGAACCAAGTTGGAAAACACTCTGCAAGATATTATCCAGGAGAACTTCCCCAATCTAGCAAGGCAGGCCAGCATTCAGATTCAGGAAATACAGAGAACGCCACAAAGATACACCTCGAGAAGGGCAACTCCAAGACACATAATTGTCAGATTCACCAAAGTTGAAATGAAGGAAAAAATGTTAAGGGCAGCCAGAGAGAAAGGTCGGGTTACCCACAAAGGGAAGCCCATCAGACTAACAGCTGATCTCTCAGCAGAAACTCTACAAGCCAGAAGAGAGTGGGGGCCGATATTCAACATTCTTAAAGAAAAGAATTTTCAACCCAGAATTTCCTATCCCTCCAAACTAAGCTTCATAAGTGAAGGAGAAATAAAATACTTTACAGACAAGCAAACGCTGAGTGATTTTGTCACCACCAGGCCTGCCCTAAAAGAGCTCCTGAAGGAAGCACTAAACATGGAAAGGAACAACCGGTACCAGCCCCTGCAAAAACATGCCAAATTGTAAAGACCATCAAGGCTAGGAAGAAACTATAGCAACTAACGAGCAAAATAACCAACTAACATCATAATGACAGGATCAGATTCACACATAACAATATTAACTTTAAATGTAAATGGGCTAAATGCTCCAATCAAAAGACACAGACTGGCAAACTGGATAAGGAGTCAGGACCCATCAGTGTGCTGTATTCAGGAAACCCATCTCACGTGCAGAGACACACATAGACTCAAAATAAAGGGATGGAGGAAGATCTATCAAGCAACTGGAAAACAAAAAAAGGCAGGGGTTGCAATCCTAGTCTCTGATAAAATAGACTTTAAACCAACAAAGATCAAAAGAGACAAAGAAGGCCATTACATAATGGTAAAGGGATCAATTCAACAAGAAGAGCTAACTATCCTAAATATATATGCACCCAACACAGGAGCACCCAGATTCATAAAGCAAGTCCTCAGTGACCTACAAAGGGACTTAAACTCCCACACAATAATAATGGGAGATTTTAACACCCCACTGTCAGCATTAGACAGATCAACGAGACAGAAAGTTAACAAGGATATCCAGGAATTGAACTCAGCTCTACATAAAGTGGACCTAATAGACATCTACAGAACTCTCCACCCCAAATCAACAGAATATACATTTTTTTCAGCACCACACCACACCTATTCCAAAATTGACCACATACTTGGAAGTAAAGCTCTTCTCAGCAAATGTAAAAGAACAGAGATTATAACAAACTGTCTCTCAGACCACAGTGCAATCAAACTAGAACTCAGGATTAAGAAACTCAGTCAAAACCGCTCAACTACATGGAAACTGAACAACCTGCTCCTGAATGACTATTGGGTACATAATGAAATGAAGGCAGAAATAAAGATGTTCTCTGAAACCAACGAGAACAAAGACACAACATACCAGAATCTCTGGGACACGTTCAAAGCAGTGTGTAGAGGGAAATTTATAGCACTAAATGCCCACAAGAGAAAGCAGGAAAGATCCAAAATTGACACCCTAACATCACAATTAAAAGAACTAGAAAAGCAAGAGCAAACACATTCAAAAGCTAGCAGAAGGCTAGAAATAACTAAAATCAGAGCAGAACTGAAGGAAATAGAGACACAAAAAACCCTTCAAAAAATTAATGAATCCAGGAGCTGGTTTTTTGAAAAGATCAACAAAATTGATGGACCACTAGCAAGACTAATAAAGAAGAAAAGAGAGAAGAATCAAATAGATGCAATAAAAAACGAAAAAGGGGATATCACCACCGATCCCACAGAAATACAATCTACCATCAGAGAATACTACAAACACCTCTATGCAAATAAACTAGAAAATCTAGAAGAAATGGATAAATTCCTCGACAAATACACCCTCCCAAGACTAAACCAGGAAGAAGTTGAATCTCTGAATAGACCAATAACAGGTTCTGAAATTGTGGCAATAATCAATAGCTTACCAACCAAAAAGAGTCCAGGACCTGATGGATTCACAGCTGAATTCTACCAGAGGTACAAGGAGGAACTGGTACCATTCCTTCTGAAACTATTCCAATCGATAGAAAAAGAGGGAATCCTCCCTAACACATTTTACGAAGCCAGCATAGTCCTGATACCAAAACCTGGCAGAGACATAACCAAAAAAGAGAATTTCAGACCAATATCCTTGATGAACATTGATGCAAAAATCCTCAATAAAATACTGGCAAACCGAATCCAGCAGCACATCAAAAAGCTTATCCACCATGATCAAGTGGGCTTCATCCCTGGGATGCAAGGCTGGTTCAACATACGCAAATCAGTAAATGTAATCCAGCATATAAACAGAACCAAAGACAAAAACCACATGATTATCTCAATAGATGCAGAAAAGGCCTTTGACAAAATTCAACAACCCTTCATGCTAAAAACTCTCAATAAATTAGGTATTGATGGGACGTATCTCAAAATAATAAGAGCTATCTACAACAAACCCACAGCCAATATCATACTGAATGGGCAAAAACTGGAAGCATTCCCTCTGAAAACTGGCACAAGACAGGGATGCCCTCTCTCACCACTCCTATTCAACATAGTGCTGGAAGTTCTGGCCAGGGCAATCAGGCAGGAGGAGGAAATAAAGGGTATTCAATTAGGAAAAGAGGAAGTCAAATTGTCCCTGTTTGCAGATGACATGATTGTATATCTAGAAAACCCCATTGTCTCAGCCCAAAATCTCCTTAAGCTGATTAGCAACTTCAGCAAAGTCTCAGGATACAAAATTAATGTACAAAAATCACAAGCATTCTTGTACACCAATAACAGACAAACAGAGAGCCAAATCATGAGTGAACTCCCATTCACAATTGCTTCAAAGAGAATAAAATACCTAGGAATCCAACTTACAAGGGATGTGAAGGACCTCTTCAAGGAGAACTACAAACCACTGCTCAATGAAATAAAAGAGGATACAAACAAATGGAAGAACATTCCATGCTCATGGGTTGGAAGAATCAATATCATGAAAATGGCCATATTGCCCAAGGTAATTTATAGATTCAATGCCATCCCCATCAAGCTACCAATGACTTTCTTTACAGAATTGGAAAAAACTACTTTAAAGTTCATATGGAACCAAAAAAGAGCCCGCATCGCCAAGTCAATCCTACGCCAAAAGAACAAAGCTGGAGGCATCACGCTACCTGACTTTAAACTCTACTACAAGGCTACAGTAACCAAAACAGCATGGTAGTGGTACCACAACAGAGACATAGATCAATGGAACAGAACAGAGCCCTCAGAAATGATGCCGCATAGCTACAACTATCTGATCTTTGACAAACCTGACAAAAACAAGAAATGGGGAAAGGATTCCCTATTTAATAAATGGTGCTGGGAAAACTGGCTAGCCATATGTAGAAAGCTGCAACTGGATCCCTTCCTTACACCTTATACAAAAATTAATTCAAGATGGATTAAAGACTTAAATGTTAGACCTAAAACCATTAAAATCCTACAAGAAAACCTAGGCAATACCATTCAGGACATAGGCGTGGGCAAGGACTTCATGTCTAAAACACCAAAAGCAATGGCAACAAAAGCCAAAATCGACAAATGGGATCTCATTAAACTAAAGAGCTTCTGCACAGCAAAAGAAACTATCATCAGAGTGAACAGGCAACCTACACAATGGGAGAAAATTTTTGCAACCTACTCATCTGACAAAGGGCTAATATCCAGAATCTACAATGAACTCAAACAAATTTACAAGAAAAAAACAAACAACCCCATCAAAAAGTGGGCAGAGGACATGAACAGACACTTCTCAAAAGAAGACATTTATGCAGCCAAAAAACACATGAAGAAATGCTCCTCATCACTGGCCATCAGAGAAATGCAAATCAAAACCACAGTGAGATACCATCTCACACCAGTTAGAATGGCCATCATTAAAAAATCAGGAAACAACAGGTGCTGGAGAGGATGTGGAGAAATAGGAACACTTTTACACTGTTGGTGGGACTGTAAACTAGTTCAACCATTGTGGAAGTCAGTGTGGCGATTCCTCAGGGATCTAGAACTAGAAATACCATTTGACCCAGCCATCCCATTACTGGGTATATACCCAAAGGACTATAAATCATGCTGCTATAAAGACACATGCACACGTATGTTTATTGCAGCACTATTCACAATAGCAAAGAGTTGGAACCAACCCAAATGTCCAACAACGATAGACTGGATTAAGAAAATGTGGCACATATACACCATGGAATACTATGCAGCCATAAAAAATGATGAGTTCGTGTCCTTTGTAGGGACATGGATGAAACTGGAAAACATCATTCTCAGTAAACTATCGCAAGGACAAAAAACCAAACACCGCATGTTCTCACTCATAGGTGGGAATTGAACAATGAGAACTCATGGACACAGGAAGGGGAACATCACGCTCCGGGGACTGTTGTGGGGTGGGGGAAGGGGGGAGGGACAGCATTAGGAGATACACCTAATGCTAAATGACGAGTTAATGGGTGCAGGAAATCAACATGGCACATGGATACATATGTAACAAACCTGCACATTGTGCACATGTACCCTAAAACCCTAAAGTATAATAATAAAAAAAAAAAAAGACTCATGCACATGTATGCTTATTGCGGCACTATTCAAAATAGCAAAGACTTGGAACCAACCCAAATGTCCATCAATGATAGACTGGATTAAGAACATGTGACACATATACATCATGGAATACTATGCAGCCATAAAAAAGGATGAGTTCATGTCCTTTGTAGGGACATGGATAAGGCTGGAAACCATCATTCTGAGCAAACTATCACAAGGACAGAAAACTAAACACCACGTATTCTCACTCATAGTTGGGAATTGAACAATGGGAACACTTGGACACAGGGTGGGGATCATCACACACCAGGGCCTGTCATGGGGTCGGGGGAGGGGGTAGGGATTGCATTAGGAGAAATACCTAATGTAAATGACTAGTTAATGGGTGCAGTACACCAACATGCCACATGTATACATATGTAACAAACCTGCATGCTTTGCACACGTACCATAGAACTTAAAGTATAATAACAAATAAATATGAAAAGAATTGACAAACTTCTGGCTGAGCTGACAGACATAAAAAGAGAGAAGTCATAGATAACTAAAAGGAGAAATGAAAGTGAGGTCATTAATACCAACCTTACAAAAATACAAAGGGTCATAACAAAATATTGCAAGCAATTGTGCACCAACAAGTTAGAAAACCTAGTTGAAATGAAACACTCCCAGAACCGTACAAATTACCTAAACTGACTCAGGAAGAAATAGAAAATCTCAACAGACCTCTAACAAGCAAAGAGATTGAATCAGTAATTAAAAAAAAAAAAACTTCCCAAAAAAGAAAATTCTAGGACCAGATAACTTCACAACTAGTCAATTACATCAAATATTTAAAAAAGAATTAACACCAATTTGTCTCATTCTCTTCCAAAAAAAATAGAAGCAGTAACACTTCTTATTCATTCTATGAAGGTAACATTACAAAGCGAAGAAAAGACATCATAAAAAATTACATATTGTACTGTATACCTTATGAATATCAATACAGAAAAATTCTCAACAAAATACTAGAAAACTGAATCTAACCGCATATCTAAAAGATAACACACTATGATAAAATGGGATTTATCTAAGGAATGCAAGTATGGTTCAACATATAAAAATCTATCAGTGTAATATATTACATTCATAGAATGAAGAAAAAAACACACTATTATGTCAATTGATGTAGATAAGGAATTTATCCAAATCCAACACCCTCAGATGAATACACTCAGAAAACTCAACATAAAATAAAACTTTCTCAACATGATGAAAGGCATTTATGAAAGTCTCACAGCTTTTGAGTGATTTTGTCACCACCAGGCCTGCCCTAAAGGAGCTCCTGAAGGAAGCACTAAACATGGAAAGGAACAATCGATATCAGCCACTGCAAAAACGTGCTAAATTGTAAAGACCATCGAGGCTAGGAAGAAACTGCATCAACTAACGAGCAAAGTAACCAACTAACATCATAATGACAGGATCAAATTCACACATAACAATATTAACTTTAAATGTAAATGGGCTAAATGCTCCAATTCAAAGACACAGACTGGCAAACTGGATAAGGAGTCAAGACCCATCAGTGTGCTGTATTCAGGAAACCCATCTCACGTGCAGAGACTCACATAGACTCAAAATAAAGGGATGCAGGAAGATCTACCAAGCAAATGGAAAACAAAAAAAGGCAGGGGTTGCAATCCTAGTCTCTGATAAAATAGACTTTAAACCAACAAAGATCAAAAGAGACAAAGAAGGCCATTACATAATGGTAAAGGGATCAATTCAACAAGAAGAGCTAACTATCCTAAATATATATGCACCCAACACAGGAGCACCCAGATTCATAAAGCAAGTCCTCAGTGACCTACAAAGGGACTTAAACTCCCACACAAAAATAATGGGAGATTTTTAACACCCCACTGTCAACATTAGACACATAAACGAGACAGAAAGTTAACAAGGATATCCAGGAATTGAACTCAGCTCTGCACAAAGTGGACCTAATAGACATCTACAGAACTCTCCACCTCAAATCAACAGAATATACATTTTTTCAGAACCACACCTATTCCAAAATTGACCACATAGTTGGAAGTAAAGCTCTCCTCAGCAAATGTAAAGGAACAGAAATTATAACAAACTGTCTCTCAGACCACAGTGCAATCAAACTAGAACTCAGGATTAAGAAACTCACTCAAAACCGCTCAACTACATGGAAACTGAACAACCTGCTCCTGAATGACTACTGGGTACATAATGAAATGAAGGCAGAAATAAAGATGTTCTTTGAAACCAACGAGAACAAAGACACAACATACCAGAATCTCTGGGACACATTCAAAGCAGTGTGTAGAGGGAAATTTATAGCACTAGATGCCCACAAGAGAAAGCAGGAAAGATCCAAAATTGACACCCTAACATCACAATTAAAAGAACTAGAAAAGCAAGAGCAAACACATTCAAAAGCTAGCAGAAGGCTAGAAATAACTAAAATCAGAGCAGAACTGAAGGAAATAGAGACACAAAAAACCCTTCAAAAAATTAATGAATCCAGGAGCTGGTTTTTTGAAAAGATCAACAAAATTGATGGACCACTAGCAAGACTAATAAAGAAGAAAAGAGAGAAGAATCAAATAGATGCAATAAAAAACGAAAAAGGGGATATCACCACCGATCCCACAGAAATACAATCTACCATCAGAGAATACTACAAACACCTCTATGCAAATAAACTAGAAAATCTAGAAGAAATGGATAAATTCCTCGACAAATACACCCTCCCAAGACTAAACCAGGAAGAAGTTGAATCTCTGAATAGACCAATAACAGGTTCTGAAATTGTGGCAATAATCAATAGCTTACCAACCAAAAAGAGTCCAGGACCTGATGGATTCACAGCTGAATTCTACCAGAGGTACAAGGAGGAACTGGTACCATTCCTTCTGAAACTATTCCAATCGATAGAAAAAGAGGGAATCCTCCCTAACACATTTTACGAAGCCAGCATAGTCCTGATACCAAAACCTGGCAGAGACATAACCAAAAAAGAGAATTTCAGACCAATATCCTTGATGAACATTGATGCAAAAATCCTCAATAAAATACTGGCAAACCGAATCCAGCAGCACATCAAAAAGCTTATCCACCATGATCAAGTGGGCTTCATCCCTGGGATGCAAGGCTGGTTCAACATACGCAAATCAATAAATGTAATCCAGCATATAAACAGAACCAAAGACAAAAACCACATGATTATCTCAATAGATGCAGAAAAGGCCTTTGACAAAATTCAACAACCCTTCATGCTAAAAACTCTCAATAAATTAGGTATTGATGGGACGTATCTCAAAATAATAAGAGCTATCTACAACAAACCCACAGCCAATATCATACTGAATGGGCAAAAACTGGAAGCATTCCCTCTGAAAACTGGCACAAGACAGGGATGCCCTCTCTCACCACTCCTATTCAACATAGTGCTGGAAGTTCTGGCCAGGGCAATCAGGCAGGAGGAGGAAATAAAGGGTATTCAATTAGGAAAAGAGGAAGCCAAATTGTCCCTGTTTGCAGATGACATGATTGTATATCTAGAAAACCCCATTGTCTCAGCCCAAAATCTCCTTAAGCTGTTCTATCATTTTTAAATAGCACTATTTAGTAAAAGAATATCTCTGATATCTGTGTTAAACCCAGTAAATTCTGTCATAGGTCAATAGCATCTGAGTGCATGATATGCTACATAAAAACAGCTTCCTCTGAAAAGAAAAGGAATAGATACGGTTTCTGTCTTCAAAAGATCATGGTTATTGTGAGTAGTTAGAATATCCAAAGAGAATAATAGATTCTGCTTTCATAGAGCAACTCATGAACCCAGGAAAATGAAAATAAATATTTACGGACTTGGGATTGGAAATTATTTCTGCTTCAACTACTCATAAAATTTGAGAGAGTTTCTTAAACTCTCTGAGCCTTGGTTTTCTAATCCATCTAATACATGCAATTAATGTCTTCACCATAAGACCCAAATGAAACACTTTATGTAAAGAATCTGGGACACTGGAAACTGAGTAAATGTACTCTTGCTTTTATATGCACGTACTATAATTTTGGAGCTTATACCTTGTAACAGAAAGTATATGACCTTTATTTAGATGGATAGGTGTTGATTTAGAACCATATTGTCCCCTGATCCTGAGAAAGCTGTGTAACCTCTTTGAACATCCTTTTCTTCATTTGATAAATCTTTATTGAGAATCTACCATATTTTAGGCACTGGATTAGGCCATGGTCTAGGCCAGCAGAGTTAAGACCAACACAGTCCCCACCCTCCAAGGGTTTACAGTATTTGTTAGCAAGAGGTATAGTCATAGACCCCTTCTGAGTGCTGAGGGATGAGACACCATATGTAGTATGATGTCTGGCACATAGTAGTTCAACTTGCACCACAATCCCAGTCCATGAATGATGAAAGAGTGCCAAATACAGGGATACTACTAGGTCTTTACTAGTTTCTTATTGCTGCTGTAACAAATGACTGTCAACTTTGTGGCTAAATAACACAAACTTACTATCTAACAGTTCTGTAGGTCATTATTTTGACACGAGACCTACTGAGATAAAATCAAGTTGTTGGAGGGCTACGTTTCTTTATGGAGACTCTATGGGAGAATTCATTTTCTTTCCTTTTCTACCTTCTAGAGGCTGCCTGCATTTGTTGGGTCATGGCCCTTCCTCTGGAGCTTCAAAGCCAGCAATGCTGCATCTCTCTGACCACAATTAGACAAGATTCCCTGCTTCCAAGGAATTGTGTGGTTAGATTGGGCCCACTGGTATAATCAAAGATAATTTACCCATGTCAAGGTTATCAACCTTAATCACATCTGCAAATCTCTTGTCATGTAAGGTAATATTCACAGTCTCCAGGGATTAGGTTGTGAACATCTTTAGGGAAGGGGGTGTCATTATCCCGCCTGTTTGGAGTAGAACACAGGCTTTCTAGCAGAACATCTGAGAAATGCACAGGAAAAGAGATGGAGAATGAGTGAATCATGCCGAGTATTTTTGGTTCCCTTGTTGAGTAGCTTCTCCTGTCCCACAGGAAACACATTAAGCCAAACAGAAGGAATGGAGGCGGTTCGACCACACATTTCCTTCTGTGGACATGGTTGTATAGTACGTGGTCCCAAAATACATCAAGTTTGTAACTCCGATTTTCCAGATTTCTTTCTGTAGTATTCACTTGATTCTGCTCATTGGCAAAAGATTGTACTATGCTTTTAAAGAATCCAACTTCTCCTCTCCCTCTTTTACCTCATTAACAAAAAAGCATTACTTTTATAATGGTGTTTTAATTTCCTTGAGTTCTCCAAGGGGAAGTAAAATTTTCTAAACACATGTAATGAGATGGTCTTAAGCCCTGCATTTTTCCAGAGTCACACTGTCTTTTAGTGTCCCAATAAAGTGGCTCCAATCCTAAATTATGTGTAGTGGGAATTCCAAGAATTTTCCTGGGATCGTCACAAGCTCCTGCAAATTCTCCTCTACCCAAATTCTCTCTCACCTTCCTCACTGAGTCAGCTGCCAAAGAAACCTTAAAAATTTCTACTGTACCATAGACTATTATCCATAACTGTAATTAAAAAAAACTATTTTTAAAAAATTAAAAATTTAAATTTAAATTTAATTTAATATTAATTTAATAGGAAATTAAAATTTAAATTTAAAATTTAAATTTAAAAATTATTTAAAAACTATTCTCAAGGGTTTCTCATCTTTCAAAATCAAATGCACCATATTAGTTTCACAGGACTGCTGCAACATATCACCAGAAACTGGTGGCATAAAACAAGAGAAATTTATTTTCTCACAGCTCTGAAGGCTAGAAATCTGGTATCAAAGTATTGGCAGGGCCATGCTCCCTCTGGCTTATGGGGGAAGGATTCTTCCTTGCCTCTTCTAGCTTCTGTGGGTCACCACAGTGATCTGTGGCATTCCTTGGTCTGTAGACACATCACTCCAATTGTCACATGATGTTCTTCCTGTGTGTCTCTGTTCTCTCTTCTCATAATGTCATCAGTTGTTAAAGTAAGACCCACCCTAATCTAAAATGACCTCATATTAATAAATTGTATCTGCAAAGACCCTATTTCCAAATAAGGTCACATTTTGAGGTTCTAAATGGACATGAATTTGGGGACCGATAATATTCAACCCAGTACAAGCACCCATTATGATTACTTAACTAAATTACAGAATACCTGTCCCCCTAAAGGGATTCTGCCTTTTTCCTAAGCTAAGTGAGAATAACACTTTTCTTCTCCCTGTGACCGTAAACACTGACTTAAAGGCTCAGTCATTCTCTAACCCAAAAGAAGTAGTATCTGTTTTACTCTTAGGAGAAAATCAACATAATTGCTCTTTAAGTTGGGCACATATAAATCAAGGGCACACCCAGTGTTCTTCGGGGGAGCCACTGTTAACTTCGGTGTTCTTTGTGGGGAATCATGTCATTGGGAGTGAGGCTTTGGGTTTTCTTGGGGAACATAAAGTTGTCATGTGTTCTACCAGAGTTATGCCTATAGGATTTGTTGCTTAAATGGGAAAAATGTATATATTCCCAGTATGAATTTAAACTGCCATGTTATTGCTTGTACTTAATGAGTTATGTGTGAGTTTCTGTGAGCAGACTAGAAGTTGAATGTAGTGATGGAGGCTGGTTTGTACCTCTTGCTGAGGACAAAATTAAAATTAACTGAGCTAGGAGCCCAACACATTCTGGGTAGTCTTTCTATCCCTGGGTATTTCAAAGCCTGGATAACCCAATGTGTTCGGAAGTTGGTCTCCTTTGTACTAGAATAATTGACTTATGAGATCCAGACAGCAAACACACTCCCACAAGTAGAGAGAGAGTTTTTTCTAAGCCACTGGGAAGACATTTACAGTGGATGCAATATATTGCCTGGGAACAGTCCTCACACTGGGATGAGTAGAAGAGTGTCTTCCCCTTCTGGGGCCATGTGGTTGGTTGTGCCTGAAGGCTGAGCAGAGGCTAGAGGCATTCCCAAAAGGGAAAAATGAGCTGGCTCCTTAAGATTGGCAGCAGATGGGAAGCAAGTCAGGGAACACCCGTCAGAGTCCCTAACGGTGGACATACACCGGAGCCAGATGTCTCTAGGTGTAGACTCACATAACAGTGTAAGTGCAAGCAATGCCACATTGCTCATCCCTCCTTTACCTCTGGATGCTCCTCATCTTATCAATTATGACCTAGTCAGAGACAGCTCTCATCACAAAGAGAACTTAGTATAAAGAATTATTACCTAGGGATTAGAGCCATGAAAAGGCAAAAAGAGAACACAAAGTCGTCATGGAGACAGCAACAGCAGGAAGCAGTGCCCACTTCTAGGACTGGAGGGACACCAAGAAGAGGTAGAATTATTAAAACATAGATGCTTAGAGGAAGGGTCCCATGTAGGTAAAACTATCAGTATCACCACTGAGGAGGGGACATCAGGCAGCTTGTGTTGGTGCCTCTGAGCTCAGAGGCGTGACCCTGTGGGGCTGCATAAAGACATCTGAGGAGGCTGCACAGGCCAGCTGGTGCTGGTGTCTGGAATGGAGCACGAAAAAGCTGGCTTTGTTACTGTTGGGAATACGGCAAACTAGATTCAGCTGCTGCTGTAGGGGCAGTCACCACTGGTGTGGAGAAGCAAGGCGGGGGAACTGCAGACAGGAACAAGGAGCAAATGAGAAAGAGCAGGCTCTTTTCCCCTCCTTCTGGTCTTCCTCTATCACCCTACTGATGGAGACCTGCAGAGCAGCTGGCAGAGCATACATGAGTCCCAGCCCCAGCCCATGAGGAAAAATACAGAAGAATGAGTGGGGAGTGAAGAGACAACATGTTCCTGGCATGTTCAACTCTCCAGCTACTCATCACCCATATACATCCTCCTGCACACACTCCCTGAATCAACTCAATACCTCTATGTCTCCAGCTAAGAAGATGCAACTGCTCTTCACATAACCCAGATAGTCTAACCTTCTCTTTAAAGAGGAAGAGACCCAAAGTCTCAAGACTCATTGTGTCTATTTCTGAGTAGTTTGAAACCTGGGTCTTGACAGCCCACGGAGCTCAAGGCAACCTCGGTGGGGGAAAAAAGCATTGTTGGTATTTGCCAGTTGGTCTCTCTGATCTTGAGAGCCTTTTATACACATTTCTAGTGTTTTTCTTGGTGATTATCTTTCTGCCTTTTATTGCATTCAGGAATCAACAGAGGAACACTGTAATTTAATACCTGTAAAAAAAAGTCTCAGGGTCCATGTCTCCTGGTAAATAAAAATGCTGGACTGAAATTTCAGGCTGTGAACTCTTCTCTCTTTTGGAGGGACTTTTAATATTAACTGATTCTTTCCTAAGGTAATCTGAGGTTCTTATGGCCCCCAAGCCTCTTGGAGTTTCAAAATGGCTCATTAAAAAAAATACGAAAAGAAGTCATTCCCTAACAGCAAATAGTTTTAAAAATTGTTTCTACATTATATGCCTTTAAAATTCTAAAATATTAACTGTAAAAGTCAGGCCGCATGCAGGTCTTACACAGCTGTGGCTCCTGTGGCCTCCTTGGAGAGGCCCTCATCTGTCTGTTCTTGAGGTGCCTGGTTTTTCAGAAGCTGCAGTCGTGGCTGGGAAATTCGTGGTCCAGATTCTTGGCCCCATCAGAACCTGGAATCCTCTCCTTTGACTTGGCCTCCCATCCCAACACTGTGGTGCAGAAGTCTTCTTGGTACTCACATCCAGCTCCAGCCTGGGTGCCATTCTCTGTAGCTTTTGGATGCACCAAGCCACTTTGCCCCAACACGGCAACCCCTCTGTCAGCTTCACAAGGCTTCACCTCTGATTCTCCCTGCTCAGGTCCCCAGGGTCTTCCTGGATTCTGACCATGCCATGTGGGAACCAATGGGCCATGGAAGTGCTAACTTAAGTTTTCTTCCCCTTCTTTGCCTAATCAGAGGACTTAAAACCCCAGGTGGAACACAGGACCAGTGATATGGTTCAGCTCTGTGTCCCCACCCAAATCTCACCTTGAATTGTAGTCCCCATAATCCCCATGTGTCAAGGGCAGGAAGAGCTGGAGGTAATCAGATCATTAGGGTGATTTCCCCCATGCTGTTCTTGTGATAGTGAGTCTCAAGAGATCTGATAGTTTTATAAGCATCTAGCATTTCTCCTGCTTGCACTCACTCCACCCTGCCACCCTGTAAAGAAGCTGCCCATTTCTCCTTTGCCTTCCAACATGATTGTAAGTTTCCTGAGGCCTCCCCAGCCATGTGGAATGGTAAGTCAATTAAACTTTCCTTTATAAATTATCCAGTCCCAGGTATTTCTTTACAGCAGTATGAGAATGGACTAATACAGTAAATTGGTACCACAGAGAGTGCGATGATACCCAAAAGTTTGGAAGCAACTTTGGAACTGGGTAGCAGGCAGAGGTTAGAACAGTTTAGAGGGCTCAGAAGAAGATAGGAAAATGTGGGAAAGTGTGGAACTTCGTAGAGACTCACTGAATGGCTTTGACCAAAATGCTGATAGTGATATGGATAATGAAGTTCAGGCTGAGTTGGTCTGAGATGGAGATGAGGAACTTGTTGGGAACTGGAGTAAAGGTCACTCTTGCTATGCAAAGAGACTGGCAACATTTTGCCCCTGCCCTAGAGAACTGTGGAACTTTGAACTTGAGAAAGATGATTTAGGGTATCTGGTGGAAGAAATTTCTAAGCAGTAAAGCATTCAAGAAGAAGCAGAGCATAAAAGTTTGGAAAATTTGCAGCCTAAGGATGTGATAGAAAAGAAAATCCCATTTTTCTGGGGAGAAATTCAAGCCAGCTGCAGAAATTTGCATAAATAACAAGGAGCCAATTGTTGATCACCAAGACAATGGGAAAATATCTCCAGGGCATGTCAGAGACCTTCATGGCAGCCTCTCCCATCACAGGCCTGGAGGCCTAGGAGGGAGAAATGGTTTCCCAGTCCAGACCCAGGGCCCCCCCACTGCTCTATGCAGCCTGGAGACATTGTGCCCAGCATGCCAGCTGCTTCAGCTCCAGCCTTGGCTAAAAGGGGCCAAGGTACAGCTCAGCCCATGGCTTCAGAGGGTGTAAGCCACAAGTCTTCTTAGCTTCCACGTGGTGTTGGGCCTGCGGGCACACAGAAGACAAGAATTGAGGTTTAGGAACCTCCCCCTAGATTTCAGAGGATGTATGGAAAGGCCTGGATGTCCAGGCAGAGTTTGCTGCAAGAGTAGAACTCTCATGGAGAACCTCTGCCAGGGCAGTATGGATGGGAAATGTGGGGTTAAAGTCTCCACTGTGGCACTGCCTAGTGGAGCTGTGAGAAGAGAGCCACCATCCTCCAGACCTCAGAATGGCAGATCCACTTACAGCTTGCACTGTGAACCTGGTAAAGCCACAGACACTCAAGGCCAGCCGTGAAAGCAGCCAGGAGGGGCACTGTACCCTGCAAAGCCACAGGGGCAAAGATGCCCAAGGCTATGGGAGCCCACCTCTTGCATCACCATGACCTGGATGTGAGACATGAAGTCAAAGGAGATCATTTTGGAATTTTAAGGTTTAATGACTGCCCTATTGCATTTTGGACTTGCATGTGGCCTGTAGCCCCTTTGTTTTGGTCAATTTCTCCCATTTAGAATGAGTGTACCTACCCAATTCCTGCATCCCCATTGTATCTAGGAAGTATCTAACTTGCTTTTGATTTTACAGGCTCATAGGCAGAAGGGACTTGCCTTGTCTCAGATGAGACTTTGGACTTGGACTTTTGGGTTAATGCTGGAATGAGTTAAGACTTTGTGTGACTGTTGGAAAGGCTTGATTGTGTTTTGAAATGTGAGGTCATGAGATTTGGGAGGCGCCAGGGGTGGAATGATATGTTTTGGCTCTGTGTCCCCACCCAAATCTCACCTTGAATTATAATCCACATAATCCCCATGTGTCGAGGGTGGAACCAAGCAGAGATAATTGAAACATGGGGGCAGTTTCCCCCATGCTGTCCTCATGATAGTGAGTGAGTCTCATGAGATCTGATGGTTTGATAAGTGTCTGGCATTTCCTTTGCTTGTTCTCACTCTGTCTTGCCACCCTGTGAAGAAGGTGCCTATTTCTCCTTTGCCTTCCACCATGATTGTAAGTTTCCTGAGGCATCCCCAGCAATGCAAAACTGTGACTCAATTAAACCTCTTTCCTTTATGAATTAGCCAGTCTTGGTATTTCTTCATAGCAGCATGAGAACAGACTAATACAGCTAGTGTCCCTCTACCTCTACATTTCCCCTTACCCAGGTTGGAGAGGATCAGGATGTACGTCTCACCATCTTCCTCATCACTACTCTCCTCCTCACAGTTCCCTGGGGCTTTCATTTCCACTTCCTGTCATCCAGTACTTCCTTTTCATCAAAGCCTCTTTCCTGAGAGGGCATCTCCACCTCCCCCTTCCCCTAGCAATTTTTGTAAAATGGCTACTGTGTAACATACAAGGGATAGAAATAAAAATCATGTTTTTTTGTATACTTTCAAATTATTATTCTATCGAAAGCATGAAGATGACAATAAATCTTGGACAGAACACCCTATTTTACTACAGGAAGAATTATTTATCCCTCTCAATACTTTTACTTTGATAAATATAACATTTCTTAGCATGCTACCACAAACACACATTGACCCCTAACACATTCACCACTGCCCTCGACCAGGCAGTGCTACAGGAGCTGCATCTGTGCAGCCACTTCAGGTGGTGCTGCAGTCCCCAGCAGCTGGGCTGTCTCCACCTGCTCACCCCCTCCTCAGAGGACCCCCTGCTGTGCTGTCCTCAGCGATGCAGGCACAGAGCCCAGTGGTGGTCAAGCCAGTCATGTTCCCAGAGTGATGGCTCATCGCCATGTTGGGGAAATAGTAAACAATAGAGCCTGCAGAGTAGTACACTGAAGTGTTTGCAGATATTTTCAGGTGTCCCCAAAGCCCAGAGCATCAAATGGTTCTAAAAGTCAGCATTTCATGAGTACAATTAAATCAGTCTGATGTTCAACTATGCCTTCTTTCATTTTGTCACTAGGTGGCACAGGAAATGACCACCACCCCTCAATAATTCTGAATTTTCAGCTGACTCATGTTCCATTTTCCCAGACTACAATTTTGTAATGTATTTTTCACAAGACTAAAACTGAACAAAACATTCACCCTCCCTTTCTCTAGCCATGTGCAGGTCTGTAGAATGTTCCCAGGATCACCCTGCTGGGCATCACTGCCGTCTCCCGTCATTCACCCTGAGAAGCATCCCCCTGTGGCACCAGGTTCAGTCATTTATATTTTCTCCCACACAGGCCCCCGTGCCCTGAGCCTGCCTGCCTTTTACTGTAATTATATATAAAAAAGCACCTAGTCGAAGATTTTTTTTTTGAGACAGAGTCTCACTCTGTCACCCAGGCTGGAGTGCAGTGGCACGATCTCAGCTTAGTGCAACCTCCACCTCTCAGGTTCAAGCAACTCTCATGTCTCAGCCCTGGAGTAGCTGGGACCACAGGCATGTGCCACTATGCTCAGCTAATTTTTGTATGTTTTTAGTACAGACAGGGTTTTGCTATGTTGGCCAGGCTGATCTGGAACTCCTGGCCTCAAACACTCCACCCACCTCAGCCTCCTAAAACTCTGGGATTACAGGCATGAGCCACCATACCTGGCCTCAAAGACTTTTAACCTGCAATTTCCTTATTCTTAACTCCAGGTATTAATAGCTTATAACATAGGATATGGGGATGGAAAAAGTATAGACTTTGGGATAAGGCAGACCTGAGTTTAAATTCTGACTTCACTCTTTTCCAGCTGTGCAACCTTGGGCAAGTCACTTAACTTCTCGCCCTCTTAGGTTTCTCAGCTATAAAAAGCAATGTGGGGAGATAGAACTCTTCCTGTAGAGGGGCTGGAACCTCACTGAGGCTGGGGGTATCCCACAAGAATGAGAGAAGGCCACTGTGGCCCAAATGAGCCTGATCATTTGTAAATAGGGCTGGGGATGTTAATGAGGAGGAAGGAGCTGAAATCTCCCATGAGAAGGAGATGTGACATAAGGACTGTGTGGTTTGACTGGTGGGACTGCAAGGTGGAAGGGAGGTTGGGAGAGGAGCAGCCATATGTGTAGTCTTGCCTAAAGGCCAGGTCTGCAAGGCCCTAGTGTAGGGTGAGGGAGGGGAGAAGCCCCCTCTGTTCTCCCAAACTGCCCTATTATAGCTTCTTTACAACACTTCAGTTCACAAAGTCACACAACTGCAGCATGAAACACTTGGTTTCTCTGAGGAAATCATGCAAAGGGAGAAGTAGTGGGTAAAGAAATATCAATTCATGGAGCCTCCAGCAAAGACAGGGGTCTGTGATTCTCTGCCCCACCACACTAAGAGCTATGAGGTGGAGTCACCATCTTATCAGCAGTGGAGAGATCTGTGGACCTGCGGAGATAGAAAACATCTCCCATGATGTGAGAAAATAAAACTGAATGATCATTGTCCCCAACAAATTGGTAATGGAACATTTTCACAGGCAGAAACATAGGCTCCTCCTACACCTGAGCTGTAGGATGAAAAATGTGGGGATGGGAGGAGTGGAGAGCTCTGTGTGATCACAGGCCCAGCTCAGGATTAATTTTATCCAGTTCGTTCCTCAACCCCTAGTGAACTAACGAATCTAAGCAATAACCATCAGTGACTCCCCAGATCACATAAATAGAGATTCCAGGTAGCAGGGCTCCCCCAAGGGATTGGATACCAACACATATGAAGTAGTCCTGCCTAAATCAATTGAATGTAAATCTGGTTGAGTCTTTAGAACCAGCTGCCAATTTACAAAGAAATACGGGGAACAGAGTAACATGTTAAAGGACACCACGGGGAGGCAATCAGTGAAATCCAGATTGTGGAAAATTCTACCAGTTTATTTAATAAAATAAATGGCAAGGAAAAGGTATGGAGGGGGATCCTGTAGAATAAGATACTCTAAATTTATATCAACTAACATGCAAAGCTTATTTGGATTCCAATTCAAACAACAAACAGAGAAACGGTTAACCATATGACACTTAGGAAATTAGTGGAAATTTGAACACTGACCAGATATTTGATGACATTAAGAAATTATTGTAAATATTTTAGGTGTGATAATTGTATAGTAGTTATGCTTATTAAAATGGTTCTGTTTATTCAGAGATATTGTATAGTAGAGAATCTAACTTTGCCCTAAGAGGGGGTCTGGCTTTTGCCTCCAAGCTTCTGGGAGGTAATCTAAACCCTTGGAATGTCATGCCTAATAGGAGGGTCTTAGTTTGAGATTGGGGTTGACCACCCAGAAAGTCTAAATTTGTGATTTATGGTGGGGGCTTTGAGTCACATGATATCAATTTGATCTTTGGAGGGGCTGAGTCTGAGGTCAGCCACATGGGCATTTGACCATGGAACCCCAGTAAAGAAGGTGGACACTAAAGCTCAGGTGAGCTTCTCAGGTTGTCAATACTCTGTGCATATTGTCACACATTGTATTAGTACGCTTGGGCTTCTGTATAAAATATCAGATTGGGTAGTGTATACAATGGAAATTTATTTCTCATGGTTCTGGAGGCTGGAAGTTTGATATCAGGGTGCCAGCATGATCTGGTTCTGGTGAGGGCTCTCTTTCTGACTTGCAGACAGCTGCTTTCTTACTGAGTTTCACATTGTGGAGAGAGAGTGGCTCTGGTCTCTTCCTCTTCTTATGGAGACACTAATATCATTGAGGATTCACCCTCATGACCTCACCTAACTTAATTTTCTCCCAAAGTCCTTACCTCCTAACCTCCTAAAATCATCATATTAGGGGTTAGTGCTTCAACATATGCATTGAGAAGGAGAACAAACATTCAGTCCACAGCACAACCAATACCAGGAAAGTAGTGCTGCCCATGACTCCATGGGGAGAAGACAACAGAAGCTCTATGGTTGAAACACTCCCACACCACGCCCTAGGTGCTCCTTCCCTTGGTTGAATTTAATCTGCATCCTTTGCCTGTAACAAACAATAACCATTAGCATAATAGCTATCATTGAGTTCTTTGAGTCCTTCTAATGAATTATCTAACCTGAGGGTGGTTTGTGGAGCACCCCTGCATCTCTAATTTTGCAGTAGGTGTCAGAAGTGAGAGTAATCTTGTGTGTATTGTGTGACCTCAAACACTACAGATACACACTGAACTATTTATAAGTGAGATGAATTGATGGGATGCCTGGAGTATACAGAAGGGGGTGTAGAAAGAGCAGAATTATTCATGGATTGGAAGCCATTGTATGTTCAAGATTCTCTATAATAAAAAGTTAAAACATTTTAGCTAGTCTGCTCAGGCAAACCTCCCTGATTCAGATGAAAGAGATTCACCTTCCCATTAGCACTTCTTCATTAGGACTCCTGGGCCCCACTGCCTTGTCTTGAGTTTAGAGGTGGAGACAGGGCCATGTGGCCTAAGTTAGGTGGGCACTGAGAAGAACTTCAGGCAGAGCAGTCATCAGTCCCTATCAGCAGTGCTTGGCCAGCTGTTGCTGAAGGAAAGTCCTTGCTGGACACCTAAGGACAGATGACAAAGCCACGATGCAGTTGATGGATGTTGCCTGTTGAATGCAGTCAGGCATATGTGGTTACTGAGGTGACAGCACCAGAATCCTGGTGCTTAAACAAGCTCCCCTGTGGGTGACTGTGCATCAGGGTGCTTCACTCTGACCAGTACCTGCCCCTCCTCGCTCTGCTTGGGAATTGCACAATGTGAGCCTTGCAAGGAGACAGCACTTGTCTCCACTAGAAAAATTATAGAAGACCAGATGCCCACTGTCTCCAGTGAGTGGAATGTGGGCTTGACCTCAGAAAAGCCCCTCCTAGAATCTGAAACTAGTGGATCAGGAGGCAGGGATTGTTTAGAATCTATTCTGCAAGCAGGGGAGAGGATAGTGTTCAACATGATTATAACGCTAGTGGCAGTTCCAGATAAGAGCTCCAGCATCCAGAGCCTCAGAGTGGTTGGCCAGGGTGATGCTAGTCTCGGTGTTCAGGTTTGGAGATGGCAGTGGACTTGACATCAACTCCTGCATCCAGGGATCACACATGACAATGTGACAGTGTCAGCTTGTACATCCAGTCTCTAGTGGCAAGAGTGGCAGTGTTGCCTAAAGCATTCAAGATCTAGAGTGGCCATGGCTTTGGTGTCATCTGTAGCATTCGAGGTCTATGGTGGTTGTGGCTGTGGTATCATCTGCACATTCAAGGTCTAGGGTGACCTTGCTGTGGTGTCATCTGCTGCATTCATGACCCACATCTCCTAACCTGGCTACTCCTTCATGATGACCTTGTTTACTCTTCTAACCTGCTCATTTCCTTAAACTTCTTCCTATTTTTTTGATCATGGTTCCATAGCTTTTCTCTTGATTGTATCAGCTATCTTCCATCCAGTCAATACATTCCTCTACTGCTTAATTTAACTGAACGTATTTTCTGTTTGTAACCAAGACTCTGAGCCAGTTACATGGCCCTTTGCTCACATTTCTCTCATTCCTGGCCCTGAAGTCTTGTCTGTCTTCCCTGGGTCCTCTGACCTCATGATTGTCTCTCTCCCCCTCCATCTCTCTTCACCAAGTCTATCCAACAGAGTCTTTGGTAGTCTGGACAGAAGTCCTGTGTCCTCTAAGCCTCAAACACTTCAGGATGCTACTTTGTAAAAACATAGAGACTATTGAAACTAATCATAAAACTCCCCTTTCTCTGCTTTAAAGCTATCAAAAAATAGCTCCAAGTACAAAATAAAGTGGATGCTTAAATGTGGTGGATCAGAGAGGAGGAAAAAATATCTGGAAGAAAATATTTGTTCTATAGAAAGACTTGTACATAAATGCTCATAGCAGTTTTATTCATAGTAGCCCCAAACTATAAACAACCTAAGTGTCCATTAACAGAGGAATGGATAAACAAACTGTGTTCGTAGGACAGAATACTATGCAACAACAATAATGATGGAATTATTGCTACACACAACATAATGCTGAAGGAAAAGTATACACAAAAGAGTACACAATTATGATTCTAGTTACATCAAGTTCTGAAACAGGCAAAATTAAATGATGTTAATATAAATCAGCAAGTGGTTCTTTGTGGCCTTGGAGGGGTCAGAATTAATTGGGAAGAGGTCCAAAGAAACTTTTCTGGTGATGAAAATGTTCATTATCTTGATAGGGGTGGGAGTTACACAGGTATATACATTAGGCAAAGCTCAAGGCCTGCAGGTTGCATTTAATATAAATTACATAGGAGGCTGAGGCAGGAGAATCACTTGAACCCAGGAGGTGGAGGTTGCAGTGAGCCAAGATCATGCCACTGCACTCCAGCCTGGGCGACAGGAAGACTCCATTGCAAATATATATGCATGCATGTATATATATAAAACATCTCAACAGCTTAAAAGCCAAGGGAGAGTGAAAGGAGTAGAAACCTCTTCCAAACTTGGCTTCTCACTGCATTGGCTTCTTGTCAAATCTACCCATTTATTGTTAGTTTGATTTCAAAATAAAACGCATTCTCCAAGGACTTCTAGGTCTCCAAGTACAGGCAGAGTGTGTCCCAGAGGCCAAAAGTCCATTCTCCAACAGAGACATGAGGACTGGCTGTTGGAGGCAAATGCACCCTGGGTATGCACAAAAATGGTGATAAAATCCTAGGGGCCATGGTGAAGTACTGACAGCAGCATCTGCTACAGTGACTCCTCAGATATCCCCTGCCACCAACGCCTACTCTGTAGGTCTGTTGTGAAGATTCCAACCACTGATGTAAAGCTCCCAGCATGTGGCAGAGTCTCTGTAAGTGACTGTCGCATAATTGTTTTTCAGAGGCCGACCTGAAACCCTTAAGGAGCAACAGAGAGGGAAGGAGGGAGAGAGAGATAGAAGGAGAGTAGGAGAAAAGAAGAAAAGGAAAATAAACTAAACAAGAAGTCCCCAAACCTGAAAGACAGAACTACCACAACTGAATGCCAATATTGAGTACATACAATCCCAAGCCAGGATGTCACTGCAAAGCACAAAAGAGTCTTGCTGCCTCTGCACATGACTTGACTGAAACAAACATCATTTGGAGACAGGCACCATATGTGCACACCTGCACACACACACAGACACACATACACACCACACACACACATGTTCATTTACTGGTAGCCTAGTTTAAAACTAGTGCAGCCGGGTGAAGCCTTCCCTGGTGACCGTCTTGGAGGCTCATCTCGAGGTTAAACCTTGCACATGCTTCAATGCACAAGCAGCACTGGGAGAATCGAGGTAGGAGGATTCCCTGGGGTTGTTACTGCTACTTGTTCAATGGACAAGTTCTATTTTCAGAAGAAAGCAGAAGGTGCTGGTTAAAGGCTATTATATACTGCAAATCATGAGAATTACCCCCACATTCCCCACGGAGGCTGAGTTCTGTTCTCTAGCTTAATGAAAGCTTTAGCCACTTTTGGGTGAACTACTAAACACCATACAATGGGATGGGGAGAGAGAGTGGGTTCCCCTCATTGGTGGAATTTTAAAACAATAAAATCTCTCTGGAAGCATTTCAGTGTGATTGGGAAAGGGAAAATACACTGAGTAACCTCCCAAGTGTCTTACTGTTCCTAAATGAATGCCCTCTGAGATACATTGCTCAAAGGACAATCCTATAATGCCCTACAGATAAGCCTAAGATTTGATTTTCCTGTGGAAGTGCTTTTGTGCCTTAAACACACACATTTTTAAGAATCTCCAGCTTGTATATGCCCTATCCACATCCTGTCTTTGTAAGGATTCTTGCTCCCAGGCCCTGGGTGGGTCAGTAGACCTCCTAACACACCTTCCCTCCACCCCACTTGGATTGGTATGGACACACAAGGTGTGGGGATGATCCACTGGAGTGAGGAAGCCTGGATGCCAGGTCGAGGCATGAGGAGGTGAATTAATTTTCTGGCTATAGAATGGATTCAATTTACACCTGAACCAAAGCAACTCTGCCAGTGCTCACCACCATCCTGGTCCACCCCAAGACTCCTGTGTGAATGTATGAAATTCAACTTGGCGAGAAGGCAGAGCCCTAGCTGGGGAGGGTAACTGACACATGGCAAGGGAGTGGGGGTGGGGGAGAATTAGACATTTTGGCCTCTCTCCACTTAGATCATGTGAGCTGCACCTGCAGTCAGGAGGGTGTGCTCAGGTCTAGTTCTCTACCTTCTCTCTGAGTTTGTTGAACAAAGGGTTGGGCACACTACTCAGGGTCATATAAATGCTTCCATCAGCAGAAGATCAAGGATCTCCATGCCCTTAACATACTTTGCCATCTTAAATAAACAACACAGAAACAAAGTGGTTTTACTTTAGCTCTCATGACCACATGTCTTTGTCTTCAACTGAAAAGCTGGTACGAATAGTCTAAAGCAAACAGACATGTTAAAGAAAGGCAGGCTCTTGTTGGCATTCACAGTGGAAAACTCCCCACAGGTCTTCCTGATGGCAGAGATGTCTGTGTGCCAGGTCAGCTGGTGTCCAGCTGGTGAGGGTACTGGCAGTGCCAGCAGGAGGCTGGCTGTCTGGCTCAGCAGGGTGTCTCATCTCCCTTCTCTGTCCCTAGGCCAGAGTGAATTTATCTTCTCTGAAAGATCAGTTATCCCTAGTTCAAGTTCTGATTCTCTTCAAAAGAAGGGGATAAGACAGGTTGCAGTTAAAGGGAAAAGAAAAAAGGAAAAGCAGGGAATTTTTTTTTCATAGCCCAAAATGTGAAACCTAAAAATCAAAGAAATTTTAAAAAGGGAAACAATGGCAATGTAAGATGCTAACAAAGGGGTAAGCTGGATAGTGAGGGACATATGGGAACTTATCTCTATTGCATTTCTGCACATTTAAAATTGTTTCAAAGCAAGATGGCAGAATAGGAGATTTCAAAGCTCATCCCTTCATAGAAAATCAATTTGAAACACTACCCACACACACAAAACAATCTTCACTAGAACTAAAGAATTCAGGTAAAAGATTATAGCACCTGGATAGTGCACAGAAATAGGAAAAGATACATTGAAGAGGGTAGGAAGGACAATTTCATATTAACTAAACAATGCCTTCCCCAAGCCTGCCCAGTGCTGACAGAGACACCTTCACTGAGCTCAGAGAAGTGGTGAGCACCCAATTTCACCATGGACCCCAGCATCAGGCCTTTCCCAGTGAATCCAGCCCTGACAGACCCAGACTCCAGGCCATCTCCTAAGCACCCAGGTTCCATGGCCCCCAGCACCAGGCCAGCCCCTGTGATCCCTGCAACTCCACTCCTGAAAACACTCCTGAACAGCCAATGAGTCAAAGATGAATTCAAAGGAAAATAAAGAAATATCTTGAAACAAATGAAAATAAAAACAAAACTTACCAAAATTTATGGGCTATAGCAAAAGTAGCTCTAAGAGGGAATTTTATGGCAATAAACTTCTACATTAAGAAAAAAGGAAGATCTCAAATAAACAACCAAATTTTACCCCACAAGAAACTAGAAATAGCAGAACAAACTAAGCCCAAAGTTAGAGGAAGGAAGCAAACCATGAAAATAAGCGCAGAAATCAATGAAATAGAGACCAGAAAAACAATGAAAAAGATCAATGGAAATAAGTGGGTTTTTTTTAAAGATAAAGGTGACAAGCTTTTAGTTAGACTAACTAAGAAAAAGAGAGAAGATTCCAATAAGTAAAATTATAAGTGAAAGCGAAAACATTACAATTGATACCATGGAAATACAAAGGGTCATAAGAAATTACTATGAACCATTATATGCCGACCAATAGTATGACCTAGAAGAAATGGATAATTTCCTAGAAACATACAACCTACCAATACTGAATCTTGAAGAAATAAATGATCTGAAGAGACTATTAACAAGTAAGAAGATTAAATCGGTAATCAAAAGCCGCCCAACAAAGAAAAGCTCAGGACCTGATGACTTTACTTGTAAATTCTATCAGGTCCTGAGCTAAAATAAAACTTAATGCCAATTCTTCTCAAACTCTTTCAAAAACTTGAAGAGGAGAGAACACTTCCAATCTCGGTTTACAAAGTCAGCATTACGCTGATACCAAAGCCAGACAAGGATACTACAAGAAACCAAAATTATAGGCAAATACCCCTGATGAACATACATGCAAAAATCCTTAACAGAATGCTAGCAAACCAAATTCAATAGCACATTAAAAGGATCATACACTAAGGTCAAGTGGGATTTATTCCTGACACACAGTGTTGGTTCAACATATACAAGTCAATAAATGTGATACATCACATTATAGAATGAAGACTAAAAATAATATCATCTCAATAGACACAGAAAAAGCATTTGACAAAATTCAACTCTCAAAAAATTAGGTCCAAAAGGAATATACTTCAGCATAATAAAGGTGATAAATGAATAGCTCACAGCTAACATCATACTCAACAACAACAAAAAAAAGTTGAAAGTTTTTTTCTCCAAGATTAGGAACAAGACAAGGATGCCCACTCTCGCCTCTTCTATTCACCATAGTAATGGAAGTCCTAGCCAGAGTGATTCAGTAAGAAAGAGAAATAAAAAGCATCCAAATTGGAAAGGAAGAAGTAAAATTGTCTCTGGTTGCAGATGACATGATCTTATATATAGAAAACCCTAAAGACTGCCGAAAAAACTATTAAAATTAATAAATGAATTCCGTAAAGTTGCAGGATGCAAAAATCAACATCCAAAATCAGCTGCATTTCTATACACGAATAACAAATTATCAGAAAAAGAAGTTAAGGAAGCAATCCCATTTACAATGGCATCAAAGAAAATAAAATACTTAAAAATGAATGTATTCAAGGGGATTAATGATTTGTACATTAAAGTCAGAACTTTTACTTTGGGTTATTATGCTATTAAAGTATATTGTTTATTAATTGCCTCATTTACATATTAAAGCTTTGACTTTGTAAGAAAATTGCTTTTTTTCGAAACTGAAAAAATAGGTCTCAGCTTTGTTTTTTGGACTGTGAAAAAAAGGTGTGCTTTGGTAGATGTTACTACCATAACATCTTAAGATAATTCAAGGATGAATTATTATTTAAACTTTTCTTATTTTTGTATTTTATCACGTATGCTTCTAGTAGCAACAGCACAGAGTTGTAACTGAAGTAGATTCTGGAGAAAGAGCATTAATATATAGCTTTTACTGTTTCATATACCAAATTTTTAAAAATTCTGTATCTAATTACCTATAATGAGATACCATTACCAAAATAATAAAAATCAGTTTTATTTTTTTAAGAAAGGAAATTGAAGAAAACACAAGTAAATGGAAAGATATACTCATGGGTTGGAAGAGTTAATATTGTCAAAATGTTCATACTACCCACAGCAATCTACAAACTCAATGTAATCCCTATAAAAATTCCAATGCTATTTTTCCCAGAAACAGAATAAACAACTGTCAAATTCATATTGAACTAGAGAACACCTTGAATAGCCAAAGCAATCTTGAGCAAGAACAAAACTGAAGGTATCAGACTTCCTGATTTCATACTATAAAACAAAGCTATGGTAATCAAGACAGCATGGCATTTTAAAAAGACATATAGCCCATTGGAACACAATAGAGAGCCTGGAAATAAGCCCATACATTTAGGGCCAATTGATCTTCAACAGAGGTGCCAAGAATAAACAATGGAGAAAGGACAGTCTCTTCTATAAGTAGTGTTAGGAAAACTGGATATCTTCGTGGAGAAGAATAAAATTTGACTCTTATATAATGCCATATGTGAAAATCAACTCAAACTTGATTAAATATTTAAATATAAGACACGGTCCTGTAAAACTTCTAGAAGGACACACAGGGAAGAAGTTTCTTGACACTGGTCTGGGCAATGATTTTTTAGATATGACCCCAAAAGCACAGACAACAAAAACAAAAGTAGACAAATGACATTACATAAAACTAAAAATTTCTGCACAGCAAAGGAAACAATCAACAAAGTGAAGAGATGATCTATGAAACTGAATATTTGCAAATCATACATCTGATAAGGGGTTAATATCCAAAATATATAAGGAAATCATACGACCCAATAGCAAAACAAAAACAAAAAACATAACCTGATTGAGAACTAGAAAAGACTTAAATTGTCATTTTTACACAAAAGACATGCAAATGGCTACATGAGGTATATGAAAAGGTACTCAACATCATTAGTCATTGGAGAAAGGCAAAGCAAAACCGTGATGAGATATCACCTTGCACCTGCTAGAATGACTATTATCAAAAAGTCTAAAGATAAGAAACTTTGGCAAAAACGTGGAGAAAGGGGAATCCTTATTCACTGTTGGAGGAAATGTAGATTGGTGTAGCCATTATGGAAAATAGTATGGAGCTTAAAAATTAAAAATAGTATTACCATATGATCCAGCAATCCCACTTGTGAGTATATCTCCAAAGGTAATGAAATCAGCATCTCAGAGAGATATCTGTACACCCATGTTCATTGCAGCATTATGCACAATGGCTAAAATGTGAAATCAACCCAAGCATCCAGGTGAAAGATTACAGCACCTGGGTAATGCAAAGAAATAAGAAGAGACACATTGAAGACGGTAGGATGGACAATTTTACATTAACTGAGTCACAACTTCCCCAGTCCCACCCAGTGCTGACAGAGATGGCTTCACTGAGCTCAGTAAAGTGGTGAATAAATGAATGAATTTTTAAAAAGAAAATGTAAGGTATATTCACATACACACACACACACACACACATATATGCACAATGAAATATTATCCAGCTTTCAAAAGAAGGAAATCTTCTCATTTGTGACAACATGGATCAACTTGGGGGCCATTATGCTAACTGAAATAAGCCAGGCATAGAAAGCTGAATACAGCATGATCTCACATGTAGAATCTAAAAACTGTCTAGCTCCTGGAAGCACAGAGTGGAATGGTGGTTGCCAGGGGCTGGGGAATAGGGAAATGAGGAAATGTTGTTCAAAGGGCACAAAGTTTCAGTTTTGCAGGATGCATAAGTTCTGGAAATTTAATGTACAGCATGATGACTAGAGTTAATGATACTGTACTGTGCACTTAAAATTTACTAAGAGAATAGGTTTTAAATGTTCCTAACACAAAACAAAAATGGTAACTATGTTAGTCAATAGATATGTTAATTAACTTGATTGTGGTAATTATATCACTAATATGTATATTAAAACATCATGTTGTACACCATAAATGTATATATAATTTTATTTGCCTTGATAAAGCTGGAGAAAATACATTATTCCAAAATAAAATGATCATCAATAAATAAAAGTTGCTATGGACTGAATATTTTTGTCCTCCCAAAATTCACAGCTGAATCACTAATTCCCAGTGTGATCATATTAGGAGATGGACATTTGGGAGGTAATTAGGTCAAGAGGGTGGCATCTTCATGATGGAATCAGTGCCTTTATAAGAGGAGATAGAAGAGAGCCCTCGCCACTCTACCTCTCCCATGTGGGCACTCAGTGAGAAGAAGGCTGTCTACAAGCCTCACCAGGAACTGAATCTGTCAGCACCTTGGTCTTGGAGTTCCCAGCCTTTAGAACTGTAAGAAAGAAGTTTCTGTTGTTTATAAGCCACCCAGTCCACGGCATTTTGTTATAGCAGCCCCAACTGACCGAGACAAAAGTGGAACAGATAAATCACACACCATGACAATTAAGAGGCTTTGGGGTCAGACTCACTGGGTTGGGGCCCCTCCACCCACGACTGGCTCCATGACCTGGATGAGAGAACTCACCCTTTCTGGGATCCGAGCCCCTCAGCACAGATGGTGCTTTCTGTGGGGGGTGCAGGGGAGCTTGTGCAGAGTCCCTGAGATCACAGTGCCTGGCACAGAGTCGGTGCTCAGGAAAAGTCAGCTATTATCACCAATACTAAAAGTCAGGGGCTGTGAGGCCATCAGCCTCAGGAGTCACACAGAGCCTGCCTTCCGACATCACCATGCTACAATGAGGACTCATCAACAAATGGAGCTAAACCTGGCCCTATGGAGGGAGCAGAGCCCCCCAACTCCACATTCCTCAATACTCTCAGGATTCATCTAATCCTGAAACTGGAGGTGTCTCCTACCATGCCTGTGCCCAGAAATTAGACTGGATTTTTTGAAGTGTAGAATTAGAAGTAGATATATAATCCACAAAGAACTTATAAAACTGCAAATCTTCACTCTAAAAGAATCTCATACATTGATAACTCTATAATTTACTATATGCAAAATGAAAGCTGAGTTAAGCAATGTCTAAAGTTGTATGGACCCCTGAATGTGTTTCTCTTTTAAAACACAACAACTTTGGGAGGCCGAGGCGGGCGGATCACCTGAGGTCAGGAGTTTGAGACCATCCTGGCCAACATGGCGAAACCTAGTCTCTACTAAAAATACAAAAATTAGCTGGGCACAGTGGCGGGCACCTGTAATCCCAGCTACTCGGGAGGCTGAGGAGGGAGAATCGCTTGACCCTGGGAGGCAGAGTGAGTTAGCCAAGATCGTGCCACTGCACTCCAGCCTGGGCGACAGAGCCAGACTGTCTCAAAGAAAACACACACACACACACACACACACACACACCCCAACTATGAAGCTCTGCTTAAGAAAATACCGGTGGCTGAGGGGGGCAGATCACGAGGTCAGGAGATCGAGACCATCCTGGCTAATATGGTGAAACCCCGTCTCTACTAAAAATACAAAAAATTAGCAAGGCGTGGTGGCGGACACCTGTAGTTCCAGCTACTTGGGAGGCTGAGGCAGGAGAATGGCTCGAACCCAGGAGGTGGAACTTGCAGTGAGCCAAGATTGCCCCACTGTGCTCCAGCCTGGGTGACAGAGCAAGACTCCATCTCAAAAAAAAAAAAAAAAAAAAAAAAAAAAAAAAGAAAATACTGGTTTTTCTTTTTCTTTTAAGAACACTCTTTAGATTCTCTTCATAATTTATCAGAGCCCAGAACTGGAATGTCTCCCTACTTCCTTTCTTTGAATCCAAATTACCTTTCCCTCCATACACCCTGAATAGCCAATCAGGGAGCAAGTTCATTTAAAATTTAAGTTCATTTAAAAATTTAAAATATGTGTTCAAAAATCTAGTTTATATTAACATATGATATATATATATATATAAAATTGTAGTAATATAACTTATATTCTATATATTGGGTTTAAATCAATTCTCTCTTCTAAATAAGTGCCCTAATTCATGACAGGATGGTTCCTTTATGTTAAAACTTGGAAATAAAGATGCAAAAAGTGAGTGAAGAAATAATCTGTACAATAAACCCCCATGACATGACACAAGTTTACCTATACAACCAACCTGCACATACATCCCTGACCTGAAAATAAAAAGTTTTAAAAAGAGAGATGAAATGCAAAAAAAAAAAAAAAAAAAAAGTGCTGAGTTTCTCTGGATAACAAAGTGTGAGGAAATTTTTGAGTGGTTGGTCAGGGGAGGGCTGGGCATAGAAGATGAGGGAAGTAGTTGGAAGCTGGACCCCACACCAGGAGAAATAGTCAGGGATTCATGTAACAAAACATGACATTGAGTCTTCAGTTTTTGTTACCATTTTTCTGTCCTCATGGTAGGGCAGCATTTGACTCAGGCCTAAACAGATAGAGCATTTGTTTCTTCTCTCACCCGACAATAAATCCGAAGTTGGCAATTCAGGCATGATCTGGCTATTCTATAATGTAATGGAGAACAAAGAGTCTTTCTGTTTTCCTCAGCATGTGCCTTTTTCCATTATGGTCACAAGATGGCTGCTGTTTCTCCAAGCATCACGTTTATCTTCCAGATAGGAATAAGACAACATAGCAAAGGAGAAAGGAGGTATTGTCTGTATTAGGAAAGCAAAGTCTTACCCTGTTAGACAAAATCATGTCACACTCCTAGCTACAAGAAAGTCTGCAGGAGTGACTATTTTTAACTAAGCCTGTAGCCATCACAAACAACATTGGGGTTCTGTAACTGACAAAAAAGGAGAAGTGGCAGTTGAATAGGAATAAAGTGAATCTGCCACAGTGCTACTGCAGCATGGACCCCCTAAACCACTAAGAACCTTCCGTAAATTCTGCATCCAAAAACCCTGTATGACTGGTAGAGTGTTGGAAACTGATATAAAAGGATTGAGCCCCTTGTCAACATTGATGTATAGCCAATGAAGGAAGGTAAGCTATAACTGGGCTCAAAATTCCTTCTGAAGCAAGAGCATAGAGGCAGATGCGAAGATAAAACCACAAAGTTTCGGGGAGGAGATGAACAGGAAGCCATGTTTGTTGGTCATGAATCTGTTGTTATCATTGATGGAGATGATTGATAAATACATAGATAGATAGATAGATAGATAGATAGATAGATAGATAGATAGACAGACAGACAGACAGACAGACAGACAGGTGATAGATTAGATAGGATGGATAGATGACAGATTAGATAGATAGATAGATATAGATAGATAGATAGATAGATAGAGATGATAGATTAGATAGGATGGATAGACAGATGATAGATGAGATAGATAGATAGGTAGATATAGATAGATGAAGATGGAATGGATAGATAGATGATAGGATGGATAGATAGATAAATGGATAGATAAAGAGATAGATAGATGACAGATACATAGATAATATCTACTCGGCACATACTGCATTCTTGGCAGTGCTCTATGTGCTTTTTCTGTTTTATCCTAATTAATCTTTCCAAGCAATAAAAAAGAAATGAAAATTATTCCAATTTTACTAATAAATGCATGGCAGCTGAGAAAAGTTATTTCCTTGGCTTAATAACCTACAAGTTCTCCGCCCTGTTTGCACATGCACTGCCCAAGCACAAGCTATAATTATCTGCCTGTCTTGTCTGTCCTTGCCCTGTGGGAACGCCATGCCTTCCTCCACCAGCCAGCAGGTAGCCCTAGCATGTTGTACTTTGACTTCAGCTGACGTTCTTTTTGAATCATCAAAGAGGCCAACTTCCCTTTTTCCCTCTGAGCATTTAATCTCTAATGAACTTAACCTCACCATAGGGTGGTTTGCTCACATACTTATTTATCTTTAGAATTGCCTCCACCAGGATGGGAAGAGGACCAGGCCAGAGAACTTAAGTGTGCCAGCTCCCAGCTATGTCTTCTCTCTGTATCTGACACTCCAAAATATTATATTAGGATCCCATAACAATTCGTTCTAGCTGATTGGCAATATTCTTAGGTAATTGGTCAGTGTTTTCTGAAGTACACAGTCCTGACCAATCTAGAATCTAAGAAACTAAAAGGCCCAGAAAAGCCATAAAGGATGAAATTACTGCCAACCACTCAGTGGCCGATAAGAGGAGAGTATCAAATCCCACCATGGGGAGCCTGATCTGGCACTTAGAATGAATTGCTGAATCATAGAACCAGTGTCCTTCATCAGCCAACGAGAATGGGCCGCCAATCAACCTTGTGCATAGTCAGCTTCATGGGACAAGATGGTGGAGTTTCACTCCAGCTCCACATCAAGTTGGCTGGGTGACCTTCGGCCTCAATTTCCTCAACCATAAAATAAACAATTTGTGATTCTAGTTCTAAAAGTCTTTGTTTCTTCTCCAGCAACTAAGGTCCAGAATTCTGTTGCTACCTGCTTGACACCAATAAATGAATATTTATGTGCCTGGTAGACTGATGTTGCTAGCAAATAGTGGTCACAGGTCTCCAAGAAGTTAGCAATTCCATTTTGGGGAAGATAATCCCCAGCCGGGGTGTCAAAAATAAAGGACAAATTGTCAACAAATAACTCAGCCTGAGGTATTTCAAACACATCATAAAACGATTTGTGAGGGATTTTATAGGCTTGTCGGGTTGATGGAATTTTGCCTTGTATGCAGAAGAACTCAAACGCATCATAAAAAATTTTAAAAACCTTGCCAAACTCATAAATAAACATCTCTGAGTTCTGATATCATGTTTTCATGGTACATTCTTCAATTCCTCTGGCCATACTGCATTAATGTTGAAACCTGGATTTCACATCTTTTGTTTTGAATATTCACAGAGTCATCAGGTAGGGTCAGCCTTTTAAATGAACACTCAAGCATTTGACGGGAGACAGGATTACACCAAGCCCAGTCACAGGATTTCCCTTATCGACGTACTACATCCCCATTCCTGCTCCCTTCCCGCCACAGTCCCAGCCCCACCAGGACAGAATCATCAGTAAGATTGCTGGGGTGGTGCTTAACAAGAAAAGCAGAATGCTATGGCAGTGGATGTTGTTGGTACCTGGCCCATATCCCCTCAACACTCATCACGCTTGTGTGAGTCAACCCGGTGCCTTCCAATGGCAAGTGCTGTGTGGTTTTGGCAACATAAAGAGTTTCTCAGGTCCCTGGAGCCTGCTCGGCCTGGGCATGGAGGCTGGAAGTGCCAAAGAGTTGGCACACTCTGGGATCATCCTCAAACCAATAGCAGATGGGAGTGGCGGAGAAATACCCCCAGCTTCCTTGCTCCTCAGGGATAATAACGCTGCAGTGTGTCCCTCTTTCTCTCAGAGGTCCCAGTAGGATGAAGCCCCAGATGCCCAGTAGCAGCTTTCTTCCACTCTCTGTCTCATTTCCCTGCTCTCAGATTGGTGCTTCCTGGGATCACTTGTCAAATAAAGAGAGTACAACCTAAGAAAGCCACTCAATGTAATGAGACAGGTAATCACGTCTTTCCATGGTCACATATGCAGGCAGGGACACCTGTGCATTTACACACATCCTTTCCACACAGGATTTAAGGGAGCCAAAAATTACTTCTTGAGCCTTTTATACATGCTTAGTGCAGTGGGATCTAAAAGCAAAAGGAAATTACAGCCTTGCATTACATTTTAGGGGTTTTTTCTAGTAAAATTTATTTATTTTTCTTGTTGTAAAAGTGATAGATGCTTATTGCAGAAAACTTAGAAGTTATAGCTGGAAAAATAGGATAACATTTACATCATCAATAACCTTGCCACTCAGGCGGTATCACTGCTGATATTTTGGTAAGCACTTTTCCAAATACAAGGATGAATATGTGTTTGTGTGCTCAAAAACAGAATCATAATGTGTATACTGCTTGGAATTTACTTTTTCCATTTAGCAATGTCTTAAACATCTTGCCACATAAATATTCTGCTACAACTTCATTTAATGATGAGATAGTGTCCCTTGCACAGTTATGTCATTATTGAATTAATTGCCCATCACTGAACACTCAAGCTAACATTTAATGTTTAAAGCACCGCCACAGACATGGGTTCTTTTGATCCTCCCAACAAGAAGTTGTTGGAGAAGGTGGTCAAACAGGAATTGTTTGCCAGATGGGCCACCAGAGGCCCATCTCATAAAGGAGACAATATTCAAACACCTGAAGCACCACAAGGACAATTAAGTGTTAAACTCTGTGGAAATGAACACTAGTTGTATTAAAGATGCCAATTTTTTCTTTGTCCTGCCAACATGCCTTTAACGAGGGCTCCATTCATGCACCCTGGAGGAATGGGCATCATAGGATGTCACCCTACCTTGTTTGTAAAAATATAAATCTTTTATTGTTACAATAAGATAATCAACTGAACCTCTTTTTATAGCTCCATTAAATGGGTGTAATTCTGCATTTTTTAATAAATTCATAGATCTTTAGAGTAGGAAGACTACTTCTGCTTCTAGAAAGAGGTTTTTGAACTCTGTTTCTGAACTATATATATATATATACTACCTATATATATATACTACCTATATATATACTACCTATATATATATACACTACCTATATATATATATACTACCTATATATGTATTTTTATTTTATATATAGAGAGAAAATTATATAAATAAATATATACATACAGAGAGAGAGATAAATGGGGTTTCACCATATTGCTCAGGCTGGTCTCAAGCTCCTGAGCTCAAGAGATCCGCCTGCCTCAGTCTCTCAAAGTGCTGGGATTATAGGCATGAGCCACCATGCCCGGCCTGACCCTGTCTCATCTTTTCGGTCACAGGTGGTTGGGCCATTGGTGGACACGAGGCCCAAGGAGAGTTCACCCATTGGTTAGCTAGACCTATGGTTCATGTGTCATGGTTCAAAAGGGTGAATGGGTCTACCAAAGTCTTCTTGGGCCAGGAATTAGAACTAAGAGACAGAGAGGGAAGGTTTGGGTCAGCTGTGCGTGCCAGTGGGCATAGAAAGTGGAGGACAGGAGAGCCATTTCGGGCCATTTTGCACACCAAAGGATGAAAAGCTCAGAGGATGCAGGTTGGGGAGGAAAGATTGGATAAAAATAACAGAGAAAAGCAAAGAAGGAGATGGACAGCAACAAAGAGAATGATTGTGCTAGCTGGAGATGCAGCTGAGGCCAGCCCCATTCTTGGAACTGACCAATTTATCCTATCCAGAAGCCTAGTTATTCAGTCATTCTAGACCTTTCTCTATTCTTGAGTAAATCTCCCATATACTACTTTCATTTGGTTTTCCTAACTTGAACTCCTCTGTCAGTCAATACTTTACAAATAAAAGATTCCCAACTTGGATTGGGAATCCAAGCCTACAGTAATTGGTCAGTCCTATTAAAGGCTACAGAAATGTATAGCTTCTGTACAGGCTATAGAAATGTATAGATTCTGTACAGGCTATAGAAATGTAAAGGCTACAGAAATGTATATATCCTGTACAAGCTATAGAAATGTAAAGGCTACAGAAATGTATAAATAAGAGGGCTTGGTATATGCCAAAATCATCAGAGGAATATTATCAGAGGAAGCAAGAAGTGTCCAGGCCTTAGAAGATGTGTGAGATTTGGATGATGGTGGTGAGAGGAAGATGATGGAAGATTGGGGAGTAAGCCTGGCAAGTCTGAGGGAAGATCCTGATGAATTCCCATATCAAGTCCTTTTCTGAAGAGAAAGGGGAATCGACACTCAAGAAGGAAAGCCTCAAGGATGACCAAGAGAGCTTTCATGTCATCAGATAATTCCTAAAGAGTGGCCACAGAACATGAGGAAATGAAATGCCCAAGGAAGCACCCAATAGTAACACTATCAGCTCTCCTGGATCACTAGCTAAGGCCTGGAGGTCACTGGCCTCTCTGAAGTTAGGTAAGGAGTAGCAGAGGAAGTGAGGTGGTGGGAGAAAAGAATAGGGTATAGGCTGGGTGCAGTGGCTCACTCCTGTAATCCCAGGACTTTGGGAGACAGAGGCGGGTGGATCACTTGAGGTCAGGAGTTTGAGACCAGCCTGGCCAATATGGTGAAACCCCGTCTCTACTAAAAATACAAAAATTAGCCGGGTGTGGTGGTGCATGCTTGTAGTCCCAGCTACTCGGGAGGCCGAGGCAGGAGAATCGCTTGGAGGCAGGATAATCGCTTGAACCCAGGAGTCAGAGGTTGCCATGAGCCAAGATCATGTCACTGCACTCCAGCCTGGGTGACAGAGTAAGACTCTGTTTCAAAAAAAAAAAAAGCAAGCATGGGGATATAATACATTAAGTCTGAGCCATACGGGGAAACCTGGGACTCTATGGTGCTACAGTGTACCCCTCCCCCTGGCCTCAGTTTCCTTCCCTGTAGAATAGAGTCAGTGCTATTTCTCTTACACCATGTGCAGGTCAACTGGAGTTCCTTCACTACTTACATATCAGCCCTGTTAAAACCTCATCCTGATACCGAGAAAAAGCTTCCCAGAATTGCTGAGGAATCAAAGGGAGGTCAGAGAGGGCAGTACCACTTTGTCCTCAGAAGCATTCGAAAGTCAAGGACTCAAAAATTTCTGGGTAGCAATAATGTCACAATAAAAAACTTCCAGTGTACAGGCAAAGAAGTTCATGATGCTTGTGAACACATTGGTAGGAAAAACGATGAGTTATTTAAATCCCTTCCATGTGGGTATTGTTAAGTATCTAAGAATGTAAGGCATCTGCTCTCCAAGAGATTGAAAACATGTGCTTTCATCTACTGCCAATCAATCAATCATACATTAGACTTTGTTTCCAGTACCAGCTTTGCCACTGTGAACATATTCCCATACAATACTATAACATGCCACAATACAACACAGCATTCCCCTCCAGGGTGAGGGGAGATGAGGGAGTGGTAAAGGTGCCTCCCAAGACCAACCTCACGTTTCTCCTAGTCTGCCTCTGAGTGCTGTGCTGGACCCTGGTGCAACTTGAAAGAAGATGAGTTAACTTGTTGGAGGAAACCCATTTCCCATCCTCAAGCTTCCCTGGGGCACTTCACTCACGGGACCACAGCAGGCAGTATAGGAGAGAACCGCACCCTCTCATTCCCCTCTATTGCTCTTCTGCAATACAACTCCACCGTTAATAAAGCAACACTATATTTTACTCCCTCTATTGTGTTCCATTCAAACTCCTTACTATCAGGCCCCAGGTGACCTAGCTTTCTCTCCTCCCCCCTTCTGGGACCTCTGCCATGTTCAGGTGGCCACACAGTTCCTCAAACACATTACTTTAGTCTGTTTTCATGCTGCTGATAAAGACATACCCGAGATTGAAAAGAAAAAGAGGTTTAATAGACTCACAGTTCCACAAGACTGGGGAGGCCTCACAATCATGGAAGGTGGAAGGCAGAAGATGGAAAACAGGAGGCGGAAGGTAGAAGGCGGAAGGCACGTCTTACACCACAGCAGACAAGAGAGAATGTACCAGCAGGGGAAAGCCCAGATGCTTATAAAACCATCAAGTCTCGTGAGAACTCATTCACTACCACGAGAACAGTGTGGGGGAAACCGCCCCTACAACGCAATGATCTCCACCTGGCCCTTGACACATGGAGACCTTGTCAAGGTAATAATCTTACTTTATTACAATTCAAGATGAGATTTGGGTAGGGATACATAACCAAACCGTATCACACATGGAGCTCATTTCTGCCTCTGAGATGGTGCACTCGTTGTTCCAAGATCTTCACGGGATCTTGCACAGTCCGTTGTATAACACAAGCTACCTGTTTCTAAAAATCACCATGCTATGCAAAATTATGCAATTAAAAATGACAGGACTCATGAGGAAAATGGGGGTAGGGGCCCAGCATTCAAAAATGTATGTGACACATTAAAAAAAAAAAAAGATGGGAACCTAATAAAAATGGTAGCAGTATTTTATTCAGGTGAATGGATAAGAAATAGATAAATATGATGATAAATATGTCACGTGGCCTTGAAAAAGGCCTTAAACTTTCTTGTGGAAGTGGACATCTGAGAGGTTGCAGCTTGTGAATTATTATGAATGCAACAGGAGGAGGTGATCCGAAGTTAGGCAAAAGCCATTTCACTAGAGGCACAGGTGTGTCTCATAACACTTGTGGTGAGCTGAGGTCACAGGTAGATGTTTGAGGCCCTGCATGTGTCTTTTGTGTATTCCTAAACAGCTCAGTTCAGCTGGGTGCAGTTTTCTGTTTACCTAGTGTTTTTACAGATGAAATCATGCATAAGCAAATGCAAAACTTGTTTCCTAACATAGCAATCTCCTTGGAACAAATTCACATTTTCAAAACAAGCATGAGAGCAGAACTGACTGTAATTCAGATTTCAGCTGCTACCTCTTTAGACAGGACTCACTTGGCACCAGTCAAGAGTGGCCTCTCTTCCACCACCACCGGGCTCCAACTCAATGCCCTGTTTTATTTTCCTCTTAAGAGTTATCTTTATCTGAAATTATTTTGCATATGTACATGTTTGGAATTCACTCTCCTTAGCCTCTAAGCTCCATGAAAGGAGAGATGTTATCCCCTTATTCGGCACCCATGTCCCCAGCATTCAGCCTAGTGTTTTGCACAGGGTACGTATAAATAATAAATGTTTTTAGAATTAATTTGGCTCCTAGTGTTTGTCATCACCTGTTAGAACTCCTCGTGGGCAGGGGTGGTTTGCAGGCCCCACCATCCCACCTTTACCTGAGACCTTCAAAAAATATCAGTGAGAAAATATTCATTCTTTTTTACCTTCAAATTTGTCCCAGTTACTATTGCTGCATAACAGATTACCTCCAAATATAGAGGCCTAGACAATCATATTATTATATTCTCCAGTTCATGAGTTGGGAATTTGAACAGGGAAGGCACAGTGGGAATGGCTTGTTTCCCATTCTGTGACTGGGCCTTCAATTGGAAGACTTGAAGACTAGGAGTGACCCCACGGCCGGGGCTAGAATCATCTAAGGCCAGTTCACTCCCAGGACTGGAGCCTGGTCAGGGCTGGCTCAGAGTGTAGGACTGACCACCAGAGTGCCTGTCTGTGGCTGCGATGTGCATCTGGGCTTCCTCACAGTGTGGTGGCCTCAGAGTAGTTGACTTCTTCTATGGCATGGTGGCGCTCCAAGCAGTAGTGTTCGCCCCAGTGCACAAACATGTGTCATCCGTTATGACCCAGCCTAAGAATCTACAGAGTCATTCCTACCAATCAAACTGTCACAAGCTGTGGCATAGTTTCTAAAGTGCCACCCCAAGGTTCTCCACTCTAATCCATAGAACCTGTGAGTGTCCATGATTATGTGCTGTTCTATAGCACAAGTGACCTTAAGATCAGAAGATTATCTAGGTGAGCATGATCTAATCACATGGGTCCTTCAAAGCAGAGAGCCTTCTCTCACTGTTGGAAAAAGAGGTAGTCATGGAAATGTGAAGAACAAGGGAGATTCAATGCACAATTGCCGGCTTGAAGATGGATGAAGCCACATGAAAAAAAGAATGCTGTGGTCTTTGGAATCTGAGAGAGGTCTCCAGCTCACAGCCAGTAAGAAGACAGTAACCCCATTGCTGCAAGCACAAGGAACTGAATTCTACAAAAGCCTGAATACAGATCAGAAATCCAAACTGATTGGATTTCTTGGAAGCAGATTTCTCCCCAGAGCCTTCAGACAAGAATTCTTTCTGGCCAACATCTTGATTTTAGCCCTGTGATGCACCCTGAGCAGAAAATCTGGCCAGGCAGTGCTGGACTTCAGACTTACAGACCTAAGACCTACCAAATGGGTATCGTTTTAAGTTGCTGAATTGATGGTAATTTGTTTCATAGCAATAGAAAGAAAACTCACCCAGGAGCCTACTGAGATTCAAGGGCAGGAAACATAGATCCCCATCTCTCAATGGGAGGAGTGGCAATTAATTTTGTAGCCCTTTTGCAAAACTACCACAAGGTAATTTTCAGAAGTCTCTGCCCCTTATTTTAATCAATCTATAAGATAACAGCCGTCTAGTAACTTCAGGAAACCAGGCCTGAACTCAGCTATCTGTATCACCAGAGGAGCGCCCAGGCAATGGCGCTCCTTTCCCCATCACCTCACAGGCAATACAGCTGAGGACCACAGCACCTGCTTGGCACCTAGTGCCAGCCCTGGACGTTCCTCTGCCAACTGGCAGGACTCACTGCAACTATTTATAAAAACCAAACACAGGGACTTGGAGAGTCATCCAACATTATCTAAACTAGCTGTAGGATATATTCTATAAAAAAGAAAAATCTCAGAGATGCTAAAGTTATGATTTTCACCAAAGCAGTATAAATGCCAAGGTCGCAGCAGATCTTCAGGTAATTTTGGGTGGCAGACATAGGAGGAATAAGAGATATAAGTAAAAGAACATATCATATATAAAGTTATTATCATAACTTTGCTAAATGAGGATACAGTGACAACTTGGTGAGAGCCAGAGGCCAGAAAATCAGAACTTCAGGAATATTGCTTCCACTGCCTGAAATAGGCAGAAATGCTACGTGCTCCAGAGACAGGCACTGCCCAGTTGAACTTTATGTTATGATGGCATGTTCCATATCTGCACTGTCCAATGTGGTAGGCACTGGCCACAGGTGACTGCTGAGGACTTAAAAAGTGGCTAGTGCTACTCAGGAACGGAATGTTGAATTATACTTAAATTTAAATAGCTATGTGTGGCTAGTGACCACAGTATCAGAGAAGACATACCTAGACTTTTTTCAATGTAATATTTTAATTAGGCAACCCAGTTCTAGGCCTGGCAAGCACTAGGTAAGGTAGACTAAGAAATCGAAGTGGACCTGTTTTCAATGTTGGGGTGAACAACATCCCTTAGCATCCTATTATCTTGCTTGAAGAACTAACTGAGGAGACCTGGATATCAATTACAAACACTTAGAGCACATATCACTGGTAAATTCTCCCAATCACCTTCCCACTAGGAGTTACAGGTTAACTTTTCAAGGGATAGCAGTCTAGAAATTATCTAAAGCAACTGCTACCTGAAACTTGTGTTTCTTTTCTTAATAAGGCAAAAAAGGTGAAGGGAAGTTCATTTGCATATTTGTAGCCAACAATATAAAATCTTAGACTGTGGGAGCTTATTTGGAAGATCCAGAAGCAGTAGGAGGGGTCAACTTGACCAAAACTCACAATAGTTTCTCTGAAACTTGTCCCTGTGTCCAGAGATGGTGTTTTCCTTCTGTGTAGTAATACCTTCCTCTCTCCCCACCCACTGGCTTCTGAATTCTTAATGCATAAAAGTATCTCATAAACCGTTAATCTCACAAGGAGAAAATAGAAGATAAAGTATTATCCTTGGTCTGGGGGTTGGTGGAGCTTTCTTTCCAAGTCGGTAGTAAAATGGTGGGCCACTTCCTAACTCAAGCAGTTTCTAGTCATCTGTGGTGCATACATCAGTCACAAAAGATATGGCTGAGGATTTCATGTAAGCCATGGTTCACACGCCTTCCCAATATGGGAGGAATATTCCCACAGAACCAAGTGCCAAGAAGGCTAATAGTTGACCGTTTTGTACAAACATCCCTAAAGTCTTAAAACAGGGGGTATTGAAGATAATCTGTGCAAAGTTGACTGTCCCCCTCCCCCCACACAAACACACCAATAAATTTGGCAGCTGAGACATAATACAGAGTTGTTATTCTGAGACCACACGAAAGACTTTTATGGGAACATAAGCGTCGGGGATCACATTTCCACTCAAGCAGCCAGCAAAGCGGCTTTGCTTCTCATCAAAGAGTTACGCTGAAGGAGATACCTGGCAGTCAATTTCAAGCTAGGCCTCCGGGGAACTCCAGTTAGACTAGGCATTCAGCTACTAAAACAAAATAATAGGACTCATATTAAAAAGGGTAAGTTAATGAGTAGGATTGTCTCAATTTTAGGGTTTTCTCTTAGAAATGTTTCTTAAATGTGTGATATATGTCATGTTTATTTAAACCAGAATCTAATATAAGATGGCATTGGATTCAGCACCAAAGAGTAAAGTAATAGTTCAACATGTTATAGTGAGCCACGAAGACTGCTAGTTTCCTAGTGCCATGCCCCTTGATAGGTCCGAGAACCAGTGACTTGATGTAAACACAGTGCCCACATGTCATATCCCTCCTCAGCAGTTAAACACCCAGAAATAGCTCATTCACTCTGGTGGGCATGTCACTCGTCCAACAGGTGCCTGGCCCACGGGTGCTGATGTGGCCTCACCTCCTACAGAGATTTTGGTCATAAGATGAGAATATTGGTTTCAGTAAGTGAGATATAATTGGAAAAGGCTCTTCTAAGAAGGAAAGATCAGAATTCTAGGCCTAACTCTGCCTGTAACCAGTGGAAGAGATTTAGACAAATCTAACCATGCTTCATCTTCATCACCATTATTACTACTATTTTAAAATGTAAACTTCTGCAATGGAAAATAACACTGAGTAGAGAAAATACAATCTGGAAAGGAAAAATCTGCACCCACATACAGACTTCTATGTATTTTTTAATGGTTAATGGTCTTAATGCAAATATTTTTCATGAGTTTGCTTCTGTTAGAACTAGAAAAGTAAACTTATGATAAATTCTGACTTTGGTATAAATGAAACATTTAAACTTAAAATAATGTCAAGTTTTAATATACCTACTTTCAATTTTTTATATTTTTCAAGTGCTTTAATGTTCTAGAAAAATACTAATGTTCTAGAAAAAAAAAATAGGAGTGCAGATTTTCCTTTTGCCTCAGGCTCCAAATGTCTCAACATGGCACTGCCAGATCCTGTCTTTATTGAAAATTTTGATATTTTGTTGGCCACAAGTTTTTTTGCATTAGATTTTGTTTTAACAAATATTTAAAATACTGTATTAAAATATGACTTATCTCAATTACTGAGTTTTTTGGCTACTTCTCAATTCTGTGCCCAAAACAAGTGCTCGTAGTCTCAGCCATGACAGCTTAGTCTCGGCCCTGCTGCAGGAGGACAGGGAAGACATAATGGAACATTTCCAGAATCCGTGAAGAAAATCAAGAATGGAGAATAAATTCCAAGCAGGATTAATAACAAGAAAATCAGTGGCTGGGCGTGGTGGTTCATGCCTGTAATCCCTGCACTTTGGGAGGCCGAGATGGGTGGATCATGAGGTCAGGAGATCCAGACCATCCTGGCCAACATGGTGAAATCCCATCTCTACTAAAAATACAAAAATTAGCTTGGTGTGGTGGTGCGTGTCTGTAATCCTAGCTACTCAGGAGGCTGAGGCAGGAGAATCGTTTGAACCCAGGAGGCAGAGGTTGCAGTGAGCTGAGATCACACCACCGCACTCCAGCCTCTGGCGACAGAGCTAGACTCTGCCTCAAAAAAAATAAAAAATAAAAATAAATAAAACAAACAAAGCGCTGCAGAACCATCAAAGGCATACACAAGAAAATAAACCATTCAGGAAGGAAAGACAAATCACATGTAAGCTGAAGTTTAATTTCACATCATCAACTATATAATAATAAAAAAAAACTTTTCCATGTGCCTAGAAAAAATAAACTTCTACCTAAAATTATATGTATAGTGAAGCAATTGTTCAAGAATAAGGTCCAAATAAAAACATTTTCAGGACCACGGGCACACAGTAGTAAACATTCACTAAAAGAAACTCTGAAGGGTATACTTTACGCAGAAGATTCCAGAAGGAAGTTCTAGAGTATAAAAAGGAATAGTGGACAAATGTGATGAAAACGTGGGCAAGTAAAATCAAACATTGCATGAAATAATGTTTTTTTCCAAATCTCCAATTTTGGAGGACTAAAAATCAAGACTGAATTAAAATACTAGAAATTAAGTGCATCTAAGAGAGAATGGGATAAGCAGGGTTAACATGTTTAAAGTCTAGTGTTGCTCCAGAAGAAGTAAAGATATTGATTAATTTCAGACATTTTAAAGTTCATTAAGTATGTTAATTAGCATTTCTATGGTGCACACTAAAATGAGAAGAAATAGAGTGCAAAAATTCCAAAGCAATTGAAGGAATTTTTAAAAAGACAAAGAAAAGCAATCCAGGAAAAAATGCAAGAAAGATCAAGAAAGAAAGACTGGACAAACAGAATCCATAACATTAGGTGGTAGATGGCATTGGCAACAACAGATAACCACACAGCCACACAAATGAATGAACTGCGGCCACTCAAACAAAATGGGAGAATCTCAAAACCAATGCTGAGGGGAAAAGTAAGACTCGAAGAATACATAGGGTATGAATCAAATGTTAAAGTTAGAAAGCATGCCTCTCCTCTGTACACAGCACGACCTCATAGACGATATTCCGCCTATTGCAGTCAGCCCTCCAGGGGTACGGTTAGGATGCATTGGCACCGAACTGAACAGAACTGAACATGCTAATGAGGAACACATACATATGTAAACAAACTATAAATAAAAGCAAGATCACAATAAACACAAAGTCCAAGACAGTAGTTAACTCTGGGTGGAAGTAGATCCCGGGGATCACATCGAGGAGTGGAGGCCCACCGGGGCTGCCATGGAAATGGTAATTTTCCAATTCTGAATCTGGGTGGTGCATATAGGATCTCATGCATTTGTCATTCTTCTTATTGTAAAAATTATTTTGCATTTATTTACATTTAAAATTTAAAAATTAAGAAAGACATGGGCATTGAACAACCGGGGCTCCCAAGCCCCTCCTTGTAACTAGGTTCAGAGGCCTAAATTTAGAAATGTGTTCTTCCCAAGGACACCCAGGGAATGAAGAATCACCACAATCAGGACTCAGGGACCCTAGTTCCCAGAACGTTATGTGATGATACACAGTGCTCCACGGCAGATCCTAAATGCCTGCCAAGTGTTTGTGCAGGTGTGTGAGGCCAATTAAAATCAAAAGTGTTGAAATCATATTTTTAATACCTAAAACCTTATTATATTTGAGTTAAAATAGTTGGGATTCCCTATTCAGGTTTTTAAACATCTCAGAGCTGCAAAATTCTCTACTAAATGTTGGTGGAATCATCTCACTCCTTATAATAATGAAGCCTGGTGTGCACTGGTGAGAGAGTAGCAGAGGAAGAAGAAATGCGGAGGGTATTGACCAGTGTGGGGATCATCTAAGGCATTATGTGGACCAAGAGAGGGGAGCTCCCCTCCTCTGTACACAGCACAACCTCATGGACTGCCGTCCGCTTGTTGCAGGATCAGCCCTCCACGAGTATGGTTAGGATGCGTTGGCGTTAATCCTCCACATTACAATGACTTCAGGCCCATGCTTGCTAGCTCTGCAGAAAATCTAACCTTTCTCCAGAACTTCCCTCTCCAGAACTTTTTAGAATTCTTAGTGGCATTCACACATCTCTCAGAATAGGCACCCTTCCCCCACAAAATCTGATGCAGGGCAGAAGAAGCTGCCGCTGCAGGCACCCCAGCTGCTTCCCCTCAGCGTTCCCCATGTTCATGCACACTTAGCAGCAGCAGGTGACTCTGCCTGGGGGTCCTCTGGCCCCAGAGTCTGCTGAAGCCTGAGCATGCTGCAAAACAACAGTCTTGACAATAGTGACTACACAAAAATTTTGATCTCATGGGTCATCTCATGTTAAACCTCACAATAACAAGATGAGGTGGGTTCTATTATATTCCCAATTGACAGATGGAAAAACTGAGGCTCATAAAGGTTAAGTAAATGGCTAAAGCCCATGAGGGGTGATGCTAGAGCTGCAACCCAGACCCACTGAATCTGGAGGCCCAGCTCTTAAGCATGAGGCTGAAGAAAATCTTCCAGATCTAAATGTGTGATTCCTTTAGAAGTGCCATGTTAAACCACCTGCCAGGTGCTGCAGCCCTGTGAAACTTGCAGAGGATTTGAGATAACTTCTGAGCAAACCAGTCCAAACTTGGTCCAATCTTTCGTATATTCTAGCACAATGAGAAGCTCTTCAGAACTCTCTTCTTGTTAAGGTAGAATGAGAAGAGATTAGGATTTTGGATAAAGCACCAGTGTTTTGATTCTGGCTCTGCCACATCCCAGGTGCCCCCAAATGTGCAAGAGGCACAACCTACCCAAAGCTCAGTTTCCTCACCTGTGCAATGGGGTCAAAGACACCTACAAAATAGGGTGGTTGTGAGTATGCAAATGATCAATCAGATGAGGAGATATTAAACAATAAAGCACTCTATGAACAATAATGTTTTATAGTATGATTCCTTAAGAACCATTTTGTAATATGAAAGTCTAAAATGCAAGCAAGCTTTGGAGTAAACCAAACATCACTGGGAGGACTCAGGAGACCTTGGGAAATAACTTTACCACTGAGCCTGCATTTTCATCTGAGGAAACTCCCAGCCCCTATTAAGTGAGATGATGTGTGTAAAGGCATGTGGCACAGTTGACACATAGTTAGTCCCAAGTGAAAGGTAATGTTAGTAGCAGTACCAGTAGGATGAGGATTTTCTCCACAATGGAACACCCAGACCATCCTGTGTACCTCTGTGGCTTTATACACAAGTTCGATGACTGGCATTTAGAGGCATTATATAAGTACGATTTCTAGCATCCAGGCACCCAGAGTGATACTCTGGGTAAATGAGAAAAGCCAACTTTCTCTCTCCCATGCTCATGCTGCTGCCCTGGAAGTCTGTGCTCCCAACCCGAGTGGTAGTGTCCATTCCTGTCCACCCCACCCCACCATCCAGCCTGGTAATAGCCCAATAACTTCATCATCACACATCTCAATAAATGCTTTTAAAAAATTATACCATGAAGAAATAATAATTCCCTCCAGCTTGCCCATGACTCTGAATCCTGAGGACATAGCAACTTTAGCTCCAGCAGCCTGGCCCAGGCTGACATCTGCATCTGTATGTATACAGCCACTTGCAGAGTTCCATTAGCTGTTGGTATATTGCAAAGCATTGCATGCCATTCTATCTCCCCACCTTAATAATGCTTCATCCCGGACGTGCTGTGAATAAATCAAGTCTCGCTCTTTCATTGTCCAGGTGAATTAATTTAAAGCGGTGCCTACTGATGCATAAATCTGATCTGTAACAATTATTTTTGCATAACCCTGCAGGCTTTAACCTGATGGAGGTGGGTAAAGAGCAGGTAATGCACAGCTATCATGCTGATGAGTACTCAGCTGAATACAGGGGACTTCTGAAGAGCTCTGAAGTGTTCTGTCTGAGCAGCTGTCTCTTCTCTGATACTCTGCTGTGATGCTATGGCCACTTTGGTCTCTCCAGACTTCCAGCCTCATCTCCTCGATTCTGGGAGTCTAACCGGACTCTCTGTCTGTCTCCCAACTTTCCAGCCATCCCCCATTCTTCAAAGTGGGCTCCTCCTTTGTTTTGCTGCCTTGAAACTTTCTCCAGGCAGTAAGCTGGGGTAAGAATGGATCTCACTTTATCTATTTCCAGTCTTTCCTGGTGTCCAATGCCTTGAGAGCTAGTTTTCATATTCTGTCTTTTTTTTTTTTTCATTGTTTCAGGTGGCAGGGTAAATCTAGTTCATCCTGGCTGAAGGTGAAAGTTGCTTTCACTGATTTTTCTCTAACTCTTGTAGCCAACCTGTGATTGCAATTTGACAAATGAGTATACTTCCCTCATGAATGTTGGTTGGTATTTTTTTTGCATCAACAAGTGAGACAAAAGTGACACAAAGCTGTATATAGGCATATCCATTTGTTCATCACTGAAGGATTTATTTGTTCAATTGAATCATAGTTTTAAAATATTGGGAATATGTTTCTTTAAGTTTTGTGTTATTTACAACGTAACAAATACAGACATGGCAGACTTCTAAGTTTGATGTGCTTTATTGACATTTTCTTATGTCTAGCCAATCCATAAAACAATAAACCAAAACCTGTTTTGCAGCATTTGCTGATTTTCGTGATATAAATAGTCCCACCATGGATGATTTCAAACTTCTGATGTGATGCAGTCAGGAAGAGAAGCTCAGTGGCCACCATCACATAGATATCTATTTCCATTATACAGATGCCATCGACATAAATAACCCCAAGAGCACAGATTACAGTAGAATAATTAGGAAGTAGTGAGTGATGAATATTTGTGTCCTTTATTTTTTAATATGATAGATTTAAAGTTCTTATAACTTAATTTTTAATAATGGCTTGCAAAATTCCTGAAGATGTTTTTAAACACCTTTTAACCAGTAAAAGCCGGGCTTGCCCACCACTGGGTGGAGCCTCTGAATGGGGCCTCAGGTATGCGTCATCGCACAGGTAGGTGGGACACACTCAGCTGTGGGGATGGGGATGCTTGTTGCTGCATCTTGCAGAGGATTTATTTGCCAATTGGAGAATGTGGATAAGAGCAAACTGTTCGGGGGAGCTGTTCTTATTGGAGTGAATAGGGATATCGGACCCAATTTTAAACTCCCCTGGTTCTGAGTGGGTATCAGGATAGCTTCATGATTTTGAAGTCATGGACTCTCAGCCGAAACATCTGGGTTCAAATCTCAGTCTCACTATTTAACTAGAGTCGCCCAAAGCTCACTATTTAACTATTCATGCCAATAGAGCCCATCTCATAGAGTTTTGGTAAGAAGTAATTATGTTAATGCATGTTAAATACTGAAAAAAGTGCCTGGTGTGGAGTAACCATGGGGGTGGGGGGAAGTAGTTAGTGTTACTATTACTTTTAAACAGTGCTCTCCCAGAGAGAGTCCTTTCCATAAGCACTTTGGATTCATCCTGATTGATCCGGTGCTGACTTGAACTTCTAATAAACTCTACATAGCACATAAATGCCACGTCCTCTCCCCTAGAAACACTCAGCAAGAGAATCCATCTCAACAGCACAGCAGCATGGGCAGCAGGGTAGTAGAGCAGGCTCATACAGGTGCAATTCTTCCTAATCTTCATTTGGGACATCATCATATTGGCAGCTTGAAGTCTGCCACGTAGGAGTGCTTATACCATGGAAATTGTCAAATACTACAAATCAAGACATTTTCTTCCAGAGAGTTGGTTGTTAAATGTTTATCAGCACACCATTGCTCCTTCTTGTAGCCTTCTCGACCTAAGTAGTTTAATTTGTTTAATAGAAGGGATGCATTGTACTTCGCATGGAGAAAATCAATCTTACTCTAGCAAAGCTTTAAAGGAAATATCATAGCTTGTCGAATCCTATTACCAGAACATGTTCCTACAAAAGGAATGAACAAAATTAGCCTAATGCAAACAGTTTCTCAGGGTAGTTTTGGGAACAAGTACGCAAATTCAAGATAACCTCATTCTTAATGCATTGCCATTAATATTGGCTTCCCTGGAACTTAGCAATCTGCAGAGTGCAACTTGGAATGATACAGAGCCTTGCCTCCACAGAGCTCATGAATACAGCACATCATTAAGGTACCAACTCCAGCTTTCTGGGCCCTTCCAAAGACAGGTGGCCCTGCCATGCACCCCATTTGAGGCAAGTGAGGTCCAGAGGGGAGAAAGCCATGATGAGATCCCCAAGTCCAGCTGAGCAACCCAAAACAGAAGTGGAAATCATCTTTAAGATAGTGGTTGCTTCCTGTGTTTAGCTAGAGTGGATTTCTAGAAGGTGGACCTAAGGCCAATGCATGATGTAGAAGATTGCATTATTGACCCCAATTCTTTACCCCTCTCTGTGTTCATGTCTTTTACTACATGACTTTGCAATCTCTCACAGTAAAGAGGCAATCATTTCCCTGCCCCTTTGACTTTGGGCTTGTCCATGTGACTTGCTTTAGCCAACAGAATGAGGTGGAAATGAGCCCGTGCCTTAGGAGACCTCACATATTTCCTTTTGCCTTGCTGCAGCTCCACTATTGCTATGAGAAGAACATGCCTGGCTAGCCCACTGGTATAAGGAGTATGAGAATAATGTGGAACAGATACTCCAGCATCGCAATCTGATGCCACCCCATCTCAGCCAACCTGCACACATGGAGCAAGAAGCTGAGCCACCCAGCCATGTCCAGTCTAGATCAGCCAAACCCCAGTCAACCCCAGACCTGAGAGTGAGCCCAGCTGAGGCCCTCCGAGCCACCCAGCCCACCTGCATGCTCTTGTATGCCACTGAGACTTTTTAGTTGTTTTTTACACAGCATTATTATAACAAAAGCTAAGTGAAAAGAAAAGCTAAGAAGAAAGTTATTTTTCCCCTGTTAAAAGGAATACTTTCTTTAAAGTTGAAAAGAATTTAAACCATGAAACCAACTGAAGGTTTAGACTGTCATATGCATTTGTCATCTCCAAAGCCCACTCAGCACCTGGGCCACCACTGGTATTTAATGAATGTTTCTGTATATCTGTGTGTCAAGGAAGTGTTTTAACAAAAGCTGTATTCTGTAAAGTATTTCACTAGATGAAGAATTTTCTATCATTGGAAATAAGGCAGCATCAGCTGTATTTCATTTCTAGAATATAATAAAAGACTTTTTTATTGAACAAATAAGTTAATTAGAACTCGTTCACATGGAAGTGGCAAAAAGGTGACTCCAATTGGCTTGGTTTGCTGGCTCACAAATTTAGAATGTCTGAGGACAGAACAGGGTTGGACCAAGTGGTCAGGAGTCAGACCCTGGCTCCCCGCCCCCATCCCTTGCCCCTGGCTCTGGATTGCTCTGTGTTGGGATCAGAGGCTTGCAGGAAGTTAACCCTGTATTTCCTCCAGGACAATGGTCTAGCGTTAACTAATTCAGTGTTTGCAGTGACTTTATAGAACATAAGTACCTTGAATAATAAGAATCAACTCTGTGCGTGCGTATGTGTGTGTGTGTGTGTGTGTGTGGTGTTTGTGTGTACCTATTCAACTTTGGTTTTGATTTATTGATTTCTTGCCTATGCCAACTTTGAAGACACAAATTAGAAAGCCACAAATTAAGCAAGCACCAATAAGAGCAAAACTTGACAACTTACAGCAATGCAAAGAAGGAAGCTGCTGAGAGCCCTATACACCAACTCAAAGGCCCAAAATGTGCAGCATTATAGGGAACACACGTTGATCACACATTATTGACTTCCTACTGTGTGCAAGGCTCTTGGCTCTTGGCTAAGTTCCCTAAGTGGTGTTACAGCACACACCTGTCCTTGAGGAGTGTATCGTCTAACAGGAAAGATAAGTCACCTGTTACAGATACTTACTGCTGACAAGAGAGGTCAGTGCTGCAAGAATATCGACCCCAAATTAAGTACTACCAGAGAACAGAAGGCGGGAGAGCAGGACCACTTTGCTGTTTCCGTGTGACCCTGGGAAAGTCACCTTTTATCTCTGGGCTTTATTTACTCACTCAATCACTCATTCATTTATTCATTCAAGTATTTGTTGAGCACCAGCTATGTGTCAGACAGGCCATGTGCTTGGCACTGTGATTTTTAAAAATCTAGATTTGTTATTAAAATTGGAATTACAGTTGCATGAAAAGATCTCCAAGGCTGAGATTTAGGGGCCAAGTTTGCAAATGGTGACCTGAAGTTTGAGCTATTTAAGACCCAGGAGACAGCGCCTGTGTCACCAAAGTACAATGCCAGTGATACCTCCATAGAGCTGTCCAGTGGGATGGTTCTGACCAGCTCCCCACAGTGACCAACAACAATGACCTCTCCAACAGTGAGCGCCACACTCAGTGGGATTTTTACTTGGAGAAGTTTGAAATATATCCAGCTTTTGCTTCTGGCTTTGTCAAAGAAACTGGACACTAAGAACTTATGTGCCTTTTATTGGGAAAGGATAGAGAATGAGGCGTGGTGATTGGGCTATAAATGATTTTTGTGCTCCTGAAAATACTCCCCTAGTGAGGAACACACCTCTGATCCGCCCAGTGGGATAACTCAGAAATCATAGTTCTGCCTCAAGCTGCTTTCTTTTAGGCTGTGGGCTGGACCTTCTTTCCCTGCTCATGGTCTGTGGGTAAGCGGGCTGACCTTGTGTCATCTGCTCTGCTTAGCTCAGTGTTCCTTAACACTGAGCTAATGGCACTAATGGCACTAATTAGAGCAGTAGCACTAATGACATTTGGAGCTGGATAATTCCTTGTTGTGGGGCTACTATGTACATTGTAGGATGTTTCTTTATGTCAGTCTCTACGCGCAAGATGCTAGTAGCATCCCCCCAAAATGCCTCCAGACATTTTCAAATGTCCTCTTGGGGGTAAAATCATCCCAAGTTGAAAGGCACTAGCTTAAGGTAACACAAAGAGGCCAGGGCAGTGTGTAGAGTCTTGATAAGTCAGGACAAGTTAAAGCATTCACAGAGCACATGCGGTTGTGCTCACACAGGCCCAGCTGCTGAGGTTTGCCACATGGCACGGTCGCTGACTCTTCTCGTGAACCTGCTCCCTTGTTTAGGTAACTGCCTTCCTGCTGGATTTGCTGTGTGCAGGGTTTATGGCTGTTTTCATCTTTCCCACAAGCCAGGGAAACTTTGAGCTGTTGGACATGGAGGCCTGGCTTGTGATTCAGGAGCCCCAGTTCTTCCTTAGCAAATGGCACCTCCTCCCTGTGTCTCTGTCCTCCCATCCGTATAGAGCTGCTGCCTTGTCATTGTCATGGGAGATTACCCGGTGTCATCCCAAAAACCAAATCCATTGGAAACTCTGTTTCTTTTTTGTCCAGTAAGCAAAATAAGAACCACTGTCAGTGGTTTTAGGTGAGGGCTCAGTGATAGGCTGTCCAGGGAGTTGCCTGGCAAAAACTCCAATATGTAAACTTCAGCCCACCATGGGGGCTACAGGAGCAAGGACTCTGAAGAGACAGAGCTGAGTTAAAATACAGACTCTGCCATTTCCAAGCTGCCTGACCTTAACCTCTAAGCCTCAGCTTCCTCATCCATAAAATAGAGATTAAAATATTACTTACCTTCTTATCTCATTAAATGAGATGATTCAAACAAAGCGTGCAGGAATCCACCTGGCTCACGGTAAAGGCACAGACCCGCCCGAAAGTAGAAATGTTCTTGGGAAGTGACTTGTAATCTGACTCTGTGCTTCCTCTCCTACCAAGCCCCACATTTCTGGATGCCCTCCCTAGGCTCCTGGTGCCTCCCTTAGCAGTTGCTCTGGTGTCAGCAATGATGGGCAAAGGAGCTCAGGCCAAACTCACGGAAAGATTGTGCCCACCAAGCACTGCCACTATGGACATTTCTGAAATTTATGCCTGATTCTTCTTGAGAGATGAGGACTAAGAAAAGTCCTCAGGTAGCATATGAGAGAGGGTTCTGAAGTCTCAGGCCACAGCAGACAACAGAGGATTCTGAAGTCACAGGCAATGCGGAATTTCTCTTAATTTGAGTGTAAGTCACTCTAAAGCCAGGAAATGCTGTCCCTGGAACCTCAGCCTTCAGGGAAGCTTCTATTTTTGACATTTTGTGAGCACATGCTCATCGGTCATTCAGTCAGCATCTAGTGCACACTTACCCTGAGCTAGGGCCAGTGCAGGGACAGAAGGTAAGCTGTGGCCACTGCCCACAGTGAGCTCAGAGACCAGCTGGCAGCAGGCAGAATGCCTTCCATCTACCTTGGCCTCAGCCAGGCTTTAGGAACTCTGAACACACGGCCACCTGCCCTGAAGGCAGCAGGCTGTGGCTGGTCAGAGACCTACCATGTGCCACCTCTGTGAATTCCCTGTCTCTCAGAACTCGAAGGGTATGGAAAGGCCACTTGGGAAGGGCAAATGTCAGGTTTGGGTTCTGTCTCCGCCGCAGTCATCTGTGCAACACTAAGACCTTCAGTTTCCTCCTTTGCAACACTGAGACCTTCAGTTTCCTCCTCTGCAAAATGGAGGCCACACCTGGCCTGCTCACTGCCAAGCTGTTGTCAGGGTCAAAGGAGATGGTAGAAGAGCAGTGGCTTTGCAAACTGTGATGATCTGGGCCAACGTAGAAGCTTTAAAGATAGTATTTTTTTTAATGCAAGTAGCTTAAAAGTAAAAAAATAGAAACAAGCAAACAAATAATTGCCCAAAGCCTATTATAAAAAGTGCCAAGGTGCTTCCTTCCTGCCTGCCTACTTGCAAATTAGCAGACGGAAGTTTCACAGACCAGACCTTGAGGTTTGTTGAAATCCATGATATTTCACAGAGGCAGCACCCCAGGGCTGGTAAAGGAGGATGTCTCCCATGCAGGGACATTGAGAAGCCCTCAGAAGCTCCCTTTGTGACCCAAAATATCTCTTCTCACCTCCCTCAACCACTGCCTGCAAGCCTCAGATTCCATGTTAAATAGCAGCTTATTTATTTTTTTTGAGTCAACTGGTGATATAGTATATATGGAGGATTTGTCAACGTTTAACACAGTTAATCCCTTGTCACTGCATTAGGGGAATTTGTTAAGAGTCCCTCCCTCCCCAGGATAAGTTCTGAATCCCATGTTCCAGCTTTCTTTGCAGCTAAGGTACGTCATGTGATTGGGCTCCACAGACCAGACTCGTGCTCCTGGAACTTCAGGTTGAATGACAGCCACAGAGAGAATCAGGCCGTGCTTGGGACTCATGCTTGCAAGAGCAAAGGCAAATACGTCCATTTCCAGGAGAGTCAGCAGTGGACATCTAGGGGTGGAGCCCAGGGCTGGCACTCCCACAGAAGCGTGTCTGCATGGCAGTGGGGTCGTGGTGCCCCTTGGGTGTCCTCCTTGGGGAGGTGCCCCAAGCCTTGCTCTCCTGTCTGTGTGTAGCCTATGGGAACATCCACTTCCTCTAATAAATTCTTTTTCTGCTTAAGTCAGCTAGAGTGGGCTTCTGATTTATTTGTGGCCAAGGACCACCACCCCCCAAATCAAGCATGGGATGCATCTACCAACTTGATGTGCAAGGATTATCAGAGTAACTTTCCTGACTGACAAGAGGGGTAGAAAAGACTACAAGCCTTCACAGGGCAAAGCAAACTGAAATAAAAGAGAAAATTGCAGAGGCAAAAGACTGGAAGTTGGTGGGGAGCAAAGAAAAGGCAGGTATTTGTGGCTGTGTCCATGTGTGAAGAAAGCAGCTCATGCTGAGTAACTGCCAAATTTCTGCTGTACCCATCTTCTGCCCGTTCCCTGATCCACTCTGTATTGCTGGGAACAGGCAGATTTTGCCAGTGAGAGCCCTGGTGGAAGATCAGAAGAGAGAAGGAAGACAAGGTAAGGTGCCTTTCTCTCCTCTCCTTTTCTCCTCTCTCCCTCTTCTCACTCTATCTCTGTCTCTGTGTCTCTTTCTCTCTCTCTTTCTCTCCTGCCCTCCCTGCATCTCCTTCATGGTCCCACCACCCATGGGCAGTCCCAGCTTCTGGGTTCTGACCTTCTCCTCCTCTCTCCTGCAGCCCAGTGGGGGCCCCACCTTCCTCCAGGCTGCCTCACAGGCCCCTCTGTTGCCTCTTGGCCTCTATCACATGTGCCACTAATTCCCTGTACTAAATATTCTTTCACCGAAAGACTTAGAATGATTTCTGATTTGAGGACTGACCCCTGACTTATATAAGAGTTTGGACAATTTGCCAATGATGGTTCTGCTTCAGCCTGGCTCTGGTTACTTAAACACCATTATGGTTATTACTATCAATGGTAATGATGCTAAATTTATGTATATCCCAATATATCCAAAAATAGTGTGTGCAAGAACACAGCACAAAAAGACAGCAACAACCTAACTGCAAACCATGAAAAGAAGAATCATAAAATAAGATTATGTATGGGAACATACACTGGGACATTTTGCTGCGTCACTATGCACATTCCCACCAGGCCATTGCTCAGCAAGTCAGCTTGGATTCTGCAGGTGTGGAACTGAGCCAGGCACAACTCCATGGGAGAAACAGACACCCTGTTTATGGCAAAGGCAACAGTCCTCTGAGTCACACTATTTATCACTAGTCCTTTCAATCAAATTTAAAAAATATATACATACACACATACACGCATAAACACACACAAGTGTACATATATATAAAATATACTACATAATAGTATATATAAACATTATATACTACATAATATATATACTATATATAATGTATATATAGTATTGTATATATTATATTATATACTATACTATACAATACTATACTGTATATTATACTATACTATATTATGCTACATACATTATACCATATATTACATACTACGCATATAATATATACTATATATTATGTTATATAGTAGGCAATATGTATATATATACATATACATATATATATATTTATCCATTTTCTGTTTAACAATTGAATTCTTGTGGCAATTAGCAGATCCTTAATTTATAAAAACCTGGTGCCTCTGCAGGAGATAAACAGAATAATCAGATATTTTTGAAGTGCTGTTTCTCTAAATATATAGCCAGTCACCAGCAAGCAACACTGTGAACTGCTGAAACAGCCAAAGAATCAAATAACTGTGCAGGGCTCTCAAGTGGGGAGGGTGATTCCAGATTAAGCAAACAAGGGAGTGGAGTAGTGCCTTTACCTCCTGGTGAACTGCAGGTTCGCAATGGGCCAGGATTTCAGGATGGGCGCCTCCCCTGCTTACCATGTGAAATGCCCCCTGGCGTGTGGGACAGGGACAAGGAGTTTTGCCTCCGCGTGGCTCCATGTCCGGATCTGCTCACGCCTCCTCTCCCAACCATTGTCCCAGGGCACATCAGCAGACCTGCCCTGCATCTCCCAGCCAGCCGTACCCTAACCAGCCATGCCAGGAGGGACCCTGGCCTCAACAGGTGCAGGTTAAGACTTTTCCTGGTCTCACTAAGACAAGGATTGAGTTCAAAGGCTTTATTTGAGGTGTAAACCCAGAAAACACCAAAAGGTGAGTGGGGACGTGCAACAAGAAGAAAACCAATCAAAAGTGTGTTAGTGAACAGGTTACAGGAGTGGACAATGGGGCTCTGTCTTGCTGGATATATCAGATATTTTTGAAGTGCTGTTTCTCTAAAAATACAGCCAGGGAACCCCTGGAAGATGGTGGAACTCATCTCAGATACAGCACCAAAGTGAGGGTGTTTATCCTCCAACTCTTGTCCATCACCAGCCAATACCAGGGACACTAACATCCTGGCACTTCCAGGTGAAGGCTGCAGGTACTCATAGCAGGATAAGTCAGCACCTGCAGGCCAGTGGACACTGGGCAGACATGGGAGGGGGTGCCCACAACATCGCATCAGCCACAGTTGTCTTGGCTGGAGGCCTCCTGGGGGTGAGCGCTTTTGATTGGCTGTCCTTCTGACTGGTTTTTAATCTCCTTTTTTGCTTTGACCTTGACCCTCTGTGCACTTTCTGACTGTCTGGTTTCCGATCTGATGCCAGGCTTAGACATAACCTGCTACCTGCTTCTGTAGCCTCTGACTGCTCATAAGGCCAGGCCACTGTGTCATACTGACCCCAGTCATGGGGATTTCCCGAGTGTGCACTTGGAACAACTAATCATCCCAACTCAGAGTTTAACAACCAGCACCTTGAGAGGACAAAAATACCTTGATTTGTAGCATTTCCTATTTTCATGCATAAATACTCCCACCATGTTGAATTTCAAGATGCAAAAGTGATGTCACAGTTGGGAGGGGGAGTGTAGTGGCACACCATATACAGTGTAGTATTTCCACTCTGTAGAGTCAAGAGACAATAAATAATCATAGAAAACAGGAAAATGTGGTAAAATAATAAGGTAGTAATGTAGTAAAATGTAGTAAAATAATAAGTAAAATAATAAGCATGATGAATCATGCTTTTTATTTATTTATAATACAATGTATTTAATTATAACTAACTTTATATAATTTAATGAATAATAATGGCTGTGTTTCACAACTAGCTCATGATTTCCTGAATATTTAACAGTTGGTTCTCACGAGCTGGTACATGCCCACTTCAGCAGTTAGAATCATGCCCAGCAACTGGGTCTTAAGAGGCTGGACATTGTGGGTAAGCCCCAAGTGGGCTATGCCAATCAGCTGGGAACTGCAAAGCTGGGAAGCAAGGTGAGTGTGAAAACTACAGCCTGTAACCCACGGTAGCGTCCTAAGATGATTGGGGACCGAGCTTTATCAAGCATTAGCTGGGTTTGCCTTTAGGAGATCATATCCCCAGATCTCTCTGTCTGTGTCTTACTTGAAGCAGGCAGTATTATCACCTTTCAATCAGAGAGAACCGAACCTAATCTCTAGGTTTTGTTAGAATTTTAGATATTCTGTTCCCAGGGCCTGCCTTTCAAGAAATGGGATGACGTATGAAATCAGGGTGGAACAGCAAAAATTTATACTTCTCTGACAACACTGTCCTGATGGCAATGTCTTAAGGCAATATTATTTTAAAAATCCATTCTCAAACCAGAGTTAAAGATCAGTCATTTACACACTAGCAAAACTTAGAGCAACTAGGTTTCTTCTGGGGATACACATACGTTACCATTGCCTTGGTTTAATAGGTCCCCTGGTTGCTAATAATCTGGGTCACCATCACTCTTTAGTTAACTGCTTGGAGCTATGTGGGAGGCCAGGGCAGAGTCTCTTCTGAAAACTGGGTCATTGTGAGCTTCTGTTTTATAAGTCTCATCCTCTGTGTGGCCAGCCAGAAGAGAATGGAAACTCTTAAGATTCCAGAAGTTGATCTGGTGGGAGAAGGGTTAGGGGGATGTGGTAGGCGCTCCTAGAATCTCAGGCCTAAGCCATTTCTTCCAGGACAACTTTGACCACACATCCTGGCATTCAAGGGTCATCAGGGACTTGAAAGCCATTAACAAAGTGGTAGTGGGAGTCCAAACTGCCTAAAGTCTCTCTCCACCTAAAGTTAAAAGCTGCCCTCAAAACCATGTAGCATAGTAAGTCCCACTTCTTTCTTTTAAGATGTAGTCTCACTCTGTCTCCCAGGCTGGAGTGCAATGGCATGATCTCGGCTCACTGCAACCTCTGCCTCCTGGTTCAAGCAATTCTCCCATCTCAGCCTCCCGAACTGCTGGGATTACAGGTGCATGCCACCATGCCCGGCTGATTTTTGTATTTCCAGTAGAGATGGGGTTTCACTATGTTGGCCAGGCTGGTCTCGAACTCCTGACCTCAAGTGATCTGCCCACCTCGGCCTCCCAAAGTGCTGGTATTACAGGCACGAGCCACCGCACCCGGCCAAGTCTCACTTCTTAATAGTATCCCATGAGTTCTCCTTAAAATCGGAAAATTCCAAGACCCTGGCCAACCCTAGACCATTCAAGCCGCAGTCTCTGGAGGTGGGACTCCACATTAGTACTCTCTGAAGGCCCCCTGGGATGCCAGTGTGCAGCCAAATGTGGAACCACAGACTCAGCCATATTAGGGATTGTGAGAAATCCATGAACTCCCCACAGCCAGTAATTCTACCATGCAGAGATGAACATTAGGGTTATATAAAAATGTGGTCAGTTATGGCCAGGTGGCTCACCCCTGTAATCCCAGCATTTTGGGAGGCCGAGGCGGGTGGATTGCCTGAGGTCAGGAGTTCAAGACCAGCCTGGCCAACTTAGTGAAACCCCGTCTCTACTAAAAAAATACCAAAAATTAGCAGGGTATGGTAGCAGGTGTCTGTAATCCCAGCTACTTGGGAGGCTGAGGCAGAAGAATAGCTTGAACCTGGGAGGCGGAGGTTGCAGTGAGCCAAGATCATGTCATGGCACTCCAGCCTGGGCAAGAGTAAAACTTCACATCAAAAAAAAAAAAAAGAAAGTATGGTCAGTTACGTACTTGAAGAGTATTTTAGGGCAAGGGAAAATGCTCATGATATATATTATATAACCCCCATTTTGTAAAATATATTCATGAATAGGCATATAAGTTTTTAATGAATGTTAGCAGGTTCTATAGTGCTATTTCTGGGTTCTAGAATTATGTGAGGATTGTTTCTTCATATTCTTCTTTGTACCTGTTGAGCTTTTTTAGGTCATAAGGAACACAGCCCTGTTAGTTGGGAGGAAGGGAGAGTTATGTGAAATGTATAAAGAAAAGAGGACAGAGAATGATTCTAGATCCACACAGCCAGTCTTCAGCATCTTGCAAGGACATGCAGGAACGAGGCTATTCAGGCTGAAACAAGCTCAGATGGTTTAAAGCTTGTCCATTCTCCACTAACCAATTGCTCCCTAGTCTAATGCTTCACGATTTTCATGAGACAACTGCTCTCCATTGCTACTTCTGCTTTTCCTGGGGTCACCAAATAATTGCGTAGCTCCAATTTCAATTGAGTAAGAGGGGATATGATTGGGGTAACCAGCTAACATCTAAGATCAGGACCATTAGGCAGACCTCAGCCAGTCATCTACTGTTGGCTGCCTTTGGTCTAACCCTCATCCTTGCTCCAATCAGCTGTGGCCAGAGCAGTAGAGTCTTGTGTTTCTGCCCATGGGAATGTTTCTCAATCCATCATCAGTGGTCCATGGGTTTTATGTTTAAGTGATTTTCTAGGAAGTTGTAGTAGCCTGTTTTCATGCTGCTGATAAAGACATACCCAAGACTGTGCAATTTACAAAAGAAAGAGGTTTAATGGACTCACAGATCCACGTGGTTAAGGAGACCTCCCAATTATGGTGGAAGGCGTAAGGCACATCTCACATGGAGGCAGACAAGAGAACTTGTGCAGGGAAACACCCCTTTATAAAACCATCAGATCTCATGAGACTTATTCACTATCATGAGAATAGCATGGGAAAGACCTGCCCCCATGATTCAATTATCTTTCCCCGGGTCCCTGGTTTCCTCCCACAGCACATGGGAATTATGGGAGCTACAATTCAAGATGAGATTAGGGTAGGGACACAGCCAAACCATATCAGAAGTGTCCTTGGAAAATCTGGTAGGGGAATAGAAAGTGGGATCAGGAAGCCACCGTGTGGTATTCAGCAAAGTCCCATGGAAGGACTTTGGCTCAGTCCCATTGGGGAGCTCAGGAGAGGCATCAGAGCTGTCTAAGTTGTACATGTTGCAGGGGCGGGGGGACAGCAAGGTAAGAGAGCTGGACTATTTACACCCCTACACCTATCAGTCGTTGGTCAAGAAAGCCCCTGGAGGAGTTAAATCCCCAGGGCCTTCTGGGTCTCTTTGTGCCTTTGACCACTGGGAGTAGCCTACCACGAGAGAGGCACAGGTGCTGGCTGCTGGGAATGAAAGCCCATCAGGATGGGAGGGTGTGCAGGTGAAGCACTGCATCTGTGCTACAGTGGGCACAGCCCAGCCCAACTGAACTCGAGCCAGTCATAAAGGCTGTGGTGGTGCCTTGCACAGAATTAAACTTAATTCTTTGCCATAGGATGCTGAATGCTTGCTGAGCTTGTCTCACTGTGTTGAAGCTATTCTATCCTGATCCTTGATAGAAGATCGCTAGGGACACCAATGCTAGTTCAGAGGGGGAAATGATGATGCAATTGTTCAATGATGTCCCATCACCAGTGGGATGGACAAGGGGGCCCCTGTGTGCCAGGCCATGCCTTTGAAGTCTCGCCCACACAACAGCAACTCCCCCTCTCTCCTTCTTCTCCTAAGGCAGTTCCAATACCACCTTCCCTTCCCTCCTCCCTAAATGCTCTCCCTCAACTTTTGTTTCTGTTGGAATAACATTTCTCACAATGCACAGGTGGCTGTTCATTGAACCCCCTCTTCCATTTTCTGTTCTAAGCACAGATAATTATGCACGTCAAGTTAACATGTGGAGGTAAACATTGTAATTTGGCTTCAGGGATATTAGACATAATGTGGTTTTTGTTTCTTCTGCTTCACCAGCAAAACAGAGAGCATTGTGTCTCCTCTTGAAGGGGTTGGATTGTTCTGGAGGACATATAAGTAAGGTTTTAATTTAAAAAATCACTTATGAGCCCTGCCGCTAGCATCCCCTCTCTTTTGAAGAGGGGCAGGCAAAGGCAGCCTGTGAGCCATAAGCCAGAAGACACATGCTCCACTACCATTACCAAGCAAAGGCCAGCCCCGTCAAACACAGAAAGCTTTATTTGCAGATTAAACAGGAAGCTTTCTCCTGAGGCTCCTACCTCAATGCTGCAACTGCTTATGGCTGATTAGCGTTTATACCTGAAAAATGCCAGCAGTCATTTCCACGTGAATTCTCACCTGGCCCCTCAGGGGAGAATGAAGGTCCAGGTGGCAGCACACTGGCTTCTCCCTTTGCCATCGGACACCCTTCAGACCAAGCGAGTTAATAGGGTTAACTCATTAACTAATATAACCCAGCAAGTGGCTTCCATAGACAGAATGTGAACTTGGGGCCAGCCCCATGTTTCAGAACACCTCCCAAATGGTGATTTATATTTACCAGGGTCGAGCTCTGGTCCCTAAGGAATGGCTGCTGATTCTCTCTGGCTCTGAGATGCAGCGTGGGTGTCTTCCTCACCCTTACTCTGAGATAAACATGAATAGAACCCTAGAACTATGAATAATTCAAAAACTGGCTTCAGTCCCCTACCTGCCAAGGAACTGGGGCGAGGGTGACTGAGCCGCCTGGAACTGTGGATGAATGTAATGATAAATAAATATTCATCCACTGGAACCTTGCAGGATGCCCAGGAGCTGTGCACACACAAGGGTTATCCACCCACACAGGACTGGAAATGGGAAATAAGAAGTGTACCCCTTCCTGTCAACCTTGAAGTTTCTGGGGCACAGCAGACAGGGGACCTGGGTTGCAGTATGTCTTTACTACTACACTGCCATGTGCTGGCACCCATGACCTCTCCTTCCGTTCCCAAAGCCTGCCTTTCCAGTTCCTAGAGAAAGTCATCCTTGGATTCATTCCCAAAGGCAGGATGAAGCCAAGGATGCCTTTCTTTAGGAATTGGCTCCATAAAAAGCAGAGGACATTTACATTGGAGTTTAACAAAAACTATGATTTAAAAAGAAAAATGAGTCAGGGCACCTGGGAAGAGAAATAAACACATTATTTTAAAGTTAATTAAGTATGTTTTATTTAGTACCTACCAGGTGAAATGTATTGAAGGAAATATAAAGTTTAATAAATGCTTAACTTCAGAGGATTTGTCATCCCAGAGGGTAAAGAATTTTGCAATGAAGCAGATAAAAGGTAGAATGTGAGGAGAATTGAGAGGCCAGACACAGCCTCAGTTACACAGTCACAGAGCATAGTCCCCCACGGTGGGACTGACGGGGGAAGCAGTATTTGAGAGACAGCATCGAGTAGTTAGAACAAATTACAATTACAGCTAACTTACAGTGAACTCAAGTAATCTTGACTTCAGCGCCATAAGGAGGTATTATTATTGCTCCCATGTCACAGATGAATAAAGGGAGGCAGAGCGAGGTAAAGCAGAACACTCCACGTCCCGCGTGCACATCGCCTTCTTTAGAGACTTCTCTGCTCTTTTTTGTCTCTCCATTTCTGTTCCTGCTGTGGCCCTTCATGTCAGACCTGGACAGCGCACTGCAGCTCAACTGAACAAGTGTGCGTCAGATTCCAAGTGTGTACAAGGCAGGGGTCAGAAAGAACCAAGACTCAGGCTCCACCATTAAGGAGCCCAAATCCAGCACTGAAGAGGAATCTGGAATGAGGCTCAACTCTAATTCACAGTGGAATGCTCTGTGTGCCATAAGGAGAGAGGATAGGTTCAAAATGATGATAAGGGATTGTGCTACTTTTTCCCTATTTTTTTAAATGTCTTTTTTTCCTGATCATGAAAGTAAAAGTTCATTGGAAAATACAGTAAGGATAAGAAACAGGCCAGGCGTGGTGGCTCACGCTATAATCCCAGCACTTTGGGAGGCCGAGGTGGATGGATCACCTGAGGTCAGGAGTTCGAGACCAGCCTGGAGCCTGGCCAACATGGTGAAACCCCGTCTCTACTAAAAATACAAAAAAAATTAGCCAGGCATAGTGGCAGGTGCCTGTAATCCTAGCTCCTCAGGAGGCTGAGGCAGGAGAATCGCTTGAATCCGGTAGGCGGAGGCTGCAGTGAGCTGAGATCACACCATTGCACTCCAGCCTGGGTGACAAGAGCAAGACTCTGTCTCAAAACAAAACCAAACCAAACAAAACCCAATTTTTTTTACAAAGACTTAGAAAAAAAGGGATTAATATATGAAGGATCAAGTTGATTCTTATGTGATCCATTAGACAATCTCTTTCCAGATCTTTAGTAACACCTCAGAGTATTTTGCTTGAAGATAACTTTTAAACTGAACTAGAGATTGAGTTTTTCATCTGGAAAAACACACAGAGGAAAAATAATTTATGCAACAAAGCAATTGACCCCAGACCAGGGAGGTCAGCAGCATTGAGCACGCCTGGAACTCACAGACATCTTAGGGTAGACTTGTGACTTCAGCAAGCCATAGATTTGAGATTCAAGGCAATTTTACATATGTTTGAAGGGTCAGAAGGCCCTAGCTAATATAAGGTTTATGTGTGAGGAAGAGATGACCATTTACTTCAATAACTGCACACTCACCCCACAAAAGACATTACATGTGAGCAGTTAACCCATGTTGCAGACCAATGTTTCTATTTACTGAGTGACTATTTTTTTTTTTTTTTTTGAGATGGAGTCTCGCTCTGTCGCCCAGGCTGGAGTGCAGTGGCACGATCTCAGCTCACTGCAAGCTCTGCCTCCCAGGTTCATGCCATTCTCCTGCCTCAGCCTCCTGAGTAGGTGGGACTATAGGCGCCCGCCACCACGCCTGGCTAATTTTTTGTATTTTAAGTAGAGACGGGGTTTCACTGTGTTAGCCAGGATGGTCTCGATCTCCTGACCTCGTGATCTGCCCACCTCAGCCTCCCAAAGTGCTGGGATTACAGGCGTGAGTCACCGCGCCCGGCCTACTGACTGACTATCTTTATCAGATGTTCTCCAGCCAAAATAAAGAAGTGACAGACAACAAGATGGAAGTTACAAGAGAAACATTACTATAAGATAAAGAGGAAAAACTCCAAAAGCACTCAATTTCAAAAATGTTCTAAAAACGAGAATATAAAGACTATAAGGATCTTCTTATGCAAGACACAAATCTCCAGTGCCATGAAGGAAATAATTGATATATTTGACTACACAAAGACTAAAAGTCCTGTAGTATGCCATTGAATAATCTAAAATGGACAAAATTCATTTATGACATATGTAATTAAATAAAAAGTCTCAAAAATGATAGCAAACTCAACAGAAAGTATATCTGGGAAAAGGATGGGGAGAGCATAAAAATAGCCTTTACTTTTTTTGTTTGTTTTTGAGACAGGGTGTCACTCTGTTGCCCAGGCTGGAGTGCAGCAGTGCAATCATAGTTCACTGCAGTCTTGACCTCCTGAGCTCAAGGAATCCTCTCACCTCAGCCTCCCAAATAGCTCAACCACAGCTGTACATCACCATGCCCAGCTATACTATTTTTTATCATACTTTAATTTCTGGGATACATGTTCAGAACGTGCACGTTTGCTACACAGGTATTCACGTGCCATGGTGGTTTGTTGCACCCATCAACCTGTCATCTACATTGGGTATTTCTCCTAATGCTATCCCTCCCCTAGTCCCCCACTCCCCCAACAGGCCCCAGTGTGTAATGTTCTGCTCCCTGTGTCTATGTTTTCTCATTGTTCAACTCCCACTTACGAGCGAGAACATGTGGTATTTGGTTTTCTGTTCCTGTGTTAGTTTGCTGAGAATCATGGTTTCCAGCTTCATCCATGTCCTTGCAAAGGACATGAACTCATTCTTTTTTGTGGCTGCATAGTATTCCATGGTGTATATGTGCCACATTTTCTTTATCCAATCTATCACTACAATAAACATACGTGTATTTTGCATTTTTCTGAATTGTTTTGAGTTTTAATTAGAATGTTCTATTCTATTACTTGGAGTTTTTAAAAGCATGAAAAACACACCATAAAAGTAGACTTTTATTTTCAAAGTAACAGAGAAGGGACTGCCTACTTCTTATTTTTTATCATTCATCCATTCCCCACATATTAATGAGCACCTGCTAAGTAACAGGCATTATTTTAGGCATTACGAATTCAGTCATGAACAAAACAAACAAAATTATCTGCCCTCATGAGAGTATTTTATACTCTAATGAGTAGAAATAGACCATACAGATATAATAACATCACTCAATACTTACATAACACTATTTACATCTATCAATTCACTATGAGGCAGGCACTACTAGTATCTCCATTTTACAAATGAGGAAATTGAGTCACAGACTTTTAAGCCACTTTCCCAAGGTCACTCAGACACTGCACTGGTTTACCTCCAGTTCCATGCTGTTAATCAGTGGTCCCCAACATTTTGGGCACCAGGGACCGGTTTTGAGGAAGACAATTTCTCCATGGACTAGTGGGGTAGGGGATGATTTCAGGTTTCCGGATGATTCAAGTGCATTACATTTATTGTGCACTTTATTTCTATTATTATTACATTGTAATATATAATGAAGTAATTATACAACTCACCATAATGTAAAATCAGTGGGAGCCCTGAGCTTGTTTTCCTGCAACTAGACAGTCCCATCTGGGGGTGATGGAGACAGTGACACCCAAAGTGTCTGCAGTCACTGCAGAAAATCCTGCTTCACAAAGATAGCATGTTGGAAATAGAAGCAGGGTTTTCAGTGCTTTTGTGGCCGTCTCGGGGTATTTTGCCTTGGCTTTAATCAAGAACATATGGAGATTTGAAGTTTTCTCAAACATACTTTTAAGGCCACCATCATTTGCAATCACAAGCAGTTCACCCTCTTCCATCATGGACAAAGTTGATTCCCCTGGCTTATTCACAAATGGGTCATGGATCCATTCCTTCCCAGTTTGGGGTCCTTTGCGGTTGGGTACTAATGCTCTAGCTCTTTTGAAAGCTGAGATAGGTGATCATGCATCAGCTGGGAGAAAGAAGCCCTGGCTTACTCTCTTTCAAAATCTCTGCTAATGTTTGAAACATGTCAGAAATCACGATGTTCACTCATCACCCCCATAATTCCAGTTTGGCTTTGAAGGCAACCACTGTATCTGCTGACCGGAACACAGCTGTCATTCTCCCCTGAAGTGACAGATTGAGTTCATTGAGCAGGTTGAATACTTCACACCACTAAGCAAGTTTTGTGACCCATTCTGTGTCAGTGATACGTGCTGCCAGTGGTGACTGTTTTTGTAAAATAAATCTCTGGAGCAGCTCCCATAACTCGAAAACTCTGGGTGGTGATCTAGCTTTAAAAAACCATCTCACTTCTAGGTACAAAAGAATATGTATGTGCTCTGCATCCATCTCCTCACAGAGTTGCGTGAGTAGATGTGAGTTAAGGGCATGTATTTTAATGTGGCTGATAATTTTAATCACATCCTGCAAAACTTTATTAAGTTCAGGTAACATTTTTTGGCTAGCGAGCATTTCTCTATGGATGACACAGTGCATAAACTCACATTCAGAAGCGATCTCTTTGACTCGAGTAGTGAAACCAGAAAGCCATCCAGTCATGGGAGCTGCTCTGTTTGTGCATAAACCAACACAAAATGATCAGTTCAGTTTTCCTCATATGTAATAATTCAAAGACTTCAAAAGTTCTGCAGCTGTGGTGTTGGTTGGCAAGAAAAGTGCACATAACATATCCTCATGCACAACCTCCTGAAAAATATATTGCACAGAAGCAAGCATTGTTACCTTGTTGTCAACATCAGTAGACTCATCAACCTGGATTGCATACCACGGTGACTCATTAATCTTCTCTAACAATTGTGCCTCAATATCTTCATCAATTCTTCTAGTTATGGTGCTAGCTGAAAGAGGAACGCGTGCCACTTTTTGAACTGCAGCCTCTCCTAAAAGTTCACAACACATGTCCTTAGCAGCAGGCACGATCAACTCTTCACCAATAGTAAAGGGCTTCTTAGCTTTAGCAATGTGGTTGGCCACTAAGAATGATGGTCTCAGTGCAGACACAGTGGATGAAGTGGTGGCCTTCAATAATTGCTTCTGTTCTTCATGTTTGAATTTTTTTAACTCCAAAGGCTTGTCTTTTAATGCAGGGTTCGTGGTCTTCATGTGGTGAAGCAGTTCTGAAGGTTTCATGGCTTCTTTGGATAGCTGGTCACCATATATTATACAAAGTGAGCTTGGAGAATGTGAATCACCTGTTGCATTGAGCCTATAATTTAAGTAAGACTTGGTATTTTCTTTTAAATGCAGCTTTCTTTTTGTTGGCAGTCTTAGAGTCTTCTGCTGTCTCATCACTGGGTATTTCCCCTTCTACAAAGAAGCTCTCCAATGATGTCTGTTTTTTACTCATTTCGGCTAGAGTTAGCTTTGAGCTTGACAAAACTGTGATTGAGACAAGTGCACAGTGCAGGAAAGAGGTGCAGATGGAAGTGGTAAGTAAAATAATGGGCGGGCCACATGCAGACTAAAATAAACATCGAATTCTGACTTAAAGCCTGCCACTAGATGCAACTGTACATTTGAAGTATATCAATTCACCTGCCACTATAAAGCCTGCCACCAGATGCAGCTTAATTGTCACTTGCCACTCATTGATAGGGTTTTGATATGAATCTGCAAGCAATTGATTTATTATGGACTCTGTGCAGCCAAACCTCTCTGCTAATGTTTATCTGTATTTGCAGCCACACCTGGCTCTAGCATCACTGTCTCAGCTCCATCTCAGATCATCAGGCATTAGATTCTCATAAGGAGAACACAACCTAGATTCATCACATGTGCAGTTCACAATAGGGTTTGTGTTCCTATGAGAATCTAATGCTGCTGCTGATCTGGCAGGAGGTGGAGCTCAGGTGATAATGCAAGCAATGGGGAGTGGCATAAATACAGATGAAGGTGTGCTTGCTTGCCCACCTCTCACCTCCTGCTGTGCACCCTGTTTCCTAACAGGCAACAACTGGTACTGGTCCATGGCCTGGCGGTTGGGGACCCCTGCTGTTAATCATTTTGCTCTATGCTACAGAATGTCAGATGAGTGTAAGTCCCACAGAGGAAAATAAAGCAGGGAGATAAAAGGAGTGCAGGTGGTGGGGAGAAGGGGGCCGGGAGGCTGGATTTTACACTGGGTAGTAAGGGAAGTCCTTACTGAGAAGATGGCACTGGAAGAGAGGGAGTGAGCCATGGGAACACTGGGGAGGAATTCCCCCAGAAAGGAGTGGCAGGAGAAGAGGTCCCAAGGCCAGATGTGCTTGACATTCTCCAGGAATACTAAAGAGGCCAGGGCAGCCAGAGGGGAAATGGGAAGAGAATAAGGGTAGAGAGTAAGGGGATCAGATGGTGCAGGGCCTTGAGGCCAGGCTGAGGACTTCTGATGCTGTCTGCGTGAGATGGAAGTTACCAGAGAGTTTTGTGCAGGGAATGAGTCTGACCTGTTATATTGGGAGGACTAACTCCTGCTTCTGAGAATAGACTGTGGTGGGCAGTGGGGGACAGTCACAAGGGTGGAAGCTAGGAGAGCAGTCATCATTCCACCAAAAGTTCCAGATGAGAGAGAAAGGCAGCCCAGACCCAGGAGTAAGAGGGGGTCTTGAGAAATGATTGGATTATGGATTTATTTTGTGGGATAGAAAAATGATAAAGGAGTCAAAATTTGACTCCAAGGTTTGGTGTATGAGCCAATGAAAAGATGACACTGCCATTTACTGAGCCAGGGATTGCTGCAGAAAGAGAGTTTTGGGGGTAGGGGAGATCGCAAGTTTGGTTTCAGACATTGTTATTGACTAAATATTTACATTCCCTTCAAAATTTATATGTTGAAACATAATCCCCCGTGTGACAGTATTTGGAGGTGAGGTCTTTCAGAGGTGATTAGGCTATGAGGTCGGAGCTCTCATGAATGAGATCAGTGCCCTCATAAAAGAGGCCCTGGAGAGCTCTCTCAGCCCTGTAAAGATACAGCAATAAGGCACCAGCTATGAACAAGGAAGGGGCCCCTCACCAGACACCAAATTTGCCGGCACCTTGATCTTCAACTTCCCAGCCTCCGGAACTGTGAGAAATAAATTTCTGTTGCTTATAAGCCACCCAGGCTATGGTATTTTTTTACAGAAGCCTGAACATAATAAGACAAACATGTCTCTGCTTTGAGATGATTATTTAACATCCAAGTTGGGATGTCTAGCAGGTATTTGGATATTAAGTGGCATTTAGTGAGAGGTCCAGGCATTTTGAAGGTTCATTTTATGTGCAGGAGGCACATGTGAGCAGATAAACAACACAAAGCGTCTCTTTGTTGCAACACTGGGTTCAAACCAGTCAATGTTTCTGTCCCTCTGTCTCAAATAACTAAGTTCTATCACAGCCAACTTTTAATTAGCCATGCAGCCTATGGTTCATCTCTGAGGGCTATATTCAAGAGCCCAGGTGTCACATCTTCCTCCACGCTGTCCCAGGACTCCAGGTGAATATGAGCTATATCTGTCTTCTTTGTCCTCAGAGTGCACTAATGGAGATGCTGCCAAGCACAGGTGGCAGCTAGAATGCTGGCTGGAGAGAACAGACAGAGCCAAGCAGGGAAGTGTGTAGTATTCAAAAGAAAACAGCAGCAATGTTGGGTCACACCCTCATGCCATGGTTCTGCCTACTGCTCCAGACAGGTAGAAATAAGAGGCCATCGGCTGTCCATTCTCTGTACCTGTAGGTGTGGGGCATCAGGAGCAACTTCCACCAGTGTAAACAAGGGACTTAGACCCTCAGCAGGCTATTTCACCTGGAGTATTTGTGTGATACATGTCATTGACACCTGGGTATTTTTTGTCAGGGTTACATGCAGGGCTAAACTTTCTCCCCATTATTCCCCAGCTTAGTCAATACCCTCAAATAAATGAACTTATTCATCTAGCAGGAAAAATCAGAGCTGAGAGGATGTGGCTGAGGAAAAAAAGCAAAAATATAAGTGCACTTGGCAGTTTACCAAGGTGAGTGCGTCATCACTGCCTTCATTACAAAACTAAAAGAGCGCGAGTATGTGCTCACACGATGCCTTTACATAACAGGACATAAATGGGTTAAACAACAACATCCTAGAAAGGCAGAAAACAAGTTCTTTCAACACCAGCAGCTGCATTGGAGTGGAGTGGGCTAGTGAGAGGGTGCAACATGAAACTGGAAATAATCACCACAAACAAAAAAATCAAAATTCTTCTCTCCTGCTTAAAATGTAGAAAGATTTTTAATCAGCTGCCTGAGAGCCAGCAGCCCTCTGATATCCCAAGGCATGTAAATAATAAGTAATATTTTTATATTAATTGTTATAACATTAATATTAAGAACAATGAAATGAATTAATCAATAAGGGTGATGGTAGTGATTATTGCATTGAGTGCTCATGGGGCCAGGCCCTGTTCTAGGTGCATTAACGCCTTTCATCTACAGAAGTCCCTTGGTCAGTTCCCCACTCTATCCTTCCCAGCCCATCAGTGCATACAGCACAGAGATTGCTCCTTCCTCCCCATGAGGTACTTTCCTCCTGCCTTCCGGGACAGCACGCTCTCCTGGCTGCTCCTTCTAAGTTGCCTGGATTGATTGGCTTCTCCCCACCTTCCTAATTCTCTCATGGGTAGTCTCCCTGTCTTAGTGTGCTTAGGCTGCTTTAACAAAGTGCCATAGAGTGGGGACCTAAACAACAGAAATGTATTTCTCACAGTTCTGGAGTCTGGCAGTCCGAGGCCTGGGTGCCAGGTTGGCTGGGCTCTGGTGCAGGTCCTCTTGCAGGCTGAGACTCCTGGGTTTGTGTATCCTCACATGGCAGAAAGAGCTAGAGAGCTCTCTTGGGTCTCTTTTCTAAGGGTACTCACCCCATTCATGAGGGCCCCACTCTCGTGACCTAATCACCTCCCAAGAGCCTTACCTCCTAATGCCATCCCATCAGGGGTTAGGATTTCAACATAGCAATTGCGCTGTACACAAACACTCAGTCCATTACACACTCCATCAAACCCCAGGCTCCTCATTCTTCTCATCACTTCCAAGATGACCTCAGCTGGTCTCAGGGCTTTAAATACAATGTACACACTGACAACTGCTGAATTCTTACCTTCAACCCAGATCTCTCCCTGCTAGGATGCCAATAGCCACTTCAAACCAGGTGCGTCAAACGGAGCTTGTGATATCTTTCTACACCTGCTCCTCTCCAGCTCTCCCCAGATACCAACCCAAAGCTCTTATAGGGGGTCATCCTTAACCATTCATTCTGTCTGTCTGTCTCTGTCTTTCTCTGCTCTCTTGGTCCCTCTCTCTCTCTCTCACACACACACAAACACACACACACACACACACACACACATATTCCAGCAGCCCAGCTGACTCTCCCTGAATCTTACCACTTTTCCCACCTTCCTGATTAGTGCCTGGTCCAAGCCATCTCCATCTCTCACTTGGGTTGCTGACATGTTGCCAAGAACGCTCTCCCATAGCTGCACTTGCCTGCTCCCCATCCTACCATAAATCTATCTTTGATTCAGCAGTCAGAGTGATTCCACTAAGACATTTCAGAGCTTGTCCTTCCTCTGCTCAAATAGGAGCCCCCGATGAGTCTGCATCATCCTTAGAGTAGCATTCAGCAACCCCACTGTGCCAGCAAGGCTCTGTCCTCCTGACCCATCCCTGTTCTTGACTCCCTCTCCTCCTCCTCTCTGCTTTCACCCTGGTCCAGACACACCAGCCTCTTCTCAGGGCCTCAGCCCTCCCTGCACCCCCAGCCTGGGCCTCTGTTTACCTGGAGGTCTGCTTGGCTCACTCCTCCACTTCCTCCAGGTCTCTGCTCACAGGTCACTTTTTCAGGGAGGCCTTTCCTGACCATCCATATGACACTGTCCTCTCCACCTCTCTGTCCTCCCTAACCTGTATTATTAGTCTCCAGAGCACTTGTTGCTCCCTGACATAGGGCACAATTATGTGTTTATTTTCTCTGCTCCCCTCCTTAGAACATAAGCTCCAGGAGGTCAAGGAATCTGCTTTGTTCACTTCCCCCCCCCCCCCCCGCCACCACCCCCCAGCATTATTGTTGGGAGTGTTGCCCTACACACGGTTGCGCTTAGCAAGTATTTGTGAATGACTCCAGAGCAGCCCGAGGGAGCAGCAGAGTGGCGGGAAGAGGGAAGTGGAGCATTCCACCTGGAGTGCAGAAAGTCAACAGATGCATTGTCAGTAAGAAAACCAATGAGACCGAGGCGGGCGCATCACAAGGTCAGGAGATCGAGACCATCCTGGCTAACACGGTGAAACCCTGTCTCTACTAAAAATACAAAAAATTAGCCGGGCGTGTTGGCGGGCGCCTGTAGTCCCAGCTACTCGGGAGGCTGAGGCAGGAGAATGGCGTAAACCCAGGAGGCGGAGCTTGCAGTGAGCTGAGATCGCGCCACTGCACTCCAGCCTCGGGGACAGAGCAAGACTCCGTCTCAAAAAAAAAAAAAAAAAGAAAAGAAAAGAAAACCAATGAGAAGTTCATCTCCTTCTTAAATTATTACCAGGAACCAGAAATTTTAAACATCAGTGATAAAATACTCCTTACCAAACGTTGGACTATGTTAAAAATAATTACTGTAGTTACTGCTTCATTTTAGCGATACACAAGTAAGCTTTAAATTGGTACGTTTTCTTTACTTTCCCATTAATAAACATTATATTCTACATGGAAGTTAATTTGGAGAATTCCCAATAACAGAGTTGGCCTCGGACACATGCAGAATCAGCAAGACAGGTTCACTCCAGGAGTAAGATCATAATTATTCAGAATCCTTCCTCGTGCTTGGGCCTTGGAGCTCAGTGTGTGTCTCCAATGCCTGCACATAAACAAAAGATTTTAAATATATATGGATAGCACAGTGATTGTGAAGACCAAGACAGAATTTGAGTCACTTCAATCCCATGTGACTACTTGGAGTTTTTGTGTTTAAGATTTAAAACAGCAAAACTGAATGCAAAGGACAAGGCACACTGATTTTGCTTAATAAGTGAAAATTTTAATTCATACATAAAGTGTTTCACCAAACTTGAATAATACTATTAAAATTGCATTTTAATTCTTCTTTTTGGCCGGGCGCAGTGGCTCACACCTGTAATCCCAGCACTTGGGAGGCCGAGGCGGGCAGATCACGAGGTCAGGAGATCAAGACCATCCTGGCTAACATGGTGAAGCCCCATCTCTACTAAAAATACAAAAAATTAGCCGTATGTGGTGGTGGGTGCCTGTAGTCCCAGCTACTCGGGAGGCTGAGGCAGGAGAATGGCGTGAACCCGGGAGGCAGAGCTTGCAGTGAGCCGACATAGCACCAGTGCACTCCAGCCTCGGCAACAAAAAGAGACTCCGTTTCAAAAAAAAAAAAAAAAAAAAAATTCTTCAAAACTAATGAACACATAAAGAAATTTGTTTTTTTTTTTATTACTATGCAGTTAGTATTGAATCATTTTGTCCTACAAAGGAGGATGTGTTGAAATAATCTCTGGGTGTCAAATAGGCACCCCTGCTGCTAGGAAATAGGTACTGCCATAGTGTCAGCATTTTACAGATGAGGAAACTGGGGCATAGTGGGCTGATGTGGTCTTCCCCAGGGGCAGAGCAGGGAAGTGGCAGAGCAAAGATTCAAAGCCAGGCAATCAGTAGCCGTCACCTTTCCCTGACATGACATGAATATGCTTCCATTTGGTAGTGTGGTTGATTGAAAGCTGGGGCACTCACTTATAATTTATTTATAGCTACTTTTATTTATAGCTGTGTTATTTGTTGTGCCAACTCGCACAAGCTTAAGTTAACATAATCAAAATACATTATTCGGACCTATAGCCCAGTGATTCTACTCTTAGCATGCACCCAAGAGAAAGAGTCCATGCCATACAAAAGGATATACAAGAGTGTTCATAGTAGCACAGAAGCCAGACACCAAAGGATATATATGGCGTGATTCCATTCATACGACAAAAACAGGAAAAACTAACTGATGAAAATAGAGGTCAGAATGGTAGTTGCCTGCGGAGTTATTGACTGAAGGAGGAAAATAAGGAAACTTCTGTAATACTAGTAGGGTTCCAAATCTTGATCTGGGTGCTATTTAGACAGGTGTAGAAGGACCGTACACTCCTAAGTGCATTTTAGGCATTTTAGGCATGTTACATCTCAATAGAAAAAGCAAAGAATAAAATAAAAATATCCTTCCAGGCATTGCAAAGGAGAAATCCTGGACCGAGAAAACAGTTGACATTTCTGGTCCCTCTCATACCTGGGCTTGGTGTACCACATAAGCAACTCCCTTGAAGACATGGCACCAGGCTTGCTGGGGCCTGTTTCCAACCTCCTAGAAGGACGCTGGGCTGGGGAGGGTACCCAGGCAGGCAGGGAATCCCACTGCCGAGAGTCAACCAGTCCTTCCTTTGACCTTGGACAATGGAGAATGGAAGAAATGCCCGGGCTTGAAGGGCAGAGCAGGACAGGGTAGGAGATACTTTCTATACTCTTAGCCATGCCAGTTGTCACAGTCCAGCAGTTGGTGACACCACCCCCAGTTCCCACGCTGCAGGAAGGTGAGTCCTGCTCAAAAGGCAGCATTTGCCAACAGCTGACAGGAAGGAACCGCTCAGGATCCAGCCAGTGCTGCAAGGTGCCACTCAGCCCTGAGGGCAGAGCTGCTGACAGACAGGGAGACCTGTCTGAGGGCTTCCGAGTTGGGCAACTGTGGGAGGGGACAGGAAGTGCAGGGGGATGTGGAGTTAACACAAAGGACAAAGTGACCACAACAGGACACTTCCAGCACGTGATATTGCTACAAAGAATCACGGCTCATCTTCCCTGTTCTGCTCTTTTCAGAATCTTGGTGTATTTCATTTTTTTCTTGCCCCAACCTGACCATATAACACCATTTTCTACTTGAAATAGCTTTCCAGGGGAATTTTTTTTGGCAATCATACTAAAATTTTCTATCTACACTTTCCACATCTCTCACTTCCTCTAAAAATATGAAGTGATTTCCAATGGAGGAACACATTTCTGACTGCAGAAATAAACTTAAGGTTTTTCTCAAATATTCCCATTGCCCTGCACCCTGCACAGACCACAACCAAGTAGTCTAACTCCACACTCTTAACCAACAAACATTCCGCTTCTCCCAGGATCTAGGCAATGGCCAGCACTTGATGACTGAACAACGAATGGTTGGAAATAAGCAGTTTTCAATGTTGTGTATTGTTTGGACATTTTTCTAAAATATCTAGGATATAATTCCAAAGTAATGTAGCAAGTTGTTCATGCCAGTAATTCCATGGGAAGTTTAAAGAGTCACCTTAGTTGTGAGGTCTCACATAAATAAGACTACAGGACATTCAACCTTTTCTCTGACTCTTTGAAGCTCATTCTGAGAAGCCTCAGATCTCCACTTCCTCCTGACTCAAATGCCAACAATCCCCCCACATCATGCAGGTGCTCCAGGAATCTCTGCCAGTTAGTCCCTGGTGGTAAACTTGGGCTCATTCCAAGTTTATAGAAATCTCTCCTGGAGAGGGAAAACAAAGATTCAGATAGAAATCCCTTCTGGAGAGGGAAAACAAAGATTCAGAATTTTCTTATTCATGACGGAACAACCATGCTTAGAGGTTAATAAACGTAAAAGGATGAGAAAATTGAGAAGGACCTAAAGGCGTATGGCTATTTCTCAATACCCAAAGCTGTTCAATTAGCTACTCAACCACAATTGCCCAAGGACGAACAAACTGCCACAGTCTGAAGCTCTGGCTCATATATGAAGTAGATTTTCCTCATCATCTCCATTATCTAAGGAAAATCCAGTCATTTTATAATTAGATCAAGTTGAGGGTAGGGCAGCCTACCCATGAGAAACCACCGATTCCATTTTCTTGGTAACCCCCGGTGCGTTCTTATGCTGCTAAAAGATGTTCATTATTGTAAAAGAAGACGTTTTACAGCTCAAAAGGCAATGTTCCCCAGAGCACAGGCACCGCAGTAATTTGACAGAGGTCTCACGCTGTCACAATTAGCATGACTGAGTGATTTTCCAATTTGCAGAATGCCTTGGGAAGAAAAAACACCCTCAAGAACACCACTCAGAAATAATCACAAGGAGCATTCTTCCCATCCCTGCCTCCCTCTTAAGGTCTCAGCTCTCTAGAGCCTGGTCTCCCACTCCTGGTGCCATCCCTCTGGGGATGTTACAGGCTCAGGAAAAGGGCCCCTTCTTCTGCCCTCTAGTGGTTGACACAGATCAGCGTAGAAGCCCCCTCCCCGGGTACAATCCCAAGGGTTATGGGGTAGCTTACATCAAGTCACACAAGCCTCCTTTAGGCAAACATCCATTGCTGTATCCCAGTGTCTGGCATGGTGCCTGGGGCACAGCATGGTCTCAACATATATTTATTGAATTAAATTTAAAAATCAACTATTTGATGCTTGCACACAGGAACATCAGAGAAATGTAACAAGCCATTGGTGCTTTCAAGGTACTTAAAAACTATTACAAAAACCGCAGTAACTTTTGCACCAACCTAATAGCTGGTGAGATGGGGGTAAACATGAGCATCTATCGTTTTCCCAAGCCACATCATCCTGGTGGTACAATACAGGGCTGTGGACCTGAGTGATAAAACAGTCACTGACTTCCTTCACCAGCAAATTACTGAAATGTACCTCTATTTTTCCCCTTCTGCTTTCCAAAAGTAGCCATATCCAGCCTTTTGTGGGGGCAACAGCTGCCTCCCCTCTCCCACCACTCACGACGCAGCCCCAGGTCACTAGGTGTCCAGGCCCCAGCCTCGGGTGTGCTGAAGCCCCTGTCTTCGTGGCTTGGTCATTCCAGGAGGGCAAGGTCCACAGCCCTAGATTTTCCCATCTAGGACATCTCCCCTTCCCTGTCCCACATCTCATGGCCAGATCACAGTCCCAGGCTGCCTGGGGATTCGGAGCCTTAAAAAGCCCTTAATCAAAGGGCCAGTTCTCTCACTTGACTGGATATTTTGGTCCAGTCCAATTCTCGCTTGCTCTCTAAAGACATGATATGCAGCCCCCCTTTTTTTAGACTGGAAAACAAATCGGCATCACTCTTAAAATCTACCTCTGCCAACCCCTGCCAGGGCCCTGGGTCTAAGCTTGAACACTTCAAAATCCCTTTAGCAGGAAAATGTCCACCCATGGCTAAAAATTAAATATTACTAAATGGCTTTTATTTAAAATCCTACACGCAAGTGTTTCAGGGATTAGCTCAAAGAAAGATGCCTCCTCTGTAGTTTTCTTTTCATCTTCTTCTGATCCTAAGAAAGCAGCCACGTCCTCAGCAACTTGTCCTCATACGCTGTTTTCAAAGGGGAAGAGTCAGGCAGGACCTTTATGCTCACAAAGTTCTCTCTTATTAGGGCAGAAGAGTCTTCCCACGGTCCTCCAGAAGGCTTCCCTTTACATCCCTGTGTCCAGGATGGTTTATATGCGCCCCCCAGGCCCTGCCAGTAGCATAAAGGCTGACCCATCTCCCTCAAGGGTAGAGGATCTCCTCCCAGATTAATTGAATTGGGATTCCTTTAGCAAGGAATATGGAGGAATATGTTTGCATAGGTAAACAACTGTGTCTGCAACCATCACCTGAAAGTACCTGCAATAAAGGGCACTGATTATCTCATCAAATAGAAAGTTCAGAGGTGGGCAGCTTCGGGGCCCATTAGTTCACAAACTAAACTGATGTGGTTTCTCTGTGATTCTCTCAGCTTTGTTCTCTTGGTCACTAGATTGCTGACATTGCATTCTCATATATGCTGTCCAAACACAGATACAGTATGTTCCTCCTCTGTGTTACTCTTTAAATATAGAAGAAAACCCTTCCCATGAGCCCTTAGCTGACTTCCCCTCTAGTTCTTTTGGTCAAGATTTGTCACGTGCTCATGTCTTAGCTGAAAGCGTGTCTGGGAAAGCTAGAATCCAGTCTGTTTCAGAGTAGGAGGTATCCTTCAGCTAGCAAGGAAGAAAGTCAAGGATGGCTGTTGAACAGGACTACAGCAATTATTAATCTACTACAAGTATTATAAATATTCAGATAAACAGCTCTCCATGAGGCTGTGCCAGTTGCAAAGAGGTTCATGAACAAGCCAGTTTGCAGTCATGTACCCCTTGGATGGGACACAAAACCAGTCCTCTTGGTACATTATTAAACACAGTGGGTGATGCACAAAGACGGCTCAGTTCAAGCCACCAGTCTTTATTCCTGAGGAACGCCAGTTCTTTGCCTTTGATCTTCCCCTTGGCCTGTTTTTCTTGTTGAAAGAGGCAAGCCCATCTCTTAGCTATAAGCCAGGATGCCTATGGTAGTAAATCACTAAACAATTCCCCTTAAAATGGAGTTAGGAAGCTCGTATTCAAACTAAATATGCATGGCTGAGCTTGGGAGTGAGATGAATAGACACAAGCAGTGGGTGGTTTTCACCCTAGCCCTGAAAGCTTTATTAAGAATCATTGCTCACAAGCGCCTGCCAGGTCATTAAGACTAATTGCATCATCCTGAGAATAATGAACCGCATCTTCACAGATTGATGTGGTGGGTTTTACTGGTAAAAAGCTACAGCTTTATCCACATAACACCTCTATTTTTGTAATGCTCAACTTCCTCTTTAAGGCTCAGAACTTGAGACCCCCTAGCAAAATACATGACTATTGACTCTGTGGATTGGTGATGGGGCAGGGGGTGATGCAGAGATTACTGGGGGCCTGGTGGATCACAGGCAGTGTGTGGGACCAAATCCTCTTGGTACATTATTACCACTCCCTGGAACCTCATTGTGTTACAACCTGCACAACATATTTAACTTCCTTAAAGCCCTGAGGGATAGTCACTCTGGTTCCTAGCTTACAGAAGAGGAAAGTTGAATCTCCCCAAGAGTTTGCAACTTCCCCAAAGTCATACCCTTTAGAACCTCTAAAAGCAAAGCCTTGACTTAAACCCAGTATTTTCTGACGCTGGAGCCACGCTCTTTCTCCTTTGCTCATTTTATGAAAATTACCTGAGAATTGCTGCAAATCAGTCTTCCCCAAAATGTCTCTGTGACCAGCAACGCCAGGTGTGCGTGGTTTTCAAGAGTCAAGATGTCAAATCAAATAACACTGTCTGCTCCCAAGGTTCCAACTTTGTGGCCACATAGGAATGAGTCAGACTTCAGGCAGTAACACTTTAAGTGGTAAAGCTAAAATGCAAACTCTTCCAGAAAGAGCAAGGGGCTCCCTACATCCCCACCAAGATGGAAGAGATCCTCAAAAGGGCTCCGTTTTGACAGAGGGAGAAGAGGCAACCACAAGGGCCTGCAAGTTCAAAAACGTCATAAACTTGTGGAGGGCTCAGAGCAGGAGCCCTAAATTTGGGGGTTTCCTGAACCAATGTGTGGCTCTCCACCTCTCTGCATTTGGCTCTCCACCAGAAGGTGGGCATGTGTGGGCAGCATCAACCAGCAACTTCACCCTCTATCTTCTGCTTGGCTTCCACCAGTGCTATAATAAATATGGCAGCAGTCAGCTATCTGGTGACAAATTGAATACATTGGCCCCTTCCATCATGGGAGGAACAGCACTTTGTCCTCACAGGGACACACACATTGCAATTAGGGATGTGTCCTCCCTGCCAGCAGCATGTCTGCCAGAGCTACTGTTCTTGGACTTAGAAAACACACAATCCATTGCCATGGTTTCCCATACAATGTTGCTTCTGCTCAGGAAACATTTTACTGCAAAAGGGCTGTGGCAATGGGCCCACACACATCAAATTCACTAGTCTTTCCATACGTCCCGTCACCCAGAGGCTGGCTTGATGTGTGCTGGAATGACCTGCTGAAGGCTCAGGAATGGCACCAGCTGGGAGCCAACCCTTTATGCGATTGGGGTGTTGCCCTAAACAACATGCTTTCAGCCAGCATCCAAATGTGGTGTTCTCTCTACCATAGCCAGTAAGCAAAAGTCCAAGAATGGTCCCTCTTACTGTTACTTCTAATATCCTACTTGAAGAACTTTTGCTTCCTGTTACCATGTTCTTGGGCGGATTTAGAAACACTCAAAGGAGGAACGATTATTCTAGAAATGCAGTATTGTTTCTACTGAATTGGAAATTGAGACATCAGTAGTGGCTAACATTTCAGATTTCTCCTGGGAATGTAACCTCATTGATATTATCTCATAAAGATGTAGTTTCTGATGGGACTTTGTATATTGTATGAATTTTTTCCCAGATGAGGAGAAGGGATGTTGAGAGGCAAAAGAATGGACTCTGCTGATGCCTTCTGTTTGATGCCTTCTAGACCTTTCTTGTCTTAGTTGCTGCTGCAACAACAAAAATGCCATAGATTAGGTGGCTTAAACAACAAACATTTATTTCTCAGTTCTGGAGGCTGAGAAATACAAGATCAAGGCATTGGCAGATTCGCTGTCTGGCAAAGGCCCTCTTCCTGGTTCATAGATGGCAACTTGTTGTTTGCACATGGCAGAAAGAGGGTGAGACAGCTCTCTGGGGTCCCTTTTTTTTTTTTTTTTTTGAGATGGGGTCTCACTCTGTCACCAGGCTTCAGTGAAATGGCATGATTTTGGCTCACTGCAACCTCCCCCTCCCAGGTTCAAGCAATTCTGTCAGCCTCCCGAGGAGCTGGGACTACAGGTGCGAGCCACCATGCCCAGTTAATTTCTGTATTTTTAGTAGAGACGGGGTTTCGCCATGTTGGCCAGGATGGTCTCTGTCTCTTGACCTCATGATCTGCCCACCTCAGACTCCCAAAGTGCTGGGATTACAGGCGTGAGCCACTGTGCCTGGCCTGTGGGGTCCCTTTTATAAGGGCTCTAATCCCATTTCTAACAGCTCCACCCTCATGACCTAATTACTTCCCAAAGGCCCAGTCTTCTAATGCCATCGCACTGGGGATGAGGATCTCAACATACGAATTTTGTGGGGACACAGTCAGTCCATACCACTTCTCTTCCATGATCTTTGCCCCAGAAGGTCAACCTGTGTGGACCAAATCCAACAGTTCCCTTGGCCTCTCGCTTCTTGCTGCATTTGGCCAGCAGGGCTACTCAGCAATAGCTTAGAGGGAAGGAGAGGCAGGAGTTGGAGTAATTACTCCTAGGCTCCTTCCCTGCAAGGTCTCCGCAGGCTGGTGATGTCTTTCTATGGATAATCAAGGGCTTCCCTTAGGGTGGCCCTCTCCACAAGACTCTCTCCTTTCAATTTCCAGAAACTTCCCTTCCCTTTACCAAGTGTTGATAACAGGGCCCAGCTTTCTAGTCCCAGGGTACTGTACTATCTCTTGTGGCTTTTCCCACCCCTAGCATGTCTTTGTAAATAGTCTTTTTATTAAACTGTCCTCAAGTCATCCTAATCTGAGTGATTGATGTTATCAGTAACTTAAAAAAAATTGTAAAAATAGCTTAGAGTTGTAAACTAATTTTTTACAAAATAGTTATTGAGGTCATTATTCCACTAAAAATAATTGAATATATTTTGTTTTATGTAAGACTCAGTGCATCCTCCTTTTTATTCTCATTACAAAGGACCAGTCCCATGGATTGAATGTTTGTGTCCCTCTTCAAATTCATATGTTGGAAACCCTAATGCTCAATGTGATGGTATTTGGAGATGGGACCTTTGGGAGGTAGCTAGATCATGAGGGTCAAGCCTTTGTGATGAGATTAGTGCCCTTGTGAGAACAGAATGGAAAGAGCTTGCTTTCTCTCTCTCTCTCTCATATGAGAACACAGCCACCTGCAAACCAGGAAGAGAGCCCTGTCCAGAATCCAACCATGCTGGCACCCTGAGCTCAGGCTTCTAGCCTCCAGAAGTGCAAGAAATAAATTTCTTTTGTTTAAGCCACTCAGTCTATGGTATTTTTGTTATAGCAGCCCAAACTAAGATAATCGTATTGTCATCATGGACAGACATCCGTCTATAAACCAGCTTTTGAGAATCAACACCTTAGATGTCACCTAGTCCAACTGCTCACATGAAAAGAGTAAAAAGATGCTATGGACACAAATTTTTCCCCCCTTCACATTTGTATCTCAGGTACTTCCTAATTCAGCTCTGTGAGACTGACCGACTCCTCTTTTTCTAGTTCTGCACAAAATCCATCATAAGAGCTCCATTAAAAACAACTTTAAAAGAGGTATTTTGTTAAATCTCAAAGTCCTTTTGGAAAATCCCAGAGACCCTGGCCCTGCCATGTCTGAAGCTCTGTGTCAGAATATCCAAGGGAGTGAACAAGTTCATCCAATGCTTGGGAACCAGCAACATGGTGCCACATGGCACATCCCCTTAGGGGACCTCTTCCATTACACCAGGATGTGACCTCCTTCAGCTAAGTCCCAGCCATGCAGGGCTCTAGGGGCTGTAGAATCAGTGAGGTGAGAAACCGCAGAAAGAGGTGGAAGAGGAAAAGATCTTCCCAACTCTTCTGTCTCATCCCTCCTGAGCTAGAGTTGGCTAGAATAGTGTGTCAGTTCACTCTGAAAGTGTAAAGGAACAAACTAATTTTAAGTAATTTAGGGGGAAAAGTAAATACGTTTTTAGAAGAGGCATGGAGACCTCACTAACACGAAGGAATGGCTCAACAACAAAGGCCTCAATAAGGAGCCTTGGACAATCTGCTTGCAGACCTGCCCCAGGAATGATTCAGCTCAACTCACCTTCCCTGCCCTTCTCATTCAGCTCAAGACAAAAATTTTAAAGTGGTGGGGTGGCTACTGTTGGTGCCACCCGTGCCCCTCAGCCTACCTGCAGGTAACCTGCACTCAGGGAAGGCCTCAGGGTTACCAGCTTGAGAGCTCTCTCTAGTCACAGGAACAGGCTGGGCTTAAGCAGTTTCTTAGTCTATTTTGTACTGCTATAACAAAATACCACAGACTGGGTAATTTATAAAGAACAGGAATTTATTTCCTCACAGTTCCAGAGGCTGGAAAGTTTCCAAGATCAAGGTTCTGGCATCTGGTGAGGGCCTTCTTGCTGCATCCTCACATGGCAAAAGAGCAGAAGGGAGCAAATCCACTCCAGCAAGCCCTTTCTGTAGAAGCACTAACCTATTCATGAGGGCAGAACCCTCATAACTTGAACACCTCCCATTTGGCCGCACCTTGCAACACTGTTGCATTGAGGAAAAAACTTCCAACACATGAATTTGGGGGGAACACATGAAATCAGGCCATAGCAAGCAAGCAGGAAGTGTTGGAGCTGATATCCCAGCTGAGAGCCTTACTCAGTGAGGGATATGAGCTAGTGCTGCAGTCTCCAACCTTTTGGACACCAGAGACCAGTTTCATATAATATTATTTTTCCACACACCAGGGGTGTGGGGAAGGGGGATGGTCAGACTGTAGTTAGATTCTCATAAGGAGTGCACAACCTGAATCCCTTGCATGTGCAGTTCACAATAGGGTTTGCAATCCTATGAGAGTCTAATGTTACTGCTGAGCTGACAGGAGGTGGAGTTCAGGCAGTAATGCTCACTCACCTGCTGCTCACCTCCTGGACTGTGGCCCAGTTCCTAACAGGCCACAAACTGGTACTAGTCTATGCCCTGGGGTTTGGGGACCCCTAAGTTAGTGGGTGAATACCCAGTCCTTGAGCTAGTCCATGAGTTAGTGGATGAATACCCAGCAACTCTGAGAGGCATGCTCTCCAGTTCTTAAGATAGTTTGTGTATTAGTCTATTTTCACACTGCTGATAAAGACGTACCCAAGAGTGGGCAATTTATAAAGAAAAAGAAGTTTAATAGATTCACAGTTCCACGTGGCTGGGGAGGCCTCACAATCATGGCGGAAGGCGAAAGCCATGTTTTACGTGGTGGCAGGCAAGAGAGAACCAAGGTGGCAGGCAAGAGAGAACCAAGCAAAAGGGGTTTCCCCTTATCAAACCATCAGATATCCTGAGACTTATTCACTACCACGAGAACAGTATGAGGAAAACTGCCCCCATGATTTAATTAACTCCCACTGGGTCCCTCCCATAACATGTGGGAATTATGGGAACTATAATTCAAGATAAGATTTGGGTGGGGACACAGCCAAACCATATCATTCTACCCCTGGCCCCTCCCAAATCTCATGTTTTCACATTTCAAAACCAATCATATCTTGCCAACAGCCCCCCAAAGTTTTAACTCATTTCAGCATTAACTCAGAAGTCCACAGTCCAAAGTCTCATCTGAGACAAGGCAACTCCCTTCTGCCTATCAGCCTATAAAATCAAAAGCAAGTTAGTTACTTCCTAGATACAATGAGGGTACAGGCATTGGATAAATACACCCATTCCAAATGGGAGAAATTGGCCAAAATGAAGAGGCTACAGGCCCCATGCAAGTCTGAAATCCAGCAGGGCAGTCAAATCTTAAAGCTCCAAAATGATCTCTTTTGACTCCAGGTCTCACATCCAGGTCATGCTGATGCAAGAGGGGGGCTCCCATGGCCTCATGTAGCTCCGTTCCTGTGGCTTTGGGGGGTACAGCCTCCCTCCTGGCTGTTTCATGGGCTGGTGTCAAGTGTCTGTGGATTTTCCAGGCACACAATGTATGCTGTCAGTGGATCTATCATTCTGGGGTCTGGAAGATGGTGGTCCTCTTCTCACAGCTCCAGTAGGCAGTGCCCCAGTGGGGACTCTGTGTGGAGGCTTCAACACCACATTTTCCTTCCACACTGCCCTAGCAGAGTTTCCCCACAAGGGCCCCACCCCTGCAGCAAACTTCTGTTTGGACATCCAGTCATTTTCATACATTTTCTATAATCTAGGTAGCGGTTCCTTAACCTCAGTTCTTGACTTCTGTGCACCCACAGGCTCAACACCATGTGGAAGCTGCCAAATCTTGGGGCTTACACCCTCTGAAGCCATGGCTCAAGCCATATCTTGGCCACTTTTAGCCATGGCTAGAGTGACTGGTATGTGGGGCACCGAATCCCTAGGCTGCATGCAGCAGGGGAACCCTGGTGGGTGGGCCAGGCCCATGAAACCATTTTTTCCTCCTAGGCCTCCAGGCCTGTGATGGGAGGGGCTGCTTTGCAGGTCTCTGACATGCCCTGGAGACATTTTCCCCATTGTCTTGGGAATTAACATTTGGCTCCTTGTTACTTATGCAAATTTCAGCAGCAGGTTTGAATTTCTCCTCAGAAAATGGGTTTTTCTTTTCTATCACATCATTAGGCTGCAAATTTTCCAAACTTTTATGCTCTGTATCCCTTTTAAAACTGAATGCTTTTAACAGTACCCAAATCACCTCCTGAATACTTTGCTGTTTAGAAATTTCTTCCACCAGACACCCTAAATCATCCCCCTCAAATTCAAAGTTCCACAAATCTTTAGGGCAGGGACAAAATGCCACCAGTCTCTTTGCTAAAACACAGCAGGAGTCACCTTTGCTCCAGTCCACAAGTTCCTCATCTCCATCTGAGACCACCTCAGCCTGGATTTTATTGTCCATATCACTATCACCATTTTGGTCAAAGCCACTCAACAAGTCTCTAGGAAGTTCCAAACGTTCCCACATTTTCTTGACTTTTTCTGAGTTTTCCAAACTCTACCAACCTCTGCCTGTTACCCAGTTCCAAAGTCACTTCCACATTTTTTTGTATATTTAAAGCAGCACCCTACTATCTGATACCAATTTCCGTTTTCACACTGCTGATAAAGGCATACCCGAGACTGGGTAATTTATAAAGAAATAGAGGTTTAATGGACTCACAGTCCCACGTGGCTTAATAGACTCACAGTTCTTACATAGTGGCAGGCAAGAGACAGAATCAGAGCCAAGAAAAAGGGGTTTCCCCTTATCAAACCATCAGATCTCCTGAGACTTATTCACTACCACAAGAACAGTATGGGGAAACTGCCCCCATGATTCAATTCTCCCCATGGTCCCTCCCACAACACATAGGAATTATAGGAGCTGCAATTTAAGATGATCTTCCCAAAAGATCCTAATTGACACATATTTAACAAATGCAGCTTATAAAACTTCCTCAAGTACTTTTTTCCTATTCACTCCTTGAGTCTTGCCTTGATTGTCTGATGAACCTCTGTACTCCTTCTCCTCTGTCCTGGGAGACAGGTTTATCCCCCCACAAGCACCAAACTCCTTTTCCACACATATGCCAGAACTTCAGGGGAGATTAAGTTTGTGCTAAAGACACTTATTGCAGGCAACACATGTATTAAGGCCTTCCACCTTCAGGTACTAGCAGCTATATGATTGATGGCCACAGTACCAGGTTTCCATCACACTTCACATGTATAGTACAATAGGCAAGAGTTCACTGACTGGGTGCTCTCAGCATGTCTACATTGATATACCTGTACGTCTTCTCACTGGGCTATTGGTGTAATAAAAATCACAATCCCAGTGGCTTTGCAGCTCCAGTTCCTACCTTCATACAATCCAGTGATACTTCTCTGCACCCTCTCCATCCCACTCAATATGAGATGCCTTACGTGCTAGGATCCAGAAATGTGCCCAGCTACCCCAGAATGGATAAATGGACTAGAAAATATAGCTAAAGCTGAACTGTTAATGACCCCAGGAAGCAAGATGATGCTCAATGACAGACTCAGTAAGTCTGGGTGGGCCAAAGCAGAGGCAGCTGCCCTAAGAACCATCTAGAGAGTGCCCTGAGCAGGTCAAACATTCCACCAAGGGAATCAAGAGATACTTTGATACCCAAATGTTTTTTTTATTTGTGTACATTAAGGTTCATTCTCTGTGCTGTAATGTTCTATGGGTTTGAACAAACGGATAATGTCACTGTAATGTATCTGCCATTACATTACCATACAGGATAGTTTCTCCACCCTAATAAATCCCTGTGCTTTACATATTTATCCCTTCTCTCTCCCTGAAACTCTGAAAATCACTATGTCTCCATAGTTTTGTCTTTTTCAAATCATCATATAGTTGGAATCATACAGTGTATGGTCTTTTCAAACTGGCTTCTTTCACTTAGTCAATGTATTAAAAGTTTTTCCATCATTTTTCTTGGTTGAATAATAATCCATTGTATGGGTGTATTAGCTTGTTTATCCATACACCTATTGAAGGACATCTGTGTTGCTTCCAATTTAGGGCAATTATGCATAAAGCTGCTGTCATCATTCATATGCAGGTTTTTGTGTGGACACAAGTTTTCAGCTCATTTGGGTAAATACTAAGTAGCATAATTTCAAAATTTTATGATAAGGCTATGTTTAGCTTTGTAAGAAACTGACAAACTGTCTTTAAAGTAGCTGTAACATTTTGCATATCCACTAGCAATGAATGAGAGGTTTATTTTTTATTTTTTAATTTCAATGGGTTTTGGGGAAACAGGTGGTGTTTGGTTACATAAATAAGTTATTTAGTAGTGATTTCTGAGATTTTGGTTCACCCATCACCCAAGCAGTGTACACTGCATGCAATGTGTAGTCCTGTATCCCTCACCATCCCCAACCCTTTCTCCCAAATCCCCAAAGTCCAATGTGTTATTCTTATGCCTTTGTGTCCTCATAGCTTAGCTCCCACATATGAGTGAGAACATACAATGTTTAGTTTTCCACTCCTGAGTTACTTCACTTAGAGTCTAATTCTATCCAGGTTGCTGCAAATGTTCCTTTTCATGACTGAGTAGTATTCCATGGTATACATATACCACATTTTCTTTATTAATTCATTGATTGATGGGCATTTGGGCTGATTCCATGTTTTTGCAATTGCAAATTGTGCTGCTATAAACATTCGTGTGCAAGCATCATTTTTGTATAGTGACTTTTTTTCCTCTGGGTAGATATCCAGTAGTGGGATTGCTGGATCAAAGAGTAGATCTACTTTTAGTTATTTAAGGAATCTCCACACTGTTTTCCATAGTGGTTGTACTGGTTTACATTACTACTAACGGTGTAAAAGTGTTCTCCTTTCACCACATCCATGCCAACATCTATTATTTTTTATTAAGGCCATTCTTGCAGGAGTGAGGTGGTAACACATTGTGGTTTTAATTTGCATTTCCCTGATAATTAGTGATGTTGAGCATTCTTCCATATGCTTGCTAGCCATTTGCATATCTTCTTTTGAGAATTTTCTATTCATGTCCTTAGCCCACTTTTTGATGGGATTGTTTGTTTTTTTCCTTGCTCATTTGTTGGAGTTCTTTGTAGATTCTGGATATTAGTCCTCTGTCAGATGTACAGATTGTGAAGATTTTCTCCCACTCTGTGGGTTATTTGTTTACTCTACTAATTATTTCTTTTGCTGTGCAGAAGCTTTTTAGTTTAATTAAGTCCTATCTATTTATTTTTGTTTTTTACTGCATTTGCTTTTGGATTTTTGGTCATGAAGTCTTTGCCTAAGCCAATGAGTAGAAGGGTTTTCAGATATTATATTCTAGAATCTTTATGGTTTCAGGTCTTACATTTAAGTCTTTGATCCATCTTGAGTTGATTTTTGTGTAAGATGAGAGATGAGGATCCAGTTTCATCTTCCACACGTGGCTTGCCAATTATCCCAGCACCACTTGTTGAATAGGGTGTCCTTTCCACACTTTATGTTTTTGCTTTGTTTCAAATATCAGTTGGCTGTAAGCATTTGGCTTTATTTCTGGGTTCTCTTTTCTGTTCCATTGATCTATGTGCCTATTTTTTATACCAGTACCATACTGTTTTGGTGACTATGGCTTTACAGTATAGTTTGAAATTGGGTAATGTGATGTCACTAGATTTGTTCTTTTTGCTTAGTCTTGCTTTTGGTATGCAGGCTCTTTTTTTGGTTCATAAATTCATAAATAAATTCATAAAATTTATGAATTTTAGGATAGTTTTTTTCCAGTTCTGTGAAGAAAGATGGTGGTATTTTGGTGGGAATTGCATTGAATTTATAGATTCCTTTTGGCAGTATGGTCATTTCCACAATATTCATTCTACCTATCCATGAGCATGTGATATGTTTCCACTTGTTTGTGTTGTCTATGATTTTTTTCAGCAGTGTTTTGTAGTTTTACTTGTAGAGGTATTTTAGGTCCTTGGTTAGGTATAGTCCTAAGTATTTTGATTTTTGATTGTTTGTTTCTTTGTTTTACAGCTATTGTGAAAGGGATTGAGTTCTTGATTTGATTCTCAACTTGGTTGCTGTTGGTGTATAGCAGAGCTACTAATTTGTGTGCATTAATTTTGTATCCTGAAACTTTATTGAATTCATTTACTAGTTCTAGGAGCTTTTTGGATGAATCTTTAGGGTTCTCTAGGTATACAATCATATCATCAGCAAACAGCAACAGTTTGATTTCTCTTCATTGATTTTGATGCCTTTTATTTCTCTCTCTAGTCTGATTGCTCTGGCTAGGACTTCAAGTACTATGTTGAATAGAAGTGGTGAAAGTGGGTGTCTTTGTCTTATTCTAGTTCTCAGGGGGAATGCTTTCAACTTTTCCCTGTTCAGTATAATGTTGGCTGTGGGTTTGTCATAGATAGCTTTTATTACCTTAAAGTATGTCCCTCCTATGCCAATTTTGCTGAGGGTTTTAATCAGAAAGGGATGCTCTACTTTGTCACATGCTTTTTCAGCACCTATTGAGATGATTATGTGATTATTGTTTTTAATTCTGTTTATGTAGTGTATTACATTTATTGACTTATATATGTTAAACCATCCTTGCATCCCTGGTATGAAACCCACTTGATCATAGTGGATTATCTTTTTTATATGCTATTGGATTCAGTTTGCTAATATTTTGTTGAGGATTTTTGCATCTATGTTCATCAGGGATATTGGTCTGCAGTTTTACATCTTCTGTGTGTCTTTCCCTGATTTGGGTATCAGGGTAATTGTGGCTTCATAGAATAATTTAGGGAGGATTCCTTCTTTCTCTATCTTTTGGATTAATGTCAATAGGATTGGTGCCAATTCTTCTTTGAATGTCTGGTAGAATTCAGCTCTGAATATATCTGGTCCTGGACTTTTTTTCTTGGCAATTTTTTAAATAACCATTTTAATCTCACTACTTCTTATTGGTCTGTTCAGAGATTCTATATTTTCCTTATTTAATCTAGGATGGTTGCATATTTCCAGGAATTTATCTATCTCCTCTAGGTTTTCTAGTTCATGTGTATAAAGGTATTCATAGTAGCCTAGAATAATCTTTTGTATTTCTGTGGTATCAGTTGTAATATCTCTTGTTTCATTTCTAATTGAGCTTATTTGGATATTCTCTCTTTTTGGTTAATCTCAATTTTCGTCTATCAGGTTTTATTTTTTAATCTTTTCAAAGAACCGGCATTTTGTCCCACTTATCTTTTGTGTATTTTTTTTGTTTCAATTTCATTTAGTTCTTCTTTGATCTTTCTTATTTCTTTGCTTCTTTTGGGTTTGGATTTTGGGTGTTCTTGTTTCTCCAGTTCCATGAGGTGTGACCTTAGATTGTGTGTTTGTGCTCTTCCAGACATTTTGATGTAGGCATATAACGCTATGAACTTCCCTCTTAGCACTGCTTTTGCCGTATCCATGAGGTTTGATAGGTTGTGTCATTATTATAGTTCAGCTCAAAGAATTTTTAAATTTCCATCTTGATTTCATTGTTGACCCAACAATTATTCAGGAGCAGGTCATTTAATTTCCACGTATTTGCATTATTTTGAGGGCTCCTTTTGGAGTTGATATCTAATTTTATTCCACTGTGGTCTAAGAGAGTACTTGATGTAATTTCAATTTTTTAAAATTTACTGAGACTTGTTTTGTGGCCTATCATATGGTCTACCTTGGAGAATGTTCTGTATGCTGATGAATAGAATGTATATTCCACAGTTGTTGGGTAGAATGTTCTGTAAATATCTCTTAAGTCCATTTGTTGTAGGGTATCATTTAAGTCCGTTGTTTCTTTTTTGACTTTCTGTCTTGATGATCTGTCTAGTGCTGCCAGTGGAGTATTAAAGTCCCCCAGTATTATTATGTTGCCATCAATCTCATTTCTTAGGTCTAGTAGTAATTATTTTATAAATTTGGGAGCTCCAGTGTTAGATGCATATATATTTAGAATTGTAATATTTTCCTGTTGAAGTAGTCCTTTTATCGTTATCTAATGTCCCTCTTTGTTTTTTTAACTGTTGTTGCTTTAAAGTTTGTTTTTCTGATATAAGAATAGCTACACCTGCTCACTTTTGGTGTCCATTTGAATTGAATATCTTTTTCCACCCTTTTACCTTAAGTTTATGTGAGTCCTTATGTGTTAGGTGAGTCTCCTGAAGACAGGAGAAACTTGACTGGCGAATTCTTATCTACTCTGCCACTCTGTATCTTTTAATTGGAGCATTTAGACCATTTATACTCAATGTTAATATTGAGATGTGAGGTACTATTCTATTTATTGTGTTATTTGTTGCCTGAATACCTTGTGTTTTTTTTAATTGTTACTGTTATATAGGTCCTTGAGATTTATGCTTTAAGGAAGTTCTATTTTGGTGTATTTCAAAGCTTTAAGATTTAGAGCTCATTTTAGCAGTTCTTGTAGTGCTGGCTTGGTAGTAGTGAATTCTCTCAGCATTTGTCTGGAGAAGACTGTATCTTTCCTTCATTTATGAAGCTTATTTTCACTGGATACAAAATTCTTGGCTGATAATTGTTTTAAGGAAGCTAAAAATAGAACCCCAATCTCTTCTAGCTTGTAGGGTTTCTGCTGAGAAATCCACTGTTAATCTGATAGGTTTTCCTTTATAGGATACCTGATGCTTTTGCCTTACAGCTCTTAAGATTCTTTCCTTCATCTTGACTTTAGATAACCTGATGACTATGTGCCTAGGTGATTATATTTTTGCAGTGAATTTCCCAGGTGTTCTTTGAGCTTCTTGTATTTGGGTATCTAGATCTTTAGCAAGGCTGGGGAAGTTTTCCTTGATTATTCCCCCAAATACATTTTCCAAACTTTTAGATTTCTCTTCCTTCTCAGGAACAACAATTATTCTTAGGTTTGGACATTTACTATAGTCCCAAACTTGTTGGAGGCTTTGTTCCTTTTTTTATTCTTTTTTCTTCGTCTTTGTTGGATTGGGTTAATTCAAAAGCCTTGTCTTCAAGCTCTGAATTTCTTTCTTCTGCTTATTTGTTTCTTTTGCTAAGACTTTCCAGTGCATTTTGCATTTCTCTAAGTGTGGCCTTGAGTTCCAGAAGTTGTGATTGCTTTTTATTTATGGTATTTCACTGAAAAATTTTTTTAATATCCTGTACCCTATTTTTGATTTCTTTAAGTTGGATTTCACCCTTCTCTGGTGCCTCTTAGATTAGCTTAATAATTGACCTTCTGTATTCTTTTTCTTGCAATTCAGATATTTTTGTCCTGGTTTGGATCCATTGCTGGTGAGCTGGTTTGATCTTTTGGATGTATTAAAGAAGCTTGTTTTGTCATATTACCAGAATTGTTTTTCTGGCTCCTTCTCATTTGGGTAGACTATGTCACAAGGAAGACCTGGGATTCAAGAGCTGCTGTTCAGATTATTTTGTTCCATGGGATCCTCCCTTGATGTGGTATTCTCCTCCTTTCCCTGGGAATGGGGCTTCCCGGGAGCTGAACTGTAGTGATTGTTTTTGTCCTTCTGGGTCTAGCCACCCAGTGGGCTACCAGGCTCCAGGCCGGTGCTGGGGAGTATTTGTAAAGCCTCCTGTGATGTGATCCATCTTCAGGTCTTTCAGCCATGGGTACCAGCACCTGCTCTGGTGGAGGTAGCAGGGGAGTGAAGTGGACTCTGTGACGGTCCTCGGTTGCGTTTTTTAGTGCGCTGGTTTTACGTTGGTTGGCCTCCAGCCAGGAGGTGGCGCTTTCAAGTGCACATTAGCTGTGGTCCTATAGGGAGGATGCAAACTTGCCCAAGGGACACCTGGTTAAGTATTCAGGATTCTTAGCTAGTGAGCAGGGCCATAGAGCACCCAAGAGATTATGAACTTCGTCTTCAGCTACCAAGGCAGGTAAGGAAAGACCACCAGGTTGGGGTAGGATTAGGTGTGTCTGAGCTCAGCCTCTCCTTGGGCATGGCTTGCTGCAGCTGCTATTGGGGAATGGAGGTGTGGTTCTCAGTCCAATGGAGTTATGTTCCCAGGGTGATTATTGCTGCCTCTGTTGAGTCACACAGGCCACCAGGGAAGTGGGAGAAAGCCAGCAGTCACTGGCGTCATCCAGCTCCCATGCAGCCCGCAGTTCTAAAGGCCAGTCTCACTTCCACTGTGCCCCCTGCAACAGCACTGAGTCTATTTCCGGGCAGCCAGTGACCAGGGCTGAGAACTTGTCCCAGACCACGAGCCACTCTGTTGAGAAAGCAAACTGATTTGGCAGTTTTTCAGCATCTCAGGGAGGCTGCAGTAGTGATCCAGTGCCATCAAAGGGTCGGTAGATTCTCTCAGCTTTCCTGATATATTCCTGCAGCAGTTCTTAGAGCAGTTCTTAGAGACTCATGATGTGAGTCTCCATGAGCCGCTCTGTTCATCCAAGCAGGAGCTGCAAGCTAGTCCTGCCTCCTATCTGCCATCTTACCCTGATCCTCGGAGAGTTTTTGCTCCATATCAACACTGGCATTTAGCATTGTCAGATTTCTGGACTTTGGCTATTCCAATATGTATGTAGTGGTATCTCATTGTTGTTTTTATTTGCAATTCCCTAATGGCATATGATGTTGACCATTTTTTCACATGCTTATTTGCCATCTGTACATCTTCTTTGGTGAGGGATCTATTCAGATCTTTTGCTCATTTAAACTGGACAAAAATCCCAATTTCCAGATGGGCCCACATGAGTTTTTGTTGTCGTTGTTGTTGAGTTTTAAGAGTTCTTTTTGTATTTCGGATATAAGCCCATTACCAGATATTTGTCTGGCAAATATTTTCTCCCAGTCTGTGACTTGTCTTTTCATTCTCTTAACAATGTCTTCTGCAGTGCAAAAGTCTTTTTTATTTTAATAAAGTCAAATTTAAAGAAGTGTTTTCTTTCACAGATTCATGCTTTTAGTATTTTGTCTAAAAACTCATCACTCCACCCGAGGTCACTTTGATTTCTCCTTGGTTTGTCCTGCATGTTTGCAGGTTTGTGCTTTACATTGAGGTCTATGATCCATTTTGAGTTAATTTTTATGAAAGGTTTAGGATCTGTGTCCAGATTTTTTTTTTTTTTTTTTGCTTCTGGACACTCAATTGTTTCAGCATCATTTATGAAAAAGACTATCTTTGCTCCATTGAATTGCTCTTGCTCCATTGTCAAATATTAGTTGAGTATATTTGTGTGGGTCTATTTCTGGGCTTTCTATTCTGTTCCATTGGTCTATGTATCTATTCCTTCACCTTCACTGTCTTGATCATTTAATTTCTGTCTTGATTACTATAGTAAGCCTTGAAGTTGGGTAATGTCAGTCCTCCAGCTTTGTTCTTCTTGTTCATTATTGTGTTGGCTGTACTGGTTCCTTTGCCTTTCCATGTAAACTTTAGAATCAATTTGTCAACACCCACAAAATACCTTACTGGGATTTTCATTGGAATTGCATTAAATCTGTAGATCGAGTTGAGAAAAGCACACATCTTAACAATATTGTATCTTGTAATACCTGAACACAGAACATCCTTCCATTATCAATAATAGATCTTCTTTGCTTTCTTTCAAAAGTTTTATAGTTTTCTGCATAGATATGTATAGATCTTTTGCAGATTTTATTCACTTTATACCTTACCCAAGAACATTTTTTGGTGTTAATATAAATGGTGACACTTTGGTTTTCACAAAAAGGATTAAACGAATGCCCTTTTAAAAGTTAAATTAGCTAAAACAGTACTAATTTGTTTAGCTGTAAAACAATGCTGTTTGGTGCAAGCATTGTGCTTGGTTAACCAGAGAAAGAGGTTTAGGCAGAAAAACAGTGATTCTGGGTGAGTGGCTGCTCAGCCTGAAGTTTTTAGAGGAGGGAGAAGGACCATTGGGTTGGACAGGTCATAAGGTGGAAAGTCTGAGGTGGCTTTGAGAATCCCGTAAGGAACCTAAATAAGCCCAAGACACTGGGAAACTTGGTAGGGAAAAGTGAAAACAGGATTATTTCTACCAGTAACCCATAACTTCCCAAAGCCAACAAGAAGGTCACTTTGGTTTCCCAGCTAGCTAGTAAACTCTATTTCTTTCTGTGCCTGCTTCCTAATTCCAGAAACCCCAGGGCTGACACAGAGTACTTTGTAAAACGTCTTGCAGCAAATCAAAGCTCAGACCACTTTCCACAGGCATCTTCAGCTTTGTCCATGCCTTTTTTAGACATGGAACAGCCCTAAAAGGCAGCTCTCAGGTTCTGTCATAAGCCTGGAGACATGATATCTTCAGGTCTCTTAGGGTCTAGAATTGGATAGGAAAACCCACAAATAACCCAGGTGTGGTTGGGAACCCGCAGGGTAGTCCCTGTTGAGGCCTGCAGCTTCTCACAGCCACTTGTCATGGCTTTTCATCCTCAGAGCAAGAAGATGGACTAAACAGCCTTAACTGTGAACTATGCTCCAAAACAAGGCTCATACGTAGAGGACCACCTCCACATATGGTTAAGGGAGACCCTGCCATCCCACAGCAGTGGTTCTCAACCTTGAGTGGCATCAGAATCCACACAGTGCTTCTTTTCTTATTTATTTTATTTTTTTGGGATGGAGTCGCCCAGGCTGCCTCACTCTGTCGCCCAGGCTGGAGTGCAGCGATGTGATCTCAGCTCACTGAAAGCTCCGCCTCCCGGGTTCATGCCATTCTCCTGCCTCAGCCTCCCAAATAGCTGGGACTACAGGCATGTGCCACCACACCAGGCTAATTTTTTTATTTTTATTTTTGTAATTGTATTTTGTATTTTATTTTGTATTTGTATTTTTAGTAGTGACAGGGTTTCACCGTGTTAGCCAGGATGGTCTCCATCTCCTCGTGCTCAGCCCACCTCGGCCTCCCAAAGTGCTGGGATTACAGGTGTGAGCCACAATGCCTGGCCCCACACAGTGCCTCTTACAGCTCAGATTCCTGGGCTGTGCTCCTGGAGTTTCTGATTCCTTAGGTCTCCAGTGAGGCCCGAGAGTTTGCATGTCTAACAAGCTCTAGCTGCTGGTTTGGAGACCATACTTTTAGAACACTGGTCTACAGATCTCCTGTCTTGTCCTTTCTAGTCTAGAAATCATGCTTGTTTGCTCATGGGTTCTAAGTGACAGCCAATCACCACCTTCCTTCACCTTAGTGGGGAGTGAAAGGGACAAATTTCTCCCTCTTTGGCCAAAACTCTTCCAGAGGCTAATGACTTCTCATTTCTCCCTCTCTGCTCATTTGCATCCTCTGTCACTGAGTGCAGGTCTCATCTCCTCTCAGCACGTAGTGGGAAGAGTTCAGCCTCATCCCTCATGGCAGCTCCAGTCAACGCCCAAGAGAGACCAACCAAAGCCAAGTTGCTGGAAAGGGACTCTGAGTGGCCAGTTTGGGTCATGTGACTCCATTGCCCGTGGAGCAATCTCTCTGAGAAGAAACAGGGTCAGAGCAGGTGGATAAGCAGCATTCCTGCCTCAGTCATAGGCCCCAGTGTTCTCCGCTGTCCGTCAATAAGCCAGGCTTGCTTGTCCTGTGCATCTCACTGACAGCAAGAGTGGAAGGGCTGATTTCTTCCTGCTGGTAAGTTGCAATTGGCTTTGATGAAGTACTCATATATGCAATCTCCCCAAGTGCACTGACATTCAGTGACCATCTCTGGAGTATATGCCAAGTACCAGGAAGCAGAGTACAACTGTCACAGCCGGGCTCAGGCATCAGAACGCTCTGCCACAAATTCTGGCCATGTCATCCTAGTCCCTACCTCAGGATGGCTGTGGGGACCAAAGGGATTAACCCACACGTGTGCTCATTGTGCTTATCATTTTGCATGCATACATCCATTCACTTCTCATGGTAGACATATATCATCAGTATTACCATCCCCATTTTATGGATGAGAAAATTGAAACTTAGATGAAGAAATCTACTTAAGGGATTAGAACCCAGGTCTGTCTGATTCCAAAGCTCATGCTAGTAACCTCGAAATGAGATTGTCTCTCCAGATTGTATATGCCAGACACACATGCTGGATACTTGCAAATATACTATATCATTTAGTAATATGTCCACATTGCACAAATATGAATATGGATATGGATATAATATAAATATATAATATAATATAAATATGAGTGTGTGTGGTTAACAAACAGCCATGACAGCTGGCCTCAAACAGCAAGCAGCCTGTAGTGCTGCCTACTGAGTTTAAACAACTTTCACGGAATATAAGTATTCAGACAAGGACACTCAGTGACCAGGATGAAACAAGACAAATAAGACCCCTCTATAATTATGTCTAAACCTAATTAGAGGCAAGGGCACACTGCAACCACAAAATTAACTAATAATTAGCTTCTGTTTCTTTACCAAGTGATAACTTTAGCTCCATTTTAATCCTCCAGCTTCCTAGATAACAATTACGAAGATACTCAACAAAAGAATTGTTTCTGCTTTCTAATAAGACCCAACCCAGAAGTAGCCTCCATTTCCCTAAACCCTCCTTAGAATCACCCAGCAAGCCCACACCCTATCAGAAGCCCCTATTTCTGAGATACCCGATTCCCCTGGTGTGTGCTTTCCTCTTCTGCAGAAAGTTAAATGAACCTAACCTTGCTTGACAAGTGTGTTCTTAGAGTCTTTGACTGGTGAGGCTTTGGCAATTCATATGCAACATACACACATACACACCATTCTAAAGCACTAAATAGCATGTTCAGTGATTGATTGTGTCCACCAAATTCAACAACCTCATATGCAACTAATTCAGCAAATGGCCAGCTGAAGGACTCTTCCAGATTCCAAGCTCAGTTGGCCCTTGGTCGTCACTCTGTGCAGAACCCACTCCATGCTCCCTTAACCTGGAAGCCGAGTCTCAGATTCCCTGGGGAAAGCCCCAGCACCCAGACTCATTTTCCAGCAACTTCTGCTAGCACAAATCTGCAGACCTAAATCAGGGATTACGAGTGTCTAAGAAGTTGGACTTCGAATCCTCAGAATGCAAGTACACACCCAAATCAAAATGTGCACAATGTGAGGGGAAATCTCATGAGGAAGCAGAGAAGGGGATGCTAATTGCAAATGTTGAGGTGAGACGGAAAGCCAGAATTCCTTCTGGAACAGAGAGGAAAGAGCTCTGATTTTGGAGGGAGAGCCTCTGCCTGGCTCTGGAGTGTGGCCAGGGTGACCTGGAGCAGAGACTGTAAAATAAAGAGATTGAACAACTTACCTGATGCTCCAACCTGAGGCCCTGCGGGCCCCCATACTGACCTGTGTGGGGACACTGGGAAGGAGCTGAGAGGGCCCTGGAAGTCCCCTCCCCCACTGCTCAACAACTTTGCTCTAATCTCTCATAAGTGTCTATTCTCATTTAGACAGTGTTAAAAGAAGGGCTTTAGCAGATAACAAAAGCAGTTTGAAAAACCACTGGATTAAAAATATCTCTGATAGCCACAACTTTATGTCAAGAAAGGACAGTATAAAATTATTAAACACAAAAGGAAAACAAAATGTTCAGACCATTATTCAAAACTTGAATGTCAAAAGTCGGATGGCCACTTTCAAGCGGGTATTGACGGAAGGTTCTCTCGCTCACAGGGAACCTGAATGCGAAGTTGGGCTGACGGACGGATTTGAAGATAGTATTAGCATGCTACTTCCATTTTAACATTTAAGTAGGAATATATAATGTCATAATCTGAAAGAACCAAGCAATATGGAGGCTGCAGATACCGCAGAGAAAGAGAGAGAAGGCAGTCTTGCTTTGAATCCCTCAGTCTGCACCACGAGCTGCTGGAATGTAAGGCTAGCCCTGTTAAGGCCCCGCACTGCAGGGCACAGCAGTTAGAGCCATGAATCGAGCCTTACGGATGCTGGGAGGCAGGGAAAGTGGGAGAAGGGGCTCGTGGTGGGATTAGAGAGAAGGGGGATGTGTGGGATTTGAGCTTGGGATTGGGGACCGGGGAATGGGATGGGACTCGCTAGGTTGAGGATCCTACCAAGCACAGTGAGCAAGTAGGGTGCTTGTTAACAACCCCTCTGCCAGCTCATCACCAATGTGCAAAAAGAATGCAGAGAAGTATGCTCTGCCATGTGGGCTTTATATTTTTATTTTTCATATTTTTAATATTATCGAAGTATGACATCTTTACAGGCAATTGCACAAATGCATATGAACTTACATGAAATGAACACACACTTAGCCATCCCCCAGAACCAGAAGCAAAACACTGCCACCACCCTGTACCCCCAAAACATCCTTATGCCCCAACTACCTCCCCACACCCTGCCTTCCAAAACCACACATTAATGTTTCTTCTTCTTGAACTTCATGTAATGGAGTCAGACACAAAAATATGCACTCTTTTGTGCCTGGCTTCTTATGTTCAACATTATACTTGTGAGGTCCATTCACATTGCTGCAGGTTGTTCGTTTTGTTCATTCTCATTGCTGTAGTAAGTATAGCACAAATTGTTCAGCAATTCTACTGTGGACGGACATTTGTATTATTTCCAGTTTGGGGCTACTGTGAATAATGCTGCTAAGACCATTCTAGTGCATGCCTTTTGATGCACAATTGCATGCATTTCTATTGGGTTTATTTCTAAGAGTGAGATTGCTGGGTCATACTGTATCCATATATATTTGGCTTTATGAGATGTAACTAACAGTATATCAAAATGGTCATACTAATCATATTCCCACCAGAAGTACACCAGAGTCTGTGGACTTTTTAATACATATGTCATGGGGAACAAGAGGAAAAAGAGGAGAAGGGAGAAGAGAGAAAGAGAATAGAAATGGCCACATGAAAATGACCTCTGTCCCTTTTTTAGGTCATCAGAGGATGCAAGTGAGAGTAACACAAGCTTTGGCCTCTCTTGAGGGCCATGAGAGAAAAGCACACGCACAGGCTTTTGCCGCAGGGGCCTGCACTCTGAGCAGGGTGTGGTGGGTGGGGTGGCATACTGAAATGTCTGACCCTGCTGGGCTGTGCACCTCCCACTCCAGCAAGCCACACCACCCTTGGAGCCCAAGGCAGATGCACTCCTGCCCTCAGGATTGCCAACAATTCCTCCTGACATGTGCTTCAGGCAGAAGCCCAGATGCACCAGTGATGCGATTTACAGAAATGATTTTTCCAATGACCGTGCCAACGTAACTGCTGCCAAACCACCCCAGGAACCAACGGGAGCTGGTGATGACTGTGCCATGTTCGGGAGGTCACATGAGGCCAGCAGAGGATGGAAGAGACCAGCAAAAAGTAAGGTTGTACTTTTGATTTCTCCCTCCTGTAAACTTGTCATGAAATAGTTACCGCTAGTAGAGTCAGCAAACAGGGCTGGACCAGCAGCCCAGCTAATGATGACTGGGTGGCCTGGCTGGGCCCAGTGTCTATGGAGCAGGAAAACATTCGCGATCGTTCTGATCAACGGGACTTACCAGTCATGGGGATTCACAGTAGAGTCTCGGTAGCTGCTGCTGCACATGGGGGCGGTAGGAGCCAGAGCCAATGTAAAACGTCTCAGTTTGCCGGGTGTGTATACATTCTATTTCCTCCTCGAGATTAAACACTCTCACTCCCTGAGCGCCGCTGCCGACAGCCTTCTGGGTGTAAATGGTATGAGATGTCTGCATTCTATGTCCATTTCAAGTTGAAAAGAGAGCAAGAATAGGATTATATTTTTAGAAGCTGAGAGATACAGGCTGGCTGGGGGGTTGAGAGGGAAAGCAAATTCCAGCAACCAAGCTAACAGATGCTGTTCTGAAATGCAAATATTTCATCCAGTCACTGGGAAGTTCTATGCTGTTTGAGAATGGACTGGTCTGGCCTCCCTCCTTTTTCTTCATATTCCTGAGCAAATTCAGGAGAGAGAGCAAAAAATCTTTAAATTAACTAAATAATTAGAAGATAAATTAAATAAAAGATTATCTTCCATCTGGTTGGAATGGAGCCCTGCCTGGAGTCAAGGAGACAAAACAGATAAAATCCTCTCAAGGAAATGGCTTTGGTGAGGATGGCGAGATTTCCTGTTTCAAAATACACATAACCTAAATGACAAGAAGAAAGATATGTATTGGTGAGTACAATTTGGTGAGCATCTTCTTGGCTCTTTGTTTCTAGATCCAAACACTTTAATTTAAAAAAAATTTATTAAATTCTGGCTGAGTGCAGTGGCTCACACCCATAATTCCAGCACTTTGGGAGGCTGAGGTGGGAAGATCACTTGAGGTCAGGAGTTCAAAACCAGTCTGGGCAACACAGAGAGACCCCATCTCTGAAAAAAGAAAAAATTAAATTAGCCAAGCAGGGTGGCACACACCTGTAGGCCCAGCTACTCAGGATGCTGAGGTGGGAGGACCCCATTGAGCCCAGGAGTTTGAGGCTGAAGTGAGCTGTGGTTGCACCACTGCACTCCATCCAGCCTAGGCAACAGAATGAGACCTTGTCTATAAAAAAAAAAAAGAAAGAAAAGAAGAAGTATTGAATTCTTTTCATATGCAGATGCTATACCAAGGTGTACAAAAATTCTACTTAATTGAAGAAACAAAGATGCATAAGAGAGATCCCCTCTCCAAGGAACCTGAAGTCTAGAGGAGGAAACAAATGGATAACCCCTAGCAATGCCACGTGGTCAGGAAGGAACTAAGGAGGAAGCCTGTGGGCTTTAGAACTCCAGTCCTGTCTTGTCCACTTAGCAGCTGTGTACCTGGAGGAGCTCTTATTCCTCAACATTGTTGCAGGAATCAAACAGACTCAGGTACGTAAAGCCCTAGATTGGTAAACACACACAAATGTCAGTCCTTCTGCTGAATTACCAGTCGTCAACGTGGCATCCCCAGGAGTCCCACCTGAGACTTGGAGCCACTTCCTAGCACTCCCTTCCCTGAGATGTTCCGGATTTGAACGTGAATCTTATTACCAATGAGAAGCCTGTGGTGGGAAGGCAGGAGGAAAGCTCGTGGGAGATCATGTTGGCTCACACAGCAGTTTTATGGAGCATGCGGTTTAGCAAACCTCACTGGGCACTCCCACTCTGGCAGGAAGGCACAGCAGCTTCTCAGACACGCCCAAGAGTTCCAGTCTTTCCAGTTCTGAGTTGTAGGTGACTGTTTCTCCCACTCTTTAACTGCAGCCTTCAGACCATGACTCTCCCAGCCCCTCCCATGTTTGGGTAAGCCCCAATCCTGTATGAAACACTTTATTTCTTTAACACATTTAGTGACTCTGTTCTTACCAACCAGGCTGATATATTTTTCATCCCATAAATGACGAGAAATAATAAAGTGTATCTAGGGACTGGCTGATAGTCTGACATAGCTGCCAAACACCAACATATTTTGAGAACAAAGTCATAGCCAGGCAATTCTGAGCAGACCTGCTCAGAGAATGCATGTGCATGTAAGTGTCTGTGTGAAGAACTCTTCATAGAACTTAGGATTGGAGAGAGCAAAGGTCCTTGATGCTGGACTCAATACTGAACACACTCATAGGTTTATGTGCAAAAGTTTGTCATGTCCCATTATTTTACTGTGATACTACTCATGGATCTGCAGGTCAGCCATAGCTCTGTTGGATTCAGCAGAGCTTGGCTCCACACTACAGGGCAAGTTTGGTTCTGCTCTATATAACTTACATTCTGTAACCTACGATGAAGAAGTTACCTGGGGCATCCTCTGCAGGATAAGTAGGGTTCTGCTGCCACAGTGCTGTATAACAAAGAAAATAACCTACAACAGACTCCTGGGATCCCACGTGCATCCAGCCTTTTTCCATTATAGAAACTGGACTTTATTTTTATCCCCCTTTCACTATTTCTCAGTTCTCAATGCAAAAGTTTTACTGGCATGATTACTCAATAAACAAATAAATAAATAAATAATAAAGAACAGTGATACCTTGTACCCTAAACTTATGATCTCTGGAATGAGGTGTCCACACTCCAGGGGATAGGGCAGGCACTTCTTTGGGGGTACAGAAAGAAAATATTTATCAAATTAAATATTTAAGCCCATATTTATATTATTTTAACCAAAAGCAACCTTAGCCTTCTGAGAGTTAATGTATGGAATGACATGGCATTGCCAAAGGATCTGTATGCTAGTCATGTCCCCAGGGATCCTGAAGGAAGGAAGAGAATTCTATGATGCAAAGGGGTTGATAGTGATTTTTTAAAATCTTAAATATTCCTCGATATGGTTTGGCTCTGTGTCCCACCCAAATCTCACCTTGAATTGTAATCCCCATAATCCCCACATGTCAAGAATAGGACCACGTGGAGGTAATTGGATCATGGGTGTGGTTTCCCCCATGCTGTTCTGATGATAATGAGTGAGTCTCAGGAGATCTGATGATTTTATAAGTGTCTGGCATTTCCCCTGCTTGCACTCACTCCATCCTGCCCTGCCACCTTGTGAAGAATGTGCCTGCTATCCTTTCACCTTCTGCCATGATTGTAAGTTTGCTGAGGTCTCCCCAGCCATGTTGAACTGTGAGTCAATCAAACCTATCTTTCCTTTGTAAATTACCCCGTCTCAGGCAGTTCTTTATAGCAGTATGAAAATGGACTAATACAGTAAGTTTCTCAACTGAAATTCCAGGAAATTAAGTCCTAATGACCTAAGACATCCACTGAATGTAAGAGATTAGCTTCACCCTGTGCATCTAGAATAGTACTAGCTAGCCATACATCTTCCTCGGAGAAATACAGAAAAATTATTCAAATCACTTTCTGTAGGTCATAATTCAGTTGAGAATGGCTGGATAAAACCTTCATGTTCAGCAAGACAATTTTTTGAAAAGTATCAAAAACAAGAAGGCAAACCTTGACTTTTTTCAGTGATGTTTAACTGAAACTACTTTACTACCTTACAAAATTTCAAAAAAAATATTTATTAGTGGACAAAAAGCCACCTTCCCTTTGAAAAAACACTTGTCGTTCTTCAACAATAAAAGATGACTAAAAGAATCCACGGAAAACAGTGTGGCAACAAATCAAAACACATCCCTTCATCAGCAAACACTGTTGGAATACTCACAGAAAACGCCACTGAGGAAATAAGCATTTGAGCAAGCATTCAGTGCTGAAGACTGTACATGGATCAAGTACAGATGTTTCTAACAAGTTTTAGCTTATGGAATTTGCCAGATTGGTTCTGATAATCCACAAAGAAGTATTTTAGGAGATCAGTATAGTAAAGACGTGCGAAGAAAGATATAATCTTAACAACTGATTTCCTTAAATAAATGCAAGTTCTTAAAAGATTATAAAAGGAATTTTGGGGTAGGGCTGCTAGGATGGTATGACACACACCACATGTCACACATTGCCTCATGCTGGGCGTACTCTTGTGACAAATATGTTACAGTCAGAAGTACCAAGGATTACAGGATGTCAATGATGTTGGAAAACTTATAAAATTAGGACCTTTAAGATCAAGTAGAATTTTTATAGCACTTCATAATAGAAGGGGACTTAAAACTTTTTGTGACATATGAATATTTGTATGTTATCTCACAGCAAAGTACTTAAAAGATTTGTCAGACTTAAAGACGTGTTATACACTTTTCTTTTACAAAAAGACAAGTGTTTCAAATTTGCTGATCTCTTCTGTGATGACAAGTGGCTGTCACTGCTTTGCTATCTAACAAATATTTTCTTTTTAAGAGAAGTGCCTCACCGTCCACTCAAGGTAAATATGACATTTAAACAAAGAGGAAAAAGACACTGTTTTTCAAAGAAATGTGTATTATAAAGAGAACATTTTTTAAAGAGATGTTTGGGTATGTGACATGGATTTTTTTTCCCAAAATCATGTGTTTTACCTATAAAAATGCTGCTATTTTCACACTTTAAAAATTTGGGACCTTTTCTAGCCTGTTAGACAATCTTCCAAATGAAGAGAGTCATGGGGTTTTAAAACACTTTGTTCAAAATAGGCAAGCACAAAAGCTTCTGATTAGTTTGCAAAAACAACTAAAGGTTACCAAGGAAGAATAAAATCTGCTGGAAAAATTCTAACAAAAACCTTTGCAATTGGGCATGGTTGTTCACACCTGTGATCCCAGCACTTCGGGAGGCCGAGGCTGGCAGATCGCTTAAGCTCAGGAGTTCAAGACCAGGCTGGGCAACATGGCAAAACTCCGTCTCTGCAAAAAATACAAAAATTAGCCAGGAGTGGTAGTGCATGTCTGTGGTCTCAGCTACTCGGGAAGCTGCGAGGTGAAAGGATCACTTGAGCCTGGGAAGACAAGGCTGCAGTGAGCTATGATGGAGCCACTGCATTACTCTAGCCTGGGTGACACAGCAAGACCTCATCTCAAAAAAAAAAAAAAAAAAAAAAAATCCCTTTGCAAAGTTGAGGAACAGACTGAGGAATGTGTATCATCATTTGATATGTATAGCTCACAATGTATAAAATTGCTACTATTGAACCAGACTTAACAAAAAAAATTGACAATTTTATATGGTTCAACCTAATCTACATGTTTGTGTGGCGTCTAGTAACCTAGACTCTCACGGCTGCCCTGAGAAAGGGACTTGTACCCCAAGCCCACCCATCTCCAGCTCCAATAAAGTAGAAACTTGAGGTAGTAACTGGAACTCCAGGGAACCAAGAACCTGACACCTCACTTCCTGATTGCCCCATGAGCCAAACAGTTTGCCCCATGCCTCTAGGGCCTAAGGCAGAAAAAAATGCCATGAGTGGTCTCTAAGTAGATGGGCCAAAACAAGCTAAGAGGTCCCTTGCATAATGAGGGAAAGAACAAAAATGTTCTGTGTGACAGAGAGAGAGGCCCAGCAGTTTGGTTGAAGAAGGATATAATAATGGAATTAGGTTGGGAGTGGTGGCTCATGTCTGTAAACCCAGCACTTTGGAAGGCCAAGGCAGGAGGATCGCTTGAGCCCAGGAGTTAGAGACCAGCCTGGGCAACATAGTGAGACCTCGTCTCTACAAAAAAATTTAAAAAATTAGCCAGGCTTGGTGTTGCCCACCTGTGGTCTTAGCTACTTAAGAGGCTGAGGAGGAAGGATTGCTTGAGCCCAAGAGTTCAAGGCTGCAGTGAGTTATGATGATGCCACCGCACTGCAGCCTGAGTGACAGAGCAAGACCCTGTCTCAAAAATAAATAAACAAATAATGGAACTGGATATCTGTGAGGAAACTTCTAGCATGAATCAATGACTGAGGGCCAGATGGAATGAGGTCTATCATGGAAAACTGAAACTGAGAAAAAGATGGGCACCCCTCACCCCCAATCCCTGAACACTTTGGCTCTCTGAAGTTTCCCAGAACTTAATGCAACTGGGACGATACAGGAGGAGAAACCCTGAAATGAAAGAGAGAAAATCTCCACCACTCAGACAAATGCAAAGAGAAATCAATTCTGTTAAGGACAAGCAGAAAAAGTGGCATTTCTGGCTCACCTGAGGGTGTGGCCTGAGATGGACATTTCTATGGGATTTGGCTATCAGGGGAGGTGAAGGCCCATTCTCCCAATCCAGGTGGCCTATCCTCCATCTTGAATGAGAATTCCTTGAAAGTATAGATTAAGAGAAATCTGGGGGCATTTCCCAACTACACTAAGAGCTTTTACAAGATGCCGTTGGCTTGGGATCTGTAGGAAAAGAAATGCAATTCTGAATCAGAGGTGGGTGTATGGCTCCTTATTTGTTCAGATACAACAGCTTTAGAACAAGTGCCTCAAAGTTATCATTTCTCTCCTCTTACCCTATACCCGTGCCTTCAAAATTCTTAAAAATAAATGCAGCAATTGATTAGAACAGACAGATTCTTGAGAGCTAAAATATCAGGAGATATGGAGCTTCCATATATCTTCCCATCTTCCCCAGCAATGTTTTCACTGGGGAGAGACGAGCACAAAAGCAGCTGTAATCCGAAGTATTGATTCTAGTGCTGAAAACATCTTTCACCAGTCTCTGAAATTATATTGTCAAGCAAGGAAAGCAAATAGGATGAGCACTCTTGCCGACTGCAGCTATAAAAATGGATGAGGTGTTATGGACCATGGATTTTCAGGGAACTCACTTCCATCTTCTCAAAATATCTTCCTCTAGGTACCCACCTCTCAGGTTTGTAAGCTCAGTGGCTCCACAGTCAAGCATGTCTGCTCTAGTGCAAGGATTTTGCGAGTAATTTCTGGGATATTTCTTAATTTTTTAGGAGCTTCCAGGGAGGTTTCCAAAAACAGAAAGTCCTGGTGAATATGCTGGAGAGTAGCCCCTTTATCCTTGCAAGTTATAGACTACCAGATAATTAGCAAAACTGAGGTAGGTGATAGGAATACAATGATGATAAACAAGATGAAATCCCTACTTTTACTGATCCTACAGTCCAGCAGAGAATACAAACACAGACACGCAGCTCACCACCACACAGACGGGGCTGGGATAGCAAAGAAACACCAAGAAGAGTCATGCAGAAAAATGGAAGGCTTCCCAGAGGACGTAGCATCTAATCCAAGTCAAAGATTAAATGAAAATGTCTTGGCAGAGAAAATAGAGTAGACAAAGGCTGACAAGCCTAAGAGAGATTTGGGGGGATCTGCAGAGAGTTCAGTATAATGGAGAAGACACATGATTTTTTTTCCAGAAGGGTTTATTGAGGTATAATTTAAATGTAATACAACACACCATTTTTAATGCTCAGTTCTGTGAGTTTTGGCAGATGCATATAATGATGTAACCGTCACCAGAATCAAGATATAGAAGAATTCGATCACACCCAATTTCCTCCAGTGCTCCTCTGTAGCCAATTCCCTCCCCTGACTCTTTGCCCCTGGTCACCACTGATCTGTGTTCTATCCCTCTGGTTTGTCTTTTCCAGAATGGCGTATCCATGAATCACAGGGTGTTCAGCCTCATGCATCTGGCTTCTTTCACTTATCATGATGCATTTGAAATCCATCCATGTTGCTGCGTGGATTACATGAGATTCTTGATGCACCCAGTTGGAGGCTGTGTACATTTTACATTCACACTGATCATGTGATCATACAAATCTAAATGGTAATAAAGTTTTAATGATCAGGGGAAATCATAGAGGGGATTCTGGAAATACGGGTGCTTACATGCATAGCTGTTTACCTCCATCTGGAACTAGCAAGTCACAACCAACAATCACCTTCGAAGAGAAAGCTCTTGCCTGCCCCTGCTCCCTGTTTTGCATGTGGTCCTTAGAAGGCCTCCCTAGTCCACAGACTTTTGTGAACCTGGAAAGCTGCTGAATACTGAAGTGCTTTGACACCAGTTTCTGTAGATGAGGGAGTTGCTGGTACTTGCCCCAAAAAACACCTAATGACAGAGAGGCTCCTCCCATACTCCAGCAAAGTGAACCCAGTTTTCTGGGTTTTACCCCACCACTGAATGACAGCAAAAATGTTTGTCCCTTACACCATCTGCCAGTTGTGATACTAAAGCTATAACCTGTAAGAATTCTAAAGGAATATACACCCCTGAGAAGATAAATAAAACGAGGCCCATTTAAGAAAGTAATGCTTATTCTTAGCTGATTCACTGGAATCACCTGGGGAGTTTTAAAAGCCACTGATGCCTTTGTTCCACCATCAGAAAGTCTTTATTAATTGGTTTCACTGTTTCCTGAGTATTGGGACTTTTAGAACCTCCCTAGAGGGATTCTCATGTGTGGCCAGTGTTGAGAACTGCCAGATTAAGAAACTCCAGCAACCCAAGGGAGAACACTGTGTTTAAAAGGAGAGCAGATGACAATTGTTTAAATAAAGCTAATGGAAAAGACAGATGAACTTAAAAACAACAACAAAAAAAGCAAATGAGAACTCTCAAAGGGCATTAAATTTAGCACAGAACAAAAGATTTTCTAGAACCAGAGTACTTACTTTTGAAATTACAAGTTCAATAAACTGAGAAGACACTATTCTTTGCTGAGGACCATATGACTGTTTTGGAAGCTCAACTGGAAGAAGTATTTTATAAATGATGTGGAATTCATGAGGAATTAAGAAAAGAAACTTGGAGGACAGATCCAGGATATCTGAATGTGACTAATAAAAGTTCACTAGAAAGGGAAAAGAGAACAGATGGAGAAGTAATAAATAGGGTAATCAAGAGAGAAAATAGTCTTAGAAAAAAAAAAGTTTGAGTTTTCAGGTTACAAAAAGCAATTGAGTCCCAAGTAAAGTCAATTATAATTTTTAAAAAACGTCTAGGTTACCTCCAGTAACATGTCCTGATAAAATTTTTGAATTCCAATTATGGAAAAGAAAATATTACATACTTATAGAAAGAAATGATAGATTACTTACAATGGAAAAAGAATGGGCTACCATCAGACAACTTGTCTGCAACACTAGAGGTAAGACTGGAAAAACATTTAAAAATGATTGAATGGGGACAATATTCTAAGAATCCTATATATCCAGCCACAATATCAATCACCTGTCATAGCAAAGATATTTTTAGACATGCAGAGACTCAGAAAGTCTATAGAAAAACATAGATAATTCCTATATTAAACTATTTCAGACCATAGAAAAAGATGAACAACTTTTCAAATCTGTTCAATGAAGGTTGTGTAACCATACTGGAAAAACTTTATATAGGATTTATTTTTTAAAAAAAGAGAAGCAAAGAACAAATAAATGAAATAAAACCCACTACTCTATGCCAACTTTATTTGTGACTATAAATGCAAAATATAAATGAAGCACTGGCAAATTGAATCCATCACTATATTAAAAGGATGATATTCTATGACTAGGGAGCATTTGTTCCACAAGTGTAGATGGCTCAATTCCCAGAAGAATACATTTTTTTGATAAGCTGATGTCTTATGAAATTTAGGAAATGTAAATCATAATTCCAACAGAATTTTTCATAGATATTGTCAAGCTGATTCTAAAATATATATACTAGAATGGCAAAGGAATTAGAATAACCAAGATGACTTTTTAAAAGAAGCATTAAGTTAGAAAAATCACACTACTTGATTTTAAGACTTACGCTTAATAAAGCTATAGTAATTAAGACAATAGACCAAAACGAGAGCCCAAAAATAGATCCACACAAATAAGATCAACTGATTTTGTTTGCTTGTTTGTTTGTTTGTTTGAGACAGCGTCCCGCCCTGTCGCCCAGGCTGGAGTGCAGTGGCGCAATCTTGGCTCACCGCAACCTCTGCCTCCTAGGTTCAAGCAATTCTCCTGGCCTCAGCCTCCTGAGTCACTGAGACTACAGGCATATGCCACCATGCCCGGCTAATTTTTTGTGTTTTTAGTAGAGACGGGGTTTCACTGTGTTAGCCGAGATGGTCTCGATCTCCTGACCTCATAATCCACCCACCTCGGCCTTTCAAGACCAACTGATTTTTAAGGGAGGTACAAAGTAAATTTATTGGATGAAGAGTAGTCTTTTCAAAAAATGACAATTTGGCATTCATATGCAAAACAATTAATCCACCTAAGCACACACCTTATTAAAAAATAACTCAAAATGGATCAGAATTACAAATATACATGTAAAAACATGAAACTGTTAGAATAAAATATTCATGACTTTGAGTTAAGCAAAGAGTTCATAGACATGGTGCCAAAAAAAAAAACGTTAAAAAAAAGTAATGAGAGTTTGCAAGGATATTCAACTTAACATAATAACTCATGAATTAAATGTATTAAACTATGGTGCCTAGATATTATGTCACCATACATAGTTTTTTTTCTTTTTTTTATTATACTTTAAGTTGTAGGGTACATGTGCACAATGTGCAGGTTTGTTACATATGTATGCATGTGCCATGTTGGTTTGCTGCACCCATTAACTCATTATTTACGTTAGGTATTTCTCCTAATGCTATCCCTCCGCCATCCCCTCACCCCACAACAGGCCCCAGTGTGTGATGCTCCCTGCCCTGTGTCCCAGCGTTCTCATTGTTCAACTCCCACCTATGAGTGAGAACATGCAGTGTTTGGTTTTCTGTCCTTGCGAACAGTTTGCTGAGAATGATGGTTTCCAGCTTCATCCATGTCCCTACAAAGGACATGAACTCATCCTTTTTTGGCTGCATAATATTCCATGGTGTATATGTGCCACATTTTCTTAATCCAGTCTATCACTGATGGACATTTAGGTTGGTTCCAAGTCTTTGCTATTATGAATAGTGCTGCAATAAACATACATGTGCATGTGTCTTTATAGTAGCATGATTTATAATCCTTTGGGTATATAATGAGATCGCTGGGTCAAATGGTATTTCTAGTTCTAGATCCTTGAGGAATCACCACACTAGTTTACACTCCTGCCAACAGTGTAAAAGCATTCCTATTTCTCCACATCCTCTCCAGCATCTGTTGTTTCCTGACTTTTTAATGACTGCCATTCTAACTGGTGTGAGATGGTATCTCATTGTGGTGGTTTTGATTTGCATTTCTCTGATGACCAGTGATGATGAGCATTTTTTCATGTGTCTTTTGTCTGCATAAATGTCTTCTTTTGAGAAGTGTCTATTCGTAACTTTTGCCCACTTTTTGATGAGGCTGTTTGATTTTTTTCTTGTAAATTTGTTTAAGTTCCTTGTGGATTCTGGATATTAGCCCTTTGTCAGATGGATAGATTGCAAAAATTTTCTCCCGTTCTGTAGGTTGCCTGTTCACTCTGATGATAGTTTCTTTTGCCGTGCAGAAGCTCTTTAGTTTAATTAGATCCCATTTGTCTATTTTGCTTTTGACGACTATTTGAATATATTTTTGTAGTGATGTACAAAATAGGTATTTGTTAGTAGTTTTGGGGAAAAATGCTTCCTTTCATTTTTTGATACCTCCCTATTTCAATTATGATTAGAATGTTCATAAAGATTGAATGTGGAATTTTGTAAAATGCCTTTTTAGCATTTGCTAAATGTTATTTGCTATAATAATATTTTTTCTCCTTTACATTGTTCACATCAAAAATTACGTTAAATATTCTGTAATAGAAAAGGATTGTATTATATATCACTACTGCTATCACAATATGGTTTGGGAAGCATTTTCTGCTGTAAGACAAATCACTCAAGATTAATATTATAGAACTCAAAGAAAGAGACTATAAAGAAAAAAGACTAACATTAAAGATGAAAGGGCAAAATTAACTTCATTTGAAGATTGTATGCTTGCATACTTAGAAAATCCAAAACACTGCTAAAAACAACCTACTAAAATGAATGAGGATTGAGCAATATGGTAATACAAAAGATAAATATATGTTACTGATAAAGTTGGGCTGTTTTTTTTATTTTGGTTTTTTTTTTTGTTTGTTTTTGTTTTTTTTTTTTTTTTTTGAGACAGAGTCTCACTCTGTTGCCCAGGCTGGAGTGCAGTGGTGCTATCTCGGCTCACTGCAAGCTCTGCCTCCCAGGTTCACACCATTCTCCTGCTTCAGCCTCCCGAGTTGCTGGGACTACAGGCACCCGCCACCACGCCTGGCTAACTTTTTGTATTTTTTTTTTAGTAGAGACAGGGTTTCACTCCTGACCTCGTGATCCACCTGCCTCAGCCTCTCAAAGTGCTGGGATTACAGGCGTGAGCCACCACGCCTGGCCAGAGTTGGGTTTTTTTAAATATGCTAGGTGGAGAACAAATATAAAGTGTTTTTATTTTTATATCATGATGGGCTTTAATAAATATTCTGTTAAAGCTTTCTTTCCTGTACCTTTCATTTGGGTAGCATCCTTTTTGTTTCAGGAACAAAAAGCATTCTGGTCTAGCTAAGTGTTAAAATTACACAGCAAGACATTTGACCCATCATTATACTATAAACAACTTTGTTTGCTCCTATATATATTTAAAATAAGTATTTTAAATTACCATATTGCATAACATAGTATTTATGTATAATATTTAATGAAATGTTCTCTAGTTTTATTAGAGATAATTCTTTAATAATGACTTTTTAAAATAAGACAGCATCTCACTTTGTCACCCAGGCTGGAGTGCAGTGGCGCAATCTTGGCTCACTGCAGCCTTGACCATCCAGGTTCAAGTGATCCTCTTGCCTCACTCTCCACAAGTAGCTGGGATGACAGCTGCACACCACCATGCCTAGCCAATTTTTGTATTTTTTGTAGGGATGGAGTTTCACCATGTTGTCCAGACTGGTCTCAAACTCCTCAGCTCAAGCAATCTGCCCACCATGGCTTCCCAAAGTGCTAGGACCTATTACAAGTGTAAGCCACCACGCCCAGCCAATAATGATATTTTAATTATATGACTACATTCTTAGAATTATTTCCTTAGCATAAATTCCCAAGTATGTATAAATGCTTTAATATTTCTTGGGTTTTCATTTTCCAAGTTCTTTTCCAAGAAGGCTGTACCAATGTGCACTGTTATTAATTTAGCAATATTGGTTGACTATTTCTCTCTTACCATTGTGATTAAGCAGAATATTTAATTGTATTTTATCATCTTTATCCTGTTCCTATTATCTATATTTTATATAAGTATATCTTTTTAATGTAAAAAAAAACGCCCAGTGATCAACAAGGGCTCTAACTTTAGTATAATACCAATTATATAATTCTTGTTCAATACATGTTTGGTTTAGAATCTTGTCTGACAAGTGGTCACAGGGGAAAGGGGCCTGGATCTTTTGTTCCATCCTGAGCAGAGGGGTTTCTTTGGCTGACCATTCTTTCCACTGAACTTAACAACAGATTTTTTACTGGAATTTAACAGTTGTTGGAGGATGCTTTAGGAATAGATAAAAGAGCAGTACAGAGGGAAGGGGTCAAGTGTACTTTTCAGTGATGAGGGAGGTATGAGAGTGACCCCAAAAAGGCCTAAAAAGGATCCAGGAGAGGTTCTGGATTGGGGTAAGAGGCAGTAAGTACACTCCAGCCTGTTGCTTCCAAATCCCTGTAAAGGATGCATTGAGCAGCCATGTGAAGAGCTGAAAAACAAGCAGTAACAGGCAGATGGGCAAGGAGACTAGAATTCAAGTGCCATTGGACTGGCAGTGGTGCTGCTTTATTTCCCTCCAATACAACAAGTCCTTCAATTACCTTGCTTTGTTCAAAGTCATTTCATATAAACTCAATGAGAAAAACATCTATTCCCAACTGGGACCACTGTCTGTGTGGAGTTTGCATGTTCTCCATATCTGTTTGTGTTGTGGGTTTTTTCTGGGTTCTCTGGTTTCCCAAAGCTGTCCACATTCAGTTAATTGCATGTCTAAATTGTCTCAATATAAGTTAGCCTGGTATGAGCAACCCTGTGATGAGAGAGCGTCCTGTCCAGGGTTGTGCCTAACTTGTTCTGAGTTCCTGGATAGGGAGGCTCTGGTCACCTGTGACTCTGCACTGGAATAAGTGGGTAGGAAAATGAAAGAAAGATACAAAGAGAGAAAGAAAGAAAGAAAAAGAAAGAAAAGAAAGAAGGAAGGAAGGAAGGAAGGAAGGAAGGAAGGAAGGAAGGAAGGAAGGAAGGAAGGAAAAAGAAAGAAAAAGAAAGAAAGAAAGAAAGAAAGAAAGAAAGAAAGAAAGAAAGAAAGAAAGAAAGGAGATAAAAGAAAGAAAAAGAGAAAGAAAGAAGGAAAAAAATTGTAAAATAAAAAATTCATAAACTCTACAACAATCATACCAATGCAGGACAATAAATACATCACGAAAGTGCTCAGGGAGCCGCCATGTTTGTTATTACTTGTTTTTGAACTGTGGGATGGTGAGAGAGGCTTCTTACTATTTTCACTTTGCAAACATTTATTCCTTGATTTAACCCACCACCGCTATGACTGCCATCACTCACTGATTCACCAAAAATTGGGTAAATAATGATCTTACTTGTTTTTATTAATCTTTCTTAAGTGTATGTATAGCTCACATTTATTTCAATGTTTAACATTAGAAGTGTTTTGGGTCTTTATTTATAAGTTTAGTGATGCTTTTGTGACCAGAAAAATTCCTTAGGAACTTCACTCTTGTTGATATCAAGTAGCCTATAGTAAAATTGGTTTCATCAAATGTTGTTTCATTTAAAGTCACAGTTTCCAAAAACCTATTGGCAACATTAGATGAGGACTTAACTGTATTCCCTGGCCTGAACTCAGTGTAGCCCAAAGCTTGGATGGATAGAGACCATTGGCATGGATAGAGACTGCTTCATGAGCAGCCCTCCAGTCTGACTTGAAGAGTGTAGAAGGGGTCTTCTAACATCATAAAGAGCAAGGTGTAGAAATCTTCACCCCTTTATTTTTGTTTTCCTATTCTCTCACACTCTGGCTTCCAAACAATCTAATGCCAATGGTGGCACCAGCAAAAACAACAATGAGGGCCCACACGAGCCTAAAACTCTGATGAAGAAAACTTCCCTCACCAATTGGGGGAGCTGTGATCCTCCCTGGGAAGGATAAAATCCTGTTCTTTTTCTCTTTCCTCTTGCTGCTTGACCCTAGACATTGGTACACTTGGAAAGGTGTGTGGCAGATCAGAATAAATATGCTGCCATGTTTCTGTCTGGAGGAATGTAAAGGGGAGTCTCTAAGGGAATCGGAAAGTACTAAGGAAGTCACAGACAGGATGGGGCTCAGGAAAGCAGCCACATAAGTTCATCATGAATCTACAGCTCAGCAGCAAGCTGTGCATGCATGTATCTCCCTATGAGCAGCATGCCATAGATCAAGAACTGAACTATGGGACAGATCGCCGTCCAGATACCAGATGGAACTGGGTGAGACACATGGGACAGATACTAATAACACCACAAGGGTTTGAAAACGTAACTAACATTGAAACCACAACCTAAAAAGACTGGTCAGAACTTGTGGCCTCAAAAGGTTGATTGCCTGGTAAAACAAAAATATCAATATCCTACAGAAGATTAAAACAAAATCCAGAGTTTTACAATGCAAATATTTAAAATGTTCAGTATACAGTCCCAAATTACTTGTCCTGTGAAGAACCAAGAAAATCACAATTCTTAGTGGAAGAGACAGTCAGCATATCAATACCAAGATGACACAGAAGTTAGAATTATCTGACAAAGACTTTTAACAGCTATTACAAAAATGCTCCAACAAGTTTGAACATCCTTGAAATCAATGGAAAGATAGAAAATATCAGCAAAGAAATGAAAGCTAGAAAGAAGAATAAAATGTAAATTTTATAACTAAAATATACAATAAATGAAATTTTAAAAAAGGATACGCTACATAGAAAAATGGAGATGACGGAGGAAAGAATCAATAACCTTGAAGATAGAGCAATAAAAATTATGAAAATGAAACCATAAGATTATGAAATCTATAAAAAGATTGGGGGAAAATGGGAAGAGCTTCAGGGACCTGTGGGACAATACCCCCAACAAAGCCCCCAGAAGAAAGCAGAAAGAGGGCAGTGCAGAAAGAATACTTGAAGAAATATTGGCTGAAAACATTGTCGAATTTGATGGGAGACAAGAATCTACACAATCAAAAAACTCAACAAGCCCCAAATAAGTTAAATACGAAAAGATCCACACTGAGACACATTAAAATCAAACTGTGAAAAATCAGAGACAAAGAGAGCACCTTGAAAGCAGTAAGAGAGAAGCAACTCATCACATACTAAGAATTCTCAATAAGATTAGCTGCCAATTTCTTATCAAAAACCATTGGCACCATAAGACAGTGAAATGACATATTCAAAGTACTGAAAGAAAACTACTGTCAACCAAATATTTCATATCTATCAAAACTATCTTTCAAAGCTGAAAGAGAAGTGTTTTAATTTAATTAATAAAATTTAATTAATAAAACATTCCCAGACAAGCAAAATCTGAAACGGTTTATCTCTAGAATACCTGCCTAACAAGAAATGCTAAAGGCAGTTCTTCGGGTCAAAATGAAAAGACACTAGATGGTAAATTAAAGCCATACAAAGAAATAAATAAAGAGCACTGGTAAAGTTAACCACATGGGTAAATATAAGTGTCCTACTGTTTTGGGATGCAGTGTTGTATTATGTATTTTTGGAAAATAATAATTATAAATTTACATTAAGGGGCAATTTATAAATATGTAATTTGTGACAATAACAACCTATAAAGGGAAGAAAAACACTGTATGACCAGAGGATTTATATACTATTGAAGCTAAATTGGCATTGATTCAAATTAGTTTCTTATAAATTTAAGGTATCAGTTTTAATCCCCATAATAATCAACAAGAAGGTCACTTTTAAAATATACAGAAAAATAAGTGAGAAGTAAATCAAAATGGTATACTGTGAAAACTCAGTTAAATCAAAAAGAAGGCAATAATGGAGGAATGCAGGAACAAACAAAGAATAATATATTGAGAGGCAAAATAGCAAAATGGCATAAGTCCTTCCTTACTAATTACTTTAAATGTAAATGGATTAAACTCTCCAATTAAAAGGCAGAGTTTGGAAGAACGGATTTTTTCTTTTTTTTTTTTATTTTACTTTAAGTTCTGGGATACACATGCAGAACATGCAGGTTTGTTACATAGGTATACATGTGCCATGGTGGTTTGCTGCACCTATCAAACGGTCATCTAGGTTTTAAGCCCCGCACACACTAGGTATTTGTCCTAATGCTCTCCCTCCCCTTTCCCCCCACCCCTTGGCAGGCCCCAGTATGTGATGTTCCCAGGACTTCCTGTGTCCACATGTTCTCATTGCTCAACTCTCACTTATGAGTGAGAACATGCAGTGTCTGGTTTTCTGTTCCTGTGTTAGTTTGCTGAGAATGATGGTTTCCAGCTTCATCCGTGTCCCCACAAAGGACATGAACTCGTACTTTTTTACGGCTGCATAGTATTTCATGGTGTATATGTGCCACATTTCTTTTAGCCAGTCTATCATTGATAGTCATTTGGGTTGGTTCCAAGTCTTTGCTATTGTAAATAGTGCTGCAATAAACATACATATGCATATGTCTTTATATTAGAATGATTTATAATCTTTTGGGTATATACCCAGTAATGGGATTGATGGGTCAAATGGTATTTCTGGTTCTAGATCCTTGAGGAATCGCCACACTGTCTTCCACAATTGTTGAACTAATTTACACTCCCACCAACAGTGTAAAACTGTTCCTATTTCTCCACATCGTCGCCAGCATCTGTTGTTTCCAGACTTTTTAACGATTGCCATTCTAACTGGTGTGAGATGGTATCTCATTGTGGTTTTGATTTGCATTTCTCTAATAACACATTCAGGTCCAAAGTTTAGGGGGCACCATTGTAATTTGTTTTCTTCAACAATACAACTTAATCACTATTTTGTACCCCCCATTCATTGGGGGCAAGAAGGCTTAATCTATCTCAATGTCAGGATAACCTGAGTCATCTCGGATTTCATCTGGATTTTCCCCTTGCCTTCCTTGTCCCTGATAAAAGCGGTGGCTGGCCAGGTGCGGTGGCTCACGCCTGTAATCCCAGCACTTTGGGAGGCCGAGGCAGATGGATCACAAAGTCAGGAGATCGAGACCACCCTGGCTAACACAGTGAAACCCTGTCTCTGCTAAAAATACAAAAAATTAGCCGGGCATGGGGGTGGGTGCCTATAGTTCCAGCTACTCGGGAGGCTGAGGCAGGAGAATGATGTGAACCCAGGAGGTGGAGCTTGCAGTGAGCCGAGATCGCACCACTGCACTCCAGCCTGGGTAACAGAGTGAGACTCCGTCTCAAAAAAAAAAAAAAAAAAAAAAAGGTGGCTGAGGGAGTGGGGAGGTGGGCACGCATGGGATGATGCAGGCATCCGCAGGAGCTCTCCACCATGCGTGGCACCTGTCCGCATCAGCGTCTGCTGAGCTGCATACCCCCTGCCTGGTTCTCGGCATTGCCACACTCCCGTCAAGCTTGAGTTGATGACCCACATCTTCTGCGTCCTCCCCTGTGAGGACGTCGTGAAATCTGCGTTCATCTCAGGGCCCAGGAAAGCTCCACGAGCCTGGGAGGTTCACATGGGAACCTTCCGAGAGCCTCCTTGCCTGCTCCAGGGTCTTGCAGGTGAGTGGAGGAGCCCCGACCTGGGCTGCCTGTTGGGGCTCTCTTGTCCTAGGATTCTCAAACTCTTCTTGAGCTTCAAAGTTTATTTAGAAACTCAAAACCTGAGTGTTAATTGGTTTATTCCTTCTGCATTTCTGGGTGAATATGTGCCAGGAAGGGGCACACCCTATTGATCTTTCAATCCAAGCAGCCCACCCCAAGGTCCAATACCACAGACTCTGTCCTCTCTATATTTGAGGAAGTTCCTCAGCACACTGAGCCCTTGTCCAGGACAAAAGCGCTGCTTATTAAGCACTTTGCCAACCACTGAGTTAAATTCTTTGTATATGACGATTCACTTAGTCCTCACAACAAAATATGTGCTAGTCGTATTTCCATTTTACAGTTGAGGAAACTGAGTCACAGAGTGATCATGTAGCTCCCCAAGCTCCCACAGCTAGTAAGCACTGAGGGGGATTCAAGCCCGGGTACTTCCAGGTACTTCCTGCCTTGATCTTATCAGCCACGCTGGCTCGGCTGCTTTACTGCGACGTGGCTGCTCAGCCCAACCCCACTCTCAGCCGTCCTGGACTGGCCTTGGCTAGTTGGCATGTGACCGTGGTGGGTGCCACATGCCCTTCCAGACACCCATCGGGCCAGGGGATGCATTCCCCTACATGCCCCTCCCCAACCCGGTCTACACCCTCAGCAGGGGAAGCCTCCACCTAGTGGACACAGGAGTGTGCAAGCACCTGCCCTGCTTGAATCCACAGTAGCCCAGGGCCCCGGGTCACTGACCAAGGCCTCTGTTGACTACTAACTACGTGGAAGCTCAACTCCCCTCTGACCAACTCCATGCCCCACAGGTGCTGTAACTGTGAGCACACCTCAGAGCCAGTGTCCTAGGTATAGCCCGGAGACAGTGAGCATGCGAGCAGATGGCCCCTCCGTGGGGGTGGCTGGAAAGCAAGCCATCTGCCCAAGCGTCTGAACAGACTGGGCCTGGGGAAACCCATGGCAGAGATCCGGACCTGGGGAAAGGACCTGTCTGCTGCCCACTGCCGGAAGCCTGGGTAGCCCAGGTGATGCTGCTGGGTGCCATATCCCCACGTCTCAAAATGCATTTCGCAAACACAGCTCCTGGCATCTTAGGGAGCAGCAGGGGGCCTCCTGTCACCTGGCAGTGTGTGTCTCCTCACCTTGAATCTGGAATAAATCCTTGCAGGTGGCAGACTGGTAGCCTGGAAGGGAGGACTGTGGAGGGGGTCAAGAGGCCTCCCCTCAAACACAGTGTGGGGGACAATGAGCCCGATGTACCCAGAGATTTTTGAGACCTGGAGCTCTCCCGCGTGAGCTGTGTGAGTTTGGGCCATTGGTTTGCCCTCTCTGGAAGCCACCCTGTCACCTGGAATAATGGGCGACGAAAGTTACATGTTCCCAAGGAGACTTTCCTGTCAGGGCAGGGGACACTCAAGGCCATTTCCCCTCTCTCTTCCCCAACCCCTGCACTCCATTAGGCCTCAACTAGGAGGGGAAGAAACAGACAAGAGATCTCTCCCAGGGACTCGGGTCCCAGACAGTCCTAGATAAGCTGAGAAACCTGACCCTTGGCAGCCCTGAAGGACTCCGAAGTAGTCTGTGCCACATAATGGAAAATATTATTCAGCTGAGCTTTAAATAGCTGATGTGATGTGTCTGGGGCTGGAAGGTGGCCCGTGGACGCTGCCAGAGCAGCCGGTCCCCACATGTGGGGCTTGAGAAGGACCCTGAGTCACTTCAAGGTTCAGAGCTTTGCAGGGTCCTAGGGGCCTCCCCAGGAGCACCTAGTTTTACTCAGGGTTGCCAGGAAACCACAGCTGTTCCCCACCTCCCACACACCTCAGCGGTGGTCAGGAGGTTACAGACAAGCATTATGCTGCATCAGCATCCTAAGAAAGCAGTTCTCAAACTCAAGGGGGGGTCAGAATCATGTAGAGGACGTGTGGGTTCACAGGCTGCTGGGCTCCAGCCCCGAGTTCCTGATTTAGGAAGCCTGGGGGCCTGATAAGCTGCACTTCCAACAAGTTCCCAGATGCCATGCTGCTGCTGGTCTGAGGCACACTTTGAGACTCCCGGCTTGAGGCCAGCTGTACTAGAATCACCTGGGAATCTCTAACAATCACAATACCCAGATGACACCACAGGCAATTAAGTCCGACTCAATGGGGTTGGGGCCCAGGCATTAGCATTTTTTTTTTTTTTTTCGCTCTGTCGCCCAGGCTGGAGTGCAGTGGCGCGATCTCGGCTCACTGCAAGCTCCGCCTCCCAGGTTCACGCCATTCTCCTGCCTCAGCCTCTCCGAGTAGCTGGGACTACAGGCGCCCGCCACCACGCCCGGTTAATTTTTTTTGTATTTTTTTAGTAGAGACGGGGTTTCACCGTGGTCTCGATCTCCTGACCCGCCCGCCTCGGCCTCCCAAAGTGCTGGGATTACAAGCGTGAACCACTGCGCCCGGCCGGCATTAGCATTTTGTAAAGCTCCTCACAAGTTTGCAAGCCATTGCTCCAGGGAGTCAGGATACCACAGGGTGAAAACCAGGAACAGCTCCAGGCAGCGTACCATCAGGGATGAACTGGGAAGTGGGATAACAGGTGCTTCTAATGCCTCCAGGAGCCACTGGAATCCCAGCTAGAAGGGGCCCACTCAGCCGCAAAAGGCTTTTGGGAAGAGCCTGATGCTGGTGGGCTGCTCACGTGGACCACATTTGGGTTCCTCACTGCTTAAAATGGGCCTGGGGACCAACAGCATCACTGGGAACTTGTGAGCAGTGCAGAATCTCAGGCTCCACTCCAGAGCTAGCAAGTCCGAATCTACACTTGAACAACATCCCTGGGCAATTATTGTGCACTTTAAAGTCTGAGAAGCACTGATGAGTGAGGTAGGTGAGATCCGCCAGCACCTGAGTAGGGGGTGGAGGCAAAGCCCAAGGGTGTCCCCAGGGCTATCTAGTCAGCTCCCCAAATCCAGATAATGCTGGCAAGCTGAGGTGCTCTTATTTATATGCAAATCGCCTGGAGAGCTGAGTGTGTGTATCTACATCTGCATCTTCAGAACTCCCAAGGAAACTCCCAATTTGCCAAGACTAGGATTCCAAGAGGTCCTCTCCCCCTCTAATCATCTGGCTGAACCCTCAAACCTGAGACCATCAAACCTGGATGGAGTTATAACCTGTCCTAACCAGAACCTAGCCCAGCGATCTTGAACGTGGCCGACACATTAGAATTACTCAGTTTGCTTTAAAATCTCTTCTGCGTCTGACTACATCAGAAGCTGTGGGGCTGGGGCCCAAGTGGGAGGGCTTTGAAGCTCCCCAAGTGACTCCAATTAGAACCAGGGAGGGCCCTACAGTAATCTTCAATATTCTCTCCACTGACCTCCCTCCCACAGCCTTCACCTCTGCGTAGCGTGTGCTGTTAACTTGGATACCAGATTCTCCCGATGGAAAGATACTGTGATCTTCCTTCCAGAGAGGGAATGACATTCTGCACACAAAGCAATTTTGCTTATCTTTGCTGAGCTTGCAAAACTGTGAGAGAGCTACAGTCCTTGGATTGGTTTACTCATGTCTATCTGATTTCTCAGCAAAACATTCATCAGTTCGAGCAGCTGCCATCAGGGCATGCCTGTGGCACCAACAGAAGCTGCTGGACCAGCAACATCCAGGGAACTGAGGCTAGAACAAATTTCCCTTGTGCCGTCCGTATTCCGGTGGTGGCACACATGCATCCCTAGTTGGCAGTGCAAGCACTCACTTTTGTTTTTTATTGTAGTTATTTATTTATTTATTTGAGATAGGGTCTCACTCTGTCACCCAGGCTGGAGTGCAGTGGGGAGGGTATAGCTCACTGCAGTGTCAAACTCCTGGGCTCAAGGAACTCTCTGCCTCAGCCTCCCAAGTAGCTGGGACTATAGCATGTGCCACCACAGCCCGTTAATTTTTTTAAACTATTTTGTAGAGATGGAGTTTTGCTACATCTGGTTTCAAACTCCTGACCTCAAGCAATCCTCCTGCCACGGCCTCCCTGAGTGCTGGTGCGAGCTACTGCACCCAGCCAGAACTCACTTTTATGTTGTCTTTTGCATTCTTCTAGAAATCACTAAGAACAAAGATTGAAAGGAAATCATACCATTTCCATGCAGCATCCTATTGTAAACCTCCTTGGATCTTGTCAACAATTTTTGCAATGAGCCAGGCAGATATTGTGCTTCCCAACTGTAGTGAGCTAAGTAGTGGGAATGGTGGCCCCAAAGATATGTCCCACTCCAGATCCCTGGAATTTGTGGATATTATATGGAAAACAATGTGATTAAGTGAAGGATCTTGAGAGGAGTTACTTATTCTGGATTATCCTGGTGGATCCTAGAATGTAATCTTTGTAAGAAGAGAGAGGGAGTTTTGAAAAAGACACACACCGAGAAGGTGACGTGCAGATGGAGGCAGAGATTAAAGTGATGCAGGTCCAAGTCAAGGAACACTAGCAGCCATCAAGAGCTGGAAGATGCAAAGAACAGATTCTCCTCTAGAACCCTCGGAGGGAGTGTGGTCCCTCACAGAGCACCTTTGCTCTGTGAAGCAAATTTTGGGCTTCTGGACTCCAGAACTGAGAAAAGAGGTTTGTTTAAAGCCACCAAGTCTGTGTTCATTTATTGCAGCAGCCCCAGGAAACTAGTACACCAGTTTACAGATGTGAAAAAGGAAGGATAGACATTGAACGGCCGTTCCAAGATCTCATAGCTCATAGCAAAATGGGTTTGTCATCCCTTCCCCAATTTGGAGTTTGCTGGTTTTCTAAGGAATTCAGCAGGCAGCAGGATGTGTGGATTGTGTGGAACCAGTCTGAGATTGGGATGCAGCACCTGAAAGCAAGCCTCTCACACACTCCTTCCCTACTTTCCCCTTGCTCTGTATATTGTGAGGAATGAATGTGGGAATGTTAAGCATTGCATGGTGCTACTGATTTGGAAGAGCAGTCACCCCCTTCCTTGACACCTACCCCTAGGTACAGTAATTGTGATGAAACTTCAAGAGGCGGGACATATCAGTAGTTGGTTTATTCAGCCCCTATCTCAGCCTGGGCGAGGATTTATGGAAGATGCAGATGCAGAATTCTGAGTCCCTTTATTCAAGGAGCTCAGAAAGTAGTTATAGAGAAAAGAATGACCAGTTTTAAAGAAGCAGAGATTAAAGCATCTCTAACGATGTTTTAGAGACACGAGCACAGAGTTCTCAAGCATAAGTAAGCATCAGAATTCCCTGGGGGCTTGTTAAGGCACAGGTGGCTGGTACCATCCCCAGAGCGCCCGTGTCCATGGGTCTGGGAGGGATCTGACAATGTGCATTTCTAACACACTCGCACATCTGGCTGATGCTGCTGTTCCAAGGACCACATGGTGAAAACCACTGGAATAGCAGAAGCTCAGAGAAGGAAACGCTGGCCGTGCACTGGACCTGGCTGGGATATTAGGGAACTTTAATTCCTTCCTTTCTGCTCTGTTAAGTATAAAATTAGGGGCATGCAGCTGCAGCTGGTGCGGGCTTCCCGGGAGTGGTTATTTTGCTGCCTCCATGCAAAGCACGTGGTTTCTAGCTCAGTGTTCCCTCTCTGCAGTGATGGACCCATTTTATTTTTGTTCCAACCCATTGTGGACTAATTCTTCTGTAAAATACAGGATTGGCTGGGTGCAATGGCTCACGCCTGTAATCCTCACACTTTGGGAGGCCGAGGCGGGTGGATCACCTGGGGTCAGGAGTTCAAGACCAGCCTGGCCAACATGGTGAAACACCATCTCTACTAAAAAAAAGAAAAAAAATACTAAAAAATAGGCAGGCATGGTGGCGGGCACCTGTAATCCCAGCTACTCAGGAGGTTGAGGCAGGAGAATTGCTTGAACCTGGGAAGTGGAGGTTGCTGTGAGCCGAGATTGCGCCATTGCACTCCAGCCAGGGCAATAAGAGCGAAACTCTGTCTCAAAGAAAAAAAAATACAGTATCATAGGTGTGGGTGTTGCAGCTCTGTTGAAGCTCCACGAATGTTTCTAAATGCTCATCCTGTCACCAACTGGTAACAAGGAGCTCATGAACCAGCCCCAGGCCACAGGCCACTTTGAGGGGCCCCACCATGGAGCTTCCACGTCCCCTAGACATCTTCACACATGCACCCCGAAAGCAGCCCATGGCCCAGCATGAGCCAAGCACAGGGAACGGCTGTTATTCCCTCTGAGTCTGTGCCCAGAAATGGGGTGTGAGCCCACTGGAAAAGCATGAAGGAAACCGCAGGATGGCGACCACTCGCATGAAGGCAGGCTCACCCCTCCCTATCCGAAGCCCAGCCCCAGGGCACCCTTCCTCTGTAGCTACGGAGAGATGGTTCTGGAGGCCATGGCAGGTGCTGGGGCTTGAGAGAGGAGCTCTGACAGGATCCTGTGAGAGGAACTAAAGCAGACACGGCCACACCTCTCTCCAGCTCCAAGCCCCACACCCCCAAACTGTACCCATGTCCCAAAAAAGGGTCAGGCCTGACTGACCAGGCGCTGCTGCCCCCAAAGGCCCCTGTGACTGCAAAATCTGGCTAGGGCCCCAGGACACTCCTCTTTCCTGACCTGTCCTGCCAGCTCCCTTCCCGGGCTGCCTTGAAGTTCCAGGCCCCATCCTGGCATCTTTGGCAATGACGGGTGAGTCACAGAACCACAGGAACCCGAATCACCATAGAGATGGCCATGGGAAGTCAGGCTGTGCCCCCAGTGCCTTGCTGGGAGTGGCCTGAAGCCATTTGCCTCCCACTGTCTACTTCTCCAAGTATTTGGGCTGTGCCTGGAAGCTGGAGCCACGGGGAGAGCAGAAAGTGGACAGGAGAAACAGCAGGCAGGGTCAGCGAGGCCAACACAAGGCCAGATGCTTATCTGGGTAAGGAGAGGAGCCCTGTCCATTTTGCTTTGGTCTTTGCTGAACGTATTTCCGAACAATGACTCTCCACTTCCTGCCTTCCACTGGCCTGGACAGCACTGCGCTTTTTACTTTGGCCTTTCCCTGGCATTTAGCATTTCTCCAGCCTTCTCCAAATTCCCACTGAAGTGTAGGGGTTGCAAAGGGGCACCAACACAGGTCCTACTCTCAAGGCAGTTGAAGTCCTGTGAGTTGTATCAGCTAGCTATTGCCGCATGAGAAATCTCCCCAAGCTTCCTGACTTACGAACAACAATCATTTGGCCTAAACATTACAATTCATGCTGCTGTGGGTCAGGGATTCAGGCAGTGCTAGGCAGGGACAGCTCACCTCTGCTCCAGAGTGTTGGCTGAGGCAGCTGGCCAGGGACTGGAGGGCCAAGATGGTCTCACTCATGTGTGCGAGCCCTCAGCTGGGGTGGCTCATGTCTGGGCCTCAGGTCACCTTCCTGTGGCCTCTCTTTCCACACAGCATCCCCTCCTCCAGGGCCTTTCTCTCCATGGTGGTTGGACTGGTCCTCAGCTCCCACACCCAGAGGTTGTGCTTTCACAGGTCTAGAGTGCAGCCCAGGCATCAGAAATTATAGTCTCTCCAAGAGCTTCTGTAGTGAGCAGCTAAGATTGAAACACCCCCACCCCCAGCCCCACTCAGGCCAATCACTACTTAAAGTGTGGCTCACAGACTGGCAGTAAAGGCACCCCTGGGAGTTGGTGAGACTTGCAGATGTCCAGGCCCCTGCACAGCCAGAGGAGTACATTGTGTCGGCAGAACCACAACTGTCGTTAAATGATGGCGATTTCAGCAGGAAGGGCCGGTGTCGGAGCTGTGGCTTGTGCTCTGTGAATTGCCTTCTCTTTCACCACAGGCATTCTGGAAAAGAGGCCTCTGGGTGATCTCTCAGCTCGGTTGATCCTGCAGACAGATATTTCCAGTATGACAGAGCTATCAGGAGCAATAAAAAATGGCAAGAAATACTCACACTGCTTAGAACTATGAGAACTATGAGGAGATCAGGGGACAGAGGGAGGCAGATGGTTTGTGCTGGGCCTGCCTGGTGAGATTAAGGATAGGATGGTTTGGAGATAGCACAGGCCACAGGGAGAATGAAGGTGATTCTAGCTGCCTCTTGTTCTTAAATCAATATTTCTCTGTTTGTGAAACAGGTTGTTGTGCTCCAAATTTCTAACAATCTACCTCTGACCTAAAGTGGCTGAGGATTTCTGCAGAAAAATCACAAACCTTGCAAGTGGGGAGCTGGTAGACTGACTCTCTCTCTCTCCGCTTCCATCCCCTGTCCCAGGCCAGTCCCTAAACATTTCTCTCCAGCTCCTGCGAATTTCCTTCCTGTCTCCCTGCTCTAAGTCCTCTGCTGAAGAGCACCCTATGATGATGTCACAACTCAGCATCAGCAGCAGAATGAAACTCAGCCCCCTTAGGTGGCACGGGAGGCCTGCCATAACCTTGCTCTCCCCTCCTCTGTCTAACCTCACCACCTCATCCTCATGGCAAATGTTTGCAGTTCTCTCAACAGGTGATAGTGCTGAAGGAGTCTGTCTTCCTGCACTAGCTCACCTCCCTCCTCTGCCTGGCTAACCCCTAGGGCTGCCCCTGGCACTACCGGATAGAGATGGGCGCCCCCTGGTGTTTGCACCTGGTGGTGTGGCATTTGTGTTCCTAGGTCCAGCTCAGGTGGCACCTTGCCCTTGATGTCCCCTGACATATGAGCTTGGCTGCATGCCCCCTTCTGGCTGCCATAAAATCCCAGTGCTCGCCTCCACTACTGCATCATCCAATATGGATGCCACACTTCAAGTGTGGGACAGCTGCACACTTGAAATGGTCTAATCCCAGTTGAGATGTGCTGAATGTAAAATGCACCAAATTTCAACATTACATAAAAAAGAATGCAAAATAACTCACTAATAATATTTATATTGATTTACATATTTCAGTGATAATATTTTTGATATAGTGGGTTAAATAAAATACCTTATTGAAATTAATTTCACTGTTTTTAATGTAGCTACTAGAAAATTTACAATTTCTCATGTGGTTCAATGTATTCCTATTGGACTGTGCTGGTCTCATAGATTATTCTGCCAGAACCCCTCTTGACTTAGCTATAACCTAAAGCAAATTATTTAATTTCTCCAAAACTGTTTCCTTCTCTATAAAATGAGAATAAGGCTCATCTTTTAAGGTAACAGTGAGGAAAAAAGAACATGCATCAGCATGTTGGAAAATCTCTGTTAGTATAACCATTACATTCATTATATCATATAGAATTAACTGTCACAATGACCTTAGTGGCCTCAAGATACCTAGATTTTAAGATACCTAGATATTTATTTAAGATATTTATTTATTTATTTATTTAAGATATTTATTTAAGATACCTAGATTCCCAGACAGTACCTGACACAGAACAAATGTTTTAGGCACAGGCTATAAAATGCAAGTGGGGGATGTGAGTAGCAGATGATAGGCTGGCTGATTTGCGAGAGCCCTAGCTCTAGTGGGTCCATTAGGGCAGGCATTCCTCCCTCCCTCCCCCCGCAGCGGTCTGTGTCTGAAATCCATCACCGCCCCCCGGTGTCTACCTTCCTGGCCAGCGCACCTGCAGCCTGCAGCACCTGCAAGACCTTTTCTCCCAAATTCCCTCTGCAACACTTCTTCCATCTAGTTCCCAACCTTTTACAGACACCTTGACCCTGGCAAATGCTGTTGGAGAGGTGCTGCCCAGGAAGAATCTTGAAGGGAGCAGAGCTGTCTTCCCTCAGAAGCCATAAATCATTACACTTGCTTCTATTGTTGCAGGAGAGCAAACAAACAGATTATTTTCTCCAGCCATTTCTGGGCGTTTTTCAGAAATATTCTTGTCCCCAAATATGAACTTCTAAACCAACAGCAAATTATTCTGGATAAATGCTAGTCGATGTGATTCCTTGGAAAGAAAATCCTAGGGTTTGTCTGCAAAAATTAAAGGCCACATTGTTCTGATGCTCATGTGGGTGTAGCAGAGGTGGGTATAAGCCCTGGGAGCCAGTATCAGGGCCTGCTTCATTATCAAAGCCCCGTACCTTTAGGGTTATCCTGAATTTGCCCTTAGAATTTGATTTAGTTTGACTTGAGTTTGCAACATGGCATTGATGTTCTAGAAAGACCTTCTCCCACTCCAGCAAAGGTGAGCAGTATTACAGGTGGGGCTACAATGTCCAGGCATGGCCCAGTCCACATTGAGCTCTCTACAAATAGATCTCCTGGAAAAAGCAGACCCTAAAAAGTAGACTCCCACTTTGTGGGAGTCTGGGAGTCAGTTTCTTTGGCAGAGAATAAGGGTCAGAGGTTGGAAAGGTTTGAAGAGACAAGGACTAGAAAGCAGGACACATCCCACCAAGATCAACTGCTGGCCTCGTTCAAGGACAGAGCGAGGACTCAGGACCACAGCATCTCAAAGCCATCAGAGGCATGGGAACCATCAACCTAACCACCTACTCTGCACCTGTTTAGCACACGAGAAAACTGAGGCCCAGAGACAGGAAGAAATTGTCTAAAGGTGACCTATGAGGAGCAGGCTCCCACCCCAAGTCTCCTGGTTCCTACACTACACCCCTAACAGGGCTCCTTCCAGCCACACACGTCACGCACAGGACTCACGTAGGAATCATTCTTAGCCCCAGCTCCTGTTTATCAATACACAGATAGGATAGATGGAGCCCCAAAAGAGCTGTCATGCTGCCTAAAATACCATCATTAAAGACTCCCTCATCTGCGTAAACAGGGTCCTGGTTTAGCCTGCAAATATCTCAGATGGATTCACAGAGTTAATTCTCAGAGACTCGTACTTTAGGCGGTCCCTTCCTTGAAGCTGAGACTGAATGGTGATATTCTCAGGCAGCACGGTGTTGGGGACAGGGAGGAAGAGTCCATTATGAACATAGGATGCTGTCCAAGCGGGAGAAGCTTCAGGTGCAGGTGGGGAGCCTCTGGGACGCCAGAGCCTCTAGGAGAGGAGGGGGAGGGGGCTGAGCGTGGAATCCTAAACTTCCTCATCAGCGGTGGATTCAGCTATGGGCTCCAATGGAGCCCATCAGTGGTGGATTCAGCAGTGGGCTCCAATGTTTCACCCCTCTGTGAACCCACGCCCTTACTCTTGTAACTTTGCAGTCCCTCCCACTAAAGACATAATGAACTCCTCCTCCACCACCACCCCACCACCATGCTTTGCTTTGGCCAGTGTGATGGAGGAAGAAGTGTCATGTGCCTGCTCCTAGTCACACGGTGTGGAACAGAGGCTGCAGCCAGCCACCCAACGGGGCAGGGCTGTGGGACAGGAGGTGCAGGGCCCATGCTGGTCAGAGCCCAGGGGGGCGCCACCCTTTCTGGTGAGATTTTGGGAGTGGACGGGCCACTCAGGTGAAAGGAAGACCATGAATAAAGGCATGGAGGAAGGAAAAGAAAATAAATATTTCTAGAAGAATGAACATCTCCAAGCAGTGATAGCAACATTGTCTGAAAGAATTTGCTTCGATGATGGAAATGCTGGACACCTGTGTTGTGCAGTGAGGGAGCCGCCAGCCTTATGGGCCCATTGAGCGCTTGAAATGTGCCACTGCTACCCAGGAACTGAATTTGTTACTTTATTTAATTTCAAGCAATCAACATTTAAAGGGCCACACGTGGCCAGCAGCTCCTGACTGGATGGTACAGGTCTGGAGTGTTGGGTCCTGGGAGTGCTGAAGTAAGACTAGACTGGAGATGGCCGGGCGCGGTGGCTCACGCTTGTAATCCCAGCACTTTGGGAGGCCAAGGCGGGCGGATCACGAGGTCAGGAGATCGAGACCACGGTGAAACCCCGTCTCTACTAAAAATACAAAAAAAAATTAGCCGGGCGTGGTGGCGGGCGCCTGTGGTCCCAGCTACTCAGAGAGGCTGAGGCAGGAGAATGGCATGAACCCGGGAGGCGGAGCTTGCAGTGAGCCGAGATTGCGCCACTGCACTCCAGCCTGGGCGACAGAGCGAGACTCCGTCTCAAAAAAAAAAAAAAAAAGACAAGACTGGAGATCCCTTGCACTCAGTAGAATTTTTGAGCTAAAGGGGCCCAGTAATCACGATAGCATTTGCTGCCTTCCAGGACCCGTGCACAGCACTTGTCATACATGATCTCATTTAATCTTCCCAGCATCCTTGCAGGGTAGAACAGGTCATTATCCCCGTTTTACAGACAGGTGAACTGAGGCATAGAGGAGCTAAGTGCTGGGGGGAAAAAAAAAATCACCTGAGAGGCACAGCTGGGTGCAAATCAGACTCTGACCGCCAGGCCCCTTCCACATCCGTAGGGGCCCAAACAGCCACTTACAAAGGCTGCAAAGTTCTTTTCTGGGTGTTTTCCTCTCTTGGACACTGGTGTAATTTGCCCCATCCCCAATAAAAAGCAGAATCTGAGATAGGACTTGCATACAAGAAGTAATTTTTGCTGCTTTTCATGCTGTGGTTTGGGGAGGGACTGCTGGTGGTCTCATGGCACAGGAGTGGCAGGGATGAGAGGCAAGAAAGTCAACCCAAAGAGGTTTTATTGAGCTGGTCATGCCGCAAGCCAGCAGAGCTCCTTCCCGATGGGCTCCTTGGAGAAGCTGTGCGCATTGCGCCTGTGAATCGGCCACCTGAGTTGGAGAGGAGGGGAGCGCCATCCTCCCCAGCTCTGTCCCCCATTAGTCAAGGACTGTCTCATCTCTCAGAGGGACACGGATACAGCAAGGGGATGTGAGGCCAGATTACCCCTGCCCTGAGATGGTTGTCACACCCACATCAGGAGCAAAAATGTGGCTGACACATGTACGATTCCACTTAGAGGAAATGCTCAGAATAGGCAGGCCCAAAGAGCCAGCAGGTGGCCAGGGCTGAGGGCCAGGAGGTGTGGGGAGTGAGTGTTAATGAGTACAGCATTCCTTTATGGAGTGACGAAAATGTTCTAGGATTAGATGACAGTGATGGTTAACGGTGAATTTTGTTACGTGAATTTTGTTCTAATTTTTAAAAAGTGGGCTGGCAGGAACCATGATGACAGCAAAGAAATGCAGCCAAGTTCCAGGCTCTGAGCTCAATTGCAGGCCCAGCCCCATAAATCCATAGATGCAGCCTCATCCCAGGAAAGGCCTGTCTCTGCACTCAGACCAACCTCCACCCCTGGAGCTCTGACTGAGTGTCGGGGCCGATATGGAGCCCGGGAAGTCGGGATTAGCAGTCCCAGTCCTTCCCAGCTCCTCTTCTCAATGCCGCCTCTCTCTGATGGACTCAGACACAAGGAGGTCACTGCGTTTGTCCAAGGCTATGATGTGAGCGGCTGCCAGGACTGAGCGCAGAGCCCTCACCTGCCCCTCCCCAGCAGAGCCATGTAGGAGGCACACAGGCATCCACCTCCAGCCCCCACCCCTGAGGTCGAAGCAGGATATGCAGCTGATGTCTCAGCACTGTCCTTCCCCGTCCCCATTGTGCAATCTCGTCACTCTGAAAGGCTTTCTGTTCCTCTGTTGCACCCCACACCAGGCTAAGGCAGACAGAGCCTGAAGGGCACCCTGTCCTCTAGTGCTGTTAGGACCCTTCCTGGAGGAGCATGCGAGGCTCATCAGGCCAGGAGGAGGAAAGGAGGCCCAGGTGTCCCCACGCAGGCCTCCTTTCCTCCTCCTGGCCTGATGAGCCTCGCATGCTCCTCCAGGAAGGGTCCTAACAGCACTCCACAGAACATGGTTTAGATACACCTGAATTAATGTACTCCAATTCACCTGCCAGGGATGCTAGCACAGTGGAAACCCCACACCTCCATTAAGAGGTGGAGTCTACATCTGGGTGGCCTTGTGACTCACTTATAGCCAGGAGAACATGGTACTGGTAACATCAGCTGACATGTAAGGTAGGGTCCAAAAAGCCCATGCAGCTTCCATTACCCGGTGCTGCAGGGGCCCTTGACTTTGAGGCCCTGAGCTGTTGCCTAAGGAGCCCAACTACCCCAAGACCTTCATATTGTGAGGAAGCCCAGACCTCATGGGGAGGCCATGTGTAAATGTTCTAGTTGACAGCCTGATATGGCTTGGCTGTGTCCCCACCTAAATCTCATCTTGAATTGTAGCTCCCATAACTCCCACATGTTGTGGGAGGGATCTGGTGGGAGATAATTGAATCGTAGGGGAGATTGCCCTCATACTGTTCTTCCGATAGTGAATAAGTCTCATGAGATCTGATGATTTTGCAAGTGGCTTCCTCTTTCACTTGGCTCTCATTCTGTCTTGTCTGCCACTGTGCAAGATGTGCCTTTGACCTTCCACCATGATTGTGAGGCCTCCACAGCCATGTGGAACTGTGAGTCCATTAAACCACTTTTTCCTTATGGATTACCCAGTCATGGGTACGTCTTTATCAGCAGCATGAAAATGGACTAACACACAGCCCTAGCTAAGGTCCTGGCCAACAGCCAGCATCGACAGCCACACGGGTGAGGGAAGACCCTCCAGATAATTCCAGTTCCCAGCCACTGAGCCTTACCTAGACATGGATTCTTCTTTTCAGCCAAGGCCCTGAATATCACAAAGCAGACACATGACGCTCTTGCTAGACACTGTCTGAATTCCTGAGCTCCAGGATCTGTGAGCATGATAAAATGGTTGTCTTAGGCTGCTAAGCTTTATAATGCAGCCATAATCCCTGAAACACCCTTCATTCATAATTATTTACTGCACATATATGATGTGTCTGGCCCTATTCTGTGCATTGGGGATGCAAAGATGAAGAAACACTCAGCCCTTTCTTTAAGGACAGAACGGGTTACTGGTGCTATGTGTGTGCAGCATTCAGTGCAGAATTCTGTAGTGGCTCATTTTAGCAGGGAAATCCGGAGGGACTTCCTGGAAGAGGCTTCCAGAAGTATGGAAGGGTGAGCACAGAAGTGTTTTCTCCATAGATAGTCAGAAACTGCACAACATATTTAAGAAGTTATTGGGTTATGAACTACTGGCCCCTTAAAACCTGACTAAGGTGCCATTCTGCCAGGAGCCCCCTATCTGCCTCTCCCTGAAGCCTTGGCTCAATTTCTTAAACATGCCAAACTCTTATCACCAATCACAGCCATCTCAAGTGCGTTTTCCTTTGCAAGAACACTGTTCTCCCACCCTGCTTAGTTCTCACCAGGACAGAAGGCCTCCCCTGAGATGCCCCTCCCATCTCTCTCTCATGCACATCACATGTGCAATTGGACATGTATCTGTCAGCCTGTTTCCCTGCAGCCTCTGCTGCTAGATTTTACCACAAGGGGAAGAGCATGACTGTTTGGCTCATCCTTGTATTCTCAGAGCCAGCACAATGTGGGACACATGTTACACACTCAGTAACTATTGCTGGGAGAATGAGTCCACGAATGAACTAGCCTTGTCCTGGGACCTGTTCTAATCCCTGATCCTATGGTTAGCTTCTTCTAGTTCCTAACCTAATTGTGCCTCCAATCATTGGTTTTCTGGATCCCGCTCTCCATCTTAAAATATCTTTCTGCTACCTTCCACGAATTGTCTTTGCTAACCCAGCTATGACACAACCCCACTAGGCCATGGTTTCCATCATCCACCTGGAATCACCCAGCTCTGTTTTGCCAAGCCTGTTCCCCCAAGGTTCCAGTATCATCAACTGGCAACAGCACTTCAAAGTCAGACCACACAGAAGGCTAAAGCATTGTAGTAAAGACTCCAGTGAGGGAGGAGTCTCCCAGAGCTAGAGAGAAGGAGAAACAGATGACAAACTGCAGAGAACTTCTCCAACTGCCAGGATGCTGACCCTCCCTCCTAAAGGAAATCACATGCACCCAAATACTCGTATTTAGAGGGAAAAGATCTCAAGGTAATATGAGGTCATTTCACTGAAGTGACTCCAGAGGCAACAAAATAAGTGTCCAGGGAGGTTAGCTTCTCCTTGGAGATGCTGGGAAGCTTGACATTTGCAATGGGAGAAGAGGGGGCGGGGCGACAGGAAAGGTGTGACTGCAGACATCAAGCTCTGCCTGCATGGGGTGGCTTCAGAGACATCGTCCCCTGGGTTGTGCCATCTCCTTAGCAAAGATAGAGACCATGAATTGCTTCTAAATATAGCCAGGAGACCAGCACATAGAATTATTCAACAGGAATGCAGAAAGCTGATTTGCTGCTGATCCCCATTTGGCCTGGCTTGATTTCACAATCAAACGAAGAACCTTTTTTACTTCCAAGAGTCCTATATTGTCTATTGGTGCCAGCAGCACTGAGAGAGAAGCAACAAGCTCACCCCCACTCGATCTTCCACAGCAATCCAGCAGTCCCACATTTGCTTTCTCCCTGCATGTCTTTCTGGGGAAAAAAAAAAAAAAAAGGCAAAGCCAGTGTGTGAGATAAGTCATTTCAAGGGAGAATCATGGATCCAGGGCCAAGAAAAGGCCACAATTACCGTTTTTTGCTTGTTCTCTCCTCTGCCGAATTATTAGTTTCTGATCTATAAAATCACATCAGAGAGACCTGAGCTCACATTCTGGCTCTGCCATTCACTAGCTATGTGACTTTGAACAAGTGATTTAACCTCTCTGTGCCTCAGTTTCTTATCTGTAAAATGGAGATAATAAGCTTTCTCAAAGGGTAGTGAGAGGATTAAATGAAATTCATTCAACATCGGATAATTATTTATTGATCACCTACCACGTTCTTTTTTTTCCTTCTTTAACTTTTAAGTTCAGGGGTACATGTGCAGGATGTGCAGGTTTGTGACATAGGTAAACGTGTGCCATGGTGGTTTGCTGCACAGATCAACCCATCACCCAAGTATTAAGCCCAGCATGCATTAGTTATTCTTCCTGATGCTCTCCCTCCCCCACCCCCACGACAGGTCCCAGTGTGTGCTGTTTCCCCATATGTCCATGTGTTCTCCTCATTCAGCTCTCACTTATAAGTCAGAACATGAGGTGTTTGGTTTTCTGTTCCTGAATTAGTTTGCTGAGGATAATGGCTTCCAGCTCCACCTATGTACCTGCAAAGGACATGATTTCATTCCTTTTTATGGCTGCATAGTGTTCCATGGTGTATGTGTACCACATTTTCTTTATCCAGTCTGTCATTGAGGGCATTTGGGTTGACTCCATGTCTTTGCTATTGTGAATAGTGCTGCAGTGAACATACACTTGCATGTATCTTTATAATAGAGTGATTTATATTCCTTTGGGTATATACCCAGTAATGGGATTGCTGAGACAAATGGTATTTCTGCTTCTAGATCTTTGAGGAATCGCCACACTGCCAGACACTATTTCTAGGTGTTTAAGATACATTAGTGAATAATACAGACACTGACCCTTGCCCTCATGTAGCTTCTATTCAAGTATGGACAGATTAACAATAAGCAGTAACCCTAATAAATAATAAATTTACAGTAAGTTGGGTGACGCATGGTACAGGAAACAGAATGTAAAGCAGATGAAGTAGAGGATGGTGGCCACATATTAATTCCTTCTCATTTTACTCCTTCTGTTGGGAGGTGGGACCTAATTCCCATCTCCGGTATCAAGGCTTCCTTTTGTGACGTGCTTGACCAAGAGAATATGCCAGAGAGATGTTGTGAGAATTTCAGGACAATGCCAGAGGACTCGCAGTTTTCTTCTGCAGCCCTTGGAACATTCTTTCTGGGAGTCCAGAGCCCCCGAGGAAGAAGTCTGACTTCCCCGAGGCCACCTGTTAGAGAGGCTGTGTGTAGGTTCTCTGGGTGACCATACAGCTGTGCCCAGCCTTCCAGCCATCCCTGCCAAGGGACCAAGCATGTGACAAAGCCATGTGGGTCATCCACAGGAGTCCATCCACCAGCTGAGTGGGACCAAATGACACGGAGTGATGGGTGTGACGCAAAAAAGAATCACCAGCTGAGCCTGGTCTGAATTTCTGACCCGCAAATCATGAGATATAAGGCAATAATCGTTTTTAGCCACTAAGTCTTGGGAAGGTTTGTTACACAGCAATAGGTAAGTAGGATAGGATGGTAAGGGAGGCTTGGGTTTAATGCATATAAAACCCCTAGGCCAGTCACTAAATGGCATCAGATATTGTTATCCCCATTAATAGTTTTCACTGGCCCTCCCTCCTTTCGGCAGGAAGGATTTCAGAGCCAGGCCTTTCTGCTTGGCACCACTCAAAAGACGTTTCTGCTTTCACACATGGGGAGCAGATTCTGTTTCTCTGCTTGGAGATAATGTCCCAAGGAAGAAGCAGGTGTAGATGGGCTCAGACTTCAGAACTCTAAGGATGGCTGGGTGAGAAAAGGGTCCCAGATGCCCTGTGGGCAAACATAGACTTCTGCACTTACACTTTACCCTCCCCTCACACACACGTGTTACACACACACCTTCTCACCCCCAAACTTGGAAGGCTGTACTTGGAAGAGCAGAGAGGTTTTCCTGGTAATCATAATCTTATATCACACTTTAGAAAATAATTACAATTGTGTCTCATGAACCCACACAAAGCTGTCCTGAGAGCACGGTGAGGAAACCAATGTCACACTCATCTTAAAGTTCTCTCTCTAGCTCCATTTTGCTCAGCTCCAATGTTAAGAAAGGTAAACAACCTCCCAGTGGAGAATGGCTGTAGCTTTCAGACCAGCAAATTCTGCAGTTTTCTTGGGAAAAAAAATTGAAAGACTGCTACTGTATTGATTAATTAAGCATTTATTCCACAGCAAGCAGAATCTTAGTAAATGATTCATGAAACTAAAAGGAGAGGGGAAAGCCTCCCACCCTAAAAGGTAAGTGTGCTCAGGTCAGCATTCTAATAGGAAAGTAAGAGTCATGGACTAGGAAGAGCTATTTGAATATGCGAGTAGAATGTAAGTGAAGAAAAGGGTGCAATATGTCATTTAAAACAACAAGCAGTGGGCAGAAAAAGACTGGCCAGAGAACTCAGAGAATATTCAGTTAATCGATGATTAGCTAAATGCTTTACAAGGTAGTTTTGGTAAAGGGTCTTATTCCTCTGTAGCAGGTCAAGTGGATAGTATTGTATCAGTCCCTATGCCTGATGAGGAGCCAAACAAGTTCAATGGCATTCCGCAGCACCACACCATCATCTAACAACAGCTATTCCATTCGCAGGCATAGGAGCTAAGAGAACTTATTCCATTGCTAGGGTCACATACCTTGCATACTCAATCCTGTTTGAGAGGTTGTAGTTATCACTGGAAGAATAATTGGAATAAATTATATTTATCGAACACCTATAACGTGCCCAGAAAGATGCTTAGAGACTGTGAGGTAATGCTGTCCTCACCCTCAAAAGAGATAAGCTTAAAAAGCAGTAAATACATAAGGAGAAAAAATAATGATAAATATTGTGTGTTACTGGAGCTTACTTACAGAAAGGAAATATCCAAAGCAAGCAACAGGATCCATGGTTTACCTTGACAGGAAAGAGGAAAGAATGACCAAGCCAAGTGGAAACCCAAATAGTTCTCGACATTCAGTCTCCTCTGCTGTACTTATCTTTCAACTTGGGGGAGGAAGGGAGAAAGAGGGGAGGGGAACCAATCACTGGTGAATGCCTAAGAGGTGCTGGGGGTGTGAGAGCTGTTATTTCATTTATGCTTCACCCCCACCATACAAGGAGGTGCTACTGTCAACGAACTGAGGATTTCTAGAGCCTAGATCTGAATGCAGGCCTGAAAGGGTCAAAGACTCATGCCCTTTGCTCTCTGGCAGGTCACACTGCTTTATACACAAGCTGCTCCCTTGATTCCAAAACTACTGTGATTTTTGAGAGAGCTGCATGTAAGTTTGTGCTTTTCCAACCATGGATCAGTCATCCTTCAAATAACTGCCCTGTATAGGGAAGGACATTCCCCTTCTCCAAGAGATCACGAGTTAGAGGCGGAACTGAAACTGAACCTGTAAGAAGTGTGCCTGGCAAGAACTCTGTGTCCTGTTACTGGCAGCTTTCTGTAGAAGCCTGGCTGCATGTATCAGGAGACATATCAACCTCAGGAGGAACTTCTTTAAATTGACAGTTTCTGGCCCCAGCCAGAGAATTTGATTCAGCCGTTTTGTGGTGACGGCTAGGAATTGCTTCCCAGGTGAGTTGGATGCAGGCAGGCCATGGCCCATCTATTAAAAGTTCTGTTCCAGATGCTTCAGATGCAGGACGTGAACATCCTTTTCCCAGCAACCCTGGTCTCTGCCTCCCTGTACACCATAGGCCCCATCTCACAAGAGATGGGGAAGTGCCGCTTTACAGAGGCCTTTCATTATGTTTCACGTTATATCAGTTAGGATCATGTCAGGAAATCAGATTTCACCCCAGACATTTCAAACAGAGGGAATTCATGAAAGAGGATTGGTTACACAGGTGATGGAACTGCTGAGAAGCCACATAAAGATTAGTGACAGCTGGAGGCCACTCCACCTGCAGGGCTGGAAGGACAAAGAAAGGAAATGGTGTTACTGGTGGTGCCGAAGTTAAAGCCACAGCTGGCATGAGCAGTGGGTCTAGGGCTATGGAGGAAGGAGCTGTCCAGCAGCAAGAGAGCCAGGGAGGAAATGCTACCCAGAGCAAAGACGGAAAGTCAGATGCTTTTCATGCGCCCCATCGAGGGGCTAGGGTGCAGTTCTGGAGACCTAAATAATACCAATGCTTAGACAGTATTCTTTCTCAGTGGTCTAGAGCCCGGAGGATTTAACCTGAGAAAGCTGGTTTTAAAAAAAATTAAAAATAAAGAAAAAATAAAGCCTGGAGGAGCCTCAGAATCTGCTGGATCCCCAGCTCAGAGATCCTGATGCAATAAGTCAGAGACAAGGCCTGGGCAGGGGGACTTTGAAGGGACTGTAATATGCAGATAGGGTTAAGAACTGATGTATCAGAGCATAAGCCCCAAAAGAGCAGCAATGCATCCTCAGTGGTACCACAGTGTCTGGCTCAACAGGGTTGTGTAGATACTTAATATATAGGTATTCAATGAATGAATGAATAAAAGAACGAACGCAGAACAGTGACCAGAGCCCTTGGTGATCCAGGTAGACCAGAGGGATGCCACAGCTGGGCAGGGAGAACATGAAGAGGGTCAAGGTCAGAAGCAAGGCAGTGCTAAAAAAGATGAATCTGGACACTAAGGCTAATCCCAGGCAAAACATATTTTAACCTGAAATGAACCAAATGCGAAGAGACAGGCAGATTCCCAAAAGGAGATGCAAACCACTGAATCCAAAAGATGAGAGGTTGGCTGTGGATCCACTTTGTCTACAGAGAGTTACCATCCCCTGCGTTCATCAAGGCACCAGCAGTGAGTCTGACTCTGGCTTTACCATGGTTTTACTTCAGCCCTTTCCCTGACACGCAGGGTGCCCCACACCTCTCCTCTTATTTTGCCTCCTGACATCGAGGTATTGTATGTGGCAGGCAAGGTTCAAAGAAGTTTCCACAACAGTCCAGCTCATCAGTGGCACCGTTGGAGCTGCGTCTACCCCACTGGTTGGGAGAAACTATCCCACCTGGATATGAAGTCTTGAGCAAGCCACAGGTGCCCTTTGCCTCTCACTTTTCCAGTCCTTATGCCACTTCCCTTTCTGTCTTTTCCATTTCTCTGTCCCTTTCATTCTTCCACATCCCTCTTTCTTCTCATCACAGCTCTCTCCTTCCTTTCACTCTCTCTTTCCCATTCTCCCTTCCCCATTCCCAATACCCTGGGAGCAAAGCCTTCCTCAGTCTACATTTCTACTTTCTTCAGAATAAAATAGGACTAGTGTACTCATGTCCATGATACACGGCTTTCTAGAATAAAGGAGAGTGGGTTGCCTTGATTAATCCCCTGAGAAACTTGGAAACTTGGGACATTTCAAATTGGCATGAAAGGACTGCAGGCTAGGTCCCTGGCAGCTATTTAATCCAATCTGCACTTTAACCAGCTCTCCTGTCCCCATCTCTGGAAGTTCCTATCAGAGAACACTGCCCTTTTCCCTGCATTGCTAGTACAAGTGTTGCTGTGCCTCCTAGCCCCGGGAGTTTCAGGGGCACCACAGCTGGTTGTCCCACAGCTTTCAAGATGTCAGAAGTGGCCACAGGGGCTCTTGCTGTGAGTGACCTACAAACAAGACCAACACACCCTAACCTGGTGATGATTCCCAAGTCTGGCTGCATGTCAAGATAACCTAAGGAGCATGAAAAAGGCATCCAGATGCCAAGACCCACCCCGGACATACTGAATTAGGCTCTGCAGGGACAGGGTCCAGGCAACCAGCTCAATACCTCCCCACTCAACTCAGAACCACCACCCTGGAGGAACTTTTGGCCTAGAAAGGTGGTGCTTTTAAACCTAACTCACAAAGAGGTCACTGGCCAGTGATTTTCAAATCCATTCACATTGTTTATGTAACAGTCCATGTGTATATTTTTAGGCCTACTATGGGCATTTCAAAATAAACAAAAACAACAACAACAACAACAGTCCTCCATGGCAAAGTATCAACCCTTTTCTGCCTTATGGATTCAGACTTTTCCTAAATCCTAATTTAGACAGCATGGTGCATTTTTGTGACTTCTATCCCCCTTCTTTATTGCACCTGATGGGAGTTCTAACCTGGTTTCAGATGAACAAGAATGCTACAGACAGCATCAGGTGATTCGCTCTTGGCCTCACCCAACAGGGACGGCGGGCATGGAGTTTGACCATTGTGGGGACCGGAGCCTTCTCTCCAGCTCCATCAGAGGGAATGGGAGAACATCCTGAAGCTAAGGGCCTCAACTTCCCATCTGTGCCCCCAGGATGGTGCAGCCCACCTCCTCCTGCCAAGAAAGGCACAAACACAGAACAGACACATGGGAGAAGACAGTGTTGCTTACATCCCTTTGCTGAAAAGCATTCACTCCTGTTAGGACATGCATTAGGCCCTAACCCAGGGACTCTGGGACATTTCTTAGCAGCAAAATCATGTGTTTTTTTAAGCTTCTTTCTTAGGAATCCCACACCACAAATAGATAACAAAGAGCTGCTGTGGTTGATGCCAGGGGTCTTCGTTGTCCACTCTCCTCCCCCACCCTACAGCAGCTCTTCAACTCTTGCATGAACCTCTAGGCTCCCATAAAACCCAATTCAAACCATTATCCTAACGTTTGGTGCCCTCTTTTCTCCATCAGTACTTTTTGTGTGGTTCAGGGATATGTCTGGAGATCTGCTGATGGCACCATAGAATGGAGGGTCATGGCGGTTTGCCATCCTATGGTCACCCAGAAGAGACCAAGCAAGTCATGTCACCCCTCTCAGTTTGGACACTCCCAAAAGTAAGGACTTTTCAGATAAAGACTTGGGTACAGGTAATTTCTTTAGGAGAGTGATTTCAAAAAAACTGAGACAGGGGAGAAGAGGCACTCCCCTGAAAGGGTGCATTACTGAGGTCTCTGCTGAGCAACAGGGGTTCAGCTCCACTGGGAAGTGTACACAGTACCCCCAGAAGTATCTGCCTGAAGGAAAGGCAGCTGGATATTTATCACTAGCTCTGGACCTCCTTGAAAGAGAGTTGCCCCGGTGCATTAACTCCCCACACATATGTGCAGGCACGCGCGCACACACATCTGGGTTGCACTTACACTCCTGCTGCTTGGATGGACTGTGCCCCTCAGAGTGGCTGAAATCAGACATGAGCACTTTTGGACCCATCAGTGTCCTTGGGGATGCCATGAGGCTCTCTTTCAAAGGCAGGACATCTCCTTAAAAATCATATGCTTATTATCAAAAACCACACAGAAAATGGAAGTGAGACTCTTCCAGGACTTTCTTCATGCAGAAACACCCATCCCCTGTGGATGTACTTTGAAATCCAAGGGGGAGTTCCTTATATTCACACCCACGTATCTGTGCTTCTGCCTGAACTTTGGCATGGAGGTTGCCCTCCAGCTCCTCCAGGCTCCGAAAACAGGGGTTGGAGGATCCAGGCTGACCCTGCCCACCCTAACTGCAGAAAGCTCTCCCTTGATGGGCATCTGCTGGCTGCATCTTGGGCTCTGGCTGTCCTCCCAGGTAGCTAAGCTCATCCCTGCAGCAAGGCATTCAGCTGGTGCACATTCCAGCCATCAAGCGGGGCTGTGCCTTGTCCTGAGCTCAGCTGAGTGTCACCAGGATAAGACAAGTGTGGCTTTTTCAGCTGGAACTCTTGGTCCCACTTACCATAAATTCTTCCACTTTGTTCAGAGAAAGCAAAACCCTTTTTTTCCATTAACACTGCCCTCAAGTGAGATTTAGCTTTTCAGAGCTGGTCTGCACCTGGACTTAGAGAATATTCACCGCAGGGAAATATTCCCATGGGTATGAGAGGTTAAACCAACAGAATACAAAACTGTGCGTGCAGCAAGATGCCAATTCTACTAAAGAAAAAAAAGAAAGAGAGCAAGAAACGCTAGAGGAATAAACCACAAGATGTCATTTGATCAAGGGTTCACGCTTGACTTAGGATCCTGGTTCTCAAAGTGTGACCTCTGGCCAACAGCATCAGCATCACCTGGAAACCGATTAGAAATTCAAATTCTCAGTCCTCATCTCTGCCTAGACTTACCAAATCAGAAGTTCTTGGGGGTGGAGCCCAGCAACCCACGAGATTCCAGTGCATGTTAAAATAGAAAGACCACTGACCTAGGCTCATTAATTAGGCACACCTTACTCCCAGTCCTAGGAGCTGGGAGGAAGCAGAGCTTCTGTCCTTCAGGAGTCCATGATGCAGGAGGAAGGAGAAAGCAAGTGCTTGCAACAATAAAATACCAGGGAGAATAGCCATATGGGCAACCCAGACAAAAGTAAGGGGTTGTAGGAAGGTGAGTACTAGAAGCATGCACAGCAAAGTAAAAATAAGGGAACGGGGAAACAGAAGTGTAAAAGAAAGGCGATCAAAGAATAAAATAATCAAAACAAAGCAGGAAAAGGAAGAAAGAAGTTGTGATTGGGCCAGAAGCCCAGCTCCTTAAAGCCCTTAGTGGTTCCCTAGCTCATTTATCTGCTAGTCTGGCCGGCTTTCTAACAAGCACCAGGCATGTGGGCAGGTGCTAATTTGCAAGGCTGATTTAGCAAGTAAGTGCCAGTGGTAGAAAGTTGGAACCTCCTGTAGTCCTTGAAGTCTCCACACATATAAAAAATTGGAAACCTCAATATTTCAGTTCAATGCCTCTGTGAGGAACAGACAGCAAACAGCTTCTCAACACCTCTGCACCATCAGTAGAGAGGATGCAATGCCTAGGAATGCTAGAATTTTGGCTGCTTATAAATAGCAAAGCCTTGAGTCAGATAGGCAGAGATTTCCTAAGCAGGCATCAATTTAAAAGATTATGAGCCACTCCTTCACCCCATGCTAATATATGGTGTAGTTTTGTCAGGGTGGGTCATTTTTTTGTTTTTATCCATCACCTCAAGCATTTATACTTTGTATTACAAACAATCCAGTTATATTATTTTAGTTATTTTTAAATGTATGATTAAATTATTTTTGACTATAGTCACCCTGTTGTGCTAGCAAACACTGGGTATTATATTCTATTTTTCTGTAGCCATTAAACATCCCCATTTGGTATAGTTTTTAATCCTCTACCAAGTTCCTCTCTGGGCTCCTCACTTTGCAGTACATTAGTTGCTATGGAAACGATGAAGCCCCAATGTGATGGTTATAGCTTGATGGCTGCAGAAAGTTATTTTGTACAATGATTGGATATTATATAAATATATACATATATAAATTATATATAATATATACATATATGTGTACAGTATATATGGTATATACATACATAGTATATATGCACATATGTATATGTTATATATATTATATACTATATATGTATATGTATATCTAATATATGTATATATTATATTACTTATATAATATATATGTATATATTATATACTTATATAATATATATAATATATGTATATATTATATACTTATTCATATACACACATAATATATATGTATATGTTATACACACACGTGTGTGCGTATATATTATACACACACGTGTATGTATATATTACACACACACACGTGTGTACGTATATATTATACACACACGTGTGTATGTATATATTATACACACACGTGTGTATGTATATAGGTAAAATGCAAGACTTTAGGAAAATTCCGATTATTTAAAGAACTTCCCAACGGTAACAGTACACACATTAAAGTTAAAATGCTAGGCATGTGGGACCAGCCCCTCCCACCACCTGGGCTATACATTACAGCTTGGCATATAAGAAGGGAATCTTGGGTGAGGAACCAGCAGGCCAGAGCAGGAGAAATCCTGGCATAGCAGATGGGAGAGCAGGATTCCTGCCCTGGGCCCCTCTCTAAGTCTGCACATTATCGCCTGGGTGACCCAGGACAAGCTCTTTCATCTGTCCAAGACTTTTTCCTCCTCGATGAGAGAATTGAACAAAGTGCTTCCTAAAGTGCCTTTCTGTGTGCACATCCTAAGGGTCTTACCATGCTCAATCAATGGTCTCCTCTGTTTACAAAGACTACCATCTCGTGGCAAGGATGAATTCATTCATTTATACCCTCATTTATTCATCCAACAGCCATTCAATAAGTGTCTGTGTTCAGCCATGCTCTGACACTGATTGAATTCTGTAGGAAGTTGAAGAGTTGAGACTTCTGCTGAACAAGACTTTTGGAATGAAGAGGCCTCATAGCATGGAAACATAGTGGGATGTAGTAGAAACATAACTGTGTTTCTCATGGTCAGCTCTCTTATCTCTTAGCCTGGAATGCAAACACAGACCCAACCCAAAAGGACAGTTCCACAATTCCATCAACCAAGCATTGGGCCCCAGATGATCAATTCCTCGTATCTATGTCAAAAAACCTATTGAGGCAGTGGAATTTTTCTTCTGAAACTCTGTTATTCTCCATATCCGACTCACATGCCTTTGCTTAAGAGACAATGAACTGGTCCTGCCTGGGTATCCAAAAGTTCAGGATTAAAGAGACTAACTCAGTCTGGAAATGTCTCTATGTTTCTTTGGTCTCTACTTTATCTTCACTTCAATATAAAAAATGAAAACTAAGGCCAAAATTCAGATTCAAAGGTTATTTCTTGGCAATAAAATTCATACTGTTTTCCAAGCACGATATCCCAGGACTTTCCCTCTGAGTGAGTCTCTGAAACTCAAGGACTTTGAACAAAAGGGTCTATAAAATCCACATTGGTGCAACAAGACATCAGCTGCCTCACTCTCTCCATCTGCTACCCATAAAGAAGAAGGCAGGGCAACAGTAGCCTCCTTATTAAGGGGGCTATTTATTAATTGCCCAGTGATAATTAATATCTACTTGCTCAACCATCCTGCCTGATAGGAACTGTTTTCTTCACATTTCAGGTGGGGAAAGTGGCAGTCAAAGAGATTAGGCAGCATGCTCCTTGTAGTATGTTATGAAGCTAGGGTGAAGCAGGTCCATTTGATTTCAGAGCACAGGGCAGTGTACACAGCAATGTATCAGTTGTCAATGGCCACAATCATGCTCTGTAACAAAACACTCTAAAATTCAGGAGCTGACAACAGCTATTTCTCATTCCTCCTGACTTTGTGGATCATCTGGGCCTTCTGCTGGTTTTGGTCAGTCCTCCCCATAAAGTTGGTTAGCCATAGGTTTGGGGCTACTCTCAGTGGGGCGCTTGTGTCTGTCAGCTGGTTCATGATGGCCTTGGCTGGGATCAGGGAAAATGGGACCCTGTTTCATGTGTAACACTCCAACAGCTAGCTCAAGCATGTTCTCCAGGTTATTACAAGAGCAGCAGGAGAACAAGCCCCAACATAGAAGCATTGTTCAAACTTACATGTCACACATCATATGTGCTAACATCCCGTTGCCAAATCAAGCCACATGGCTGAGCCAGAGTCATCTGAGGCCATTGATGTAAGCAAATCTACCCTAGACACATGGATCTCATATGCCCAACACCCTTTCTTCCTCCATGGGTGCAGGAAACATTGGTGGCAAGAGTTTCATTTTTTTAAGGGAAATATTTAACATTATGGCATCTATTTGCAAACAGCATTGAAAATAAACCCATATTCTAAGGAATATGAAAAATATTTTTGGGGGTTAACATGTAGATGAAAGAACTAAATAAGATCTGGCTCTAAAAGAACTAATCTTGAAAACAAATAATTTATTTTCTTTTTTCTTTAAGGTAAATTCAGAATTTCCTTTGGAACAAGTTTGGTTGAAATAAGGAGCCAACATCCAAATCTGAATCCTTATAAAGTCATTTTTTTTATAATTTATAAGAATCTTAGCCAGCCCCTGCAAATCAACTAATTTCAAAGCAATCTTCTTTTTAACCTTCTGGAGTGAGGATAAAAATTCAAATTTTCCTAAAGAAGAGGAAAAAAATGAGTTAAACCACAAAGCCAGGGTTATTTCTCCTGGGTAACTGGATTAAGGCCAAAGATCTCAATGGCAGGGCCAGTTGACTTTATGACACTCACATGCTTAGATGGCACCTTATTCTCCCAACACCAAATGTCTGAATGTTTTGAGTGTTTTATAGACCAAACATTTGGATGCTTGACCACATTTTTCCATTTTCCATCTGGAAAAGAATGAACACTGTCTGAGATTTGTCTCTTAGACTTCCTAAGAAGATGACCTTGAATGCCTTAGAAGCAGCATCAATTCAACCCAGCACGAATTGCAGTGACTGTCCTTACAATCAGCTGCCTAAAGGGCATCTGTGTTAGGTAATCCAGAGCATTTGAATAAAAATTAAGGTTGAAGGAATTAAGATGGAATTGGGAGTTTATTATGTGTTCACTATGTGCTGGGCCCTTTTAAATATATTAACATTACCTAGGATACCACTGGCCTTCACTTTGCACTTCAGAAATGAAGTTCCACGTGCTTAAATGATTCACTCAAAGTCACATGGCTGGTCAAGAATCAAGCACCCTGTCATGCCCTTGAGAAGCCTGCAAGCACAGTGTCTGACACACAGATGTCCTCTTTCAGGCATCTGTTTAGACACACACACAAATCAAGTTTGAAGAGTTATGAAAAGGAAGCCGCCCTCTGCGATGTCTGTGATGTGTGTGCCCGCGCACGTACGCATGCCTGCCTCTCCTCCCAGCCTGCTCAGTCCTGTCCACCTAACCATCCTCTAGGTAAGTCAGTGGCACCAGACACAGTCCCCATCCAGAGCAATGGAGTGCTGAGTGTTGACAGAATAAAGAAAAGCCTTTGCTCCAAGCACCAGCTTTTATCCCTCACACCAGGGCATAGACAGCTGCTATTTAGACTTTGAGGTCTGGTTCACAATGAAGATCCCAAGATCAAAAACTCCCCCATCCAAAAGGAAAAGCAATCAACTTGAGCAAATTCACTATTCCATTGCTGCTGGCAAAGCTGGGAAAACACGGAAAGAGGATCAAGTGAAGGGGCTTGAAAGGGAAGAACAAGTGTTTGTGCCCAGCCAGAGGGACTCACTGTATTCCTTCAGCTCAGGAGTTGACTAAAAATTGCATAAACCCAGGCCAGATAAAGTGCCAGGTCCACACCTTGAGTCAACCAAAGTTAAAAAACTTGGCCTTTCCCAATCGGTTTTATTTTCAATATAAGCATTTCACTTTCAACCTGATGCAACGAACCTTGACTACTGTGCTTTCTACACAGGATCTTCTCCTCATGTTGGCGAGAGAATTCTTAGGAGTTGCCTTCCTTTTTACAGACAGTGTCTGACCTGAGCGATCACAGCTTGTCTGTCTGACCTCAGTGGAGCTTCTTAAACACAGTTGGCCTCTACCTGCCTGGATGTCAGAAAGGCGGCTGTGATGAAAATGGCTTCCACCTTCATCAAGGACATAGCAAGCACCAGGCAACCAGCAGTGCCCAAGAGACAGAGGCGGCTCTGTGCTTCATCTCCACTGACTGGTCAAAAGGGCAGCTACACTCAAGGTGGAATTTACACAGTGACTAAAACTGATGCTGCGCACATTCCTTGAGTCAAACGGACTGCTAACCATTGTGAGATGGCAGAGATGTCGCCTTTCCTCTTCAAACCCCAGTTTCCTGAATGGTAAAATGGAAAAGATACACCTAACTCATAGCAGCATAGGAAGAAATAAACTCAAAAGCCAACAAAATGTGAGTTATTTGCCATTTCATTATTTTTATTTTATTTATTTTATTAAGAGACAGGAATGGCCTTGCTCTGTCGCCCAGGTGGTGAATCCCTAAAGGTCTGCAGCAACCTCGATTTTTGCCTCCTCAGAAGAAAGAATTCAAATGAGCGGCATAAGGTAGAAGGAGAGAACAAGGCAAATTTTAGAGCAGAAGTGAGAGTTTATTAAAAAGTTTTAGGGCAGGAATGAAAAGAAATAAAGTACACTTGAAAGAGAGCCAAGTGGGTGACATGAGAGATCATGGTTTGACCTTTGGACTTGGGGTTTTATATGTTGGCATGCTTCCAGCTCTTGCCTTACTTCTCCCCTGATTCTTCCCTTGGGGTGGGCTGTCAGCATGCACGGTGGCCTTCCAGCACTTTGGAGAGGCCTCATGTGTAGTGTGTTTACTGAACTTGTGTGTATGCTCACTTGAGGTGTTCCCTTAACAGTGTTTCTAAAGAAAGGTTATACCAGTTAAGCTCCGCCATTTTGCTTCTTAGTGTGCATGCGTGAGCCCACTCGCCCAACTCCTGAGATCTTATCCAGAAGATGCTGATCACCAGTTTTATGTTTTTCTATCTATTGGGAGACTGCTTTTCCCTGGTGCTGGCTGTGACCAATTATTACTTTAGAGAGACAATGTAACAACCACCTGATCATCACTTGGTGGTCATCTGACATTCCTGGTGGTGGCAGGAGCCCTCTCCTGCTGGGCTCATGCCTGACTAGCTATCTACTGTAACACAGTCATGGATCACAGTAGCCTTGATTTCCTGGGCTCAAGAGATCCTCCAACCTCAGCCTCCCAAGCAGCTAGGACTACAGGCTTGCACCACCACATCCAGCCAGGTTTTCTATTTTTTGTAGGGACAAGGTCTCCCTATGTTGCCCAGATTGGTCTCAAACTCCTAGCCTCAAGCGATCTTCTTGTCTTGGCCTCCCAAATGCTGGGATTATAGGCATGAGCCACCACACGCAGCCTCACTTTATTCTTAAATGGATGAGGCCAGGCAACACTGATGAGTGATGGACTTACTCACAGTAACAGGCACCATTTTTGAGGGGCAATTCTGTGCCAGGCACTGCGCTAGTTGCCTCCCATCCATTCTGTCCTTCAATCTTCACAACACAGAATTTTAAAGCAATGTCCAAAAGGTTGCTTGGTCTGTTATCTGAAGACAGCAAAGATTTACTCAGGTTGGGCCCACCCCAACAGAAACTTATCAACAGAAGTCATTAGCATGGATGCTGTACTAAATATTGGTAGACAATCCTCCAGGAAATATAACCCATTCTTGGGGCAATAGACTTCTTCTGGATTCAGATATTTTCAAGTCAATCTCCACTTTCTTAGATTAAAAAGTATTACTGACTCCCAGATGGCAATATAGCTGGACCAAAACCAACTTCCCGAGAGTATTAGCATTAGATACCTACTTTGTGCTTGGCAGTGTACCAGACATTAGAGGGCTTCGGATAAATAGAAACCCTGCCTTGAGTACTCCAATTCCAGCCAGCCAGCCACCCAGCATGTCAATCATTCATTCATTCAAAGGTGTGTATTGAGCTCCCGTCCATGTTATGTAAAGTCAGAGAGAACTGCTGCCTTTCTGGAGCTTACTTTCTGGCTGACTTACTCTCAGGATATTGTTACAATGCAAAGGAAGATAATTTAGAATCAATAGGTAAGGAGTTATACTCACAATGGGAGAAGAGTTGGTTAAGTTTTCTGTAAGACAGTCCAGCAATGAGCATTAAAAGCTATAATATTTTATAATCCCTTTGGCTCAGTAAATCCACTTTAAGAAATATATCCAAAGGAAGTCATTCTATAAGTAAATCATCATACATGTGCATGAAGATTTTTTATAAGGTTATTCATCATTGGCATATTGCTTAGAATCATACCAAAAAAAGAAATGAAGAAAAAAGAAATAATCCCAATCACCAGTAAGGAATGAATTAAATAAGTTATAGTACATTCTTTCATGCAGTGGAATGTTATGTGGCCATTAAAGGTTATGTTCTACACATGTTGTTAAGTAAAAAATGGCAGGTCATAATACCGGGTCATCTTCAGGCCTTAATACAACTCCAATCATCAAGCCAGAACTGAAGAGTAATGTATGTTAATAAGTTTTCTGATGGTGTATTTAACAAATATTTCCTTTTTTTTTTTTTTGAGATGGAGTTTTTTGCTCTTCTTGCCTAGGCTGGCTTGCAATGGTGCCATCTCAGCTCACTGCAACCTCTGCCTCCTGGGTTCAAACTATTCTCCTTCCTCAGCCTCCCAAGTAGCCGGGATTATAGGCATGCACCACTAGGCTCAGCTAATTTTGTACTTTTAGTAGATAGGGAGTTTCACCATGTTGGTCAGGCTGGTCTCGAACTCCTGACCTTGTGGTCTGCCAGCTTCGGCCTCCCAAAGTGCTGGGATTACAGCCATGAGCCACCGTGCCTGGCCACAAATATTTCTTTAATAATTATATTTTGCCATATTTTCCTTAAAATTCTACTCAATACTACATCTATTGGGATATCTTCCTATTCTCTTTTTGATCTCTCCCATTCCCCAAAACTACCAGCTTTTCTGCCTTTCTTCCTCACTACTCTCTCCTCTTCCTTCTCCTCTTCTCTCTCCCTGCACCCCCTCCCCCTTCTCTTCCAAATTCCTCCCTTCCCTGTTTTTCTTCCTTCTGGTATCTCCATGCCCTTTCCTGTGTAGATCAACTTGCTCTCTCTCAGCTTGTCCAGATTTCTTTTCCACCAATCTCTCTACCCAGAATAATAAAGACATCCCTTCTCAGAAAAGGAGGGGAGAAATGCAAGCACTTATGATTTATTATTTTGTGTCTTTTATGTATATATACTATTAATATTGGATATATCTGAGTGTTAAGATGTAAAGGGATTTTATCTTATTTGCTTATTCAAATTTTTCTTTGATTTTTCAAAAGTCAACATGCATTTTGCTAAATGAGAAAAAATCTTTTTTGAATGATAAAAATATATTGGACACAGTAGCATTTAGAAGTCTCATAATTTTCCTTGAAGGAATTATAAATTTCCTGTGAATGTTGTTAAAAAATCATGCCACAAAATGGTTAGCACCTTCTGGAGAGGTCCAGGACTGCTACGATGTCCCCAGGATGTCTCTAGGAGACATCTTCCTTATTGAAACACTGAAACCATATGACCTCTTTTCAGTTAAAATTCCCAACTCCTCTTCTCCTGCTGAGATTCAAATCCCAGCCACAGAAATGACAGGATTCTCAGTGTAGCAGACATGCCATGGAAGAGTGGTCTTTTTTTTTTAATCAACAAGGCCATGTGGTAGGCCACCTGCTTCAGAATGACTCAGGTACTTGGTATAAATGTCAGTCTTACACACTCACCCACTCAACTTTTGTCTTTCACTTTTTAGCCACATACACACAGACATGACTGCTACTGCAATTTACCAAAAATGGGTATGATTGTGACTGTATCTTTAACCTTCTATTACCCTCCCCAAACACCCGTGACTATGAACACGATGAGGACATACTCACATCATATACCTGTCCCAGCTCTGAGGCTGCTCCTGGCGATGCAGGGACACAGGTCCTCCCTCATCTCCTCCCACTATTTTGGAATGTCCCCAGGTGGTGTTTTACAGATGTAAAGTCACAAATATTCCCATGTTCTATTGCAGGCCCTTGTCATGGTCCTTGGCCATCAATATCAGTGCCCTCCATGAGCATACTCTTGTAAATCCCTCCTCTCAGAGCTGCCCAAACCCTGATTCCCAAGGTGCTGGAGCAGAATAGGATTCCTTGCTCCCCTATTCTGCGCTGCACCTCTTTGCCTGGACCCTGAAGTATGGATGCTTGTGCTCAGCATCTCAAAAGCACCTTGTGTAAACAAGTTCTATTGCCTTTTGTCTCTGGCTCTCCCACTGGGAATTTCAAGCAGTCTCAGAGTCTGGGCAGGGAACCACCCCTTGCCATCCCTCCCTCCATTTCATCTCTCCTCTTTTACTACCAAAAATCTTCCTCTCTCTTCAACAACAGCATCAGCAAGGCATATGTATAAGTCATGCAGACACTTGGCCTGGGAAATCGCCCAGTCTCCTGGCAGAAGGAAGTTGGTCCCAGCTCAAGCCCAGCCACAATCCCCTGCTACATCAGCTTTAGTCAATGCCTCTTTGGGTCTGCATGGGCATTTTCACTGCAGACTAGATGCTTTGGGCCATGAGGAGCATCACACCATCAGACTCCAAATCAAAGATCCATGTGGCAGATTATATTTGCCAAACATGGTCAAATATGGGTGACGCTTTATAACTCCTTCCCACAGAATGTGCCAGAAGTGATGCTGTATAATTTCCTAAGCTAAATCATAAAAAGTCACACAGCTTCCACCAGGATCCCTCTCACTCAGGACATGTAGCTTTGGAGCTCTGAGCTACTGGGTAAGAAGTCTGGCTGCCCTAAAGTCATCACCCTGAAGAGATCCCATGGAGAGACCACTGAGAGCAGAGAGAGATTCCTGTAGACCCCTGCTGTCCCAGCTCTGGCTGCTCACATCTTCCCAGCACCAACTCCCAGACACATGGATGAGTGAAGATTTCAGCCCTTGACCTTTGAGGTGCTCCAGTTGATGCCATGGATGCAGAGATGAGCTACTGCCAAGCTCTGATCAAATTACAGATTTATGAGCAAAATAAATGTTGTCATTGTTTTAAGCCACTAGGTTTAAGGTGGTTTGCTCCACAGCCACAGTTACCAGGACAATCTGCAAACCCTGGGCTCTGAAACTCCAAGGTCTCATAGGAACTAAGGTTGACTTTCCCTTCCCCCTGGGTGATCGAAGCTTAAATCACTAACACCAGCAAGGATGGTGGTCCATTGGCATGTGAGAGAGGAACAGAGCAGGACTGCAGAAACATGCAGACACTTGGCCTGGGAAATTGCCCAACCTCCTGGCAGAAGAAAGTAGGTCCCAGCTCAAGCCCTGCCGTGATCCCCTGCTACATCATCTTCAGCCAGTGCCTCTTTGGGTCTGCATGGGTATTTTCACTGCAGACTAGATGCTTTGGGCCATGAGGGACACATATGGAACCACAGCAGGACTGCTTTCTTGGCCTCCAGGATGTATCTGCTTTTATATTTTTGAGACCTACAGTCATTTGCCTACGTGGAAGTCATGAACAATAACTGCTCTAGGAAAGAGGGATTTTGCACACTGAGCTTTGAGTCACAAGGAGATGGGGTCTTGGCTACTTGGATGCCTCCCTAGATAGCTGTCACACCAGCAGAGGCTTGAAGCCCACAACCAGACCCTGAGATGAGTATTTGACAGCAAGTGATTTATTTGGAAGGTGATCCAAGTAAACACATAGGAAAGTGGGGAAGGGAAGGAAGCCAATAACACATGTGTTATCAGGTCAGTTAACACTATGGGCAACAGAAATTCTGCTGGGGAACTCTGGGAGACCATGTCAGATGTGCTTCAGGATTGTCCCAACCAATGGACAAGGAAGGAAGGGTAATTTCCAAAGCCCACCTGGCCTGTGCCATGCAAGCCATGAGCATACTATGTAGAGAGTGGCAGGTGCTTCCAGAAGGTTGCCATTGACACACATGAGAAAGGCGAGCACTGAGGGCTATGAACAGGCATCAGCAGTGTCTATCTGAGCCACCTTAAAGATGGACAAAGTGCCAAGGCATCTTCCATAGTAGAGCTGGTGGAAGCCATCACCTGACTGCTCCGAGATATAATCACCCAATGGGTTCTTCCTGTCTACTACACAGACAAAATCAATTCACTAAGACCATGGCACTGCCTTAAAAAAAAAAAAAAGAAAAAAGAGTTTATGGCCTGGCGTGGCAGCTTATGCCTGTAATCCCAGCATTTTGGGAGGCCAAGGTGGGAGGATTGCTTGAGCTCAGGAGTTCAAGACCTGCCTGGGCAACATAGTGGGACCTCATCTCTACAAAAAAAAATAGCCAGGTGTAGTGGCACACACCTGTAGTCCCAGCTACTTGGGAGGCTTAGGTGGGAGGATCACTTGAGCCCAAGAGATGGAGGCTGTAGTGAGCCATGATCACAGCACTGCACTCCAACCTGGATGACAAAGTGAGACCCTTTCTCAAAAACAAAAAAAAAAGTTTAATTGGTGAGTAGGAGATGAAGTTCTCAATCAAATTAGTCTGGAAGGCTTGGAGGTTAGGGTTTTTCAAGGATAGTTTGCAGGGCAGGGGGCTAGGGAATGGGGAATGTTGATTGGTTGGGGATGAAATCATAGGAGTGTGGGAATTGTTCCTTGTTCATTCCTGGGTAGGGGTCACAGGACTCACTGAGTCATGAGTCATTGGTCTGGGTGGAGTCAGCCAGTTATCAGGAATGCGAAAGTCCAAAAAACATCTCAAGAGACCAATCTTAGGTTCTACAGTAGTGATATTATCTATAGGAGCAATCTGGGACATTGCAAGACTTGTGACCTCCAAAACAATGGCTGGTTATTGGTTAACTAAGCCTACATCTTAGAGAATTCAGGCTCTCCTCTCAAAATACTAACCTTGTGACCTTTCATTAGTTTTCTGAAGGCAGTTTAGTTGTGGGAAGGGCTAACAGTATCTTTTATTTTTTATTTTTTTTTGAGATAGGGTCTAGCTTTGTTGCCCAAGCTGAAGTGCAGTGGCACAATCACTGCTCACTGTAGTCTCAACCTGCCAGGCTCAAGCAACCCCCCACCTCAGTCTCCCAAAAAGCTGGGACTACAGGGGCATACCACCACTCCCAGCTACTGTTTTTCTTTTTTTCTTTTTCTTTTTTTTTTTTTTTTTTTTTTTTTTTTTGGAGAGACAGGGTTTCCCTGTGTTGCTCAGGCTGGTCTCAAACTCCTGAGCTCAAGTAATCCTCACACCTCAGCTTCCCAAAGTGCTGGAACTAGAGGCATGAGCCACCATGCCTGACCAAGTATCCTTGTTTTAAGATTAAACTATAAACTAAATTTCTCCCAAAGTTAGCTTGGCCTATGCCCAGGAGTAATCAAGGACAGCTTGCAGGTTAGAAGCAAGATGGAGTCAACTCTGTCAGATTTCTCTTACTATTATCAGTTTGCAAAGGTGCTTTCAATGATGGCTAGCTCAACAAGAGGTGTGCAGCAAGCACAAAGGTCCTGAGGAAGGAACGTGGGAAGCAGGTTGGGAAATGAGGTCAGAGAGAGGGTGGCAGCCCAGAGTATTCATGGCCTTCTAGGCCACAGTCAGAACTTTGGATTTTACTCTGAGTACAATGCGAAGCCATTGCATGGTTTGCAGCAGAGCAGCACAATCCAACCTGCTAAGAGAATTCCTCCAGCTGCTGTGCTGAGGAAGGATAGTAAGAGGCGACCAGATAGGAGACTGCCCCAATACTGCACACAATAGGTAACAGTGTTCCGGACCAGGATGGGGACTGCGGAGGCTGTAAGAAATGGGCAGTTCCGGCATATTTTGAAGGTCAAGCCACCAGGAGCATGCACAGTGTGAACAAAGGGAAGCATCAAGGGTGCCTGGAAATTGTTTTGCCATTAACTGAGATGAGAAAGACCAGGAAGAGGAGGTGTGCATGGGGAAGGGTCTGGAGCTTGCTTTGGACATGTGAAATGGGAGGTGCCTGCTGGGCATCTGAGTGGAGATGCCAAATAGGCAGTGGGATAGAGAGACATGAATTTCAGGGCAGAGATCTGGGCTAGACTGTTCTATGCAGACCTACCCCCAAAAAGTTCAAGGAAGCTGAGAGGCTGAAGAAAGAGACTGACATAAGCAGTTTCTCAGAAACATTCAACAGGGACTTATGAACAGAAGCCACGTCTATGTCTCGGGGGACAGCAAGATAAGATGGTGGATCCCTATGCCATCACCCCCAGAACCAGGGCTTGTATGCCATAGGGAAGTAATGTGTAGGACAATTGAAGCCAAGCCCCCACTTCTCCACCAGGGAAAGGCAAGAATGCTATGTGAACCTGCTTACGGACAGGACCTACGGTCAAGCTTGATTTGACGTAAGGGTAGCATTTTTGGTATTAGCGGATAAAGTAGAAATCTTAGAGGCATTCCCAGAACAGAGGTTCATCAGAAGTCAACATGGCAGATTAGCATTCAAGATGGAGATGCTTTGGCCTCCACAAGAACATATACCTTTGAGGACAAAAATGAATAATAACCCCATTAAACTGGAGGGTGCCTGTAACTCCCCTACTGATTATTGCTGGGCTCAGACAGTTGTTTTGGAAGTTGACAATGAATCCTTCTGGCAGCCCGTAGGATTCCCTTCTTGGTCTTCAGACAACCCAGTAGGCTCTCTTTAGTAGGAAGACATTTCCAACATTTATGTGGCTCCCAAATTCTCAGCGCATAGGGCTGGGCTTTCACTCATGTCCGGGTCTCTCCTTTGCTCATCCCCATAGGCCTTTTCTCCCCAGGCTTGTGTCTTGGTAGCTGTCTCTTGGGTGGTTGACAGCTCTGAGAGGTGCCTGTGAATGGCCCCTTTATGTCCTTCCACTGATACCGATGGAGAATCAGCACCCCTTTGGCTTCAGGCACTGGCTGTTGACATTAAAGCCAAGGATGCTGGGGAAGGCAAGTTGAGCAGACACTGTCCTTGTGCAATATGGGCCCCAATGCACAGATCCGGTTACAATCTGGGATGCTCTGGCAGGGGTGGATTAGCCTCCCCTTCTGCTAGGCCCCTGGGAGGGAGGCTGAGGAGAAACCTACTGCCCCACAAATGAAGCCCAGAGCATCTCCTCTGAAGGAGTGTCATGTGAAGCTGAGCCCTTTTGGAGGTGCAGCCCCAGGGTGGTGGGGTGACACCACCAGCCCCGTGTGGACTGGACTAGGGGAGACCTCTGCAGGCCACACTCCTAGCATCCGAAAGGAACACGCCATTTCCAGTGGTCGTCTGGACATGTTCTGAGGCATATTGGAAAAGGACATGGATCTGCAACTTCTCTGACACTTGGAACTGCTGAATTTTCATGTTTTATGTGAGATGTTCTCATCCAAGAAGTCCCGAGTTTCCTAATAGGAACATGGTGTGTCTGCCTGAAACATTTGGCCCTTGGAAACACTCCACATCTCCAGCCAATAAACCGTGATCTAAAACAGCCTGGGCTGCTCACGGCTGCTTCCAGCAAGATGGAAAATAAGCAGTTGGATGATGGTGTCTGAGAAATGACAGTACCAAATTTGTGCTGCGGAAACATCGCCCCCAAATGCCACAGAGACTGAGTCCTGCCATGTTGCTCTCCTTGTCCCTTATATTTTAAACTGACTTATCAAAAGTCTATCTGGAGGGCTTTGGCTCTCTCTTGAACAATTTGACCCCAGGCCTCCTGGCAGTTTTTGTCTTTATAAAATTGTAAAATTCTTTTCTCTTTTGCTAAAAATGTTTTAGGGTCCATGTATATTCTTTGCTTCAGGAGTACTCAAGTTAATCCCAGCACTTTGGGAGGCCAAGGTAGGAGGATTGCTTGAGCCCAGGAGTTCAAGACCAGCCTGGGCAATACAGTGAGACTTCATCTCTATTTAAAACAACAACAACAGAAAAAAATACTTTAAATTAAAAATTTAATTTCTAAATAAAAAATATAATAAAATTGGGTTTGGCAAAGATACTCCATCTTGCTCACCCTCTCAATATATAGGGGGACAGGATGGCATAGTGGGACAAGGTAGGAGGTGTGAGGTGGGGTCTCACATTGGTTCTGGGGCCCTGGGCAAATTTCTAACATCTCTGCAGCTCTATTTTCTCACCTGTAAGACCTGGGGGCACAAATTAAAATGCCCCAGGTAAGGGGTCTTGTGATTCCCTAAGCGGCAAGTCCCACACCAGACACTCACACAGCCTCCCCATCTCTAGTTCTCTGGCACAAATTACAGCTACGGACCTTCTAGTCCTAATGGTCTATGTTCTAGACCTGGGATGGGAGGAACACCAGAAGCCAAGGCCTCAAACCCCTTCTAGCACTTAGGCCCCTCCCTCACCCCCTCCCTCCCGCCTCTGCCTCTAGGTGAGGCCTGGCTCTGAGGGAATTGGGAGATTTTATCATCTCTCTGAGACTCCTCAAGAGAAAATTCTTGCAATGCAAATGGACTTGGGGGAAGATGCGCCTTCAAGGGAGGAATCTCCATGCCATCAACACAGCTTCCATCCACAGAGCAAGGCACAGGGGGCTGAGAGGGGGGTGCAGGCCAGGTTGGCCAGCAAAGAGAAACAACCACAGTGAAAAATGCCAGTGAGGGGGCTTCATTCAATGAAGAAATATTCATAAGGGCTCACTGTGCAGCAGGCCCTGAGGATTCCGAAGTGGACAGAACAGACAGGAGTCCATCCACGGAGCTTATGTTCTTGTGGGAGAGAGTGGGGCAGTGAACAAATACACAGAGAAACTCTACATCAGACGGTGGTAAGGAGGGAAAATAAAGCAGGCAAGTGGAGAGGATGACAGGGAAGATTTCAGCAGGAGGCTGAACTGGAATCAAAGAAAAGAGGAAGCGGGGACCGCTGAGCGCCTCTCCCTGCTTTGACCCAACTGTTGGGACAGCCGGGATGAAAATGGGGGGTCTGTGTGGGGTGATGTGGACCCTCATTCCGGGACCACTGGCCTTTCTTACAGTCTGTGAAAGAGTCACCATACAGCTGAGCCCACCAAGGACGCCAGCTTACAGCCACATGCCACTCGGACACAAGAATGGGCCTGGTCAGCATGTGGCAAAACTGAATTTGAATTCCTTCCACTGTGGACTGCCTGTGATTCCTGGGCTGAGCACTCCAGGTCGCCCCACACCAGACACTTCAGGCACCTACAATGCTTGCAAGTTTTTGACTTCTAACTCACGATGATGTTACAATGAGAAGTGGGAATCCCAGCCAGTCACTGTTTGCGGTGGTCCCCAATTGACTTTCTGTGCTGCAGCTGTGTGAGAATCACACAGGAAATGGGCTAAAAGTTGAGTCATGGCATCCCCAGAGCATGGCTCTGTTCTAGTCTGGAGTAGAGATCTGGTGAATGACAGCAGCCACGCTCCAATTTGACCACACCTCTCCATATTCACGGCCCTGGGTGGTCCCATCCCACGTGACTCTGGGCTTATCCAAATGACAGGCTATGACTTCCTGCAATAAACCCACAGAATTGTGAGCTAAATAAATGGCTGGTGTTTTAAGCTATTAAGTGTTTTCTTCTAGTTGTATATATTTAAGGTATACAACATGATGTTTTGACGTACATCTACATAGTGAAATGATTCCCACAGTCCAGCAAATTAACAGATCCATCTCCTCACATCCTTTTCTTTGGTGGAGGAGGTGGATGGTAAGAGCATCTAAAATCTACTTTCTCGGCAAATTAAGTCATCAAGTTTTGAAAGAGCTTGTTATGGAGGAAAAGCTAACCCAAGCTTTGATCATTTCTCTAAGACCCAAGGTTTGATCATTTCTCTAAGCACTCCAGGCACATGCAATGGTGCAGTCTGGTCTGGGAACCCATGCTGTGTTTACCTCCATCACCACCACCTCCCACTACCTTTCCTCCAGCGTCACTATGTGTACATGGCTGTGGCCTTGCTGAGGGAGTGGGGCATGGAGAAGGAGGCCTTCTACCCAAGACCCACTCCTTCTCAGTTCCCACAGAGAATGGGGTCTGCCTGGCAATGTTGGACCCCACCCCGGGATCTGATGGAAAAGTTTGGCATTTTCCAGGTTAATTCTAGAGACAGGTGATATTGGCGAACAGTCATGATAAATAACCACAGCCTAGTTCCACGTTGGATGTGGACAAATAGAAGATATAGAAATGGGACACGAGGGTTTTCCGTCTCTTGGAAACCTGGGCCTGAGGGAGAATGAGTTGGACAGGACAGAGATACAACATTCCAGGGCCTTGAAGGAGAAGGTTGACCCTGGACCCTCCCAGGCCAATGGCAGAGAGGAGCACATGGGAGGGAGAGGGAGGCCTGGCAGAAGAGTGATGGTGACCCAGTGGGAAAAACACTGCTCTCACTTTTCACAAGTGGAAATTAAACTCATCCAAAAATCTCAGGAAGAAACATGCCTCTTCAGCAACAGTCAAAATCATTCTCTAGACAATGCCCTGGTGTTGGAATAAGGATGTGGGGTTTTTGAAACCAGGGAAAAAGGCAAAGCGGGCCTCCCAAGGGCATTGCCCAGCCCTGCTCTTAGGCCAGACCTACCTCAGCGCCAGGCAGCTGAGGACACTTGAGGGAAGGGCTGCCTCAGGTTCCGTGTTTTTTACCAAGGTTCAGCCCTTGCTGTGGTCACAAAGCTCTTCTTACTAGCCACAAGACTCCAGCCAAAAATTGGCCTTTTCCCCTAGACTAAACGTTGCATGACAATCCCATAAGTCATCCACTTACCCACCAAAAAAAAAAAGTTATTCATCTGAGAAAATACAGCCCAGAAAATGGGCTACACAAGCCAAATTGTTTTAGAAACTGCCTTTGATCCACAGGAGGAGTGTGGAGGCATAACTACAGCTCTACCCTTGTGGTCCATAGAGGGGGCTGCTAGGCCAAGCTCTGTGACCTTGCAGAAGGCATTTTCTGGCTGTGAAATGAGGGCTGAGCTCAACGAGAGCTGGAGTCCTGTCCACTTCTGCCCTCGCATAGTGCAAGGATCCTGCTCAGAGTTCACCCCAGCATGACCAGCCTGGGTTTGGGAAAGGCTGTGCATTCACAGTACCAGGCAAGGAAGAGGTAAGTATCCCACATGCAGCTGGTTTCAAAGAAGAGGTTCAAGAGAAACTGAGTCCTTGGGCGAAAGTTTTCCTCATCTGTACAGTGGGGATACTTCCAGGACCTAGCTAGGAGGGTAATGCAGACGGAATGAGAGAATGTATGTGAGCATTAAAGCACCATGCCTGGCAGGCAGAAAGCTCTCTGTGGACATCAGCTGATGTTAATATGGCTGCTGCAGCTCTTTACCAAGGGCTCACATGTGGTCGGCATTCCTACTGGGATACACGTCACTGATGGTGGCCTCAGGGCCTTCAGGTGTGCAGTTGGTCCCCTCTCCTCTTTGACGCTCCCAAACTGGATTTTAGTTCTGTTCAATCAGTAGTTCCAAAGGGTCTTCTACACAGCAGGCCCAGGGGACAGGGGTATGCAGAGGAGCCAGGTAGGGTGTCTCTGCACAAGTGACTCAGTCCAGGGGGAGTCCCTGCAGCTGCTGCCTGCAGAAGCAGCCACATGCAGAGCCACGGGTTGGAGGTGTGTCAGCAGCCTGCTTAAGTGCGCTCACAGCCACATGACGCAGTCTGGCTGCTCAAAACCAGCCCTCAGGTCAGATGCTCCAGGGATGAGTGTTTACGTTGAAGCTTGTAGCAGCTTAGCCCTCAGGCCTGATGAATCCAGTGCACACTGGCCCAGCCTCCCACTGCCAGCACCCCCATCTCTGTCTGAGGGTCTCCTCTGGTACTGAAGTCACTTTAAAGGGAGAATAAATCAATGTCCTTGGAGATCAGCTCTCAACGAGTGGCTGATGGGACGTGGTGGGTAAATGCCCCAGCTCCCTCACTCCTCAGGCAGGGCAATCCTGACATGTTCCACCCTGGCTTCCTGAGCTCCCAGCAGGACAGAGCCCCAGCTACCCACAGTAGTCATTCATTTCATAATGCACCTCAGCGGCCTTCCCTTTCCTGTGTCACTGCCTCACTCTCCCACCATTTTCTTCACCTCCCAAATAAGCCACTTGCCCTGGAGTCCTTGTCACAGGGTCTGCTTCTGGGAAACCCAGCCTAATACAAGCTTATGCTTTTTTCCTTGCTGGCTCCACTTGGACCCTGAAACCCTTCTATTGGTATCTCCCACCTCCAGGGCCTGGCTCCTGCACTCCACATCCCCAAGCCCCAGATAAATCCTGCTATGAACTGAACTTGCCTGGGGTGCAGCATTTCACCTGCCTGACTGTTGGAGCTTCCATGTGCGAGCCGCTCCTGAGTTTGCCACACTCTCTGGACCAGTGCTGTGGAGGCCAGGCGCCCCTCAGGGTGGGCTTCTAGAACCAGCTTAGGACTCTTCATGCCTAATGTTAAGCCTTTGGTCCATCCCAGCACCGTGAAACCCCTGCCTGCCCCTCCTGATCCTCAGCCAGCAGCCCCGGAGTGAGTCCTGGGCACCCTGGTACAGTTCACCGCTGCCATCTGGAACTCCAGCCACCAGGAATTTTACTCCAAGGCCTGGTCCCCACGCCCGCAGCTCCTGCCTGCCTGCCTCTCCTCACCGCACCTTCACTGCACCACTGGCTTGAAGAGGACTCTTGCTTTTCTGACCCTTGAACTCTGGGAATCTGCTCTGAGTCTTGTGCCTTTGGCCATTTCAGAGCCAGCTCAGCTCTGTTCAGCCTGGTCCAGGCTGTGAGGACAGCAACGCAGCAGCTATTTCTGATCTCAAGAGGACTTAGACAACTGCATGGGCAATTAAAACCCACTCTGATCAGTTCTATGATGAGGAGCATGCAGGGTGCTGCAGGAGCATGGGAGGGGCAGCTAGAGGGTGACGTCAAACCCCTGACTAAGGTCAGCCAGGAAGAGTGGGAGGGAGAAGCAGACTCCTGGCTCAGGGAGCAGTGCACACAAAGGCCAGAGGGGGATAAAACGCTCTCCAGTGAACCCCGTGTTACTGAAATGGGAATAAACACAGGAGCCTGACAATACTTAATGACACATTCTCCTCTCCACTGAAGCTAGAATTTAAATATTTAAACCTGGGGACGGTTAGTTCACCGGTGAGCTTTGTTTACTCACGGAATCCTACCTTTGAGTTCTTCCCTCTGTGTCACCCCATCTCTACAGGGGATAAACACCATTATCCACAGAACCATTTAGAAGATGTCAGCCAAGGTGCAAACAGCTTAATTTAGCCCTCCATGTGTGGGTTGCAGCAAACTCAAGCTCTGGGGAATCATGGGATTTCATTGCTGAGTTGTTTGCTCTAGGTAAAAGGCAGAATGCTTGAGTCAATAGATGACAAAACCAGCAGTGGGAAACCTCCACCTGATTGCCAGCCCTGCCAGCTAACCGCCTCTGGCCCTGCGTAGTCATCGCTGCAAAGACAGACGGCTGATGTAGAGAGATTTGAAAAAGAAGGCCAGGGGCCTCACCTGGCCCACCATCTCTGACAGTTCCAGCTCATCTTTTCATGGGGCTGCCCCGCAGAGCCGTGGCATAAGCCCCATTCCGCAGGTGTGGGACCTGGAATGGACTCAGGTGCGTCCTGGGTCTTGAAGAATTTCAGTCAGTTGTGTCTCTTCTTTGTTGTCATGTCTTCTCTGATCTTTGTTGAATGAATGGGGCTAGGATAGGAATAGGGAGCGTGTTTGTCAGAGGGAAATACAAAAAGGGCTGTCCTAATCTGGAGAGGTGGGCAGCAAGAGGCAGGCAGGGTGGTGGGAGAGGACAGTGGTAGCACTGAATTCATCCACACTGGGTGGAATTGACAGAATTTAAGTGGGCACTCAGATTTGCAAGACTATTTTCTTTTCTTTTCTTCTTTTCCTTTTTTTTTTTTTTTTTTTTGAGACGGAGTCTTGAACTGGAGTGCAGTGGTGCAATCTCGACTCACTACAACCTCCGCCTCCCGGGTTCAAGTGATTCTCCTTCCTCAGCCTCCCATGTAGCTGGGATTACAAGCACGCACCACCACACCCAGCTAATTTTCGTATTTTTAGTAGAGATGGGGTTTCACCATGTTGGCAAGGATGGTCTCGATCTCCTGACCTCGTGATCCACCTGCCTTGGCCTCCCAAAGTACTGGGATTACAGGTGGGAGGCACCGTACCCGGCCTTGCAACAGTATTTTCTATGCAAGTTTGACACTTGTGAAAAGGGAAAGTTTCTCTATTCCCTCCAACGCACACACAGACACACACACACGGGTGGTTCGCTCTTTGCCTCTTCCTATAATCCCTCCCACTCCCTGCAAATGATGGGCCTTGTACCAGAGGAACTTACAGAGTCCCCAGGGCAGGCACCTCCTAGAGGGTACCTTCAAAGTTGTTGGAGAAGGAGATTGTAGAGATGCCTTACAAAGAAATGGTAAAAAGTAGACTGGATGTTAGTGGTCACGGTGAATCTGAATGCAGTGCTATTGGAAGGACAGGAAATGGCCATGCCAAATTCTGCCTAGGACAAGGATTTTACAAACAACTGCTTTTACCTGAGCCTTTTTAAAACTGTCATTTATTCCATTAATCTCACTTCCTCTAGTTATCTCAGGGAACAAGCCAGGTGGGTTATTTCCACCCTATCAGCCTTGTCTATATCCCATTCCGACCCTGTCTTTGGAAAAAGGCCCTGAACCCTGTGACACTCCCTGATTTCATACTTTCAAAATGGCCCATTTTTGTGGCTCTCCCTTCCACTGTGCCTCCAAAAGCCTCACAGCATTTTGTCCTTGAGCCCAGTGGATAGACCCTGCCCAACACATACTTCACACTCCTTGTAAGATAGTGTCATAGGGTGCTGAGGAAGACAGGCCTTTGGGTGCAGCACCTGCAAATGCCCACTGGAGACAGAGCATCAATGCTGTGTGTCCACTCACCAAGGAAGGGGCACCACACCTGCAGAGAGGGCAGAGAGGCAGGGGGCACTTTGGGGGTGAGAAATGAGGCCAGTCTCGGGCCTTGCTGCCTCTGAGAGCAAAGGGCAACAGCAGCCTTCTAGGAAATGGGACACCGTTTGCCCCGGGCTGGCCACAGCCAGTGTGTATACAAACAACCTAACTTCTCACTCTGCTCAAAAACTGTGTGTGTGTGTGTATCAACACATGCACTGATTTTTCTGTTAATAAGTAAGTTCATATTAGAACTAGAAGACCATGGAGGACAAGGGTCAGTAAACTACAGTGCATTAGCTAAATATATCCAGTTGCTCCTTTTTGCAGCCAGCAAACTATAAATGATTTTCACATTTTTATTTTATTTTAGTTTTTATAAATTTTTTTTCTTTTAATGAGATGGGTGTCTCACTATGTCACCCAGGCTGGTCTCATACTCCTGGGTTCAAGCAATCTTCCCACCTCAGCCTCCTAAAGTGCTAGGATTATAGGCATGAGCCACCACACCCAGCTTATTTTCACATTTCACATTTTTTAATAGTTACATTTTAAATATTCTCCATACATAATTTCCTCCATTTTAACTCTTGTCCAGCAATGCCTGGGATATTTACTTTTTGGCTCTTTAAGAAAACATTCATCAACCCACAGTCACAGTCCACATTCACCGTCCACGGCCCACATTCACAAGACAACATTCACAGTCCACAGCTGTGACTCTCAACTGAGCCAAAGTAACAGAAGGAGAAGATGTGAATATCACAATCTTCAGCCGAGAATTGGGATGTACATGTGTAGTTGGGAAAGAAGCGTATTCTAGCTCCATAAAACAGGAATTTCAGTTGTAGGTTTAAGCTAGAGAAACCCTGCTGCATGTGCAAGGAAGGTCATAGCCACGCAGTACCTAACAACAACAACAAGGGAAATTGAAAACCAGGTTGTGCTATATTGGTAGGATGGAAATCTACACAACAGCAAAAGGTTGAAAAAATTACCGAGACTTAGACACATATCATGATGAGTAGATCTCAAAAATGTTGATTAGAAAAAAAGCAAATTGCAGCATGAGCTGTATACTCTGAAACTGATTGCATAAATTTACAAACAAAAGTTCAAAATAAGATTTTGTTTTCAGGAGTGTGTGTGTGTGTCTGTGTGTGCGTGCACACGTGTGTGTGTGTGAAAAGATGTCAACAAATAGTCTGGAAGAATGAATGTACACGACATTTTTATACTATTCCCTCTAGGGGGAGAAAAGGGAGAGAAGGAAAGAAAGAGGGAAAAAAAAAAAAGGAGGGAGGAAAAAATGAGACAGAGATGAAATGGTGGTAGCCAAAGGGAACTTCAAATGTATCAATAATACTTTATCCTCACACAGAAACACACACACACACACACACAAATGAAAGTTTAAAAAGTGCAGATACGGGGAGGGGAACATAACACACCAGGGCCTGTCAGGGGGTGAGGGGCAAGGGGAGGGAGAACATTAGGACAAATACCAAATGCATGCAGGCCTTAAAACCTAGATGACAGGCTGATAGGTGCAGCAAACCACCATGGCACGGGTATACCTATGTAACAAACCTGCACATTCTGCACGTGTATCCCAGAACTTAAATTTTAAAAAATAAAAAATAAAAAAACAAAGTAAATAAACTAAAAGTTGCACAAAGATTCTACAGAGGAACCTCTGAAAGTTCAACCAGGTCCCCTGTGTTATTTTAAGTGTGGGGTAGTACAGTAGAAGTTAAAAGTAAAGATTCTGTATTTATGCTATCTGAGTTCAAATCCCAGTGCCCCTACTTACCAACTGTGTGAGTAGGCAAACTGCATGACCTCTCTGGGAGTCAGTTTCTTATCTGCCAAGTGGAGATTTAATAATAGTCTATCTGTTATCATATAAGATCAACTGAATTGATTTCTATAAACTGTTTAAAACTGTGCCTACCTCAGAGTAGGCATCAATAAATGTTTATGATTAATATGATTATATAGTTATCAAAAAATGATATTTTAGTTATCAAAGTTATCTGAAACTTCCCAGATTAGCACCTCCCAGAGTCCTGAAAACATCCTTCACACACACACACACACACACAAAAAAAAAAAAAAAAAAAAAAAAAGCAAATACAAATTCTGAATAATTCAAAACTGGGTACCTGCTTTATTATTCTTGTCTCCAGATCAACAGAGCATATTCTAAAATTCCCATCGTTTTGATTTAATCTTTCCTACTACAGTTAATTCATTTCAAAATTCTAAGTAACTAAAGAAAAGTGTGAGGTTTTTAGTCTAATCTAAAGGAGCATGGATATTTAAAAGTTTTGAGAAACACTGGTCCGAAATGGTGGCTTTCAATTCTCAAATCAACTTAAGTATGATTTACATAAAACACACTTAACCCATCTTAATATATAGTTCAATGAGTTTTGACCAAGATTCATACTCCTGTAACAACCACCATATTCAAGATGCAGAACACCTCCGCCCGCCAAAAAATCTCTCACCTCCTTGAAGCCCGTGCTTCTACTCCCTGCTCCCAGGCAACCACTGACCTGATTTCTGAGTGGATTTTTTTTCACAAAACCTTTTCTTCAAACAGACATTTGAGGGGAAGCCCAAGAAATAAGCTATGTGAAGTCTGCGCTTGTCCTGGATGAAATGGGGCAGAGCTAGAAACCCTGTTTGAAAACCACAGAAGCTCAGCAGGTATTTCCTTCTTCCCAAACCTGAGCACTGCTCTTAACACAGAACATTTCTCCTAACCCCACATAACAGCAGTTCCCTTTCATTGCCTCTTGAGTGAGAAAATGCATATGTGCAGATAGAATCCACAGCCCCAGGAACTACTGGCCCACCATGGTCTGAGGGCCATCCATTCCAAGATAATTTAGTCCAACCTCTAATTTTACAGGCAAGAAAACTGTGAACCAGGGTTCAGGAGACTTGCTTAAACTGGAAAAGAGGGATCAGCCACAAGTTAAAAGGTACATCTGACCTGGTTCATGCCCTCATGGAGTTGGTGGTTCTGACAACATAACTGATCTCCCCTTCTACCACACTGCCCTTAGATGGCAAATTAGATGTGTCCACTGACTCTCCCAGGCAAGTGTTGCTGGGTTAGGGTGGGGGGTGGCAGTATCCCAGAATGTCAGGCACAGAAGTGGAATGGTACCTTCTTTTCCCCAAGACTGTGGTGCTTACAGTTGAGGGATAAATCCAGGTGGTGGCTACTCCACAAATCAAAAAGGTGGCCAGAGAGTTGTCCAACTGATGGGGATTAGTCAAAAGGGACAAGTCATGGTGCAAACTCAACCATCAGGGCCTGTCCCAGTTTCGTGCATATCATTGACATTCAGGTAAGAGTTGCCCCACTTCCACTTAGGATGTGGAAAGCCAAAAAAGAATACTTCTCCCCATGACGCCAATGAGGAAAAGCCAGGAAATCTACAAAATCAAACTTTTTTGAGCCCATCAGTGCTGAGGTCACAAGGCAACCAAATGAACTAAATTCTAAAGGGTGAAAAGCCCTTCTGAGGAGAGATGGGACACACAAAGTGTTTCACCTTTGTCAGAGCACAGGAAGAAGAAGCACCCACCACAAAAGTAGACAAGAAGATATCAGCTAAAATATTAATGAATTTGAAAGGTCATGTCTGGGCCAGCATATCTGTTTGCAATTATGAGGATTCCCGGACACCACGAGGATTCACAGTCACTCACACATTCTTTGCCATGGGCCCTCACCAGGAACTCATGAGAAAAGAGACTGGAACAACATCCCCAGAGTGGTGCAGGTGTGCAGGTGGTGCCACTAAAATACAGGTACACATCACACCCTCTTCCCAGACCCTACGTTCAGATGGAGCAACAGCTTTAAGTTGCCAGATTCGGGGAAGGAAATGCTCTTGAGCTCAGAATCCTGCACCAAGACAAAGCAGAGGTTTGCTACTACTGGGTAAGGGGCAGGAAACTGTTTCCCAACCAAGACACAACACAAAGACAAAACAGAGTTTGGTTTCCATGGCGTGGGGGAGGGGGAGGGAATATACTGATAAAATTCTATCCTCAAGACTCAGGTACAGAATCCTTACCTAAGTCTGAGGCTAGACAAGGAAAAGTGAGACCCTTTCTACCTCCAGTCCCCATCATGAATGCTAAGTAAAAAGCAACAGAGACTATTACTGGGGAGGGTCAAAACCTTGGAGAAACTGGTCACACAGGTACTGTTGTTAAGAGCTGTGTGTAAAACAGGAACACAGAAACAATCCCTCTAGCACTCCAATCTCCACACTAACAAAAGTCCACTGATAGAGGTATATGAAGCCTGTGATGTACTGAAGGAAGTGATAGCAACAACAAAATCAAAACCCAGCTTAATTGCTGATGAAATTGATTGAACCATCCATGCTGACAGCCTGAAAGAAGAGGCATGCTCATTTCTTGTGTAAATACTATTTACTTCAGTCTCTACTCTTTTTCTACAATGTCTGGCATGCAATGAAAAATTTTAAGACACAAAAAAGCAAGAAAGGACAACACATTGTAGAAAGATACAACACTCAACAGAACCAGACTTAGAGATAGCTTACATGTTAGAACTACCAGACATGGCCTTAAAATAACTATGATTAAGATGTTAAAAATCTAATGGAAAAAGTTAACAACATGCACGAGCAGATAGATAGGGAATTTCAGCAGAGTCAAAACAAGAGTCAAATGTAAATGCAAGACACAATTTCAGAGATAAATTCCTTCTATGGTCTTATTAGCAGACTAGACCCAACTAAACAAGGATCCAGTGAATTTGAAGATAGGTCAATAAAAACTATACATACTGAAACACAAAAGGGAAAAAAACAAGGTATGCAAAATCTGTGGGACAATATCAAGTTTTCTTATATACATGTAATTTAAGTCTTAAGAGGAGAAAAGAGAGAGAATTACACAGGAGAAATACATTGATGAGATCATAGCCAATAATTTTCTAAAATTAATGAAAGACTGTAAACTACAGATGCAAGAGGCTCTGTGTACCCCAATCAGGATAAAGTTAGACAGACATAGACACACAAGCACGCGCGTGCACGCACACACACACACACACAAAGCACAGCATAGTCCAACTGCTAAAATCCAAAGATAAAAATTTGAAGGCAGCTAGATAAAAAATAAACATTACATAAAGAGGAATAATGAGAATAATTATGGCAGAGTATTCATCAAAAGCTAGGTGAGCAGAAAGATAGTGGAGTGATGTCTTTAAAATACTAAATGAAAATAACTGTCAAATCAGATTGAAGGCAAAATGAAGGCTTTTTCAACACATGAAATTTGAAATAATTTACTATAATTAGACCTTCACTACAAGAAATGTTAAAGAAAGTTCCTCAGGCAGAGGAAATATGTTACCAGGTGGAAATTTGAATCTACTTTTAAAAATGGAGAGTAAAAAAAGGTAAAAATGAGGGGAAATATAAAGCACATTGTTATTTTCAGTAACTTTAAAGATCATTGGCTAAGTAAATCAAAAATAGTAACAATAGATTTTGAGGTTTATAAAATATGTATTAGTAAAATATATGGCAACAATACACAGAGGATGACAGAGAATATGGAAATCTACTGTTTTAACATTCTTATACTGTATTTGTAGTGCTATAATATTTTTTGAAGGTAGACTGTGATAAAATAAAGATGTGCATTGTGAAAACTAGAGCAAACACTGTATAAAAATAGATATGCAAAATAAGCCAATAGTGGAGATACACTAGCATGATAAAAAATATCCAACACATCCAAAAGAAGGCAAGAAAATGAAAAAAATCAAAACAAAACAAAGAACACATGGGGCAGATAGAAAATAACTAGAAAGATGATAGATTTAAGTCAACTATACCAATAATTACATTGAATTTGTCTAAATTGTCTAAAACATCCCAAGTGAAATATAGAGATTGTCAAATTGGCATGCTTTCAACAGGAAATCCACGTTAATATAAAGACAAGATAGATCACCAATAAAAGCATGGGAAAAGGTGCACCACACAAACACTAACCAAAAGAAAGCTAGAATGCTGTATCAGCATCAGACAAGGAATAAGACCTCCTAGACTTCAGAACAAGAACAATTGCCAGGGATAAAGAGCATCACTACATAATGATCCAGAGAACAATTTGCCAAGAATACATAACAATACTAAGTGTGTAGGTGCCTAACAACATAACTTCAAAATATATCAAACAAAAGCTCATAAAAGGGAATGGAGAATAGACAAATCCACAATTATAGTTGGAGAAACTATCACTCCCCTCTCAGTACTCAATAGAGCACGTAAACAGAAAAAGCAGTTAGGGATATGGGAGAGCTATACAGTACTTTGGGCCAAGTATAACTTATTTAACTTTAAAGAACCTCCACTATCCAGTTCGAGACCATCCTGGCTAACACTGTGAAACCCCGTCTCTACTAAAAACACCAAAAAAATTAAAAGAGCATGGTGGCGGGCACCTGTAGTCCCAGCTCCTCAGGAGGCTGAGGCAAGAGAATGGCATGAACCCAGGAGGCAGAGCTTGCAGTGAGCCGAGATCACACCACTGCACTCCAGCCTGGGCGACAGAGCGAGACTCCGTCTCAAAAAAAAAACAAAAAAAAAGAACCTTCTCTATCCAACAACAGCAGAATACACATTATTTTCAAGTACAAATGAAACATTCACCAAAAATAACCATATTCTGGGCCATAAACATATCACAGCAAATTTAAAATCATTCAATTCCTATAAAATATGTACTCTATCTACAAAATATATCCTCTATCCAGTGGAATTAAACTCGAAATTTATAACAAAGAAATCTTGAAAATCTTTAAGTATTTGGAAATTAAATAATAATTGTTGAAATAAAGGGAGAAAAAGAGGAAGACGGAGGAAGGAAGGAGAGGGAAATTGAAGAAATGGAAGGACAGAGGGAGGACAAATGGAAGAAACAGAGAAAGGCAAGAGAGAGCAAACAAGTGTGTGCATGAAAGAAGGAAGGAAATAGAGAGGGAGGGAAAAAAAGAGTAGGCACGACCTGGAATATTTTTTAACCCAAAGAAGGGGCCATGGGTGGCTTTTTGGTCTCAGATGAGAAACTACCTTAAGTTGGTCAAAGAAGAGCCAGGAGGAAACAATAGTGATGGGTCTTCTGTGTGGTAACAATTCTGTCCTAAACATTGCAGAGTTAGTCAAGCCCAGCGCCTAACGCATTGCTCCTGTTCCCTTTTATAGAGTAGGTCCTAGGGACCCATGCCTCCTTTTGGTTGAAGACATCATCAGAGGTTTTCCCCACTTGAAAGTAAAAGATGCTGTACATCCTGTCTGCTCAGCCCACCTCTGATTCCAGGCAGCGTGGTGGACATTCCCTTAGGAGCTCAGACTCATCCAGCACTGATAACTTTTCACCTCAAGCACATGCACATGCCCCCTGTTCTTCTGCTGTCTCTCCCCAGGGTCTGCTTCTACAGTGCACCAGACCCTTTCAGGTCCAGCAGCAGAGGAGCCAGATGAGAGGGAGGCCAACATCCCAGGGGCTACCACAACCAGCGGGGGAGCCAGGCCCATGGATAAGTGTCCCAGCCTCTCACCCTGCTTCTCAGAGGTCTGAGCAAAATCAAGTCCTGCTGCTCAAAGCAACACATTCTCAACTTGATTCTTTGTTCTTCTCTGTCTCATTCTACCTGCTCTTCCCACCTGACTCTTGGGTTCACCTCCCAGAAAACTACTTGCACTCAACTTTCTATTCTCAGGTTCTACTTTTGGAGGGAAACAAACTAAGACAGATTCCATTACTGAAGACACAGAGTCTCAGAATTGTCTGGCTTTGTCAACCCAGAAAGAGTCATTCCTGTTGTTCCTGAGGCCCCATCACGGAACAGCTACACACACTAGGAAGAATCATTCAACTTGGTCATTCTTAAGAGATGAACCAACCAGCTAGGTATGGTGGCCCACGCCTGGAATCCCAACACTTTGAGAGGCCAAGGCAGGCAGATCACTTGGGGCCAGGAGTTTGAGACCAGCTTGGCCAACATGGCAAAATCCCGTCTCTACTAAAAATACAAAAATTAGCTGGTCATGGTGGCGCACGCCGGTAGTCCCAGCTACTCGGGAGGCTGAGGTGAGAGAATACCTTGAACCCAGGAGGCGGAGGTTGCAGTGAGCTGTGATCGCACCACTGCACTCCAGCCTGAGTGATAGAGTGAGACTCTGTCTCAAAAAAAAAAAAAGAAAGAAAGAAAGAAAAAAAAAGAGAGATGAACCAACCACTCACTCCGGGGAGCGGGAAGAGGCAGAGTGAAGACTGCCCTCACAGGGACCAGTTACTGCTTTTGCATTTTCTCCACTAACATTAACTCCAGAGGAGCCAAGAACGTGTGGTCAGACAGACAACTGTCCCTGAGTTATCTAATTCCCAGGCCTTCATCAAGCACCTATAAATATACTTATACAGTGCAAGGCCTAAAAAGGGAAATCAAATCATGACAAATTTATGACATTTTGGACTTGGACTGTCCTCAGCCAATCTTTCAATGCTTCTACGAGGACAGAGTCGGGGCCATGTGCCACAGAGCCTAATGACCCCGATGACTAAAAGCAGGCAAGGAGTATGACAAGCCCAGACTTGGAGCAGTTCCCAAGCAGCATGGCCAGCCAAAGCCTCCTCGTCTCCCTGTCCACCCTGACCTCTGCAGTGAGTAACCTCTCCTCCCTCCAGCCCAGGCACCAATCCATCAAAAGAGAAAAGACATCCCTCTCCCTTTTAGGAGCAAAACATCCTCAAAGCAGAGAAAGTTAGAGCTGTTCAGAGGCTCCTGGAGGGATTCCCAAGGAAACTGTCAGTGGGACAGTGTGGAGCTCTTTAACTCCTTCGACCCAGGTCTAAACTTTATGGAGAGCCTCTTGTGTGCAAATAAGACACCAAGCAGGACACAGAAACGGGGAAAACCCCGTGCCCACCTGCAACAAGATTGTGGAGGGAAATGCAAACTAAGACAGATTCCAGGTAGAATGGTCACAAGCAGCCCAGGAAGATGAGACTCTTGGACTTTCACAAAAAGTGCTTCCTGTTAACAGCTCCTTTTATAGTTCATGATACAGCAGAGGATAGAAATATGACAAGTGCTACAGGTTGTGTCTGTACACCCAATTTCCAAGTGGAAAACTGAGTTAACAAGATGCTGAGGGATTTATAGCCCAGTGAGAAATTTAACAAAGTTCTAAATAGGGAAAGGAAGTCCCTGGAGCTCTGCCTACTAAGGAAGTAGCTCCTATAAGGCCAGGCCAGGCCTGCATCTGTGTCTTCTGCTGTAGGCACTTACGTTGGCCTAGGGGCACCCAGGGAGAAACTCACTCAGCATACATTTGGTTGCTAAGGCTATGGGGTGCACATCTAACCCTAGTCATGACATCACCCTTAGAACCCACGGAATTCTTCTTTTAATAGCATCTGAAGCTGAACCTCAGAGAGATGCTCTGATTCAAGATGGGATAAGAAATAGAGCCTCTCTACCAGCCTTGAGGATAGACCTCAAAGCACCCCAAAATATTTAGAGCTATTCATCTGGCCTTTTTCATTCTTAATTGATTTCCAAATTCCAAGACTCTTAGCACATTTCCATGCTGAGGCAAGGAAAGATGGCTGCAAATTCTTCAACATTCTCTCAACAGGAGGTGGAGTCTGAGTCCCCACCCTTAAATCTGGGCTAGCCTTAGTGACTTCCTTGTCCAAAACAATGTGGCAAAATTGTTCTGAGAATTCTGAGGCTAGGTCATCAGAAATCTTGCAAGAAGTGTCAACCCAGCTTCCGCCTGGGTCACTGGGAACTCTTGCTCTTAGGACACTCCCACTCAGAACATAGCCATCGCATTGTGAGAGGCCCAAGCCACACACAGAGACCACACACCAGTGCTCTGGTTACAGCCCCAGCCAACAGCCCTTATTACTGCCAGCTGTGTAGATGAGGCACCAGGTACTCAGCCCAGCCAGGCTCCCCAGTAACTCCAGCCCCACAGCTGCATAGAAGTCCCTGAGTGAAACCTACCCAGATAAGCCCATCCAACCTACAAAAGCATGAGAAATCATAAAACATGACTGTCTTAAGCCATTAAGTTTGGGTGTCATTTCTGCCCAGCAAATAGATAACAAGAACAATTGTATGGGAGCGGTTGGTGAAAGCCAAGTCCCCTACCCACAGTAAGGGGCAGGTTCCCCTAATTGCATTGTGAGAGGCCCTTTCCTTACTGCTCTTCACTTCTCCTGTTCCAAACTCCTACAGAATGCAACAACTGGACATCAGAGTCAACAGGAGCTGGGCTGACTCTCAAATCTACATGCTTCATTGTACAACAAATGTGAAGCTCAAAGAGATAAGGGTAAGTTGGGGACAGTGCCAGGGCTGCAGGCTGGCTCTCGACTTGCAGTCCCATGCTCCCACTATGGCACTATGCCACTCACCATCTGCCCTGGAGCAGGGCAGGTAAGTCTTCAACACACCTAACTCATTTCCTGGCAGAGTTACTCTGAGAACCACAGCATCACTGCTTGCAATGTGAACTCTGAATTAATCTGCTCTCCACAAGCTCACTGCATTGCCTAGAAGGGCAGGCTGCCAAATAACGCCCCTTAAAATTACTCATTTACCTGTTTTTAGCATCCATTATATGCCAGGACATGAGTTGGCCATAGATGTAAGGAACACACGCATGAATAAAGTAGAATCACTTCCCTGAAGCTATTGGGCTAGGCCAGGTCATAGACACAATCTGCTACAGTACCTTGAAATGAGTACTCAAACAGCATTATTCTGGGGACAGCAAGAGGCCGCTTTTGGGAGAGCAAAGCAAGACTTCAGAGTGGTGGCATGTGAGCAGGCTTTGAAGAATGAGCAGGAATTGACAAGGCAGGAAGCAGATGTGAGATGAGAGTCCGGGCAGAGAGAAAGAAGCAAAGGTTTAGAGTGGTCAAAGACCAAAGCCTGCTTCAGCCCTTCAAGTATTCTGAATGTCAAATGAGTCAGAGTCATGACGGAATGAGACAGCAAGGGTAGACTGAGGTTGAGCAAGTTGGGCTTATATGCAGGGCAGGGTAAACATTTGGGAGTTTACCCTGTGGAATAAATTGGACATCGTATACCAGTAACAGGATAGATCTGTTTCACAACGGTGACTTTGACAGTGGAGAGAGTAAATTAGGGCTGTATATCAGTCAGCTTTTGCTAAGTAACAAACACATTAAAAACAATAATAAGCATTTATTTTTCATTCTTGCACCTGCATTTGGGCTAAGTATGGCTGACCTGGGCTGGGCTTGGGTGGGCTTGGCTCCGGACAAAAGTGGGGTGCAGGTCTGCTTCACATGTCTCTCATGCTTCTTGCACTAAAAGCTGTCTAGGGCATTTTCCTGCTTGCAGCAGTGTAAGAGGGCAAGCCCAACTGTGCAAGCACACTTCAAGCCTCTGCTCCAATCACACTTGTGAGCATGTCAATCTGACAAAGCAAGTCACATTACCAAGCCCTAGGCCAAGGGGCCATCCATCATAAGGTCATGGCAACAGGATGGACGAATAATTATCTTACAGAGGCATGAAGAATTGGAAACACTAATCCAAACTACAAGCCAGGAAACACAGAAAGAAAGAAGACTCATGAGGAAGATCCTTGCACAGGTCCAGACAGGAGGTGATGAGCATCAGAACAGAGCAGTGGCAGGAGGAAACATAACAGGAATGAGAATCTACAGGAGTAGGAGAGAAAGCAGGGCAGGACCATCCCTGTGACTTCTAGCTCAGCAACCAGGCAGTACGGTAATCAAGTGGATGAGGTTAGGAAGCCACGAAAAGCTCAGCTTGGAACGTGGTTAATAAGGAGTTCTAGATGGAACATATTTCGTCTTTGGAGTCAGGCAAGTAAATTCAAGAATTAGCTGAAAATTCATGTGGGGGCTTAACTGGGCTGGAGGCAGATCTTACAAGGCAACTAGACTTGCCCTGTAAAATGTGGTAATTTGAATCTGCATTTTAAAAAGGTTCTCAGGTGATTCGTGTGCACAATAAAGTTGATTTGAAAATAGGCATTGACTCCAGACTGCCTAGGTTCAAAGCTTGGCTCTGCATCTTGCTGGGTACAACCACAAGGAAATGAGTTACGGTAACAACCAGTGAGCTTGGAAAAGGATCCCAAGCCTTAGGAGAGAAGGCAGTCCCAGCCGCCTTGATTTCCGCCTGAAAGACCCAGAGCAGAAGACCCGGATTACCTATACCCAGACTCCTGGCCCACAGTGACTATGACACAACAAATGTGTGTTGTCCTAAACTGCTAAATGTGTAGTGATTTGTCACACAGAAATAGAGAACTATTACAGATCCTGATCCCAGAGGTTGGCAGTCTACAGCAGGTATAAAGTTGTGGTATACAGTTGCAATATAAAGCCACTGAGAACCTAGGTTCCTTAGCTCTCTCTGTTCCTCCTTTCTTATCATATGACTTCCCTCTTCATACAGCTTATCCAAATGGGCCAAGATGGCTGCTAAATCTCCAGCCATTCTAGCTACATTCCAGGCACAGGAAAGATGAAGAAGGGAAAGGCCAGAGAGGCATATCCTGTCAGTCTTTCTCTCAATTTAAGAAAATATTCCAGAAGTCCTATTTCACAGCTACTGCTTATATCTTATTAGCCAGAACTTATTCACATGGTCATACTTAGCTGAAAGGAGACTAGAAAAAGTAGCTGGGTACAATTGCTGCTCTTAAAAAGAAACAACATACTTGGAAGACTGAGGCAGGAGGATCACTGGAGACCAGGAGGTCAAGGCTGCAGTGAGCTATTATTACACCACTGCACGCTAGTCTGGATGATAGAGCAAGACTCAGTTTCATTATTTTGAGATATGTTCCATCAATACGTAGTTTAGCATGAAGCGATGTTGAATTTTGTCAAAGGCCTTTTCTGCATCTATTGAGATAATCGTGTGGTTTTGTCATTGATCCTGTTTATGTGATGGGTTACGTTTATTACTTTGCGTATGTTGAACCAGCCTTACAACCCAGGGATGAAGCAGACTTGATGGTGGTGGATAAGTTTTTTGAGGAGCTGCTGGATTCAGTTTGCCAGTATTTTATTAAGGGTTTTCGCATCAATGTTCATCAAGGATATCAGGAATATTGACCTGAAGTTTTCTTTTTTTTGTTGTGACTCTGCCAGGTTTTGGTATCAGGATGATGCTGGCCTCATAAAATGAGTTAGGGAGGAGTCCCTCCTTTTCAAATGTTTGGAATGGTTTCAGAAGGAACCAATCCAAAGTTCCTTCTGGTAGAATTCAGCTGTGAATCTGTCTGGTCCTGGGCTTTTTTTGGTTGGTGGGCTTTTTTTGGTTGGTGGGCTTTTTTTGGTTGGTAGGCTATTAATTACTGCCTCAGTTTCAGAACTTGATGTTAGTCGATTCAGGGATTCGACTTCTTCCTGCTTTAGTCTTAGGAGGGTGTATGTGTCCAGGAATTTATCCATTTTATCTAGATTTTCTAGTTTATTTGCATACAGGTGTTTATAGTATTCTCTGATGGTAGTTTGTATTTCTGTGGGATCAGTGGTGATATCCCTTTTATCATTTTCTATTGTGTCTATTTGATTCTTCTCTCTTTTCTTCTTTATGAGTCTAGCTAATGGTCCATTTTATTAATTTTTTCAAAAAACCAGCTCCTGGATTTATTGATTTTTAAAGGGTTTTTCATGTCTCTATCTCCTTCAATTCTGCTCTGATCTTAGTTATTTCTTGTTTTCTGCTAACTTTTGGATTTGTTCACTCTTACTTCTCTAGTTCTTTTCATTGTGATGTTCAGGTGTTGATTTGAGATTTTTTTAGCTTTCTGATGTGGGCATTTAGTGCTATAAATTTTCTTCTTAACACTGCTTTGGTTGTGTCCCAGTGATTCTGGTACATTGCCTCTTTATTCTCATTGGTTTCAAAGAACTTCTTGATTTCTGCCTTAATTTCATTATTTACCAAGGAGTCATTCAGGAGCAGGTTGTTCACCTTCCATGTAGCTGTGTGATTCTGAGTGAGTTTTTTAATCCTGAGTTCTAATTTGATTGCACTGTGGCCTAAGACACTGTTTGTTATGATTTCTGTTCCTTTGCATTTGCTGAGGAGTGTTTTACTTCCAATTATGTGGTTTATTTTAGAACAAGTGTCATGTGGCACTAAGAATATATATTCTGTTGATTTGGGGTGGAGAGTTCTGTAGATGTCTATTAGGTCCACTTGATCCAGAGTTGAGTTCTAGTCCTGAATATCCTTGTTAATTTTCTGTCTCATTGATCTGTCTAATACTGACAGTGAGGTGTTAAAGTTTCCAACTATTATTGTGTAGGAGTCTAAGTCTCTTTGTAGGTCTCTAAGAACTTGTTTTATGAATCTGGGTGCTCCTGTATTGGGTGCATATATATTTAGGATAGTTAGCTCTTCTTGTTGCATTGATCCCTTTACCATTATATAATTCCCTTCTTTGCCTTTTTTGATCTTTGTTGGCTTAAAGTCTGTTTTGTCAGAGACTAGGATTACAACCCCTGTTTCTGTTTTTGGTTTTTTTGTATATGTTTGTTTTGTTTTGCTTTCCATTTGCTTGGTAAATTTTCCTCTATCCCTTTATTTTGAGCCTATCTGTGTGTCTTTGCATGTGAAATGGGTCTCCTGAATATAGCACACCAATGGGTCTTGACTCTTTATCCAATTTGCCAGTCTGTGTCTTTTAATTGGGGCATTTATCCCATTTACATTTAAGGTTAACATTGCTATGTGTTAATTTGATCCTATCATCATGATGCTAGGTGGTTATTTTGCATACTAGTTGATGCAGTTTCTTCATAGTGTCATTGGTCTTTATATTTTGATGTGTTTTTGCAGTGGCTGGTACTGGTTTATCCTTTGCATATTTAGTGCTTCCTTCAGGAGCTCTTGCAAGGCAGGTCTGGTGGTGATGAAATCTGTCAGCATTCACTTGTCTAAGAAGGATTTTATTTCTCCTTCACTTATGAAGCTCAGTTTGGCTGGATATGAAATTCCAGAATGTTGAATATTGGCCCCCACTCTCTTCTGGCTTATAGGGTTTCTCTGAGAGATCCACTGTTAGTCTGATGGGCTTCCCTTTGTAGATGACCTGGCCTTTCTCTCTGGCTTCCCTTAACATTTTTCCTTCATTTTAACCTTGGAGAATCTGCTGATTATGTCTTGGGGTTGCTCTTCTCGAGGAGTATCTTAGTGGTGTTCTCTGTATTTCCTAAATTTGACTGTTAGCTTGTCTTGCTAGGTTGGGGAAGTTCTCCTGGATAATATCCTGAAGTGTTTTCCAACTTGGTTCCATTCTCCCTTTCTCTTTCAGGTACTCCAATCAATCATAGGTTCAGTCTTTTTACATAGTCCCATATTTCTCAGAGGTTTTATTTGTTCCTTTTCATGTTTTTTCTCTAATCTTGTCTGCCTGCCTTATTTCAGTAAGATGGTCTCCAAAGTCTGATATTCTTTCTTCTGCTTGATTGATTTGGCTATTGATACTTGTGTATGCTTCACAAAGTTCTCGTGCTGTGTTTTTCAGCTCCATCGGGTTATTTATATTCCTCTCTAAACTGGTTATTCTAGTTAGCAGCCCTTGTAATGTTTTATCAAGGCTCTTAGCTCCTTTGCATTGGGTTAGAACACACTCCTTTAGCTCAGCAGAGTTTGTGATTACCCACCTTCTGAAGCCTACTTCTGTCAATTCATCCATCTGATCTTCTGTTCAGTTCTGTGCCCTTACTGGAAAGGTGTTGCACTCATTTGGAGGGGAAGAGGCACTCTGGCCTTTTGGGTTTTCAGGGTCTTTTTGTTGATTCTTTCTCATTTTCATGAGTTTGTCTAGTTTTGATCTTTGAAGCTACTGACCCTTGGATGAGGTTTTTGTGGGGACTTTTTTGGGATGCTGTTGTTGCTTTCCATTTGTTTGTTTGTTTATTTGTTTTTCTTTCAATGGTCAGGTACCTCTTCTGTAGGGCTGCTGCAGCCTGCTGAGGGTTCACTTCAGGCCCTATTCACCTGGTTCACTCCACGCCTAGAGATGTCACTCAACAAGGCTGGAGAATAGCAAAGATGGGTGCCTGCTCCTTCCTCTGGGATCTCTGACCTCGAGGGGCACCAACCTGATGCCAGTAGGAACACTCCTGTATAGGGTGTTTGACAACCCCCACACAGGGTGAAACTTTAACATCCATATTTCTATCAACAGTCCGTCCAAGAAATCTAGGCTTTTTCTATCATGGTCCTCAAAGTTCTTCCAGCCTTTACCCATTAGCCAATTCCAGGCCACTTTTATATTTTTAAGTTATTATTTGTTAGAGCAGCACTCCATTTTCAAGTACCAAAATCTGTAACAAATTGCCACAAAGTTAATGGCTTAAAGCAACATACATTTACCCTCTTGTATTTCTTGTACAATAAAGTCTAAAATCAATATGTCAGCAGAGCTGCAATCCTTCCAGAGGCTTTAGAGCAAATCCATTTTCTTGCCTTTTAGCTTCTAGAGGCTGTCTTCGTTCCTTGGATGATAACCACTTCCTCACATCACTCCAACCTCTTGCTTCCATTACATCTCTAAATCCTAACTCTGTCTCTTTCTTGTAATTACATTGGGTCCACTCAGATAATCAAGGATAATCTCTCCAACTCAAAATCCTTCACTTATCTGAAAAGTGAAATCCATCATATCTGAAAATTTCCTTTTCCCATGTAAAGTAATATATTCACAGGTTCATAGTAATATAATATATTCATAGTAATATATTCATTAGGACATGCACATTTTTGGAGGGGTCATTCAGCCAACGAAAATATTGTAATGGTGAATACACGGCACTGCACACTGGCCAAAACCCATAGAACTTTATGGCACAATGAATGGCCCTTAATGTACTCAACGTAAAAAAAAAATCATTTAGGATGTCAGGAGATCCCAGGATGGAATGCAAAATGTGATAAAACAATCTAACTGTATTAAAAATGTATGCAATAACCTGAATGAAGAAGTTGGAGAAAACAGTGTTTACCTAAGTAGCTTTAGAAATAAAGAAGAAACCAAGGAACCTTGGAAAAAAGACTGGGGCAAGAAAGATACAAGAGGAACCTAACCTGGAGTATCTTGTACCACCAGAAATAAGAAGTGCTCAAAAAACCTCCACAACGGTAGGCTTATGTTGAACAGACACAAGAGCCAACTGAAAGAGCTCCAAATGACCAAAGCTGGAACAACTTGAACAACAAAATAAACTAGTATTGAATATAACTAAAACCATAAAATAGGCCAGGCACCACCAGTGGCTCATGCCTGTAATCCCAGCACTTTGGGATGCCGAGGTGGGAAGATCACTTGAGTCCAGGAATTCAAGGCCAGCCTGGGCAACATAGGGAGACCCTATCTCTATAAAAAATCAAAAAATTAGCTGGATGTGTTGGTGTGTGCCTGTATTTCCAGTTACTTGGGAGGCTGAGGTGGGAGAATTTCCCGAGCCCAGGAGGTCAAGGCTCCGGTGGGCTATGTTCACACCACTGCACCCCAACCGGGGAGACAGATCAAAACTCTGTCTCAAAAAAAAAGAAAATACAAAGTATAAAATAAAATAAATTTCTCTGAGTCCATAATAACCCAAATAAATGTTTGAATAACTCAAAATAAGGATAGAAGAAACAAATCTCCGTGCAGAAGAATTCCAAATAATTTGTGTAGATACTCCACCCTCAAGGAGACAGAGCAAAACTTGCCACTCCCTTAGTGGGTGCTGCTGATGATAAGTTACTTTCTAAGAGGAAAAAGGAGTAACTTCACAGTGGAGAGAGCCAACAAAGACTACTTCAGCCAGGTGTTGAAGGTTGACATCAGCAGTGATAGGTAATTTTGATAGTGTGGACCCTTGATTTGAGGGTGAGGAAAATGTCACTTGACCTCTGTGGTCTTCCTCCAAAAAACACATCACTGCAGTCTAATCATGAGGGGTAAAAAATCGGACAAATCTCATTAGAGGGGCATTCTACAAAATGCTGACTAATACTCCTCAAAACTGCCAAGCTTGTCGAAAACAAGAAAAGTCTGGGTAATTATCTCAGCTGAAAGAAGCTGATATGTCTGCTAAATTCAATGTAGTATCCTGGTGGGATCCTGGAACAGAACAAGGACTTTAGGTTAAAACTAAGAAAATCTGAATAATGCATAGACTTCAGTTAATAACAATGTATAAGTATTGGACCATTATTATAACAAGTGTCTTATACTATATTAAATATTAATAAAGGGAAAACTGGGTTCAGAGTATATGGAAACCCTCTTCTACCTTTGTACTTTCCCTGTAAATTTAAAACCATTATAAAATAAAAAGTTCATTTCAAAAAATATTAATAGGGAGATATTAAAGTATTTAGCTTGGGGAAGACTGTGACAGTCCTAGGGAAGACTTTGGGAAGACAGTTCTATTGGGTTGAAAGAGGAAATGGCTGGAGTCCAAGATGTGGACGGCTTAGACAAGGGTCCGTGAGAACAATCAGGAGATTCTAAATCCCTGGGTTTTACCAATTTGCTCCATTAAAAAACCACATTACCCATGGTGGCAGGTGCCTGTAATCCCAGCTACTTGGGAGGCTGAGGCAGGAGAATCGTTTGAACCTGGGAGGCAGAGGTTGCAGGGAGCTGAGATTACACCACTGCATTCCAGCCCGGGCAACAGTGTGAGACTCCAACTCAAAAAAAAAAACAAAAACAAAAACACATTACCGCAGCACTATCAAGTGTTGTTATGAAGTCCATGGGGCCATACCTCACTTTGGATACCAGGGTCCTAAGTTAGATTAAATGGGTATGAGATTCGAGCTAAAAACAAATGGCAAGGTGAACAGAAAGTCAAAAGACAAGATCTAATTGTTCAAAAGTACATGGTTTTACAAATTTAGAAACTTGGTCTTGGCCAGGTGTGGTGGCACGCACCTATAATCCCAGCTACTTGGGAGGCTGAGGCAGGAGAATCGCTTGAACCCAGGAGGCAGAGTTTGCAGTGAGCTGAGATCACACCACTGCACTCCAGCCTGAGTGACAGAGCGAGACTAAAAAGAAAAAAAACAGAAAAGAAATCTGGTCTCAATAGGTGCTCTCCAAAGAAGACCAGGAGGTGAATAGCTAATAGCTTAGGACAAATAACCTGAGATTTCATCCAACTCTAAAACCCTCTTTTCTGTGATTCTAGCTTGTACCATTCTTCTTAAATATTAGTCTTCATCCCTCTTATAAAACATGTCTGAGGCTGCTCTGAAGAAACTGAAGGTATTCAGCAAAGCAAGTTTTGGTCAAATTCATTTGGCTTTAGTGTTCTGCTCCCCAGCAGAAAACCAGGTCAGTCAATCAGAATGCAATTTGCTGAAAGCCTGCATTTTGGACATAAGCATTAAGCCAACACCAGGAGAGAAGAACAAACATGAGGCATGATGGTGGAGGCTTGCATTTGCAGAAGGGAGCGGCCGTGCACTTGGCTAAGATGGGGGTATTTTGAAGTAAACACCTGAAATTGAGCAGTTTCCTCGTTTCTGTCAACTGCAGATTGAGAGGCAGAAGTTAAATGCAGGCATTTTTCCTCTCCACAAATGAAATGCAGTGTTCAGAAAGCTCTTTGTAAAGTGTTTCCTGGATAGCTGTGATTTGTAGACTGTGTCCCTGAACCTAGAAAACAGAGAGCTCTTTTGGACACGTTAATAGGGCATGAAGCTCTAATAATCTCCAGCTCAAGAAATCCACAAGTCGTTACCCCTCTGCCCCCAAAAACCTTCTGTGTAAGAGAAATCAGCAACAAAGTTAGCTGCTTACATTGCAGGAGGGAGGAGGGAAGGAATTGGGGTGATGGTGGCTGTTTTTTATTTTTATTTTTTATTTTATTTTTTTCTGTTTTCTTGGTTTTTTATTCCGGTTGGTTGGATGGGGGGTAGGTGGTTATGCTGTCTGGTTTTGGTTTTGTCTTTGTTGTTGTTGTTGTCTGGTTTTGGTTTTGTCTTGTTTTTTCTTGCTGTTGTTGTTGTCTTCAGGCATCACTCTTGTTTATCTAACCAAACTGTAAGCCCCTTGAAGGATAGTGCCATGGATGTTACGCATCTCAAGCCCAGCCCAAGAACAGGGTCTTACTTACAATGAGATGCACCAAAGACTACGTCAGTAATGGTAGTAAAGGTTCATGAACAGTTTACATGACACAGGCTTAGGCAACAGCCTCTGCTGCCAGAGAGGTGGAGTCCTTGTCCCTTGGGTCTAAGTGAAAAACAAGGAACAAAAGAGAGTCTTTAGACCATGGATTTCTCTTCAAGTCAAAGCCACCAGCACAAGACAGCCCTGCTTTTTTCCATATTTGGGAAAAGCGTGCCTGGACCTGGCACAGATGGTCTCATCCTATTCAGTCCACGTCTGTTGTAGCTCACAGAACCAATTACCACAGAAATACAGAGGAAGGGGCCAAAGCAGTTTCAGTTTGATGTGACACAGACAATCTTTGACCTTTCTCTTTATAAAAGAAAAATTACCTGCATATGTGTATAAGTAGATACAAAATAATTATGTATTTCCCCCAAAGGAAGGAAAAAACAGCAGGCAAACTGCAGACACTTTCTTGGTTCATCTCTCTTCTGTTTTGGTTCAAAAGGCAGCCCTGAACCTTCCCACCTACACTTCTGGTATCTGGCCTGTCAGCAGAAACTTGTCTGTGTGCTGCCTGCAATTTTACTGTTGCAGGATGAACTGCTGCGGAAGATAAGCACGTCCGTCACAGCACACTAGAAACAGCCCTCTGATTGCTAGGATCCAGGGACTGGAAGAAAGACACCATTTATTTTTTAATGTAAATGACTGCATCAAACGCTTCTTGTCACAAATTCTGGAGCAAGGGAGCCATTACACATCACGGGGAGGTAGCAAGACCTCTAGAAGATTCTATGATGTAACCTTTCCAAGAGCCAGGTCCATCTTAACACACAAACAGGCTCTAGGAGAACATTCAACACAGTACAGCTGTGCCTGTTTGCCCCAGAGCTCCCCTTCAGTATCCACCTATTCACTATCATTTGCAGCATGGCCCCCATGGTGAGGACTGGTGACCCAGGTCTCATTGACACTATTTTACATACTGGGGAGACCCTGGTCTGCTGCAGTCTAATTTCCTCCTTTGGCTTCTGCTTGGATAACCCAGAAGACATCTCGCCCTTCTCATTCTGACTCCGTTTCATTCTTTTGGCCTCCCAGATGTTAAGGATGCTTTTTATGAGTGAGGAACAATACTAAGTTTTTGTATTGATAAGTAATACAGATGTGTGGGGGAGTCACATTCAGTGCACATGACTCAGATGAGCAGAAAAAGAGCTTCTGGAGACTGAGACTTCTGCTTCCAGTAAATGCAGGCCGGATAACTAACTGGACAATAACTAGGCAAAACCTCTCTCGTGGAAGAACCATCTTCTTAAAAGCACCAATTTTCTAACAAGAAACAGTGCTGTGGTAGGTGACCCCGGCTTGCTTGTACTTTGCCCCTGGGTGCCATTACTAGGTGTTAATGACGCAAAACACTCTAAGGGGGGCCTAGTTCTCCAAAGAGAAAATGAGGGAATGAGGAATTTGCACAATAGTCCGATTCACAGAGCTCGGAGTCCCTGTGTCACTGTATTATAGCATAAAGTGGTAATTGACAATCATAATGATGAACAGGAGGCTTCAAGGAAAGTTTAAACCATACAGATCCTCTGCTTCAGGGTCTTGCTTGCTATAGAAAGCCTTCCCTCCCAAGTGCTCAAAATGTTTCGTGACATAAAATTTGCCTTGACATTTAAAGGCATACGTGAAAAATGCATTTACATGGAATGTTGTATTCTCAAAGAATACTGGATAAATGAGATGTTAGTGTGTTCATATTCTCTTTTAAGTCACTGAATAAAAATCATATGTTGAATAATTCACAAAATATGGACCACAGTAACAACCTCAGCATCGGACTGGAAATCGCTGTGAGTCTCCCTGTGGCAGCTCCTGTACTGTATGCATCAGAGGACATTATCAGTTATCCACAGGCAGTCCTTGGAAGGTTATTCCCCAAGCCCACCTGCAGGCCAGAGTCCTTGGAAGGTTATTCCCCAAGCCCACTCCTGGCAAATGTACACACCAAGCCTGGGGAGATGGCATGGGAAACGTGAATGTTTCCTGACCCATGCCACAGGTTTCATCACCCAATTCAAGCAGGGTGAGAATCCCACAGACACACACCAGTAATTGCTACTCCCATCTACACACAGGAATGAGGAAGTAATGGGGTGATCTCCATTCTTACTCATGCTTGGCCCTTATCTACCTAAGCTCATGGGGCTGCAGTCAGAGGATTATACTTCATCTTTTTAGACTGTCTCGAGTGTTACCTCCTCAGCCAACCATCCGATTAAGGGGTCACCACTTATCTAGTACTTCCTATATACATAATTCTGAAACAGGTAGATCAACCAGTGTGGTAAGACATGAGCAGACATAAATATAAAGGATACTAGTCTACTTTGCTTAAAGATGGTAGGGTTAATGGTCTATCTTGTCCTTAGAATTTGCCACACTCTCTCAACCAGGACAATCTGCTGTTCCTCCACAGTACCTCCCAAATCTGGCCACTTCCATTCCACGCCATGTTATCTGGTCCCTGGGACTCTTTGTACATTTTCCCAGTGCATTTTCCTGCTTCCAGTCTTGCTTGTTATAGCCTATTCTCTATACAGCGGTGAGTGATCTTTTTAAAGCACAAATTAGACCAGTCACTCCCTGCTTTAAGCCTCCAAAGGATTCCCATCACTCAGAATGAAATCCAAAATGTTTGCTTAGCCTAAAACTTGATCTGGCCCCTGCCTGCCTGCCTTTCAACACACCTTCTCTCACTCTGGCCTCATTCACATTGCTCCAGCCACATCAGCCCTCTTACCAGGCAGGCCTTCGACACATCAAATCTGTTCCCAACTCAATATCTTTGCAATTGTTGTCCCCTCTGCCTGGACAGTCTTTGCCCAGGTAGTTACATGGCTGGATTCACCATCCACCTTATTGACACCTCCTCAATGAGGCCCTCTCTAATCCCCCAGCCAGAAAGCAATCCCTTCCCACCCAACACCCTCCACCCGTATAATTTCCTTCTCATAGAATTGTCTTGCTTACCTAAGGCACTTACTTGGGTTTTTCTATTTCTTTCTCCTAAAACCTTGAGATCAGGGTCCTTATCTACCTTATTTGATGCTGCACAACCAATACCCGGTGTGGTGCTTGGCACATCGTAGGTAGTTAGTAAGTATTTATTGAATGAACTAAAATTTTTTAGACTTCAGAAGATATGTCATTTGAGCAGTTGCATTGGCTGCCATTTTGTTTCAAGAGAATAAACTGAGCCATAATTTAGTCCTAATTTATTTGACTATCTATAAACAGTTTACCAAAGCAGGGCAAATCCAGAAGAAAAAAAATCAAAGACCTAAAATTAAAACCTTTTCTCATTCCTCTGTTCTCCTTCAGATATACTTCCTTCTTTCCCCACTGTCCCCAGTGTGAACTTGCTTAAGCATTTGAGTATAGCATTTGGTTGGCCAGACATAGAGCATGTAGTACCAGGTTAAGTATAGCTACATGCATTCCTTGTCCTCACCATCTGCCTAAGCAGTGGTTCACAAAATTTTGCATCATCAGAATCACATGGAAGGCTCGTTAAAACACAGATTGGCCCAATTCATACTAGCTCATGAGCCACTGTTAAATTTTCAGGAACTCTGCAAGCCAGTTGTGAAACACAAGCTATCGCTAAAAAATAAATTATAAAAATGTGTAGATAAAGAAATTATGTGAAGAACAAATTGCATTAGAAGCAACTTCCTAATTATTGTACTACATATTTCCATTATCTGTGGAGGATATTTACATCTACTGTGTCTGAACGATGGACATAGTACATAACAATGTGGGGCCACACATCTCTTTCTAACTGCTTGCTCAGCAGTATCATGTTGTGGCTTGAAACTGGCCATGATAGAAATGTTTACACCACATAAATGAGCAAATGGGCTTGATTTATTATTTTGTTGATTGTCTAGACTTAAGAAAGTGATGGAGAAAATTGTAAAAATACAGATTAAGCTTCAAAATATGTTAGCCTGTAGCTATTACATTGTGAATAGAAAAAAAATTGAGAAAATGGTCTTCCAACATTTGATTCAGCAAAGAAATTGTTCACATCACTGATAAACAAGTGACATTGTGACATATGTCTTTTGTTTCACTTTCATCTCACTCCTTAATATAAACAAAAATATCAACATTCATGTTGGAACTATACTCATTCATCAATTGCAACCCTAGGTTGTCTCTGATACAAGAGTTTGACAAAAAAACAATGAATGAAAGCATTCTGCGAAAGTCAATTGGCTACATAACATTTATAGTAAAGAATATTGAATATTTTATTATTTGTTAATTATGTGCTACACATTCAATGTATCAGCAAAATTTATATACATAAATATCTGCAGTTTTTTCAAAGAGCCACTTGTTAAACATTTGCCAGCACACCACTGGTGGGGTTGGACCCCGCCCCCATCTCTTTGGATTCAGTAGGAGGCAAGGCCCTGGAATTTGCATTTCTAAAAATTTCCCAAAGGATGTTAGTCCTACTGTTCTAGAAACTAATCTCTGAGAACCTCTGCCTTAAAGGAAAAGGAGGCCTCCGTGCTAGGTCTTGTTGATGGCTAGACCAGCCAACTCACTGCACTTACTCATCAGATGTCATCAAACAAATATTGACTTCTGTTGCAAGAGGCATTACAATTTAATTTAAGAAGTCAATATTTGCTTAATAGGTGATAAATCTTGAGGCAAAACAAAAAGGGGCACTAACTCCATCTAGCCAGCAGCCAAATCACCAATACAATATGAAAAGAGCTCAAAGACTCACGCAGTCAATAGATGGTCTCCCAACAGTCTGCCATGTCACCCCAAATCCCCACTATTAGAATCAACCCAGTAAGGCCTTGCTAAAGTGCAAGTGTTTTGCCTGGGAGGGTAGAAATGGTAACCAACCGACACATTAGTCTAAACAAAACCACCAACTTTCTTCCCAGACTAAGGCCACACATCCTCCTTTCCTGCATACTCTACCTGCTTTTTGTAGAAACGGTTCCTTCAGGTAACTTGTTCCTCTTTTTTTATGAACCTTGGGTTCACAGAAATACATCATTCACAACATTTGTTGTTAAGAGAGCAGAATTCTGGAGACCCACAGCCTAGGTTAGAATTCCTACTCAGCTGTGTGGTATTGGGCTAGTTGATTGATCTCTCTGTGCCTCCATTTCCCCATGAAAATAGAAATAATAATAATCCCACCTTATAGGACTGTTTTGAGGATTCAGTGAGTCGACAGTATATATAAAGTGCTTAGAACACTACCTGGCATGTGAATAAGTGCTAACTAGATCAATAACTCATTTTTGTAATTGGCCTGAACAATTTAATTTATATTAGTAGAATTTATATTATTTTAATAATCTATTATAATAAACATCAATGAATATATTATGAACACAAAACCCAAAATACTAGGAATAATTTATATCTACGCATATACTTCTCTTCCACACTGTCCCCCACCTCTCCAAAATTAACTAAATCAAAGGTTTAACATTTTCTTTTTTTCCTCTTGTTTCTTTCTTCTTCTTCTTCTTTTTTTTTTTTTTTTTTAAGGCAGGCTCTTGCTGTGTTGCCCAGGCTAGCCTCAAACTCCTGGGCTCAAGTAATCCTCCTGCCTCAGCCTCCCAAGTAGCTGGGACCATAGGCCACGCCACCACACCTGGGTTAACATTTTCTTTTTTATTATGTGTATAGTCTTAACACATATTTTTCTAAAAATATGTTATTTCATTTTAGTTGCTTTTAATTGTATTAAAAGTGTTTCATAGGGCATATCATTTTCTAGGACTTTTCAAAACTCAGTGTTTCATTGAGTTGTGTGTAACTGTAATTTAAATGAACTGTTTAGTACTTTCATGTAAATTACATATGTTTGACCCCATGAAGTTGGCTCCATCACTCTAAACAAATGCTTTAAAAATTCTAAAGTTTTAAAACGTGTCCAAATCAGGAAGACTCAGCTGGAAAATACGGTCAAGATCCTGGTGTTCCCACCTTCCCCTTACAGAGAAGAGCTTCTGATACAAACACCACAGTCTGAGTGGGGCAGCCTCCTGCGCCCTCACTTCAGTTGTCCTTTATGTCTTACTCTCCCACTTACATCAGAAATGATGTCCACTTCAGGGGTGGTCGCCCTGGGAGAGTCGCTGGACAAAAGCAGCCTAGACCCAGACCATGGCAGGCCTTATTCTCCCCAACCTCACACCGGCTCCCCCATCTGCTGCTCCTGGCTCAATGTCCTCCCACTGAGGCTGAGGTACCAGGGGTACCCTGTCCATCCTCTGCCCCTGACAGGGCATGGCAGGGGCATACTCAGGGAGGACAGGGGGAGTGGTCACACTGGTCCTCAGGTCACAGTGGTCGACAGCATGGAAGCCCCAGATGCCGGAGAACTGGGTGTGGGAGACGAGGTTGAGATGCTGCAAAGACACCCAGCTGCAATCACAGCCTTGCCTCCCAGTGATCTTGCAGTGGAGTCAGGGGGAAGGCAGGGGTTAGATTCATCCAATAACGTCCCACAATGTATTTGGAAATGTCTTTCATAACACTTCTAGAATCACTAACTGCCTAAAATTACTATATTTTCTCTCAAGCCAAGATGATGTGGAAAATCCACCGAGAGAAAATTTTGGTCCTCAATAAGGGTCTTCAACAGAAAGAATCAATCAGTAGAGAAGAAACAATTCCTGGGACTCCATGGGCTGGAAAAACAGCCCTGAATCTTGGACGCCTCCTTGGAAGGTAATTGATACGTCCTCCTCAAGATGATAATCTCTCAGGAAATTGACCACGGGGAGCACAGTGACTCACCTGGTTCTGGGCTTCAAGACAAAACAGGCACCCATCCCCTTCTTGTATTAAATTGGGTTTTGGAAGCACTGATCTGTTAATATTTTGAATGTCCTCTGAGCCTAGCATCAGAAGGAGGCCCCAGAAAGACAAACATTACTCTGTTACTCAGAGAACAGAGGTTTTAAATGTCCAGGTGGGAAGTGAAAGTATAGAGAAGCAGGGAAGGGCAGGAGAGAAGCGTGGCACTAGGCTCAAGTAAAGGAAGAACAGCCGAATCTTCCAGTAGAGGAGCCTTCTCCCAGGACCACTCCCTCATCTCTTTGCTAACCATCTTCACTGGATTACACCCAAATTCAAGAAGGGAGGAGACAAGAGACCTGCCAGCAATAGTGGGATCTTAGGTTGTTTGATGAAGCACTGACATCACTTTCCTCATCAACAAAATGAGCAATGGGACCACATCATCTGCAGTATTCCTATCAGTTCTTTCTGTGATTTTGTGCTCAAAGCCAGATTCATTACCTACCGATGTGCACATGTGCGTGAGCACACAGACACGCAAACACACACGCAATCAGATCTATTTCTAGTCCTAGTATCAACAGGATTCACAATTTCTATGTTATTCTATCTCTCTATTGACCTCAGTGGCATCAAATGGATTCTAATAACAAAGACAATGATAATAATTGCTTTTACAGTAATCATATATACAGAATCCACACTAGCAGTACATGCAATCACATAGTATTTTATATATAATAATGCGTATTACTAAATATATTATACATAATATATACTATATTATATATCATATATTATTTTAAATCATGTGTCACATATTTAAATATATTATAAATATTACAAACATCTGCTAATATACTAATATATATTAGCAGTATTTACTATAATAATAGCATGTATAACATATATAATAGAAGTAGATAGCACTTATTGTATGTTGTTACAGACTGAATGTTTATGTCTCCTCCAAAATTCATAATATTGGAATCCTAACCCCCAATGTGATTGTATTAGGAGGTCAGACGTTTGGAGGTAATTATGTCATGAAGGTGGAGCCCTCATGATGGGATAAGAGGAAGAGACAAAGATCTCTCTCTCTCTCTCTTTCTCCTCTCTCTCTCTCTCTGCCAAGCAAGGATACAAGGAGAAGGTAGCTGAGTGCAAACTAGGTATCAAGCCCTCACCAGACACCTGATCTGCCCACACCTTGATCTTGGACTGCCCAGCCTCCAGAACTGTGAGAAATAAATGTCTGTTGTTTAAGCCTCCCAGTCTATCGTATTTGTTATAGCAGCCCAAACTGACTAACACACATACACATTATAGTATATGTACTATATATATGTAACATATATTTAGATACTACACATATACTCTACAATAAAATATCATATGTAACATAATAGCACTTTTGACACAGCACTTACCATGTATCAAGTCATAACTGACATTTACCAATTTGTTTTTTCCTCACTACAACCCTTGAGGTACATACTCCTTTCACAGATGAGGAAACTGAGGCACAGAAAAGTTAAGTGATTTGCCCAAGGTCACACAGCCATCAAGTGGCAGAGCTAGGAACTGAACCCAGACACTGTGGTTCTAGAATTGTGGGCCCCTAGCTGAAGTGTTGTCCACTTGGGGCCCTTCTCTAGTCCCTGTGTTCAGACCACAACAGCCACCCCCACACCATTTCCGTCCAGCCATCCTCCCACCATGGCCAGACCGACAGTCCAGGCTCTGACCCCGTCGGTCCCCTGTGGTTTGGCACTGAAGCTCCTCCACACACTTCTCCAGCCCCTTGTTCCCTCTCCTTCCCTGGCCCAGGCCTCCACCCGCTGCCCCTCACCCAGGCCCCACCGTGGATGCCTCTCCCACCATTTACCACAAGACTGTGGGTGTCCCAGGGTCCTGTCCCCACCCCCTCCCCGTTCTACACACTCCTGCCCTGTGGACTAGGACGTGGATGCTGTCCAGCCCCTCGGTCAATGTGCCCAAAGCCAAAACCACATTTCCTGCAACCCTCAGCCTAATCCTGTTTTCCCACCTGCACTGCAGACCCCACTGTCTGCTGGTCTCCTGGCTACAAACCTGAGAATTGCCCTTGGCCCTTCCTGCCCTCTCACCTGCTATGTCCAAACCCTAACTCTTTGCCTCCCAAATTCCTTCTAATTTCTGTCCTGTACTTCTCTCCTTCTCCCCCTTGCCCAGTGCATTCCCACGTGTCCCTGAGTAACTGTGTGGACAGGGCAAGTCTACCTGTATCCCTTTCTGCTAAAACCCCCCTGAGATTCCCCACAGGCCACATTCTGAACTCCCTAGCACGACCAACAAGACTTTCCATGTAAGCTTGTTTCTCTGGCCTATCTCCCATCACTCCTTTCTTTATATTTTATGCTTAAATAATACTTTCCTTGACCACCCCCTTTTCCCTACCTTTCCTCAGACCTTTCCCTCTGCCTGGAAGAGCCTGTCAGCCCCTGGTTCCCTCAGTAATGTCATACATCCCGCTCACCTCTGGCCTCCCTCACCCTCTCCCAGGCAGCCTTCTTTAACTCCCACTGGCCCTTTTTGTGTCTCCCGAAATCTCCCAGTGCAAACCTCTAGACTGCCCTCACCCCACTGCCGTCAATGTCCCGTTACATGAGCTACTAAAGGGTGTTGACCGCATCATGCATCTTTGCAGCTCTGTTCAACTGCACCATGGCCATGCCTGGCCCTAATGGCCCTTCCAGCTCAGGAGCCCATGGGTCTGGGATTCTAAGGTAACTTGCAGCTCCCCATCTCTTCTCTCTCCTTGTGTCCTCCCTCTTTTCTCTATCGCTGATTCATCAGGGGGCATCTCCAATGCCAGCCTTTCCAGGGACAATTTCCTCATTGTCCACAAGCAGATGTGACCTCTCCCTTCCTTGATCCCTGGAGATTTGGAAGATGAATTATAGAGAAACATTCCTTGAGGGTTGGGAGGAAAGAAAAGATAAGAGCAGAGGACTGGCATGACAGAGAATCAGGAGTTTGGAAAGCAATTGCAGGGCATGAAACAGTAAAAGGGGAGCAGAGGAGATTTTTAAAAATTGCTCTGGGCTAAGAATTAGTCCCCCTTTAATGTTCTTTGGGAGATATTTGCAAAGAGTATAACAGCATGTGCTATTTAGTCACCTTTGTTGGCTAGACTGTGTTTCTTTGAATGTGACACAGTACTGAGACTGAGCCATTGAAGGGGCTGGATTTTACATAAGCTATATAAAATTAAATGACTTCTGTGTTGTCATGCATACCACATGTCTCTGCATACATGTGTGCACATGAGTGTGTATGTGTGGGCACCTGGTGTATGTGTATGTATGGGAACAGAGCCTTAGGATTCTTTACTATCCCTTTGTGCTTTGCAGGAGGTGGTGGGTGTGGAGGATTCAAGCACAGGTCAGAGGAAGCAGCTCTGTGCATCTTGCACTGTGAGTTGTCCATGGTTGGTTGGCCTTCACCCAGGCACCCACGGAGGATGATTACTGCTTATCAGATTATCAGCATTCAGGCTGTCTCCTCCCTGGCACAACCTCTTCTGTCTGCCACAAACCAGGCACAGAATTTTGATGGAAATCCACGTTTCCCTTTTGCAGGTAGGCAGATGAGGAGACACACCTTTACTTAGCTACTTGGAATCCTGTGTCACACAGGGGCCTCTGGAAGGAGTCCCCAAGGACACACCCTAACTTCCTAACTCTATCCTCCAACCTTCCTTTTGCTCTTCTCATAGACCTCCCTCAAGACCTCTTCCATCTGCTGTTGGGCCCCATCTTTTACCAAGGACCCCTCTCCAGAGGGCAGTAGAGTCTCATTCCCTCTCCTCTTGTACCTACAGACACTGCTGCTTCTAACTTCAGCTGGACATCCAAGGAGTCTTCTGCTTCTTTCACGGGAAAGCGGAGTAGCTCTGATTCTGTGGGTGGGCTCACTGGGGTGGGATGAAAAGGTGGGAGAAAACCCTTGTCCTTGAATTTGGTTCAGTGTTTCTGTAGCTGAAATGAGCGCAACTCAGTTGCCAAAAGCAAAATTCTTTGCTGCTTTAAGAACTTGCTAGCAGGGCTTGTGCATTCACAGCTACACAAGGAATACATGTTCCTCCTATAGCACAACTTGGCCCCTTCCACTTGTAAATTAATAATAATAACTGCAGACTTTTTTATACAAAAGCTACAGTCGTCTTCCTTCCAGGCCTGCATTCCATTGTAAAGATCCTTCATGTGAACTGCAAGTCCCTCTGCTCAGGCTATATGTGTTGAAGGGCACCATTCTCAAGCAGGTTCTTCTTGATCCCCAAATTTTTCCCTAATAGACAGCAAAAGGTTTCAGTCCAATCCTGTGTATACTCCATATGGCAATTTAAGCCTATAAGACCCCTTGGAGATGTAGATGAACTCAGCTCCAAACTCTTATTTTACCACTTGATGAATTCAACATATTACCTGTGATCACCCCACCGTCTGCCCCCTTGTCATCAGGGCTCACTCTCCACCCCAACTCCACTCTCTCTTCTCTTCCCACAGTTGCCAAGAATGGTGTCCCAGCATTCACACCCTTGTGCAGTGCCCACCAACATTGTGTTAGGGTAAATCTCTGTGACAGTAGCATATGGCAGAAGAACGGTATGTCACTTCTGAAAGTAGCTTGTAAAGACTGTGGCTTTTGTCCTGTGTACTCAATCCCTCTCTCTCTCTCTCTCTGTCTCTCTGATTCCTTGCTGTGGTGGGCGTCATGCTGTGAGCAGCCCAATGGACAGACCCACGTGGTAAGGAATGAAAGTTGCTTGGAAGCAGACCCTCCCACCCCAGTCAAGCCTGACGTGTGAGATCCTGAACCAGCACCATCAAGCTAAATCAATCTCAGACTCCTAACCCTCAGAAACTGTGTGAGAAAATAAATAATGTGAGATAAAACCTACTAACTTTGGGGATAATTTGTTACACAGCAATAAATAACTAACGCACTCCTCTGTTCACAGTGATAGTGCAAAACTCAGTCCCATGCACCTTCCACAAGAAAGGTGTGTTTCACTAAAGACATGTGGAGCCATAAGGGAGAATTATGCACATAAGTGTAGCTTTCCTTTTCCCTGGCTCTGGCTCTATGTGCTTCCTCTCAGAACTGCTACCTTCTGAAGACCCACGTTGCAGACACATGGCCTCTATGCCAGGTGACACCCCCGGGACACCTAGTCCAGTCTTTCTCCCAAATCTGCCCACTGTCACATCACATCTGCTTTAAAATGAGGTCACTCTGTACCTACTACTGAGAAAACTGCTTTTTCATTTATCATATTATATAAGTCCTTCCAAACCAACAAATATCCTTGTTAGAAGCATCTTTTCAATAATTGCAAACTATTCCGTTGTGCATGAATAGAACAGAATTTATTTACCTTACCCATTTTGTGCTACATTTCAATTATTTCCTGGATTTATAAAAAATACTCCAGTGCATATCCTTGGAACTAAGTCTTTGAAGAGATCTTTAGTAATTTTCATGGGGTAAATTTCTTGACAGATAAAGGCAAGGAAATGAAGAGCTTTTAAGCTGTTATAGCATTTGGTATTCATTACCTTAAAGAGTTCCAAAAATAATTATGCCACTTTTGTTATGATTGATATTAGTGCTCTGAGGGGGCCTGCACTCCCGCTTACATTGTGGATTATTTAAATGTATTTCTGAAATGTTTGCCCTCTGTCAAATGCTGTTATTTTCAAACACGATCCTATATACTATTTCTTTCAATTATGAATGAACTCATTTTCCATCATATTTTGTAACTGATTATTACTGTTATATAGAAAAATTATAGATTTTTCCTATATTTTATTTCTAGCCATATTCTTGAACTCTCTTATAGTTTCAGCTGATTATTTGTCAAACAGAAAATTGTATAATTTGTAAGTAATGATAATATCATCCTTTACAAAGTCTTCCTTTCCAAAAATTACGCTTTTATATGTTCTAGCTAAGGCTGAGTTCACAATGTGAGCTATAGCTAAGGCTAGAACGACTAGAACATATAAAACAATATTCAGCTGTAGAAAGAACCACAGCAATTTTTTCTTATTTCTGACCTTAATGAAAATGTCCCTGTTTCTCCATTAAATGTGGTGGAGGTAGTTTAAGGTCAATGTTTTCATCAGTTAGCAATCTTCCAGTTGTTTTCAGTAACAGAAAACTAAATGTAAACTGGCTTATAACGTGAAATATAAGTCCCACAGCAAGTCCAAGCGAAGCCTGGTGCAGCCAACCAGCTCTCTGCTCAGCCTTTGTCTAAGACCACTTTCCCCCCTGGTTCCACGGTGGCTGCCAGAGGCCTCTCAAAGCTGTGACTTCTCTAGTTCATATACAACAGAAGGAGAACATCCCTCTAGGGAGCTGTTTTCCCAGGAGCCAGAAGAAATATCCTTGTGCTACATTGGCCCAACTCACAGTCACTTGCCCATTCCTGCACAAATCATGATGGTAAAGTTGAATATATTATGCTGCTCAGCTTCAGTCAATTTAAAAATAGATATAGAGAGGGCATCCTGGGAAGTTGGTGGATAGGAGGCAGGACTAGCTTGCAGCTCCCACTCAGACAAATAGAGCAGCATGTGGAGACTCATATTGTGAACTTTTGCTAATAAGAACTACCAGAGGAACATACCAGAAAAGCTGAGAGAATCCACAGAACCTTTGAAGAAACTGAATCACTGCTGCAGGCTCCCTGAGATGCCAAGAAACTGTGAGTCGACTTGCTTTCCCAAGAGGGAGGCTCATAGTCAGGGACAAGTTCTCAGCCCTGGCCACTGGCTGCCAGGAAATAGACTCAGTGCTGTTGGCAGGGCACAGTGGGAGTGAGACCAGCCTTTAGGACTGCCAGCTGCATGAGAGTAAGGTGAGGCTGGTGACCGCCAGCTTTCTTCTACTTCCCTGGCAACCTGTATGACTCAGCAGAGGCAGCCATAATCCCCCTGGGAATATAACTCCACTGGACTAGGAACCACAGCCCCATCACCCACAGCAGCCACAGCAAGCCACGCCCAAGGAGAGGCTGAGCTCAGACATGCCTATCCCTGACCCACCTGGTGATCTTTCTCTACCCACCCTAGTAGCTGAAGAAAAATGTCATAATCTCTTGGGAGCTCTATGACCCTGCCCTGCCCGCCACATGAGAATCCTGGATACTTAACCAGGTGTCCCTAGGGCAAGTTTGCATCCTCCCTATAAGACTGCAGCTGATGTGCTCTTGAAAGTATCACCTTCTGGCTGGAGGCCAACTAACACAAAACTAGCACAGTAAACAAAAATACAACCAAGGACCCCCACAGAGTCCACATCACTCCCCTGCTACCTTCACTGGAGCAGGTGCTGGTATCCATGGTTACAAGATCTGAAGATGGATCACATCACAGGACTCTTTGCAGAAACTCCCCAGTACCAACCTGGAGCCTGGTAGCTCCACTGGGTGGTGAGACCCAGAAGAGCAAAACTAATCACTACAGTTTGGCTCTCAGGAAGCCCCATTCCTAGGGTGGGGAGGAGAACATCACATCAAGAGAGCACCCCATGAGACAAAAACGTCTGAACAGCAGCCCTTGAGTTCCAGATCTTCTCTCTGACATAGTCTACCCAAATGAGAAGGAACCAGAAAAACAGTTCTAGTAATATGACAAAACAAGGTTCTTTAACACCTTCAAAAGACCATATAAGCTCACCAGCAATGGATCCAAACCAAAACAAAATTTCTAAATTGCCAGAAAAAGAATTCAGGAGGTCAATTATTAAGCTAATTCTGGAGTCACCAAAGAAAGGTGAAGTCCAACTTAAAGAAATCAAAAACATGATATAGGATACAAAAGGAAAATTCTTCAGTGAAATAGAGAGCATAAACAAAAAACAATTTCACAACTTCTGGAAATCAAGGACACACTTAGATAAATGCAAAGTGCACTGGAAAGCCTCAGCCATAGAATCGAAAAAGCAGAAGAAAACACCTCAGAGCTCAAAGACAAGGCTTTCAAATTAACCCAATCCATCAAAGACAAAGAAAAAAAAATTTTTTAAATAAATGAAGCCTGCAAGAAGTTTGGACTAAATGTCAAAACCTAAGAATAATTGGTGTTCCCAAGGAAAAGGAGAAATCTAAAACTTTGGAAAACATATTTGAGGGAATAATCGAGGAAAACTTCCCTGGCCTTGCTAGAGATCTAGACATCCGAATACAAGAAATTCAAAGAGCACCTGGGAAATTCATCACAAAAAGATCATCATTTAACACATAATCCTCAGGATATTTAAAGTCAAGATGAAGGAAAGAATATTAAAGCTGTGAGACAAAAGCATCAGATTACCCATAAAAGAAAACCTATCAGGAAGAGGGGAAGATGGCCAAGTAGAAACAGATCCCATCTGCAGCTCCCAGCGAGATCAAGGAAGAAGGCATGTGATTTCTGCACTTCCAACTAAGGTACCTGGTTCAACTCACTGGGACTGGTTAGTCAGTGGGTGCAGCTCATGGAGGGTGAGCTGAAGCAGGGTGGAGCATCACCTCACCTGGAAAGTGCAAGGGGTTAGGGAACTCTCTCCCCTAGCCAAGGGAAACCATGAGGGACTGTGCTGTGAGGGATGGTGCTATCTGGCCCAGATACTATGCTTTTCTCACAGTCTTCCCAACCCACAGACAAGGAGATTCCCTCGGGTGCCTACACCACCAGGGCCCTGGGTTTCAAGCACAAAACTGGGCAGTCATTTGGGCAGACATGAAACTAGCTGCAGGAGTTTTTTTTTTTTTCGTACCCCAGTGGCACTTGGAATGCCAAAGAGACAGAACCATTAACTTCCCTGGAAAGGGGGCTGAAGCCAGGGAGCCAAGTCGTCTTGCTCAGCAGATCCACCCCCATGAAGTCCAACAAGCTAAGATCCTCTGGCTTGAAATTCTCGCTGCCAGCACAGCAGTCTGAGGTCAACCTGGGATGCTCAAGCTTGGTGGGGGGAGGGGCGTCCACCATTACTGAGGTTTGAGTAGGTGGTTTTCCCCTCATAGTGTAAACTAAGACACTGGGAAGTTCGAACTGGGTGTGGAACCCACCACAGTGCAGCAAAGCTGCTGAAGCCAGATTGCCTCTCTAGATTCTTCCTCTCTGGGCAGGGCATCTCTGAAAGAAAGGCAGCAGCCCCAGTCAGGGGCTTATACATAAATAGCATTAACATTAACAAAAAAGACACCCATGCAAAAACCCCATCCAAAGGTCACCAACATCAAAGACCAAAGGTAGATAAATCCAGAGATGAGGAAAAACCAGTGCAAAAAGGCTGAAAATTCCAAATCCCAGAAACCCTCTTCTCCTCCAAAAAATCATAATTCCTTGCCAGGAAGGGAAGAAAACTGGACAGAGAATAAGTTTGACAAATTGACAGAAGTAGGCTTCAGAAGGTGGGTATAAGAAACTCCTCCAAGTAAGGAGCATGTTCTAACCCAATGCAAAGAAGCTAAGAACCTTGATAAAACATTTCAGGAACTGATAACTAGAATAACCTTAGAGAAGAACATAAATGACCTGATGGAGCTGAAAAACACAGCACGAGAAGTCTGTGAAGCATACACAAGTATCAACAGCCAAATCTGTCAAGCAAAAGAAAGGATATCAGAGATTGAAGATCAACTTAATGAAATAAAGTGTGAAGACAGGATTAGAGAAAAAAGAGTGAAAAGGAACAAACAAAGCCTCTAAGAAATATGGGACTATGTGAAAAGACCAAACCTATGTTTGATTGGTGTAACTGAATGGAACCAAGAATGGAACCATGTTGGAAAACATACTTCAGGATATTATCCAGGAGAACTTCCCCAACCTAGCAAGACAGGCCAACATTCAAATTCAGGAAATACAGAGAACACCACAAAGATACTCCTTGAGAAGAGCAACCCCAAGACACATAATCATCACATTCACCAAGGTTGAAATGAAGGAAAATATGTTAAGGGCAGCCAGAGAGAAAGGGCGGGTTACCCACAAAGAGAAGCCCATCAGAATAACAGTGGATTTCTCTGCAGAAACCCTACAAGCCAGAAGAGAGTGGGGGCCAATATTCAAACTTCTTAAAGAAAATAATTTTCAACCCCAGAATTTCACATCCAGCCAAACAGAGCTTCACAAGTGAAGTGGAAATAAAATCCTTTACAGACAAGCAAATGCTGAGGGATTTTGTCACCACCAGGCCTGCCTTACAAGAGCTCCTGAAGGAAGCACTAAATATGGAAAGGAAAAACTGATACCAGCCACTGCAAAAACATACTAAAATGTAAAGACCATTGACACTATGAAGAAACTGCATCAACTAATGGGCAAAATAACCAGGTAGCACCATAACAGGATCAAATTCACACATAACAATATTAACTTTAAACATAAATGGGCTAAACGCCCCAATTAAAAGACACAGACTGGCAAATTGGATAAAGAGTGAAGACCCATCAGTGTGCTGTATTCAGGAGACCCATCTCATGTGCAAAGACACACATAGGCTCCAAATAAAGGGATGGAGGAATATTCAACAAGAAAATGGAAAGCAAAAAAAAGCAGGGGTTGTAATTTTAGTCTCTGATAAAACGACTTTAAACCAACAAAGATCAAAAGAGACAAAGAAGGGCATTACATAATGGTAAAGGAATCAATGCAACAAGAAGAGCTAACTATCCTAAATATATATGCACCCAATACAGGAGCACCCAGATTCATAAAGCAAGTTCTCAGAAACCTACAAAGAGACTTAGACTCCCACACAATTATAGTAGGAAACTTTAAAACCTCACTGTCAATATTAGACAGATCAATGAGACAGAAAATTAACAAAGATATTCAGAACTTGAACTCAGCTCTGGACCAAGCAGACATAATAGACTTCTACAGAATTTCCCACCCCAAATCAACAGAATATACATGCTTCTCAACACCACATAGCACTTATTCTAAAATTGACCATATACTTGGAAGTGAAACACTCCTCAGCAAATGCAAAACAACAGAAATCATAATGAACAGTCTCTCAGGCCACAGCGCAATCAAATTAGAACTCAAGATTAAGAAACTCACTCAAAGCCTCACAACTACATGGAAACTGAACCTGCTCCTGAATGACTACTAGGTAAATAATGAAATTAAGTCAGAAATAAATAAGTTCTTTGAAACCAATAAGAACAAAGACATAACATACAAGAATCTCTGGGACACAGCTAAATCAGTGTTTAGAGGGAAATTTATAGCACTAAATGCCAACAGGAGAAAGCGGGAAAGATCTAAAATTGACACACTAACATCACAATTAAAAGAACTAGAGAAGCAAGAGCAAACAAATTCAAAAGCTAGCAGTAGACAAGAAATGACTAAGATCAGAGCAGAACTGAAGAAGATAAAGACATGAAAAATCCTTCAAAAAATTAATGAATCCAGGAGCTGGTTTTTTGAAAAGATTAACAAAATACATAGACCTCTAGCCAGACTAATAAAGAAGAAAAGAGAGAAGAATCAAATAGACACAATAAAAAATGATAAAGGGAATACCACCACAGATCCCACAGAGATACAAATTACCATCAGAGAATACTATAAACACCTCTATGCAAATAAACTAGAAAATCTAGAAGTGGATAAATTCCTGGACACATACACCCTCCCAAGACTAAATCAGGAATACATCGAATCCCTGAATAGACCAATAATGAGTTCTTCCTTGTCTGAAACTGAGGCAGTAATTAATAGCCTACCAACCAAAAAAGGCCCAGGACCAGAAGGATTCACACCTGAATTCTACCAGAAGTACAAAGAGGAGCTGGTACCATTCCTTCTGAAACTATTCCAAATAATAGAATAAGAGGGGCTTCTCCCTTACCCATTTTATGAGGCCAGCATCATCCTGACACTAAAACCGGGCACAGACACAACAAAAAAAGAAAATTTCCAGCTAATATCCCTGCCAAACATCAATGTGAAAATCCCCAATAAAATACTGGCAAGCTGAATCCAGCATCACATCAAAAAGCTTGTCCACCATGATCAAGTCGGCCTCATCCCTGGGATGCAAGGCTGGTTCAACATATGCAAATCAATAAACGTAATCCATCACATGAACAGAACAAATGACAAAAACCACATGATTGTCTCAACAGATGCAGAAAAGGCCTTCGATAAAATTCAACACTGCTTCATGCTAAAAACACTCAATAAATTAGGTATTGGTGGAACATATATCAAAATAATAAGAACTATTTATAACAAATCCATAGCCAATATCATACTGAATGGGCAAAAGCTGGAAGCATTCCCTTTGAAAACTGGCACAAGACCGGGATGCCCTCTCTCACCACTCCTATTTAACATAGTATTGGAAGTTCTGGCCAGGGCAATCAGGCAAGAGAAAGCAATAAAGGGTATTCAAATAGGAAGAGAGGAAGTCAAATTGTATCTGTTTGCAGATGACATGATTGTATATTTAGAAAACCCCATCGTCTCAGCCCAAAAACTCCTTAAGTTGATAAGCAACTTCAGCAAAGTCTCAGGATACAAAATCAATGTGCGAAAATCACAAGCATTCCTATACACCAATAGTAGACAAACAGAGAGCCAAATCATGAGTGAACTCCCATTCACAATTGCAACAAAGAGAATAAAATACCTAGGAATACAACTTACAAGGGATGTGAAGGGCGTCTTCAAGGAGAACTACAAACCACTGCTCAAAAAAATAAAAGAAGACACAAACAAACGAAAAAACATTCTATACTAATGGAAATTGAAGGAATCAATATCGTGAAAATAGCCATAATGGCCAAAGTAATTTATAGATTCAGTGCTATTCCTGTCAAGCTACCATTGACTTTCCTCACAGAATTAGAAAAAAACTACTTTAAATTTTATATGGAACCAAACAAGAGCCTGTATGCCCAGGACAATCCTAAGCAAAAAGAACAAACCTGGAGGCATCACACTACCTGACTTCAAACTATACTACAAGACCACAGTAATCAAAACACCATGGTACTGGTAACAAAACAGATACATAGACCAATGGAACAGACCAGAGGCCTCAGAAATAACACCACACATCTACAACCATCTGACCTTTGACAAACCTGACAAAAAGAAGCAATGAGGAAAGGATTCCCTATTTAATAAATGGTGTTGGGAAAACTGGCTAGCCATATGCAGAAAACTGAAACTGGACCCCTTCTTTTACCTTATACAAAAAATAACTCAAGGTAGATTAAAGATGTAAACATAAGACCTAAAACCATAAAAACTCCAGAAGAAAACCTAGGCAGTGTCATTCAGGATATAGGCATGGGCAAAGACTTCATGACTAAAACACCAAAAGCAATAGGAACAGAAGCCAAAATTGACAAATGGGATCTAATTAAACTAAAGAGCTTTGGCACAGCAAAAGAAACTATCATCAGAGTGAACAGACAACCTACAGAATGGGAGAAAAATTTTACAATCTATCTGACAAAGGGCTAATATCCAGAATCTACAAAGAACTTAAACAAATTGACAAGAAAAAAACAACCCCATCAAAAAGTGGGCAAAGGATATGAACAGACACTTCTCAAAAGAAGACATTTATGTGGCCAACAAACATATGAAAAAAAGTTCATTATCACTGGTCATTAGAGAAATGCAAATCAAAATCACAATGAGATACCATCTCACACCGGTTAGAATGGCAATCATTAAAAAGTCAGGAAACAACAGATGCTGGAGAGGATGTGGAGAAATAAGAATGCTTTTACACTGTTGGTGGGAGTGTAAATTAGTTCAACCATTGTGGAAGACAGTGTGGTGATTCCTCAAGGATCTAGAACCAGAAATACCATTTGACCCAGCAATCCCATTACTGGGTATATACCCAAAGGATTATAAATCATTCTACTGTAAAGACACATGCACACATATGTTTACTGCAGCTCTATTCACAATAGCAAAGACTTGGAACCAACACAAATGCTCATCAATGGTAGACCGGTTAAAAAAAAAATGTGGCATATATATGGTGTGGAATACTATGCAGCCATAAAAAAAATGAGTTCATGTCCTTTGCAGGGACATGGATGAAGCTGGAAACCATCATTCTCAGGAAACTAACACATGAACAGAAAACCAAACACTGCATGTTCTCAGTCATAAGTGGGAGTTGAACAATGAGAACACATGGAGACAGGGAGGGGAACATCACACACCGGGGCCTGTTGGGGAGGTATGGCATTAGGAGAAATACCTAATGTAGATGATGGGTTGATGGGTGCAGAAACCACCATGGCACATGTATACCTATGTAACAAACCTGCATATTCTGCACATGTATACCAGAACTTAAAGTATAATTAAAAAACAAAAAGAAAACCTATCAGATTAACAGCAGATTTCTCAGCAGAAACCCTACAAACTAGAAGGGATTGGAGTTCTATTTTTAGTCTCCTTAAACAAGATGATTATCAGCCAAGAATTTTGTATCCAGTGAAACTAAGCTTCATAAATGAAAGAAAGATATATTCTTTGCCAGACAAATGCTGAGAAAATTTGCCACTACCAAGCCAGCACTACAAGAACTACTAAAAGGACCTCTAAATCTTGAAACAAATCCTCAAAATACACCAAAACAGCATCTCCTTAAAGCATAAATCTCACCTGTATAACAATTACACAATGAAAAAATCAAGGTATTCAGACAACAAACAGCACAATGAATAGAATAGTACCTCACATCTCAATACTAACATTGAATGTAAATGGCCTAAATGCTCCCCTTGAAAGATACAGAATAGCAGAATCAATAAGAATTCACCAACCAAGTTCTTGCTGTCTTCAGGAAACTCGCCTAACAAATGACAATTCACATAAACTTAAGGTAAAGAGATGGAAAAAGATATTCCATGCAAATGGACACCAAAAGCGAGCAGGAGTATTCTTATATCAGACAAAACACACATCAGACAAAGCAACAGCAGTTTAAAAAGACAAAGAGGAACATTATATAATGATAAAAAGACTAGTCCAAAAGGAAAATATCACAATTCTAAATATACATGCATCTAACACAGGAGCTCCCAAATTTATAAAACAATTTCTACCAGACCTAAGAAATGAGATAGACAGCAACACAATAATAGTGGGGGACTTTAAAACTCCACTGACAGCACTGAACAGGTAATCAAGACAGAAAGTCAATAAAGAAAAAATGGACTTAAATGATACCCTACAACAAATGGAGATATTTACAGAACGTTCTACCCAACAACTACAGAATATACATTTTATTAATCAGCATATGGAACATTCTTCAAGGTAGATGATATGATAGGCCACAAAACAAGTCCCAGTAAATTTAAGAAAATCAAAATTACATCAAGTACTCTCGCAGACTACAGTGGAATAAAATTGGAAACCAACTCCAAAAGGAGCCCTCAAGACAATGCAAATACATGGAAATTAAAAAACATGTTCTTGAATGATTGTTGGGTCAAAAATGAAATCAAAATGGAAATTTAAAAATTCTTTGAACTGAACGATAATAGTGACACAACCTATCAAAACCTCTAGGATATGGCAAAAGCAATGCTAATAGGAAAGTTCATAGCATTAAATGCCTACATCAAAAAGTCTGGAAGAGCACAAATACACAATCTAAAGTCACATCTCACAGAAATGGAGAAACAAGAACAACCCAAACCCGAAAGAAGAAAAGAAATAACAAAGCTCAGAGCAGATCTAAATGAAATTGAGACAAAAAAAAATACAAAAGATAAATGGAACAAGAAGCTGGTTCTTTGAAAAGATTTTTAAAAATTGATAGACCATTAGCCAGATTAGCCAAGAAAAGAATAGAGAAGATCCAAATAAGCTCAAGTAGAAATGAAACAATAGATATTACAACTGATACCACAGAAATACAAAAGATTATTCAAGGCTACTATGAACACCTTTATGCACATAAACTAGAAAACCTAGAGGAGATGGATAAATTCCTGGAAATATACAACCATCCTAGATTAAACCAGGAAGATGTAGAATCTCTGAACAGATCAATAACAAGCAGCAAGACTGAAACAGTAATTTTTAAAAATGCCAAGAAAAAAAAAGTCCAGGACCAGATATATTCACAGCCTAATTCTATCAGACATTCAAAGAAGAATTGGTACCAATCCTATTGAGATTATTCCAAAAGATAGAGAAAGAAGGAATCCTCCCTAAATTATTCTATGAAGCCAGTATCACCCTAATACCAAAACTGGGGAAGGGCATAATAAAAAAAGATACCTACAGACCAATATCCCTGTTGAACATAGATGCAAAAATCCTCAACAAAATATCAGCAAACTGAATCCAACAGCATATAAAAAACATAATCTCCCATGATCAAGTTGGTTTCATACCAGGGATCCAGGAATGGTTAACATATGTAAATAAATGTGATGCACCACATAAACAGAATTTCAAACAAAAATCACATGATCATCTCAATAGACACAGAAAAATCATTTGACAAAATCCAGCATCCCTTTATGATTAAAACCTTCAGCAAAATTGGCATAGAAAGACCACACCTTAAGATAATAAAAGCCATCTATGACAAAACCACAGCCAGCCTTATACAGAATGGGGAAAAGTTGAAAGCATTCCTCCTGAGAACTGGAACAAGATGAGGATGAACCCCTTTCACCACTTGTATTAAACATAGTACTGGAAGTCATAGCCAGAGCAATCAGACAAGAGAAATAAATTGATAAAGAGGAAGTCAAACTGTCACTTTTGGCAGATGATATGATCATATACCTAGAAAACCCTAAAGACTTATCCTAAAAGCTCCTAGAACTGATACATGAATTCAGCAAAGTTTCAGGATACAAAATTAATGCAAACAAATCAGTATCTCTGCTGTACACCGACAGTCACCATGCTGAAAATCGAACCAGGAATTTGACGCCTTTCACAATAGCTGCATAAAAAAATGAAATACTTAGGAATATACCTAACAAAGATCGTGAAGGACCTCTACAAGGAAAACTACAAAACACTGCTGAAAGAAGTCTGCAACAAATGGAAACACATCCCATGTTCATGGACGGATAGAATCAATATTGTGAAAATGACCATACTCCCCAAAGCAATCTACAAATTCAATGCAATTCCCATTAAAATACCACAATCATTCTTCACAGAACTAGAAAAAACAATCTTAAAATTAATATGGGGCCAGGCACGTGGCTTACACCTGTAATCCCAGCACTTTGGGAGGCCAAGGCAGGTGGTCAGGAGTTCGAGACCAGCCTGGCCAACAGAGTGAAACTCCGTCTCTACTAAAAATACAAAAGAAATAGCCAGGCATGGTGGTGGATGCCTTTAATCCCAGCTACTCAGGAGGCTGATGCAGGAGAATTGCTTGAACCTGGGAGGTGGAGGTTACAGTAAGCCAAGATATGCCATTGCACTCCAGCCTGGGTGACAGTGCAAGACTCCATCTCAAACACACACACACACTCACATACACACAATTAATATGGAACCACAAAAGAGCCCACATAACCAAAGCAAGACTAATCAAAATGAACAAATCTGGAGGCATCACATTACCTGACTTCAAACTATACCATAAGGCCACAGTCACCAAAACAGCATAGTATTGGTATAAAAATAGGCACATAGACCAATGGTACAGAATAGAGAAATAAAGCCAAATAGTTACAACCAACTGATGTTTGACAAAGCAAACAAAAATATAAAGTTGGGAAAGGACACCCTATTCAACAAATGGGGCTGGGATAATTGGCTAGCCACATGTAGAAGAATGAAACCATATCCTCATCTCTCACCTTATACAAAAATCAACTCAAGATGGATCAAAGACTTACATCTAAGACCTGAAACTACAAATATTCTAGAAGATAACATCTGAAAAATCCTTTTAGTTATTGGCTTAGGCAAAGACTTCATGACCAAAAACCCAAAAGCAAATGCAACAAAAACAAAGATAAATAGATGGGACTTAATTAAACTAAAAACCTTCTGCACAGCAAAATAAATAATCAGCAGAGTTAGCAGACAACCCACAGAGTAGGAGAAAGTCTTCACAATCTATACATCTGGCAAAGGACTAATATCCAGAATCTACAAAAGACTCAAACAAATAAGCAAGTAAAAAACAAACAATCCCATCAAAAAGTGGGCTGAGGACATGAATAAACCATTAACCATTCTCAAAAGAAGATATACAAATATCCAAAAAGCATGTGGAAAAATGCTCAACATGACTAATTATCAGGGAAATGCAAATCAAACCACAATGCAATTCCACCTCACTCCTGCAAGAATGGCCATAATGAAAAAAATAAAAATAATAATAGATGTTGGTGTGGATGCAATGAAAAGGGAACACTTTTACACTGTTGGTGGGAATGTAAACTAGTACAATCACTATGAAAAACATTGTGAATGTTCCTTAAAGAACTAAAAGTGGATCTACCATTTGATCCAGCAATCCTACTACTAGGTATCTACCCAGAGGAAAAGAAGTCATTAAACAAAAAAATACTTGCACATACATGTTTATAGCAGCACAATTTGCAATTGCAAAAATATGGAACCAGCCCAAATGCCCATCAATTGAGTGGATAAAATGTGATATATATGTACCATGGAATACTACTCAGCCATAAAAAGGAATGAAATGATGGCATTCACAGCAATCTGGATGGACTGGAGACTATTATTCTAAGTGAAGTAAATCAGGAATGGAAAACCAAACATTGTATGTTCTCACTCATATGTGGGAACTAAACTATGAGGACACAAAAGCATACGAATGATATACTGGGGGAAAGGATGAGGGGTGGCAAGGGCTAAAAGGCTACACACTGGATACAGTGTATACTGCTCGGGTGATGGGTGTACCAAAATCTCAGAAATCACCACTAAAGAACTTATTCATGCAACCAAGCACCACCTGTTCCCCAAAAACCTATTGAAATAAAAATATATAAAACAATTTTAAAATATATAGAATGATCCAAAATAGTGAATACCCCCCATAATTGTCTTTTATCAAATTAAAGACCCATCCTTCTCTTTCTAGTTCAAAGAGTTTTATTATAAAAGAAACAGATACTGACATTCACCAAATGCCCTTTCAGCATCTATTTTGTCTTTCCTTGGACCTCTGTTAAGATACTTATAATTGTTTCTACACTTCAAGATTCTCAGAAGTGATTCTTTTTAGCATTTCTTGTAAGGCCTTGTAGAATACTTTTACGCAGGTGTTCGATAAGTATCTCAAAACTATTGAAAGACAATCCAGCTGGGATATGGCCTCCTGGGGACCTCCTGACTACCAGAGGCCTCCAACAGTCCAAAAGCTTTATATGATAGGTCAATGTGTTAGCTTTCAAAAGGTTAATGTCATTCCAGCCTGTGGTAACAAAAGCATCATGAACTGCTTCTGACTCCAGTCTGTTCTTTCAGCCCAGTTTCCAACCAAGATAAGCTTACAGTTTCCTGTGCACATCTAGCATTTTCCACCACTGTCCCATGGCTCTGGCTCTTTCCTCCCTCTCAAATATTCCTACCCATAGCACTACATGTTCTGGTTACTTATGAACTCATCTCCCCCTTAAGCTCATTTATGATAGAATATCTGTACCTGATTTGCATTTGTGTCCTGCTTAGTACAATGTTTATGTTTGACAACAATATTTGCTGAAAATTATTTTACTCAGAAACATTTTGATGTACCACCTTTCTAGCCAAAAATTTCTCAGGTCACTGGCTGGGTCTAAGCAAGACTTTCAATACGTGAGGGATAAGAAGACTGCATTTATTTTCAGTTGGATGTCTTCTTATTGTTCTGTACTCTGCTCTCCTTAGTCCCATTGGTAAATACTTATAAATGGTGCCTTCTGTTGGATCACAGTTTGAATGGGGTTACTGTAAATTTTATCCATCAAAAATATTTCTGGGGCTCAAATCCGAGTTTGCTGGTAGACATTTCAAGTGAAGACACTCAGCTTTTGCTAAATCAACACTGAGCCAGGATTGCTTCAGGTTTTGGAAACAATAAATTATCAAGTTAGAGCTGGGAGGAACATGCACATAATTGGCAAGACTGATGGAAGTTGCTTAAATTGCTGAGCAACATCTGCAAATGGCAACCATTCCACATGTCTGCCACTCAGGCTCCAATCTAGAGCTATTTAGAAAATAGTATTTCCCTAGCTTAGGACCTTGTGCCTTGTCCCTGAGGGTAAAAGTTGAGTGAATCTGAATCCTCCCAGGAAATATAAGCCTAAAATTTACTTCACAGTTGTCCAATGTACACCTGCTACTTCAAATCACTGCCATGAGTAAAGGAGAGAGTGCCCTGCGGCAAACCAATGAGGGTAGAAGTCAAAATGTGAGGCTAACAAAAGCCAAAATTGACAAATGGGATCTAATTAAACTAAAGAGCTTCTGCACAGCAAAAGAAACTACCATCAGAGTGCATGGGGAAACTACAGAATGGGAAAAAATTTTTGCAATCTACTCATCTGACAAAGGGCTAATATCCAGAATCTACAAAGAACTCAAACAAATTTACAAGAAAAAAACAAACCATCCCATCAAAAAGTGGGCAAAGGATATGAACAGACACTTCTCAAAAGAAGACATTTATGCAGCCAACAGACACATGAAGAAATGCTCATCATCACTGGCCATCAGAGAAATGCAAATCAAAACCACAATGAGATACCATCTCACACCAGTTAGAATGGAGATCATTAAAAAGTCAGGAAATAACAGGTGCTGGAGAGGATATGGAAAAATAGGAACACTTTTACACTGCTGGTGGGACTGTAAACTAGTTCAACCATTGTGGAAGAGAGTGGGGCAATTCCTCAAGGATCTAGAACTAGAAATACCATTTGACCCAGCCATCCCATTACTGGGTATATACCCAAAGGATTATAAATCATGCTGCTATAAAGACACATGCACATGTATGTTTATTGCGGCACTATTCACAATAGCAAGGACTTGGAACCAACCCATATGTCCATCAATGATAGACTGGATTAAGAAAATATGGCATAAATACACCATGGAATACTATGCAGCCATAAAAAAGGATGAGTTCATGTCCTTTGTAGGGACATGGATGAAGCTGGAAACCATCATTCTCAGCAAAGTATTGCAAGGACAAAAAACCAAACACTGCATGTTCTCACTCATAGGTGGGAATTAAACAATGAGAACACTTGGACACAGGAAGGGGAACATCACACACCAGGGCCTGTTGTGGGGTGGGAGGAGGGGGGAGGGATAGCATTAGGAGATATACCTAATGTAAAAGTCGAGTTGGTGCAGGACACCAACATGGCACATGTATACATATGTAACAAACCTGCACGTTGTGCACATGTACCCTAGAACTTAAAGTATAATAAAAAAAATTTTTTTTTAAAGTGATGCTAATTAATAAATGTGTTTATGCTTCTTTCTTGTTCTGGGGATCAATTCAAATTTGCTTGCCTGATAGAGACAAAGATATGTGGGAAATTATACAATCATTTGATATATTCAGAAATGCCCACTTGAACACCTCAGATAGTGAATTAAGATCATAATTGTCCCAACAGTTTTTTAAATGGGCCATTGTTTGAGACCTATATTAGTACAACCCCCAACTCATAGTATAATTGTTCTATCACTTGCTCTTTTTACCAACATTTAAGGCCATTTGTTCTCTCCAAGACTTTTTCAGAGTCACTCAAATTTGTACAGCCAATAGACTCATGGAAGTCAAAGCTGCTCTTAGGGAGACTCTTTCTACAGATGAGAACCCAGACAGGCATCCAGCCAGACCAGGTGACTTAACTATGTTTACAGACCTGGTTGGTGCCCAATGCAGCTCCAGAACTCTGGCGTCTCCATTCTAAGGGTAGCATTCTTTGCAAAGGACATCAAAACTGTCATTTTAGTTTGCAATGACTCCATCAGTTACTATCAACATCTGATCAATCAAACTGGAACCAGTGTTTTTTGCCACTGATCCCCTAATAGCCCAACATGGATTCTTTGGAGATTCATCTGTGTGATTTTGCCAATTACCCATGAGCCACATTTGCTGGCAAAGACAATAAGCCATTCATTGGGGGAAATTAAGCTAATGTCTCATTTTATATTCACAGCTATCCCTGAGACTACATGCGGTATTGTTTCTACACTATTAATTGATCTAACCTTCTGAAAACGTACAACAGATTAAAGATCTCCCCACTGAGTGTCTATCAAGACAAAATTTGCTTAACATTCTAAAACCCCAATTCATTTGAGGTCCAGGAAGAAAAGATGTGCAGGCTTTAAAGAAAATTGTTCCCTGTCTTAGAACATAAAATGAAGAACTTTGATTTATATGAAATATTTTCCAGACTGGGTAGAGGTTGGCCCTATAATAAAACATGATCCTAAATGTTGGGATGCTATTCCTATTGGAGTTGTATTTTGAGTTGATTATCAGCACGGGTTGGCCCACCTTGAAAAAAATAGTCATTCTCGGAGTAAATCACCCAAGGAAGGAAGCTGGAGAGAGTCTCCATCCACTGGCTCTTGCTTTCTTGCTTTCTCTTTCTTGTCTTTGAGTAGTGGAGATGACCACGTACATGGGATTCAGTTATAGGGACTAAGATGCATATAACTAAATGCCTGTAACTAAGATGCCTGTAATATCTTTGTATTTTGGGAATACAAAATGCTCTTTGAGAATATCATGAAAGCTATGAACTCTATTCCCAAAAAATAAATAGGCACACAGGCATTCAATTACAATCTCAGGGGACCCATGGACCTTGGTAACATTCATCCATGGACTTCCCAACCTCTATCCAGGGTCCAATATAGCAGCAAGCCAGGGCCTAAGAAGAGTGCACCTTCTGTCAAACATCCCAAGCCAAGAATTAAAAATGTAAAAAAAAATTTAAAACTACTGTACCTTACGGTCAGATTTTCTAATTTATGGTTCTTTTTGGTGTGTACGTCCATTTTGCAACCCAGAAGCCTTTAGGAAAATCAGTCTTTTCTCAATTACACTATTAAGAGAAAGGGCTATATGCCCATTTGAGCCAGAACATAGGTAAGAAAGCTCCAAGAAGGTTAGTTTTGGGCGAACAAGATCTGGGCCATATGATCCAGCTACCCCACACAGGAAGGAGTCTCCTTAGATAATCTGTATTTTGTTTTTCTGTTTAGGAAGGGAGACAATTTCACAGTTGACTATACAATCTCATAATATTGGTGAGGATATTTGGCAGTACCATCCCCATCATCAGGGGCTGTAAGACTACCCTTGTAATTTTGTTTACTTTCCTGAATGACCTTCCTTTCATGCAAGGAGATCTACCTCTTCTTCTGAATCTTGTTGTTTCAGTCTCACTCACACAGAGTGAACACAAGCTGCTGTCATTGAAAGTTGCCCGAGAAGTTCCACTTTTCAACTTGCAGCAGCTTCTGGGTAGCAGCCACTTGAGTTAGTCAACGTTATCTCTTGGATCTGAGGAGTGGAGCTGAGTCATCTATAAGGCACCTTCTTAAGGAGGAGTATCTCCCTGCAGCTGTCCTCAGGGTAGGCTGAATTTCATAAATGCAGCCATTTCATTCTGGGGTCCCAGAATGAAAGAACACATGTGGTGACTATTCTACGGAACTTCCCACCAGAAAGGAATAGGAAGTGGGTTAGACTTAGAAGTGATTGGCACCTGAAAGGCCTATCCTCGGGTTTCAGGGCAGGGCTTAAATATCTGGCAGGGATCCTGAAAGAGCAGAGTGGGTTTCCAGGTCTAAGAGTGTGCAGGGGAACACATCAGGTCACCACAGCAGGAAATTCTTGACAGGAAACATGGCAGAACCTGCCATAATAACTTATATACACAGGTTCTGGGCTTCAAACAAGAAAGGCAGTGCCTTAACCAGAATCGGTCAGACAGACAGCAAGGGAAATGTGAGAATGAGCCCAGGAAGGTAAGAGGAGCTGGTGAAACCCTTGTGAGTGCAGAGGAGGAGAGAGGCAAGGAAATGGTAGTCTTACCAAACCAAGTAAAAAGTAGTTGAGTCTCAAAGCTACACTATCTCATATATAACATCCTACTTAGCAAACACTTCTGTTCCCAAAACAGTTCAAGGCCACATGATAAACACCAGCCCCACTTGATATATGGACTGACATCAGCTATTAATCAGAAAAGATCAGAAAGCAATAAAGTGCTCAATCTGGAGATTTATTTTGAGCACGGATGTCTCTGAGGTTGTTAGGGTCAGCAAACGTCAAGAGCATTCACTGAGTCCACACCCCAAGCAAACCCAACATTTTATTTTGAGTTTTGAGACAATTTCTAATAAATGAAGTCTACACTTGACTCATCTTCTGATGTAGAGTAAATATGTGTAGGGTCCCAGTTGTTAAGGGCTCTGCAAGGCCTCATAAGACATTGACGCTTAGAAATAAGTAATACTCTTGCCTTTGTTTCTGGCACAAATGGATACATTGAATGATATTTAACACACATCACACCGCATTGGCTTCTGCTCAGCAGTCACTCCGCATGTTATTTAACTTCAGGATGGCTCTGGGGGTAGCCAGCAAGAACAGATAAGCTAGACAAGTTGATCCTGAAAACACGTCCCACTATGGGCATTCCTCTTCTGATGAAGTTTGGAAATCCTGGCTGTAGGTTGTTTTCATTGACTATCCTCCAAGCAAGATCCTTGAAGGGATATTCAGTCTGCACTCACACAAGACTCCTCTGAGCCTTAACAGCAATTGTCAAGTTCTAAAGGAAACCAAAGCTGTTTGCATCTTCAGCAAACTTGTACTCTCTACATCGACCTGATTCTTAGCAGCAGTTCATTTCTAAAAGGCTGCAGTTATAATTGGATTCATGATAAATGTTCTTTTTCTCTTACTCTTGTTTGCAAAAGATGTGCTTAGTATTATAAAAAACATTCAACTGTGCTCCCTAACCTGTGACTGAAGGTGGGAATTTAATATGAGAACCACTTACGTCTCAGTTCCTTTGAAGATTCCTTGGCACATGAAGGTTTAGTGAGTGGGTGGCTGCGGTTTTTATGTATTTTGAATTGAATTTCACCTCATTCTGAGAGCATCAATGGCAACCTATGCATTTATAAGGAAAAGTAAATGAAACTAAATAGGTGAGACAAAGAGAGTTAAGATAGGGAATGTCAGTTTGAGAGTGAGATTTGGGGGGTTTTGAACTTTATATTAACCATTTTACTTTATTTTTTTTTTCTAATCTTCCTCCATGTAGAAACTTTTTAAGGTGTGGGAAAGCAGGAGGCGGTGTAGGGGAGGGAAACACACAGAAAAATAAGTCTCTTATAATTCTACCACCCAAAACCAATACAGTTCATTTTGGCCTATTTCTTCTCTGCTATTATGCTATACATTTTGAGCACAGTTGACATAAAACCATATGTAGCATTGCCCATCCTGTGAACCTTTACATAATAAACAATTTTCTATATCATTAGAAGTATAACATAAACACGATCCTTAGAGGTCATAAAACATGTCACTGTATGAATGTTCCATGATTTACTTACCAATTACCTTAATGACAGACATTTAAATTTTTAATTTCCTACTTTTATAAATACCTCTAAAGCAGCCATCTTTTAATATCTGGCCATAAACCTGGGCTGTGCTAAAGACTGCGTGTTTAGGGAAGTTTCTTAGGAGGAAATGTACAGGGTCAAAGGAAAAGGATGCTTTTAAGGCCCTTGACACGTGTTGTGAAACTGATGAGCTACTTCGTTTGGAAATAGGCAGATTAAGCAAGTGGCTTCACAACCTGGAATCTCACAGGCCTGCTCAGCTGTCTGCTATCCAAGTAGGAGGGCAGAACTGTACCACCCGTCCATGAGGGCAAATCAGTTGGACATAGAAATTATTCAGTAAGCAGAAGTTATAATTATTATTTCTCATATTTTCCAAGATTTATACAGAAATTTTATAATCAGAGAAAAGGTAGTGGGAAGAGGGGTATAAAGAAGGGATGATTATGGCCAGGTTTGGTGGCTCATGCCTGTAATTCCAGCATTTTGGGAGGCAGAGGCAGGAGGATTGCTTGACCCCAGGGTTTCAAGAGCAATATGGCAACAGAGAGAGACTCCTCTCTGAAAAAAAAAAAAAAATGCAGCTGAAAGTTCAGGACCCAGAATGAAATAACGGCTGTGGTGACCATGCTGTGGACCCCCCCACCAGTAAGGAATAAGGAGGTGGGTTAGACTTAGAAGGAAATTAGGCTGTCCAGCCACAGTGGTTCACACCTGTAATAGCCCCAACACTTTGGGAGGCCAAGGCGGGCAGATAACTTGAGGCCAGGAGTTTGAGCCAGGCCAACATGGTGAAACCTCGTCTCTATCAAAAATACAAAAATTAGCCAGGCGTGGTGACACATGCCTGTAGTCCCAGCTACTCCAGAGGCTAAGGCAGGAGAATCACTTGAACCCAGGAAGCGGAGCTTGCAGTGAGCCGAGATCATGCCACTACATTCCAGACTGGGTGACAGAGCAAGACTCCATCTCAAAAAAACAAAAACAAAAAAAACAACAACAAAAAGAAGGGGGTTAGGCTTAGAAAGAAAAAAGAAAGACAAATTAGCTAGGAGTGGTGGGGTATGCCTATAGTCCCATCAACTTGGAAAAGCTAAGGTGGGAGGATTGCTTGAACACAAGAGTTTGAGCTGCTGTGAATCATGATTGAGCCATTATACTCACCTCTGTTTAGCGCAGTTTATAAACTTTACAAAGCCCTTTTTAAGCATTCCCTTACCTGATTCTCCCCACAACTGTGTATGCTCTGCAGCTCAGATATCATTATCATCCCCATTTTACCAGTGAGAAGATTGAGATTTTCCAGAACTTAAATATTTTTACTGAGGGAATGGACAAGAAAGCCTGTGAACCACCGGATCCTAAGAGAGTTGCCAATGTTTGCTCCCCGATTTTTAACTTAGTATTTTCTCTTGCTCTCATTCATCTGAAATGTATATGCTGCTGTGGAAAGACAGCATGGGTAGCCATCAATGTGGTACAAAGCTGGAGAGAAAAAGAACAAGTGTATCTCTGCTTAATGTCCCACTTGAACGTTGTCTGGTGAGGGGCCAGCTGTGTTCTTGTGAGTCTTTTCTCTGAGCCTGAATAGAACGTGCGTGGGCTGCTTTTGTAACAGTTACTCTCTCCACCCGTGGAGGGAGATGCATTGTCAGCATTGGCATTAGGGCAGTGGTTGCTAGTGGTTACATTTAGGATAGCCCAGGGAAGGAGCAGTGGCCTATCATTGTTCATCATTTATGGGACCCCTGGACTGTTGAGGAAAAGTGTCTCAGGTATCTTTCTCTGATGGGAAATACCGTAATACCTAAAATGTGTATAGTCCATTCAGCTTCGTCAGAGATAAGACAACTTCTTATAGTTTGATCTTCACAGCAACCTGGGGAGGTTGACATCATTATTATTCTCATCTAAAGAGAGGAAATTGAGGCATGGTGTGGCAGAAACTGGCCAGACACCCACCACTCTTGTGTCCTCTACCTGGGTACTCAAAAAGACTACATTTCCCAGACTCCCTTGCAGTTAGGAGGGGGCCATATGTTTGTGTCTGCCACACTGGATTGTGGGCAGAAGTGATGTAGTTCATATGAGGCCAACCCATAGAATTTCCCATGTGATTTTTCCATGCCCTCTTTTTCCACTCTTAGGCCAGCCAAATGAAGAGAATACAATAAAAGATTCCAAGGAAGTTCTCAAAGATAGAAGAGCCACCACATAGAAGGAAACTGGATCTCTAAGTTATGATAGGAAAGAGAGCTGCCTGACTCTCATTGGAATGAGAGTGAGAAATAAATTTGTATGTTGTGAAGTTGGGAGATATGAAGATTTGTTTGCTCTCGCAGTGTTGCCTAGACTAGCTAAACTAACACATAGTGATTGGCTCAAGATCACCCATGAATGACACACAGTTTATACCACCCTCCTGTAACTCCTGCTGTAAGCCCTTAAATGGGATCAGGACATTCTGTCTCCAATTCCTTTGCAGTTCATCTGTGCTCCATAGTGGAGTGGCCTGAAGGCTGGAGGCTGGAATCATCTCAAGTTCATCCCTCACATTTCCCAAAGTTGATGCTGACTGTTGGCTTGGACTTCAGCTAGGGCTGTTGGCTAGAAAACCTAAACATGACTTCTCCATGTGGTCTCTCTACATTCTCACAGCATGTTAGCTGGGTTCTTGAGTGAGAATGTCAAGAGGACCAGGTGGTAGTTGTATTACTTTTCATGATTTAGCCTCAAAAGTCACATAGTATCACTTTCAACATAGTCTAAAGCCCACCCAGATTTGAAAGAAAGAGCCATAAATCTCACCTCTCAATGGGAGAGGTGGCGGGGGCTTGGGAAATGGTAGATCTCAGGGTAAAAATACACTCTTCCGTACATGGCTAACCAAGACACACAGTAATAAGAAAAAGCCTGGTACAAACAGTTTGGTCACATTTCCCCTGCTTTTACAAAGAAAAAATATGTAGGTGTGTGTGTGTGTGTGTGTGTGTGTGTGTGTGTGTGTGTGTGTACCTAGAAATTTTCTGGAAATATTGATAAGACACTGTTAACAAAAATTTCCTCCAAAGAATGAGACTGGAAGTCCAAAATAGAAGAAAAGCTCACTTTTCATTGCATACCTTTTTACTGTTTGAACTGTTTTCTATATGCTTGTGCTATTTTCATAATACTAAATAGAATTTTAAAGTGATGAATAGGGATATTCTGAAATGATTATACACATTTTCCCTTTTTCTCTGTTGAAATCATTAAATTTTTGGAAGCCAACCAAATTATGCCAACAAGAAAAAAGATATTTTTTTATTTTCATTTGAGATGCCAATTTCCATTTTGTACCGACTAGATGACAATTTGGCAACAACTAGAATCAGATTTGCATATGTAAGAAATTCTTTATTTTTCCGTATCATTGGTTACCCATCCCAGCTGCACATCCAAATCACCCAGTGAACTTTAAAAAAAAAAAAAAGCAAGATTCCTAGGGCCCTCTTCTGACCTACTAAATCACAAACTCTGAGGTAGACAACCAGGAATCTGTAACTTAAAGCTCTCCCATGTGACTGATACAATCAACTCAGCCCTGGGTTTTTGAACTTGACTTTGGAAAGAAAACAACTGGTGGGGCCAGGTGTAGTGGCTCATGCCTGTAATCCCAGCACTTAGGACAAGGCCAGCAGATGACTTGAGGTCAGGAGTTCAAGACCAGCCTGGCCCACATGGTGAAACCCTGTCTCTACTAAAAGTACAAAAATTAGCAAGGCATGGTGGCTCATGCATATAATACCACCTACTCAGGAAGCTGAGGCAGAAGAATTGTTTGAACCTGGGAGGTGGAGGTTACAGTGAGCTGAGATTACGCCACTTCACTCCAGCCTAAGTGACAGGGCAAGACTCCATCTCAAAAAAAAAAAAAAAAGAAAAAAAAACAAAACAACTAGCGGTCCTGCCTCCAGGCATGAAACCACATGGTCTTCAGCCTTGCTGTTCCACATCACTGTGAGACACAGCAGGGACTCCTCTTAGAGGCCTATGGGCCCTCCAAGCATGGAAATAAAAGAAAATCTTGAGTTCCTTCAAGGGAAATTCCAGGCACCTGGCTAGCCCTGAGAGCAACTTGATATGCAAGAAGGTAATAATAGCTTGAAACAATAGCCAAGGAAGTTAGAGTCACTGGATGTTTGATTCCCTACAGAAACTAAAGATAACATCCTAACATGTGTGTATTACTCTGTTCTCACACTGCTATAAAGAAATATCTGAGAAGGGGTAATTTATAAAGAAAAGATGTTTAATTGCCCCATGGTTCCACAAGCTGTACAGGAAAGATAATGCTGGCATCTGCTCAGCTTCTGGGGTGGCCTCAGGAAACTTACAATCATGGCAGATGGTGAAGGGGGGCTGGCATATCATATGGCTGAAGCAGGAGGAAGTGGGGAGAGGTGTCACACTCTTTGAAACAACCAGATTTCATGAGAACTCACTATCCTGACAACCAAGGGGGGATGCTGTTAAACCATGAGACAAAACTGCCCCCATGATACAATTACCTCCCACAAGGCCCCACTTTCAGCATTGAGGATTACATTTCAACATGAGATTTGGGTGGAGGCACACAGCCAAACCTTATCATTCTGTCCCTGGCCCCTCCCAAAACTCATGTCTTGCCCACTGCCTAGACAGAGCTGATTTATCAAGACAGGGAAATTGCAATAGAGAAAGAGTTATTCATGCAGAGCCACCTCTGTGGGAGACCAGAGTTTTATAATCAGTCTCCCTGAGAATTTAGGGATTGAAGTTTTTAACGATAATTTGGCACAGAGGGGCCACTGAGTTGGGAGTGCTGATTGGTTGGGTTGGAGATGAGTCAAAGGGAATCAAAGCTGTCCTCTTTTGCTGAGTCAGTTTCTAGGTGGGGGCTGCAAGATCAGATGAGCCAGTTTATCAATCTGGGTGGTTCCAGCTGATCTATCAATATCTCAATCACTGATCATAGGTTTTACAATAGTGATGTTATCCCCAGGAGCAATTTGGGGAGGGTCAGAATCTTGTAGCCTCCAGCTGTATGATTCTTAAACCATAGTTCCTTATCTTGTAGGTAATTTGTTAGTCCTACAAAGGCAGTCTAGTCCCCAGGCAGGAAGGGGGTTTGTTTTGGGAAAGGGCTGTTATTATCTTTGCTTCAAAATTAAATTATAAGTTCCTCCCATCGTTAGTTCGGCCTATGCCCAGGAGTGAACAAGGACAGTTTGGAGGTTAGAAGCAAGATGAAGTTGGTTAGGTCAGATCTATTTTACTGTAATACTTTTCTCAGTTATAATTTTGCAATGGTTGCTTCAATCATAAGTTCCTCATTTCTACCTGAGTCCTCCTCAACCTAGACTTTACTGCCCATATCAGTATCAGCATTGTGGTCACAACTATTGAACAAGTGTCTAGAAAGTTCCAAACTTTCCCTCACCTTCCTTTCTTCTTCTGAGCCCTCCAAGCTGTTCCAACCTCTGCTGGCTACCCAGTTTCAAAGCTGCTTCCACGTTTTCAGGCATCTTTATGACAATGCCCCCACTTCTTAGTACCAATTTTCTGCATTAGTCCATTAGTCCATTGTATTGCTATAAGGAAATACCTGAGACTGAGTAATTTATAAAGAAAAGATGTTTTATTGGCTCATGGTTCTGCAGACTGCACAGAAATGATGATGCTGGCACCTGCAGAGTTTCTGGTGGGGCCTCAGAAAATCATGGCAGAAGGCAAAGGGGGAACCAGCACTTCACATGGCCAGAGCAGGAGCGAGAGAAAGGAGGGGTGGTGCCACACACTTTTAAACAATCAGATCTCATGAGAACTCACTATTGCCATGATAGCACCAAGTGGGGATGGTGTTAAACCATGAGAAACCACCCCCATGATCCAATCACCTCCCACCAGGCTCCACCTCCAGCACTGGGGATTACATTTCAATACAAGATTTGGGTGGGGACACAGATCCAAACCATATCAGTATGTCCCTGAGTTGTTTTTCAGAAATCTGGATCTATACCAAACAGATCCACTCACACACAGACCTCAGATAAGGAGAAACTGAGGACTGGAAACTGTCACTGCTGTCCTTTGTTCTAAATTTCTTCCTGAAAGGCCTGGAAGAGGTCACACCCATGAGCCAGAGCTAACATTCTTTTCTGCTGATTCTAAACTTTTTACACAAAGCTTCGCCTCCTTAACCAATTGCAAATCAGAAAATCTTTGACTCCACCTATGACCTTTGTGCCCCTGCTTCAAGATGTCCTGCCTTTTTCGGTCAAAGCAATGCGTAGCCTCCCTGTATTGACTCATGACTTTGCCTGTGACCTCTGCCTCCCCACCTTTAGAAACCCTTATCTGTAAGCCCTCAGGAAATTTGGGTCTTAAGCTTTAGCAGCCCCATTCCCCTTGCTTAGCGCCCTGCCATAAATGCCTCATTTTCTCTCACTGCAATCCAGATGTCAGTGTTTTAGTTTGCTGCATTGGGCGGGCAGACCCCAGATTCATTCATTAACAACTATCACCTGAGAGCTTGTTGGAGCTACAAATTCTCAGTTCTCTTTCCCAAAGCTACCTATTAGAATCTACATTTTAAAAGGACTCCCAGGTGATTCCTGGGCATGTTAAAGTTGGAGAAGCCCTGACCTAAAGGATACAGTCCCAAAAGTAGGGAACAAAGACAAGAATTCCCATCTTCATGGAGCATGTTTTCACTTGGGAGAGATAAATGGTAAATAATAACAATAATGTTACATATAGTATTTATTGATTTAACTAGAGATATGAAACTGGTGATTTTGGAAGTCACCAGTGGATTTTTTTGCTTTAAATTTTGAAAATTGCATGTAAGACATTGATAAGTGCTAGGAAAAAGGAAAGAGAGTGTGGGAGATAAGTTTGCATCTTCAGATAGGAAGACAGGAAAGACCCCCATCGAAAAGACAGTATTTGAATAATGGCCTGAAGGAGGGGAGCAGGAGAGGCCTGCAGAAATCTAGTGAAGAATATTACCAGCAGAAGGAACACCCAGAGCCAAGGCCCTTCCAGGTAATGTGGGCCAGGAGGGGGGACAGAGAAGTACCTGGGGCAGACTGCCTGAGCCCATTTGGCATTGGAAAGACTTTGTTTTCTACTCAGAGTGTGAGCTGAGGCTGCGTTACCTAGAACAGTGATGTAATCTAATATGTTTTTAAAAGATTCCTCTGGCTGCTGATTTGAAAATACACCATTGGGGCAGAAACAGGGAGAACCAGTCACAAAGCCATTGCAATCATCCAGGGGAGAGGCGGTGGTGGCTCAGAGCAGGGTGGCAGCAGAGAAGGCCGTGAGAACTGGTGAGATGTCCACATCTGCTCTAAACTGGCCATTTGTGACAGCCCCTCCCCCACCTCCCAACAGGGAGGGACAAAGCTGGCATTTTCTGTGACTCTTAAAAGTGTCACCCGGGCCACAGGGGTGTAAGTTATACAAAGCAATCTGTACCAAAGCTGTGTCTCACTTCCCCATGTTTATATCAGAGCCCACTGCTGACGAAGGCACCTTCTGACTGTGTCATTCACAAAGGTTAATGTGCCATGTTGTTTTTACTGTTCTATATAAAGCACTGTAATGGTCACCGATGGAGGAAATTAGAGTCCCTGCAAAGCACAGAAGTCATAAAAAAACACAGCTTAGTTTCCAGTGAAGTTTGGAAGAAGACCTTGGGTGACTCACATGAAATTTCTCTTTTCACTCATTCAGGAGTTGAATGATTGCCATTTATCTTTATCAGCAAAGATAATTAAATAGCACAATTCTGGTGGGAAGCCAGCCTTGAGGGGAAGAGAGAAGGAAGAGGAGGGAGCAGGAAGCATTAAGTTCTACCTGTCATCACATGGATAATCTCACTGCCCACATAAACTCATTAAAATGTTCTTTCCCTCAGGTTGACCCTACCCCAAGCTCTAAATTTTCAACCACCATGGCCCATCCTGGTCATCGCTAGTCCGTACTTTCTTAGGAGCCTGAGGTTGGAAGATGAGTCAACAGGAGGAATTCTGCCAGAAAGATCATAGGAGCTGAGAGATGGCAAGGGCCAGTCACCATCTTGAAGGACTGCAAAGGCGCATACAGTCGCCCAGGTGAAAGGGGGTGAGGCTGCCTCAGACAAAGGCTGAGCACAGATCTCCCTTTCAACAGCTCTAATTTTATAAACTCATGGGGGCTTACAAATGGACCAATTCCATTCATTCATTTACCCACTGATAAGGAACGTGAAGCCCAGAAATGCAAGTGATTTGCTCAAGGCCACACGACTAATCAGAATCAGACCAATAAATTAAATGCAGAGACCCTTTTCTTATAGCACTGAGTTCATCTTTTTTGTCTTAATAGTTCAAGACTAGCTTCTTTGGGGACTAATAATGGGCTCTCCATTCTATCATGGGTCAAAATTGGTGCTTCCCTGGGGAAGCCCAAATACTAATTCTAATATCTAATGCTATACCCTGACGTGGATTAGGACACACTACCCCGAAATATAATACCTTGGCATTTAGCAAAACAGAAGGAGCAGTAAGGGTCTCTAGCCTTCTCTCGCTGTCCTTCGCTGAAGCAGGCCATAAAAGAATTTTCCGACCTTTATTTAAAGTAGGTTATAAAACCCTAATCCCAGAGGGGTCCTATGCCTGGAAGAAAGACACAGATATGCCAAGAAGAATCTGAACAAACAGGACTTGCTCAGTTCCTCCCAGCTTGTTACCACTAGATCACGCTCCCTTTGTCCAATTCTACTTCTGCATAACTGTCTACTCTTCATCAAATCCAAGCATAAAAATACGCAGCATCCCTGTTTCTTTGGGTCATCATTTCTGAAGCCTCCCATCACACACAAAACTTATATTACATAAATTTGTATGACTTTTTCTCATTAATCTGTTGTCATGGGGTCTCAGTTATGAACACTGTGAGGAGTCAGGAAAAACATATTACTTCCCCTACCTTCAATCTCACTTTTTTGTCAAGAGGCACTATGAGGAAAGTACATGTCATATCCGGATTCCCACTCCTTTTCTCTGACTCAGCTTCTTCTCCTACCCTCAAAACAAGTGGAGTTTTTTTCTTCTGCTCAGCTTACTTTACCCTTCTCAAGACAATCGGCTTGCTAGTATCCTATTCTTGCTATTTCCTCTCTCTGTTTTCCAGTTCTGCCTGGTGGGCTAGTGTGGAGAGAGATGGGAGGAGGAACTATGGTCCTTCATAAATATGTCATTTGTCCCCATTGCATTATCCAAGACTCTCTCCTTGCCCAAACTTCAGGCAGGCTCCTCTGAGCCCTCTTCTCAATGAGGCCTCAGCCTTGGCCTTGGTCCCATCACACTTGGTATCTGATCACACTCAATGTCTGATCAAATTCCTCATTCTCCACCCATGATATTGGATCACCCTGGCCTGTCTTCAGCAAGGATCTTGTCAGCTTAGCAAGAATCCCCCATCCTTGATGTCTCTGCTTGTAATTTTCCATCCACTGACCACTTCATTTTGCTCATTGACCATTAAGTCCCCACTTGCCCTTGCTGTATTCAGAGTTGAGCTCCATCTCTCCTCTATTGTGAGTCTTGATGCTGATCACAATAGTCCTGAATAAGGCTGTCCTTAGCATTTTAATGAATGTCAGAATAAATTTTTCTTTAACAGCATATACATGGGAGGGAGGTTGGAAGGAAATAAACCAAATATGAATGATGATTACCTCTGGATGGTACTTGACTGTATACTTTATTGTATTTCAGTACAACAAATTGATTTTTATAATCAAAAAATTAAATGAAAGTATTTTAATTTGAAGTTTTCAAAAGTCAACAGCCATGCCTATCAAATATTTTTTAAGTTTATTCTTAGCTTCTTAAAATAAATTCCACTTTGTTGCAATGAAGCAAGAAATGCTCTGCCCACCATGGGTCATCCTAAAGGGCACTGGTATGTGGAAGGGAGTGTCTAGTGGAAGCACATTCACCTTCAGAATCATGCCCTGTCCAAACCTTCTTTTCAAACATCCAATCAGCCAGTGATTAGGGACTGGTAACCTGATCAGAGAGTTAAGGAGTGCACAAGGAGTGGCCATAAGGAGACAGAAGAAACAGTCAGGAAGGGAGTGGCACAGTAGGTCTTTGGCTATTTGAATATGTGTAAGGGTTTATGTCAGAAAAGAAACTCTATCCCACCATGTTTTTCCTCTACTGTCACATCACAACAATCATTAACAAACAAGAAGACTTCTGTGACCAAATATATGGGGGTTTGGTCACAACAGACATGCGACACCAGCTGTGTGTCCTCCAAGAGAGTGTCAGATCCCACAGATTGTGGGCTCAGGCCCCAAGACTGCCCCCTAGACACCACTCATAAGTCCAGGCCACCAGAACTTCTGACCAGCTGGCTGAATTCAAGTTGGGGTTCCCATGACCCCATCTTTGGGTTTGATTAATTAGCTGGAGAAAATGTACAAATTTACATTTACTGGTTTATTAAGAGAATATTACAAAGGGTACAGATGAAGAGATGCATAGGGTGAGCCATCGGGGAAGGGGCCTGGAGCTTCCATGCCCTCCCAGGGTGCCACCTTCCAGGAACCTCCATGTGTTCAGCTATCTGGAAGCTCTCTGAACCCAGTCCTCTTGGGTTTTTATAAAAGCTTCATTAAGTAGGAATGGTTAGTTAAACAATTGGCCATTGGTGATTAATTTAACTTTCAGCCCCTTCCCCACTTCCCAGAGATTGGGGGAGGTGGCTGAAAGTCCTACCGTCTAATCCTGGCTTGGTCTTTCTGGTGACCAGCCGCATTGTGAACCTGTCAGACAAAAGCCACACTAAAAGACAGTCCTTTGGAGATCTTAAGGATTTTAGGAATTATAAGCCAGGAAACCACGGACAAAACTCATGTAAATAAAATACCACAGGTTGGTCAACCATGTAAAGTAAAAAGAAAACATTTCCTAAGGAAGCCCCAAGGCTTTATCCACCCAGTCATGAGACTACTCTCTGACTTGAACTTGATAGTGAACACTACACATGCCACTGTCTCCTTCTAAGAGACCACATTGACAGGTGTGAACTTTCTAGAAAGCCACTTGCTTTAACCCCTGTCTGAAATTCAATTGAAAGCCAATGTACATCCAAATTTTAGTCATACTTCAAAGTGATCCCCCAACTTTATTAGGGGGAAAAGCCAAATTCTATCCTTCTCTGGTCACAACCAGGTATGAGTTTACAAAGAATAAACACACCTTGGCTTCAAACCGAGAATAATCTGGTTCACCTGATGTTATACAGCACAGATTCGTGGAGGCAGAAGGACCTTGCAGGTCACTTTATAGATGAGGACACCAGCCAAGGTGAGACAAGGTTTTTTATCATTCTCTTTTGTTTTCTATGCATTAAATTTAGATTATATGAGCATTACCTAAAAGCTGATTGCGTTAGAAATCTATGTAAGCTGAAAGTGTATCATTTCTGATTCCTGTCTACATAGCTATGGATATAAAAGTCTACAATTCTGTTTGTGTTGTCATTGGGGTGTGCAGATGAATGAGGTAGTATTGAACATTGTTTTTTTCTGTAATGCTGTGCCTTGGAGATCTTCTGCTGGAGCTCAGAAACCAATATCCCAATAGACAGCACTTTGACATGCTGAACTGAAGCAGAGGCTTCACATCCTCTCTGACCTCCTGCCACCCTCAATCTTCTGTTTCCCCTAAAGCACAGGCCGGAGTTGTTTCCTGAAGTTCCCTGATCTGTCTAAAGTCTGGACCTGACAAAGAAGAAAACAGTCACCTCCGGTTCCTTCCCTGAGTTTTTGTTCATTGAATTCATGTCGCAGGAAGAAAGACTGAAGTCTTTCAACTCGCCTGGACAGACTTTTGTCTCAAATCATTGTCTACTCTGCAGGCCCAACAAACTTTGTCTCAGGCCACTGTGTGTTCTTTAAGACCACTGAATTCTGCTAAAAAATCATTTACTACCCCCACTTTCCCTTAAGAAGAAGGTATGCAGCCATTTCTACCCCATTGCATGACGGGGAGATCACTCTGTGGCCCTGCCCCGTGCGTGATAACACATTTGCATGCCATTCCTCCTGTTAACCTGTCTTTTGTCCGTTGATCTTCACTGAACCTTCAGAGGGCAAGGGAGATATTCTTCCTTGGCCCCTATACTTGTGATGCAGAAAAATGGACCTACTGTATTCTGTACAGCCATAGTTTACATCGTTACCCTTTTGATGATCTCTTGTTTTCAGTTTCTAGCAATTATCAAAAAAGATACTTTATTTCTAACCTCTTTTCTATAAAACTCAGCTTCTGATGATGTGCCCCCAACAACCAGAAAGGAGCCCTATTCCACCCTCAGCCTCCCGGGAGTTGACAGACAACTCCTTCCTTCCAGATTGTTCAGGTCAAAAACCCAGGAGTCAGCCTTGATTCCCAGTGATTCACATGGTGGAAAATCATGTGGGTTCTACCTTCAAAACACTTGCAGAAAGATATGGAAACAATCTAAGTGTCCGTTAACAGATAAGTGAATAAACTGTAGTGTATATGTGTATATATATATGTGTGTGTGTGTGTGTGTGTGTGTGTGTGTGTTTGTGTATAGAGACAGAGAGAGAAAGAGAGAGAATGAAATATTATTCAGCCTTAAAAAGGAAGAAAATCAGCCAGGTGCAGTGGCTTATGCCTGTAATCCCAGCACTTTGGGAGGCCAAGGCAGGAAGATTGCTTAAGCCCAGGAGTTCAAGACCAGCCTAGTAAGTCAACGTGGAGACAGGGTCAACAAAGTAAGAATTCGTCTATACAAAAAATAAAAAATTAGCCAGATGTGGTGGTACACACCTGTAGTCCCAGCTACTTGGGGGACTGAGGCAGGAGGATCTCTTGAGCCCAGGAGATCAAGGCTGCAGCAAGCCATGATCACGCCACTGCACCCCAACCTGGAAGATAGAGCAAGACCCTGTCTAAAAAAAAAAAAAAGAAAGAAAGAGGAAAATCCTGCCATTTGCCATAACATAGATGAAACCGGAGGACATTAGGACACTATGCTAAATGAAATAATCCAAACACAGAGAGAAAAATATTGCAGTATCACTTATACCTAGAATCTAAAAAGAAGAAAAAATAAGTCAAATATACAGAGAAAGAGAATAAAACAGTAAAACAGTGGGTACAAGGGGAGCTTTAAGTAGCAGATGTGTAGCATGAATAAGCCTCAAGATCTAATGTATAACATGAGGACTACAGGTTGTCCACAAAAAGTCAAATTCTATAAAATGCTTGAAAAGATTTGTTCTGAGCCAAATATGAGTGACCATGGTCTGTGATACAGCCCCAGGAGATCCTGAGAACATGTGTCCAAGGTGCTCAGGCTACAGCTTGGTTTTATACATTTTAGGAAGACATAAGACATCAATCAATACATGTAAGATGCACATTGGTTCAGTACAGAAAGGCAGGACAACTTCAAGCAGGGGCTTCCAGGTCGCAGGTTGATTCAAAGATTTTCTGACCAGCAATTGACTGAAAGAGTTTATTTAAAGACCTGAAATCAATATGAGGGAGTATCTGGGTTAAGATAAGGGGTTGTGGAGACCAAGGTTCTTATTATGCAAATGAAGCCTCCAGGTACCAGGCTTCAGAGAGAATGCATTGTAAATGTTTCTTATCAGATTTAAAAAGGTGCCAAACATTTAGTTAACTCTCTCCTGGATCAGGAAAAAGACCTGGAAAGGAAAGGGAATTCTCTACACAATGTGGATTTTCCCCATAAGAGACAACTTTGCAAGGCCATTTCAAAATATGTCAAAGAAATATATTTTGGGGTAAATACTTTGACTTCTTTCAGAGCCTGCTATCTCGTGTTGCTATCTTATTGCTACAAGGAGTCCATTTTGTGAGTCTTAAGTTTTAGTGTTAGTGCTGGTCAGCTCTGCCTGAATTCCAGAGGAAGAAAGTTATAATGAGGCATGCCCGGCCACCCATTCCCAACGTGGCACATGGCGTGAACTAGTGTTTCAGGTTTACTTCAGAAAGCCCTTGGCAGAGAGGAGGGTCCATTCAGTCAATTGAGGGCCTTAGCATTTTATTTTTGGTTTACAAGGTAATAAAATTTTACTTTATTTGAGATTCCTGCTAAATGAGAAGATTTAAGCTGCCCTTGTCACCAAAAAAAAATGTGGGTAACGATGTGATATGTTAATGGTGAATACGTTAACTTGTTTTACTATAGCAATTATTCTACTATCTATATGTAGCCCATAACATCATGTTGTATATACACAATACAATTTATTTAAAACACACACACATACTTGCAGAAGCTGACCACCTTTAACTCCTTGACTGCTGCCCCAGTAGGCTAGTCCAGACCAGGATCAACACTTCCGGACTGGTCCCGTGTCCACCCTCCTGCTCCTACCATATATGTATTATCTGCACGGCAACCTTGGGGGATTCGGGGAACATGACACTCAGATGGTGTAACTTCCCTGCTCAAAACCTTACAGACTCTCCACTTCATTGGCAGAGATTGCTGAAGTCCTTACAAAGCCCAGTGAGGCCCCTCAAGTTGGGTGTCCCATTATCCACACCAACTTCCTTTCCTGCTACCTTCCCCTGGATCCACAGACACTGGCTTCCTTGATTTTTCTCCAACGTGCCAAGCATACTCCCACCTCAGTGTCCTTGCCTTTGCTCTTCCCTCAAACACCTACATGACTCACTCCCACACTCCTTTCAAGTCTTCATTCAAATTTCACCTTCTCAACGAGGTCTACCCTGACCGCCATATTTAATACCCAAACCCGTTCCCCTACTCCCACCCCAACTCTCAGCACTACAAATTCTTGCTCACCCTAATCTACTTACTCTTTTTTTCCACATTTATTATCTTCCAAAAAACTGGGGGATTTACATATTCATTATATTTTTTATTGTCTATCTGCACCCGTGAGAATACACATTCCAGCAAACAGGAGCTTTGGCTGGTTTGTTCACTGATATGTCCCAAGCATCTCTGAGCTTGACACAAAGTAGGTGCTTAATGAATATTTGGTAAATGAATTAGTAATGCCTTCACCATTATTCACTTGCATGTTTGTTACTATTTCTCTAGAAGATATATCTATAAGTGGAATTGCATACAGACGCCCACATTTAAAATTTCATTAGAGACTACCAAATTGTGCTCCAAAAAGATATAACCAATTTAGACTTCCAACATCAATGCATGGAAATCTTTGTCTTTCCATCCTGGATATTAACTGATAAAACTCTTACGTTGTTTTAATATGTTTCCCATGAACAGGCTGATGAGGTTGAGCATTTAATCTTATATTTATCAGCCATTTATAGTTCTTCTTCTTTGAATTTATTATCTTTTCATATTGTAACAGGATAAAAAAAATTTTGAAATTATACTTTGTCAGGAAAAAATTGTCCAAGATGTGGAAATGGGCAAAAGAGATCCCTGAATATTCTTTCAGTAGAGTATTGGGCATTGCCTAGGGGACCTTCTGGGATGATCTGAGTATAGAGATGCCTGTGCCTTTGGATTGACTTTCCATTATTAGTCTATTTTACATGCCTGTAGGGGCAGCAGTTAAAGTGAAGACAACTGGTAGCAATGTAAATGGTTCCTGTCCTTAACAATGCAAATGAGTTTTGTCCCAAAGAGAATATAACTCTTTGTAACCAAATTCTGATTTGAATCTCTTCCAACAACTGACTTGCCCCTTCAATAATTAATGAGCTAAATAAAATCTTTGACACCTGTTCACTTTATATTTGTATAAATGTCATGTTTCCAACTTCTAGGAAATTATACTCTAGCAGCCTTTCCCCTAATCAGCATAAGGAATTTGACTGTCCTTGCAGTTGAGGACCAGGGAGAGATTTTAGAATTATCTACAGCAGTAATACCAAGAATTAATATTCAGCTACCGACATTCAAAGTAGGGTTTGAATTCACAGCAAGATAATGGGCTCTAAATCCAGGCTTTGTGGAGAGAGAAGAGATTTTCTAAATTCCTTTATCTCCCTCCTTAAATATATTAGGAGCCTAGAGGACCCAAGGAAAGTCTGCACAGACAGAGAGGAAAATAGGGGAAGTCCCAGGAGCCTGTGTAAAGAGAATGTCTTAGTTTAATTGCTCTGGTTTGAAGGCATAGAAGAGATAAATTGAGGAAAAAGCAAAAAGCAGCAGAACCTCAACCTCACTTTCTATCCAGACAGAGGAAGGAGGCAGCCTTATGCTCAGCCCCCAGCCTAACTGGAGTGGGCACAACCAAGTCGGCCCAGTGTGCCAAGTAGCCAGGCAAAAGAGGGAAGGCCTCAAGTTCACCTCTTCTAAGCAGGCTTTGGCTCCCACATGGCTAGTGTTGACAGACTTCACAAATAAAAATACAGGATGCCCAGTTAGATAAGAACTTTAGAGAAACAATCAATGTTTATTTTAGTATAATTAATATACTAATATAATGTAATATTTGAGACCTGCAATATTTGGAACACACTTATACTAAAATATTATTTGCTGTTTATCTGCAATTCTTATTTAACTGGGCATCCTGTATTTTCATCTGACACTCCCTACATGAGGCTGTAAGGGAACCCAGAGTTCCCTGTAGCCCTGAGCAGGTACAGAGGTACCCAGATGGCTAGACAGGAGCACACCAAACATCCCGTGAGATGAAAGGAAGCAGCTCCCAGGTGAGGGCTGCAGGACAGGCCACAGGGCCTGAGAACACACATAGACCTCAGGCAAGTTCATAGTGAGGGCAGTAGTAGGGCTGGGTCAGCCAGAAAGTGTTACCATAAAGGGGTCCTGATCCAGACGCCAAGAGAGGGTTCTTGGATCTCACACAAGATAGAATTCAGGATGAGTCCACAGAGTAAAGTGAAAGCAAGTTTATTAAGAAAGTACAGGAATAAAGCACAGCTACTCCACAGACAGAGCAGGGTGTTTCCAAAAGTAAGAGGAGGAACGCGTCCACCCTAGGTACAATACTCATTTATACAGGATAAAAAAAGATCATGGGAGATGTGCTCTGCTACACGGGTGTGTGATAAAGGGTTAATTTTCTTAATTACTATATTTTGCAAGAATCAATATTATCTTTAAAGCAAAATTAGGACTGCTTCTGTTCTCGAGATATTGGGATATTAGGACAGTCTCAAGTCTGGGTCTGTTTAGTAAACGTTATCAATCTGTTCCCTTAACCATAAACATCTAGAGGCTAGGAATACTTAACTTTCTGGGAATGCAGCCCAATAAGTCCCAGCCTCATTTTCCTAACCCTCACTCAAGATGGAGTCACTCTGGTTTGAATGCTTCTGACAAAAGGACCATAGGCATTGGCCCAGCTAGGAAAGGAACCAGAAACGAAGACATCAACATGAACCTCAACCTTAAGGGCCTCCAGAAATTAAGCAGCCAGACATGATACCAGCTGCACCCGGGCAGTCACTAATCCATGAACTGAAGTGGACATGAGGGGAAATCCAGAAGACAGGAAATGAATCCTCCATTGTCCTTACCATCACAAGGCCACACGAGCCACAGCCTCATTCCTACATCCCCTGCATCTTAGGGAGGAAGTCTGGGCATTTCATCCAAACAAGATCCGCATTGTCTAAAGAAACTTTTGGATGCATTGGTTCATATTACACTTACTAGAGTGGACAAAATTATGGAGGCCTTATAGAGGAAATGAAATCAAACACAGAGAAATAAAGTAGAAGATACTTTATCTGCACTTTGGCATGTATGATAATTTTGTGATTCAGTCACACTCATTTTTATAATCCTTTAACTCCCATATGTTGCAAATATTTTCTGGTTATTTAAGTTGTCTTAATGTGTGGTTTTATACCAGCGTGTGTTACATAGAAGTTTTCATTTCGATGTAGTCTATCAAACTCTGTCAATTATGCCTTCTGTATTTTGTGCCTTGCTTAAGAAAATTTCCCTATCTCAAGATTACTAACAAATGTTCCTGTATCTTCTTCTGCTACCTTTATAGTTACAATTCATGCATCTGTCTGTTAATTTGTTGCATGTAGCTTCATGGTTACGCCTTATAAGGCAAGAACACTGTCATGCTCTTCATAAAAAGAAATTGGCTGACTTACTCTACTTATTATATGCTTTCTTAAAATTCCACTGGTATTTTATGGATTAATTTAGTAAGAATTGAGAAATATACAATATAGAAACATAGTATTGGTTTTCACTTACTCAGATTTCTATTGGTGACATTTAATAAGGATTCATAAGTTTTTGTGTAAATCTTTCACATTTGTCATTACATTTGTTAGGTATTTTACAGTTTTGTGGTCATGGAATCCTATTTGGTATTACATTGTCTAATTTATTATTGCTGATGTTTAAGTCTTTTGACTTTTTAATGTTGATTTTATATTAGACTCATTTTTAGAAATCTTAGTTCTAATAATTTGTCACTTGATTTTCTTAGATTTTCTAAATTATCATATCATCTTCAAATATCTCATTTTCACCTCTCTTATTGCGCTGGCCTTTAGCATAGTGTTGAATGGCAGTGATGATTGTGTTATCTTTTTTCCAGGTTTTACAGAAACGCTATAGTGTTCGGTAGACACTTTGTATCGACATGTTATCTTAGATGTATGTGTCAGCAGTTTGTCAACTCCTAGTATCAGCAGCTACCTGGTACCTGCCTCTCTTTCCCAAGTACTCATGGTTTCTGCTCACACCTGGCAGAAAATGCCTCTGTGTGCTGCTGCTTGACACAGGTAGGTGGCAAGCCACCAGGCTGCACCCGAGGCACATCATCAGTCACCGGGACAGATCACCTCAGGCAACCCTCTCACCCTCTGCATCCACAGCCTCAAGCTGGGAGCTCTCCTGAGACTCTTGTGCAGCACCTCTGGACTACTTCTGCCTTTTAAAAAAACTCACCTACATGTGTTTTGATCAGTGAACTCCACTTTCAACCTCATTTCCTCTCGCTTCTAGCTTACCTAATTTCACATCCAAGAAAAGTAAGATCTAATTTTCTACAGCTGTAATGAATGTGTTTTATGTTTTTTCTGTAATTTCTAGAGATATTATGCAGAAGGGAGTATGATTCGCAAGTATGCTCATTCTGGTACCTTTATCCAACTCCTTTCCTCTTCCAGATCAGTCTTTTTACACCTTCATCAAAGTTTCCTACCACCCTAAGGAAAGTATCTTCATCTCCTCTGCATGTTACCGAGAACAGTTGGTGATGGACACCTTCTCTGATTCCTCTGGGCTCTCTAGGATGCAAAAGGCTGTCAGGACCCCCTGGGCCCATCGTGAAAGCTAATTACAGATGGAATGTTATTTATGTTGGTGCTGTAAATTTGTCCTCAAAACCACCTCTTCAATAGGGATAGCTCCAGGGGGAACATAAAAAGAAATAGAGAAGATTTCATGATGTCTGTAGTCACAAAATTTTAGACACTCAAATGAAATTCAAGCTTGACTATGACCTTACAAAGAGGCTTCAAAATATTATTGGCACTAAATTTGCCTAAGAAAAGTGCCCCTATGGGTCTTTCAGTCATCAGCTGTGTTTCCTGAATGATGACAATACGAATGCTTCTGGTTACTTAGAATTACTTTTTGATCTTCAAACTCCATATTTACATATTGTCTGACTTCTCCGATGCCCATTTAGTGTTTGGCTTGGGCTACATTGCCTACTTTGGGACCCATTATTAGTAACCATTTCAGTCCCATTGACTTCCCTCTCCAAGGAGCCATAGTTGAGTCAGGCTCAGAAAAATGGGTAAAAAAGAGACAAAGAGAGGTAACAAATTACTTTTACGCACATGTACTAACAATTATTAGTCTCAGATGCGCAGATGAGTGGATTTCTAAGACGTAAAAGTCTTCTTCAATTTCCTTTTGTTGGAATCATCCGCTTGCTGGCTTTTCATTTTCAAACTTAACTTTGTGAACAATTACGGAAACAATATGGTTATGGAGGGTGCTAGGTTCAAGGGCAGGGATATCAGTTGGTTGGAAAACTGAGTCAGGACTAGTAAAAGACTTTCAAACTCTGGAGTGGAGAGACTAAAATTCATCTCCAACACTTTGAGGGAAGGATGATAAGTTCCAGCTGAGATGACCAGGACTTTGCTGCCACCTATCCTCCATCCCTAGATCTGGCCTTGCCTCCAAATGCCACACAGCAACCATGCACCCTCTTCCATCAACGGAGCTACTAAACAGTGCAAAGCTGATTCTCACAGCATGTCCCCGAATGTCCTGATTACAGAAACCTGAAGACACCACAACACTCAAAGGAAAGCAGTGGCCCAGAACGGGCAGAGGACTTGTGAGTCGTCATACAGCAAACCGTCAGAAACCTGCATACATCTGGACAAGTAGTTTCAGAGAACTCCTCCCCCAGAATGGCAAGAACTGAAGCTCATAGTTCAAAGAGCGGTGATTGTGATTTGTCTAATGTTAAAGGAGAATGTCTAGATGCAGAATACCAGAGCATCTGGTTTTAACCTGTCTTAGACTGAGATCCCCCAGAAACAGACCCTGGAATAAGAATTTGAATATAAGTAGCTTATTTGGGAGGTGATCCCAGAAACCACCACTAGAGGAGGGGGATGTGAGGCCAGGAAGGGAAGGCAGCCAATGCCTGGGATTTATTGGGTTACCATTGCAGGCCACTGACATCAATCATGCTGGGCACTGTGGGAGACAGTGTATAACACAGCTCAGAGCTGTCCCCACCTTGGGACAATCATGAGGAAGTGGGGGTATTTATCCATCAAACAGCATCATCATTGGGGTCCTGTCTCCCAGCCTGCTCAGCTTTGACCAAGCACAACTTGGATGGAGAGATGAAGGGCAAGTGCTGGATGCAGATGGACAAGGCACCAACCACATCTGCAACACTGCTCTTTCCGCTTGGTGAGCTTGGACAGTTGGGTTTTCTGACCCTCGTCTCTTCTCTTGGGTGGTTATATCTCAGCATCATTTCTTGGACACTGCAGGGACTAACTCAGGCTAGGGCCACTTGCTGTTCCACAGCCTCCTGAGTCATGCCCTTTCTCACTGGGATGTCCATAAACTCCAGCCTGCAGGGCTCTGCCCACTCTATCAACTCCTGAAGGAAAACACTTTCTGAAGCAATGTTTTGTATGTGCCACTCCTTATTACAAAACATTTCATGGCTTACCATTCCCTGCAAGGCAATATCCAGTCCTCTTAATCTTCTAGGTCTCCACAGGTCACACTCAGACTGGCTTCTCAGTCTAGGGATCCAGCCAACGTAGCCCCTAAGACAGGAATGGCTGGGTCACCTACGCCTTTACTTTCCCCTTAGTCTTCTGCCATCCCCTCAGCCATCCACAGAACTATTATAGAAGGGAAAACAGGGAATGGAGTATCCCTTAGGCTTCAGGCAAGTCTATGGAGAGAATGGCTATGGAGAGGTAGAGGTGGTCACACCCAGGAAACCAAACACCTTGGCCTCCAGCTGAACTGTAAAGAAGAGGCAGCATGGTAAGCACAATTAATAACAATGTACTTGATATAGTCAGGCTTTGTGTCCCCATCCAAATCTCACCTTGACTTGTAATTCCCAGGTGTTTAGGGAGAGACCTGGTAGGAAGTGATTGGATTAAGGGGGTGGTTTCCCCACGCTGTTCTCTCGATAGTGAGTGAGTTCTCATGAGATCTGATGGTTTTATAAGGCAGTTTTCCTCACTCTTGCTAACACTCTCTCTCCTGCCACCATATGAAAAGGTCCAAATTTGTTTCCCCTTTGCCTTCCGCCATAATTGTAAGTTTCCTGAGGCCTCCCCAGCCATGTGAAACTGTGAGTCAATTAAACCTCTTTCCTTTATAAATTACCCGGTCTCAGGTAGTAACTTTATAGCAGTGTGAAAATGAACTAATACAGTACTATATATTTCCAAATTACTAAAACAGTAGATTTTAAATATTCTTACAAAAAATAAGTAGATGAGGTGATGGACAGATTAATTAGCTTGATTTAATTATTTCATAAGTATACACATATCAAAACCTTACACTGTACCTCATAAATATATACAATTATTACTTGTCAGTTAAATTTTTTAAAATAGAGTCTGCCAAGGTGTAATGGGCCTTCACTCCAATGAGATTTCTCTTCTTGGTCTAAAAATAGAGTGACCTACCAGACTAAGGGAAGTTTCAGGATATAGAATTTTGACTTTTAAAACCAGAAGCATCCAGACAAACAAGGACCAGTTCGTTCCACAGGCCATTTGCTTTGGCCAGCTAGATCAAGGGAGAAAAGATGACTCTGCTGAGATGAAATAGCTCCATGCCTACCAGACAGTGTCTACCATAAACCATAGCCAGATGCATATGTTGCTTATCGCACACATTGCTTCTTTGAAGAGAATAGCTAGTGCCAAGCCCCAGGCTAAGTGTGAGCTGGCTGGGTAAATAAACAGATTGCTCAAGAGAAGTTCTTCAGGGTGGCCTGTGAGTGAGCTGCTGACCCTCTCCCATCTTCTGCAGGTGGCTCATTCAATCGCCAAATCTTCCCCCACCCACCATCCCAAAAACCTGACCGCCAGTGACCTCCCAGCTGAAAGACATTCTGTGAAAGAGGAAAACATATTCCAGCTTGGCCACTCAGCAATCTTAATTAAGATAAGCCTGCTTATAAATATTCAACCTCTCACAAAGCTCCATAAGCTCCTGTTTGCTTATGGAATGGCTTAATTGCAGTCTGGGTCTTGAGCACCTATTGGTGTCTCAGACTGATGTAAATACCATTAACCCTGAGAAAAAGTTGCACCCCTGGCAGCCAGAAGAGAATATGCAAATCTGATGGGGGAAAACAGCTACACATTCCTTTGCACATAAAAAAGAAGCAGCATCCAATGAAAGTTAGGTCTTTCTCCCCTGCTCAGTCTAGAGGTCTGGACGGTGAGGTAGAGGTCCAACTCTACCATGAGGACACCAACTTCCAGGGAGGCATTTGGCTTTCCCCAGCCTTATTTTCTTCCATCTGCAAAATGAAGCCATGGATTCAGCTCTTTCAGAGATCTTTTCAGCTCTAGGGGAGTGCTCCATCCCTGAAGATGGGTAAAGACCAAGAGCATGGCTATGGTAAACTATATAGGTACAGGCTGGAGACAGCTCTGGTGTTGAGGCTTTGGGTAACAGAACACTTACTATGAGCTCACAATGTGAAGTGGTCACTAAGGAAGGTTTCATGAGGCCTTAGCTTGAAGTGTCTGCATAGATACTGTTGGGACTGCACCCAGATGACCTCAGAGCCTTCTCACCATTTGTCTTGGACTGAATGTGTCCCATCAAATTCATAGGTTGAAGCTCTAACCCCCAATGTGGCTGTATTTGGAGATAGATCCTTTAAAGAGGTAATTAAGGTTAAATAAAGCTGTTAGATTCTCAGGTAAAGGCAAAAAGGGGAAAAAAAAAAGAGTCTGTTAGGGTGGGACTCAAATCCAATCTGACTAGTGTCCTCATAGGAACAGGAAGAGACACCAGGGATGTGCAGGCACAGAAGAAAGGCCAAGTGAGGACACCATTTGGGAAGATGGCCACCTGCAAGCCAAGGAGAGAAACCCTCACCAGAAATCAACCCAGTGGCACCTTGATATTCGATTTCCAGCCTCCAGGATGGTGAGAAAAAAAAAAAAATTCTGTTGCTCAAAGCACCCAGTCTGTAATATGTTGTCATAGCAGCCCAACTAGACTAATACACCAGTTCTGGGTGCCCAGCCCTCTTCTGTGCACTTCACATTTTTTTATTTATGTTTTGACTCAGGTTCTTGCTCTGTTGCTCAAGCTGGACAGCAATGGTGTGATCCCAGCTCACTGCCATCTCAATCTCCTGGTCTCAAGTGATCCTCCCACATCAGCCTCCTAAGTAGCTGGGACCACAGGCACACACCAAAATATCCAACTAATTCTTTATTTTTTGTAGAGAGGAGGTCTTTCTATGTTGCCCAGGCTGGTCTTGAACTCCTGGCCTCAAGCGACCCTCCCACCTCAGCCTCCCAATGTGTTCGAATTACAGGCAGGAGCCACCACACCCAGCCTTCACTCCTATCACTCACACCTGCACCCCACTTCAATGCCATTGCACTGTTGGAACTACAATCCAGAACAAAGAAAGCAAGAAGTGCCTTGGAGTTGATGTGCCTGCCCTCCCTGGTGCAAGGTATGAAAGCCCCACTCCCTGGCCTTGAGGTGGAGCAAACTCTTGGTGCAATTCACACTCCAGAACTGCCCACAGTATCACCTGAAATTACTCCCTTGCTTGCTGCTGCTGCTTCTCTCCCCTGCCTGCTCTACTGCCTTTTCAATTTCTCTCCAGAGTCCTGCCTTAATGAAACACATGCACACAGATTGTCATCATAGGGCTTGCTTCAAAGAAGCCCCTCCTAAGATGCTAGCTCAAAAGATGTGTGCACCCAAACTTTGTAGCTTCAAGCCAACTTCATATTTCACACTCCTCTTATCACTTGCTCCTAAAGGGAGATGGGAAGGGCCACTGCTGGCTACAGTGAGCTTGGGCCCTCAGTTCTGGCATATGCATGTTCTCAACCATGTCTCTGACTATACAATCAGATCCAGCCTCCGATTTGGAAGTCTTCAGCTCGCTGGAGTTGAGCAAGGGAATACGTTCCTCTGATTACCCTTCAAGTGCCCTCCTGAGAACTCAGCAGGCTCCATCCTAGCCTGTTCAAACTCCACCTTGGGGCTGTGCTCATTTTGGGGCTTATGGTTTTTGATAGACACCAATAGCGGGCTCACAGGAGGGACCAGAATGGAGAGGAAACACAAAACTTCACAAAGACCCCGGTTTATATTTTCCTAGAGGCAAGTTCAAGAAAAGGATTCATGTGCTTTAGTTAGGAGGTGATCCCAGAACTAATGGGGGTGGGTGATAGGGGGATATGAAGGAAGCCAGTGAGAGTACATCACTCGAGCAGGTCCCTGTGGTGGGCACTGCAGCTTCCTCCTGCTGGGACCTTTGAGAAACAACATAGAGCACATACCTCAGAGCTTCCCACACAATGGGCAAGGTTGCTGCGGAATGTCTACAGCAACTCCTGAGTGGTATGAGGGGTCACTGACCAGTCCAGGGCTGCTCCCAGGGGGTGCCACCTCTGATGGGCACAGGGTGGCAGAGCTGGTACTGTGACCATGCTGAGCCCTCAGATGCTGCACCCAGAAGCAAGGTTCAAATGTAAGGGCTAAGGGAATGTGGGCAAGGCATGGCAGGTCTGACACACAAAGGATGGTTTAGAAACTGACATTATTAAGCCAGGAATAGAGATCACTCATGGGTGAAGAGGTCTGATCTAGAGTCAGAAAATTGAACCTTGAGTTTTGCTTGCTGACCTTGTGAGCCTGGCAAGTTGCTCCACCTATCTGAGCATCAGTTTCCTCATCTGTGAAGTGTGGGTTAAGAGTAAACACCACAGGGCAGAAGTCTGAGGAAAAACAGGTTATTTGCCTAGTCTCAAAGTATCTCCCCACGAGGTCATTATAAATGACAAGGGGGAAAATAGCGACTTTAAACCAAAAGAAATTGGCAGATACCACCTTAACCAAGTGATCAAAGCTATCACCATCATAACGGACATGTCAACACCACATACTTCCTCACATGCCCTGAGAAGACACAACACACCTCTATGTGTTTCTGCCAAAAATAATCACCTGAATCTAGTCACAGGAGACATGAGACAAACTCAAGTGGAAAGAGATTCTGCAACGCAATGGGCCTGTGCACTTCAAATATGTCAAAAAGTATATATATGAAAAAGTATATATGTATACGATAAATATATGAAAAAAGTATACACACACACACACACACACACACACACGAGATGAAAGACAAAGAGTCTAGGTACTGTTCCTGATTGCAGGAGGCTAAAGAAACATAACAACTGAACTCAATGCGGCAGCCAGGATTTTTTTCATTTCTTGGTTTATTTATTTATTTATTTATTTTTGCTATAAGGGACCAACATCTAAATCATGTCTATAGTTTATGTAATAGTATTTTATAAATATTTAATTTCCTGATTTTCATAATTGTGCAATGGTTATATAAGAGAATTTTTGTTTTAGGGAAAAACAATAACTAAAAATGCAAAGGGGTATAGTTTCAGTCTATTTTGGCTTCTATAACAAAGTATTATAGACTGGGTGGCTTATGAAAAACAGAAATTTGTTTCTCATAGTCCTGGAGGCTGAGATTCCAAGATCAAGGCACCAGCAGAGTTGGTCTCAGGTGAGGGCTCTCTTGCTGGTTTGTAGATGGTGACTTCTTACTGGCTGTGTCTTTGCATAGTGGACAAGGCAGGTGCGCTCTCTAAGGCCTATTTTATAAGGGCATTAGTCTCATTAATGAGGGCTCCACTCTCTGACCTAATCATTTACCAAAGGCCCCACCTCCTAATACCATCACAGTGGGGATTAGCATTTAAACACGTGGATTTGGGGGACACATTCAGTCTACAGTAGACATCACATCTGCAACTTATTTTCAAACAGGAAAAGAAAATCTCACACCTTTTCAGAAAATCTGAAACTGCGTCAAAATTTAAAAGTTAAAAGAAGTTAATAACCACCTCACAACATTGCTACTGTTGCTGAAATAGGAGTTAACACCATCTCAACTCCTCTGTCTCTGGAGCTCCTTTATCCCATGAATCCTGCATGGTTTCCTCCCAGTGCTCCCCTGTCACCCTCAGCTCTTCCCAGAGCCTTCTGCCAGCCTCTCTGCCTCCATGTCCCTCCTGCACGCTATATCTGAACCACCACCCCACTGTGGCCCTAAGTCACCCTCCGCACTGGCCAAAATTGTCTTCTTAAAATGCAAATCTGACCTTATTTGAAACACTTCAATGCCACCCCCCTTGCTTATAGAACAAAATCCAGACAAATAAGACCCTCTGTGACTGGCTGTGGTCCATCTCTCCATCCCTCCCTCCCCACCAACTCCCTGCCCCATCTCAAGCCCAGGCTTCCACCGCATTAGAAGACCAGGTGACCAGAGGACCAGATGGGGTACTGTCCCCTAGACTCACTATGCTGTTTCCCACGTCCATGCCTTTCCACATGCTACTTATTCTGTTTGGAAGTCCCTTCCTCTCTTGACCCCAAAACTTTCACCATGACCCCTCTTCAATATCATCTCCTTTGCGAAGCTTTCCATGACCTACCCCGCCACACCCCAGACAAAGCTAATTAATCATTCCTTCTTCCATACAATCATTATGCCATTTCTATCTCCACAAACACACCTGAAGCAGGTAGGAATCTCAACCACCAACTCAGACAAGTGTTAAAGGATAACTTTTTCTTTTATCCCAGCTCCCTTGCCCTTGTGAAAGCTGATCATAAGAATTGAGTCATTCTTGTCATACCCAACTAAAACAGAATCAAGAGGCCAGGAGAAAAAGTATGCAGGGCACAAAACATTGCTCCAAAAATGTAATTCTCTGCAAGCCTGGCTGCTGAACTCCCTGCCATAACCTGAAACCAATTTTATCTAATGGCTGCTGAAATGACCCGCTGCAACTAAGACTACTTTAGCCCACCACAGTCACTTACATATCAGAACTTGCCAGCTCCTCAAAAGCTTACTAGTGCCAAAGAAATTTCTCAAAGAGTAATACATAACATTTCTCCTTTGTTCTTTGGACATAACAAAGACCAGCCAGTCTGCATGGATGCCCCAAATTGCAATTCTTTCCTCCAAAATAAAACATTTTAATTTTAGAGATTGATTCCTATATTTTATTTGACTTTGAGATCCTTCAAAATTTTAATACAATAACTCTTCTAGCCTTTTGCAGACTGACTTACAGTTTCCCCAGCAAACTCAAGCTCTGGTTGTCCACAGCAGTGGCTGAGTTGAGAACACACTTCCCTTCCTTGCATCACTTCCTGACTCCCCTACTGGAGTTCCTTTCATTTCCCAAATAAAGTCCTTGAACTTGAATCCTTGTCTCAGCTCAGCTTCTAGGAGAGACAAAACTAAGACAGATGACATGGCTCAGATATATTAGTTCTGACCCTAGTCTCCCCTGTCCACATAAATTGATAAACCATACAGTCTGATAAATCCCCTTCTAATACCCTAATCTAATGCGTTAATACTAGGTGACTCCTCATTTTATTTTTCTACCATAGCTTTCTTTGGAAAGAATAAGGAATACAGGAAAATACGTGTCATCATCCTCATATTTTGGGGTATAAAATTCTTTCAGATGTTGTATTTCAATGTTGAAAATATCAAGCATAGATACCAGCCTTCTACACTCCAAAAGGCTGGGTAAAACATCATTAATGCAGTGTTCAAGTTCACCTTGCTGATTTTGTTTTGTTTTGTTTTTTTAAATAGACTATTTTTTAGAGTAGCCTTAGATTCACAGCAAAATTGAGTAGGTGGTACAGAGTTCCCATGTACCGTCTGCCTGCACACATGCACAACCTCCCTGAATTCTTCACCAGAGTGGTGCATGTGTTACAATCCATGAACCAACCCATGTTGACACATCATAATTACCCAAAATCCATAGTTTACATTAGGGTTCACTCTTAGTGTTGTACTTTCTATGTGTTTGGACAAATGTATAATGACATGTATCCACCATCACAGTATCATGCAGAACAATCTCACTGCCCTAAAATTCCTCCGTGCTCTCTCTACCCATCCTTCTCACCCCCCAACTCTGGGAAACTACTGATAGATTTTCTTTTTCCAGAGTGTTATCGTATTAGTCCATTCTCACGCCATTAATAAAGACATACCCAATACTGGGTAATTCATAAAAGAAAGAGGCTTAATTAACTCACAGTTTCTCATGGCTCACAATCATTGTGCAAGGTGAAGGAGGAGCAAAGGCCTATATTACATGGTGGCAGGCAATAGAGTAGATGCAGGGGAACTCCCGCTTATTAAACCATCAGATCTCGTGAGACTTATTCACTATCACAAGAACAGCCTGGGAAACCCTGTCCCCACGATTAAATTACCTTCCACCATGTCCCTACCATGGCACGTGGGGATTATGGGAGCTACAGTTCAAGATGAGGTTTGGATGAGGACACAGCCAAACCATATCAGTCATATAGTTGGAAATCCATATAGTATGTGTGCTTTTGGGGTTTCTTTCATATAATAACATACATTTAAAGTTCCTCCATGTCTTTTCATGGCTTGATAGCTTCTTGGCACTGAATAATACCCCACGGTCTGGATGCAACACAGTTTATTTATTCGTTCACCTACTGAAAGACATCTTGGTTGCTTCCAAGTTTTTGCAATTAAAAATAAAACTTCATATTCAGATTGTTGCGTGAACAGAAGGTTTCGACTCATTTGGGTAAGTACCAAGAAACACGATTGCTAGAGTGTATGTTAAGATTATTTGTGAGAAACTGACAAATTGTCTTCCACAGTGGCTGTACCATTTTGCATTACCATCAATAATAAATAAGTGTTCCTATTGCTCCACGTCCCAGCCAGCATTTGGTCTTGCCAGTATTCTGTGTCTTTACCATTGTAACAGATGTGTAGGGGTAACTCGTTGTTTTAATTGGCAATTCCCTATTAACTTACAATGTCGAGCACCTTTTTAGATGTTTATGTGTTATATGTATATATTTTTGGTGAGATATTTTGTCAGGTCTTAAGCCTGTTTTTCCATCAAGTTGTTCATTTTCTTGTTGAGTTTTGAAAGCTTTTTGTATGTTTTGGACAACAGTCCTTCATCAGATATATCTTTTGCAAGTATTTTCTCCCAGTCTGCGGCTTGTCCTCTCATTCTCTTAACAATGTCTTTGACAAAGCAGAAATTTTGATATTAATGATGTCCAGCATATCAGTTTTTTCTTTCATGGATTATACTTTTGGTGTTATATCTAAAAAGTCAAGACCATATGCCAAAGCCATCTAGATTTTCTCCTGTGTTGTATTCTAGTAGTTTTACAGTTTTGTGTTTTATATTTAGTACTGTGATCCCATTTGAATTAGTTTTTGTTGAGGTTGAATTAGTTTTATTGAGGTCTGTGTCTAGATTCTTTTTATTGGCGAGGATGGGGGAGGGCACATGTGGATGTCCAGTTATTCCAGCATCATCCGTTGTAAAGACTATCTTTGCTTCTTTGTCAAACAGTAACTGACCATTACATGTATTTGAGTCTATTTCTGGGCTCTCTATTCTATTCCACTAATCTTTTTGTCTGTTATTTCAACAGTGCCTCACTGTCTTTGCTACTATAGCTTTATAGTAAGTCTTAAAGTCAGGTAGTGTCAGTTCCCTGACTTTCTTTTTCTCCTTCACTATTGTGTTGGCTATTCTGAGTCTTTTATCTCTCCATATAAACTTTAGAATGAATTTGTTCATATCCACAAAATAACTTGATAGGATTTTTATTGGGATTACATAGACTTTATAGATCAAATTGGAAGGAACTGACATATTGAGTTTTCCCATCCATCAACATGGCATATCTCTCCATTTCTTTCATTCTTTGATTTTTTCATCAGTTTTGTAGTTTGCCTCATTTATGTCTCATACATATTTTGTTAGAGTCATATCTAAGTACTTTGTTTTGGGGTGTGCTAATGTAAATAGTAAAGTATTTTTATCTCAAATTTCACTTGTTCATTGCTGTTATATAGGAAAGTGATTGTATCTGGTATCATGCAACCTTGCTATGATATTAGTTCCAGGAGGGTTTTTTATAGATTCCAGATAACCATTCATCTGTTAGCAAAGACCGTTTTATTTTTTTCCTTCCCAATCTGTACCTTTTTCTTTTCTTTTCTTGCCTTATGGCCTTACCTGGGACCTCCGGTTTGATGTTGAAAAGGAGTAGTAAGAGAAAACATCCTTGCCTTGTTCCTAATCTTAGCAGGAAAGCTTTTAGTTTCCTCACCATTCAATATGATGTTATCTGTAGGATTTTGCGGATATTATTTTTCAAAATAAGGAAGTTCTTCTTTATTCCTAGTTTGCTGAGAGGTTTTATTTAACCATGAATGGGTGGTAGAGTTTGTCAAATGCTTTTCTGTATCTATTGATATGATCATGTGATTTTCTTCTTCTATTGATGTGATACATTACATTAATTTTTAATTGTTGAACCAGCCTTGCATACCTGTAATAAATCCCATGGGTCATGCTGTATAAGTCTTTTTATAGATTGTTGGATTTAATTTACTAATATTTTTCAATGATTTTTTGCTTCTATGATATGTTCATGAGCAATACTGGTCTTTAGTTTTCTGGTAATATCTTTATTTTGTTTTGTTATTAGGGTAATGCTGGTATCATGGAATTAGTTAGAAATATTCCCTTTCCTTTTATCTTCTGGAAGAGAGAGAAAATTGGTATAACTTCTTCCTTAAGGGTTTGGTAGAATTTGCTGATGAACCCATCTGGACCTGGTACTTTCTTTTTGGAGAGGTTATTAATTATTGATATAATGTCTTCAACAGGCAAAAATTTATTCTGATTGTCTATTTTTATGTGAATCTTGGCAGATTGTATCTTTCAAGGAATTGGTTCATTTTATCCAGGTTGTTGAATTCATGAACATAGAGTTGTTCATAGTAATTTTTATTATTATTTCAATGCCCATGGGATCTGTAGTAATGGGATCTGTAGTACAATCTTGCTTTTATTTCTGATATTAGTAATTTATTCTCTCTTTTATCCTTATTTAGCCTAACTAGAGGCTGATCAGTTTTAATCTTTTCCAAGAACTACCTTTTGTTTTCAGTGATTTTTTTCTATTAATTTTCTCTTTTCAATTTCACTGATTTCCACTTTAATTTTTATTATTTCCATAAGACCAAAAATGGTCTTACTTTGCACTTAATTTGCTCTCCTTTTTTAGTTTCCCAAAGAGGAAGCTTAGATTGTTGATTTTAGATCTTTCTTCTATTCTAATACAGACATGCAATGCTATGAATTTCTTTTAGTATTTCTCTCACTGCATCCCACAAATCTTGACAAGTTGTACTTTCATTTTTTCAGTTCAAAGTATTTTTAAATTTCTCTTGAGATTCCTTTTGGACTAATATGTTACTTAAAAGCATGATATTTAATCTCCAACTATTTGGGGATTTTCTAGCTATCTTCCTGTTATTGCTTTCTAGTTTAATTACATTGTTGTCTGAGAGCTTAAATTGTATTATTTCTATTATTTTAAATTTGTTAATGTGTATTTTAGGGCCAGAATGTGGCCTATCTTGGTGAATATTTTACATAAGCTTGAGAAGAATGTGCGTTCTGTTGTTGTTTGATGAAGTAATCCATAGATATCAATTATATCCAGTTGATTGATGGTACTGTTGAGTTCAACATTGTCCTCACTGATTTTCTGCCTGCTGTGTCTGTCCATTTCTGACAGAAGAATGTTAAAGTCACCAATTACAAGAGTGGATTCATCTATTTCTCCTTACAGTTCTATCAGTTTTAGCCTCACATATTTTGATGCTCTGTTGTTAGGTGCACACAGAGTAAGGATTGCTACGACTTCTGGAAAACTGACTTCCTTATCATTATGTACTAGTGCTCCTCTTTATCCCTGATAAGTTTTCCTGATCTGAAGTCTATTTTCTCTGAAGTTAATATATCTCCTCCATCTTTCTTTTGATTGGTGTTTCATATTTCTTTCCCCATTCCTTTTTATCTATATGCATCTTTATATTTAAAATGGGTTTCTTATACATGATGTATAGTTAACTCTTATTTTTTGATCCACTCTGATAATATCTGTCTTCTAGTTGGTGTATTTAGACCATTAACATTTTAAATTATTATTGATATACTTGGATTAATATCTGTCATATTTGCTGCTGTTTTCTATTCATTGCCTTTTCTCTGGGTTTCTACTTTTGTTTTCTACACATTTTCTGCCTTTTGTGGCATTAGTTGAGCATTTTATATGATTGCATTTTCTTTTTTTATTAGCATATCAATTATATTTCTAAAACTCTTTTAGTGGTTGCTCAAGTTTGCAATATACATTTACAACTAATCCAATTCCATTTTCAAATAACTCTATGCTGCTTCACAAGTAGTGTGAGTACTTCGTAATAATAAAATATTCCTAATCCCTCCCTCCTGTCCTTTATATCATTGCTCTCATTTATTTCACTTATATATAAACTATAATCATTGACTGTAAACTTTACAAGTGCTTCTCAGGTTTTTTTCACCCCCAAGGTGGTACAGGATGGCTAAAGAAAGCTGCGGTGGGGCATTTCTCTTCCCCTAGGTCAATTCATCTCTCATGAAGCACCAATAGGTTAGGCTCTGGTAAAATAGTTCCTCTTGAGGGCAGGCCTTGTTGAGAAGTGAATGCTCTGGCATACTTCAAAATGATTCCCCATGCCAGAAACTCAAGATTTTTTTTTCTCTAATCTTCACTGTAAGAATCTGGTAGAGTTCCAGGAAGTAAAATTTACAAAAGTATGAAGGCCTCCCATGTCTGGATCCCTCTGGAGTTTTTAGTTCTCAGACTTGTCCACACTGAGCTTCCATCAGTTCATCAGTTACAGTTCAGGTTTTCTACCTTGGCACTGGTTCTCACAGAACTTTCTTCCCAAAAGAAATCAATAGGCATTATGGTTTAGAGCATCAGCTGTGGGGCTGGACAAATAGGAGTTCATGTTTTAGCTCATCTATTTCCTATTAAATAGTTGTGAGATTATAAACAAGTTACATGCCCTTGCCAAGTCTTAGCTTCCTTAGCTTAAAATGATGAAAATAGTTCTGCATTCACAAAGTTATCATGAAGATTAAATATTAATTACAAATATTGCACAGGACATACTTATACAGTGCTTTGTATAGAGCAAGTGCTCAACAAATGATTATTGGTACTGTTATCACCATTATGCAGACTCTAATTATTTTGCTCAGGACCTGCCCTGCTCAGATGCTCTGCGTTAATGGGTTCCTATAGTCAAGCGGCATTTGCTGCTGTGGAAAGAGGCCTGGGATGGCATTGTTTAATTAATCATAACTTTATCCAGGTGGCACAAGACTTTGGTGGACTTTTAGAGGTAAGAAAACCAAACAGCTACTGTGGTGTGGCAGCAATGGAGGCAAAGGAGATTGTACCCATGGTTGCCACGGGTCATAAACGGGCAGCCTCACCATTTGTCTGGTGAGAGGTCCCATGAAGCGGCAGTGAACTGCAAAGGGCACAGATGCCAGAAACCAGGGAATGTGAGCCCTGAAGCACCCACCTGTATCTGGAGAGGTCAATTCATGACACTTTACAATTAGGGCCCTGACCAACGCGAATTACAAAGGGAGCAAGATAATGAGCTATCATCAATAGCAAGATCGGAACTAAAACTAGAGCACTGGGTCTCAAGCTTCAGCTAGCATCGGAATCACCCAGAAGGCTCATTGCACCACATCTTACTGAGCCGCACCCCGAGGAGTTTCTGATTCCATTGTTCTGGGGTGTAGGGTGTAGGGTTACTAGATTTACAAATAAAAATAGGATTCCCAGTTAAGTTTGAGTTTCAGTTGAACAACATTATTTTTAGTATTTAGTCCCAAATATTGCATAGGACATACATATACAAAAATAATAATAATAATAAAGTCATTATTGCTTATCTGAAGCTCAAGTTTCCCTGAGCATCCTGTATTTTTTCTGACAACCTTACCGGAGTGGATCCCAAACATTCCCATTTCTAACAAGTTCCCACTTAATGCTGATGCTGCTTGTCCAGAAACCGCACTTAGAGAACCACTGGCCAACTCAGACACACCTTCAGCAATTTCCAATTCAATTCTGAGTGCTAAAGGTTGGAGTTTTCCATCCTGGAGGTAAATACCTAAGTACCTTCACATGGCGCCTGAGGACCAGGTAAGCTGGGTGCCTTTGACAGCTCTGTCTGCCTTGGTAAAGGAGAAGTGGTTCTTAAGAACTTACCCCTTAAACCAAGTGATTACAATAATTTCAACAACAGAGCTAACCTTCTTGGAACAGTGGAAATTTGATTTTCTTGGCTAAATTTGTGCAGACTACCATAGAAATTGGCCCTGCTAGTTTTGTGAGTAGGAGATACTGATTTCCTGATGACAACAAGCTGTTCATTTGCATTTGGCAATCAATCATCTCCTTTGTTTTTCCATTGCAGTTTCTTTCTGATTACTACACAGACATTTCCTCCCTCCCTTTGCTCAGAATCATAGGTGACAATAAATGTTCATATGTCTGATAGGTAATTCTGTTTGCCAAGCCATTGTTTGCTCTTTATAATCAAGCCCAGGTCTGTGAGTAAGAGTTTCAGCTTGGTATGGGGGTAGTTCTTGTCATTTATTTTCCAGGCAAGAGATTGCTTTTTCCATTGATTGTATGTTTTTATGTGCATGAACCATCCATAAAGAAAAGAGAGTAAAAGGCTGAATAAAAAGAAACCAAAGAGAGCATATTAAGTAAAATTGACAATTTTTTATTGAGTAACAGCTTTATGCACAGGCTGCACTCTGTTGTGATTCCCTGTCTTCTCTCCCTATATTTCGATCCATGATGGTCAACATCAGCTGTCGAGTGGGTCCACTTGAGCAGCTTGAAGAGAATACTCCTACCCTGGGGTCCCCCACCAGGAATGCTAATTTAATTGGTCTAGGCATAGCCTGACCAAGGGCAGTTTTTAAATCTCCCTAGATTATACAATCATGTTAGTCAACTGTTAGGCATTAAAGTTGAACATACAGTCTATTATTATTCGCAGTAGTATATGTTCTGTAAAGTCACAGTGAACATTGAATTGGTGACTACTGAACCATTGCTCCTAGGGGAACTTCAGGATTAGATGCCAGCCAGCCCTTGGTCACAAGATTTTGGTCAGCTAGCCAGGCATGGTGGCTCATGGCTGTAATCCTAGTATTTTGGGAGGTTGAGGTAGGAGAATTGCTTGAGTCCAGGAGTTCAAGACCAGCCTGGGCAACATAGAGACCCCCATCTTTACCAAAAATTTTTTAGAAAATTAGCCAGATGCAGTGATGTATGCCTGTAGTCCCAGCTACTCGGGAGGCTGAGATGGGAGGAGGGCTTGAGCCCGGGAGGCTGAGGCTGCAGTGAGTAGTGATTTCAGCACTGCACTTCAGCAGCAACAGAGTGAGACACTGTCTCAAATAAAAAAAAAAAAAGACTTTACTTAGCCAATCAATACATAACCTTGTTTTATGTGTGTTAAAGTTAACACTTGTTTTAGTTAAAGACCCCTTACTTAATTTATATTGTTGATAACATTCATATTAATCTAATGCCTAGAACAAAGTTTATCTAGCCCATGTATTTTCTCCAAAAGGCACATCCCAGCCTTCTTATCCTTAGGAACACTACATAGCACTTCAGCACTACACTTGGTGCTGGCATTTAAAACAGTGAAATCACTCTTCAAAAACATACAGAAATGCAAAATACAGGGCACTAGCTACACAGCAGTTTACAGTATGAGGACTAAAACAAGAAGGCGGGGCCTTGCCATGTTCAGGCTTACTGGGAATGTGCACATCAGTTCACTCAAATTTTTCACCTCCCTGCACATGTCCATCAATGACTGTGAAAGTGCCATGAGTATTGATTTTTGAGGCCACAAATATATTTTAGCAAATAGGCAAATTTGCAAATACAGTTTCCATGAATAATGAGGATTGACTGTACATGCACCCTCAGACCCAGCAATTTCACTCTTAGAGAAGTGAGAACATAGGTCTACAAAATGATAAGTGTAAGAATGTTCAGAGAAGCTTTACTCGTAATAGTCCAAACCTGGAAGTAACTCAGTCATCCATCAACAGGAGAATGGATAAACTGTAACATATTCAAACAATGAAATACTAAGCAGCAATATAAAAGAACTATCAATGCAGTCAACAACACACATGAATCTCAAAAACATTAGGTTGAGCAAAAGATGCCAGACACAAAACACCACACATGTTATACAGAATTGAAGATCAGGTAAAATTAATCTGCAGTGACAGAAAACAGAACAATGGTTACCTTCAAGTGTTTTTTTTTATTATTATTATACTTTAGGTTTTAGGGTACATGTGCACAATGTGCAGGTTTGTTACATATGTATCCATGTGCCATGTTGATTTCCTGCACCCATTAACTCGTCATTTAGCATTAGGTATATCTCCTAATGCTGTCCCATAAGGTCTCCTCCTGGAGTGCTGGAAATATTCTATATCTTGATTAAGATAGTGGTTACGCAGATGTTATATACGTAAAAATCCATCAAACTGTACACCTAAGATTAGAATGTTCCACTTTATAGTATGTACGATATATTTTTACCTCAATTTTTGAAAAAAACTGCCAATGTGACTCTAATGTACAGCCAAACTTAGGACAGCTAAGAAATTTTTAGAGAAATTTCTGAGCCCCATGAATGCTCTGGTCATTCCAAATTATGCTGCCAGTTCCACCTTTGGGATCGTCCTCAATTAACAGCCTGCAGGATGAGATCCATGCAACCCAGCTTTTAAAACCAGAAAACCATAGAATAGCAGAGCTGGAAGGAAACTCGGATGTCATCTAGTGCCAAGATGACTAATCAGTTTCATCATGAGTGCTAATCCTGGCTACTTTGTAATGGCTGCCTGGAATTCTGGATTCAGAAACAGTCTAAGACTGTATCCAAATATAGTGGGAAGGACATTGCATGACCAATTAGCAATGTCTGGCTTGTGCACTATCAGAAGAGATGTATGTGCTTTCCTTGTATTTGCCCACCAGTCTAGTCCAGCTCTCTCCTTTTACATGCACAGATATTGAAACCCAGAGAAATGACTTGCTAAAGTTCACCTTGGTAGTCAGTGGCAAAAGCAATATTAAAACAAAGGGTTTTCTGAGTGGCCTTATCACTCCATGAGATGAGGTTGGTTGCTAGAAAGGATGGAAGTGGGAGTGAGGAACCAAGGTATAATTTTAAATGGACTGGAGATGCAGGCCATCCATAGGCAAAGACCATAAAACTGGTCCCCTGAATATTCAGGGAGTTCAAAAGGACACTAGTGCAAACATCCAAATTTTATTTCAAAACTATATATGTCCATTCATTTATTCATAATTTTTGCAAGCATTTTAATAGGAAAAGAGTGGACCTGAATGTTCTTTCTAAACCATAAGATACTTTACAAATACTTGTCATGTTTTATAAAATGCTTTTTAGAAATTATAATAAATATCCACTGTATGCCCAGTCCTGTACTAGAAGTTGTGGAAAATATCACAAAAGTTGGAGATGCAAGTACTTTAGTAAACTGTAGTAGTAGGACCTCGATTTGTCCATAATGTCACTCAGCAATTAGTGAAGCTTATTCACTCACCTGAGTCTCAGTTTTCCCAGTTGCAAAGTGAGTTTTACAGTCAAAAGGGCAAATCATGTAGGGTCAAAATTGGCCAAAGGCTGATAAATGTTAGTTACTATTTTGCAATGCTCTTAAAGGGGTTGTCTTGCTTTTCTATCACACTGGTCCCCTGGTTAGCTAGTCGGTTAAATTGGACCTGCTTCTTGACCTGCAAGAAGATCCAAGTCCACATAGTGAAGATTATCTCTGAGTTCCCACAACATTAAAATTCTGACTCACGTAGAGTGGTGGTTCTCAATCTTTAAACAATGGAGCAGCTTTAAAGGCCAAGCATGTAATCCCAGCACTTTGGGAGGCCAAGGCAGGAGGACTGCTTGAGCCCAAGAGTTTGAGACCAGCCTGGGCAACATTGAGACCCTGTCTCTAGAAAAAATTTAAAAAATTAGCCTTGTGTGGTGGTGCATACTGGTAGTCCAAGCTACTCTGGAGGCTGAGGTGGGAAGATCACTTAAGCCTCGGAGGTTGAAGCTGCAGTGAGCTATGATAATGCCACTGCACTCCAGCCTGGGCAACAAAGCAAGACCCTCTCTCAAAAAAAAAAAAAAAAGACCCATATCAGACTTCTGGTTTCCAGTCCAGTATGTAAGAACCTGGAAGTCACCACTCCATCCTAACAACAAGTGAAAGGCTGGACAACTCTTTATGACATCCTTTCTCTTTCTAACTTTGGGCTTAGTTTGTCCTTTTTCTAGTGTACAGTTAGGTTGTTTGAAACCTTTCTTCTTTTTTAACGTAGGCATGTATTGCTTTTTACTTCTCTCTTAGCACTGTTTTTGCTGCATCTCATAAGCTTTGGTATGTTTTGTTTTCATTTTTCTTTCTCTCAAGATACTTTTTAAATTCCCTTTTGAATTCCTCTTTGACCCAATGGATGTTCAAGAATTTGCCATTTAGTTTCATGTATTTGTGAATTTTTCTATTTCCTTAGTGTCATTGATTTCTAGTTTCATTCCATTGTGATTAGAAAAGACACTTGGAATGATTTTAATCCTCTTAAATTAGTTAAGACTTGTTTTGTGACCTAACATGTGACCTATCCTAAAGAATGTTCAATGTGTGCTTAAGAAGAATATACATCTTCTGCTGGGTAGAAAGGTCTGTATATGTCTGTTAGGTTCATTTAGTCTAAAATTGTGTTTAGTTCTTCTGTTTTCTTATTGATTTTTCTGTCTGGAATAGCCAAAACAATCTTGAGAAGAAACAAAGCCATAGGCATTTCACTTACTGATTTCAAAATATATTACAAAGCTAAAGTAATCAAAACAGCATGAGACTGGCATAAACCCCAACATATAGACCAATGGAACAAAATAGACTAGAAATAAAACCATGCATCTATGGTCAGATGATCTTTGACAAGAGTGCCAAGAACTATGGGGACAGGATGGTCTCTTCAATAAATGGTGCTGGGAAAACTAAATATCCACATGCAGAATAATGAAATTAGACCCTTATCTCACACCATATACAAAACTCAACTCAAAATTAATAAGAACTGTAAAACCTGAAGCCTTAAAACTACTGGAAGAAAATGTAAGGGAAAATCTTCCTGACACTAGCCTAGGGAATAATTTTTTTGATATGACAACAAAAGCAGAGACAACAAAAGCAAAAATAGACAGGTGAGACTGCATGAAACTAAAAGGCTCTGCACTACATAGGAAATAATCAACAGGGCAAAAAGGCAATCTACAGGATGAGAGAAAATATTTGCAAATCACATATATGATAAAGGCTTAATATTCAAAATATATAAAGAACTCAAAAAACTCAGTAGCAAAAAGCAAATAACCTGATTTAAAAATAAATGAGCTAAAGACCTGAGTACACGTCTCAAAAGAAGACATACATATACCCAACAGATGTAGGAAAAGATGGTCAATATCACTAATCATCAAGAAAATGCAAAACAAAGCCACAATGAGATATATCATGTCACACCTGTTAGAAAGTCTATTATCATAAAAGACAAAAGATAACAAGTGTTGATGAAGATATGGAGAAAAAGGAACCCTTGTACACTGCCAATGGGAATGTAAATTGGTACAACCATTATGGAAAACAGTATGGTGATTCCTCAAAAAGTTAAAAATAGAATTACCGTATGATTGGGGCAGGGCATGGTGGCTCATGCCTATAATCCCAGCACTTTGGGAGGCCAAGGCAGGCAGATCACGAGGTCAGGAGATCGAGACCATCCTGGCTAACATGGTGAAACCCTGTCTCTACTAAAAATACAAAAAAATTAGCTGGGCGCAGTGGCGGGCACCTGTAGTCCCAGCTACTCAGGAGGCTGAGGCAGGAGAATGGCATGAACCTGGAAGCCGGAGCTTGCAGTAAGCCGAGATCACGCCACTGCACTCCAGGCTGGGCAATAGAGCGAGATTCCATTTCAAAAAAAAAAAAAAATTACCGTATGATCTAGTTAATCTCACTTCTCAGTATATATTCAAAGGAAATAAAGTCAGGACCTCATATCTGCAAACCATGTTCATTGCAGCATTATTCACAATAGCCAAGATATGAAAACAACTTAAGTGTCCATTGATGGACAAATGGATAAAGAAGTGTGAGATATACACACACACACACACAAACACACATAAACAATGGAAGATTATTCAGCCTTTTACAAAAAAAAATACTGTAGTTTATTACACATGGATGAACCTGGAGGCCATTATGCTAAGTGAAATAAGCCAGGCACAGAAAGACAAATACCACATGATCTCACTTATGCAGTATCTACAAAAGTTTAATGTAAAAAGCAGAGAGGAAAAGGATGGTTGAGGGGGGCTGAGGGTGGGGAGGGTGGAAAGATGTTGGTCAAAGTGTACAAAGGTACAGATATACAAGATGAATGAGTTCTAGAATATCAGGCTTGTGCACTGGGTTGTACATCTGATGTACAGTATGGTATCTATAGTTAGTATTACTATATTGCATAATTGAAATTTTCTCAGAGAGTTGATCTTAAGTGTTCTCACCACAAAAATAAATCAGTGCTATGTAATGAATATACTAATTAGCTTGATTATAGTAATTATTTCATATCACCTTGTATTCCTTAAATATACACCATTTTTATTTGTCAAGTATCCTTCAATAAAGCTGAGAGAGAAAAGATGAACAAACTGAAAAATTAACAACTCTTCTTGGATCCACAAGAAAGTGGGGCCAGAGGACAAATCGCTACCCCCAAAATTGGACAGACACACAGGTAGATGTGCTTTCCAGAACAGAAACCCACAAGCAGCAATCTCCGCAAAACTGCCAAGGTAAAAAAAATCTGAACTGTAACTGCCAAATTGCTGGAGGCACAATGTGGACAAGTCTGAGAGACAAAACCCCAGGGGACCCAGTCATCAGGGGTCTCCACATTTTTGTGAGTTTTACCTGCTGGAGCTCTAGCAGGTTCTCACAGGCAAAATCAGGGAAAAATTATCTTGTGCTTCTGGCAGGAGAAGGAAGAAATGAAGCATTATGAAATAAGTCAGAGCGCTTTGTTCTTCCCTCAGGAAAAACTGTTTAAGCAGAGCCTAACCTGTTTTATCAGAGCCTAACTGACCTGGGGTAAGGGAAATACCTAAATATAGTTCACTATAGTCATTCTATGCCACCTAAAAGGAAGGAGAAACTATGAAACCCCTTTGAGTTTTACAGTACAGAGGCAAAGGCTCACTAAAAGATTGAGACCTGGTCATGGGATAATAGAATGTTTGCCCTTCCCCCACACCTTACCACCACATCACTAAAGGCTTATTTACAGCAGTTCCTTTTACCCAGTAGCTCATGTCTAGCTATCAAGAAAAGACTACAAGACATTAAAAAGCAGAAAACATAGTCTGAAGACACAGAAGAAGCATCAGAATCAGACTGAGCTCTATCAGGAATTAGAATTATCAGATTAGGAATTTTAAACAATGATCAACATGCTAACGAATAAAGTAGACAGCAGGTAAAAACAGATGGGCAATGTAAGCAGAGAGATGGAAAGTTTAAGAAATAATCAAAAGGAAATGCTAGGTAGACATCAAAAACACTGTTACATAAATGAATAATGCCTTTCATGGACTTACTGGTAGACTGGAGATGGTTGAGGAAAGAATCTCCAAATTTGAGGACATCTCAGTAGAAACCACCAAAACTGAGAAGCAAAGAGAAAAAAGAGCAGAAAAACAGGACAGCATATTCAAGAACTGTGGAACAACTATAAAAGCTGCATACACATTAGGGAATTCCAGAAGAAGAGAGGGTGAAAGGAATAAAATAAATATTTTAAAAAATAATGACTGAGAATTTTCACAAAATTAATGTCAGATATCAAACTACATATCCAAGAAGCTTGGAGAACACCAAGCAGAATAAATGTCAAAAAGACTACACCTAGGCATATCATATACAAACTGCAGAAAATCAAAGATAAAGAAACAATCCTTAAGGAAACCAGAGAAAAGCATATCTTACCTGTAAAGCAGCAAAGATAAGAATTATTCTCAACTTCTCCTCAAAAACCAGATGTATTAGTCCATTTTGCATTGCTATAAACAAATACCTGAGGCTGGGTAATTTATAAATAAAAGAGGTTTATTTGGCTAACAGTTCTGCAGGCCATACAAGCATGGCACCAGCACCTGCTTGGCTTCTGTTGAGGCTTCAGGAAGCTTTTAGTCATAGTGGAATGGAAGGGGAGCTGACATGTTACATGGCAATAGAGGGAGTGAGAGAGAGGAGGAAGTGCTGGGCTCCTTTAGAAAACCAGCTCTCATGTGAACTAACAGAGTGAGAACTCACTAATTTACATGGGAAGGGTGCAAAGCCATTTATGAGGGATCCACCTCCATGACCCAAACACCTCCCACTAGGCCCCACCTCCAACACAAAGGATCACATTTCAACATAAGATTTAGAGGGGACAAACATCCAAACCATATCACCAGGTAATCAAGGAGAGTGGAGTGAATATTTAAAGTATTAAGAGAAAAAACCTACCAACCTATAATTCTGTACCCTGTGAAATTATCTTTCAAAAGTGAAGGAGAAATAAAGTCTTTCTTAGGCAAACAAAAATTGAGGGAATATTTTTCCATACACATGCTCTGAGAGAAATATTAAAAGAAATTCTTTAGTGAGAAGGAAAATGATAAAGGTCAGAAACTCAGATCTATGTGAAGAAGGAAAAAGCATTGCAGAAGGCATATTCAAGGTAAAATTAAAGTTTTTATTTTTCTCCTTCTTAATTGACCTAACAGACAATATTATGTTCAAAATAATAATGGAAATATATTTGATTATACATGCTTACTTGTGTGTAAATGTATATATGCTTATATATGCTTATGTGTAAGTAAAATGAATGACAGCAATGATGCAAGGCTCAGGAGGGAAGAATTCGGAACATTTTGTTATTATGAGGTACTCACACTGCAAGGAAGCAGTATAGTGTTATTTGAAAGTGGACTTGGATTAATTATAAATGTATATTGAAAACTTTGAGGCGAGCACTAAAAAAGGTAAGAAGAAAAAAGAAGTATAACTAATATGCTAATAAAAGAGAAAAAATATAATTATATTAACTAAAACCACAAAAAGGCAGAAGAGTGGAAAACAAAAATAGGAAAAAGAACAAGGGTAATCAATAGGAAACAGGAACAAATACAGTAGATATTAATCCATCTCCATCAATAATTACTTTGAGCAACAATGGTCTAAACACACAAGTTAAAAGGCAGATATTGTCAAAGTGGATTAAAAAACAATACCCACCTATATGTTGTATACAAGAAACGCATTTAAAATATAAATAAACATATGGATTAAAAGTTAAAGGGGAGAAGGAATCATCATGGTGGACGGGAGGCAGGACTAGATTGCAGCTCCAACTCAGAGGGACAGAGCAGATGCAGAGGCTCGCACTGTGAATTTTAGCTCCAGATCAACCGCAAGAACAAAACAGCAATACCAAGAGGACACAAAGACCCTCTGGAGGAAGTGGACTGCTCCTGCAGGACCCAGGAGACACCCCAAGTACTGCAAGTGCCCAAACTGCGGAAGTGGGAAAGGGAGATCCTCCTCTCCTGAACACAACCCCACTGGAGAAACTGGAGGTCTGTTTGTGAGAGAAGTTTCCGACCTTACCTGGAGCTGAGTCAGTTTAGCTCCGAGTGAAACACAGGGGTAGAGGAAGCAGTGAGAAAGGCACTGAGAGCTCGCTGGGTCCCCAAACAGACCATTCCCGCCTGGCACCCCAGGGATCCATCAGGAGGTCAGCCAAAGGAGTGGGGAAAAACACCACAGGGAGAAGGAAATCTCCAGCTGAGCTTTGTAACAATTTGAAATGGGTGAGAAACCTCCCAGCTGGAACTTCGGGGAGAGCACGAATCCAGTGTGCATACTCCACAGATTGGGGTAGAACCAAGCCCTTTTCTTTCCTAGCTGGGAGGCGAGTAGCCTGGGGCAAGTTCTCAAGCCTGGCTCACCCACTGCCTAGAAAGAGACTCTGGACTGTGGGGCATGGTGGGAGTGAGACCAGCCCTTTTGTTTGTGTGGAAGCTGAGTGAGGCCTGTGACTGCCAGCTTTCCCCCACTTCCCTGACAACCTTCATGACTCAGCAAAGGCTGCCATAATCCTGCTAGGTACACAACTCCATTGACCTGGGAACCTCACCCCCATTCCCCACAGCAGCTGCAGCAAGACTGGCCCAAGGAGAGTCTGAGCTCAGACATGCCTAGCCCTGCCCCCACCAGATGGGCCTTCCCTACCCACCCTGGTAGCTGAAGATGAAGGGCATATAATCTTGGGAGTTCTAGGGCCCCACCCATCACCAGTTCCTCTCCATACTACCACAGCTGATGCTCTCAGGAAAGCATCACCTCCTAGCAGAAGGCCAATCAGCTTTAAAGAATTAAGCCTCCAAAGCTAAAAACCCTCACAGAGTGTATTTCACACCCCTGCCACCTCCAACTGAACAAGTGCTGGTATCCACAGCTAAGAGACTGATAGACAGTTCACATCAAAGGACTCTTTGCAGACAAATCCCAGTACCAACACAGAGCTGGGTAGACTTGCTGAGTGGCTAGACCCAGAAGAGAGACAACAATCACTGCAGTTTAGCTCACAAGAAGCCACATCCATAGGAAAAGAAGGACAGTACTGCATCAAGGGAACACCCCATGGGACAAAAGAATCTGAACAACAGCCTTCAGCCCTAGATCTTCCCTCTGACAGAGCCTACCCAAATGAGAAGGAACCAGAAAACCAACTGTGGTAATATGACAAAACAAGGCTCTTTAACACCACAACCCCGCCCCCACAAAAAAATAAAAATTACACTAGTTCACCAGCAACGGATCTAAACCAGGAAGAAATCCCTGATTTTCCTGAAAAAGAATTCAGGATGTTAGTTATTAAGCTAATCAAGGAGGCACCAGAGAAAGGTGAAGCCCAATGCAAGGAAATAAAAAAAAAATGATACAAGAAATGAAGGGAAAAATATTCAAGGAAATAGATTGCATAAAGAAAAAACAGTCAGAAATCCAAGAAACACTGGACACACTTATAGAAACGCAAAAATGCTCTGGAAAATCTCAGCAATAGAATTGAACAAGTAGAAGAAAGAAATTCAGAGCGGGAAGACAAGATCTTTATATTAACCCAATCCAACAAAGACAAAGAATAAAAGCATAAGAAAATATGAACAAAGCCTCCAAGAAGTCTGGGATTATGTTCAATGACCAAACCTAAGAATAATCAGTGTTCCTGAGGAAGAACAGAAATCTAAAACATTGGAAAATATATTTGGGGGAATAATCAAGGAAAACTTCTCTAGCCTTGCTAGAGACCTGGACATCCAAGTACAAGATGCACAAAGAACACCTGGGAAATTTATCACAAAAGATCATCACATAGGCACATTGTCATCAGGTTATCTAAAGTTAAGATGAAGGAAAGAATCTTAAGTGCTGTGAGACTGAAGCATCAGGTAACCTATAAAGAAAAACCCATCAGATTAACAGCAAATTTCTCAACAGAAATCCTACAAGCTAGAAGGGACTGGGTCCCTATCTTCAGCATCCTCAAACAAAACAATTATCAGCCAAGAATTTTGTATCCAGTGAAACTAAGCATCATTTATGAAAAAAAGATACAGTCGTTTTCAGACAAACAATTGCTGTAAGAATTCGCCACGATCAAGCCACCACTACAAGAACTGCTAAAAGGAGCTCTAAATCTTGAAACAACTCCTGGAAACACAACAAAACAGGACCTCTTTAAAGCAAAAATCACACAGGACCTATAAAACAAAACTACAAGTTAAAAAACAAAAACAACAAACTAGAAAAACATACACAGGTAACAAATAGTACAATGAATGCAACAGCACCTCATATCTCAATACTAACATTGAATGTAAATGGCCTAAATGCTGCACTTAAAAGATACAGAACTACCCAATGAATAAGAACTCACCAACCAACTGTCTGCTGCCTTCAGGAGACTCACCTAACACATAAGGACTCACATAAACTTAAAGTAAATGGGATAGGAAAAGATATTTCATGCAAATGGACACCAAAAGCAAACAGGGGCAGCTATTCTTATATCAGACAAAACAAATTTTAAAGCAAAAGCAGTTAAAAGACACAAAGAGGGACATTATATAATGGTAAAAGGCCCTGTCTGACAGGAAAATATCACAATCATAAATATATAAACACCTAACACTGGAGCCCCCAAATTTATAAAACAATTACTAATAGACCTGGGAAATGAGATAGACAGCAATGCAATAATAGTGGGGGAATTCAATACTCCACTGACAGCACTAGATAGGTCATCAAGACAGAAAGTCAATAAAGAAACAATGGATTTAAACTATACCTTGGAACAAATGGACTAAACAGATATAATGAAATGCAGAACATTTCATTCAACAACTGCAGAATACACATTTTATTCAACAGCACATGGAATTTTCTCCGAGAGACCATATGATAGGCCATAAAATGAACCTCAATAAATTTAAGAAAATTGAAATTATATCAAGCATTCACACAGACCACAGTGGAATAAAACTAGAAATCAACTTGAAAAAGAACCTTCAAAACCATGCAAATACATGTAAATTAAATAACCTGCTCCTGAATGAGCATTGCGTCAAAAACGAAATCAACATGAAAATTTAAAAATTCTTCAAATGGAACGACAATAATAACACGACCTATCAAAACCTCTGGGATACAGCAAAGGTGATGCTGAGAAGAAAGTTCATAACCCTAAATGTCTACATCAAAAAGACTGAAAAAGCACAAACCGACATTCTAAGGTCACACCTCAAGGAACTAGAGAAACAAGAACAAACCAAAACCAAACCCAGCAGAAAGAAGGAAATAACCAAGACCAGAGCAGAACTAAATGAAACTGAAATAACAACAACAAAATACAATGGATAAATTAAGAAATGAAACAGGAGATATTACAACTGACACCACTGAAATACAAAAGATCATTCAATGCTACTGTGAACACCTTTACACACATAAACTAGAAAACCTAGAAGACATGGATAAACTTCTGGAAAAACACAAACTCCTAGCTTAAAACAGGAAGAATTAGATACCCTGAACAGACCAATAACAAGCAGTGAGATTAAAATGATAATTTAAAAATTACCAAAAAAAAAAAAAGTCCAGGACTAGATGGATTTACAGCAGAATTCTACCAGACATTCAAAGAAGAATTGGTACCAACCCTTTTGACACCATTCCATAAGACAGAGAAAGAAGGAACCCTCCCTAATTAATTCTAGGAAGCCAGCATCACCCTAATACCAAAACCAGGAAAGGACATAACCAAAAAAGAAAACTGCAGACCGATATCCTTGATGAACATAGACGCGAAAATCCTTAAAAAATATTAACTAACCAAATCTGACAACATATCAAAAAGGTAATTCACCATGATCATGTAGATTTCACACCAGGGATGCAGGGATAGTTTAACATACATGAGTCAATAAATGTGATATGCCACATAAACAGAATTAAAAACAAAAAGTTACATGATTATCTCAGATGCAGAAAAAGCATTCGACAAAATCCAGCATCCCTTTATGATTAAAGCTCTCATCTAAATCAGCATACAAGGGGCATATCTCAATGTAATAAAAGCCATCTATGACAAACCCACGAATGGGGAAAAGTTGAGAGCATTCCCTCTTGAGAACTGGAACAAAACAAAGATGCCCACTCTCACCACTTCTCTTCAACATATCACTGGAAGTCCTAGCCAGAGCAATCAGACAAGAGAAAGAAATAAAGAGCATCCAAATTGGTAAACAGGAAGTCAAACTGTCACTGTTTGCTGATGAGACAATCGTTTACCTTGAAAGCCCTAAACACTCCTCCAGAAAGCTCCAAGAACTGATAAAAGAATTCAGCAAATTTCCAGATACGAGATTAATGTACACAAATCAGTAGCTCTTCTGTACACCAATGGCAACCAAATTGAGAATCAAATCAAGAACTCAACCCCTTTTACAAATAGCTGCAAAAAATAAAATACTTAGGAATATACCTAACCAAGGAGGCAAAAGACAGCTACAAGGGAAACTACAAAACACTGGTGAAAGAAATTATAGATGACAAAAACAAATGGAAATACATCCCACGATCATGGAAGGGTAGAGTCAATATTGTGAAAACGACCATACTGTCAAAAGCAATCTACAAATTCAATGCAATCCCCATGAAAATACCATCATTCTTTACTGAATTAGAAAAAACAATTCTAAAATTCATATGGAACCAAAAAAGAGCCTGCATAGCCAAAGCAAGGATAAGCGAAAAAAAAAAAAGTCAAATATGCAGGCATCACATTACCTAATTTCACACTATACTATAAGGTCATAGTCACCAAAACAGCATGGTACTGGTATAAAAATAGACACTTAGGCCAGTGGAACAAGATAGAGAACCCAGAAATAAACCCAAATGCTTACAGCCAAAGATCTTCGAGAAAGCAAACAAAAACATCAAGTGGGAAAAGGACACCTTTTTCAACAAATGGTGCTGGGATAATTGGCTAGCCACATGTAGGAGAATAAAACTGCATCCTCATCTCTCACCTTATATAAAAATAAACTCAAGACGGATTAAGCACTTAAATCTAAGACTAGAAACTATAAAAATTCTAAAGATAACATTGGAAAAACCCTCTAAACATTGGCATAGGCAAGGATTTCATGACCAAGAACCCAAAAGCAAATGCAATAAAAACAAAGACAAATAGTTTGAATTTAATTAAACTAAAAAGCTTTGCACAACAAAAGGAACAGTCAGCAGAGTAAACAGACAACCCACAGAGTGGGAGAAAATCTTCAAAATCTATACATCTGACAAAGGACTAATATCCAGAATCTATAATGAACTCAAACAAATCAGTAATAAAAAAACAAACAAAAATTTCATCAAAAAGTGGGCTAAAGACATGAATAGACAATTCTCAAAAGAAGATATACAAATGGCCAATAAACATATGAAAAATGCTCAACATCACTAATGATCAGGGAAATGCAAATCAAAACTACAATGAGATACCGCCTTACTCCTGCAAGAATTGCCATAATCAAAAAATCAAAAAACAGTAGATGTTGGTGTGGATGTGGTGAACATGGAACACATACACACTCTGGTGGGAATGTAAGATAGTACAACCACTATAGTAAACAGTGTGGAGGCTTCTTAAAGAACTAAAAGTAGAAATACCATTTGATCCAGCAATCCCACTACTCCGTATTTACCCAGAGGAAAATAAGTCATTATATGAAAAAGATACTTGCACACACATGTTTATAGCAGCACAATTTGCAATTGCAAAATTGTGGAACCAACCCAAATGCCCATCAATCAATGAGTGCATAAACAAACTGTAGTATATTGATACAATGGAATAATACTCAGCCATAAAAAATGAATTAATGGCATTTGCAGGAACCTGGGCGAGGTTGGAGACTATTATTCTTAATAAAGTAACTGAGGAATGGAAAACCAAACATTGTATCTTCTTACTTATATATGGAAGCTAAACTATGAGAATGCAAAGGCATAAAGATGATATAATGGGGAATTTGAAGCAAGATGGCCAAATAGGAACAGCTCCAGTCTGCAGCTCCCAATGAGATCAACACAGAAGGTGGGTGATTTCTGCATTTCCAACTGAGGTACCCAGCCCATCTCATTGGAACTGTTTAGACCAAGTGCAGCCCATGGAGGGTAAGCCAAAGCAAGGTGGGGTGTCACCTCACCCAGGAAGCACAAGGGGTGAGGGAACTCCCTCCCCTAGCCAAGGGAAGTTGAGAGGGACTGTGACATGAAGAACGGTGTGTTCTGGCCCAGATACTATGCTTTTCCCATGGTCTTCACAAACCACAGACCAGGAGATTCCCTCAGGTGCCTACACCACAAGGGCCCTGGGTTTCAAGCACAAAACTGGGTGGCCTTTTAGGCCGACACTGAGCTAGCTGCAGGAGTTTTTTTTTCATACCCAGTGGCACCTGGAATGCCAGTGAAACAGAACTGTTCACTCCCCTGGAAAGGGGGCTGAAGCCAGGGAGCCAAGTGGTCTAGCTGAGCTGATCACACCCCCACAGAGCCCAGAAAGCTAAAGTCCACTGGCTTGAAATTCTCACTGGCAGCACAGCAGTCTGAAGTCGACCTGGGACACTCAAGCTTGGTGGGAGGAGGGACGTTCACCATTACTGATGCTTGAGTAGGTGGTTTTCCCTTCATAGTGTAAACAAAGCCACAGGGATGTTCAAACTGGGCAGAGCCCGCCAGAACTCAGTAAAGCCACTGTAGCCATACTGCCTCTCTAGATTCCTCCTCCCTGGGCAGGGCATCTCTGAAAGAAGGGCAACAACCCCAGTCAGGGGCTTATAGATAAAACTCCTATCACCCTGGGACAGAGCACCTGGGGGAAGGGGTGGCTGTGGGTGCAGCTTCAGCAGAATTAAATATTTCTGACTGCAGGCTATGAAGAGAGTAGTGGATCACCTAGCACAGTGCTCAGGCTCTGCTAAGGGATAGGCTGCCTCCTCAAGTGGGTCCCTGACCCCAGTGCCTCCTGACTGGGAGATGCCTCCCAGCAGGGTCGACAGACACCTCATATAGGAGAGCTCCAGTTGACATCTGGCAGATGCCTCTCTGGGACAAAACTTCCAGAGGAAGGAACAGGCAACAACCTTTGCTGTTCTGCAGCCTCCACTGGTGATACCCAGGCAAACGGTCTGGAGTGGACCTCCAGCAAACTCCAGCAGACCTGCAGAAGAGGGGCATGACTGTTAGAAGGAAAACTAACAAACAGAAAGTAATAGCATCATCAACAAAAAGGATGTCCACACAAAACCGCCATCTGAAGGTCACCAACATCAAAGACAAAAGGTAGATAAATCCACGAAGATGAGGAAAATCCAGCACAAAAAGCCTGAAAATTCCAAAAACCAGAATGCCTCTTCTCCTCCAAAGGATCACCACTCAACAGCAAGGGAACAAAACTGGATGGAGAATGAGTTTGACAAATTGACAGAAATCGGCTTTAGAAGGTGGGTAATAACAAACTCCTCCAAGCTAAAGGAACATGTTCTAACCCAATGCAAGGAAGCTAAGAACCTTGTAAAAAGGTTAGAGGAATTGCTAACTAGAATAACCAGTTTAGACAAGAACATAAATGACCTGATGGAGCTGAAAAACACAGCACAAGAGCTTCGTGAAACATACACAAGTATCAATAGCCAAATTGATCAAGCAGAATAAAGTGTATGAGAGATTGAAGATCAACTTAATGAAATAAAGCATGAAGACAAGATTAGAGAAAAAAGAATAAAAAGGAATGAACAAAGTCTCCAAGAAATATGGGATTATGTGAAAAGACCAAACCAACATTTGATTAGTGTACCAGAAAGTGACTGGGAGAATGAAACCAAGTTGAAAAACACACTTCAAGATATTATCCAGGAGAACTTCCCCAACATAGCAGGACAGGCCAACATTCAAATTCAGGAAATACAGAGAATGCCACAAAGATACTCCTCGAGAAGAGCAACCTCAAGACACATAATCGTCAGATTCACCTAGGTTGAAATGAAGAAAATAATGTTAAGGGCACCAGAGAGAAAGGGCAGGTTACCCACAAAGGGAAGCCCATTAGACTAACAGTGAATCTCTCTGCAGAAACCCTACAATCCAGAAAAGAGTGGGAGCCAATATTCAACATTCTTAAAGAAAAGAATTTTCAACCCAGAATTTCATATCCAGCTAAACTAACCTTCATAAACGATGGAGAAATAAAATCCTTTACAGACAAGCAAATACTGGGAGATTTTGTCATGACCAGGACTGCCTTATGAGAGCTCCTGAAAGAAGCACAAAATATGGAAAGGAAAAACTGGTACTAGCCACTGCAAAAACATACCAAATTGTAAAGACCATCGAGGCTAGGAAGAAACTGCATCAACAGGCAAAATAACCAGCTAGCATCATAATGACAGGATCGAATTCACACATAACAATATTAACCTTAAATGTAAATGGGCTAAATGCTCCAATTAAAAGACACAGACTGGCAAATTGGATAAAGAGTCAAGACCCATCAGTGTGCTGTATTCAGGAGATCCATCTCATGTGCAAAGACACACATAGGCTCAAAATAAAGAAATGTAGAACATTTACCAAGCAAATGAAAAGAAAATAAAAAGCAGGAGTTGCAATCCTAGTCTCTGATAAAACAGACTTTAAATGAATAAAGATCAAAAGAGACAAAGAAGGGCACTACATGCAACAAGAAGAGCTAAAGATCCTAAATATATATACACCCAGTACAGGAGCACCTAGATTCATAAATCAAGTTCTTTGAGCCGTACAAAGAAGCTTAGACTACCGCACAATAATAGTGGGAGATTTTAACACCCCACTGTCAATATTAGACAGATCAACAAGACAGAAAATTAACAAGGATATTCATGACTTGAATTCATCCCTAGACCAAGCACACCTAATAGACATCTACAGAACTCTCCACCAAAAATCAACAGAATATACATTATTTTCAGCACCACATCACACTTACTCTAAAATTGACCACATACTTGAAAGTAAAACACTCCTCAGCAAATACAAAAGAACAGAAATCGTAACAGTCTCTCAGACCACATTGCAATCAAATTAGAAATCAGGATTAAGAAACTCACTCAAAACTGCACAACTATATGGAAACTGAACAACCTGCTCCTGAATGACTACTGGGTAAATAATGAAATTAAGTCAGAAATAAAGAAGTTCTTTGAAATTAATGAGAACAAAGACACAATGTACTAGAATCTCTGGGACACAGCTAAAGCAGTGTTTGGCCATAACTTTATAGTGCCAAATGCCCACAGAAGAAAGCAGGAGAGATCTAAAATTGACACCCTGAAATCACAATTAAAAGAGCTAGAGAAGCAAGAGCAAAAAAATTCAAAAGCTAGCAGAAGACAAGAAATAACTAACATCAGAGCAGAACTGAAAGAGAAAGAGACAAGAAAAACCCTTCAAAAAACCAATGAACCCAGAAGGTGGTTTTTGAAAAAATTAACAAAATAGATGTACTGTTAGCCAGGCTAATAAAGAAGAAAAGACAGAAGAATCAAATAGACACAATAAAAATGATAAAGAAGATATCCCACAGAAATGCAAACTACCATCAAAGAATACTATAAACACCTCTACCCAAATAAACTAGAATATCTAGAAGTGGATAAATTCCTGGACACAAGACTAAACCAGGAAGAAGATGAATCTCTGAATAGACCAATAACAAGTTCTGAAATTCAGGCAGTAATTAACAGCCTACCAACCAAAAAAATGCCCAGGACCAGATGGATTCACAGCTGAATTCTCCCAGAGGTACAGAGAAGAGCTGATATCATTCCTTCTGAAACTATTCCAAACAAAAGAAAAAGAGGGACTCCTCCATTACTCATTTTATGAGGCTGGCATCATCCTGATACCAAAACCTGGCAGACACAACAAAAAAAGAAAATTTCAGGCCAATATCCCTAATGAACATTGATACGAAAATCTTCAATAAAATACTGGCAACCCGAATCCAGCAGCACATCAGAAAACTTATCCACCGCGATCAAGTCGGCTTCATCCCGGGGTTGCAAGGCTGGTTCAACATATGCAAATCAATAATCATAATCCATCACATAAACAGAACCAATGACAAAAACCACATGATTATCTCATTAGATGCAGAAAAGGCCTTCAATAAAATTCAACACCCCTTCATCCTAAAAACTCTCAATAAACTAGGCATTGATAGAACGTATCTCAAAATAATTAGAGCTATTTATGACAAACCCACAGCCAGTATCATACTGAATGGGCAAAAGATGGAAGCATTCCCTTTGAAAAGCAGCACAAGACAAGGATGTCCTCTCTCAACACTCCTATTTAACGTAGTATTGGAAGTTCTGGCCAGGGCAATCAGGAAAGAGAAAGCAATAAAACATATTCAAATAGAAAGAGAGGAAGTCAAATTGTATCTGTTCACAGATGACATGATTGCATATTTAGAAAACCCCATCGTCTTTAAGCTGGTAAGCAACTTCATCAAAGCCTCAGGATACAAAATCAACATGCAAAAATCACAAGCATTCCTATACACCAATAATAGACAAACAGAGAGCCAAATCATGCCTAAACTCCCACTCACAATTGCTACAAGGAGAATAAAATACCTAGGAATACAACTTACAAGGAATGTAAAGGACCTCTTCAAGGAGAACTACAAACCACTGCTCAAAAATATAAAAGAGTACACAAACAAATGGAAAAACATTTCATGGTCATGGATAGGAAGAATCAATATTGTGAAAACAGCCATACTGACCAAAGTAATTTACAGATTCAATGCTATTCCCATCAAGCTACCACTAATTTTCTTCAAGAATTAGAAAAAACTACTTTAAATTTCATAGGGAACCAGATAAGAGCTCATATAGCTAGGACAATCCTAAGCAAAAAGAACAAACAGGAGGCATCACACTACCTGACTTCAAACTATACTACAAGACTACAGTAACCAAAACAGCATGGTACTGGTACCAAAACAGATATATAGACCAATGAAACAGAACAGAGGCCTCAGAAATAACACCACACATCTACAACCATCTGATCTTTGACAAAACTGTCAAAAACAAGCAATGGGGAAAGGATTCCCTATTTAATAAATGGTGTTGGGAAAACTGGCTGGCCATATGCAGGAAACTGAAACTGGACCACTTCTTACACCTTATACAAAAAATTAACTCAAGATGGATTAAAGACTTAAACATAAGACCTAAAACCATAAAAACCCTAGAAGAAAACCTAGGCAATACCATTCAGGACATAGGCATGGGCAAAAACTTCATGACTGTAACACCAAAAGCAATGGCAACAAAAGCCAAAATTGACAAATGGGATCTAATTAAACTAAAGAGCTCCTGCACAGCAAATGAAACTATCATCAGAGTGATGAACAGGCAACCTAAAGAATAGGAGAAAAACTTTGCAATCTCTCCATCAGACAAAGGGCTAATATTCAGAATCTACAAGAAACTTAAACAAATTTAAAGAAAAAAAACAACCCCATCAAAAAGTGGGCAAAGGATATGAACAGACACTTCTCAAAAGAAGACATTTATGTGGCCAACAAACATGAAAAAAAGCTCATCATCACTAGTCATTAGAGAAATGCACATCAAAACCAAAATGAGATACCATCTCACACCAATTAGAATGGTGATCATTAAAAAGTCAGGAAACAGATGCTGGAGAGGATGTGGAGAAATAGGAACACTTTTACACTGTTGGTGGGAATGTAAATCAGTTCAACCACTGTGGAAGACAGTGTGGCAATTCCTCAAGGATCTAGAACCAGAAATACCATTTGACCCAGCAATCCCATTACTGGGTATATACCCAAAGGACTATAAACCATTCTACTATAAAGACACATGCACACGTATGTTTTTTGTGGCACTACTCACAATAACAAAGACTTAGAACCAACCCAAATGCCCATCAAAGATAGACTGGATAAGGAAAATGTGGCACATATACACCATGGAATACTATGCAGCCATAAAAAAGAGTGAGTTCATGTCCTTTGCAGGGACATGGATGAAGCTGGAAATCATCATTCTCAGCAAACTAATACAGGAACAGAACACCAAACACTGCATGTTCTCTCTCACAAGTGGGAGTTGAACAATCAGAACACATGGACACAGGGAGGGGAACATCACACACCAGGGCGTGCCAGGAGATGGGGGGCTGTGGGAGGGATAGCATTGGGAGAAATACCTAATATAGATGATGGATTGATGGGTGCAGCAAACCACCATGGCATGTGTATACCTATGTAACAAACCTGCACATTCTGCACATGTATACCAGAACTTAAAGTACAATTTAAAAAAAAAGATACAATGGACTTGGGGGGAAGAGTGAGAAGGGAGCAAGGGATTAAAGACTACAAATAGGGTTGTTCCAAGATGGCCGAATAGGAACAGCTCCAGTCTACAGCTCCCAGCATGAGTGACACAGAAGACAGGTGATTTCTGCATTTCCAACTGAGGTACTGGGTTCATCTCACTGGGGCTTGTCGGACAGTGAGTGCAGGACAGTGGGTGCAGAGCACTGAGCAATGCCTCATCCAGGAAGCACAAGGGGTCAGGGAATTCTATTTCATAGCCAAGCAAAGCTGTGACAGATGGCACCTGGAAAATTGGGTCACTCCCATCCTAATACTGTGCTTTTCCAATGGTCTTAGCAAATGGCACACCAGGAGATTACATCCCGTGCCTGGCTCAGAGGGTCCCATGCCCATGGAGCATTGCTCATTGCTAGCACAGCAGTCTGAGATTTAACTGCAAGGTGGCAGTGAGGCTGGGGGAGGGGTGCCCACCATTGCTGAGGCTTGAGTAGGTAAACAAAGCAGCCAGGAAGCTCGAACTGGGTGGAGCCCACCCCAGCTCAAGGAGGCCTACCTGCCTCTGTAGACTCCACCTCTGGGGGCTGGGCATAGCAGAACAAAAGGCAGCAGAAACCTCTGCAGACTTAAATGTTCCTGTCTGACAGCTTTGAAGAGAGTAGTGGTTCTCCCAGCACAGAGTTTGAGATGTGAGAACAGACAGACCTGCCTCCTCAAGTGAGTCACTGACCCCTGACTAGCCTAACTGGGAGGCACCCCCTAGAAGGGGCAGACTGACACCTCACACGGCCTGGTACCCCTCTGAGAGGAAACCTCCAGAGGAATGATCAGACAGCAACATTTGCTGTTCTGCAGTATTCGCTGTTCAGCAGCCTCCGCTGCTGATACCCAGGCAAACAGGGTCTGGAGTAGACCTCCAGCAAATTCCAACAGACTTGCAGCTGAGGGTCCTGACTGTTAGAAGGAAAACTAACAAAAAGAAAGGACATCCACACCAAAACCCCATCTGTATGTCACCATCATCAAAGACCAAAGGTAGATGAAACCACAAAGATGGGGAAAAAACAGAACAGAAAAACTGAAAAGTCTAAAAATCAGAGCACCTCTCTTCCTCCAAAGGAATGCAGTTCCTCACCAGCAATGGAAGAAAGCTGGATGGAGAATGATTTTGATGAGTAGAGAGAAGGCTTCAGATGATCAAACTAATCTGAGCTAAAGGAGCAAGTTCGAATCCATCACAAAGAAGTTAAAAACCTTGAAAAAAGATTAGATGAATGGCTAACTAAAATAACCTAGGCAGAGAAGTCCTTAAAGGCCCTGATGGAGCTGAAAACCATGGCATGAGAACTACATGACGAATGCACAAGCTTCAGTAGCTGATTCGATCAACTGGAAGAAAGGGTATCAGTGATGGAAGATCAAATGAATGAAATGAAGCAAGAAGAGAAGTTTAGAGAAAAAAAATAAAAAGAAATGAACAAAGCCTCCAAGAAATATGGGACTATGCAAAAAGACCAAATCTATGTCTGACTGGTGCACCTGAAAGTGATGGGGAGAATGGAACCAAGTAGGAAAACACTCTGCAGGATATTATCCAGGAGAACTTCCCCAATCTAGCAAGGCAGGCCAACATTCAAATTCAGGAAATACAGAGAAATACAGAGAACGCCACAAAGATACTCCTCGAGAAGAGCAACTCCAAGACACATAATTGTCAGATTCACCAAAGTTGAAATGAAGGAAAAAAATATCAAGAGCAGTCAGAGAGACAGGTCAGGTTACCCACAAAGGGAAGCCCATCAGACTAACAGCTGATCTCTCAGCAGAAACTCTACAAGCCAGAAGAGAGTGGGGGCCAATATTCAACATTCTTAAAGAAAAGAATTTTCAACTCCGAATTTCATATCCAGCCAAACTAAGCTTCATAAGTGAAGGAGAAATAAAATACTTTACAGACAAGCAAATGCTGAGAGATTTGGTCACCACTGGGCCTGCCCTAAAAGAGCTCCTGAAGGAAGCACTAAACACAGAAAGGAAAAGCCAGTACCAGCCACTGCAAAAACATGCCAAATTGTAAAAACCATCGAGGCTAGGAAGAAACTGCATCAACTAATGAGCAAAATAACCAGCTAACATCATAATGACAGGATCAAATTCACACATAACAATATTTACCTTAAATGCAAATGGGCTAAATGCTCCAATTAAAAGACACAGACCAGCAAATTTGATAAAGAGTCAAGACCCATCAGTGTGCTATATTCAGGAAACCCATCTTACGTGCAGAGACACACATAGGCTCCAAATGAAGGGATGGAGGAGGATCTACCAAGCAAATGGAAAACAAAAAAAGACAGAGGTTTCAATCCTAGTCTCTGATAAAACAGACCTTAAACCAACAAAGATCAAAAGAGACAAAGAAAGCCATTACATAATGGTAAAGGGATCAATTCAACAAGAAGAGCTAACTATCCTAAATATATATGCACCCAATACAGGAGCACCCAGATTCATAAAGCAAGTCCTTAGAGACCTACAAAGAGACTTAGACTCCCACACAATAATAATGGGAGACTTTAACACCCCACTGTCAATGGTAGACAGATCAATGAGACAGAAAGTCAACAAGGATATCCAGGAATTGAACTCACCTCTGCACCAAGTGGACCTAATAGACATCTATAGAACTCTCCACCCCAAATCAACAGAATATACATTCTTTTCAGCACCACACCACATCTATTCCAAAATTGACCACATAGTTGGAAGTAAAGCACTCCTCAGCAAATGTAAAAGAACAGAAATTATAACAAACTGTCTCTGAGACCACAGTGCAATCAAACTAGAACTCAGGATTAAGAAACTCACTCAAAACTGCCCAACTACATGGAAACTGCACAACCTGCTCCTGAATGACTACTGGATACATAACGAAATGAAAGCAGGAATAAAGATGTTCCTTGAAACCAACAAGAGCAAAGACACAACATAGCAGAATCTCTGGGACACATTCAAAGCAGTGTGTAGAGGGAAATTTTTAGCACTAAATGGCCACAAGAGAAAGCAGGAAAGATCTAAAATTGACACCCTAACATCACAATTAAAAGAACTAGAGAAGCAAGAGTAAACACATTCAAAAGCTAGCAGAAGGCAAGAAATAACTAAGATCAGAGCAGAACTGAAGGAAAGAGAGACACAAAAAAAGCTTCAAAAAATCAATGAATCCAGGAGCTGGTTTTTTGGAAAGATCAACAAAATTGATAGACTACTAGCAAGACTCCTAAAGAAGAAAAGAGAAAAGAATCAAATAGATGCAATAAAAAATGATAAAGGGGATATCACCACTGATCCCACAGAAATACAAACTACCGTCAGAGAATACTATAAACACCTCTATGCAAATAGACTAGAAAATCTAGAAGAAATGGATAAATTCCTCGACACATACACACTCCCAAGACTAAACCAGGAAGAAGTTGAATCTCTGAATGGACCAATAACAGGCTCTGAAATTGAGGCAATAATTAATAGCTTACCAACCAAAAAAAGTCAAGGACCAGATGGATTCACAGCCAAATTCTACCAGAGGTACAAGGAGGAACTGGTACCATTCCTTCTGAAACTATTCCAACCAATAGAAAAAGAGGGAATCCTCCCTAATTCATTTTATGAGGCCAGCATCATCCTGATACCAAAGCCTGGCAGAGACACAACAAAAAAAGACTTTTAGACCAATATCCCTGATGAACATCAATGCAAAAATCCTCAATAAAATACTGGCAAACCAAATCCAGAAGCACATCGAAAAGCTTATCCACCACGATCAAGTTGACTTCATCCCTGGGATGCAAGGCTGGTTCAACATACACAAATCAATAAATGTAATCCAGCATATAAACAGAACCAATGACAAAAACCACGTGATTATCTCAATAGATGCAGAAAAGGTCTTTGACAAAATTCAACAGCCCTTCATGCTAAAAATTCTCAATAAATTAGGTATTGATGGGACATATCTGAAAATAATAAGACCTATTTATGACAAACCCACAGCCAATATCATACTGAATGGGCAAAAACTGAAAGCATTCCCTTTGAAAACTGGCACAAGACAGGGATGCCCTCTCTCACCACTCCTATTCAACATAGTGTTGGAAGTTCTGGCCAGGGTAATCAGGCAGGAGAAGGAAATAAAGGGTATTCAATTAGGAAAACAGGAAGTCAAATTGTCCCTATTTGCAGATGACATGATTGTATATCTGGAAAACCCCATCGTCTCAGCCCAAAATCTCCTTAAGCTGATAGGCAACTTCAGCAAAGTCTCAGGATACAAAAATCAATGTGCAAAAATCACAAGCATTCTTATACACCAATAGCAGACAAACAGAGAGCCAAATCATGAGAGAACTCCCATTCACAATTGCTTCAAAGAGAATAAAATACCTAGGAATCCAACTTACAAGGGATGTGAAGGACCTCTTCAAGGAGAACTACAAACCACTGCTCAACGAAGACACAAACAAATGCAAGAACATTCCATGCTCATGGATAGGAAGAATCAATATCGTGAAAATGGCCATACTGCCCAAGGTAATTTATAGATTCAATGCCATCCCCATCAAGCTACCCATGACTTTCTTCACAGAAATGGAAAAAACTACTTTAAAGTTCATATGGAACCAAAAAAGAGCCCGCATTGCCAAGTCAATCCTAAGCCAAAAGAACAAAGCTGGAGGCATCACGCTACCTGACTTCAAACTATACTACAAGGCTACAGTAACCAAAACAGCATGGTACTGGTACCAAAACAGAGATATAGACCAATGGAACAGAACAGAGCCCTCAGAAATAATAGCACACATCTACAACTATCTGATCTTTGAGAAAGCTGACAAAAACAAGAAATGGGGAAGGATTCTCTGTTTAATAAATGGTGCTGGGAAAACTGGCTAGCCATATGTAGAAAGCTGAAACTGGATCCCTTCCTCACCTTATACAAAAATTAATTCGAGATGGATTAAAGACTTAAATGTTAGATCTAAAACCATAAAAACCCCAGAAGAAAACCTAGGCAATACCATTCAGGACGTAGGCATGGGCAAGGACTTCATGTCCAAATCCCCAAAAGCAATGGCAACAAAAGCCAAAATTGACAAACGGGATCTAATTAAACTAAAGAGCTTCTGCACAGCAAAAGAAACTACCATCAGAGTGAAAAGGCAACCTACAGAATGGGAGAAAATTTTTGCAATCTACTCATCTGACAAAGGACTAATATCCATAATCTACAAAGAACTCAAACAAATTTACAAGAAAAAAACAAACAACCCCATCAAAAATTAGGCAAAGATATGAACAGACACTTCTCAAAAGAAGGCATTTATGCAGCCAAAAGACACATGAAAAAATGCTCATCATCACTGGCCATCAGAGAAATGCAAATCAAAACCACAATGAGGTATCATCTCACACCAGTTAGAATGGCGATCATTCAAAAGTCAAGAAACAACAGGGGCTGGAGAGGATGTGGAGAAATAGGAACACTTTTACACTGTTGGTGGGACTGTAAACTAGTTCAACCATTGTGGAAGACAGTGTGGCAATTCCTCAGGGATCTAGAACTAGAAATATCATTTGACCTGGCCATCCCATTACTGGGTATATACCCAAAGGACTATAAATCATGCTGCTATAAAGACACATGCACATATGTGTTTATTGTGGCACTACTCACAATATCAAAGACTTGGAACGAACCCAAATGTCCAACAACAATAGACTGGATTAAGAAAATGTGGCACAAATACACCATGGAATACTATGCAGCCATAAAAACTGATGAGTTCATGTCCTTTGTAGGAACATGGATGAATCTGGAAACCATCATTCTCAGCAAACTATCGCAAGGACAAAAAACCAGACTCTGCATGTTCTCACTCATAGGTGGGAATTGAACAATGAGAACACTTGGACACAGAAAGGGGAACATCACACACTGGGGCCTGTTGTGGGGAGGGGGGATGGGGGAAGGATAGCATTAGGAGATATACCTAATGTAAATGATGAGTTAATGGGTGCAACACACCAACATGGCACATGTATACATATGTAACAAAACTGCACATTGTGCACATGTACCCTAGAACTTAAAGTATAATAAAAAATATATACAAAAAAACCCCACAAATATGTTGTACTGTATACTGGTGATGGGTGCACCAAAATCTCACAAATCTCCACTAAAGAACTTACTCATGTAACCAAATACCACCTGTTCCCCAATAACTTATGAAAAAATTTTTTTAAAAGATATGCATTAAAATTTTTTTTTAAGTTTAAGGGATATAGAAAGGAATATTATGATAACTTTCATCAACAGAAAGCTGGAGTGGATATATTAATTTCAGACAAAGTAGACCTCAGACCAGGAAAAGTTATCAGAGATAAAGAGCAGCATTACATAATGATAAAGTGGCCAATCCTCCAAGTGGACATAAAATTCTTTAACGTATATGCACCTAACAACAGAGCATCAAAGTATGTGGGGCAAAACTGGACAGAACTGTAAAGAGAAATAAATTCATTCACTATTATAGTTGGAAATTAAACTCTCCTTGTGTTAGTCTATTTGCACTGCTATAAAGAAATATGTGAGACTAAGTAATTCATAAAGAAAAGAGGTTTATTTTGATATATGTTTCTGCAGGCTATACAAGAAGTATGGTGCTGGCATCTGCTTCTGGTGAGAACCTCAGGGAGCACATCCTGGCAGAAGATGAAGAAGGAGCTGGAATATCACATGGCAATAGAGGAAGAAATGGTTGGGGGAGGTGACACTCTCTTTTAAACAACCAGATCTCATGTGAACTCAGAGCAAGAATTCACTCATTACCTTGAGGAGAGTACCAAGCCATTCATGAGGAATCCACCCCCAGGATTTAAACACCTCCCACCCGGCCCCACCTCCAACATTGGGGATTACATCTCACCATGAGATTTGGAGGGGACAAACATCCAAAGTATATGATTCAGCCCCTTTCCCCCCACCTCCCCCCACCAAATCTCATGTCCTTCTCTCATCACAAAATACAGTCATCCCCTCCAAGTAGTCCCCAAAAGTCTCAACTCATTCCAGCATCAACTCAGGGGTCCCAAAGTCCAAAGTCTCATCTGAGACTCAAGTAGAGCTGCTTCCACCTACAGGCCTTTAAGATAAGCAAATTATTTACTTCCAAGATACAATGTTTGTACAGGGATTGAGTCAACATTCCAATTTCAAAAGGGAGAAATCAAGCAAATGCAAGGAGCAACAGGTCTCATGCAAATTCAACACCCAGCAAGACAGATGTTACATCTTAAAGCTCCAGCATAATCCTTGACTCATGTCCCACGTCCAGGTCACACTGTGCAAGTGGTGGGCTCCCAAGGCATTGGGCAGCTCCACCCCTGTGGTTTTGCACGGTGCAGCCCCCATGACTGCTCTCATGAATTGAAATTGAGCACCTGTGTCTTTTCCAGGCACAAGGTGCGAGTTGCCAGTGGCTCTACCATTCTTGAGTCTAGAGGATGGTGGGTCCCTTCCCATAGCTCCATTATGCAGTTCCCTGGTGGGAACTCTGTGTGGGGTCTCCAGCCCTACATTTACCCTCAGCCCTGACCTAGTAGAGGTTCTCTCCAAGGGCTCTGTCCCTGCATCAGGCTTCTGCCTGGGCACCCAGGCTTTCCCATACATCCTCTGAAATCTAAGTAAATGCTACCAAGCCTCATTCACTTTTGCATTCTGTGCATCTGAAGGCTTAACACCACATAGAAGCCACCATGGCTTATGGTTTGCACTCTACAAAGCAGCAGCCCTAGGTATACCTGGGGCCCTTTGAGCTATGGCTGGAGCTGGAGCAGCAGGGATCAGGGCAGTAGTCTCCTACTGTGACTGGTAGAGCAGGGCAGTGGTGCCCTGGGCCTGGTCCCAAAACCATTCTTTCCTCCTAGGCCTCAGGTTCTGTGATGGTAGAGGTTGCCCTGAAGGTTTCTAAAATGACTTTGAGATCTTGTTTCATTGTCTTGGATATTAGCACCTGACTCTCTTTCAATCATGTAAATCTCTCTAGCAAGTGGTTGTTTTGCAGCCACAGCCTGCTTGTATTCCTCTCCTGAAAATGTTCTTTCCTTCTCTACCAAGTGGCCAGGCTGTGTATTTTCCAAATTAATACACTATGCTTTCCTTTTAGTTATAAGTTTCAACTTTAAATCATTCATTTCCTCCTATATCTGACCATAGGTTGTTAGATGCAGCCAGGCAACTTTTTTTTTTTTTTTTGAGACAAGGTCTCACTCTGTCACCCAGGTTGGAGTGCAGTGGTTCTACCATGACTCGCTGCAGTCAGATCACTTCTGAAATGCTTTGCTGCTTAGAAATTTCTTCTGCCAGATACCCTAGATCATGACTCTTAAATTCGAACTTCCACTGACCCCCAGGGCATGTATATAATGCAGCCAAGTTCTTTGCTAGGGTGTAACATAGGTGATCTTTACTTTAATTCCCAATAACTACCTTGTTTTCATTTGAGACATCATCAGCCTGGCTTTTACTGTCTATATCACTATCAGTATTTTGGTCACAACCAATTAACAAGTCTCTAAGAATTTCTAAATTTTCCCTCATCTTCCTGTCATCTTCTGAGCCCTCTAAACTCTTCCAACCTCTAAACTCTTCCAACCTTCCACCCCTGTGACTGAGCCCTCTAAACTCTTCCAACTTCTGCCCATTACCCAGTCCCAAAGCCAATCCACATTTTCAAGTATCCTTATAGCAACGCTCCATTCCTTGGCACCAATTTTTTGTGTTAGTCTCTTTGCATTGCCATAAAGGAATACTTAAGACTGGATAATTTATAAAGGAAAGAGGTTTAATTGGCTCACAGTTCTGAAGGATGTACAGGAAGCATGGTGCCAGCATCTCATTCTGGTAAAGGCCTCAGGAAACTTACAATTATGGTTTAGAAGATGCAGGGAGAGCAGGCAAGAGGAAGCAAGAGAACAAGCAAGGAAACAATAGAGCAACGAGGAAGAGCCAGACTTCTTTAAACTACCAGCTCTCACACGAACTACCAGAGCAAGAACTCACTCATTGCCATGGGGATGGCATCGAGCTATTCGTGAGGGATCCAGTCCCATGATTCTAACAACTCCTACCATGCCCACCTCTAACATTGGAGGTCACATTTTAACATGAGATTTGGAGGGGACAAAACATCCAAGCCATATCACCCCTCTCTCAATAATGAATAGATTTGGCAGGCAGAAAATCATAAAGACGTAGTTGATCTTAAGAACACCATCAATCAACTGGATATAATGGACATTTATAGACTAATCCAAAAAAAAGCAAAACACACACTCTTCTCAAGCTCACATAGAAAATTAAACATAGACAACATTCTGAATCATAAAATACACCATAACAAATTTAAAAGGATATAAATTATACATGTCTACTCTCAGACCAAAATGGAATTAAACTAGAAATCAGTAACAGAAAGCTGGAAATTCCCGAAATGACTCATCTGGGTTCCAGTCTGGTATTTTTTAAAGAATCAGATATGACAGCCAATTTTATGTGTCAATTTGGCTACACTACAGTGCCCAGTTGTTTGATCAGACAGCAATCTAAATGTTGCTTGCTGTGAAAGTATTTTTTAGATGTAATTAACCTTTAAACCAGTAAACAAGGATTAAGGCAAATTACTTTCCATAATGTGAGTGGGTTCCATCCAACCAGTTAAACGCCTTAAAGCGAAAGACTGAGGTTTCCAAAGGAAAAAAGAATTTGGTCTCAAGATTGCAATATAGAAATTCTCTCTGAGTTTCCAGCCTAGTAGCCTGCTCTGTGAATTTGGGACTCAAGACTACATCAATTCTTAGGTGAACTTTCAGCCTATTGGCATGTTCTTATAGAGTTTGAACTTGTTAGCCACAACAGCCACATGAACCAATTATTTAAATAAATCAACCTCTGTCTCTCATATATTTGTGTGTGTGTGTGTGTGTGTGTGTGTGTGTAATTGCACAGGAGAATCATAAATATATATGAAATCTAACTAACATACCAAGTGATAGCCAGTGTGCAGCCAAGGTTGAGAACAACTGGTACAATGGATCTGTAAGAAATTGTGATGAATCCTATCAATATCAACTACACAGATGAGAGTTCTTCTCCATCTCATGGTCAGCAGAATGACCTCAGCAGTGTCAGCGGTGGAGCTCCACAGGGCCTAGGGGCCCCACATGGCCTAGCAGCCTCCCACATGGTCAATGAGACTGTAGAGGCACAATACCACAGCAGGCAGGCTATTCAGCCACCAAGGGGATAGTAACCACCAAAGGCATTCCAAGGGTCATTTTGGGGCCAGACTTAAAAGACAGTCAGGATCTATGGGAGGGACAAGGCAGGAAATGTAGGTTTCCCTGGTGGGTCTTAGAACCAATGGTCATTTCCAGCCCCATTGCTATGAGCAAAACCCAGACAATATTCATGGATGTGCAGCCCAGCATGGTATAGAGATGGAATATAAGTGTCCACTATATTTACAAAATTATTCCACTGTGCAAATGGAACACATATGAGACACTTCTTCCTTCCAACACTTCCAACACATATGAGACCACTTCTTCCTTCCAACAATCCATGGGGCTATCTAGGAACAATATTATTACCCTCAATTTACAGACAAGAAAATCAAGGCTCAGAGATTAGATGATTGGCCAAATTCACTAAGCCAGGGAGTACTTAAGTTGAAATTCAAACTGAGATTCCTTAACTCACAGTGCAGACTTCTCTTTAGTTACTACCATTAACATTAATAGATAATATTTATTGAACATTTACGTATTCCAGGTGCTCACCGCATTTTATATCAATTATAACATTTAATTCTCATAATTACACTAGAAAGTATTAGGACCACCACTTTACAGATGAAGAAACTAGGATTTAAGGGTTTAAGTAACTTTTAAAACCGCACATGATATTCTTCTACGAGTATTGATGAGCAGCACTGCGTTTGTAAACCACAGACACACAACATGGCAGCTGGAATGCCTAGTCTATTGTCAAAGAAGCTAAAACCTGCATAGATAGGCATAGATCCCACTGGATTTGTTAACCCATGTCTCGACCAGAGCTGGGTAAAACAGACTATGCTGCAGGGACATTACTGTCCCTATCCCATCTCCTCATTTCCCAACTTCCTTTGAATCCAAGGAGCTGGGCAGAAGAGCAGAATCCTCATCTTATACAATTCCTGAGGCCAGAGCTCAGGTCTGACATGTGGATGTACACATCAGCTCTCATGAATAATCCTTCCCTCAAGGCACAAATAATGTAAATGAGAGATAGGAATGAAGAATGTCTAAGGGAAATCTGATTCCACCAGCCATGTGAATCCTCATTTTTAAGAACAGAGCTCCTACTTGATGATTTCCTCTTAAGATTTTCACTTAGAAAAAACAATTGGTCTTAACATCACCAATTACAGAACAAGTAGGCATCATCTCCTTCCTGATATGATACACTGAGAAAGATGTATGCACATCATTTCTGGGGTATTCCTGCCAAAAGCATATCAACTAAATCTAATCAGGAGGGATATCAGACAAAACAAAATTGAGGGACAGTCTACAAAATAACTGTCTTATGGTCTTCAAATATGTCAATGTCATGAAAATCAAAGAAAGATTGAAGAATAAGTTCCAGATTAAAGGAGAAGAAAGAAATGTTAACTAAATGCAATTCATAACCCTGGATGGAATCCTGGATCAGGAAATGTTTTTGGTTTTGTTGTAAAGGATTCTATTGACACTTGACACAATTTGAAGAAGGTCTGTAGATTAACTAATAGTATTGTATCTATGCTAATTTCCTGATTTTGGAGATTGTACTGTGGTTATGCAAGAGGATGTCCTTGTCTTTTAAGAAACTGAAGCTTGGGGCATGGAGAAAAGAGAGAAAGTCAGAGAGAAAGAATAATAAAGCAAACATGATAAATGTTAATGTTTGGGGCATCTGGGAAAAGAGTAAAAGAATTCCATAGTACTATTCTCATAAGTTTTCTCTAAGTCTGAAATTATTTCAAAATAAAACCCATTATTATTTAGAGACATTGAGCCTTTATGAGTAAACATGACAGAATCTTCAGGCTTGGTGGGAAACTGTGATCAAAGTCTGTGCAAAACAAGTCTTAATATTGTATCATTGAGGTAGGAGGAAGCAGGGGCATTAATCCATCAACTGTTATTCCTCTTTGATTGAGAGTTGTCTCTGAGGCATTAAATCTGCAACACTTTCATGCTGCCCTGTTCACGGACAAAGCACATGCCTGCTACCAGAACCCCTAAGGCAAAGAGATGCAAGAAGCCATGATCTGTACAAGAATGATCTGCAGATGACCTCTGGTATGGGATTAGAGGATATGGACATGGTAGCTACAGTGTCTACCAGAGTGACACAACCTAACTCCTACCCACTAGCATAGTGTCCTCCTTCCAGTCATCTGTCACCCAAAGGGCTTTTAGGCAGAGAAACTTCAAAAAACACATATGCCTGAAGTTGAGTTGATATCCATGTTCTGGAAAACAAAGAAACATGTGCTATGAAATGAACAATCAGAAATCCCTGAGTGAACACAAAGGAAGTATGTATTCTCTGTGTGGATTTTCTCAGTAACAGGCCAGTTTGGTTCTTTTAAGCTAGGATAATTGGAATAAAGGTGTTCCATTTTGAGACAAGAGGGCAAGCCACGGTCACTGCTTGCATCCAGGAGCTAAAATGAGGCTTCCATGAAGACTGGTAAAAAGGAAGTAGACTGCTGCTGCCTGAGTTTATGGCATTTAGGGCCAAGGAATGTAGAAGGACTTTAATGAAGCTTGATTCCGGGAGCTGAATCAAGACACCTGCACCTTAAGAACAGAGAGTTTGACAAAGAGGAAATACAAATGGCAAAAAAAAAAAAAAAAAAAAAAACCCGTACAAAAAGATTTTCAACATCATTAGTCATCAGGAAATGCTAATTGAAACTATAGAGGGACATCACTACACACCTATCTAAATGTCTAAAATAAAAAATAATGAAAAAACCAAATGCTGGTAATAATGTAGAGAAATGGGATTGTTCATTCATTGCTTGCAGTAATGTGAAATGACATATCCATGCTGGAAACCCATTTGAAAGTTTCTTATAAAACTAAATATGCAGAGTGGCAACAGGAAGATTGGCAAAGTAGAAAGCACAGGAATCTATCTCCCACCAAGACAAAAAAATGCACTGGCAGGATCTGTCTGATGTAACGATTTTGAAACTCTGGAGCCTATTTGAAGGCTTTCAACTTCCAGACAAAAGCTTGAATGGAAAATTGCAATTAATTTCAGTCCATTTAAACTTTTAATGCAGTACAACAATTTAAAAAAAGGAAACCATGTGGAAAGGGAAGAATCTGATTTTCAGAGTTACAAATTATAAGATTCAAATGTCAAAAATCAAAAAGCATACAAAGAAAGAGGAAAGTATGGCCCAGTCAAATGAAAAAAAAAATCAACAGAAACTCCCTAAGAACAGCTGGCAGATTTATTAGACAAAGACTTTAAAATGACTGTTTTAAAGATTCTCAAAGACCTAAAAGAAAACACAGACAAATTATTACATGAAGAAAATGATGCATGAACAAACAGAAATATAAAGACAGTATAATAGGAATATTATGGACAGAAAACATAAAACATTAGAATACAAAACAAAAAGGAACCAAAAATAAATTCTGGAGCTGAAAGGTATAATAACTAAAATGAAAAATTGACTACAGTGATTCAAAGCATATTTCACAGGCATAAGAAGAAAACAAATTTCAAGATAGGACAATTGAAATTATTCAGTCTGAAAAATAGAAAGGAAAAACTGAAGAAAAGTGAACAGACTCTAAGGGACATATAGAACATCATCAAGCTGACCAACATATACATTGTGGGAGTACCAAAAGGAGAAGAAAGAGAGGAAGGGGAAGAAAGATTATTTGAGTGACTATTGGCTAAAATTCTCCCAAATTTCATGAAAGGCATGAATAAAGACATCCAAGAAGCAAAAATTTCAAGCAGGATAAACTCAAAACAACACACACCAAGACAATATAATGAAATTTTCAAAAGCCAGAGACAAAAAGAAAATCTTGAAAGCTGCAAGAGACAAACAATTCATATATACAAGAGGTCCCAATAAGATTGGTAACAGATTTCTCACAGAAACTTTGGAGGACAGAAGGCAGTGGATTGATTAATTCAAAATATTGAAGGAAAAAAACTATGAATTGAGAATTTTATATCTGGCAAAATTGTCCTTCAAAAATGATGGAAAAATTAAGACATTACCAGATAAACAAAAGCTGAGATGATTCTTTACCACTAGACCTACCATGCAAGCAATGCTAAAGGGAGTCCTTCAGGTTGAAACAAAAACCACTGGAGAGTAACTCATAGCTGTTCAAAGAAACAAATATCTCTGCTAAAGGTAAATGTATGAACAATTATAAAATCTAGTATTATTATAATTTTAGCTAGTAACTCTACTTTTTGTTTCCTGTATGATTTAAGAGAGCAATGCATTAAAATATTATTTAGTCTATGTTTGGAGACAAAATACCTAAAGATGTAACCTTGTGACATCAATAACTGAAAGGAGATATGGACAGAGCTGTAAAAAAACAGCATTTTGTTATGCTTCTGAATCTGCTATAAGTTCAAATTAGAGTGTTATAACTTTAGGATGTTAAATGTAATCTCCATGGTAGCCATAGAGAAAGTAGCTATAGAATATACAAATGAAAATGAGAATGAAACAAAAAATGTCACTATAAAAAATCAACTAAATGCAAAAAAGACAAACTCAGGAAATGAGAAACAAAAAGTTATAAGTCATATGCAGAACAAATAACAAAATAACAGAAGTAAGTTTCTCTTTATGAGTAATTACTTTAAATATAAATAGATTAAAGTCTACAAATTCTGATTTGGCAGAATAGATTTAAACAACAGCAACAATAACATCCAACTATATGCTGCCTTCAAGAGACTTCTTTATCTCCAAAATATGAAAGTGAAAGTAAAAGAATGAGAAAAGAAATTCCATGCAAATAGTAATCAAAAGAGAGGAAGGGCAGCTATATTAATATCAGACAAAATAAACTTTAAGTAGAAAAAGTTTATAATTGACAAAAAGGACATTATATATTAATAAATGTTCAATATAGCAAGAAGATACAACAATTATAAACATTTATGCATCTAACAGACTATCAAAGTTTATGAAGCAAAAATTGAAGAATTGAAGGGAGAAATATATAGTTCTACAATAATAGTGAGAGATTTAAATATCTCAGTCTCAATATGGATAGAACAACCAGACAAAAGACAAAATAAGGAAATAGAGGTCTTGAACAACACAGTAAACTAGCTAAATCTATCATACATACATACACAGAACACTCTCTCCAACAGTAACAGAATACACGTTGTTCTCAAGTGCACATAAGACATTCTCCAGGATACGTTAGGCCACAAATTAAGCCTCAATAGATCTTACAAGACTAAGATATTATGCAAACTATCTTTTCCAACCACAATAGAATGAAGTTAGAAATTAATAACAGAAACTAAAAATCAATAAAATGAATGAAGTTAGAAATAAAAAAAATCACAAATGGGTGAAAATTAAACAATATACTTAAGCAACAAATTGATCAAAGAAGAAATCACAAGGATAATTATAAAATATTTAGAGATGAATGAAAACAAAAACTTGTAAGATACAGCAAAAGCTGTGCCAAAGGGGAAATTTATAGCTATAAATACTTACATTCAAAAAGAATAAAGTTGTAACAGCTTTCAGCAAAAGAAATAAGAAATAAAATGAAGAAAGATCTCAAATAAACAACTTAACCTTACAAATTAAGTAGCTAGAAAAAGAACAAACTAAACTCAAAGCTAGTAGAAGAAATTAAATAATAAAAATAAGAGCAGAGATAAGTAAAATAAATAATAGAAAATAGAGAAAATTAACACAATTAAAAGTTGATTCTTCTAAAAAAACTAATGAAATTGACAAAACACTAGCTAGATTGACCACAAGAAAAGAAAGAATATTCAAATAGCTAATACCAGGAATGAAAGTGAAGACATTACTACCAATTCTACAGAAATTAAAGGATTATAAGAGAATACAATGAACAATTATATGAAAAAAATGAATAATTTAAATGAAATAAGCAAACATATGGAAATGCAAAATCCACCAAAACTGAATCACTAAAATTTGAATGGACCCATATCTAGTAAGGAGATTGAATAAGTAATCAACAAAGAAAATAGCTGGATCAGATGGCTTTACTGGTTAATTCTGCCAAACATTTTAGAAAGAATTAACATTAATACTTCGCAAGCTCTTCCAAACAATTGAAGAAGAGGAACCCGCCTAACACATTCTATGAGGCCAGCATTGTCCTGATACCAAACCAAACAAAGATGCTATAAGAAACTATAGGCTATTATTCCTTATGAACATTAAGGCAAAAATCCTCAACAAAATACTAGAAAACCAAATTCAGCAGCATATTAAAAGGATGATACACCATGACAACGTGAGATTTAGTCCTGGAATGTAAAGATGCTTCAACATATGAGAATCTATCAATGTAGTTAATACACTTGTAATGGCTAATGTTATGCCTCTACTTAGCTGAATCATGCTTCCCAGGTATGTGGTCAAACATTATTCTGGATATTTCTGCAAGGGTGTTTTTGGATGAGATTAACATTTAAATTGATGGACTTTTAATAAAGCAGATTGTCCTTTATAATGTGGGTGAGTTTTACCCAACCAATTGAAGGCCTGAATAGAACAGAAAATAAACCTCCCCCAAGCAAGAGGAAATTCTGTAGCAGACAGCCTTCAGACTTGAACTACAACATTTGTTCTTTCCTGAGTCCTGAGACTGACAGCCTGCAGACTTGAACTGTAGTACTGGTTCTTCTCTGGGTCTCTAACTTACAAGCCCACCCCATAGATTTTGGACTTATTTGCCTCCATAATCACACAAGCCAGTTTCTTAAAATAAATCTTCTTCTATATTTAGACACATCCTATCAATTCTGTTTTTCTGGAGAATCCCAACTATTGTAACACAACATTAACAGAATGAAGGGAAAAAAACATACAATCATTTCAATTAATGCAGAAAAAGCTTTTAATAAAATTTAATACCCTTTTAATGATTCGAACACACTCAACAAATGAGAAATAGAAGAAAACTACCTCAATATGATGAAAGTCATATATGAAAAATGTGGGCCAGGTGCGGCAGCTCACCCCTGTAATCCCAGCACTTTGGGAGGCCGAGGAGATCACGAGGTCAGGAGATCGAGACCATCCTGGCTAACATGGTGAAACCCCATCTCTACTAAAAAATACAAAAAATTAACCAGGCATGGTGGAGGGCACCTGTAGTACCAGCTACTCGGGAGGCTGAGGCAGCAGAATGGCTTGAACCCTGGAGGTGGAGTTTGCAGTGAGCCAAGATCACACCACTGCACTCCAGCCTGGGCAACAGAGCAAGACTCGGTCAAAAAAAAAGAAAAAGAAAAATGTGAAGCTATTATATTTAATGGTAAAAGACTTAAAGCTTTTCCTCTTATATCAGGACAAGAGAAAGATGTCCACTTATACCATTTCTATTCAACATAGTACTGAAAGCCCTAGCCAGATCAATTAAGCAAAAAAAGAAAAAAAGAAAAGGCAACCAAATTAGAAAGAAAGAAGTAAAATTGTCTCATAGATAATTTTAATTCTATGTCTCATAAAAAAGACATAAATTATCTCATGGATAACTTATTCTATGTCTCATAGAAAAGACATAAATTATCTCATGGATAACTTATTCTATGTCTCGTAGAAAAGACATAAATAAATGGAAAAACAACCTATGTTCATGTATTGGATGACTTAATATTGCTAAGGTGTCAGTACTATCCAATGTGATCCACATATTCAATGCCAACAGTGTTTTTATGGAAAAATAGATAAACTTTAAAATTCATATGAAATCTCAAGGGACCATATGACTAGCCAAAATGATATTGAAAAAGAAGGAAAGGAAAAATTGAAGGACACAAAATTCTTGGTGTCAAAATTTACTTCAAAGCTACAATAATCAAAACTGTGTTCCTGGCGTAACAGACATAAAGGGCAGTGAAATAGAACAGATGGTGCAGAAATAAACAATCATATATATGGTCAAATAATTTTCAACAAAAGTTCCAAGACCACCTGTGAGGAAAGGACGATCTTTTTAACAAATGCTGTTGGGAAAACTGGATATCCACATGCAAAAGACCAAAGTTGACCCATACCTTACACTATATACAAAAATTAACTCAAAATAGATCAATGATTTAGACCTAAAACTATGAAACTCATAGAAGAAAACATAAGGAAGAGCTTCATGACATTGGATTTGACAATGATTTCCTTGATGTGAAACTAAAGGCACAGGCCACCAAAGAAAAAATAGACATATTGTACTTTAACAAAATTTTAAATGTTTCTATGCCAAAGGACACAACCAACAGGATAAAAAGTCATCCAGAGATTAGGAGAAAATATTTGCAAGTTACTTAACTAATAAAGGATTAATGTCCAAAACATATAGAGCAGGCCTAAAACTCAACAACAACAACAAAACCCAATAACAAAATGAGAATAGATTTGAATAGACATTTCTCTGAAGAAGATACACTGTACTAAAGGTGAAGTACAGTATTCATGATGCTCAACATCATGAATCATTAGGAAAATGCAAATCAAAACCACAATAAGATACCACTTCACCTGCATTGGATGGCCATTACTGACAAACAAACAAAAGAAAAATAACACGTGTTGGGCCAGGTGTGGTGGCTCATGCCTGTAATCCCAACACTTTGGGAGGCCAAGGCGGGTGGATCACCTGAGGTCAGGAGTTCAAGACCAGCCTGACCCACATGGTGAAACCCTGTCTCTACTAAAAATACAAAAAATTAGCCAGGGGTGGTGGTGGGTGCCTGTAATCCCAGCTACTTGGGAGGCTAGGACAGGAAAATCACTTCAACCTGGGAGGTGGAGGTTGCAGTGAGCCGAGAGCGCGCCACCGCACTCCAGCCTGGGTGAAAAGAGTGAGATTCCGTCTCAAAAAAAAAAAAAAAAAAAGGGTGTAGAAAAATAATACGTGTTGGTGAGGATGTAGAGAAATTATACACTTCCAATAGAAATGTAAAATGGTGCAGCAAAACAAAAAGTTAAAAAAATAGAATAATTCTACTTCTGAATATATACCTCTGAAGAATTGAAAGCAGAAACTCAAACAGATATTTGTACACCCAAATGCAAAGCAGCATTATTCACAATAGCCAAAAGGTGGAAACAACTCAAGTGTCCATCAATACATGAGTAGGTGATAAGTTGTAAAAAGGAAGGAAATTCTGACATATGCTAAAATATAGATGAAGCTTGAAGACATTATGTTAACTGAAATAAGCCAATCACAAAAGGATAAATGCTGTATGTACAGTTTAATTTCTATTAGGTACTTAGAGTAGTCAAATTTATAGAGACAGAAAGTAAAAATGGTGGTTGCTAGGAGCTGGGGGTAGGAAGAAAGAGGGAGTTACTGTTTAATGGGTAGAGTTTCAGTTTTGCAAGATGAAAAATGTTCTGGAGATATTAATAGATGTTGGCATTGGTTGCACAACAATGTGAATATACTTAATGCCATTGCAATATATAGTTAAAATAATTAAAATGGTAATGGCAAATTTTACATGGTATATCTTACCACAATTAAAAACGTAAAAAATAAACTAAATACACAATGACCATATGACCCAGGAAGTGCTCTCTTGGGCACTTATCCCAAAGAAATAAAAATTTTTGTTTATACAAAAATCTGCACTGAAATGTTTATAGCAGCCTTATTCATAATAGCCAAAAATTAGAAACAGCCCAGATGTCTTTCAACAGGTAAATGGTTAAATAAACTGTGGTCCATTCATACTATGGCATACTGCTCTGCACTACTGATACACACATCAACTTGGATGAATCTCTAGAGAATTATGCTGATTAGAAAAGCCAATCCCAAGGTTACATATTATATGATTGTATTATAGAAATGGAAAACAGATTAGTGGTTGCCAGAGTAAGGATGGAGGGGAGAGGCAGAGCATGAGGAAAATGGGTGTGACTATAAAAGGGCAACAGAAGGGATTTTCATGGTGATGGAAATGTTCTATATCATATATGTGGTAGTGAATACACAAACCTAGACATGTGATAAGAATGCATAGAATTAAACACACATATGTGAATGGGTGCACACACACACACACACAAATGAACACAGGTAAAACTAGCAGAATCTAAACAAGAAGGGTTATATCAATGTATGTATCCTGGTTGTAATATTGTACTATAATTTTGCAAAATGTTGTCACTAAGGGGAACTAAGATAAAGGTTACATGGGATCTCCCTATTATTTCCTATAACTGCATGTGAATCTACAGTTACCTCAACATTAAAATTTTAATTAAAAATGATACAAGAAAAGAAGAGATGCATGTGAAAAGACTCATCCAGAATCTTGGAAATTAAAAAATACAGCCATGGAAAGAAGCACAATGGATGGGGTTACCTTGGCTGGATGGAGTCAAGAGAATACTGAGAACGGAAGCAGCAGGGAAAATGAAGATGGTCCAGGCCAGGATCTGAAGGCTCAGACGTCTTTGGGAGTGAGAAGTCTCATAAATGAATGAAGTGGGATGACCAGGGGACCAGAGAGGATGCATCCCATCTAAAGAGGAATCTACTACTCACCTCCAATGAAGCAGTCCCAGTGCCACTAATTTTTAAATTTTTCTACAAAAAATATTGACTTTAATAAGAAATCTTCCCATTTTTAAATGTTGCCAACTAATTTTAACAATTCTAAAACACTGTGAAGATCAAACAAAATACAACTGTGAATTATATTTTTAAAAAATTCAAGTCTCTAGTTCTTGCTCCTTAGTCTAGCCCAACACCCCTTTCCTCCACCTCATCTGATTAAGTTCTACTCATCATTAGGACTTAGTGACGGCTTTGTCTTTTTCTTGACCCTTCCCCAAGCCCTAGACTGGGCTAAGTGCCTTTCTCTGTACTTAAATTGCCCACATCCACCTCCTCACCATCCCCTGCTTACCTCTATCAGAGTATTCATCTCCCTGTATGGAAATGTCTGATTGCCTGGGCACTCTCTACAGCTAACTATGACCACAGTAATGTCACATACAAACAGGTCAGTGAAGAATTGGTTGATCCGGGTTGAGTGGCTCTGCTAATCTGAGTTTGACTTGCTTATGTGTCTGTTGAGTTGACTGGGGTCAGCAGATATAGATTAGCTTCAACTGGCATGGCTATGCTCCATGTGTCTCTCATCCTCCTCTGGAGCCAGTGGGCTAGCCTGGACATGTATTTTTCATGGCAGCAGCAGAGATACAAGCAGAAAATATGCCAAGGTTTCTTAAGGCATAGGCTCAGAATTGGCACAGTTACTTCCACCTCATTTTATGATCCCCAAGAAAGTCACGTAGTCTAACCCCAAGTCAAGGGTTGGAGAAATAGACTCCACCTCTTTAGCAGGAGATGCTGAAAAATCAAATGCAAAGAGGATAGACTAGATACACGGTGGAATAGAGAACTAAGGCAGTGATGCCATCTTCCCTAAGCTCCTGTGGTAGGAATCCTATCTTACTCATTTGTGTCCTAGAAGCTCATCATTGTGCCAGGCATGAAGTGTTTAATAGTCATTAACAGAGTTCAGAGGAGAATGAATGAATAAACAAACAACTTTCTTTTACAGATGAAGAAACAGTTCCATGAGATGCAGTAAATTGCCCAAAGTCACATAGCTAGTTCATAGAGGATTCATAAACAGAATTCAGATCTCTGTTTCTTTCCACCATGGCTTGGTGATGAAACAGTCATGGCATGGCACCACCCCTATGCACACTCTGTCTGCTGAGGACTGGTGTCTGGGGTGAACACCTGCAGGCCAGCTCACAGCTCTGTTGCAGCTGCCATGCTATGAATCCATCTAAGGTGGGGTGTGGCTAGCCCTTTGCTAACTTCTTGCATAGAATAAGAAGAGACATTTTCTCTGCCAACAGACAGAACACAGAGCCAAATGCCTCCCTGCATCACTGTCATTTTTCCCCCTTACATGCTAATATCCCCATCAGGGGGCTGGACGAGGCTGCTATTTCTGGGCAGTTTCCTGCAGCTTGATGCTTGTGTTTCTAATCGCTATTGCCACTTGCTGGCATCCACTTTGGTATATTAACAGTTTAGTCCATGTGAATTTTGTGTGTGCTTGCATCCCAAGGCTGCTTAAAGTGAAAGGTGGAATTTTATTTGCTTGAAAAACTAAAGACTCCTTCTTCCTTCTGAGGAACTGGTGGCAATTGCTTCATCAGCAAAGGGCAAGGTTGAGGTCTAAAAGGATACAAAACTCCCCTTGGCAAAGAAAAGGGCATTGGGCCAAATCTTTCACTGTCCCCACCTGAGGATCAAGTAGGAGGTGGGGGTGCTGCTCTGTATAATTTCCTTTTTCTTGGCTGCTGGTTAAGAAAATCAGGTTCTCAGCTGGGTGTGGTGTGAGCTTATAATCCCAGACTTTAGGGAGCTGAGGTGGGAGGATTGCTTGAGTCCAAGAGTTTGAGATTGGCCTGGGCAACATAGTGAGACCCCATCTCTACAGAAAATGTAAAAATTGGCTGGGCATGTTGGTACACTCCTGTAGTCCCAGCTACTCAGGAGGCTGAAGTGGGAATATCACTTGAGCCCAGGAGTCTGAGGCTGCAGTGGGCTATGATTACACCACTCCACTCCAGCCTGGGTGACAGAGGAAGACCTTGTCTCTAAAATAGAGAAAGGAAAAAAATAAAGAAAGCAAGCAAATTAGGTTCAAGTAATCGACTTTCTCATTGATAGCTGTGTGACCTTAGAAAAGCCACTTCACTTCTCTGCATCTGAGTGGCAATCAGTAAAACAAAGTGGATTACTAGATCTATGCTTCAGAAGAACAGGCATAAATCCATCAGATGTACACCTCAGAGAAGAAGGGCTGTGTGGGCAGTTGGTAGGGGGTGGATAACAGTGCTCAAAGCCATGGGATGAAGTTGTAGAATCTTTATGGGAACTCCAACTCCATGGTTAATACTTTTAAGTACATAGTGTATCCATACCATGGAGTAGAACGCAAGTTTCCGTGAACCTTTAGTATAAACAATGCGACACTGATGCTTGGTTGGCTGCATCAGTCTACACTCTCCATTCCCAAAGTATGCTTTTCTCCTCTTCTGACCTCAGAGGCACTTGGTAGAAAAATGTGAGAAGCTCCAAGATCACCACTTGTTCTAATATTTGCTGAGTCTATGAATCAAGGACAATTAAATAGCCAAACTCTCACCCTGGGAAAGGTAAATAAATACAGCCACTTTGGAAAATTGTTCAGCAGTTTCTCATAAAGTTACAAATATATTTACTGATGGCCCACCAATTCCACTCCTTGTTACCTAAAAGAAATAAAAACATTTATTAAAGACCACACAAAAATCTTTCTTCCGAAGTCCACACACGCTTATGTTCTAGCAAAAGCTAGAAACAATCCAAATGTCCATCAATAGAAAAATGGATGAACTTTGCTACATCCCAACGATGGAATACTCCTCAGCAATGAGAAGACAGAACAGATAATATGCAAAAACTAGGATGAATCTCAAAATCACTATGCCAAGTGAAAGAAACTAGAAACAAGAGTATGGCCGGGCGCGGTGGCTCACGCCTGTAATCCCAGCACTTTGGGAGGCCGAGGCAGGTGGATCATGAGGACAGGAGATCGAGACCACGGTGAAACCCCGTCTCTACTAAAAATACAAAAAAGAATTAGCTGGGCGTGGTGGCGGGCGCCTGTAGTCCCAGCTACTAGGAAGGCTGAGGTAGGAGAATGGCGTGAACCCGGGAGGCGGAGCTTGCAGTGAGCCAAGATCGCGCCACTGCACTCCAGCCTGGGTGACAGAGTGAGACTCCGTCTCCAAAAAAAAAAAAAAGAGTATATACCATAAGATTTCATCACAAGAAATTCTAGAAGAAGCCATACAAAGCCATGATGATAGAAATCAGAATAAGGTTTGCCCCTTGAAAGGGGCTGGGGTGAAGGTATTAACTGGAAAAGGGGCACAAAAAAATTTCTGGGATGAGGGAGAGGTTTTCTATCATGATGAGGGTGTTGGTTATACAGGCATATAAATTTACCAAAGCTCGTTGGACTGTGCATTTTACTGTTTATGAATTACACCTTAACTTAAAAAGAAAACAAAGCTCTCACCTGCTGAACAGAGATGTCACTGGGAAGCATGAGCTGCTTCTCTCCCCGAAAAACTTAAGAACAGTCCCATTTGATTTTCTCAACAATCTTATAAAAATGACACTACTGTAAGTCCTCAATTCCTTATTCACAATTCTGAAATCTAAAAAGTGCTGAAAGCCAGTAATTTTTCTTAAGTTTGTAATAAACTCATTTGGATAAAACCTGAAAAAAAAAAAAAAAAAAGAATAGCAGCACTCTAAACATCAGATGCTCCTGAAACTGTCACTAAAGAAGGACTGCTGAACAGAAAACGTTAAGCCTGGAACAAACCCAATTTGTCAAGACACAGCAAAGAGCCTGCCTAGCTGAAGGTTGCTGTTAACACACAATATCATGGATGATATCATCATTACAGGTTGGGCTCCCTGAAAATCAGTCTCTGGGATGAAGATTAGCTTGCAGGAGGCCTCTTAGGAAGTATTCTTGGGATCAATGCTTGTGGAAGGGAAGAGAAGGAAGAAGGATTAGGCAGAGAGAAAAAGCTAAGCTGCAATGTAGTCTCAACAAAGGCCTCAGTTAACCCCCTGTGAGCTCGGGTGCCCCAGTGGCTCTTCAGAGCTGACTCCTGAGCACGGAGGGATCATGCCTTCTTGCCCGACATCAACTGGTAATTGGATGCAGGTTGCCCCTGGAAGGAGGTATAACCCTGAGCCAGCCAGTCCCCAAACGGGCTAACAGCTGGCAGATGTCTACCAGCAGCACTCTCAGAAGCTGGGAGGGTTAGATTTTCATAAAGTGGATCTACATATCTCATCATCACAAAGCCCACTACAGTCTCCAAAATTAACTTATAACAATAACTTTCTCATTTCTTTTAGCGCAAACCCCACTCTCCCTGACCTAAATTTTTATGAAGAGTTGGCACTTCACCCTGCTTGAACGATCAACATTTACACACAGTTGAAGACAGAAATTAACCAGGGCAGCCCTAACTTTTACAGACCTGTGGAAAGTTCCCTCCTTCATTCCCCAAATTGGATGTAGAAGTCACATCAACTCAGGTCTTAACTGGAAAGAACCTGTGCCAATAGCCATTCTCTGGGGAGAATATTAACTCTCCCATTATATAGAATGGATGGTCAATCCACTTGCGATAAAGCCCCAATCCAAGGTTTCCGCCTGTCTGATGGATGACGTGATGACAATGTGGGTCTCCAACTGAAAAGGTGGATAGAATCCCCGTTGTGGACCAAGCAAATAATAACCTCATTTCCCCTGGCAATGGGTGTTGGCTGGTTGTTAATCAAGTTACTTCTCTCAGTCTCTTCCTTTAGGAATATGAGCAAACATCACTTATATTATGCACATCTGCTTCTTCCTTCTTTAGCCATGTTCTGCCAGGGACACCAATTCCTGAGTTAGTCCTGACCAAGAGCATGTGTTTTTGTTTGAGTTTTCTTGAGAGCAGAGACAGAGACAAGGACTTAGGTGCAGGTGGCTTATCTGGGAGATGGTTCTGAAAAGCCAGGGTGAAAGAGTGAGAAAGCAGGACAGGGAAGTTGATCATTGCTGTGGACAATTGCAGCTCATTCTTGCTAGGAACCCTCTGAGAACTCTGTAGAACACACCTCAGCATTGTCCCTCCACTGGTTGAGGGCTGACCCTGGTAGAATCACAGACCCACAGGTATGAGTGGCACCCAGGGACAGGTTGAGCTACTTCCTGCAACTTCAGAGAAGGTCCTGACCTGCAGAAGACATGGGAGGACCCTGCTAAGATCCCCTTCAAAACAGGACATGCTGTGAGGTGCAAACGATGGTCAGCTGGCAGCCAGGGCCGGGTCATAGGTGAGACTCACGCAGTCTCACAGAGTCCCATAGTTAGAAGGGCCCCACACTTGGCTTAATAGTCTGCTGGCATCATCTTGATTGACATTCTTAATATTTTTAACAAGAGACTCCCATTTTCATTTTTCCCTGGGCCTCGCAAATTATGTTGCTGGTCCTGCTGACATCCTCCAGCTGTTAACTCCTCAGGATCCATCTTGATCATCAAGCCAAGTTCAGGTTCTTCTCAGGGCAGTGCCCCACCAATGACTGAGCAAGGCAGCAATATAAAGAAGGGCCAGGACCTCTCCATTCAACACAGGACTCCTCTCTTGCACAATCTCGGTAGGTGCAGATTTTGTGAGGTCTGTATCAGGGACTGACAGCTCCCCCTGTGCAATCCTGCTTCCTCTTTTTCCTTTCTCGGTAAACATTTTGCATTCCTAACTCTGGCCTCGCATTTGCTTTCCAGAAAATACAGCCTGCTACTGCAGCAGAAGTGAGAGGTGGAGCAAGCGAATATGATAGGAGGCAACAAGAACACTACATAGGTCACCACCGCCTCCGCCCAGCCTTGGAAAACTCCCATTGCTACCACCCAGCAGATGAGAGCAGCAATTTGTCATGGTATTGCAGGCCTAGAATGTGTCCAACGAGGGGCAGCCCTTCATCTTAATGTCCACCAACCTTCACCTAATTTTTGCCACAAGCTTAGACAAGACAACTGGGCTTTCGCCTCAGTTTTTCACATAGCACTTGCTATCGTGTGGGTATTTGACCCACCAAACCTCAGGTTGAAACTTGATGCCCAGTGTCAAAGGTGAGGCCTAATGAGAGGTGTTTGGGTTATGGGGGTGAATCGGTTATGAACGGCACGTTGCCCTCTTTGGGGTAACAAATGAAGTCTCACTCTACTAGTTCCTAAGAGCGCTGGTTGTTGAAAGGACCTTGACACCTCCCTGCTCCCCAGCCTCCTCTTGCCAGGAGATCTCTGCACAGTTTGGCTCCCTTTCACCTTCCACCATGAATGGAAGCAGCCTGAGGCCCTCACCAGAAGTACATGCTGGCACCATGCTTCTTGTACAGACTGCAGAACTGTGAGCCAAACAAACCTCTTTTATTTATAAAGTGCCAAACCTCAGGTATCTCTTTCTAGCAACACAAGTGGACTAAGACAGCACTTCAGTTCTATTGCAATAAGAGATGGGCATTGTACCCCAGCTCTCTCAGCTGGGACCCTGCCTAGTTCTTGCCAGCCCCTTTTCCTGAGCTACATTGAGAGAATCAATAAAAACAATTAAGGACACAGGCCAGTAGACTTTGACATTTGGAAAAGCCACAGTCCAACACCTTCATGCCACCCAGTACCCCAAATTCCTCATAAAGGGGTCCATTGCCTATTGTTTCTCCAATAACATTTTTCTTTCAGCTAAGAATTTTTGCCTTCTCGGGAACATCACACACCAGGGCCTGTTGTGGGGTGGGGGGAGTGGGGAGGGATAGCATTAGGAGATATACCTAATGTGAATGACGAGTTAATGGGTGCAGCACACCAACATGGCACATGTATAAATATGTAACAAACCTGTGCGTTGTGCACATGTACCCTAAAACTTAAAGTATAATTTTTTTAAAAAGGTTAAAAGAAAAAAAGAATTTTTGCCTTCTCTCCACATAATTACTTACCTGAACTGACTGATGACTTTCTTTCTTGAATCACTTTTCACAGAAAAATCAATTTCATGTTTCTCCACATAAGTTACAGTATGAGTGACAAGGCAAAATTATGTTATTACATACCACATGACTGGTAAATCCATGGATGTGAAAACACTACCCTTGTGTTAGATCATTTTTGCATCACTATGAAGAAATACCTAAGGCTGGGTAATTTATAAAGAAAAGAGGTTTAATTGGCTCACAGTTCTGCAGGCTGTACAAGCATGGCACTGGCATATGCTCAGCTTCTGGTGAGGCCTCAGGGAGCTTTTAAGCATGGCAGAAGGTGGAACAGGAGCAAGCACTTCACCTGGTGAGAGTGGGAGCAAGACTTAGGGGGAAGGTCTTAGACTTTTAAACAAACAGATCTTGCATGAACTAACTGAGCAAGGACTCACTTATCAACAAAGGGATGATGCTAAGCCATTCATAAGGTATCTGCTGCCATGTTCTAATCATCTCCCATCAGGCCCTACCTCCAACATTGGGGATTACATTACAACATGAGATTTGGAGGAGACAATATCCAAACAATACCAACTCTATACTGATTTAAATATGCAAAGGCCCTAAGTATCCACTCCACACCTATCTTAGCTTTAACCATATGCTTAATGAATATATGTAGGCACCTCTACATATGCACCTCTATTTGAAAATATGTATCAATGCCCCAAAATTCTTAGCATATGTAGCAGATTCTGTTGCTTTCCCACCCAAGCCCCTCAGCTAACCTCTTGGATTCACCTGCAGCTGTGATGGAGAATTCCTGTGTACACCAGTGGTATCCACACTGAAGCACCTCCTCCTTTCAGCTTCTCTGCCTGAGAGCTTTCTCTGACACCAGGGTACCTTGCTCAGACCATGCACAGAGCAGCCCAGTGTGCTGAGGAATCCATGTTCCCAAGCAACCTCAACCCATGAGGGAGGAGAGTTGGCAGATTATCACTCCAGCTTCCTCATCCCCCAACCGCTGAGTGGGACAATTCTGTGGCATGTTCTATATCAGAGGTTTTCAAACTTTCGTATGCATCAGAATCACCCAGAAGGCTTGCATGACATGGATTGCTGAAACTCATGATAGAGCTCCTGGGGTGGAGACTCAAGATTTTGCATTTCTAATAAGCTCCCAGATGATGCCACGTTGCAGATCTTGGAATCACCCTTTGAGAAGCAGTTCTTCAAGAAGACTCCAGTGGAACGGAGTCCCTACTGCCCGCAGAGGCCACCCTGATCACTAGTGCACACTTCCTTGGCTGCTTCTCTTTCCAATCTCATTTTCCCACCCCTTTATTTGGATTACCTTAGAACCACCTCCCAGATAAACTCCCACCACTCAAGCTTTTGTCTTGGAGTCTGCTTTTGGTAGAATACAAGTAGGAGGCCATGGCTTCTTACATGATCTCTCAATTACATTACATGTATATATTCTTTCAATTAAAAAAAATACAACTACTAGTGTGGGAGTCTTCAAGGAGGTCCCAAAATATCTGAAAACCATTGATTTAGATAAAGCCCTCATTTTACAAATGGTCTACAAATGTTCGGGGCCTTTAAAAAAGAGATTCAGACCCAAATCCAAAGCTCCTAGATTTTCACTCTCTCAAACTGCCTATTTAGAAAGTAATCTGTTCCTGATGTCATATATTGAATAATGACTATAGGTCCACCTGAATGATCAAAAGGTGTCACATATGGGGTTGGGGGCCAGTTTTTCTGGTATTTCCTTCTTTTGGACACCAAATTGAGCCTTAATGTCCAAGGTCTTGGAGACTTACTTCCTATCCAAACCACATTTCTTATTTTTTCTGTCCAGGCAGGGTTTGGAATTTCTGTGTCTCATTCTGAAATATCAGGCCTTCCAGGTTCTCTCCATTAAGGCAGACATCTGCCCTGTCCCTCCTCCTTGGTCATCCCCTGAGCCAGCAAGCATCGGTGGTATAGAAGGACTCAGCTTGCTGTCTTCCTCTATTCTGCTAACTGTAAACTAAACAAATGTTACCGTGAAATTCTCTCCTATATAGCTTATACAAAACCTTCTACATATTTACAGACAGTGGAGCAAGTGGTGAAATGCAACAAGATACTCTGGTGCTCTAAAGCTAGAGGAAAAAAATCACCAATCAGCACCTCTGAAAACCCCACTGTCTGTGTCCTGCAATAAGCGGCAAGTCTCCCTCAACCCTCACCCTTCTTAGCTCTGTGGGCCTCCATCTGGTTCCCTTCTATGATACTGTGTTTCATTTTTCCACTGCCTCCCCATGCTCTGTAGCTGGTGTGATATTTTAGAGTTTGCTTTTGGAAACATTCTTTCAAACATGTCACCCCATGATGCCATCTGCTGTGTACATGCCCTCCACCTCCATCAGTGTGTCCCTTGGCATTTGAAAGTGCTTGGCATTTTAGAAGCTGGTGAGGAGCACTGCTTGGGGGATTTTCTGTCAAAATCAAAGATGTCACCTCTTTCCTGACAGAGGTGTTCTGTGTGGAGCCATTAGCCTTGATTGAATTTGGAATTCATTTTCTTTTTTTTTCAATCTATATAGACTTTAATCTGTGCATTTGTGATAATTTATGACTGCAAAAAACACTTGTTTTTTTAGAATGACATAGTGAAAGGCACATTTCATTTGAATGCATAGTGTACCATTCTAAAATATCCAAATTTCTTTACGAAGTGCTTGAGCAGTCACATACACATACAGTAATAGCAAAATATATTTACACTCTATAAAGCTTAAAATTTTAAATCTGACTAAAATATATATATTTTTTAAACTACAAAAAATTAGTGCTTTCTTCAGCTTAATTGTGTAAATAGACCCTGCCTTCTAATTTTTTTAGTGATTTGACTTCAATTAAAAAAATTCTGTACACTATGTAGTTACAAAATGCTGTCAGTTTTTAATGTTAAAAGCCTATTTTAGACATTACTTTCTTTGCTATTTGAGAACCGAAAAAGTGAGCAGACTGTACCTCAAAAGTATTTAGTGTTTTATTTTAATGTTGTATTAACACTGTTTAAATTAAAGCCAGACAATTAAGCTAAGTTCCTCTATTGTCCTTTGCCAAGGAAATTAACTGGCCTTTTAAAATAACTTTAAACCACATATTGTTCCCCCTTTCTATAAGATTTTCTCCCAAAGGATCTTGGGTAATAAACAATTTGGAAGGTAATATAAATGATCTCTGGACAGTTTTAATTGTTCTTAGAGTACAATGAAAAGATGCTAAAACATCCCAGCAAATATTTATGTTTTTAGCTCAACTCTCCATAAATCAGTGTGCTTTTTCATGTCTCTCATAAGATTTACACCTGAACAATTTTTAAGAGATGAGCTCACTGTGATTAAATAGTTAATTCAGTATGGTTACTTAACAGCTTGCTATTCCTGAGGTATAATGACCCTAACATGCTAAGCACAGGATCAAAGATGCTATTACTAAACTAAGAAAAAACAATAAATTCATAGATTAGGAGAAAAAAATATAAAATCAAACCAAACCAAAACAAACAAAAAACTGCAGGCAAGTGGAAAGTCATGGTTTGCAAAAAGACAACCCTAGAAGAGTATAAAAAGCCACAGACGGATCCTTTGAAGAGTTGTATAAAATATTTCATCCAATTATTTTTGAGACTTTTGAGGTACAGCTTTAGTGTTATAATTTTTTTTTTTTTTTTTTTTTTGAGATGGAGTCTCGCTCTGTCGCCCAGGCTGGAGTGCAGTGGCGCAATCTCGGCTCACTGCAAGCTCTGCCTCCCGGGGTTCATGCCATTCTCCTGCCTCAGCCTCTCCGAGTAGCTGGGACTACAGGCGCCCGCCACCACGCCTGGCTAATTTTTTTTTTGTATTTTTAGTAGAGACGGGGTTTCACCGTGGTCTCGATCTCCTGACCCCATGATCCGCCCGCCTCGGCCTCCCAAAGTGCTGGGATTACAAGCGTGAGCCACCACGCCTGGCCTATAATTCTTTTTTTATAAAATATAGACTGTTTTATCAAAAATATTTATACATTCTGTTACAATATATTGCTTTTGCCCTCAGTAACTGCCAATATAAAATCTGGATCCAGTGGCCTAAAATGTACAAATGCACTTAATGTAAATGCTGGAGTTTGAGGTGTCTGCTTGGCCACTGTACAAAAGTGATGAAGTGGCAAAATTAAATATTAAGCCTACAACATAGAATACATTAAAACTTGCACATATACATGTTCACAGCATGTATACAATGATAATCCCTACGGTTTAACCAAGTTATAGTTCCCTTCTACAGCAGACACAAAACCAAGGTGAACTAGGTTGGCAGATGTACAGTGAATATCAAAAAAGGGGTAATCGGTTCACTGATTCTGGAAGATACGACTGAACATACTGAGCATCTAGACTTTGGGAATGCATACAGGTAACAATATCTTGGTTCAGCTGATTAGAAGTCCTCATTCTTAACATCTTAAGTAAATGCTGATCTTGTTTGTTTCAGCACTGTTTAATAAACAAAAAAATTGTTTGGCAAGCAGCTCTGTTGGAAAGCTATAAGCCTCTGTTACATGGTTGATAAAAAAGGCAATATAAAGTTTTCTCCTAATAAATATAGAACATTTATAAAATAAGACATCAATTCATTCTGTTTTTTTAAAAAAATCAAGCCCCCAATTGTATACAAACTGCCATGTTTTTTGATATTACGGTAATGTCTTTTTTTTTTAAAAAAAAAAAAAAAGGAGCATTTGCCTTATTCAAACAGAATCGTACTTTATGTGAACAGTAATAGCATTCCAAGCCCTTTTTTTCTTTTTGTAAAACATAGTTAAGTGATTAATTTTCCTACCAGTTAATGCGGGCATATGGCAAAGCTAGGGACTATACAAAAGTGGGTTTTTTCTTTCTTTTTAAAAATAGACTATTGATCCAAAAGTATTTGTGATGGATTTTCATGGCCAATATTGACTCAACTTAAACTCCATGAAACTGTTTCCAGTGCTCATATTTATGCTGAAGTACAATGAGAAGCCACTTTTGAAGAAGTATTAGAATGGTACTTTTAAACAAATCTTCACGTGTTTCAATTTAAAAAAAAAACAAAACTCAGAAGCTATTGGTGGCACAGAGAGCAAATTAAGGGTTGCTATTTTTTTTTTTTTTTTTTTTTTTTTTTTGAGACGGAGTCTCGCTCTGTCGCCCAGGCTGGAGTGCAATGGCGCGATCTTGGCTCACTGCAAGCTCTGCCTCCCAGGTTCACACCATTCTCCTGCCTCAGCCTCTCTGAGTAGCTGGGACTACAGGCGCCCGCCACCACGCCCGGCTAATTTTTTTGTATTTTTAGTAGAGACGGGGTTTCACCGTGGTCTCGATCTCCTGACCTCATGATCCACCCACCTGGGCCTCCCAAAGTGCTAGAATTACAAGCGTGAGCCACTGCACCCGGCCGAAGGGTTGCTATTTTTAAGAGGTCTTCTTGTGAGTCAGTCAGCTTGGTTTCACAGTGTCTAGCAACTTAACACCAATCAGCAATGTAGTCAAAATCTCTGAACATTTCCTGCTCCTCTTCCGAAAGTATCCTTGGTTCTTGAGGTGGAGTCAGAATAGGTGCTTCTGAGGTAAATTTATCATCAAAATTACTAACATCTTCTTGTCCTCTTATGGTAGGTATAAATGGTGGCTTTACTTTTTTGTCTATCACAGCGCTCCAATCAATTAGCCAGAAAAATGGGTGCTTTTTTACATCCTCTGCATCTTTCTCGCTAGCCCCAAGGTGCCGCTCAGGATTTCTTCTTAACAGCCTTCTCATTATAGAAATGGCTTTTGTAGATAAGAACCTTACTTCATCATTTGCAATGCTGTCAAAAACTTCGTCTTCATCATCACCAGGAAAGAGACACTCACCAACAAGCATTACATATATAAGCACACCAAGGCCCCACCAATCTACAGCCCTTGTATAAGAAGTTTCTGTTAATACTTCTGGGGCAAGAAAATCAGGATTGCCACAAAATGTGCTTGTTCTATCTCCATATCCCATTCCTTCTTTGCAAAGACCAAAATCAGCAATTTTCACAAAGCCCTCTCTATCTAGCAATAAGTTATCCAGTTTCAAATCTCTATGAACAATTTTGTGTTCATGTAAATACTGCAACCCAAGAACTACACAAGCAGCATAAAATATAGCTCTTGGTTCAGAAAAGACATCAGTATGAGTGTGCATCATTAGGACCCCACCGGCAGCATATTCCATTACAAAGCAAACATGCTCTTTGGTTTGGAAACATGCAAAAAGGTTCACCAAAAAGGGATGCCTTACACTATTCAGAGTTTCAGAAATTCTTTTTTCACACATCAGTCTGTCTACTTCATCTTGAGCCACAATATCTCCTTTCTTTAAGGCTTTTATAGCAAACATCTCATTTGTATGTTGATATTCAGATAAAAGCACCTTTCCAAAATGTCCTCTTCCCAAGACAGCACAACACCTGAAATCTTGTAGATTAAACTGAAACCTTTGCTGAGATCTTCTATCCTCAAGTTCTTGAATACCACTATATTCTAGGCCTGACTGAGGAGTACCAGGCTTGTATTCAGATTGAGATTTTGGAAGTATACTCTTTCTGTCATTCTCAATATCAAAAGCAGTCTCTGAATCCTGTCCTGGTGTATCCAAAACTCTTAATTCAGAAGATTCATCTATTTCTCCAAGGGAAGAAGCTCGTGGTGGGGCTGGGGAGGTTCAGGCTCAAGATCAAAGTCCAATTTGGTTACTGTAGAATCACTAGCTGGAGGTGCTAGTTCAGGAATGCATACATCAACCACTGGCACCATAGTAGGCACAGGAGCTTGAGGGCTGAAGGTGCCAGAATGATTTACTGTAGGAATAGCTCTTCTTACTAGCCTTCCCCAAGTGGCAATATTAATATTCATTTGAGGAGCTCTGAGAAATGTTTTGCCTCGTTGCTTCGAAAAAATTTTCTTTTGTCTTTGAGGTTTTGGTCTTCTTTCAATAACTGGATTAAAAAAGGTAACCTCTGCAAATAAAGTACCCTGTGGTTCCAGATAGAGACACATGCCATGCCATTGGTTGTCTAAAAAATCTTCTAACCTCAGAAATTTTACAGCACACAGAGACCGCCAATCACGCCAATAAACTAAAATTTCCAGTTCACATGACCTGTCCAGTTCCAGTGTAAACTTCAGGTCCCATGACTGATTGGAAATGGGTTTCCAGCTAGTTTGGCCAACCACAGTATTATCGAGCTTCAAAACAGCACAGACATCATTTTTACTCCTTCTGCTCATGAAAGATGACCTGGTTTCACTTGGACTCCAACCAGGCAGTGCAACTGATGTTGCTTTTGACCGTCCAGGTACATTCTTTAGGATATCTTGGCAGCCCATGAGATGCACTTCCAAAGTACCTGTTAATGCTGCTGGTTTGGATAGTGTACTATATTGATTTTGTGTAGATATCATACTTTGACGTGGACTTGGTGATGCAGCAACAAGTGAAAGTTCTTCAATAATAATACTGCTTTTGGGATGATTCTTGGGGAGTTCATTTAATCTTTGCTCTAATGAATACTTTAAAAGGTCCAACTTCTGACTTGTTTCATTAAATCTTGCTTGAGCTTCTGAAAGTGCTTTTCTGTCTGTTACTTTTCCTGAGCCAAGTAATTTCATTACATTCTTTGCACCTTCTGCTACTGCAAATTCTATCCTAAAATGATGCCTTAATTCTTCCATCCGACGTTCAAGAGGACTTACCACAGGTTTTGCATTATCAAAAGCCAATTCATTAGTCTGGACTGCCTGAAGAATCTGCATTCGTATGACTTCTATTTTTGTCTTGCTGTCCTGGAGCAATTGCTGAGCTGCATCATGGAGTTTCCGATCCTTTGAAGATCCATTTGAATACATCTGTATCATATTCTCTGCACCTTGTTTTACTTTAAGTTCTATATCCAATTGTTTTTGTAGAGCCTTCAATCTGTTGTTGCTAGTAGAACAACGAGGGTCACTATTTGGAGTATCTGGAGTCCTTGGGTAATCTGTAATATCTTTTGGATCTGATACAACAATATGTGCATTTAATTCCTGCAGCTTGTGATATAGTTCTTCTAATTTTTTATTTGATTTTTTCAAAATGTTGTCTATTTAAGCCAAACTTTTTTTATCTGTTGTGACTTTCCTCAGATTTTCAGCTCCTTCTTTGATTTTCAGTTCTTTCCTTATTTCTCTCTTAATCCAATCCTTGATATCATGCAATTTCTGCTGCACCATTGTATCTGAAAAGTCTAATTTTTGAACAGCACTCACATTCTCAGAAAATGGAAGACTTCGGGAATCCCCCTGCAGTTCCGTGAGCAGAATCTGCCCCGTTCGGGGTTGGATGCCATTGCGCTCCGGTATGGAGGGTCTGCACCTGGACGCGGCCGCTGCTGGTGAAGAGAGTAGGCGGGACGGGGCTCGGAGTGGGTGTGAGGAGAGGGGAGAGGAAGAAAAAAAAAAAACTAGGGGTTCATGGAGGCGCAGCCCCTGCTGGAGGCGCGGCTTATTCTGTTAGGTTCATCGAGAGCCGCGGGGAGCGAGGGCACTCATAGCGGGCTTCCTCTCGCCGCCTGCCACCGCCACCCACACCGGAATGTTGGTCTAGTCGCTCCCTGGGCAACGCCAGAATCCGCCTCAAGCTTCTACATTCTGGGCGCTGCGGCGGCGGCTGCAGCTCCTCCTGTAGCACCATTTGGCTCTAGAATTCATTTTCTGAAAGGCGTCTCAAGTGACCCTGTGGTAGGCTGAATAATGAACTCCCAGTATGTCCATATTTTAATCCCTGGAACCTGTGAATGTTACCTTCCATGGGAAAGGGACTTCGCAGGTGTGATTAAGTTAAGGACCCTGAGATGGTGATGTGGTTTGGATGTTGTCCCCTCTAAGTCTCATGTTGAATTGTAATCCCCAATGTTGGAAGTGGGACCTGCTAGGAGGAGTTTGGGTCATGGGGGCAGATCCCTCATGGTTCAGTGCTGTCTCATGATAATGAGTTCTCATGAGGTCTATTGTTTAAAGAGTGCAGCACCTCCTCCACTCTCTCTTTTGCTCTTACTGTCCCCATGTGACATGCCTACCCCGCTTTGCCTTCTGCCATTATTGAAAGTTCCCTGAGGCCTCCCCAGAAGCTGAACAGATGCCAGTGCCATCCTTCCTGTACAGCCTGCAGAACTATGAGCCAATTAAACCTCTTTTCTTTACAAATTACCCAGTCTCAAGTACTTCTTTATAACAATGCAAGAATGAACTAACACAGATGGGGAGATTATCTTGGGTTATCTGGGTGGATTCAGATGTAATCATAGGGTCTATAAAGGAAGTCTATAAGGTGTTGCTTTTAGCCACTAAGGCTGTGATGATTTGCCACAGAAAGGTGTCTTTTAACTATCTCCTGATGAAGTGATTTGCTTTCAAAGCAGGAACCTGTTCCCAGGGCATGATTCTGTTTTCATTTATACCCCAGTCATGGTAATAAGTTATCACCACCCCTTTTCCCCCTCATGAAGTAATGGGGACACCGTGACACATCCAAGCAATTGGTAGCAAACTTTCTGCAGAGCAAGTCAAACAGGCATGTTGCTCCTCAAGCCTGCAGGCCAGCAACAGACTATGATATTGCTTGAATTTCCTTCAATAGCCAATCCAATATCTATGCTTGTGGCTGCTGTGCTCTGGCACTGAAAAGGGAAGAAAGGAGAAACAGGAAGATCTTTGTGACTATCATGTCTCTTTAGAAAACCATTCAGACCATCCTTTACCTAGAAAATGAAGTCATTCTCGTTCCAGGAAATTAATTACTGTTCTCAGAACTAGCAGAGATCCATGGATATGCAAATTGTCCATTGAAATTCCCATCAATCTCCTATGTAACTGATGCCCAATCAGCATCTCTTCCAAAGGTAACATGTTTTCAGCCCCTCTTTCTCTCAGGAATAATGCACATCCTAATGGAAACATGTTGATTTATCTTCACTTCTCTCCTGTTCCTGTTTCCCCTCTGGAAAGAGACATACTATTTGTCCAAGGATCTAGCTAGTCAACTTTTGCTCACCCAGAAGCTGGTCTCTAGTACTATGAGCTGCCAAGAGGCAACTTTCACTGCACAGAGAGATGTCAATCCTCAGTCCTTAGAGGAGGGAGAGTCAGTCTTCCATAGGGTGGGATAACAAAATATTCCGGCTGGCCTGGGGAAAACCCCAGTTTATGCCTATAGTCCTTGTGTAATTATAAATGATGTCCTTTTCACTCTCAAAAGTGTCCTGGCTGGATGGCAAATGTATGATCATCCTGCCTGGAGCTTTTCCCTGAGGTCTTGGTCTGGGGAAATGGTCTGGGAAGGCAGCATGTTGTCAGTTAATAGCTGGATATCCACCCGGCCCCTAGCCCAGGGGATGCTCTGCCTCTATGCTGCACAGAGTTTAGTTTCATTCAAGATGCCAGCCGTGCATGGGGACAAACTTTTCCTGATGTCTACCCAGGAGGTTTGGAACTGTGGCCCCATCAAGGCATCTAAATACCATTTTCTAAAAATAAGTTAGGTCTGTACCTTAGAGTGAACCCCAAAATAAATTTTGGATGCCTGAATGAGTTGGTCGTAAGAGATAAAATGACAATAGAATTAGCAGAGACCCATATAATCTGGGTTGGAGAAGCGTTTCCTATGCACTAAAAGGAGGAAACTTTGAAAGAAAAGATTGATCTCATTACAACAAGTTTGTTTTCTGAATGGCAAAAACACACCTATCCACTCAAACTTAAAAGTAAAATTCAATCTAGAAAAAAAAGTGTGCCACATAGGAAAGACAATTGCTTGATAAACTTAATAATTAGATGGAATTCACCTAACCAGAGTTTCCTATTATATTGGACTAGGAAAGGTGGCAATGCCAATTAGATGTAGCCCGAAGTATAAAAATAACAGCTCATACATATTGAACTTTCAAAAATCAATTTTTAAAACTTCAAAAGAAAAAAACAAATAATTTAAGCAATTTACAAAAGAAATACAAATATCAAATTAAGCATATTTATTCTCTCTCTCTCTCTCTCTGGTAATAAAGCAACACAAATCAATATGGCATATTTTTTACCTACCATTTCCATGACAACTCCTGGTGCTGATGAAGAGATGGGTCAATGAGCACTCTCACACACACACTCTCACACTCTCAATGTCAAGTCAACCTTTCTGGAGAACAGTTTGAGTATACATCAAAAGCCTTATGTATTTACAAACCCCTTGATTGCTCATTTGAGTCATGAGAGCAAAGTCAGATGGTCATCCCAAAGTCAATCAGACAAACCTCCAGGTTTCCAGGCCTCCCCTCAAAGTTACCATTAGCATATCAGTAATTGTCTCTTGGGGATCTAATTCTGTCTTTGAAAAGTCGTTCAATTCAGGACTCCCCAAATACAGAAGCTCGCCAAAAAGATAACTCCTCACAGTCTGGCTTCCATTTCCACTGTTTTCTGGCTGTAGACACCCCTCTTCCTCTCTTGGGGTTAAGCTTAAACTGCTAGTCACCAGTTTAATAGACGATAAGGGCTGAGAAACACTAACCTAAGTTATTCCCCTGCCCTTGAATTCACACTAAGAATACCCTGTAGAGGCCAGGCGCGGTGGTTCACACCTGTAATCCCAGCACTTAGGGAGGCCAAGGTGGGTGGATCATGAGGTCAGAAGCTGGAGACCAGCCTGGCCAATATGGTGAAACCCCATCTCTACTAAAAATATAAAAATTAGCTGGGCATGGTGGCAGGCACCTGTAATCCCAGCTGCTCAGGAGGGTGAGGCAGGAGAATTGCTTGAACCCAGGAGGCAGGGGTTGCAGTGAGCCGAGATCGTGCCACTGCACTCCAGCCTGGGTGACAGAGCAAGACTCCGTCTCAAAAAAAAAAAAAAAAAAAAAAAAGTACCCTGTAGATCCAGGACATGGAATCCAAGAGCAGTCAAGTCTGCAGGAAAGGAGGTGAGGCCTGCATTTGCGCTATCTTTTTATTGAGAAACACATGAGTCTGGGTACCCCAGCCTGCAGGGCACAGATGTGCTCACCCCACCCTGTGGCTGGGGACATGATGCAAGGACGCCAATGGCAAGCAAAATCAGCTTCCAGGCTGGAGGAGAGGAATGGAGTGGGAAGGAATGTGAGACAGGGCTCTGGGTGCCGCCAGGGCGTTCTCATTTCCCTCCATTCATCACCAGCCATTGTTCCTGATTACAGTTTTTGCTCCCGTCCATCTTACATCCTTACATTAATACTTCCAATTTGGGGCAATTTTACCATATTGTGTTTGCTAATTTCCCATTTAGAGCAACATGCAGGCAGGTTCCCACTGCTTCCTGAATGGCTCAGAAGCCAGCTGAACAGTCAAGACACAAGAATTCTTTGCTCTGGAGTCTGCCTTTGTGAAACAGGATTAGCTTCGAAACACAGACATACCAGGAGCAGGGGAGCAGCTGCTTCCATAGAAAAACAAGGGAGTGAGGACAGGGGAAGCGGAGTAGTAGGTGGCAAACCACTAATTTCAGCTCTCAGCTCAGAGATTGACACTGAAGGCAGAAGTAACTGCTTTGCTTCTTTCCTCTTTCCCTCTTCAGGCTCAGTAACAAAGGAGTTTTTCTTTGTTCCCTCCCTGGATAAATGAAGTTAGCGACAGGGGAGTGTGAACAGCCTGGCATTACCAAAATGCCCACCCACCCACATGCCCTTGGAAGATATCTCTGAGTCACCAGGAAATGGGGGTTATAGCCTAGGCCACCCAACAGACAGAATAATAATTGTGTATAGCTCTGTAACACGTTTGTCTAGAACAATTTCTTTAGCTCGCAATTTTGTGAATCAGAACTTTAGGCTGGGCTCAGCTGGCGATTCTACTGGTCTCAGCTGGCTGCCCCCATATGTATGCAGCTGCAAATTGGCTTTGTTGGTCTTGTCTGGGCTTTCTCACATGTGTGGGCCTCAACTGGGACTAGTTGGCTCTGGAGCATTAGCTCCCTGGTCCCCCAGCAGGTTACTCTGGATTATTTTCATAGTAGAGGCAGGGGTTCAAAGAAAACAAGCAGAAACATGCAAGCCCTCTTGAAGCACAGTCCCAGAATTGGCCTGCCTTCTCTTCTACTACATTCTACTAGTTAAAGCCAGGAAAAAAGCCAGATTCAGGGGGCATACAAATAGATTCCCTTCTCAACAGGAGGAGCTACAAAGTCACATTGTAAGACAGATGCATACAGCAAGGAAAGAACAAGTGTGGCCATTTTTGCAACCTTCTGCAGCCAGCCACAGGGATTCTTTGCCCAGTCATCTACTGTCCCTTAGCTATGAAGACAGACAGACTCAAAAGATCTTTTATAATGCAATTTTGCTCAAAGAACACCCAAGGTCTATCCCCTCCAAAATTCAAGGAACTCCTTCATCATGACACATCAATCTCAACACCAACAACTGCAGAAGCAGCAACATTACAAAACCCAAGTCTTGGCAGAGAAGGATTCTAGGGGTTCAGCAAAAACAGAAAATGACCTTGGGTAGTTTTAGAAAGAAATTTATTAAAATGGAAAGTATTGTCAGTCACAGTGGCTCACACCTGTAAGTCTCAGCATTTTGGGAGGATGAAGTGGGAGGATCACTTGAACCTAAGTGTTCAAACTAGCCTGGGCAGCATAGTGAGACCCCATCACTACAAAAATAAACAAAATTAGCTACGTCTGGTGGTGTGCACCTGAAGTCCCAGCTACTTGGGAGGCCTAGGTGGGAGGATCAATTGAGCCCAGGAGATCAAGGCTGCATTGAGCAGAGATCACGCCTCCACACTCCAACCTGGACAACAAAGTGAGACCCTGTCTCAAAAATAATAATAAAATGGAAAGGATTAAAAGATCAAAAAGAGAGGATGCTGATGCACCCAAAGACTAGAAATGGCCAATCATGAGATCTTTAAATTTGGAAAATTCTTTTCTTTCTTTCTTTCTTTTTTTCTTTCTTTTTCTTTTGAGATGAAATCCTGCTCTGTCACCCAGGCTGGAGTGCAGCGGTGTGATCATAGATCACTAGAGCCTTAAATCCTGGGCTCAAGTGATTATTCTGCCTTATAAAGGGTTATAGCCTGCAAGGTGGCCATCCTGACAGGTTGGGAAGCATAGCCTCCCACAAAGACCTTTAGCAGACACTTTGAAGGAGGAAGGGGTAAGACAGGAATTTTTATTGAGTGGGTTGGCCAAGTATAAATATTCAACAGGTTATAGGATGCTCCATGAATATTCATGACAGGGGAATCTTAACACATGCATACTGAATAAACATGCATGTTACATATGACCCGTGTTCACCTTGGGGTGGAGACTTAACATGAACTGTCTTGCAATTAGGCCCTATACGTCAAAAGGTGAAGTAGGGATACAAAGGCACTTAAGTGTGCAGCCTCTGTAAAACCAGCCACAGCCGGTCCGTTAATCAGGAGTTAAGTTATAGAAATCAGTCTCTTGTTCAATCAAAGCTATAGAGATGACTTGTGGAACAGTAGATGGAGGTCAGCATCTGGTGGCAGGTGAGCTGCAACTGTTTCAATATTGCTTATCTCAAGACCAGTACTTGTTTAGCTGATAGAGAAAAAGAAAAGCCTTGTGGCAGGTAGAACAGTTTATTCTTTGAGTGTAGTTCTTTACTTGCATGACTTAACCCTTGCCTGGCACAGCCTTAGGTCCTATTTTGGTATCTTATTGCCACAGAGAGCCTGTACTATCAGTGGTATGGTCTCTATTTTAACATTAATGCTGCTAGTTCTGTCTAAACTGCAAAAGGCTGGGGGTAATAAGGTGTGTATGACCTCCCATCCTGTCATGGCCAGCAACTCAGTTTTTTAGGTTTCTCTGGGGTCCCCTTAGTCAAGAGGGAGTCCATTCAGTCAGTTGCAGGGCTTAGGATTTTATTTTTAGTCCTCAGAATTCATTAACATACCTAGGTCTGAGCTGGAATCCAGTGAGTGCTACAGCCTTGAGGGGTCAAGTTTGGGGTGGAGGGCAGGGACCAGACAGGAGCTACAGTCCTGGAAAGACACAGCCACTTCCATTTTCGCAGTTGGTAACTGAAACCATGGATAAGGAGAACTACCATATTGAGTGTTGTATGCTCAGACCTATTTAAGTTTTTGCCTAACCATATTAAGCTTTCACAACAACCCTATGTAATGGACCCTATCACTATTTCCCTTTCGCAGATGAGAAACTGAGGCTCAGAGACGTTAGGCAACTCACCCATGGTCATAAAGCTGGTGAATGGCAGAGCCAGGATTTGAACCCAGGCAGTACATAAACTTCTGCCCAAAAGGCTTTACTGCCTATGGCAAAGCGTGGTCCCAGCAGATTTCCTGGGACTCTGCAGGATTCTAAAGTGTCTTACATGTCACTCTATTTGCTTCAATTACATTTACCTGATGATAATCTGTTTTGAAAACTGGTCATTGATGTGTGCTAAAAACAAAAAAATAGCCAGATTATTGTCCAGATTTTTATCAGACAAGGTTTGTTATTTACAATCTAGATTACCACCTGTGTAGAATTTTAAGATTCACCACATTTCTTAAGCACTTACCCTCTGGGTGCTGAGATAAAGACCTTGTATGTATCATCTCTATGAATCTTCATGATAACATAAGGAGGTACCTGTAGATCATCACCATCGCCATCATTAACATCATCCCATTTTATAGAAGAAGCTCACAAGAACCCCTCAAGTGCATTATTTTGTGCTCTATAGCCAAAGTACATGGGAGCAGCCCACGGAGGCCCTCTGAGGCCTTAACCAATCTCTATCAGCTGTAGCTTTCTCCCCACTTCCACATCTTCCTGCCATCCTGGCTGCTGCTGTCTCATTGCTTCTCCCTTCTCAATCTTTCTCTCTCTATCACTTCCCTGTCCTGCTCTCTCCTTTGTCCACATCACGGACCACTCAGCTGCTTCCCAGACATTGTTAGCCCTAAGGGTGATATCTACGATCTCATTTCCAAGGGAACAGTTCCTACCAGGAGCACACCAAACGTTCCTCAACACCAGCGACAGGTACAAGAAATGTTTCCTTTTGGGAAATATCCATCTTGAACATTCGATAAATTCAGACAGGGACATGGAGAAGCTATAATACTTATTTCAAACCATTAACAGAATCAGGAATCACATTTAAGTTATCTTTAATTATCTAAGCTGACAGAGGCAAAAATCAGCATGTACAATCCAAATACATAGGCAAAAGGAGAGAGATTGTGGCTGGGCATGATATTCAAATGCTATGTTGTGGCCATTCTGACAAGCACATTTTGTTCATATTTCATCAGCCTGAAATCAAGGCTATTATTAATTGTGTCTTCATAATTGCTGTTGGATGGGCAGCAACAGCACTACAGTTATCTTTGCCATCATCTCAGTCATGGTGCATTATGTCATCGCTTCAGTTGTGCGTTGCAGGTGCTGTGGCTGTTGGGTTTAATTTCCATTTAAAATACAAACCAAGGCATATAAAAGGGCAATTTAGCCTTGTCCCTTTACTCCATCAGGGTCTTTCCAGACTAATCTGATATAGAGAGTAAAGCCTGTTGTGTGTGGCTCATGAATGTTCTTAATCATGGAACACCTACAGGAAACTTCCTTGGACTGTGGCAATGATTGTTTCCAAAGACAAGGCCAAATTTTGACTTTGTGCGTGTTTTCACAAATTTGTTAAAGGGAAGTCAGAAAGAGGAATATAAGAAAGGGCTACTCCACAGTAGTGTAACACCAGGAGGCTCCCAGTCTACAAATTGCTGCTGTTAAAGTTCACATTCTTTGCAAGCCTACTTGGCCATGGGGTTACAGAGTGAATAAATCCAAGTGCTGACCTAGTGTCTTTTCTAGAGATGACTAGGGCACCTCTGATCAGACCTCCCTCCCTCACAGGATCAAACCTCAGAGCATCACTCCATAAACAAGCCTATGACATGGCTTTTAACATTTTGTTCAAAAAAGAATACTAGCAAACTTTTTGACAGTAACTACTGAAGTGGACCACAGACGGACTCCAAGGCACAGCAATTCCAATTCTAGGTACATGCCCAATAGAAACATGTGCTGACATTTACCAGAAGACATGTACTAGAATCTTTGACTTTTATTAATAGCCCCAACTAGAAACAAATGATGATTGTCAGTAGCACAATGAATATATAAATTGTATTTTATTCATATAATCACATACTATAAAGCAAAAATAATAAACAGTCTATGACTACATGCAACAACATGGAGACTCTCACAGACATAACGTGGAATGTCAGGAAAGTATACCTACTGGAGGACACCATTTGTATAAAGTATACTCTAGCTATCTCTTGCTGTGCAACAAATGACCTGAAAAGTTATTGGCTTTAAACAGCAGCAACATTTTTTTATAAGTCTGCATTTGGGCAAGGCTTAGTAGACGACAACTCATCTCTACTCCACTCTGAGGTACCTGGGAAGATGGGAATGCAGGGGGGTGGAATCATCTGAAAGCTTCTCCTCCTATAGGTGGTAGGCAATGCTGGCTGTCAGCTGAGACCTCAACTGGAGCTGTGGTTGGAACACATCAACTTGGCCTTGCATGTGGCTGGATTCCAAGAGTGATCACCCCAAAAGGATCAGGGAGTCATTGTCTTTTATAACTAAGCCCCAGAAGTCACATGCTATTACTTCTGCTATAGTCCCAGGACCACACATACTCAAAGAGAGGAAACAGAGACAGAGGAATGTCGGCAGCACATTCTCAGGAAAGGAACGACGGAATATATTAGTGCAGAGGTCTTTGGAAAATACACCTGCCATAATGTACACAGCAGGCAACACTAATCTGTGGTTTTAAAAGGCGAGGTAATGGTTACCCTTAGGAAGAGAGTAGTGATTAGAGGGGAGCATGAGAGGGGCTTGGGGGTATTCATAATATTCTGTTTTTTGACCCAGTGCTAGTTCACTTTGTGAAAATTCATCAAGAAGCACATTATGACTTGTGCACTCTATTTATATATGCTATAACCCAATAAAGACTTTTTAAAGAATGGTGGCAATGATATTTTGGCAAAGCTTGGTGGATTCAGTAGGCCCAATAGAAAATTTTCTCAACAATAGCCACAAGTCACGTCCTCTGGGACATGATTTGAGTTGGATGCTAGCTCTCTCCTTGGTAACTTATAACTTGCTGATATGGAGCCAATGGGTTTCTTTTTGTAGAACTAGAGAAAGATTAAAGCCAACTGTGATGGTTAATTTCATGTGTCAAATTGGCTGGGCCACAGTGCCCAGATACATGCTCAAACATTTTGATGTTTCTGTGAGGGTGGTTTTGAATGAGACGAACATTTAAATTGGTGAACTAAAGCATCATCCTGCATAATGTGAGCCTCATCCAGTCAGTTGAAGCCTTGAAATAGAACAAAATACTGACCTCCCTTGAGCAAGAAGCAATCAGCCATGAGAAGGCCTTCAGACTTGTTCTACAGCATTGGCTCTTCCTGGCTCCATGGCAGACTACCTTCAGGCTCAAACTGCAACAATGACTCCTCCCTGGGTCTCCAGCTTGCCAGCCCACCCTGCAGAATTTGGACTTGTCAGCCTCCATAATCATTTGAGCCAATTCTTTTAAAACATAAATAAAATATATATATACATATGCGTAAGTACACACACACACAAATCCTATTGGTTTTGTTTCTCTGGAAAACTTTGACTAATGGACCTGAATTCTTGGTGTCTGTCTTGTATCTTTTCTTATTTAAGCTGAATATCCACTGAATGGTCTATGTCTCTCAGAGAGCCAGTGAAACTTAGCCCAGCCCCAATTTCCACCGCCTTATGAGGCTCTAAAGCTGTCCCTACAGCATCTCTCCATCTCGAACTTTCTTCCAAACACTTCCTTCTCCTTCAATAAGGCCTTACAATTCACACACAATCCCTCACTGGTTCCCATTTTTAAAACATCATTTATCCCAAGTATTTCATGAATTTATTGACTTTATTAATGATTTGAGAGAATAAGAAAGAGTTCTGTATTAGTCAGCTATTGCCACAATGTGCTGCATAACAAATAATCCCAAAGCACAGTATTACACAACAATGAGAATTTATTCTCTGACCACATATCTGTGGGTTGGCTGGGGTTTGGCTAATAGTCTGGACTTGGGTGGACTTTGCACAAGCTGTGGGTTGGGCTTAGGTCTGTTCCATGTGTTTCTTCTTGTCCCTGGTCCTACAAATAGCCAAGGCATGTTCTTGCTATGGTAAAAGTCAGGAGTGCAACAGAGCAAAATCCCCACCCAAGAGCCTTTCAAGCCTCTACCCATGTGATATCTGCTAACACCCCACTGACCAAAACAAGTCACACAGCCAAAGCTAAAGTCAGAGGAAAACACCTCATCACCTTCCCCCACGTCTGGGGCCATGGCAGGGGTGTGGGAGAATTAAGATTAATGATCTGAGCTCCCACAGTGGGGTCTCTTGCCAGTCCCCAGCCTCCCTCTCCTTTCTCTCTTCCGCTTTGCCTCTCTCCAGAACGTCAAGAAAAGCATTCCCTGGCCTCTGCAGAACGGTATCTCTTTCATCAGGCCTGAAGCATTGTTTTATTCTACAAAGCTCAAGGCATCTTCTCAATGAAAGTGAGTCTCTCCCCAGGAAGCTGGCTGAGAAAAGTAATCTGTTCAAAACCTCATGTAGAACAGACAGAGTCCCCTCACAGAGTCTGTGGCCATTATCATGCTGAACCAAAAGAAAAGTAAGCCATCCCCTTTAAGCCCCCAAATCCTTTCTCGGCAAGCTCTGAGGTGGAAGAAGATTAATATTGCATCTCCAGGCTCCTGAGCCACTAAAAATAGAGAATGAACTTCCTCTGGGGAGTTGCCTGGGCCTTTTTCTGAATGCACCTCTGGCCGAAAAACAAATAAAACAAACTCTTTCTAGGGATCTCAGGGACAGCACTTTAATGGAGGAGCAATGAAGAACAAAGCCTCCTATCTGCCAGCGCTAAAGATGATCCCCGGGCAAACTGGGGAAAACAGAGCAGAAAATTAAGCCTTTGCTTGGTCTCCTCTCCCAGGCTCAGTTCTCACCAGTCCAGACCCGCAGCACACCCTGCAAAGAGGTAAGTGTGGTGGAGATCAGCAGAAGCAGAAGAGAGCCTGGACATTAACCCTCCCCAGGGCTGCTTTGATGCTGAGCCATTTTATGCCTAGATGATGAACATAACCCACAGCACTCCTGGGTCTGAATGCTGATATCACTCTCCTCTTGCTCCAGAAAAGCCAATGAATTGTGTTACTTGGTTCAGTTTGGAGGGAAGTGGGGAGTAGAGCAATGTAATCAGTTTACATACAGTCTTTCCAGAAAGATGAAGATAAATCGAGTGTTCAGACACAGGTTACGACTCACGAAGAGGCTGCAGGCTTCTGGGAGGCCGTGATTCTGGGGGATGGCGCAGCTGACCAGCAGGCAGGGATGGTGCTGTGATTTTTGCATTGATTCTAGCTTATACTTTTTTCTGTATCTTAGCAGTTCTGAAGTTGGAATGCATCTTAGTATATATCAAAGCTTCCTTACAACCACTTCCTCTAAGAAGTAGTCATGCCATATAGTTGCCCTTGCCTGTTACATGCATGAATATCAAAAGCACCAGCCTCAAACCCAGCAGAGTGGTATCCGCCATGTGCATGGAAATCCTGGAGCCTCTCCTAATTGGTCTGGGGGTGAGAAGGGAAGATATGCCTTCAGGAGCCCTCCGCAAAGCAGGAATCAGAAGCAGGCTGCAAAACTAGCTTCAGAACCCAGGGCCAATGCTTTTAGTTCGTACATGGATGATAAAAGGCAAACTCATAGAAGGAGAGAGTAGGATGGTGTTTATCAAAGGCTCAGGGATGGGGGTGGATGGAGAAAAGAGAGATGTTGACTAAAAAGTACAACATTCAGCCAGGCAGAGGGTCAAAGCTTTGGTGATCTATTGTACAGCATGATGAGTATAATTAATCATAGCATTGTATATTTCAAAATTGCTTAAAGATTGGGTTTTAAATATTCTTATCACAAAAATTGATAAATACATGAGGTGATAGATATGTTAATTTACTTGATTTTATCATTCTACAATGTAAACACATACCAAAACATCACATTATACCCTATAAATATATGCAATCATTATTCGTTAGTTAAAGATAAAATTAAAGAACAGAATTACCGTACTACCAAGACTCTTCATGGCACTCGGGATGACATTGCCAGCGGAGTGGAGAGACCACAGGCAACAACAATTTGGGAGTCAAAAGTGAATCAGAAAAATCAGGTCCATGTTAAGAAATTTAGAATATATTAACCAATTTTATTTTGCTTATATTTTTCTTTTTATATTCACCCAAGTACTATATTATAAAAATTTTTACCTAATTAAATGTAAAGCCCATTCAAATAAGTTGAAAATAAAATTCTAAAGAAAGTAGGATGCCATAGTTTTCCATTGCAATGCTAGTTCTTCCTTAGTGAGACATAAAATAAAGGTGCATTTGGGATTAGGTTGAGTTAAAGGTCCCAAATCTAATCTCCTGCTTCAATTGCAGTGCCCGATAAAAGGAGCTAGCCACAGGCAGAATGCGGAGCCCCACTGAGTTTGTAGTCAAAGTTCCCACCTTGCTTTGGGGCACGTTCCTTTTCCTCCCCTCTTCAATGAAAAACCGCTTCCCTCAAACATCAAGTGCTGCTGCATTCCTGGCCCAGATCAGTTATCAGGAAGTCTTGTTCTTTTCTTCTCTTTAGGGACAAGTGACATAGAAGGCTCACTTTGGAGAACACGCCTTCTGGGTGGAGGGGGGTGTCGTATTTTCTTTCTTTCTTTTTTTTTTTTTTGAGACGGAGTCTCGCTCTTTCGCCCAGGCCGGACTGCAGTGGCGCGATCTCGGCTCACTGCAAGCTCCACCTCCCGGGTTCACGCCATTCTCCTGCCTCCGCCTCCGGAGTAGCTGGGACTACAAGCGCCCGCCACCACGCCCGGCTAATTTTTTGTGTTTTTAGTAGAGACGGGGTTTCACCGTGTTAGCCAGGATGGTCTCGATCTCCTGACCTCGTGATCCGCCCGCCTCAGCCTCCCAAAGTGCTGGGATTACAGGCATGAGCCACCGCGCCTGGCGGGGGTGTTGTATTTTAACAGTGGGAAAGGAAGGGCCCTCCCGAGGTGAGATTTCAGGCACTGGCGGTTGGAACAGACAAGGGAGAGGGTTCTCACCCTCCACTCCTTGAAGTCTGGCCATTTGGATGGGAGAGGCTGGAGCAGCCAGTGAGGACTCTCAGCACAGTGTGGGCAACCGGATAGGATGGATTTGAATTTATAAAGAACCTGCCTTCCTTCCTTCATGTTCCAAGCAAATGTTCCAGGTATTTAAGCCACATGCTGGGGAGGTAAGTTAGATAAGCTTCATGCTGGAGAGACAGTAGATGGGACACAAATCTGGAAACTACCCATCAACAGTAGAACAGATAAATAAATTGTGGTATATTCATAAAATAAAATATGATACAACTAAGAGGATGAATGAGCCAAAAGATGTGCAACAAATGCGTGAGTGTTACAGAGACAGCGTGTAGCCGAGGAATCCAGACACAAAATCAGGGTGCATGATTTTGTTTATGGGAACAGCAAAAACTGGGGAAACTAAACAATGTTATTTTTAAGGCAGAATTGTGGTTCCCCTAGGTTGGGGGACTAAGTAGGGACAAGAAAGAGGAGAAGGGACATCTGGGGTGCTGGAAGGGATTCTGTTTCTGGGTCTGGAAGTTGGTTTATGAAAATACGGCTGCCTGTAGTTTATGAAACTTCATCAAGATGAACACAGGATGCGTGCACCTTCTGCATTATGGGTGTTATTTGTCAAGAAGAAGTTTGTTAAAAGGAAGATCCTTCCTGTGGATCATATGGGGCAATAAAAGAAAGATCCTTCCCTTCAGGTTGCAGAGATGGGGAAGAAACCCAAACAGGCTGACTACAGGATCTGAGGGAGGATTTTTTAGCTTCCACTTTTATCAGCCTGCTCAAAGCAATGCCCCAAACAAATTATATATTCTATGTCCCTGCAACTTCATGAAATAGGGATCTGCACACACAAAAAGTGTTCCCCTGAGAGCTCCAGGAAATGGGTTTCACACACATCAATCAAGACTGCAAAAGGGGCTAGGCATGGTGGCTCATGCCTGTAATCCCAGCACTTTGGGAGGCCAAAGCAGGTGGATCACCTGAGGCCAGGAGCTCCAGACCAGCCTGGCCAACATGGCGAAACCCCGTCTCTACTAAAAATAAAAAAATTAGCCAGGTGTGGTGGCGGGTACCTGTAATCCCAACTCGGGAGACTGAGGCAGGAGAATTGCTTGAACCTGGGAGGCGGAGGTGGCAGTAAGCCAAGATCGTGCCATTGCACTCCAGCCTGGGCAACAGGGCAAAAAAAAAAAAAAAAAAGGTCTCCACTTCCTTATTAAAGGAAGATTTGAAAGCATGCACACACACACACACACACACACACACACACACACACAAACAGCCTCTAAAGGCCATAATTTGTAGCCTAGGCTGAACCACAGCACTGTGTCAATCATCCCATCTGCCCATTTTTTGGCCTCCGAGCTCTACTCAGCCAGAATTCACCCTATGAGCCCCATTGAGCAGTAAGCAGTTATTTATTCCATCAGTATTGACTGAGCACCTGCCACCATCCAGGCCCTGTGCTAGGTGTTTAATCTGGCAGCAATCATAGGAGGCAGGGAACACGATCCCCATTTTTACAGATGAAAAAGCTGAGATTCAGGGACATCAGAGCACTTATCCAAGGTCACAACCCGGTGGCAAGTGGGGGAGCTGCAATTCACCCCATGCACCATTCCTTGCTAGAAATTGTAGCCTTGATTTTCCAGTTATCTAATACTGCATAATGAGCCACCCCAAAACAGTGGCATAAAACCGGAACAATGATTTGCTCATGGATCTGGGGGTTAACTGGGCTCCATTGGGCAGTTCTTTCTCAGGGATTCCCATGTGTTTGCAGAGACATGCAGTGTCTGTGGCCCTCTCCAGAGATTCCTCGCTGGGAATCCAGGCATCCCTGAGCATCTCCGTCTGGTCTCCCCACATGGGGACCTTGGGGTGTCAGAACTTCTCACAAGGGGCAGAAGTGTGCAAGAAACCAGCAGAAGCCTAGAAAGTCATGCAGTATCACCTCTGCCACATTGTGTTCATCCAGGCAGCCACAATGGCCCACCCCAGCTGAGAGGGAGGGGACCTGGATCCCACCTCTTGATGGGAGGAGTAACAAAGAATTTGCAAATGTTTAAAACCACCAGAACTGATAAATTTGTCACAGTGGATATTGACCACAATGACTGTCTTCACATTTCCACTCTCTTCCTTCACTTCTGATGTGCATTTTAATGCCGTACTTCCTGCTTCTGAGTTTGGCCATGTCACTTGCTCTGGCCTGTGGGATGTTAGCCCAATGATGTGTTTCCCCTCTGCCATCACCATGGGGAAAATGTGCCCAGACCATGCCACTGGTCTAAAGGGGAGTGTCTCAGTTCATTTTCTGTTGCTTATAACAGAATATCTGAAACAGGGTAATTTATAAGAAGTGAAATTTATGTCTTACAGTTCTGGAGGCTGGGAAGTCCAAGGTTCAGAGGTCACATCTGGTGAAATCCTTCTTGCCAGTGGGGACTCTCTGAAGAGTCTTGAGACCATGCAGGACATTACGTGGCAAGGGAGCTGAGCATGCTAGCTCAGGCCTCTCTTCCTCTGCTTATAAAGCCACCAGTTCCACTTCTACAATAACCCATCAATTCATTAATTCATTAACCCATGAATGAGTTAATCTATTTGAAAAGAGAAGAGCCTTCATGACCAGTTCACCTCTTAAATGCCCCACCTCTCATACTGCCACATTGGGGATTGAGTATCCAACACGTGAAATTTGAGGGACACATTCAAACCATAGCAGGGAGGGAAAGGAGATGAGGGACTGAAGGGGCAGGGCCCAGCCAGCCTTAATTAGCAGATCGTCAATCAGACCACAGGTCCATGAGTATAATTCAGTGCTGTGCTTAGCACAACTTATTGCAGAGTTTTGAGATAGCTTGTGACTCAGTGTTGTTGTGGCTCTAAGTAATTTGGACACTGCCACTCAAAAAAGACATTGGAATCCAACTTTAGAGAAAATATTGGGAGATATGAGAAACCTTATAACTAATCATATGTCACAGAGTTGTTCAAGATGAAGAAAATATAAACAGGAGACAATTTTAGATAACAGCCAAGCTGGTCAGTGACATCTCAGAAAGTTTTTCAAGGTTCTGTGCCTATGCACCCCACCAAGTGGACTTCTCCAAAGAGACTCCCACCAAAGCCATAACCAAGTCCTGCCCAGAGCTGTCTGCCTTGAACAGCTTATTAATTCAGCTCATTGTGATGCTTGATTGACAGGGCATGTTTGATGTGCATATGTGTGCAAGTGTGTGTTGAGCTTTATGTGTTGTGTGGGTATGAAAATGGGAGAGCATCTTTGAATGATTCTTTGTAATAAAGAAAAATGGAGCCGGGTGCGGTGGCTCACGCCTGTAATCCCAGCACTTTGGGAGGCCGAGGCGGGCGGATCACAAGGTCAGGAGATCGAGACCATCCTGGCTAACACGGTGAAACCCCGTCTCTACTAAAAGTACAAAAAATTAGCCGGGCATGGTGGTGGGCGCCTGTAATCCCAGCTACTCTGGAGGCTGAGGCAGGAGAATGGCATGAACCCAGGAGGCGGAGCTTGCAGTGAGCCGAAATCGGGCCACTGCACTCCAGCCTGGGCAACTGAGCGAGACTCTGTCTAAAAAAAAAAAAAAAAAAAAAAAAACAAGAAAAATGGAAATTCATCGTATACTGGTCAGTCATCTTGGCTATTTCTTTAAAATAAAAAAGGACAGGGGTGGAGCCAAGATGGCCCAATAGGAACAGCTCCGGTCTCCAGCTCCCAGCCTGAGCGACACAGAAGACGGGTGATTTCTGCATTTCTGTTTGAGGTACCAGTTTCATCTCACTAGGGAGTGCCAAACAGTGGGTGCAGGACAGTTGGTGAAGCGCACTGTGTGCGAGCCCAAGCAGGGCGAGGCATTGCCTCACTCGGGAAGCGCAAGGGGTCAGGGAATTCCCTTTCCTAGTCAAAGAAAGGGGTAACAGACGGCACCTGGAATATCGGGTCAGTCCCACCCTAATACTGCGCTTTTCCAACGGGCCTGGAAAACGGCACACTAGGAGATTGTGTCCCGCACCTGGCTCGGAGGGTCCTATGCCCATGGAGTCTCACTGATTGCTAGCACAGCAGTCTGAGATCAAGCTGCAAGGCGGCAGCAAGGCTGGGGGAGGGGCGCCCGCCATTGCCCAGGCTTGCTTAGGTAAACAAAGCAGCCAGGAAGCTCGAACTGGGTGGAGCCCACCACAGCTCAAGGAGGCCTGCCTGCCTCTGTAGGCTCCACCTCTGGGGGCAGGGCACAGACAAAAAGTCAGCAGGAACCTCCACAGACTTAAATGACCTGTCTGACTGACAGCTTTGAAGAGAGTAGTGGTTCTCCCAGCACGCAGCTGGAGATCTGAGAACAGACAGACTGCCTCCTAAAGTGGGTCCCTCACCCGTGAGCAGCCTAACTGGGAGGCATCCCCCCAGTAGGGACAGTCTGACACCTCACTCGGCCAGGTACTCCTCTGAGACAAAACTTCCAGAGGAACTATCAGACAGCTGAATTTGTGGTCTCACAAAAATCCACTGTTCTGCAGCCACTGCTGCTGACACCCAGCCAAACAGGGTCTGGAGTGGACCTCTAGTAAACTCCAACAGACCTGCAGCTGAGGGTCCTGTCTGGTAGAAGGAAAACTAACAAAGAGAAAGGACATCCACACCAAAAACCCATCTGTACATCACCATCATCAAAGACCAAAAGTAGATAAAACCACAAAGATGGGGAAAAAACAAAGCAGAAAAACTGGAAACTCTAAAAAGCAGAGCACCTCTCCTCCTCCAAAGGAACGCGGTTCCTCACCAGCAACGGAACAAAGCTGGATGGAGGATGACTTTGACGAGTTGAGAGAAGAAGGCTTCAGACGATCAAACTACTCTGAGCTACGGGAGGAAATTCAAAACAATAGCAAAGAAGTTAAAAACTTTGAAAAAAAATTAGAAGAATGGATAACTAGAATAACCAATGGAGAGAAGGGCTTAAAGGAGCTGATGGAGCTGAAAGCCAAGTTTCGAGAACTACGTGAAGATTGCAGAAGCCTCCGTAGCAGATGCGATCAACTGGAAGAAAGGGTATCACTGATGGAAGATGAAATGAATGAAATGAAGCGAGAAGGGAAGTTTAGAGAAAAAAGAATAAAAAGAAATGAACAAAGCCTCCAAGAAATTTGGGACTATGTGAAAAGACCAAACCTACGTCTGATTGGTGTACCTGAAAATGACGGGAAGAATGGAACCAAGTTGGAAAACACTCTGCAAGATATTATCCAGGAGAACTTCCCTAATCTAGCAAGGCAGGCCAACATTCAGATTCAGGAAATACAGAGAACGCCACAAAGATACTCCTCGAGAAGACCAACTCCAAGACACATAATTCTCAGATTCACCAAAGTTGAAATGAAGGAAAAAATGTTAAGGGCAGCCAGAGAGAAAGGTCGGGTTACCCACAAAGGGAAGCCCATGAGACTAACAGCTGATCTCTCGGCAGAAACTCTACAAGCCAGAAGAGAGTGGGGGCCGATATTCAACATTCTTAAAGAAAAGAATTTTCAACCCAGAATTTCCTATCCAGCCAAACTAAGCTTCATAAGTGAAGGAGAAATAAAATACTTTACAGACAAGCAAACACTGAGTGATTTTGTCACCACCAGGCCTGCCCTAAAAGAGCTCCTGAAGGAAGCACTAAACATGGAAAGGAACAACCGGTACCAGCCACTGCAAAAACATGCCAAATTGTAAAGACCGTCGAGGCTGGGAAGAAACTGCATCAACTAACGAGCAAAATAACCAACTAACATAATGACAGGATCAGATTCACACATAACAATATTAACATTAAATGTAAATGGGCTAAATGCTCCAATTAAAAGACACACACTGGCAAACTGGATAAGGAGTCAGGACCCACCAGTGTGCTGTATTCAGGAAACCCATCTCACGTGCAGAGACTCACATAGACTCAAAATAAAGGGAGGGAGGAAGATCTATCAAGCAAATGGAAAACAAAAAAAGGCAGGGGTTGCAATCCTAGTCTCTCATAAAATAGAATTTAAACCAACAAAGATCAAAAGAGACAAAGAAGGCCATTACATAAGGGTAACGGGATCAATTCAACAAGAAGAGCTAACTATCCTAAATATATATGCACCCAACACAGGAGCACCCAGATTCATAAAGCAAGTCCTGAGTGACCTACAAAGGGACTTAAACTCCCACACAATAATAATGGGAGATTTTAACACCCCACTGTCAACATTAGACAGATCAATGAGACAGAAAGTTAACAAGGATATCCAGGAATTGAACTCAGCTCTACACAAAGTGGACCTAATAGACATCTACAGAACTCTCCACCCCAAATCAACAGAATATACATTTTTTTCAGCACCACACCACACCTATTCCAAAATTGACCACATAGTTGGAAGTAAAGCTCTTCTCAGCAAATGTAAAATAACAGAAATTATAACAAACTGTCTCTCAGACCACAGTGCAATCAAACTAGAACTCAGGATTAAGAAACTCACTCAAAACCGCTCAACTACATGGAAACTCAACAACCTGCTCCTGAATGACTACTGGGTACATAATGAAATGAAGGCAGAAATAAAGATGTTCTTTGAAACCAATGAGAACAAAGACACAACATACCAGAATCTCTGGGACACATTCAAAGCAGTGTGTAGAGGGAAATTTATAGCACTAAATGCCCACAAGAGAAAGCAGGAAAGATCCAAAATGGACACCCTAACATCACAATTAAAAGAACTAGAAAAGCAAGAGCAAACACATTCAAAAGCTAGCAGAAGGCGAGAAATAACTAAAATCAGAGCAGAACTGAAGGAAATAGAGACAAAAAACCCTTCAAAAAATTAATGAATCCAGGAGCTGGTTTTTTGAAAAGATCAACAAAATTGATAGACCACCAGCAAGACTAATAAAGAAGAAAAGAGAGAAGAACCAAATAGATGCAATAAAAAATGAAAAAGGGGATATCACCACTGATCCCACAGAAATACAATCTACCATCAGAGAATACTACAAACACCTCTATGCAAATAAACTAGAAAATCTAGAAGAAATGGATAAATTCCTTGACAAATACACCCTCCCAAGACTAAATCAGGAAGAAGTTGAATCTCTGAATAGACCAATAACAGGTTCTGAAATTGTGGCAATAACCAATAGCTTACCAACCAAAAAGAGTCCAGGACCTGATGGATTCACAGCCGAATTCTACCAGAGGTACAAGGAGGAACTGGTACCATTCCTTCTGAAACTATTCCAATTGATAGAAAAAGAGGGAATCCTCCCTAACACATTTGATGAAGCTAGCATCGTCCTGATACCAAAGCCTGGCAGAGACATAACCAAAAAAGAGAATTTCAGACCAATATCCTTGATGAACATTGATGCAAAAATCCTCAGTAAAATACTGGCAAACTGAATCCAGCAGCACATCAAAAAGCTTATCCACCATAATCAAGTGGGCTTCATCCCTGGGATGCAAGGCTCGTTCAACATATGCAAATCAATAAATGTAATCCAGCATATCAACAGAACCAAAGACAAAAACCACATGATTATCTCAATAGATGCAGAAAAGGCCTTTGACAAAATTCAACAACCCTTCATGCTAAAAACTCTCAATAAATTAGGTATTGATGGGAGGTATCTCAAAATAATAAGAGCTATCTACGACAAACCCACAGCCAATATCATACTGCGTGGGCAAAAACTGGAAGCATTCCCTCTGAAAACTGGCACAAGACAGGGATGCCCTCTCTCACCACTCCTATTCAACATAGTGCTGGAAGTTCTGGCCAGAGCAATCAGGCAGGAGAAGGAAATAAAGGGTATTCAATTAGGAAAAGAGGAAGTCAAATTGTCCCTGTTTGCAGATGACATGATTGTATATCTAGAAAACCCCATTGTCTCAGCCCAAAATCTCCTTGAGCTGATTAGCAACTTCAGCAAAGTCTCAGGATACAAAATCAATGTACAAAAATCACAAGCATTCTTGTACACCAATCACAGACAAACAGAGAGCCAAATCATGAGTGAACTCCCATTCACAATTGCTTCAAAGAGAATAAAATACCTAGGAATCCAACTTACAAGGGATGTGAAGGACCTCTTCAAGGAGAACTACAAACCACTGCTCAATGAAATAAAAGAGGATACAAACAAATGGAAGAACATTCCATGCTCATGGGTTGGAAGAATCAATATCGTGAAAATGGCCATACTGCCCAAGGTAGTTTATAGATTCAATGCCATCCCCATCAAGCTACCAATGACTTTCTTCACAGAATTGGAAAAAACTACTTTAAAGTTCATATGGAACCAAAAAAGAGCCCACATCGCCAAGTCAATCCTAAGCCAAAAGAACAAAGCTGGAGACATCACACTACCTGACTTCAAACTATACTACAAGGCTACAGTAAACAAAACAGCATGGTACTGGTACCATAACAGAGACATAGATCAATGGAACAGGACAGAGCCTCAGAAATGATGCCACATATCTACAACTATCTGATCTTTGACAAACCTGACAAAAACAAGAAATGGGGAAAGGATTCCCTATTTAATAAATGGTGCTGGGAAAACTGGCTAGCCATATGTAGAAAGCTGAAACTGGATCCCTTCCTTACACCTTACACAAAAATTAATTCAAGATGGATTAAAGACTTACATGTTAGACCTAAAACCATTGAAATCCTATAAGAAAACCTAGGCAATACCATTCAGGACATAGGCGTGGGCAAGGACTTCATGTCTAAAACACCAAAAGCAATGGCAACAAAAGCCAAAATTGACAAATGGGATCTAATTAAACTAAAGAGCTTCTGCACAGCAAAAGAAACTACCATCAGAGTGAACAGGCAACCTACAGAATGGGAGAAAATTTTTGCAACCTACTCATCTGACAAAGGGCTAATATCCAGAATCTACAATGAACTCAAACAAATTTACAAGAAAAAAACAAACAACCCCATCAAAAAGTGGGCAAAGGACATGAACAGACACTTCTCAAAAGAAGACATTTATGCAGCCAAAAAACACATGAAGAAATGCTCATCATCACTGGCCATCAGAGAAATGCAAATCAAAACCACAGTGAGATACCATCTCACACCAGTTAGAATGGCCATCATTAAAAAAGCAGGAAACAACAGGTGCTGGAGAGGATGTGGAGAAATAGGAACACTTTTACACTGTTGATGGGACTGTAAACTAGTTCAACCATTGTGGAAGTCAGTGTGGCGATTCCTCAGGGATCTAGAACTAGAAATACCACTTGACCCTGCCATCCCATTACTGGGTATATACCCAAAGGACTATAAATCATGCTGCTATAAAGACACATGCACACGTATGTTTACTGCGGCACTATTCACAATAGCAAAGACTTGGAACCAACCCAAATGTCCAACAACGATAGACTGGATTAAGAAAATGTGGCACATATACACCATGGAATACTATGCAGCCATAAAAAATGATGAGTTCATGTCCTTTGTAGGGACATGGATGAAACTGGAAAACATCATTCTCAGTAAACTATCACAAGGACAAAAAACCAAACACCACATGTTCTCACTCATAGGTGGGAATTGAACAATGAGAACCCATGGACACAGGAAGGGGAACATCACACTCCAGGGACTGTTGTGGGGTTGGGAGAGGGGGGAGGGACAGCATTAGGAGATATACCTAATGCTAAATGACGAGTTAATGGGTGCAGGAAATCAACATGGCACATGGATACATATGTAACAAACCTGCACATTGTGCACATGTACCCTAAAACCTAAAGTATAATAAAAATAAATAAATTAATTAATTAATTAAAAAAAGGAAAGAAATTTTATTTTCTCTTTACCAAATAAATTTTCCTTGGAAAAATTATTGCCTCTACATTCTTGGTTCATTTATGCCACCCCATTTCTTATGGGGCCTCCCCTTACCACCACCCCAGTTTTATCCCCAAGAGACAATGGGAAGTAACTCAATCAATGAGAAGAGGCTGGAATCAGAGATAGAGAGCTCTCAAGCTTGAAGGAATGGGAGAGTACACCTAATCCAACCCACCTGATTCCCTGAGAGGCGGGGCTTGAACCAAGAGAGGGCAAGTAGCCTCCTGGTGACCACACAGCGAGGCTAAGAACCAGCTTGAAGTAGAGCTCAGCCTCTTTCAAGAGCTTCCCTGGAAAACTGGTGAAGCCAACCAAAGCACAGTAACCATGGTTTTACGTCATTCAGTTTTTCTTCTCTCGATTTGAGTTCATTCATCTCTAAAACACATGCCCTGGATTAAATGAGTTTCAAAGCCCTGTCTAGCTCTTTGATTTTTTTTTTTTTAGTAATTTAAAGAGGAAGTCAGGAACACTAGATCTCTCTCAACAAGACACCTGGAACCAGGCAGACCAATTTCCAAACCTCAGCTCCACCATGACCTTATGCTGTTATGCAAGTCACTGAACTTCTCTTCCCCTAAGTGACCCGGTAGGCAGAGAAAGTATCTACTGTGGCCACACACAATTCAAAGGCACTGAGGAATTTTTTTTCCAACATAATTTGCTATATGGAAGTTTTATTTATTAGAGAGATACTTTCCTGAAGATCTCATGTAAATCCCAGCTCACTGAAGTCCAGATCAACCTTTCCATAGTAACAACACAAAGCATGATGGGTTTCCATTTTACCAGCTGAGAGCAGCCCCATCTTGGACAAGTTTCAACAAAGCTCACAAACCAGTCTATCTTAAGGCCCTTGAAATTATGAGATTCCCAACTGTCTTCAATCTCTTGGGATTCTATTTCATATTTGGGTTGTAAAGTGAGACTTTATTTTTATTTTATATTAAACTATTTCAGAATCATATAATTCAAATTTACATAAAAATAACCACACTTATGTACAATAATGTTTCAAAATACACATCAAACTAGTCATTGTGGAGAAACACCCAGAGCTTGGTAATCTATCTTGCACTTGATTTATGGTTTAGCATAGTTTTATTTTTTAGATTTTTAATTACATGGGTTGGAAGTAGGGGGAAGCACCACCACATTTCTAAGGCCAAAACCTCAGCAAGTTTTCACCCTCCCAGTGGAAATGGATCTAATTTCAGAAGTAGTGGTGACGAGAAATAAGATGATACATGTTAAGCCCTGAATGCAATGCCAGGAACATAGACAAATGTGCCCAAAACACCACCTTTTATTGTTATCGATGAGCTAACTTTCCTTTTCTTCATTAACTTTTAAATACCGATCTGTTTTTAGGATTATAAATATCCAAGGGAAACAGAGACCATCTGGAGTCATCCCTTCATTGTGGAGGGGTCCCACAAGAGCCCATTGGAGAGGTAAGGATGGCATTGTGGATCTGGGCACCATGTTCTCTCATCCTCCAAACCACTTCCCATGGCGCCACACCACCAGCCCACCCAAGCACACCATCCCCTGTCCACATATGTGTGGCCTTGGGATAACTTTAGACTCGGAATAAAAGGCGGTGCCACTGGGAAATGCAAGTGGTGGCTTTCCTTCTTCCCTGGGCCGTTTCTCCCTTTGAGTCTGTTTAAGGACCTATTAGGCTGTGGCTTGGACAGACACTGAGATGAAGTCCTCAATTTCATGGAGCTGGGTTTGGGTTTAGGTCCTTGTTCACAGTCCCTTCAGTGATGTCATAGAGCCACCTCCATCTTGATGGTCACCATCAGGGCTTGGAGGAGTCTGGGGTTACACACTTCAAGATAGGGAGAAAACCTAAATCTTTCTGGCAACTCCAGCCTTAAGGGTGCCATTGCCCACCCCAACTTTCTTTTCCAGAATAAAGTAAGGCCAGCGTGGAGTCCACACCACAGCAGGTGGTTCCAGGTCTCAGATCATGTAAGGATGACCACCAGAGTTCTGGCTTCAGCCTACAAAGCCAGGCCCCAGGCTCCAACCTTCTGCCACTGACTCCCTTTCCCCATCTTCACTGGTCTTGTTCTGCTCCTGGAACTCATCGTGCTCTGTGAGCCACAGGGCATTTGCACATGCTGTTTCCTCTGCCTGGAACGGTTTCATCTCTGCCCTATCTCAGGGACCTCTCACTCATTCCTCTGATCTTGTTCCTCAGGAAGTCTGTCCTAAGCCCCTGCCAAGTCTATGAAGAGCCCCTCAGCTTTCCCTCCTGAGCCCTCACTGTGTGTGTAGCCAGGCACCACACTGGGAGTTCCCTGAGGATCAGAGGTGTATTACTCCATTCTTACGCTGCTAGAAAGAACTGCCTGGGACAGAGTAATTTGAAAAGGAAAGAGGTTTAATTGACTCACAGTTTCACAGGGCTGGCAAGGCCTCAGGAAGCAAAACAATGGCAGAAGGGACAGTAAACGCGTCCTTCTTCACATGGCGGCACGAAGGAGAAGAATGAGAGCCAAGTGAAGGAGGAAGCCCCTTATAAAACCATCAGATCTCATGAGAACTTACTATCATGAGGATAGCATGGGCGAACCCACCTTCATGATTCAGTTACCTCTCACAAGGTCCCTCCCACCACACGTGCGGATTATGGGAACTACAATTCAAGATGAGATTTGTGTGGGGACACAGCCAAACCATATCAGGAGGTGTCCATTTTGCTCAGCCTTGCATCCCGTACTCTCAGCACAGGGCCGAGAAGGTATATTAGGTAGTAGTTGCTTGGTAATTATCACAGAATGAATGAATAAAGGAACGCTTATGGGCTCAAAACATCAATGAGTTTTCCCTTTTCCTCATGCAAAGAGCAGAATTCCAAAAAAAGAGGATGGCCAAAACGGGACGTACTGTCCCTGGACTGCCTTCCCAACTCCAGACTTCTCAAGCTCCCCGGAGGCCCTTCTGAATCCCACCCCTAACCACACTCTGGAGGCACCCCCGTAAAGGCCTGATGTTTTTATGGCATCTCAAGGCTTCAGAGGAGACCCCACACCAGGCCCTGCCCGCAGTAGGCTCCAGTCCTGCTTTGCAGGCCTTGGGGGGCTCCAGTGAGAAACTTGCCCAGCTGAAAAGCTATGGAGCCCCTTTGCCTAAAAACTATGCTTAGTATCTGGGGACGGGATCAGTCGTCCACAAGCCTCAGCATCACGCAATATGCCCAGGTAACAAACCTGCACATCTGAATCTAAAATAAAAGTTGAATTTTTTTTTTTCCAAAAAAGAAAAAACTCGCTTCAGCTTTGCTGTTTTCTTTATTGATGAGGAGTAAGAGAAAGCACGGGCTTCACTCCCTGCCGGCTGAGATCCCCACCAATACGAGCAGTTCTCCAGGAACAAGCATGAAACCCTCCAGAAAAACCCTCCATTACCCCACTTCATCTCCTCAGGCTACAAAACAACAGCAAAGGCGCTTTGAGACAGAGCACTTTCTGATTAGTCCTTTAAGAGAAAACCTTTCCTCAGCAGGAAATGACGTTCCAGAGGCTGCTGGACAGAAATATAGAAACAACTAGAATCCAGCTGCCCCTGAGTGAGCCACGCAGTCCCTCAACACAGCATGTTCCTCAGTTCCTCAGGCCCCCCCAATCTCTGTGGCCACTCCAGGACCCCCCACCAAGAGCCTGAGGGAACACCTCCCAGGGCCCCTTTCCAGCCCATTCCAGGGCAGCCTGCAGATCTCATCCTGGGCTTTGGGAGCCTTCAGCTGTTTCCAACAGTTAACTAAACATCAATTTAATTACACTGCTGGGCTATATAAATATTATGCTCTACAAAATGGTACCAAGCAGATATTTTTAGGAGGTCACAGATGTTTCTTGTGATTAGCCTAGTTACAGGTCTGGAAGAATTTTTTTTCCTTCAAAGAAAAGTCAATGAGGATTCTCAGCTGTCATCTGGGGGTAGTTCCCAAGATGGTTAAGCGCTGCGCATGTTAACAGCACACCTGGGAGACTTTCTTTTTGTCTCCTCTGCCCTGTGGCTGTCAGTTTCCCTCTGAAACCCAGCAAGTGGGGCCCAAAGTCTAGGGTCATGGAAGAGGTCAGAGGCCCAGTGACCCAGACGCCAAATCCCAGCAAGACCTGTTTCTCTACCTCTGGACTTGCCCTGCCTCTCGATTCATGCCACAAACATTTATAAAGCACCAGCTGTGTGCAAAACACCACACTGTAGCTGCCACTGCAAACTGGGATAAGACACTAACTAATATTAAGTGGCAAAATTAGACTTCCTGTTCCCGTAGGTATACAAGAGGGCTCACAGCAACGCTATTTAAAATCACCCTAAACTGGAAACAACCAAATACAATGGAACACCACTCAGCAATAAAACAAATGAGCAGTAACTGTGCACAACAGTGTGGATGGATCTCAGACACAGAATTCTGAATGGAAGGCGCCAGACACAGCCGAGTGTGCAGTGCATGGTCCCATTTATATAAAGCACAAAAGTAGGCAAAACTAAAGTCTATGGCATTAGAGTCAAAATAGTGGTTATCCTGGAGGCAATAGTAACTAGAAGGGGCTGTGAGTGAGGATTCCTGGGGCGCCAGTCATGCCTTATTTCTTGAGCCAGGTGTTGTGTTGGTTACACGGGTGTTTTCCATTTGGGGAAGTTTGTTAGCTGCACACTTAGAATGTGTAGCCTTCTTCCTATGTAAGTTATTCTTCAATTTTAAAAATGCATTAAAAAATAAGTAAATAGGCTGGATGCAGTGGCTCATGCCTGTAATCCCAGCACTTTGGGAGGTGAGGCAGGTGGATCACCTGAGGTCAGGAGTTCGGGACCACCCTGGCCAACATGGCAAAACCAGTCTCTACTAAATATACAAAAATTATCTGAGTGTGGTGGTGCACACCTGTAGTCCTTTAGAAGGCTGAGGCAGGAGAATCACTTGAACCCGGGAGGCAGAAGTGGCAGTGAGTAGAGATTATGCCACTGCAGTCCAGCCTGGGTGACAGAGCAAGACTCCATCTCAAAATAAAATAAAAAATAAATAAAACAATAAAGTAAATAAAAGCAACTTGGCCAGTGGGGCAAGAACCAGCCCAAGGCAGTCTGCTTCCAGAGTTCAAGTTCTAACTGCCATGTCCTGGTGCCCCTTCAAATGCAAGCGCTGCTGGAGATCGCCAGGACTCAGCACTTGCTCTGATCCTTCCCGGACCTCATATCAGAGTCTGCTGCACCTGACTTCCAACTGCTGGAGGGCTTTCTCTCAAATGCTCAGACCCAGGGAATCAAAAACCCCTGTCCCAGGAGCAGCCCTCTATTAGTCAGGGTCCTCTTAGAGGGACAGAACTAATAGGATATATATATATATATATATATATATATTTAGGAGTTTACTAAGTATTAACTTACATGATTACAAGGTCCCACAATAGGCTGTCTGCAAGCTGCAAAGCAAGGATAGCCAGTCTCAGTCCAAAAACTGAAGAACTTGGAGTCTGATGTTCCAGGGCAGGAAGCATCCAACACGGGAGAAAGATGTAGCCTGGGAGGCTAGGCCCATCCCTCCTTTTCACGTTTTTCGGTCTGCTTTATATTGGCTGGAAGCTGATTAGATTATGCTCACCAGGTGAAGAGTGGATCTGCCTTCCCCAGCCCACTGACTCAAATGTTAATCTCTTTTAGCAACACCCACACAGACACACCCAGGATTAATACTTTGTATCCCTCAATCCAATCAAGTTGACACTCAGTATTTACCATCACAAGCCCTCAACCAAAGACGGATGGGAATTAGTTTAAAAATTCTGCAACTCCCTCTTTCCTTGGGCTGGACAACGCTGAGGGCTGTTCTACCCTGTCTCCCTGAACTGCTCTGTGGGGTTGAGCCCCTCAACAATGACCTGCTCAATAATATGCCCTGTATCACCTTCCTTCCCTCCCTGTCCCACTGCCCCACTCCCCAAGGGATATTTCCTGGAATCACCACACAAATCCACAGCTGACAGTTGCATCTTTGCCCCAGGGCCTGCCACTAGAGTGTGAGGTTCAGGAAGCCCCTTCTCAGAGAGGCCTTCCCTGGCCACCCAGGTCCCCTTAGCCACATTCCCTTCCTTTCTCAAGTGTCTTCTCTGGTTATTCGTTTGCTGTCTATTGCTTGTCTCCCCACAACCCACCCACAACCCCTATCTGGAAATACAAGCTCCAGGAGAAAAGAAACCTCAGCTTGCTTGCCACCAGCACCTCAAACCAGGAGTGATTTCCAGAATGTTTCATAACCATATGGCAAAGGAAAAAAACCCATCAGAACGGGTCACTGAAAGCCAGAATGGTGTTTGACCAATCGGAACCAATTCTGGCCTCATATATCCCAGCTTACTATCAGCCCTGCCAAAAGTAATTAACTCCAAGACATCATGAGTGCTCAAAAAATACTTTTTACGCAAATAGATTAATTGCTCAGTCAGTTAGTGAACAGAAGAAACTGGCAATTTACAGCTAAATATCCAAGATCTTCCCTAACTTAAAACCTCCAGAATAAAAACCTTGCCCTCTTTGGTGGTGCTGTCCTGGAACTTGTGCCAAAACACATGTGAACAGATCCACCCATGGGAGCTGAGACAGTCCTACTTCCCTGTTCCTTGTTTGGAGAATGGAAAAAATCATCTGCAAAATCGTGAGGTCCCTAAGAGTTGCCCTAGGATCCAGAATCTCATTCTGTTCTCCAGGCAGCCAGGCACACCTCACTGAGACTCCCACAGGGGCTGTGAGCCATTTGCTCCATCCTTCCTAGGGCACAGTGCACATCTAATCCTGTTCAGAGACAAAAGAGGTGGGATCTCTGGGGGAGCTCTTTTAGCCCAAACTCTGCAGTAACCCCTTCTAGCAGCCTTGCCTAGATGTGCCTTTAATCTCTGAGCCTCAGATTCCTGCTCTCAGGATTATCTTCCAATGGTCATCTCCTTGGGTGGAAGGAAGGGGCTCCATTCACCATTGCATCCCAATGCTTAGCACAGAGCCTGGCACATAGAAGATGCACAATCAACAGCTAAATGAATGAACTGTTCAACCAATGAAATGGTAACATTTCAATTCTAGATGGCATTAGGTTCTTATGGTGCCCAGGTCTCATGCTCAATGAGAGCTTCCCATGTACCATCCACTGACTCAGTGATGCAGGTCCCTTGGATGGTGTGAAGCAGGTTAGAAACAGAGAATGAAGGGCTACTTTCCAAGGATGCCCAGCATATAAGCTGACACACTATCACCTCCAAGCTGTCCCTGGAAGGAGCCCTTCACTTCACCACCAGGTGTCCATGGTCATCACTTGGGCCTGATTTCCCTCCTCCCACCCTTTGGCAGAGAAATAGAAAGATAGGTAAGTGTGGGTTTTATGGGTTTTATTAACACCTACATAAAACTGTTGGGGGGTCAGGGGGGTGACAGTTTCCCAGAAAAGGGTTTCCTGAACCTCTAACAGAAAAGTGATAAAAATCCTTCTTCAGAATAGGTTTTCTGCCTCCTTCATGCAAATGAATGGAATATTCCTGGTTGTAGATAAACTCAAGATTCTTGTTAGGAAACCTAGGATCCAGCTGTGAGCCTTCCGCTCTCCTATCCCAATTTCTGATGGTGGCAGAAAGAACTAATTCTGTAGTTCTCTCTGTTGAGTCCCAATTTAGAGCAAGGACTCTGTCCCAGATCAGGCAACTCTTAGGGTCCTAGAGGGAAAGAACCTCATGCCTGGCAGGATCTGGGGCCCCTCACATCATAGCACTCTCTGCCTGGCCATGAACAGATAGAAGCCCACAAGGACAGGGGAGTCAGGAGATGTGATGGGCTCAGGCACTCCGACCCCCACCTTCTCCTGTCCCTTCAGTATCTCAGCTTAGCTCCTGGCTCCTGGGATACTGAAGACTGGCAGGACTGCTTGCTCACACGAGGAAGAATAAATCCCGCCTCCAAGGAAGAGAGGTTCATGATGCACCCTTCAAATGTAAAGCTGCCCCTTGTGAGATTTTTCCTACAGAGCATGGCCAAATGTGAGCAAAGTTTCAGGTGAGCAAAGTTTCAGGTGGGCAAGTCAAGTCAACCTCTGACTCTTCAGGAGGGCATTACTTGAAGGAGAGATCTATGTTCAAAACACAAGGTGGAGAATCACATTTGGGGTTGGCTTCCACCCCTGTGAAAAAATAAAAACAAAGAGAGGTGGGACACGTACAACATGAACAGTGATGCTTGTGTGCACATATCTGCAAGAAAACACAAGAAGCTGGTAGCTGTACGTGCCTTTGGGGGAGAAAATTGGGGAAAGGGGTCAGGAGGAGTATGAAGAACTGATTTTTCTCTCTATACCCTTTTCTATTATTTTGATTTTTTTCCACATGCATTTTTTCTAATTTCAGGCTTTTGTCTATTCATTCAACAAATATTTTGAGAATCTAGTGTAGGTGCCAGGGATTGAGAGAACGAAACAAAGTGAAAACATGGAAGGGTCCTGACTGATCTCTGCCTTCAAGACTTACAGGTCCTGAGAGGTCAGAGGGAGGCATGTCACCTGTCATCCACCAAACTGCGCCTCTTCTGAAGAAGGAGATTCCACCAACTGAGCATCAAGATTGCAGGGCAAACTGGGAATGTCCCAGATAAGCCAGGGCATTTGTGTGGCCCAAATAGGACCACACCCATACAAAGGCAGAACACAGAGCTGGAAAAAGGAGAGGTATACAAATTGTGGGAGAGAAAGACAGCAGCTCAATCAGGGCAGTTTCCTGGAGGATGACCTTGAGAACATGCATGGAATGCAGATGGTGGAGGCGGGGGAGTTGGTAGGTGGAGGGGGAGTTGGCAGGATTATGCCTGCAAGAAGATCTACACCTCAGTCTTCAGGACTGTGGCTAGGATGAGATATCACACCCATGAATACATTATTTGTCTTAGTGTGGGCTCTATCACAAAGTATCATAGACAGGCGGCTTAAACAACAGACTTTTATTTCTCATCATTGGAAGCTGGTAAGTCCAAGATCGGGGTGCCAGTCTGGTGAAGGCCCTCTTCCTGGTGTACAGATGGTGACCTACTTGCTACATCCTCATTGGCAGAGAGAATAAGAAAGAGAGAGGGGGGAACAGAGAGAGAGAAAGAGAAAGAGAGACAGAGAACGAGTGCTCTGGTCTCTTCCTCTTATAAAAACACTGATATGGTTTGGTTCTGTGTTCTCACCAACTCTCATGTCAAACTGGAATCCCCAGTGTTGCAGGTGGGGCCAGGTGGGAGGTGATTGGGTCATGGGAGTGGCTCCTTCACGAATGGCTTAGTGCCATCCCCTTGGTGCTGTTCTTTTGATGGAGCTCTCACAAGATCCGGTTGTTTTAAAGTGTGTAGAACCTCCCCTGCCCAGTCCTTGCTCCTTCTTTGGCCATGTGAAGTGCTACTCCCCCTTTACCTTCTGCCATGACTGTAAGTTTCCTGAGACCTCCTCAGAAGCTGAGCAGATGCCAGCATCATGCTTCCTATACAGCCTGAAGAACCATGAGCCAATTAAACCTCTTCCTTTATAAATTACCCAGCCTCAGGTTTTTCATATAACAATGTGACAACAGACTAATACAGACACTAATATTATCATGGGGGAACCACTCTTGTGACCTCATCTAACCCAAATTACTTCCCAAAGGCACCACCTCCAAATACCATCACATTGACATTCAAGGTTTTGACATATGAATCTGGGGTGACACATTCACTCCACAGCATTACCTCACATGGCAGAAGGAATTTTGCAGACATAATTAAGGTTACTAATAAATTCGCGTTAAGATAGGGAGCTTACTATGAATTATCTGAGTGGCCCAGTATAATCACATGAGTCCTTTCACGAAGAGGCAGAAGATGAAGACAGAAGAATTCAGAGAGATTCAAAGCCTGAGAAGGGCTCGACACACCGTTGCTGGCTTTGCAGATGGAGGAGCCACGTGGCCAGCCTCAAGTTGCTGAGAGCATTCCCAGCTGATAGGAAACAGTCCTATCACCACAAGAAGGTGAATTCTGCCGCAACCTGAATGAGCTTGGAGAAGAGTCTCCCCTCAAGCCCCCAGAGAAGAGCCCAGAGTGGCCAATACCTTAAGGTCAGCCATGGGAGCTGAGACGACAGCCCAGCCTGCCTGGACTTCTGGCTTCCAGAAGCTGTGAGTTAATGAATGGGTGTTGTTGTAAGCCACTTAATGTGTGGTAATCTGTTACACAGCCATAGAACACTGACAGGCAAAGAGTGCGACCATGTATGGTAGGGAGCCATGGTCATGAGCACAAATCCCCACAGGGGCCCTGCAAGGCTGGCCCAGCCCAAGGAAACTGCAGCCACCAACACTCAGCCTTGGAGCCAGGGAGGCCAAGCGGGGAGGAGTGGTGCCTGGGTCTGCCTGGAGAGCCCACCCGCTCCACACCCGCAGCCGTTGCCTGGCAGGAATACAGGCTCAGTGTATCCAAATGACCCAATTTTCAAAGAGAATACAGAAATCCAACTTTTTATATACAATGTCCTAATTCAAACTTTACTAACACTGTGTTGGCCCACCTTGCAAAGACCAAACAAAACACAGATGTGTGTTTTGAGCCGCATGTGACCTTCTAGGGCACCAGCCGAGTATAGGAGAAAAAGCAGGAAAGTCCCTAGAGGCAGTGGGGAGCCAGACTAAGTGCCTGCCCTTCCCCTTACCCAGTGGAGAAGGGGATTCACATGCACGGGAAGCCCACTTCCAGCCAGGGGCTCTGCTGGGCCGCCCAAATGAGGGCTCCCCAGCAATCCACTGTCACGAGGGCTCCTGGTCCCATTTACAGATGAGGAAGCTTGGGCAAGAGGCAATTCAGTACCCACCTGTGGTCAGGCAGGTGTAAAATGGTGATGCTGGGCTCAAAATTCCCCTTCTGATTCCAGAGTCTGAGTCCTTCCAGCAGCTTCACGTGGCATCCAGCATTGAACGTTTTCTTGAGATTGAAAGGGGTTTGCGGTCACGTTTCCGAGGCCTGGGCTTCCCACTCCTCGCTTTTTGACCACCTTTCTCTCCCTACTCCAGGCTCCTGCCCCTCCATCTCTCCAGCCCCCGCCCCTGCCCCATGGCTGCCCTTCCTCACAGCCCCTTCCTCACCCCCTGCATCCCAGCCTCTCCGATTCCATTCTCACTGCTTGCTTGTAGCTCAGGCTCTCACTTTCCCAGTTCCAAATTCTTGAGAAAGGAATCGAGTTAGCTCAGGTCACTTTTTTTGTTCCAAGTCAGAATAGGTCATAGGTCAGATGCCAGCCCAGGCATGAGCCTGCATAAACCCTCTGCCTACTCTCCTATCTCTAAGCAACTCCCGTCTCAGGGCCAAACAATAAACACATGGTATGAGCAGGACTCCCAGGTAGCAGGGGCTTAAGTGAGCCACTTCCCTTAAAAAGGAACGTGGCACAGCTGAGCACAATGGCTCACACCTGTAATCCCAGCACTTTGGGAGGCTGAGGTGGGCGGATCAGCTGAGGTCAGGAGTTCCAGACCAGCCTGGCCAACATGGTGAAACCCCGTCTCTACTAAAAATACAAAAATTAGCTGGGCATGGTGGCAGGGGCCTGTGATCCCAGCTACTCGGGAGGCTGAGGCAGGAGAATTGCTTGAACCTGGGAGGCAGAGGTTACGGTGAGCGGATATCGTTCCATTGCACTCCAGCCTGGGGGACAAGAGTGAGACTTCATCGCAAAAAAAAAAAAAAAAAGAAGAAGAAAAAAGGAATGTGGCACAATGGCACCCCAAACACCTGCCAGCCCCATGCCTGACACTCAAACATGGTTGAATGGGAGTGGCCTGGGCCAGTGGAGCTGAGTGCTCACAACGGAGCTCAGAATCCACTGGAAGTCTCTGAGACATTCACAGGCTGGGGGCACTGACAGGGACAAGATGCAGATCACCCCTATAATGACGCACATGAGAGAAGCAGCCAGGATGTGCACTAAGTCCGTGCCCATCCCCTTAGCAATGTCTAACTGTGGAGTAGAGCACTCTCCGGACGAATGGTCTCTTCCTTTCCCACAGAGAGGATGATATTTCGTAAGCAACAAGTTCTCACTCTGCCTTTCTCTACTATGAAATGGAGGAAGGCCTCTGCAGAGCCATCCAAATAGTCAGGAGCTGAACACTAGACCCAGATGAGGTGAGAGGGCTCATCTCGCTGAGAGAAGGGGAGAGTTGCTGATCCTTCCTCTTCAGGAACACAGCCACACAAAAGCCTTACTTCTAAGGGAGGGTGGCAGGTTCTTAAAAACAACCTGATTAGCTTATATGACACATAATAAACTGCAGGTGTTTATATGCAGTGCACAGGTGATGTTTTGACTTGGGAAAACATCACCACAATTAAGATAATGGATATACCCACTACCCCCAAGTTTCCTCATGACATTTGTCATAATCCCCCCATCCTTCCCCATTTCCCCATGCTCCTGTCTCTTGGCAACCACTGCCTTTTTTTTTTCTGTCACTACAGTTTATATTTTCTAGTATTTAATACAAATCAAGTCATATAGTATGTGCTCAGTCCTCTCTGGCTTCTTTCACTCAGCATAATTATTTTGCCATTTATCCACATTGTTGTTTGTGTATATGCCAATCATTTCTTCCTTTTCATGGCTAAGTAATATTCCATGGTATGACACGGCACAATTTGTCCACCCATTCACCTATTGATGAACATGTGGCTTGTTTCCAGTTTAGGACTACTCCCAACACAGCTGCCATGAACATTCACATGCATGTGAGTGTTTATTTTATGCTTGTACATATGCTTTCTTTTCTCTTAACAAAATACCCAAGAACAGAATGGCAGGATTATTTGGTAGGCATGTATTTGAGCATGGCAGTTATGATGAAACTTCCACCCAGGTTTCAGAGTGTCCACACTGTGTAGGTGTTTGAGCATGGCAGTTGTGATGAAACTTTCCTCTAGGTTTCAGAGTGTCCACACTGTCTATATTTAGCCCACAAGTTAAAGGTACACACAAACCACATGTGAACCAAGAACACACATACACTCACCCACAAGGAGGTTGCATCAGCTGCATCGGACTTCATCCTATCCTCCCAGACAACATGTGAAGGGAGCTTCTGGAAGGGAAATCTCCCAGGCTGCCCTCTGATTTTGTAAAATGTTCAACGCACAAGCTCCTGACAGCATGGATGCTTTAAAATGGCCCACAGAGGGCTGTGGGGTCTGTCTCTGGGAGATCCTTTAACTAATGGCACCATCTCATTGGCCTAGAATAGAATAGTTCTAGTCAATACTGAGAGCTTTGGCATGAAGTGAAGCAGAGCTGGAATTCTCTAAGGGTGGTGCCATCAGCATCCCCTGGGAACTTGTTAGAAATGTGCATTCTCTCCAGCCCAGATCTCCTGAGTAGAAGCTCTGAGATGGAGCCCAGCAATCCAGAATTTAACCAACCTTTCCGGTGATTCTGATGCATACTCCAGTTAAGAACCACTGGCCTAGAACACCTCCCAAGCCCTTCAAGTTTCTTGGAATTGAAACCATCAGAAATTATAATACACCAACAGCACCATCCCCTCTATTGCCTGGGTTCCACCCACAGACCTGTGGTGCCCAATTCCCTTAGCACCCCAGTCTCATAGTAAAGTTTCCTCATGGAATCAAGTTAACATGCGGAATGTACTCTCCGCAATGATGGTTATCACTTCTTCCCCCAAAACATCAAACTTTTTTAGAAAAGGAAAAATGTCTCAAGAACACAATCATTGGAGTATTTAATTCCAATGATCATAATCACCCATTTCTCTACACGTGGCTCTCACCCTGGCATAAATGGAGCATAAAGGGCGTAAATGGAGCTAAAAAAAAAAAAAAAAAAAAAAAAAAAGACAAAGACAAAGATTCCAACTGATGCACTACAACACTTTTTAGTGCTTCAGAACCCTCCCTGAAAATTTACCCATCAGCAGGAAAATCAATTAAACTCGAATAGGAAGAATTTGAATAAAAATATTGGATACTTTTTACTTTAATCTTCAGATTAAGCATGATTTCCACTCGACATTATCATCGAAGAGAAGTTCTTCCTTGGTATTTTTGCATGCTTAAAATTTAGCCCAGTCTTTGAAAACCCTTTCCAGCTTCTGGCTAAGCAGAACCTTGCCACTCACTTTGAACTTGCCAGCAAGGAAAGCCTTCTGCGGGTTCGTTTTGCCCAAAACCAGTTCCATAAAGATGGGCTCCGGGATTGTAAAGACAGTGTCTGCTGGGAGCCTGGCAGGTCCCGGATACATGTCCCCAGAACCATTCTTCAGATCAATGGTCCACCGCAAAATGGTCTTCCCATCTTTGGTGATGTCCAGCTGAAAGATGGCATTGACTTTCTTGACCAGTTGAGCTCCCACTTCCCTGATGTGAAGCCTAATGTCCTCAAACACTGGGAAGCTCTGAAATTCTGACAGCTCTAGAGGATGTGGCATGGCAGGTTCTGGAACTGAACCCAGAACCTCGAACTGGCCCGCCGGAGGTCCATCTTCTGCTTTGATCTTGGGTTGATGGTCACTTCTCTTCCACATCTTCCTGTGCTAGTCCCCTGGACCTTGCCATCTGGTCTGTGAGCAGCTGTGACCAGATTAATACCCACAGGTCAGATTGTGACATCAAAGGTAAGGCCAAGTGGGGACTGAAGCTGGTGTGTGTGCTACAGTCTTATTGGCCAAACAAGTGCTAACATATGACCTCAGATAACGGCTCAGACAGGCCCTTGTGAGGCAGATCCACACACACACGCCCCTCCCAAACCAATCAGGGATGTTGGTCCTGTAAGCCCAAAAGGTCTGCAGGCTGCGATGGGGATAAGGGAAACTGGCCCCAGAAGCTTCTTTAGTGACATGGGCTCTGTCTTTCCAATGCGACATCTCCTCAGTGAAACCCTATGTGAGACAGAGTTATTCTTATTCCTCTAAAACTGGGTAATACTTAAGTCCCATTAAGTGGGTAATACTTAAGGTAATACTACAGATCCTGGCCCTGAATTTGGCTTTATCTGGCTGCTGGTAGAAAGGGAAATGCTTTTAGGCCAGAGTAATTGATTGGAGAAGAAATCAGTCCAGGGGCCTGCATCAGAAACTTTCCAGAAGCACAGTGAGACACACACAGAGAGATTAAATGTCCCTAAGATCAGAAGATGCTGCCAGTCTCCTCTGATAATTACACATAATAGTATAGCCTTTACTCTGGGCCAAGGTGCAGAGTTCTAGGTACTACACATGTATTAACACATTTAACTCTCATTACAACCCTCTGTCATAGGTACTTTTTTTTTTTTTTGAGACAAGTTCTTGCTCTGTCACCCAGGCTGGAGTACAGTGGCGCGATCTCTGCTCACTGCAGCCTCCGCCTCCTGGGCTCATTTGATCGTCCCACCTCAGTCTCCCAAGTAGCTGGGAATACAGGCGTGCGCCACCACACCTGGCTAATTTTTGTACTTTTTGTAGAAACAGGGTTTCACCATGTTGCCCAGGTTGGTCTCAAACTCCTGGGCTAAAGTGATCCACCTACCTCGGCCTCCCAGATAGGTACTCTTTTTATCCCCATTTTAGAAATAAGGAAACTGAGGGGAGAAATGAAGTAACTTGCCCAATGTCACACAGTTAGTAAGTAGTGTAGCCAGATTTGAAGAGAGGTAGAATGACTCCAAAGTCCACCTGTTTATTTCTTTACCTTTTATTCTGAAATAATTTCAGCCTTATAAAAAGTTTGCAAAAATAGTACCTGTTTAACCTGCTCCCAGCTTTCCCCAAAACTAACATCTTATATAACCACAGTACAGTGACATAATCTGAGAAATTCACATTGGTTCATGACTACTAACTAATCTACAGACCATATGAGACCATATCCATTTGGTTTCAGGTCTCCCTAGTGCCTTGCAGTCTGGGGCAGCTCTTCGGTCTTTGTCTATTGTTACCCTGACACTTGAATATGGCCAGTTATTCCCAAAAATGTCCCTCCTTTGAGGACTGCCTGATGCTTTCTCCTGGTCAGGTGGAGGTTATGCATTTGGGACAAGGATACCACAAAGGTGACCTGTGCTCTTCCCACTGCACCATAGCAGGCGTCCATGATGTTATGTCCCATTTCTGCCAATGTTGTCCTTGATCACTTGGTTAAAGCGGCTCCTTCAGGCTTCTGCACTGCAGAGTTACTATGTTTCCCTCTGTGATTAGTATCTTTAGGGGAGGTGCTTGAGACCTTGCAAATGCCCTGTTGTGCATCATCCTCTGGCCCACTCTTGTTGCATCCATCCGTGGCCCATCCCTGCAGCAATCAGTGTGATGTAGTCCCAGCAGTCATTTTCTATGCTTCTTACTCCCTCGAGATTTAATAACTGGAATTCTGCTCTAAGGAAAAGTGCCCTCTTCTCTCCCATTTCTTTATTTGTTCAATTATTTATTTATCTCAGCATGGACTTGTGGGTATTTGTTTATTCTGTGGGTCATAATCTACTATTATCATTGTTTTTTTCCTCGATAAATTGTCCCAGATTTGGCCATAGGGAGCTTCATCAAGTTGGAGCCTGTATCCTTTCCTACACCAAACTGCTCTTATGTGTAAGCAAAGCTCTGTTATATGGAGTTGCTGGAAACTTCGTTCTTTCTGGAAATGATGCAGAAGAATGAAAAAAGCTTCAAAGTACATTTACAAAGATGGATGAGCTGCTGTTATCAACGTTGAGCAGTTAAACAAAGCCCAGTGTCTTCCAAAACCATGTTCTTGCCATGAGGTCACCAGGTATGGACAACATCAGCACAGAGATTTTAAAATGAGGAGGGCAGGAATTCCCTAGCAAGTTCACTATAAGCAGCCAACAAAGAACTGAGTCCCACCACTGCCCGTATCTCATTTTCCTTAAGGACAGCGTTGTCCCATCTAAATTATTCAGGCAGGTCCCCAATGGGGCTGTCATTTTCCTGCCACAGTGTGTCCGAGGGGAATGCAGTTCCACAGCTCATACATAAGAAATCCAAAACATGCCAGGACTCAAGGGAGTACTTCCCCAATGACATTGTTTACAATTGTCCTCCAATAGAAATAATAAAAGTAGAGACAATGTCTAGTCAGTTTTATTATTTAAATTCTCAACAGACACCGCTGCCTTGTTACCTGCACGGTGGCAGGCTGCTTCTCCTACCTTGACTGCCACTCCATTGGCATCTTGAAAACACGCACCCTGCAACTGGACACAATCTTCCTCAGCCCTGTTGAGATTCTTTCCCCTTTGGTTGCCATTCAGACCCAAGAATCTGGTCCCGGCAGATTTGTAGCTTTTCGTTTCTGAATTCTTCAAATGCTTTAAAGGAATGTGAGAGGCATGGAGATCTGTTCCCTAAAAAATACAATTAAATTAAAATTTAAAAATAAAAAATTGCAAAACCATTTTATTAAATAGGATGCTTTTAGCTTCAAGTAACAACCACTACCATAAAAACTGATAATGGTTCAATTCAGTGGTCCCAAAATGGGGTCCCCAGGCCAGTGGCTTCAACTCCACCAAGGGATTCATTAGAAATGCACATTCTCAGGCCCCATGCCAGATCTGCTGAATCAAAAACTCTGGGGATGGGACCCTGCTGTATTAATCAGGGTTCTCCAAAGAAAAAGAACCAATGTGATATATATAGAGAGAGATGAAAGGAGTTATTATAGGAACTGGGTCACATGGTTTTGGAGGTCAAGAAGTCCCACCTGCAAACAAGGGACAGAGCCAGGGGGTGTATTCAGTCCAGGTCCGAAGGCCTGGACTGGGGGGTGGCGGGGGTTGGTGTAAGTCCTGGACCAGGACCCCAGATGTCCAAAGGCAGGAGAAGATCCACATCTCAGGCCCAGCAGAGAGGCTGAGTTCCACCTTCCCCTGACTTTTTGTCCCATTAAGACCCTCAATAGATGGGATGATGCCTCCCATATTGGGCAGGGCCATCTGCCTTACTCAGTCCACCAATTCAAATGCTGTCCCCTCCTTCTAGAAATGCTTCCATGGACACTCTCTGAAATAATGTTTTACCTCTGGTCTGGGGATCCCATGGCCCAGTCAAGTTGACACATAAAGTGAACCATCATGCCAGCAATCGGGGTTATAACAGGCCCTCCAAGGTCTGAAAATTGGGTTTTTCCACCATGACTCGGAGAGGTCAGCCAAGACCTCTGTGCTGTGTCCACTCTTGCATTCTACCATTCTACCTTTTGTCCCCAGCTTGTCACTTCACGGCTGCTGGGCTGCCATGGCACTTTCCATCACATCCTCACAAGACAGCAGCCCAAGCCAAAGGGACAAAAAAGGCCTCTCCTTGGATCTATTGCTTACCAGAAAGAAAAGGTCCCAAGCCCTCCACTGGTCTCATTGGCAAGGACTTAATCACATGTCCATCAAGATTCACACCCCTGAGCAGGGCTCCCCATCCCTTGGACAGAATTGGAGTTGGGGTAACAGGAAAGAAAAGGGTGTTACACAGTGACAGGTGCCCACCACAGGTACCCACAGCTTCTTCCATTGCTCCTCAGAAGGCAACAAGGAGAAACCCCATCATTTTAGAGAGCTTTGGTGTCATTACATTTCAATAACAAAAGGTCATTTCCCTTTTTTGCCAACCTCCTCACTGGGAGCAAAATGTGGCTGGGGGCTTTCTTTCTGAAAGTTTGCAAATCCATCTCCCACCTGCCAACCCAGCACCTGGGCAGATGTATTCACTCATAGGTGTTGGGCTGGCAGATGGATCAAACAGAATGGGGGAATGGGATTAAGAAGTGTCACCCACCCCCATCCCCTGAATGGGAACAAATCTATGTCACCGAGTTTACCCTTGCTCTGAGGGCCTCAGACAAGGTGCCTGCACCTGGTTATCAGATGCAGTGAGAGGAGAAGGAAAGGACTTTCACCTTTTACTTTATATATTCTGCTTTGTTTGTAATGAGTGTGCACTCTCTCCATGGTTTTTTAATTGAATACAATTTTTCCAACATCTTATTCTTAAAATTTTTAGGCATATTTTGCAAAGTTGAAAGATTTCTACAGGGAACACTCAAATATTCACCAATATTCTATCATTGCATTATATTACACTTGTTTGAAGCTCTCCATCTTATTTTTATCTTATTTTTATGTTTCAAAGTAAATTACAAGTATCAGTAGCCCCCAAACACTTGAGCATGCAAAGCATTTACTACAGTTTAATATTTCTTTAGTTTTTAATGTAAAATTTACACACAAATGCACAAATCTTAAGTGTACATTTGCTGAGAGTTGACCAATGCTCACACCTGAATATAACACATTTTAGTACTAAGGAGCTGAACGCCACGTGGCCCACAGCCCCCAGTTGCCTTGAGCATGGAGCCGTCTGCAGTGTGTGCAGAAGCATGAACAAGCAGGAGCTGGGGTTTCTTCTTCAATCGTCAGGTGGAAGGCTGCTTCCTGGCAGCATGGGGCTGTCACCATGAGTCCCCAGAGGAAGGTCTGAAAGTGTCTCTACCAAAGACTGAAAGACCAGAGGCATAAACCAGGATCTCCACATTGAGAAGACATCATACCTTCTGAGCCTTGACACAGATGGGAAATCAACTTTTATGAACATCTCTGAAGGCTAAAATCTTTGTTCTGTGGGCCATCTGGTTTCCAGTAGGACCATCACCCACTTCCCTGGCCCCTGCTGAGTCCAGTCACATTTTTAAAAATGCTGAGCCCTGGCCTGGGTCCCAGAAATACTCACAGGATTGATGGTTCAATTGAGGGTTGGTAAGTACCAATCCTGCCCAACATAATAAGCTGGAGCCTGCATGGGGTAAGAGAAGGACAGATACGTGATCCCTGCTCCCAGAAACTCAGAACATGGGCAAGAGAGATGCATACAAGTTTAAAAATCCAACTATGAGAAGAGATTGATAATAACTGCTTAGGGAAGAAGACAATGAGGTAGCACATCAGGATCCCCATTCTGCACACCCAACAGGCAGCAGCCTCTTGTCTGAAACTTACATAATTTCCTGGAATCTTGTTTGTCTGCCCCCAGACAAAGAACCTGAGATATGAATTCAAAGTAGTTTATTTGTGAGATGTAGTTGGGGGAATGGAGAAGTGAGATGGAGAAGGGAAACCAGCCAATAGAGGGTGTGTACTCAAGAGGTTACCCTGGGCTTTGGGAGGCCAAGGCGGGCAGATCACGAGGTCAGGAGCTCGAGACCATTCTGGCTAACATGGTGAAACCCCGTCTCTACTAAAAATACAAAAAAAAAAAAAAAAAAAAATTAGCTGGGCACGATGGCAGGCGCCCGTAGTCCCAGCTACTCGGGAGGCTGAGGCAGGAGAATGGCGTAAACCCAGGAGGCAGAGGTTGCAGTGAGCCGAGATTGCACCACTGCACTCCAGCCTGGGCAAAAGAGCAAGACTCCATCTCAAAAAAAAAGAAAGAAAGAAGTTACCCTGGGCCACTGGAGTTTAATCTTGCAGGAAAACTCTAGAAAACTCATGTAAGACAAGTTAACCCCACTCCCATGAGGGACAGGGGAGCTGGGACTTACCCACCAACTCCATCAGCCACTGCTCCCAGGACATTAATTCCAGCATGCAGAGATGGGAACAAGGCAGGTGTCAATGGCCAGAGAAAGCCCTGGGGCAAGTGCAGCTAGCTGGGAGCCAGGCTGTAGGCACCACTGTGTTGGGGGCAGGGTATGGGTGGGGCATCACTAATGCCTGCCATACCCAGGGATCACCAAAATCTGCTTTGGGATGGCATTTCTCTGGCCCCATTATGTCAGAAAATAAATGGACTCAAACAGCATATAGTAGGAAGACATAAAAGACTACGCCCCGTTTGCTTCCATTTATATGAAGTTCTAGAAGAAGCAAACTAATCTATAATGACAGAAGGCAGAAGGCAGATTCATGGTTGCCTGGGACTGAGGGTTAGGGAACTTTCAGGGACTTTCTAGAATAATGGGAATGTCCTGTAACTTGACTGCAGTGGTTACACAGGGTGCACACTTGTTAACCCACCTCCCAACTGTACACTTGAGACCTGTGCATTTTACTGTGTTTAAACTTAAAAATTTAAATTTAAAAATTTAAAAAACAACTCAAATAAATAAGTAAACTGGGTAACTATCTAGTCCTTTCAAGCTTTGGGAAAGGAATTCTGGACTGAGCCTCCACTTGGGAAGCTCTCCAAAATAGTTTTCCAAAGTACCATTTTGTATTCCCACAAGCAAATGCGTGAGGATTCTAGTTGCTCTGTGTCAGGGACTGAATATTTGTGTCCTCCCAATATTCAAATATTAAATCCTAATCCCCAACATCATGATATTAGGAGGTGGGGACTTTAGGAGGCAATTAAATTGGGTAGGCTATGATGGGATTAATGCACTTATAAGAAAAGAGGAGGCCAGGCACAGTGCTTCACACCTATAATACCAGCATTTTGGGAGGCCAAGGTGGGAAGATCACTTGTGTCCAGGAGTCTGAGACCAGCCTGGGCAACATAGTGGAACTTCATCTCTACAAACAAAAAAAGAGAGAGAGAGAGAGAAGAAAGAAGAAAGAAAAAGAAGAAGAAAGAAGAAGAAAAGAAGAAGAAAAAGAAGAAGAAGAAGAAGAAGAAGAAGAAGAAGAAGAAGAAGAAGAGGAAGAAGGAAGGAAGAAGAAGAAGAAGAAGAAGAAGAAGAAGAAGAAGAAGAAGAAGAAGAAGAGGAGGAGGAGGAAGAAGAGAAGGAGAAGAAGAGGAGGAGGAAGGAGGAGGAGGTGGAGGAGGAGGAGGAGGGGGAGGAGGAGGAGGAGGGGGAGGAGGGAGAAGAGGAGGGGGAGGAGGAGGAAGAAGAGAGAAGAGAGAAGAAGAGGAAAAGAGCCCCCCTGCCCATCCTGAACATGCTCTAAGCAAGAAGATGGCCATCTACCAGCCAAGAAGCAGGCCTTCAGGAGACACTGAATGTGCAGGCACAGTGATCTTGGACTTCCTGGCCTCCAGAATTGTGAGAAATAAATTTCTGTCATCTAAGCCACCTAGTCTATAATATTTTGTTACAGCAGCTCAACCTAAGACACTGTACACATTTGTCAGCACTTGGTTGGTTGGTTGGTTGGTCCACAATTCGTCTTCATCTGTTTTGTGTTGCTATGAAGGAATATCTGAGGCTGGGTAATTTATGAAAAAAAAAAAAGAGGTTTATTTGGCTTATGGTTCTGCAGGCTGTACAAGAAGCATCTGCTTCTGGTGAAGGCCTCAGGCCCCTTCCATTCATGGCAGAAGGCAAAGTGGAACCAGTGTGTACAGAGATCAAATGCAGCCCAAGTCAAGCATGCGGCAGCCTCAGAAAACATTTTACCAAGACTTTGAGGTCTGCGGGAACACCCCACAAACAGCATCTTTCTTCCCCACTTGAATTCCAAAGAAATCAAGACAAAAAGACCAAAAAAAAAAATGGCAGATGGAAACCAAAATTTTGCCTTTATCCCTGACAGAAGTATTGTTGAAAGAAAAGACTCAACGTGAGGGCCCAATGGGCCTGCAACTAAACCCCACAATACAAAGAAGAGTGCCCACCCACCCATCAGTCACCCTCCTTGGGTGGCCTCTGAACATAAGGCTGGCAGTGAGGGGCCCACCCAGGGAAAGTTCCAGACATAGAGGAGCTTAGTTTATACTCCCTAGATTCATCATCCAAAAAGGTCACCCCATCTGAGTGAGTGTGGAGAGAAACTGGAGGAAAATCCTTTGAGGAAACCAGAAAGCAAAGACAGTCTGTCCCCTCTAGTAAATCCTAGCTAAAGTGGGGTGGAAGTGGGAGGATAAATACAAGGGAACCTTGTCCAGTGGTACCTGGGCATTTCCTGACTTTGCCCAAAATTCCTTTCCTGTGCCTTGGTTTCTTCTCCTTTTCTCCCCTCGGGTTTTGCTGGGGTTTTCACAACTCAGGCAGGGGGTTTCCTCAGAGGCCATCACCCCCTCCCACAGCCTCACTCTGCCCTGGCAGAATGGATACTCCCTCTGTAAAATAAAAACTCCACTTTAATGGCTAGCTCTGTGACCTGTAAACTAAGAGAACATTCAATGATGTAGGTGTCAAAACAGGCTAGCTTGAGTTTTATATAATAAACTAGGGAACAATAATATTTTTCCTGGGAGGTCCAGAGTGAGGATCTGTCATAAGCAACTGGTCAGCAGAAACTAGAAGTTTAGGCAGAAAAAGATTCTGTAAATAAAAAATGTGAACTAAGCATTGAGACCAACACTGCCGGATAGAATTTTCTGAGGTAACAAAAGTGTTCTGTATCTGTGCTGGCCAAAGCAGTGGCCACTAGCTGTATGTGGCTACTGAGCATTTAACACATGGCTGGTGCAAATGATAAATGGAATTCTTAATTTTATTTAATTATAATTAACTTAAATTTAGTCATATATGATTTCCCATCAGAACTGTAGGAAACAACCCCAACATGGTCATAAACTACTGTAAGGAAGTTACACAGGAATCTGGTGGATGTAGTCTTTAATCACTTAATTACACCAAACAGAAAAACCCATTCCTAAAACCCCCAATAACTATTACACATGTGAAACAGAAACCAGCTCCCACTGGTGGGATGTGATCCATCTGAGGGCACTCCCATTTTGGGGCAAGGCAAAAGGCATAAAGACACACATATATACTTAAAATGGTACTGTTGCACTCATCTTTGAATAAGACATACACATGCATAAGTGGGTGATTACTGAGTAACTTCTGAGTTAAACTGTATAAGGTACAGCTGCCTATAAAGCCAACATATTTAACTCTTACAGCCCTTCCCAAAATGTCCCTAATGCTTAAAAGATGTCTTGGTTATGAATTGCCACAATAATGCTACACAACAAACCTCCCCAGAACTTAGTGGCTTAAAACAATAAGCATTTATTTAGCTCATGAGTTAATGTGTCAGCAATTTAGGCTGGGTTCAGCTGGGTGATTCTTCTGGTCTCCTCTGGGCCCACTTAAATCTGGCAGTTATCTGACGTATCATGAGCTGTAGCAATAGTGGTGCTTGGACCATGTGACACTCATTCTCCCCAGGCTAACCGAGGCACACTGTAATCATGAAAGCAGAGATATGAGCAAACAATCCCAACTCCCCAGTGCTCTTCAAACCTTTGCTTGCATCTACTGGCCAAAGAATATCACATGGGAAATCCTAGTGTCATAGTGAGAGGCCACTACCAGGCTACATGGCAAAGGGTAGGTGTAAAGAGTTGGGACCAATAATGCAATTAATTGACCACACCCACAGGACAGTGTCAAGCCCTGGAAACCTTTCTTTCTTTCAAAAAAAAAAAAAAAAAATTCACCGAACTGTACCAAACTCATGTGCGAATATATTTTTTAAATCCCAGTAACTCATTTGAGACTTTTAAACATGTAGAACAAAGATCATGCCCTCCCTTCCTTCCCAGATAGCATCACTGCAGGAATCTGGCCCATATAAAAGCACTCCTATTTTAGGACAAAACTAAACAAAGACCCAAAGACATATGAATATCTAAAATTGAAAACGTTTATTTATCTTTGAATATATCACAAGTATGCTCAACTGGCGACATTTTTTTAAATTAGGTAAAATGTACAAGGTGTATCTTCCCATAAATTAATGAAACTGATTTTGAACAAACAAAATTGACACACAAATACATATTCTAAGTGATGCACTTTTCCAATGATGTTGGCATTACTCAAAACATTTTTTAGAATATAAACATATAATTGATTTTATAATTGCTGTCAGAAACAAAGGCACATTCTTTTACTGTCCCAGAACATTCAAGATGCTTTCAATTACAAGTACCAAAAGCAGCCACAACTCAAATGGCTCAAGCAGTTGAGGGAATTATTCTTTCCCATAAAAGAGGTCCTGAGGTAGGGCTAGAGTGGCTGACTTTCTGCTAAGTATTGAGGGGTTTCCCAGGACACAGGATCAATGCTAAAACTGGCAAAATCCCAATGGACTGATCCCTTCAATGGATAACAGGACCCTCTATGGCTGAAAGACTCTGAAGTTCTTAGCTCTTAGCTGTGACAGGACAGAGAACAGACATGTCCCACCTGCAGCCACACCCATCCCCTTATTATTACTAGATCTTATCAAAAGCTGACTTGAAGAGGAAAAAAAGGCCAAAAGACTTCTTCTCTTCACCTAACCGCCAATGCCTTCCTTTTGGTTTCATGGTTCCAACCTGACAGCTACTCTTGGCTACAAAGAGCCCCTTCTTGACAGATGACTGCCGGCTGCAGGCTAGATCAGACTGGTCTCCGGAGATTGCACAGATCGTGAACTTGTGCCCTATGTTTCACCTTTTTGCATTTATAGCCTAATTATAATACATTTAAATGTTAAATCTTCACCCCAGAGGGGACATAGGTGGTCCGCTTTTGGATATTCCTCATATGTAAGCCCAGTGCGTGTCTCTAACGAGTTTCCTCCATGAATTTTCATAGGTTTCTCCTGTATGCTACAGAATACATATATCCTACCTCTCCACCTAGCATAAACACCTACCTTTTCTCGTTCAAAGTATGCTTTATGGCCTCAGGTAGAAGCCTGCTTCCTGCCTGCAAGTTGTAACCTCTTAGAAATAAAGTTATATTTTGTTTATTTTCATTCTTTTCAGCCGACACATGCAAACAGGAACGAGTTGGCTACTCGAGGGTTGGTTCCTTGCGCATCTCAGTGAGTCTTGAAAAACTCCAGATCTGTCCTTCCTTCCTGCCGCATGTCATCCTAAGGCCAGCGTCTGACAGGGAGGCAAGGCAGCAGCAGTACTTTTGGGAAACATCCAGAATAACATTAAAAAGCCCCTTTTTCCCCATACATGTCTCTTTATCCAAAAGGTCTGTTTTCCACAAGTTCTTCAGTGATTTCTCCCCCGTCTCATTGGCTAGGATTGGCTTTCATGCCTCTTAACAGGATTGGCCATGGTTCATCAAGGGTCAACTTGAAAGCTGAACCCTGCCAGCTTTCCCTGAATCTCCTGACTATGGTGGAGGAGTGTGGATCCTGGAACTAAACTGAGGTGATAGGGAGGAAAAGAGAGAAATCAACAGTAAACGCTGCACATCCTCTGTCTGGTAAATGTGCATCACTGATTGTATCCATTCTAGATTCAACCAGAGAGATGGAAGCATTAAGAATGATATAGAATATGGAATTTGCTATAGGGATTTGAGCTTCTACATTTGCGGGAAGGAGCGAGTTGCAACATTTAGGGACTGCTGTTGCTTCCGTGTCTGGTGGGGGGTCTGAGAGTGGCAGGACAAGCAGCCTGGCCCAGAAGTGGAAGAAACCGAAGGTGGAGTCCTGAGAGCTGAATCTGCCGCAGGCCCGCGGGCCGCCCGGGAGTTAGGAAAGTTAGAGGGGCTCCACGCCCACAAGGTGAGCTAGCAGACGGGGACAATTTCCCGGGCTGCCACAGTCCCTAATGTCGGGCACCTACCTTTCAAGCCTACGAGACGACAGCGCTGCCTCACTTCCGCCTCACGAAGCACGCATCAGGTCACGTGGCCTGTGCTCACCCCGGAAACCTACAGGCAAGGGAATTCTGGGAAACGTAGTTCCCGCTTAGCTAGTTTGACATGGTACAAAGCCACATTACCACGCTAAGTGTGGCTTTGACTTTTAGAAACAACCGCCTCATGCTAAGTCTAGGGAATACAGTGGTTGAATGGGGTGAGCGCTGACCTTTAGCTATTCTGGAGGAACATGTCACTTTCACTTATTTTCTTTCATGTTTTCCCACGCAGTACTATGGATTCTGATCGCCCAACCAGAGCAAACCCAGAAGGACAACTCGCCAAGCCTTTCAATCACTCCCACTAACCCGTAGTGTGGACACACTATTGTGAGGCCTACTAAGGATGTACTGCTGATGACCTTTTGAAGGAAAGTCAGATGCAGTTAATCCTAAGAGCTTGGTTAGCCCCCTGCATCTTACTGAACACAGTAAATCAAAAGCTCTGTGCCCATGAGACAAATATGATAAATTCCTTCTGCAGTTTTGAAATATTTATCAATGCTAAACAAGGTAGGGGGATGTGGGGAGCATGAAAACAAAAAGACAAGGTCTGACAGACACATGAGAGAGATGTCTGTTTTGGAGGCTTAGTTCAAGTGGTTACTGTATTTAGGCTATTTAATTTAAAGGTGGTTACTGTATTTAATACACATCAGGGAAGTCCAAAATTTTAAAGTAAAGATCAGTTTGCAAAGATCTTGTCAAATTATTTGTTTTAAAATGAGGACCCTTATAACAACACAGGTACTCGAAAATATTTTGCTAATGAAAGAAGCTGGACACAAAAGATTACACCAGGTACAATTTCATTTATATGAAGTTCTAAAACAGGCAAAACTAATCTATGGTGGGAAAAAATCAGAATAGTGTTCACCTTGGGGGTTGGGGGTAGACTTAACTGGAAAGGGGCCTAAGGACACCTTCAGGGATAATGAGTGTATGCATTTATCAAAATTCACCATAGTGGTGAAGAGTACTGATGTCTGCCACTTATTTGAAAAGCATCAAAAAATAAGATGGATTGATGGATGTATACAAGCGTAGATACATATGTACAAAAAACAAATACAGCAGAATATTAATTGCAGAATCTATGTGTCGAGTATATAGTTCAGCCCAGGATTGAGTCATAGATAGATGGATGTCATAGATAGAGAGTCATAAATAGATACCGAAATACTGATTGGAGAAAAGACAGTAAAGAAGTCATGGGAAAAGGATACAAAAAAGAGAGAAAAGTGGCCAGGCACAGTGGCTCATGCCTGTAATCCCAGCACTTTGGGAGGCTGAGGTGGGTGGATCACAAGGTCAGGAGAACAAGACCATCCTGGCTAACATGGTGAAACCCCGTCTCCACTAAAAAAAAAAAAAAAAGAAAATGAGCCAGGCATGTTGGCGGGCACTTGTGGTCCTAGCTACTCGGGAGGCTGAGACAGGAGAATGGTGTGAAGCTGGGAGGCGGAGCTTGCAGTGAGCCGAGATCGTCCCACTGCAATCCAGCCTGGGCGACAGAGCGAGACTCCGTCTCAAAAAAAAAAAAAAAAAAAAAAAAAAAAAAAAAAAAAAAAGAAAAAAAGAGAGAAAAGTTACTGTCAATTAATAGGAAGATATCAACAGACAGTCCAGACATTCAGAATATTTAATGCGATTCACTCTAATCTTTAAATTATATGATATACAATCAACCTGTTGAGCTCCATTTCTCTGATAGTTACTAGGTGCTTGCTATGTGACTACCCTAAGCCAAACACTTTTGTAAGCATTGTCCACAGCATGCTAAGAATCCTCCTCTACTTATTCTACTCTTAATAGCCCTATATTTGTCCATTATAACATAATGTGATGCATAACAGACCACCACAAAACTCAGTGGCTCACAATAGTAAACAATTATTTCTTGCTTGCATGTTTTCAGAGTGGCTAGTGGTTGGCCCATGTAGGCTGAGCTCAGCTGGTCCATCCTCCTCAGACCCACAGACTCCCTGGGGCATGTTCTTCTCATGATGATGACTGCAACACAGGAGGGCAAGACATCCTAAACAAGCACATTTCAAGACTTTGCTCACATCATCTCTGCCAGAATTCCATTATCCAAAGGAAGGAACACAACTGGTCCAAATAAGCACAGGCCTCCATATACCCAGATCTAAAAATGGAGTGTTCGCCTCAAGCTCCTTATTTATCACTGCAAGAGATTCTGGGGCTGGCAGCTAGTGACATGAGCTGGAATCCTCTTCCCGAAATTACTATCTTCTTGGATGGGCTCTCCACATCTTCCACCGTGAAGTAAAAACAATTCTTGTGTGTAGACCAATTCAAGCGGACTATTTTGTTTTGCCTCTTTCAGCTTCCCCCAAGGTAGAATCTCAAGGGGACAATTACAAACATCTGGCCAAGAGAAGGAATACAGGCCACTTATTTTTCTACTTTAGGAGAAGTCAATTAGAGTTTCCATTTCGTCAGTTAAATGTCACCTTTTTACAACATCCTGGAGGGAGAGTTGGCAGCGCTGTCATTAGGGGGAAAAATTCTTTCAGGGAAAGGCTTATTGTCTAAAAAGATACAGAAGGGTCCAGAGATGAAAGGACCTTCTCAGGCTGTCTGAGTTTCCCAGAGCTCTCGGTTTCTATTTTGAGCTGAACATTTGGCTTCCCTGGTATCCTCAAGTGAGCTTTTTCAGCTCAGCCTCCCTGCATCACTTTTCTACCATTTGCAAAAAAAGGATAATAAGACTTGCTGCTGGGTAATGCAGATAAAATGCTCTAAGGAGCTCGGAGGGAAGGTGGGCTTCTCAAGGGGAAAGTTGTCAGCATGTTTTATCCTGATCTCCAGATATTTTCAGTGTCTGGTACCCCTCATTAGAGCATCTGGTCCTTTCTCAGAGAAGTTAGATGAAAGCCAAAATAAATGGAGCAGAGAGGATCCCTTCTCCTGCTTCTGCTGCAAAGGAGATATGTCAAGTTGAGTGATGAACGATTACTCTTCTTCACTTGCTAACACTTTGTACCCTATTTTCAAATTAAGGAGCACATTGTTGGTGCACCCAAAAGGTTAAACACTCCCACTTCTTTGCTGTAGTCACTAATTGGTGCTTTATCACAATTTCTGTGGAGGGAACATCTTGTCTGCAGAATCCTTCCTCCACAGAGCTGGATGAGATTTTGAGAGCATCTCAAGTTTCTAAAGTTAGATCATGAATCACTCTTCTGCTTGTAAGGAGGTATTGCACCTAAAAAGGCCCTGTCTGTTATTAATAATTGTCTGCAACTTATTTTGAACTGTATCAAAAAATAAGATGGATTGATGCATTTTTTAAAATTTTCAAAAATTATTTGAAAAATTCTTCCCTTTTCAATTATAGGGGGACTTATTTTCTCTCTCTGTCTGTCTCTCTCTCTGTGTCTCTCTCTCTCTCAGTATTTTACTTATCTATAGAACAAGAACTTCTGCCTTTTCAAAATATTGGGAGGCAAGGAGGTGGGCATCTGGAATTCTCATGATGCTGCCAGTGGGAGTACGACACGGTTCCACTTTGGAAAACGGTTTTTACTATCTAAAATTGCTAAGCATCTTTTGTGCATACATCTCTATAAGTGGAACCTCTGGGTTCTAAAGGATAGTTCTAGGGATATGCCTAACAGAAATACCTGCATATTTTCACAAAAGGCACATATCAGAATGTTTTAATCAGTCAAATCTAGAAACTAGACATGGTTTCTAGATGTATTCACAGAGCATTCCACTCTACTGTTGATGCAGTTTACCCATCAACAGTAGAATGGGTAAATTGCAATGTATTCACAGAGTGGAATACTACACAGCAACGAGAATTAACAGGTCGCATCTACACACAACATGGGTGAACCTCACAATCATCATTTTGAGCAAAAGAAGTCAGACACAAAAAGAACCCATACAGCTTCTAGGGGGCTGGTAATGCCTCAATTGTTGTTCCGGGTGCTGGTTACACAAGTGTCTTCCATATGTGAAAATGTGCTGAGTTGTCTGCTCATGTTGAGTGCTCTCCTCTGTGTATTTTCCTTCAACAAGAAGTTAACACAATATGCATATAGAAAAATTTCCCCAAAAGTCAAAATAGAAAGTATTTGGAAAAAACTTCCACCTAATTTTTTCATCCTTTTGCTCCTCACTCCTCCCCTGGAAAGGGCAGGGCTGTAGCTTACTGGTGATGAGGTGGGAGAAGGAGCCATACTCACACACAGCCTGGTGGCCCCTTTTCTCCCTGTTCCTGAGCCCTTCCCTGATCCCTCTGTCTTGACTGCCATAATCTAGAAGGTGAGAAGCAACAACTTTCCTTTTTTCTGGCCAGGCCAGTGGACCTGCTCTGCAGACCCAGGCTCCTCTCCCATGGAGAATGCCAAGTCTGTCCTTATGGGAAGAAGCAGGAGCCCTGTCTGGCTGTACCCCAAGCTGCTTTCTCTGGACCAGTGCTGTCAGCAATAGAGGTATCATTTTGATGTTTAATTCCCATTGTTTGTATCTGTTTCTCAACTGATTCTAAAGATGGAAGACAAAGGAGTACAATTAATCGTAAGCCCTTAAACCTCAAAAACTTCTTGTTTAGCAGTTAAGAAATGCAGGCAAGAGTAAATGTATTGCTTTTATTTTATAGAACATTAAGACCAAAGATTCTGAGCTCCTACAGCTGGGGTTTTAGGGGATGATGACTGCCTCCTTGGAACAAGACCAGCTGAATAATTAGAAAAGCAGAATTAATTAATCTCCTTTCTATAATACTTCCCTGTACTAACTAAAGAAGCTGTTTTTATTTATCTATTTTAATTTGTATTTGTATAAATTTATGGGGTACAAATGTAATTTTGTTACATGCATAGACTGCATAGTGGTGAAGTCAGGGTTGTCAGTGTACCCATCACCCAAATAACATACATTGTACCCACCAAGTAATCTCCAATGTTATGGGTGCCCCCTTAGATGGGGATTTAGAGTGACTGGATGTAATGTCAGAGGTTATCTCTGTGCTGAGTTAGACATCACAGTCGCCAATTGCTATAGAAGGGGAAAATAGAGCAAATCCTTCCATGAAGAGATAGAATCCAGCTCTTCTCTATCTCTTCAATTTAGGCCTAGATGTGTGACTTGCATTTTTTTTCATGTAACAAACAAGCCAAACAGCAGCTTGAAAAATGCTTTCTACTTGGACATACCCTCTTGCTACAGGGAACCCTTCCACCATCATGTGAAGAAGCCTGGTCTAGCCTGCTGGAGGATGAGAGATCACATGGAATGAGGCCACAACCATTCCAGCCAAAGCCCCAGTAACAGAATTAAGATCATCCAAGACCATGGCATCCCGCCTGAGAAGTTCAGATGAGAAAGGCCACCTGAACAACCAACAGAATCTTAAAAAGTAAAAAATGAATGTTACCACTATGCATCTATTAGAATGGCAGAAATCGAAGATACTGACAACAACAAATGCTGGTGAGGATGTGGAGCAACAGGAACTCTCACTCACTGAAGATGGAAATGCAAAATAGTGCAGCTACTTTGGAAAACAGTTTGGCTGTTTCTTACAACACTAAATATGCTATTATTATATGATCCAGAAATTTTGCTTCTTAGCACTTACCCAAAAAAGTTGAAAACTTATGTACACACAAAAACCACACATGGATATTTATAGCAGTTTTTGATATGGTTTGGCTCTGTGTCCCCACAGAAATCTCATCTTGTATTTGTATAAATTTATGGGGTACAAATGTAATTTTGTTAACATGTATAGACATGCATAGACTGCATATCTCCCATAATTCCCACATGTTGTGGGAGGGACCTGGTGGGAGGTGATTGAATCATAGGGGCAGGTCTTTCCTGTCCTGTTCTTATGATAGTGAGTGGGTCTCACAAGATCTGATGGTTTTAAATAACAGGAATTTATCTGCACAAGCTCTTTTATTTTGCCTGCTGCCATCCACATAAGATGTGACTTGCTCCTCCTTGCCTTCTACCATGATTGTGAGGCCTCCCCAGCCATGTGGAACTGTAAATCCAACTAAATCTCTTTCTTTTGTAAATTGCACAGTCTTGGATATGTCTTTATCAGCAGAGTAAATATGGACTGATACAGTAAATTGGTACCAGTAGAGTGAGGTGTTGCTGAAAATATCCTCAAAAATGTGGAAGTAACTTTGGAACTGGGTAACAGGCAGAGGTTGGAACAGTTTGGAGGGCTCAGAAGAAAACAGGAAAATGTGGGAAAGTTTGGAACTTCCTAGAGACCTGTTGAATGGCTTTGACAAAAATGCTGATAGTGATATGAACAATAAGGACCAGTCTGAGGTGGTCTCAGAGGGAGATGAGGAACTTGTTGGGAACTGGAGCAAAGGTAACTCTTATGTTTTAGAAAAGAGACTGGCAGCATTTTGCCCCTGCCCTAGAGACTTGTGGAACTTTAAACTTGAGAGAGATGATTTAGGGTATCTGGCGGAGGAAATTTCTAAGCAGTAACACATTCATGAGGTGACTTGGGTGCTGTTAAAGGCACTCAGTTTCAAAAGGGAGACAGAGCTTAGAAGTTTGGGAAATTTGCAGTCTGGCAATGCAATAGAAAATAAAATCCCATTTTCTGAAGAGAAATTCAAGCTAGCTGCAGAAATTTGCCTAATAACAAGGAGCCAAATGTTAAGACAATGGAGAAAATGTCTCCAGAGCATGTCAGAGGTCTTCACAGCAGCATCTTCCATCAAAGGCCCAGAGGCCTAGGAGGAAAAAATGGTTTCCAAAGGCCCAGGGTTCCCATTTGGTGCGCAGCCTAGGGACTTTGTGCCCTGCCTCTCAGCCGCTCCAGCCATGGCTTCAGAGGGTGCAAGCCCCAAGCCTTGGCAGCTTCCACATGGTGTTGAACCTGTGAGTGCACAGAAGTCAAGGATTGAGGTTTGGGAACCTCCACCTAGGTTTCAGAGGATGTATGGAAATACCTGGATGTCCAGTCAGGAGTCTGCTGCAGAGTGGGGCACCCATGAAAAACCTCTGCTAGGCCAGTGTGGAAGGGAAATGTGGGGTGGGGGCCCCCACACAGAGTCCCCACTGGGGCACTGCCTAGTGGAACTGTGAGAAGAAGGCCAGCGTCCTCCAGATTCCAGAATGGTAGATCCACCAACAACTTGCACCATGCACCTGGAAAAGCTGCAGACACTCAACGCCAGCCCATGAAAGCAACCATGAGAGAGGCTGTACCCTGCAAAGCCACAGGAGCAAAGCTACCCAAAACCATGGGAACCCACCTCTTACATCAGCGTGACCTAGATGTGAGAGATGGAGTCAAAGGAGATCATTTTGGAACTTTAAGATTTCACTGCCCTGCTGGATTTTGGACTTGCATGGGGCCTGTAGCCCCTTTGTTTTGGCCAATTTCTCCCATTTGGAATGGCTGTATTTACCCAATGCCTGTACCCCCATTGTATCTAGGAAGTAACTAACTTGCTTTTGATTTTACAGGCTCATAGGTGGAAGGTGGAAGGGACTTGCCTTGTCTCACAGGAGACGTTGGACTGTGGACTTTTGAGTTAATGATGAAATGAGTTGAGACTTTGGGGGATTGTTGGGAAGGCATGATTGGTTTTGAAATGTGAAGATATGAGATTTGGGAGGGGTCAGGCATGGATGGTTTGGCTCTGTGTCCCCACCCAAATCTCATCTTGTAGCTCCCATAATTCTCACATGTGGTAGGAGATGACTGAATCATGGGCATGGGTCTTTCCCATGCTGTTCTCATGATAGTGAATGGGTCTCATGAGATCGGATGGTTTTAAAAATTTAAAAATTGGGGGTTTCTCTGCACAAGCTCTTTTGTTTTGCCTGCCACCATTCACGTAAGATGTGACTTGCTCCTCCTGCCTTCCACCACGATTGTGAGGCCTCCCCAGCCATGTGGAACTGTAAGTCCAATTAAACCTCTTTCTTTTGTAAATTGCCCAGTCTTTGGGTATGTCTTTATCAGCAACATGAAAATGGGCTAATACAGCTTTATTCGTAATTGCCAAAACTGGGAAGCAACCAAGATGTCCTTCAGTAGGTGGATAAATCATGGTACATCCAGATGATGGAATACTCAATGCTTAAAAAAAAGTGAGCTATCAAGCCATGGAAGAAACTTAACTGCATATTACTAAGTGAAAGAAGCCAGTCTGAAAAGGCTACATACTGTAGGATACCAAATACATGATATTCTAGAAAAGGCAAAATTGGGGGACAGTAAAATGATCAGTGGTAATCAGTGGTTATCAGGGCTTAGGAGGAGGGAAGATGAATAGGCAGAGCAGAGGATTTTTAGGGCAGTGAACCAATCTACATGATACTGTAATGGTGAACACAAGTCATTGTACATTTGCCCCAACCACATAGAATATAGGACACCAAGAGTGAACCCTATGATAAGCTGTAGATTTTGGTTGATCTTGGTGTATCAATGTAGGTTTATCAATCATAACAAATGTATCACTTTGGTTTGGATGTTAGTCAGGGAGGCTGCATATGTGTTGGGGAAGAGGATGTGTAAGAGCTCTTTTTACTTTCTGCACCATTTTTCCATGAACTTAAAACTTCTCTAAAAAATAAAGTCCATTTTAAAAAAAAAAACATATGTCATTCTAAACCACTGACTTTTGGAGTGACTTGTTACATAGCAGAAGCTAACTGATACACTGGGTCAAACCTTGGGTGGGGAGGAGAATCAAAGGGAAATTGAGTCTCTGTCACTTCAGAATTCAGATACACAAATGAGAAAACATCCAATAAAATAACCATCATGGAATTCAGAAATAAGTTATATCCACACCTATAGTTTGGCATATTAGTTAAAACCAGACGAGCCAAGTCTAATATTTTACAAGGACACACTTCACCAGCCCCATTGCATGCTGTTTTAATTCCTTCCTGATTTTTAGGGAAAGGAATTACTTCTACTGAGGCCTGGCAACAAATTTCCTATTTCTAGAAGCTTCAAAATTGGATTACAACAGAGTGAATGCAATTCCTAGGTTTACTTTTAAAGAGGCAGAGGGGATGAGATGTTTCAGCCTGAGCAGTTCAGTAGGTGCTTGTCCTCCTGTCACCACCTGATCTAATACAGTCCCATGCCATCTGCACTAAAGAGGGGAGAAAAGGCAATACTGAAATGGTGGATTATCCAGAATCATTTATTTGGTTCTTTGGAATGCTTGAGCTCACCACCGCTCTGCTGCCTCCCCTTCACCCACCTTGCTCTCGGTCTTCTTCTCACACACCAGTGAGCACAAATGGGGCCCAGTCTCTTATTAAAATACTCTGACACTGATAACAAGGATTTCTCTGGATGTCAGGGATCATGTGCTGAGAACATTGCCTTGGAAGGTAAGACAAGAAAAATTGCGTGTAGATGAAAAATTGAAGTTGGGGGTCCTGAGGTCAGATGCCAGTCCCCAGCAAGTTAGGCCCTGATGGGCATGCAGGCTGAAATCCCTATCTAGCTCTGCAGCAGACTCTGGGAGTCAGAGATAAGGGGGAACAGAGCACAGCTTATTAACAGAGGGAGCTGGCAATGGCTTCAAATCAGCACGATATCCTGAATTGTTAAGAATTCCATCAAGGCCGTTAATTAGTTACTAACCATATGCCTCTTGTCTTTGAATGTGCTTCCTAATCCAACATGAAAATTACACTAAATTACAGACTGATCCTGAAGTTGAACTGCTATACCTGATTCGCTTTATTCGTAGTCTCCTTCCCATTCATAGGACAACCCAGGGAGATAAAGTGATTTACCCTGGACCAGTGGTGGGACGGCTCTGCCCACCATGCGCTTACACCCCTGCAGAGAGGACAGGAACAATTAGAGAAGCTATGTCTATACATTTTCAGACATTTCTGTGGTTTCAATGAAACAATATTTCAAGGGGTAGACCCCCAAATTCTCCACTTGTGACTATATGGGTCAACAAATGGGAGGTGTTAGGCTGAAATAAGTGCGCTTTTCTTTAATAGTAAAAATAGTGATAGAGGAATAGAAAGGTGTGTTAATATTTTGCCCCACACCCAAAATCACACTATGATATTAGAACATTTATTTTAATCGCATTGTTTCTTTTACCAACATCAATAACATGCTGACAAACAGATGCTGGTAAGAACCAAAGCAGCCTGAACTCTCCTATACTGCTGGTGGGAGTGCAAAATGGCACAGGGCATTTTTTTCCCCAGAGAGCCTATTGTTTAACATTTACAGCTCGGCAGCGGGGGCATGTGTGAATGTGTATATCAGGCAGGGTTCTTAGTTGCAGACAACAGACTCTAGTTTAAGCAGATCGACAAAAGAGGCATTTAGAGAATTTGAGAAGGTGGGTGCTCAGATAGGAAAGGGTTCCTTCAAGTAAGCCTGGGTCTTGCATAAAACTGAGGGCTGAGAGTGAGTGTTGTATCACCATTCACCTCTCCCTGTGGGAACTGGAGACCTGCAAGTGTTGTGTGATCATCACTGATGCCCCAGGACATTGAGTCTTTACCAAAAACATGATTACGGGGACATTTGGGGCTGTCTATCCTGGCCTGACTGTTGCTTCCATTGATGAATCTGAACCTGTTATCTCCAAGAATGGACAGACCCATGAGCACACCCTTCTGGCTCACGCTGAGTGTGAAACAACTAATTGTTGGTGTTAAGAAAATGGATTCCACTGAGCTACCTTAACGCCAGAAGAGATATGAGGAATTTATTAAGGAAGTTAGCATCTGCATTAAGAAATTGGCTACAGCCCAGACACAGAAGCATTTGTGCCAATTATCAGTGGGAATAGTGACAGAAGGCTGCACCCAGGTGCTCACATGCCTTGGCTCAAGGGATGGAAAGTCACCCATAAAAATGGCCATGCCTGTGGAACCATACTGCTGGAAGCTCTGGATTGCATTCCACCACCAACTTGTCCAACTAAGAAGCCCTTTCATCTGCCCTTCAGGGATGTCCACAATATTGGTGGTATCAATACTGCCCCTGTGGGCCAAATTGAGACTGGTGCTCTCAAGCCTAGCATGGGTACCGCACCTTTGCTCAAGTCAACATCACAACTGAAGTCTGCTGAAATGCACTAGTAAGCTTTGAGCGGAGCTCTTCCTGGGGACAACGTGGGCTTCAATGTCAACAACATGTCTGTCAAAGATGCTTATTGTGGCAACCTGGTTGGTGACAGCAAAAATGACCCATCAATGGAATCAACTGGCTTCACTGCTCAGGTGATTACCCTGAACCATCAAGGCCGAATCAATACTGGCTGTGCCCCTGCACTGGATTTTCACATGGCTCATATTGCTTGCAAGTTTGCTGAGCTGATGGAGAAGATTGGTCACCATTCTGGTGGGAAGGTGGAAGATGAACCCAAATTCTTCAAATCAGGTGATGCCGCCATTGTTGATATGGTTCTGTGTGTAGAAAGCTTCTCTAACTGTTTTCTTCTGGGTCCCTTTGCTGTTGATGATGTGATACAGAAAGTTGCTGTGGATGTCATTAAAGCAGTGGACAAGAAGCCTGCAGGAGCTGGCAAGGCCACCAAGTCTGCCCAGAAATCTCAGAAGGCCAAATGAATATTAGCCCTAATGCATGCCACCCGAGTCTTAATCAGTGGTGGAAAAAGTCTCAGAACTATTTGTTTCAACTGGACATTTAAGTTAATAGTAAAAGACTAGTTAACAATAAATGCATCATAAAACGTCCAGAAGGAAAGGAGAATGTTTTGTGGACCATTTGTTTTTTTGTGTGTGTGACAGTTTTTTGAAGTTATTAGTTTTTAAAATCGGTACTCATTAATCAGAATCAATTTGACCAAACATCTGTCACAGGATTTTGAGACCCATGAAAACAATGTTTAATGAGAAAAAAAAGTCCAGTGTGACAAAATTAACCTAAAATTACATTTTGCATGTAGGAGGGAAAAATGTTTTTTAATGACTGTTTTCATTCATTGGGTAAAAGCAGAGTCATTGAGTTAGATTTAGGGGATCACTCCTAAGTCACTATCAGACCCCAGAGATCCAAGTGAGCGCCCCCAGGAACAGGTTGGACATCAGGAGACAGTGGGCATTGTTGCCTGCCTAGCACCTCCTCCACTTTTTGCCACAGTGCCCATCTTCTCCTTTGGGGTGCTCCCTTCTCCCCACCCCACATAGTCCTATCAATCAAGTTTCCTGCCCACTTACCCAACGAAGCCCTGGAAACATGTCCCAAGTCAGGCCAGTGCTCCCCAAGAAATCTGAATCTTGAGCCAAATGACACTAAAAAAAAAGACAAAAAAAAAAAAAGTCAGCAAAAATAAAGTCATTCCCATGGTAGTCCCCTCAAATGGCTGTCCATCAATCCCTGCTTGAGACTGCTCCCCACCCCCAGAGCTGCCCTGTTCCTGATGCTTTTGAGGTCTCATTGCAAAACTCCTCCACCAAGCCTGTGAGCTTTCTGATGCCCTTCTCATGGATGGCTGTTCTGTTTAAGTTGGCTACAGTCTGTTTCTGTTGTTTGCCACCAAAGATCACTAGCTGACATGCCAGTGCTGTAGTTGAGAGAGGCTTGCTTTTTTCCTGCTGGGGCATGTTTTGGTTAATTCTTGCTCACCAGATCATGGGGTATGGTAGATCATTATAATAATGGCCCCTGATGAATCCATGCCCATTTACAATGTGGCATTGCTCTCCCTCCCATCAAGACTTCACCCTTGGAGTTTATTTCTGTACCTCCTTGCATATGGGCTGGCTTTGTCTATTATTTTAACCAATAAAATATCGTGGAAGTGATGTGTGTGGTTTCATGAGTCTAGGCCTTAAGAGACCTTGCAGCTTCCATCTTCAACTTCTTGGAAACCTGAGACCGCCATGCTGTGAGGAAGCCCATGCTGGCCTCCTGGATGTTTAGCAGCCATTTAGAGCTGAGGCGTCCCACCAACAGCCAGATGTGTGAGTGAGGGCATCTTGGACTCTTCAGCCCAGCTTAATCATAAGATGAAAACAGCCATGTGTGTATACCCAGATGAGACCAGCAGAAAAACTACCAAGATTGCCAACCCACAGAAATGTGAGAAACAATTAATGGTTGTATTTTAAGCCACTACGTTAAACAATCAATTGATGAGGAAAGAAATGGAGCACAGGACACAGCAGCTATGAAACACTGGTAGCAGTGGCAGCAGTGGCAGCAGCATCATGTGCAGGGCTGGGGTGTGTATATGCGTGTGCAGAGGGCAAACTGGAGTGGAAATGGACTCCAGCCGCAAGAAACAGTCAATATGTTAATGATGGAGGATGTCCAGGTTTCGGCGTCTTGAACAAAGAATTGGACACAACGCACAAAGCAAGGAAGGAATGAAGGGTTTTATTGAAAATGAAAGTACACTCCACAGGGTGGGAGCGGGCCTGAGCGTAGGAGCTCAAAGGCCCTGTTACAGTTTTTGTGAGTTTAAATACCCTCTACTTGGGACACACCCTATGTAAATGAAGAGGATGAAGTAAAGTTACAAAGTCGTATACGGTGTATGCCTTTTAGTTATTTCTGTGGTTTACAATAACTTAACATAACTGTAATTGTGATTGGTAACATATACTTAGACATTAGAATTTTAGAAATCCTATAAAATTTCAGAATATATATTAGTATTATTCACAAAAATGTAACCTAAAGAAGATTGAGCATCATTTTGGCAATCCCATGTACCTGAACATGTCAAATAATCCTGTTTACCTCTCTCTTCTGGACATTTCAGGGGCCTTCTGAAGTATTTGAAAAGCCAGGTGCCAGGGAAGACAATTTTGAAACTGAAGTTTGATTTTGGGAATTACAGATTACCACAAGTTATTTATTTTGCCAAAATCACGACTCAGAAATTTTAAAGAAGCAAAAACCTTATAACCCTTTTGAATTTAGTCAACATGTTCACACAGAGAACTTCTTCTGTAAGATCAATTTTCACAATTTTTCAACCACTTTTTTGAACCTTCAGCTTTCCTCATCTTAGACAATCCTTTAACCCTCAGCAAAAGTTTACATTTCCATGCCTTCATATACCCTTTTACTAAAAAAACACATTTTACTGTTCTTACACACCTTGCAGACAATAAATTAAAGAACATAAAACTTACTGAAGTTGACAATCATGCAATAGTTAAGTAAAAGGAGGTCCATAATCTTAGGAAATACACATTAAGGTATTTAGGGGTGAGTAACCATGAGATATGTAAATTACTCTCAAGTATGAAGGTAATTTATCCTTGAATGGTTTCAGGAAAAAATGTATATATGCAAAGGGGGTGGGAAGAAATAATAAATGGAGGAAAATGTTAGCAACAGGCAAATCTGAATAAAGTACATAGGATATATTTTGTACTATTTTTGAAACTTTTCTGCAAGTTTGAAATTGTTTTCAAATAAAAAACTTTAAAGTAATCTTTTAAGTCATTTATCATAGCAGTTTGTAATCCTACATTCCTGGATATCCAGAGATTTTTCTCCATATTTTTACTCTCTTGCATATTGTTGACCCCAAAATGCCAAAATACAGTCTGTTATTCTTGTTAATATAGACTGATTTTCAGAGTGGTGAGTTTGCTAAAATGGGTGATCATCATCTTGGGGAAAGAGGGGCATCTGAAGCAGCCTGTGTAAGGAAATTGACCCCACTCCAGGTGGAGCCAAATGGGTGCCGGAGTTGGGGGGATCATGATTATGCAGGGTCGTCACTCTCCAATCAAAGCACAGCCACTGCTTGGCTCCCTCTGGGATCCACCTCTGGGCAGGGAGGGCTTCCTCTTTCCACATCCTCATGCAGAAGCAGCCCTCTTCAGGAAGTAGTAAGAAATGTGAGGAGAACATTATTTGCCATCAGTTATCCACGAGGTATTTCTGTTTCCTTGTTGAGCAGCAACACTTGCATCAATGTGTGCCAGAAGGAAAACCAAAAACTGAATACAGTTGCATGGCCAGGGAGTCTCAGCAGGCCCCTCTCATGCTCTCTCACTCCTGATCTGCCCTCAGCCCACAGCTAGTGAAACACATTTCTGGAGTCAAGGTTTTGGAGAGAACACAGCCATAGTGAGCACAGTCCTCCACTTCCAGCCCCTACTTCCCTCCACTGTGACAGCATCAGTGAAGCAGCTGGTATCTCGCTGTTCCTGTTCACAGGAATTATTGTCTTGAAGCCTCACAGCAACCCAATGAGGGAGGCATGGCCACCGTACAAATATGAGAGATGCAGAGGTCAAATGGCTTGAAAGGGTCAGGTCTCTAGTAACTTGCACGGGACGGAAGCCAGACCTGGTTCTGGTAATGCTGAGCTCTGGACCATAAAGTTTCCCACTTCACGTACTGAGCAACCCCCACCAACAATTTCCTTGGGTTCCACCCCATTTATTATACCACAGAGAAGGCAAAGCCTATCCCTGTGCTTGGCCCAGAAAAGGAAGACAAGACCCCTAGACCAAATCCCATTTTCTCTGGAATACCACCAAAAATGGTGCAGGGCCTGGAGTGCTGGCATTGCCCTCGGATACTGCTCCAATGTAACTGAAAAACCTGTTAATGGACAATAAGACTAAGATGAAAAAGATTTGCAAGGTCTTGAATGGGGCATTATGTCTGGGTACTAGGCCTTCCTTGAGATTCTCAGAACACTCTGCTTCTCCAGGTTTGTTCTCTAGATACACCTTGATATAAGCTGTCTGCTGTTGCCTGGACATCTCCTACATGTCCCAGACCACCAACCAAGCTTCCCTGGAAACTCTCCTCAGCTATCCCTTCCACCAAAGGCTTGGGAATTCTTGCTGGATCATCTCAGGAGACCTTGTTGCCACCTATACGTAAGCACTCTCCACATTGTTGTGGCTATGTGTCTGTCTGCATCTCAGGGGACCTTGTGCCACCTGTACTGAAGCACTCTCCATATTGTTGTGGCTGCGTGTCTGTCTGTCCATCCATTTTCTCAGCAGACTGTAAATCCTTTCGTCAGGGCTCAGTGACATTCGTCCATATGTGTCCAGAAACTAGCACAGTAGCCAACATAGACTGTTGAATAAATGAATGAATGAACAAACAAATTAGTGAGCCCCAGGATTCTTAGTTTTGAGCCATGGCCCAGTCACTTTCTTTGATCTTGAGCAAGTCAGTTGCCTTCTAGGTGGCTTCATCTGTGCAGTGGTGAAGAATCTTCTCTGGCACATATCTGTTCCAGAAAATATGTAGCATCTGCTAGAGCATTTTCAAATGCAAGATACCGTTCCCATGTGCATTATCTTTATGGCTTTAAGGAAGAAGGGCATGACTGAAGAGCTTTATAAGGTGGAAGGCACAATGTAAAATCTAGTACACCTGTGGTTCTCAGCCTCAGCTGCTCATCAGAGCCACCTACGAAATTTCACTGGCTTTGAATGCAGCCTGGGCACCAGGATTTTCAAAACTTCCCCCAGGTGGCTGTAATATGCAGCTTAGATTGCAACCACTGGTAGACTCAGACATGTGATGCTTGCCACTCTTCCATTCAGAATAGACTAAAGCAGTGGCTCTCAAAATTTAGGCACATTACTATTAGCTGGAGACTTGTTAAAACCTAGATTTCTGGAAAGAGGGGGCAAAGCAAGATGACCAAATAGAAGTCTCCAGCAATCGTTCCCCCACCTGTTTGAAATGCTTGTTCCCCAGGACCGTAAAGAAATAGCACTTGAACATAAATTTAAGTTACTCATCAAGGCCATTTTTACTTTCTGCAGAAAGGGTACACTCACCAGCAGTTTTGCCACGAGAGTACACTGAACAAAGGAGACAGGGTTATTTATAATCTGATGCATCCACCCTACTGCTGCGTCTGGTTTTCACTGGCTGGAACGGGACCTCACAGTCTGTATTTGTCCCGATTGGCTAGCAACTTAGAATTTTTTTAAAGAGGCAAAGGCAGATGAGAACAAAGGAAGGAGGAAGTAACTTGTGGTATGCTGAGAAAGGTAAAAACACCTTCAAATAAGGAAGAGGAACAGGCTATGAGCTAATGCTTGCTTGGATCAGTATAAGCATGCCAGCATATTTAGGCTAAATTGTGGGAGCTAAGAACATAAAGTACCTTGATTTATTTATCACAGCTAGCAGATATTTAAGAATGTTAGCACAGGTCTTTGAATAAATTTTGCTTCTAAGAGAAGTTACTATTTATTCCTAATTAAATGGAGAGGAAAGTCTTTGAAGAGGACCCTCTACTTTACTTTTTACACACCCAACAGAGGAACACCAAACTGAACAACTATCTACACAAAAAGACATCTTCGTAAAAACCAAAAATCAGGAAAATGATCACAATACCTGGTTTAAACATCACATTAAGGAAAGCGGCACCGAAGAGGGTAGGAAAGGCAGTCTTGAGTTGCCTTTATCATCCCTCTTCTATCCCCTGGCAGCAGCCACATGGTGCGGAGAGAGAATCTGTGCACTTAGAGGAGGGAGAGTGCAGTGATTATGGCACTTTGCATTGAAACTCAGTGCTGCCGTGTCACAGTGCAAAGCAACACTAGGCAGAAATCAGCTGACATTTATGGAGACAGCTTTTAGACCAGCCCTAGCCAGAGGAGAATCGCCCATCCCAGCGGTTGGAACCTGAGTTCCAGCAAGCCTCACTGCTGTCGACTAAATTGCTCCGGGTTCCAAATAAACTGGAAAGGCAGTCTGAGCCACAAGGACTGCAATTGCTGGGCAAGTCTTGATGCTGTGCTGGGCTTAGAGTCAGTGGACTTGGTGTGCACCAGCTAAGGGAGTATTTGCATGTCCTCCCTCAACCCCAGGCAGAGAAGCTAACTCCAGGAGAGATTCCTTCTCTCTGCTTGAGGAGAGGAGAGGGGAGAGTGAGGAGGACTTTGTCTTGCAACTTGGACACCAGCTCAGCCACAGTAGTTAAGGCAATAGGCATTCCAGGCCCTAGCTCCCAGATGACATTTCTAGACACAGCCCAGACCTTAAAGACCTTCAAGGGAAGGACCCAGTCTTGACGAGATTTATGACCTGCTGACTAAAGAGCCCTTGGACCCTGAATAATTGGCAGTGGTAGCCAGGCAGTACTCACCACAGGCCTTGGGTGAGACTCAGAGCCATACTGGCTTCAGGTGTAAATCAGCATATTGCCAACTGTGGTGGCTATGAGGAAAGCCTATTTCAGCTTGAGAAAAAGAGGGAAGAGCAAAGTTTTTCTTGCAGCTCCACCACAGTGGAGTAGAGAACCAAGTAGGCTCCTGGGGCTGCTGATTCTAGGCCTTTGCTCTTAGGCAGAATTTGTGGACCTGCCCTGGGCCAGAGGGGAGCCCATTGCCCTGAAGGGAGACTCTCAGGACTGACAGCATTCACCACACACTGACTGGAGAGCCCTTGGGTCTTGAGTGAACATCAGCAATAGCCAGACACTATTTACCATGGGCCTGTGGTAATGGTGGCCATAAGAAGAGACTCCTCTGCTTGAGGAAAGAAAAGAGAAAGGTGGGAAGGACTTTGTCTTGGGCTTTGGTGCCAGCTCAGCCACAGTAGAACAGAGCACCAGGTAGATTCCTAAGGTTCCCAACTCTAGGCCCAGGCTCCCAGACAGCATCTCTGCTGGTCCCAGGCTTGGGGAACTCATTGCTCTGAAGTGAGGGACACAAGCCTGGCTGGATTTGCCACCTGCTGATTGTGGAGCCCCTGGGGCCCTAAGTGAACATTGGTAGTAACCAGGCAGTGGTCACTGCAGGCCTTGGGCAAGACCCAGTGCTGTGCTGGCTTTGGGTCTGACCCAGTGTAGTCCCTGTTGTGGTGGTACGGCGGTGCTTGTGTCATCCCACCCCCAGCTCCAGGCAACTCAGCACAGGGAGAGAGACTCCATTTGTTTAGGGGAAAGTAAAAAAAAGAACAAAAGTCTCTGCCTGACAATCCAAAGAATTCTCCTGGATCTTATCCAAGACCACCAAGGCAGTACTTCTATGAGTCTGCAAAAGCCACAGCACTACTGAGTTTGGGGTGCCCCTAAAGCAGATATGGTTGCAGTGACCGAAGACTTAGATCACAACACCCAAGCCCCTTTGAATACTTGGAAAGCTTTCTCAAGAAGAAAGGGTAAAAGCAAGCCCAGACCACAAAAACTATGATCAATACCTAACTCTTTAATGCCTAGACACCAACAAACATCCACAAGCATCAAGACCATCCAGGAAAACATGACCTCACCAAATGAAATAAATAAGATATGAACAATTAATCTTGGAGATACAGAGATATGTGACCTTTCAGAGAATTCAAACATCTGTTCTGAGGAAGCTCAATGAAATCCAAGATAACACAGAAGAGGAATTCAGAATCCCATCAGATAAATTAAACAAAGAGATTGAAATAATTAAAAAGAATTAAGCAGAAATTCTGGGGCTGAAAAATGCAATTGACATACTGAAGAATGCATCAAAGCCACTTTCTCTCTCTCTCTCCCTCCCTTCCTCTCTCTTTCTCTCTCTTTTGAGACAGTCTTGCTCTGTCACCTAGGCTCTCTCTCTTTTGAGACAGGGTCTCACTCTGTCACCCATGATTGTAGTGGTGCAATCATGGTTCACTGCAGCGTTGACCTCCTGGGCTCAAGTGATCCTCCCCACTCAGCCTCCTGAGTAGCTGGGACTATAGGTGTGCACCACAGTGGGCTAATTTTTTTTTGCTGTTTGTTTGTTTTGTAGAGACAGGGTTTTGCCTTGTTGCCCAGGCTGGTTTCAAACTCCTGGGCTCAAGCAATACACTTGCCCCAGCCTCCCAAAGTGCTAGGATTACAGGCAGGAGCTGCCACGCCCAGCCCAGAGTCTATAAACAGCAGAATTGATCAAGCAGAAGAAAGAATTAGTGAGCTTGATGACAGTCTATTTGAAAATACACAGAGGAGACAAACAGAAAGAATTTTTTTTTAAATGAAGCCTACCTACAAGATCTAGAAAATAGTCTCAAAAGGGCAAATCTAAGAGTTATTGACCTTAGATAGGAAGTAGAGAGAGAGATTGGGGTAGAATGTTTATTCAAATGAATAATAACAGAGAACTTCCCAAACCTAGAGACAGATGCTAGTATTCAAGTACAAGAAGGTTATAGAACACTAAGCCGATTTAACCCAAAAAAGACTACCCCAAGACATCTAATAATCAGACTTCCAAAGGTCAAGGGTAAAGAAATAATCCTAAAAACAGCAAGAGAAAAGAAACAAATAATACACAGCAAAGCTCCAATACGTCTGGCAACAGACTTCTCATTGAAAACCTTACAGGCCAGGAGAGTGGCATGACATATTTAAAGGGCTGAAAAAAAACTTTCATTCTAGAATAGTATACCCAGTTAAGATATCCTTCAAACATAGAGAAAAAATAAAGGCTCCCCAGACCAAAAAAAGAAAAGAAAAGAAAAAGCTGAGAGATTTCATCAAGACCAGACATGTCCTACAAGAAATGCTAAAAGGAGTTTTTGAATCTGAAAGAAAAAAACATTAATGGCCAATAAGAACTCATCTAAAGGTAAAAGAAAACAAAACAAACCAACAAAAAAACTCCCTGGTAATACTAAGTACACAGAAACACAGAATATTATAATATTGTAATTGTGGTATATAAACTACTCATATCTTGAGTAGAAAGACTAAAACTGGTCCTATCAAAAATAACAACTTTTCAAGACATAAACAGTATAATAAGATATAAATAGAAACAACAAAAAGTTAAAAAGTGAGGGGATGAAGTTAAAGTGTAGAGATTTTATTAGTTTTCTCTTTGCTTGTTTGCTCTATGCAATCAGTGTTAAGTTGTCATCAGTTTAAAATAATGGGTTATAAGATATTATTCGTAAGCCTCATGGTAACCTCAAATAAAAAAAATACAACAGATACACAAAAAAATAAAAATCAAGAAATTAAAACATCACCTGAGAAAATCACGTTGACTAAAAGGACAACTGGAAAGAAGGAAAGAAGAAAGAAGACCACAAAACAATCATAAAACAAATAGCAAAATGGAAGAAGTAAGTCCTTACTTATCAATAATAACATTGAATGTAAATGAACTAAATTATCCAATAAAAAGGCATAGAGTAGCTGAATGGATTAAAAAACAAGACCCAACAATCTGTTGCCTGCAAGAAACACACTTCAGTTATTGACACACATAGACTAAAAGTAAAGGGATGGAAAAATGTATTCCATGCTGATGGAAACTTAAAAAGAGCAGGAGTAGCTTTTCTCATGTGAGACAAAATAGATTTCAAGACCAAAACTGTAAAAAAAAAGACAAAGAACATTATTATATATTTATAAAGAGGTCAATTCAGCAAAAAGACACAACAATTCTAAATATATATGCACCCAACACTGAAGCACCCAGATATATAAAGCAAATATTATTAGAGCTAAAGAGAAAGACAGATCCCAATGCATTAATAGCTGAAGACTTCAACACCCCACTCTCAGCATTGGACAGATCACCCAGACAGAAAATCTGCAAAGAAAAATTAGACTTAATCTGCACTATAGACCAAATGGACCTAATAGATATTTACAGAACATTTCATCCAATGGCTGCAGAATACACATTTTTCTCCTCAGCACATGGATCATTCTCAAGGATACACCATATATTAGACCACAAAACAAGTAATAAAACATTCAAAAACATGAAATTATATCAAATATCTTCTCTGGCCACAACAGAATAAAACTACAAATCAATAACAATAATTTTGGAAATCATATAAACACATGGAAATTAAACAATGTGCTCCTCAATGACCAGTGGGTCCACAAAGAAATTAAGCACAAAATTTAAGAATTTCTTGAAACAAATGAGGATGGAAACGCAACATGCCAAAAACTATGGTATACAGTGAAAGCAGTACTAAGAGGAAAGTTTATCGCAATAAGCACCTACATCAAAAAAGTAGAAAAACTTCAAATAAACAACCTAATGATGAATCTTAAATAAATAGAAAAGCAAGAGTAAACAAAATCAAAAATTAGAAGAAAAGAAATCATAAAGATCAGAGCAGAAATAAATGAAATTTAAATTTAAAAATACAAAAGATCAACAAAAGGAAAAGTTGATTTTTTGAAAAGATAAACAAAATCAACAGACCCTTAACCCAACTAAGAAAAAAGATAGAAGACTCAAATAAATAAAATCTGAGATGAGAAAGGAGACATTGCAACTGATACCACAGAAATTCAAAGGATTATTAGAGGCTACTATGAACAACTATATATCAATAAATTGGAAAACCTGTAAGAAATGGATGAATTCCTAGACACGTACAACCTATCAAAATTGAACCATAAAGAAATCCAAAACCTGAGCAGATAAATAACAAGTAATGAAATAAAAGCCATAATAAAAAGTATCTCAGCAAAGAAAAGCCTGGGACCCAATGACTTCACTACTGAATTTTACCAAACATTTAAAAAACTAATATCAATCCTACTCAAACTATTCCAAAAAATAGAGGAGGGAATACTTTCAAAATTATTCTGTGAGGCCAGTATTACCCTGATACCAAAACCAGACAAAGACCTATCAAAAAAATTAAACAACAGGCCAATATTCGTGATGAACACTAATGCAAAAAATCCTCAACCAAATACTAGCAAACCAAATTCAACAACACATTAAACAGATCATTCATCATGAGCAAGTGGGATTTATCCCAGGGATACAAGGATGGTTCAATATACACAAATCAATCAATGTAATACATCAAAGAAACAGAATGAAGGACAAAAAATCCATATGATCATTTCAGCATCATTTCAATTGATGCTAAAAAAAAGCATTTGATAAAATTCAACATGACTAAAAAAAACTGGGTATAGAAGGAACATATCTCAACATCATTGATTATCCAAGATATGCAAATCAAAGCTAAAATGAAATATCATCTCACTTAAGTTAATATGGTGTTTATCCAAAAGAAAGGCAGTAACAAATGCTGGCAAGGATGTGGAGAAAAGAGGACCCTCACACATTGTTGGTGGGAATGTAAATAGTATAATCAGTATAGAGAACAGTTTGGAGGTTCCTCAAAAAACTAAAAATAGAACTACCACATGACCTAGCAATCCCACTGCTGGGTACATACCCAAAAGAAAGGAAATTAGTATATCTAAGAGATATTTGCACTCCTATGTTTATTGCAGCACTAGTCACAATACCCAAGATTTAGAAGCAACCTGTGTCTACCAGCAGGTGAATGGACAAAGAATATGTGGTACTTATACACAATAGAGTGCTATTCAGCCATACAAAAGAATGAGATCACGTCATTTGCAAAAACATGGATGGAGCTGGACATCATTATGTTAAGTGAAATAAGCTAGGCAGAGAAAGATAAACATTGCACATTCTCACTTATTTGTGGGAGCTAAAAATATTAAAACAATTGAACTTATAGAGATAGAGAGTACAATGATGGTTACCAGAGGCTAGGAAAGGTAATGGTGGGGAGAGTAGTGGGGAGGGCAGTGGGGATGGCTAATGTGTAAAAAAGTTAGAGAGAATGAATAAGATTTAGTATTTGATAGCACAACAGCGTGACTACAGTCAATAATAATTTAGTATGCATTTTAAAATAACTAAAAGAGTATAATTGGGTTGTTTGTAACACAAAGAAAGGACAAATGCTGGAGGTGGTGAATACTCCATTTACCCTGATGTGGTTATTATGCATCACATACCTGTATCAAAATGTCTCAGGTACCCCATAAACATATATACCTACTATGTACCCACAAAAAATAAAGATAAATGAGTAAATACCTAGATTTCTTGGCTGCACCCTCAGTTTCTGATTCAGCAGGCTGGAGTGGTGAAAAGGGGAGGGATTCAAACGAGAGCAATGTTCAGTGCACAATCACAAGTAAAATAATCATTGTGTGAAGGTGCTGGTGACCAGTTAGACATGGTGCCACAGCTCAGCACCTCCTTCCTGCACTGAGTTGTCCTGGGGGAAGCATGGTGGGAGAAGGGCTATAAGGACAGACTCTGGGACCCAATGGCCTAGCTTTGAATCCTGACACCACCACCTCCTAATGGAGTGATTTTGGTTAAGTTCCTTTTGGGAGACAATTCTCTGTGGGTCTCTATTGTTTCTTCATAGCTGGTGAGCCGTGGTATTGGCCACCTCTGCTCTAGGACTCTTTCCAAGGATGTTTCTATAGTCGGCAGCCCTGGAAGAGAGAGAGTGGCTCTCTCAGGGCAAAGACGATTTGGATTCCAAAGAAGATTTGGATTCTCTACACTTGGGATTCTTCTGTAGCACAACCCACTGTGTGTGAAGGTGTCACCGTTTGAAATTAAGGTTAGGGAGCTGGCATAAACGCTGACACTAGATCCTGCTGTTGCTGTAATAAAGCTCAGCCCTGACCCTGGCCCAGCATCTCCTGTCTCCTGCCAGCACCCAGGATACTGCAGCAGACTGACTGTCTACTGGTTAGTAGAGTAAGATTCACCCTTCACAGTTCCTGACAGCCACTTCATTTCTCTATCTCAACTTCCTCAACTGTAAAATGGGAATAATGAAAGAGAGGTGCGGATTACAAGAGCTGACACAGGTACAGGTCTTAGACTAGCTTCTGGCCATGGCTACGGGTTCAAATTCAGTTAGTTATTTCATCTACTCTTGTAAGCAAATGTTTCAAACTCAAAAAAGGCAAAATAAACATCATAAAAGGGCACTCAAAGCCCAGTAGATGAGGGGATAGCCTTATGAGGGACTCTGAATGAACTGAGGTTTCAAAAGCTCTGAGAGAACTTGAAGATGTCCACATGGGCATGGGGCAGTTACCACTGACAACTTTTAAAAATATTCTGAAGAGGCCGAGCTCAGTGGCTTACACCTGTAATCTCAGCACTTTGGGAGGCCAAGGCGGGAGGATCACCTGAGGGCGGGAGTTCAAGACCAGCCTGACCAACATGGAGAAACCCCGCCTCTACTAAAAATACAAAAAATTAGCCAGGCATGGTGGTACATGCCTGTAATTCCAGCTACTGGGGAGACTGAGGTAGGAGAACCACTTGAAGCTAGGAGGCGGAGGTTGTGATGAGCGCGCCACTGCACTCCAGCCTGGGCAACAAGAGCGAAACTCCTTCTCAAAAAAAAAAATTCTGAAGAGAGGGGACAGAAAACTGAACACGTGAAAAAAATCCCAGTTTCAACAAGATGGATCCCAGAGACTGCAGACAGCCCAGTTAGATGTGGGCTCCTAAAATCATTCTAGAATAGATGATTAAACAGATGGCTCATGAGCCTGTGGAAAAGAACACAGTGATCATTGGAAGTGAGAATGAATTCACAAATAACGCATTGTGTGGAACTAATATTTTTTGATGGGATCATTGGATTAATCATCAAAATACTGTGAAAATAGTATGGCTTGATTTCAGCAAGAAGGGGCAACATGGGAAGGAGGAATGAGGGTTGGATGGGAATTGAAGTAATGCACCTATTGATCTGAAAGAGGATTCCAAATGGAGCACCAGCTCTATCCTGTGAACTGTGTTTAGCCAAGACTTAAAGACAGAGGAAACAGGTTAGAGGTTGACTCAGAGCTGAGAGGAATCACCAACGTGACACTGGAAATATTTCAATAGACCAGACCACAGGCCCAGCCCAACAGGCATAAGATCAAGTTCTTCTTTTGGTTCTTCACTGGTGGAGGACAGTGGTTACATGGAGAAAACCTGGGGGTTCAGTGACCTGCAGACACAGGTTCAGTGGAAGCCAGAGATGTGATGCAGCCACAGGAACGCGGACTGTTCACACTGTGCTGAATTTGAGCCTCTTCTTCCTTTACTCTTACGACCATGCTCCACGTGGCAAGCACTTCCTCCTTCTGACAGATGAGGGAACAGAAGCGTAGAAGGCTGAATAATTGAATAAACTGTCCTGAGGCCATGCAGCAGGTCAATAGCAAGGCCAGGATTTGACCCCAAGTCTGTGCAATCCCATGGCCTGTCGAGACCACAACACCACTGCCCACATCGTGGGCCTTCATCACACCACATTGGCAGAGCTGCATCCCGTTCTCCAGGGTGGCTTGACAGTCACATCACATAAGAAACTGCTGAAGAACTAGAACAAATCAGCCTGGAGAAGACAAGAAGTGGGGCATGACAGAGCCTAAACACATTATCATGACTTACAAGACCTCTGCGGTCCATTCCCTGATCACCTACGAAGTCTTGTTTATGTCCCCGTTCCTCTATGTGCTCCCTCTCCCCTCAAGTCCAGTCCTACCGACCTGCGAGCAGACGTCGAAACTCCCCTCCTCTCACACCTTGTGGCAGCTCCGCCGGTTGTTTCACACTCCTCTATGCCCTCCTGTCACCTGGTCAACTCTTCCTACTGAACTCTGCTCCCTTGGGAGGCCACCTTTTCAGACCCCAGCCTGGGTCCGAGCCCATCTCTCTGCTGCAGGGGACTGTCAGCTGCGGCGTCTTCAACAGACCACCCCTAATGTGTTTCCTGCTCAGTGATGGAGCCTCTAACTCATCCACCCTCAGGGAACATTCAAAAACAAGTTATTTTTAAGGCCCCTACAAATATTAAGCATATTATCAAAACTAACATAGTAATTTAGATTTAACAGAACTAAAATACCATCATTAATAGATACTTTCCTAATGGGAATTTAAGGTTTTGTTTCCTAGAACCTCCAAATATTTAATACGTTGGTGTCTGTAACCTAGGAGAGAATGAAAACATCGTCTGCAGAAGTCAGACTCCCCTCAAAACAGGGAAACAGGGCTTTCCCTCTTCTTTTTTTTTTTTTTTTTTTTTTGACAGAGTCTTGCTCTGTCGCCCAGGCTGGAGTGCAGTGGCGTGATCTCGGCTCACTGCAAGCTCCGCCTCCTGGGTTCACCCCATTCTCCTGCCTCAGCCTCCCGAGTAGCTGGGACTATAGGCACCCGCCACCACGCCCGGCTAATTTTTTGTATTTTTAGTAGAGATGGGGTTTCACCGTGTTAGCCAGGATGGTCTTGATCTCCTGACCTCGTGATCCGCCCACCTCGGCCTCCCAAAGTGCTGGGATTACAGGTGTGAGCCACCACGCCCGGCCTCCCTCTTCTTTTCTGATGCAGCCAGTGGTTGGCTCTACTTTTGATATTAGTCCATGTCTTCTGAGATGAGGGTCTTTAACTCTATTTTTAAAGGACCTGAATCAATAATGAACAACAAATTAAGAATTCTTAAAGTGCCTGGCTGAAAAATGGCAGAAAATCTGACAAACCAGAGACAGAAAAGACTGCCTCTCTGGCTTTGGAGTTACTCAAATGATACCATATCAAAGGAAACAGGGTGTTTGCAGAACTATTTGTTCCTTACGATCAAATCAATGAAATGCCAAATTGTCCATATATATGCCAGCTGGCACCCATCTGAGCCACGACACTGCTTGGTAGAGAAAATGCCCTCCCTGGGACCACTAACCATGAGGTGCTGCTACGGACATCCAGCCCCTAAAGATGCCTTTATTTGGTCTATGTTTTGTGTAGCCACAAGAGCTTGGTCTCCTATAAAGTAAACCACGAAAGGCAAGATTAAATGGGTCCTGCTATGCAGTGTTATCGCACAGCACTCTGTTTAAAGTCCTGGGTCTGTGATCTGCCAAGGCTTCTCAGAAAAGCCATACATGGTACGATTCTCCTCTCCCATCCTCATTCAAATGATGTTTTAACGGACAATAAACAGTATGCTTTATAAATAAGCAGAAAGAAGGAGGCAGGGATGTTGGGAGAGATGTAAAGACTGAGAGATTTATTCTCTGCAAGAATGCCACCCAAAATCTAATTTTAGCCATTAGTTTCAAAGCAACCAGGAAACGACCTTCAGGAGAGTAGATGGGGGTGGAAATTAACCACCTTTTTGAGGCAGCTGCAGATATTATGGGGTTTCTTCTTGAGCTTTCATTTTTCTATATAACCTGGCCCTGTGGTTAGATCTGACCCTCTTAGGCCAGACTTTGGTGTATTCACTGCTATTTCTCTGATCCCAGGAGTTGAAAGTGATTTTCAGGATGATGGGAAAGTTCTCTTCAATCCAAAATGTTTACAAAAGTAGTAAACGCTTTCTTTTACAATGTTCCTGCGTACTGTGAGGAAGATGTTTTAATTAATCAAAGATCCCCCCTCACACACATAGGCTCAGAATTTCTGCTCAAACGCCAAAAGCTCCCAACATCACCTTCCACTTTTGAATCATGTTGTTAGAATGCCAGAATCTACATTGATGTAACTTACACCCATTGCTCCTATTTTTGTTCCTGACCCAGCTTCTCTTCCACATCTTTCAAACATTTAGAGTTCCCCTCCCAGATGAAACAGCCCCACCTCCTTCAGCTCTTCCTTTATGGTTTCAGATCCTTCAGCAACTTGACCACATGGTGCTCAGTCTCTGGTATGTCTCTGTCCCTTTAGAATGGGAGCCAGGAACTGGGCTGTGACCAACGAAGGCCTTTAGCGTTTTACTACCATCCAAATGTCATGATCCTTAGATCGTATCTCTATGCAATCTCGTTACTCCTTACTACAAGGACAGGCTGCAACTGTTCAATAAGCATTAATTGGTGGCAATAAAATGCTGTGGTGGAGAAACATGACAGTTATCCAGCAAGCCAAACCCTACAACTGAGTTTATTGACATGTAGGTTCAAGTAGCTTTAAAGTGAATTTGAATTCACTCTGTAAAACCCTGCTTAGATAACTCAAACAGCAGAGCTTCTGGGACCTCACTGCCCACACAGCTTAGGGAGCTGGCCAGGGTCTGCATCTGGGATGTAATGACTTCAAATCTAGAGGTTTAAACCACTGTGAATTATACTGGACCATCTGAATTGGTTTAGAACAAAGCAGTCTGGCAGACCCTTTTCCAACTTTATATTCCAAGAGATGTGTTTTGAGCTTTTTTGTTTTCCACATTTTCTGATTTATTATCATTTGAAGTAGATGACTGGGTCAGACTAGATGGATTCAGAAGTTATTATAAAGGTCACGGAAGACAGAGTTTCAGTATTATAAAAATCACAAATAAGGATGTCTCTTCTATATACAAAAATATTTTCCAGAGAGCATACATGTGAGCATTATTAGATATATAAATAAAGCTATTAAATCATGTGTCAGAAAATGACTACTCTGAGTGTGCCACCAGTAGACTGAAATTGAACTGAGAAACTACTTTGGCAGAATGTGAGTGCTGGGTGTGGTGACTTGGATACATGGACAACCATGTAGCTACTGGATAAAGAGTATCTGCACCACCCACCATGCTGAGGCCTTCCTCCACCTCCCAAAGGTGGATACACCAGATGTGGCTCCACACTTGGTCTCAGAACAGTGTGGCCATTCTGAAACCGGACTCTCTTCCGACCGACACTCCCTTTTCCTGACATCTTACTTCCAAGTACCATGTCATCAATTGTAAACTGGATAGACAGGCTCCCACCTGGACTCAGGAGCCTGTGTGGGCCAGTTAGAGAAGGCCCTCTTGCGAGAGGCTTATTTGAAAAGAAGTGTAGATATGCATAGAGAGAGGTCAGACACATTGCATTTCTATGGACATCATCGTTATGCAGAAACAGAGCAGAATTTGATAATAAAGTGGTTTGTTGAATTTAGGATTTTATTATTATTTATTTTTAGAAAAAAAGAGAAAATTTACAAGATGCAAAGGTCTCACACAATACATTATCACTGATGATTGCTCTCTTGACACTTCCACATGGGCCCTGGCAATAAAAAGAACATGGACAGTGTGAGTGTAGTGGAGAACTCCCGCCATGGACACGCAGAATACACCACAGTGGACTTGATGACAAATGATGCTGGGCCAGCCTGTTCCAAAAGCAAGCCAAGATGTGGTAGAAACCAACAAAGCCTTTCTGTGGGGGAGGCACGAGCGCACACCTTCTACCACGTGCGCACCCACCCCCTGGCCCACCGGCAGTGCCCACTGCATCACTCCACCACAGCAACAACAGAAAACGATAAAACGGTCCTTTGGTGTTTTTTGCAGAGCTATTCAGGTTCCCAACTTCTTATTTCTGTCTTCCTCTTCATGTTTCAGTTCCAAATTCTTAAAGTAGTGTAGGTGCTTAGCATCTTGAATTTTTCAGGATCCAGTTCTGCCCAATGATAACACACTAAAAAGACCAAAGAAGACATGTTATTAAGAAGGATTCCAATATTTGCCTTCAGATTCTATTAGCATAGGCATAGAAGAGTAACTAAGCAGCTGAAGATATGTTTTCAAGCTCATACAGTGACACCAGCATCAGTGTATCACTTCAATGAAAAACCTGCCATGTATAAACCCAAATACCTTCTCCTCAAAGAGTCTCCAGTTCATTACAACTCCATTCTTAGAGCAAAAGACACCAAGCCAAATATCTGAACACACTTCTAAATGGCTTTTGCATCAAAGAGAAGTCACCACGCAAAATACAAAATACTTTGAAGTAAATGAAAACACAACATATCATAATTTGTTATATTCACCTAAGGCAGGGCTTAGAGGGAAATTCACAGCATTAAATGCTTATATTAGAAAAGAAAAAAGTTATCAAATCAATAATCTGGGTTTCTACCTTAAGAAATTGAAGAATAAAAGCAAAGTAAATCCAAAACAAGCAGAGAAGGAAGAGAATAATAAGGAGCAGAAACTGATGACATTTCAAACAGAAAAAGGCAAGAGAGAAAAAATAAAAATAAAAAGATCAATAAAATAGATAAGTCTCTGGTCAGACTTACCCAGAAAAGAGAGAAGACACAAATTATCAATATCAGGAACCAAAGAGGCAACATCAGTACAGACATTACAGACATTAAAAAGATAAAAGCAATATATCACAAGCAACTTTCGACTCACAAATTAGACAACATAGACGAAATGAACAAATTCCTAGAAAAGAGATACAAAAGCATGATTTCCAAATCCTTTTAACAATGAGGGAGGTAGAGGGATGGGAGCTTAAGGAAATGCAGGGACAAGGAATAAACTAAATGCTTAGTCTTGCAACATTTTAAATACTACTCAAAGGATGCCTGGCTGTTTGGTACAGAAGTCCAAGTGTCTCAGGGTTTACTTTTGTAATTCTGAGGCTATAACAAAAACCAGCTAGTCCACGCCTATGTCCTGAATGGTATTGCCTAGGTTTTCTTGTAGGATTTTAATGGCTTTAGGTCTAACATTTAAGTCTTTAATCCATCTTGAATTAATTTTTGTATCAGGTGTAAGGAAGGGATCCAGTTTCAGCTTTCTACATATGGCTAGCCAGTTTTCCCAGCACCATTTATTAAATAGGGAATCCTTTCCCCATTTCTTGCTTTTGTCAGGTTTGTCAAAGATCAGATAGTTGTAGATATGCGGCATCATTTCTGAGGGCTCTGTTCTGTTCCATTGATCTATGTCTCTGTTGTGGTACCAGTACCATGCTGTTTTGGTTACTGTAGCCTTGTAGTATAGTTTGAAGTCAGGTAGCGTGATGCCTCCAGCTTTGTTCTTTTGGCTTAGGATTGACTTGGCAGTGAGGGCTCTTTTTTGGTTCCATATGAACTTTAAAGTAGTCTTTTCCGATTCTGTGAAGAAAGTCACTGGTAGCTTGATGGGGATGGCATTGAATCTATAAATTACCTTGGGCAGTATGGCCATTTTCACGATATTGATTCTTCCAACCCATGAGCATGGAATGTTCTTCCATTTGTTTGTATCCTCTTTTATTTCATTGAGCAGTGGTTTGTAGTTCTCCTTGAAGAGGTCCTTCACATTCTCTAAAACACCAAAAGCAATGGCAACAAAAGCCAAAATTGACAAATGGGATCTAATTAAACTAAAGAGCTTCTGCACAGCAAAAGAAACTACCATCAAAGTGAACAGGCAACCTACAGAATGGGAGAAAATTTTTGCAACCTACTCATCTGACAAAGGGCTAATATCCAGAATCTACAATGAACTCAAACAAATTTACAAGAAAAAAACAAACAACCCCATCAAAAAGTGGGCAAAGGACATGAAAGACACTTCTCAAAAGAAGACATTTATGCAGCCAAAAGACACCAAAAGACACATGAAAAAATGCTTATCATCACTGGCCATCAGAGAAATGCAAATCAAAACCACAGTGAGATACCATCTCACACCAGTTAGAATGGCCATCATTAAAAAGTCAGGAAACAACAGGTGCTGGAGAGGATGTGGACAAATAGGAACACTTTTACACTGTTGGTGGGACTGTAAACTAGTTCAACCATTGTGGAAGTCAGTGTGGCGATTCCTCAGGGATCTAGAACTAGAAATACCATTTGACCCAGCCATCCCATTACTGGGTATATACCCAAAGGACTATAAATCATGCTGCTATAAAGACACATGCACACGTATGTTTATTGCGGCACTATTCACAATAGCAAAGACTTGGAACCAACCCAAATGTCCAACAACGATAGACTAGATTAAGAAAATGTGGCACATATACACCATGGAATACTATGCAGCCATAAAAAATGATGAGTTCATGTCCTTTGTAGGGACATGGATGAAACTGGAAAACATCATTCTCAGTAAACTATCACAAGGACAAAAAACCAAACACCACATGTTCTCACTCATAGGTGGGAATTGAACAATGAGAACTCATGGACACATAAAAAATGATGAGTTCATGTCCTTTGTAGGGACATGGATGAAACTGGAAAACATCATTCTCAGTAAACTATCACAAGGACAAAAAACCAAACACCACATGTTCTCACTCATAGGTGGGAATTGAACAATGAGAACTCATGGACACAGGAAGGGGAACATCACACTCCGGGGACTGTTGTGGAGTGGGGGGAGGGGGGAGGGACAGCATTAGGAGATATACCTAATGCTAAATGACGAGTTAATGGGTGCAGCAAAACAACATGGCACATAGATACATATGTAACAAACCTGCACATTGTGCACATGTACCCTAAAACCTAAAGTATAATAATAAAAAATAAAATAATAATAATAAAATAAAAATAAAATAAAATAAAATAAATGCTGGTATATCCAGTGCATTGTTGGCATCACGGGACCAGAAGGCAGTGACCCCTCTGGACCCAGCTCTTTCACTAAAAAAAAAAAAAAAAAAAAATTAAAATTTGAGACAGTTAAATTACATTTTCTAATTGAATCTTCACATCATGATTTATGCTATATTAAAAATCCAGTTTACTGAAAAAAAAAAAGAAAACCAGCTAGTATTGCCGAGATCTATGATGCATGCATTTGTCATCCAAAAGTTAAACTAAACTAAATCTAAAGCCTAACAGAGGAGTTTCTATTCCCTCAGATCTAGACTCTAAATGGATAGACTTTAGTAAAAGCAAAAGATTTCAGTAAGAGTCAATATGCCATGGCAGTGCCACCTCCATGGATGTGCTTCCTGATACACTCAGCGCAGGCCACCTTCTTAAGAAAGGGTTGTATCACAAGCAGATGCTTCCATAGACTAACTGCCCTCATTCCCCTGCCCAGCTGGATAGCGAAGTCCCTGTGCACACACGAGAAAGGCAAGCTGGAACCACAGCTAGTCCATGCTCTGCGGCTCTGTCTGCCACCATATCCCCAAAGCCTACCCTCATACACCCAAACCCACCTGTAAAAGTCCTGCACACCTTCCTAAGAGCTTTCTAAAAGACAACCAGTGGGTGGAGAATAGACAACATCATTCCTGGGGACCATATTACTTTCAGTTTTTAGCTATTAGAAACAACCCATTTGTTCTTATATTGTGTGGATGATGTTAACCCAAATTACGGACCTGCAGACTATTCATACTTGTTTCCCTACCTTCAATACCAATAACTGAAATTCTGGAGTTGTTCCCCACATTGACCTTTGAGAAACTCCATCTTCTTGGCACAGATTAAAATCTTTGCTTTTGAACTTAAGATGAGCTTTGGAATCCTGGTTGAATGTATTTTTCTTTTACATTTACTTCAATTCAATATTCTACAATATTCTACATTTTTAATGCATTGGGATCATAAATTTAGTCTTCAAATATTTGATGTGCAGATGGAAATTATAAAGCTCACAGTAAAAGAATGACTTAGAGAAATGTTAAAGATATTCTGTTAAATGATAAAAAAACAGGTGACACTATATATATACAGTATGTCTCCAACTTTGTAAGTTAGAGAAACAGATGTAGAATTACCTGTTTAGAAAAACTATTCCAAAGCATTATGTTAATAATAATTATTGGAGGTGGAGCCAAGATGGCTGAATAGGAACAGCTCCAGTCTACAGCTCCCAGCGTGAGTGACGCAGAAGACGAATGATTTCTGCATTTCCAACTCAGGTACAGGGTTCATCTCACTGGGGATTGTTGGACAGTGGATGCAGGACAGTAGATGCAGCACACCAAGTGTGAGCCAAAGCAGGGCGAGGCATCGCCTCCCCCGGGAAGCGCAAGGGGTCAGGGAATTCCCTTTCCTAGCCAAGGAAAGGGGTGACAGACAGCACCTGGAAAATCAGGTCACTCCCACCCTAATAATGCGCTTTTCCAATGGTCTTAACAAATGGCACACCAGGAGATTACATCCCACGCCTGGCTCGGAGGGTCCTACGCCCACAGAGCCTTGCTCATTGCTAGCACAGCAGTCTGAGATCAAATTGCAAAGTGGCAGCGAGGCTGGGGGAGGGGTGCCCACCATTGTCGAGGCTTGAGTAGGTAAACAAAGTGGCCAGGAAGATCGAACTGGGTGGAGCCCACCGTAGCTCAAGGAAGCCTGCCTGCCTCTGTAGACTCCACTTCTGGGGGCAGGGCATAACCAAACAAAAGGCAGCAGAAACCTCTGCAGACTTAAATGTCCCTGTCTGACAGCTTTGAAGAGAGTAGTGGTTCTCCCAGCATGCAGCTTGAGATCTGAGAACAGACAGACTGCCTCCTCAAGTGGGTCCCTGACCCCCAAGTAGCCTAACTGGGAGGCACCCCCCAGTAGGGGCAGACTGACACCTCACACAGCCGGGTACTCCCCTGAGACAAAACTTCCAGAGGAACGATCAGGCAGAAACATTTACTGTTCACCAATATCCGCTGTTCTGCACCCTCCGCTGCTGATACTCAGGCAGACAGGGTCTGGAGTGGACCTCCAGCAAACTCCAACAGACCTGCAGCTGAGGGTCCTGACTGTTAAAAGGAAAACTAACAAACAGAAAGGACATCCACACCAAAACCCAATCTATACATCACCATCATCAAAGACCAAAGGTAGATAAAACCATAAAGATGGGGAAAACACAGAGCAGAAAAACTTAAAATTCTAAAAATCAGAGCACCTCTTCTCCTCCAAAGGAATGCAGCTCCTCACCAGCAATGGAACAAACCTGGACAGAGGATGACTTTGACGAGCTGAGAGAAGAAGGCTTAAAATGATCAAACTACTCTGAGCTAAAGGAGAAAGTTCGAACCCATGGCAAAGAAGATAAAACTCTTGAAAAAAGATTAGACGAATGGCTAACTAGAATAACCAATGCAGAGAAGTCCTTAAAGGACCTGATGGAGCTGAAAACCATGGCACGAGAACTATGTGACAAATGAATAAGCCTGAGTAGCCAATTCGATCAACTGGAAGAAAGGGTATCAGTGATGGAGGATCAAATGAATGAAATCAAGCGAGAAGAGCAGTTTAGAGAAAAAAGAATAAAAAGAAATGAACAAAGCCTCCAAGAAATATGGGACTATGTGAAAAGACCAAATCTACGTCTGATTGGTGTACCTGAAAGTGACAGGGAGAATGGAACCAACTTGGAAAACACTCTGCAGGATATTATCCAGGAGAACTTCCCCAATCTAGCAAGGCAGGCCAACGTTACGATACTCCTCGAGAAGAGCAACTCCAAGACACATAATTCTCAGATTCAACAAAGTTGAAATGAAGGAAAAAACGTTAAGGGCAGCCAGAGAGAAAGGTCGGGTTACCCACAAAGGGAAGCCCATCAGACTAACAGCGGATCTCTCAGCAGAAACTCTACAAGCCAGAAGAGAGTGGGGGCCAATATTCAACATTCTTAAAGAAAGAATTTTCAACTCAGAATTTCATATCCAGCCAAACTAAGCTTCATAAGTGAAGGAGAAATAAAATACTTCACAGACAAGCAAATGCTGAGAGATTTGGTCACCACCAGGCCTGCCCTATAAGAGCTCCTGAAGGAAGCACTAAACACAGAAAGGAAAAGCCGGTACCAGCCACTGCAAAATCATGCCAAATTGTAAAGACCATCGAGGCTAGGAAGAAACTGCATCAACTAATGAGCAAAATAACCAGCTAACATCATAATGACAGGATCAAATTCACACATAACAATATTAACCTTAAATGTAAATGGGCTAAATGCTCCAATTAAAAGACACAGACTGGTAGATTGGATAAAGAGTCAAGAACCATCAGTGTGCTGTACTCAGGAGGCCCATCTCACGTGCAGAGACACACACAGGGTCAAAATAAAAAGATGGAGGAGGATCTATCAAGCAAATGGAAAACAAAAAAAGGCAGGGGTTGCAATCCTAGTCTCTGATAAAACAGACTTTAAACCAACAAACATCAAAAGAGACAAAGAAGGCCATTACATAATGGTAAAGAGATTATTTCACAAGAAGAGCTAATTACCCTAAATATATATGCACCCAATACAGGAACACCCAGATTCATAGAGCAAGTCCTTAGAGACCTACAAAGAGACTTAGACTCCCACACAATAATAATGCGAGACTTTAACACCCCACCGTCAACATTAGACAGATAAACAAGACAGAAAGTCAACAAGGATATCCAGGAATTGAACTCAGCTCTACACCAAACAGACCTAATAGACATCTACAGAACTCTCCACCCCAAATCAACAGAATATACATTCGTTTCAGCACCACACCACACCTATTCCAAAACTGATCACATAGTTGGAAGTAAAGCACTCCTCAGGAAATGTAAAAGAACACAAATTATAACAAACTGTCTCTCAGACCACAGTGCAATCAAACTAGAACTCAGGATTAAGAAACTCACTCAAAACCGCTCAACTACATGGAAACTGAACAACCTGCTCCTGAATGACTACTGGGTACATAACGAAATGAAGACAGAAATAAAGATGTTCTTTGAAACCAACGAGAACAAAGACACAACATACCAGAATCTCTGGGACACATTCAAAGCAGTGTGTAGAGGGAAATTTATAGCACTAAATGCCCACAAGAGAAAGCAGGAAAGATCTAAAACTGACACCCTAACATCACAATTAAAAGAACTAGAGAAGCAAGAGCAAACACATTCAAATGCTAGCAGAAGGCAAGAAATAACTAAGATCACAGCAGAACTGAAGGACATAGAGACACAAAAAACCCTTCAAAAAAATCAATGAATCCAGGAGCTGGTTTTTTTAAAAGATCAACAAAATTGATAGACCGCTAGCAAGACTAATAAAGAAGAAAAGAGAGAAGAATCAAATAGACACAATAAAAAATGATAAAGGGGATATCACCACTGATCACTCAGAAATAAAAACTATCATCAGAGAATACTATACACACCTCTATGCAAATGAACTAGAAAATCTAGAAAAAAATGGATAAATTCCTCGACACATACACCCTCCCAAGGCTAAACCAGGAGGAAGTTCAATCTCTGAATAGACCAATAACAGGTTCTGAAATTGAGGCAATAATTAATAGCTTACCAACCAAAAAAAGTCCAGGACCAGATGGATTCACAGCCGAATTCTACCAGAGGTACAAGGAGGAGCTGGTACCATTCCTTCTGAAACTATTCCAATCAATAGAAAAAGAGGGAATCCTCCCTAACTCATTTTATGAGGCCAGCATCATCCTGATACCAAAGCCGGGCAGAGACAAAACCAAAAAAGAGAATTTTAGACCAATATCCCTGATGAAAATCGATGCAAAAATCCTCAATAAAATATTGGCAAATCAAATCCAGCAGCACATCAAAAAACTTATCCACCATGATCAAGTGGGCTTCATCCCTGGGACGCAAGGCTGGTTCAACAAACGCAAATCAATAAACGTAATCCAGCATATAAACAGAAACAAAGACAAAAACCACATGATTATCTCAGTAGATGCAGAAAAGGCCTTTGACAAAATTCAACAGCGCTTCATGCTAAAAACTCTCAATAAATTAGGTACTGATGGGATGTATCTCAAAATAATAAGAGCTATCTATGAGAAACCCACAGCCAATACCGTATTGAATGGGCGAAAACTGGAAGCATTCCCTTTGAAAACTGGCACAAGACAGGGATGCCCTCTCTCACCACTCCTATTCAACATAGTATTGGAAGTTCTGGCCAGGGCAATCAGGCAGGAGAAGGAAATAAAGGGTATTCAATTAGGAAAACAGGAAGTCAAATTGTCTCTGTTTGCAGATGACATGAATTGTATACCTAGAAAACCCCATCATCTCAGCCAAAATCTCCTTAAGCTGGTAAGCAACTTCAGCAAAGTCTCAGGATACAAAATCAATGTACAAAAATCACAAGCATTCTTATACACCAATAACAGACAAACAGAGAGCCAAATCATGAGTGAACTCCCATTCACAATTGCTTCAAAGGGAATAAAATACCTAGGAATCCAACTTACAAGGGATGTGAAGGACCTCTTCAAGGAGAACTACAAACCACTGCTCAATGAAGTAAAAGAGGATACAAACAAATGGAAGAACATTCCATGCTCATGGGTAGGAAGAATCAATATCATGAAAATGGCCATACTGCCCAAGGTAATTTATAGATGCAATGCCACCCCCATCAAGCTACCAATGACTTTCTTCACAGAATTGGAAAAAACTACTTTAAAGTTCATATGGAACCAAAAAAAGAGCCCGCATTGCCAAGTCAATCCTAAGCCAAAAGAACAAAGCTGGAGGCATCACGCTACCTGACTTCAAACTATACAAGGCTACAGTAACCAAAACAGCATGGTACTGATACCAAAACAGAGATATAGACCAATGGAACAGGAGAGAGCCCTCAGAAATAATACCACACATCTACAACTATCTGATCTTTGACACACCCGATAAAGACAAGCAATGGGGAAAGGATTCCCTATTTAATAAATGGTGCTGGGAAAACTGGCTAGCCATATGTAGAAAGCTGAAACTGGATCCCTTCCTTACACCTTATACAAAAATTAATTCAAGATGGATTAAAGACTGAAATGTCAGACCTAAAACCATAAAAACCCTAGAAGAAAACCTAGGCAATACCATTCAGGACATAGGCGTGGGCAAGGACTTCATGTCTAAAACACCAAAAGCAATGGCAACAAAAGCCAAAATTGACAAATGGGATCTAATTAAACTAAAGAGCTTCTGCACAGCAAAAGAAACTACCATCAGAATGAACAGGCAACCTACAGAGTGGGAGAAAAATTTTGCAATCTACTCATCTGACAAAGGGCTAATATCCAGAATCTACAATGAACTTAAACAAATTTACAAGAAAAAAACAAACAACCCCATCAAAAAGTGGGCTAAGGATATAAACAGACACTTCTCAAAAGAAGACATTTATGCAGCCAAAAGACACCAAAAGACACATGAAAAAATGCTCATCATCACTGGCCATCAGAGAAATGCAAATCAAAACCACAGTGAGAATGAGATACCATCTCACACCAGTTAGAATGGAGATCATTAGAAAGTCAGGAAAAAACAGGTGCTGGAGAGGATGTGGACAAATAGGAACACTTTTACACTGTTGGTGGGACTGTAAACTAGTTCAACCATTGTGGAAGTCAGTGTGGCGATTCCTCAGGGATCTAGAACTAGAAATACCATTTGACCTGGCCATCCCATTACTGGGTATATACCCAAAGGATTATAAAACATGCTGCTATAAAGACACATGCACACGTATGTTTATTGCGGCACTATTCACAATAGCAAAGACTTGGAACCAACCCAAATGTCCAACAATGATAGACTGGATTAAGAAAATGTGGCACATATACACCATGGAATACTATGCAGCCATAAAAAATGATGAGTTCATGTCCTTTGTAGGGACATGGATGAAGCTGGAAACCATCATTCTCAGCAAACTATCGCAAGGACAAAAAACCAAACACTGCATGTTCTCACTCATAGGTGGGAATTGAACAATGAGAACACATGGACACAGGAAGGGGAACATCACACTCCAGGGCCTGTTGTGGGGTTGGGGGAGGGGGGAGGGATAGCATTAGGAGATATACCTAATGTTAAATGACGAGTTAATGGGTGCAGCACACCAACATGGCACATGGATACATATGTAACAAACCTGCACGTTGTGCACATGTACCCTAAAACTTAAAGTATAATAAAAAAAAATAATAATAATAATCACAGAATGATAAGGTGGCAGATGACTTTTATTTTCTTCTTCGGGTATTTTGGCATTTTTGATATTTTCTATGAGTAAGCATTAACTTTGTAACAAAAAAATGGCTTTCAAAAGAAATTTTATATGAGAAAGATGATTTAGGAATTTCTATTCCCTACTAAGAGAAACACAGAACTGGAAGGGATCCTGAGAAGTTTTGGCCAATGGGTTCTTAAAGTTTTTAGGTAAACTTCCTAGGCATAAGAACATTATAAAGCATCTAACCTGAAGGACAAACCATTAGGTATGCCTTTAGAATTAACTGTGCTACTACTGGGAACACTAGTGGGCTGGCCTGATCATAAGATCAATGTCAGTATCATGAGTGATTTGTAAACTACACGCAAGGGATTTTTGGCCAGCAGTGGACACTGTTCCAGCTGAAAGCCACCACCCACTACAATACATGGATTGGTCAATAGACATTGCTCTCTATTTCTAGTCTCACTTGCTAAAAATGTCTCTTCCTATTTTCTTGAACTATAGAATAACCCAGGAGCCAGGTTACTGGCCACCAACCGGGAGTAGCTGGAGACCATGCAGCTCACATAGCTGGAGGCTTGAATGAGGAAGGTGGGAGTGAGCTATCTGTGAGGTCCATCTGCCAAATTAGAAGTGCTGAGCAGAAGTCCTGTTCAAGCTAAACACATGGTTCTCCAGAAAAGGGTGGACCATTGAGGCTTGAAATTCAGAAACCCTGGATAAGGGGTAATGTGCCTCCCTCTAAGAGCTACTGAAGGGATGATGTCTATTTCCAAATGCATGTGCATCACATGAGCTACTGAGGACAGACATGACCCGGAGGCTGGGGACACCTGACAGGCAGTAGTAAGAGGTGCCTGTAACTTAGCACCACAATTTCATAGTCTTATGAAAGAAGCTAGGGGAACCGCCAGTTTCCTCCACCTGCTGTAGTAGTTCTCTTTTACTGCCGTCAACCACCAGGGACAGTAAGGAGCATCTCCAGTGAGGCCAGCCCAGGTCCAGAAGAAAGGAAACCCTTCACAGCCCACGTAAGCACTGAATCCCTCAAAGACACTGACTTCCAACTGACCTGCTTCTGGCTTCAGGCCATTTAAGCAACCACAGGATGCAAGTGCTAGACTTAGAACACACACATGCCACAGATCTGTTCTCCAAATCACTGTTAAAAGGACCAAGATTTTTTTTCTTTACCTATTTATTTCAGGTCTTAGCTGGTAATCGCATCAGAATTCATTTACCTAGAAAGGTAAGGCTGTTCTACGCAAAAACGCGAGAGATGCTGGGAAGTTATCAATGCAGGCTTCACTCTGACCTTCTAGCACTGTTAGATTCCAGCAAGCTCCCTCCACTGAAGTGTCAAAAGATCCCAAGAATCAGAATCTCTTCCTTTGCTTGAGAGCTGATGGTCCTGACTTCACAGATAGAACATGAAAAGAATGATTTCCTAATTACGAATGGAAAGCTTAATGCAACGCAATAAAACAAGCATGGGGAAAAAATTGATGTTACCTGAAAGTAGTAGGAACAAACTTTGACAGCAATTGGCTTTTATTATTTGGCTTTAACTTATTCTCCCATCTATTATTTCTCATGTATATTGTACTTATTTTATTTATTTATATATATATATATATCAATGTCTTTTTTTTTTTTTTGAGACAGAGTCTTGCTTCATTGCCCAGGCTGGAGTGCAGTGGCGCGATCTCAGTCCACTGCAACCTCTGCCTCCTTGGTTCGAGCGATTCTCTTGTCTCAGCCTCCTGAGTAGCTAAGATTACAGGCGTACACTACCACACTTGGCTAATTTTTGTATTTTTTGTAGAGACGGGGTTTCACCATGTTGGGCAGGCTGATCTTGAACTCCTGACCTCAGGTGATCCACCCACCTCGGCCTTCCAAAGTGCTGGGATTACAGGCATGAGCCACCACACCCGGCCAATGTCAGTCTTATAGTACTTAAAGTGATTCAGATGACAGTATCAAAATCATAACTTGATCCCTATAGGTTGGTGCTGTTTAGTTGAATTTTCTGCAATGATAGAATAGCAGCCACTAGCTGTATGTAGCCAGTGAGCACTTGAAATATGGCTACTGTGACTCAGAAAGTGAATTTTAAATTTTATTTAATTTTAATTTACATCTAAATAGCCACATGCAGTTAGTAGCTACTGTATTAGATGGCATACTCTAAATTATTTGTAAGCCTGGCTCCGCACCTTAGCAATAGACAGAATCACTAATCATGGCCAGTTATTTTCTAATAAATAAGGTAATGGCCAATTTATTTTCTAATAAATAAGGTAATGGAGGTAGAAGCCTGGGCATAGAGAAAATCCAGCCCCACTACTGGTAAAGTAACATAACATGCTACTCTGCATCAGTGAGGAAGCAAACCAACCTCGTGGATAACAAAAAACCAGAATGACACTTAAGGTTTGGGAACAGTAACCTCCAGGTAAGAAGAAGAAGAATGGGGCAGAAAAAAAATATTTGAATAGATATTACCTAAAATGTCCCAAATGTACTGAAAGGCATACAGTTACAGATTCAAGGTCAGTGGACCCAAAAAGATCCCCAGAATCAGACTGGGGCTATGACACAGATGTTGGAATTATCAGACAGGGAACTTTTTAAAACTATGATTAATATGTTAAGGGCTCTAATGAAAAAGTAAACAATATGCAAGAACAGATGGGTAATGTAAGCAGAGAGATGGAAACTCCAAGAAAGAAACAAAAGGAAATAATAGAAATCAGAAACACTGTAACAGAAATGAAGAATGCCTTTGATGGGCTCATGAATAAACTGGACACAGCCAAGGAAGAATCAGTGAGCTCAAAGATAGGTCATTACAAACTTTCCCAACCAAAAACAAAGAGAAAAAGAATGGGAAAAAAAGAACAGACTATCCAAGACTGTAGAGCAATTGCAAAAGATGTACCATATATATAATTGGAATACCAAAAGGAGAAGAGAGAACAGAGAGGAAATTGTGAAAGAAGCTAGGGGTATTGAAGTATTAATGGCCAAGAACTTTCCAAACTTAATGACAGACATCAAATCACAGATCCAAGAAGCTCAGAAAATACCAAGCAAGAACCATACCTAGGCACGTCATATCCAAACTGCGGAAAACCAAAGACAAAATTTTGAAGAAGCTGGGGGCTGGGGGTGGGGTGAGAAGAACCCACCTTACCTATAGAGCAATAAGAACGAGAATTACAGGGGACTGCTCATAAGAAACTGCAAACAAGGAGAGAGAGGAATAAAAATTTAAGTATTGAAAATATTTAAATATTTCTTTCTCTCTCATGCCTTGGAAACTCAAAGCTGCTCCTCTAGGGCTGTGAGGCTCCTAGGGCTCTTTCTGTTTTTAAAGAAAGGCAAATTAAAAAAACAAAAACAAACAAAAAAACTACAAGTCTAGAAGTCTATACCAGCAAAATCATCCTTCAAAAACAAAGTAAAGGCCGGCCATGGTGGCTCACTCCTGTAATCCCAGCACTTTGGGAGGCTGAGGTGTGTGGATCACTTGCAGCCAGCAGTTCGAAAGCAACCTGGCCAACATGGCAGAACCCTATCTCTACAAAAAATACAAAAGATTAGCCAGGCATGTTGGTGCATGCCTTTAATCTCAGCTACTCGGGAGGCTGAGGCACAAGAATCGCTTGAACCTGGGAGGTGGAGGATGCAGTGAGCAGGGATTGCACCACTGCACTCCAGCCTGGGTGACAGAGTGAATGAGACTCCACCTCAAAAAAAAAAAAGACTATTTAAGGTAATGATAGTGACAATGTATTAGGCGAGGATCGCATATGTAAAGTGAAATGAATGATAGCAATGTCACTGGGAATACGCTGTTGTTATAAGGTGCCTGTTACAGGTGAAGTGGTAGAGTGTCATTCAAGGTGGACTTAGACTAGTTAAAAATGTATATTGTAAACTCCAGGGCAACCATTAAAAAAATTGTTTTAAGTTAAAAAAAGATAAAAACACTATCCAGAGACACAGCTAGTTTTATACCATGAAATACCAGCACATGGACGTGAGAATGTGGTATGAATGTTAATACAGGGAAGCAAAGTGAAGCTCGGAGAATGAAAGGAGTCCTACCTTACATGGCGAAAAGAACAGTGAAAAGGGATTGAATACCTTTTCAACAGAAAACACACACCCACACCCACACCCACACTCGGCTGCTCTAGCTCATTAGGAAGAAGTGTGCTTAGCCAGGACACATCTTACTATTCAGACAAAGGTCACATTGAAAAAGCAAACAGATGGCAGCTTCCAAAACACTTTCTTGTTTGGTTTCAGGTGTGTTGCCATTTGAGGACAGAAATGTGGGGTGCTGGTCAGGAGCACGCTCCTCTCACACCCTAATTACAGCAGCTAAGTCAATACTCAAATGAGGCAATACTTGACCCTGCAATCAAATCAGAAACCACATTCTTTTAGTGAGAGGTGGCCCTAGTGCCTTTAGCAGTGGCCGGAAAGGAGAAATAATAGAACTGCATCCTCATAGAAAACCTCAAATCCTCCCAGCAAGGTGAGAGAGCCTGAAGGATTGAGACAGAGGACAAAAACACAGTTAATTTTAGCAGTTTCATGTCCACTTGGTAAAATAAGAGCCACATTTGCAATGTGATAGAGAAATGTCAAGGCCATGGAAATGTCCTCTGAACCATGAAGGGTTTTGAATCATTTTCAAAGAAAAATATGCCCAAGATCATGCAGTTTCTCATTCAATTTTCTTTTTCCTTTTCTTTCTCTCTCGTGCCTTGGAAACTCAAAGCTGCTCCCCTTAGGGCCTGCCAGATTCCCTAGGGCTCTTTCTGTTTTTAAAGAAAAGCAAATGAAAAGTGCTACTCCCTTCATAGTGAGGGGGCTGCTGTTGTTCTGGGGAACAAAACAAATGTCAGGGTCACCTTCTGTCTGTCACCATTTAATCCAGCTCTCATAGATATCTGAATATTTGGTGGTGATTTTGTGGCCTACTGGGATGATAAATTTCATCAGAAGGGGCAACAAAATCCACAGGCAACAAAAAACCCCAAATATATCATTGGAATACCAGCTGTCACTTGGTTCTGGTCCCGTTTAGGATCTTCAAATCCAGGAACATGACTAAATTCTCGGAAGAAAGAGCACCCAGCCCCGCTCTGGTCCTCGGCTAGTTGTGGGAGGCTCTGAGGGACTCCTCCCTGCCTGGACATCTGTCCATGCCTGACACCGTTACTGCTGACCCTTAGGTAAAGAAGAACAACTGGATGCCTATGGTAAACCATCAATAAACGGTTTTCCTTGTGCGCTTTGTCCAAAACCCAGACAGTACCATATACATTGGTATAAACAAAATGTGGCCTGTCTTTTCATGGGCTGATCTAAACTTGTTCATGAGCCTCCATGCGCTGAGTAGCAATAGGGGGGTTCCTGAGCATACAGAGGCTCCATTTCACCTTAATGTCAAGAGTACTCTGGGTCCTCAGCGTCCTCTGTAGCAGGGTGGCTGATGCAGATCAGCACCTGGGCCCTGGCACTGCATCACTGAGGGACGGTGGGCTACTTGAAGTTTGGTGTCTCTTGCTCAGGAACCCAGGGCCCTCTCTGGCTGACCTGGCCTTGTCTCAGTTCTCACCAGCATATCTCACTCAGTCTCAGGTCTCATTAATGACGGACCCCTGCAAGTCTCATCCAGGAGGCCAGTGGAGGTCACAGCTGAGACCTGGAGGGACTGTCAGTGCTATGAAGAGCTGAGGCCATGACCCCCAACCTCCTAATGAAGCTGCCCCCTCATGGCCTCTGCAGCAGGCTCACCTCACCACTTCTATCCAGGACCCAGAGTCAGCCCACAGACCCAACACAGCTTTCCTCCACACCCTCCACCAGGCAGAGAACACCCTCTGGAGCCTTCCCCACCCCACGGCGACGCTGGGCAGCACTCTCACAGGCCCTGAGGCCTGACCATGTCTTGCCACCTCACTGGGCTGCAGCTGCCTCTTGGACCCCTGGAGCCACCTGCACTGCTCTCCCTCCAGAATCCCTGTGATGGCTTCCAGGTTTCCTGCAACCCAACCCCCATTCCCCCACTCCAAGGATCCCAGCCTGGAGCACAGCCAGAACATGCCAGGGGCCTTCAGCTTCCCCTCCATCTGTCCCTCTGCTCCTTCCCGCTGAGTCTCCTAACCTAAAGGCTGAGGCCAGCCAGGAACTTCCCTCCACTGCCCTCTTCCTCCTCTTTTGCCCGCCTCTTCCCAAGGGCCCCATGATGGCATGGCTGCAGTGAACTTGACTTATAGGGAAGGGGAAGGAAAAACACAACTGCCTCCTCCTTTCCAAACACTGCCCGTGGGGTCTGCTCCCCCTGCTGCCTCCCCTCTGTGGCTGGCCCTATTTGGGTGATTCACAATAGCACCACTGACCCCAAGTTCTATGCTACCTAATCTGCACTACTGTGAGAAAGAAATAAATATGTTTTTAAAATGTTGTTAACATGAGAGAAGCAAGAAGTAGATAGCTACGAGTCCATGAGAATTCCCCTCGTAAGCTTAGACATTGGGGAAAAACGTGAAATGTTCACACCCTCCTCCTGCTCTTCTTTTTATGTACTCAGTTTTCCTTCTATGAGCATGTTCTCCTGTACATTCTGTGACACACACAGTAACTGTCCCCTCATCTGCCCATGAGACCCTCGGGTGTTTTTCTTCCCCACAGAATTAGCAGAATTACTCCCAGGCTACCCAGGGGCCACAGAACACTAACATCCATGGTGTATTCTCTACAGGAATTACTGAGGCCAAATCTAAAGCAAATGGAAGTTTTTAAGTTGTTATGTTTTGCATGAATTTTTAAAGTAACAAAACTCAATACCCCATCATAGATTAAACCAAAGATTTTCAAAGCACTGATCAGATATAAAGCAAAAATCAAGACATTAAATTTATAAAATGTATTAGGTTAATGATACAACCCAGGAAGGAATCAGCTAGGTGGTATTTGAATTTTTTAAGCTGTTTTGAAAATACAAACCTCCAAGGCACATGTGGATTTGTATTTGTGTGTGTGTGTGTGTGTGTGTATGCGTGCCAGTGTGTTTAGCTTGATAATCTGGGTCTGGTTGCTGGGAGACAGGGGCTTGTATGTTACTCCCTCTCCCATTCGTTAAGTTCATGATGGGAGTCTCAACATTCAAGTTGTTTTTTTGTTTTGTTCGTTTGTTTGTTTGTTTTTGAGATGGAGTCTCGCTCTGTCGCCAGGCTGGAGTGCAGTAGTGCGATCTCCGCTCACTGCAACCTGCACCTCCTGGGTTCAAGAGATTCTCCTGCCTCAGCCTTCTGAGTAGCTAGGACTACAGGTGCGCATCACCATGCCCAGCTAATTTTTTTTTTTTTTTTGTATTTTTTGTAGAGACGGAGTTTCACCATATTGGCCAGATGGTCTCGATCTCTTGACCTCGTGATCCACCTGCCTCAGCCTCCCAAAGTGCTGGGATTACAGGCGTGAGCCACCATGCTCAGCCCAAGTTGTTTTGAACCTGTTGTTAAGGTCCCAATTCACTGCAGGAAAGGCTATTAAGTACAGTCTTCAACAGAACTGGAAGGAGAGACATGGGCCATGCCTGAGCATTAAGGCTGGGAGGCTGCCCTGAACCCCAAGAGTGGAAACTAGAGTGTCCAATCTGAGTTGCTTCTGGACCAAGTAACTACTAAAACTTGGCCTAACCAGTGACAGTCCCTGCACCTTTCATTCAAGGGACAGGAGCAGCGCTGGGATGCTCTGTCATGCTTCCCTGCGATCCAGGGAAGCCTGAGAAAACACAGAAACATGGCGGGGAGGGAACGTGCCTGCCCCCGCCCTGCCCAGGCTGCTGGGGCCAGTTCCAGGCACCATGACTTCTACCTGCCTGCTTCCACAAAGCACTGCTGAGGGAGATGAGTTTTCCTCCAAAAGAAGAAAAACCATAGAACTTATTCAGTGTCACCCAAAAGTTAGCAGGATGGAGATAAGACCTCGATGAGTTTCTGAATTACTGCTTGACCCATTTAACTAGCACAACTGAAAAAGAATCTTAAAGGGCCACTCTGTGCCCTGTCTTCACTTAGCACATTTCACCTCTTTGGATTAAGGATTGCTGGACAGATTATAAATCAGAAGCACCAGCAATATTTGTGATGCCAAAACTGACAACTAACAAAAGTGAATTATCATGAAGTTTTGGAGGGGGGGAGTGGAAGTTTTATGTGACGTCCCTTCCCTCCAAGGCACCCTTCAGTGTCCCATGCATACATGAGATACATAAGCCAGGGCTGGTCACCACAGTGCTGTTGTCTCCCTGCACAACACTAGCAGGAAAACACAATGATGAGGGAACAGTTAAGAGGACAACAGGACTCACTGTCCAGTCCCCCCACCAAAACCGTCTATGAACCAACAATCCACCCTTCCTGAGCTCTGCATTCTGTTCCTCTCATCTGTGTATCCATTTGGGAGCTGGTGCCACTGTGCCCAATTATTACTAATGTATCTTTTTTAAATTTTATTTTTAAGAGTCAGGGTCTCACTCTGTCGCCCAGGCTGGAGTGCAGTGCTGCAATCATGGCTCACTGCAGCCTCCAACTCCCAAACTCAAGCAATCCTCCCACCTCAGCTTTCTGGGTAGCTAGGATGATAGGCAAGCGCCACCACGCTCAGCTAATTTTTTTTTTTTTAAGAGATGGGGGTCTCACTATGTTGCCCACGCTGGTCTCAAACTCTTGGGTTCAAGTGATCCTCTCGCTTCAACCTCCCAAAGTGCTAGGATTACAGGTGTGAGCCACCACACCTGGCTTAATATATCTCACTTCCTGGTATTGTGGATCCTAAAAGCCATTTCATAGGTACACTTCTGACCCTTGCTCTCTTTCAGAAGAGAAAGAGAAGGCTGAAAACCACCTTCTGGATGTTCTTCTATCCTAATTTGGTGTCTCCTGGGTGAATGGTGTCTCCTGGGTGAATTCTGTCTCCTAACTTGGTTTTAACCACAGTCTGTGAGCTGAAGGCTCCAAACTGTATGTCCGAGACCTGGCTCCCCAGCTCTAAAGCCACAGACTCAACAGACCACTGGCATCACCATTGGCTGCCAACGGGCACCTCACACACAACACACCCAAAACAGGTACTGTCAGCAACCCCCATCTTCCTCCCTCATCCTTCTGGATGTCTCCTCTTCCAATCTAATCAGTCACCAAGTTGAAATGATTCTATTTCCTTTACAACTTTCAATCCCACTCTTTCCCCTCTGTTCCTACTATAATTTCTTCTCTGGATTTCTGCAATCACCTCCTAATGGGCCTATCTGCTTCCAGCCTCACTCCCAAAGCTGCTCGAGTGCTCTTTTTAAACTTTGTATCTGATTATGTCACTTGTACACTTAAAACCTTTCAGAGGTCCCTCCCGCCCCAGGATAAAATCCAAATTCCTCAGGGTTGCATACCAGACCCTATACAATCCAGACCTCCTATTTCTCTAACTTCAGAGATGCTCCCTGCCCTCCCACTCCACTTGGCACTCAACACTCCCACCCTTCTGCAATTTCCTCCATTCCCAAACTCTCCTGTCCTTGCCCCCCAACCTCCAGACAGCATTTGCACTGCTCTTCTCTTGGTTCAGGCAGCTCTCCCCTGCCCTTGCCCCTCATCTCCTTCCCCACTGCCACCTGTCCTTCCAGATCTGGTCCTAGGCCTCTGAGGGGCCTCCCCTGACCTCCCATCTCTACCCCACACCTGTTGACACTCCTGCCACACGCACCGTGCTGTAGGGTAACTGTTCCTATGCTTCTCCCCGAGCCTGTGACCTCCCCATGACAGGTCCTGGGTCCCTCAAATCTGCACCCAGTATTTGGCCCAGTGCTTGGCAAAATAAATGGGTTCCCTGGGGGGAGGAACTAGGCACAGTGCCATCAGATGGCCGCATCACATTTTCAAGGCCTCTGATGTTCAGGCAGGGAGGTGGACTCTGTGCTACAGTGAGCCACAATAAGAATAAAATGCCATTTTAGGAAAAGTAAACTGGCAGTGCCACACGGGGCACTGTGAAGGATTTCGGAACACGGGGCAGGTGGCAATGAGAAGAGGCCGCTGAGATGGCAGTGCCCTTTGCTAGAGTGGCTAAGAGCAGGAAGGGAGATGTGGGAGCACAGGTGGACTCTGCATCTGCATCTGGATTCTGCATCCGTGAGTGAGTGCTCTGCACAGGCAATCACAACAGCAGCTGTGGACTGGCACAGGCAGCCAGAGAAGGTGGCACAGGCAATCACAGCAGCAGCTGTGGACGGGCACAGGCAGCCAGAGAAGGTGGCACAGGCAATCACAGCAGCAGCTGTGGACAGGCACAGGCAGCCAGAGAAGGTGGCACAAGCAGGTTCCACCCCCAAGTGGGCACCCCAGGCCTGTGGTATGTTGCTCTCCTGCATCTCAATTAATAAAATACAATCTTATTTGCTAACTGATATAGTTTGGCTATGTCCCCACCCAAATCTCATCTTGAATTGTAGCTCCCATAATTCCCACGTGGGAACACACACATGGAAATTACGGGAATTACAATTCAAGATGAGGGACCTGGTGGGAGGTAACTGAATCACGGGGGCTGCTTCCCCCATACTGTTCTCTTGGTAGTGAACAAGTCTCACAAAAGCTGATGGTTTTATAAGGGGAAACCCCTTTCACTTGATTTTTTTTTTTTTTTTTTTTTTTTTTTTGAGATGGAGTCTTGCTCTGTCACCAGGCTGGAGAGCTTGACCCTTATACTCTCTTGCCTGCCACCACGTAAGAAGTGCCTTTCGCCTTCAACCATGATTGTGAGGCCTCCCCAGCCATGTGGAACTGCAAGTCCATTAAACCTCTTTATAAATTACTCAGTCTCAGGTATGTCTTTATCAGCAGCGTGAAAACGGACTAACACACTAACTTTTGTCTCCATCCTAGAAGGCAGCAGATTTAAGGAAGCTATGGATGAACACTGTGAAACGAATGAATTCGGCCTCAGCAGCTATTCCCTCCTATATTCATTGCTGCTTCCCCAAAATGTGGGAAGATGAAGCCAAGCAGGGAAACTCCTACCTGAATTCTGCCTCCTCAGCTACGGCTCCCGTTCAGAGGACACGTCGCCCTCAGCCCCACTGCTGGCACTGCGGTCTTCTTTTCGGGGAGTGTTTCTTTCCTTGCTTGATTCAGAAGGTCCCTTAGCTCTGGTCTTTTCTTTCCTCTGCTGCTGTTTTTCGAGCTTTGACAGCTGATTAAATAAAAATAAAAAAGAATATTTTACAAACACAAACACATGCCTGTGTATCCCACACACCAGTGACTTCCCAGGTGGGAACCATTGAAGTTTTTTCTGATAACCTGGCAGAGCACAGTGGTTCAGATATACCAAATTATACACAGAATGTTTCTCCAATAGGCACCTGAATCACTGAAACAAATCATTAGTCATAGGAGTAATCACTCTCAGACTTTTCCCCAACCATAATTCAACTTGGCACACAGTATGAGGGAGCGGTCATGCCACAGCCTTCTTCAACAGCCTTAGAAGAGCTCCATATATGAAGGCTTTTCATCTCTTACTTTTTTCTTTGATAGTTTTTTTTCTCATCAAGTTATCTTCTACTTGTTGTTTTCTTTTCTTTTCTTTTTTTTTTTTTTTTTTTTTTGAGACAGGGTCTCACTCTGTTGCCCAGGCTGAAGTATAGTGGTGCAATCATGGGTCACTGCAGCCTCAACCTCCTGGGTTCAAGTGATCCTCCCACCTCAACCTCCCAAGTATCTGCGACCACAGGTGCATGCCAATTTTTCTGTAGAAACAGAGTTTCATCATGTTGCCCAAGCTGTTCTTGAACTCCTGGACTCAAGCAACCCACCCACCTCGGCCTCCCAAAGTGTTATGATTACAGGTGTGAGACACCATGCCACACCTTGTGTTTTCTAAAGAATGTTCAGAACACGTTACTCTTTGCTGAAGAGTACAGAGAAGGCTGTGAAACAAAGTGCATTAAGCACACTGAACACCGTCTCAGTTACCAGTTGATTTGAGACTGAAGGCTGACTCGCCTGCAGGCTGCATGGTGGCAACACTCAGGACGCTGGCCACTAGAGCCTTCTCAGGCTCCCACCAGGCCAGCAGGGGACATGCCCCTGATGTCTCACTCAAATGGAACCTGGGCCCACTTCTTCCCTGAATAGTTCTTCAAAGAAAGCATCAGCTAGATGGCTGAAAGAAGCTTCCATCATCTAACACTGAGCAGCAGCCCAGCCACTACAGGAAGGCCTGCTGAGAAACCCAGCAGAGAAGACTGGCCAAGTTTTGAACCACGGAATGTTCTTAGACCAAAAAACACAAGAGACAGCAATACCCAGTTTTATCTCCCTCCCAGACTAAGTCTGTGAACTTTTTCTAGTTTACATAAAAAGAAGGAAACTTATTGAAGGGCTGGCTTCTCCCTGCTGGTCCCTGCCCCACATCCAAGACACAAAGACAAGTCACTTCCCCCAATCTGCCAGATCATTTCTTCCACTATGAACAGACTTTGAGTTAACCCTTCGAGAGATGAACAACCAACCAGTAACTCTCAATTGGGTCCAGGAAATCAAATTTATTAATAATTGACTTATAGTAGTGGTCCCCAACATTTTTGGCACCAGGGACCGGTTTTATAGAAGATAATTTTTCTGTGAGATGGGGGGACAGAAGAGGGGATGGTTTCAGGATGAAACTGTTCCATCTCAGAGCATCAGACATTAGTGAGATTCTCATAAGAAGCGTGCAACCTAGATCCCTCGCATGCACAGTTCACAATGGGGTTCCCGCTCCTGTGAGAATCTAAGGCCACTGCTGATCCGACAGAAGGTGGAGCTCAGGTGGTAATGCTCGCTCACAGGCTGCTCACCTCCTGCTGTGCGGACTGGTTCCTAACAGGCCACAGGGATTAGTACCAGTCCCTGGCCTGGAGGTTCAGGACCCCTGGTTTATTCTTTCCTGCTCCCCATTTACCTGAAAAGCTGTAGAATACAGCTAAGTTTGGTTAATATACTAATTAGATTTTGTGAATGAAGACATCACTTCACCTTTGACTCAGCAACTCTCTTCCGAAAACTCCCCTGGACAAATTTCCACTTGTGTGCACAGTGGAGGCTTCTAAGAACATCCACTGTAGTGTCATTTGTATTTGCAAAAACCTAGAAACAACCCAAATGTCCATCAACATTAAGAGGACAGATACATGTAATGTGATCTGGTCCCCTAAAGAAATACTGTACAGCAGATCTACATATATCAAAATAGCCAAGTCTTGGTCAGAGGCGGTGGCTCATGCCTGTAATAGCGGCACTTTAGGAGGCCAAGGTGGGTGACTGCTTGAGCTCAGAAGTTTGAGACCAGCCTGGACAACATAGAGAGACCCTGTCTGTACAAAAAAAAAAAAAAAAGTTAGCCAGGTGTGGTGGCACATGCCTGTAGTCCAAGCTACTGGGGAGGCTGAGACGGGAGGATCACTTGAGCCCAGGAAGCAGAGGTTACAGTAAGTCGAGATCATGTCACTGCACTCCAGCCTGGGTGACAGAGGAAGACTCTGTCTCAAAAAAAAATAGAGAAATCTTGAAAATCATGTTATACAAAACAAATTTAGCTTCAGAAGGCTATATACAGTAGGATTCCACTAACACAAAATAATACTCTATATTGCTAATGAGCTCATGCAAATACAGTATGGCCTGGAAGAATACACGCCAACTTCAATACACTAGTTAACATGGAGGGGAAAGAGGGTAATGGGATCTTAGTGGAATGAATATATACAGGCTTCAACTGTAACTGTCAAAAAAACCAGATCTAGAGCAGAGTTACTAATCAGTGCAGTCTACAAAATGCACGTGACACCTGGGCCAGCAACAGTAAGATGCTCGTGTCAGAATGTAAATCAACACACAGCTTCCTTCATCAGCAAAGTATTGTGAGAGATTTCTTCTCAACTGTGAGCTCTGTGGTGTGGCTGACTTCATTCTGGCCCAAAATGAAGGTTGCAGTGAGCAGAGATCACGCCACTGCACTCCAGCCTGGGTGACAGTGAGTGTGCATACACACATACACACATATATAAATACTCATGCGCAGGTCCAAGTTAGATGCTGAGAAGGTACAATTTTAGTTTTAAAAAGTAAGATGCCCTCTCAGTTTTGTTCTTTGTTTCGCCACGGCCTGGTAACAAACAGTTCATGTAGCAGCACTTTAAGTAGGAATGAATGATCTGGAGCAAAGATGACAAAAAGCTAGCATTTTTAAAATCTGGGAAATGGCCACACAGAGCTGCTTGTTACATAGTTCTTTGTAGTATTATTTTTCCATGGAAAAATATTTTTCTCTTGACTATTCTGCCACAGGTTAGGAGGAATTTCCTTCATCTAAAATAACAGGCTTCTTTCCTTTCGTCTCTCTTCTGGTGTTAAAATACTCTTCCTTTGATGAAATGATAAGGACAGTATACAGGACTCCTTCTGTCTCATTCCCTTTCTTGCAAACTGATTTTGGGTTTTTGCAATGTGGATATACCCATTACTACTAAGCTATACACTTAAAATGGTTAAGACGGTAAGTTTTATGTGTATTTTACAATAATTTAAAAAATTAAGCAATATTGGAAATCATAAGTTAGCAATCCATGCTAGACTCCCCAATTTTTGTTTTCTATATTCCTGATTCATGAAATCCAAATATCTTGGAATTGGTGTTCTGCAGTAAATTGTGGTAAGCTGCCTTCTGCTGCCAGCAATTTACATTTTATATTTGCATCCATGTGTTCATACTTGTATGTCTTACTTGTGTGTAGATGCATACACATATATACACACATATAAATACTCATGAACATGTCCAAATTAGATGCTGAGAAAGTACAATTTTTAAAAAGCAAGATGCCCTCTCAGTTTTGTTTCTCATCTTCAGAGATAAAAAAAAAAAAAAACCATAAAATGTGAATATCAACAGTCACAAAACTAAATAAACCTCCCCCCCTGCTAAGACGTAATCGCATGCAAAGGCCTCTTTGTGACCCGGCCTGTTCTTCACTTTGTACTCTTTTATGCTATTGAGAACCAGATCCAGAGAGGATGATGGGGAGTAACCCCAATTAGCATAGCCTTCTGGAGGCTTCTCAGCTCCTCGTAGTGTCATTCGACTCTGTGCTGAGGCAGAGGCACAGACACCACAGATGCAGAAACGTCCATCTGACCTTCCCCTCCAACCCCATCCCCTCCCACCGACAGCCAGCTTTTAAATCACATGTGATAACTATTTAAATGACAGGCACAGCCCACATTTCTGCCAGTGATGTAATGCTGACTCTCTTACAGTATTTATCTTAAAACAACCCAACCACATATGGCTCCATGCCGCAAACTCAAGTTCTCTGTGAGAACATTGCGAACTAACCTAATAATTTTAAGCCTTTTCTGGGAAAACTTGGAATCCAATGCAGCCAAAATGTGGAATTTACATCTCAAGGCAAGAAAGCATCTGGATTTTTTTTTTTTTAAGGAAACAAATGAGAAAAAAGAAGAAGAAAAGAAATCAGTACTGCATATGAGCTCAAGCAAAATGTCAACAGCTTTCAAATTAAGAGGAGATGCATGTCAGGGAGAATATAAACCACTACAGGTCTGTGAACATACAATCTACAAACACTGAAATAGAGTACTTCTGGGTTTTTGTCTGTTTGCTTGTTTTTAATCAACCAGCAAGAGAGCCCACATTGTAAGGGAGACACTGTCCAAACCATGCTGGCTTTAGCGCCTTAGAGAGAAACCCCAGCCTTCCAAAAGCTGCCCTGGACACACAGACGCCACCAGGGACCAGGTGGTGGTCCTGTGGTCAGCCTGCACCTCTCACAGTGAAGCTTGGGAACACGTGTGCCAAAAGAGGGAGGACTGGAATATGCAGATCCAGACTCACCCAATTCATGATTAAATCCACTGAAAACATAAGGGATTTTCTTTTTAATTAAGATGCCCAAGCTCTAATTGCACAATCTAAGAATGAACTAGTTGAACATTGATCTTATAATGCCTGATTTCAGGGCCTGCAAACTTAAATGCCTTGAGAGACCAGCCACGAAGCAAAATGAGTTAAGTGGCCAAGAGTAAGACAATATGGCAGGGTGGAGCCTGAGGCCACACTGCAGAGGACAAGCGCCACCTAAGAACATTTGCACTTTCTTTTCAAACGTGTATCTGGACCATAATGTTGATGGGGTGCATATGTGTCACCTGTTAGGGATCCCCACTTAGCATTTCCACCTATGTGACCTTGTTTGCTCTTAATAACCTGATAGCAGTTGAATGATCATCAATGTCCCACAGAGAAGCCACTGCCAGCTGCCTACACCGCAGCTACTCATCTTCCCGGCCCCTTCCTCCCTCCCTGCTGGCAGGAGCCTCCTACTTCAGAGGTGGCAATGTCTGGTTCTCCTGTCACATGGCATGTGACACAAACCACAGCCAACAGGATCTGAGGGGACTGCAGAGGGTCTTCGGAAAAAGGCTTCCCTCCCTAATAAACACAGGTGCGAGGAAACACTGCCTTCCTTCCTATCCTTGGCCATAGTCAGGCGAGGAAATGGAGCTTCGGAATGGTGCAGCTCTCAAAATGAGGAGGGGACATCCAGAAGTGCACAGAAATCTCTGGAGAGCCCCGGCAGGGTTGAGCCAGCTGAACCAGCTTTCCCCTTAGGGGAGGCAACCAGGCTCCTTACTGTTTAAGCCACCCTCACGTTATAAGCCACCCTCATGTAGGTTTGTGGCACTTGCAGTTGAAAGCAAAATCTTTCACCACACGCCCATGGACATAAACAAGACACCGATGCCCAGCAAGGTCATGTGACTTGCTTAAGGTTTTGCAGCCTGCTAGTGGCTGAGGGGGACCACACCCAGGCCTCCAGACGCCAAATCCCACATTCTTCCCAGGGAGCCACATGACCTCTCTTGCTTAATCTATTAACTTCACTTAGCAGGTAACTGTTGGGCACTGACTATACCTATTCTAGGTGCCAAGGACACAGCAGAAAACCAAGCAGAGCCCTGCCTTCCTGAGGCTGACTGTCCACTGGAAAAATAATTGGCAATCCCCACTCACACGAAGCCAGGCCTGCTCTAAGCCCTTGATGTGTATTAGGGGTAAAGCAGAGGAACCTGGGGGTGCTTCCAGCCCCCACCATTCTGCTGTTGTCCTCTGTAGCCGCACACTTGTCTTCATGGGTAGAAAGCATACAGGGACCTCAAGGCCATCTCCATTTGCCAAAGTAAAGAGAAACTGGTCCTAACCTTGGTCCAGCTCCTTGGTGGTTTAGCAACAAGCTGCTGCAGGACTCAATTCGTCCATCCTTTTCTGTCACAAAGTCTGGAGAAGTCAGAGGATCAAATACAATTACCGGCAACAGTTTAACTCAATCAGTAATAAGGCTGGCTAAGAGCAGAGTGGGGAAGCCTCAGAAGTGACACGAGCCTAGTGTTGGCTCTCTGATGTCCCTGGCACTTGGCCTCAGGAAAGGGCCCTGTGTGCCTGTCAGTGGCAGTGGGAGAAGCGGATCAGAGTGAGGGAGCAGTCTGACCCAGGCCCACCTGCTGACCCAAGGCAGCCCAAGGCAGGGGAAGCCCTGCAAATGGGACATGGACACTCAGGACCAAGCCCTCACGTGACGGCCTAAGAATGCAGTCAGCATCCGCACATCCTAGTGGGGTCACTGGGTGGCCAAAGTATGGGGGGGTCTCCAGGGCAGGCAAGCCCCAAGTTTGGGGAGGGCCAACAGAAGCCGTGCTGGGAGTGGGAGTCAGGTCCTGGTTGGGGGTGAGAAGGCAGGGGCACTCCAGGGACTGGCATCACCCAAGTGTCTACTCCTCACTCCCAGGCACACTGTGGCAGATGGCACATGGCAGGGCAGTGTGTCTGGGCAGAAAACAACACACAGAGATGACTGAAGACAAGGATGTTAGGGCCACACAGGCAAAGGCAGAAGAACAGAGGCCCAGATGAGAGTGGGGTGACAGGAGGGAAAGGCCGAGTGAGGGGCACCCTAGGCAGAACTGAAGCATTCTTGTCGGGAGTGGCAGAGGAGTCAAGGCAACACCAGTGAAAATCATCATCAAAGACTTCAGACAGGACCGGCACGGCAAGGCAGCATGGCAGGCTGGGACACAGGCATTGGGCAGGAGCCCGAGCCCCTCATTAGATGAGACGGACACAGTGATGTGGCTCGTGTGCTGTGGCACATGCAGGCCACAGATGAATGACTGAAGAAATGAAGGGACAGGACAGGTTTTGTCTGCAAGATCAGGCCAGGCAATAGCCTCAGAAGGCACAGAGGCTCAAGCTTTTATGCCAGCTGAGTAGGAAAACTGAACAGCTCTTCACCAGCACTCAGCGGGCACGGGTGTTGGCAATGGCAGGTGAGGGGCCTGCCTTCGGGGTTGGGGTATCTGTCTCTTAAGCAGGCAGCAGGCCACTGGGAAGAGAAAAACAGAGGCTGTTGGACAGCCAGTCAAGGTCTGTTTTTCTGTACATGATATGCCCAGGGCAAGGAGAGGGGATGTCTGCAAGGTGCACACGCCCTGAGACGTGCAAAGCACCAGATCAACAGGGAATTGTGATCTGCCTCTGTTCCTTCACACACATAGCATCACTCCTGAAGCACCTTTAAAGACAGATCCCTTCACACTGTGGGATGATCCAGGGTGACGATGACACAGAACATGAAATGAATAAGGAAGTTCAGGCTCCCATGGACACTAATGAGGCAGAGGGTGCATCTTTGTGAATAAATTGGAGAGCTGAGCACTTTGTGTCCAGTTGGACTCTAGGCCACCTGAAGATTCCACTCACTCCAGGGGAAAATCAGACAAGGTGTGCTGCCTGCAACCAGCAGCACTCACCTAGGCTTGAAGGATTAAAACCTAGCCCACAGGAACATGATGTCTGCTGTTGCCATCACCCCCATATCTCTCTCAGGAACACCCAAGTTTACCAGGCCATTAAGCACTAGATTTAGCTATGAAGGGGTTCTAGAAAACCAATTTATGGGCAAGTCCTTTCAGAACACAGGTGCCCGGAAATCCCTGATAGGAAGGATTACTCTAGAGTATGGATGTCCAACCTTTTGACTTCCCTGGGCCACATTGGAAGAAGAATTGTCTTGGGTCACACATAAGATACACTTACACTAATGACAGTTGATGAACTACTAAAAAAAAAAAAAAAAAAAAAAGAGTCTGTGCATAATTTTCATGATATCTGCCACCACAGAGAAGCAAAAAAGTCCTTACATCCAAAGGGTTGGACAATGGTGCTCTAGAGTGAGATGGTGATGGTGTCTTAAACTTACTTCCAACATGATTTTGGGGAATGATGGTGAAAAATTACAGCTTCTCATAGACGTCCTAGTTCACTTTTGTGATAAGTCTCACAAAACTCAACTCAAGACTTATTCTTTGTCTTGAGTCTACAATTTACAAAAAGAGCACCTCCATCCTCAAACGGCTCATGCACATAGCTTGAAATCTTAAGCTCTTTAAAAAGTCCATCTTCACACTCAGGAAATAAATGACCCTTTAGATTGTGACAATCAATTTGTCCCCTTTGGCATTCCGAAAAATCAAGAACAGATATTATAATTTGCAGATTGCTTCTGAACACAATAGAGGTGAGGTCAGTTAAATGAGAGCCCGCCTCATGCCACCTCCAGGCAGCTGTCAGGCTGGGAGGAGCACCAGGTCTTGGGACTCCTGGCCAAGCCTTCAGTCGACCTGGTTCCTTGTGGCACAAACACCTGCACAGGGGCTTCTGATAATTGCCACAGGTCCAGGACAGCACACCCTGTTTCCATTCTTGCTGGACAATGCCAGGTATGGCCCTATCTTTGAGTTACTTTAACGCTGGTTATTATCTGCCAGACTACTCTGTCCTGCATATGAGCAAAATCTAATTAGAAAGCGAAGAAAATAACAAAAGAAGAACTCAAATCCCACAAAGTCAGTTACTATGATTTTTATAGATCATAATGTAGACGGAAAAGTTCTGTTCCAACCAAACCCTTGCAAAGATTCCAAAAAAGTCTTATGGTGCAAGTCATAAAGATCAAATATCTCCTCTGCAATTACTTTTAAAAATACCTCAAGGTAGATTACTCAGCATTCTTGCCCACTCCTGTGGCCCGGCTGATGTCAGGGGGAACGGCTGGAACCAGAGGATGCTGCGCAGAGGACGTGCCCAGCCAGACCCCACAGAAGTCAAGACATGAATTAAAGGCAAAAGGGTAAATGCCCCCATCCATTAGCCCATTAACTCATTTTAATAGCTTTAGAAATTTATCTCCACAATGCTCACTGTCCTTTCTGAGTGTCCATCAACTACCACCGGTAACAAATGCTCTGATTTTTGTCAAGTCACTTAAACCATGCTGTGTGATCATTCTGTCACCCTGGAGAGAAACACAACCAGCTGTCATTTGGTATTTGCTTAGTTGAATAAGGAAGAATTTCAAGACAATGTAAGAGTAAAGGATGCTGTGGAACACAGAAAAATGGTTTAGGCTGTTTCTCTGAATTTCGCCATGCCTCAGTGTGCTCTGCTAGGCCACAGAAACTTTTGGAAGGCAACTTTCCACCACTACTGTCCAGATGCCATAAAGCCCAAAAAGGGCACAGCAGCCTGAGAAGCCCACTGCCCTTTGTAGCAAAATGAGACATCTTCGGGAATGGATTATCATGAGAATGACGGAGACTTGCACTCAGACTCAGGGAGAGGACATCGCCACTGGCCAGCCCGATGACCATGTGTCAACTTCATATAGAGATTCATCTTTCCCTTCAGAAGTGGGACATCTCTTGAACGGAAATCCCACGAGTCTGTGACCTTTGGCTTCTCCCTGTTTCTTCCTGCTACTTACAGGCCTGGTGGCAGAGGGCGCGACGGGGAAAGAAGGAGGAGGCAACCTGCAGTGAGCAAATGACATTTATTGGTAAAAATTTGAGGATAGGAGTCTGAATCTAATGTGGCATTTTACAAGATCTATAGAGACCTACATCCATACATTATCTCTAGCTGATAAAGACGTGTTTAAAACGCAATTGGAATTTATATGTGAATAATTTGTTTTCTCAAACTGCGGCTTGATATAATTTCATATTATGTGATAATTCTGAAAGCTTTTTTAAAAAAATGTCCTTGTGTAATGGAAAACCCAACAGACTATTAAGAGAGGATGTTTCCATAACACACCGTGTAGAGTGCCATTATGTCAGTGGTGGCATTGCGTTATTTTTAAATCAACTGGTTGCTTAATAAAAACATTATGAAGCAAAGTGCACACATGGTACCTAATTTTCATATATTATTAACTCTGCTTGAGGTTTTTGTAGAATTTTTTTTAATCAAGCAAAGAGGCATCTGTCCCCATCTGAAATCATGCAAGCTAATTTTATTTTCTAATTCCCCATTGTTTAAAAGAACCCTTTTAAGTATGCAAAAATAAGAAGAGGGACAGTTCAGTTGCCTTTCTATTATTCTTATTACTCTGACTTAGCTAAGTCTCTTTGGTCTACTCCTTCCCTGCAAGGGGACATGGTGGAACAGCTCCAGCCTTCAGGCCCTAGTGGTTGCTTGTTTCAGACCATAGTGGGATGGGAGAGGTTAGAGGTCAGCCCAAGAGTGTTTCCCTATCAGTGTAGCTGCCCTCAAATCCTCTTTGTTAGCTCCCCACCACAGACAGTGCCAGAGCCCACTGTGTCCCCCAGCCCAGAGGTCACCTGCAGCCTCCATGGACAACTGACCTGCAAGCCCACAGCCTCCTACCTGAGCACCTGCCCCTTTCTGCTTAAGGACACCCTGTGGCCACAGGCGGGCACAAGGCCTGAGTATAGGGCAGGCCAGAAGTGTCCAGAAGTTAAGGATTCTAGAAGTAGTCCTCAGTCACTGAGAAATGAGACATGGGGTGCTAAGAACCCCACCCTCCTTCTGCCCACTGAGCCAACTGAGGTATGTCTCACACAGTCCCCCTGAGGACACCTGGGATGGTTAACGTGCCCTTTTAGGCTTTCCTCCCCTGGCCTCCCTTCCTAGTCCTGACTTCCTTCATGGGAGGACCTCCTAAACAAACCACCTGTAAACCTAAATCCTTTCACTTGGGGACCTAAACCACAAGCATTTTAAATGCTTTGAAAAAAACCACATGTTAACATGAGAATTCGTTATGTGTAACTTGTTATCTGGCCCTCTCTTAACCAGACGCCTACATTAGTTTACGTGTCTGCACATTGGAAGGCCATGGCAGATGTTCAGGATTACTCCCCACCCTGCAAGGCACTGAAAGAGGCTGGAATGAGAAGGAATGATCAAGTAAGTTTGAGTATAATCTTGTCACATTTTTATTATATATGCTAATTCTTTGAAAACCAGTACTCCATACGTGTGGCAAACGATACACTCTAGTAGCCAGGGTTTTGTATTATGTTGTTGTCCATTCCCTAACCCTACTGGGCAACAAGGTGTCGACTGCACTTCTAACACTCCCAGTGCTGAAGTCGCCTTTGCTTCACCACACCTATGTCCTGGGTTTTTCCTTCAATGGGGCTAATGGTAAAATGTCAAAGAGAGGACAGAAGTAACCATTTCCCTTTCCACTGAAGGAGATGCACTGGCCATGCCCCCCATGTACTCCTGGCCTGTGTACCTTTACCATTTTGTAGGTCGTAAGCTATTAGAAAGCACAAGTAATCAGCACCTATTGATTCTACATCCACTTTAGACTTTAGTCAACATCTATTACCCTGTTGGCACATGTCTGGTTAATAATCATGAACCGTAACAGAGTTTAAGGAGGTACTTAAGCAATTTCAGTGTCGGTATTCCAATGCATAATTGGTAACAGAAAACTGTTCATGTGCATTTTAAACTAACAGTGTTCTTTAAATGATTCAAAATGTTTCTTCAATTTACTAGAGTCTTCGGAAAAAGAGAACCATTTTTCCTCTCCCACTTGGTCTATACCTTGTATAAATGCCAAGCAAGCAGATTTGGAACAGTGAAGAATTATTGTACAAAATAACAACAAAACAAGAGAGGAAGACATGGAACCTAGAAGAGCAGTAGACATGACCTGGGAGAAAGGTGGAGACCAAATTTGGGCAAGACACGCGCTCAGCAGCCAGGACAGCAAGTGGCCCACACGGGAGCTAGTAAGGCTTCCAGAGAGTGGGCTCCACAGAGGGGCACTGGAGCGAAGGCCTGGGAAACAGAGGCCTGGGAGCAGGAGGAGTAAATAGAAGTACTTTCCCCAAGGCTTCAAGCAGAAAAGAAAGAGAAGAACACACTCCCAGAAAAGCAAAAGGCTGAACAACAGCAACAAAAACTATAGGATACAACGCAGCTTTGTGGTGCCTAACAGTTAAGAGTCCAGACAATAAATATTGCTTATTGAATCAATTAAAAATAATGACATAACAATGATGGAGAGAGGGAGTGAAGAGTGTTGAGTCTTCATCTATATAGTAGCATGAAAAAATAATGTCAAATTTTAATAAATCAAGAAATAGCAAAAGTTCATTATTTAGGAATAGAGAAAAAATACATAAAGAAATTGCTTAAAATATGTTCAAGCTGGATGCTTGTGGATAAGAGGACAGGGATTGAGGGCGGAGAACAGGCAGAGAGTGTTATTTTTCATTATACGCCTTCAGGTATTATGTGATGTTGAATTATGTTCATAATACTTTAATAAACAATTTAAATTGATTGGAGAAAGAAAGCACACACAGTGGATGTGGTTAACAACAGATCAAGTTCTACAGAAAACCAAACTAATGATTCAGAAAAATCAGTTCATGTCATTTTTCTGATACCCAGAGGAAAAGATGATAAGCAGAAAGCAGAAACTTGGAAATTCAACACAGGAAATCCAGTCATCTGTAGGATAGGACCTGTAAAAGGAGGGAGCGGAGCAGATGCAGAAAAGACAATATGAAAAGACATTACAGAAGGGCTACAATCCTTCATCCCATCGGCTAACGAAAGGCTCAGTATATAAGGGAACGACCGACCCTCAGGGAAATTTAAGAAAGGAGATCCATACCAAGGGCACTCACCTTCCCTTCCACACCACCAAATGCAAGTGGACAGCCAGGACGCTAAGATACTGACGAACTATGTGTTGGGTGAATAAAAGACTGCATGACAACAGAGGAATGGACGAAGAGAAGTAAGGAACTCAGTCAACCGAACACCAGGACAGGACAATGTCCACAGAGTCTGAGAGTAAAAGATGGTGTCCCAAATATTCTATGTCAACCAAGACATTCCAAAACACGCAGATATTCAGAAAATATAACATCATTCCCATCCTTAAAAAATAAATGAATAAATGACTCATACAAGAGTTCCAGCCTCTTGAGAATAATAAAGGAAATTAAGTAAAGTAATGTAGCCAGTAAAATGAGTTATACAAATGCCAAAACTAATTCTTGAATGAGAAAATATAAAATGCAAACAAGAAGATAATCAAGCTTATCTGGATCTAAAATCCAGATTCACAATCAATTTAAAAATTGTAAATAAATGCAAATGCCTAATGAGCTTGTGGAAAAGAAGAGCTCAACTTCATTAGCAATTAAGTTGATACAAATACAAACAATAAGATATAATTTATGATTCATGAAATTGATAAGGACTAAACAATTACAATACTCAGCCTTTGCAAGGGTTTGAGGGAAGGAATATTTTATGTTGGTGATAAGGAGTATAAATTTGGGCCTTGGGAATGCAATTTGGCAATGCATATTTTAAAGCACTAAGTATATGCTTGTTATGACCCAGCACTCACACCTATTGGGATTTATCTTGTGGAAAATAACTGGCTATTAAGCACAAAGATACACGCAAAAGGATGTTCACTGCACTGGTTTTTACAATAGTAAAAACTGTGGAACAACTTAAACGCCCATAAGAAGAGAGTTCTTTAAAGTATGACATATTCTGTACAGATTGATTTACCATTTGAGGTGTTGATAGGGAAAATAAATGGCTGCAGTAAACAAAAACCACAATTCCCATCTCTTCATCATTAAAAAGCGTATATTTTGGGGAAGAGTGCAAGAGTCAGCTCTGAGGGACTGTTTGGCAGTGGAGCAGGTAGAAACGGGAGAGCACACACAGGCCCCACCTAGAAGAAAAGACACAAGCAAAAGGACAGCACTGGAGGAGGGGCTCAAATACAAAGGCCAGGCCACCTGCCTAGGGACACACATGTGCGCTAGAAGCCACTCAGAGAAAGAAGGAAGAAGGGAGGTGATGAACATAAGGGGCAGGACAGCGGTCATCCCCGGGCAGGGGCGGGCTATGCAGGGAGGAGGCAGGAAGGCCCTGGGTATGGAAGTCGCTCTGCTTCTTAGGCTGGGAGGCAGCGCCTAGGCTGTTTGTGTTGTCATTATGCTTTTGACACATGTGTATTACAGATACTCCTTTTCAGCTATCAAATATTACATAATAAATTTTTTAAGGCACAGAAGTGATGACACTTCATTTTTAGTCATGGCTTTGCCCAAAGGGCTCTAATATATGACTTGCTTCCCCACAGAATAGCTGAAGAGGAAAAAAACCACTATTGATCACAAATGTACAGTTCTCCAGTATGCAGCCTGTCAGAGAAAATGAAGTGCTCTTCAAAAGTATTATTATGACACTTCTGCAAATTTAATTGAAATCTCAGCTCTGAATACCCCGGGGCCATGGTTGAGCCTGTTCGGTTTCAGGATCTACCAGTAGCTCACAAAGAATCAGAAATCGAACGTGTGTTATCATTGCCATTTACTTCTGAAAAGAAATGTTTGCAAACCACAACAAAACTCTCGTGAACTCTATTTCTGTAGAAGAAAATGTATCTATAAAAGCCTTAGCCATGAGGCAGAAGGATCACTTGAGCCCAGGAGTTCAAGACCAGCCTGGGCAACATGGCAAAACCCCATCTCTACAAAAAATACAAAAACTCACCAGATGTGGTGGCACATGCCTGTAGTCCCAGCCCCAAGAGGGGCTGAGGCAGAAGGATGGTTTGAGTCCAGGAGGTCAAGGCTGCAGTGAGCCGTGACTACACCACTGCACTCTAGCCTGGGCAACAGAGTGAGACCCTGTCTTAATCAATCAAGCAAGCAAGCAAGCAAGCATCGGCCATAGGTTTGGTACAAACAAAAGCTGCTGTGCCCAGCTCCCAGGTATCTTTGTCATTAGCCTCAATTCAGTTTCAGGATGCTGTCAGGAATTGTCACTCCTGGGAGGAAGTTTGCTAACAATGAAATTGGAGAATGGATGCAATGCTCAGAGCCATCTTACTATTTTTATTCTCCTGCCTCAAAATACACCTATCACCAGACAGACCCGGGGGACCCAAGCAGGGGCTTTTCCTGCCACATGAGCACTGCTTTGTGCTCTGAGAAAGCCCTGCTGCCAGCCTCAACAGCTGCTCTTGTGAGTTTCCTATGCAAATGAGGCCTCAAAAAGATCTGACAACCTTAGGGCCACATCCCTTTGGTTATTCCACTTCCCCTACTTGCAGATTCCCACATCCAGACACCGAAATAGGACTGAGGAGCAACGACCTGTTTGGAAGTGAGGCTGGTCCGGGGAGCAGCAATGGCAGATCTCCAAGGAGCTGTCAGAATGCAGACTCCCAGGCCCCACCTAGACTTGCAGAACCACAATCTGCATTCTGACAGATCCCCACGGGACTCCTGTGCACCTTGAACTTTAGGAAGCGCTGGGCTAGAGGGCTTATCTTAAACTGAGGTTTCATAGGGAGCACGGTTTTCAATCAGCGTTCAAGTGGCTTTGAAGGTGGGCTGACTCCCATCCCCCAGCCAGGTCTTGCTGCACCACTGACCAGAAGCCAAACTCAGGGTGACGGCCCTGCCCTCTTCCCTACACTCCAGGGGACCTTTTAGCTAGCCCATTCCCCAGGCAGGGCCCTCTTGCCGGCTGAGGGGTCCCCAGTATTCAGCAAGTAGACAAGGCCAGCCAAGGAGGCAGGAAGGCCAGGAGGGGCTGACAGGCTCCAAGTCCATGAAGGGGCTGAAAACCCCTCCAGGGTCCTACCCATGCCCCTCCCATCCCCTATCCCACACACTCACAATATTCCTGTCACTGCTACCTTTCCTTCAGCCCCCTCTCACCTAAGCTCCCTGGAACCCCCTTTCCACAGTGAACAAACCATCTTCTCCATCAGCCTCCCCTTTGCTTCACCCTAGGCCACCTCTCCCACAAATGCCCATCAACCGCTAGGTAGGTGAGTGAAGTGTGCTATAACCACATGATGGAAGATTACATGGAAATAAGAAGGACTGAAGTGCTGACACGTGCCACGGCATGGACAAACACCGAAGATGCTCTGCTCTGTGAAAGAAGCCATGCACAAAGGTCACATACTGTGTGCCCTCCTTTACATGGAATGCCCAAAATAGGGAAATCTACAGCTCAGGGCTGGAGAGGATGGTGGGAAGGGGAGGGTGACAGCTAAAAACAGGGGTCTTCTCGTGGTGATGGTTGCTCTGCGAATGAACTACAGGTCATGAACTGTGCACTTCACATGTGCGGACTGTGTGGCATGTGAATATCTCACTAAAACTCATTACAGAATAATGTCTCTCCCCACCCAGATCCCTTCCAGGGCCGCCCTCCCCTTCAGGGCCGAAGAGCATCATCAAGGTGTTACAGGAAGTCCTCCCAGACCCAGCCTCAAACAGCCTCACCAGTCTCCTCACCACCCACTTCTTCTCGCCTTGCATTTTACCCTCCAGGAATTCCAAACCCTCCCCAGCCCCACCACGTCATCCTGTTTCCTGCCCAGGCCTACATTCATGCCTGGGGCTTCTGAGTCACCTCACACTGGTCTTCTCTCAGGGCTGGGCTGAGGCTGCCCTCCAGGTTCCCACTACACAACACCTCAACCCCGGGAGCCATGGGGGAATCCACATTCTGTCATGCAGCTCCAAAGCTCAGGCAGGCCCCTCTGCTGCCACTCATGGGCCCTGCCCAGGCCTCCAGGAACGTGGCCAAGTCCCAGGTACTACAGCTGCTACCTCACCACAGCACCTGCTAAGGACTCCTCTGTCACTCTGCTCATTCCCCATGGCCACGGGTCCCAGTACCCAAGAGTCCACCCATCCTCACAGACTCTCGGCTAGCCAAGGCCAACAAGTGCCTGGAATGCAAAGATGGTAACTCTTCAACTGTCTCCAGCATTCCACTTCCCTTCTCTGGGAAAGATAAAGTCAGCTCCAAGCAGAGTCCTTTCTGGCCCCTACGAGTAATCAGCATCTTAAGAAGACACTGTGTCCCCATCTCCTGTGTCTGGACTGTGAGCAAAAGTACAATGCATGGTATTAATTACCATAACAGGGAAGAGCAGTGTGGTAGGTATCTGTCCCCAAAGAAAGGGGGCAAGGGGAGGAAGAGGTATTGGGAATGGTATCAAAACCCCCAGGACTAAGTCTGGATCTTCTTTGCTGGCCAAAGTATCAACGCTCCTCACTAAGTGACAACAAGGAGTAGAATTCCTAGTCATCCCAATGGGGCTTCCCTCAGAAACACCTCTAGGATTCTGAGTCTCTTCACATCCATGCACAAGGCACCTAAATTTTGGTGAAGGCAGCTGACATTTACCCTGATGAGTAACAGGCTGAATTATGTTAGTAACCTGGTAAGAAAAAAAAACCCTTGATTGACAAAAACACCTCCCTCATCTTTGCTGAATTTGTGTTAGATTACTTGTACAATGCAATTTTCATGATGAGAATTAAGGTAAACATGGGGCTCAGAGGCTGACAGATAAATTGCGTGATCCTCAATTATTAAATCAAGATCAGGAACATTCCTGGACAAACAAGTGAAGAATGCACTTGACGAAGCCTGAAAAGAAAATGCCCCCATTGTCACTAGGAAGGTCAGACCATCAAGATAAATGTTTGCATTTTAGGTTCAATCAATGATTCACAGAATGTCTATGCCAGAGGCCACCCCACTCCACCAACACCTGTAAATTCAGACACATCCCTAAACATGTGAGGATCTAGACAAGTGAACTTGAGGATAATCCAATGCTTTGGCACCAACTGGCTTCCCTCCCCTATAACAAAACAATCCAGGTGGCAGAGCAACACACGAAGATGCCAGTTGTCTAGAACCGACCACAGTCCCCAGCTGCCTAGAAGGAGCAGAGTAAGGAGGCTCCCAGTTCTGCTGGGTTTCTGCCTCCATCTTGGAAGATCTGTCTGAATCCTAGGGATAAAATGCCACACCAGAAACAAACCAAGACCTGGGAATGAAAGAAAACACTGATGACATCGGGAGGTTTTTTGTTGGACATCTGCTGAGCAGTTAAAACCAGGAGACTGAGGATACACTGGTGTGGGGTGATGGTGATACTGACCAGCATTACCCAGAGAAATGAGAGATGTGAGCCATCTGTAAGCAGAGGGTGACTTGGGATTAGGCTCGAATGCTGAGCCCAGCCCAGGAACACCTCGGAGAGTTCAAAGTGAGATTATTACAGCATCTTACGCAAAAAACAAGTGGAGCACCTTACAGAAAGAGTGTCATTAAAAAGTGGCTCCTACCAGGTCAGCTTAGAGACCTGGACCCAACAGAACTCAACCTGACAGAAACAAATTATTTAAACCAGTGACATCAGGACAAAGGCTAAAGCATACTGCTTCAAACTATTTGCTTATGAACTACAAATAAAAATATAAATCCATTTATCACCCATTCTGAGGTAGGAGGTGGGACTTGACTCCAGAGGTGGGGCTCAGACACTAGACCAAATTGGGGACTAGCTAAAACAGTGTTCAGGTGGAAGCAGCTTTCCATCAGACATGCCCATCAGTGTGCCACTCTAGTTACTATTGCCATGGCAACACCACGGAGTTACTGCCCCTTTCCATGCTAATGAGCTGGTGACTCAAAAGTTACTATCCCTTCCCTAGAAATTTCTGCATAAACCACCCCGTAATCTTTACATGCAATAAAAAGTGATTATAAATCTGACTGCAAAACTGCCCTGAGCTCCTACTCTGCCTGCAGGGTAGCCCTGCTCTGCAGGAACAGCCACAGGCCTGTAACACCACCTCTTCAATAACAGCTGTGTTCTTCTACTTCCAGCTCACCAGGGTTCTTTCCTGGGTGAAGCCAAGAACCCTCACTCATGGGCTGAGCCCCACGTAAGGGCTTCCCTGCCCTGCATCAATTCCGCCACTGAAAGAACAAAAGAAGGTGCATATATATTTAGGATAGTTAGCTCTTCTTGTTGAATTGATCCCTTTAACATTATGTAATGGCCTTCTTTGTCTCTTTTGATCTTTGTTGGTTTAAAGTCTGTTTTGTCAGAGACTAGGATTGCAACCCCTGCCTTTTTTTGTTTTCCATTTGCTTGGTAGATCTTCCTCCATCCTTTTATTTTGAACCTATGTGTGTCTCTGTACGTGAGATGGGTTTCCTGAATACAGCACACTGATGGGTCTTGACTCTTTATCCAATTTGCCAGTCTGTGTCTTTTAATTGGAGCATTTAGTCCATTTACATTTAAAGTTAATATTGTAATGTGTGAATTTGATCCTGTCATTATGATGTTAGTTGGTTATTTTGCTCATTAGTTGATGCAGTTTCTTCCTAGCCTCGATGGTCTTTACAATTTGGCATGATTTTGCAATGGCTGGTACCGGTTGTTCCTTTCCATGTTTAGTGCTTTCTTCAGGAGCTCTTTTAGGGCAGGCCTGGTGGTGACCAAATCTCTCAGCATTTGCTTGTCTGTAAAGTATTTTATTTCTCCTTCACTTATGAAGCTTAGTTTGGCTGGATATGAAATTCTGGGTTGAAAATTCTTTTCTTTAAGAATGTTGAATATTGGCCACCACTCTCTTCTGACTTGTAGAGTTTCTGCCGAGAGATCCGCTGTTAGTCTCATGGGCTTCCCTTTGTGGGTAACCTGACCTTTCTCTCTGGCTGCTCTTAACGTTTTTTCCTTCATTTCAACTTTGGTGAATCTGAGAATTATGTGTCTTGGAGTTGCTCTTCTCGAGGAGTATCTTTGTGGCGTTCTCTGTATTTCCTGAATCTGAATGTTGGCCTGCCTTGCTAGATTGGGGAAGTTCTCCTGGATAATATCCTGCAAAGTGTTTTCCAACTTGGTATCATTCTACAGGAGTACCCAGATTCATAAAGCAAGTCCTGAGTGACCTACAAAGAGACTTAGACTCCCACACAATAATAATGGGAGACTTTAACACCTCACTGTCAATATTAGACAGATCAACAAGACAGAAAGTTAACAAGGATACCCAGGAATTGAACTCAGCTCTGCACCAAGCAGACCTAATAGACATCTACAGAACTCTCCACCCCAAATCAACAGAATATACATTCTTTTCAGCACCACACCACACCTATTCCAAAACTGACCACATAGTTGGAAGTAAAGTTCTCCTCAGCAAATGTAAAAGAACAGAAATTATAACAAACTGTCTCTCAGACCACAGTGCAATCAAACTAGAACTTAGGATTAAGAAACTCACTCAAAATCACTCAACTACATGGAAATTGAACAACCTGCTCCTGATTGACTACTGGGTACATAACGAAATGAAGACAGAAATAAAGATGTTCTTTGAAACCAACCAGAACAAAGACACAACATACCAGAATCTCTGGGACACATTCAAAGCAGTGTGTAGAGGGAAATTTATAGCACTAGATGCCCACAAGAGAAAGCAGGAAAGATCCAAAACTGACACCCTAATATCACAATTAAAAGAACTAGAAAAGCAAGAGCAAACACATTCAAAAGCTAGCAGAAGGCAAGAAATAACTAAGATCAGAGCAGAACTGAAGGAAATAGAGACACAAAAAACCCTTCAAAAAATTAATGAATCCAGGAGCCGGTTTTTTGAAAAGATCAACAAAATTGATAGACTGCTAGCAAGACTAATAAAGAAGAAAAGAGAGAAGAATCAAATACACACAATAAAAAATGAAAAAGGGGATATCACCACTGATCCCACAGAAATACAAACTACCACCAGAGAATACTACAAACACCTCTACACAAATAAACTAGAAAATCTAGAAGAAATGGATAAATTCCTCGACACATACACCCTCCCAAGACTAAACCAGGAGGAAGTTGAATCTCTGAATAGACCAGTAACAGGCTCTGAAATCGTGGCAATAATCAATAGCTTACCAACCAAAAAGAGTCCAGGACCAGATGGATTCACAGCCGAATTCTACCAGAGGTACAAGGAGGAACTGGTACCATTCCTTCTGATACTATTCCAATCAATAGAAAAAGAGGGAATCCTCCCTAACTCATTTTATGAGGCCAGCATCATCCTGATACCAAAGCCGGGCAGAGACACAACCAAAAAAGAGAATTTTAGACCAATATCCTTGATGAACATTGATGCAAAAATCCTCAATAAAATACTGGCAAACCGAATTCAGCAGCACATCAAAAAGCTTATCCACTATGATCAAGTGGGCTTTATCCCTGGGATGCAAGGCTGGTTCAACATACAAAAATCAATAAACGTAATCCAGCATATAAACAGAACCAAAGACAAAAACCACATGATTATCTCAATAGATGCAGAAAAGGCCTTTGACAAAATTCAACAACCCTTCATGCTAAAAACTCTCAATAAATTAGGTATTGATGGGATGTATCTCAAAATAATAAGAGCTATCTATGACAAACCCACAGCCAATATCATACTGAATGGGCAAAAACTGGAAGCATTCCCTTTGAAAACTGGCACAAGACAGGGATGCCCTCTCTCACCACTCCTATTCAACATAGTGTTGGAAGTTCTGGCCAGGGCAATTAGGCAGGAGAAGGAAATAAAGGGTATTCAATTAGGAAAACAGGAAGTCAAATTGTCCCTGTTTGCAGATGACATGATTGTATATCTAGAAAACCCCATTGTCTCAGCCCAAAATCTCCTTAAGCTGAAAAGCAACTTCAGCAAAGTCTCAGGATACAAAATCAATGTACAAAAATCACAAGCATTCTTATACACCAATAACACAAACAGAGAGCCAAATCACGAATGAACTCCCATTCACAATTGCTTCAAAGAGAATAAAATACCTAGGAATCCAACTTACAAGGGATGTGAAGGACCTCTTCAAGGAGAACTACAAATCACTGCTCAATGAAATAAAAGAGGATACAAACAAATGGAAGAACATTCCATGCTCATGGGTTGGAAGAATCAATATCATGAAAATGGCCATACTGCCCAAGGTAATTTATAGATTCAATGCCATCCCCATCAAGCTACCAATGACTTTCTTCACAGAGTTGGAAAAAACTACTTTAAAGTTCATATGGAACCAAAAAAGAGCCCGCATCACCAAGTCAATCCTAAGCCAAAAGAACAAAGCTGGAGGCATCACGCTACCTGACTTCAATCTATACTATAAGGCTACAGTAACCAAAACAGCATGGTACTGATACCAAAACAGAGATATAGATCAATGGAACAGAACAGAGCCCTCAGAAATAACGCCGCATATCTACAACTATCTGATCTTTGACAAACCTGACAAAAACAAGCAATGGGGAAAGGATTCCCTATTTAATAAATGGTGCTGGGAAAACTGGCTAGCCATATGTAGAAAGCTGAAACTGGATCCCTTCCTTACATCTTATACAAAAATTAATTCAAGATGGATTAAAGACTTACATGTTAGACCTAAAACCATAAAAACCCTAGAAGAAAACCTAGGCAATACCATTCAGGGCATAGGCATGGGCAAGGACTTCATGTCTAAAACACCAAAAGCAATGGCAACAAAAGCCAAAATTGACAAATGGGATCTAATTAAACTAAAGAGCTTCTGCACGGCAAAAGAAACTACCATCAGAATGAACAGGCAACCTACAGAGTGGGAGAAAATTTTCGCAACCTACTCATCTGACAAAGGGCTAATATCCAGAATCTATAATGAACTCAAACAAATTTACAAGAAAAAAACAAACAACCCCATCAAAAAGTGGGCAAAGGATATGAACAGACACTTCTCAAAAGAAGACATTTATGCAGCCAAAAAACACATGAAAAAATGCTCATCATCACTGGCCATCAGAGAAATGCAAATCAAAATCATAATGAGATACCATCGCACACCAGTTAGAATGGTGATCATTCAAAAGTCAGGAAACAACAGGTGCTGGAGAGGATGTGGAGAAACAGGAACACTTTTACATTGTTGGTGGGACTGTAAACTAGTTCAACCATTGTGGAAGTCAGTGTGGCGATTCCTCAGGGATCTAGAACTAGAAATACCATTTCACCCGGCCATCCCATTCTGCGTATATACCCAAAGGACTATAAATCATGCTGCTATAAAGACACATGGACACGTATGTTTATTGCAGCACTATTCACAATAGCAAAGAGTTGGAACCAACCCAAATGTCCAACAATGATAGACTGGATTAAGAAAATGTGGCACATATACACCGTGGAATACTATGCAGCCATAAAAAATGATGAGCTCATGTCCTTTGTAGGGACATGGATGAAACTGGAAATCATCATTCTCAGTAAACTATCGCAAGGACAAAAAACCAAACACCACATGTTCTCATTCATAGGTGGGAATTGAACAATGAGAACACATGGACACAGGAAGGGGAACATCACACTCCGGGGACTGTTGTGGGGTAGGGGGAGGGGGGAGGGATAGCATGAGGAGATATACCTAATGCTAAATGATGAGTTAATGGGTGCAGCACACCAACATGGCACATGGATACATATGTAACAAACCTGCATATTGTGCACATGTACCCTAAAACTTAAAGTATAATAATAATAATAAAAAAAAAGAACAAAAGAGGGGGTGTGCCAGTCACATTTCTATTAGTTAAGGACTGCCTTGTTCCGGGAAGGTTGCTGACAGCTTGTGGATTTCCTCCATTGGAAATCTTACACAGAAATGAAATAGATCCCCATTTATTTGGAAGTGAAACAACATTTTCAAATATTTTAAATCTTTCCAGGGGAGGGAATGCTCCGGTTTTTAGGTCAATTTGAAGAAAAATGAAAGTGTATACAATATTTAGTGCCCACTACAGATTCTAAATCACATTCTAGGTTACAAACATGATACATAAACTATGGCTGAGTTGTAAGGTGATATTCACACATTACAGTTCATCTTTATAATAATTACTACTTACAAATGAAATTTTGAACTTTTTGTTATTAAAAAGTTAAACTCTGGAAATCTAATCTCACTTAGTATGAGCCAATTTTTGAAAAAACGATGAGTATTATGATAGAAGAACTGAGGTCTTGGGCAATAGAATTCTCCATGGCCATTCTGCTCAGAAGGCTGAGGGCAATAAATATCATCACCCCTCTCCCCAAGTCACACACAAAATACAAAAATTTAATGAATACAAATCTCACAAAGGTGTCACTGCCCACACACCATGGTGGGAGGTACCCATGTGCCTACCTGCCCACTCTGCCCCACCTTCTTCTTTGCTCATGGAACTCCTCTTTAGTGGATCGTTCTCCACCAAGCCAGGTCCCTCCTAGGGGCTCCAGTCTAAACCATCACAGAGCTCATGAGGCTTTCCTCTTGCTGCTGTTGGCTGAGACAAAGTATGTGATGGAATTCTGGCCAATGAACGTGAGAGGAAGTTTGCCAAGGGCTTCCAGGAAAGTCTTAAAAGGGGGCAGGAGATAGGGACATTCCCTTTTCTGCCTTTGAACATTGCTGTGTGTCTCCACGCAATGCCTGGAAATGTGGTGGTGACTGTAGGACCATGAGGGAAGCCAATACACTTAGAAAACTAAATGGAAAACAGGAGGAGTCTGAACCCTTGAGGATACTACTGAGCCACTCAATTGACAGAGCCTGACCTCTAGCACTTGGTTATGTGATCTAATACATGTCCTTATCATTTAGGCCAGTTTATCTTTTGATACCTATAGCAAAAATATCTGAACTCATAGAATCATTGTGTAGGAAGCAATAGGTTAAAATCCTTTTCCTCTACAATGGAGCTGCAGCACGCATGAATTTGAGGTATGTAAATTCACCTGTAACAATCTCTTGTGTTATTAAATAATTCTCAAACAGACTATTATACCCTGCACCGACAGAATTATACATATAAACCAAGTGTACTGTAGTGTGGATATCAGAGCTGGCTGCAGAAAATAACCTGCTTGGAATATGATCATTTGTTCCTGTGATCAGGCTAGCCATGGGCTCTATTCCACAAAATAAAATTTTAGAAACACAGAATTCCTTGGAACATTCCTGCTTTTGTAAATGCCTTGGACAGGCACTGTAGGTAAGACTGGCTAAGGTTCCTGAAATATACTTATTACTATCATTAGCCTCTATCTCACTGGTGTGGAGCCAAGTAGCAGGGACAATAGTAGCCAAGATGAGCACAATGGCAGCAAAGCATCTAACGCAGGGGCTCTAGACTAGAGGCTTAGCACTCCTCCCGTCTCCTGCCTTCCCCGGCCCCTCTAGACATTGGCAGTCTCTGGAGATATTTTTGGTGGCCACAGCTGTGGGGGGACACTACTGGTACCCAGTGGGCAGAGGTCAGAGATGCTGCTGAACATCCAACGATGCACAGGACAGCCACTTACAATAAAGAATGATCTGCCCCAGAATGGCAAGAGTGGTGAGGCTGAGAAACTCTGGTCTAAAGTGATATGACTCTTTCCGCAAGCCAGACACACATAAAACTTCATATCATTAACTGAATAATGAAATCTTCTGTATTTATTTAGATGTTGTTTCTATGTGTTTTGACTTTTTTTGTCTTTTTTCCCTCTCTTATGGTGCTGACTTTTCTGTGTATTTTAGGTCCAGAAAAATAAGACAGTGTTTTCAGATTTTGAGAGAAACTGATAGATAAATTTGGGGCATGCTCCAAATCTGCTGTATCTGAATGATGATTTGCAAAGCACCAGCCTGCCATTTACCTGACACTTCTACACTGAAGACAGCCCATTCCTTAAAACCATGTTTTGCAGTCCCAGCAGGTCCACCTACCTGCTATGATGTCTCTGATTTTACTCAACAGGGAAACTGAGTGTGCCCATGATGAAAAAGCACAGTCCCCAATAATACAGCTGGACAGTTCACACTCTAGTCATAAAATTGATGCAAATGGTGAATAAGTCAATAAAAAACACAATCCATCTAAGCCAAATGAACCCAACATAAGACTGTAAATCTCCATCAACCAGGCATCAACTCAAGAAAAGCTATCAAACATGATGCAGTATCTTAATAAATGTGAACATAAAATCTTTTCCCTCCCGCCTCCACAACCATCTTAGTCTTCTTTACTTAAAGTGCAGACATCCAATTCCATATGCATTGCTCCACTTGGCCCTTTCTGTGCCATCCCTGCCTTTTCAACACTGGCTCCTAGCCAAGTGGCCCAGGCATGTTAGGATTGTGCACAATGCAGAGTGCCTGGTACCGCCAGATGGGCAGGGCCCAACTCCCAGGAACCTCATGCCCACAGACTACGGTGCCAATTACATCCACTGGAGCTGTGAGAACATGCAGCCATGCCAAAGGAAAGGGCATAGGGAGAGGAGAGTGGGGGTGAGGTCTGAACTTGGACAGCATGTGCACTCAAGGAGCCACGAAATCAGATGGGCCTGAGGAGTCCAGCCCACCCTCGATGGTGGCTAGCACAGACCGATTGGCATCCAGAGCCTGGCTAACCTATGTGGGTCAGAGGAAAACACTGCCAAGGTCCTCATGGAGCCCCAGGGTTACCCTGACTTAATTCTGGGGAGCGGCCTGAAGAGACTGATGTCTCTCATCTCCCACACTGCACAAACCCAGGTGTGACCCAGCCACCTGTCCTCTTCCAGGACAGAGTGCAGGGCTGGAGCTGAAGGAGGAATGCCACTGACTACCCAGCCCCCACAGCTTCCCATCTGTGTCTCCACAACCACTCCAAAACACCTTCACAGTCTGTAGAACACATCTAAAATAAAACTTAAAATAGGAAACAAGTCGGCTTTGAAAGTGGGAGGAAAAAAAACTTCCCACAGGAAAACGACCAGGCCCAGATGGTTTTACAGACACAGTCTACCAACATCAAAGAACAGATCGTTCTAATCAGATATGTTCTTCTAAAGCAACAGAAAAAACAAAGAGATCCTCCCAACTCATTAATTTTATGAGGATAATATTAATTCAATTACAAAACTAGATAGTAATAGAACAAAAAAGGAAAATGATAAACTAAGCTCACTTCTACACAGATACAAAACCCTTAAACAAAGTATTAACAAACTAAAATCTGGCAAAATGATGATATACTATGACCAAATCTGACTTTTGCCAAGAAATGCAAAGATAGTTTAACATTGGAAAATTAATCACTACATTAACAAGTGAAGAGGGAGGAGGACCATGTGGCCGTGTGAGCAAATGAGCATCACTCAGTAGCCACACATGCTAAATGCCCTCAAGAAACTAGGACAGAAAAAAAACATGCTCAAACCTGGTAAAAAAGGATTTATTGAAGCAAAATAAACTTACAGCAGTCACCATCTGGATGGTGAAACAATAGAAGCATTGTCTCTAAAATTAGGACAGTCTGTTCGCGCCACTTCTGTTGGCATTATATTAAAGTACTCGACAGTGCAGTAAGACAAGAAAAGGAAATAAAAGGCATAGCGGTTGTCATGCCAGAAGCAAAGCTGTCATTAATCTCAGATGGCATGACTATCTACATGGAAAGTCCAAAGGAATCTGCAGGTCACAGATTATAAAACATTAGTGTGTTTAACAAGGTTGCTGGATATAATATCTAAATTAATGTGTCTTAAGGAAATCATAATTGAATCATACTTTACATGTTAACAAAAAAAATTTTTTTTTGAGACAGGGTTTCACTCTGTCGCCCAGGCTGGAGTGCAGTGGCTTGATCTTGGCTCACTGCAGCTTCGACCACCCAGGCTCAGGCGATCCTCCCACCTCAGCCTCTTGAGTAGCTGGGACTACAGGCACACACTGCCATGCCCAGTTAATTTTTGTATTTTTTTTTTTTGTAGAGAGGGATTTTGCCATGTGGCCCAGGCTTGTCTCAAACTCCTGGACTCTAGCAATCCACATGCCTTAGCCTCCCAAAGTGCTAGTATTACAGGTTTGAGCCAAGGTGCTTGGCCAAAAAACTTTTAAAGTTACCTGTTGGGAGTAGAAATAAGAATCTGCTGATAAAAACACTACAAATGCAACAGAGATGCATTTGAAGGAAAAAGATTAAAACAGAATAAATTAGACAAATATTTCCTGAAAATCTTATGAAGGTAATTCAGGGGCAAAAGCTAAGTTTATCTTCTCTAAGGAAGGAGGCCTACTTTCAGAAAGATTTTCTGCAGGTAGGTGCAAATGAGGTTACCTAGTTAGTATTAAGTATATTTTATATCTGATCTGCATTTACGTTGCTATGAAATGTTCTAACAGTCAATAGTAGAAAACCAATCAGTCATTTTCCTCCCTACTAAGCAATACACTTTTTCAAAGTTACACTAGAGTCTCGAAAATAAAAATTACAGGTATGGCCTGAGTGTGGCATATACGCCACTAGATCTAGTGCTTTACAAACCAGCCATGGTCTTCATGCAAATCCCAGAAGAAACTCTGATGTTATTTATGTGTAAGAAACACATCCAAACAGTTCTCCTTTTATACCAGTGAGGCTGATATCCAAGCTCTGAAGAAAATCATTATCTATTTGTTCTGTAAGGAATCTTAAAAACTGCACCCCTTACTGCCTCAGGCTTTTAACTGAGTAAATGGGGCTGTATTTTGATAAATGGTGATAACAATATCAGACTCAAGAACCAGATTTCTAGAATGTCAACAGATTTCAGTTGCCTAAAATGCCCCAACTCTGACAAAATAAAATATTAAGACAAAATGATTAAAAATGCCTTGCCACAGAATTACATAAAAGTAAGTGTCTTAAGTCACAGCCACCACCAGAGGCTGGACTGCTATCACCAAGGAAGGCAGGAGGGGCATGCCCAGTGGGGAAGCAGCAGCTGTCCCTCTTCTGCCATGTGTAGCAGCAGTACCACTCGGAGGCTTGACTCACTCCTCGCAGTCTCCAGGAACTCTTCATCTGGAGAAAGAGCTGAATCCACAAACTATGCACTGGTAACCACAAACAACATCTATTTCCACAACTTGGGTCCTCGAAATTACTAGGTTTGTCATAATGTGACATTCTACTATTCCCACTTCATGTAAAGGCTCCAGCCATTCCAGCCACTCCAAATGATGGGAGATTTTAGTGGTGAATTCCTCAGATGCCATATTTTAAGGACTCACCTACAAAAACTGGCCTAGGCCAGGCCTTTAGATCTGCACTAATAAGAAGAACTCTGCCTAATATACTTTTAGAAAATAGGTTAGGGTAGGGGGAGATGTGGAGAAATACATGAATAATCAAGATACACACACACACACACACACACATATATATACACACACAGAGAAATATACACAAAAAATAGACAATCCCCAACTTTAAGATGGTGTGAAAGTAATAAGCATTCAGTGCACTCTTTGACTTAGGATGAGGTTATATCCTGATAAACCCATTGTAACTTGAAAACATACGAAGTCAAAAATGCACTTTCGACTTCCAATATTTCAATTAATTATGGCTTTATCGAAACAAAACCTCATTCTAAATCTAGGAGCATCTGTACAAAACGGGGAGACCATACTCCCCCAAGGAAGGACAAAGGTTTGTAGCTCTCTGCTCAGGGCAGAAGGTGTGGCAAGTCAGGCTTTTGGTCCAGCCTCCAGCCAAGGCAGAGGACAGAGCTACCACTCCCCTGACATGCCTAACTCTGGATTCTTATGTGGGCCAAAGGGAACATAAAATAAATTCTCCTTAACTTAGAGAGGGCTAATTAATAGCTGGTATCTTTCTCTTGAACTACAAGCCAATCTCTTTTTGAGAATGTTATGAACCTAGAGGGGTGTGTGTGTGCATGTATATGTATAACATTATATTAGACAGAACCATAGAAAACTGAAGTATTTGTAAGAAAAATGGTCAAAAAGCAGCAAATTCATATGGTTCAACCTTATATAATCTATATAGCATTACATAGTACACATTATCAAAATTATATATTGGCAATAATATAGATGTGTTACATAGATGATGGTTGCCCTAAAGGCAGCTCTTTGCTCCACAGTTCTAATTTTTCCAAATGTAAATATGTCTCCCCCTCATTATCCCATATATCCTCCCTCTGGAATCCCAGGCTCTACCACCCCACACAGCCCCACCAAGTGCACGACTTGTGGGGATGGCTGCCTCTGGTTGCCACACTGGCCCTTGAAGGTCGCTGCCACCTGGAGGTAACAGCACCCTATGGTCACACAGTCCTAGTGCTTTTCTTTCAGAAATATGAAAGAATTCTCCAATTAACTAATTAATAAACATAGATCTCCAGCTTTTTATCCAAAATAAATATCTTTAATAAAGTAATATTACTGGAACCTTCAAAGCTCATTGTTCTTCTTGAATATTTTTAAAGAAATAAACCCAAGATTGAGCAGGATAAACTGGTAAAGACTGGTTAAGAAAAACCTAACTCTAATCTTAAACAGAACCTAAAAACATTTGGTTTTCTTTGGCTGTTTCCCAAGAGGCTCCCAAACCTGTTTCCTTTTGAACCCAGACAGAGCCCATCTTTTGGGTACATTTTCCTAAGTCTTTTTACCTTCTAAATCTTGAATTCTGGACTGTTAAATACCATATTTTTTTTTTCAGTTTAGAGGAGAATTCTAACTAATTTCTCCACATCCACCGGCACCCTCTGTAGACTGAGTTTTTAATCAACATGCAATGGCTGGTTAATTAGAAGTTCTAGCTGATCACATTTAGCTTAAGCTCTAAGTTTTCTGAGGGGATAGTCCAAAAGATTAAAATAACAAGAACTCTTGCAACCAAAGACCCAGAAGAAAATAAACTGGTTCCATTACAGTTGAACTACAGTTGACCTTTGAATAACACAGGTTTGAATTGTGAGAATCCACTATGCACAATTTTTTCAATAAATATGCTGGAAAATGTTTTGAAGATATGAGACAATTTGAAAAATTGTAAACTGTGTAGCCTAGAAACATGCAAAAATTGAGAAAAAGTTAGGTATGTCATGAATTTATTATGTATAAACTATACATAGATACTAGTCTATTTTTGTCACTTACTGCCATAACATATACATAAATCTATTATAAAAAGTTAAAATTTACCAAAAACTTATACACAGACTGTACATGGCACCATTTGCAGTCAAGAAAAATGTAAACACATGTAAAGATGCAGTATTAAATCATAGTAGCTGCATCAAACCAACTGTGGTACATACTGTACCACTGTAATCATTTCGTAGCCACTTCCTGTTACTACTATGGTGAACTCAACTGTTGCAAGAATCCACTTAAAACACCATGTGATGCTAATTATCTCCCGTGAGCAGTCATCTCTCCAGTAAATTGCAGATTGCAATAAAAAGTGATCTCTCCTGGTTCTTGTGTATTTTTCACTGTGTTTAATGCAATAACTTGAACCTTGAATAACACGTGAGACCCAAACAAAGTGCCACTAATGACACTGGAGGTGCTCCCAAGAAGCAGAGTAAAGTTACAACATTCCAAGGAAAAGCTGAATTGCTTGAGTGCTTGATGTGTACCTCAGATTGAGGTCTGCGGCTGTGGTCCCCCACCATTTCATGATAAATGAATCCAGCATAAGAACCATTGTAAAAAAAAGAAAAGAAAATTCATGAAGCCATTGTTGCAGCTATGCAAGTAAACGTAAAAACCTTACCCTTTTTGCAAAATACAAAATATGTGTTAATCGACTATATATGTTACCAGTAAGGCTTCTCTGATCAACAGTAGGCTAGCAGTAGGTAAGTTTTTGAGAAATCAAATGTTTTACTTGGATTTTCCACTTAGTGGGGAGTTGGCACCCCTGATCTCCACATTGTTTGAGTCAAGTGTACTCTTTTACCTAAATTGAAATTTACAACACCACAGGCTGGCCTATCTTACTATTTTTAAAAGACTGTGACATCTCCCTTCTAAAAACCTTTCAGGATAAACAATAAAGAAAACATAAAGCCCTAAATGCCTCCGTCAGTTTAGATTTACTCCTTCTATGAGTTAGAAAGCAGACCCTGGACAAGTCCATGGGCCTCCCGTGAGACCTGGCAGCCACCTGCGTGGTGCTATGTGTCTCCTGGTGAGAGTCGAATCCCAGTGAGGAGGGGCCAGTGTGACATGATGCTGCTTCCCCAACCAGTCAGACCCCACGTGCCACAAACCTGAATCCAGACACACTGTGGAGCTTGAGTTCCTTCCTCAGTCTTAAAACATTATTTCCCCTTTCTGGGAAGTGGGGAAATGTTACAGCCTTTTCAAGGAGAGAATCCAAATGCTTCTGGGATATCAAAGGGCTCAGATCATGAACCCATATTTGGAGGAAGTGTGTGAAACAAACCACATGGGTTACATTTGCTGCAAAACACACGTGGCTCTAAAATAGATGAAGAAAGTACCATTGAAATATGCTGGGTGCTGGTGAATCCAAATGCCTGAAAAGTAGTTTGAAGCTTCTAGCAAACCAAGAGCACAGCAGGATTGGTCTTTCCTCAGCACAAACTCAACAGTACAGTAAGGGGGGTCCTACCTCAAATCACTCAATTTGTGTTTCAAACATGACATAAACTAAGCCCAGACAAGAGTCAGTGCCAACAACAGACTCCAGATACAACCAGAATATCTGCATGCTGGAGACTCAGCACCCGACTCCTCCTGAGATAAATCAGCGCAGGACGTGAACCTGTTGTTTGCCAAGAACGTGAAGCCTATGAAGGACAACCTGACACATGAGCCTTTAGAGTTCATGGGAAATGTTTCCATGTGAGTCCAAATAATTTGTCACTAGGGATGCAAGTAAAACCAGCATCGCCAACTTTTGGTTAGTCATCATTTTATAGATTACATCTACAGAAAATCCCAGAGTTTCATTTTAAACAATGGTTTCCATCTCTTACCCCACCATAATAGAAATACTAATTATCTGCTTTACTTTGTGACTTGGTTTAATTTAGCCTCCTCTTCTGATGTTTCTCAGTCGATGGCCATCCCACCCCAAATGCACCCGATCTCGTCTGATGCTTCTCTGACCGTGAATGCTGTAGCCCAGTACACGGCCAGACACCACTTAGCAACCACTGCAGGACAGGGAGCTTACACAGGGAGCCTTCAAAGGCCACATCCAGAGATGAAGCAGATATGCAGAAGAGCTCCCCAACTGCTAGGATGGGTGGGGAGGCTGACTCAGCCTGGAGCACACCATCAACAACAGGTGTCCCAGTCAAGGGAGTGATCTGCGGGAGCAGGCACCCTTCCATAATGTCCCTGGAATACAAGTTTAGGTACAGGGCTTGCTGTGTTCTGACCCTGGGGGAATGGGGTAGGGGAAGGGACAGTGTATGACAGGAGTTGGTCACTACCCAGGACTCAGGGATGACACCCACTCAGGGGTGGACAAATGGCAGATGCAGCAAAGGCAGAGTCCCAGCTGGCCCAGCCTGGTGTCCAAAGTCAGGGCTGGTCCTCAGGCTGTCACTGAGATGCAAGCGGGAACAAGGCCTGCACAGCCTAGGATCTAGGAAAGGCCTGGGCCCTGGAACCAGAGACTTCTTAAAAGCCTCTGGTTTTAAGAAGATATGAATAGACAATGGTGATATGAACAATAGACATTCGTTCATATCACCAATGTCATATCACCAAACACAGGGGTTTGGCTGAAGGGGCAGGAGTGTCGGCACCCAGTCTCTCCTTGGGGTACTGAAGGTATCACCTATTGAAAGAAATCTTCTAGTTGAAATAGGAAATTAGTTTTGCCTTGAGGAGAAATTTTTTAAAGCTTCTCCAGGACTTGGACGATTCATCAAAACTAATCTTCTTACCTGCTCCTCATCTGAGAAAGACACCAAGAGAAGGGGCCTCAGTGCTCCTAAAGGACAGCCTCACTGTGTCCCACCTAGAGGATGGCCTTGACCCTGGTTCCAAGCAGCACTGCAGGAGATGGTGTCTGTCAATTCCACCACCCCAGATCTGTGCTTCATCAGAAGCCTACATGCACAGGGGCCACAGAAATGAAAAAAGGAAAAAACTACTTATCCTAACTAGTCTCCTCTACCTGTGAAGAGTAGAGTCAGTGAAAAGTCCTAAATTAGCTCCAAGGAGAAGGAAACTTGAGGTAAAAGAGAATTATGCCCATAGCAAGAAATCATCAGCACAGAATGTGGGGATTTATGTTAATAAAAACAGCTTGAACCCAAGCATGAGAATAAGAAGCCTGATGAAACAGTACCCCAGATCAGAGGAAATAAACAAACACACAAGTGGTTGGAAATGGGAAAACCAAAAAGGTTATTTGGTCCAAAAATATATATCTAGTACAGCCTTCTTGTTTCACAGGTTAGAAAACCAGGTCCTAAGAGGTTAAATGACTTGGCAAAATAATTTACTCTGTGTTTACCTAATAGACCCCCCCTTTCTCATGCTGCCTTTCCTTTGACCCTAACAATGATGAGGAAGGGTGGGTAGGCCTCACAGTCACCCCCATCTGACAGATGGTGAGCTAAAGCGTGCAGACCTTTGGGGCTTCCAGGTCACGTCTCCAGGAGACGGTGGAGTGCAGGCTGGAGGTCAGGGTTCCTCAGGTCAGACCAGGCTCTGGATGAGAACCCAGATCGTGCTAGGCTCTGGGCAGCTCACCTGCGTGAAGGCAACAGAACATCCAAGAAGGAACGCTCTATCCACAACCACACTATGTCGCAACAGGAGAGCAAAGTGAGGGTATAACCTGCCCTTGAGGAGAGAACATCACAAGCTGCCGAAGACACTGAATGGTCTTCAGTGCAGCTTTCAAGAATGGGGATAACTGTATGAGCAGAGAGAAACCTTAGTCTAGAGAAAGTGCATGAATGAAGAACCAAGGTAAGTAAAAGAATGTCCAGGGAAGACCAATTCAGAAAAAAACAGCCTAAGGCTTGACAAAGGAGGAACGGAGGATATGGTCAGAAGATGAAGATGGGGATGGGAACCCAGGCTAAGGATCCTCCAAATCCTTTTCTGTGCACCAGGGACCTGCTCCAGTCTCTGGACCAAAAACACTGAGCAGCTCAACCAACACAGACACCCACAGCTACTACCATCCTGTCAGGTCCCTTCCAGGGGGAAGTATTTCTAAAGGAAGCAGGAAGCAGGGCTTGCTCATCCAATCAAACTGGAGAATCAAGCACTCAAGCATGCATAGAAACCCTGGGAAGATTTTAACAAGAGGACATTTCTGAAGGAGCAAAAAGGTTTGGGGAAGAAAACAGCAACCTAAAAATAAGACTTTTAAAGTCATTAGGTGCACACCTATAAAGTCAGACACTACATGAAACAGCTCCTGAAATGCCAAGAGGACACGCACTAGAAAGAAAGAACAGTTGGCAGAGGAGCACAAAAAAGGCATCTTTCAAAGAGTGACCTCTGCAAAAGATGTCCAGAGGGCCAGCCTCGGCAGGAGGCCATGGGAGAGGCAGAAGAGGCTGTGGCGAGCGCCGGGAACGGCTCTCCAGCAGCCCCTTCTGGCCAAGGCCAAAGGAAGAAGGAAGGCTGGGAAAGTGGAAACCCAGGACAGGGGAGGGAAAGAGAACAGGTTAAAATGGTAATCCCATTACAGAGAGATCTGGTGACAGTCAAACCATGAGAGCCTTGCCAGATGCCTCTGACGAAACTGGTACCTTATGTGGCAAGGTGAGGAGGGGAGTCTGTACACGAAAGGATTTGGGGGTGCTGAAGGAAGAAAACAATCCAGTGTCCACACAGCTACTGGTAAAATGGGTTCTGTGTGAGCCATGTAAGGTCATGATTGTTCTATGCTTAGAGCAAGCCACAGTAGAGAAGTATCCAGTAAGCTTGTGGATCCCAAATATGTGCATTTGGGGGTTTTATTTCCACTGGGGACCTTTGCAGACACAGTGGGCCCACTGCCACTTTATTGAAAGGCCTGTGGGAGGGAATTACCTTAATTTATGGCATGTGTCTCCATTGTTAAGGTTTCGTTTTCATATAGGATCTTGGGTCAAGCTCCATGCTGACTTATGATCCAATGATTCCATGGTAAATGAATAGCCACCTAAAACACAAGTGAGAGAGACCACTGCGGGAGCAAGGACAGTCTTGCTGACATCTGATCACGGGATCAGAGTCACTACTTCATCCTTGCTTCCCCCTCACCGCCCCCCACCCCCACAGCACGCACAGACAAAGTACTTATGAAAATGATATCATATGTGTCCTGTGGTCACAAAGGCAAGAATTTCAAAACACAGTTGCTAATGTTTATGAGCTTATTCCTGTGCTAATCCCTGTGGAGAGCACAAAAAATTACAAACAAGAACCCCTGGCTCAAGAAGTTTGGAGAGTGAAGACTTAATCACTATAAAACAAAGATGAAACACTGGTAACAGTATGCCACTGAACACTAGAGTCTCTAAGTACTCTAAGGAAAAACCCATGCAGAATGGAGTTGATGAAGAAATATTTGTGGAAGAAGTTAGATTTTTTTTTTTTTTTTTTTGAGACGGAGTCTCCCTCCGTCGCCCAGGCTGGAGTGCAGTGGTGCCATCTTGGCTCACTGCAACCACTTCTACCTCCCAGGTTCAAGCAATTCTCCTGCTTCAGCCTCCCGAGTAGCTGGGATTACAGGCAGGTGCCCCCCAACTCCCGGCAACCCCCACCTCGGCCTCCTGGCTGATTTTTATATTTTTAGTAGAGACAGGGTTTCACTATGTTGGCCAGCCTGGTCTCGAACTCCTGGCCCCAAGTGATCCTCCCGCTCCAACCTCCCAGAGTGTTGGGATTACAGCCACTGTGCCTGGCCTGAGCTGATTCTTAAAGAAGGTTTCTACCTAAATAAGCACAATGAAGCAGGAAGGACTTCAAGGCAACCCAGATACCGCCCTTGACCTAGAAAGAGGACTCAGAACAAGAAGAGCTCACAAGAAAAAAAGTTACACCAGATCATGAATTTTTAAAAACACTGTCCTGACACTTCTGCGTCTGTCCAAGATGGGCCAACTGGAACCAAATTTATCCTCACATCATCACACTGAAGTTTAAAAAAAAAAAAAAAAAGACAAGCCTAAGAAACAACAGCTGTTAAGACACAGGACCTCAGGCAACAAAGGCCAGGAAACAACAAGCCAGGTAAGCCCCATGGGAGCTCCATCTGACCGCCTAGGGAGAGTTCACAGGTCACAGTATGAGAGGAAAACCAAGGCAGAGGCTGGAGGACTTCCTGAGTAAAGGAGATGGGGTTGAGAGTCCCAGAGGCCACTCAGCTAAAGCACTCAGGACACAGTACTGGAGAGGAGACAGCTGCACAGAGGGAGAACAGTGGAGTTGTGCAGAAGGCCCCTGGAGCATCCAGCTGAGTACTAAGCAGGTAAATAAACTACACAAGGTCAGGAAAAGATTAGTGCTTACAACACCTGCACTCACACAGGGCTGAGAATAGCGCCTGCTCCCACCACTCCACGGAGCTCAGGAAGGACTCGCTGCAGCCGTGGGAAGAATTAGTCCTACTGAGCACTGCTCCAGACTCACCTAAGAAATCATAAGATCCAGACCCAAAGTAACCAAAGTGATTTCAAGTAACTTCACGAAAAACTCAAGTAGTGTCACAGGAATACAAGAGTATCCAGTACCCATCAAGGCAAAAACTGTCTGCCCAACCTCCTTAACCTTCAAATGGCCAAAGGAGAGAACACAGGGAAAATGGGCCCATGATCCGACTCACTCACAGAGCCCCTTCCTGGCTCTACACAGGAGGCATGTGGCTCTGGTGGCACTATCATCTAGAACCAGAGGCATGTCACCGTCCAATCACATTGGTAACACTGGCCACTGTCAGCCACCTGCATTTAAGGGCTGTTGACTGAGAAGTAGTACAGTGAATCTTTCCTAAGAGTATTCTAAGCTACAGGCAAGTCTTAATTATACAGTCATTTCTAAAGTTGATGTAATTTAAAATAATTAAGGTGTTCACTTTTACATTTTGTAAAGCGTATTATCTTATTAAACACCATTCTGTTTCATGTGGTAGAATTTTATTAGAAACGCCAGACTTACGAATAATAAAGTGACTGATTAAAGATTTGAATGAGAGTAATCTCTGAGATAATTTTAAACAAGGGACATATTTTACATATGAATTCTTAACAAAAACCACGGTCACCATTTACCTTCAAACACTGTCAATTAAAAAAAATGATCAGAATATGTTTGAAAGATTCTGAAAATATAATGTCATTTTTTATTTTCTCAAAAACTCCATTTTTTATGAAATGACCTTGGCATAGATTTATTTCATAAAACTGAATTTACATAGTTTTAATAGAAAATTTTATCAAGATAAGACATGATACCTAACCTGTCAGTTCTATCAAAATTTCTGGTTTTAGGATGAATAACCTAAATTGATCTTCATAACTAGGGTGACCAAACGTTCTGGTTTGCCCAGGACAATCAAAGTTTATACCTCTTGTCCCCTTCATTCTCAACACTCCCAAATGTAGACAATATATCATAAAACTGCCCTATTCATAATGGAAGTGAGTACATGATGCTCTCAGAAGTCAGCAGATCCTCAAATACAAGCAGAATAAGTTATTTACCCTAATACATTCTAAAATCAAAAATGAAATTAGGAGTGAGGCCCGAAGTTTCCAGATTGCCTGTTTTCTAACGGTTTTCCAGGCATTAAAAAAAAAAGAACGCCACTCACAAATGAAAGTGTCCCACCCCTCCCTGACCTCTAACTTCTGGGCATGAAGGTAAGTTGGAACGTCCTTGTCAGCTGCTTCCATTCCCTGTTTTCATCTGTCAGGTTCCCCAGGAGAAGTTTTATACCAAGTACACCTGGGTATTATAAACTGCATCATGAGAACATTTAATTTACACAAATTCAACTACCTGGCACTCTGATAAAAAAGGATGACTCCAATAAGCCTAGGTATTCTGCCCCCCCAATTGCCCTTAGTGACTGCCCACAGGTGATGACCATGGAGGACTGCCCAACCATCTGGTGAGACCTGTGGACAGAACTTGCCAGTCTCAGACACAGCCATGACCTGCACCTCTAGGAGCCAGGTAGATGGTTGGTAAAGATTCTTTCAACACCTTCCAGAAAGAAATGGAAGGAGGTATGGAGTGTAATACAGAAATAATGACCATGAGGGAGGGAAATGGCAACCGTGTTTACCCAAACATGATGATGGTGATGAAGAGGAAGAGAAGCTGCAGCTCATTATATGATTATATCACCCTAGGTACATACCACATTGATTTACATAAACATGCACCTTTCTGTGCAGGGCTGCCAATACAAAACCCTGGGCTTTGCAAGGAATTTGCAAAGCGGGGGGATCATATTTATTGTGATCATATTTATTGATCATATTTATTGTGTACAAGTCTTTTCAAAGGGTCTTATTCTATAACAGAGGCTGGGAAATAACACGTCCTGTACATCAATATGCTTGCAAAACACGTGAAGACTGAGAGTCTGAACTAGTCTAACAGCAAGCACTGTTGTCCTAGAGGCAGGCAGAGATAGCCCCAGAAGTTCTACAAAGAAGGGACGCAGCAGTGGCAATCGATTAAGTGGGGAGGAAGTCCAGTCTTGAAGCTGTATTTGCATTGCAAACCCATCGCTTTTACTTAATACAAAATACCTGTATTTTGAGCAGCCTTCAGAACTGATGGAGATGACAGGAGGTATGGGGGCACTCCTGCTGCCACCACGGGGGCAGGTGGGAGGGCAGTATCTCCTTATGTTGACAACAGCACTAGAAAAGATTGCCCTCTAAGCCAGTGCTGCTCAAAGAAAGGGCAACAGACCACTGCCTGCCCTGAACTGTTTGTGCAGATCTGTGAGGAGGTAAGTATAAAAATGGGAGTGTTTAGAAATGTTTACAGCAGTTCGTAGCCGGGCACGGTGGCTCATGCCTGGAATCTCAGCACTTTGGGAGGCCGAGGCGGGCAGATCACTTGAGGTCAGGAGTTTGAGACCAGCCTGGCCAACACGGTGAAACCCCATTTCTACTAAATATACAAAAATTAGCCAGGTGTGGTGGTGCAGCTGTAATCCCAGCTACTTGGGAGGCTGAGGCATGAGAATCGCTTGAACCAGGGAGGTGGAGGTTGCAGTGAGCTGAGATCATACCACTGCACTCCAGCCTGGGTGACAGAGTGAGACTTTGTGGCAAAAAAAAAATATATATATATATATATATACACACACACACGTTAATCATTAGCTATTTTACCTTCTTTATATACTACATCTTTGATCCAGTGTGTACTGTATACCCACAGCACATCTCAACTGGGACCAAGCACATTTCAAGAGGCAGAGAAATGGCCCTGTCTCCCCAAGCTCCTGACCATCCCTAGTGCATGGGCCCAAAGCCCCACCCACTCATGGAGAGTTGGTAACACTGGCTGGTTCTGGAAAGGTGCCCCTCACACCACACCCTCACCAGACACACTCACAAGGAAACCTCGGTCCTGGGAGGCCTGTAGGCCAGTCGGAGAGGTGCCAAGGGACAAGTCCCCTCTACTCTTCTCTTCAGCTGATCTAAGAAGGAAAGGAAGCAGCATAAAGACATGTGTGTGAGAGAGTGTGTGAGTGTGTGTGTGTGTGCGTGTGTGTGTGTTATCATGTACTATAAGTTTCTGCAGCAAAGCGCACTAGTCCAGAGAGAAAAGAACCAGCCCTAAGACTCACCCTCAATAGTAGACAATGAGCCTGTAACACACGATGCCCGAGGAGTCTTTCTTGTGAACAGACAGCCACCAGTTCACCTTGAAAAGAGCCACTCACCCTTCCAGTTGATCAGTGCTCGCTCCCCTTAGAGTCTGGTGCTGCTGTACTGCACAGCACTCTATGGCCAGAGAAGCTGGCACATTTCCAAGACACCCACCACCACAGTTTGGGATATTGGGTAAGACCAGGTGCATATATGAGTGAGCACGCACGGTGAGTCCCAGACACAGAGAACTCAAGGTACAATCTTGTCTACTGCAGTCCGTCCAGGGTTGCTTTACTTAAACAACAACTGTGTGTGGCTTTAAACAGCTAAGGAGGTTGTTTAAATGGAAAAAACCTTGAAATGAGACCAAACAGGTCTCTGCTTTTCCCCGAATTGATGATCATGTGCTTTATTTATCCAACGAAACTCTCTTTCTGAATATAACTGGAATCCTGACCATGTCTAAGGGAGCTAAGGAAACGAGAGTCGTCTGAACTCTGCATCTCACGCATAAAGACGTTAACTGCTTACAGGTGATGAACATCCAGGTGAAAAGTGGCAAGTTACAGGGGAACACTGAGAGACATTTGGGGCCACCCAAGAGCAGTGGCATCCTCCCCACGCCACTGCTCAGGCCGAGGCTCACACTGCTATTCAGCCCCCTCAGCACACGGGGTCTCCAGGGGGCACACCTAATGAATAATGCCAACACTCAGAAAGGCTTCACCTGCTGAATTCCGAAACATTCAATTAAAATATGGAAATGCACCACTAATGGGATTAAAAAGAACTCAATTACAACGGCAGCACTTCCTTTCAGAGTCTTAAATACCAGGACAGGGCTAATTACTGAGCACCCAGTTACACTGCTTCCTTAGATATAATTCACACAAAATGTTTTTCTGCCTAGAAATAAACTCCACTTGATCTGCCTCAGAGAACACAAGTAAAAGGTCATTTTCTGTGCTATTTTTTCAAGAGATTAGCTATTAATCCAGCTCCTCAGAGGCAACTTTCTACATCACTGTCAAAGCAACGACTCTTGTTTTTTAGAGGTAGTGGGTTCTCCACCCTTAAAGAAGGCCCAATTTGCCTTTTTCTCTTCCAAATTCAACTTGAAACCCTGAACTGCCCACACTCAGGAGCAACCCCACCCACCTGACAGGTTACCTGTTTACTGGAGATCAAAAGATGATTCTATTCCAAAAGACATTACCACAAGAAGAAAGTCTAAAGCAACAGCAAAGAGATGATATTTTATTTATTTATGCCTTCTAATTTCAATGATGCTCTTCATAAAAAGGTCTTTCCAGGTGCCAATGAAGAGCAATCCCCCCAAACAAACCTCAGTGAGGGGAGGCAAATCTGGTACCATGAACACAGGGTGTGGCGCAATTCCTACCTCTACAAACCACACAACTGCCTTGGTGTAGCCCCTGACATAGAGAAAGGGTTCCAAGCTATCTGGTCAGTAATGACCCCAGGATTCCCCACTCTGAACCAACAACTGCTGAATCTTTAGCAACAAACCACACAACTGCTGATAATTGTTTACTTATCATTTATCCTCTTTATCCAAATCTGAGGGAAAAGAAAACTGAGGAAAGCCACACGCACTAAGCCAATCCCCTTTTCCAGTGGAGTTCTAGCTAAAGGCTTGATCAGTCATGGCTTCAATAACACAGAAAGCCAAAGAGAAAATGGACCACATAAGAAGGGTTCAAATGGCTTTGCATTCAGCAGGATACAGACTCAAAAAACAGCAAATGAGCTTAGAATACATTGGGCTACAAGAGCAAAGTCTTCCATTTTTAGAACATATTCAAGATTCCAACAATGTTTCTGACCTTTGGCATTTTCTCTCTCCCATCTCCACATTCCGTTCAGTCATTCTCACACAAAGCAGATCTCCTAATGCAGCCTGACCACCAAGACAGTGGAATCACTTCCATCCAGCTCATCCTTCCCACTGAGGCCTCTGCCTCTGAGCTCACCATCATGTGATGAAAGGGCTCAGATTCTTCACCATCCTTTTGGGAAGGCACACGAGTGAAGGCACTCACCCACCACTACCAGCTACCATGGTACCATGGTACCCTGGCTTCCTGGGGACCTTTTTGAACAACATCTAAAGCTGCTCTCACTGTCCACTGGCTTGAGTTCCAACCCTCTTCTCATATTAACTATGAATTAACTGTGAGAAAGGTTACAGGCAGGGGCAGGAGTTGCTATGGGGGTGCAAGTGCTTTTTGTGTCGGAGGGCACATTATGAATGCACGTCCACGGGTGAGGATAGTGATGAACTCAGATCAATCAATCTGTTAAATTTCAAAATTACCAATCGTTAATTTGTTTCAAACTCTCCTTATCCCCTGATATCCTGAAAAGCAAAATTTTATGTTTTTAAACATAACAGCACTCCTAGTCTTCAAGTTCCTTAAAACAGCACCAATACTGTCTAGACCAGCTCTGTCCGGCCGAATTATCTGTGATGGAAATGTCCTATCTTTGCACTATCCAGTACAGAAGTCACAAATGGCTGTCAAGCATGAGAAATGTGGCTAGTGCAAATCAATTAAATTTGTAATTTTATTTCAGTTTAGCGCTTGTGGCTAGTGGCCATGCTACTGGACAGCAAAGGTCAGATAATCTGCCTTAACAACTGCTCTGAGATGGAAGCTTATTTAGTGTGACCCAAGTCTCCCCTTGGCAGAGCGTGCAGGCAAAATAGGAACCGGCATGCTTCCGGACATGCTTCCGGACCTCCTTCCCCTGCCCCACCCTCTCCTTGATCATCTTCCTCTGCAGTGGTGTTTCTCAACCTCAGCACTACTGACATTCGGAGCTGGATAATTCTTTGGGGTGAGGTCTGTCCTGTGCATTTTAGGATGTTAAGTGGCAACCCTGGCCTCTACCCACTAGAAGCTGGTAGGTAGCATGTGCTCCTCTCCTATATGTGACAACCAAAAATGTCTCCAGAATTGTCAAATGCCCCCAAAGGTGCAAAATGGGTGAGAACTACCGCTGTAGAGATAACTTTTAAAAACAACAGTAACAACAGTGATAACAGCAAAATTTCTGTTCTTAGAATTTCTGCCTCTGCTTATTTTACAGGATGAGGTTACCCTCTCATATTTGCCCTTGGTTAGGCATCTTTTCCCCACCCCTTGCACACACCCTTTTGAACCTGAGTCCATTGGAGTTCCTGTGCCATTTTTCTAAGGTTTCTGCCCATGTAAGCACATACACTGACTGCCCAGTTACCCTCCTGCTCAGGAGACTCACTGGAGACCAAATGACCTGCCTGTAAAGCTACGAACTACTGGCCGGGAGCGGTGGCTCACACCTGTAATCCCAGCACTTTGGGAGGCTGAGGCGGGAGGATCACAAGGTCAGGAGATCGAGACCATCCTGGCTAACATGGTGAAACCCCGTCTCTACTAAAACTACAAAAAATTAGCCGGGCATGGTGGCAGGCACCTGTAGTCCCAGCTACTCAGGAGGCTGAGACAGGAGAATGGCATGAACCCGGGAGGCGGAGCTTGCAGTGAGCAGAGGTGGCGCCACTGCACTCCAGCCTGGGCGACAGAGCGAGACTCCGTCTCAAAAAAAAAAAACATCAGCAGAGGCTACTGAAGATGGTCAAATGATGAGCCACTAAAAAGAACCTGTGTTTTAAGAAGTCCATTTAAGAAATGTTCTCTCGAGAAACAAACAAATAGTAACTTTCCAGCAGAGAAACCTGACTGACACCATCTTGACCAAGTGAGTCATCAAGGTCAGCATCAGTAGTCATGAGACACATCAATACCATGTGCCCTGACATGGCGCACCAAGGACATCAAATTCCCAAACTGAGGGGCATTCTAAAAAATAACTGGCCTGTGTCTTCAGAAGTATCAAGATCGTAAGATTGCAGGAGGCTGAGACACACCTAAATGAACGTGGGATTCTAGATTGGATTCTGGACCCAGTGGGACAATGGCAATATTCAAATAAGGCCTGCAGATTCGTTATTAGTTAATGCTATGTTACCAGTAACTTGCTGGTTTTGATCACTACTACAGATACGTGAGATCATTAACATTTCGGGAAGCTGGGTAAAAGGAATATGAGAATTCTTCTGGTCTATTTTTGCAACTTCATTAAGTCTGGAATTATTTCAAAGTAAGTTTAAGATACATATGTGTACACACATGTACACACACACAAACACACACAGGATCACTCTTGACTGTGTGGCCAGCAAGCCCAATGACACTTTCCAAATGCTCACCTCCTCAGCCTCTTATAGTGAGACAGCATGGAGCTGCCCTTCTAGAAAGTCTCTCCCACGAGGCTTCCACACTTAGGTAATTCCCTGGCTCCTCTTCCACTTTATAGCCATCCCCACACAAGCTGGGCTCCATCCTCCCTGAGGACCACCTCTAACAGATGACTTGCCTCAACATGGGAGATCTGACAGAAACTTGAAGGCCGGACCTCCCCATGACTGTCCTGCTGGCATCACGCGAAAACCCCAAAGCTGCCCCTCCCCATGTCCCTGTTAGCCTGTTCAAGGCTTGCTGTCACTTCAGGGTCCTTCTCCACATCTCCCACTTCTCTGGCCTTCTCTGTTCCTACTGCTGACTCATTTCCAGGCCTCTATTTGCTCCACCCAAGCCTCCTGCACAGAGACTCAAAGTGACAGATGGGGAAAAGAACACCGCTGCCTCAGGTGGGAAGACCCGGGTTGGAGGCCTCATTTTGCCATGGCCTACCTGTGGTTTTGCAGACAGCTCTTAGAGACTAAGGCTTTTTCACATGTAAAACAGGCTATTAAATAAGAGCCCCTAAGGCAGGCTCTCTTGACCTAATAGCCTTCCTCTCCTGCTGCAACTCCACTCCAGAGCGTGAAAATGCCACAAATCCACTTTCCCAAACTCCCTGGTGACCTGCTGGACAGTAAGCCAGCTCTGCCCAGAGGACATAAGAAAGTATGCTGGGCACTGCTGGGAAAGACTCCTCTACCTGGCAAAGGAAAGAAAATGAAGGGGAACACCAACCCTCCGGCCTGCCTTGGATGCAGACATGGAGGGTGTAAGGGCACTGCTGTGGCAGTCATTTTGTAACCAAGAGGAGGTGAGGTAAAGGACAGAAAGGACAACGGAACCCCAGCACCTGGGAGCTGCCAAAGTAACCAGCCCTGGAGTCCTTGGGCTCGGGCCTCGGAACTTATGAAAGAAAATCAAATGTACCTATTGTTTAAGGAACTTTTAACTGAGAATTCTATTTGACTGTGACTTTCAGCCATGGCAGGGTTCAGTTACCAACTATTCATAAGAGGGTAAGGAGACAGACGCAGGCAGGGAGCGGGAGGAGGGAATGGGAATGAGCTGAGCAGCAGCATCACAGCTGGAGGGCTGGACATGGATGACCAGCTCCTCACTTCCAGGTGTTTCCACATCAAGCATCCTGCAGAGAGCTAACAAGTTCATTCTACAAAGTACAGTTCTCACCACTTTATCCTTCCCCTGCTCGGAAACAGTCAATGGTTCCCCACTGTCCACAGGGGATGCTTAACGTATGTGGGTTATGCAGCTAGAAAGACAAGGTAAGGACTTTGGATGTAAATGTAGAGGTTAAAAAAATAAATCATTGAATATGTATAGATGAAATAACACTGAGATTTGCTTCAGAGTAATAGAGGATGTTAAAGGGTTGACAAAATCAGAGCTGCCATCCTGGGTGTCCACTGATGCTGGACACATGGGGGTTCGACAGACTCTTCTGCCCAGTATACATGTGTTTAATATTTTCTGTGATAAAAATTTAACATCATTTCAAGTTAATAATACGGAACTGAACTATGTAATTATTGTTAAAAAATATACATCAGCAGATCCTAGAAAAGCTTATCAGAATAGTAAAAATGTGTGATTTGCTGAAGTTTTACTGATTTGCTCATACAAAGGAGTTCATACCCATTTCGTGGAATTTCTCTTCAGTCAAAGAAAAATATTATCAGAATAAAGATGATCACTTGCATACTACTTATAATTGTGAAAAATTAATCTAGATGTCCAAGAGTAAAGTTATGGTAGACTGATTAAATAAATAGCATGCAAACATAAAAATTATATGAGTTGAGAGATCGAGACCATCCTGGCTAATGCGGTAAAACCCCATCTCTACTAAAAATACAAAAAATTAGCCGGGCACGGTGGCAGGCGCCTGTAGTCCCAGCTACTTGGGAGGCTGAGGCAGGAGAATGACGTGAACCCGGGAGGCAGAGCTTGCAGTGAGCCAAGATAGTGCCACTACACTCTGGCCTGGGTGAAAGAGCGAGACTCCGTCCCAAAAAAAAAAAAAAAAAAAAAAAATTATATGAGCTGAATATCCACACTCCAAAAATCTGAAATCCAAAATCTTCCAAAATCCAAAATTTTTTGAGAACAGACATGATCCTGAAAGGTTGTACTCCGAAAGTGAATTTCAAAGGAGAATTTTGGACTTTGAATGTTTCTATTAGGGATGCTCAACCAATAAGTATAAAAATATTCCAAAATCTGAAAAAATCCAAAACACTTCTGATCCAAAGCATTTTTTAAGGGATACTCTACCTCTATATAAAATTTAGTCACCCTCACTGAAAATGGTAAAGCTTTAAGTGAAAAAGTTCATGATGATTACATCAATAGGAAGGATATGTGAATATCTGCAAAACACTAGGAAGAAATAAGGAATCAAAATAGTTGTATTAAGCACATTGGTTTTCTTATTGTATTCAATGTTTTTGTAATGTTGCTTTAAATAATTTTTTTTTTTTTTTGAGACAGAGTCTCATTCTGTCACCCAGACTGGAGTGCAGTGGCGCGATCTCTACTCACTGCAAGCTGTGCCTCCCAGGTTCACGCCATTCTCCTGCCTCAGCCTCCCGAGCAGCTGGGACTACAGGCGCCCGACACCACGCCTGGATGATTTTTTTGTATTTTTAGTGGAGGCGGGGTTTCACCGTGTTAGCAGGATGGTCGTGATCTCCTGACCTTGTGATCCGCCCGCCTCTGCCTCCCAAAGTGCTGGGATTACAGGCATAAGCCACCGCGCCTGGCTGCTTTAAATAATTTTTAAGAGATTTACCCAATCTTAAGTATAAGATTTTTCTCCAGTTTCTCAGATTTTAAATGGAAGCAGTAAAAACTACAGTTCAGGCCAGGCGCAGTGGCTCACGCCTGTAATCCCAGCACTTTGGGAGGCCGAGGCGGGCGTATCACCTGAGGTCGGGAGTTCGAGACCAGCCTGACCGACATGGAGAAACCCCATCTCTACTAAAAATACAAGATTAGCTGGGTGTGGCAGTGCATGCCTGTAATCCCAGCTACTCGGGAGGCTGAGGAAGGAGAATTGCTTGAACCCGGGAGGCGGAGGTTGCAATGAGCCAAGATGGCGCCATTGCATTCCAGCCTGGGCAACAAGAGAAAAACTTAGTCTCAAAAACAAAAACAAACAAACAAAAAAAAACTACAGTTCACCTGTGAGCATAGTGACCTTTTCTAGACTCTGCTGACTCAGTGTGTCAGTCACGCCCATGAATTTCCTCCCTAACCTGAGCATCCATCATGACCGCAAGACCCCCAGTCTAGGAGGGCACCTGACCTGACGGGCTGGGGTAACCAAACCACCTGAGACCGGGAAAGACGCAGAAACCACAGATGTATCTTTCCTGGTCTTGGCAAGGCCCTGCACGTCCCCATTTTCACCTACAATGAGACTCCGAGACAGGCGGCCTGACTTGCTCAAAGACATGAGTGTCTGAGAGGTGGGGGAATACACACAGGCAGGAAGGTGACATATGAGGCCCACACTCCCCTCGCTCCTGGAAAATTCTAGGGAAGATTCTGGAGCAGAGATGTGCTCTTTACAGAAGACAACGCAGCCTGGGTACAGATATGACAACAGCATCCATTAAAATATGGTCAAATAGGAGTCTGCAAAACATCTTGACTTTAAGGGAAAACAATTTCTCAAGACTATTATAATTGTCACCAAAGCCTTAAATCCTCCCATCTTCCTGACTGAATAAAACTTGGGCCAGGCACAGTGGCTCACGCCTATAATCCCAGCGCTTTGAGAGGCTGAGGCAGGTGAATTTCTTGAGCCCAGGAATCTATGGCCAGCTTGGGCAAGATAGTGAGAACCCCATCTCTACAAAAATAAAATTAAAAATAAATTAGCCATGTGTAGTGAAACGCGCCTGTAGTCCCAACAACTTAGGAAGCTGAGGCAGGAAGATCACTTGAGCCTCGGGGGTTGAGGCTGAAGTGAGCTATGATTGCACCATTGCACTCCAGCCTGGACAACAGAACAAGACCCTGTCAGAGGAAAAGGAAAGGGAGGAAGAAAGAGAAAAAGGGAGGGAGGGCAGAAGGAGAGAGAGAGACAGAGAAGGAAAGAAGGAAAGAGAGGAAAGGAAAGGAATGAGAGGGAAGGGAAGGGAGGGGAAGGGAAGGGAAGGGAGTGGGGGGGAGGGGAGGGGGAGGGGAAGGGGAAGGAGAAGGAAGGGGAAGGGGAAGGAGAAGGAAGGGGAAGGGAAGGGAAGGAGGAAGGAAGGAAGGGAAGGGAAAGAAGGGGAAGGGGAAGAAGGGGAAGGGAAGGGGAAGGAAAGGGAGGGAAGGGAAGAAGAAGTAAAGGAAGGAGGGAGGGAAAGGGAAGGAAGGAAGGAAGGGAGGGAGGGGAGGGGAGGGAGGGGAGGGGAGGGGAGGGAGGGGAGGGGAGGGGAGGTGGAGGGGAGGGGAGGGGTAGGGGAAAGGGGAGGGGACTGGCATAGGCAGAGCATTTCCCTTATGGAAGGGATGAGATTCCCAGAGACCTGCATTGCTTTCTCCTGGTTTTATTTACCAACCAATAAATGAAATGCCTTCTTACAACCAGAGGCAGATGGGTGCCTGAATGAGAGACCTTCAGTATCAGTCTCGTTTTCTCCCAGGCAAGGACTGGTTGGGTTCTGTGGCCAGCTACCCAGCCCACTCCAGCTCTATGTGTGAATCGTTGCTGACGTTTGTACAAGGGAAAAGGGATTTTTTAATTTCTCCTAAGGGCTTGATGCTAACATGGAAGCAGGATCTGATTTTAACTCTTAACTGCAAGATACTGCAGGACACATTTGCAGAACACGTGCTGAGTATCTGTGTCCTGATATTTTTCATGCTGGTCATGACCTTAAGGGAATCTATTGGCACACATACTATACGCCGGGCGTTTTTAACTTGATCATGGTGGCTCTGAGGTGCAACTTTTTCTTCACATACTGTACATACCTGAGACCACTCTTGGGGGTACTATAGTCTTTAACCATGCTGTGTAAGACTGCTGTGGCATAAGTTCTCTTGTCCAAATAAAATTATTAATAAGATCTATATAGAGTGATAAACACACTTTTGATTGTTTTCTAGATGTCTACAAACAAATGCAATTTGTGACCTGTATATAAAAAAAGTAGGAGTCTGCAAAGTGTTCCATTTATGAGAATCTCACCGAGGCGTGTCCCCCTCAGGGAAATGCAATCATTTTGGAAGGCCCGGCCACTGCTCCCGAACCCAGTTGTTCCCTTTCCCAGTAAAGGCCTCTCCTTCCCGCGGCCTCCAGCTGAGGTTGCTTGTTAGCTTCTAAACCAGTTTTATAGTATGAAAGGTTACCGTAATAATAGCCTCAATGTATGTAATGGTGAGTGCTAAGCAGAAGGTTTCACACGTTTTCTTTGGAGCCCTCATCAATGCTCTGGAGAGCACGTTCTAAACGCCCCACTAACCAGTGTAAGAAGATGCAGCTCAGAGAGGCAAAGGGACCAACTGCAAGGCACGGGTGGGCTCAATTTACCTGCACTAATCTGTCTCCCCATTTGTAAAATATGATGCTTAATTATCTCTCTTCCCTGCTGAGAAGAGGGAATAGGAGCTTACTCCTGTATCCCCAGGGAGCCATGAGCACTGCAGTACTGACATTTATGATGTAAGAATTTCGTTCGCTTCTCACACCTTGTTCCTCACCCAGACGGTGTCTCTGTGAGTGCCAGGCCTGGCCTTTGTTGCTCCTCACAGCATCCCAGTGGTCAGAACAGGGTCTGAGAAGGTACTCAGCAACATCTGCAGACTAAACAAACTCATTCCAGAAAGGTCGACCATGGTGCTGTCAGGTAGTACCTTCAATGTGATGGAGACTTCCTGCATCCGTGCTGTGCAATAGAGTAGTCACTAGACACACAAGGCTACTGAGCACTTGAAACGTGGCTAGTGCAGCTAAGGAAAATTTTTTATTAATTTAATTTTCATGGCTACACGTGGCTGGTGCTAGCACGTTGGTCAGCACAGATCTAACTCCTAATTTCTAATGTCCTGCTCGTTTACTGTTGGGCTTGTGATCCCTGCATGTGCCCACTCTCTGTGAACACCTCACTGAGACTGGATACACAACAGGGATAAGGGTGCTGCTTTCAAGGTGCTTGGTTAAGGAGCAAAGGGAGAAAACAAATAAATGTCTAATAAATAAGTGTGATCCAGGCGGAAGACAATTTTTTTTTTTTTTGAGCTGGAGTCTTGCTCTGTCACCCAGGCTGCAGTGCAATGGTGCGATCTTGGCTCGCTGCAACCTCCGCCTCCTCGGTTCAAGCGATTCTCATGTCTCAACCTCCCAAGTAGCTGGGATTACAGGCATGTGCCACCAAAGCCAGCTAATTTTTGTAGTTTTAGTAGAGATGGGGTTTTGCCATGTTAGTCAGGTTGGCCTCGAATTCCTGACCTCAGGTGATCTACCCGCCTCAGCCTCCCAAAGTGCTGGGATTACAGGCATGAGCCACTGCACCTGGCCCTCAATTTTTCTATTACAAGAAAAGCTAGCAGAAAACAACAATGTTATTCACTGACTAACTTCTCTTCATTTACATAAAAGAGTCATATAAACAAATGTCCCCTCCCTTCCCATCCACCACCAACCACCACAATAAAGAAAAATACAAGGTCAAAAAGAAAAGCAAAGGATAATTTTGTTGGCCGGGTGCAGTGGCTTACGCCTGTAATCCCAGCACTTTGGGAAGCCAAGGCGGGTGGATCACTGGAGGTCAGGAGTTGGAGACCAGCCTTGCCCACATGGTGAAACCCTCTCTCTACTAAAAAGACAAAAAAATTAGCCAAGCATGGTGACACGCGCCTGTAATCCCAGCTACTCAGGAGGCTGAGGCAGGAGAATCGCTTGAACCCAGGAGGTGGAGTGAGTGAGCTGAGATTGTGCCACTGCACTGCAGCCTGGGAGACAGAGCAAGACTCTGTCTCAAAAAAAAAACAAAACAAAAAAAAAAAAAACCATGTCCTGTTTCTAGAAAATGTCCAAATGATGTACAAGTAGCATGTAGCAGAATAAAAGATAACTGATGTATTTTAATAAGAGTGCTGATTAATTCACATGCAGCTCTATCCTGTTTAGCAGAAAGATTTTTCACGGATGATTTCATAAAAAGTAAACATAGTTTATAGGCGTATGGTGCCAAGTGCTAGGAACCAAGGTTCAGAGCCTCAGCTCTCCTTCCAGGCAGTCAGTGGGGCTCCTCCTGACTCCAGCCCAGATGGCTCTGCCTTTAGTGCATCCCTTTGAGCTACTGACCTCAGCAACAACTGAATCAGTGCCATAGCTAGCAGGCATTTGTCTTCTTCCCTCAATGAGTGGATCCATTCATAGTGGCTTGTACTAGCCTGATGAAACCAGTTAACCTTGTCATAAAGGCAGAGTAAAATGACCTCTTCTCCCCCTAGCCTGCCCCAAACCTGCAGATAAAAGGCATTCCCCCTGGCAAATAGCCAAAGGAAGCAGAGATACAGACAGCTTGTGGCAAATATGAGTGGAGATGCTACGTGCCAGAGACTTTTCTCTAAGAAGTTAGAAACCATTTCAGTACCTCCATCACTTACAAACAAGCCATCAAATCAGCAAACATCAAACTCCTTGTCTTGTAGGTATCATGTTAATATTTAATTACACATGGAAGAGGGAGACCACTAAGTCCCTGCATTGGCCAATGTGTACACTAAAGTGAAGAATAAACTATGGAGGAGAACACAGTTTGGGGTGTGGCTCTCACATAATTGGTAATCAGTAGACAATAAAAGTATGTTCTTAGATACATGCTTTACTGCGCCCTAAGTTGTAAGTAAGGTGCTAATTTTTTTTTTCTTTTTACATAGGCACAACCTCTTTGGTCTCCGCCTCTTTTCGTGGCACAGACACCAAAAGGTAAGTAAGTGGCAGCCTGAAAACTGGCTTTATGTTGAGCAGGTGTGAGATTCTCCAAGCAGTAGGGGCCAAGGCTGGGGAGTGGGAGTAATGCATGCACCCCAGATGCAGGCAACAAGGTGGGACATTGTCTAGCCCTGCACTGTCCAATATGGTAGCCACTAGCCATGTGTGGCTATTTAAATTTTTCTTTTTTTAATTTTATTTTTGATTCAGAGGGTACATGTACAGGTTTGTTACCTGGGTATACTGTGTGATGCTGAGGTTTATGGTACAGATGATCTCATCACCCAGGTCGTGAGCATAGTACCCAATAGGTAGTTTTTCAGCCCACATCCCCTTCCCTCCTTTCCCACTCTAGTAGTCTCCAGTGTCTGCTGTTCTGATCTTTACTTCCATGTGTACTCAGTGTTTAGCTCCCACTTCTAAGTGAGAAGCAGTATTTGGTTTTCCACTCCTGCATTAATTCACTTAGGATAATGGCCTCCAGCTGCATCCATGTTGCTGCAAAGGACATGATTTTGTTCTTTTTATGGCTACAGAGTATTCCATGGGGTATATGTACCATATTTTCTTTATCTGTCCACTGCTGATGGGCACTTAGATTATTTCATGTCTTTGCTAGGATGAATAGCACTGTGATGAACATATAAGTACATGTGTCTTTTTGGTAGAACAATCTATTTTCACTTGGGTATGTACATACTCAGTAATGGGACTGCTGGGTTGAATGATATTAATAGTTCTAAGTTCTTTGAGAAATCTCCAACCTGCTTTCCACAGTGGCTGTACTAATTTACATTCCCACAAACAAGGTATAAGCATTTCCTTTTCTCTACACTTTGCCAGCTTCTGTTCATTTTTAATTTTAAAAATTGCCATTTAGACTGGTGTGAGATGGTATCTCACTGTGGTTCTGATTTGCATTTATCTGATGATTAGTGACAACAAGCATTTTTCCACGTTTGTCGGCCATGTATATGACTTCTTTTGAGCAGTGTCTGTTCATGTCCTTTGCCCATGTTAAAATTCTGCCCAAAGCAATTTATAGATTCAATACCATCTCTATCAAAATATCAATGTCATTTTTCATAGAAACAGAAAAAACTATTCTAAAATTCACAGGAAACCAAAAAAGAGCCCAAGTAGCCAAAGCAATCCTAAGCAAAAAGAACAAAGCCACAGGCATCACATTACCTGACATTAAACTATAGTATAAGGCTACAGTAACCAAAACAGCATGATACTGGTACAAAAGCAGACCCACAGACTAATGTAACAGAATATAGAACCCACAAATAAGGCTGCACACCTACAACCATATGATCTTCGACAAAGGTGACAAAAATAAGCAATGAGGAAAGCACTTCGTATTCAATAAAGGATGCTGGGATAATTGACTCGCTATATGTAGAAGAATGAAACTGGACCCCTACCTTTCACCATATGCAAAAATTAACTCAAGATGGATTAAGATTTAAACGTTTAGACCTCGAACTATAAAAATACTGAAAGAAAACCTAGGAAATACCCTCTTGGCATAAGCTTTGCTAGAGAATTTGGCTAGGTCCTCAAATGCAATTGCAGAAAAAACAAAAATTAACAAGTGGAACCTAATTAAACTAAAGAGCTTCTGCACAGTGAAAGAAATTATCTATAGAGTAAACAGATAACCTACAGAATGGGAGAAAATATTTGCAAACTATGCATCTGACGAAGGTCTAAAATCCAAAATCTACAAGAAATTTTTAAAATATCAACAAGACAAAAACAAAAATTCATTTTTTACATGGGTAAAATTATTTTTTAATTTTTTTTTTTTTTTAGAGGCAGGGTCTTGCTCTGTCACCCAGGCTAAAGTGCAGTGGTGTGATCACAGCTCATTGCAGTCTTGAACTCTTGGGCTCAAGTGATCTCCCACCTCAGCCTCCTAAGTAGCTGGGAATACAGACACACACCACCACGCCTGGCTTATTTTTGTTTTTCATAGAGACAAGGTCTCACTAAGTTGCCCAGGCTGGTCTTGAACTCTTGGCCTCAAGTAATCCTCCTGCCTCAGCCTCCCAAACTGTGCTGGGATTAAGGCATGAGCCACCATACCCAGCCGCTATTTTTTTTATTTTTTATTTTTTGAGAGACAATGTCTTGCTCCGTCAGCCAGGTTGGAGGACAGTGGCACAATCTGAGCTCACTGTAGCCTTGAACTCCGAGGCTTAAGTGATCCTCCTGTCCCAGCCTCCCAAGTAGCTAGGACTGACTACAGGCATGGGCCACGATACCCAGCTTAAATTCAAACTTATGAAAAAATTTTTAATTAAGATTTAAGTTCCACAGTCTCACTAACTGCATTTAGAGTGCTCATTAGTCACAAGTGGCTAGTGTCCAATGTATTGGACAGTGAGATGTAAAATATTTGCAACACTGCAAAAAATTCTATTGGACAGTGCTGGTCTAGATAGTTTTTTTTTTTTTTGAGACAGAGTCTTGCTCTGTCCCCCAGGCTGGAGTGCAGTGGCGCATCTCGTCTCCCTGCAAGCTCCGCCTCCCGGGTTCACGCCATTCTCCTGCCTCAGCCTCCCGAGTAGCTGGGACTACAGGCACCCACCAACACGCCCGGCTAATTTTTTTGTATTTTTAGTAGAGACGGGGTTTCACCGTGTTAGCCAGGATGGTCTCGATCTCCTGACCTCGTGATCCGCCCGCCTCGGCCTCCCAAAGTGCTGGGATTACAGGCTTGAGCCACCGCGCCCGGCCGGTCTAGACAGTTTTAAAACAAATAATAAAAAAGTCATTATGGTTTTTATTGTCCACATGCACTGCAATTTTAAACAATGTTAGTGATAAAATACCAACATCCTTCCTGCCCCCATTGACCCTCTCCATATGCCACTGTCCAAATAAACCTGCCTAGTGAGACAGAGGACAACTTTAATCCAAGAGCAAACTAAAGCCTCAGTTGCATCCCTGCTCAAATGAATGCTAAAAATGAAAACAACAAGAAACTAGTGTATATTTCATTCCCTTTTTCTGTCCCTAACAGAGGTACCCTAAAGAAAGTCTATAGGTGATTCTATGAAAATCTAGAGAGAAAACTAGTAAAGAATTTTAAATCACCAAACTCCATATATCCCCTTAAAATTTCACATCACACACATATAAAGGGGGCGGGCAGTGGAAGGCAGAGCACACCATTCTTCACCTCTCAACTGTACCTGTTCACATGGGAGGGAAAAGGCAACTCTGGCCTCAGACTCCCATTCTGGTAAAGTCCACTTCCCAAATACAAGCCTAAAATAGAACCAGCTTCTTTATTCTGGAAACGAATGGAAAAACGGGGCTGTGGAGAGCTGTTCAGCTCTCTATTACGGTCCACGCATTAAACATTAACACAGCTATAGTCTTTCCTAGCACAAGTATTAGAAATGCACACAATGTTTCTAATTTCAATTCCCATCATATTCTGCAATGCTTTCACAGGGTTCTGAATTTTTTATTTCTCATTGGGTCATGCCTTCCTGGCTGCTGCTAGCTCCACCTGCTAACACATACCTCCCCACCCCCCACAGCCCACCCCAGGGAATGAGGATCAGGGCAAGGACTTCCTGCTTCCTACTCAATATTCTGCGGGCATTTTCTCCCAGGTACACGTGTTACCCAATTAAACACCACATTCCTGGAAGGAAATCTTGACTCTGATCATTTCTGTGAATGCTTCATAGCTAAAAAACCAAACACTGGAAGATAAAATGAGAGCAGACAACAAAAATAACACTTGGCAATCTAGTATAGCAAGATAGGTCGTTCCTGGCAAGGGATCTTCCAGATATCCAAAAGGTAATAGTTTATGCCCCCAAAGTGTTACGCGGTAGTCCCCCGACATTATGTAGGAAAACCGCAGGGTCACCCTGTCTCGGGACTGTTCCATGTGCTGCTCCTTCTCCCTGGAGTGCTCTTCCCATCCCACTTGACCTCATTACACTCTCTTCCTTAGCTCAGCTTCTCTTCTTCAGAGAAGAGTTCCTGTACCCTGCATGAGTCTAGGTTCACACTCCTCTGACACTTTGTACTTACATTTCATGGCACTTATCACAGGTTATAATTAATATTTATTTGTAGAATTATTTCAAAAATGTCTGCCTGATCCCAAGTCCGAAGACTCAGTGAGGAGAGGGTCTGTGTCAGTTTTGTTCATCATGGTATCCCAAATGCCTAGTGCATGGCGTAGTAGGTAAATGATAATATTTCATAGGTGAAAAAATTGATTAGTGAATGAATAAACATCTTTTGAGAACCAAGGAACTATGTTCTTATACTGATATAACTTTAGCTTCAAATATAGATGGACCATGCATGGGTTTTATTAATTAAAAGAAATAAAGAGACATTCCATTTTACTCTTTGAAACTAGCCCCTGGCATCAGACTGTTCTTTTGATGAATGGTGAAGGGAGAATCAACTAACAACCACCTCTGAAGTGGGATGTGATGATACCTTGCTTAAAGATTAAGAAGGCACAAGTCCAAACAGCCTTCTGCAAACACATTTTCTCCAATTCTACAAAACTGTCTTGTTTGTTACTGATACTGTCCAAAGACTGTGCACCCCATCCTTCCAAATCCTATTTTGGCTAGGCACAGTGGCTCGTGCCTGTAATCCCAACACTTTTGGGAGGCTAAGGTGAGAGGATCATTTGAGCTCAGGAGTTCAAGACCAGCCTTGGCAACATAGTGAGACCCCATCTCTCCAAAAAATAAAAATTAGTTGGGCATGCCTATAGTCCCAGATACTCCAGAGGCTGAGGTAGGAGGATTACTTGAGCGCAGGAGATTAAGGCTGCAGTGAGCCATGCTTATGCCATTGTACTCCAGCCTGGGTGACAGAAACCTTATCTCAATAAGAAAAAAGAAAAAGAAAAAAAAAGAAAACCCTATATTTATGTTTTACAAACATAAAACATTATAAATACTTCCTTCTACTTCCTACAGTTCACTAAATCTAACCTGGGCTATCACTGTGGAAGAGATTTCCCCTTTATCAGAAGGCACTTCAGCAAACTACACTCCTGTGCAAGTTCTAATCCCTCTTAACTTGCTATTTGTAAAGCTGCTCAGATTTGAGGCCCTTTGTCCCTGGTCCTGATACCCCCTCACCTCTCTCCACCAACACTGCCACCCTCATGCCCTGTGTGCCATCACAGCTCCTCAAACTCACCCAGCACTGGCCCTCTCTGGGACCCAACCTGGAAGTTCCCTCTACCTAGAATGTCCTTCCTTAGACCTCTGCATGATCGCCCCCTCCCATAGGTCTTGACTCAAATGGTTCCCTAAAAATGCAGCCCACTAGGAAGCCCCATCCTTCTCCTCTGCCTGACTTTTCTCCATCACCTTCATCACCACCTGGCACACCTGTCTGCTTTTGCACCGTTTCCCATAGCTCCGCACAACCCCCAATAGACCAGAATCTAAGCTCTGTATGTATCTTTTTATGTTCACCACTATATCCCAAGTGTCTAGACACTGCCTGGCACAAAGTCGGTGCTAAATAAATATTTGTGGAAGGCCTGAGTGAGTCTGCATTGTGGTGGTGCAACTTCTCATAAAATCTCTTCCCCAAGACTTTCTGCTCTAATCTGGCCTTTGAATAGGGCCATAGCCATGGTCTGCTACAAGGAAGAACATGGTGGACAACAGAGAACACACACATCAATAAGAAAAAGAACACCTCCATTAAAAAGATAAAAACCAGGAAAGGACAGAAACAGTCAATTCACAAATGCACGCACACACACACGCACACACACACATAGCTAATAAATGTATGTTTAAAAGGTTCAACCTCACATATAAGAAACGACATGGAGCGCCTCTGCCCGGCCGCCCTGTCTGGGATGTGGGGAACGCCTCTGCCCGACCGCCCCGTCTGGGAGGTCTACCACGGAGGCCAGAAGCAATGTGGGGGCTGGACGTGCTGGCTCACGCCTGTAGTCCCAGCACTCTGGGAGGCCAAGGCGGGTTGATCACTTGAGGCTAGGAGTTCGAGGCCAGCCTGGCCAACATGGCGAAACATATGAAAAATACAACAGACAAACCAACTAACCAACCCAGCCACAACAAAACAGGTCTACCCTGGAGTCATACTCTAATTTTTTCTATTTTCCTCCCTCTCTGATCCTTTATCCCACTTTCTTTTTCTTCCTCTTCCTTCTCCTTCTTCTTTGTCAAATAGAGGATTGAGTTATTATCATTGATCCATACAAAGTCCCTCTCTCATTTATTTTCTTTAATTCCCACTCCCCATTTCTATTCCCCGTCTTCCCATGTGCAACCTTCCTAATATGTTTGATATGCATCTTTTTGTTTGTATGTATTTTTAGAAAATGTTTATTGTTTTGTGTGCAAAAAAAATTAATAAAAAAATGCAAAAAAAGAAATGACATGTAAATTCCAGCTGGATCACTTGTCACCTACTAAATTGACATGGATTTTTAAAGCATATACAATATTGGGAAGAATCCAAGAAAACAAATACTCTTATACATTGCTGCTGGGAAGGTAAATTATAAACTTTTTGGAAGGCTAACTGGCCATATATAACTATGTATAAAACAGAATATAACTGGAATTCCACTTCTAGGAATTTATCCTGCAGAAATTACCAAAGGTATATATGCAAAAATAGATGTGCAAGGGCACACACTGCCTAAATACCCAACAATAGGAGATTGGTTTTTAAAAGCTGATACATTCACATTATGGAAAACTCTGCAGCCATTTATAATCATGATAGAGAAGAATATTTCAAATGGGGAAAATGTTTATAAAATCTCTTTAAATAAAAAGAGGACACAAACTATGGTGGATATTCTATATCTCAACGTAGGAGAAATACATATGTCATTGATTTCTGTAAATGTGTGTCTCAGTCTGGATCCTCCGGGAAACAGAACCTGAGGATGACACTTTCTTTAGCAGGTGCAGACCCAGGGCAACAAAAGTGAGGCCACTGGGAAGGGAAGTAAGAAGGACTGGGACATGATGCAAAGGCCCTACAGGCTTTACGATGGGCCTACAAATGACACTGAAGTTGGCGCAGCACACAGGACTTTCTCTGGGCAAGCAAAAAGAAAAACCATGACTTGGTGTACACTGAAGGGGAGAAGGAAGAGGGGAACTTACCTGCCTGGCTTTCTCCCTTCTCCTATTCCCATTGTTCAGTGTGACTACAACACACTCTGGGCTGCATCAAAGAAGGTGCATTTGGGATGTCACATCAAAGCACAAGTTCCTACTTAGGTATTTAGCTTTGAGAAAAGAGAGCCAAAACAAACCACAGAGTATGAAATGTGCTGATTTGGTTTTTAGCCCTAGGAATCTGTAACTACGCCAGAGTTGAGTATGCAGCAACAACAAAACCCGAATGCACATATGAGAGAGAGACTCGGTCACCCACATGTCTGCCATGGAGCCAATGAAGCTGGAGCGAGGCGCAGGACTCAGTCACTCCTGCCTCCCCAAGGATGTCTGCCATACCTTCTCCCTTCCCAGCGCCTCTGCCCCCCTGCACATTCGCACAGCCACCCATGGCCACAGGTCCACGGCAGAAAGCACTCTCACACACACCCATCATGTGCACCCAACTGGCAGCTATGTATAAGGAGGAAAGGAGGAAAACAGGTCTGGCTTTATACATGCCTGGGGTGGATTCTCTCTCCTTCCAGCACCTTTATCCCTTGCCACATATTTCCTTCAACATACTCTAAAGAGTTGGCTGTGTCTTGTGAGCTGATCTCTGGAGCCTTCTAGCCTTCCTCTTTCCTTCCAGAAGCCTCTTATCAAAACTGTTTGTGGCTGGGTGCAATGGCTCACATTTGTAAACTCAATAATTGGGAGGATGGCTTGAGGCTAGCAGTTTGGGACTGGCCTGGGCAATACACTGAGACCCCATCTCTTCAAAAGAAATTTTTTAAATATGCCAGGGCATGGTGGTATGCACCTATAGGCCCAGCTGCTCAAGAGGCTGAGGTGGGAGGACTGCTTCAGTCCAGTTTGAGTTTACAGTGAACTATGATCATTGCACTCCAGCTTGGGTAACAGTGAAACCTTATCTCTAATAAAAAAAAAAAAAAGCAAAAAAACAAAACTATGCCTTAGTGGGTCTGAGCCCTCAGGCACAGTCACTTACAACAGGATTTGAGAAACTTCCGACTTTAGCTCCAACAGGTAGAGATTTTGGGAGTTGTCACTGTCATTCTTGTAACAAGAAAAGGCTGGACAAACTGAAAATTAAAGACTTTTCTTGAACCCATCGATAAACTAAGATCATAGGACAAATCACCACCTTGAAATCTGGAGAGACAAGCAAATCCAGAGTGACAGTTGAGATCTGCTTAGCTTTGGCAGAAGCTTCTGGAGCCATAAACTGAAAGGAACATCTAATGGTAATTTGGCGCTGGGTGTGGGGGCTCACACCTGTAATCCCAGCACTTTGGGAGGCCTACGCTGGTGGATAACTTGAGGTCAGGAGTTCGAAACCAGCCTAGCCAACATGATGAAACCCCATCTCTTCTAAAAATACAAAAATTAGCTGGGCATGATGGCATACACCTATAATCCCAGCTACTCAAGAGGCTGAGGCACAAGAATCGCTTGAACCCGGGAGGCAGAGGTTGCAGTGAACTGAGATCACCCCACTGCAATCCAGTGTGGGTGACAGGGTGAGACTCCATCTCAAGAAAAAAAAAAAAGTCATTTGGCGAACTGCTGGAGGTGAGCATGGACTAGTGTGAAAGTGAGAAACTCCCGGGAGCCCATCACGCAGGGGTGGTGGGGGGAGGCAGGAGTGGGGAGATCCGCATACTTTGGTGGATCTTTCCAGACAGGAACTGGACCAGATTCTCACAGTGAATTGCTGAGAAGACCCTCATGTGGCTCCAGTAGGAGGGAAGAGCAACCCTTGAGAAATACACATAGCCACATCTCCATAACAAAGGCTCACTTTCCAGTGAAAGGCCTACTCTCCAGGCTTTGCAGAGCCTCATCTGAGCTTTGAAAAGGGAATTCCTCCTACTCTTATCCCCTCCAGGATACCTATCTAAGTAGATGGGGAAAAAAAACCATAGTTACAAGAGGTCAGGGCTTTGAGGAAATAGGCTGGGAAGGCTGCAGGCAGAAAGGGAGCAGGAACCTGCTGCCATTGCCTGTCCTTAGAATCAAGCAAGAAGCACGGCGCTCAGTCAGCTTGCTCGAATTCTGGAGCATGCGTATCCCACCTCTGGGAATACTGCTAGTTCCTAACCATAAAACTACCCCCAAAGAAGGTCACAGTTGAATGGGAGCATAACTGCATCAGGCTGTCTTTGAATTGCAAAAAGCAGTGGCTCAGTCAAAGCCTGTTGGGCCCTATGATCCACACTCAGATATGACTTTGGAAGTGTCTTCAACCTGCACTTACACAGACTGAAGCTTAGGGCACAGCTCATGACTACCAGCCAGCAGCAAGCACTGGAATCTTAGACCTGAATATTTCCAAACATAGTGGTATGGTATATGCCACTTGAGAAATGATTATTGGCTTGCTGTTGGGTACCAATGCAAATTGCCCCAATGACTGAAAAACATAAAATAATCTCGAAATCTGAAATACCCATAAAGTCTTAGACAATATTGACAGAAACACTCTAATAAGAAAGGCAGTTCCCAGAAGAATGACATAATAAAATGGAAATGGTCACACAGAAATATGCTAACAGAGGAACTCAAGGAGTTACTCACTGTATCCATGAACAGGTAGTCTATTTTCACCTAGGGCCAACTTTGGAACCACCTGAAAAGCTGCCAGACCCTACTGTCACATGGGCAGTGCCCTATGAACAACTCACAACTGACCAACAAAAAGCTGCCTGGTTTACAAATGGCACTCCAAGATAGATGGGCAGCATTCTGTTTGGAAGTCCATTACACCACAACCGACTAATGGGAAACCTCTGATTAAAGAAGGTTAAGAATAAATCAGCTCAGTGTCCTAATCTGTAAACTGTTTTCCTCATAATGAAAAAAAAAAAAAATAGGCAACAATATGAGTCCTGAAGTTTGAGCATATACAGATTCATGGGCAGTAGCCATGGCTTGCCACATGGTCAGACAGAACACAGGGCTATTGAGGGTATACCCACATGGGGCATGAACCTATGAAAACCACTATGGTAATTTAAGGAGCTAAACAGACATGTTGATCCCATAAGAACCTTCTTCCAGGACAGAAGGTAACTGAAACCAACAAGTGGATACCGAGTGTGCTCACTTGGGCCAGCCATCTGTGTCCAAAATATAAATAGACAGGGGAGCTATGGCAAGGTAGAGAGGAGTTGACTGTCAACATTTTCCTCTTGCATGCTCTAAGGCACAAAATGTCAAGGATTGTCCTGTCTACCAGCAAGAAAGAGACTACAGACAGCTAAGGGAGGAAGGTTCCACACACAGCTGCCAAGGACAACAGACAACGTGGGACCACTGCTTCTACGCTCAGGAGGCCACACATGGGTCCTAACAGGAACATACATTTACTCTGGACTGGGTTTTGCATACTGGGTGGGATATAGTAATGCTCAAGACACTATTAGCGGATTAAAACAATAGATACTGTGCCCATCTGGGACAGCATGTTACATTTCTTCGAAGCAAGGAATGCACTTTACAGCACAATGTCCAACAATGGGCAAAGAAATCTCTCATCACATGGTCACGCATCACGTATATATCATCCTCAGGGTAGTGGCCTGATGGAGAATTGAAAGAAGCAATTGAAATGTCTGTTGCCTAAAGTGGGAGGAGATGAGCATATGAGGGGCTGGTTATACACCTTCACAAATACGGGTTCCCCCTCTCAGTAGATCAATTATACTTCTTTTTAAAATCCACAGTGATTGCCCAGAGCTTACAATACACACTTGTAACTCATTTAAGCCCGCCTTCAAATAACACTGTACTGTTAACGCCTGTGGACAGGTACCATAGAACAGCACTCCCAGTTCCTCCCTCCCATGGCTGGTGGCACCGCTGCCACTCATCTCCCTTATCTATATGCCACAATCGCCAGGACATCGTCACTATGATTGGTTTAAATAGTTAACTTTTGAGTCAAGTAAGAATAAGGAAAATAAAAGAATTTATTTTACTTTCATTTATCTTTCCCTGACGCTCTCCTGTTCTTTATGTAGATCCAAATTTCTAAACTATTAATATATTATTTTCCTTCTACCAGAAAAACTTCTTTTAACATTTCTTGCAGGACAGGTCTACCAGCTATGAATCCCCTCAGTTTTGGTTTGTCTGAGGAAGTGTGTTTTTGTTTCATTTTTAAAGGATAACTTCCCTGGATTTAGAGTTCTAAATTGGCAGCCTTTTTCTCTCAACACTGGAAACATTTTCTTCTACCCTCTTCCTGCTTACATGCTTTCTGACAAAAAGCCCATTCTAATTTCTGTCCTTGTTCTTCTCTAGACAATGATGTTTCATTTTCATATTGAAAAACTTCCCAGTAAAACACTTTCCTCCAAAAAAACATTTGGTGGATCCCACAGAATTTCCGATGAGATAAACCTGAATGATAGGTGCAATCCAGACAAATTAATAATGGCTCAAGCGGATGACATCTTGTCATAAAAAGTGTCTGTGGGGCTTCATCTGATTTTCACATTATAATGCTTAAAATAATTGCACACCTTGTCTGCAAACCAGATTGTAAATGAATCCAGTTGCTTATAAAGTGTCCCAAATGGACAGACAGCTCAGCGTGCCCAGCTGGCATCTGAACTCTGAGATGACAGCTTCCCATCCCCAGTCAGGAGTCTCCTGCATGAGGGTGTGTGGCTCAGTACTCAGGACCACCTAACCCTGGCTAACTCAGATAAAAAGCTCCAAACCACTCACCCGGCGTAGAAACACACAACAACAACAAATCACTGGGATAAAGAGCAGAGAACACTTATTTCTTGCAAGTGGTTATTTGTTGACTTATAGAAAAGGACTGGCGAAAAACTATTCTGAACCAAATTACCTACTGATACACAATCAAAACAAAAGTCTCTCTATGGTGGTTCCTGGGGATGCAGTAACAGCTGGAAGACTTTTATGGTTCATAAAATTGTCCTTGTGATACAGATAAACTCACTCATTCAGGGAACCATTCTAAGATGACACCACCAAAGTTTAACCTGTCATCCACTCTGAGCTGGCTTTATTTTGTACTTTTAACCTCCTGAAGTGAGGCCTGTTCAAGGTCACCTTGTCTCAGACCGTCACAGTAAGAAAATAGCTGTGTGGTTGCTTTGCTGTCTCCCTGCAGTAGAGACACGGAGGCCTTGGCCTGTACACCACAGGAATGAGCACACCACATTGGAATCAGAAGCCACACTTCAGAGGCAGTGATACCAGAGGCTTCAGTTACCCAGACAGTGGCATGGAGCTACGCTATGACAAAATGAAACTCAGAGTAGGTGTTCAGTCCAGGCATGGTGGCTCACACCTGTAATCCCAACACATTGGGAGGCCCAGATGCAAGGATCACTTGACCCCAGGAGTTCAAGACCAGTCCAGGCAACATAGTGAGACAAAAAAAAAAAAACATAACAACATGGAAACTGAACAACCTACTCCTGAATGACTATTGGGTACATAATGAAATGAAGGCAGAAATAAAGATGTTCTTTGAAACCAACGAGAACAAAGACACAACATGCCAGAATCTCTGGGACACGCTCAAAGCAGTGTGTAGAGGGAAATTTATAGCACTAAATGCCCATAAGAGAAAGCAGGAAAGATCCAAAATTGACACCCTAACATCACAATTAAAAGAACTAGAAAAGCAAGAGCAAACACATTCAAAAGCTAGCAGAAGGCTAGAAATAACTAAAATCAGAGCAGAACTGAAGGAAATAGAGACACAAAAAACCCTTCAAAAAATTAATGAATCTAGGAGCTGGTTTTTTGAAAAGATCAACAAAATTGATGGACCGCTAGCAAGACTAATAAAGAAGAAAAGAGAGAAGAATCAAATAGATGCAATAAAAAACGAAAAAGGGGATATCACCACCGATCCCACAGAAATACAATCTACCATCAGAGAATACTACAAACACCTCTATGCAAATAAACTAGAAAATCTGGAAGAAATGGATAAATTCCTCGACAAATACACCCTCCCAAGACTAAACCAGGAAGAAGTTGAATCTCTGAATAGACCAATAACAGGTTCTGAAATTGTGGCAATAATCAATAGCTTACCAACCAAAAAGAGTCCAGGACCTGATGGATTCACAGCTGAATTCTACCAGAGGTACAAGGAGGAACTGGTACCATTCCTTCTGAAACTATTCCAATCGATAGAAAAAGAGGGAATCCTCCCTAACACATTTTACGAAGCCAGCATCGTCCTGATACCAAAACCTGGCAGAGACATAACCAAAAAAGAGAATTTCAGACCAATATCCTTGATGAACATTGATGCAAAAATCCTCAATAAAATACTGGCAAACCGAATCCAGCAGCACATCAAAAAGCTTATCCACCATGATCAAGTGGGCTTCATCCCTGGGATGCAAGGCTGGTTCAACATACGCAAATCAATAAATGTAATCCAGCATATAAACAGAACCAAAGACAAAAACCACATGATTATCTCAATAGATGCAGAAAAGGCCTTTGACAAAATTCAACAACCCTTCATGCTAAAAACTCTCAATAAATTAGGTATTGATGGGACGTATCTCAAAATAATAAGAGCTATCTACGACAAACCCACAGCCAATATCATACTGAATGGGCAAAAACTGGAAGCATTCCCTCTGAAAACTGGCACAAGACAGGGATGCCCTCTCTCACCGCTCCTATTCAACATAGTGCTGGAAGTTCTGGCCAGAGCAATAAGGCAGGAGAAGGAAATAAAGGGTATTCAATTAGGAAAAGAGGAAGTCAAATTGTCCCTGTTTGCAGATGACATGATTGTATATCTAGAAAACCCCATTGTCTCAGCCCAAAATCTCCTTAAGCTGATTAGCAACTTCAGCAAAGTCTCAGGATACAAAATTAATGTACAAAAATCACAAGCATTCTTGTACACCAATAACAGACAAACAGAGAGCCAAATCATGAGTGAACTCCCATTCACAATTGCTTCAAAGGGAATAAAATACCTAGGAATCCAACTTACAAGGGATGTGAAGGACCTCTTCAAGGAGAACTACAAACCACTGCTCAATGAAATAAAAGAGGATACAAACAAATGGAAGAACATTCCATGCTCATGGGTTGGAAGAATCAATATCGTGAAAATGGCCATACTGCCCAAGGTAATTTATAGATTCAATGCCATCCCCATCAAGCTACCAATGACTTTCTTCACAGAATTGGAAAAAACTACTTTAAAGTTCATATGGAACCAAAAAAGAGCCCGCATCGCCAAGTCAATCCTAAGCCAAAAGAACAAAGCTGGAGGCATCACGCTACCTGACTTTAAACTATACTACAAGGCTACAGTAACCAAAACAGCATGGTACTGGTACCACAACAGAGACATAGATCAATGGAACAGAACAGAGCCCTCAGAAATGATGCCGCATAGCTACAACTATCTGATCTTTGACAAACCTGACAAAAACAAGAAATGGGGAAAGGATTCCCTATTTAATAAATGGTGCTGGGAAAACTGGCTAGCCATATGTAGAAAGCTGAAACTGGATCCCTTCCTTACACCTTATACAAAAATTAATTCAAGATGGATTAAAGACTTATATGTTAGACCTAAAACCATTAAAATCCTACAAGAAAACCTAGGCAATACCATTCAGGACATAGGCGTGGGCAAGGACTTCATGTCTAAAACACCAAAAGCAATGGCAACAAAAGCCAAAATCGACAAATGGGATCTCATTAAACTAAAGAGCTTCTGCACAGCAAAAGAAACTATCATCAGAGTGAACAGGCAACCTACACAATGGGAGAAAATTTTTGCAACCTACTCATCTGACAAAGGGCTAATATCCAGAATCTACAATGAACTCAAACAAATTTACAAGAAAAAAACAAACAACCCCATCAAAAAGTGGGCAGAGGACATGAACAGACACTTCTCAAAAGAAGACATTTATGCAGCCAAAAAACACATGAAGAAATGCTCCTCATCACTGGCCATCAGAGAAATGCAAATCAAAACCACAGTGAGATACCATCTCACACCAGTTAGAATGGCCATCATTAAAAAATCAGGAAACAACAGGTGCTGGAGAGGATGTGGAGAAATAGGAACACTTTTACACTGTTGGTGGGACTGTAAACTAGTTCAACCATTGTGGAAGTCAGTGTGGCGATTCCTCAGGGATCTCGAACTAGAAATACCATTTGACCCAGCCATCCCATTACTGGGTATATACCCAAAGGACTATAAATCATGCTGCTATAAAGACACATGCACACGTATGTTTATTGCGGCACTATTCACAATAGCAAAGAGTTGGAACCAACCCAAATGTCCAACAACGATAGACTGGATTAAGAAAATGTGGCACATATACACCATGGAATACTATGCAGCCATAAAAAATGATGAGTTCGTGTCCTTTGTAGGGACATGGATGAAACTGGAAAACATCATTCTCAGTAAACTATCGCAAGGACAAAAAACCAAACACCGCATGTTCTCACTCATAGGTGGGAATTGAACAATGAGAACTCATGGACACAGGAAGGGGAACATCACGCTCCGGGGACTGTTGTGGGGTGGGGGGAGGGGGGAGGGACAGCATTAGGAGATACACCTAATGCTAAATGACGAATTAATGGGTACAGGAAATCAACATGGCACATGGATACATATGTAACAAACCTGCACATTGTGCACATGTACCCTAAAACCCTAAAGTATAATAAAAAAAAAAAAAAAAGAAAAAAAAAAAAAACATAACAACAACAAAAAGTTGTAAAGAGTGTCTCTACAAAATTAAAAAAAAAAAAAAGTTAGCCAGGCATGGTGGCACACACCTTTAGTCCCAGCTACTCAGGAGGCTGAGTGGTGAGGATTACTTGAGCCTGAGAGGTCGAGGATGCAGTGACCCATGATTGTGCCTCTGCACTACTGGGTGACAGAGTGAGACCTTGAATAAAATTAGTGATTTGATAATCTGCATAATGGGTGTTAGAAATGAGTTCTCACCAGTGAAATTAATGGTATATGTGAAAAGTAGATTGGCTACGATATTTGAAGCACGCTCCCCTCCCCAGCATAAACAAGGTATATAAATCTACCTAGGTCTATAGTCTCTACAACACCTAGGGAAGGTGTCCAAAGTTTAATTCCTGAGCAATGATACATATACTGATCCTGGATCAGAGACTTCTGAGGGCCTAATGGAGACCCAATTTTATGAACCATAAAAGTCTTCCAGCTGTTACTGCATCCCCAGGAACCACCATAGAGAGACTTTTGTTCTGACTGTGTATCAATAAGTAACAGGTAACAGCTCCTGCTCCTATATCTAGAAGATGTGGCATCTGCCTTGAGCAAGGAGGCTTCAGCAAGCTAACAGAACAGGTTGCAGGAAATATTTAGGGCTTGCTTATTAATGCATGTCTCTTTAATAAATCTTGTAGAACAGAATTTGGTTACTTATTTCCATCACATCTGGCAGTGAGGGGAATAACCAGCCCTCACCCACCTCAAACATCTAGCGTGATAATTACCTACCAAAAAGAATCTAGGAGTTGAATATGGCCAGTTTGATCAGGTCAGTTCTCAACAGCAGTTTATTCTTCCCCCTGACAATCGGCAGATCAGTGTTACATATAAATCATACCAGAAAGGGTAATTATTTGAAATCTCACTTTTAATATCTGTTCTCCAAAAAATGTATCTCAAGTTCCCAGACTCCTTAGAAAATTAAAGCCACTAGTGGCAAATCAAAATCACTACTACAGTTTGGATGCACGTCATGTAAATCTCAGACTATAATAAGGTGGGAGAGAACAAGGTTCATGCGCTTTATGAGGGAACCTCGTTCCACACCATGAATAAATAAATAGGCACCTGATCCTTTTGATAATGGTGACTGCCAACAGCACTAACCATCAGTATCATTCCCATAGCAACGGTTGTCAGGCCAACAGGCCTTTTCAGATGCAATCAAAGAAAATGTAAATCAAGAAACGCTTTCACAACTCAAAAGGATGGTCTTGAGAAAACCAGAAATAAGTTGCTGGCTCACTCATGGACCTGCTTAAGGATGTGGCTCACTCTGGGTTTAACTCTGAATACTATAGAAATGTCAAAAAAACAGTTGCTGACATAAGCCCAGGGTCTCACTAGCTTTTCCTTCCACTCCTAATAAGCCATCTCATGGATGACCAGACAACATGGAGAAAAGAGCTCTCCTAGAAAGCCAAGGCCCAGAAGAGTGAGGAGAAGGCCTGGTCCGGCAGGGTCTACTGATTCTAAGCCTATAACATACTGAGAAGAAAATCAACTCTCTATCAAGGAATGTGATAGATGTGGGGTGAGCAGGGGAGGGGAGAAAAAAAAGTAGTGCTGGCAATGCAGGAGGAAGGGAAGGGAAAGGGCAGTGACGAGGGGCGGAAGACGAATGGGGAGGTAGAGAGAGAAAACAAATGCGGGACCACAAAGGTAAAATGTTGCCTTCCCAGAGGGTAAACAGCTCACCTGAACTTCATTTCAACATCAAATGTTTAGCTAATGTCCATTTTATATCCTAAAAGTGTATTTCTGATATGTTTTCAGATCTTTTATTTTAGAATAGATCACAGCTACAATATGGTCTCACCTGCAATCGAGTTTCAAAATATTATATTACAAGTTTCCAGAAAATGGCAAGTGTCAGAACTCAAGAGATACTACATGTCCAGTGAGATGTGGGGTTAAAGTAGGCAGTGGGTTAACCTAGAAAGATGCAAGCTCATATGAAGAACAATTTCTGGACAGTAAAGTTGAATTACCAGTAGAGGTGTTAACAGTCCGCCCCTCACCCACAGGCCTCATAAAATCAGCTCTATTTCCTCTCACCTAAGGGGCTGAGCTGGTGCACCTGCAGACAGAGGGCTGCGAGGTGGCCCCATGGCCCCAGGTGCTCTCAAGGTGCTGATCAACCTGAGGCTATCTACATCAGGTCGCTTCAGTACACAAGCAGTTTCACTAATTTCTCTTATTTGCTGACCTACCTGACCCTGGTGGCATTTAGTGAACCTCTTGGTTTCAAATTCTCTTCTAAGCCTTTCTTTTATGTTCCAACTAAATTGGGCAATATTCTATTGTCTCAAAAATCTCCGGGAAACCTGCATTTCTAATTTATCCCACAAGAGACCAAAGAATCAAGGTGTGCAGTGTTGTAGAAGTGAGCTCTTCTCTTTCCTCTCACCAAGCATGTTTAAGATCACACTTGTGTATCCACTAAGGAGATTTGAGATTTAGTTTTTAAAAAGAAGCAACTCCATTTCTCAAATTACTGTTTAAGATTGTGTACATAGTCCCGAACTTTGTCTTTGCAGATGTATTTGGATAGAAGTTTGTAAAGAGAGAAAAATATGAGGGAATTCGGGACCTAGTTCTTATCTGACCCGGCCTCTCTGTCCTGTGTCCTCTGCATCAGTAAACTGAAGCAGTTCTTTGAGGTGTGGGGGGAATTTAATAAAACTGTATCGGTGGAAGGTTCCAGACACTCTGGAAAGTAAACATCTTCATTAATCAGTGTTTGCTGAACACCCATGGCTTATGAAAAGCATTCCCTGGAAACAGATTTCCACCACGTCCAACATCAGAGCAAAGGGTTCTGCTCAGCACAGGATGGGCATTAGAGGCATGTTAGCCAGTTTTGATCACCCCTCCCCAGTTCTCTGTGTCCAGTATTCTTAAGTAAGAAAAAACAGCTCTGGGAGGAAGAAAAAAATTCAGCAACATAAACTAGGAGCATCTCATCAATGGAATGTTCCCTACATAACTCAGAGCTGCACAAGAGAACACGGATTCTTCAGCAACAAGTTGAACAGTCACAGCTCCAGTCCATTAAAAAAAAAAAAAGTGACATGTTATCTACTCAATGGAAAAACTTGTGCATGTTTTCTTTCAGTCTGTAGGAACGACACAGTGAGAACTCAAACCATTTCAAATGCACTTGGGCTGTTAAGGGTTGTAAAGCTCTTGAATTCAAACAGAGAAAACAAAAGCGTCAAATAAGAAAATATTTACTTGCTCATAAAGTTCACGAGAAGGTATTCAGCTGTATGTTATTTATAAATGATTAATTACTTTGTCACCTGAATAAAATAATGTACAGGAAATACCTGTTTCTTTTCTTTTTAGGGGGTGGGAGGCAGTAAGAATAAAAACAAGAGAAATGCATGGCAAGTAGGAGCTAGGAGCTGGGTAAATGTGAGTTCCTTTCTCCTTCCCTTTCCTGCCCTTTTGAGAGGCTTGATATGGCATTACTCAAGGACGAACGAGAATTACTCCAGTGCACGCACAAGTGTGAAACACCAGACTGGGATCCAAAAGTCTGCCTGTCACTGAGCCATAAGTTAACCAGCGGCAGAGCTGAGAACAGATAGGACCAAAATGTGATCCTACAAGCAGCAGCCATCGGTGAAGACAGGCAGGACATCTCTGGTCTTCAAGGCTCTGAAGATAAATCAATTGTGTGTGCACTCTACTCTTGCCTGTTTTGCTGCTCAGCAGAGAACCTTGAGATTTCGGGTGGGTAGAGAGAAATGAAGGTTCAAACATACAACAGTCAATTTTCCAATTTATTGGCTACACCACGGGGTGGAGAAAACAGCTTCTCACAGGGGAGGCTGCTTGGGTTTCCGCTTGAGTTGCCTGGCAGTTGCAATTCAATCTGCACATGCTACTCCCCACCCATCCCCGACCTAATTTCTTTAGACAATTACAAATAGCTCACTTTAAAAAAAAAAAAAAAGGCATACTCCACATAAACAAAGTTGCTCTATCACCTCATTTGTTTTATTCTACCAAACTGGCAAACATTCACAATGATGTGCTGACTCCAAGGTGGGGAAGGGGCACCTGCAAACTCTGCCAGTTAAGGGTACAACATACAAACATCACAGACGAGCTCTTGATGAGCAGTTTCGAAACCCTGGACATGTCTGCATTCTCTGCCCCAGCATTACAGGTCTGGGAACTTACACCAAGCATCAACCTGGGCTAGATGGCAAGATTCAGTACACAGTACAGTTCACCAAATCACTGATCCTAAGAGGAAAAACTAGAGCATAACTCCAAAATCCAAAAACAGGGATTTCGCTAAATAAACTATGGTATGTCTTATGGCAGAATAGTAGGCTGCTATCAAAATTGAGGTCAGAAAAGATTATTTCAAGGTATGCAAAAACATACCAATATTCACAATATTAGGAGTAAAAAACTTAGGTTATAAATCAGTACGTTGTGATCCCATTTTGTAAATATACACATAGGTATATTTACATATAGATGTGTAAATATACACATATGTAGCCATAGGAAAAAAGGACTACATAGAAAAAAGACTAAAACCATTTTGGTAATGTGAAGGGTAGAATTAAAGGTGATCTTATTTTCTCCTTTTTAAAAACAAGATTAAGTATCATCATTGATTTAAAGAGCACAAAGTTTGAAGAAAATGCTTCCCCCAGACATTCGGCAAGGATACAGCTTTCCTCTATTATGCCCAGGCAGCCACCTCTGAAAGCTCCCTAGAATATAACTCAAGAGCGGCACCCACAATCCCTGAGCATCTTGTTCCTCTCCAGCCATACAAAGGGATGACAACAACATGGATCCAGCAACCAGAAGGTATGTTTGCCACTGTGTGTCAGCCAGACTTTAAGATGGTCCCCAGTGATTCTTGCCTCCTGGTATTCATGACCCATGTAGTCAGGTAGGTCTGACCTACATAACCAACAGGATGCTGCAGAAATGACAGTATGGGACTTCCAAGGCTAGGGCTCCGGGGGAAACCAGTCCCCATGTTGTGGGGACATTCAAGCAGCCCTGTGGAAAAGCCCATGTGGCAAAACACTGAGGCCTCCTGCCCACAGCCAGCATTAGCTTCCCAGCCTCTGTAGTGGGCCACTTTGGAAGTAGGTGCTCCTGCCCTCCAAATTACAGTGGACTGTAGCCCCAACCGACAGCTTGGCTGGAATCTCATGAGACACCCCTGGCCAGAAACACCTGGGCTCAATGGTCCAAATTCCTGAACCACAGAAACTGTGTAAAAAGTGTTCATTGTTTTATTGTTGCGTTGAACTGCTGAGTTTGGGAGTAACCTGCTATGCTGCACTAAACAACTAACAGAGATGACCTGACTTAAAGACCAATGTGACACACACAGAATTCACTTCCCAGGACCTGGGACTGGGATCTCCACCAGCACAACTGCAGGCAAAGGCTGAAAGGTCTCTGCACAGGCACCCACACTATTCTGCCCAGGGGGGTCCCAGGGGCAGTGGCAGGGGCAGATTTCCATCACCATGGTCTAGAGCTCCTCTGTAACAGACGGGAGGCCAGCTGACTTCCAAAACTGCTTGGTGAGCACTAACTGGGGCAGCAGAGGAGGGGCATCAGCTCCCCCAGAGGAGATAGCATCTGGCCTTGTCCACAAAGGCACTAGGAATCAATCTGGAGTCACGAGGTCACATGTGGCCCCAAATTGGGGGTAAACCCACAGAAGAGACAACCCTCCGCAAAGTAACTCTTGAAACTATGCATGCTGCCCTGCAATCCCTTTGATGTACCTTTAAGTTCATTTGGACCTTTTGATATTTGTTCTTGAAGTCGTCTCCAACTAAAATTTTTTTTTTTTTTTTTTTTTTGAGACAGAGTCTCGCTCTGTCGCCCAGGCTGGAGTGCAGTGGCGCAATCTCGGCTCACTGCATGCTCCACCTCCCGGGTTCATGCCATTCTCCTGCCTCAGCCTTTCCGAGTAGCTGGGATGACAGGCGCCCGCCACCACGCCTGGCTAATTTTTTGTATTTTTAGTAGAGACGGGGTTTCACCGTGGTCTCGATCTCCTGACCTCGTGATCCGCCCGCCTCGGCCTCCCAAAGTGCTGGGATTACAAGCGTGAGCCACCGCGCCCAGCGTAAAAATTATTTAACTCTCAATATTGTGACCATATTTTAAGTGACTTAGGTTAACTGCCTCCCTATGGAACTGCTACAAGCAGTTTCTAATTTAAACAGCATTTTTTCCATTCCCCTCTCTACCTCTTCTCCTGCTTTTTAAAAAATCATAAACGTTTGGTAATAATCTCAGGGTTGTCAGTTACTTTAAACACTGCAGGCAAACACTGGAAATCAAGACAGCCAGAATTCCAAGTCAATAAAATTATTATTGCTCAGAATGTTTCACTTGCAACAGTTTCTCTGTATATTAATATCAAATCAAGTTAATAAATTGGAAAAAAAAATCACCAAAGTAGGATATATAAACCCACACGGAAATACAGAAATTTAGCAAGTAATTACAGGAAAAAAGGTAATCCTGAGAAATTTGGTTTGGTCATTTAAGAAAAGGTGATTCTGAAATGGTTTGTAACAAAATAGAAAAATACAATAAAGTTTTTAAATTGTTAGTTCTAAATTTAAAAAAAACCTAACATACGGTTTTATTTCATTTTTTTAGAGAAACATTTTTCTCTAAAATGGATACAATCATTTTTATGTAGTGGGCCACCATACAGTTTATAGAGAAAACTAATCAGATCGACGTTGCCAGGGTGGTTTTGTGGGACTCTCGGCTGAAACACACTCTAGGCCCACACAGCCACACAACTACCCCTCTGAGGACTGGTAGAAAGACCTCTGTGTTTGTTCCCGGGAGCCCAAACTAGAAATACCATTTTCCCTCTCCTGTAAGGGTATTTTTTTTAATGTCATTTTAGACATAAACAGGCTTTAAAGAGTCGAAGCGCTTTTGAAGATAATGAGTTACAGTATTTCAAAGAAACTGTACTTTTATTTTTCTAATCAACTGGAACAGACACCATTCTAAAAAGGTCAAGAATCATAAACTTGACAAGAAAAGTTTTCATCACTCTAGGCCTTTCCCTTTACATTATATAGGAGGAGGAATCTGGGAAGAATTAAGTCCCTCCGATTCCCTCTCCCAATAACTTGTAAAAAGGAGTAACAGTCACAAAAGAAAATATGATTCATAGATACATTCTACCATGTGTTTTGACTTGTAGAATTTTTCATACCAGAAAAGGTTAAACATTTTATTAACTGTAAGGTGTTTAGGTCGGTACAAAATACGAGGAAAAAACATTAATTAATCTCAAATGGTTTAAAACATCAAATGAAAACAAAAAGTTACACTAACATCCAAGAAAACCTCAAAATTTCAACTTGGGACTTGAACATACTGGACAGATTAAACGGCTAGGCTATCAGTTAACAGTTACAGATAATAATAAGACTGTGGAAACCAGATGGCACTCCATCAATAAGCTACTCCATAAGTACGAATGATATCTGGTCACTTAACTCTTTCTGCAATTCATTAATTCGATAAACAGTTACTGAGCGCTTGTTATGTACCCAACCACCACCGTGCTCAGTACTGCCATGCATAGAATGAAGCAGAACCCAGCTGGACGACAGGGCCCGCTCACTTTTTGGCTCAGAAGCCAGAGACTTCTATACCTAGGAAGCCGAATTATGAACTGAACAGCACCTGTCTGGCTTATCATAACAAACAACCATAATGGTACAGCCCCAAATCAGCTAATGTATTAATTAACTAAAGGAAGTTTGCTAGACCCTACTGAATTCAGCAGGACCACTTACAATGAGGATGTTGACTTGTTAGGTATCTGCTTTAGGTTTAACCAATGGAGTTCCCCTATTTATCCAAACTCTGAAAAGGGGAGAGAAGATAACTTGAATAGTATAAAAGAAAGTAAGACCCATAAAATAATCCTTTCATTCTTAGAGACTTTTTCTGAAGCTAAAATTCTTCAAAATACTGAGTTAGGATATCATTTTGCAAACTGCTATAAAATACCAATTTAGGAAATATATTTTGACCCAAACAGGGAAACAAATCTTTTCTTCTTGAAAATTAGTATTGATAAGCTTTTTGGTGAATACCTAAGTTCAAAAAAAGAAACTGAAAACAGCTATTCAAACTCACTAGATTTATTTAGCTATGGCGTGTGAAACAAGCATCATGCCCAAGTCTGAAGTCAGCTAACTGCTTTACAAAGGTACTGAGGTTGCAAAGGACTTAACTGGTTCATAAGCTATCTCTAAACAGGTTGATTTTTTTTTAATTTTCTTTATCTTGTAACAATGACGACTTAGCTTTTACATTCTTTTTTTTTGTGACAGGGTCTCACTTTGTCACTTGGGCTAGAGTGCAGTAGTGCAATCACTGCTCACTGTAGCCTTGACCTCCTGGACTCAAGTGATCTGCCCACCTCAGCCTCCTGAGTAGCTGAGACCACAGGCATGTACCACCATACCTGGCTAATTTTTTAACTTTCTGTAGAGATGGGGTCTCACTATGTTGCCCAGGCTGGTCTTGAACTCCTGAGCTCAAGTGATCCTCCCACCTCGGCCTCCCAAAGTTCTGGGATTACAGGTATGAGCTACTGTGCCCAGCCAGCTTTTGCATTCTTAAAAGCTGTATTTCAAGGTGGTTTGACATCGGAGTTGCTCTTGAATATTCTGGTGACTGTAAATGGAGAAGTTTCTGCACACTGGCCCCAGCTTTCCAAGTTTATGTTTCCTGCCCTCAAACTTCTTGCCCCAGCAACCTCACTTCTCTCTCCAGGCCCAGGTCTGGTGAGGACCAAGGGGGCTGCTCTGCTCCCACAGCCCACAGTTTTGTTTTTGTAAATGTAGATATACATGTCCTGCAAGTCATCAGAAATTAAGCAAATACGGTCATGCTGAAATATTTCTTTTAAAACATCTGCTCTAACAACAACCAATTAAAGTGATGACAGAGCCTCTGAAAAGTAAAACAGATGACCATGCTAGTGCTGTTTTTAATGCTTTATGCAATAAATAGCACAGGAGTAACTTATCCAGCTTACTCTGGCTTCAGCCTCTCGGTTATGAAGTCAATGCTTTAAAAGTGGAATAACTCAGAGTGCAACTGGCCAAAAAACATCAAGCTGTTCTGTGCTGATGGAGATGGGATAAAGGCCTTGAGAAATAATGAAAAGGAGGCCCTGCACTGGGGAGTTATATTCGTTCATCATAGGGATCAATTAAAACCTCCGCATGACCCCAGACTCTTTACAACTACAATGTTTTAAACATTTTTTCATTGAAATGTTCTCAATTAAATAAGCCATTAAAGTAAGAGGACAAAATTTAAACTGTAATGAGACCAAGGTCTCAAGATAAAATAAATACTAGAGAATGAGGAAGAGGCCCCTTAGATGAGAATGTCATGTTAAGTGGTGGCCTTTCTCCATCCACCTGCCTTTATTCTACTAAGCAACAGAGCCACAGACTGCAAATTCCAGGGCATGTGCACAGTGGGGACTGTTTGGAAGAGCACTGACTAAGGATTGACAAGGCATCTCTCAGTTCCATTTCCATGAGGTTGTCATCCACAGCCACACCCGAGAATGGCCAGCACACCCAAGAATCTGCCAAGTGGGTCCATGGGACAAACACTAAAGGATATGACACAAAATAATTCACTATGAATGCCACCAGCACTCCAGATTCAGGTTTTTCTGTTAATAGATGATACTGATGATGATGACAATGTTTTCACTGTCTGGATGTACAGAAACCTCAGAAGGTTTCACTCCACAGCTTCTCTGTTCATTGGCTTGATTTGCTCTTAGCCTCTCATGAACCAATGAAGAACGACAGGATTAGATGTGAGCAGGAGAAACAGCAACACCATGTTCTCATTCCAGTGACACAAAGCTTCTTTATTCTGAGTAAATGACTTTATTTAGAACTCTAACCAAAAGCAAATATTTGTTGACTGCCTACTCTGTGCACTGCAACGGGAGCTGTGGCAGAGTTTTAAGTTCTGGTTCTTGCCTTAAGAAGCTGATAATTTAATTGCAGAACAAGAGATGAGCGCTTGAGAAGTCAAATGGAAATGACTTACATTTGTTTGTTTGTTTTTGAGACACAGCCTTGCTCTGTCACCCAGGTTGGAGTGCAGTGGTGTGATCTTGGCTCACCGCAACCTCCGCCTCCTGGGTTCAGGCAATTCTCCTGCCTCAGCCTCCCGAGTAGCTGGGATTACAGGCGTGCACTACCATACCCAGTTAATTTTTGTATTTTTGGTAGAGATGGAGTTTTGCCATGTGGGCCAGGCTGGTCTCGAACTCCTGACCTCAAGCGATCAGCCCATCTCAGCCGCCCAAAGTGTGGGATTATACGCATGAGCCACCACGCCCAGCCAAAATGACTTACATTTGAAGACAATGAGAGCGCTAACAAGCAGCTGTACACATCAGCAGTACACACACACAGGCATCCCATCCCTGCCATTCAAATTCAAAATCCATGCTAGAGAGAAGAGGGCAGGAAGAAGGAAACTAATTTGCAGCCATGCAGGTGACAGAGTTAGAGCATAGACTTGTGGACAAGAAAATGCAGGTGTGCACTTGCAGACAATCCCTACAGGGAAGCAGTCGGAGACAGGAATGGAGATACAGACCTGGCTCGCCTGAAGTTTGATCTTTACCCCCAATGGAACTGGAGCCAGCAAAGACTTGTGTAGAGAACTGCTGTGATCGAAGCGTTCAAGAAATGTTAAGCAGGCCACGGTATGCAAGACACAGTACAGAAACCCTTGGCACGCAGACCCCCCGGGAGCAATTAGAATAACCCCAGTTTGGAGTGATAAGGCCTCAAGTTCAGCAGTCACACACACACAAAATGGAAAATCTGGGTCATCTGCACCTAACATTTAGAGGCTGGGGAGAGGGGTGAGTGAGGCACTAAGGGCAGGCCCAGCAGAGCAAGTGCTCAGTCGACAGTGGTCACTCACGTTGTTTTCATTATCACCAAGATGTGGATGAACAAGCCCTGGTTACAGATGAGGAACAGAAAGCCAAGGAAAAGGGGGTAGATCCCAAGAGCCTGATCCAATGACAGAATCCTGCACATGACAGGAGAAAGAGGAGCTCAGCCGAGGACTGTGAAGACGGGCCAACTTTCAGGTGGAAATACCTGGCCACCAGTTTCATGCAGGTCCACAGCCTGGAGGGAGTCGCTGACCTGAGGGAAGGGACAGGACTCTCAAGGAGAGGGCATCAGGCAGCATCAAGGGCAGACCCTTGACCAGTGGGAGGGGACCCTGCTGGCAAACCCTGACTCCGGAGCTATGGCTTCCACACTGTGTGGTCAAAGGCCCCTCAGGAGTGGCCTCAGAGATGCCCCTTCCCACACATTCCTACTCACCTCACTACCCCCTGGTCCCTATGCCAAACAGCAGCTCATGATGTTTCCTATTACAGTCCAGATATAATTACAAGTCCACAAGGGGTCCCTGCTAAGGAAGCTTGAACACAAGCGCTCTATAAAGTGCCCTCCCTGCCTTTTGAGGATGGAGACAAGCCACCAAGGTGAGCTGCGCCTCTCAGATATGCCTGTTCTGGACGAGACTTGCACCTCAAAGATGCTTGTTAGCCAGAATAAGAAGAAACACATTTCTGAAAACAAGGCGGCCACGGCTGCAAAAATGTCCAATTCTATAGCATTAAAGCTGAAAAGAAAACCTTTAAATGACCTCACATTCAGCTCTAAAAAGTTGAGAGGCAGAAAAGTCTGGAAAAGAGCAAGTGAAGTTATTTAGTTTCCTCAAGAAAGAACAGTGAGCAGTTCAGAGGGGACTGTGAGCTGCGTGAAAATGAGAACCTGGTAGCTCATTTCACTCAACAATGCCACTGTGGCTCCAGACACAGAAGAAAACACCTCACAGTAATGACTGGGGGGCTCAGTCTCTATCCCCTGACACTGGCAGTGGTGGCCCCAGGAGCTCTCACACTCAGGATGGGGCCTTGCCACAGTGTAGGTCGAGCTAACCTCACCGACAACAGAGGTCTTCAAATGGTGCCACCGTCCCACTGCTTGGCTCCCAGCTCCCTCACCCCTAAACAATGGCAGGATTCAGCTGCCATTCTTCAGCATTACACTTGCATGCCAAAATCCTCACAGAAATATAACTGCCTGCTCCTTTTTAGAGCTGTTAGGAACTGACCTGTTTATCATGTGTGTAACACACTGACATCCCATAAACAGAAACTCAAGAAAATTCAAAATTCAAAACAGCTTGTCCAACTATATCCTACAATCAGGTAGCACTCAGCACTCATGCTATAGTACTAGCCCAAAATGTGTTTCTAAGTTTCAAAACATAAAATAGATAATAAAAACTGGTACTACAGACATCTGGTATCTTAAAAATATATAAACACATGGACAAACATATGTTGTTCTGTTCAACAGTACTGCAAGAACCAAATACTGACATTGGTAACACCTTCAGGAAGCTATGTTAAAAGCAATGCATCTTGTTTTCCTATGGAAAAAGAACTGGCAGCTTCCGTCCAAATTTATCAGCCATACACATGTGCAGACAGTTTAATGACTGCCCTGGGCACCTTAGCACCTATAAGCATTTCTCATTTGGGATACGCAAGTCATTCCCACCTGAGGTAGGTAGATACTCCCTACACATCTGACGAGGGCCTTCTGCAGGTCAAGTAATGTGCCAGGTGCCAGAGACAGAAGAGAAAGTGACCTGGCCCCAGAGGCAGAGGCATGGGGAGAAGTGAGAGGGCGCTCAGGTTGGGGGCTTTCTGTGGAAACCTGGCAAATAGATTTAGGTAAGAAGCGGCAAGTGACTGGGCTCATTAACACAGAAGCTGGTGGTTAGTTCATAAGGCAGACGGATCCATGTCACAATCGCTGAGAGTCACCTGAACGTGTGGCAGGGCGAGGAAGAAATGCCTTCATTGGATCAACAAATGTTCAAAAAAACACCTGCTGTATGCCAGGGGGGACTTTGCCTTCAAGGGACACACGCCCTCTCACGTGCCATCCTTCTTGCAAGTGAACTGATAAGAGGGGAACTGTCAGCAGAGCAGCCCCATTTGGTTCCCGAGTCCCGAAACCTCCTCTCTGCCTGGCCCATCAGCGATCTTTCAGCTCTGGAAAGGCTCGTCAGGGCCGCTTAGACAACAGTGGTCTCCTCTCCAGGATGAGCTGAGCCATCTTTGAACTCTGCAGTCCCTGGCTGCTTCCTGGAACACCTGCTGCTGATGAAAAGCAGGCCCCGATTTGACGGGTACCAGCTGCTGAGAACAAAACACTCAAGGTAATCGTGGTGCAGAATGGCTGCTTTAATGAAAAGCAATGCCATCTGATGGGCTAGGTGCACTTCATGAAGTGAGAGGTCGGGTTTCCTTTTAAAAGCAAACTACACAGATCCCTTTGGCATCCCCACCACCTAGCCCTCCTTGGTTTCCACATCCACTTAGAATTCTCTCACACCTGCTGGAAGTCAGGGGTCGTAAGCAAATCACAAGTGCCTCGTACTGCCAGGCTGGATGGAACCATTTGGCTGGCTGCTGCTTTAGTCACCTGGGGCTGCTTCCAGCGCCTTCTTCCCTGCCCCTCCCACAATCTGCACTTAGAAATTCGGCACAAATCCCTTGTTTTCTTCAACTCTGGGTTTCATTTATAGGGGTTGGAAACTAATGTGCTTTTTGGCTCATATAATGAGAAAAATGTTTTGATTAAAACACACACATAAACTGATTCCGTTTTTGAAGCAAACAAAACTATTTTCCATGTTGCTTTAAAAAAAATTAAGTAGACAAAGTGCAATCACTAAAGTATATCAAACTCTGCTGAAGGATGACAGAAAGTAGGAAGAAAGCTATACCAAGAAGATGGTGAAATCAAACTCAAAGTCAAACGTCAAGGGAAAGAGACAAATCTTTCTTACAGAAGAATTCCAAATAGGGTTGCCACATTTAACAAAATACAGGACGTCTAATTAACTGTGAAGTTCGGATACTGCAAGGGACACACACTAAAAGAAAAAAATTTATTGTTTATCTGCAATTAAATCTATCTGGGTGTCCTGCCACTATAAATAATGCATGTAGATAACTTCAGGAGGTGGGGCTTAATCCGCTCAACCCCTTTAAGAAAGGACTGCTTAGTGACTCACTCTCAAAGAACAGAGGAGGAAAAGAGAAAAACAGTAACTTTACAATGGAGAGGCCTGGCCAACATTCACATTAACCAGGTGATCAAGGTTAACATCACCAGGGATGTCACATGGATGTCACATACCCTTTGACATGATATGAGAAGGGTACTTCAGCTTTTTGGTACTCCTCCCAAAAACCCAGAACCATAGTCTATCACTAGAAAAACCTTGGACCCAGATATTCTATAGGGTACATGGCCAGTCCTCCTTAAGACTGTCAAGGTGGTGAAAAACAAGAAAAGGCTGAGAAACTGTCACAGACAACAAAATGCAATGTGGCAGATCCTGAAGCAGGACCCTAGACTAGATTCTGGAACAGAAAGAGGATATAAATGGAAAAATTGGTGCAATCCAAAAATATGTGTTTAACAGTAATGTACCCAATGTCAGTTTCTTAATTTTGACAATATGTTGTGGGGGTAAAAATGGGGGCAGCTGGATGAGGTATATGGGTACTCTCTATACTCTCAGCAACATTTCTATTTTTGCAACTTTTCTGTAAATCTAAAATATTTCAAAATAAAAACTTAAAAAAGATATATTTGTGTGTAACATGCAAGAGAAAAAATAAACCCTATAGACCACATACATTCTTTTGTACAGCATTATTGACAAGGCTATAAAAACTGACTTGTATTTTGTTTACATTTCAGATGACTAAGTAACCCTTGCAAACAAGGCTGCAAAGGATAGGTACTTCATCAAACACTAAAGACTGCTACTTTTCAGGAATGGTGGTCCTAAATGCCAAAGACGTTTCAGAGCCACTTGTCAATTGTAACTCAGGACACCATTCAAACTAAGAATACGGAACTAAGTTGAGTAACCCACACCCTTCCTGGAACTCACAAACTAGAGAAACAGCCAGGGCAGAACCACCAGGCTCCTGAGCCTGATGGAAAGGCAGGGTCTGACTCCACAGCTGGCACTCCTCAAGGGGATACCCGAAGAGAGCTTCCCCAGAGCTGGGGCTGATCCCAGGAGTCAGGTCAGCCACCATTGGAGCACTAGGCAGGTGCCCTGCTGGCATCTGTCTGAGGGCTGCTGTTGGAGATGCCTGGGCCTCTAATGAAGTGCCAGCCCGTCACAGAAGCAGACACTGGGCACAACTGCGAAGACCCCCTGGACCCCAGCCCCAACTGAACCCACCTTCCTCTCAGCAGCAGTCTCCAAACTCAGTGATGGCCCACACTACTGATAAAAAGACTGGGGGCATGTTCCTCCCATAATGCCCGTTCACTACTTATAAGTTAGCTATGTCTTCTGTGGTATTCACACACTAAAAACATTATAAAATGGCCCAAGATACATGTAAATAGGAGTGGTAATATTTAGTTTCCATCCTCCAAATGGCTTTTTTTTTTTTTTATTGTTTTGCTGACAGCCCACACTAGAGACCACTGGCTTATTAAGTCCCTGAACCCCACCCACCCTGTGTACTCAGGTCTCCCTTAAGGACGAGGTGGGGGGAGATGGGATTTGAGGCAACTAGTGACCCTAACCTAGCTCTAGATGCTTGAGAAGGGTGAGGCCTGCAGGGCCCCTAAACAGACCAGCAGGAGCCCCTGGGCCACACACCCTTGCCTCACACACAACACACCCCACACTTCTACCAGAGCTGTAGATTGAAAAAGCAAACTGTCCATGTCATCTCTCTGCTTAAAATTTTTCCAAGGCTTCCAAAACTTTGAAGTCAAAATACAAAGTGCTTAAAATGGTGTCCACAGCTTCAACTGAGTTCCTGAGCCAAATCGGTTCCCCAAATCAGCCCCCCTCACCCCTGGCCACCGCCACACAGATCTGCTCATGGATTCAGGACAGCATCACTGCAGAATCTTGAATCCTGCTGTAGAATTTCCCATCACCGAGGACATTACAAGAAACAGCATGGAGCTGAGCCCCAGACGCCAATACCATCAGAAAGCAGGAACACAAAGGGCATGAAGGCAGTCGGTCCCCTCCTCATTAGAACATTCTAGAAGACTCTATGAGTTGGAAGAACACTTTCTCATGCTCAGAGGTGAATACACCAGGCATTCGTTGTATTATTCCTTCTTATAGGTCTTAAATAAGAATGCACAGTAAAAATTTTTGGAAAAAAAGAGTGAAAAGGACATACACAACATGAACTCTGTTCACAGAAACAATTCTGTTCTGAAAGACTGTTGAAAAAATAAATACAGTCATCCATCACTTAACTGTGGGACACATTCTAAGAAACGCATGGTTAGGTGATTTCATCGTCTTGTGAACATCACCAAGTGACTTACACAAGCCTAGATGACAGAGCCCACTACACACCTAAGCTATGTGGTGTAGCCTATTGCTCCTAGGCTACAAACCTGTACAGTACGTGATATGGTTTGGCTTTGTGTCCCCACCCAAATCTCATCTTGAATTGTAATCTCCATAATCCCTACATGTCATAGGAGGGACCCAGTGGGAGGTAACTGAATCATGGGGGCACTTTCCCCCATGCTGCTCTCATGATAGTGAGTTCTCATGATATCTGATGGTTTTACAAATGTCTAGCAGTTCCCCCGCTGGCACTCATTCTCTCTCCTGCTGCCCTGTGAAGAGGTGCCTTTTCTACAGTTATAAGTTTCATGAGGCCTCCGTAGCCATGCATAACTGTGAGTCAATTAAATCTCTTTCGTTTATAAATTAACCAGTCTCGGGTATTTCTTCATAGTGGCATGAGAACGAACTAATATAGCATGTTACTCTACTGAATACTGTAGGCAACTGTAACACAATGGTAAGTATTTGTGTATCTAAACATAGAAAAGAAACAATATTATAATCTTATGGGACCAGCATCATGTGGATATATAGATGGACCACTGCATAGATATATGGAGTTCCTTGTTAACCAAACATCATTATGTGGCATGTGACTGTAATTTGATTTATTAAATTAAATGAGCCATTCATTTTGGTAAGAACATAGATCAAAGTACTTAATAACCTATTGTATGGAAACTTTGTATTTTTTGTTTTTTTATAGATACAGAGTTTCGCCATGTTGCCCAGGCTGGCCTAGAACTCCTGGACTCATTGATCCTTCCATCTCAGCCTCCCAAAGTGCTGGGATTACAGATGTGAGCCACCACACCCAGCTATATGGACACTTTCTATGAATTTTTTCTACAAAACTAGATCATGAAAACAAGGTTGCCAGCCCTATTAGGGCATCCCATGAAACTAGGATGCCAGCCCTATTAAGACCTTTTCCAAGGAAAAGCCATTGTTAACAGAGAGGTTAACACTGTCCTTCTGACCTGGGTAGGATACCAAAGGGGCAAGGAACTGAGAGGACAAGACCACTGGGCATAATCAGAGACACATGGTTCCCGCCCCAGTCACAACCCCAGCCTCCCCAGGCCCTGGACCCTCATTCCCCAGTCCCACTACACAACAAAAGCAATAAAAACGACTTTGCGATAAGAGCCATAAAGTTAATTTATCAGTAATTTCACCTCCTGAGCCACAACTGAGTTATCTGAAGCAGCTGTGTCCATTCAACAATGTGACAAGAAGGCCAGAACTGACCAGATGGCTGTTTTATATCTATTTAAAAGGAAAGTGGAACCAAAACAAAAAGGAGGGGTGAATATTTGACTTCTCTCCTATTATCCATTTGGAAATGTCAGTACACATAGGATATAGGTCAACCGCATTCTTTTTAACTGGTGCACAGTATTCTACACTATGGACAAGATACCCTTTGTGTAACCTTTCCTCTACTGATTAGCATTTTGGTTGTTTGGATAACACTGTATTGAGCATCCTTCTACCAATACCCTTCTGCACATATGTATGTGCTTCTGGAGCGGCTTGCAGAAGTGGAATTGCTCAGTCAGGTTAGGTCTGGTTCTGATTTGACTCAGCATTTGCTGACTGCTTTCCAAAAACACTCTCCCCCACCCCCCAGCTGGGCATGGTGGCTCACACCTATAATTCCAGAACTTTGGGAGGCTGTGGCAGGCAGATCACTTGAGGTCAGGAGTTCAAGACCAGCCTGGCTGTGGCAGGCAGATCGCTTGAGGTCAGGAGTTTGAGACCAGCCTGGCCAACAAAAATTGCTAGTATTATTGATTTTTAATTTTTACCAATCTAACAAGGCAAAACATGGGAGCTTATAACTTGCATTTCCTGGATCATCAGGAAAACTGAACATCTTTTCACAACATTTTTTTAAAGAAATGGGGTCTCGCTCTATCACCCAGGCTGGACCGCAGTGGTGCAATCATAGCTCACTGCAGCCTTGAACTCCTGGCCTCAAGCGATCCTCGCACCTCAGCCTTCTAAGTAGCTAGGACTACAGACTTGCACCACCATGCCTGGCTAATTTTTAAATGTTTTGTAGAGACGGGGTCTCACTATGTTGCCCAGGCTGGTCTCAAACTCTTGACCTCAAGCAATCCTCCTGCCTCAGTCTCCCAAAGTGCTGGGATTACAGGCATAAGCCACTGTGCCTGGTCTCTTTTCAAATCTTAATGTCCATTTATATTTCTTCTGGACATTACCTGTTGTCAGCCTTTTCTCAGTTTCCTATGGCTCTTCAGCCTTTTTTTTCTTATTGATTTGTAGGTGCTCTTATAGATTCCAAATATTATTACTTTGTTTAAAAAAAGTTTCATAAATGGAGAGACATACCATGTTTAAAGACTAGAAGACTCCGCCAGGTGCAGTGGCTTATGCCTGTAATCCCAGTACTTTGGGAGGCCAAGGCGGGCGGATCACGAAGTCAGGAGATCAAGACCATCCTGGCTAACACGGTGAAACCCCGTCTCTACTAAAAATACAAAAAATTAGCCAGGCGTGGTGGTGGGCACCTGTAGTCCCAGCTGCTCAGGAGCCTGAGGCAGGAGAATGGCATGAACCTGGGAGGCAGAGCTTGCAGTGAGCCGAGATCACGTCACTGCACTCCAGCCTGGGCGACAGAGCAAGACTCCGTCTCAAAAAAAAAAAAAAAAAAAAGACTAGAAGACTCAACACAGTAAAAAAGTTAAATCTCTGCAAATTGAGTACAGGTTTAATGTAATTCCTATCAAATTCCCAGCATCATTTTTTGTAGACACAGACAGCTTTTTCTAAAATTTATACAGAAAGGCACAGGTCCTAGAACTGCTTAAAAACACGTCTAACAAAGGAGAATACAGTGGGAGGAAATACTGTACCCAACATTAAGGCTTACTATAAAGCTACAGTGATCAAGATAGAGTGATAATGGCAGAGGGATAGGCACAAAGATGAACGGAACAAAACAGAGTGCAGAAACAAACCACACAAGTCTAACCAGTTCTTGACAAAGGTATAAAAATGGAGGCAAGACAGTGCTGGATCAACAAGACATCTATAGAAGCAAAGAAAATGAACCTCAACCTAAAGGTGGGTAGACAGAATCATTGTCAATATCCTGGTTGGGATATTATCTGTGGTTCTGCATGATGCTTCCACGTTAGGAGAAACTGGGTGAGGGTACACAGTATCTCACTGTATTATTTCTTACAATTGCATGTGACCCTATAGTAACCTCAATACAAAATTCAATTTAAAATATTACAAATATTTTTTCCTAGCCTAACTTTTTTCTTCTGCATTTGTTTATGGTATATGGGGTTAATTTTTATCTAGTCAAAATATATCCCCTGGATTTATTTAATATTTTATATTTCACAATTTTCTCGAAGTTGCTAAGATGAGCAGATAGGATGTCTATTTTAAACTCTCTTTATACTAAATAATTTTTTTGTAATAAAAAGACTTTTTTTTTCTTTCTTCCTTTTTCTTTCAGTTTCTGCTTTGCTAAATAAAAGCTTCTTTTTTGGGCCACCCACGGTGGCTCATGCCTGTAATGCCAGCACTTTGGGAGGCCAAGGCAGGCAGATTACTTGAGCTCAGGAGTTAGAGACCAGCCTTGGCAACATGGCAAAACCCTATCTCTACAAAAAAATACAAACATTTGCCAAGTGTACTTGTACGCACCTATAGTCCCAGCTACTCAGGAGGTTAGGATGGGAGGATTGCTTGAGTCTGGGAGGTTGAGGCTGCAGTGAGCCATGATCACACCACTACACTCCAGCCTGGGCAACAGAGCAAAACCCTATCTCAAAAAATAAAAATAAAAAATACTTTTTTTTGAGACAGAGTCTCGTTCTGGCTCCCAGGCTGGAGTGCAGTGGCACAATCTCAGCTCACTGCAACCTCCACCCTCCCGAGTAGCTGTGATTATAGGCTCCCACCACCACGCATAGCTAATTTTCGTATTTTTAGTAGAGATGGGGTCTCACCGTGTTGGCCAGGCTGGTCTCAAACTCCTCTTCTGACCTCAAGTGATCCACCACTTTGGCCTCCCAAAGTGCTGGGATTACAGATGTGAGCCACCATACCCGGCTGGTAAAAAAAAATATTTTTTTTCTTTCTTTCTTTTTTAAAGTTATGGGATACATGTGCTGAATGTGCAAGTTTGTTACATAGGTATACATGTGCCATGGTGGTTTGCTGTACCTATCAACCTGTCATCTAGGTTTTAAGCCCCGTATGCATTAGGTATTTGTCCTAATGCTCTCCCTCCCTTTTCCCCCCACTCCCTGACAGGCCCCAGTGTGTGAAGTTCCCCTCTCTGTGTCCACGTGTTCTCACTGTTCAACTCCCACTTATGAGTGAGAACATGCGGTGTCTGGTTTTCTGTTCCTATGTTAGTTTGCTGAGGATGATGGTTTCCAGCTTCATCCATGTCCCTCCAAAGAATATAAACTCATTCTTAAAAAAATATATTTTTTGATTAACCATAATAAACTCTATAAAAGACAACATTTAAAAAATTAAACAAACCTCAGCATGACATTAAAAGATATGGTTAAGTAATCTCAATTTCAAGCTTAAGTTGATATGACAAAAGAGAAATTAAACATCATGAATATAAAGGAAAGAGCACATGTACTTGTAGCTGTTCATAAGGGGAGGGAGGAAAGAGTCTGCAAATCGAGGAGAATGGGAGAGACCCCTTCCACAGGTCAGCCTGGGCACTCGTGGTGGGGAGCAACAGGGCCAAAGGTGCAAACCATTGCTGGGCGTTGCTTTTGACCAAGTTTGTTAGCACCTGACTCAGGCTTGCATCCATCAGACTATGTCCCAGAAAGAAAAGATGTCTGTTTCACTTTTCTAAAACTTTCTTGAGGAGTATACAAAAAGTATTAGTTTTGAAATTATAAATTCTTCTTAAGAAAGCAGCCAAGCACATTTGAGATCTCTGTGTTTACGCTTTTTCTTTTTTTTAAGAATTCATTTAGATATCATAGAACTACAAATAATAAAGTTCATTTTCAATTCCTAAAACGTGCCAGATGCCATTCTTTCTATGGAGTGCACAAATGTGCCACCTTTCTACAGAGAGGTAAATGACCTGTCCAAAGCTGTCAGATGCCACACCCAAGCCTGGGGCATCAGGGGGCTGCTCCTCTAAGTGCAAGGCTCACTCTGCACCACAATCACATCAACTGCTAATCAGTGTCCCCCCACTACATAAGTGGGTAAGGCTGCTTGTGCCAAAACTTTCTTCTTTGATGCTAACATGGAGAGTGTTAATAAAGACTGACTCTGTGAAACAGATAAACATTTATATGTCAGTCATGTTTAACCAGTAGAATAGGAAAAAGTAAAGTCAGAGATCTTCCTCTTCCTACAACTTACTAACCAAGTTACCTATGTGTTTACATGGGGTTGCACGCGAATGACAAACCATTAACAGACATTGAGAAATGAAACTGGCTAGCACAATGACTTCATCTCAGAAAAGAACGTCAAAGTTCATCCACATTTTCATCTATTAGTATCTATGGCAAAGACATAAAGCATAACAAACATTTAATTATTAGAAATTAAGTATAAATATCGTGAGGCTGAGGCAGGAGAATGGCATGAACCCGGGAGGCGGAGCTTGCAGTGAGCTGAGATCGCGCCACTGCACTCCAGCATAGGCGACAGAGCGAGACTCTGTCTCAAAAAAAAAAAAGAAATTAAGTATAAATAGAAGAGAGACTAGCTATAGCTTGGTATTTAGACCTATAGCTAAATCTTTTAAAAACAACAACAACAACACACAGGGGTGGGGGAAACACACACACACACATACACACACACATCTCAGACTATTATGCCCTCTGCCTAGAATGTTCTTCCCCCAGATATCTACATGGAAAGGGGCTTAATAAATACTTTTTATAGACAGAAATAATGCTTAACAGGCAAACCTATTTAGTGTCACAGAGCCTTGCCACTTCTCTCTTCTGCTGTGGTAGCCAGCCTCCAAGACGTGCCCCAAGTATCCTTGCCTCCTGGTATTCAGGCCCTGTGTACTCCCCTCTAATACTGAATAAGGCTGACCTCTGTAACCAATAGAATATTGTGGAAATGTGTATGTGATTTGCAAGGCGAGGCCCTGAAGGACGTTGTAGCCTCCACCTTGAACTGCTCACTCTGGGGGAAGCCAGCACCGTGTCATAAGCCACGTCAAGCAGGTCTATGGGGAGGCCCACGTGGGGAAGAACTGAACCTCCTGCCAACTGCCCAGCAAAGCCTCTCCTGAATTCCGGCTCACAGAAACTACATGAGATACTATATGTTATTGTTTTAAGCCACTAAGCTTGAGGTAATCTGTTACACAGTGATAGATAACTAATAGACATATCTGTATTTCTTTCTAAGATTCCAAGCACTCAATAGACAATAAGTGCTTGCTGACTTGAATTAAGGCAGTGGTGAGAATGATTTTCTGTTGAGCGATCTGGACTCCCTCATTCTGCTCCTTTTGTTGGCCAAGCCCACATTTGGGCAACCCAATTAGCTAAGGTTAGAGGTGCTATCTCTGGCCAAGAGAAATGGAAAGATTGCAGAAAAGTGATGGTCTGAGTTTTAGACCATTTTTATCTCCAAAGTCTCCAGAATTACTAGAGGTTCTTTGTCTATTTTCTAATAAATAAGAAGGGCTATTATCCTTTCCCCTTGTTTTTTTTCAGCATGTTGCCAACAGAGTAGTAATGCATAAATAGTAATGCATAAACCACAAAAGGCCCAGTGCTAGGTTACCTGTTAATCGGCAAAGTAGGCACTCTCAGCACATCCTGCTCATTTGTTGAGTAAGGGGTCCTCGTGACCAAAGAAAGACCACACATAGGTGATGGGATGTGCAAACTGGAACCTGAGAACAGCTTTTCCTTTACTTATAATAGTATTGCCTTTGACAAAATTCAAAGAAGATCCATGGATTAGTGTTGTATCAATGTTAATTTCCTGGTTTAGAACATTATATTATAGTTATGAAAAAAACAACCATTAAGGAAAGTTGAATAAAGGTATAAAGGTGATCTGCATCCTATTTTTGCAACTTTTTTTGTATGACAAATTATTTCAAAATTAAAAAGTTTAAAAACTAGAATTTATTTAAAGTAACAACAAAAAAGAATATTGCCATTAAAATTTAAATGACACTAAGCCCATTTACCGAAAGGCTCTGATGCCAGTTTTCCGGGGTGCGCTTGGAGAGGCTGTTCTGCCACGGCCACGACTAAGGAAGGTACTGAGACACGTGTGGAGTCTAAGCTTGATTTCAAACCTCCTATTCCCTGGTAAACAAAAGACTTCAAGTGTATGGGGTGTGATGTTAGCTATGTGAGGGCTGCAGGGACAAGAGCTGTCAAATCTACAATGGCAACTTCTCTGACGACCAGAGGAGCGAGGCAGACATAGTGCTCCGCCAGCATCCACGTGCTCCTTCGTGTTACCCGCGAGCCTCCCAAGAACTGAATGGGAACATGAGCAGAGGTGATGTGTAAGAGTCGGTGAGGTGCCTCCAGATCCCTGTTCCCCTGTCACCAGGTGGTGACAACAAGCTAATGGAGACTGGATTCCTGAGTCAACGGAGTAGACTCCTGCCAAACTGTGTACAGTACTTTAGCAAAATTAACTTTTATTGTGTTAAGCCATAGAGATTTCTGAGTCTGTGTGCTGTGACAACTAGCATTTCTTAAGATAATCCCTATAAAGACAGTTCCATTTAGAGAATAATTAACCTAGAACTAAGAAAAAAGCCAAAGTGCTAAAAATTATCAAGTCACAATAAAATATTTGTACAGAAGAAAGAAAATATCCAAGCCTCCTTTATTTCCAGACGTTTCCTCCATTTTCCTACAAAGAAAACAGAAGTAAACAAATATTTACATAGAAAAATACTGCCACACTGCCTGTGTTAGGGAAAAAGAAGAAAACAAATGAGGCTGGGTGCAGTGGCTCACACCTGTAATCCCAGCACTTTGGAAGGCTGAGACACGTGCATCATCTGAGGTCGGGAGTTCAAGACCAGCCTGGCCAACATGGTGAAACCCCGTCTCTACTAAAAACATAAAAAATTAGCTGGGTGTGGTGGCGCATGCCTGTAAACCCAGCTACTTGGGAGGCTGAGGCAGGAGAATCGCTTGAACCTGGGAGGTGGAGATTGTAGTGAGCCAAGATCACGCCATTGCACTCCAGCCTGGGCAACAAGAGTGAAACTCCCTCTCAAAAAAAAAGAAAAAGAAAGCAAGCAAAATGCCCATCAATTAAGAAAAGAATATGGCCATTCAATGAAATACCCTCTGGGGACCCCCAGGTATTGCCCCTGATGTGATGTGTGCTGCACCCACAATGCTCCCCTCCAGCATGGCTCTCAATTGTCCATGCTTACAGCCCTGCCATGCCACAGGGACGCCCATGCACTTTCTGTGATGGCTGATAATTGCTGATACAAGATGATAGGTACATGGTGGTCCATTATACTATCCCCTCTACTTATGTGAGTTTGGAGTTTTCTATAATACAAAGTTTTAAAAATAAGTATTTCAGAAAAAAATTGCCATAATTAAAACAGACTTACCCTTGTAACAAACAGAAATTATCACTCTCACTAAAAGCAGCAAGAAAACTAACTCATACAGATAAAGCAACTGGCCTAGTACATCACTGGTTAGAATGGGTTGCTAACAGATTAACTCATTAGTCTACTATAATCATTCACATAAATTCAGTGGTAATCGAAGCTATCTGTATCTGGATTAATTGAAGAGAGTTCATAACCTTCTCTGAAAAACAAAGACACTAAATTGGAAGCATTCCCACCAGACCTCATTTCCTAGGCTGTATTATACATCCTAAAATTATGGGTTCTTGTTTTGTTGTTACTGAAATTAAATTTAAGTGTTATAACATAGCTAAACATTCTAATAACCAAAAACACTCTTTGAAATAACTTTATTCCAAACTACAGATTAAAATGAAATACATAAGCATGATCCATAAGCATTTATTAATTTTCTGAATCATGATTACTTTCTAAAATAATGTAATCTCACTTTAAAAGCACTATTAATATTGATTAATGCTTTTAAAGAAAAAGGGTTTTTTTAGCAATGTAAGAGACTTTTATTTGCATATGTATAAAACCAAAGCCTCCCTTACCAACTTAACCTTTTATTCAACAGATTTTTTTTTTTTTTAATGAGCTTTCTCAGGTTGAATAGATTATTTTTCCCAGCCCATCAAATACAGAGAATGTTTCTGACAGAGAAAAATACAGGTTCTGGAGACGAGCCAGTGTGACTCCCAGAGCTCTGGCCTGGAGAAACACAACAGAATGGGTAAGCACTCAACAATGGCTTTACACACAGGTACTGAGAGACTCTCCTTAAAACCAGCCAAGCTTTGGGGGCAGAGTCCACAGATAGACCCGTAAACCCCTGCAACTACACTGAATTGAGCTGGCCTTCGAAGAACAAATGGCAAGGACTTGAATACTTTCCAGAGCAGCTCACTCATGGAGGACCCAGTGCCACTGCATTAGTCCATTTTCATACTGCTATGAAGAAATACTCAAGACCAGGTAATTTATTTTTAAAAAAGAGGTTTAATGGACTCACAGTTTCACATGGCTGGGGAGGCCTCACAATCATGGCAGAAGTGGAAGGAGGAGCAAAGGCACATCTTACATGGTGGCAGGCAAGACAACATGTGCAGGGGAACTGCCCTTTATAAAACCATCAGATCTCCTGAGACTTGTTCACTATCATGAGAACAGCATAGGAAAACCCTCCCACTGGATCTCTCCCACAACATGGGAAGATTATGGGAGCTATTATAAAATTCAAGATGAGATTTGGGTGGGGACACAGCCAAATCATATCAGCCACCCACTGGTCTGAGAAATTCTGGAGCTTTATTTGTTTAAAGAGACCATATTATGAATCGGAAAGAAATCATATTTAAGGAAGTTCAGTCAGAAAAAATCTAAAGCAGTGCAGCCTGAAAGACTGTTTTCTATTGGGGCCCAGCTCTCTCACTTAGCCATGTCACATGACCTTGAACAAGTCATTTGAGGCCATCCCCATGCCCCTCCCCTCTCATGATGGCTGTGAGGGTCATATGCATGGATTTGAAACTTTAAAACTGTTTGTTCTCAAATGTGTTTTTATTAACAATGATGCTCTGTTATTATAATCCTCCACATATAACAATTTCATTTTTCAAAAGCAAGGTTTACTTTTGGAATTATACATTTCCAAAACAACAGCTTTCTAACATTTCATTTTTAAAAAGTAAATAAACTTTTGGAAAGAATGCCAGAGCTACTATCCAAAGAGAGATGTCTGATTAGAAGTTTATGAATTAACCACTGTCTAATTGTTAAACAAGTATGCTATTTGTCTGTTTAGCTCATACACCTTTCACAGTAATTATAAGCCACTAATAAGTAAAAATTATTTGAATTTCATAAGCTTACTTTAATTTTTAGAGTATTCTTATTTCACACTCAAAAATCAACATATTACTTTCATATATTAGCATACTTTAGACTAATATTTGAGTTCAAAGACAGCTAATTTATGAATCTGTTTGTTTGTTTTGAGACAGAGTCTCACTCCGTCACCCAGGCTGGAGTTTGGTGGTACGATCTTGGCTCACTGCAGCCTCGACCTCCCAGGCTCAGATGATCCTCCCACTGCAGCCTCCCAAGCAGCTAAGATTATAGGCATACGCCATAATACCCAGCTAATTTTTTGTAGAGATGGGGTTTCACCACGTTGCCCAGGCTCTTTTCAAACTCCTGGGCTCAAGCAATATGCCCACCTCAGCTTCTCAAAGTGCTGGAATTACAGGCGTGAGCCACTGTGCCTGGCCTGTTCTTTAATTAATTAATTAATTAAGTCAATGCCATGTGGCCACAACCCACTTGCTAAAAGCCCCAAGCTGCAGCTGGGTTTACCCTTTTTGCTTCAGGAAGTCTCAGACACACTGGCAAAAATTCTGTTTCTTAAGCAAGTCAGCCAACAACTGCTCCTGAACAACTCTCTCCTCTATTCCCCAGTGCCATTTAGTCCCTAAACAGACATGAAAGCATCCATCATTCTGTTCTAAATTCAGCAAAAATCCACAATTTATCATACTATTTTTAGTCCCACCCCATATCTGCATAGAGTTTTGCAGTCTACAAAGCATTTTTCCTATTGTGTCTCCCTTTCTACTGCTTCATACTGATGGAAATTCGGATGCTACTTCTGATACCAAAACACGTCTACAAGCTGGAGTTGAGAGTGCTTCATCAAAAATGAGACCAAAGTGCTCCAGCGGGATGGAAATGTCAAAGCTAGTAGAGTCCGCTTATGTGTGCCAGCCCCTAAGACTACACAGGATGAGGCAGCCCAGGTAGAGACACACTGCTCAAAAGTGGAGCTAGGAGTGTTACCCGTGTATCCCTGAAAGGGTCCTTTGGTCCCCTGAGGCCCTCCAGGCTGCACCTGCCTTGGTCTAAAAGCTGGATGGACCCCTCCAGACTCAGCCTGCCAGCTCCTGAATAGGAGCCAAGTACGTACCAGAAAGTAAAAATGTTGTCCAAGATTGTGACTGACTTTAATCCTAGGAGTTACTCTACCTTACTATAGATTGTAAACTGAATAAAACTAAAATGGCATTTTTCTTTTATTGCTTTAGAAAATATTTTTATAGCTATTATTTTCCAGCTAATATTTCTTGGGAATCCCCCAGATGCCTAGAAGTGCACTTAATTTCAAGGACGGAGTATATAAGCTTATGCAAAGACAAATGCAGACACTTCTCAGTGCCTGCATGCTGCCCCCTGGGCCCGCCCTATGTCAGCCCCAACCACTGCAGACAGTTCCACGTCAGCTTCAGCATAGCTGACAGTCAGTACTCCTCACCATGCACTGCAGGTCTTTTTGCCATGAGGCCTTCTCAGAAGCCATGGAAGCCTGCTGGCCTGCTTGAACTTCCAATGGGGACAGGAGCCAGTGGCTAAAGGCCCTACCTCTCATCCTCTGGACACATACCCTGGAAAGCATTCTGTCCACTTTAAATAAGTGGGCTGGTTTGAAAGACCCCAGATCTACCTCCATCCCTGCCCAGCTACAAGAATCTGGCAAGCCCTATGCCCTAATCTTTTGGGGCAATGTTCTTAGCCTAGATCTTGGACTGTGCCCCAGAAGGATGCCAGAACCTACTAAAACCACAGTTCTCAATCTTAGCTACAGTTTAGAATCACCTGCAGAGCTTTGAAAAGTCTTGATGCTCAGACCTCTCTCCAGAAAAATTTCACTGAACCGTTTTGGGGAGGGGCCCAAGCTGCACAGGGCTCAGCCTATGCTGGGACCTGAAAGTTCTAATGCTGGCCAGGAGCAAGATGCAGTGAGACAACTCTCAAAGGGGGCAGTCATGAGAGGGTTAACACAAACCCTCTCTTTATCAGAATATACTGGAGACAAAGGAGCCACAGAAAGACAGCTAGGCAGATTATGTACCAACAATTTTTAAAACTACCAGCTGTTGGCTGGGAGCAGGGGCTCACGCCTATAATCCCAGCACTTTGGGAGGCGGAGGCGGGCAGATTGCCTGAGGTCGGGAGTTCGAGACCAGCCTGGCCAACATAGTGAAACCCCTCTCTGCTAAAAATACAAAAATTAGCTCAGTGGGGTGGCACAAGCCTATAATCCCAGCTACTCTGGAGGCTGAGGCAGGAGAATCACTTGAACCCGGGAGGCGGAGGTTGCAGTGAGCCAAGATCACACCACTGCACTCCAGCCAGCGTAACAGAGTGAGACTCCATCTAAAAACAAACAAACCAAACAAACAAACAAAAACTAACCAGCTGTTGTAACAGCTTTTTTGAAAATCCACCTCTTGCCACTGCTCTGAAATGGTATCCTTTATTATATTCTCGACTTCCCATAAATAATCAGGTTCTCTTTCAGGTCTCTCATCTAGTCTGCAAATAGGTTTCTCTCCTGCTCTGCCAGCACCATCTGTTGCATTACTAGAGTGTTGTAACATATTTTTATATTTAGGAAGGCCAGTACCCTCTGTGAGATTTTTAAAAATTACATTTATCTCTTTAATTCCACTGGAATTTATTCTAAGGTATGGTATAAAGGATCTAAAATCATTAATTTTCCATAATTGCAACCAGTTGCCCAATTACTACCTACTGAGAAATCCTCCGTCTGCCTTTAGTTTGTAATGCCTGCTTTATCACATGTTACAACCATACACAGCAAATAGCACATAGTCAATTCTGAGCTGCCTCTTGCTTTCCCATAATTGGTCTAAGATCCTTGCCCTTAGGGAACTTATATTTTGGCAGAGGAAAAGAGACAAGAAATGTAAAAAGTAAATAACCAATAGATACAGTGACAATATTTTAAAAGATACGTCTGACAAAGGAAGTCAGAAGTGGAGCAGCACTGGGGGTTCAGTGCAGGGCAGCTGCAGCATGAAGTAGGGTGATCAGCGTGCAGGCCAGGAGTACAGAGCGGGAGGGCAGATTTCATCATGGAGAATGATGGCCAGGATGTGGGCAGGGAGGACGGGGCTGTGACAGGCTGCAACATGACAGGGAGACAGGGCTGATTTCACAGGCGTGTGACCTGAGCAGGCACACAGGGCCTCGTACTCAACTGGTTCTGTACTTAGTTAAATGCTCTGCTATAGCCATGTGGAAACTGTCAACAATTTTACTTGTTTTGTTTTCGTGTTTGTTTTTGTTTTGACACAGGGTCTTGCCCTGTCACCCAGACTGGAGTTCAGTGGTGCAATCTCGGCTCACTGCAGCCTTGACCTCCTGGGCCCAAGCAATCCTCCCAACTCAGCCTCCTGAGTAGCAGGGACTACAGACATGCACCACCACAGTGGGCTAGGTTTTTTGTGTGTTGTTTTGTTTAAATTTTGTAAAGATAACATCTCCCTATGTTGCCCAGCCTAGTCTCAAACTCCTGGGCTCAAGCAATCCACCTGCCTCCGCCTCCCAAAGTGCTGGAATTACAGGCGTGAGCCACTGCATCCAGCCCAATTTTACCTTCGAATGTGTGTTTTGTAGGTGAAGTCCAACAGGACTGTGGCGCATGAGCATGAGTGGAGGTGATACACACGATATGGGGGTCTGACGCCTTTCCCTGCTGCCCACTGAGCACAGCACTTGGGATTCCACGAGCATAGCACTGGGTGGGCCCACAATGTATGGGAGTTCAGCGACACTCAACTCACATGTACAGTAAGCGTGTTACTTCTACAACTGAGTAAGGGGGTGCTGACAGCCCCAAGAGCTCACACTTTCCATCTGAACCAGAACTTGCCTTGAACACAGAAAAAGCAATGGTGTTCTAAGAAACATGAATGGCTTTGGGAGACCAAGGCGGGCGGATCATGAGGTCAGGAGATTGAGACCATCCTGGCTAACACAGTGAAACCCCGTCTCTACTAAAAATACAAAAATTAGCCAGGCTTGGTGGCGGGCACCTGTAGTCCCAGCTACTCGGGAGGCTGAGGCAGGAGAATGGCGTGAACTCGGGAGGCGGAGGTTGCAGTGAGCGGAGATCACACCACTGCACTCCAACCTGGGCGACAGAGCAAGACTCTGTCTCAAAAAAAAAAGAAAGATGAATGGCTGAGAAAGCCCATCAGAGTCTTTCTCGCCCGTGTCTTGTCTTGTGTTAGCCACCACTTCCCCTGGACATGCTGACTCAGAAAGCAAACGAGGCGACCCACAGCTCCCTGACCTGACAGTACCTCCTGACTCATCAGTGAACTGAACAAGACAGTGGTGGCAGGACATGTGTGAGACAAAAAGAAGGAATATGTTAGTTCCCACTGTTCTGGTAAGAATGAAATTCATATGATGTAGGAGCTATAAAATACAAATTCTGTAATTCTGGTCATTCCACATACAAGTTAAATTTGCTTTTTTTTTTTTTTTTTTTGAGATGGAGTCTTTCTCTGTTGCCTAGGCTGGAGTGCAGTGGCACGATCTCAGCTCACTTCAAGCTCTGCCTCCTGGGTTCATGCCATTCTCCTGCCTCAGCCTACCCAGTAGCTGGGACTACAAGCGCCTGCTACCACACCTGGCTAATTTTTTGTATTTTTAGTAGAGACGAGGTTTCACCGTGTTAGCTAGGATGGTCTCGATCTCCTGACCTCGTGATCTGCCTGCCTCAGCCTTAAATTTGCATTTAAAACTGGCACTGCACAATATAAATGGTAAAATTCAAGCTAATAATTTAAATTTTTTATTTGTCCTTGGTTATAATGACTTAAAACAGAAAATAGAAGCACCATGACAAGTGGAGGAGGAAAAGAGAGAGATGAAAGAAGAGAAAATGCTTTGCCTTTTAGTGCCTTTAAAAGTACTTTTCTACTGCTTTTTGAACAAGGAATCTGGCATTTTTCATCTTACACTGAGCCCTGAAAATGCTCTAATTCAGCCTATGGATGACCTAGGAAAAATGTCCCCAAGCAAGGCACTGGGCACTCTCTTGTCCTCCTGGTCCCTCACTGCACACCCCAGATCATTGCTCCTAAACTCAGCTGCAGATGCAACCATCTCTGGTCCCATCCCCAGAGAATCTGGTGTCATTGGCTTGGGGTACAGCCTATGCATTGGGAATTTTCACAGCAGCTCAGGTGATTCTAATGCACATTCAAGGTTGAAAACCAGTGGCTTAGGTCAAAGCTACCAAGTACTAAGCACACCTGCCCATCAACAGCCACAGACCCTGCAGTTGGCCTCCCAGCAAGGCCTGCCATGGTGTCAGAGAAGACTGCACCAGCTTCCTATACCCGTGACCCGTCCTTTATCTATAATATGAGCCAACAACAAAGGGCCACTGGCTATTTGAGGGAGATTATCAGCACCAAAGAGAAGGGATCAGGTGAACAAAGAGAACAACTGGTCCTGCAGGGCCAATAGTGATTCAGGGAACAGAAGAGATCTTTTCAAAGCCCTGCTCCTGACGTGGGCCCCATCTAGGTTGATGACACCACTCTCCCCTGGCCCCTGCCCATCTGTTCCTGCTCTGTTCCTCTCTACCCTGGCCCAGTGCAGCAGTTCTCACCTTTCAGGTCTTTCTGCCTCCTTTACCTCGCCCAGTCCAATCTATCTGCCATCCTGCTACAAGAGGGTCACAGCTGAGGACTACTTCTGACCTTCCCCTCACTGCAAAACCCTCCTCAGTGGCTGCCCACTGCCCACCGCCAAAGGACAAAGGTACAAGCTCCTTACCAGGACACAGCATTGCCACCATCTGGCTGCCTCTCCATCCTCATCATCCTCCCCACCCCCTGCCTTCTTGCCCCATCAGACTCACCTGCTTTCATTCCCCAAGAGGTTCAAGTCTCCATGCTCATATCCTGATCTTCTGGGCATGCACTACCCTTGCCCCAGGCTTTCAGATCCAGCTGCCTCTTCCTCAACCTTCGAGATGCAACTAAGACATCTGTTCTGTGCTCAGGGACACCTATTTTGACGACCAAGCCCCCATCAAGCCTCCCTGTATTCCACTCACTCCTTCAGCACCGGGCAAATAACATCCTCTCGGAACTGCCCCAATGTGACTTCCATCTCACTAAGGGACGAGCTCTTGAAGAAAACAACCATGGCTTATCGCTCTTTCTAGCACCCACCACACAGAAATCTGGCACATGAAAAGTAGTTAATAAATATTTATAAAAAGGAACCAAATGGAGGCAACCACCCCAATTTCTACATGTAAAGTTAGGGGTCAAGTATAGAAATGAGCCTCTCACTCAAAGCCAATGAAAACACCAATACATTTTGGAAAATAGATATTCGTGATGAAAATTAAGTTATTTGCATTTGTTATTTCTGAAATGCTTGGCCTTTGAGACTTTCAGCTTGATTGATTAGAAGAGCAGAGAAAGTTGGAATTCCTTTCCCCCATTGTCAGAGCTTTACTTTGTTCTGCTGAGCTCAAGTTAAAGCCAAATGTAAGTGGTTCGTCTCAGAAGGTCAGGGCTGATGAGCCTGAAATGCAATGGGGTCCATATGGCTCATTAACATGCATGCCCGCCTCTCTCGACATCTGATTTCCATCAGCATACAAAGACTGATGCCTGCAAAGTTCCTAAGGGTCCCCAGTGGAGATTTCAAAACCATGTTGGGTTGTGGGTCTTTTCTGGAGAATAAAGTCTAAGGAAAAACACTGTCAACAGAGACAGCCAATGAGGGCACATGAGGAAAGCAGACCTATGAATGGCCAACTGTCAACACCACAGAGTCACCGGTTTCTAGCACCAGAAAGGCCCCATAGGATCACCTGGCCCAACCCTCTAACCTGACACATGAAGACACCAAATCCAAGAGGCTCTGTGATGTGACCAAAGTCACTTAGTAGGAGTCCTGCCAGAATTCCCAGGTACCCAACTCCCAGACCTGCTTTAGGCTACTCCTCTTTTCCTTCCTTTAATTCCTCAAGGGTTTTCATGAGGAAAAATGAAGGACAAAACTACACTCCGCATCACTTGTATTGCCCCAGCCTTTAACGGAGAGACAGATGGGGTGAATGGTAGATTCAGGACTACAGGGAGCCCAGGGACCCCCTTGAGATGCGGCCCACAAGCTCCATGGGGAGGTGTGTGCACAGCAGCAGGCATCTGCACAAGGAGAGCCCCTTTCCTTACAAACCCATGATGACATTCTTCCATGATGGGCATTTCAGCCACCTACAGAACAAATGCCAGACCAAAGCCAGCTGCCAACTCATCACGGGCGTTGACAGCCACAAAGACAGGGTACATAATGAAGGTGTGCCATGCCTGCCAGCGCCTTGTACCTGTCCGGTGAGGCCTTGCTTCTGCTTTGGTCTCTCCCAGGGCCTTGGACACAAATGTGAGGTAGACGCCTAACAACAGGCCTCCACTATCTGCAGCAGCAATCCAAGGCCTTGGATGACCTCATTTCAAATGCCAAGCATTCTACGTCTCTAGGAAGGATGAAGGAAAAAATACCCTCGGAATTACTATTTATACACTATGCCCAGAATCTTAAACTGATGACTGAAACATGTCCACTCTGCCATATGCTAAAATACTGACATTTCATTTTTAGCACCTTTAAATATATAGTCCTTAAAACACTATGAAAAAGGAACCCACCAAAGCCCCAAACTGACTCCAAGTTGTGATTCCTGTTGTTGCTGTTATTTTTCAGGCTGGAGGCCACAGACCTTTTATCCTTACCCATAATCCAGGTACCAAAACATAAAAATGAATGCCACATTTCTGCAAAACACCATTTCAGCCAGGAATAGGATTCCAATGTAGTGTAAATGTTAAGAAACCTCTGTGGTTTCTTTGTATAGTATTCCACTATTAATAGGGAAACCTGGGAATTCTCCTAGGGATGCAATTAAGCATTAAAAACAGAAACACATAACAACAGGCATACAGAGACTTCATTTTAGGTATTGAGGCCACATCTCCAAAGCTTGCAGGAGCTGGTATCTAAGTCTATCTCATTTTTCCAGAACTGGTAGGAAGACACAACTGGCCACAGGCCTCTGTTTCTGGTCCGGGCACTGCAATCTAGAGTTACACACAGATTTCTCCCTGCAGGTATGTAAATTAGGAGACCAGTTCCTCCTTGTTTCCATTTCTGCAGGTGAAAATTTAGATGCTTCAATAAAACTCCTGATGCTGCACTCCTCTCCAAGTCCCGAATTTATCTCTATCTCTCATCTATCTACCTATCTTTATAGAACTCCATGTACCACAGTTGATTGATTGAATGATTCATTGATCGGTTGATTTACAGACAAGTTCTCACTTTGTTGCCCAAGCTGGAGTCCAGACGCACGATCATGGCTCACTGTGGCCTCAACCCCCTGGGTTCACACAATTCTTCGCCTCAGCCTTCCGGCTGGCTGGGGCTACACGCATGCACCCCCACATTCTGCTAACTTTTTTTATTATTATTTGTAGAGATGGAGTCTTGCTATGTTGCACAGGCAGGTCTCAAACTCCTGGGCTCATGCGATACTCCTGCCTTGGGCTCCCAAACTCTTGGGATTATAGACGTGAGCCACTGCACCCGGCCCCATATGCCATGGTTGAATGAAATAAGCTGAGCTCTGACCTGATTCCTTTCCTCCTCCTTCCCTTGATTTGCCTAATGTCACACCTCAATATGGAACCGATTTATCTCAAATCTATCCTGGGTACTGAAATAGACTTGGAATGAATTCCTGAATGGACGTCTCATCTCACCTGATGCCAAGTAAAGGAACCAAGATGAGAAATGAATCTACACAGGTTCCAAGCAACTCTTTCAGGTCTATTATTCTTAACCTTTGATGATTCCTCCTCCTGTTTCATTTTATTAAATTCTATTAAGAAAGACATGAAAGAAGCATAAAAGAAAAGTTGGCTGAGCCTACCTGGTATTTTATTCACAGGTCACATCTGGGAGGTATACATGTTCTGTTTTTTAAACCTGACGGTTTTCCCAAAATATCTTCTTGGAGAAAGCTACATAGTTTTGAGGCAATTTTATCATTAACAATAATTCTCACTCAGTGAGACACTAACTTAGAACAAGTCCCTGTAAAACTCCCAGTTTAGCCATTTATTGAATAAAATAATTCTACCAACTTAAAGATTCTAGAGCCCACCTTAACGTGCTGAAGTGAGGTGTTGTTATACCATTCTCTGTACTTCTAGTATGTTTGAAATACTTCAAATTTTAAAAACAATAACAAACATTATAAAGGAGCAATTTTCTATTGCCTAGAAAATCTAGATCCACAAAAGGAGATGTAAAAAAAAGCGATTTTGCATCATCATCAGTAAGAGCAAAAAATTGCGACCAACTCCATAAATCCATCAAAAGGAAAATAGCTACACAAAATGCAGTATATTCATAGGACAGAATCCCATCTTGCAGTTAAAATGAATGATCTAGCTGCATATGTAACCACACAAATGCCCTTGTGCAGTGGGAAAGAAAGCATGTTTCAGAAAAACATAGGCAATACAGGACCATTTCGGTCAAGCACCTGCGCACATACAAGTGCATGTACACACACACACACACACACATACACACACACATACACCCTGAATCTAACCTTAAGGAAACATCAGACAAACCCAAATTAAGGGACATGCTTCAAAATAACGGGCCTGTATTCTTCCAGAGACTCAAGGTCATGAAAGTCAAGGAAAGACTGAGGAAATGATCCAGAATGAAAGATGCTAAAGACACATGACAACCAAATATGAGGCATGATTCTGAACTGGATCCTTCCACTATGAAGACCTTCTTGGGACTCTCTTCCAGAATGGCTGAAGACAACTCTTCGCACAAGATGGTAGCAACAAGTCATAGGTGCAGTTGCACCAAATTCACAGAAGATTAATTGAAAATTCTCATCAATAGCTTCAATCAAAAACTTTACTCAGATTATGCTATCAAACAAAAACTTGCTTTAGAAATCAATACAGAAGATCTGCCCAGAATCCAGATTTGGTTTCAGAATCAAAGAGCTAGGCACAGATTCCAGAAAAGACCAGACCTGAGACTTTAGAGTCAAGCCAGAGCCATAAGCAAGATCAACCTGGTAGAGAAGCCAGACGGTGTTGTACTACCTACAGCACCTCTCAACTACGCACTCTCAACAAGGCATTTATGAAAAACCCATACCCTGGGATTGATACCAGAGAACAAATTGCTAAATAAATTGGTGCTCCAGGCTGGGCATGGTGGCTCACACCTGTAATCCCAACACTTTGGGAGGCTGAGGCGGGTGGATCACCTGAGGTCAGGAGTTTGAAACCAGCCTGACCAACATGGAGGAACCCCATCTCTACTAAAAATACAAAATTAGCCGGGCATAGTGGCACATGTCTGCAATCCCAGCTACTGTGGAGGCTGAGGAGGGAGAATCACTTGAACCCAGGAGGCAGAGGTTGCAGTGAGCAGAGATCATGCCATTGCACTCCAGTCTGGGCAACAAGAGCGAAATTCTGCCTCAAAAAAAAAAAAAAGAAAGAAAGAAAAGAAAAGAAAAAAAAGAAAGAAATTGGTGCTCCAGAGTCAAGAGTCCAAATCTGGTTGCAAAATCAAAGATCTAGATTTCATCTTTAGAGAAAAAGGGAACCTCTTGCATCCTTAGAACAAGAAGACCAGGGGCAAGATCTCTGAGGGACTTCAAGGTACAGAAGACACATACAATAGCACCAAACTCACTAGCAACTCTCACTTCCCTAGAGCCAGAACATGGTGAAAACACTCAAGTTCAGTGTATTTAGTATTATCAACTCGGGTCCCAAATCTCTCTCACGGTCTTCCTGGGAGTCTATCCTTCTGCTGAAACTGCAAGCTAAGCCTTCTGAAGAGGGTAAAGAACTTGGCCAGGTGCGGTGGCTCATACTTGTAATCTCAGCACTCTGGGAGGCAGAGGTAGGAATATTGCTTGAGCCCAGGAGATTGAAACCACCCTGAGCAACATAGCAAGACCCTGTCTCTATGATAAAAAATAAAATAAAATAAATATAAAGAACTGTAGGAGGCAGAGATAGGTACAAGAGGCACCACATTACCCTACTGACACAGCCTGGATCCAGAGTTCAGCAGACCTTGAGACAATGAAAATAAACTTAATAATAATAGTAATAAAAGACCTCCTTGGGATAACTGGTAAATTATGAATGGAGTCTGAAGATGGCTGCTAGTAAAATGTCAATGCTAATTTTCTAATTTCGACAGCTGTTTTGGGGCTTCTATAAGAGAATGTCCCTGTTTGCAGGAAATATACTAATGAATTCAGGTGTGAGAAGGCATCAGGCCAACAACTTACTCTCAAGTGATTTCAGAAAAAAGTCCCTGATACTGTTCTCCCAACCTGTCTGCAAGTAAAAACATCATACACCTTATGCCATATACTAAAACTAACTCAAAATTGATCAAATATCTAAATGTAAAAGCTAAAACTACAAAACTCTCAGAAGAAGACATAAAAAGCTTCATGATTTAGATTTGGCAATGATTTCTTGGATATAATATCAAAAGCACAGGCAACAAAAGCAAAAATAGACAAATTGGATTTCATCAGAATTAAAAACTTCTGTACATCAGAAAACACCACGAACAGGGTGAAAAGGTAATCCACAGGATGAGAGAAAATATTTGCAGATCATCTATCTGTTAAGAAATTAATACACAGAATACATAAAGAACTTCTACAATTCAACAATAGAAAAACACAAACCAATTCAAAACTGGGCAAAGAACTGAAATAGATCTCCAAAGAAGATATACAAATGGCCAAGAAGCACATGAAAATATGCTCAACATCACTAATCATTAGAGAAATGTAAATCAAAACCACAATGAGATACACTTCACACTTACTAGGATGACTAGTATCAGAAAACACACACACACACAAACACACACACAAAACAGCAAATGTTGGTGAGGATGTGGGGAAATCAGAACCCTTGTGCATTGCCAGTAGGAATGTAAAATGGTACAGACACTGTGGAAAACAGTATAGTGGTTCCTCAAAAAATTAAACAAAGAACTACCATACGATCCACAACCTGTACCTAGGTATTTACCCAAAGGAATTAAAAGCAGGGTCTTGAAGAGATATTGGTACACCAATGTTAACAGCAGCACTATTCACAACAATAAAAAAGTGGAAACAACCCAAGTGTTCATGGATAAACAAATGGATAGACAAAATGTGGTACACAAGAGAATATTCTGTGGCCATAAAAAGAAAACTCTGACACATGCTATGAACATAAGGCTCAACATGGATGAATCTTGAAGAAATTATGCTAAGCGACATAAGCCAGTCACAAAGGGACAAATACCATACGATTATTCATATGATACTCAGAGTGGTCAAATTCAAAAGGCAGAAAGTATTACAGAAGGGCTGTTGCCAGCGGCTGAAGGGAGAAGAGAATCGGGAATTACTACTTAAGGGTATAAAGTTTCAGTTTTGTAAGATAAAAAGAATTCTGTAGATAGGCTGGGAACAGTGGCTCACACCTGTAATCCCAGCACTTTGGGAGGCCGAAGCGGGTAGATCACTTGAGGTCAGGAGTTTGAGACCAGCCTGGCCAACATGGTGAAACCTCATCTCTACTAAAAATACAAAAATTAGTCAGGCATGGTGACGCATGCCTGTAATCTCAGCTACTCGGGAGGCTGAGGCAGGAGAATTGCTTGAATCCGGGAGGTGGAGGTTGCAGTGAGCTGAGATCACTCCACTGTACTCTGGCCTGGGCGACAGAGCAAGACTCCATCTCAAAAAAAAAAAAAAAATTCTGCAGATAGATGGTGATAATAATAGTTGCATGACAATGTGAATATACTAATGCCACGAAACTGTATACCTAAAAAATTTAGGTTATGTATAATTTAACACAATTTAAAAAAATCTTCTGACATATACACACCCAGAGATACCATGTGTAAATGTGGGTAAACATATTTTTGTTAAGTCTGGAAGTAAATACATAGAACTTATTAATGGCGCTACCTCTGAGAATGAGAGTTATTGTCAAAAATATTTTTAGTGTATCTTAAACTTCTAAATTCTTAAAAGAATACTGATTTTATGTATTAGGTATAACAAAAATTGATATAAAAATGCTATTTTATGGACTCATGAGAAAAAAGATAGGAAAATAACTGTTTCTATAAAAATACTTTTCTACCCAGGAATACTATAAAAGCTTACTATTAAAAAATAACATTTCTAAATTGTTACTTTCCAGTTAATACACTGTTTTCTTGCTTGGTATTTTTTTTCAAGTCGTAATTATGATAATAAGAGACTCTTCCCAAGAGAAAATGAAGGGGTCAAAGGGACAACATGAAACTTAAAAAAAAAAAAAAAATCCTCAGAGCATAAGGCCAGATCTGGTCTGGATTTCAAAATGAAATTTTATAGAACTTATACTTATCCCCTGAAGGTTTCATGACCCAACAATGACACGAATGGTTAATAATAGTCTTCGCCCTCCCTCTGCAGTCAAACAGCCATGCAATTCCTGAATAGAGCCACTGCCCGGGGGATATTATGTGAGTATCATGTTCCTGACTTAGCAAAGGAGAAGTGGAAAATAGAAACAAGGCCACAAACTTAGATCTTTCCATTACACAGAAATTGAGGCTTCCAGGCTTCACTTTCATGATTAAAAATAGAAAAAGAAATTGACTTCACATTTTATGGAAAATAGTCAAAGGAATATATTTTATGTTAAGAATATTCATAGACGTGCCATTCTTTTGTGTTTCGTATTGACAGAAATAATTGTGATGGTGGAGCTAGTGAGGCATAAAGTGGCTGCTGCAAGACTCTTGACCAGATAGCAGCAAGAGGCATGCTGGAGCCCACAGTAGGGCAACCTTCTCCAGTCCTGACTTCCACTCCGCCTCTGGAGCAGCTGCCTCCCTTCTGACAATGATTTTCCATAATTTCCAAGCTCAATGAACACCAGGAAACACACTTTTCCAAAAATAAATCTTCCTTTTTCTGACAAGCTCCTATGACAGACATTTAGAAATTTCCCTGAAAATATTAGCTACGATAGTATACATAAATCAAATTCAATATATATGTATCTTGGGCTTTTTACAGTATCTTTTTAGAATTAATGTTTTTGTATTTGGGGGAAAACTGGGCAATAGTGAAACATTTGGCTTCATGTTGACCAAGAAAAAGGAGCCTGCTTCCCTGAACTTGCTTGCTTTTTTTTTTTTTTTTTTCTTAAAAAAAAAAAACCATCAAACAAGTTCTGGCTTTTGTGTCCAGACTGTGCCAAAGGATCACTAAAAACCAGGGTGAGCGTCGCACTCCTTGATGTCCAATGTCTGATGTCATCACAGAAACTCATGCCATGGAATCCCTCCACCATGCTGGCCTTAGAGGCAAGAATGGGGTCATTCCTGCAGTGAACTGTGGGAGGTTGAACTTCACAATATTACTCTCTAATGCTCAAGCCACAGTATGAAAGAACCAAACATGAGTCACTGACAGAAAAGCTCTACTGTGGAAGGCAGAACATGAGAGTGGTTGAGGGCCTCCAAAGTGTATTCAGAATCTTTCCACAGCTCCTAAATGTCCGCTCTGCCACCCTGTCACAAGCCACACATCCCCCGATCCTGAGCCTACACTAAACCCAGTCTCATCCATCTCTGCAAACACAAATCAGAGCTCTCAACATTCTAATAGGTCTTTGGCTTACTAACAATAAAAGCCAAATTCCTTACCTTGGCCCATGAGGCCTTGTTCCATCAAGCCCAGGTCACAGCTCTGGCCTCAGGTTCTGCCCTTCTCCGTCACCCTCCAAGCTCCAGTCACACTGGCCTTTCTTCCACCAGTCACCCTAGAGCTCTGCATCTGCTGACCCCTCTGCCTGGCACTCTTCCTTCAGTCTTCACTGGCTCCCTCTTATCTTAGCATCCTTCCCTAGTGCTTGTACCTAAGGGGACCTCTAGCCAACAGCATTCTCTACACCTAACCCTGTTTGATTTCTTTGTATCATCAGAATTTTAAATTATACTTGTTTTTGTTTGTTTCTCCACTAGAATGGAAGCTTCATGAGGATACAATGTTGGTTCAGTGCTGGACCTACATGCAGGGCCAGCACAGAGCAAGCACCCAATAACAATCTGCTGGATGAATGTATGGGATGAGTAGGTAGTGAGCAGGTGAGTGGATGGATAGATGGATGGCTGGCTGGATGGATGGATGGATGGGCAGATGGATGGACATATGGGTGGATGGATAAGTGGATAAATGAACAAGCAAGCAAACTAACAGACAAATGAGCATGAGCTTTTTATTCAAGGGCATTACCATCGTGAAATCCTTGCCATACCACGTGATGGGGAGCCAAAGGCAGGAAGAAAGGCCTCGCCTAGATGGGCACTGAGGTAATAAGCATCATGTGTGAAGAGCTAACTATCTGAAATGAACCTTGAAAGACGGGGAAGACGTCAGCAGGTAGAGGCAGGAAAGGAGTTCATTTCAGGTGGATAAGCAGAGACATAAAGGAGAAAAAATTGTGATACTTATTCATGAAACAATAAATAATCTGCAGGAAACTAGTCTACAATTCATTGTGAAAAGCTTTTACCATGAACTGAATAGGTAATAATACATCATAAAATATGAGCCCTTAACAATTTCCCATGTGTGTTTAAATGTAAATGATCAGCCAACTGCCCATGGAAGTCTCCACATTCATGCATTTCATTAAATTACAATTTCCATGCAGAGGCTAAGATGTTGATCACTCTGGGTTTTTATTCTAGTTCCATTAACACTTCGACAGATGAGTAAGGCATTCCATGTCTGGTACTCAGAAAGCCAAGAAAACTATAAATTACTTTCAACTACAAGTCTTAAAGTGGCTACACCGCTATAATCTTGCCCATTCATTGAGCAATCCACATGGTGGGCTCATCTCTCCTAGGAAAAAAGTTATTACCCCAGCACATGCCTCAATGTCACCCAGTAGAGCGGCTGATCATCAGTCACTAACATATTGAGCTGTTGTTGCTGCATCGGCTTTTCCCTGACACATCTGTAATTGTGTTGAGAAGGCACCATATTCTGGAAACGTTTTCATCACTGCCTGTGTGGCAGGGGGAAGGGGTGTTGGGAGACTGAGGGCTCGTTGATGAATAAGAACAGCCTCACATGTGACCTCAATAATCAAGCAAAGCCATCTTGTTTCCTGGCAGCTGCAGTAACATAGGTTGTAAAGTATTTTTAGACATTTGGGGGTGGGGAAGGGAGGGCAGGGTGGTCCAGAAGAAACCAACGCTTGGAGCAGATGATCACTGCAAGGCCTGATTCGCTCTCTATTCCAGTAGTTCTCAAACGTCAGTGTGCTTAGGAGCACACAAAGACCTGGTTAGAAACATAAATGGGCTACTCTTCCGCCTTCCTCATCCAGGCACTCGGGAACTCTGGCTCAGAAAACCCGGGTGGGCCCAGGACTCTGCATTTTAGTAAGCACCATGGGTGGCTTGATGCCAGTGGTCCTCAGGCTGCCGTTTGAGGAACACTACCACCAACTCCTGGATAACTTTGGTAGAGAAAGAATGTGTAATCTCTGCACACAACAGCCCCCAGTCCACCAGCCTCTTCACTTCTTGGGACTTCCAGAGAATGTGACAAAAGTCCTGGTCCCCTTTTTCCCAGCAAAAGGCACTTGCACACATCCACACATACAAAACTTGTGGGATAAACTCAGGCCAGTCTGTGAGCCCCTAAGAGTCTACTTGATCCAATTCACACCCCACTGGCCCATTCTAACCTTCTCTTAAAGACTAAGATTTAAAAAGATAACTACCTCATCAGTCATTACAGACTACACCTATACTGCAGCAAGTTGGCAAACACCTCTGTGTAGATAAGGGTTTTACCTACACCTTTAAAAAAAGTATAGCAAGACCTGTATTTTTTAGATTTCTATCACTTCCAGATCTTTCATTCTCTCTCCATTACTAATGCAAATGTTTCGGCAAGGTTTTCTACAAAACACCACTGACTGGCAGAACATTTTTCTACAATTACCCAGGACTATGAAGCCCCTGGTAAATCACTTAACAAGCTAAGAATTCCCAATTAAAATACTGAGTCTGTTTAACTAAATTATTGCTATGCACAATGTATAAATCCATGGAAGGAAAAATTCTACCTCTCTCCCTTGAGAATAAAAAGGATGCTGTTAATCTTTGGCAGGTCAAGTCAGTAAGGTAAGGAGTTTGTTTTTTTAACACACACACAAATGGGATTATAAGATTAAAATAACTAGGAATCTGCCCAAAACACATATACAGGAACAAACAAATAAAGCCCTTAAACCTTAAATGCACTACCCCATTAGTGTCCTGAGAGATTGGTTTAAAGCAAAACAGATGTTTTGCTCTGGCTGGAGATTAGAAATGTCTTATGTGTCAATGGTAGAAGAGAAACAGATCCTAGTTTTTAATTTACCAGACATATTCCAATAGAAGAGAAAAAAACTCTTTTCAATTTTTGCAATTTCCTTAACCTGTGCTATGGATTTAACACAGTAAGGTGAAAGTCAATTGATTAATCAATTCATCAATGGGTCCCCAACAAAGAGACAGTCATGCCAGCCTTGTAAAGGCTTCTTTTTAAGCCCACTATGAGCTGACTTAGGACAACCATCTATTTGGAAACAAATTAAAGTGATAAAAGTGATCCCTTGCAGCTCTCCACCAGGGAGAAAAACATCTACTAAGCTCACACCCTTTCATACCAAATATTCATGCAATAGGCAGGCATTACCCCAGGCACTGACAAGGACTCAGGATAAATTCTGACTGTGCAGAGCAGTGGGCTGGGCTGAGTGAGGTCAGGAGCCCCACCATCTCAACACCCAACTGACTCCCCAGAGGGTTGAGCTGATCTCATAATTCATGGAAAGCAGGTGTTCAGACAGAAAGGATAAGAAATCCATGTGTGATTCCATGTGCGGTGAAGGTCTGGCCAGGTGGCGCCCTAGCCCTGGTAGGAGGCCTTCCATGTGGGAGCCTAGGTCCCAGAAGTCAGCGTCACTGACAAAGACTGCACAACAGCAACAACTCTGTAATGAGGATGCTTTGCTGAGTTCCCACTTCTGTTTTGGTGATACTTCAGCATAAACAAGGCTGGAGTCTCAGTCAGCGTTTGTTCAATAAATTAATATGACAAAGTGAACCAATATTACTGGAGTAATTGACAGGATCTGGCTACCATCTTGGCAATCAGACTTTAAAATATACTCCTGCAGCAAGTCAACAACTCGAGCTTGGTTCAGGCCATGTGAACACTGAAGCTGAAACCAACCGCAATTAGAGAGCTAGAATCTAGAATTCAAGCCTAAAAACAGAGTGAAAAGGAGTACATTTAAATAACTGTTCTTCCATGAAGAGATGCAAAGTTATTAGCAACAACATAATTCTTCCTTATATTCAGAGTACTTCTCATTTGATTTGTCCCCCAAACTGAAATATGCAGCAAATGAGAGCTCCCCTCTGTGCACCTGTGATGGGGCCACCTGGTAGAAGCAAGCCACCTGTGTGCTCATGTGTCCTTCATTTCACCTCTGGATTCCACAGCAGGTAATGAAAAGGCTGCCCCTGTCACTGGAAGTATAAATAAATAAAACCAAATGGAATTCTTTCCCTCACATCCCCTTACCCTACATATTTCTTTCAGATCCTACAGAATCCATGAATGTCTCAATCTTGACATTCCAAGGTCCAGGCACAGGGATTAATGCTTGCTGATAAGACAAGTACACAGAGAAAATTATGGACAAAGCAACAGTGATACTCAGAGGAGCGTAAAATTAATAGCTCCGTAAAATTAAAGGCACCGTGTTTCGCTAGCCAGCTCATCCCAGTGATTTGTCAATAAACACGTCCGTTAACTCAAACATGTATATTTGAAAGTTCATTTTTTTAGCTCCTTCCAGCATTTCAATTTAATGAGGTCTTCAATGGCACTAAATAAATGAGAATGTAAATAATTAATGGCAACACTATGAACTAAGTGGGTCGTAGGCCCCAGGGAAGAGTCCTTCAATTACCAAATGGCCCTTCTCACCAGGAAAAACCTCCATCTGCCCCCCCATCCATCTGAGGCTCAGGAAAACAAGCCCTACTCAGGGGAAGAGCACTTAAGATTAAAACAAGACAAGAATAAGCTTCCATCATAGAAATGGCAGGCTAGGGTGTTAAAATCTCCCAATATCTAGCCACCAATGGAAGAGCTCATGCACCAGCAATCATGCACTAGGCAATAATAAGCAGGATGTTCCTACCAGAATCGTGTTCTCCTGCAAAAAATGCACCAAGAAAAACAGCAGTCAGTTGGTTCTGCTGCTGCTTCCATGTCCTGTTCCCTTTGGAAATATGTCATTTGGAGCAAGAATGTAATGCTCTCCTTCCAACTTCTCACTGCCAGGACATAGCATGAAACCCACGCAGCAGCCTATAATGGAAAGCATGCAGATGCTGCAGCAGCCAGTTCTGCAAACAAGCAGTGCTCCAGTTAGAAAGGCAAACTGCTGGTTACCTTTACCAGCTCAGTCTTCACCAGCAGTAGCTGCATCACATAAGTAGAGCTCTGAGATTCTTGAAAATAAGAATCTACCCCTATTTGAAGTAGAAATTTGAAACCAACAATTGGGAATCCCTTCTACTTTCCATATCGTTAAAGGTCAGCTAAAACCTCCAGTCCCCTGGGAGGCCCACTCGGCTGAGAGGCAACGGCAGTGACAATGGCCTTCTCTGAACTCGGGACATTCATAGATACCACAGCCCGCCAGCTGTGAGCATCAGTGTTAAACAAACACCACCCCTCCTACCCACACACACCTCCCTTGACAGGGCAGTGAACAACACTCAGGGAGCTTGAGTTTTCTGAGTGGTGTGGACCATGATAGCAGATGGTGTGAAGTCTGTGAAATACACCATCAGAGCAACAGGGCAGAGTAGCCAGTGGGGCTTCCTGGGAACTGCGGGGGTCAGAGAATCTTGGAGAAGGAGGGGGAGACCCTGGAATTGAGACAAGAGCTCCGACGTAGGAAAGAGCTTGACTTTCTTCTCAGCAAGGGAGAGGAGGCAACAGCAGATGCAGTAGGTGAAGCATAGGGTTGGAAGGAAAGACAGCCGCAGAGCAGGCAAGAGAGAGCCACAGACGCCTGGTCACTCAGGCTCTGGGAAATGACAGCAAGGAATGCAAGGCTTCAGCAAAATGCACTTGGAAGGCACTGAAGAGTTCTGAGGAGGAACACAAACTGAATGGTCTTGTAACCTTTCCTAAGTTGTCTTATGCTGTCCACCTCTTTCACTGTTATTAACCTTTCAGGTTTATGTTGCCCAAAATCTATCCCCGGCTGCACAGGCTAGACAGCAGCAGTTCCTTCTCTTCCTCACAGTGCCTACCACACCATCAAATACCACGACACTTGGTGCTTACATACATACACAAATGCATGCACATACACCCACATGCACATGCACATGGGCACACACATCCATATACACACACACACACACACATATGCACACATACCCATGCACACATATACATCCATATACACACACACACATTGTCCATTTGTTCAGATAGTTTAAAGAACTTATTTATATTTTAAAAGAACCTGCTAAAAGAATCATTTTTCTATAATGTTGAAATTTGCCAAAAGAACAATTTTTCTTTAATGTAATTGTAGCAGTTTTCATTACTGATTGGAATATAATGGAAAAATAAAACACTGAGAATTAAAAGCTTAATTGATAGAAACACGTTTATCTATCAGTAAAAAGAATTTGGCTGTGCTCTTCCTATCAACACAAAAGCAAGCAAATTAGCTATTTGCTCCATGAGGAAGCTCCTTCTAATTGAGAAGAAAAGGCAGAGAGAGGCCCCAGGCACAGGCCAGCACCAACCTAAGGCAGGCCGCTTCCACGCCTACCCGCCGCCACCTACTGGAGAGCTGGGGGCAGAGCGCAGTGCAATGTACAGGGTCTGAGGCTTCTGGGGGTCAGGGAACTGGTCCATGTAAATGAAGTTGATGCAAGACAATTTGTGTATTTGAAGAGAAAACTCCTAAAGGATTCAGAAATAACTAAAAGTCTTTTTTAATCCTTATAAATTAACATGGCTCGTTAGGAGTTTAAAAAATGCCTACTTGAGGATTTTTTGATTTGGGGAGAGGAATTTATTGTATAAGGTGTACAACATGATGCTCTGATCTACACACATAGTGAAGTGATTACTACAGTCAAGTAAATTACATGTCCAGCATCTCACACAGTTACCGTCCTTTATTCTGTGTGTGCTGAGAGTTCCTAAATCTACTCCCAGTGCACAATATGACACTGCATTCCTTGTGGTGTACATTAGATCTTCAGACTTACTCACCCGAAATAACTGCATCTTTGTACCCTTTGACCTAAACAAGAAGAGGGTACTGGTTGAAAGAAAGCTGAAGATTCTAAAGGCAAAATGTATTATTCTACCATTTCCAGAAAAATATTTAGAACGAAAAAAAGACTAAAATTTTTCTCCAAATAGAGTTAAAGCAGAATAATAAATAAAAACTATGGAATAATGATCAAATAAAACTGGAGGGAGTAGCCAGAGGCAAGATGAAAACCCAAAGAGAATGGCGCCCTGGGAAACAAGGCTCCATCCATTTCCAGGGGCAAAAGTGGGCAGCAGTGGCAAGAAAGGGGTTCTGAAAAATGGGCATGAAATAAAGCAATGTGAGGTCACTGGTGCCCTTGGTAAGAACCTTTACAGACCCAAGGACACTGAGGCAGAGCAGAAGGGAGGAAATGGAAGCATTTCTCCATTGGAGACATTTGGGCATATTTAAAACCCAATGGGATAAGATGGATGACTGTGAGAGGCAGACAGACCCAACAAGAGGACAGAAGGCTTCCAGGAAGCTGCTGAGGAGGGGAAGGGGAGGGCTCCAAAGCCCAAGTCGGTCTAGCCCCACAGCCGAGCAGTCACACAGGGCCCCATCTTCAGAGGGGCCCCACCTTTCGTTTCATGCTCTGTTGTCACCATCTTGAAATTTGTAATATGTTTTTTAACAAGGGGCCCCACATTTTCATTTTACACTGGGCCTCTCAAATTATGTAGGTGGTCCTGGCCCCAGGGAGAGGTTGGCCTCAGCCCAGGAAAGGGTAGCTCTGCTACCACAGTGGCAGAAGGGGGACAGAGAAGCAGAATCAATGCCATCTGCTGGCTTCTTTCCCTGCAAAGCTGAAAGAGAGCTGTCTGCTGTGAATGAGCCAGAGGACAGACAAGGGGAGAGAGGTTAGAACTTCATCTAACATGGAGGTATCTGGTAGACTTCACCTGAACCAAGTGATAAGGCTGGTATCACCAGTAACAAGACAAATCAATACCACACACCTCCTGGTAGGATGCACTATGAAGGGCACAAGATCACTTTTGTGCTATTTCCTATTCCTGTCAACATGCATTACCTTAATATAATCATAGAAAACCCAAAGTGAGAAACATTCTACAAAATAGTAGACTAGTACTCTTGAAAAGTATCAATGTCACAGAAGACAAGGAAAGGCTGAGGAGCTGTCACAGATTGGAGAAGACTAAGTAGAAATGACAATTAAATGCCGTGTGGAATCCTGCATTATCCCGGAGCAGAAAAAAGACATTTTAAAAACCTAGTGAACTTTGGCTGGGCGCAGTGGTTCACACCTGTAATCCCAGCACTTTGGGAGGCCGAGGCGGGTGGATCACAAGGACAGGAGATAGAGACCATCCTGGCTAACATGGTGAAACTCTGTCTCTACTAAAAAAATACAAAAAAATTAGCCAGGCATGGCGACACGTGCCTATAGTCCCAGCTACTTGGGAGGCTGAGGCAGAAGAATGGCGTGAACCTAGGAGGTGGAGCTTGCAGTGAACGGAGATCGCGCCACTGCACTCCAGCCTGGGAGACAGAGCGAGACTCCGTCTGAAAAACAAACAAACAAACAAACAAAAAACCCTAGTGAACTTCAAATAAGGTTTGTAATATGGTTAATATAATAGTACTATATCAACACTAATTTCAAAGTCTTGGTCATTGTACTATGGTTATGTAGACATTGAAATTAGAGGCAATTGGGTAAAAAAGTATACGGAAACTCTGTTTTTTCAACTTTTCTGTAAGTCTCAAATTATTTACAATAAAAAGCTTACATTTTCGTGTGGACTTTTCATTTGTGATTTTTTTAAATGTCATTAGTAATTCCAAGACCCTCAGTTACGACCACTGAAGTCTAGCCTACTACATCAGACATGTTCCTCAATACAAAGAGAGTCAGAAACTGCTATGGTTTGGACTTGTGTCCCCACCCAAATCTCATGTTGAATTGGAATCCCCAGCATTGGAGGAGGGGCCTGGTGGGAGGTGACTGGATCTGGGGGTAGACTTCCCCCTTGCTGTTCTCGTGACGGTGAGCTCTCACGAGATCTGGTTGTTTAAAAGTGTGTAGCACCTCCCCCTGCTTTCTCTTACTTCTGCTCTGGCCATGTGAAGATGTGCCTGCTTCCCCTTCACCTTCCACCGTGATTGTAAAGTTTCCTGAGGCCTCTGCAGCCATCCTTCCTGCACAGCCTGCAGAACTGTAAGCCAATTAAACCTCTTTTTTTTATAAATTACCCAGTCTTAGGTATTTCTGTATAGCAGTATGAGAATAAACTAATACAGAAACAAAAAAGAAAGATTATGTTCCACTTTAAAAATCTGGCTTTGGCCAGGCATGGTGCCTCTTGCCTGTAATCTCAGCACTTTGGGAGGCTGAGGCCCTAGGTGGATCAGTTGAGCCCAGGAGTTCAAGACCACCCTGGGCAACACGGTAAAACTCCCTTCTACAAAACTTCAAAAATTAGCCCAGCATGGTAGCGTATGCCTGCAGTCCCAACTACTCAGGAGGCTGAGGTAGGAGGATCACTTGAGCCTGGGAGGTCGAGGCTGGAGTAAGCCATGATCGCACCACTGCACTCCAGCCTGGGTGACAGAGCAAGACCCTGCCTCAAAAAAAAAAAAAAAAAAAAAAGCCAGGCACAGTGGCTCATGCCTGTAATCCCAGCACTTTGGGAGGCCGTGGCGAGCAGATCACCTGAGGTCAGGAATTTGAGACCAGCTTGACCAACATGGAGAAACCCCGTCTCTACTAAAAATACAAAATTAGCAGGGCATGGTGGTGGGCACCTGTAATCCCAGATATTCAGGAGGCTAAGGCAGGAGAATCGCTTGAACCCAGGAGGCAGAGGTTGCGGTGAGCCAAGATGGCGCCATTGTGCTCCAGCCTGGGCAACAAGAGCAAGACTCCATCTCAAAAAAAAAAAAAAAAAAAAAAAAAAAAATCTGGCTTTGAACAGGTTGCCCAGCTTCATGTTTCTATCGTGCTGTCCCCTTACCGCCGCATCACTGGCCATCACAGCATCCTAGCAAGGGAGGGAGACCAGGAAGGAAGAATAGAAATGTTTGCTCAGTCCTTCCTCCTCTGCCTGCCAGGCCCTACGTGTCTCTATCCAGTGAGTGCGTTAATTAAGCCTTTACAAGTACGCTAAGCATCTATGAGACCATGCTGGTTCCAAGGACTATTACACATTTCCTTTCTCTATTTTAATTAACTTTTATTTCATGAAAGCTTACAAATTGGCAGCAAATCCAGGTCAGATATTGCTTTAGAGGAGATTTACAGCAAACCTTGGGGGGCACATCTACCCACACCTGGGACCAAACCCAATTCAGGTAACCATTCGGAATGGGTGAACCAGCCAATCCAGGGCCGTTGCTCTGCTGCCACCCAGGGGCAGGTGGGCGCCATGGCACCTGGCCAGGGGAAGGGAAGCCCAGGGGAAGAACCTGGCTCTGCACAGGACATGTCCTCTGGAATTCAAAGGCAGGAGGAGGCAAGGGAGAAGTGCTGTACCCACCGGCCACAGTACTCAGGAGTGCACTGTAAGCATGCACTCTTGGGAAGGCAAGCATTAAAATAAATACAAGGTTGCAACAATGATGTATTTCCTCAGACCAAGGACTGTTCCAGAGACTAAAGAGATGTTACAGGCACCCAAGGGACGGAGCCAGGCACCAGACTCCAGGCTTACCTGCTTTGGGTCAGAGGTAGCAGTGCCGGGAGCTGGCGATTCCAGCTCTATGGTCACAGGCCCATCATTCTGAATGTGCACCTGCATGTAGGCCCCAAACTTGCCATCTGAAAAAGCAATCCAAACAGTTACCAAAGATGGAGACCCCAGATTACTCCATCCAAAAGCACACTGTATTAGTTCATTTTCACACTGCTAATAAAGACATATTCGATACTGGGAAACTTACAAAAGAAAGAGGTTTAATGGACTCACAGTTCCTCATGGCTGGGAAGGCCTCACAATCACAGTGGAAGGCAAGGAGAAGCAAATCAGATCTTACACAGATGGCAGCAGGCAAAAAGAGAGAGAGCTTGTGCAGGGAAACTCCCGTTTTTAAAACCATCAGATCTCGTGAGACTTATTCACTATCACGAGAACAGCACAGGAAACACCCGCCCCCATGATTCAATTACCTCCTACCAGGTTCCTCCCACAAAACATGCGAATTGTGAGAGTTACGATTCAAGATGAGATTTGGGTGGGGGCACAGCCAAACCATATCACACACCTAGATCAGTGTGATCCAAAACCTGGGTCACACTGGGAGAAGGAGGTTGACTGGGAGGAGGATCAGCCAGTCAACACAGGAAAAGCTGGCCAGCCCTGTAAGAGGGATGGAAATGCAGGATTAAGCAGCACAGATACTGCTGCGTGCCCAACAGATTTGGCAAGAAATAAAAGGTCTGGTAACACCAAGGGTGGGAAAGAATGTGGGTTACCGGGACTGTACATGGTGGGAAGGCAAACACAGAGCATTCTGGAAGGCCATGTTTGCACTGTATGCAGTGAAGCCCTCCATCTCCCTCCATGGAAGGCACTGCTTTTGGGCTACTGGGGCACAGGCAGGCCTCACACCCTGAGGTCCTTCCGCAACCTGGGTGACCTCCATGAGTCTCTGTTCCTGCCACCACAACCTCACAAATTCCATCTCTGAGTCTTTCCTACCAGTGGTCCTTAACTTCAGAAGGACTCAGCAAAATGGGCATGCCAACAGACAGCTTTCTTTGGCCCACAGACAGTAGCATTGGAAATTGTATTAGAAGCCATCAAGCTGTTGGCCAAGGTTTATAAGCAAGATTAATCTAGATCCTACTGGATAGTCAAAGGTGCTCAAATAATGATGACTTTCCATGACCTCCTATCAGATTAAAGCAGCCATTCAAATCAACAGAGCTTTTGTCCCATCCGTGTCAGACTAACTAAAAAGATATCAGCTGGGAAGGAAATCATGTGTTTAATTGCATGCTAAAATTATGGCTACAATTAGTAGAAAATTTCAGTCACTGCACTCCTCAGGGAGGCTGAAGGCAGGCTCAAGAGGACAGGAATTATTTCCGACCTTGAATTTCTGTTGCCAGGATATACAGCATATGCTTCACCTTGTTTATCATTCCAAGTAGCGAGAAATTTATTTTCTTTTCCTGTTTTTCTTCAGTTAAGAACAGAACTATTATGTGAATTTCCATCTGTACAGATGATAAATCCAAAGACATGTTTTAAGAGATCTTAAAATGGTAACATTTTTCTCCAGTCCAGATCAAAGGGTAAAGCCCCCAAGAAGAATTATACTAGCCAGGGAAAATAAACACATTTAAAAAAAAAACACACACACACACAAAAGCATATCTATAAAATGACATCTGGGCTCCTGTGGTGATATAATCAAGTTGTTCTTAAATATTAAGTCCCAGAATTCTTTCTACCCAGTGCTGCAGGTTAAGCACGTGTTAAACATGCTTATGCTGCATGTTTAAAGCAGGAAAGCTCTCAGCTGGAGCCTAACCACCCATGAACTCATCTCCAGCAGAACTTTCCAAGGCCCTAACAGCTGTAAACCAGAGTGCCTCCCTGCAGATTCCCTGTGTAGCTACAAAAACTGGTGTCCATGCCCCTTTGGACAATGCTTCACTGACTTTAGCCACCAGCCAAGAAGGCTCACAGCACCTCTGCGGGCCCCAGTTTGTTCTGGTGCAACAGGACAGTTGTCCTGGGATGGTTACAAAGGTGCACATAGGTTAGTACACAGCCCAGCACAGTGAGTGTACAGGAAATCATAGTCACTATTATTACTATTGTCATGCCTACCACTGTCCATGGTAGTATATGGGCAAATTGCAGGGATGAGACAGAAAAATATTATGCCAAAAAAGTATACTCTGAAAGAAAAATGGGGAGAACAAAAGGCGTGTACCATTGCTTCTTGGCCTGGCTGGGAGCAAGCCCACATTCTCTGCTCTCCAGAGCTGGCCCTGTGTGGCCATGACTGGGCTGGACCTCAGCCAACCTTTGGGGACCAGTATGGGACATGGGCACTAGACACTGAGCCTCAGGTCAGCCCATCTAAGCACATCCCCTAAAGGCAGTTATCTGCCACCAAGGAGGCATTCTCACCCTGCAGGCTTCCTCTTCATTCTACTTTCAATCTGTTCAGAACCTGAGCAGGCAGGAGGCTGTTACTGATAGAAACCCCAACAGTGGGTTACAGGCTGGGACCTCAAGAAATTAAGCAAATCAGTGGCATTGAGGGGTTCAAAATAAGCCTGGGGCCAGGCTGGAGCCACTGCCTACTAGAGGAGTTTGATCTGGATGTGCAGGATTGTGCCTAGAGCCTTTGGGAGTATGACTCTGGAAGCCACTAGCATCCATGGTGGTTCTGACCTCAAGTACAGAGCTGCTTCTACAGAGACAAGAGTGTTCCTTGGCATCCCCAGTGCCCCAGAGGCTGGGCCAGTGCCAGTGAACCACCACTGGTACAACACAGCAGCAGGCGCCTGGCTCAAAGGTGCCTGGAAAGCTGAGGCAAGGGCTCTGGGGCCTTAGGCAGAGACCAGTAGCTCTAGGAATGACATGTCCTAAGTGACTTGGTGGTGAAAATACCTGTTTTATCAGCAAATGGGTACATTACAAGCCCTTCAGGCCCTGGCAGCTGATTTTCTCACAGTTTGAGGGCTAGGCCTAGGTCTGACTGCATGCCACACTCAGGGCCATGGAGGGAACTGGAAAGGCAGACCTGGGGCTCTTGTGGCTTCTTCTCAGGCTTTGGGCTCCCCTTATCAGGGTTCTCCGCTTGGCTCTGCAACTGTGCAGAGGTGGTGTCTACATCTGAGGGTGGTGTCTACAACAGATTCATTTCTTGGAAACAAGTGTCTCAAGCCTGGAACTTTGTAGCAAGAAGCATTGGAGGACCCAAAATACCTAATTATGGAAAAGTGAGGGCACCTTTCACTAACAGGGCCACCCTCAATTCCAAACTAAAGAGTGTCAAAGCCATGAGAAGAAACAAATATTACGATGGTAAATGTCTAGGACCGAAGTTAACCTTTAGCTGGGAAGTTAAATTCCCAACTATGCCTACATCCTGAGGTCATAAATTCAAGGCAATTAAGGTAGCCTGCTTGCGTAACAGGAGATCCAAGGCAAGTTGCTCCCTGATTATCAAACTTTGCTCAGACATCTCTGGGCCCTGCTGGGGTCCTTGACATCACTCTGCCTGGGATAACTCTGTAGGGTTGAAGGCTGTATGGTTGTCTAACTGAGGCTCAAGGAAGCCTGTGTGGGGATGATGCAGTGTTTGAGGCCCCCAAAGGACCTACAAGGACACCTGTATGACACATCTCAGACACGGCTTGGACAAGGCTGCTGCATGAACCCAGACTCAATCGAGCATGGACACCCTTCCACAAAGAATAGCAGGGGAGGTGGCTTCTGAGCTCATGAGGTCATGGGATATGATTTCATATCTTACTTCCTTCAGTCTTCAAAGCTTTTGGATTTGATTATGTTATAGAATTAATCTTGGCCTGTAATTTCTCCCTGGGACTGTGATAATGGGATAGGGTCTGCATTCAAATCCAGTGCATTTCCATGTTGCTGGCATTTTATTATGAGTTTCTTATGTATTTTACTATTGCAGTATATTGTCACTTAACCTCACTGCAGGAGCTCTGGTGCGCTGGGCTGGGCATTGTGGCTGGACACGGCTTGGGAAACAGCCTAGGGAATAAGTCTCCACCTTGGGAGCAGAGTGGCCTTGGAAGGGCTTCACGGCAGGGTTCTGACCCAGTTCAGAGCCTCCAAGGACAAAAGACAGCAGGAGCAGCCTAACAGAGGCTCCAAGGTAAACTGGTCTGAGTTGGTGAGGCTTCCTTCCCTGACAGGGCACCCCCATGGCCAGAGTAAGCCTCTCCTCAGAACCACCCTCCATCAGTTCCTGTCACTCCCATGACAAGAGCCATAGTCCCTGGAGTAGCATGCCCTCTATTGTGCATGTTCTTTTTCTGTCTCTACACACACACACACACACACACACGTGCAAACATGCACATATAGTTCTTCTTGTAAGTATTGTTGAGAAGTAAGAAAGTGATCCCTGTAAGTTTTCCTAACTTAAAAGTACGTTATTATAGTACCATAGAATACATGGCGGGAGTGGCTCACTCAGGCTGCTGTGTTGGGTATGTCCTGAAAGGAGACCCAGCTGGAGGCAGGAGGCCCATAAAGAGGCTGTCACAAAAATTCAGATGAAAGACACAGACGGCCTGCGCCAGGGTGGGTGCAGAAGCGGCGTTCTGCTCTCAGCTTCCGTGTGCATGTCCCAGGTGAGGCAAACAGGATTTGCTGATAGACCAGATGTGGGGAGGAGGAGCCATGCCAAACTCTGAGGTTTCACCCCATAAGTGCATTTATTAGAAAATAAGACTAAAACCAAATTATTAGAAAATAAGATTAAAACCAAATGAAATAAGAAACCAGGAAAAGAAACCAAATAAATCACACACTCATTAAAGTGAAGACGATGAAGTGAAAAGTGAAGATTAAAGCAAAACAATGAAATACAAAAAAAAAAAAAAACTAAAAACGCTGATTAAGAAAAAAGGGGGAAAATACAACCAAACCACCTGAGTAAATGAATGTGACACTAGATATAGAGATCTTTCAAAATAATTTTAAAAATCTATAAAATTGCCAGGCGCAGTGGCTCACGCCTGTAATCCCTGCACTTTCAGAGGCTGAGGCAGGCAGATCACGAGGTCGGGAGATCGAGACCATCCTGGCTAACACAGTGAAACCCCATCTCTACTAAAAATACAAAAACTTAGCTGGGCGTGGTGGCATACGCCTGTACTCCCAGCTACTCAGGAGACTGAGACAGAAGAATCACTTGAACCCGGGAGGCGGAGGTTGCAATGAGCCGAGATTGCGCCACTGCACTCCAGCCTGGCGACAGAGCAAGACTCCATCTCAAAAAAAAAAAAAAAAAAAAAAAACTATAAAATTGTCTTCTAATAAGTTGGAAAATCCAACTGTGAAGGAAAGGACAGGTAAAATTCACTGCCCAGAGGAACTTGAGGGATATTGGGAAACTTCCTTGGCAACAGCCAAGGAAGCCGGCCCAAAGAGATCACTAACAACTTCTATTAAACAGTGACACCTATCTGATTTAAATTGGTCCAGACCACGGGAAAAGATGTAAAGCTTTCTAGTCTATTCTGCAAGGCCAGTATCACCCTTACACTAAAATTAGACAGTAACTTTTTTTAAAGCATAGACAAATTTCTCCTTTGAATACAGATGCAAAAATTCTACACTAACAACACTTGGGAAATGTCCTGCAGGCATATATTAGAAGAACACTATGCAGTGGCCAGGGAAGGTTTAATCAGCATGGCTCACGATTAGCAAATGCATTTACCAGGTTCACACTTAGTGAAAAAGACTGGAAAAAATCAAATTCCCTTCCTGTTTAAAAATGAAACTCTTAATTTGGCTAGAAATCCACTTCTTTAAGAAGACTATGTAGGGACCCCTTTTTCCTGCAGTCACGTAACTTAGGCACCCTGAATAATCTTCCTCACCTCCTAAGAAGTAAATCAATATATTTACGAAGATGTCATAAGTAGGAGTTGAACAATGAGAACACATGGACACAGGGAGGGGAACATCAAACACCAGGGCCTTTCAGAGGGTCGGGGGAAAGGGGAGGGAGAGCATTAGGACAAATACCTAATGCACGCAGGGCTTAAAGTCTAGATGACAGGTTGATAGGTGCAGCAAACACCATGGCACATGTATACCTATGTAACAAATCTGCACGTTCTGCACATGTATCCCAGAACTTAAACTAAAATAATTTTTTTTTTTTTTTGAGACGGAGTCTCACTCTGTCACCCAGGCTGGAGTGCAGTGGCACAATCTCCGCTCACTGCAACCTCCACCTCCCAGGTTCATGCCATTCTCCTGCCTCAGCCTCCCGAGTAGCTGGGACTACAGGCGCCCGCCACCATGCCCGGCTAATTTTTTGTATTTTTAGTAGAGACAGGGTTTCACTGTGTTAGCCAGGATAGTCTCGATCTCCTGACCTTGTGATCCGCCTGCCTTGGCCTCCCAAAGTGCTGGGATTACAGGCGTGAGCCACCACGCCTGGCCCAAAAAATTTTTTTAAAAAAGTAAATATATTAGCCAAGATGTTCTGGATCTAGTAATTGAATGCTAACCAAGATAATGAGATTCACCCAGCCATTTTAGCACACACAGATCATTTAAGAATATAACCATTATTAAAAATACGTAAGATTTTTGTTAAAGTCCTAATTTATTTTTACATTTCTAATGCACATATATATATGGAATAAACTTATTTCAAAAAAAAAGATGGATTGATTAAGCAAGTACTTCAGTAATAACTGTTACAGGCAAAGACCATGGATGGAAGCTAAAATTAGTGAGTGTGAGTAGGTTGAGTAACAGGATATTTGCATAGTCTCAAATTATCTCCACACGAAACACTGACCAATTACAAAGTGGAAAACAGTAACTTGACAGAAAAATCTGGCAAATAATGAGACATGTCGACATCATATGCCCCAACACGATGCACTGAGAAGGGTACAAGATCACTTTTGTAGTATTCCTGCGAAAAATGCCTAACTTTAATCATGAGAAGACATCAGGCAGACACATAATGAGGGACATTCTACAAACTGACAAAATAAGTGACTCTTCAAAAATGGCAACGTCATGAAAAACAAGGAAAGACAAGGCAAACACCACATACTGGGAGAGACTAAGGAGCTGCAACAACTAAACGCGGTTTGGATTTGGAATTCTGGATTGAATCCTGGACCAGAAAAAAGGATATTAGTGGGACAACTGGCAAAATTCAAATAAGGTCTGTCAGTGTTAATTTCCTCATTTTGATAACTGTACTATGTAAAATGTTATCAGTAGAAGTTGGATGAAGCTTATTATTTGTCAAACTTTTCTGTAAGCCTAAATTATTTCAAAATAAAAAGTTAACGGCCAGGCATGGTGGCATGCACCTGTAGTTCCAGGTATTTGGGAGGCTGAGAGGCAGGAGGATCACTTGAACCCAGGAGTTCCAGACCAGCCTGGGCAACACGGCAATACTCTACCTCTTAAAAAAAATTTCTTTAACTATGATGGCACATGCCCATAGTCCCAGGTACTTGGAGACTAAGGCAGGAGGATTGCTCGAGCCCAGGAGCTCAAGGCTGCAGTGAGCTATGATCATGCCACTGTATTCCAGCCTGGGTGACAGAATGATACCCTATCTCAAAAAAAAAAAGAAAAAAGAAAAAAAAAAGAAAGTCAGCCTATGAAAGCTGTAGGAAAATTTTTAAAAATAAAAATGAATAAAATGAAATACAAAAGAGTTGAAGAAATATATTCCATCAAGCATTAATTTAGTTGGTACAGTTGAGAGGTTTTTTGCCTAAGCCACTAGAAGGCTGGCGTTGCCACCAACTGAGATAGGTAAGCCCACAGTGGCATGGGTTGGGGTTAGGAAGTGAAATTAAGAGGTCAGGGTTAGACCCACTGAGTTTGGGGGTCTCTTAGATACCCAAGTGGGGATATGTAAACAGGCAGCCAAACTTAATGTGTCCAATACGGGGACCCAGAGGATTGATGAATTCATAACTTTAACACACTCCAGGTAAAAATAACATGATTACTTTCTGGAAGTACATAAGCTGATTTAAAAATTCATATGAAAAAATAAACATTTAAGAAGAGCTAGGAAAAACTCTAAAGAACAATGTGGGAGAAATTCACCTTACCTGGTAGAAAAGCATAGTAAAAATCCTCAATAATTAAAACAGTATGTCTTCAGCATATATACAGATAAGACAGACAAAAAGAATAGACAGAAACAAAATTTTTTCAGTGAATGGAAGTTTTAAAAAATTAAAATTAAAAACTAAAAATAATAAATAAAATTTAAAAGTTCATAAATACATACAAGAATTTACTAGAAGATAAAGCCAGAAACTCAATTCGTAAAGCTAAAGGTGGCTTTTTAAATAAATAGTTTTGGGAAGCCATTTAGTAAATACCTGAAGAAAAAGATAAGTGTTCAATCCAAGCTTTACATTTATATGGGATAAACTACAAACAGATAAAAGATTTCAAAGTAAAAAATGAAAGCATAAAAGCAGGAGAGGAGGCCAGGTGCGGTGGCTCACCCCTGTAATCCCAGCACTTTGGGAGGCCGAGGCGGGCAGATAGCCTGAGCTCAGGAGTTCGAGACCAGCCTGGGCAACACAGTGAAACCCCGTCTCCACTAAAATACAAAGAATTAGCCAGGCGTGGCGGTGTGCACCTGTAGTCCTAGCTACTCGGGAGGCTGAGGCAGGAGAATTGTGTGAACCCAGGAGGCGGAGGTTGCAGTGAGCCGAGACTGTGCCACCGCATTCCAGCCTGGGCAACAGAGTGAGACTCTGTCTCCAAAAAAAATTAAAAAAAAAAAAAAAAAGTAGGAGAGGGAAAAATAGCCAAATTTCTTTGTAATTTTGGAGTAGAAGGTGTCATATGAATCGTAGAAAACTTGTTTCAAAAGCCAGCAGACATTTCAAAAAATTGACAATCTACTCCTTAAGGATCAAAATTGTCTACCCAGCAAACAGTCCCTTAAGCAAGATCAAGGGGCAAATGACAAAACAGAAAGATAGCAGCAACTCATAGCATGTATAAAGCACTCACAGAAATAAAGAACCTGACAAATAACTTGACAGAAAAAACGAACAGGCCAGGGGAGGCAGCTCATGCCTGTAATCCCAGCACTTCAGGAGGCTACGGTAGGAAGATGGCTTGAGCCTAGGAACTTGAGACCAGCCTGGGCAACATAGTGAGACCCTGTCTCTACAAAATATAAAAATAGCCAGGCACGGTGACTCACGCCTGTGATCCCAGCACTTTGGAAGGCCGAAGCAGGAGGAGTACCTGAGATCAAGAGTTCGAGACAAGCCTGGCCAACATAGTGAAACCCCATCTCTACTAAAAATACAAAAATTAGCTGGGTGTGGTGGCAGGTGCCTGTAATCCCAGCTACTTGGGAGGCTGAGGCAGGAGAATTGCTTGAACCAGGGAAGTGGAGGTTGCAGTGAGCCAAGATGACGCCATTACATTCCAGCCTGGGCAAAAAGAGCAAAACTCCATTTCAAAAAAAAAAATTATATATATATGTATGTGTGTGTGTGTGTATATATATAATTATGTATATATACACATATGTGTATATAATTATATATATACATATACATATACACACATATGTATGTATATATAATTTTTGTATTATTATATATGTATTAATATGTATTATATATGTATTCATATATATATAATTTTTATACCTATATTAGCTGGGCATGGTGGTACATGCCTGTGGCCCCAGCTACTTAGGAGGCTGAGGTGGGAGGATTGCTTTAGCCTGGGAGGTCGAGGCTGCAGTGACCCATGATCATGATGCCACTACACTCCAGCCTGGGCAACAAAGAGCCAGACCCTGTCTCAAAAAAACCAAAAAAACAAAAAGAAAAAAAGGACAAAGCACATAAACAGTTAAGAGAAAAGGAAATAAGTCAGTCAAACATCTGAAAAAATGTCCAAGCACAGTCTGTACATTAAAACTACAATGGGATATCTATCAGATGGGTGAAATTCTAGAAGTTCAAAATACACTCTGCCAACAGAGCTAGGAGAAATATGGTAGTCTCACACTGCAGAAAGGTGTGGTGCCTACAAACGGCCATGTGGCACCATCTATCCCATTTCTGGGAATTTCTCCAACAGGTATCTCCCGACTGCATATGAACTGGCATATGTACAAATGTATTCATTATATCACTGTTGTTTTTCAGAGACAAAAATTAGAAATAACCCAGGAGTCCAACAATACAAGATCTATTAAATAAGCCAGGCTATGGTCCTGCCACAGAACAGTACACAGAAGTTTAAAAAGAGAGATTTAATTTGTTCAGAATAGAAGAGAAAAAAAAAGAAAGAAGTCTCTATGAACTGGTATGAAAAGAATCCCTAGGACACACTGTGAATTTTTTTTTAAAGCCAAGATATAAAACAGTACATCACATCATACCTTTTGTATAGAAAGGGAAATATTTTTAAAAATTCATATTTGCTCACATTTGCAAATGGATAGATGGATAGAAAAAATTAATAAAAGTAATTACCTCTAGAGAGCAAGAAAAACAGGCTGGACAGAGACACAAATGAGAGCAAACCTTTCCAATTTAGACCTTTTCATATCATTTTGATGTTTGAACTACCTCATCACACTACCTATTCAAGCATTAATTAGAAGAATAAAGTTAGAGGACTCACACCTCCCAATTTCAAAACTTACTACAAAGTTACAATAATCAAAACAGTATGGTACTGTGTAAGTACAGAAACATAGAACAATGAAATAGAACTGTGAGCCCAGAAGTAAACCCTCATATATGAGGTCACAAATATATATATGTGTGTGTGTATGTATATACATTATGTTATATATACACATTATTAAAAATTATATATCTAATATTATATATTATATATAATTTTTTTCTGAATTCATAGTCCCTGAATCAATAAGGTTTTGAACTCCCTATTCCTCCTGCTGAATGATTCAGACTTTTCCTTTCATCCCAAGTCACCTTACTTACTTGGAATGTAACAACACTGAACAGAAGTTTCTTTCCACCTATGCCTGTATCTTCTTTTAAAAAGCATCTTTATTTCTTCCAATTGAATTGTCATAATAGACTCTTGGGCAAGGAGAAAGAGCTGATCCTGCAATTCATGGCCAGAAGTACGGAGGAAATTCAAGAAATGAGATAAAAGTGAGGAAGGAGAATAAGGACAGGAAGGGGAAAGAGCCCCCTCCTGAGAGAGAATGGAAAGAATAGAAAGGATGGCAAAGTCACCAAAATGGACCAGTCCTCAACTCCTGAGACCCAGAGGCATTCATTGCACAAAATAACAAAGCACCCACTGTGCATAAGGCACACTGCCATTATTGCAGGAGTGCAAAACCCCACCATACCACTGACACTGCTTTTTTAAAAAAATTTTTTTAGAGACAGGATCTTACTCCATCACCCAGGCTAGAGTGCAGTGGCGTGATCATAGCTTGCTGCTGCCTTGAACTCCTGGGCCCAAGCAATTCTCCTGCCTCAGCCTCTCAAGTAGCTGGGACTACAGGCATGCACCATCACACACAGCTAATTTTTTCTTTTTTTTTTTTTTAGAGATGTGCTCTTGCTATATTGCCCAGGCTGGTCTAGAACTCCTGGGCTGAAGTGATTCTCCTGCTTCGACCTCCCAAAGTGCTGGGATTATAGGTGTAAGCTACTGTGGTGACTGACATTGCTTTTAGGGTGGCCATGGTTATTTTAGGTAGGGGAAGAGAGAACTGGCAAGATCAGGCTGCTGTTCACAATAGACAATCAACTAAGCAAATCAATGAAATCACTAAAAGATAGGGTTTAATAACGAAAGTGGATATAGTTTGCCATTTGGGAAGAGGGATGCTACATTGTAGCTATGGAGATGATTTACATGTAAGACCAAAAAAAGAGACATGCAGGAATAAATAATGAAGTCAGTAAGCAAATTAATGAAGAGAATGAAAGAAAAGGAAAGAATGAGAGAAAATGTAAACGTATTTGGCCAAAATCAGTTGAACATCTGTGTCAAACTTTTACACAACAGCAACAGCCTGTACCACAGTTTGCCAACCCTACCATTCATTAACAATGAAGACACGATCCCATGTTGTAATTTCCTAAATTTACAAGAAAAATAATGCCTTTGGCATCACAGTCTTTGCCAAAGTATATAAAACAGGCTTCCATTGAAAGTTCACTCATGCTGTTAAAATGCTTTAAATAGTAAACAGAGTAGAAAATTAAACAAATCCACAGAAATCAAGTACTAAGCACGAAACAAAAACTAGACGTGGTCTTCCAGCTCCTGGCACTTTCTCTTTGCATTATGAAGTGGGAGAGGCACGGGCATCATGGACGTCCCATGGAGCACACAGAGCAGAAGTGGTCATAAACTGCTGCTCTCCTGACGTTTCTGTCCACATTTCACTAGCTCTTAGACGCCCACAACAAATCAGACCCAGCAGAGAATATACAAGTAATCCTTTTGAATACTGTAGCAGCTTCTGATTTGCTAACAAAGCTGACTGGTGAATGTTTTCCTGAGCCCATTACAAACGCCTCAGAGCTGGAACTAGAGGCTTGAGAGCAAAGGTTACCCTTCTCCACTATTCCATTTTGGTATAATTTTTTTTTTTCTAACTATAAAAGCAATGCATGTTTAACACTCAACTTGGACAGCGTTCAATGCCTCCTGCCAAATGGGGCCTTCAGCATTCATGTGAAGGCTGGAGATCCCTGAAGGGCTGTCGAGGATACAAGTGACCCAGTTTCCTGTGCCTACTCAGTCTGGGGACCCAATAATGCACCCTCAACCTTTAGCTCATTCTCAGTAGAGGGGAAAATATGACAGGACTATTCGCTAGAGTTTTTCCTCTAAAGCAATGATTTGAGAAACAGCCATGAAATGAGGAAAGTTCCACCCTTTGAAAGCAGCAGGGTTACAAGCTGTGGAAGACTAGAGATGGCTGCAAACTCTTTGACACTCCTGCCATTGCGGGGTGGGACTGTATCCTCTCCTCTTGAATCTAGGTAGGCTGTGAGACTGCTTTGACCAACATTATATGACAGAAGTGAGGCTGTGCCACTTTCCAGGCCTGGTCTGAAGGGATCAGCACATCTATTCCCATCTTGGAATGCCTGCTCTTGCAATGCTCACTATGGAGGAAGCCAGCACCGTGTTATGAAGCCAACTACCCTGAGACCACCAGGTTAGGAGGGGTCCAGCAACATGGGGAAGCCAAGGATGAGAAGTGGGGAGGAGTACGGGGAGGAGAGCAGAAAGGGGAAGAGGGTACACTGTGGCCATTTTAGAAGGAAGAAAGGAAGGAAGGAAGGGATTGAAGGAGAGTGGAAGAAAGAGTGAGCAGGAGGAAGGAAGGGAGGAAGGGAAAGAGGGAGGGAGAGAGAGAGGGAGAAGGGAAAATGTGTGCAAGTCTAGGGAGCTTGCTGGAACACAGGAAGTGCCTCTAAATGGGCCCACACAAAAAACACTTCCTGATACTACAGCCTGCAGCTTCTCTCATCCTTCTCATCTCAGCTTAAATACCTCTCCCGGCTGTCTTTGCCGCTAACAAACATAGAAGTCAGCCAGTGCACCAGATGACCAAGTTGCCAGATTGCCAACAGTGTTTTTCAGCAATGTGGTCTCTCTTCCGTTCTCCATCCAAGTCTGTCCCTGAACCTCTTCAACCTGCTCAGGTCAGTCACACAGCTGCCTAGAGCTGGGTGGGTACTCCAGCGGCTTTACTGCGGACCTGGCCGTGAACTCTGTCATTTCTCCAGCCGAAGCAGACAGCTAATCCTCCTGCCCTGATGTTCATCCTATCCCTATCTTGTATCCTATGCAAAGAGAGTGCATTTTTACACAATGCATTCAGGATACCACCTGGCCCAGGTTTTCCTGAGAACTGCACTGCCACAGGGCTGCTTCTTAGGGTGGCCAGCCATCCTAGTTTGCCCAGGACTTAGGGGTTTCTAGGGATGTGGGATGCTCAGTGCTTAAGCAGGAGCATGCTGGGAAAACCTGATCTCTGCTCTGAGGCTGGTCTGTCCAGTGCCCCAGGTCATTACAACAGAAGAAGAGGCTCAGAGAGTTTTTAAAAGAAAAATAGGCTGGGTGCAGTGGCTCACACCTGTAATCCCAGCACTTTGGGAGGCCAAGGCGGGCAGATCACTTGAGCCCAGGAGTTTGAGACCAGCCTAGGCAACACGGCGAAACTGTCTCCAATCTTTTACACTTTATGTAAAATATAAAAGAAAAACAGTGGGGGTGTTTCCAATTTAAATAGCATGCACCCTAGTGGCCAGTCAATATTTAACAAGGGGCCGCAGTACATACCCACATACAAATATAAAGATCAACAACATTCTGCATGGGTATTGGTTTGATGAGTCAAGAAGATTCAACAAATGACCTAAACACAGCTCAGACAAAACCATGCCCAAGCACATGTGCAGCCACCACCTTAGCGACTAACCCTGTTATTCATCCCTAACACTCCCTCAAAGCATGCATCACACCAGTCACCTCAGAAGGTTCTGATGACACTTGTTTCTGAAAGGAGAATTGCTCATATACAACTGGTAAATGAAAGTGCATATACCACAGAGGCTGTATCTGGGCAGAGGTGGGTTTTCTCAGACAAGGAGAGCCAGAATAGTGGGAATAAAATGACAGCCTTCAGCAGAAAAGCCCTCAGCGCTGGCAGCAGAAGCCCCTAAAAGTATCTTATGAAAATAAAAAACAAGTGCCTACTGCCTTCCAACCCAGCCACAGGACTTTGGTGTTCTGCTATTAACTCCATTTTTCCCATAAGCCCTGAGAGTTTTAGCGGCAGTTTCGCAGAGCAGGAGGTTTCTGAGGAACGTTTACCACGCTGCAGCAGAAACAGCCACACTAGTTTAGTATCTCTCTTCTCTAGACCGTGAGCTCCTTTAGGGCAGGAACTGCATCACTCTTACTCGGCACTGTACACCCAGAGCCTAGCACAAGGGCTGACAGATAAAGTGTCTTATTGATGGATAAGTCACAAAACTGACTTGAATGGAACCAATAACATCTCCCCCAGCAGAAACAGGACTAAAATCCTGGATGAACATCCTGCTCAGAGAGGAAGGACACTCTGGCCTCAGAGCACACTGCTCCCCTTCCTAGGCCCAAATGAGGCCCAAAAACCCCTCCGCTGATTTCCTTGATCATGACAGAGAAGACAGGCAAGTCCCAGTAGACTCAATAAATACAGAAAGATAACAGAAAAGGGCCAGGCGCAGTGGCTCACGCCTGTAATCCCAGCACTTTGGGAGGCCGAGGTGTGCTGATCACTTGAGGTCAGGAGTTCCAGACCAACCTGGCCAACACGGTGAAACCCTGTCTCTACTAAAAATGCAAAAATTAGCCAGGTGTGGTGGCGGGCGCCTATAGTTCCAGCTACTCAGGAGGCTAAGGCAGGAGAATCGCTTGAACCTGGGAGGAGGAGGTTGCAGTGAGCCCAGATTGTGCCAATGCACTCCAGCCTGGGCGACAGAGTAAGACTCTGTCTCAAAATAAAAAAAAAAAAGAAAGATAACAGAAAAGGCCAATAAGCCAAGAAGATGTGAATTTTACAGTGAAGCAAAGATGTCAGTGAAGCTCAGGTTCTAGAGACAGCTGCTGGTTCAATTCCAGCCTCTGCCACTTATGTGCTGAGTGACCTTCCATACCCTGAGTGAGGTGCAGCAGGGTAACCGGGTGCAGTGGCTCACCCCTGTAATCCCAGCACTTTGGGAGGCTGAGGCAGATGGATCACAAGGTCAGGAGGTCGAGACCAGCCTAGCCAAGATGGTGAAACCTCGTCTCTACTAAAAACACAAAAATTAATTAGCCAGGCACAGTGACGGGTGCCTGTAATCCCAGCTACTAGGGAGGCTGAGGCAGGAGAATCGCTTGAACCCGGGAGGCAGAGGTTGCAGTGAGCGGACATCGCGCCACTGCACTCTAGCCTGGGTGACAGAGCAAGACTTCATCTCAAAAATAATAATAATAATAATAATAAACATGTGTGAGGACCAAACCATAACTAGCTTCCCCGCCAGGGTTCCACTATATACAGAACAAGTGAAAGAGCTTGGCGTTATATTACCAAGCGGGCCATAAAACAACAGGAACCAAGAGAGCCGGCCTGCTGTCGGCACATGCACCACAGCAGGGATCATGTGGGAAGAGCTGCGGCAGATGAGGAAATGTCCCTAACCGCATGGGTACCAGCAGGGATGTGAGGAACACAGAGAAGGAACAAAGGGGACAATGATCTTCTCTCTGTCACTAACAACAAATAAGAGAAACAAATCAAATATAAATGTAAAATAAAATTTCACTTAGGAAAGGAGAAGGGAGTGAAAAAATGTTAAATCTAATTAAACTTTACGTTTTAAAGTTGCTGAAGTGGTCTTAAAAATCCTAAAATAAAGAAAATGTATTTAGCATTTCATCTGCATTCCAACATCCCTTGGGCTCACAGAGCCTTTTCATACTGGAGCTGGAAGCCAAATTCTCAAAATTAACCAAAAGACAGCAAATGTGTAACGCATGCTCTATGAATTTTGTTTCATTGGAGGCTGTAAAAGAGATAAGGCCAAAAGAAAATGTGACATACTGTTGATATAATTGTAGGACTTCTGGAAGTTCAAAACATTTGGAAATAAATTTTGATTAAAACTGTCTGTATATGCTGTATGAAAGAAGAAAAGGTTAGCTCTTGACAAGGATGGAAGGGGCCCTTGGGCCTGACAACACACATAAGGTTAAGGCATTGCCACCTACTTCGTAGCATCTAACCATGATTTTTGACTCTTATTAGGGGAGTAAGAAAGTAAATCTATAACCAACATTAAAATTACTTTGCACTTGTAATCAAAATAGTTCTATGATTTGTCTCTGACTATTCACAGAATTGTACATTCTGGTGTTGTTTGTTTTGTTTTGAGACAGGGTCTCGCTCTGTCACCCAGGCTGGAGTGCAGCAGCACCATCTCAGCTCACTGCAGCCTCAATCTCCTGTGTGCAAGCGATCCTCCCACCTCAGCCTCCTGAATAGCTGGGACTAGAGGCACACAACCCCGTGTGTGGCTAATTTTTTTGCATTTTTTGTAGAGACGAGATTTTGTCATATTGCCCAGGCTGGTCTTGAACTCCTGGGCTCAAGCAATCCACCCATCTTGGCCTCCCAAAGTGCTGGGATTACAGGCATGAGCCACCATACCCAGCCATAAATTCTGGCTTTTTAAGCCCAAGTCATTTTACATTTGCTTTTCCAAAATGCATTAAATTGTAATTTTAAAATCCTTCAAAAAAAAACTGTGTATAATTTATGTCAATTTTTCATCAAAATGATCAGATGTATTATACACCATGAGCTTAAATTCTGATCCATTATAAAATTATTTATGATTGCCCCAGGCACTTCATATAATTACCGAGATAAAATATACATTATTTCAAGAAGTATGCCAGGTGTGGTGGCACACCGTCTGTTGTCCCAGCTTGGGAGGCTGAGGAGAAAGGATCACTTGAGCCCAGGAGTTCAAGCCCAGCCTAGGTAACATAGCAAGACCCTCTCTGTCAAAAAGAAACAAATAAATAAAAGGTGTTTTTAGGAATACAAACACCCAATAATAACAAACACTCCTCTTTAAAAACGTAGATGAAAGCAGTTTTCCTTTCATTCAAGCATTCCTTAACAACTATAAATGTTCACCCATTTAAAATGCCTTCACTTATGCTTTTCTGATATTCCTTGCTTTCATCTATGTTTCAAGGGACTTTAGAGCATTCTAAAACTCATCTGAGATTACTCAGAAATGGAATGATTCTACAAACACCTGCAAGGAGAGAAGAACAATGCTGGCAGCATCAAATCATTGTCTCAGAAAAGAAAAATAATTACTCAGAGGACTTGACTTAATTACTCATCCTGTGAAGAAACATGTTTGCAGCAAACCACTTTGGAGGATCCCGGTGGACACAGGGTAGGAAAAACCACTGGAGACATCCATGACCAGACTTGTAAATGCAGTTCTAAATTTGGATATTTCTTGAGAGGCAAATCTATTCTGCTCTAACAGAACCCAAGTAAGAGTGGGATTTGAATTAAGGTGGGAATGTTCTATTCATCTAGAATCCATGTATTCTTATAGCAAATGGACATTTTTTACAAGTAGGAAGAGAATTAAGAGTAAATGCCAACGAGGAGTAGGAATATCACCCTTCTAAACATGAGCACATCAAATGAGCTGACAATCCTCAATGTGGGCTCTGCTACAGAGCTTCAAAAAAATTTCAAAAATTTTATTAATTAAGGTTGAAAATAGGCCTAATAAAAAAAAATCTGGGTTTGTTTAATCCAGAGAGAGAAAGTTAAAGCATAGGAAACACTAAAGAGTTAACAATTAGGATGGGCTTGGTGGCTCACGCCTGTAATCCCAGCACTTTGGGCGGCCATGTCAGGTGGACTGCTTGAGCCCAGGAGTTCAAGACCAGACTTGGCAACATAGTGAAACACCATTTCTACTAAAAAAAAAAAATACAAAAAAAATTAGCTGAGTGTGGTGGCACGTGCCTGTGGTCCCAGCAACTTGAGAGGCTGAGGTAGGAGGATCACCTGAGCCCAGGAGGTGGAGGTTGCAGTGAGCAGAGATCTCGTACCACTGCACTCCAGCCTGGGTGACAGAGTGAGACCCTGTCTAAAAAAAAAAAAAAAAAGATGAATAACTTTCTACAAAAGGGTGTAACTAGAGCAACAGATACTGCAGTTCGACATTGAAAAAGACATTCTACTTAGGAAGGGCTCAAAATGAAATGCATTACCAAAGGAGGCTATGTTTTCTAATTCAAAAAAAAATTTTCTTTTCTTATGTATTTCTCCATGAAGACCTATGAATATGTTTTCCAGTAACCTTGAAGCAAAGGGTAAAATATGATGATATTTAGTGCAATTTATCCCCAGAAACATGAAAAGAAACTAGAAATGAATGACTCCTTTAAAAAGTCTTTACAGAATCATAGTTCTCCTGAAAACCAGGACCATTATTCTGAGACATTTTCTAGCTAAGTCTTGATTAGTCGAACTAGGTTGGCACACGCAAGAATAAACAGGTAGGCAGAGACCTAAATCTACATTATCCAATATTAGAGCCATGACCTATACATGGCTATTGGGCACCTGAAATGTGGCTGGTCCGAATTGTTAAGTATAAACTACACACAAGGTTTTGAAGACTTACTACAAAATTCTTAGCACAAAAGTGGGGAAAAGAGAAACTTATAGCACTAAATGTGTATATTAGAAAAGAAGAAAGAACTAAAATCAATAATCTAAGTTTCCTCCTTAGGAAACTAGAAAAACAAGAGCAATTAAATGCAGAGTAAGCAGAAGAAAAGCAATAATAAAAATTAGAGCAGAGTGCTTGCTTCAGCAGCACATATACTAAAATTGGAACAATACAGAGAAGATTAGCATATAAATTTTTTTTAAAAAAACAGAGCACAAATCAATTGACAATAGGAAACCAGTAGAGAAAATCAAACCAAAAGCTGGCTCTTTGAAAAAATAAAACCAATAAGCTTCTAGAAAGGATAACTAAGAAAAAAAAAAAGAGGGCACAAATCACCAATATTGAAAATGAAACAGGCCGGGCGCAGTGGCTCATGCCTGTAATCCCAGCACATTGGGAGGCCGAGGTGGGTGGATCACGAGGTCAGGAGATCGAGACCATCCTGGCTAACACGGTGAAACCCTGTCTCTACTAAATATACAAAAAATTAGCTGGGCGTAGTGGCGGGCGCCTGTATTCCCAGCTACTCGGGAGGCTGAGGCAGGAGAATGGCGTGAACCCGGGAGGCAGAGCTTGCAGTGAGCCGAGATCGCGCCACTGCACTCCAGCCTGGGCGACAGGGCAAGACTCCGTCTCAAAAAAAAAAAGAAAATGAAACAGAGGACATCACTATAGAGCCCACGGACATTAAAAAGAGGATAAGGGGATACCACAAACAACTCCACATCCACAAATCTGATAACCTAGACAAAAAGACCAATTCCCTTAGTTTCTCAGGGTTCCCAAAGAAAAAAAAAGTAATTAAGAAAAGACCAATTTCTTGAAAGGTACAATCTGCCAAAACTCTCACAAGAAGAAATAGACAGGCTGGGTGCAGTGGCTAATGCCTGTAATCCCAACACTTTGAGAGGCCAAAGCAGGTGCATCACCTGAGGTCAGGAGTTTGAGACCAGCTCAGCCAACATGGTGAAAACCCTTCTCTACTAAAAATACAAAAATTAGCTGTAATCCCAGCTACTCAAAAAGTTGAGGCAGGAGAATTGCTTGAACCTGGGAGGCAGAGGATGCAGTGAGCTGAGATCGTGCCACTGCACTCCAGCCTGACCAAGCAAGACTCCATCTCAAAAAAAAAAAAAGAAGGAGAAAAAGACAACTTGGATAGACCTACATCCATTGAGGAAATTGAATCAATATTTAATAACCTTTCAAAAAGAAAGCACCAGGCCCAGATGGGTTCACTGGTGAATTCTATCAAACATTTAAGGAATAAATTACACCAATTCTCTACAATCTATCTCTTTCAGAAGATAGAAGCAATGGGGGTACTTCCCAAGTCATTCTATGGGGCCAGAATCTACCCTAATACCAAAACCAGATAAAGAAATTAGAAGAGCCGGGTGCAGTGGCTCATGCCTGTAATCCCAACACTTTGGGGCCTAGGCATGTAGATCACTTGAAGTCAGGAATTCAAAACCAGCCTGGCCAACATGGTGAAACCCCATCTCTACTAAAAATACAAATATTAGCCAGGTGTGGTGGCACACACCTGGATCCCAGCTACTCAAGAGGCTGAGGCATGAGAATCATTTGAACCCAGAAGGCAGAGGTTGCAGAGCCAAGATTGCACCACTGCACTCCAGACTGGACAACAGTCCAATACCTCTCATTAATACAGACACAAAAATCCTCAACAAAATAGCAAATAGAATCCAACAATGTATAAAAAGAATTATACACCACGATCAAGTGGGATTTATCCCAGGTATGCAAAGCTGGTTCAACTCAAAAATCAATCAATCAAGCTAAAGAAGAAAAATCACATCACCACATCCATAAACACAGAAAAAGCATTTGATGAAATTTAATATCCAGTCATGATAGAAACTCTCAGTAAACTAGAAACGGCTTTTTTTTTTTTTTTTTTTTGAGACAGAGTCTCGCTCTGTCATCCAGGCTGGAGTACAGTGGTGTAATCTCGGCTCACTGCAAACTCCGCCTCCCAGGTTCAAGCGATACTCCTGCCTCAGCCTCTCAAGTAACTGGGATTACAGGGGCATGATCACGCCTGGCTAATTTTTGAATTTTTAGTAGAAATGGGGTTTCCCATGTTGCCCAGGCTGGTCTCAAACTCCTGACTTCAGATGATCTGACCTCCTTGGTTTCCCAAAGTGCTGGGATTACAGGCATGAGCTACCACACCTGGCCGGGGGGAACTTCTTCAACTTGATAAACAGTATCTTCAAAAAACCTACAGCTAACATCATACTTAACAGTGGGAAAGTAGAAGCTTTCCCACTAAGAGCAGAAATAAGCCAAGGATATCCCCACTCACCACTCTTTCCAACACTGGACTGGAAGTCCTAGCTAATGAAATAAGGCAAGAAAAGGAATTAAAAAGAAAAATAAAACTGTCTTTGTTCACAGATGACATGATCATCCAAGAAGAAAATCCTAAAGACAACAAAAAAAACTGAAACCAGGCAGTGATTACAGCAAGGCTGCAGGATACAAAAGTCAATCACTTTCCTATATACCAGCAATGAACAAGTGGAATTTGAAATTAAAAACACAATACCATTTACATTAGCACCCCCCAGAATGAAACACTTAGGTATAAATCTAAAAAAAAAATGTAGAAGATCTATATGAGAAAAATTAAAGAAGTGATTAAAGAAGTCAGAGCACTAAATAAATGGAAAGATATTCCATGTTCAGAGACAGGGAGATTCAATACAGTCAAGGTGTCAGTTCTTCCCAACTTCATCTATAGACTCAATACAATCCCAATCTAAATCCAGCAAGTTATTTTGCAGATATCAACAAACTGATTCTAAAGTTTATATGGGGAAGCAAAAGACCCAGAATGGTCAAAAAAATATTAAAAGAGAAGAACAAAGTTAGAGGGCTGACACTATACGACTTCAATACTTATAATAAAGCTACAATAAATAAGACAGTGTGGTATTGATGAAAGAAGAGAGAAACAGACCAATGGAACAGAACAGAGAGCCCAGAATTTGACCCTGATAAATACAGTGAATTGATCTTTGACAAAGGAGCAAGGGCAATACAATGGAGCAAGGGGTCTTTTCAACAAATGATGTTAGAATAACTGGATATCCACATACAAAAAAGTGCCTCTAGACAAAGACCACAGACCCTTCACAAAAATTATCTGAAATGAATCATAGGCCTAAATGTAAAATGCAAAACTATAAAGCTCCTAGAAGATAACAGGAAAAAATCCAGATTATGTTGGGTAGGATGATGACTTTTTAGATATAATACCAAAGGCACAATCTATGAAAATAAGAATTGATAAGCTGAGCTTTGTTAAAATTAAAATTTTCCTCTCCATGAAAGGCACTGTCAAGAGAATGAAAAGACAAGCCAGATTGAGAAAAAATATTTACAAAAGAAATATCCTATAAAGGATAAATACTTGCAAATTGAATATTCACAGAAGACATATCTGATAAAAGATAAATATTTGCGAGTTGAATATTTGCCAAAGACATATCTGATAAAGGACTACTATCCAAAATATAAAAAGAACTCTTAAAACACAGTAAGAAAACAATCTAATTTTTTAAAATGGGCCAAAGACCTTAACAGATACCTCACCAAAGATGATACACAAATAGTAAATAAGCATATGAAAAAATGTTCCATATCATATATCATCAGGGAAATGCAAATTAAAATGAGGTACCACTACATACCTATTAGAATGGCCAAAATCCAAAACAATTACAACACCAAATATTAGCAAGAATGGGGAGCAACAGGAACTCTCATTCATTGCTGGTGGGAACGCAGAATGATCCAGCCACTTTGCAAGACAGTTTGGCAGCTTCTTAACAAACTAAACATACTCTTATTAAGTCCAGCAATTACATTTCTTGGTATTTGCACAAAAGAGCTGAAAACTTATATACATACAAAACCTGCTATAAACACAGATGTTTGGCCAGGCATGGTGGCTCACACCTGTAATCCCAGCACTTTGGAAGGCCGAGGTGGGCAGATTACCTAGGTCAGGAGTTTGAGACCAGCCTAGCCAACATGCCAAAACCCCATCTCTACTACAAATACAAAAATTAGCCAGGTGTGGTGGCACGCGCCTGTAATCCCAGCTACTCAGGAGGCTGAGGCAGGAGAATCGCTTGAACCCATGAGGCAGAGGTTGCAGTGAGCCGAGATCGCGCCACTGCACTACAGCCTGGGCAACAGAGCAAAACTCCATCTCAAAAAATAAAATAAATAAAATAAAAAATAAGAAAACATAGATGTTTATAGCAGCTTTATTCATAACTGCCTAAACTTGAAAACAATCAAGATATCCTTCAGTGAGTGAATAAATAAACTGTGGTATCTCCAGACTATAGAACATTATTCAGTGCTAATACAAAATGAGCTATTAAGCCCTGAAAAGAGAAACTTTAAATGCATACTACTAAGTCAAAGAAGCCAATCAGAAAGGCTACACACTGTATTATTCCAACTATATGACATTCTAAATAAGGCACAACTATGGAGGCAGTAAAAAGATCAGTGGTTGACAGGAGTTAGGGAAGAGGGAGAGACAAATAGCCGGAGCACAGAGGATTTTTAGGGCACTAAATATTACCATTACTGGCTGGGCGCGGTGGCTCACGCCTGTAATCCCAGCACTTTGGGAGGCCGAGGTGGGTGGATCATGAGGTCAGGAGATCGAGACCATCCTGGCTAACATGGTAAAACCCCGTCTCTACTAAAAAAAAAATACAAAAAACAATTAGCCGGGTGTGGTGGCTGACGCCTGTAGTCCCAGCTACTCGGGAGGCTGAGGCAGAATGGCGTGAACCCGGGAGGCAGAGCTTGCAGTGAGCCAAGATTGTGCCACTGTGCTCCGGCCTGGGTGATAGAGCAAGACTCCGTCTCAAAAAAAAAAAAATTACCATTACTGACTATATACCCAAAGGACTATAAATCATTCTATTATAAAGACACATGCACATGTATATTTACTGCAGCACTTTTTACAATAGCAAAGACTTGGAACCAACCCAAATGTCGATCAGTGATAGACCGGATAAAGAAAAGGTGGCACATACACACCATGGAATACTATGCAGCCATAAAAAAGGATGAGTTCAAGTCCTTTGTAAGGACATGGATGAAGCTGGAAACCATCATTCTCAGCAAACTATCACAAGAACAGAAAACCAAACACCGCATGTTCTCACTCATAAGTGGGAGTTGAATAAGGAGAACACATGGACACACCGGGGTCTGTTGAGGGATGGGTGGGGGGGAGGGATAGCATTAGGAGAAATACCTAATGTAGGTGACGGGTAGATGGGTGCAGCAAACCACCATGGCACATGTATACCTATGCAACAAAACTGCACGTACTGCACACGTACCCCAGAACTTAAAGTATAATAATAATTTTTTTAAAAAAAGACAAAATGTTAGGAGAAAAGAAGTGTCAAGCTAGGATTCCATGCCCAGCTAAGCAATCATAAAGAATTAAGGCAAAATAAAAACATTTTAAAACCTACAATGACTATGTTCCACTAACAGACTCTTGGTAAACAACTGATATATCATAGAATGTACTTCAGAAAGAAGAGCCCAAAGAAGGAAGCAAGACAGGTTGGTGGCCACAGAAATTGATAAAATATATTATCAAATACAGCCAGTTACAGATTATAAATAAATTATGATTAAAAGTGATTATGATTATGATGAAAAGTGGCAACATGGATGAACCTTGAAAACATTATGCTAAGTGAAAGAAGCCAGGAACAAAACCACACATTATATAATTCCATTTACAGAAAATGTTCAGAATAGACAAATTTAAAGAGACAGAAAGTAGATTAATGGCTGCCTAGGACTGGGGCAACAAAGAAGACAGTGGGAGTAGGCTAGTACTGTTGATGAGCACAGGATTTCTTTTAAGGGGGACAAAAGTGTTGTAAAATTAGATTGCGGCAATGGTTGCACAACTCTTAATAAACTAAAAAAATTGACTTGTACACTTTAAATGGGTGAATTGTATAGTATGTGCATTATAGATCAATAAAGCCATTTTAAAAAGTGGAACTAGAAAGGAAAAGGGGATGTTCAAATATACTAATATCCTTTTAAATTTTGATAGAAATTTTTGTAACTATTCATGAATGTTAAAAACTTAGAAATAACCATCACGAGAACAAAAACACCATCTATAGCTCCCTCTCTCTCTATACACACACACACACACACACACACACACACACACACACACACACTCTTTCTCTCATCTACTAAAAGACAGAGTCTATGAGACTAGGTTAAAAAAATCTTATTGAGAAGCCAGAACAGAAAAAGAAACAAAATCATAAAAATCAAATAAAAAATACTCTTTATGATACTGTAATGGTAGACACATGTCATTATAAATTTGCCCAAACCCACAGAATATTAGAGTGAACCCTAGTGTAAACAGGAGACTGTGGGTGATAACGATGTGCCATGAGCAACTGTTATAATCCAACAATGAACTTAGGTTCATCAGTTGTAACAAATGCACCACTCTAGTGGGGGATGTTGATAATGAGGGAGGCTATGCATGCGGGGGCAGGGATAGAGGGAATATCTCTGTACCTTCCTCTCAATTTTACTGTGAACCTGAACTGCTGTAATCAAATAAAGCCTTTATTTAGAAAAAAAAAAAAGAGAATGTAAATTACCTCATCATTGTTCATAACGATTACATATTTTGAATATATTCAGTTAAATATATTTTTAAATCAATTTCACCTATTTCTTTTTACTTTTTAAAATATGGCTATAAGAACTTAAAATTACATATTTGGCTCACATTTGAGGCTTGCACTATACTTCTATTGGACAGGGCTAAGCTAAACAACCAAAGAAATTATTAGCCACACCTCTGGGTTCCCAAACATTTTCAAAATGTGAACAGAAGAAAGGAGGAGGGCAAATGCCAGCAGGAGCATTCTGAGGACATGTGTTAAGTACAACAGCAGCAATAGCAGCAGCTATTATGTGATTCTAAGTAAGTAACAAGCATAAACAATGACTTTCCAGAAAAGGAGATGCTGCAGTTGCAGCTTCTTTTTTCCCTCCGTCCAGGAGTGTCCCATAGACCCCTTCCTGGATGTGGCTCTCCTGCTTACCTTTGATAAGCTCCGGCCTGTATGTTTTACGCAGCTGCTCCAGGAAGCTGTTGTAGAAGCCCTCTGCCTGCTCTGTGGGCATTGCTAGGTGGAAATCAGGCTTGTTTCCCTTCAGTACACACTGGAGAGTAAACTGGCTGACACACAGAATCTCGTACTGTTTGTCCATCACACTCTTCGACCAGTGCTTCCCGCTCTCATCCTCAAATACACGCAGGTTTAGAATCTTTCGGACCCTAAGGGGAAAAAGAGCAGTGAGAGCTACCTGAGAGATCACAAGCCCCACAACACACTCCATACCCCAAAAATGTCAGCAGCTTCCGGCCAAGTAAAGACATAATGACGACTCCATCCCTGACAGGAAGCATGACCTCAGGCAAGTCACTTATCCACCCTGTGCTTCAGTGTCCTCAGCTGCAATACAGAATAATAACAGTTCTACCTCGCACGGTTGTTTTGAGATTGCTTCTTTTTTGCCAGTCCCTCCAGTTCACAGCAGCTACTGGTGAGAACTGGGGCTAAGACGACAACCATCTATTCTCTGCTCCTTTAGGTCAGGGATATGTCAAAACATGGGTCCAACTGTAATTTTTCATGAACGAATACATCACATTAGGATAAATGACATCCATTTTTACTCCCCTTCTTGGAGCTACTCAAAACGAACAATTCGGCTGAGCATGGTGGCTCATGCCTGAAATCCCAGTACTTTGGGAGGCCACAGCGGGTGGATCACCTGAGGTCAGGAGTTCGAGACCAGCCTAGCCAACATAGAGAAACCCCATCTCTACTAAAACTACAAAAGTTAGCCAGGCGTGGTGGCGGGCGCCTTTAATCCCAGCTACTCAGGACACTTAGGCACAAAAATCACTTGAACCAGGGAGGCAGAGATTGCAGTAAGCCAAGATTGCACCACTGCACTCCAGCCTGGGTGACAGAGGGAGACTCTGTCTCAAAAAAAAAAAAGGACAATTCAGCAAATACACTGAAGAGAAAAATCATGCTTATTGCAAATATGCAAAAAGATCTGGAGAAAGACACCTTGACAACTATGTCACAAGCTCCTTAAGCCCCAGAGGGGCTTTCCCTATACATGTGGATGAAGGATAGTCACCATGGCAAGAAAGTTGACCAGGTGACATCTACAGGGTCAGATTTGAGAAGCACAGCAGAGAACCACCAGCATGAAAGCTGAAATCCCACCATTTGAGAGCCAACCTTCTGGATGATGTTGAAGTCCATGACAGTTTCAAAGACCCTATAAATACTAATTCACTGACTCTTAATACGGGCATCCTCAGGGACAGGTGCTACTCATTACCCCCTCTCCACAGCCAAGATTTGTCTTATGTTGAATCACATCTCTCAAGCACCAGGCTAAGTATTAGCTCTGTAGTACGTCAGAGCCATAAAGACATTCAAACCCACAGCCTCAGTTTTTAGCCATTACACCATTGTACTGCTTCTTTGAGTATCCAGGGGACAGCTACTAAAATACCACCATCACTGAAGTAGTATTGAATGATAGTTATCCATCATCAACACCTTAGCAGGAATTCAGTTTCAAGTCTGATTTTCAATCAAGTCTGATTCAATACAAAAGAATCAGTTGGGCAGGGTTATACCCAAGCTCTGAGCACCAAGGGGCAGAATAAATGGATCCAGCATTTAAAGTAAATGTGCCCCGTCGTAATGGAGGGGAGGAGGTGCACGGAGGGCACATTCTGATTTTATGTCTGGAATGAATGGGAGCTGTAAAGTGAATAATCATTAAGCAGGATTTTAGGGCCATATTTCATCTGTGCTGCCTTGGCTAAGACACCTAAAACTTTCTATAGTCGAGTTTGCCCATCTGTAAACTCAGAGAGCCAGGCAGGCAGCAGCAATGGCAACCCCTGCTCCTCAACCCCCACCACCACCTTAGTAAAAAGATCACTGGCTTCAAGGTCAGGGAGCCCAGACTCTAACTGGGGTTCAGGCTTTTTGCTAAGTGTGTGCATGATCTGGGGCAAGGAATTTAACCTCTCTGAGTTCTAGATCCCTATGTGCACAGCGAGCTAGCAGGCATTCTAAAAATACATAGTGCCCAGATAACATTGCCCAATTTAAAAAAGAGAAACCAAACATAAGAAAAGAGGCTTGGTTTTTGCATTAAGAGAACAAGAGGCATGATCCGAGGCCATAGTAGCAAACAGACGGAGGATAGGCGGTGCTGCTGCTCTGAGGCTGACTTAGTGTTGAGGTCTCCCAAATCATTCTTCCTCGGTCTCCTCCTCTGGAACACGGAGATAACCATACTACATCCAATGGAACAATGGTTAAAAGTGACAGGGGCTCACTTCACAGGCACAAAGTACTATGGAAGTTCCCAGCATAACCACCACCACATAGCCCATTCAAACAGCAATGACAGAAATGCATCTTACATGTGCTCCAGTTCCTTCTGCGTATCCTCCAGGGAAATACCCAGCAACACACATATGCCCCTTCCAATAGCACTAATCTGCTCTCCTCCAACTAGAAAGGAACCAAAAGAGAGAGAAGAACTCAGAACCAAACAAGGTCATGAAGCACTTTTAAGTAACCATAGTAGTATTTTAAACATCATACATACTTCTTATAACTTCTTTGGTTAAAGTCAGCACATATTCGAAAATGAAAAGTTACATAAATGCAGTGAGACGATAATAATTCCCACCCATTCTGATTTTATCTCTGGAATGAATGGGAGCTGTAAAGTGAACAACCATTAAGCAGGATCTTAGGGCCGTATTTTATCTATGTTACCTTGGGTAAGACACCCAAAATTTCCTATGGTGAAGTTTGCCCATCTATAAAAACAGAACTGTGTTTTCCTGGCCGGGCGCGGTGGCTCACGCTTGTAATCCCAGCACTTTGGGAGGCCGAGGCGGGCGGATCACGAGGTCAGGAGATCGAGACCACGGTGAAACCCCATCTCTACTAAAAATACAAAAAAATTAGCCGGGCGTGGTGGCGGACGCCTGTAGTCCCAGCTACTCGGAGAGGCTGAGGCAGGAGAATGGCGTGAACCCGGGAGGCAGAGCTTGCAGTGAGCCGAGATTGCGCCACTGCACTCCAGCCTGGGCGACAGAGCGAGACTCCGTCTCAAAAAAAAAAAAAAAAAAAAAAAATAGAACTGTGTTTTCCTCCCCCAGAGAAGCCAGCTCAGCTACATTAATTCTCAGAAAAGAGATTCTTGCCTTTTGTAGAAAATCAAAAAATATGGTAACACAGTATACAGGAAGCACAAAGAGGAAAATGTTCATATCATAAAAACAAATGATTTTCCTACTTACTATGAGGACAAATACATAATATATAAAAATCACAATTTATGTGTTAAGCTTCAACTCATCAAACTGCTATTATTTCCCAGAGTTTTGTGGTTACATTCTAAGCCAATGATCTCCAAATATTTTTCAATCATGTATCTTGTCCATATAAAAAAAAAGGCTCAAGCACACACTCCTAACATTTGTATATGTATTTATAACCAACTGTATGCCCTACCACCACTAGACAATATCTCAAATGGCAGCAAGATGCATCATTATGAGCCGGGCATGGTGGTTTATGCCTGTAATCCCAGCACTTTGGGAGGCTAAGGCAGGCAGTCACATGACGTTAGGAGTTCGAGACCAGCTTGGCCAACATGGCAAAATCCCATCTCTAATAAAAATACAAAAATTAGATGGGCATGGTGGCGGGCACCTGTAATCCCAGCTACTCAGGAGGCTGAGGCAGGAGAATCTCTTGAACCCAGAAGGTGGAGATTGCAGTGAGCCAAGATCACACCATTGCACTCCAGCCTTCCAGCCTGGGTGACAAGAGTGAATCTCCATCTCAAAAAAAAAAAAAAACCAGAATCCCTATTTTTTTTTTCATTTGTTTTTCTTTTTAAGAGGCAGGATCTCTCTATGTTGTCCAAGCTGGAGTGCAGTGACTATTCACAGGTTCAATTCCACTACTAATCAGCACAGGAGTTCTGACCTGCTCTATGTCCAACCTAGGCTGGTCCATCCCTCCTGGTGGTCCTCTGGTCCTGGGAACTCACAATATTGATGCAGAACTTTGGTATGACAGCAGGTCAGCATAGTGCACTATAGCCCAGAAGCCCTGGGCTCAAGCAGTCCTCCCTGCCTCGGCTTCCAGAGTAGCTGGGACTATGGATGCATGCCATCATACCCAGCTAAATCTGTATTTCAAGTGGTGCTCTTGAAAATTTTCTATTTTTTGCCAATTATTTGCCAATCTTCTTAGATTATGTTGTTTTACTACTTCATCTTGTACTGACCTAATGTTCTAATCAGGAATAGAAGGGTCAACTCAGCCATTTTCTTGTTGTTTGCTTGCTTCTGCAGGATAATAGCTATAAATATAACTAACACAGTAACATAAACTATGCCATGTTGCAATATACTGCTAAAGAAAGGGTGAGAAACTTCCCTCTTTCTTCAGTTGTAATGGCAAGAGACCACCTGGTATTCAGACCCAAGCAGAGCACATCAATCCATTCCTGAAATATCTATAATGCTTAATTTCTTTATTTTTATGCTAAAATTTTTTAAATATTTTCTTCTCTGCTGCTTTTCTTATAATGAACTATGTGTGTGTGACTTATTGTCCTTTGAGCCACCGCCTCAAAAGCTGAAATAGAAATAATCTATCCTGACATAGGCAGTAAACAATTGGGGGTTGGTTTGCTCATTTGCATTGCTTCAGAAAAAGCCTTTGGCTTTATTTGTTCTTTGAATAAATCAACATTACTTTCTTACAATGTTGATATACTTTCTAAATTTTTCCCAAGTATGTTTTAAAAAATAAAGGTCATGAAGTTATATCTATCATCAAAGTAAGGATTATACATTTTAGAAAATATGAGAAACACGGAAAAAAGAACAAAGGTAAGTACTTTAATATTTTAATGATTTCCTTTTAATATTTTATCTATTCATGCATTTTAATTCATATTTGTTTTCAACTACTATAATAATGTTGCATATAAATTTTTATAATAATATTGCATAAGAATTTTTTCATGTCATAACCTTTTCCTAAACACCTTTTAATAGATTCATCTCATCGAGTAGACTGATTAACCATCCCATTTTGCTGGACATATGGCTTCTTTCAAAATTTTCACCTCAATAAATAACAGTGTAGTGAAAATCTTTGTACACTAAAGCCTTTTCTACAGCTAGGATTATCTGCTTAGAGTAGATTCTAGAATCACTGTCAAAGAATTTTGACAGTTTTATAATTATCTTAACATGAAACAAATTATGGTCCAAAGTCTATATATGACACAGAGACTGCTGTCTTATTTTGGAGCAGTTTTGTCCCTCCTCCTGGGACAAGTAGAAGGACTAGGAGATTCAAAAGGATTTTTTATTATAAGTAAATGGATCACCAAGGGAAAAAATCTGAGAATCACCACTTTCAACAAAAGATCAAAGAGCTGGAAAAGACCTGAGATGTTTGGTCAATTTCTCTACCTACTAGTGGCATCGGACCTGAGATCTCTTCTTCAAGAATTCATAACCTTTAAAGTTAACCTAGTTAAACCCAAACATTTTAGATCCTCTTCCAACACTGTTTACAGACATCAAATTTTAGCTGCTGACACTGAGTGATGGGACATGGGGGTTATTGCACTATTCCGTCTGTTAATATGTTTGAAATGTGCCACAAGAAACTTTTAAAAATTAGATTATCACAATACCCAACCTAAGGCATCAAAATGTGTTTGATCAAGCTGGGTGCGGTGGCTCATGCCTGTAATCCCAGCACTTTGGGAGGCCAAGGCAGGCAAATCACTTGAGGCCAGGAGTTTGACACCAGCCTAGTCAACATGGCAAAACCGTCTCCACTAAAAATACAAAAACATTAGCCAGGCACAGTGGCGCGCACCTGTAAGCCCAGCTACTCAGGACACAGAGACATGAGAATCGCTTGAATCCAGGAGGCAGAGGCTGCAGTGATCAGAGATGGGGCCACTGCACTCCAGCCTGAGAAACAGAGCAATACTCTCTCAAAACAAAAACAAAACCAATTAGCCAACTGGAGAAATCTGATGGACTGGGCATCAAATGATATTAAAGAGTTACTATAAAAAAAAGTGTTTGACCAATCACATAAATTGAATATACTACATAGTAAAATGTGTGACTCCTAAGCTGGACATAGTGGTGGCACATGCCTGTAGTCTAGCTACTCAGGATGCTGAGGCTAAAGGATCACTTGAGCCCAAGAGTTTGAGGTTGTAGTAAGCTATAATAGTGCTACTGCTCTCCAGCCTGGGTGACAGAGCAAGACCCCCATCTCTAAAACAAACCATAAATACATAAATTTAAAAATAAGGGTGAAGTCAGCCAACTATTTTAAAATAAAATAAAATGTGTGACTCCTGATATTCTATGCTGTCCTGACCATAAAACAGGAAGTTAACATTTTAGAACCCCTAAAATAAAATGCCATTCAAACACAGCCACATTTCAGTGAAACCAGCCACATTTTAAAGGAATCAGAAAATCCCTTTCCATTACAATGCAACTAGAAGGCCTGCATAAGTGGAGGGCCCTTCTAACAGAATTCCACAGTTCCCCAACCCAGAATTCCCGAATTATTTACACTTTCCCATAATTAACACCCTTATCTTTTTTAATATGCAGCTTTGGTTATTTTAACTGAAAGCATATAACTTAAATAAAGAACCAAAATAACCCAAACTCTATTCAGCACATCTCACAGAATACACATTTTCAATATTCCAGATTAGCAGGATGGAGAGTTCAGGAGAGAGATCAAAATTTAAATCTGTCAGTGATGACCACACACAGCAGCAGACTGCAAGATTCTCCTCAATAATGCAAAACATCTTTCATCTATGAATTTTTCCAGTTTTCATGAATTTAAATATTTACAGAAATGTTATAAAAGCTTTAAAATTCCCAAATCCCAGTGCCACTCTATTCCCTATTATTCCAGGACCATTTCCAAAACCAAAGTTACCAGAACAGCTTAGAAATCATCAGGCGGGGTTGAAAAACACTCTCAGATTTAAATATATGGTTTTGGTGGGTTTGATTGTTTCTTTAGGGGTTTTTGTTGTTTTTGGTTTGTTTTTTGTTTTGGAGTTTTGTTCGTTTGTTGTTTTTTGAGACAGAGTCTCGCTCTGTCGCCCAGGCTGGAGGTTACTGGCACAATCTCGGCTCACTGCAACCTCTGCCTCCCGGGTTCAAGCGATTCTCCTGCCTCAGCCTTTCCAGTAGCTGGGATTATAGGCACCCACCACCGCTCCCGGCTAATTTTTGTATTTGTAGTAGAGATGGGGTTTCTCTATGTTGGCCAGGCCGGTCTCGAACTCCTGGCCTCAGATGATCTGCCCGCCTTGGCCTCCCAAAGAGCTGGGATTACAGGTGTGAGCCACCGCCCCCCGCCTGTTTTGTTTTTAATTCATATTTTTGTGGACACAAGAACACATATTTGGTGCAGACTGGCTCCAAGGACAGGATATCTGAAATCATTTGAACTGAAACAATATAGTTGTGCCAATAAAGACAGAAAAGACTAGACAATATAAAGCTTGTCATTTAGATGTTTTTTAAAAAATATCTTTCGTACCGTGGTTTTCTTAAAACGACTACATTATCTACACTAATCATCTGGACCTGTGATGCCCAACCGAGACTAAAGAGCTCGAGTGATGACCAGGGGTCGGGTGGCTTGGTCCACAAGAAATGAGTGAAAAAGAGAAATGTTTTCATCTTGAATTCTTTAGATCCCGGCCCCTCCGCGCAGAGTTCAGCGAGCGAGGGCGAGGGGCGTCCTGGGAAGGGGGCGCCCCTCATCCAGCCTGGGCTCCAGTCACGTGCGTGCACGCAACTGTCAAAGCTCAGCCCAAGGAGCAACTCTTCGCATCTGTGCATTTCATCCTGATTCAAGCTCCATAAAAATTGGAACACGTAAAAATGGGCAAAAATTGAACATTTAAAATACAGCAGTGAAAACGGAGGAGTGCCTGCTCCGGAAATGCTCTAAGCGTGCTTCATCAACATTCCCTGAAGAGCGGGCCACGGGGATGCTCCGAGGCTCCGCCATCCCGCACGCAGGACAAAGGTGCTGAGAATGAGGCGCGCTCGTCCTGCACCCGCTGCCGAGAGCCGGAAGCCAGGGGTGCGCCGGGGCCGGCCGGGCACGTGCAGGGGGCTCTCTGGCCGCCGCGCTGCCACGAAGCCGGCCCCGGGGACTCGCGGCTGCGGGGACCGAGCTCGCGAAGGGGACCAGGCTCGCGGAGGGGCCGCAGCGGCCCCGAGGATGGCGCAGGAAGACCCCCCACGCAGGACAGCCGGTCGCGGGGGTCAGAGGAGGCTCCTCCCGGGCCCGGCCCCGCCCGACTGACCTGTGACGCTGGCCCGGGTGACGCGCTGCACCACGGCCTTCATGGCGGCGGCTGGGGCGAGTGGGGCGGCGCCGCGCTGCGTCCGGCCTCGCGACTCTGAGGGTGGCTCCGCGGCCGGCGCCCTCTGGAGGTGACACCCGGAAACGCGCCAAACGGCCCGGTCAGACTCAGTCGGCTGCTGCCCACCCCACGTCGGCCACGCCCACTCTCGGCCTGGCGATAGGCCCACCCACTCATAGATTGACTCCGCCTATGCCTGCCACGCCCACCTGCTGCCCAACCGTAACCCCGCCCGTCATTGAACAGCCCAGTCCTCACGCTCGGCCCTGTCCCACCCACATCTGGGTCCCGCCAGAGCCCTTTGATCCCTCCATCCCCGGCCCAGCCCCTACCCAGTGCTCAGAACCCACTCTGCCCCGAAGGTAGTCTCTACGCTGGTTTTTTTCTCCCACATACCCGAACCTAAGAACCCGTCATCACTAAGCCTTTAAATTCAGCCTGAATCCTATTTCTAATTGTATTCCTCTTTCCTCTTTTCCACTCGTCTGCACGCAGATCCTCCCAAATTCTTCTTCCTTGTCTTCCTGCCTCAGTGGCCTCTCAGATACCACATACAAGAGGATCTGCTGCCTAAAATAGCCATTTAACTATCTCACTATTAATTCGACTTAGCCATATCATGATAATAAATAGGTATGTGATTCTAGAATTCTAATTTCTCATGTAATACAAATACTAATAATTGGCCCCCTCACTGGGTTGTTAGATTTAAATGAACCAAACCACGTAAAAGTGCTTAGATGGCGGCAAAGGGCTGTACAACTATTACCCCAACAAATTATTACCATTGCTAAAAATAATTCCATCTCAGCAGTCTTCACCTTAAAGGTGACTAATAGCATTGGTGGGTGTAGAAAAGGCATTGAAACTGAGAAGAAACTGTCACTTGCCCAGCAAAGACTACAAACTAGTGTGCTTGTTTGTTAAATACTGAGTACTAAATTGCCTTAATAACGTTGTCAAGGTTAACATAACCAGTAACAAGACATCATGTGCCTCCTGATATTGCACTGGGAAGGATACAATATCAATCTTGTGGTATTTCTGCCAAATAATATATAACCTGAATCCAATCATGATGAAACATAAGACAAAAATAAATTGAGGAACATTCTACAAAATAACTAGGTAGAATTCTGAGAATTAAGGAGGATTTTTTTTTTTTTTTTTTTTGAGATGCAGTTTTGCTCTTGTGGCCCAAGCTGAAGTGCAATGGCGTGATCTCGGCTCACCGCAACTTCTGCCTCCTGGGTTCGAGCAATTCTCCTGCCTCAGCCTCCCGAGTATCTGGGATTACAGGCATGAACCACCGTGCCCAGCCGTGGACTTTTTAAAAGACCGGAAAACTACCTGTAATCCCAGCACTTTGGGAGGTCAAGGTGGGCAGATCACTGGAGGTCAGGAGTTCGAGACCAGCCTGGCCAACATGGTGAAACCCCATCTCTACTAAAAATACAAAAATTAGCCAGGCATGGCGGCGCATGCCTGTAATCCCAGCTACTCGGGAGGCTGAGGCAAGAGAATTGCTTGAACCCGGGAGGCGGAGGTTACGGTGAGCTGATAATCGTGCCACTGCACTCCAGCCTGGGTGACAAAGCAAGACTCTGTCTCAAAGAAAAAAAAAAAAAAAAAAGACAGGAAAACTAAATTAACCTGGGTGGTATCCTGGCCAGAAAAATAAGGAAAAGGAAAAGCTTATTATTGGAACAATTGGTAAAATTTGAGTTTTTGAAAAAATTAAATCAGCAGTCTCAATATTTTGATCACAGGATCCCTTTACATTGTTAAAAATTATTGGGCACAAAGTATAGCTTTTGTTTAGGTGGATTATATCTAAAAATGTTTACTGTTTTTAATTAAGAGAAATAGTTAACATGGATTTATTAATGCATTTAAAAATAGCAATAATAAATCCCCTACGTATTAATACCAGAGCAATGAAGTCACTATATGCCACAGAGCCCTTGGAAAACATTGTGCACTCCTGAAAGAATAAGAATAAAAAAGGGAAAATTGGGCTGGTCGTGGTGGTTCACGCCTGTAATTCCAGCACTTTGGGAGGCTGAGGCGGGTGGATCACTTGAGGTCAGGAGTTCAAGACCAGCCTGGCCAACATGGTGAAACCCCATCTCTACTAAAAATACAAAAATTAGCCAGGCATGGTGGTGGGCGCCTATCATCCCAGCTACTTGGGAGGCTGAGGCACAAGAATCGCTTGAACCCCAGAGGCAGAGGTTGCAGTGAGCCAAGATCTCTGCCACTGCACTCTAGCCTGGGTGACGAAGTAAATCTGTGTCTCAAAAAAAAAAAAAAGTTAACATACTTAAAATGGAATTCAAAATGTTCACCCCTATGGTGCAATAAAGACTTTGGCCTTTGTTAATTCTGGGTTTCTAGCATGGAGCTTTTAAAATTCTTGGAATTTCTCAAGAGACAGGAGTATCTTTGTTATTCATGAGCTCCTTGATTATTCCTGAGTTTACTAACAAGACAATTCAGATTAGGAGCTGGTCACTGGAAAGACCAATCCTGACTGGATGTCTGAGCCAGCCCAACCTGTGGGAGGGGTGGAAGACAGAGATTGAGTTCAACTTGTGGCCAATGATTCAATGATTCAATCAGTCATGCTTACATGATGAAATCCCAGGAAAAACTCTGGACATTGAAGCTCCATTGAGCTTCCTGGTTGCTGAACACATTGATGTGCTGGGAGGGTGATGGCCCTGATTCCACAGGGAGAAAGCACAGAGGCTCTGTGTTTGGTACTCTCGCAGACCTTGCCTAACATATCTCCTCATTTGGCTGGTCCTAATTTGTATTATTTATAATAAAACTATAAATTATAATTACAGCACTTTCCTCAGTTCCATGAGTCATTCTAGTGCATTATCAACCCTGAGGGGGTCTTGGATACTCCTGACTGTGTAGCAGGTTGGTCTGAAGTGCAAGTGGTTTGGGGACACCCAAGTGTGGTTGGCACCTGAAATAAGGGCAATCTTTTTGGGAACCATACCCTTAAACTTGCAGGATCTGTTCTAACTCCAGGTGATTCGTGCCAGAGTTGAACTGCAATTCACCAGTTGGTGTTCAATGAACCCCGAAGCCCTTCATACTCCACCATAAGAGTCATATCTTTTTTTTTTTTTTTTTTTTTGGAGACAGAGTCTCGCTCTGTCGCCCAGGCTGGAGTGCAGTGGCTCGTTCTGGCTCACTGCAACCTCCGCTTCCCAGGCTCAAGCGATTCTCCTGCCTCAGACTTCTGAGTAGCTGGGATTACATGTGCTGCCACCATGCCCGGCTAATTTTTGTATTTTTAGTAGAGATGGGGTTTCACCATGTTGGCCAGGCTGTTCTTAAACTCCTGACCTCAAGTGATCTGCCTGCCATGGCCTCCCAAAGTGCTGGGATTACAGGCATGAGCCATTGCACCTGGAAAATCACCACTTAAATAAGTGGCTCCACTTGTTTACTGGAGCCAGAAGTGACCTGTGATTGCTCTCTTCCCCATTCCCTAAGTATCTTGTCCATCAGCAAATCTTCTCCCTCTCCAAAACCTATCCCAAAGTGTTCTCTTCTCTCCATCCCTCCTGCAGCATCCTGCTTCACCATTCTTTCCCACTTGGATTTCTACCACGCCTTCCTCACTGGTCTTCCTACTTCCCCTTTGTCTTTCTCCAAGCCATTCTCCAGGCACAGGTGAAAGTGATGCTCTTAGAATATAAAGTCTTAACAATCCAGACTCTGACCACCTTTAAATTCCTCAAATAGTCATTGGTTACTAGCTCAGGACTTCAGGATCTGCTCTTGCTCCAGCTGGAACAGTGGGTTCCTCTACGTTCATCCACTCTTTGTACAACATGCTCCTCTCCTGCCTTTAGGTTTTCAGCTTCAATGCCACCTCCTCAGACACATCTCTGTCCATACCAAGAAAAGTAGGTGTTCCCGCTCCCTGTTTTTCTCACGTTTGTCTCGTGGGTTTTCTCTCATAATCTTCTGGCAACTTTCAATGACTCTATTTGCCTGGTAAGTTGTGTTCTTCTACCTGTGTCTCTCATGCTTACCACTGAATCCTCAGCATCTAACACCGTACCTGGGGCTCAGGTAACATTGCCAAAGGAATAAGTGTGAGAAGCCAATTTTTTGGCTTAACAGTGTATTATGGATTTACAGTATTTCTCTATTAATAGATGTGCAGATACTAAGAGCTAATATATGTATTGTAATTCCCCTAAACAATTTTTTTTTATTGATGAACATTTAGGTCTGGATCAGTTGGGATGTTTTTTGGTTGCATGGAACTCAAAATGGCTCAAACTTTTAAGAAATGTGTTATTTCCGAGTAGCTGGGCCTACAGGCGCCCGCCACCACGCCCTGCTGAGGCAGGAGAATGGCGTGAACCCGGGAGGGGGAGTTTGTAGTGAGCAGAGATCATGCCACTGCACTCCAGCCTGAGCAACAGAGTGAGACTCTGTTTCAAAAAACAAAAAAGAAATGTGTTATTTCATTGGAACCTTTGTGCACTATATATATATATATATATATATATGTATTTTTTTTTTTTTTTTTTTTTTTTGAGATGGAGTCTCGCTCTGTCACCCAGGCTGGAGTGCAGTGGCACAATCTTGGCTCACTGCAAACTCCGCCTCCCAGGTTCAAGCGATTCTCCTGCCTCAGCCTGCTGAGTAGCTGAAATTACAGGCGCGCACCACCACGTCCGGCTAATTTTTGTGTTTTTAGTAGTGACAGGGTTTCACCATGTTGGTCAGGCTGGTCTTGAACTCCTGACCTTGTGATCCACCCTCCTCGGCCTCCCAAAGTGCTGGGATTACAGATGTGAGCCACCATGCCCAGCCCTCCTTGTGCACTATTGTTAGGACTGTAAAATGGTGCAGCTGCTATAGAAAACAATATGGAGGTTTCTCAAAAAATAAAAAATAGAAGTAATAATCCAGCAACCACATAATCCAGCAATCCCACTGCTGAGTATATGTGCAAAAGAATTGAAAGTAGGGTCTCAAAGAATATTTGAACATCCATGTTCAAAGCTGCATTATTCGTAATGATTAAGAGGTGGAGGCAACTCAAATGCCTGTTGACAAATGAATGGATAAACAAATATAGTATATCCATACAGTGGAATATTATCCAGCCTTAATAAGAAGGAAATCTTGTCAAATGCTACAATATGGATGACCCTTAAGGACACTATGCTACCTGAAATAAATCAGTCACAAAAAACGGCAAATACTGTATGATTCCACTTACATGAGATATCTGAAGTAGTCAAATTCATAGAAACAGAAAGATGAATGGTGGTTACTAGCGGCTGGGGGGTGGAGAGAGGGAATTGTTGTTTAATGGGTACAGGATTTCAGATTTGCAAGATTAAAAAGGTCTGGAGATCTGTTTCACAACAATGTCAATATGCTTCACACTACTGAACTGCACACATAAAATGGCTAACATGGTAAATTGTATGTTATGTGCTTTGTGCCACAAGAAAAAAAAAAGGAAAAAGAGAAAGAAGAAATATATTTGACCTGACAAGGCAGCTCCAAAGTTAACCAAGATCAGGAGCCCAGTTCTTTCCCTCTTTCTGCTCTGTCACCCCAGCATGTTGGTTTTTCTCAGGCACCCCACAAGGCTGAGAGATGGCTGTGGCTGTTCTAGGCACCCCACCCAGACACAATGTCCTGATGAACAGCAGACCATCTCTTCCTGGCCCTTACACTGAAGCTAGGATATCTTGCTCAGAGGCCCTCCTACTTAACTCGCCAGGATAAGGTCACACCACCATGCTTATGCGAATTACTGGTAAGGGAGACGGGGCATACTCTCACCCAAGACTGGCTCAGACAAGAGGTTCCCACCTGCAGCGGAGACAGTTCTCCAGGGTGCACGGGATGTGTGTAGGGAGGAAAATCTGGAGCTGGGAGGCTGTTGGTAGCATTCAGTGTCCAGAGGACTTGAAATTCTCAAGCTCTTGCAACACCTGGGGCAGCCTGCAGAATGGATCATCCTGTCCACAATGCCAGCAATGCCATCTTTGAGAAATACCGACATGGACCAATCAGGACTTGCCCTCTGGAGCTAGGCTAGTCCCCCTGAAGCACATGGTGGGGTGGATTGAGGGGTCTGTTATAAAGCGGGAATGGGGGAAGTGGACGTTGGGAAGACAGCCGGGAGTGTCTCTCAAAAGGTTGATTTCAGCTTGGTGCCATTTTTAACAAGTTACAATGAAGAACCTTCTGCCTACAGCTCTTCATTTATCTCTTTAAGTTCTTGAAAGTGGAATTGCTGGGTGAAAGGTTGTGCCCATTTTCCTTTTTGATACACACTGCTAAACTGACCTGCTGAAGTATGTTAACACCAAGGTAGGCCAGGTGCAGTGGTTCACATCTGTAATCCCAGCACTTTGGGAGGCTGAGGCAGGAGGATCACTTGAAGCCAGGAGTTCGAGACTGGTCTGGGCAAAATGGCAAGACTGTCTCTACAAAAAAAATTTAAAGTTAGCCAGGCATGGGTGTGGGTGCCTGTAGCTCCAGCTACTCAGGAGGATGAGGCAGGAGGATCGCTTGAGCCCAGGAGTTCAAGGCTACAGTGAGCTATAATGCCTGGGTCACAGAGCAAGACCCTGTCACTATTAAAAAAAAAAAAAGTATATTCCTACTTTCAAAGGACAGCCAAGTATTGATGGGAAGAGTAACTGCCTGGGTTACCATAGTGAAGAAAACAACACAGATGGAGGACTACAGAAGACTGGATTTATAAGAAAGAAGGAGGCCAGCCATGGTGCCTCACACTTGTAATCCCATCACTTTAGGAGGCTGAAACAGGAGAATTATTTGAGCCCAGCGGTTTGAGACCACCCTGGGCAACATAGCAAAATCTGGTGTCCAAAGACAAAAAAAGAAAGAAAGAAGGTATTGCACATCTGGCTTTCAGGAATGTCTAAAACATACTTTACTCCTAAGAACAATGGCATGCGCAAGTGAAGTGCTTGAGCATACACAAAGAACTTTCTCATTTGAGAGACATAACGCCATTAGTGAACAGAACAGATACATACTCTTCTTCAAAAGACATGGATGCTCAGAAAACGCAGGTGATTCTTCTGCCATGGAAAGATAGGTTCAGTTTTTTTTGTTGCTGTTGTTGAGACGGATCCTCACTCTGTCTCCCAGGCTGGAGTGCAGTGGTTTGATCTCAGCTCACTGCAACCTCCACCTCCCCAGTTCAAGCGATTCTCCTGCCTCAGCCTCCCGAGTAGCTGGAATACAGGCGTGCACCATCACGCCTGGCTTATTTTTGTATTTTTAGTAGATACGTGGTTTCGCCATGTTGGCCAGGCTGGTCTCAAACTCCTGACCTCAGATGATCCACCCGCCTCAGCCTCCCAAAGTGCTCGGATTACAGGCATGAGCCACCATGCCTAGCCAGGTTTCCTTTTTAAAAATAAATTAAGGAGGAGGTGGAATGTGCTTACAGCAACACAAACTGTAACAGAGACTCAAGTAACAATGGCTTAAACTACATAGAAGTTGATTCTTTCTCTCATAAATTCCTGGGCTAGGATGGTACGCCACAGGCCTCAGAACTGAATTCTTTCCACTTTGTTGTTCTACCATCCATCATTCATCTGAGTGGTCCGAGATGGCTCATGGGGGAAAGGGACATCAGAAAGGGACGGACATAAAAAAAAGGCAAACGGAATTCCTAAAAAATAAGAAAATTCCCTAGAACCAGAGTTTCCATAAACTAAGAACCCACTGAGTGATCAGCCTAATCGATTTTTTTTAAGCCACACTAGGTGCCTCATTGTAAAAATTTCAGCACACTACAGATAAAGGAGGTCCTAAGACCTTCTGGAGAGAAGAAACCAGGTAATAATCAAAGATTAGGACTTCTCAGCTGAAATACTGGAATTGCTAGAATACAGGAGACTGATGCTTTCAAAATTCTGAGGGAGAGTAATGATCAAACCTGGGGTTCTGTACCCAAGCCAACTAGTAATTGAGTATGAGAATACGAAAAAGACATGTTCTGGTCGGGCACAGTGGCTCATGCCTGTAATCCCAGCACTTTGGGAGGCGGAGGCAGGCGGATCACTTGAGGCCAGGAGTTTGAGACCAGCCTGGCTAATATGGTGAAACCCCATCTCTACTAAAAATGCAAAATTAGCTGGGTGTGATGGCGCAGGCCTGTAGTCCCAGCTACTCGGGAGGCTCAGGCATGAGAATCGCTTGAACTTGGGAAGTGGAGGTTGCAGTGAGCCGAGATTGCACCACTGCACTCCAGCCTCGGTGACAGAGCGAAACTCTGTCTCAAAAAAAAAAAAAAGACATGTTCAGACATGAAAAATCACCAAAAAATTATATACCCTTTTTCAGAATTATGGGGACACGGTATTGAGAAAATAGAGATCCATTATAGGATGGCAAAGGAAACGGCAAAGAAAAATGGATGCAAAGCAGAACTAGAGTGATCAGTCCAGATTGTACCAAGAAGACAAAGAGCTCCAAGATTTAAAAACAGAAAAGAGAAACTGGAAAGGTTTGTGTGGAAAATTATATTGTGAGGTTAGAGGATGTAGAAAGAATGAGAGAGAAACATCAAGGAAACAAAGCAAATGAAAAAAAGAATGCAGTTAACTCCAGAAAGAAAAGTTGTATGAGAAACAATTATAGTTTACTTGGCTTATCAACAAACTATGTTTGCATAGTTAAAACAGGGTAAATATTAATTATTGATTCATCAAAAATATGCAATAGTTTTATTGGTTAGTCAGTTGGAAAGGAGGATCAAATCCTGATTCATAAATCCCATACATGATTGATAAATTAAAGATATTAGTAAAAGCTTATTATTTAGAAATGTGGACGTAAATACAAAAGAAAAAAAAACCTAATAGTTGAAAGCAAGGAGGGATAAAGCAGGAACTGTTTTTTTGGTTACAAACTTTTGATAACTAATTTTTTAATGCATTTGTTGCTTTGTTAAAAATATAAAAATTAATTTCAAAAAAGTCATGCTGGCTAATACTGTAGAAACCGATTGGAGGGGACTCCAAGTAGAGACAAAGAGAGTAGGAAGTTGAGGCTACATAAGCAAAGAGGATGGAGGATTTAAGTAAGGTAATGGTAAAGGGAATGGGGAGGTGGGAATGGAGTGGAATATTTGCATTAGAAATGATGGGACCTGGTGGCTGGAGGAAGGAGAAGGAACAAGAAGAGGGAGAAGTCTAGAATGATAGGTTCCTAATTTGAGGAACTGAGTACTCTCTGAGAAAGAGAACGGAAGGAAGAGCAGGCTTGTGGGTGATGGCAGCAATTTAAGTTATGGACAAAGCTGAGGTAGCTAGATATCCAAGTAGCAATGCTAGATGGACATGGATCTTGAGTTCAGGAGAATGCTGGGCTGAAATAAGAGAATTAGATCTAGCAAAGAAACCCAGCCAAGTCCCAAGGAAAGCTAACCCAAATGTCCCCTTAGCCCCCCACAAGTGTACGTAATCCTGGGTACAGACTGCCAGGTGAGAGTAGAAGTTCAGCTGTTTATTCTAGGTGTGCCCTATGAACAACTCTCACCTGCCAAGTGCCACAGCCCCTCAGCCCTTGCCCTTTGTTTCTCTGGAAGTCCCTCATGTTAGGAAATGTCTTCCAAAAGGTTCAGGCTACTGTTCCCATTTCTCCCATACTTGATTCGCTTGCTTCTCACCTTCCCTGTCCACTCTTGCACACTGCTTCTCATTCATCAGTTTGATGCCAACCAAGATGGTCACTGGAATACACAGCCAATTGGCACGAATCCATGCTTGACCTGATATCTCTTGGGAAGTTGAGTCTCTGCTAGCAGCATCTGGAGCTGTTACTTGTGATTTTGGAATCCTTGTCACTAAGGCTAGAATCCTGGTCACTAAGGCTGACTGCACCACAGCACTGCTCAGGCCACCCATTTGGTGGAACTGACACCAATGAGAAATCAAGATGAGGGTCTGAAGGTCATAGTACTGTAGAGGAACCCTGAAATGCCCAATTCCTGTCCGACCACACATCTCTACTCACGGGGTCCTGACAGCTATGAACAGGAAAACACTACCTAAATGAGAAACGAATGCCACTTTATGCATAACTGAGGCAGTACTCTATAATCCATAGGCAGGGATCTGATAAAAACTGAACTGAGTCTCTCGCAAGGGTGGAAGCCAAATACCAGGTTGAGGAGGGGCTGGTCAGACTTTGGCACTGCCAAAGTGGGAGGTAGTATCTTCTTGGGATATTTGTATTACTCCAGAAAGGAGAAAAGCAGCTGGTACGCAATAAGAACAGCAAGGCTGAGAGCCCAGGCAGGCTCAGCGAGTGGCTGCCTGCATTCCAGTCGCAGTATCAGGCCTTCTGAAGACCTCAACGTACTGCTTTTTTTTTTTTTTTTTTTTTTTTTTGAGATGGAATCTCGCTGTCACCAGGCTGGAGTGCAGTGGTGTGATCTTGGCTCACTGCAACCTCCACCTCCCAGGTTCAAGCGATTCTCCTGCCTCAGACTCCCAAGTAGCTGGGACTACAGGCGTGCAGTGCCATGCCCAGCTAATTTTTGTATTTTTAGTAGAGCCAGGGTTTCACCATGCTGGCCAAGATGGTCTAGATCTCTTGACCTCATGATCCGCCCCTCGGCCTCCCAAAGTGCGGGGATTACAGGCGTGAGCCACCGCTCATGGCCCATAGTCTCTGCTTTAATTCTGAGCTACCAATATACATTTTTTATAAACACCCCCTTTTGATTTAAGCTCACTTGTGTTTGTTGCCTGCAACCAAGAGACCACTGAGGAAACTGGTTCAGCATCAATCATGTTGTCCTGACTGAATTCCCAGCATTAGAATAGCACTGGCCGCAGTTGGTGGGTAATCCACACCTGCTGAAGGAATGAGGGGTATGTGCACTGGTCCTAAAGAATAGGTCCAGTCTATTTAATTCAGAAGTTACAATCAAATTTATATCATACTTACCCAGTACGCAGTAGTACACAAAGGGCTACTGTGAATCCCAAAGTGAATATGGAGATTTGCTGAAACTAACCTTAAAGCGACCACTAAAGCTGTACCTAATAGCAACATGAAAGAAATATAAATCTACATGAACTAGTTTCAGGAAATCAAGCTTATGGAAGCTGTATGTGAAACTTCACAGCAATCTTTCACTCATGCAAATACAGAGGAACACCTCTTGAAAATGCAGATAGTAGGCCGGGCACGGTGGCTCACACCTGTAATCCCAGCACTTTGGGAGGCTGAGGCAGGCGGATCACAAGGTCAGGAGATGGAGACCATCCTGGCTAACATGGTGAAACCGTGTCTCTACTAAAAATACAAAAAATTAGCCGGGTGTGGTGGCAGGTGCCTGTAGTCTCAGCTACTTGGGAGGCTGAGGCAGGAGAATGACGTGAACCTGGGAGGTGGAGCTTGCAGTGAGCCGAGATCGAGCCACTGCACTCCAGCCTGGGTGACAGAGCAAGACTCCATCTCAAAAAAAAAAAAGAAAAAAGAAAATGCAGATAGTTTCCTTCAAGAAAATATTTATTGCACATTATTAGTGATTATGTTTTACAGCAAATTTAAATATATACACTTTTCACAAACACAAAATGAGAATCAAGGCAACTATCAAATTTAAATGTTGAACCAAGTCCTGGATTTCAGAATTCAGCAGCCAGTCATGGTTCTGTGCCAGGGCCACCAGTCCATGATTTCCAATAGTTGAGGATCTTTTCTGTAATTGGAACAAAATCTTCTTTATATGTGACAACTGTTTCCACATAAAATCCTTTTGGGCATTCAGAGAGTTCACTGGATACTTCATTTGTTGAGTCATCCGTTTGGTCTACTTTATCACCATTAAGAGAAAAAAAAAAGAACACCTGAATTATTAACTTAGCAGTCATTAAAGTCTTAGAAATTAACTAAGGTAAGAATTACGTCCACTTTCTCCAACCCCAATAATGAAGGAAGGAATGAAAAGGAAGAGAAAAGAAAGAAGAGAAAAGAAAAAAAAGAAAAGAAAAGAAAAGAAAAAAGAAAAAAGAAAAGAAAAGGAAAGGAAAAGAAAAGAAAATCCGGGTGAGGTGGCTCATGCCTGTAATCCCAACACTTTGTGGGGGCCGAGGCGGGGGTGGACCACCTGAGGTCAGGTGTTTGAGACCAGCCTCGCCAACGTGGTGAAACCCCGTCTCTACTAAAAATACAAAAATTTGCCAGGCATGGTGGCATGGGCCTATAATCCCAACTACTGGGGAGGATAAGGCAGGAGGACTGCTTGAGTTGGGAGGTGTAGGTTTCAGTGAGCCGAGATAGCGCCAGTGCACTCCAGCCTGGGCGACAGAGCTAGACTCCGTCTCAAAAAAAAAATAATAATAAAACAATTTGCCGGGCAGCAGTGGCCTGCGCCTGTAATCCCAGCTACTCGGGAGGCTGAGGCAGGAGAATCGCTTGAGCCGGGAGATGCAGGTTGTGGTGAGCCGAGATCATACACTGCACTCCAGCCTGGGCGACAGGGTGAGACCCTGTCAAAAAGAAAAAAAAAAGAACGAAGGAAAAAAAACATAAACATGGACATTAAAATGTTTTTACTTTATATATAAATATAAAATATTTTTACCATATATTATATATAAAGTAAATATAAAATATTATATATAAAAATTTCTTTTTTTTTTTTCTGGTAGAGATCGGGGGGGTCTCCCTATGTTGCCCAGACTGGTCCCGAACCCCTGGGCTCGAGCAATCTCCCACCTCAGCCTCCCAAAGTCATGGGATTACAGGCGTGAGCCACTGCGCCCGGCCAAAATGTTTTTAAATGCTTAATGCCGGACACATGTACTTTCAGGTCACTGATAGCTTCATCACCAAATGTAATCTTTAGCATAGTTTTTACACAACAACTTTACTGAGATATAATTAACATATCATACGATTAACCCACTTAAAATATACAATGTTTTTTATTATAAAAACATTTATATTAAAATTATATAATAAAAATTATATTTAAAAAATTTCATGTTTTTTAGTGTATTCAGATTCGTGCAACCAGCAACACAATCAATTTAAAAATATTTTCATCCCCAAAAGGAATCCATACCTTTGGCACTCATTCCCCATCTCCCCAACCCCTCAGTCCCTAGCAACCACACTAATCAACTTAATGTCTCTACAGATTTCCAGCATATTTTTCAAAGCTGAGAGACTTTTCTCCCTTTGCGTCTAGTAACTGGAAGATTTTAATACGCCTTGGCTGCTGAAAGTACTGAAATTGCTCGCCATATACGATGAGGGACAGTAGTACTGAAGCATCACTCTTTAAAAATCACCCGCCAGAGTCTCCGAAATTCCACCTTGCACTTTACACAGATTCCTCCAATTCTGAGTATGGGGACGGCCCTATCCAGTAAATGATTAAGATTTAAATAACAATATTTATAAAGTATTAATAATTCCTGGCGTTTAGTTCTTTGCAGATTCCATTATAACAAACGGCTGTTAGCACCCGTTTCAATTAGTTTTGCAGAATAAACCTGGGGTTTAAAGGACAGGGAGGTTGTTTCCATGACCCCCGGGGAACTCTCCACCGAAGGCCGTGTGTCCCGGGGCAGGCCCCGCCGAAGAGCCCTACCTGACGACTTCGCCATTGTCCGGCCGTAGTAAAGCAGTGAGCCCAACAGAGACCAGGTGCCGATCCCGTAGACCACCGACATCCGCCGGTACCAGGCCGCGAACTCACTTTGATACATGGGTACGCCGGCGAGTGCCTCGATTCTCGCAGGCCCACGGCTGAGGCGGGACTTCCGGTGAGGGCGCCGCTGCCGTCCCTGCCGCCGGAACCATTAAGGAGCCGCCAGTTTTCCGCGTCCGCTTCCGGCTCTGCCCCGATGCATCTTGGGGCCTCTGGTCCGGAAAGTCGCTCTGGTGTCTGGACTTTCGGGTGCAGAACTGTGGGCGTGCGATACTTTTTGCCACGTGACGAGGACTAAATGACAACTTCTTAGAGGAGAAGCTTCTCATTTGCAAAATTGTAATGCCTTCGTGGGCTCCAGACGGTATCTGAAAAGGTTACTTCCAATTCCTCTTCCAGTTGTCAGATTTGCAGGGATACCGCTTGTCTCTCCCCGCAACTCTTCTTTTCCCCCGTTTTCCTTTTCGGAACTTGGGTGAACTTTAAATACCTCCAGGCCAAAGCTAATCCCTCCACTAGGCTCTGGGTCCTGTTTTTTCCTGCCTCAGGAGCCTTTCCCCTCGACTCTCTAAGCCCTCCCCCATTTTCATTACTGACGTTTATCCTTCGTACAAACGTGCCCGTGTCTCAAAAACAAAAAATCTCCTTCGACTCCGTCCACCTCCAGCTTTTGTCTTATTCATACATTTTTTAAAGCAAGATGCCTTCAATAGACTGAACAACTTAAGAGCAAGTGTGATGTGCTTGGCACAGGGTAGGCTCGGTAAATTGACATTAAGTACTTTCAGCCACACTCAAACTTGGTTTCGGAAGCATTTGCCACCACTGACCCCACCCGCACCTTTCATGGCTTCAAAAACATCATTATCCCTGGTATCCTTCAGGGTTCTTTTCACCTTGCCCACCCTTTAAAAACTGATGTTCTGCCCTACAGAAATATATATCCACAAAACTTAACTGAATGGATCGCTGACTTAAATGTAAAAGCTAAAACTATTTAATATAAGGCTAGAAAAAAACCAGGAGAATATGTTTGCCATCTTGGAATAAGCACAGATTTCTTAGAATAAAAAAGGCATCCCAAGCGGGATGGCTCATGCCTGTAACCCCAGCACTTTGGGAGGTAGAGCAGGGAGGATTGCTTGAACTCAAGAGTTCAGACCAGCAAGGCCAACATAGTGAGACCCCATCTCATTTTAGATATGTATGCATAAAGCAAAAATGAATAAATCGGACTTTTGAAAAAAAATTAAAATTTTTGCTCTTTGAAGGTCACAGTTGAGAAAATGAAAAGCCAAGCCACAGAATAAAATATTCACAATAACATATATCTAACAAACGACTTGGATCCAGAATATATGAGGACCCTTTACAACTCGGTTATAAAAATACAACCCAACTAAAAACCAGGCAATAAATTTGAATAGAACGAAAGAAGATATACAAATGACCAATAAGTACAGTAGCATCATTAGTCATCACAGAAATGGACATTAAAACAATACAATAAGAGACCGTTACACACGTACTAGAATGGCTAAAATCAGATTGAGAATGCCAAGAGCTGTAAGGATTTGGAACAATTGGAACTGTTATTGATGGGAACATAAAATGTTACAATCTCTTTGCAAAACTTAGTTTTTAAAAAGTTGAACATAAGCCTACCATATAACCCAGGCATTCCATTTCTAGTTATCCATGAGAAATGAAAACCTGTGTCTACACACAGCCATGTACATGAATGTTCATAGTTTTATTCTTAATAGGAAAAATAGAAACCACCCCAATATCCATCGAGTAAATGGCTAAACAAAAAGTGGGGTACCACTTGGCAATAAAAAGGAACTACTGGCTGGGTGAGGTGGCTCACGCCTGTAATCCCAGCACTTTGGGAGGCCAAGATGGTGGGTCACCTGAAGTCAGCAGTTCGAGACCAGCCTGGCCAATGTGGTGAAACCTCATCTCCACTAAAAATACAAAAATTAGCTGGGCATGGTGGCGGGCGCCTGTAATCCCAGCTATTCCGGAGGCTGAGGCAGGAGAATTACTTGAACCCGGGAGGCGGAGGTTGTGGTGAGCCGAGATTGCACCACTGCACTCCAGCCTGGGCGACAGAGTGAGACTCTGTCTCAAAAAGAAAAAAGAACTACTGATAAATACAACCACACAATGAACCTCAAAATGGATTATGCTAAGTGAAAAAGCAAGCCGGACACAAAAGAAACCAATCACAAAATTCTAGAGGGAAACTATAGTGGGAGAAAGCTGATCAATAGTTGTCTGCAGTAAGGGTGTGGAGAAAGGGAAAGGCTAAAAGGGTCTGAGGAGACTGAGAGGTGACGGTAATGTTCTGTATGTTGATTATTGTGGTGGTTTCTGTCAAGATTTATCCAACTGTATGCTTTAAATGGGTGCAGTTTATTATATGTGAACTATAGCTCAATAGTCATAGACAAAACAGAAAAATTGGTATTGTTTCAAGCTTGTGTCTCTTCTCATCCTTCTCATCAGCCTTACTCATGATGCCTATGTTATATGTTAATAACTCTCAAATCTACTCCAGATTCTCTGAAAGCAAATTCTTGTTACTGTCAACCTGCTATGCATCCTCAGCTGCATATTCCACAAGCTCCTGAAACTAAAAAAATGTTCAGAATTGAATTGATCAATGCCACTCCCAACAGGAAACAAACCTTCCCTTTCTCTTCCCTGATTCAGAGAGTGGTTGAGAACTTGCCCAAGCCAGAAACTTGGAATCATCTCGCCTGACATCCTATCTGTCACCTCTGTCTAAATACCCTGTCTCTGTTTAGGCCTCATTTCTCACCTGGATTACAGTCTCCTCTCATCCTTCCCTCTCTGGAGTGTGTTTCAAACCTTAAATTATCATTTCACCCTCTGCCTAAGATAAGTCAGAGGCTTGCCTTACCTTCAAGATGGAGTTCAATACCCACAAAAATTAACAATTAATAAAAAGATGGAGTTCAGAGTCTTCACTGGGCATACTGGGCTTAGTGGCCCCTTCTCACGATAGCTGTTTTCCACACAGTGCTATCACCCTGCCACCCCCTACATTCTATGGAAAAAGTCACTGGTACCCCAAGGTGGGACCTGCATGGCCATGTCATACCATGCAGTTCCCTCAGCTCCTTAACTCACTGACACTTGAGAGAACCCCGGAGTTAGCTGGGTCTATCACACAATCTTTTTTCTGTTAATTTGAAACAGAAAAGCTGAAGAGGGCGTTTTGGCCTTAATCTGTACAGACAACTTTATGTATTCTTCTATATGATGTATTAAAAATTATATCCAAAACTAAAAATATTCTTGGAAAACACACAGAAAAATGTAAATGTTCAACTTTTTTTTTTTTTTTTTTTTTTTTTTGAGATGGAGTCTCCCTCTGTCACCCAGGCCGGAGTATAGTGGTGTGACTTTGGCTCACTGCAACCTCCACCTCCCAGGTTCAAGTGATTCTCCTGCCTTAGCTTCCCAAGTAGCTGGGATTACAGGGGCCCGCCACCACTCCCGGCTAATTTTTTAATATTTTTAGTAGAGACGGGGTTTCACCATGTTGGCCAGGCTGGTTTTGAACTCCTGACCTCAAGTGATCTGCCCACCTCGGCCTCCCAAAGTGCTAGGATTACAGGCGTTAGCCACCGCGCCTGGCCAATGTTCCACATTTTAAGATAGGAAACTCTGCTAGAATTCTGCTAGAATGTAGGGCAGAGACAAAAAGAAGTACAGTAACTTGTATTCGAATACAAATTCAAAAGACAGAGTATCGGAATCAATCCAGCTGGTCCAACATCCAATTAATAGGAGCTTCCAGCTTCATTTTCCTACATAGCACTCATTACCTTCTAATGTATCGTTTACTTCGTTTTTTTTGTTTGTTTTGTTTTGAAACAGAGTCTCGTTCTGTCGCCCAAGCTGGAGTGCAGTGGCACAATCTCACTGCAACCTCCATCTCCTGGGTTCAAACAATTTGTCCCTGCCTTAGCCTCCCAAGTAGCTGGGATTACAGGTGTGCACCACCATGCCTGGCTAGTTTTTGTATTTTTAATAGAGAAAGGGTTTCGCCATGTTGGCCAGGCTGGTCTCAAACTCCTGACCTCTGGTGATCTGCCCACTTCGGCCTCCCAAAGTGCTGGGAATACAGGCATGAGCCACCGCGCCCAGCCATATCATTTACTTCTAACATTGTTATTGTTGGTCTTCCCTAACACATAAGCTCTATGAAAACAGGAATTTTTGTTTTATTGGCAGTATTCCCAATGCCTAGAAGACTACTCCATAGACAACAAGTACCGGATAGTTATTTGTTGAATGAACGAAAGAATGGCTCCAAAGTTCTGAGATTATCTTGGGCCTATACTTTTAGACCCAGTGGGTTAGTCTGTCTTTGGATCTCTGTAATGGAACACTGGAGACTGGGTAATTTATTTTAAAAAGAGGTTTACGGTTTATGTTTATGGCTCATGGTTCTGTAGGCTGTACAGGACGCATGGTGCCAGCATCTGCTTCTGGCGAAGGCCTCAGGAAGCTTACAATCAGGGCAAAAGGGGAAGAGGTAGCCCGATGTACCACATGGCAAGAACGAGAGGAAGAGGTGGGGGAGGTAACACTTAAAAAAATCTTTTTTTGAGACAGTCTTGCTCTGTCCCCCAGGGAGTGCAATGGTACGATCTCGGCTCACTGCAACCTCTGCCTCCCAGGTTCAAGCCATTCTTATGCCTTGGCCTCCTGAGTAGCTGGGATTACAGGCGCGAGCCACCACACCCGACTAATTTTTGTATTTTTAGTAGAGATGGGGTTTCACCATGTTGGCCAGGCTGGGCTCGAACTCCTGACCTCAGGTATCTGCCCACTTTGGCCTCCCTAAGTGCTGGGATTACAGGCAAGAGCCACCGTGCCCGGCCAACACACTTTTAAACAATCACACCTCATTTGAACTCAGGACAAGAACTCACTCATTTCTGTGAGGATGGCACCAAGCCATTCATGAAGGATCCACCGGTATGACCCAAACTCCTCCCACCAGGCCCCATCTCCAATCCTGGGAATTACATTTCAATGACAGACTTGGAGGGGACAAATATCCAAACCATTATTACCTGGCAAAGCTGTAAAGTATGAAGACAGAATAGATTTGCAGATATGCTGAGATACAGTGAGTTCTCCCCAAGTACTCCTTTTAGTAAAAGTCATTTGAGATTGCAAAATGCCTTATGGAATAAAGGGAAGAGTGGAACTAACCCTAGATTCCAAACAGAAGAAATTCCTGGATGACAGTTGTGCAGTAGGTCAAAGTTATTGGCCCCCCTTAAAAGGGGACATCAGTGGTCTCCAAAGAAGAAAAACATGGACTTCATTCAGTAGAATAAGCTAGAATTTCTTAGTAAATAGCAAAATATTTCTTCTCTCAAAAAGCAAACAAAATTTAGAAATTCTGGGGAAAACCACAGCAAATCTAAGAAATCATAATCCAAATAGGGAGCAAGCCAACATGACAGAATGTAAGAAAGTAACTCTGATTCTGTCCTTTGGAATGTTTTCCTACAAGTGGCATAGGGACTGACTGGGACACTAGCACCCTAGAGAAAAATGTCATCCTACCTGGCTTGGACTTGAACAATATTTGCATCATCACGACTGTGTAAATGCTTCTTAGGAGCTTTCAGCTTTCACAATCAACTTAGTGACAAAAAATATGATAATAGGCCAGAATATAATTTCTTTTTTTTCCTGAAACAGGGTCTTGCTCTCCCACCCAGGCTGGAGTGCAGTGGCATGATCAGAGCCCACTACAGCCTTGAACTCCTGGGCTCAAGTGATCCTCCTGCCTTAGCCTCCCAAGTAGCTAGGACGGACTACAGTCACACACCACCATGGCCCAGTAACTTTTAAAATTTTTTGTAGAGACAGTCTCGCTATGTTGCCCAGGCTGGTCTCAAACTCCTGGCCTCAAGTGAGTCTCCTGCGTTGGCCTCCTAAAGCACTGGGATTACAGGTGTGAGCCTCTGTACATGACCCAGAATATACATTTTACCAATCCTGATAATATAAAAATAAAAATACAAAAATGACCAAAGGCATATTAATATATTGATTCTTTGAAAATGAGAATTGAGACATGGGCTAAAATTAAATACATCAACAACAAAAATCTTGTAAGGAGAGGTTAAAAGCAGTTATCTTCAAAAAGTAGGTCTGAGTTTATAGAGTGGAGGTAACTTATTTGTTATAAGCTCTTTAGGATAAGGTATTTGTTTCATTTTGATCCTGCATATATATTACTTTAATTATGAGGATTAGGTTCAGCAAACACCTCTTAAGGAAGTCACTTAAAACACATACACACACACAGAGACCTCAGGAAATCACGTTTGTATTAGCAATATTTTAGCCAGTACTTTCTGCATCTAGATTTATTTCCTTTATGATCATTAACATTCTCACCTAAACAAGTTGCCAAAATACATTACCTCTGATTTTATTTAGATTCTAAAAGTTAGGATACAAAAAGCACATAAACATCTACAAGTACCAAAACATTTATGACCTTATAATTTTAATAGTGCAAGAAAAAGGACAAAGACAGGAATACAAATAAATTATAATCTAAAGAGTTACATACAAAATTTCCTTGATTATTTGTTAAAATCTGCTAGAAAAGTAACAGGAATGTTATTAAGCCTTTCTAGACATTTTGAACACAATCTGACACCGTTGCATTTCCTGGTTGCATCCTCAGCTTAACAGGCACTGGAGACAGCCAGCTTCTTCAAATGGTCCATGAACACCTGCAGGCTAACATCATCAGTTAGGATGGGTGCTCCAGTTTCCTGAAATGTAATGATAAAGATTAGTTGGCAGATATCTTAGAAGCTGGTTAGAATTCACGAGCTGTCAAGCACCTTCCCTCAGAACATTCACAGGTGTTGTCCCCTCTGCTACAAGTACTCCCACCACCCTATCATCTGCCTCACTAACGACTTCTTTTGACTGAAGCACAATTTCCTCACAAAACCCTTTCCTGGACGCCGAGATCAGGCCACCACCGCCTGCTAGTTTTGAGCATCAGGCCTTCTACTTTACCCTCTTCTCCACAGTCCTGATGAAGTACCCAGGGTCTAGCTCCCCACCAATGTGAGCTCACGGAGGCCCACATGCCTGCCTTTCCTCTTAAGTGCTCTCCTTACCACAGAAGCTGGATAATGGTGTACCCACAAACAAGTGAACTGGTACCTCCACTGAACAGATGGATATTTCAAATATCAGAAAAAGCTTATAATTTTATTAATGTTATGGGAAAAATTGAATAGAAACCTCAATTGGTAGTAAGATTCCAATTTTGTAAAGAAATTAAAAAATATATATATATACACACAAACACACACACACAATAATACACTTTATATTACGTAGAAAAAAGCTGGAAATAGTTAACTCTTTAAATAATGATTCTAGGTAATTTAAATTTTCTTATTTTTAAAAACATATTCAAATTTTCTAAAATGAAACCATACTGTTAGAAAAGTGTAAGCATGATCAAAATGTTTTCAGAGGATTTCGAGGAAGAAGGAGTAGAAGATATACTTTTGTCTATTCCTCCCACTAAGTACAACTGAAAACCTTGGGCATCTTATATAAACCAAACATAAGAAGACTTTTAAAGGTGGAGAGAAGACAGAAGACAAACTAAAGACCTTGGGACCCAAGGAACCACAGCAGTGAGTTCCTTGGGCTTTCTTATGCCTCATATACTCCGAATGTGGAGCTGAGGAAGCTGGCAAATTGTCACTGAGCACAGACTCAAACAAAACAAAACAACAAAAAACACCCACTTTCTCTAGCCAAAGGACTAAAGCAGCCTAGCAAGACAGAACAATCTTAGATAATAACCACTGTACTCCAGGCAAAAATGAGATGAAAAACTGTGGCCCTGACCTACCTGAACCAGCAAAGGCTGGGTGAGCAGCTAAAATTTCTACCCTCACAAGGCAGTAACAAGGCACTCCAACACTCCCACCAAGATGGTGGCAAAGAAGGCTAAGTATGGAACCAGGAAGTTCATCCCCAATGGCCAAGTAAGAAATTTTCCTACCCCTGTGGTGTCAGTAGAGGCCATCTGGGGAGCCTGGACTTCCACTGCAACCTGGCAAAAATATATGTCCCTCCCCCTGCCTACTGGGGTGGCATCAGAGGCCTGGAGGAGGGGTCAGGACTTTCACCATCACCCGGCTGTAACAAGGCCATCTCCACAGCGGTGTCACTGGAGGCTATAGGGGAGCTGGAACTCCTATTCCCACTAAGCAGTAGCAAGAAACCACTAGGCGCCCCCAGGTGTCAACAGAGTCCAGTGGAAAACCTGGACTTCTCCACCTGGCAGTAATGGAGCCCACCAGTGCCCCCGACACCCCCACCACCACCTTCCCTGTCAGAGTAGTGTAAGAAAAAATCGGCGAAAAGTGGCAGGTTTAATAAGATCCAGGGTCTCATACACTCACTCAAGTGTCCAAGTTTCAATCAAAAAATCACTTATACAAAGTGATTACCAAGACCTCCACCTAAATTTAAAAAGACAATTGACAGGTGTTAACACTAAGTTGACAACAATGTTAGAATCACCTGACAAAGATTTTAAAACAGCCATGATAAAAATGCTTCATGAGCAATTACAAACACACTTGAAACAAATGAAAAAATAGGAAGCCTCAGCAAAGAAACAAGGTCCCAGGAAAGAAGTGGAAGTCATGGAGAACCAAAAGGAAATTTTGTAACTGAAAAATACAGTGACAAACAAAAAGCGCAGTGCATAGGTTCAATGCAGAAAGAGAACAGAACAAAGAATCAATACACTGGAAGACAAAATAATAGAAGTTACCCAAATGAACAAAAGAAAGAGAATACATGGAAATGTAGTACCTGGGGTACTGCAAAAGATCTAACATTCATGTCACTGGATGTCAAGAAAGAAAGAAAAGAGAGCAGGTGAAAAGGCATTCAAAGAAATAATGACTGAAAACTTTCCTATTTGGCAAGAGATATAAACCTACAGAAGCAAAAAGCTGAGTAAACCAAAACAGGATAAACCCAGAGAAATCCATGCCAAGACATGTCGTAATTACACTTTCTTCTCTGCCCCTGCCCATCCACCCTGAAAACTAACAACAGAAAAAGACTACTGGAAGCAGCCAGAGGAAAATGACACCTTCTCTACAGGGGAAAACAATGAGACTGACAGTGAACTTTTCATAAGAAACCATAAAGGCCAGAGGAAGCAGCACAATATTTTTCAACTGCTTAAAGAAAAGGGCTGTTAGTCAGAATCCTATATGCAGAGAAAATATTCTTCAGAAATGAAAGGGACATCAAGACATTCTCAAATAAAAGAAAACTAAAAATCTATCACCAGCAGACCTATTCTAAAAGAACGGTTAAAAGTAGGCCAGGCACGGTGGCTCATGCCTGTAATCCCAGCACTTTGGGAGGCTGAGGCACGCAGATCACCTGAGGTCAGGAGTTTGAGACCAGCCTGACCAACATGGAGAAACCCTCTCTCTACTAAAAATACAAAATTATCCAGGCGTGGTGGTGCATGCATGTAATCCCAGCTACTCGGGAGGCTGAGGCAGGAGAATTGCTTGAACCCAGAGGCGGAGGTTGCGGTGAGCTGAGATCCCGTCTTTGCACTCCAGCCTGGGCAACAAGTGCAAAACTCCGTCTCAAAAAACAAAACAAAAAAAAAAAAGAAAAAAGAAAAAAAGAATGGCTAAAAGATCTCTAAAAAGAAAGAAAACAATAAAAGCAACCATGTAGATAAATAGGTTTTTCTTTTAAGACATCAATTATGTTTGATGCTTGAAACAAAAATTGTAACACTGATGTGATACTAAATGTATGCAGAGGAAATATTTAACATAATTATATTACCGATGGGGGAGAGTAAAGTGATGAAAAAAGGGTAAGGTCTCTAGACTTCGCTTAAACACCAGTAGACTGTGATAAGTTATGCATAAATGATGTAATACCTAGGGCCTGGCCAGGTGTGGTGGCTCATGCCTATAATCCCAGCACTTTGGGAGGCTGGGGTGGGAGGATCGCTTGACCTCAGGAGTTTAGGACCAGCCTAGGCAACATAGCAAGACCTCATCTCAATTAAAATAAAAAAACCTAGGGCACTTAGAAGCAACCACTTAAAAAGCTAAATAAGGAGATACCCTCAAAAACATTACAAACAAGTCAGAAAGGAATCCTAAAACATGTTCAAATAACTCATGGGAAGGCAGGAGAAAAGTACACACAACGAAGGCAGGAAAAAAGTACACAAAATGAAATGAAAAAAGAAAAGCAGAAAACAAAAAATAAAATGGCACACTTAAGCCCTAACATATCATTAATTACATTATATATAAATGGTCTAAATATACCAAGTAAGAGAGCTCAGCAGAGTGCATTAAAAACCATGACCCAACTATACAGTCTATAATAAATTCACTTCTTCTTTTTGTTTTTCAAGATAGCGTCTTGCTCTGTTGCCCAGGCTGGAGTGCAGTGGCGTGATCTCAGCTCACTGCAACCTCCGCCTCCTGGGTTCAGGCAATGCCCCTGCCTCAGCCACCCGAGTAGCTGGGACTACAGGCGCGTGCCACCACACCAGCTAATTTTTGTATTTTTGGTAGAGACGGGGTTTCACTGTGTTGGCTAGGCTGGTCTTGAACTCCTGACCTCGTGATCTGCCTACCTTGGCCTCCCAAAGTGCTGGGATTACAGGCGTGAGCCACCGCACCCAGCCGAAAAAGTTTTTAAAAACCTACTGCAAACAGGAGAGAGGAAATAATAATGACTAGAGCAGCAATCAATGAAATTGAAAATAAAAAGATAATAAAGTCAATGAAATGAAGAGCTGATTCTTTGAGAAAATAAAGTAAAAGTCATTCAGATTGAAAAGAAATAAAACTGTCCCTGGCTTGCAGATGACATGATTGTCTAAGTAGAAATTTCTAAGAAATTTACAAGAAAACTCCTAAGAGTAGTAAGTGACTCAGGAAGGTCACAGAATACAAGATAAACATACCAAAGTCAATTGTATTTCTATATACAGTCATCCCTCAGTATCTGTGGGGGAATGGTTTTAGGACCTCCTGTGGATCCCCAAATCCACAAATGCTCAAGTCCCTAATACAAAATGGTGTAGCATTTGCAGATAACCTATGCATACCCTCCCATACACTTTAAATCAGGGGTCCCCAACCGCAGGCCATGGACAGTACCAGTCCATGGCCTGTTAGGAACCAGGCCACACACCAGATGAGTGGCAGGTAAGTGAGTGAAGCTTCATTTGTATTTATAGCTGCTCCCCATCACTCGCATTACTGCCTGAGCTCCACCTCCCATCAGATCAGTAGCAGTATTAGATTCTAATAGGAGTGCAAACTCTATTGTGAACAACGCATGTGAGGGATCTAGGTTGCACGCTCCTCATGAGAATCTAATGCCTGATGATCTGTCACTGTCTCCCGTCACCCCCAGCTGGAACCATCTAGTTGCAGGAAAACAAGCTCAGGGCTCCCACTGATTCTACATTATGGTGAGTTGTACAATTATTTCATTATATATTACAATGTAACAATAATAGAAATAAAGTGCATAATAAGTGTGGTGATGGAAATGCTGCACATCTTGACCTTAAAAATCTCAATATCCCAGTTGTGATACTGTATTATTGTTTTTGCAAGATGTTAACACTAAGGGAAAATGGGTAAAAGATACGGGTGATCTCTCTGTATTATTTCTTACAACTACATGTAAATTAACAATATCTCAAAAAAATTTAATTTAAAAATGTTTTAAGAAAACAGAATGAAAGGAAAGACTCATCTGAGAGAGACATAAATGCTGGGAGCAGTTAGATAAAGTAGTAATCGGGCCGGGGCGGCGGGGGAGGAAAAGGGAAGGAATTAGGCTGGAAAGTGAGGAGGCGGCAAAACCGATGGTGACAAGTTGCCCTGTATTCTTGGTGGGGAGAGGACTAGGAGCCATGAGGCTGTGTGATGGCAGAGACCCCCATGGAGGCCACAGTATAGTGCTCTGTCCTCTGGCCTGAACTTGGTATGTTCTGCTGTATATGGTGGAAGGGGACCCACCCAGGGAGCCCCCTCAACCTCCGGCCCAGCAATGTTATTCAAGTTGTTTCCCTCCCTGCTACTCCCCAGCAAAATACCCAAGTTACGCAGTTATTCTGTCTCCAGGCCAAAAGAGATCCAATTTGTAGAATTTTAAAACAAGTCTAAAAAAAAACTAGCTTAGCATCCTCCCCAAATACCTGAAAATTTCTTACCTGTCCCCAAGCATAGAGGTTATTGTGTGTCTGAGATGGGTTCACTTTGGACAAAAGGAATCGAGCCTTTAACAACAACAACAAAAAAAAGATTTAAAGATTAAAAAGTGACATTAATATTAACGTAACAGAAAAAAGATAAGTCTTTACAACATTTCTTTGGTTAAATTAGAATTGTTTTACTGCACAGTAATCTATTTCTTTAGCTTAAGCCCACTGGCTCTCCATTTAAGGATCCTAAAACATAAAATATGTATTTTATCTTGGCAATCCCTTTACATAAGCGTATTTTGACCACTCATTTTTATTTATTTATTTTTGAGACAGAGTTCTCACTCTGTAGCTCCAGCTGGAGTGCAGTGGCTCGATCTCAGCTCACTGCAAGCTCTGCCTCCTGGGTTCACGCCATTCTTCTGCCTCAGCCTCCCGAATAGCTGGGACTACAGATGCCCGCCACCACGCCCAGCTAATTTTTTGTATTTTTAGTAGAGACGGGGTTTCACCGTGTTAGCCAGGATGGTCTCGATCTCCTGACCTCATGATCCGCCCGCCTCGGCCTCCCAAAGTGCTGGGATTACAGGCATCAGCCACTGCGCCCGGCCTGACCACTCATTTAAAAAGAAGCCATATTTGGAAGATTACCTGTGTGTCAATTTATGTCATCACGTAAAATATTAACCATCCTGTTTAGATGTATAGCAATAACAATCTATCATAAAACGAACAAACCACTGGAGTTAGAACTCAGCTCACTCACCTGACTGCCTCCATGCTCTGTGTTAATGTAACGTGGCATCGGGAAGCGCGCTTGCAGAATTTCTTGAGCATCATCCAGTGGTGCCTGCAGAAGGTGCTTGAAGTTTTCATACTCGGGCATGTCCTGGTAGCCAGCTTTACGCCACTGGGCTATGGTCTACACAGAAACGAACCAACCAAAACTACTGTGGAAACTGTAATAACAGCCTTCACTGACACTGACATTCTACCATCGCCACCCAGAGCTTGTCTAGTGAAGAAGTCTAATGTCAAAAATGACAAGCTTCAGAGGGAGAGCAAAGCAGAGCTACTGGCAGGAGGAGAAGCAGGAGGAAGACGCCCCCACCTGTGCATTCCCCCAGGAATGTCAGGTGTCACTCATGCCTCCTTTCTTCTATATCAACTAGTTAACAAAGCCCGTGGATTACTCATCCCAAGGTGCGGCGGCCTCCCTCCTTTTCCACTTCCACTGTTATCACTCAGTCTAGCCTCTCATCTCCGCACAGTAAGGAAAGGGATTTGTTGGCTGCCCACACAGACTCCACTCCCCCATCTCCTTTCCTAACGGCACACATATTACACTCCTCCAGTGAGCAGTAGTCATACAGACTTGGGTGCAACTGACTCACCCCCATCCCCTGCTCCCCCTGGGTCCTGAATTGGGGTACCCTTGGCAAAGGAGACAAAAGCTGTAAGAATCAAAGTATGAGTGTTGATCAGGCAGTGAGGAGAAGTCATGTGCTAAACTGTGGAAAGCAGACAATCTGTCTCCCTGACTACGCTACACATTTTATCACCCTTCCTTCTTTTATACTCATCAGCAACTGGTCTAGAAAATATCTTGTATACACAGGAAATCAAGAAACATTCATTAACTGATTCATATACCTTTATAAATAAATGAAGTGCTTTCGCTCATTATTTAGGAGAACAAGAAGACAATGGAGAAAGAGGCTACAGCAAGTGTGCAATGTGTCTTAACAGAGCCATTAACATGGCTCCAGGCAGGGGATTCTCATCATATGCCTCCTGTAGCCTACTCGCCCCTTCTCAGAGTGGCAGTTACCGTTTTCCAGGTCTAAATGCTGTGATTGACTGTTGGCCTATGGGAAATGCCCATGAGCTCACCAGGGTCCAGGAGTTCATAAGAACACTCGCATTCAGCACGCTCAGGACTTTGGGAAGGTGAGAGCAATGTCACTGTCTTTATCCTTAGAACCCCTCACTTGCACAAGAAGGTGCTCAATAAACAAGTGAATGAACAGGATCGGGGTTACAAAAGAAATGTCGATAAGGAGATGAGCTTAAGGCAAAGAAAGCTTCATCCTTAGTACAGTCGGCCCTCGGTATCCATGAGATTGGTTCTAAGACCACTCCTCCCAATACCAAATTCCATAGATCCTCAAGTCCCTCATACAAAATGGCATAGTATTTGCATATAACTGATGTACATCTTCCCATACACTTTAAATCATCTTTAGATTACTTATAATATCTAATACAATGTAGAGACTATATAAATCGTTCTTGTGCTGTTTTTTTGGTTTTTTTTGTTTTGTTTTTTGAGACAGAGTCTCACTCTGTCATCCAGGCTGGAGTGCAGTGGTGCGATCTTGGCTCACTGAAACCTCCACTTCCCGAGTTCAAGTGATTCTCCTGCCTTAGCCTCCCGAGCAGCTGGGATTACAGGCGTCTGCCACCACGCCCAGCTAATTTTTGTATTTTTAGTAGAGACAGGGTTTCACTATGTTGGCCAGACTGGTCTTGAACTCCTGACCTCAGATGATCTGCCCGCCTCGGCCTCCCAACATGCTGGGATTACAGGCATGAACTACCACACCTGGCCTGTGCTGTATATTTTATTTGTATTATTTTTTATTATTATTTCAAAATTATTTTTAACCTGCAGTTGATTGAATCTGCAGAGGTGGAACCCGTGGATATGGAGGGCCAACTGTACTGATACCAAAGGTCCCAGTGGGAAGAGCAGCTGGTCACCCAGCTCTCAGTCTAGGACTATTACTGACAGCCTAGCACTTGTGTGCAAGTGGCTAGCAGATTGGGTGTTAATATGCTGAAAAAAGTTTAAAGTTATAAAATACTTAGGAGTATTAGAAAACTAATACTTTCTAAGTTACTGAAGGAATCCTGAAACACAATTTATATCTTTTCATGACATCAGAAATCATTTCTCATGGTTGGCCACTAGGAAACCAAATCAATAACCAATTTAATGAAGGTAGAGAACATACAATAGAAGAAAAGGCATCGCTGAATATAAATACCACCATCATCTCCATTAAAGGATTTTTTTGCCATAAAGATGCAAATAATTCAGAGGAGCCATTCCCTTTCTCAGGGCATGAACCCTACTGAGAAAGAAATGGACTGAAAGCTATCCACAGCCATCCTAGGGATCCACAGACACAGCGTAAAGTTCCCTGGGCCATGTTATTTCGTCAAAGTACAACTTTAGCTCTAAACGCTAACTCTGAAAGAACAGCAGTATGTATATAATGCTGAAAGAACAGCAGTATGTATAAAATATTTACTGAGGAGAAAAAATGAATTTTGCCTAACTTTGAAGGTAATAATTTACAGTGATTTAAAAGAACCACCTGAGATTTTTTTACAACATATATTATTATTATTATTTTTTGAGATAGAGTTTCACTCTGTTGACCAGGCTGGAATGCAGTGGTGTGATCTCAGCTCACTACAACCTCAACCTCCCAGGTTTAAGTGATTCTCCCACCTCAGCCTCCCAAGTAGCTGGGACTACAGGTGTGTGCCACCACGCCTGGCTAACTTTTGTATTTTTAGTAGAGATGTGGTTTTGCCATGTTGGTCAGGCTGGTTTCAAACTCCTGACCTCAGGTGATCTGCCCAGCTCAGCTTCCCAAAGTGCTGGGATTACAGGTATGAGCCACTGCACCCGGCCCATACTTAACAGCAAATATTATTAAAATTATTAAATATACAAATACTCCAGGGATTTACTAGAATAAAAGCCACTGCACTTTCTAAGCCCAAACTGTGGTTACAAATGTCATTAAAAACCTAAATTAATAAGAGAATAAAACAAAAACCATAGTTAAGGACAATAATTCTCCTTGTGTCCACCTTAAATGTGTATGCCTTTTCTCCAATTTAAAAACAAAAAGAAATTAATTAATTAATAATATCATCTTACCTCACCAAGATAAATGACAATTTGAAAGAAAGTATCCATCAGCAAAATTCTGTCAGCTAGAATGCTGCTGCTATCCAAGAGTACTGGCTGAAGAAAAAGAGAGAGAAAGATGGCATTGGTCTTCCATGCTCCCACACAGCAACCACTTCCACCCGACCCTGATCCCATGTCTGGTATCCACAGCAAACGCTATTTACAAATGGTGCCCAGCACAGTGAGTCACCCCTTTTCTTCCTGACACACTTCCACTTTCTGCTCCTGACTCATTCTCAACTTTGTAGGAAAAATAAGCTCCAAATAATTCCTCATCAACTGAGAAGGGAGATTAATGATACCTTTTTTTTTTTAAGAGTCAGGGTGTTGCTCTGTTGCCCAGGCTGCAGTAAAGTGATGTGACCCTGGCTCACTGCAGCTTCGACCTCCTGGGCTCAAGTGACCCTCCCACCTCAGCCTCCTGAGTAGCTGAGGCTACAGGTGCATGCCACCATGCCCAACTAATTTTTTATTTTTTGTAAAGACAGGGTCTCACACTATGTTGACCAGGTTGACCAGGCTTAATCATACCTTTTGATCTTGGAACGAAAAATAATTCTGAATATTCTCAGTTTTGTATGTATTTTAGCAATCTCTACAGACATTCTCTGTAGATGAGACAGAATACGGATACCTATATGAAAAACAGCACTTAATACAAGTTTTTAAAGTTTACTACAAAATATAAATTATGGCTGGGCGTGGTGGCTCACGCCTGTAAACCTAGAACTTTGAGAGGCCAAGGCAGGCAGATCACTTGAGCCCAGGAGTTCAAAACCAGCCTGGGCAACATGGCAAAACCCCGTCTCTACCAAAAACACAAAAAATTAGCCGGGCTGTAGTGGCACGTGCCTGTGGTCCTAGCTATTCAGGAGGCTGAAGTGGGAGGATCACCTGAACCTGGGAGGTGGAGGTTGCAGTGAGCCAAGATCGCACCACTGTACTCCAACCTGGGTGACAGACACCCCATCTCAAAAAATATATGTTTATTATTTATTTGTAAGTAATATTTTATATTATATAAGTATATAATTTATATTTATATATATAATTTTTATATATACATATACATATATAATATTTACATATACATATATTTACATATACATATATAATTTATTATATTTACATATACATATATTATTTTTATATATGTAATTATTTCTTTTTTCTTTTTATTTTTTGAGAGGGAGTCTTGCTCTGTTGCCCAGGCTGGAATGCAGTGGCGCAATCTCAACTCACTGCAGCCTCCGCCTACCAGGTTCAAGCGATTCTCCAGCCTCAGCCTCCCAAGTAGCTGGGATTACTGGTGCCATGCCCAGCTAATTTTTGTATGTTTAGTAGAGATGGGGTTTCGCCACGTTGGCCAGGCTGGTCTCAAACTCCTGATGTCACGTGATCCGCCTGCTATTTTAGCAATTATTTCAATAATAAAAGTAAGTGGTACTTGAAAAAGAAAATTTTTAAATGTGTACCCAAGTACAACAAATAATGATTTTTTTTCTTTTTTTCCATATAGTTCTTTATTTTTGCAGGGAATATTTAGAAACGTTTCTATTTTGACTTTTTTTCATGTAACATTTTTACATAAGGACTTATCTATTTTATTATGCTACGTACTTTTTGTGAATACTGTTGGCCCTCCATATCGGTGGGTTCCACATCTATAAATTCAACCAATCTTGGACTGAAAATATTTGAAAAAAATATGCATCTGTACTGTACATGTACAGATTTGTTTTCTTGTCATTATTCCCTAAAAGCATACAGTATGACAATTATTTACATGGCACTTACATTATATTAGGTATTATAACTAATCTAGAGATGATTTAAAGTATATAGGAGGATGTGCCCAGGTTACATGCAAATATTACGTAATTTTATGTTAGTAACTTGAGTATCTAAGTATTCTGGTATCTGAGGGAGGTCCTGGAACCAATCCTCCATGAATACTGAGGGTCAACTGCATTTCTCAGGTTACTTATTTATTTTCTTATATTAAACATTCGGATTAATGTTTGATCCTCTATTATAGTAGTTCCTTTACTATTTTTTTTTTTGCACAAAGTCTACTCTGTATCTAGGAGTCTTTCCTTCAGATACAAGACATGGAATTGCTGGATGTAAGCATACAAGCACAAGGAAAAAGAAAGCATCCAAGTTATTTCTTAGAGTTTTTTACATTTATTCCTGCCTTCCACAAATAATAGCTTTGTATGTCCTTTGACATTTTCCTAAAGGTATGTTTTAATAGAAATAATGTTAAATTATTGTAAAAACTCCAAGTTTTACTTCTTTTTTTACAGTTCTGCTAAGTAAATTTGCTTAAAAAAGAATATATGTTAGGTGATTCCACTCCTCAGGAAAGCATTTGGGTAGAGTCTTACCTCTGGTGGCCCGTGAAAGGAGTAGGAGTAGAGAATGGGCTGGATCATGATGAGGGACTGGGTCAGGTCCTGCCGGGCAAAATGATGTCTGTAATATGACGACTCATCAGGACTGTTGTTAAACACTTGAAGAAACGGAGATCTTCTCAGATGGAACATGAACTGCATTCACAAAGAACGAAAAGAGAAATGCATATAATTGTAACCTTCTTAGACACCCACAGAGTAGATCTACCTCAGGGCTCTGAAATAGGAGAACCCAGAAAAGGGCTCTCTGGGTTCACAGAACAGAAAGCATAAGGTGGCACCAGGGGCTAGGAAAAGAGGAAAACTGGGAGTTGTTGCTTAATGAGCACAGAGTTTCAGCTCTGCAAAGTGAAAAATTCTAGACATCAGTTGCTCAATAATGTGAATACACGTAACACTACTCAACTGTATGCTTAAAAATGGTTAAGATGGTAAATTTTGTTATGTGTGTTTTACCACAATTAAAAATTAAATTTTTTTTTTTTTTTTTAAAGGGCCTTTGGCCAGGCACGGTGGCTCACGCCTGTAATCCCAGCACTTTGGGAGGCCGAGGCGGGCGGATCACCTGAGGTCCGGAGTTCAAGACCAGCCTGACCAACGTGGAGAAACCCTGTCTCTACTAAAAATCCAAAATTACCCGGGCGTGGTGGTGGGCGCCTGTAATCCCAGCTACTCAGGAGGCTGAGGCAGGAAAATCGCTTGAACCTGGGAGGGGGAGGTTGCGGTGAGCCGAGATCAGGCCATTGCACTCCAGCCTGGGCAACAAGGGCAAAACTCTGTCTCAAAAAAATAAAAAATAAAAAATTTAAAAAAAATACAAAATTTTTTTTAAAAAAAGGGCCTCTGGGTATGTCAAAGCTTCCACAGTTAAGAGGAAAGCCAAAGAAATGTTTATTTCCAGAGTCACTGTGCCAGGCAGTAGAGACAGAATATCTGCTCTCAGAAGTCAGGCCCAGTGAGAAAGGCACACTCGGGGCTACGAGTTATAAGCCAGAGTAGAGGATAGCACGGGGGATTGGGGGTGGAGGGCCAGGGGGAGACTTTCTAGAGCTCTGGGGACTGACAGTGCACCCTGAGAGACGTGGCTGAGGAGGCCACAGGGCCAGGGGGAAGGGGATTCTAGGCACAGGAACAGCAGATGACAGCTCAGGACACAAGCTGGGATGGTGAAGTGTCGGTGCAGGGGAGAAAGGGACAAGGGATGACTCTGTAGCCATAGGTTCTCACCCTCGAGGATGAGAAGAAGGCGTGGGGGCAGACTTTCAGCTCACATTAGAGTTGCCAGAACATGAAAATGAGCAGCCTTGTGAAGTATAAAGCTTCCTGAGACTCCAAATATTGAATCATAGGTTCCTAAATAATAATCAAGGCTGACATTCAATACATCCTACATGCAAGTCACAAAGCACTTGACAAGAACTACTTAATCCTTCCAATAAGCCCATGAGGTAAGTTCTCTTACCATCCCTAGTTTACAGGTGAGGAAACTGAGGCACAGAGGGGCGAGCAACTTGTCCATGCTCACCCCACTACTGAGTGTCACAGCTGGACTCTACACCTGGCCGCCTGGCTCTAGAGACTGGGTTCTTGGCCTCTTTCCTAGAATGCCTTGACAGAAGGAATCTGAGAAAGCATTTCATCTGGTTTTCAAGCTGTGCTCTTAGAGTCTTCATCAAGTCCTCAGGGGCCCAGGGATGAGGGCTCTGGTGGGACCCAGTGTGGGGGTGGTACACGGGCACAACCAGAGAAGCACCAACTCTATCTGCTTTATGTGCTGGCTTTTAAGGGCAGCTCCTCTCAAAGAAAGGATTCCGTGGCTTTAAAAACAAATAAACAAACAAAAACTGTAAATCACTTCACCAGACCAACTCCCCACTGCTAGAGGTGGGAAACCAAACTCTACAGGGCTTTGGAACCTCCTCTAAGGTCAGCCCCAGCGGAGCCAGCACTGGAACCTCACCCTGACTCTGGCCGGTCCAGGGCTCTTCCCACAACACCACAGAGCTTTAACCTGTCGCACATGGGCACCTCAGAGTCCCAGGCACCAGCTATGGAGCTAGGTCACATTTAGTGCTGAACAGGTGACTGGCATTGTGCTAAATATTTAATACTCAATTGGCCTCAGCTCCTGTAATCCTTATAGACACCCATGAGTTACGCTCTATTTCCTAAGTTACAATGGAGATGGAAATTCATCTACTTCTCCCGCTCCTCTCTCTTGTTCAATGGCTTCCAAAGGCTTGGTTCATGCAGAGTGCAGTTACTTTCAGGAGCTGCTTATTGCTCACTCCTGGTTATGATGCACATAATCACCACAGACATATTATTAAATATTTGTTGTACTGTGGTTTTGTTTTGTTATCTTCATCTCCATGTGTGCTCATTTTCTTGGTTTGTTGCTGAGGTAACTGTTTCCCCAGAACTTCTACACATCAGAGATATTTTTTACGGCCTTATATCAATGATCCTGTTTTGCCTGTTCATGAAAATGTATGCATGAGTTTCCTCCCCTCTGCATGCCATCTTTATCTCTGTAGGGCTTATGGTGCTGTCTTGCCTAGACACACATTCGACTTGGGTTGAACAATCTCTATCACCTACAGATTGAGTCTCAAGACATTAAAAAGGCTTCACTTTACCCTGAGAATAAAGTTAATTTCTATCAAAATTTATTGCTCTGTAGTTATTTTAGAAACATATATTACTTACCTGAGGATATAGAGAAAAGGAATCTGATAACCTAAAAGAAGTGGGGTCTTCTTTGTTATACTGTCCAAACTTTTGACACTATGGAAAGAAAATACCAAAAAACACACACAAAAAGAGAGAGAAAAATCTAAGTTAGCATTACCTGGAAATATTCTTGGACTAAGCTACATCCAGTCTGAACTCTGCCACTTACTGTAAGTCCTAGACTAGCACTTCTCAAGCATCAATGAGCAGGCAAATGACCAGGGGGTCTTGTTAAAATGCAGGGTCTAGGGAGGAGCTGAAGATTCTGCATCCCTAATCAGCTCTCAGGCAATGCTGGCCTGAGGACCACCCTGAACAGAAAGTTAGGTGAGCTCTTCCAGGCACCTGTTCCATATGAAAACCCTCTAACACCATGAAAACTAACAATTATAGTTACGCTTTGATGTTCTCTCACAATAAAACTCAAATTTATTTCTCCCTATGGCAGATTTCTGAACCACAATGTTTTCTCTTCCTGCCTTTATTTCTGCTCACACATTTCTGGTCACTAAAGAATTGGGCTGTTCACCATTTAAAGAAACCCCACTTCTAACAATTACTTTCTTCCCACAAAATCTGGTGTCCTTCCACAATTCTCGTCTTCTTGAACTTCCTAGCAGCATGAGCCAGGTGACTGCCCAAACGTCTTGAAACTCATCACTTTCCTATTTCTCATAATCTCTCCAACCAACCCTTTTCTGCCTTCTTCAATGGTTTTGTCTTCCTCCTCCACCTAACTGTGGACTCCTTGGGGGTTAGTTCTTGGCCCCCTCCTCCCATCCTCACTGCTTTGGGTACAAATGAACACTAGAGCCAGATGGATGTCATCCAAATCCACCCTCCAGTGTCCAGTGCTGACCTCTAGCCTGAGCCCCAGTCAGGACATCCACCCAAATATGGGAGTTTTCGTGAGACACACTTTTGCAAGTTCACATTCAATTATCAAAAATAAACTATTACATTAAAAAAAAAGAGATTCACCTTCTCCCACCCTAAAGTTGCTCTCCTTTCCCATCTTCTACCTCATCACCACTCATGCAGTTACCTACGTGTGAAATGTCACTCAGTGCTGACTTTTTGGTGTTTGACTTTACACAGAATAATTTCATCAAGTTTTATCAATTCTTTCAGTTTACATCCTGATTTCAAACCTTCTGCTTCCTCCATCTCTACTGCCACTATGCTGGTCTCAGTGCCATTGAGCCTGAAAAATCCTCCATTCACAACAACAGCCTTTTCTCCCTGCAATGTGCCTCACGTGGTGATATTAAATGTAAACACAAGCATCATGCCAACATCACACCCCTGCTTAACAATCACACCCAAGTCTCCCTTGCTCCTTAAAGTTAAAGAGCTCCCCAATCAAGGTGTACCTTCCCTGACTCTGTTCCCCACTGCACAACCTGGCCTCATGTGACACTGGTTTCTCCAAAGTCCTCAGCATAAGCTAAAAGACCCACATAGCTCCCGCTGGCTCGTTCCTGCTAGCCCTCCACTCAGCAAGCCTTGCCTTCTCTTCTCCAATTAACCTATTCTTTAATAAAAACCTGACTCAAGGCTCATTTGCACAGGAAGTCTTTGTTAGCCACCTGGGCCCTCTGCTTATCTATCCTCCCTCTGAAATCCTAAAGGAGCAATTTTCAAATTATGTTTGAAATGTTGACACTTCCTGAAAAATGGTTCCATGAGATGGCAAGGGCAAATAGAGGGCTGAACAAAATGAAACAGGTTTCCTTACTAGGCCTTTCCGTGGTGCCTTTGATCACAAAAACATGCTGTGACTCTCTAGGAAGGTAAGATTATCGTGTGCCAATTATTGATTTATTGCCTTGTGCTGGCTCCAAACTCACCCCCTTTGCCTGCTGTGAAATGGACATGGGCCCTTTCACTACCTCTCCTTTGCCAGCTGGCACGATATCAAGCTTTGTCAGTAGAGAGTGCTGGAGGTGAGCGTCAGCTTCGGGCGCCAGGGTGCTCATTCAGCAGCTTCCTGGGTGCCAGGTCCTGCTGCACCGGGGCTCCCCAGTGCTGAGCTCCTGGAGAACATGGCAGCCAGCAGCTAAACCAGCATCCCTGCATGCCTCCAGTGAGACATTTTCCTGTACACAGCTTTCCCTGGCACCCTGGAGGGTGGATTTTCTTCAAATTCTAGAGAGTGAATTTCTAGCAAGTTCTTCTGGCACAGCACCATGGTAACTTCTCTGCAAAAGACTCACCAAGCCATGGCCATGCCCTCCCAACTATGTCTGGATCAGCCCTGGGGAGAAGGGCACTTCCTTTGGTGCTCTATCTCAGCTCCAGAAGTAGTGGCTGCCCACTTCTCTATACTTCCTTCTAGCCAGTCCCTCACTGTTCTACTCCCTTGTTGTATTCTTTATAAAAGACTTTCCCTGTTTAAATTACAGTGTGACTTCTTTCATATGATTAAATCCAGACTGACACAAGGCATCTCCCTAAATTCACCAGGCCTGGATCCCTATTTCCAAAACCACAGCATTCATAAAATGACTCATCTAAGTCAACTCAACCCACACAGATTTGTATCACTCTCCAAATGCTACATGCATGTTGTTTCTTCCCAACTATAATGTAAATCTCTGAGGGGAAAATGCACATTTAACACGTCTTTAACAGAATGTCCAGTGTGCAGCATAAGGTAGGCAACTGATAAATTCTTGCTGATTCACTATATAATAATAATTGACAGATTTCTTCTCTCGAAAGTAAAGCAGAAACCAAGACTGAACCTAATGCAACTGTCCCCAATTTACCAGTCGGATGAGTTGTCGGTCCAGCCACCGGAGCACATCAGGCCCCTCCTCCGACTCCGCTCGGAACACCCCAAGCCGTGCCATCAACACTGCCGCAGCCTCCTGGTCAAATGCTGCTTCTATGTGCCTGAGCTGACTCTGTACATCTGCCCAACTGACAGTTCCAGAGTTAGTGCCATGCTTATGTTTAGGAGAGATCAGAAAGCCAGACATCCATTCAGAAAAAGAAACATAGGCTAGGTGCAGTGGCTCATTCCTGAAATCCCAACACTTTGGGAGGGCGAGGTGGCAGGATTGCTTGAGCCTAGAAGTTCAAGACAAGCCTGGGCAATATTGTGAGATCCCCATCTCTCTGCATAAAAGTAAAAAAATTAGCTAGTTTTGGTGGCAGGCACCTGTGGTCCCAGCTACCTGGGAGGCTGAAGTGGCAGGATCATTTGAGCGTGGGAGGTTCAGGCTGCAGTGAGCTGTGACTGTGCCACTGTACTCCAGCTTGGCAACAGAGCGAGACTGTCTCCAGATGATAATAATAATAATAATAATTTTTAATGAACTATATTTCCTACAGAAAGATGATTCCTCTAGGCAAGTGTTCATAGGCCCAATTGGGTTAGCCAAAAATGCCTCCTCCTCTGATCAAATAAGCCCATGAGGGCTGGTGAGAACCATTTAATGGAATCAAAAAGACAAACTAACAAATGTTAAAGTATCTCTTCAAGAGAAAAATGTCAGTCAGTTCCTCAACAGAAAGGAAACTGGGGCTGCTTACTTTCGGGCGATGGTGGTCACACGGATGCGTCTCTGGGTGCTGGAGTGCTGATAATGTGTGACAAACTGGATGGCTCCTCTGCCTCCTTGGGGGATCGGGGCGTTGTGCTGTAGGATGAGAAGCCATAACCTTGTCTGTCATAGGCACGACTCAAACACGGTCACAGAGCCCACTGTACTCTTCTAAAATGACTGACACAGCAATGACGGGAAGGTTCTTGACACATTTTGAAGGGCACATTTAGGATTTGCACATTTCACTGCATATAACCTTTATCTCCAAAAAAGATGAAGAACTACATTCAACACCAAACTTAAGTTAACGATATACCTGCTGAAGGGTTCAGGCATGAAATACATGGATGACTGCAGCTTGTTTTGAAATGCAGCGAAACGAAGATGGATTGATGAATCACAAACTGGATGAATTATTGCTGATGTATTATCCAGTTTGTGATGGATTGTTAATCATTAAACAAACACAGACATGCCTCACTTATTTGCAGATTTTTTAACAAATTGAAGATCTGTGGCAATCGTGCATCAAGGAAGACTATCGGCGCAAGTTTTCTAACATCATGTGCTCACTTAATGTCTCTGTGTCACAGTTCAGTAATTCTCACAATATTTCAAACTTTTTCATTATTATTATATATCTGCTATGGTGATCTGTGATCGGTGATCTTTGATGTTACCATTTTAATTGCTTTGGGGTGCTACAAACTGCACCGATGTAAGATGGCAAACTTAACTGATAAATGTCGTGTGTATTCTGGTTGCTCCACTGACTGACCTTTCCCTCATCTCTCTCCTCCTCCTTGGGCCTCCCCTATTTCCTGAGATACAACAATATTGAAATGAGGCCAATTAATAACCCTACAATACCCTCTAAGTGTTCAAGTGAAAGGAAGAGTCACACATCTCTCACTTTAAATCAAAAGCTAAAAACCATTAATCTTAGTAGGGAAGGTATGTTGAAAGTCAAGATAGCTGAAAGCTAGGCCTCTTGCCCCAAAACTGCCAAGCTGTGAATGCAAAGAAAAAGTTCTTGAAGGAAATTAAAAGTGAACACGTGAATGATAAGAAAGTGAAACAGCCTTATTGCTGATGTGGAGAATGTTTTAGTAGTCTGAATAGAAAATCAAACCAGGCACAACATTCCCTTAAGCCAGGGCCTAATCCAGAGCAAGGTCCCAACTCTCTTCATTTATGAAGGTGGAGAGAGGTAAGGAAGCTGCAGGAAAAAGTTGTAAGCTGGCAGAGGTTGGTTCCTGAGGTTTAGGGAAAGAAGCCATCTCCATAACATAATGGCACAAGGTGAAGCAGCATGTGCTGCAAGTTATTCAGATTAGCTAAGATCACTGATGAAGGTGGTGGCTACACTAAACCACAGATTTTCAATGTAAATGAAATAAGTCTTCTGTTGGAAGAAGATGCCATCTAGGATTCTCATAGCTAGAGAGAAGTCAAATGCCTGGCTTTAAAGCTTCAAAGGGCAGGTTGACTCTCTTGTTAGGAGCTAATGCAATTGGTGACTTTATTTTGTTTTTCTAAGACAGGGTCTTGCTCTGTCACCCAGGCTGGAGTGGAATGGCATGATCTCAGCTCACTGCAACCTCGGCCTCCCAGGCTCAACAGATTCTCCCACCTCAGCCTCCCAAGTAGTTGGGACTACAGGCGTACACCACCACATCTGGCTAATTTTTGTATTTTTGGTAGAGATGAGGCCTCACCACATTGCCCAGGCTGGTCTTGAGCTCCTGAGCTCAAGTGATCCACCCACCTTGGCCTCCCAAAGTGCTGGGATTACAGGTGTGAGCCACCACACCTGGGCAGCTGGTGACTTTAAGTTGAAGCCAATGTTCAGTTACCATTCCAAGTATCCTAGAACTCTTAAGAATTGTGATCAATCTACGCTTCCTGTGCTCTACAAAAGGAACAACAAAGCCTGGATGACAGCACATCTGTGTACAGCATGGCTTACTAAATATTTAAAGCCCACTGTTGAGACCTGCTGCTCAGGAGAAAAAAGCCTCCTTTCAAAATATTACTGCTCACTGACAATGCACCTGGTCACTCAAGAGCTCTGACGGAGATATAAAGGAAATAAACGTTTTCATGCTTGCCAACACAGCATCCATTCTGCATCCCAAGAATCAAGGAGAAATTTTGACTTTCAAGTCTTATTTAAGAAACACATTTCATAAGACTATAGCTGCCATACATAGTGATTCCTGGGATGGATCTTGGCAAAGAAAATGAAAAATCTTCTGAAAAGGATTCACCATTCCACATGTCATTGAAACACTCATCATTCATGGGAAGAGGCCAAAATATCAACTTTCACAGGAGTTTGGAAGTTTACTCCAATTCTCATAGATAATTTTGAGGGGTTTGAGACTTCAGTGGAGGAAGTCACTGAAGATGTGGTGGAAGCAGCAAGATAACTAGAATTAGAAGTGGATCCTCAGCTGGGCATGGTGGCTTACGCCTGTAATCCCAGCACTTTGGAGGCCGAGGCGGGCGGATCACCTGAGGTCAGGAGTTCAAGACCAGCCAGGACAACATGGTGAAACCCCATCTCTACTAAAAATACAAAAATTAGGTGGGTGTGGTGGCAGGCACCCGTAATCCCAGCTACTCGGGAGGCTGAGGCAGCAGAATTGCTTGACCCCGGGAGGCAGAGGTTGCAGTGAGCTGAGATGGCACCACTGCACTCCAGCCTGAGCAACAGAGCAAGACTCCATCTCAAAAAAAAAAAAAAGTGGATCCTCGTCAGGTGTGGTGGCTCACGCCTGTAATCCCAGTACTTTGGGAGGCCAAGGTGGGAGGACTGCTTGAGCCCAGGAGTTTGAGTCTGAGCAACAAAAAGAGACTCCATCTCGTTTTTTTTTTTTTTTTTGAGACGGAGTCTCACTCTGTCGCCCAGGCTGGAGTGCAGTGGCGCAATCTCGGCTCACTGCAAGCTCTGCCTCCTGGGTTCACGCCATTCTCCTGCCTCAGCCTCCCGAGTAGCTGGGACTACAGGCACCTGCCACCACACCCAGTTAATTTTGTTTTTGTATTTTTAGTAGAGACGGGGTTTCACCATGTTAGCCAGGATGGTCTCAATCTCTTGACCTCATGATCCGCCGGCCCTGGCCTCCCAAAGTGCTGGGATTACAGGCGTGAGCCACCGCACCTGGCCTTTTTTTAGATGGAGTCTCGCTCTGTCTCCCAGGCTGGAGTACAGTGGCACAATCTCGGCTCACTGCAACCTCCATCACTCAGTTTAAGCAATTCTCCTGCCTCAGCCTCCTGGGTAGCTGGGATTACAGGTGTGTGCCACCATGTCTGGCTAATTTTTTTTTTTGTATTTTTAGTAGAGACGGGGTTTCACCATGTTGTTCAGGCTGGTCTCGAACTCCTGACCTTGTGATCCACCTGCCTCAACCTTCCAAAATGCTGGTATTACAGGTGTGAGCCATCACACCCGGCCTATTTTTTTTATTAAAAAGATAAAGAAGTGGATCCTGAAGACAGGACTGAATTGCTACAATTTCATGATAAAACTTTAATGGATATGGAGTTGCTTCTTATGCATAAACAAAGAAAGTCATTTGTTGAGATGGAATCTACTCCTCATGAAGACGCTGTAACATTGTTGAAATGACAAGAAAAGATTTACAATATTACATAAACTTAGTTGATAAAGCAGCAGTAAGGTTTAAGAGAATTGATTCCATTTTTTAAAGAAGTTCTACTGTGGGTAAAAAGCTATCAAACAACACTGCATGCTACAGAGAAATCTCTCCTGGAAGGAAGAGTCAACTGATGCAGGAAATTTCATTGTTGCCTTATTTTAAGAAATTCCGGCCAAGCGCTGTGGCTCATGCCCGTAATCCCAGCACTTTGGGAGGCAGAGACGGGCGGATCATGAGGTCAGGAGATTGAGACCACCCTGGCTAACATGGTGAAACCCCGTCTCTACTAAAAATACAAAAAAAAAATTTAGCCGGGCGTGGTGGCAGGTGCCTGTAGTCCCAGCTACTTGGGAGGCTGAGGCAGGAGAATGGTGCGAACCCAGGAGGCGGAGCTTGCAGTTAGCCGAGATCGTGCCACTGCACTCCAGCCTGGGGGACAGAGTGAGACTCCGTCTCAACAAAAAAAAAAAGAAAAAAGAAAAAAAGAAATTCCCAGGCCAGGCGCAGTGGCTCACACCTGTAATTCCAACATTTTGGGAGGCTGAGGCAGGCAGATCACTTGAGGTCAGTTCAAGACCAGCCTGGCCATTGTGGCAAAACCCTGTCTCTACTAAAAATACAAAAACTAGCCAGACATGGTGGCGGGCACCTGTAATCTTAGCTACTCGGGAGGCTGGGGTGGGAGAATGGCTTGAACCTGTGAGGTGGAGGTTGCAGTGAGCCAAGATCGTGCCACTACACTCCAGCCTGGGTGACAGAACGAGACTTTGTCTTAATTAAAAAAAAAAAAAAAAAAAAGGAGAGAAGAAACTGCCACAGCCACTCAGCCTTCAGCAACTACTAACCTGATCAGTCAGCAGCCAACAACATCAATGTAAGACCTTCCACCAGCAAAAGATTATGACTCGCTGAAGGATCAGATGATCATTAATATTTTTTAGCAATACAGTTGACCCTTGAGCAACACAGGTTTGAACTGTACAGGTCCACTTATATGTGGATTTTCTTCTGCCTCTGCCACCCAAGACTGCAAGACCAAGCCCTCCTCTTCCTCCTCCTCCTCAGCCTACTGAACATGAAGACGAGACTATGAAGACTTTGTGATGTTCATTTCCACTTAACAAATAGTAAATATACTTTCCCTCCCTTATGATTTTCTTAATAACATTCTCTTTTCTCTAGCTTATTTTATTTTAAGAATATAGGATATAATATATATTACTTACAAAATATGTGTTAATCCACTGTTATCGGTCAGGTTCCCAGTCAACAGTGGGCTACTAGTAGTTAAGTTCTGGGGGAGTTAAAGTTATACGTGGATTTTTTTTTTTTTTTTTTTTTTTGAGACGGAGTCTCACTCTGTCTCTTAGGCTGGTGTGCAGTCACGCCATCTCGGCTCACTGCAAGCTCCGCCTCCTGGGTTCATGCCATTCTCCTGACTCAGCCTCCAGAGTAGCTGGGACTACAGGCGCCCACCAACACGCCTGGCTAATTTTTTGTATTTTTAGTAGAGATGGGGTTTCACTGTATTAGCCAGGATGGTCTCGATCTCCTGATCTTGTGATCCACACGCCTCGGCCTCCCAAAGTGCTGGGATTACAGGCGTGAGCCACCGCACCCGGCCGTTTTATGTGGATTTTTAACTGTGCAGTGCCAGCACCCCAACACTACTCAAGGGTCAACTGTAAAGTATTTTTTTAATCCAAGAATGAACAATGTTTTCAAAGACATAATGCTATTTAACACTTAACATACTATAGTGCAAACATAACTTTTATATGCGATAGGAAACCAAAATATTCATGTGACTTGCTTTATTGCAATATTCACTTTATTGTGGTAGTCTGGAACTGAACCCACAGTATTTCCAAGGTATGCTAGTACAGTAAAATGTTCATTACAGAATCAAGTTGATGGGTTCACCTAGGTAGTATGGGTTCACTGTATAATTCTTTCAATTTTTCTGTATGTTTGGAATTTTTCATAATAAAATATTAGGGAAAGAACCGATGCACTCAAAAATTCACCAACATTATGATGACTGGTAAAATCCATCACTTCTAATGACCTTATCAGTTCAACAATAAAGGGACAAAAGTAATTTGCTGCCTGACTCTGACTAAACCCTTGAAGGAATAAATAAGAAAAGGTCATGCCAGACTATCATCAGGCCTAATACAATACCCAAGGAATATCGCTTTGTGAAGAAAGTAACCAGAGACCACTGGTTTGAGATAAATCACACAACAGGACACTAAGACATGAAGACCTGTGAAGAAATCCAACTCACCTGATTGACAACTTCAAAATAGATGCCAAGTGTAGATGTAGGATCTAGGCCACAGATTTTCCACTGACTCGTGCCACCAACACCAAGCTCCTAGGGGTGGGAAGAGGAATTTAAAAAACAAAACCAGAAAACCATCCCTATGGTTAATTGCTAACGAAAAGTACTGACTGAGTAGGGCAGTCTACTTAGAGTATCTTCTTTTAGGAGAACATTTAAGTTGAAATGAAACCTTCTCCTGAAAAGAGAACAACTGCAGACCAGATGAAGGCTTAACATTTACATTTACACTTTAAAATTAAGCTTTTTATGTTGACATTCTGACCAATTTTTATTACATCATATATACTATACATATATGTTATTTATGTTTATTTATTTTGAGATGGTCTCTCACTCTGTTGCCCAGGCTGGAGTGCTGTGATACAATCACAGCTCACTGCAGCCTCGACCTCCTGGGTTCAAGCAATCCTCCCGCCTTAGCCTCCCAAAGTGTTGGGATTACAGGTGTGACCCATCGTTCTGGGTTTACAAATACATTGCTTGTGTGCGTAGGGGGGTGGGTATGTCGGGGGGGGGTGTCTCTACATGGTATATAACACTGAAATCCACAAAGAATCAATCAAGTCAGACTCTTAAGAAAGACTCTTAAAGTGAAATCACACAGCAGCTCAAAGGTGGAGAGCGGAGAGGGTGCATTCTGTTCTGTCAGTACCCTCTAAGCTAGATAATGAGATAGATGGATTCACGTGAGTTCACCTTCCTTGTAGTGGCCTTTTCTAAAGGAAGCAGGTGTTTATTATCTGCTGGAAGGTGAAAAGCTGTGCTCAGGAAAAAGGCAAAGAAGTCAAAGGAGCGTTCATGCCTCCCCTTCTTGCCTCGCTAACCCCATTCTAAGCACCAGACCCATGACGGCTCCTCTAGAGCTCCAAAATATCATTTTCTCACTGATACACAAATTCTTTACTTAAACGTTTGCCCTTTAGATGCCTTTATTGGAGAAATGATAAAGACAACTAGGAAATGACCATTTTATAATCCCCAAAGAAATAAACTGATTTGCGTGAAGATCAATGGATGCTAAAAACCATTAGGCTGTTGGCAAACAAGATTTTCATATTGTACTACACACTCTCATTTAAAAGATTGCCTGCTAATGGCAAAGGGGGAAAGTGTTCCCTTACAGTAGAAAGGCAGTGGGGCAGTTACCACCATCACCAAGCGATCTAACTCAGCACATCTAACATGGGACAGCAGATATAGTGCCTCTGGATGTGACACAAGCATAAAGTATACACTGCCCAGGAAGAATGCTTGGCAAAAAGACTTCGCCTGAATGTACACACACCTTTAACCCTAACTCCTCACTTTACGAAGGCTATAATAGCAAATGCAATGCCAGTTGGGGTAAAAACAGCTACAAAGGGCATCTGGGGGGAAATTAGGCAAAAAATATGAACTAGATATTAGGAAATTATTATTTTCTTAAGTTTGATAATGATACCATGGTAGGAGAACATCCTTATTTTTAGAAGATGCATACTGACGTGCTTAAGGACTGTCATATCTACAAATTATTTTCAAAGGTCGGCAAAAAAAAGTTGATAAATCAAATGTGGCAAATAAATGAAAATCAGATAAAGCAAATGCGGCAAACAAGACAACAGAGCAATTATGGCAAAATGTTAACAATCAATGACTAAATGGTAGGTATACAGAAATTCATCATACTCTTCTTTAAACTTCTCAGTATGTCTGAAAATTGTATTTTCCTATTCTTTGCATCCTCATTCCCCAAACAAAACTTTCATGGCTGAATTCGACTAGAAATATTAATTAGTTTGTACTAATTCATAAAAATACCTTCTTAAACTACTTCAAGAAGCCTTCAGCATGCAGATTTTAAGTCCATGAAAAATATTTTATAACAAGGCAGTCTTCCAAAGCCTTGCCAGGAAATAGGGGTACAAGCCCCTTAGTACTCTGGGGGTAATGAATGACTCATCAGATGGGCTTTAGGTCAGCAATTTGCCTCACTCAGAAGGCTACAGGAATATGCTCTCAAATCGCCTCGCCTCTGCCAAGCTCAACAAAAGTTTAATTTATGTGGTCACCCAAGAACATTTGTCGCTGACAACATGAAAGAAGACCCACACTTCTAGTGTGCCAGGAACTAACTGCTTCACCTGAACCAATTCATTTAAACCTCCTAACAATGCTGTAGAGTAGGCACTGCTATTATCTGCATTTGCCAGATAAGGATACTGAATCACAGAGCAAATAAGCCCTTTGCTTGGGCCAGGTGCGGGGTGTAAACCTGCACCTTGGATCCACATCTGGCTCTATGGTCTACCCTCCCATTGACGGTGACAATGAGGGAAGAACATGACTGTGTAACCTCAGCCCAGGACCACCTTAGAGAGGCCTTGCCAAACCAAATGGTTTGCCTCCTAGCAAGTAAAGTATAATCAGAGGAAGTGGACAATAAGCAAAGCCGCTCATCCCAAATGATAACTGAACTGTTCTCAAAATCTATTACTAGAGAAAACAGTGTCTGCACACACAGCAGTGTCACCCACTTCCACACCAACTCATGGTGGTCTCTGTTGTAAAAGGCTTGTTATTAGCTGAGTGAGAGAAAGGTATCACCTCTAAGGGCAATGAGCAATAGGCTTACTCTGGAAGGACTGTGCTGAATGTTTGCCTTGTGCTGAACAGCATGCCGTGGCTTTGGCACAATGACCATGGGCGGTGGAGTCAGGGGCACTTGGGCTCTAGCTCCTTCATGTCAGTTCTGACCCTGAGCAAGATACTGAACCTTTCTGAGCCTCAGTTTCCTTCTCTCTAACCCTTTGGATGAACAGATGGAATAACACCACCTCTCCGAGTATAGTCATCAATGAGGGTTAGCCCTTCTCCTGTCACTGCAGACACATCCAACAGGTGACACATGTGAGATCATCATGCTCTGACACTTCTGATGGGTTAAATCCAGGGCAGGAGGTGAGGGTGATGGAGTTGTTTTCCTTACATTTTCTGACACACACGGTCCTTTCACATTCAGAGATACACATGGACCAATGGCTCCTGCAATCTTCAGTTCCCGAGAGGTCTATAACAAATATGTGACAGTGTAAAGTTAAAGATCACTTCAATCCACCCTGCTCTCATCATGGCCACAATGAAAGCTTAGAGGGAAAATATAACACTACTATTCTGCCAAGAGAAAACTCCACAGGGATCATAAATGCTTAGTCCTACAAACTTTTCCTCAGCCACTGTGATTAGAACTTTAATAAAATCCGCCCTTAGAAACACTTGAAACATGAGCATTTTCAACTCTCACAACTTACTTTTTAAACTTTGAAATTACTGTACACGTAGATAACAATTCTAACAACAGTACATTCTTTTCCAATCCCTTATATGAATATATTCACATTCATATATATCCATAATTATTTGCATATTCCTAATCAGAGAACATACTGTTTTGTGTTGCTTTAAAAATACTTAATTCATGAACTCCAATATAATGACAAGGCCAACATACTTAGATTTTTAAAATGTGAATTCATTTCAAAAGTCCATCTTTAAAAGACAACCCTCAAACATTTAAGATTATGGTTTAAAGTTTAACCTAGATGATTTAATAATTATCTCTAATTCTCCAAGTAATAATGCCAATCCTATCTTCTAATGACAGCCCCCTACCTGCCACATCAACCGGCAACTCTGTTGCCCAGGCTGAGTGCAGTGGCATGATCATAGCTCACTGCAGCCTCAAACTCCTGGGCACATGTGATTTTCCTGCCTCAGCCTCCTGAGTAGCTGGAACCACAGGTGTGCACCACCACATGAGGTTAATTTTTTTTTAAATCATTTGTAGACACAAATGATTATTGTGCTATTATTGTGCTATATTATTGTGCTATATTGCCCAGGCTGGTCTGTAATTCCAAAGCTCATGCAATCACCCCACCTTGGCTTCCCAAAGTGCTGGGATTACAGACGTGAGCCACCGTGCCTGGCCTAACACCCTCTTTTAATGCTTTCTCAATGACTTAGAATCAGCTGTATCAGGGCCATGAGTCCCTACATGGAAAAAAAAAAAAATCTCACAATGCTGTCTTTTTTTTTTTTTTTTTCTGAGACAGTTTCACTCTTATTGCTACGGCTGGAGTGCAATGGCAGGATTTTGGCTTACCACAACCTCCGCCTCCTACGTACAAGCCATTCTGCTGCCTCAGCCTCCCAAGTAGTTGGGGCTACAGGCATGTGCCACCACGCCCAGCTAGTTTTGTATTTTTAGGAGAGATGGGGTTTCTCCCTGTTGGTCAGGCTGGTCTTGAACTCCCAACCTCAGGTGATCCGCCCACCTAGGCCTCCCAAAGTGCTGGGATTACAAGCATGAGCCACCGTGCCTGGCCCAATGCTGTCTATTTTAGAGCACTCTGGCTATTCTTCAGGAATACATTAAACATAACCATGGCTCTGTGCAATGCAGTGAGCCATGCTGATGGCTGGGTGGACGCAGACCACCGTGTGGCTGCCCCAGTCCTCAGGCCACACTGCTGCTCATAACACCCACCCTACTTCCTCTTCTATCTCCTACTGCCTTGAAGCAGGGTGGAGCAGAGCCTGAGGGGGAACCAGGCAGCTCGTTACTTAGAACATAAATAAATATATAGGTCATCCTCAAGAAGCAAAGGGATAAAGTGAATAACATGCTTTTAATAGCCATTTGGTTGAGATCCTTTTAATTGGCTTTTACATGCTCGTGTCCAGCAGGTGGAAGTTGCCAGAAGTCTGGATATTGATTGAAAAAGTAAGAACACTATAATTCCACTGAAGTTTTAAAAGTATGGCCAGGTAGGTACAGTGGCTCATGCCTCGTAATCCCAGCACTTTAGGATGCTGAGGTGGGAAAACTGCCTGAGGCCAGGAGTTTCAGACCAGCCTGGGCAGTACAGTGAGTCCACATCAAAAAAAAAAAAAAGTCTACTGTACCTTTACGTCCAAAGTAGCACCAAATGCCATTCGGAAATCTCCATTAAAATCTTTAGTAAAGATTCTTTGGAATGTCTGCTTGAAGAGAGAAGTGTTGAAAGAATCTCCCATTACCATGTAGCCTCTAGGTAAGAAGAAAAGAATCAAGTGAGTATTAGGAAGATTGAAAGCCATTCAGATGCTCCCTCAGTATTTACAAAAATAATTTAAAGAAAAAAAGAAACCAGGTCCCCACAGGTGCCGATTAATTTAAATATGAAAAACAGGCCGGGCACAGTGGCTCACGCCTGTAATCCCAGCACTTTGGGAGGCCGAGGAGGGCGGATCACTTGCGGTCAGGAGTTCAAGACCAGCCTAGCCAAATTCGTGAAACCCCATCTCTGCTAAAAACACAAAGATTAGAAGCCATAATCCCAGCTACTCAGGAGGCTGACGCAGGAGAATCACTTGAACCCAGGAGGCAGAGGTTGCAGTGAGCCGAGATCGGATCACTGCATTCCAGCCTGGGCAACAGAGCAAGACTGCTTCTCAAAAAAAAAAAAAAAAAAAATTAATAAGTAAGTAAATAAATAATAAAATGAATTAAAAAAATAAAAAACAGCATGTTAAATTCATACTTAGCAAAGAAACTACTTCTAAAGCATTAAACAGAAGCCTTAAGAACAGCTCTAATTCCTCTCACAGTTCTTTGGTATGGGAAAATACCCAGGCCTGTGGGAAATCCTTTTCAGGTTAATTTACTGCCCCAAAACACTGAATTCTTGACTTTACAATAATTATTTTTTCCAACTCATGAGTATTAATATTAATCCCTTACTGAAGTTAGAGGAAAACATTGTGCAAAATGTCAGCATTTCATGCATTTGGACAGAAAAGCACAGCTTGACACAAGTTATGCCTCCAAACGTCATTCATAAAACAAGATCTCAGAATCTTGAAGAACACAAGAAAGATCATCTGGTCCGGCCATCTCGGAGTGTCTGAACCGTCTAGTGAGGAGTCAGCTCTTTGGCACCAAATATCTACCTCTTCCTTAGTTTCCTGGAACAATGACATTTTCCAGCCTGCCTTGCCTATGGCCATGTGCCTCTGTTGGCATGTGAGTTCTGACTATTGCTGTGTCCTTTATATGTGGAGTGTGTTCCTCCAGGAAGAGCAATCCTTCTCTGACCTTTCCTCTTTCCTGCTGCTGTAAATGGCTAGAGCTCCAGCAACTGTCTTGAGCCACAGATGACATATGAATGGTGGTAGAGCAGCTTAGTAGGAGCCTCAGCCCCTAATGACGATGAAAGCAACATACTAGCCCCGGGCTGCCTACCGCCAGAGAAATAAACTTATTTTGGGTTTTCTGTGACATTCACACAACTCTAATACTAACACTCAACCAACCCCTCTGCAAAATACCTGCCAAGTTACATCCAGACTAGGCTTGAACTCCTCCAGCATTGGGAGCTTCCTCCCTGAGCTGTCCATTCTGTGTTTGAACAGCTCTGTTAAGAAAGGCCCTTCTTGATATTGAATGAAATTTCATTTGCCAGCAGCTTCCACCCACTGGTTTGGTTCTAGTTCCACTCTTTGGTCACATACAGAACAAATCAGATTCCTTCACAGGAAAGTCCCTCAAATGCTGAATACAGTTCTCACACCCCCATGTGTCTTCAGCTTAATCTTTTCCAGCTACTTCAATCATTCCTCACATGACAGTTTCCAGGACTATCCACCACTGCTCTTCTTCAAACATCTCCAATTCATCTCCTATTGCCCCTTGAAACTGCAATGTTCAGAACAGAAAACAATGCATTTGGATAAGGTGTGACTAGCACCAAAGAAACCAAGAATATGGTCTTCCCTGAAGATAATCTCCTCCTATAGCGCAGCCTAGGATCACCTAGCCTTTGCTGGAAGTCATCCCACACTGTTGGCTCACCTTGAGCTATACTAACACATGTGTGCAACAGATGGTAACTCTTCACAGAAAAAATTCACAAACTCTAGCATACAATCTAAGGGATGCTCACAAATACACTAAAGCTTTTCTATGGACATTCCGAGTCAGAACTCCTGGAAGGCCCTGGTAGGAATTCATACTATTAAACGTGGATTACTGAGATAGCTATATCAGTATCATTTGGGACCCTAATTCTATCACCCAACTCATCTGCTGCTCTCTAGGACAACTCCAACTGATTATGGTTCTACCTTCTATTCCTTTTACTCACTGGGGACCAGCAGCATCACCTGTGGGGTTATTAGAAATGCAGACTCTCAGGCCCATTCCACAGCTCTATGATGCTTCTCAAACCTCTGTACATGCAAATCACCTGGGATACTGTTCAAATGCAGGTTCTGATTCAGGTCTAGAGTGAGGCTCAAGATGCTGTATGGTTCTCAAACTCGGCTCTATGTTAGAATCATGGGAGAAACTTTTAAAATGCTGATGCCCAGGCTGCACCTCATGCTAATTAAATCAGAATCTCTGAGGACAAGACCTAAAGAAAGTGTAGTTTTTAAAGTTCCCCTGGTGATAACAATACGTAGCCAGCTACAGACCAGTGCTCATCAGTGGTTCCTACACTTTCATGTGCCCCAGAATCTCCTAGAGAGCTACATTCCCGGGGTTTCCGATTCAGGAGGTCTGGGTAAGGCCTAGAAATATACAATTCCAATCAGTTCCCAGGAGCCCCTAAGGCTGCAAGTCTGGATACCACCACATGTTGAGAACCACTGCTCCACACTCTGGCCTGTGAATACAATACTGACTTAGGTTTTGAGTCAGTACAATCTCTAGGCTGAGTGCACTTGGAGTTAGCCACAAAGTATGGCCACGTAGCCAGGTTTCTCCTAGTTGTTTCAGCATTCAGACCCTGTTTTCCCCAATTCTCAAAAGGAAGTGTCCTGATGAAGGCCAGATAGTTCATGCTGCTTGTTTCCTGGCCTGGTCTCTGTAAAAGTGTTAACAACTCTAAGGAAGACATGAAGTTACTCTGAAACAACTTGTTTGTAGTGAACTCTTGAGCCCTCCTACTAATCACTACTTTCCTCTCCAAGGAGCCCACAGGCCCTCCCCAGTCACTGAAACCATAGCCCAGAGCTACCTGAAAGCTTCTCTAAGTTGGCCTTGCCATTCCTATGGCTCCATCACTAATTTCTCTTTCCTTAAAATAACACTGTCACTCTGCCCAGGTTTTCACTGTCAACATACCCAGTAAGATTTGCACAACACTTCATCTCCAGAAGTCCAGTTTGATCAAGGGCACAAGCATAAATATCAATGCAGTGACCATTTGCAGCTGTTCGATTAGCAAGCATCTCATAGTGCTGTGAAGAGAGGAAAGCTATCTTTAGGAAACAGTGACATTATTCCCAAGGTATGCCTGAATATACCGAAGGAGGCAATCAAATATAAAAATATGTAAATCATTTTCTTTTCTCTTTTTGTGACAGAGTTTCTCTCTGTTGCCCAGGCTAGAGTGCAGTGGTGCGATCTCCACCTCTCAGGTTCAAGTGATCATCCTCCCTCAGCCTCCCAAGTAGCTGGGATTAAAAGCATGCGCCACCATCCCCAGCAAATTTTTGTATTTGTATTTTTATTTATTTTTTGAGACAGTCTCACTCCGTCACCCAGGCTGGAGTGCAGTGGCATGATCTCAGCTCACTGCAACCTCTGCCTCCCAGGTTCAACGGATTCTCGTGCCTCACCTCCCGAGTAGCTGAAATTACAGGCACATGCCACCTTGCCCAGCTAATTTTTGTATTTTTAGTACAGACAGGGGTTTCGCCATGTTGGCAAGACTCGTCTCGAACTCCTGACCTCAAGTGATCCACCCGCCTTGGCATCCCAAAGTGCTGGGACTACAGGCGTGAGTCACCCTGCCTGGCCTAAATTTTGTATTTTTAGTAGAGACAGGGTTTCACCATGTTGGCTAGGCTGGTCTTGAACTCCTGACCTGAAGTGATCTGCCCGCCTCGGCCTCCCAAAGTGCTGGGATTATAGCCGTGAGCCACTGGGCCCGGCCTGGAAATCATTTTCAAAAATATCCGAATAAAATAAAAATATAGTTTTCAATCTCAAAACCTTTTGAGTAGTTTTAAGGCCACCCACTCTAATTATGGTCTGAAAGTAGGAGCAATAATTTAACAGCAGCTAAGATTGGAAAATTGTCTCTGAAACAGCATCTTGCTGACCATGACACATGACCTTGGCAAAGTAGCTGTCACTCCAGAGCAGCCCAAACCTGACAATGGGCTTTCAGAATTACAGCCCATACCCAAGAGCACCTACCTTGGTTGCCTTTTTCATGAATCGTGCATTATCTTTCTCAATATCATGCCAAGAACGAATAGGAATCTTTAATTCATCTCCAACCACCATGCCAGGCCCTTGGGTAGGGGGACCTCCAGTAAACAGCATGATCCTGGCTCCTGTGTTTGGAAAAGTGCCCTAAAATAGCCAATGGCAGCATGTTAGAAGTATACAGCCCCACCTTTGAGTATGGCTTCAATTTCCCAATAGAAATACTCCAAAGATGCATTCTCTCCCGCTGTTCTAAAAAGTGGTGATACTGCAGAATAATATAGATGATAACGCAAAAAAGCAGCACTTGCCTTCTTCCAACCTTATGGGTTTGCACACTTTTATTAATTCGCTGTGAGTGCTCCCTATTGCTCTAATTCTTAGTTTTTCAATGAAAACTTTTGGCATTTTCAAAATGTTGAGGGGCTCCCTCAACGTGAATGATAATGATGCCTCAAATGCTTTCTGATACATTAACACAGACGGTTGACTTAGATCACAAGTGATTTTCAAACAAAGCCAACAAATATATTTTCTGAGAGCAAGTTTGTATGATTTGAGAGGTCCTGGTAAATTTTAAATTACCTCCAGCAAGCCAACAGCAATGGACAAAGCCACACCAGTGGATCGCAAAGGTCTCTTCCCCTGAGTTACTGGCCATGGGTCCCTCTGTAGCTCCCCAAGAAGATCAGTGAGGTTCATATCAATCTTGTGAACAGGCTGCAGAAATCTGCAAGATTTTAACAGACACATCAACCCAGATTGAATAAAGTACTCTGGTCTTCAACTAGGTGCCACAAAATTACTGCTCTTCAAGACAATTATTCAGAGTAGTAAATGACTGGTAATTTTTTTCTTCAAAGCTATCTCTCTACTAACACAAAACAATTTAAAGCAGTTTTATTGAGGAATATAAAGCCCAGTACTTAGCAATTTACATATGTTGCATGGAAAAAAAATTGTCTTGAAAAGGAGCAATTCAGTTTAATTAATTTTTAGGCAGGAAAAAAATCCTAAGGACATGCCTAACACGAGTTCAGTCTATGTGAGGTCCATTTACGTGGACAATCTTCATCATTCCTCATCATTCTAATCTGTGCTTCTCTTAAGCCTTGGGAGTAAGAGGTTGTCTTCAGCATGTCAGGCAATGCATTTTATCAAGCTTGTTAGCTCAGTATAGGGCAGCCCCAGGCACTCAATGGGCTGAGTGAAGTGAATACCTGGTCATAAGTATGTTTGAGCACACATGAAAGAAGTCTTTTCAGTTTTTCCAGTTTTACTTAAGCATCAAAAAAGACATCAGATGTGGAATGTCTAAAAACAGCAATTGAGCACAGTGGTCTCAAAACCTTTTTGACAAAACACTGAATATTGATTAGGCTTAATCATTTATCTTTTTCTCTAATAATAAGAAAATACATGTTCTAATATTTTTCTTCTCTTACTCCCATGGATCATCTGCATGTCCATCACAGTACGTGTAACACTCCACGTTGGGATCTCACCTGCTTGAAGCAAAAGGGTTCTCCTGTGGTTGCGCAGGTCGTGCTTGCTGCATGGGCATGGCTGGCTTGGTCAGGCCCAACATATCCTTAAAAAAAAAAGCCAAAAAGATTCATTTCCAATGACACTAAAAGTGAATGACTAATTTTTAAGAAATGTCCTCAGCTGGGTATGGTGGCATGCGCCTCTACTCCCACCTACTCATGAAGCTGAGGTGAGCCAATGGCTTGAGCCCAGGAATTCAAGGCTACAGGGAGCCATGATCACACCACTGAACTCCAGCCTGGGCTACAGGCTCTTTTAAAGAGACCCCAGTCTCTTTTAAGAGAAAAGTCCTTGTTTCTGCTCCTGTACAAGTAAGGGACAAACCTGTATTTGCTTTGCAGTTAAATCCTTGGTCCCTCGGAAGACATAACTTTTGGAGATTCCTTCACAGCTTAGCTCATGAACCTGCACCATCCTTCCAAATGTGATCAGACCCACCAGAGCATCTGGAGGAAGAAGACTTAGGGACATCTGCAGGGACTCTTTGAGTGCTTGAAGGTCATCTTCCTCCAGGCATGTGTCAACCACATAGAGAAAGATCAGAGGGAACTGAGCACCTCGCTTTGGGCAAAGAAAAACAACATAATGATCAATATACAAACAGACTTAACCAGCACTTTTTAAGGCAAATTAGGTATGAAAATCGTAAGTCTTCATCTATATTTAGTTTTAGGAGATAAGGACATCTATACAAAGCTCTAACTTGTTAAATGACTTAGATTCTATTAAATCAAACTAAACATAAAAACTATTTGTATCCAACAACTTAGCCAACATTTTTTAATACTTCCTACATACTAGACATTGTTCCAGGTCCTGGGACACACAGTGAACAGAAAAAACAAAGACTTCTACCTGCCTCAAGGAGCAAACTTTCTGGAATGGAGAGGTTAAGGGGGACTGCAAACACCAGGAGGAGAGGCAGAGGGCAGAGTCAACTGTTAAACAGAGAAGTCAGGGCAGCCTCATTTAGAAAGTAGCATATGAGCCGGGTTCATGCCTGTAATCCCAGCACTTTGGGAGGCTAAGATGGGAGGATTGCTTAAGCACAGGAGTTCAAGACCAGGCTGCCAACATGGAGAGACCCCATCTCTAACAAAAAAAATATAAAAATTTAAAAATTAGTTGGGCATGATGGCACATGCCTATGGTCCCAGCTACTCAGGAGGCAGAGGCAGGAGGATCCCTTAAGCCCAGGAATTTGAGGCTGCAGTAAGCTATGGTTGCGCCACTACATACCAGCCTGGACAACAGAGCAAGACCTCATCTTAAAAAAAAAAAGAGGGCCAGGCACAGTGGTTCATGCCTGAATCCCAGCACTCTGAGAGGCCAAGGTGGGTGGATCACCAGGTCAGGAGTTCAAGACCAGCCTGGCCAACATGGTGAAACCCCATCTCTACTAAAAATACAAAAATTAGCCAGGCGTAGTGGGGTTCGCCTGTAATCCCAGCTACTTGCGAGGCTGAGGCAGGAGAATTGCTTGAACCCAGGAGGCAGAGGTTGCAGTGAGCTGAGATCATGCCATTGCACTCCAGCCTGGGTGACAGAGCGAGGCTCTGTCTAAAAAAAGAAAAAAAAAAAAAGGAAAGAAAGAAAAAGAAAAAGAAAGTAATGTTTGAGCAAAGCCTGAGGGAAGAGAGGGAAGGAGCACCACAGATACAGGGGAGAGCTCCAGCCTCAGTGAAAAGCTAGAGCAGAGGTACTCAAGCAGGAGTGTTAACACAGTTGAGGAGAGTCAAGGAGGCCCACGGGGCTGAACGAGGACACTAGCAGATACTGGGGTTGGAATGGTAACACGTGGGGCTTTGGAAACCGTCTTTTACCCTGGGTAAAGGAAAGCCGCTTTCACCACTGGGGTTTTCTGAACAGAGAAGTAACATGATTTTTTTTTTTTTTTTTTTGAGACGGAGTCTCGCTCTGTTACCCAGGCTGGAGTGCAGTGGCACGATCTCGGCTCACTGCAAGTTCCACCTCCCGGGTTCACTCTATTCTCCTGCCTCAGCCTCCCGAGTAGCTGGGACTACAGGCACCCACCACCACGCCCGGCTAATTTTTAAACTTTTTTTCATATTTTTAGTAGAGACGGGGTTTCACTGTGTCAGCCAGGATGGTCTCGATCTCCTGACCTCGGGATCCGCCCGCCTCGGCCCCTCAAAGTGCTAGGATTACAGGCGTCAGCCACCGTGCCGGGCTGATTTGTTTTTAAAGAATTACTCTGGGCTGACTCCTTTTTTGGACTCAGCCCACCTGCACCCAGGTAAAATAAACAGCCTTGTTGCTCACACAAAGCCTGTTTGGTGGTTTCTTCACACGGACACGTGAGATATTTGGTGCCGAAGACCCGGGTCAGAGGGACTCCTTCAGGAGACCAGTCCCCTGTCCTCACCCTCACTCCGTGAAGAGATCCGCCTACGACCTCAGGTCCTCAGACCAACCAGCCCAGGGAACATTTCACCAATTTCAAATCAAGTAAGCGGTCTTTTCACTCTCTTCTCCAGCCTCTCTTGCTACCCTTCAATCTCCCTGTCCTTCCAATTCCAGTTCTTTTTCCTCTCTAGTAGAGACTAAGGAGACACATTTTTTTTTTTTATTAATTTTTTTTGCACACATAAACAATAAACATTTTCTAAAAATACATACAAACAAAAAGATGCGTATCAAACATATTAGGAAGGTTGCACATGGGAAGTCGGGGAATAAAAATGGGGGGTGGGAGTTAAAATAAATGAGAGAGGGACTTTATATGGATCAGTGATAATAACTCAATCCTCTATTTGACAAAGAAGAGGGAGAAGGAAGAGGAAGAAAAAGAAAGTGGGATAAAGGATCAGAAAGGGAGGAAAATAGAAAAAATTAGAGTATGACTCCAGGGTAGACCAGTTTTGTTGTCACTGAGTTGGTTGGTTGGTTTGTCTGCTGTATTTTTCATGCTTCGCCAAGTTGGCCAGACTGGTCTCGAACTCCTAGCCCGAAGTGATCAACCCGCCTCGTCCCCCAGAGTGCCGGGACCACAGGCGTGAGCCACCACGTCCAGCCCCCACATTGCCCCTGGCCTCCGTGGTAGACCTCCCAGACGGGGCGGCCAGGCAGAGACGCTCCTCACTTCTTCCCAGACGATAGGTGGCCGGGCAGAGGCGCTCCTCACTTCCCAGACGATGGGTGGCCGGGCAGAGGCGCTCCTCACTTCCCAGACGATGGGTGGCCGGGCAGAGGCGCTCCTCACTTCTTCCCGGACGGGGTGGCCGGGCAGAGGTGCTCCTCACTTCCCAGACGATGGGTGGCCGGGCAGAGGCGCTCCTCACTTCTTCCCGGACGGGGCGGCCGGGCAGAGGCGCTCCTCACTTCCCAGACGGGGCGGCCGGGCAGAGGCGCTCCTCACTTCTTCCCGGACGGGGTGGCCAGGCAGAGGCGCTCCTCACTTCTTCCCAGACGAGGCGGCCGGGCAGAGGCGCTCCTCACTTCCCAGATGGGGCGGCCGGGCAGAGGCGCTCCTCACCTCCCAGATGATAGGTGGCCGGGCAGAGGCGATCCTCACTTCCCAGACGATGGGTGGCCGGGCAGAGGTGCTCCTCACTTCCCAGACGATGGGTGGCCGGGCAGAGGCGCTCCTCACTTCCCAGACGGGGCGGCCGGGCAGAGGCACTCCTCACTTCCCAGACGATGGGTGGAAAGGAGACACATTTTATCCGTGGACCCAAAACTCCGGCGCCGGTCACGGACTCAGGAAGACAGCCTTCCCTTGGCATTTAATCATTGTGGGGATGACTGCCTGATTATTCACCCACATTCCATTGGTGTCTGATCTCTGCAGGGATGCCTGCCTTGGTCATTCACCCACATTCCCTTGGTGACAAGTCAATTGCAGGGACTCCTGCTTTGGCTGCTCACCCACACTGCAGCCCAGGGCTGCTCCCCACCCCCTACTCCATGTCTGTACCCTTCTCTTTAAACTTACCTCCTTCACTGTGGGCAACCTTCCGCCCTCCATTCCCCCTTCTTCTCCCTTAGCCTGTGTTCTCAAGAACTTAAAACCTCTTCAACTCTCACCTGACCTAAAATCTAAGCATCTTATTTTCTTCTGCAACACCGTTTGGCCCCAGTACAAACTCGACAATGATTCTAAATGGCCAGAAAATGGCACTTTTGATTTCTCCATCCTACAAGATCTAAATAATTCTTGTCGTAAAATGGGCAAATGGTCTGAGGTGCCTGACGTCCAGGCATTCTTTTACACATTGATCCCTCCCTAGTCTCTGCTCCCAGTGCGACTCATCCCAAATCTTTCTTCTTTCTCTCCTGTCCCTTCAGTCTCCACCCCAAGCTCTAAGTGCTTTGAATCCTTTTCTACGGACTCATTTGACCTCTCCCCTTCTCCCCAGGCTGCTCCTCACCAGGCCGAGCCAGGTCCCAATTCTTCCTCAGCCTCTGCTCCCCCACCCTATAATCTTTCTATCACCTCCCCTCCTCACACCTGGTCTGGCTTACAGTTTCGTTCCACGACTAGCCCTCCCCACCTGCCCAACAATTTCCTCTTAAAGAGGTGGCTGGAGCTAAAGGCATAGTCAAGTTTAATGCTCCTTTTTTCTTTATCTGACCTCTCCCAAATCAGTTAGCATTTAGGCTCTTTTTCATCAAATATAAAAACCCAGCCCAGATCATGGCCTGTTTGGCAACAACCCTTAGACGCTTTACTGTCCTAGACCCCAGAGGAAGGCCCCCAGAGGAAAGCCGTCTTATTCTCAATATGCATTTTATTACCCAATCCACTCCTGACATTAGAAAAAGCTCCAAAAATTAGATTCCGGCCCTTAAACCCCACAACAGGACTTAATTAACCTCGCCTTCAAGGTGTACAGTAATAGAGTAGAGGCAGCCAAGTAGCAATGTATTTCTGAGTTGCAATTCCTTGCCTCGACTGTGAGACAAATCCCAGCCACATCTTCACCACACAAGAACTCCAAACGTCTAAACCGCAGCTACCAGGGGTTCCTCCAGAACCTCCTCCCCCAGGAGCTTGCTTCAAGTGCTGGAAATCTGGCCACTGGACCAAGGAATGCCCACAGCCCGGGATTCCTCCTAAGCCGTGTCCCATCTGTGTGGGACCCCACTGAAAATCGGACTGTTCAACTCACCTGGCAGCCACTCCCAGAGCCCCTGGAACTCTGGCCCAAGGCTCTCTGACTCCTTCCCAGATCTTCTCAGCTTAGCGGCTGAAGACAGACGCTGCTGATCGCCTCAGAAGCCACCTAGACCATCACGGACGCCTAGCTTTGGATAACTCTTAAAGTGGAGAGTAAGTCCGTCCCCTTTTTAATCAGTACGGAGGCTACCCACTGCACATTACCTTCTTTACAAGGGCCTGCTTCCCTTGCCTCCATAACCGTTGTGGGTATTGACGGCCAGGCTACTAAACCTCTTAAAACTCCCGGCCAGGCTGCTAAACCTCTTAAAACTCCCCAACTCTGGTGCCAACTTGGACAACATTCTTTAATGCACTCCTTTTTAGTTATCCTCACCTGTCCAGCTTCCTTATTAGGTCGAGACATTTTAACTAAATTATCTGCTTCCCTGACTATTCCTAGGCTACTGCCATACCTCATTCCTGCCCTTTTCCCCAGTTCAACGCCTCCTTCGCATCTTCGTCTTGTATCCCCCAACCTTAACCCACAAGTATGGGATACCTCTACTCTCTCTCTGGCAACCGATCACACGCCCATTACTATCCCATTAAAACCCGATCACTCTTACCCTGCTCAATGCCAATATCCCATCCCACGGCATGCTTTAAACAGATTAAAGCCTGTTATCACTCGCTTGTTATAGCATGGCCTTTTAAAGCCTACAAACTCTCCTTACAATCCTCCCATTTTACCTGTCCAAAAACCGGACAAGCCTTATCAGGATCTGCACCTTATCAACCAAATTGTTTTGCCTATCCACCCCATGGTGCCAAACCCATATATTCTCCTATCCTCAATACCTCCCTCCACAACCCATTATTCTGTTCTGGATCTCAAACATGCTTTCTTTACTATTCCTTTGCACCCTTCATCCCAGCCTCTCTTCGCTTTCACTTGGACTGACCCTGACACCCACCAGGCTCAGCAAATTACCTGGGCTCTACTGCTGCGAGACTTCGCGGACAGCCCCCATTACTTCAGTCAAGCTCAAATTTCTTCCTCATCTATTACCTACCTCGGCATAATTCTTCATGAAAACACACGTGCTCTCCCTGCTGACCATGTCTGACTAATCTCCCAAACCCCAATCTCTTCTACAAAACAACAACTCCTTTCCTTCCTAGGCCTGGTTAGGTACTTCTGCCTCTGGATACCTAGTTTTACCATCCTGACTAAACCATTATATAAATTCACAAAAGCAAACCTAGCTGACCCCATAGATCCTAAATCCTTTCCCCACTCCTCTTTCCGTTCCTTGAAGACAGCTTTAGGGACTGCCCCCATACCAGCCCTCTCTAACTCATCCCAACCCTTTTCATTACACACAGCCTAAGTGCAGGGCTGTACAGTCGGAATTCTTACACAAGGACCGGGACCGCGCCCTGTAGCCTTTTTGTCCAAACAACTTGACCTTACTGCTTTAGGCTGGCCATGGTGTCTCCGTGCGGTGTCTGCTGCCGCCCTAATACTTTTAGAGGCCCTCAAAATCACAAACTATGCTCAACTCACTCTCTACAGTTCTCATAACTTCCAAAATCTATTTTCTTCCTCACACCTGACACATACACTTTCTGCTCCCCAGCTCCTTCAGCTGTACTCACTCTTTGTTGAGTTTCCCACAATTACCATTGTTCCTGGCCCGGACTTCAATCCGGCCTCCCACATTATTCCTGATACCACACCTGACCCGCATGACTGCATCTCTCTAATCCACCTGACATTCACTCCATTTCCCCATATTCCCTTCTTTCCTGTTCCTCACCCTGATCACACCTGGTTTATTGATGGCAGTTCCACCAGGCCTAATTGCCACACAACAGCAAAGGCAGGCCATGCTATAGTATCTTCCACATCTATCATTGAGGCTACTGCTCTGCCCCTCTCCACTACCTCTCAGCAAGCTGAACTCATTGCTTTAACTCGAGCCCTCACTCTTGCAAAGGAATTACGCGTCAATAATTATACTGACTCTAAACATGCCTTCCATATCCTGCATCACCATGCTGTTATATAGGCAGAAAGACAATCACTATACAAGGGTCCTCCATCATTAATGCCTCTTTAATAAAAACTCTTCTAAAGGCCGCTTTACTTCCAAAGGAAGCTGGAGGGCCACTGCAAGGGACACCAAAAGGCATCAGATCCCATCACCCAGGGCAACGCTTCTGCTGATAAGGTAGCTAAAGGAGCAGCTAGCATTCCAACTTCTGTCCCTCATGGCCAGTTTTTCTCCTTCTCATTGGTCACTCCTGTTTACTCTCCCACTGAAGTTTCCACCTATCAATCCCTCTCCACCCAAGGCAGATGGTTCTTAGACCAAAAAAAAAAAAACAAAAAACTCCTTCCAGCCTCACAGGCCCATTCTATTCTGTTGTCATTTCATAATGTCTTCCATTACAAGCCATTAGCCTGCCTCTTAAAACCTCTCATTTCCTTTCCATCATGGAAATCTATCCTCAAGGAAATCACTTCTCAGTGTTCCATCTGCTATTCTACTACTCCTCAGGGATTGTTGAGGCCCCCTCCCTTCCCTACACATCAAGCTCAGGGATTTGCCCCTGCCCAGGACTGGCAAATTGACTTTACTCACATGCCCCGAGTCAGGAAACTAAAATACCTCTTGGTCTAGGTAGACACTTTCACTGGATGGGTAGAGGCCTTTCCCACAGGGTCTGAGAAGGCCACTGCGGTCATTTTTTCCCTTTTGTCAGACATAATTCTTCGGTTTGGCCTTCCCATCTCTATACAGTCCGATAACGGACTGGCCTTTATTAGTCAAATCACGCGAACAGTTTTTCAGGCTCTTGGTATTCAGTGAAACCTTCATACCCCTTACCATCCTCAATCTTCAGGAAAGGTAGGACAAACTAATGGTCTTTTAAAAACACACCGCACCAAGCTCAGCCTCCAACTTAACAAAAAGTACTCTGTCAAGAATAGAGCCCAAAAACTCACCAACCAAACAAGTAATTACACTGAACTCCCTTGGACACTCTCTAATTGGATGTCCCGGGTCCTCCCAATTCTTAGTCCTTTAATACCTGTTTTTCTCCTTCTCTTATTTAGACCTTGTGTCTTTCATTTAGTTTCTCAATTCATAGAAAACCACATCCAGGCCATCACCAGTAATTCTATACGACAAATGCTCCTTCTAACAACCCCACAACATCACCCCTTACCCCAAAATCTTTCTTCGGTTGAATCTCTCCCACTGTAGGTTCCCACGCTGCCCCTAATCCCACTCAAAGCAGTCCTGAGAAACATCGCCCATTAATCTCTCCATACCACCCCCAAAATTTTTTCACCGCTCCAACACTTCACTATTTTGTTTTGCTTTTCTTATTAATATAAGAACACAGGAATGTCAGGCCTCTGAGCCCAAGCCAAGCCATCATATCCCCTATGACCTGCACATATACATCCAGATGGCCTGAAGCAACCGAAAATCCACAAAAGAAGTGAAAATAGCCTTAACTGATGACATTCCACCTGTGATTTGTTTCTGCCCCAGCCTAAATGATCAATGTACTTTGTAATCTCCCCCACCCTTAAGAAGGGTCTTTGTAATTCTCCCCAGCCTTGAGAACATACTTTGTGAGATCCACCTCTTGCCCGCAAAACATTGCTCGTAACTCCACCGCCTATCCCAAAACCTATAAGAACTAATGATAATCCACTACCTTTTGCTGACTCCTTTTTCGGACTCAGCCCACCTGTACCCAGGTGAAATAAAGAGCCTTGTTGCTCACACAAAGCCTGTTTGGTGGTCTCTTCACATGGACCATGTGAGATAATTATTTCTGATAAAAATGGAATAAAACTAGAAATCAATAACAGAAGAAAGCAAAAATATCAACATATATATGGAAATCAAACTCACTTTTGAGCATGCTCATGTTCAAGGGTTGTAAGACTTAATATTGTGAAGATGTTCATGCTGCCTAGTGAACTACAGATTCAATGCAATCCCTTTTCAATTAACAATTTTTTTTTTTAGAAATAGAAAAAGTAACTAACAAATTATATGGAATCTCAAAGGACAATAAAGAGCCCAAAAATGTTTAAAAAAAGAAACAATGTCACCTTTTCTAATTTCAAAGCAAATTACAAAGCTACAGTAATAAAAACAGTTTGGTTCTGGCATAAAGACAGACAAGTTTTCCAATAAAACACAATGTAGCAGAAATGCAAACCTCCAACCTATGGGTAAACAGTTATTTCAACAGCTATATTCATTGAAGCATTATTCATAAAGGCCAATATTTGAAAGCAAAACAAACTTTCCTCACTGAATAAATGAATAAATACAATTTGTTAAAAAAAAAAAAAAAAAAAAAAGAATTACTCTGGCTGCTGGGTGAAGAATAATGTATAAATAGGTAATGGTAACATCAGGGAGAACAATTAGGAGATTCCAGTAAGAAGCAGTGGCTGGCCCAGGGCAGTTGGTAGTAGGGAGAGGGAAGTGGGTAGATTCTGGATAAATTTCGAATATAGAGCCAATGGGATTTTCCAGTGAATTTGATATGGAACATGAAAGAGAGAGGTCAAGGATAAGTCTAAGGTTCTGAAGCTAAACAACTAAATGATGGAGTACCATCATCTGAGATGAAGAAGGCTACAGAGAACAGGTTTGGAATTTAATCAGTTCTACCTTTTTAGTAGCCTTCTATAATGTCAGGACTTGAAAACAATGCCAGTAGATGCACACACATCAAACCTAACGGTTAGGATCCTGCCGCCCTCACCGCTTTAAGTCCCCTGCCCAGGTAAGAGACATGGAAGACAAAGGATTTCAAGAGAAATTCAGTATTTAACATTGCTCATTAAATGCACAACAAAGAAATTACCTGTATCACGTACTCAATTGTAGAAAATTGGGGCATCAATTCGGCAGGCTGATTCACCTCAGATATGCCTCCATAAGCTGGAGGAAACTGAAAAGAAGGAAACAGTTTTATTAGGGTTGGCATATCTATATTACACTTTTTATTTTCCATGTGTAAAAATGATAATGATGCCAAGACGAGAGGAACATTTGAGCTCAGGAGCTCCAGACTAGCTTGGGCAACACTGTGAGCCCCTGTCTGCATACAAGAAGTAAAAAAATTAGTTGGGCGTGGTGGCTCGCACCTGTAGTCCCAGCTACTCAGAAGGCTGAGGTGGGAGGATCACTTGAGCCCAGGAGGTTAAGGCTGCAGTGAGCCATGACTGCACCACTGCACTCCAGCCTGGGAAAGAGAGCGAGACTCTGTCTCAAAAAAGAAGAAAAAAAATGGTAATGACCACGTATTTATTCTGAAAGCACAAAATACAGGACACGTTACAAAAACATAAAAATCAGCATTTAAAACTTCTAACTCTGCCTTATATTTATATCATTTCTATCTTCTCAAAAAATACTTTTTAGAGCAGTTTTAAGCTATTGTAACTTCTAAATGTTTAAAAGCACACTTTATGTTGCCCAGGCTGGTCTTGAACTCCTGGCTTCAAGTGATTTTCTCCCCTCAGTCTCTCAAAGTGCTGGGATTACAGGCATAAGCCATCATGCCTAGCCAAAAACACACAAATGAAAACCATTTCTTAAGTTTTGCCCCGCAAATTAAAGGCTGAGATTTCACCTATCTCATCAATAGTCAATAGTCTAAATAAAGCCAAAGACTTTATTTAGGTTTATTATTTTGGCTATTATCAACAAAGTAATACATATGGAATGTAGAAAAATTGGCAAGTCCAGAAAAATAGAAGCAAACAAGGCAGGAAAAACCCCCAAAATCCTATCACCTAGAGGCAGCTACTGTCAACCTCCTGGCAGATTTCCTTCCAGACTTAAGCACAGTTGAGAACATCCCATATATACAATGTGGAACTTGTTTTTTTCCAGTCAACATAATGCCACAGGCATTTTCCTTTGTTTTTAAAACTCTCTGCAAATGTTTTAAATTCACAGCTTGTGGGTTGGCTTATAATCCAAATAGTCTTTAGCTTTACATTAAAAATACAAGTTGAGGTGCATCTCCCCAAAGTGAGCAGATGATCACTCCAGGCCAGTGACCTCAGAGTGACCAAATGCAAGTGCGGCTGAGGAGCTGACAGGCAGCTTTAGGGGCCTCTGGTTGGGAGAGAAGGGTACAACTGAGCATGCGAGCCCCAGCAGGAATCTCGGTCAGAGCCAGCAGAAGACTCTAGCCCCATCCTGGCCATGACTGCCCACTGACTGCAGCTCCCAGCAGGGAAAAGCTCGATCTATGACTACAGACACACCAGCCACCTCCCAGCAACCTGGAGACGCCCTGTTCACCCACGCAGTCAGCCAGCTGCACAGAAGGGAGCAAAGGAGACGGAGATCACCCTGATCCCTCCGTCTTCCAGCTCTATGTTCATTTAGAGCTAGAAAACCCCTACACTGTCCAGCTAGGAAGGTTACAAAAGATTATTTCCACTTAGGACACAGAGACTTGCAGATCATACTTGTAAATTGGCAGGTGACAATCTTAGGTAAGCATAATAATACCAAATACTTATATGGCACTTATCATGTGTCGAGCACTGTTCTAAGTCCTTTATACTCATTAACTCAGTTTAATTCTCACAATAATCTCATGAAGTGACTATAGGTATACTATACTATCATCCTAATTTTAAAGACAAGGAAGTTGAGGCACAGGCAGTTAAGTGACCTACCCAAAGTTACACAGGAAATAAGTAGTAGATCTGAGAGCCAAACCCAGGCAGTCTGGCTACAGATCTCTGGCTCTTTAGCCGCTATGCTACCCTGCCTTAGAATTTCTATAATAAATTATATTAAACAAAGACATTAATCCTAAATGTAATAGGGAGCAGAAATGCTTTTAAGATTTCTATATATTTCTGAATCTGTCACGAAGATACATTTTAAATGACATCTGCTTATAGTTTCTGAACCTATGGTCAGTCATCAATTGTACACTGTTCTCTTCATCACTAGACTTACGTGCTATATCTGAGAATGAGTAATTGTAATTATGATCAAACATATGAGCAAATGCATGTGAAGAGCTTAAGATCTGTTAGAACAGTGTACACTATGCTGGACACAAATTTTTTCTTTTTTTTTTTTTTTTTTTTGAGACAGAGTCTCGCTCTGTCGCCCGGGCTGGAGTGCAGTGGCGCAATCTCGGCTCACTGCAAGCTCCACCTCCCGGGTTCACGCCATTCTCCTGCCTCAGCCTCCGAGTAGCTGGGACTACAGGCGCCCGCCACCGCGCCCGGCTAATTTTTTTGTATTTTTTAGTAGAGACGGGGTTTCACCGTGGTCTCGATCTCCTGACCTCGTGATCCGCCCGCCTCGGCCTCCCAAAGTGCTGGGATTACAAGCGTGAGCCACCGCGCCCGGCCTGGACACAAATTTTTTCTAACAACTTTATTGAGGTATAGTTTACGTAACATAAAATTCACTCCTTTTAAGTATACAAGTCAATGATTTTTAGAAAATGTACAGTTGTGCAATAATTACCACAATCCAGTTTTAGAACATTTCCACTACAGGCACAGTTACTTTTTTTTTTTTTTTTTTTTTGACACTCTTGCTCTGTTGCCAGGCTAGAGTGCAGTGGCGCAATCTCAGCTCACTGCAACCTCCACCTCCCGGGTTCAAGCAGTTCTCCTGCTTCAGCCTCCTGAGTAGCTGGGACTACAAGTACGCACCACCATGTCCAGCTAATTTTTTTTTTTTTCTGAGACAGAGTCTTGCTCTGTTGCCAGGCTGGAGTGCAATGGCACAATCTCGGCTCACTGCAACCTCCGCCTCCCGGGTTCAAGCGATTCACCTGCCTCAGCCTCCTGAGTAGCTGAGACTACAGGCGCCTGCCACCACTCCTGGCTAATTTTTGTATTTTTAGTAGAAAGGGGATTTCACCATGTTGGCCAGGATGGTCTTGATCTCTTGACCTCGTGATCTGCCCGCCTCAGCCTCCCAAAGTGCTGGGATTACAGGCGTTAAGTCACCGCGCCTGGCCTAATTTTTGTATTTTTAGTACAGATGGGGTTTCACCATGTTGGCCAGAATGGTCTCGATTTCTTGACCTCGTGATCCACCCACCTCAGCCTCCCAGAATGCTGGGATTACAGGCATGAGCCACTACGCCTGGCCGCACAGTTACTTTTATAGAGAAGTCTCTCTTGTGATTTGTGAGCTCCTTCTAGTTTGGTACTTTTAAAATTTTTAAATCAAAAGAAGCTCAACACTGATACCTGGACCCTAAAAGTTAGAAAGATCAGAAAATGAAAATTCAGTAATGTACACTATCCAATTAGAATATACTGAAGTCAAGAGAAATATGAACAATAGGTGCTTTCTTTGGGTCACAGATTCACTGCCTACAGAAGATGTGTAAGAAAAGGGAATTCAATGAACGCCCCCCTGCCCCTGCCAGCCCCAAGCAAATGACAAGGACTCAAGAAAACCGCTCAACAGAATAAACCACAAATGTTCAAATTCAATATTTTGCTTAACAAAAGCTATCACCCTGAGTTCAGCAGAAACTGCTCACTGCCAATGTAAACACAAATTCAACCTAACTTAATTTTTTTCATAATACAACTAAAATAAAACATATAACTTTTTAAAAAATAATTCACATACCTGATTTCTTTGAAAACAGAAATTACAGGCCCATAGTTTTGCTCGATAATCAACCTGACTGTGAGAAAGATAAATATTATAAGTAGGTACCACTTTTATTTTTAAGGTAGAAAGCGTTTATTTGTAAATTTCTTTTTTTTTTTTTTTTTTTTAGTAGAGACGGGGTTTCACCATGGTCTCGATCTCCTGACCTCGTGATCCACCCGCCTCGGCCTCCCAAAGTGCTGGGATTACAGGCGTGAGCCACCGCGCCCGGCCTATTTGTAAATTTCAAGTTCAGTAAATCACACAAATAAGTGTTTCTATGTGTATGCATAAGTATGAGTATGCAAAACGTTCACTGCAGTTAGAATTCTGGCTAAGTACACCAAAATTTCCATCAAACAGCCACAGTGAAGAAATAGTAAATCTCTTTTTCTCTTTTCCAATTTCCTAATTTTTTAAATGTCATGATTTATATAAATTATATGTTATTTCTCTCTTGCCTTTTATCTTAACATACTCTTCATGATTTTTTTTCTAACATCTTTATTGTCCAGCTATGTGAAACTACTAAATTCCAACATTAAAAGCATATTTCACACACAGGAAAATGCTTCTAGATTTTTAACCTGACTTAGCCCATTTTAAGAAAAGTTGGGCAAGCACATTTCACTTCCTCAAATTGGTTCAAGATAATGCTTCAGTTACTTTTCCCTTATTTTCTACATTTAGAAAATTAATAACCAGTGGCTATGCACTCACATATGGGCACATTAAATAAAAGCAACGAGAATGAAGTAAAAAATGTTCCCTCATATAAAAACTTTATGACACTCTCTACCTGTTTAAAAATCATTTCAAATAATGCCCACATTTAAAAGAAATAGGTCACTATCTCAGGCACACACACAAAAAAATTACACTTAACAAATTGTTAAGAGTTAAAATTTCTTCTGCCTGCTACTTCTCCTTGCCATATAGCATCACTGTACCAGGGAAGCATGAGAAGACAGTCTAAGCTTTCAAATTCTTTTGGGAAATTACTTTAAGAGGAATCAATAAAGTCTACAGTTAAGCCAAAAGCAAACTGATTATCAGCAAAAAAAAAAGTGAATTACAAATCCTCTCCCTCTACCTCTACCTCATTCCTGTAAGATTCCAATTTTATCTGGAATTATCAGGCCAGGGAGATTTCTACAAATATTCACCACTTACTACTCACCACAAGAATCGTTAAGAGGCTCATCATCTACTACTCATCACAAATTTGATGACCTGCCCAAATTTAATGACTTTTATGAGCATCACATAAAATTCATAATATATTGTATTTATCATTTTTACCAGTTTCAAAAGAATCCATACCAAAGTGGGTTGAGAACAGCTTTACAAGTTGGCCTGCTGCAAAGCACAGGTTCATATTGTACAGGAGGTAGGTCTGGACGTTCTTTCAAAGGAGTAAGGAGACAAGCCAGGGGTACAACCATTCTTGTAGCCTCCAGCCGGCTGGAAGGCCACACGTTCCAACTAAAACGCACACCATCCCGTTCTTCATTCTGCTGGATGAACTCCAGGTATGTCGCCATAGTCTAAAAGGGAACTGAAGATAAAACTTTAATGACCTTAATGGTACGTGAAATTCTGAACTAAATGTCAAAAAAAGAAGATGGGTCATGTAACGCAGTGTTTCTTTTTCTTTCCCATCTCAGCTCACTGCAGCCTCCGCCTCCCAGGTTCAAGCGATTCTCCTGCCTCAGCCTCCCAAGTAGCTGGGATTACAGGCATGTGCCATCACGCTTGGCTAATTTTTTGTATTTTTAGTAGAGGCAGGGTTTCACCATGTTGGCCAGGCTGGTCTCAAACTCCTGACCTCAGGTGATCCACTCGCCTCGGCCTTCCAAAGTGCTGGGATTACAGGCGTGAGCCACTGCACCCGGCCCATCTAACACAGTGTTTCTTAAGTACTTGGCAAGAACCTGTTGCTGTAGAATGACAGTATTTCTTTTCCATCCGATACCCAAAAGTCAGTTAACCGCACAGTTATCATTGACCGCTGCTCCTTTCTCACCTCTCCTCTCAAGCACTTAAAAATAAATCAAAGGAGTGGGAGGTTTACAATCACCTGATCATCTCCAAACTACATGTAGTTAAATACTACTACTTCAAACTTCCTCACAGATCACACGTCCTATCAGTCAAGCCAATTTCAGCCCCTTGTTCAAGGGTAAGTCTTGAACCCAGTTTCAGCATCCAACTATCCTCTCTAATCTCCTTCCTTTCTTCCTCTATTAAATTTTACATCCCAAGTGATTTTTTTTTTCAGTAGCAGGGGGGTGCTCATTCCCTTGCGCACTTTGTTAACTTTGGAGAAAAGAGCTGGATACTGATCTTCTTCAAGTTTGGTTCATAATGGGAACCAGTTTTGAGCTAAATTATTTCTACTTGGTATTACCAAAATTACTATTTTGCTGAGTCTCACCAGAACCTCTTTCTTTGCCACGGTTGCTTATGTTCATGCCTTGATAGGCTGTGGTCAAGGCCAGGCGCGGTGGCTCACACCTATAATCACAGCACTTTGGGAGGCTGAGACGGGCGGATCACGAGGTCAGGAGTTCAAGACCAGCCTGGCCAACACAGTGAAACTCCATCTCTACTAAAAATACAAAAATGAGCCAGGTATGGTGGCACGTGCCCATAGTCCCAGCTACTCAGGAGGTTGAGGCAGGAGAATCGTCTGAACTCGGGAGGTGGAGATTGCAGTGACGCGAGACGGTGCCATTGCACAGCCTGGGCGACAGAGCCAGACTCTGTTTCAAAAAAAAATGAAGACTGTGGTCAATAAAACTGTCCTACAGGCTAAACTCTCAAACCCAGATGATCCCAACTTCATTGAGTGTTTATTTTATTTTATTTATTTATTTATTTATTTGAGACGGAGTCCCGCTCTGTCGCCCAGGCTGGAGTACAGTGGCGCAATCTGGGCTCACTGCAAGCTCCGCCTCCCGGGTTCACGCCATTCTCCTGCCTCAGCCTCTCCGAGTAGCTGGGACTACAGGCGCCCGCCACTACGCCTGGCTAATTTTTTTGTATTTTTTAGTAGAGACGGGGTTTCACCGTGGTCTCGATCTCCTGACCTCGTGATCCGCCCGCCTTGGCCTCCCAAAGTGCTGGGATTACAAGCGTGAGCCACCGCGCCCGGCCTCATTGAGTGTTTATACATCCTGTTCATATCCTAAAATCTAGGGTAACACACAACTCAGCTATTGGGGTTCAAGGGAACAAGCCCCTCAAGAAAAGTAGTCAAAAGGCAAATTAAAGAGTCTATCAAATTAAAGTGGCCTCTCGCGCCCACTTCCTGAATACAGATAACAACTGTCTCTGTTATTTTGGGAAGTAACATACTGTAAATAATTTTAAGGCAATAATATTGCATGGCTAGAAAAGCAAATGAATTACTCTACTACATAAAGCCCAGAACACAAGAATTCCAATGTTTGCTCCAACTGAAACTCTAAGAAATCCATTTGTTATTTCTGGCAACGGCAAGAACCTGAAGCACTGTGTGCACAGGAAGCACTCTGGAGCTTCATGGGAAGCAAAGGGATAACTAAAGTCGGAATGAAAGCAAGTTCTAATATCACAACTCTCAGCAAGTATGTCAGCAGATTTCATTAAATAACCGTCTCTCTCTCAAAACGTTCTTTATTAAAAGGTACTGGCGGCCGGGCGCAGTGGCTCACGTCTGTAATGCCAGCACTTTGGGCGACCGAGGCCGGTGGATGACCTGAGGTCAGGAATTCAAGACCAGCCTGGCCAACATGGCAAAACCCCGTCTCTACTAAAAATACAAAAATTAGCTGGGCGTGGTGGCAGGCGCCCATGATCCTAGCTACTCGGGAGGCTGCGGCAGGGAGGACTGCTTGACCTTGGGAGGCTGCGGCAGGGAGGACTGCTTGACCTTGGGAGGCATTGGTTGCAGTGAGCCGAGATCGCGCTACTGCACTCCAGCCTGGGCGACAGAGCGAGACTCCATCTCAAAAAAAAAAAAAAAAAAGCTACTGGCTCCATCTAATGGTTTCCAAGTATGTACAGCCTAAGACCTGCTCCCTCCTTTTCCCACTGCCTGTTTCCCTCACCCTTCTAGGGTCTGGATTCTTAGCAGCGGACACATAATCCAAGGGCACTATAGAAGGTCCACTAATTATCTGAAGTTATGCGCATGAGGGAATGTGCCTTTTTTCTAGGGAGATGGGTCCATAGCTTTTACCAAAGTATCAACGGGGAAGGTATCTGAAGAGGTAAATAACTGAAAGTATGAATTAGTGAATGAATGAAAGGCCTGGAAAGATAACAGGAGAATACGCCAAAAAATCTGAACCACCCTTATCTCGCCAACTCGTAACTTCTCAGGACACAGTGACCATGTGTATATAAGAATAAGTGAGGTTTAATCCTTGAAGGGAGTCCAAGGACCTGGGTTCCAGTTCCAGCTGTCATGAAGCAAAAGTCGTTTCACTTGTCTGAGTCTTGAGTTTCTCAACTATAAAGCGGGGGTTGGGTCCTTCCAGCTGGGCGCACCCCACAATTCTGGGGAACCTGGAGCCAGAAATCGGTCCCGGCCTGGTGCGGGACGACACCCTCAGCGGACTCCCGGATCATCGATTCCCCCGCTACCCCAAACTGTCAAGAAAAGGCCTTATCCCAGAAGCCGCCCACCTCGCCCCCGGCAGAAACTCATAACTGTGCCCTCGGCCCTCCGTCACTTACGCGCCCCGCTCACCTGGCCGGAGCCGCTCACCTGGCTAGAGCCTTCCTCATCCACAGCTGCAACAGGCAGACTCCGGCTCCCACCGCCAAGTCCAGCTCAGCTCTCAACCGATTGGCCAGCGCCCCAGCGCGTCATGCCACGGCGCTGTCCACTGGCCAATCAAAGAGCGCTTCTCCGACGGACTGGAGGAAGCGAGAGACTCAGAGAAGCTCTGCCACCATCTTGGAACAGGGCAAGACAGGTGTGTCTCGCACTTCAAAACGAGAGTTCCTCGGAACACGTTTCCCCGCCCCTAAACGTTTCTGTTTCAGAAAACCCCGGTGCCTGCCGCACCGTTGCCTAAGCGCAGCCAGCGCTCCTCAGAGGTTCGCCCTGATACAATATGACATCCGCTCGTCTCAGTGGGAAGTCCCGCTGATCGCCTTAGCTACCGGAAAGCGAAAACGATGACGTATGCTAGTGGAACAGGGAGCTGCACTGGTTGGAAGAAACTAAGGCTGCCGGAAGAAGGTATTAGCATGCGGAAGGGGCGGGGCGAGTGGTGAGCGCGGCGGCGTTTACGCACTTGCTGGTTTGGGAATCGGTTTCTGTGGCCAGTTTGAAGTACAGAGTTGTGGTGGTGCTTCACGTTACAAGCTCTCCTCCCCTCCCTTGCTGAATGTCTTGGCGCTCTCAGCGGAGGCTGGCACTAGTGCACAGTCCCTAGCATCCTTCTACATGGAGATAAATAATTGAGAACTGTAATATTCAAGCATTTTAGGAGAGTAAGCTTATAAATACATGGAACACAACTTTCTTTTAAAAAATAATTCCAACTTTTAGATTTAGGGGGTACACTGCATATTTGTTACCTGGCTATGAGGTTTCGAATTCGAATGATCTGGTCACTCAGATACTAAGCATAGTACCCAAGTTTTTCTCGATTATTATTTTATTTTATTATTATTATTTTGAGATGGAGTCTCGCTCTGTCGCCCAGGCTGGAGTGCAGTGGCGCGATCTTGGCTCACTGCAACCTCTGCCCCTGGGTTCAAGGGATTCTCCTGCCTCAGTCTCGTGAGTGTCTGGGATTAAAGGTGCATACTACCACACCTGGCTAATTTTTGCGTTTTTAGTAGGGGTTTCGCCATGTTGGCCAGGCTGGTGTCGAACTCCTGACCTCAGGTGATCTGCCCACCTCGGCCTCCCAAAGTGCTGGGATTACAGGTGTGAGCCACCACGCTCAGCCTAAATTCTGTATTTCTGGGTCAGACTTTTCAACCTAACATCAGATTCAAATATTCAGCAACCTGCTGGGTTCTTCAAAGCGTGTTTACTGTGCACTGGTTACCAATTTAGTTCACTGCATCTTGGGCTGTACTTCTACTACCTGCCCGAGTCTGGTGAGCCAGAACACTCACATACACAAGTTACATGAAGTGGATTTATTACTCACAGAGAAGCAGCAAGGGACAGCAGAAGCCTAGGATTCATGATGAACTGGTCTCTCAAGACTCAGGAAAGCCACACGGTGCAGATCGACTCTCGTCTGTGCATGCCCACTTGTACTCCAGCTGGGAAAAGCCGTAAAAGCATTGAAGGACATCTTGTTTTTAGCGGGGCTAGAACACAGCCTGGGCTGTTCTGGCTATTTCCTCCTTATCTCAGAATATTATATTCCCAGCACATCGGAATTATTCTTCAGAACTACAAGCAAGAAAGTGGGGAGAACTGGGCCAGTCCAAGGCCGTCTGGAGAAATGTCCTGCAGATATCACTGGGTATTCTTGCACATCTCGATCTTAATATGTCCTAAACTGAATCCATCATCCCCCTGGCTCCCAGTGAACCTTCTGCCTCTTGTACCTTGTTTCACTTGAAGATGCCATTCTTCTCCCAGTTACTGAGTCTATAAAGTCGGAAGTTATCCTTGGCTCCTCCTTATTTCTAACCCCTCCACCTTGAAGGTGACAATCACTTGGTCTTGTTAATTTGTTACTCTAAATATTTCTGAATTTCATCTACTTGCTTAGTTCAGGCACTCATCCTCTGATTGGATTCCTGCAACAGTCTCTCGAATGATTGCTTTGCCCAAATTTTGCCTGGTCCAAAAATCACATTGGTTGCTGGATAGATTTCTCTAAATCACATATCTGACCCTACTATTCTCTTGCTTAAAACCCTACATAATTTTTCCATCATTCACAGGATACAGTAGGGGCCCCTGTGCTACTCATGGGCCTCAATGATCTACAGACCTCAATCCTCCAGTAATGAACCACCGTCCTTCTCAGCCCACATGTGCTGTTTGTTGTTTCGGTGCCCTTTTGCATGCCTTCCTCTCTGCCAAGAACAGCCTCTTCACCTCCCTTCCTTTCCCAGGAGCTGCCATGTGTGCTTCAAGACTTTGAAGAAGCCTTCCATTGACCTCCTTTCTCCTCAAGGTGGCAAAACCAAAAATCAAACCAACAAGTAAACAAAAGCGGTGGCAGAAAGGAAAAGTAACCACAGAAGAGAGGAGAATAGGTTTAGACCGTGAGTTTGAAGACTTAGAGACAAACTTCCCACAGAAAAGATCCTGACCTGAAAAGAAAAATCCAGGCAGAGGAAGATTATTCAGCAGGAGGGCCTCAGTGGAGGGTGGGTGATCCCTTTAGAAGGAGGGCCTCAGTGGAGGGTGGGTGATCCCTTTAGAAGGAGGGCCTCAGTGGAGGGTGGGTGATCCCTTTAGAAAGAGTCAAACTGTCTCAGCGAGTTCTTGAGAACAACTTCAATATTAGCAAATGAGGTACCAAATATAAAGGTGCATTTTCAGATTTTTAAAAATTCACAAAAATGGCCGAGTGCAGTGGCTCACGCCTGTAATCCCAGCACTTTAGGAGGCTGAGACGGGCGGATCACGAGGTCAGGAGATCGAGACCATCCTGGCTAACACGGTGAAACTCCGTCTCTACTAAAAAAAATTACAAAGAAAATTAGCTGGGAGTGGTGGTGGACGCCTGTAGTCCCAGCTACTGGGGAGGCTGAGGCAGGAGAATGGCGTGAACCCGGGAGGCAGAGCTTGCGGTGAGCCGAGATCGCGCCACTGCACTCCAGCCTGGGCGTCTGAGCGAGACTCCGTCTCAAAAACAAAAAAAATTGACAAAAATGTTGGCTTTTAGCTTTGAAACCAAAACTATTTCTTCTGTGATAACAATAAGCTCAGAAATTGTTTGTTCAAGAGATAAAAAGTAGAAAACAAAACGGATGTATGTAATTATAATCTTCTCAATTATTATCGGCATAAACAACCTAAGATAAGAGTTAATGTCACTGCCTTTTTTCTCCTTCTAGAAGAATAAGCTAACTAAATCTTAAGGAAAGCTAGATTGCTAGATCCTTTTTCAGCCCCCAGTTCCTGTTTAGGGAGTATCATTGCTTCTTAAACTGAAAACTACTAAGCAAACAACCAGTTGGTTATAGGAATGTCTCTGCTTGTTTTATGTTGAAATTTTATTCCTTTTTTTTTTTTTTTTTTTTTGAGACAGAGTCTCACTGTGTCACCCATGCTAGAGTGCAGTGGCATGATCATAGCTCACTGCAGTCTCCCATGGTCAAGCGATCATTCTACCTTAGCCTGCTGAGTACTGGGACTACAGGTGTACACCACCAAGCCTGGCTAATTTAAAACATTTTTGAAGACATGGAGTCTTGCCATGTTGCACAGGCTAGTCTCAAACTCCTGGGCTCAAGCAATCCTCCCGCTTTAGCCTCCCAAAATGCTGGGATTACTATTTTTAAATTTGAAAGAGCTATATTGAGGTATAATTGATGTACCTTAAGCTGCACATATTTAAAATGTACAATTTATTAAGTTTTGACACCCATCACCACAATCGAGATAATAAACATATATATCACCCCCAAAAGTTTCATGTCCCTTTGTTAATGGTGGAGGGTGTCCAGTTTCTTGGTGTCTTGAACAAACAATTAGACAAAACGCACAAAGAAAGGAAGGAATGAAGGTTTTCATTGAAAATGAAAGTACACTCCACATTATGGGAGCGGGCCTGAGCATAAGGGCTCAAAGTCCCCATTATAGAATTTTTGAGCATTTAAATACCCTCTACTTGGGGTACACCCTATGTAAATGAAGAGGATGAAGTAAAGTTACAAAGTCATTTAGCTGGCCTACGCCCTGTGGAGAGGATATTTCCTGTCATAACTGAAGTGTGAATCGGCCTTCTGTTCCCTGCCTCCAGACCCTATTTTCCTGGCTCATCTCCCTGCTGAGAGATGTGATCCCCATAAATCTTTATGGGAGGCAGAGGGACTGATTGTCTTTTTTCTGTAACTGCTTCATGCTGGCTTGGGGTGTAGTCCCTACCTATTGGTGATCATGGAACTCGCCCTGCTCTATCTAGTGGAGGCAGGGTAGTTTCTTGATGGCTAGGGGTGGTGTCTTCACCTGGAACTGGCTGGAACCTTTGTTGCGTGATCATCTGAAGCTTGATGGTCTCTAGACGAGAGGAAATTAATTTGGTTAAAAGATTTAATGGCAACTTTAGGGGGTGGATACCTACGCTGTCAGAGATGTTTGTTATAGAGATTTGCAGAAAAAAAAACAAAACCTAGTCTGTTCTAGAATCTATGTTTCCTTAAAGTCTTAGCACAAGCAACTCCATTTTGGTTTAGTTTGGTTTGTTGGGGCCTAATGCATGAGCTTAGTCCAAAACAATGGCCTCATAAAATTTTGTGGAAAAAATTCACCCTTTTTGGTCAGGTTCTCACTTAGGTGAGAGTGTGACCAAAACTTAGGGCCTTAGCGCCACTCTCAGTTACCATCATTTTGGGTTTCGGTCTCAGCACATCATTTATAGATTTTGGTGTTCTCATGGTTGCACATTTCTTTCAGCTTTTGTCATTCAGTTGAAGAGAGAACATCTGATGTTCTAGAGATGACCGTGTGCAAACATTTAAAACCTTTGAGAGAATACAGCACGCCAGGGAGACTATTATTATAACTATTGGGAGGATAACACCAAGAGTTCGGGGTATGCTCCTAAACCCAAGGCCCCAATCAACGAAACCTCCTAAAATCAAATAGATCAAAGAATGAGCTAGATAAAGAGTTTACGCACTTGACTAAGCAATTTCTTCGTTAATCCTCTACCACTGAATTTCATTTTTTTCTTTTTTCCTTTTTTTTTTTTTTGAGACGGAGTCTCGCTGTGTCACCCAGGTTGGAGTGCAATGGCACGGTCTCGGTTCACTGCAACCTCTGCCTCCTGGGTTCAAGCAATTCTCCTGCCTCAGCTTCCTGAGTAGCTGCCATTACAGGCACCTGCCACCACACCTAGCTAATTTTTGTATTTTTAGTAGAGACGGAGTTTCGCCATGTTGGCCAGGCTGATTTTGAACTCCTGACCTCAGGTGATCTGCCTGCCTCGGACTCCTAAAGTGCTGGGATTACAGACATGAGCCACCACGCCCAGCCAACAAGGGATACATTTCTAATCATTGCTTCTTTTACTTCAAACCATGGTAAAAGGACCTAACAAATGGGATGCCTTTCTAGAAGAGTGAAGGCCTCCTGGCAATGTTTTCTGTTTGTTTGTTTTTTTGGTTTTTTTTTTTGAGACGGAGTCTCGCTCTGTCGCCCAGGCTGGAGTGCAGTGGCGCAATCTGGGCTCACTGCAAGCTCTGCCTCCCGGGTTCATGCCATTCTCCTGCCTCAGCCTCTCCAAGTAGCTGGGACTACAAGCGCCCGCCACCACGCCCGGCTAATTTTTTTTGTATTTTTAGTAGAGACGGGGTTTCACCGTGGTCTTGATCTCCTGACCTCGTGATCCGCCCGCCTCGGCCTCCCAAAGTGCTGGGATTACAAGCGTGAGCCACTGCGCCCGGCCGGCAATGTTTTCTTTAACCCGTGATGTGGGTTAGAGGAGTGAACCAATGTTTTGTTTTTGACTGATTATAAAGCAACGCATGTACCATTAAAGTTTCTTACCTACTTCGGGCCTTCATCTTTTATCTATCAAAGTATAAGGTTATCCATGTCTAAGGCTGGCTGCAAATTCCTTCACAAATAAAAGTATACCCCATAAGTGCACATAACAGACCCCTTTTTCACTTCTATTGTTTGTAGAGGCATAAGCAAGAAAAAAAATATTGAAAGATAAGGGTTTTATGATAGAAGTCTTAATCTGTGAACTTGGGAAAAGCTGTTCACATCAAGGATGCCATTTTCTTCTTGGGAGAAATTTCCCAGGGTAGCTTTACGTCAAAAGTTCCAACGGGTGCACAGTTCCAAAAGTGTGGAGGGACCCTTCTCAGTTGCGAGACCATGAACCCAAAGCCCAAGGTCCTGAAGTTTTGTTGTAGTGAGGATGGCAAGGTCAGTCTTCTCCAATGTTTCCAGAAAATTCAAACCATAAAAAGCCTTCTTTACTGGGTGAAAATACACCGTAGCATAATAAGCTACTGTTATAACATCAGCCCTTTTGCATGGGAAAGCTTTTATACAATCAGAAAGACAAACTGGAATTCAAATAACAATTGAATGAAATCCCCTTACAAAATGTTTAAATGGTCCACCGGGTGACCAAATGTACATGAAGCTTTAATTGTCTTCCCAGGAATATGGGACTAAGCATTGGTTATAAACTATTTTAAACAATTTCAGTATCAGCTGGTTTAATATGAAAATCTGACAAAGTATTTTCTTGGTATTTAATTAAATTTTTTTTGTTTGTTTTACTTGGATTAGTAGCTTTGTGCAAAGAAATTTCATTCAAATCAATGAAAAACAACAACCAGGGCTGATACTACCAAAAATTGTTTTAAAATCAGAAGGAAAAATAATATGGATTTCAGGCGTTTCCAAGTTATAAATGGGTTTTCTGCATGTTTGAAACCAAAAACAAACTTTCCTATAGAAATACCAGTAAATCTAGCAAAGAAATAACACACCCCAAGCATGTCATAGCCTGTCTTAAATAAGGGGAAAACATGAGAGCACTAGTAAGAGGCAAGTAAAGGGTGCTTTACTTTACAATTGATGGAAGCTCGCCCGCTTTGTTCTTGGCTGCCCCACGCAGCCAGCGGAAGGCAGGCCAAGGAGGAAAAAGCCCGGCCTCCCCCGTCCCCGAAACTACAACTCCCAGGATGCCGCGGCGCAGTCTCCCTGCGGGTGCAGGCTGGGCTCAGCTCCGCTGGACCGGCGCTGGGGGACTCTGGTCTCGCTGCACTCATGGCTTCTCCTAGCAAGGCAGTGATTGTTCCCGGGAACGGAGGCGGGGATGTGACCACGCACGGCTGGTATGGCTGGGTGAAAAAGGAGCTGGAGAAGGTAAGCGCCCAACGCCTCGCTGCTCCGTGAAGTCAACCTGGAGGGAGGGACGGCGGGAGAGGACTGAGGGCTGAAGTTTGAACATGCGTCTAATCCCCTCCAGCAAAGCCCTGTGTGTTTTCCTTCCTCTTCCCCGCTACCTTCTCTTAAAGTCTGAGCTAGTGGTCGAATTTTGACTGGTAAAACCGCCTGGAAGACTTCTCTGAGGGCTCAGCCTTTCGAGTTAAAGGAACCCCTTTGAACTACCGAGGCTGAGCCCCCGAGCCCCGCCCCCCATATCTGCTGCTGGTTCAGATTTGGGACTTCCCAGATAATTTTACATCTTCACTGCTCCCCGCTTCAGCTTTTAAAAAATTAAATGTGCTATACTTAATATATACAAAGGATATACGTAACATGCGTCTACATTATGAGGCATAATGTAATGAATTACCAAACTAAAATCTGGGACATTGCCTATACATCATTTTCCAAACGACCCGTATGTCTACCCATCTCAGTCCCGTGCCATCCTGAAATTTTTTCATCTGCTTCTCTTTTTAAAATTAAAGTACTTTTCAACCTATGAATATACCTTTTAAACAATAGACTGTTCTATTTGACTTCTTGGTGAGCTTTATAAAAATGGCATCTTACTGGAAGCTGCCCTGTGCCGTTTGGTTTTTATTTTTTAACCCTCTTCTGTAACCAGGCGGTAAGTCGGCTCCCTGGGTTGCCGTCCTCTAGAGCGGGTCTCCAGAACAGATTTCAGGGCTGTGGCTGAAAACCCTGGTCAGAGCTACAACCCCAAAGGTCGGGGCTGGAGCTTCTGAGAGGATGCTATCTCCAAATTTCTGTATCACGTTCCTGTGCCACGTTTTACCTACTCCCTGGCACACAGTCTATTTGGCTCCAGGTCAGTCTGTCTAGAACACATTTGTTCATGCCTCTCTATAGATGCAGGCCTGTAGAGGCAAATATGGGTGTACAAATGCAGATATAGGTCTCTCTATAGAGATCAGCAGAGCTGCCTAGATACAGAACTACAGATGGAGTTCATGCGAAAGGATGGTCACTTAACCTACTTCATTTCATAACACAAGTTAATACTGAATTGGTAACAATCATATCAGGTGCCTCATTTCTTATTGGCAAAGTATTAGTTGTAATTAAGCTCTTTATTATAGCTTTTTCTCCCCCCTCATATCATAGATACCTGGTTTCCAGTGTTTGGCTAAAAACATGCCCGACCCAAGTAAGTTTTAAACTTGTTTTTAAACAGCCTCATCTTGTTGGGTTTTGATATTACCATTTTTGTGGTAGAGAACAAGAATATTGTAGTGGAGAAACCAAAGATGCCTATATACCTGAGAAAGAATAAGGCAAGCAGCTTGGGGAGGAGGGTGTGAACCAAAAGCCATGGAAAATTCTAGTAAGGATCAGGAAAGCACCTGGGCATGGTAAAAATTTTCAACTTTGCACCAACTTGATTTTTCCCTTCTGTATGTCTACAAATATTTTCAGGCAGAATTTGTGGGTATTATATTTGAGGCATAGGTATAAAACTTTACAGCATCTATTTGAGATCCTAATGTTTAAAAATGTCATATTGTGAGTCGGGCGCGGTGGCTCACGCTTGTAATCCCAGCACTTTGGGAGGCCGAGGCAGGCGAATCACGAGGTCAGGAGATCGAGACCACGGTGAAACCCCGTCTCTACTAAAAAAAAAATACAAAAAATTAGCCGGGCGTGGTGGCGGGCGCCTGTAGTCCCAGATACTCGGAGAGGCTGAGGCAGGAGAATGGCGTGAACCCGGGAGGCAGAGCTTGCAGTGAGCCGAGATCGCGCCACTGCACTCCAGCCTGGGCGACAGAGCGAGACTCCGTCTCAAAAAAAAATAAAAAGTCATATTGTTACTTTTGTTCTGGGTATGCCTATGACTTGTCTCAGGAATCCCCATTTTGGAAAGAATGAATAAATGTGTGTGAATTTTAGAATGTTGCAAGAGTTTTTTTGCTTTTTTCTTTGAGAGGGAGTCTGGCTCTATTGCCCAGGCTGGAGTGCTGTGGTGTGATCTTAGCTCACTGCAACCTCTGCCTCCTGGGTTCAAGTGATTCTCCTGCGTCAGCCTCCCAAGTAGCTGGGATTATGGGCACGCGCTACCACGCCTGGCTAATGTTTTTTGTATTTTTAGCAGAGACGGGGTTTCACCATTTGGTCAGGCTGGTCTCGAACTCCTGACCTCAAATGATCTATCCACCTCAGCGTCCCAAAGTGTTGGGATTACAGGTGTGAGCCACTGCACCTGACCAATAGCTTTTTTTTTTTTAAGTTTGAAAGTTTACATTAAAATTTCAGAGTTATATTTTATTATTTCCTTAGTATTTTCTTACAAGAACATGGTAAATAAAAAAAAAAAAAAAAGGGAAAAGAAAAACTATTTACCAGAACTGTGGACTTGGGTCTTTCAAGTAGTAATATATAAATCTTTGGCTCTGTTAACACAGTCTTGTCTCCTGCTGTGGTCCTGCAGTTTTAAAAGTTGTGAATTGCTGAATAGTTGTCTGTTTGAAAGGTGGGGCAGCATTGGATTCAGACTGCCACTGTCAAATGACAGACCTTTTCTTTACCCTGAACCTTAAGTTACAGCACGAGAGAGCATCTGGCTGCCCTTCATGGAGACAGAGCTGCACTGTGATGAGAAGACTATCATCATCGGCCACAGTTCTGGGGCCATCGCGGCCATGAGGTGTGATCTTTGTTAAACTGCTCTCCCCTTTGTGGGCTCCAGCCATGCTTGCTTGAGAAATACCTTGTGTATATCTTAAATTTCTGTTGCAGAGGAAACAGTGCTGACCTCTAAAGTGGTAACATAATCTGTCCTAATTCCTTCCTGGTTTTGCTAGTGGATTGAAAAAAAACAAAAAATCTGCTCTTACTGAGATGCAGTGATCCTTTTAAAGCATAAGTGGCTGCAAACCCCAGTGGCTTCCCATCAGTCAGCTCTGATTCTGTCTCTACAGACTCTCCTTCTCTCCTCCCAGCTAGGTTTACTGACCTCATTGCAGTTCCTGGAACATGCCAAGTACACACACATCTTAGCCTGCTCTCATGTTTCTACCTGGGATACTCTGGCCCTAGACATCTGCATGGCTTTCTATTCCCCTTGAAGTGTCTGCTCAAATGTCCCCTTTTGGTGAAGCCTTCTCTAATCACTCCATGTGAAACGCCTTCCTCACTCTACTGGCTCCTATCTCTTTTATATCTTCTTATCTGCAGCACTTTTTACCATCTGACATCCTGTTTATTTCTGTCTCCTGTCAATAGAATGTAGACTCCATGAAGGCAGGGCTTTGTTCACTCTGGCACTGAAACCCCATTGCCTAGAAGAGAGCCTGGCATATGGTAGATTGTGTCTGCAGTGTTACCCACCTGCGAATCCCCAGTCCTTAGGATTCATGGGCACATCCCTACTGCTCTCATTAGAATATTGCATCTCCCCTTTTAGCCTTATAAGGCCTAGCAGGTAGGGAATTAGCTGGCTGAATAAGCTAAGTTTAGCCTATAAGGGTTGAGTTTCTTTCATATTTGCTAGACAAAATCACAAAGGATAATAGTTTTTATTTGTTCCAAGCAGTCACTTAGGATGTTACATGAATTGCATGTCAGGGAATCTTGCCAAATTTCCTAACCTTTCAGCCACACTGATGAAAGTTACAAGAGTATTTCAGGATGGAGCCACAAAATTATGGAACACTCCTAGTATAAGGATGTTTATATGCTGTCAGGGGTTGTCTGGAAAAGGAAGAGCTCCTTGTATTATTGAATTCTGTTCCAACTCAAGGCCAACTGCATTTTTCTCAAGCTATTGATTAGTAAAGATGTGCCTGCTTTTAAAGATCCTTGAACTCACTGCAGGATTATTAGCAACCTTCTAAGAATTGACTTCTAAAGTTAAGGGAGGCAAGGAGAAAAATGGATGTCAAAACGATTGGGTTAAGGTTGTAGAATTTCCTATTGACAAAATCATAGAGGACTACCCTACAGATGACTCTAATCATGAAAGGGAAATCGTGCCTTTCCAATGGAGAGATCAGGTGGATATCACCTTAAGCAAATGATCAAACTTAATCTTACCAATAATAGACTGGCATCACGTGTCCCCTGATGTGATGGCATGGGAAGGACACAGCATCACCTATGTAGTATCCTTGCCAGAAATGTTCACCTCAGTCTAGTTAGGAGGAAACAGACAATCCTATTTAGAGGATAATGTACAAGACAACTGGCCTAAACTCTTAAACAATGTTAATGTCATTTAAAACAAAATTTTTTTTTTTTTTTTTGAGACAGAGTCTCGCTCTGTCGCCCAGGCTGGAGTGCAGTGGCGCAATCTCGGCTCACTGCAAGCTCTGCCTCCCGGGTTCACGCTGTTCTCCTGCCTCAGCCTCTCCGAGTAGCTGGGACTACAGGCACCCGCCACCACACCCAGCTAATTTTTTTTTCTATTTTTAGTAGAGACAGGGTTTCACTGTGGTCTCAATCTCCTGACCTCATGATCCGCCCGCCTCGGCCTCCCAAAGTGCTGGGATTACAAGTGTGAGCCACCGCACCCGGCCACATTTTTTGTTTATTGGGAAAGGTTTGCACAAGTTTCAACTACCTTGAAAATTGAGTAGTGGCTGGGCACGGTGGCTCACGCCTGTAATCCCAGCACTTTAGGAGGCCAGGGTGGGTGGATTATTTGAGGTCAAGAGTTCAAGACCAGCTTGGCCAACATGGTGAAACCCCGTCTCTACTAAAAATACAAAATTAGCTGGGCGTGGTGGTGCATGCCTGTTATCCCAGCTACTCAGGAGGCTAAAACAGGAGAATCGTTTGAACCCAGGAGGTGGAGGTTGCAGTGAGCCAAGATTGTGCCACTGCACTCCAGCCTGGGTGACAGAGTGAGACTCTGTCTCAAAAATAAAAAGAAAAATGAGTAGAAGCTCATCCAGTAGTCAGGGTTGGGCTTGTAGTTCTGCACTTTCCTTGGTATTTTTCACATCAACCTCAACAGCAGACAGCACGTGCTTTCTGTAGGCTACCTCAAATGAGTTTTTAAGTAGTTTATTGACTTTTTGGTGATCAGAGGTAACATTACATATTAGCTGACATCATTTTTCTTTCTCCAGGTATGCAGAAACACATCGAGTATATGCTATTGTATTAGTGTCTGCATACACATCAGACTTGGGGGATGAAAATGAGCGTGCAAGTGGTAAGTCCAAAGGTAGAAATCTGAGCAAAGCCCTTCTCTAGACATGGGGCTGTCTGTTCAGGTTGTAAAAACAGTGCTGTCTTTCAGATAGGCTAAAACATTCTAATAGCATATGAGAAAGATTTACCACCTATCTTTGGATATAAGTTTGCACTTTGATTTCTTCCCAAGCTGTAAGTCTAGAATTGAACCCTAGAGGCCTGGTTTTAGTTGAACCATATACCACCTCTTCATGAGTAACTGTGGTATCAAGCCCTACAGATTTGAAAACAGAAGAAGTGCTTCTAACTCACACATAGGCTCTGCTCCTTTGTGTCTCTATGTGGGTCGCCAGTAGGTATTTTAGAATATCTAGAAGGGAGATTATCCATGGGCACTGAAAGATCATTTTTTTTTCCCCCATAGGATACTTCACCCGCCCCTGGCAGTGGGAGAAGATCAAGGCCAACTGCCCTTACATTGTGCAGTTTGGCTCCACTGACGACCCGTTCCTTCCCTGGAAAGAACAACAAGAAGTGGCCGATAGGTTGGAAACCAAATTGCACAAATTCACTGACCGTGGCCACTTTCAGAACACAGAGTTTCATGAACTGATTACTGTGGTAAAGTCTTTGCTCAAAGTACCAGCATAGACTGTATGATTTCTGCTATTTTGCATCCCAATATAGGGGTAGAATAATATCTACTATCAGCTGATTACTAGACACATAGAACATCCAGTTAAGTTCCAAAAGTGCCTGAAAAACAAACACAAGTTTCAACATTCAATCTAAGTTACAAGTAGCATTTCCATTTTCCATAGGCTCTAAAACTCCCCAAATTGCTATGAGCTACTGCAGTATTTTCTTCATTTGATAAGAAACATAAGGACAGCTTAACTACCCTTCTCTATCCAAAGTAAGTCAGAAACAGAACCCAGGTTTCCTGATTCCCACTCCTGAGTAAAATTAAATAGGTTTTATGTATGTTGCATGTGTTGCACACTTTTCCTCTTTGAAATCAAACTTTTCGATTTCATTGGGGAAAGAAAACCTGACTGAAAGTCCAGAGTGTTAGCTTAGAACTCAGAATACTAGCTGCTGTTTCAAGCTGGCCCCGGACATTTAAACCCAGACCAGGGCCTTCACCTCTGACACTTGCCCCTAAGTCCTTCAGACATGTTGAGAGAGACTGAGACAGGAGTCTTCCAGAGTCAGGCAGGAAGGAGAAGCACAGCAATATACATACATAATATACGTACAACTGACTAGATTTGTTTGAGACAAGAGTGGTGGGATCAGAGCCATGTGGAGAGCTCATGGCCTGTCTAAATTGTTGCCATGTGGAAATGGGGCAGAGTGTTGCCAATTTTCTGATTTTTTGTGTGGAAAAAAAATCTCCAAATTATAGTTTTTAAATTTCGGGATGCCGGGCGCGGTGGCTCACGCTTGTAATCCCAGCACTTTGGGAGGCCGAGGTGGGTGGATCATGAGGTCAGGAGATCGAGACCACGGTGAAACCCCGTCTCTACTAAAAATACAAAAAATTAGCCGGGCGTGGTGGCGTGCGCCTGTAGTCCCAGCTACTCGGAGAGGCTGAGGCAGGAGAATGGCGTGAACCCGGTTGGCGGAGCTTGCAGTGAGCTGAGATTGCACCACTGCACTCCAGCCTGGGTTACAGAACGAGACTCTGTCTCAAAAAAAATAAATAAATAAATTTGGGGAATGCATACACACACACACACACACACACACACACACACACACACGCAATACATATGGAGTATGTAAGTTGGCAATAACAGTATACATCAAAAAATTTATAAACGGCCGGGCGCGGTGGCTCACGCTTGTAATCCCAGCACTTTGGGAGGCCGAGGCGGGTGGATCACAAGGTCAGGAGATCGAGACCACGGTGAAACCCCGTCTCTACTAAAAAAATACAAAAAATTAGCCGGGCGTGGTGGCGGGCGCCTGTAGTCCCAGCTACTCGGAGAGGCTGAGGCAGGAGAATGGCGTGAACCCGGCAGGCGGAGCTTGCAGTGAGCCGAGATTGCGCCACTGCACTCCACCCCGGGCGACAGAGCGAGACTCCGTCTCAAAAAAAAAAAAAAAAAAAAAAAAAAAAAAAAAAAAAAATTTATAAACACCGCAAGACAAATAAAATCCAAGCCATCCATTTGTGACCACAATCATAAGCATTCACTTAGCCAGGGGCTTTTAGATAATTATCTGTGAAGTCTGAGAAAAGACTAAGATAACCAAGATGAACTTGATGTCAAAGGACGAAATCGTGAGGACAATTTGGATTTTGTTCTAAAGATGTGTTTTTAAAAAGAACCTTTCCGTACTTCATGTTCTGTTCTGTAGAGTTCCACCTTTTAACTTCCATGGCCCTTTAGATCTCTTTAAAGCACATTCCATTTTCTTCTCATCATACTTCCTCAGAAAACCTTTTTTTGGCTGGGTGTGGTGGCTCATGCCTGTAATCCCAGCACTGTGGGAGGCTGAGGTGGGTGTATTGCTTGAGGCCAGGTGTTTGAGGCCAGCCAGGGCAACATAGCAAGACCCCATCTCTACAAAATATTAAAAAATTAGCTAGGCATGGTGGTGCACACCTGTAGTCCTAGCTACTTGGAGCTGAGGCAGGATTGCTTGAGCCCAGGAGTTTGAGCCTTCAGTGAGCTATGATCACACCACTGTACTCCATCCTGGGTAATGGAGCAAAGAACCTGTCTCTTAAAAAAATAAAATAAAATAAACACCCTTTTTCATTTCCCAACATTTTTTGGCTATTATGATCTCTACGTGTTACTTCAAATAATTTCCAGTGAATCCACACTTGATGTTGCAAAGCCTAAGTTTGCTGCAGAAATATAATTTCCTACACTTCATGCCTAAAGGAGATTCAGAGCTATCGCTTAAAACCAAGAGTCTTGGTTTTTAAATGTGCTTAGACAAAAAAAATCAGAAAAGGTACCCTAATCGCTTAACAGCAATCATCTTTGGGGAATGGGCATTTTGGTAGGTACAGTGTGGTGGATGTCCTTACTATTATTTTTGAGACAGTGTCTTGCTCTCTCTCCCAGGCTGGAATTCAGTGGCACAAATCTCAGCTCACTGTACCTCCGGCTCCTGGGTTCAAGTGATTCTCATCTCAGCCTCCCAAGTAGTGTGAACTAATGGCATGTGCCACCACGCCTGGCTAATTTTTGTATTTTTAGTAGAGACAGGGTTTCACCATGTTGGCCAGGCTGGTCTCAAACTCCTGGCCTCAAGTGATCCACCCACCTCAGCCGCCCAAACTGTTGGGATTACAGGCATGAGCCACCATGCCCTGCCCCTTATTTTACTTTATCCTCCTGATTATTTGGATTTGCTACACTAAACATGTATTTTATAATAAAAAATAATTAAGATTTCAAACAATGTATTTGACTACTAAAAAGCAAATTATATAAATCAGTTGAATAATAATGTTGTTAAAGAGGCTGTTTAGCATGAATTTGACCAAATCTATAGTCAAAGTTTGATTCTACTTGAATTTTTTGGAAATTTGCTGTTGTATTACTTATTCTTTGCCTTGTTCTCTGTGAAGTCCTTTCCTAAAAAAACAAACTTATACAATTTAGTTCACAAAACTTTGCTGACCTCTTTCTCTGTAGAAATGAAAACTAAATATATATATATAATTGAGAAATAATTCTGATACTCTTCATTCCTATAAAAGTAATTAAGATAGACCTATAGGATTGTTGAACTTTGCTGCCAAATATAGTAACCAGTAATCACAGCTAGCTGTAAAATTGAAAATTCAGTTCAGTCAAATTAGCCATATTTCAAGTGCTCAACAGCCACTGGTGGCTATTGGTTACCTTACTGACCAGCCAATATAGGCTATTTCCGTCATTATAGAAAGCTCTATTGGTCTAGGACATATATTTTGTATTTTCCCCTCACCTACGATCCAATAATGAGTAATAGTTCAAAGTAAAAGTGACTTAATTTGAAATTACTTCTGTTTGGCTAGTTTGCTTAGCTGATCACCACCAACATCATAGGTCTAGAAATCGCCCAACTAAGATCAGGGGTGTTTCATGGGAAAATCCACACAAACTATTCATTAAAAACCATAGAGCCATGGACTGTCATTTCTGATTTCTGTTTGATTCTTTGTGGTCATCATTGAATATACAGGGGCCTCTATACACTCTGGGGAGTATCTATTCTCAGGTGAGCAAAATACCGAATACTGAATGGAAATCAACTGTAAATATGAGGACTTCATATGCAACTTGAATTTTTGGTGCTGTCCGGAGTCTAGAGCCCCACAATCTGTTTTGGTTACAGTTTATCCCTGTAGGATAAATGATCCATTTAACTATTCATCAGAGGTGCTGTATTTTTAAATTGTCTCTTGTCTCCTTCAGTTAATTTTCAAATTAAAAACATGCTGTGGGAAAAAAGCTTGAAGGTTCTCTTTATTGGTGAGGTAAGGAATACTTTTGTTTTAGCTATTGAATGTTAAGCTCTAAAAACCAATCTTTAGCTATAAAGACATAAGACAAAGTCTATATTTAAAACATGTAAGCTGGTTTCTTCTCATTTCTAGCTCTCTTCCAAGTTCATTTTTCTTACTACATAAAACTAGTGCCTTTTTGATAGGCCAAGTCCTGGGAAGGACAGACATTGTTCTTACCATTCCAACTCTCACTGAGGGTGGAAGAGAAACCCTCTGTCTGTAGTTTCAGGTTCCCAGATCCTTCATATATATATATATATATATATATATATACATATATATATATATTTTTTTTTTACAGTCCAGAGATCTTTTATTAACAACTATTATGCCATGAATTCATAGGGAATAAGTTCCAGCAGCTCAGGCTCCTTCCCATTGGTTCTCACAAAGTGTGCTTCTCTGGGTGGAGCAGGCTGGCACTTCAGTTGAACCCAGGTAACTTTCTCTTTTTTTTTTGGAGACGGAATCTCGCTGTCACTAGGCTGGAGTGCAGTGGCGCAATCTCAGCTCACTGCAACTTCTGCCTCCCAGGTTCAAGCGATTCCCCTGCCTCAGCCTCCTGAATAGTTGGGACTACAGGTGTACGCTACCATGTCCAGATAATTGTTGTATTTTTAGTAGAGACAGGGTTTCACCATGTTGGCCAGGATGGTCTCGATCTCGTCACCTTGTAATCCGCCCACCTGAGCCTCCCAAAGTGCTGGAATTACAGGCGTGAGCCCCCATCCCTGGCAAACCCAGGTACCTTTCTCTTTGGCTTCTTTTTTTTTCTGATCATTTTCCTCATGCATTTCAGGAAGCTATCTTGGCTCTTAGAGTGCTTAGTGTGCTCAATATGCACATTAATGCTCTTGGAAAGAATCTTGCCCTTGTTTGTTTACAACAGTGCCAACAGCATGCTGGGTAACATTGCAGACTCTTCCAGTTTTGCCATGGTAACACTTGTGGGGCATTCCTTTTTGAACAGTACCCATTCCCTTGTTGTCTACGATATCACCTTATAGATTCGCATATACGTGACCAAAAGAACAACTCCATGTTTTCTAAAAGTCCTAGAGAACATATATCGGGTGCCTCTCCTCTTTCCCTTTATGTTCATCATTTTGGCGAATTACTGGAAGATGGGGGTTCCGGCCAAAAGGCTGTATATCTTATATATGTATGTACATCCAATACTTGAAATAATTTTTGTTACAAGGAGCTAGTGTCATCAAATGCTAATTCACAGAATGTGGCCTGAATTTTATTTTACTGATACCATTTATCTTTAACAACTCTTCTTGATATCTACTTAGAGCATCATCTCCAAACTGGTATTAGAACCCAACCCTCAGTACTAGTGGAGCTTGAATTCCTTTCCATGGGTCCCATGTTTTTGGCTTGGATACAGAAACTTCTAAGTGGAGCTACAAAGTGAAAATATGAAGCTGAAATTCTAAAAAGCCCTACAGTCAACTTCTGTGCAACAATACATCAAATAACCTAGTGTTTTCTATGTGGCTGACCATAGGAACTGAAAGTGCTATTAGAACTGAGGACAATTATAATGGCTTTCTGCTTAGACACATCACACCATGATTTAGAACAGAATAAGGAAGGGAAATAAATCTAAAACAGAATAAGAAAAAAGAATGTTATCCCTTCTCTCAAAATAAACTGTGAGTGGAGGGCATGGAGTATATTTAGTTTTAGTTAATGCTATAACAGAATACCGTAGACTGGTGGTTTATCAACAACAGAAATTTATTTCTCACAATTCTGGAGGCTGGGAAGTCCAAGATCAAGGTGCTTACAGATTTGTTTTCTGGTGAGGACCCACTTCCTGGTTCGTGGATGTTTGTCTTCTCCCTTTCACATGGCAGGAGGGGTGATGGAGCTCTCTGGGTCTCTTTTTATAAGGGCACTAATCCCATTCATGAGGGCTCTTACTCTCCTGACCTACCACTTTCCAAAGGCCCCACCTCCAAATACCATCACATTGGAAATGAGATTTCAACATTAGAATTTTGGGGGCACACAAACATTCAGTCCACTGCAGACATTAAATAAGAATCTAGGGTAAATTCTAACAAAGAATACATTTGAGTTACAGAGTGAAACATAAGACTTTAAGAAAGAAGGAACAGTGAAAATATTCTTTAGAATGAAAATGATATTTATATACTGAAAATATATCTTGACAGTAGTCATTGGGTTTGAAGTAAGTATGGTAGCATAATCTCCTAAAAGAACATTTCTGATATAAAAAGGAATTAATATTGTGCGGAAAAGGCATGTTCCACTCTCCCCCAGTCATACCCCAAGTTTGCACTCCTTTGCTATTCCTGCCTTTAACCACTTCTAATATCTTTTCAATGAAACCACTGAGAAAGTAGGAAACAGAAATGGTGGTAGTGAACCAGATATAAAAAAAAAACTTCCAATGAAGAACTTAATAAATAACTTTAAAAAGAACATTTTTATACTCTAGCCATTATCATAGTACTTGGTAAATACAGGTATGTTGGCATCTTTTTCCTTGACCCATCAGAAGTCTTGAAAAATGTGGTCCTCCGGAGTTTCAAAGTGTTTTCTTTATTGAAGAATGAATTTCACTACTAACCTTATTTCTTTCATATTCTACTGGCTATTTTACCAATATAAATTTAGTCTTCATAAATAAAAAAATATGTTTTCATAGCAGCAAGTCTACATCCATTATTGTGAATTTTGCTTTCAAGGAGATTTGATGTTCCATCATGAATTAAATTATCTGCTCCCAAAGTAACTTCATTTGCAAAATGTCAATAAAGTTCATAGCTCTCTATTAAAATTCGAGCCACTCTGTCATGTAAATACAGTTAGATGGTGAAATCTCACCACCTTCATGGCAGTCATCAAAAACCTTTAAAAAAGAAAAAAAATTATATTCAAATTAAAGTTTTAAAATATCTAAGACCCAACCACTTATTTAAAGCAAGATTAAAAACAAAACTTTCAAACTGAAAGGGACTAGGACTGTATTTAAGAACATATTATGGCCGGACGTGGTGGCTCACGCCTGTAATCCCAGCACTTTGGGAGGCCAAGGTGGGCGGATCACAAGGTCAAGAGATCAAGACCATCCTGGCTAACACGGTGAAACCCCGTCTCTACTAAGAATACAAAAATTAGCTGAGCGTGGTGGCAGGCGCCTGTAATCCCAGCTACCTGGGAGGCTGAGGCAGGAGAATTGCTTGAACCCGGGATGCGGAGGTTGTAGTGAGCCAAGATCACGCCACTGCACTCCAGCCTGGGCGACAGCAAGACTCCATCTTGGCGGGGAGGTGTGGGGGAAGAACATACTATAATAGGGCCTGCTTTGTGATCATCAAGTTAGGAGTAGTAGAGAGGCTTTTTTTACTGTGGCATTGAGATGACCATGCTCACCTGTCCACTGGGCAAAAGGCTATCACCAGGTAACACAGGAATACGGGCAGGGAGACCTATATATATATGAATGACTTAATTTTGATTAACCGATTGTTTCATGTTTAGCTACCTTTTTGTGAACGGTGCAAAATAGAATTCCTAATGTTAGCCTTTTGTCTAGGGATTGAAACCAAGGCATAGAGAGCTTAGGCATATAGACAAAGGCTGGTATAATGGAATAAAACACACACAGGCTCATGACTATAAATGCCATGAGGCCTGGGACAGTGTCTCTGGCTTTCTCTTGTATCCTTAGTGCCTAGAGCATAGAGTTGGCACTTAAAATATTTGGGAACGAATGAAGGAGGAGTGCTGGGGCATGCTGCAGGGGAAAGACATGATCTCTGGGTTTGAATCCCGGTTACTTCTAAGCTGTATGCCGCTATGTCTTCCTAAGCCTAAGCTCCCTCAGTTTTAAGGGGAAATAACACCACTAGCTTCAAGAACGTAAGGAGGATTAAATGAGACCACCTATGGAAATCATCAAGGACACATCTGGCCCAAGGTAGGTTCTCAACAAATCTCATTTTCTGCCCTGTTCAGGTGAAATGATTAGCCCTCATCAAAAAGTGTCCATTTCAAGGCCAAGAGCAGAAAACGCAAATATCCTTAATGTGGTTGTTCCAAGAAAGAATATAAAGCAGGGGGCCGGGTACAGGGGCACATGCCTGTAATCTCAGCACTTTGGGAGGCTGAGGGGATCACCTGAGGTCAGGAGATCGAGACCAGCCTGGCCAACATGGTGAAACCATCTCCACTAAAAATACAAAAAATTAGCTGGGCGTGGTGGCGGGCGCCTATAATCTCAGGTACTTAGGAGGCTGAGGCAGGAGAGTTGCTTGAACCTGGGAGTTGGAGGTTGCAATGAGTCAAGATCGCACCACTGCACTCCAGCCTCGGTGATAGAGTGAGACTCCGTCTCACAAAAAAAAAAAAAAAAAAAAAAAAAAAGTAAAGCAATGATGTGTTCATTAAAGGTCTGTTCATCAAGGTTTCATGGAGGTTTGAATAGCTCTTGGTCAACCCTAAGAGTCTGAGAAAACTGGGGTATGCTTGCTCTGTTTCTTAATGTGGCATTTGCACCCGGGGGCAGTCAAGTATAAAGTGAAGCCACTTTAACTCACCGGGCAGAGTCCACAGGGTGCCCGGACCAAACCCGTGGGAGGGATGATTGGATTGACTGCCCTGTACAGTTTCATGTGTCCGTCTACGCTGCCAACTGTGCCTTCTTTTGCAGCAATAATCGTCATCTCCACTTTTCCATCATAAATGAGTGTATTCAGGATGGTTTCAATGTCTTCCATGGATAACTCTACCTAAAAAAGGGATACATCAGAAAGGACACAAATAGGACAGGGAGACATCCACTTGGAGGGTGTTAAAAACAGTAAAGGGTTGCTGGGCACGGTGGCTCACACCTGTAATCCCAGCACTTTGGGAGGCCAAGGTGGGTGGATCACTTGAGGTCAGGAGTTCGACACCAGCCTGGCCAACATGGCAAAACGCTGTCTCTACTAAAAATACAAAAATTAGCTGGGTATGGTGGCGGGCACTTGTAATCCCACCTACTCGGGAGGCTGAGGCAGGAGAATGGCTTGAACCCGGGAGGCGGAGGTTGCAGTGAGCTGAGATCACACTACTGTACTCCAGCCTGGGCAACAAGAGCCAAACTCCATCTCAAATAAATAAATAAAACAGTAAAGGGTCATAATTCTGCTGTGAAATGGGAGAAACATTATGCTGGGGTGGAGTAATTTAAAGCACAAAGAGGAGGAACAATAGTCCAAGTTAGCACAAACCACTGAGATGCCAGGGACAGAATTCTAAGCTCATGTTGAGTTTGACACTTTCTGGTATCTTTACTTCCTAAGTAAAATCTAGAAATCTTATAAAAAATAACATTTCTTTAGCAGGAATTTATTGGAGATTTATAAAATGCTTGAGCAGAAAGGCACTTTAGACATCAAATAGTCCCAGTTCCTAGTTTTTATGAGAAATCTGAGGCCCAAGAAATTAAAGTGACATGTCCAAAATGGCCACTTTGATTTCTTCACTGTGAAAAGCATCAGTGTCCTTAAAAAAAGAATTTCAAAAGGCTAGGGTACAGTGGCACTTTGGGAGGCCAACGCAGGAGGATCACTTGAGTCCAGAAGTTCAAAACCAGCCTGGGCAACAAAATGAGACCCTATCTCCAAAAAAATAAAAAAAGCATCAGTGTCCCAAGCTGAGTATCAGTTCAGATAATGCCCAATGGCAGTGACTGCCTTTGCCTAAGATACAGGACAGTATCTTCCCAAAGTGGATTCTGCAGAATGTTCGTAGCTATCATCTCAAAAAAAAAAAAAACCAAAAAACAATCTGGGTCAAATACATGTTTGGAATACATTGTATGTGACAAAGAGTAAGTTTTAAAAAATAAGATGAAATTCAGTTCTGACCTTACTGATTCCCAATTCACAGATATATTTCCACACTTCATGTGATGAGGCAAATGAACTATTTCTTTGTATCATTGGGTTCTGTTTGCTTTCTCGTGCTGTTTCTGCCTATAAGGATTGAAACATAAGAAATGTAAGTAAGAATATTGGTGTGTTTTCTGAATACACTTTATACTGAGTCAAACCAACAGCAGAACATATTTAGTTTAGTAAAAATGCCCAATTTCAGGTTTTTAATTCCTATAAAATATGATAGATTAAAATCCTTTGTGAAAAACTTTTTACAAGAGGGTTTGCAGTGATGTTCCCTCAATCAGACCTTACCTTGGACTGTAGGAATTTAAAACACTGTTGGTTAAGCACCTCTACAAATTCAGATTCAAAATCCTGGTCACTGTACCAGGCTCCACCAGTCACAGACCGGTCTGGCTGCAGGTTATAGAGCATATACACCTTCTTTTTTGAGGCCTAGGAAAGAACATGCACAGTTCATGTGTTTATAAGATAACAATTTCCAAAAACAAAAAGAAAAACACCTATATTTTGGAACAGTTTAAGATGTACAAAATTATTGCAAAGATAGTACACAGAGCTCCTATATACTCCATGCTGTTTCCCCTATTTTTAACATCTTGGATTAGTGTGGTACACTTGTCACAATTAATGAACTAATATTGATAAATCATTACTAACTAAATGCCATACTTTATTCAGATTTCATTAGTCCTAATGTTCCTTTTCTGCTCCAGGATTCCATCCAGGACATCATACTACATTTAGTCATCTCTCTCAGGCTTCTTTTAGTTGTGACAATTTCTCAAACACCATATTTCTATCACTATGGACTCATGAGTATTTATTTTATACTTTGATTTACATTCAAATACTTCATTGCCATTCCCACATTGGAAGCTTTGGAATGCTTTGGGCATTGGAAGCTTTTCACTTGGTTCCTGTATCCCTTTGATATGCTCCCATCGTGTGTGTGTGTGTGTGTGTGTGTGTGTGTGTGTGTATTTTAGCACTTTCTTTTTTTCTTCTTTTGGAGACAGGGTCTTGCTCTGTCGCCCAGGCTGGCGTGCAGTGGTGCAATCTCGGTTCACTGCAACCTCTGCCTCCTGGGTTCACATGATTCTCCTGCCTCAGCCTCCCGAGTAGCTGGGACTACAGGCACACGCCGCCACCATGCCCAGCTAATTTTTGTATTTTTAGTAGAGACGGGGGTGTCACCATGTTGGCCAGGATGGTCTAGATCTCTTGACCTTGTGATCCTCCCGCCTCGGCCTCCCGAAGTGCTGGGATTACAGGCATGAGCCCCCCCATGTCCAGCTATTTTAGCACTTCCTTACTTTCTAGCACTACAAGATGTCAAGAGCATTTTCTTTCTTTTTTTTTTTTTTTTTTGAGACGGAGTTTCACTGTTGCCCAGGCTGGAGTGCAATGGCACACAACCTCAGCTTACTGCAACCTCCACCTCCCAGGTTCAAGCAATTTTCCTGTCTCAGCCTCCCGAGGAGGTAGGATTACAGGCGCCTGTCACCATGCCCAGCTAATTTTTTTTGTATTTTTAGTAGAGATGGGGTTTCACCACGTTGGCCAAGCTGGTCTCTAATTCCTGACCTCAGGTGATCCACCCTCCTTGGCCTCCCAAAGTGCTGGGATTACAGGCATGAACCACCATGCCCAGCCGTCAGGAGCATTTTCTATATGTTTATTTTATTGCATTATAGTATTAGAAACCACGACTTGGGCATTAGATGTGTTCATTGCCATCGGGATGTCATCACTTCTAGGCCTTCTCAGTTGGCAGCACGAGATTTATGTGTGCATATTAACTCTTGTATATATATAGCTATACTCAATATTTCTAAATATAACCATCTATATTATTTATATTCAATTACATAAGAGTCCATACTGATGTTTTCAAGTCTAATCCATTACTACATGGATCATTCTAACTTCTCGTTTGTCTGTAACTGCTCACTTCAACACTGAGGAACCCAAATTTCACTGGGTTGTAAACATAAAGAATTTGGGCCAGGCATGGTGGCTTATGCCTGTAATCCCAGCACTTTGGGAGGCTGAGGTGGGCAGATCTTTAAGTCTAGGAGTTCAAGACAGGCCTGGGCAACACAGTAAAACCCTGTCTCTACAAAAATACAAAAATTAGCTGAGCATGGTGGCATGTGTCTATAGTCCCAGCTACTTGGAAGGCTATGGTGGGAGGATGGCTTAAGCCCAGGAGGTTGATGCTGCAGTGAGCTGTGACTGTGCCACTGCACTCCAGTCTGGGTGACAGAGCCAGACCATGTCTTAAAAAAAAAAAAAATTTTTGGCTAGACTTTGTCCCTTTTTCCTAGGAAGTAACTTCTACATCTTTGGAATTTCCCAATAGGCCTTGTTATTCATGGTGAATCCCTTAGATCACACCTGGGTTTATGCTAACAAGGTGACTCCTGATAGGACTCTAAATAGTTTCAGGATAGGAGTTGTCCATGCTGAAAAGACCAACCACATGATTATGATTAGAGGGTTGCGGCTTTGGGCCATGTGACATCAGTCCAATCTCGGGAGGAGAGAGGAGCTGGAGACTGAATTCACTCACATGACCGAGGATTCAATCAATCATGCCTGTATAATGAAACCCTAATAAAAACTTTGGACAGCAAAGCTTGGGTGGGCTTCCAAATTTGGTTAATGCTTCTGTCATACAAAATAATTTCACCACCCTAGAAATATTTCTCATGCTTCACCTATTCAACTTTCCCTACCATCCCTGCCCTCACCCCTGATCTTTTTAGTCTGTCTAGTTTTGCCTTTTCCAGGATGTCATATAGTTGTAATCATATAGTATGTAGCCTTTTTGGACTGGCTTCTTTTACTTAGCAATATGCATTTAAGATTTACTCATATCTTTTCATGAAAGCTTATTTCTTTTTATAACTGAATACTATTCTGGTTTGTTTATCCATTCACTTATTGAAGGATACCTTGGTTGCTTCCAGTTTTTGATTATGAATAAAGCTGCTGATTACAAATAAAGCTGCTATAAATATTCATGTAGTTATGTGGACATAAGTTTTCAAATCAGTTGGGTAAATACTTAAGAGCTTGACCTTTGGACGATGTGGTAAGACTCTGTTTAGTTTTGTAAAAAACTGCCCAGTTTTTTTTACAAAGGGACTGTACCATTTTGCATTCTTAGCAATGTATGAGTGTTCGTCTTGGTCTGTATCTTGTCAGCATATGGTATTACCAATTTTTAGATTTTAGCTATTCTAATAGGTGTGTAGTGGTATCTCGCTACACTAAATTTTATGTTAATTTGCAGTTCTCTAATGAAAAATAATGTAGAGTATCTCTTCATATGCTTATCTGCCATCTGTATGTCTTCTTTGGTGAGGTTCAGATCTTTTGCTCATTTTTAGTTGGATTATTTGTTTTCTTTGTGTGTGTATGTGTGTGTGTGGTTTTTCTTTTTTTTTTGAGATGGAGTTTCGCTTTTGTTGCCCAGGCTGGAGTGCAATGGTGCAATCTTGCTCACTGCAACCTCTGCCTTCTGGGTTTAAGCAATTCTCCTGCCTCAGCCTCCCAAGTAGCTGGGATTACAGACATGTGCCACCACGCCTGGATAATTTTGTATTTTTAGTAGACATAGGGTTTCACCATGTTGGTGAGGCTGGTCTTGAACTCCTGACCTCAGGTGATCCACCCGCCTTGGCCTCCCAAAGTGTTGTTTTCTTATTGCTGAATTTTAGGAGTTCTTTGTATATTTTGGAGACAAGTCCTTTATCAAATATGTGATTTGCAAATATCTTTTAGTGTGTAACTTGTCTTTTCATTCTCTTAACATGTCTTGCAAAGCAGAGGTTTTCAAAAAATTTTGATAAATTCCAACTTATTAACATTTTCTTTCACAGACTACTATTGGAGTTGTAGTCCAAGAATTCATTAACAAAGCCAAGGTCATGTAGATTTTCTATGTTTTCTTCAAAAAGTTTTATAGTTTTGCATTTTACACCGAGATCTAAGATTATTTTAACCCTTAAAAGGACACAGAAGTTCACCAATTGATGAATGAACAAAAGGTGATATAAATCTATACAATGGAATTTTCATTGGCAGTAAGAAGGAATGAAGTACAATATGGATCAATCTTGAAAACATCATGTTAAGTCAAAGTAGTCATACATAAAAGACTACATATTCTATTATTCCATTTATAGGAACTGTCCAGAATAGACAAATCTATAATAAAGGCAGAAAATAAATTATTCTTTGTTAGGGCCTGTGGAAAGAGAGGCTGGGAAACAAATACTAGTGGCCACATTTGGGGGTGATGAAAATGTTCTAAAATTAGGACAGCAGTGATGGTTGCACAACTCTTGGATTATAGTAAAAATCAGTGACTGTAAATCCAAAGATTTTACACTTTAAAAGGCTGAATGAATTCTGTGGTATGAATGAATTATATTTCAGCAAAGCTGTTATTAAACATAAAGATGTAGAAGGAAGACTGACAAAATGAGGCTACATGATAGGGATTTATTATATGATTTTTTTCTACCTTTGTATATATTTGAAATTATCCATTAAACAATGTGGAAGGGAAATGCTATTCTGATAAATAAAATCACTAATAAGCATCAAATTCTTATAAGCAATGTTATAATTCTTATAATTCTTGTTTTATTCAAAAATAAAAACTTGAAGCAACATATGTAAGTGGATATTCGAGGAAAGGTCTACTCACTGCCACAGACCTAACAGCTCTGAAATTATAAAATTTGAATTATAGCTTTAATTCTTATGAAATGTGTATTGAAGCAAACTTTATTCTAGGAGAATCTCAGTTCCTCTGATGTCTAAATCAGTGAGGTCAGGGGCAGATGTCCCCGAGGGAGCCAGCTCTGGAGCAGGGGTGGGGCAGGATGAGGAGCAGGAAAAACACATGTGTACTAGAAGAGAAGCTCTACCAAGGCAGGGATCTTTCTACGACTTGTTCATTAATGTATCCCAAGCACTCAGAACAGTGTCTGGCACACAGCAAACACTCTTTGTTGAATGAGAAAGCTAGTATGTCGGGATAAAGTAAATTATCTTACACACCACAAAATCTAGGAAAAATGTCCACAGTTCCAAAGATTCTTCACTGAAGACAGTAAAGTAGTTTTAGATTTTTGAGTGGGTGAGACACCAAGAACTAACTGTGTAGGGACAAGTCTAAGCAGTATCTCCAAACCAATCCAACATGAGCTAAACTGTTAAGTCTTTTTTGACCAGCTGTTCTAAATCATGACATAACTTCAAGAATAAAAACTTGAAGCAACATATCTAAGTGGATATTTGAGGAAAGGACTACTCACTGCTACAGACTTAACAGCTTTGATAAGCTTTTTACTTTCCAGATTCTTCAGAATTTTGTTGATTTCTGTTAATGGCAAATTACTTTTATAGCGGATATCTCTGCTCCATATTCCTATGAGAAAGTAAAGAAAAATAAGTTGAACTATGGTTTTCATGGATTTTTAATGTTATTCCTCTAACTTGTGTATCATTCCAAAGCTAGCAGTATAAAGCTAACAGTAAAAATGAAATGACTTAGAGGTAAGAACCTTGGCTAAAGTAGCAAAAGTATGCTAAACAATAAGTCTAATGCTTTATAAGACTTATTATAATGATTTATAATTTCTAACTAGAAATTTCTTGGAATCCCAGTGTGGCAAACTTTTAAAAAATTTATGGAAAGGGCTGGGCATGGTGGCTCATGCCTGTAATCCCAGCACTTAGGGAGGCCGAGGCAGGTGGGTCACCTGAACTCAGGAGTTTGAGACCAGCCTGGCCAACATGGTGAAACTCTGTCCCTACTAAAAATACAAAAATAATTAGCCGGGCCTGGTGGCGTGCACCTGTAGTCCTAGCTACTTGGGAGGCTGAGGCATGAGACTCGTTTGAACCCGGGAGGCGGAGGTTGCACTGAGCCAAGATCGCACCATTGCACTCCAGCCTGGGCAATAGAGCAAGACTCCGCCTCAAAAAAAAGAAAAGAAAATTATTAAGAGGACGTTTTTATAATGGAAGGAAAAATCACGGATGCAATGGCATTATATCATCTGTACCCTTATCTCTATTTTCTGATATTTTCATTTTAGATTGTAAATGTGAAATACAAACTTAAATTTGGGTCAAGGTCAACTGCCATCCTCAAGTGGGACAAAAACACTCTTTAGATGAGTGTCTGCATGCATGTAATCCATTATTTATACAACATTGTATTTGTGAGATGGAAAAAGGAAGCCTAGAGTTCTTATGGCTGCTAAAAGCCCTGTGTGAGAAGCAATGATTTCTTTTTCAAAGAAGGAAATAAGTGTTATATGTGGAAAGGGAATTATGTAAATATTTTGCTTTATTTTCTTCCCAATGTAATGGCATATGAGATAGGAAGATTAAAAAATTATGCAGAATGGCCTTCTCATAGGACTATTTTTAAAAATGTTAATTTTAATAAATATAAGAATTAGTTATGTAATTTCAGATTACATCTCAATTTTTCCAGCTAATATCAATGACTCAAATAGATCCCAAATTATTATAACTTAGGATTGCAATTTAGATACAGTTCTTCAAGGGGGTAGAAGAGGAACTATAGCTGCTGAGGGACATCTGTTAAGACACTGCTACACTACACCGGCTTTCCTTTTGGTCCTTGCAAAAACGAGAGGTGTTAGCATCCACGATTTATAGATAAGATAAAGAAACTGAAGCTCACAAAGTTTAAGTAACTTGTCCATGGTCATATAGCTAGAAGGTACAGATTTTTTTTTTAAAAAAACTTAAATTTTATTTATTTTGAATAGATAATACATTCATGTGGCTCAGAATTCAGAAGTCTTTTTCCATCCCTGGCCACAGCCCTCTAGTTCTTGTCTCTTTCAAGGCAACAATGGCCTTACTCTTGGGTGTCCTTCAAGCACATGCATGTTATATTTGTATGTTCTATTCCCTTCCTCAATATACTCTGTCCACTGAGTTCTACCCTGGGAAGCTGAGATCTGGATTCCTATATCTAGTTCCAAAGGCAATGTTTTTTTCTGCTTCATCTTTCACATGCTTACCTTTATTTCCTGCATCCTCTATGATTTGATATACTAGTTTTTCTTGGTTATCGCGGCAATGTTTTTTTCTGCTTCATCTTTCACATGCTTACCTTTATTTCCTGCATCCTCTATGATTTGATATACTAGTTTTTCTTGGTTATCGCGGCAATGTTTTTTTCTGCTTCATCTTTCACAGGCTTACCTTTATTTCCTGCATCCTCTATGATTTGATATACTAGTTTTTCTTGGTTATCGTGGCAATGTTTTTTTCTGCTTCATCTTTCACATGCTTACCTTTATTTCCTGCATCCTCTATGATTTGATATACTAGTTTTTCTTGGTTATCGGATCCCTTCATTTTACTGTAGTGGAATAAAGTAAAATTAGTAAGGTAAAGACTATAGGATAATCTAATAATCTACATCACTACTTAAACAAAATTAGCAGACAAGGTCACCGCAGTGACATATTTACCAAAAGAAAGGCTTACCTTAAAAAGAATGAGACAGAGCTGTGTGTACCAACATGAAAAGATGTCCAAGATACAGTAAGTGAAAAAAACAAGTTGCAAAACAGAATGGATAGCATGATTCCATTTTTGTTAAAAAAAAAAAAAGAGAAAGATTATATATAAATATATAATCATCTATGTGTATTTATATATAGCTAGAAGAAAGGCTATATACTAAATTATTAAGAGCCATTACCTCTGGGAAATGGAATATATCATAGGAGGCAGGGATGATACACAGGACAGGTTTATGTAATTCTGTATTAGCTTTATTCCCAACACATACTTTTGCAATAATAAACATTTTCTTAAAATTAAAAAAACAAGTACTTACCCAGCATTCTGAGAGTCCTTTATTCTATATAAAAGGCCCGTATTGCTCCTTAAGAGATCCAACTGACCCTAGTTTTTAAGACAGTAGACAACAGGAGTCAGTTATTTTGGAGATATGTTAAATCAAATGACAAATGTTGATGCATTCTTTAACATTCTTAATTTTTCAAAACCTGCTCTTTAATCTCAAAATTTTTCAAAATATCACTAACAATTTCCCGTAGGCTAGATCTTGGCTTGGTTATATGACCAATGCATAAAGAAGTTTTAAAAAGCAGCTTAACAATGTATGTTCAAAATCAATATAAATCCAAATTACATATATAAAATAAAAATATAATTTATATAAATACGAAGTTGAAATAAAGACTAAATAGGCATATTCTGTTGCACAGTGAAAAATAAAATTTATAAAGTTAATGGCTGGGCGTGGTGGCTCACACCTGTAATCTCAGCACTTTGGGAGGCCAAGGCAGGTGGTCCATTTGAGGTCAAGAGTTTGAGACCAGCCTGGCTAACATAGTGAAACCCTGTCTCTACTAAAAATACAAAAATTAGCCAGGTGCAGTGGCATGCGCCTGTAGTCCCGGCTACATGGGAGGCTGAGCTGAGATCGCACCACTGCACTCCAGCCTGGGCGACAGAGCAAGACTCCATCTTGAAAAGCAAAAAACAAACAAAACAAAAAACAAAAAAAGTTAATAGTGACATTTACTGAAGTCAGCCAATGAATAAAAGGACTAGAGTAGTATTGTTTTTATATAGCAAATCAAAAGTAAAATAAAGTATGTCTGTCATGCTCCTGAATTTCCTTGGGTCCAAACTTAAGAGAACCCAGAAAATTATACCACTAGGCTCTGGAAGTACTGGAAAGCCACAGTTGAGAGGGATGCTATTCCCTTGTTTATTTATTTATCTATTTAGAGACAGAGTCTCACTCTGTCACCCAGGCTGGTGTGCCGTGGCACAATCTCGGCTCACTGCAACCTTTGCCTCCCGGGTTCATGTCATTCTCGTGCCTCAGCCTCCCGAGTAGCTGGGATTACAGATGCGTGCCACCAAACCTGGCTAATTTTTGTATTTTAGTAGAGATAGGGTTATGCCATGTTGGCCAGGCTGATCTTGAACTCCTGGCCTCAAGTGATCCGCCTACCTCGGCCTCCCAAAGTGCTGGGATTACTGGCATGAGCCACTGTGCCCGGCCCATTCCCTTGTTTTAAAACAGATACTCATGACTTGGAAATGGATTTACATACTGAATGAACAGTGACACACTCCTTCTGTTCCCTGACCCCACGAAGTGGCAAAGTAGGACTACAAGGCCCAATCCGGAGGCTCTGGTCATTTATCCAGCTTATAAATATTTACTGAATACTTGTCCTGTGCCAGGTGTTATGATAGGTGTTTGGGGGAACAACATTAATTCTAAAAGGGAAACACAGAGCTGACTTCAATACCCATCTGGTTGGCATTAAGATAGAGGTAAGTAAAGCCACCCTGAACTCCCAGATTGGGTACTCAGAGAACAGACTGTGGCCCAACCTGGGGGGGGTTCAGTGACTTCCTGGAGGCAATGGCAGAGTGGAGTACTAATGAGTTAGTCATCTGTAAAGAATAAGAAGAACCTTCTAAGCAGGGGAACAACATGAGCCCTGAGGCATGAAACAGCATGATACGGCAGGAAACCAAAAACAATCTGCTCCTCCTGAAACCTAACTTTTGAAGTAGAGTGGTGGAGATGAGGCTGGTGAGCAGTACAGGGACTCAGTGTGGTAAACCCAGGAGTTTGAACTTGAATCTCCAGTATAAACAAATTGCAGGTGGTAGAGTGCCTTGGTCAGACCTGCATTTAAGACAGATCAGGGGCCAGGCGCAGTGGCTCATGACTGTAATCCCAAATCAGGCTGGCTTCTCTGAGACAGATGGAGTCATGGAAACCAGTTAAGATGCTACTGCAGCTGTCCAGGTAAAAGCCATGAGCCTGAACATGATGCAGTACCAGGGATAGAAATGGAGGGGGTGTGGACAGCAAATTTAAGAACTGTTTTTAAGAGCTAAAATCAGAAACATTACATGATTTATTAATAATCACTCCCTTTCTTAATATCCTTTGATAGCTCTACTACTGCCTACATACAAGCTATAGCCAATAGGACTCGCAGTGGGTGGGTGGTGGCAGAGGTGGTAAAAGAGAGGTGCTGAAGATGATTTTTAGTCAGAAGGAAAGAGCTGAGAGGGCGATGAGAGGAAAAAAAGAACTTTTTCCACTGCTACAACCAACCAGAATCCCTTCCTCTGTCTTTCCCAGAGCTGAAGACCTTCATCACAGTGAAATAACTAGAAATCAGCAACATTCCTTTGTCCTTGGGCTAGAACAGGGGTGAGCAATCTGCTCCGCAGCTTGTTTTTATAACTAAAGTTTTGTTGGAACATGGCTGTAGCCATTTGTTTATGTATCATCGTCCATGGCTGCTGCTTCCTAAAATGACAGAGTAGTTGTGATAGAAATCATATGGCTCACAAAGCCTAAAACATATACTGTCTGGCACTTTATAGAAAAAGTTTGCCAACTCCTGAGCTAGGAAATTGATGGGAAAGGTTTAAGAAAAGATTCATCGGACCCCAAATCTCCACATCCAGAGCCCTTGGAAATCCAACGAGATTAGTAGACTTAAAAAACAAATCAGTCATTCAGATGAGGCCTTGGCATAGAACTCTTTAACCTAACTGCTACTAAAGCCAAACTGAAATGCTCTAAGGAAAAGGATGTTTTGATGATGAGGCAAAGTAAGGAAAGATTTAGAGCATCAGGCACCACTAGGTGGGTTTTTAGACAGTCTTGCTTGTTTGTTTCTGGACAGCTGGAGGATGGCTTCACTGATAAATTCCATGCAATGTCACTGGGGGCTAAGGCTGCACTTCCTCCCCAAGGCCCAACATTCTTCATTCAACTGGACTCATTCTTGCATCCTGAAATGCTCAGAGTGACAACGTGGAGAATGAAACCCTGATAACTGGGCTCTGTGACAACTCATAGGAAAATCAGGGGGTTGAGGGGGGTGGTATATTTTATAGGAAATGGCCCAACACCAGCAGTAGGAAGCAAACAGAAGGTGAGAACAGACTAGGCCTATGTATGGCAGTGGCAATTAATAAATACAACAGTTATAACATAATGCATTTATTTCATTTGTCTTATAATGCATAATTATTTCTTTTTTTTTTTTAAATCCAAAATGCGTTTATTGAGATGGTTTCCCACTCATCTTGATTCAGAGTGCTTTCAGTGCTGCTTCCTCCTGAAGGAACATCTTTCTGTAAGCCTTGCTTTTGCTCCTGTAGGCTGGCACAGGACAGTGGAGCGGCCAACACACAAAACTACCGTTTGTGCATAGCTAAAGACCGTGGTGATTTTATAGCATCCTGGGCATTTCACATCCATGAAGTAGGAATTGGGGCTCTGCACCAGGCGTTTCTTCGTGTTTCCTCTTCTCCTCTTCTGGAGAGGGATGAAGGAGATCCTTTGCGAGAGGCATGTTCTCATGTGGGTAGGTCGTCACCGCCGGAAAGCTATTTCTTCTTTTTTCAATTCAGGTAGTTTGAGCTGTTTCCTGGTTTAGAGTCTTATCAGTCAAACCTAACACACTTTCTCGTTTTACGACTGCTGTATTAGGGTTCTCCAGAGAAACAGAACCAATAGGATACATCTCCCTCTTGAAAGATTTATCAGAAGGTATTTGCTCCGTGATTATGGAGGCTGAGGAGTCCCATCATCTGCCCTCTGCAAGCTGGAGACCCAGGAAAGTTGGTGTTGGAGATCAAAGGGCTGAGAGCAGAGAGCTGATGATGTAGATACCAGTCCAAGTCTGAAGGTCTGAGAACCAGGAGTGCTGAGGGCACAAGATTCATAGCCCAGCTCAAGATTGAGTTCAAAGAGTGAATTCAATCTTCCTCTGCCACTTTGTTCTATTTAGGCCCTGAATGGATTGGATGATGCTCACCCACACTGGACCCATATCTACTTTACTCGGTTCACCAATTCAAAATGCTAACCTCTTAGAAACACCCACACAGACACTCCAATAAAATGTTTAACTAGATATCTAGGAATCCTGTATCTTAGTCAAGCTGACATGAAATTTACCATCACAACTACATAATAAAAACAAGTGATAATCAGCATATCAGTAATTATGCAAAATAGTTAGATTCACCTTACCATAGACAACAACCTATTGATGGCTACTGCCCGCTGCTGGGCTTCTATATGAGGCATTTCATTCTGAATTACTTGGTCTGTGATTCCATGAGGGAACTGGTGACATAATTCTATAATTCTAGAAACAAAGATATTAATGTTATCCTTCATGGTTACCTGTTTCAAGAGACAGTCGGGGTAAAAATACAAGTAGAATAGTTTGAAATTGTGCCCTTTTCACATTTGGCAGACAATCTGGGTTTCTGTGATGGTTTTGGATCAAAGCATGTTAGAAATTGAAGAAGATTGTTTCTAAATACATGTTTACAGTATTATTGTTATTTAAGAAGAATATTTCTTTTCCTCACTAATAAGAACTTTAAATTACAGCAAAAGTCTAATGAAATCACAGAAAAAATATTAAAGCTGAGACTTCAGTTTTCTCAGGTGTAATAAGCATGTCAAAGTTAAGCCATAAATGTGCAAGCAGGAGGCAAATGCAGATGTTTCTGGTGGGAAGCCAAAATTTGTTATGACAATTCACCATAATGGGGCCTGTTTTTGGAATTATATCTACCAAACAAAAAAAGTCAAAATCTTCACCTAGTCAACATCAACAAATGTATTATTCCTAGCAGTATGAGAAAGTTGGGTCTTTTAAAACTACGTGATAATCTAAGAGTGGCAGTGCCTCGGTAAAGAATATAAAAGTGGGCCGGGCGCGGTGGCTCACGCCTGTAATCCCAGCACTTTGGGAGGCCGAGGCGGGCGGATCACGAGGTCAGAAGAGACCATCCCAGACAACATGGTGAAACCCCGTCTCTACTAAAACACAAAAAATTAGCCGGGTGTGGTGGCGCGAGCCTGTAGTCCCAGCTACTCGGGAGGCTAAGGCAGGGGAATCGCTTGAACCCGGGAGGCGGAAGTTGCAATGAACCGAGATTGCGCCACTGCACTCCAGCCTGGCGTCAGAGCGAGACTCCGTCTCAAAAATAAACAAACAAACAAACAAAAATAAAAGTGGCAGAGGCTTTGGGTGTCCTAAAAGTCTTGAGTTCAATACTGCACTGAAACCACCTGGCTTAATGTTAGTTACTTCGTAATCACCAACTGCGGCCTAACTCCGCCTAAACGTTTTGTCATAGACGTTCCCTTAGTGACAAGAGCGATCCTGGATCACAACACGCATTCACAAGTGTTCTACGGGGAAGGAAAGCCTAGGGTCTCCTCTCAAAGCACTGATCACGTCAAAGTAGGAAGGCAGCGCATCATCACAACTTCCCCAAAAGTATCAGGGCAAAGCCAGCCAGCTACACAAAGTTGCAAGTTGTCAAACCCAGTTTGAACTTCTTGAGTTCTGCTCTCCCAGGATGGGAAGGAAAAGTGGGTCCAGAACCCCGCAATCGTTTTCCCGCGTGATCACCCAACCCGCTCCGGCCACTCCCAAGGGATCCGGGAGAAGGGGTCCGGCTGCCCAAATGACTGGGCGCCTGATGCAGTCCCAAGCCGGAGCCTCACTGGTTTACCTGTTTTCTATTTCGACCGGATCTGCGTCGGGCGGCTGCACCTTCACCTTCACCTCCGCCATGACGGCGCAGTTCCTGACGTCTATGAGGAAAGATGCACGAAGCAGCCCCGTAGCAAGTCGGGGAACCCGGGGAACCAGTGGAGGATAGTGCTCTGCCGAGGTCGAGGGGCCTTCTTCCTTGTGTCGCAGCCGGTCCTTCCTTGCCTTTCGGCGGGAGGTGGCCAAGCCGCGCCTGCTCCGGCCCACTTACAGGCGCCGCTACAGCTTCTTATTCTTGTTTTCCAGAATGTCAATGCCCATCGGACGCACAAGCCTGGTTCCTTCATTCTGAGTTAGGAAACCAACTTTTAGCACTTGGCAACTCTGTGAAGGAATATTCTTGGATGCCCATGGGATAACACTGGGAAAGGAATTCCAGGCGGGTACCAGGCTCCCTGCGGAGCGGCAGGGGCCGGCCTAGTTGCTAAGAAGCTGCGTTTTCACCAATCATCTGCCCAGCTCCCAGTGGGCGGGGCGCGGCTCGCAGCGCCTGTGGTAACCCGGGCGGCTGCGAAGGAGGAGGCAAGAGGCGGTGAGAGGCCGGCGACTGGGTTGGTAGCTGCAGAGATGCATTAGGGGTTCCGATCCCGGGCTCCGCGGTTAGAGGAAGAGGAGGGCGGCTAGAGGAGGGGAAGAACTTCCCTTACTCCAGCTGAAGGGATGCAGGTGTCTTTGGCAGCCCCTGATGGGCGGGGACAACCAAACGGAGTTCCGGATCCGGGCTGCGAGGGGGCGGTCCGTTGGGAGAGTTGAGGGGTCTGCGGATCCTGTTGACTGCACGTTGCCATTTGGGCCTGGCGGGTCCGCCTTTTTCTGGATTCCCTTTGCGTGGGGCCCACTGGCCACCCCAGCTTCCTAAGGGCATATGCTAGTTGACCCTTGCGAATTACTTCCTCTCCTACATATTTTTTATTTAGAATTTTTCAACTATTTTTATTTATTTATTTATTTATTTATTTATTTATTTATTTTGAGACGGAGTCTCGCTCTGTCGCCCAGGCTGGAGTGCAGTGGCGCAATCTCGGCTCACTGCAAGCTCCGCCTCCCGGGTTCACGCCATTCTCCTGCCTCAGCCTCTCCGAGTAGCTGGGACTACAGGCGCCCGCCACCACGCCCGGCTAATTTTTTGCATTTTTTAATAGAGACGGGGTTTCACCGTGGTCTCGATCTCGTGACCTCGTGATCCGCCCGCCTCGGCCTTCCAAAGTGCTGGGATTACAAGCGTGAGCCACTGCGCCCGGCCAACTATTTTTATTTTATCTGCCTTTCACTTGAATGGAAATGCGACCATGGGCAAGTCTCAAGTCCAGCCACACTCTCGTAGGAGCTATTGTTGTGCTGTCAGTGTCTGTAGTTTATATTCTTGGCCCTCGATCCGGAACTATCCAACAAGGCATTAAGTTCACCCCTTAAATTTAGGTACCCCACTTTTGAGAATACAGTGTGTGACAAAGCTCAAACTGCAGACGTGTTCAGATCAGCATTATTAGAACTGCAACAGGCAAAACTAAAAAGAAACTAGAAATAGCCTAAATGCCCAGCCACAAATGGATAAATAAGTACATGGAAAACTAAATAATACAGTGAGAATGCAAGAAGGAGACTATAAAAATGGAATAAATATGTAGATGATAATTGGGCAAAATCTATGGATTCTTAATGAAATTTGAAAAGGCAATACAGAGATGTAAATGGTTGTCGTGTTAAGGTGAGCATTTTTTCCCCCCGAAACCTTCTGTGCATTAAAAATTATGACAACCTTCCTCCCCACCCTCACCTCCAAAAAGACCAGTAAGGCTTTCATACTGGTAGTTAATTATTAATACCAGGATTTATAAATACAGTAGATGGAATGGGAGGCTTGTGTTTATTGGTCACTGTTTATATTCTTGCAAACTTCCTTTCCACTGAGAAGTAGTACTCTGCAGTCCTTCTAAAGTGTTTTTGCAGCTTTCAAATACTAGAACTGCTCTGGTAATAATGGCAAGGCTGTGAACCCGGAGCTTTCCCAAAAAAGTTAGCTCTAACTAACATTTTGTGGTACACACAGAATTATTTCTGTTCCCCTTGTATGATGACTTGCCCTGAAGCCAAGAGAGCTGACACACACCAGAGGCAGGAAAAGGCGATAATGATTTAGAGGGAACTCAAGTCAGAGCATTAGCGATAGTCTCTGTTTTGCCTTACTCATTTAATTTGCCCTTTAAAGTAACTCCTTTCCCCCATCTCATTCATTCATGCTCTTTTCTCAGAAGTGAGGTATTTAGATAATCGAAACCCCACACAAGACCTCAACAGCAAATACAGCTGAAATGTAATTATTATTTCAATTAAAAAGGGAATAATACTTGTAGTGCCCTGTTAACAGTATTCTCTCATTTTAACTGGTTTTGCTGCATTTAAATTAAGTGCTGCTCTTCAGCTTTTGTGTACAGCTGTAAGTGCACACTGGAATTTATATATATATATATATGGAGAGAAAATGACTGCTGGTTCAGTGTGTGTCCCTCAGATCATACCACTACGAGTGCCTCAGCCTGGAAAAGCTAACCATGAAATTGATAACAATACGCTTTTGGAAATGAAATCAGGTAAGAATCACATATGTTTGAAATTGTTTAAAATAACATTGTCATATTTCTTGTGTTATCTGGTTGCTGGTTTATCTCTTTGCCTGCTTTCTCACTCTTTGCTTAGCTTTTTGGGAAATTTGTAAAACTTCTAAAATTTGAGACAGTGCTGTACATTGATGGTTTATAGAGTGGTATACATTTAGATTAAAACGGTTAGCTTTGACCAACCTTTCATTTGTATAGTTTCAGCAATGTCTTGACTTACCTTAGCCAAGGTAAGATGTCCCGGTGCTGGCCGGGCGCGGTGGTTCACACCAGTAATCCCAGAACTTTGGCAGGCCGAGGCAGGCGGATCACTTGAGGTCAGGAGTTCAAGACTGGCCTGGCCAACATGGCAAAACTCTGTCTTACTAAAAATACAAAAATTAGCTAGACATGGTGGTGGGCACCTGTAATCCTAGCAACTCAGGAGGTTGAGGCAGGAGAATTGCTTGAACCCGGGCGGTGGAGGTTGCAGTGAGCCGAGATTGCGCCACTGCACTCCAGCCTAGGCAACAGAGCAAGACTCCGTCTCAAAAAAAAAAACAAAAAAAAACAAAAAGTCCCAGTGCTTCCCCAAACTTTTCCAATATGCTTATTATTTAGCTGGTATAATAAATTTGACCTACTAATACAGGCTTTCCAGTCAGACAGGTTGGAGACTTAATCCCTGCCTTGACAACTTCTAGTGGCCTTGTGTACATTACTTGGCCTTTTTGAGTCTCAGTTTCCTCACTGTAAGACAGGAATAATAATATCTACTTCTTAGAGCCATTGCGAGGATAAATAGGTTCGTGTATGTATGAGGTGCACAGGATTTGGCATATAGTAATGCGAAAATAAATCTCAACTGTAACTACAGAAATAAAGCAGTGAGGGCCAGACCTGGTGGCTCATGCGTGTAATCCCAGCACTTTGGGAGGCCGAGGCAGGTGGATCACCTGAGGTCAGGAGCTCGAGACCAGCCTGACCAAAATGCTGAAACCCTGTCTCTACTAAAAATACAGGATTAGCCAGGCATGGTGGCCAATGCCTGTAATCCCAGCTACTTGGGAGGCTGAGGCAGGAGAATTGCTTGAACCCAGGAGGCAGAGGTTGCAGTGAGCCAAGATCACGCCACTGTACTCCAGCCTGGGTGACAGAGCAAGACTCCACCTCAAAAAAAAAAAAAAAAAAAAAAAAGAAGAAGAAATAAAGCAGTGAATATCCTGCTGGCCAACATGGCAAAACTCTGTCTTACTAAAAATACAAAAATTAGCTAGACATGGTGGTGGGCACCTGTAATCCTAGCAACTCAGGAGGTTGAGGCAGGAGAATTGCTTGAATCTGGGCAGTGGAGGTTGCAGTGAGCCGAGATTGCGCCACTGCACTCCAGCCTAGGCAACAGAGCAAGACTCCGTCTCAAAAAAAAAAAACAAAAAACAAAAAGTCCCAGTGCTTCCCCATGTAAAGCACAGTGCTGGTACAGAGAAAGAATTGCATTATTGCTATTACTATTCATTTCCATTATGTATATATAATAACCTATAGATCAGTTATTTAGGGAGATTAACACAATCATAAATCACAACTTTTTTTTTTTTTGAGACGGAGTTTCACTGTGTTACCCAGGCTGGAGTGCAGTGGCGTGATCTCGGCTCACTGCAAGCTCTGCATCCTGGGTTCTGGTGATTTTCCTGCCTCAGCCTCCCGAGTAGCTAGGACTACAGGCGCCTGCCACCATGCCCGGCTAATTTTTTGTATTTTTAGTAGAGATGGGGTTTCACCGTGTTAGCCAGGGTGGTCTCGAACACCTGACCTCGTGATCCGCCCACCTCGGCCTCCCAAAGTGCTGGGATTGCAGGCGTGAGCCACCGTGCCCAGCCTAAGTCACAACTTTAAATCTTAACTTAAATCACAACTTTAAATCTTAAATCACACACTTAGATCTTAAACTGACCTATAGGCATTTTTCAGGGACTTGCTACTTTGGTGTTAATTATAGTTATCCTGTTTTGGTTTTTTCAGACACTCCAGATGTCAACATATATTATACTCTGGATGGCAGCAAACCTGAATTTCTAAAGAGAATTGGTTATGGGGAAAATAACACATTTAAGTATATAAAACCTATTACTCTGCCTGATGGAAAAATACAAGTTAAAGCTATTGCTGTCTCTAAGTAAGTTAAGAGCATGGTGATTAATTTAATTTATGATATAATAACATTATGTTCTAATTTTTTTCATTTTTTCCTATCAGAATCAGTGCTACATTAGAAGGACACTACTGAAATGTTATTTTAATTTCAGCATACATACGTAACATTTGTGTTTTACTTGCCTTTCATTGAGGCATACTGTAAGGTGCAGAAATCATAAGTATACAGCTCAGTGAAGTGTTATGTATATTAATACTGTTTTTATTTTAAATTCCACATTGGGGTTTCAGGAAGGAAGATCCTTTCCAGGGCTGGGGGCCTCTAAAGAGCTCCATCTGGCTCTGAAGAAAATACTGTGTTCACGGAGTGGCTCTTTTATTCCCTAGGATGCAGCCTACAACCACCGCCATCATTCTCGATTTCGTTTTGTATCGACTTAATTGGCCTTCAAAGCTACTGTCATTTCAACTTGTTGGACATTAGCTACCATGCTTTTTTCTTTATCCTTTTTTTTCTTAATGACTTTTTCCCATTTTCAAATATAGAAACAGTATTTAATTTGGAAACCTTCACCATGTGTTGTAGGCAAAAAAAAAAAAAAAAAAAAAACTCAAATGCTTGGCAATTCTGTGTGGCTGTGATATAGGAATTATTTTTCCAGCAATGCAGGTTTGGCCACATTTTGGGAACATTTAAAAGCCCCAAACCAAATACAGTACCTGGCTGGCCAAGGTACTTTATTTTTTTATTTTATTTTATTTTTTTTGAGACGGAGTCTCGCTCTGTCACCCAGGCTGGAGTGCAGTGGCGCGATCTCGGCTCACTGCAAGCTCCGCCTCCCGGGTTCGCGCCATTCTCCTGCCTCAGCCTCTCCGAGTAGCTGGGACTACAGGCACCCGCCACCACGCCCGGCTAATTTTTTGTATTTTTAGTACAGACAGGGTTTCACCGTGGTCTCGATCTCCTGACCTCGTGATCCGCCCGCCTCGGCCTCCCAAAGTGCTGGGATTACAAGCGTGAGCCACCGCGCCCGGCCTGGCCAAGGTACTTTAAAAGGACTCTAGCCCCACCCCCCATTGACTGAATTACTGAATGGCTTTTTGAGGAGAGCCACACATTCCACAGCAAACATGATTGCTTTGGCATCTGAAAATTATAACAAATAAAATGAAACAAAACAACCCCTTTATGCACATTATTATTGTTTTTAAGTGGGTTCTGCAAATGGAGTATATGCATGTTATTATTCTTTATAAAATGTTGTCTCACTTGCCAGGCCACTTCTATCAAGGTAAGTCATCTCAATTATTAAAAATTAAGAAGCTAAATACTCTGGTGGCCAAATGCTGTAAAGCAGGCCTCCTTAGAAGCTGCAAGTAGTAGTAAAATGAAGAAGCAATTTAATGACTGACTATGCAGTTTGAAGGAGTTAATAAGGCTTTCAAGAGAGAGTAAAAAATAAGGTAATTCTTTATGCCTCTCACCATTCTGCTCTGTGCCCACTAAGTGTCTATTCTGAAAGGTACTGTTAGTATTTCAGATGTGCTCAGCTTAGGGAAAATATTTATTTAAAAACGTTTGAGTTTTCAACTCAAAAGGGGAATGCCTTAGCTGGTTGCCCAAGGAAGGGCCAGCTGGGGTGGGGGAAACAACCTGGATCTTAGAGGGTGGAATAGGTGGATATGAGCCAGGCCTCTACTCATGTGACCTCATGTGGGGTTGTAAGTGTGCATTCTGGGAGCCTCACAACCATCCAAGATTCAGGTGATCCCTGGATGGAGAGGCTTGTGATGTCTGGGAAGTGTGTGTTAACAGGAAGGACAATTGGATCTTGGATGACAGGCCTGGGGCCAAAGGTGAACATGCAGACGAGATGGATGCTGAGGCGAATAAGTTAAGCAAGTGATTCATCTAAAAGATCATCTATATCTGTAACCAGATTTATGAATCTGTTTAACATTAAACAACATAGAAGTTTTAAGCCAGCTTTCTTGAAGATGGAGAAAAAAATTCTAAGAAATACACAATTCATCAAAATAGCCACTACCTATCTGTGAGTGACAGTATTTAGAAATAACATCTCAGCTTTCTGTGATCAGAAGACACTCGCATGTTCACTGGCTGGAGTGACTCATAGGTGGCTAAATTTCCCTGTTTAAATCTCTTCTTTAAAAAAAAAAAAAAAAAACAGATTTAAAGATTCATAAATCTTCCCCTCTAAGATCCAGGGATACTTATTTACTTAAAGGTTCAAAAATTTTAAGAAATATAAAAGTTGAGCATGTAAGAAATCTGAAGTTGCTGAAGAATTTCTTCATGTTGCTGAAGAAATGCTAATGAACCAGACAATATGTATTAAAGATCATATGAAAATCAGTAAGGGCAAAGCAGACAAAGAACACTGAAGAAAGAAGATAATTGGAAATATAAAAAGTATTAAGAGTCTGGCCAGGTCAAATAGAAACACGGGCTGTGGTAACCAGAGAGCCATAATCACATGGAAAGGATAGCATAGGAAAGGTGAGCTTTCAATGCATATGAGGAGGGGTGAGAGTTAAACACATCAAATAAATTCGCCAAGCGTGGTCATGATGACGTGGCAGAGGCTGCTTGATGTCCCCCAATATCTGTTTTTCCCTTTAATAGTAGGTCCCATGATTTTTAGCCAGGCACATGGTTGCCTAGAAGATATTTCCCAATCCCCGTTGCAGCTAGTTAGAGATGTGTACCAGGCTGTGGCCAGTGGATACATGTAGAAGCGATGTGTTAAACTTTAAGATTGTACCTTTAAAGAGAAAGGGTGGGCTTTGCTTCCAATTGGCTGGAATGTAGATGTGGTTGGCCAGTCAGGTTGGGCCATGAGGATAAATGTAATGTCATAGAAATGATGGAGTAACCAAGTAGAAACTTGCTATCGTGCCCCTGTCACCATGACACCCCTATACCTAGCTCTAGACTGCTTATACCCTATTACTTCTGTCTTGTTTAAGCCTCTATTTGTTTGTCTGTTCGTTTTTTTTGAGACGGGGTCTCTCTGTGTCACCCAGACTGGAGTGTAGTGGTGTGACCTTAGGTCACTGCAACCTCCACCTCCTGGGTTCAAGCAATTCTTACGCCTCAGCCTCCTGAGTAGCTAGGATTACAGGTGTGCACCACCACAACCCAGCTAATTTTTTGTACTTTTGGTAGAGATGGGGTTTTGCTATGTTGGCCAGGCTGGTCCTGAACTCCTGGTCTCAAGTGATTCGCCTGCCTTGGCCTCCCAAAGTGCTGGGATTACAGGAGTGAGCCACCGTGCCCTGCCATAAAGCCACTATTGTTTTGATTCTGTGTTACAACTGCCAAGCCTATATCTTAATAGACAAGGGACAAGTATCAAGCAAATACCTACAGAGAACATGATCAAGAGAACAGGTCATCAACGAGGCTGACAATATGAAGTGTCAGCAAGTATGTGGAGAAGCTGGACCCCTCGGCTAATGCTGGTGGGAATGTAAAATGGAACAGCCACAGTTTGGCAGTTTCTGAAAATTAAACACATACCTGCCATGTGACCCAGCAATTCCACTCCTCAGTATCTATTGAAGAGAAATGAAAACGTGTCCACACAAAGACTTACACATGAATGTTCATAGCAGCATTATACATAATAGCCCAAACCCAGAAATAATCCAAATGACCATCAGCTGGGGAATGGACATAAAAATTGTGGTATATCCATAAGATGGAATACTACTCAACAATAACAATGAACGAGTTACAACAACATAGATGAATCTCCAAAAAAAAGAGCTAAATAAAAAATCCAGACACGTAAGATGACCACATATGTATAATTACATTTATGTCAAATTTCTAGAAAAGACAAAACTATAGAGATAGGAAACAGATCAGTGGTTGCCTAGGAGGTTGGATAGCAGTGACTGCACACAGGCACAAGGGAATTCTTTTGGGTGATGGAAATGTCCTAAACACTTCCACTGTGGTGATACTCACAAAATTGTATACATTACATTGACTGAATTCCATTGAACCAGATACTTAAAATAGATGAATTTTATGTCATGTAAATTATACCTCAATAAAGCTGTTAAAAAATAGAGTATAGGGGAGCTACTGGTACTGAAATAAAATCACCACTAGTTTTTAGTCATGGGCACTGCTACATTGTCTTCTTATGAAACTCTTATTGCATCAGAGAACAAGATGAATTGTGAAATATTATGAATGAGTGGAAAACATGATAGTATTTGAGTTATAGAATCTACCACAACAGCATATATTACACTGTCTACAGCTGAGCCAGGGAAAATGCTCTTGATTCATGTGGAATGACTTAGGTAACACATTTTTTGTTTTAGAATAGTTTGAGGCTTATGGTCTGATACCTTTATGATGAATGTGGTAGATAGTCTTCAAAAATGGCCCCCAATGAACTATGCCTCCCAGAATTTATGCCCTTTTGTAGCCTTTCTGCTGGTGTTGTGACTTGCTTTTGACCGATAGAATGTTTCAGAAATGATGCCAAGGACTTCTGAGATCAAAGGAAGTATTGTAGTTTCTGCTTTGGTTTCTTGGGACAAAATCACTGGCAGGGGGTTGGGGTAGTCAGGTACTGTGGAGGAAGTCTGACTACCTGAGGCTTCCATACTGTGAGGAAGCCCAAGCTAACCACATGAGAGAGAGAGGGAGGGACAGAGGGATGGAGATTCAGTGAGAGCGATGAGTGGTGAGCCCCTAGCTGTTCCAGTTACCCCAGCCCAGGCTTTGCATATTTGAGAGAAGTCATTTTGAACAACCAGCCCTGCTGAGCCTTCAGTTGACTCCAGCCCTTGCTGATGTTTGATGGCAGCCACATGGAAGAGCTCAAATGAGATCCACCCAGTGGGGACCGTGAATCCACAGATTCATGTTTTAAGGCACTACCTTTGGGGTGGTTAGTTACACAGCAGTAAATAACCCAAAAGGAAGGAGGCGAGGAAAGACTATAGAAATTACATTTGATTTCTTCAATTTGAAATACAATAAATTTAGTAGCTTGACTAAGGCACTTTAATAAAATCATGTTGTTAGCCACTTTTTAAAAAATCTTTGTGTAATACAGACTTTTTCCTTTTTTAATAATAATTTTCAGAGACTGCAGACAGAGTGGCATTGTGACAAAGGTGTTTCAGGTAGACTATGGACCACCAAATATAGTCTCTCTTGAAGACAATGTTGAAAATGTTCTCAAAGATTCTTCAAGGCAGGCAAGTAATGAAACTATATAATCCATTCAGGTTGTCACTGTATTTTGATTCCTTCTTTCTCAGTGAGCAGATCTTGCCTTTTATTACCTTACCTCTGCTCGCAGTCAGGTCCTTATAATTGAAGTCATTATCAACCATTGCAAAGCATCTTTAATGATTTCTCAGCCTTTCGTCAGTCTCCTATCCACCCTGAAGATGAGAATTCCTGCCGAGCATTGGGGTCCATGCTCCAGTGTCTTTAGTGGCTCTCTCTTACCTACTGAAAAAACAAGCAACCTTTAGCCTTCCATCCAAGTCATCAGTTTCTGCCGTTGGTCAGCTTTTCCTGGTCTGTGAACCCCCTACATATACTCCAACCAAACTGAACTGTGTTTGCTATGCCCTATCACTGCTATCCTGGCAGCCAGGCCTTCTTTTATAAACTGCTTTGAGCACGTGATTACTTTGTTCCTTGTTTATCTTGCCTATGCATTATAAGCTCCAAGGTGGCATGGTTGCTATACTCATTGCCTTGCACAGGGGCAGGCAGGAGAGGGTGGTGAGTGTGTATCTGTTGAATAGATGCATTAAGTAGAAGTCCTCAGTGGGCATAGAATTCTTTTATGTTGAAATCTTTATTCCCAAATATCTGCAAAGCCTCCCCACTGTGAAGAGTCAATTAGATCCATCTGAGAAGGATGTGTAAAGCTTCAGGCACTGGGTGTGAGCATCGATAAGAAAGATTCAAGGAGCTAGGCCAGAGGATGGGCTAGCCTACAGTAAGGTGGCCAACCCAGAGGTCTTGGTCACAGGGATGTTGTTGGGATTGACAGAGGAAGTTTATAGGGGTTTCACTTAAGCTTGACCGTGAGCCTGATGCTAGAGAGGAGGTTGGTAGATGCAGGCATAGGTGGGACTCAAGTGTGATCAAGGCAAGGATTTACACTGGGCAGGGGCCGCCTGCGGGGGCTGAGCCCACATATATCGGCAGGTGCTTAGGCTTGAATCAGGTGTGAGGGACCAAGTCCATGGAGAAAGTCCAGAGAGAAGAGTATTTAAGGACTGTGTGTGGGCAGGTGGTGTGCAGAAGTCTGATTTTGGTCTGACCCTACCCTGCCTTTGCCCTCTGGACTTGGTGGTGGTCCCTCTGTTGTTATCCAGACTCCCACAGTTGTAACATCCTGCCTGCATGTGCTGCTCCCTGCCTCCTGCCTTGGCCTCTTCACCTGGTGAGGCCTACATCCAGATGTGCTGCCAACTGAGCAGCCCAGTCCAGATACAAAGCTGCATGTTTCCAGAATAAAGTGAAACAGGGGTCACTTTGTAAAAATGACCGTAAACTCTTTCAAATAAGAAATGCACACCATGACACTTTCTCTATCATGCAGCTTTAATTCTCACATGGGAATAACCAAGTGATTGATATGCAATCTCTTCATTCCTAGGAATTCAAAAATGGATTTGTTGGATCAAAACTAAAGAAGAAATATAAGAACTCTGAAAATCAACGCAGCTGGAATGTTAACCTTAGAAAGTTTCCAGGTATGATGTGACAGAACAAAGACAAGGTTTTGTATTCTGAACCTACCGAAGAGGTTCATGGCATGTTCGTTGCATGTTTTCTTGTCTGGAGAAGTGTTGGAATAAGAAACACTGGGGCAGGAAAGTATGCTGTACTTTGAATTTTAATGAGATCCTTGCTAACAGCTCAAGATCATGAAGGAGGATCAAGCAGTCCAACCAAGTCAGATTTCTTGACCCACCGCCGGGAGCCATGGGGGCATCTCACCAAACAGAAAATGCTGGAGTTGTAGGGTTTGGGGGAAGGGTGGAGTTTGGGTGAAATATAAATGAAAGCAGAGTTTTGATAGTCTCAAAGCAAAGCTGGTCTGGGTGTGAAGGGATCAGCATCAGGTATGGACTGGGAAGGGGACCCAGGGTTCTGTTGCCTTGGAAACTACAAAGATACATGGGGAATACTGTGTTCAGAAACGATGATCTCTGCACCAGGATTGGACATTGAAGCTGCTTCTCTATGTCAAAGTGGCCTAGATTCCCCTGGCAAGAGTTGAATGTTTCGTTCTTACTGAGAATTTCAAACAGCAAAGTTTCTGATAATCTGTGATTTTAGAGAACAGGGTTTCTCAATGAGTAAGAAAGACTAGGCATGCAAAGAGGGGGCTGTTAATGACATTTTACAGCTGCAGTGTGTTCTTGGGAGATATAATATTTCCTGCTAACTTGGCAACTGGATTGATCTGTCTGTTTTCCCAGCCTGATGTGAAATATTGTAGAATGCAGTGGGGAAGATAATCTTCTCAGTCTGGGCTTGTTTTTTCTTTCTCACTTCTAATACATTGAGTGTATGGCGGGAGCTCTTTATGTTAATTGTTACTTCTAGGGAAGCAATGTGGTGACAGTGGTTCTTTATTAAAAGGTCTCCCACTGTGAAGATATCTTTGCATGATTATGTATAATTACAGATGCTCAAAGAATAATGTTTTTAATATCATTGTAGACCTCCAGGTAGGTGAAAGAACTGACCCTAAAACTTTGAAAGATCTTCGCTTTTCAGAGAGTCCACTGGAAATCTCAGCTCACGGTGGAGGATCAGGTTCTAGACCACCCACCTGCCAGTCCCAGGTAACTTCTAAGGACAATCTTTAGGGTACTCAAATACCTCCTGTATTTTTAATGCTTCCCATGAAATACTTTAAGACTGCACCTCCCCCACTTTTGACCATGTGCCAGGCACTGTTCTAGTGCTGGGAGTACTGTGTTGGACAAGAAAAGTCCCTGTATTCATGGAGCTTACCTTTTATTGGGCTTGGGGGCAGACAGATAATTTTAAGTAAATAAACAGAAAATTTTAAATGGTGGTAAGTGTCATGAAGAAGATAAAACAATAATGAGATAGAGCAGTGGTTCTCAGAGGCGATCCCCAGACCTGCAGCATCAGCATCACGTGGGAACTTATTTAAAATGCACATTCTCAGGCCTGATGAGCAAGGTGGGAGATGAGGCAGAAGGTGGTTGGGGCCAGAGTGTCTAGAGCTGTGGTTCTCAAACATGGCTGCATGTTAGAGTCACCTGAGGAGCTTCAAACCAATCCCCAAGGTTTAGCGTCAGAAATTCTGATTTAATTGGTCTGATGTGGGGTTTGAGCATCGTTAAAAAAAACCACCCCTAAATGATTCTAATGGTCAGGTGTGGTTGAGAGTCATAGATACTAGTCTGACCGTAAGAAGTTTGAATTCTATTCTAATTGTAAAGGGAATCTGTTTGGCAGACAAGACACAGTCCTATTTACATTTAAAAGTTTTCTGTTTGGCCACAGTATGGAGATCAGACCACGGAAGAGGAAAGGGAGAACATTATTTAGGAGGCTTTTGTTCCAGGTGAGAAATGATGGTGACTTGGACCAAGGTTGTAGAGGTGGTCAGGATAGGAGGTGGGCTTTGCTGAGGGATCCGACAGATGGGAGGGAAGGGGAGGAGCCAAGGCTGCCTCTTAGGGTTTGTCCTGAGTATCTGGAGATGATCGTGCCATTGACAAAGCTGGAAAGGATGAGAGAGGAGCAGGTGTCCAATGGCACATTAGACATCCAAGTGGAGGTGTTGAGTAGACTGTTGGATGTGCAAGTTCACACTCGGGAGAGGTCAGAGCTGGAGATATGTACTTAGAAATATGGAAATATTCAATATGTTGATGGTATTTGAAGCTTAGATCTGAATATGATCACTAGTCAAGGCTGTACAGAAAATGAAGAGAAGGAAAATGAAGAAAGTCTTCAACTTAGAGGTTGAGCAGGGGAGGAGGAGCCTGAAAGTAGAAAGAAAGCCAAAAGAATATGTCGCCATGGAAACCAAGAAATGGAAGACTTTAAGGAGAAGATCATCTATGTCATATGTTACTGAAGGTTCTAATTAGATAAAGACAGACAACTGGAAATTCACATCGGCTTTGACAAGATAGAGGTGACTTATGACCTTAGTAAAAGGCATATTGGCTGGGCGCGGTGGCTCACGCCTGTAATCCCAACACTTTGGGAGGCTGAGGCAGGCAGATCACGAGGTCAGGAGTTCGAGACCAGCCTGGCCAATATGGTGAAACCCCGTCTCTACTAAAAATACAACAATTAGCCAGGCATAGTGGCGCGCACCTGTAGTCCCAGCTACTCAGGAGGCTGAGGCAGAAGAATCGCTTGAACTGGGGAGGTGGAGGTTGCAGTGAGCCAAGATTGCACCATTGCACTCCAGCCTTGGCAACAAAGTGAGACTCCATCTCAAAAAAAAAAAAAAAAAAAGGCATATCAGTGTATTCTTACTACTATAACACAAGAAAGAGGCTCTTACACTAGTTGCCTACTATACTATTATAGTGCTTTGATTTTTCAATGTTTATAAAATCCAATTTGGACTTTTGGCATCTAAGGGCAACCCAGGAGCCCTTGTTCTGTTCATCCTGTTTGAGTCCCAAGTTTAATGTACCTGGAGTCACATTTTCTGTGTAACCACAACTCCTTCTTGTGTGCCCATGATTCCATGGCTGCTCACACTTACCATCAAGTATAAAGGAGGAGAAAAACATGGTTTCCAAACCCAGTTGCATATCAGAATCACCCAGGGACTGAAGGCTCAGTGTTGCTACATCAATGAATTTGCATGAGAAGGCAGAAACCTACATCTTTATGTGTAGTAACATAATTTAAAGTTTTGACTATTAGTTCAAATTTTGAAACACTGTGGGAGCCAATGCCAAATAAAACTCCATGGCAGGCCAGATTTGGCTAATAGACCACCACTTTGAGACTTCTGGTCTAGGTCATGTTATGTTTTTATTTATTTGTTTTTCTTTTTGTAGAGATGGGGATTCACTATGTTGCCTAGACTATTTTTGAACTCCTGGCCTCAAGCAATCCTCCTGCCTCAGCCTCCCAAAGTATTGGGATTACAAATGTGAGCCACTATACCCAGCCTAGGCCATGTTAGATGTGGCGCAAAAGCAATGAGAAATCTCTGACTGCTCCCTATTGCCTGCAGGATAGAGCCTGAAGTCCTAAGTTCAGACCATTGAGTTTCCTAGAGATACAGTTTTTGAGAAAAATAGATACTAAAGTTTGTTTGTTTGTTTATTTAATTAATTAATTTATTTATTTATTTGAGACGGAGTTTCACTCTATTGCCCAGGCTGGAGTGCAATGGCACGATCTTGGCTCACCACAACCTCTGCCTCCCGGATTCAAGCGATTCTCCTGACTCAGCCTCCTGAGTAGCTGGGATTATAGGCATTGTGCCACCACACCCGCTAATTTTGTATTTTTAGTAGAGACGGGGTATCTCTATGTTGGTCAGGCTGGTCTCGAACTCCCGACCTCAGGTGATCTGCTCACCTCTGCCTCCCAAAGTGCTGGGATTGCAGGCATGAGCCAATGTGCCCAGCCGAGTTTATTTATTTATTTTTACCTTTTTTTTTTTGAGACAAAGTCTCACTCTCACACAGGCTGGAGTGCAGTGGTGCAGTCTCGGCTCACCACGACTTCTGCCTCCTGGGTTCAAGCGATTCTCCTGCTTCAGCCTCCCGAGTAGCTGGGATTACAGGCACCCACCACCACACCCAGCTAATTTTTTTTTTTGTATTTTTAGTAGAGATGGGGCTTCGCCATGTTGGCCAGGCTGGGATACTAAAGTTTTTAAATCCTAAAATCTGGTCTGTCTCATGGCAAATTCAGGTATCTTTTATTGTAAACTCTCATTTTTAATGAAATATAGATATATGATTGTGAATAGCACTTTAAATAATTTAGAAATGTTAGATACTAGAGTAATAATTACATTACTCCTCATAATGATTTTTTATTTTTATAATTTTTTATTTTTATGGGTTCAGGGGGTGCAGGTTTGTTACATGTATTGTGTAATGGTGAGGTTTGGGCTTCTAGGGTACCCTTCACTCAAATAATGAACACTGCACCCAATAGGTAATTTTTCAGCCCTCGCCTTTTCCCACCCTTCCCACTTTTAGAGTCTATAGTGTCTATTATTCCTCTTTGTATATCTATGTGTATTCACCCATAATGATTTTTAATGGCATTTTACTATACCATAGCCTTTACCATGTTATTTTGACTATATGACTCTGTCTATGTACCTATATTCTTAATTTTAGTCCCCCGGTTTTGCCCATGTAAGTGGCCAGAAGTGTTTGACAAGCACGGAGACAATGAGAATTCAAAGGGAGACAGACTTTCTCAAGTAAGTATCACATTCTCTTTACTCTGTCTTAAATCCTACAAAGATACATCATGGTCAAAGAGAATTTAAAGATACAACATTTTTGCCCACCTCCAACTTTTTTTTTTTTTTTTTTTTGAGACAGAGTCTCCCTCTGTCACCCAGGCTGGAGTGTGGTGGTGCAGTCTTGGCTCACTGCAACCTCCGCCTCCCGGGTTCAAGCGATTCTCCTGCCTCAGCCTCCCGAGTAGCTGAGATTACAGGCACATGCCACCATGCCCAGCTAATTTTTGTATTTTTAGTAGAGACGGGGTTTCACCATGTTGGCCAGGATGGTCCCGATCTCTTGACCTCGTGATCTACCCACCTCGGCCTCCCAAAGTGCTAAGATTACAGGTGTGAGCCACCACGCCCGGCCCCAACTTTTTAAATTAAATATTTACAGCCTGTTAGAAAGTATAATTGACATATAATAACTGCATATGTATTTAGAGTTCATTTGACTCTGTATGTATGTATGTATGTATGTATGTATGTATGTATGTATGTATGTAAATGAGTAAGTTCATCCCCGCCAAAAATTTCCTACATTGTACCCTATTTGGTAACCCCTTCCTTTTACCCCTGCTCATCACAGGCAATTATTGATCTGTTTCTTGTCACTGTAGTTTAACTTGTATGTGATTCAATATGTCAACGAAGTGATTTAGTGTGTACTCTTTTCTGCTGGACTACTTTCACTCAGCATAACTATTTTGAGATTCATCTATGTTGTTCCTTGTAACAAACATCCATTTCTTTTTATTGCTGAATAACAGTCCATTGTATGGATATACCACAGTTTGTTTATCCATTCACTTATTGATGGGAATTTGTGTTATATCCAATTTTGGGCTATTACAGATAAAGTTGCTATGAACATTTGTACAAAGGTTACTGTATATAAAAAAGTGATCCAGTCTCATACCTGGTCTCTAAATAAATAAATAAATTGATAAAAATTAACAGATACAATAAAATAATTTTTAAAACCCCAAAGTCATTATGTATATACATGTTTTCATTTCCCTTGGGGCAAATACCTTGAAGAGGAATATGATAGGTATATTTTTAAGAAACTGCCAAACTTCTTTCCAAAGTGATTATTCCATTTTACATTCTCACCAGCAGTGGAGGAGAATTCTCTGTATCCTTACTAACTTTTATTTTTATTTTGATCATTTTAATGAGATTGTAACAGTATCTTATTGTGGTTTTTATTTCCATTTCCCTAGTGACTAATGATGTTGAGCCTCTTTTCATGTGCTTATTTCCATCCATGCACCTTCTTTGGTAAAGTCCTTTCAAACTTTTCACCTTTAAAAAAATGCATTATAGGCCGAGCGCAGTGGCTCACACCTGTAATCACAGCACTTTGGGAGGCCGAGGTGGGCAGATCACCTGAGGTCAGGAGTTCAAGACCAGCCTGGCAACATGGTGAAACCCCGTCTCTACTAAAAATACAAAAAATTAGTTGTGTGTGGTGGTGGGCACCTATAATCCCAGCTACTTGGGAGGCTGAGGCAGGAGAATCGCTTGAACCCGGAAGGCGGAGGTTGCAGTGAGCCAAGATCATGCCACTGCACTCCAGCCTGGATGACAGAGGCATGTGCCACTACGCCCGGCTAATTTTTGTATTTTTTTAAGTAGAGATGGGGTTTCACCATGTTGGCCAGGCTAGTCTCGAACTTCTGACCTCAGGTGATCTGCCCACCTCAGGCTCCCAAAATCGTGGGATTATAGGCGTGAGCCACCACGCCCAGCCAAGTTGAGGAAATTTTTACCTGTTTCTAATTTGCTGAGAGTTTCTCTTTTAAAATCAGGAATAGATGTTGGATTTTGTCCAAAGCATTTTTTCTATTTGAGAGAGTAATTTAGTTTTTCTTTTTCTGTTCATGTGGTGAATTACAATGATTGGTTTTCAAATGTTAAGTCAACCTTACACTCCTGAAATATATCTACCTGAAGTGTTATCTATTTTATATAATGTTGAATTTGATTTGCTAAAAGGTTTTAAAGAATTTGTTTTGCCAGCATTTGCATAAGGGATGTTGGGGGATTTTCTTTTCTTGTTAATGTCTTTGTCTGGTTTTAGTATTGGTATAATTCTGGATTCATAGAATAAGTTAGGAAGTGTTTTCGCTCTTTCAACTTCTGAAAAAGTTTATGTAAAATTGGTGTTATTTCTTCCTTACATATTTGGTAGAAATTCACAAGTGAAATGATTAGATCTGGAGTTTTCCTTCAGGAAGATTTTTTTTCAGGAAGATATTTAACTACACATTAGATTTCTTTAGTAGATATGAGTACATTTATATTTATTAATATTTCTTTTGGAGTAAATTTTAGGTTTCATTTGTTCTTTTTTTAGTTTCTTTAATGGGAATATGAAGTTACTGATTTGAAGCCTTTCTTCTTTTCTAGCATAGACATTTAGAACTATACATTTCCCCTGAATACTGTTTTACTTGCAGTCTCTGAATTTTGATATGTTGTATTTTCATCTTCAGTCGGTTCAAACAGTTTCTAATTATCCTTGTTATTTTGTGGGGAGGGCAATGGGTTAGTTAAAAATGTTTTATTAAATTTCCAAATACTGGAGGATTTTCCTTGTATCTTTTGGGCCTGTCTGCCTTCTTTCTTTCCTTCCTTCCTGCCTTCCCACCCTCTCTCCCTTCCTTCTTTCCTTCCTTCCTTTCCTCCTTTCTTCTTTCTTTCTTAGAGTCTCACTCTGTCACCCAGGCCGAAGCGCAGAGGCCCAATCATAGCTCACTGCAGCCTCAAACTCCTGGATTCAAGGCAGCCTCCTGCCTCAGCCTCCCAGGTAGCTGGGACTATAGGCATGTGCCACTACACCCAGCTAATTAAAAAACTTTTTTTTTTTTTTGGCTAGGCGTGGTGGCCCATGCCTATAATCCCAGCACTTTGGGAAGCTGAGGTGGGAGGATCACTTGAGGCCAGGAGTTTGAGACCAGCCTGGCCAACATGGCAAAACCCCATCTCTACTAAAAATATACACACACAAAAAAAATTAGGCATGGTGGCACACGCCTGTAATCCCAGCTACTCGGGAGGCTGAGGCACAATAATCACTTGAAGCCAGGAGGTGGAGGCTGCAGTGAGCCGAGATCATGCCACTGCACTCCAGCCTGGGCGACAGAGCAAGACTCTGTCTCAAAACAAAACAAAAAACCTTATATCTATATATATTTTTTTGTGGCGGGGGTGGAGTTCTCACAAAGTTGCCCAGGCTGGTCTTGAACTCCTGGCCTCAAGTGATCCTCCCACCTCAGTCTCCAAAATTGTTGGGATTATAGATATGAGCCAGTACACCTGGCCTGGTGCTTTTGTCAAATTTATTTACTTTTGGTCAGAAATGATATATGATTTGATTGGTAAATGTTCTATGTATACTTTGAAAGAATGTGTATTCTGCCAGAATGAGTGTACTATAAATATCAATTAGGTTGAGTTAGTTGATGGTATTGTTTAAGTCTTCTCTGTCTTTACTGATTTTCTGTTTATCGTGTAATCAGTTATTGAAAAAGCAGTATTGAAATATATGACTGTAATTATGAATTTGCCTATTTATTCTTGCATTTCATTTCTATTGGTTTTTCTTCATGTACTTTGATACTCTGCTATTAAGTACATAAACATTTTGGATTCTTTTGTCCTCTTGCTGAGTTGACCCTTTTATCATTATGAAATAAACTTCTTTAACTCTGTTAATATTCTTTGCTCAGAAACCTACTTGTTCTGATGTTAATATCGTCACTCCTGCTTTCTTTTGATGTGTGTGTACCTCCCTTTATTGAATCTATTTATGTCTCTATTTAAAGTTGGTTTCTGGCCGGGTGCAGAGGCTCACGCCTGTAATCCCGGCACTTTGGGAGGCCGAGGCGGGCGGATCACGAGGTCAAGAGATCGAGATCATCCTGGCTAACACAGTGAAACCCCATCTCTACTAAAACTACAAAAAAAAAAATTAGCTGGGTGTGGTGGCAGGCACCTGTAGTCCCAGCTACTCTGGAGGCTGAGGCAGGAGAATGGCATGACCCAGGAGGCGGAGCTTGCAGTGAGCCGAGATCATGTCACTGCACTCCAGCCTGGGCGACAGAGCGAGACTCCGTCTCAAAATAAATAAATAAAAATAAAGTTGGTTTCTTTTGAGCAGCGTATAGTTAGGCCTAGCCTTTTAAAAAACCATACCTGACAACTCCTATGTTCTAATTGAAGTATTTATATTTAGAGTATTCTAACTGATACCTCAGTAAATATGAATTTTTTCCACTTTGGCTGGTGTAAGCATGAGCTTCCCAGCCCTGTGTGAATCCTGAAGATTGTTTTCTCTGTTACCCTTTGGTGTTTACTTTCTAACCTTGAGTGGTTTCTTCCATCACATGCACTCATCAGTAGTACCCAGGTGAAGACTTGAGGGTGACCCTCTGCAAAATTCTGAAACTCTCCCTGCAGCTCTTCTCTGGTATTCTTTCCTAAAAGCTCCAGTTACCTTAACCTTCTGAGACTCCCAGCTCTATGCCCTCAATTCAAATCAGAGGAATGAGATAGTCAGATTACACTTCATGAGCTTTGGGCATAGAAAAGAGGGAACTGTTGTTGCTCTGGCAGGTGGGCCCATGCCAGAGACATGGTGAAACCTTAGTGCCATGGTACAGTAATGAAGGACTAAATAGGAAAAGAGTGTGGGAATGAGCTCAGCTCCAATGTGGAGACTAGTGCGGACAACCAGGCAGTCCGGTGCACAGTATCCAAGCCTTCTAGCTGCTGAGGAGCTGTTCAGATTGATAGGTCACAGGATCAGGAGCCAACTTGTCTGGAAAGGCATGGCAGTAGCAGGAAAGGAATTAGGGCAGCCTAATTCCAAGAATGCTCTCACTTTGCCGGATAGCCAGAACCCAGTTAGATGAGTGGGAGCTAAATGATGGGTCCAGCTGCCTAAGAAATGGGGCCAGATGCTGCTGGGGCAGGGCCTGAGGACTCTAAGCTAAAGTGGGCAAAGAGAAAGGATGGGTTTGAGGCACAGGCAAGAAGGCCTGTCCCTCAGACTGGGCTCAATGGTAGAAAGTCAGAAAAGCATAATATAAAAATTGCTAGAATTCCCAGGGCTCACCCTCATACACATCAAATCCAATGTGACAGGACAAGCCAGAGCCTGAGCAAGAAGTGGGGCCAAGGCTGCTGATAAACTTCTTGCCACGATCAAGAAGTTATATGGACTTGGCCTACGCGGAAAGGGCACCAGAGGGTCCAGCTGCAAGGCCACTATTCCAATAAAATGACCAAATGACCTAGAGAAGTATTTCCTGTCTTGAACTTGTTCCATAGCCGTTGAGAGCAGTCTGCTTTTGTTTTGTGTTTAAAACTGTTTGAACGCTTTTAGATTTTTATCAGTCTTCTTAATGTGGACCCACCAGAACATGGCCAATCGGGAACCTGTTTTGTTGTAGGTGTGCCCACTGCCTTGCCCCCCGGCCATCAGATCCCTTTGCTCGCTTCTGTCAAGAATGTGGCTCTCCTGTCCCACCCATATTTGGCTGTCGTCTCCCACCCCCAGAAGGAGCTCAGGTGAGCAGCAGAATTCTTAAAAACATCTTTCATTGGTTGATCTGATCTTTATTTGCAGCAGTAACACAGTGCTTGGTACACATGAACCACACATATAAATACTTGTTGAAGAATTACTGGCTGATTGAACTCTTACACACTCCTACTTAAGCATGGAAAAACTTACTTTCAGTGCTGTGTCTTTTGTGTGGCCTGCCAGAAGCACGGGCTTAAAAAAGATTGGAATCTTATTGTTTTAATGGGGCATGCATGGATAAATAAATGTTTACTATTCATTTGATAGCTCTGCTCATATCCTGGGTATAATAAGGAAATATATTCTAGAAATAAATAAAGAGAAGTACCAATTACTTTATGTCTCTGTATATCTATATATCCATAAGATGCATCATTCTGTCCAAAGAATCTATAGATTGATCTGTGTATTTAAATTTAAAAGGTTTGGCTGATTTAGGATAGATAATAATTGATATCTCACTACTAATTTTGTAGATAGTTAAAAAACATACTTGGCTTGCTAAAAATTAAAACTTTCACCAAAATGTGTTCATCTTTTAAGCACTTGATATTTTGGGGATTTTTTTTGGACTGGGAATAAAGGGATGAAAATGAAATAAAGGGATCTGTAATATTGAGTGAAAAATTACAATTTTTAAGAAGATAGTTACTAAGAAAAAGTCACTAATTGAGTGAGTTCCAAGTCCAGAGTTTTAGATTCAAGTTATGCCTCAAGCAAGGGGTCAGGTATTAAATGGCTGTTTTAATATTTTTCTATTATATTGCTCAAGATTTTTGTAGAAGTTAATTTAATTTACTTCAATGATACACTTTAAACTCCTTAGAGATTTTGCTAATGTATAATGGCAGAATCTTAGGGAATAAGGGTGGGAGTCGATTTTAAATAAAAACAGACTATAACACCAAAGTGGGCCAAATTCATTGATATGCGTGCAGCTCGTAGATATCTGGACTAAATGTGTTAGCGAAAGAAGACGATACAGAAAACAAAATATGAACAAGTCCCACTGGTTGATTTTTCTCTGTTTATACTAGTTGGTGCAATACCAAAATTATTTTCTACTTGCCTGGAAAGGGATTTTCACAACTAACTTCATTTTTACAGGGAGGAAAGGTTATCAGCGATTATAAATATTTAACATTATGAACTTTAAAACACCTAGATTGCCCCATAATTATATTTCTATTAGTGCAACAATAGACTATAACGTATAACAGCTTTGTAATTTAAGCTGACAACCATTTATCGAGTACTACTGTGTCCTGCTCTGAGCTGGGCTTCTAGGATTCAAAGGGGCGGGATCCTACTTAGACCCACGACTCGGAGAGTCTCAGTAAAGAGATGCAGAAGTGTGTGCTCCCCTGTCTCTTTGCTCTTGCCATGTGAGCTAACCTGTAGGACACCTGGTTGTGCTGAACCCCGTGAAATTTCAGTGTTGTCCTGTGGATGCTTCTCAGTGAGTTCCACTGGCACCCCAGCCAGCTTCCCAGATAGTCTTTGGGGCATCCCAGTAGCAATTTTCCAGGAAGTTCCAGCCGCATCTCCGTATCTGACTTCCCAACACGTTCTGCCAGTTCCCTAGATGAGGAATTCCTAATGAGTTTCATTGGATCCCAGTGGGCGGCTTTTTCCTTGCCGGCTCTGATCTGTGTCACCTCAGTGAACTTCTCTGCCATCCAGTGGGTGACAACCACACTCAATTCAATGAAGTCTGATTTCAGCCTTGGGTGTGGGGCAAAGTAAGTGCCTCTTCCAAATTTGATCCTCCTTCGGCTGTCTGTCTCAGCCAAAGAGGTAGGGGATCCTCCCTATGTTTGGAATTTCTGTATATGTAGAATCTGCTTTACCCACTAGTAGTTAATCCCTGGATACCAGTTAATAACTATTTATATGAGCTTTTCCTGTTCAAATTACTTGTGGTTTCTATGTCCTGATTGGACTCTGACTGATACACAATTGATACTGGGATTGGTCCCAGGAAATAAACCTGCAAATGGGATTTTGGAAGTGGTTTGGTCTTGTCCTTTGCTTGGGAACAGTGCCGAGCTCCTTGCCAATGGGAAATGGGACACTGGTGATCCATAGCATAAGGGGGCATCACAGTTAATCAGGCTGTCACCTGTGGCTGATTGTGATGAAGTGCCAATTGAAGCAAGTGTCTTGAGTGGCCAAGTAGCTGCTGCACTTGACTCTATGGCAGTGACAATGACTACAAAAACTGTGGTGGAGGATGTATTCTCCTGAGTCCACGGGAGCATTCACAGAAAGAAAGTTACAAGCTCAGGACCTTTAAGTCATGGTGCAGGAACCAGAGAACTCCTATGACAGCCCAAAATAATATCTTTCTTGCAGCTCCAGGGTTATATTGATGAAAATCAAACAAAAATTATATTGTATATGTTGGGGACTTATAATGTCTGTTAAATTCACCTGATCACCAGATTTCTTATGTGAAAGTTAGGCCATTAATTGAGAAAGGATGGGATCCTGAAACTCAGATAGAGATGGCAGGTGGGACCCAGATGAGACTGACAGTCTTGTACCCTTGTCATTCTGTGCCTCCTGCCCAGTAGATGTAGTTTGCCCTTATGTCTGAGGATGCCCTTCTGTCTGAGGATACCAGCCTTCATTTTCTTGAAATGTTTGTGATAACCTCACCTGGGCAGATGGCTTGAAAGGGGATGTTTATTCTCCTCACAGGTGGTTGTGGGTGGTTTAAACCCATCACAACCACCTGTTGCATTCTAGGGACCCAACCCAGCATGCTACAGGAGGACAGGTGCATGCTGTGATCCAGGAGGAAATAACTTACACACACAAAGAAGAGGAAGATTTTACTAATATATAGTGGCAGAGTCTTGGGGAATAAGTGTGGGACTAGATTTTAAATGAAGACAATATGACTTGAAATTGGTATAAATTCATTGATATGTGCACACCTTGTAGAGATTCTGGGTTTAATGTGTTAGATAATGCAGCTGTGGTGGCTATAACAGCTTGCTTGGTTGGCTGCTTAAAGCTTGGCCTCAGTAGTGGCCTGTGTTTAATGAGATTGGGATACCAGAACTTTCCCAGGTATATTAGTTTGCTAAGGTTGCCACAGCAAAACCCTACAGACTGTGTGGCTTAAAGAACAGAAATTTATTTTCTCATAGTACTGCAGGCTGGAAATTTAAGATCAAGGTGCCAGCAGGTTTGGTTTTTGGTGAGGCCTCTCTCCTCAGCTTTCAGATGGGTGCCTTCCTGATGTGTCCTTACTTGGCCTTTCCTCTGGGCACCCATCCCTGGTGTCTCTTCCTTTTCTTATAAAGACATCAGTCATATTGGATCAAAGTCCCACTGTAATGACCTCATTTAACCTTAATTACCTCCTTAAAGGACCTGTCTCCAAATACAATCACATTGGGAGCTGGGGCTTCAATATAATGAATTCTGGAGGGCACAGTTTAGTCCCTAACACCCAGCATCATGTGGAGCAGGGAATACAGAGACTTAGGCAAATAGGAAAGTTGGAATGGGGTTGATACATGTGTCCTGCATCCCTAACTCTTACCTACGTTTCACAAGAAGGCCAAGAAGACACTTCCATCACTAAGATATCAAGGAATACATTAGTGAGAGGAGCAGCTGCATCCTTAAAAAGTTCTGTGGCTGCTTTCCTTTGTAGGCCAGATATGATCATGGGGGATGCTGCTATTTAGATGGGCTCCCTGATCTCATTGGAGCTAGTGAGATCCCAGAGTGGCAGAAGTTAAGTGGCAGCACTTAACTGCCAAAGACAAGGACAGTAATGATGTTTCAGTAAGAGGAATCTGACATGGCATTCCTAGGAATGATAGATGGGCAGCCTCCTAGTGTGTCGCCTGGTCTATATAATTGAAAAATGCTAGGTCATGTAGCTAAAAACTGACTTGAGTCACTGCCTTGGAGCAACCAAGTTTCTCACCCAGTTTCCAGACATAAATCAGTTCACAAATTCAGTCTCTTGACTTAAGGGGAGACTGGAGCTTTGCAAGTACATATCATAAGTCTTTCTTGAATGCTTCCCCAAGGGACTTGTTGCTTTCAATTGAGTGACTGTGCAGTGGGGAGAAGGAAATACCCAAATCTTTGGGGGATTTCTAGATACCGGCTCTAAATTCATGCTAATTCTTGGAGATTCAGAACACCACTGTGGTCCCCCAGTAAAGCTGGGACTTTAGGTGCTCAGGTGATAGATGGAGTCTTAACCTCAACTCTGACTTGTAGTTTTTGCTTCATGTATTTTGGGGGTTTGTTGTTATGTCCATGCTATGGATTGAATCATTGTGTCTTGGCCAAAATTCATATGTTGAAATCCCAACCCCCAAGGTGATGGTGTTAGAAGGTTGGGTCTTTGGGAGGTAATTAGGTTGTGATGATGGTGCCCTTATAAGAGAGGCTCAAAGGAGCTTGTTTGCCTTCCACCATGTGAAGACACAGAAGGTACCATCTGTAAAGCAGAGGGCAAGCCCTCACCTGATACTGAATTTGCTGGCATCCTGACCTTGGACTTCTCAGGCTCCAAAACTCTGAGAAATAAATTTCTGTTGTTTACAAGCCACCCACTTTATGATGTTTTGTTATCGTAGCCTGAACAGACTAATACATTCATATACACTTATAATTGCTCTATCTTCCTGACTATTGACCTTCTTATCATCCCAAAATGTCTCTCTTTGTCTATGCTAATATTTCTTGTCTTAAAGTCCTTTGTTCTCTGATATTTATGTAGCTACTCTAGCTCTTTTATGGTTACTGTTTGCATTGTAAGGCCTTTTCTATGCTTTTACTTTCAATCTATTTGTGTCTTTGAATTTAAGGTGTGTTTCTAGTAGACAGCATGTAGTTGGATCTTGCTTTTTTATCCGTTCTGAATAACCTTGCCTTTTGAATGTGATATTTAGTCAATTCCTATTTAATGTCATTATTGATGTGGTTAAATTTACATATGCCATTTTGCTATTTGCTATTTGTATCATGGCTTTTTTGTTCCTTTTTCCTTCCTTTACTGCTTTCTTTTGTGTTCTTTTTTTTTTTTTTTTTTTTTTGAGACAGAGTCTCACTCTGTCGCCCAGGCTGGAGTGCAGTGACACGATCTCAGCTCACTGCAAGCTCTGCCTCCCAGGTTCACGCCATTCTCCTGCCTCAGCCTCCCGAGTAGCTGGGACTAGAAGCAGTCGCCACCATGCCTGGCCAACTTTTTTGTATTTTTAGTAGAGACGGGGTTTTGCCATGTTTGCCAGGATGGTCTCGATCTCCTGACCTCATGATCCGCCCGCCTCAGCCTCCCAAAATGCTGGGATTACAGGCGTGAGCCACCACAACTGGCCTTTTGTGTTATTTCTTTTGTGTTACTTTTAATGTGCCATTTTAATGCATCTGTTGGCTTTTTTATTATTTTTAAAGTTATCTTAAGCTCTAGAAATTACAATATGGACCCCATTTATCACATTCTATTTTATTTAATTTTGATTTTTAATTTTTGTGGATACACAGTCGGTGTATATATTTATGGGTACATGAGATGTTTTGATATAGGCATGTAATACGTAATAACCACATCATGGAAGATGGGGTGTATCACCGTCCATTTTAGAATAATTTAACTCAATTCTACTTAAATATAGAAATTTCACTCCCTTCCTCTTTCTTTCTTTTTCTTTTCTTTGAGACAGAGTCTCCCTCTGTCATCCAGGCTGGAGTGATGCAGTGTCACAATCTTGGCTCACTGCAATCTCTGCCTCCTGGATTCAAGTGATTCTCCTGTCTCAGCCTCCTGAGTTGCTGGGATTACAGGTGTGCACCACCATGCCCAGCTAATTTTTGTATTTTTCATAGAGATGGGGCTTCACCATATTGGCCAGGCTGGTCTTGAACTCCTGACCTCAAGTGATCCGCCTGCCTTGGCCTCCCAAAGTGCTGGAATTACAAGTGTGAGCCATCACACCTGGCCTCTTTCTTTCTTTTTCTTAACATTGCTTAAGTATTGTCTTCCTTTCTTTATCTTTTATGTAATAACCATAAATATTGCATCTATGTATGTTATAAACTGAAAAATGCAGTGTTATACAATCTTATGTCATTTAAAGAAGATGAGATAAAAGTGCTATAGAGTCATTTGTATCTGCCCTCATATTTATTATATCTGGTCTTCTCACTTCTTCCTGTGAACTCAAGTGATCATCTAGTGTCATTTCCTTTCAGCCTGAAGAACTTCCTTCAGTTTTTCTTGTAAGGCATGTCTGATAGCCATTTCTCTCTGTCTTTGTGTATGTCAGAATGTTTATTTTGCCTTCATTTTTGAAGGATGGTTTGCTGCAGATGTAATTCTGGTTTAGCAATTATTTTCTCTTTCAGCCCTTTGAATTTGTCATTCTACTGCCTTCTGCCCTCCATTGTTTTTGATGCGTAGTTTTTTCTCTTGCTACTTTCAGTATTTTCTCTTTGTCTTTGACCTTCAACAGTCTGATTATAATGTGTTTAAGTGTGGGTCTCTTTGTGTTTGTCTTTCTTGGGATTGATTGAGCTGATTGAATCTGCTGAGTGTTGGTTTTCCTCCAATGTGGGAAATATTGGCCATTGTTTCTTCTTTTTCTGTTCCTTTCTCTCTCCCTTACTTGTTGCTGTGCTTGATTTTGCCCCATAGGTTCTTGATGTTCTGCTTATTTTCTTCAGTCTTTTTTCTCTGTTCTTCAGATTAGATAATTTCTGTTGAGCTATTTGTTCAAGTTCACTGATTCTTTCTTCTGTTATCCGATCTGCTGTTGAGTCCCTCTGGCGATTTTTTTTTTTTTTTTTTTTGAAATGGAGTCTCGCCGTGTCCCCCAGGCTGCAGTGGTACGATCTCGGCTCACTGCAACCTCCACCTCCCAGGTTCACGCCATTCTCCTACCTCAGCCTCCCAAGTAGCTGGGACTACAGTGCCCGCCTCTGGCGATTTTTAAAATTTCAGTTACTTTACTTTTCAACTCCAGGCTTTGACTGAATTCTTTTTTTAAAAAAATAATTTCTATCTCTCTATTGTGCTTCCCTACCAGTCAGATCATTGTCATCATACTTCAATTTTTATCAAATGTAGTTTCCTTTAGTTCTTCGAACATTTTTTAAAAATAGCTGCTTTGAAATCTTTGTCTACTAAATCCAGCATGTAAAGGCACTCAGAGATAATTTCTGTGGACTATTGACTGTTTTTCCTCAGAGTGTAGGTCACTTTATTTTTTGCATGTCTCATAATTTTTTTCTGGACTGCTTCAGGTAGTATATTCTAGCAACTCTGGATTCTGACTTTTTTCCCCGAGGGTGGTTGTTTTGTGTTTTGTTTACTTGGATTAAATCTTTAATGTCTGCCTCCCCTGCAAGGTGTGGCCACTAGTGTCAGGCTTTTTATTTATTTATTTATTTTCTTAATTAGAGAAGTAAAGAAACAAAAGAATGGCTACTCCACAGACAGTGCAGCAGCTTTTTTTTTTTTTTTTAATTATACTTTCAAGTTCTGGGATACATGTGCAGAACATGCAGGTTTGTTACATAGGTATACATGTGCCATGGCAGTTTGCTGCACCCATCAACCCATCATCTAGGTTTTAAGCCCCACATGCATTAGGTATTTGTCCTAATGCTTCTCCTCCTTTTGCCTCCGACCCCCGACAGACCCCAGTGTGTGATGTTCCTCTCCCTGTGTCCATGTGTTCTCATTGTTCAACTCCCACTTATGAGTGAAAACATGCAGTGTTTGGTTTTCTGTTCATGTGTTAGTTTGCTGAGAAAGATGTCTTCCAGCTTCATCCATGTCCCTGCAAAGGACATGAACTCATTCTTTTTTGTGGCTGCATAGTATTCCATGGTGCATATGTGCCACATTTTCTTTATCCAGTCTATCATTGATGGGCATTTGGGTTGGTTCCAAGACTTTGCTATTGTAAATAGTAGAGCAGCAGCTTTTTCTTTCTCTTATATTTAAGCCTGATGTTACCTTTGGGTCAGCATATCTTGGTGTTCAATTGGCCAGAGATTGTACACAGGCAGCTCCATCCAGGAAGGCCTCCACTCCCTGCTGATGCATCTGTGTGTTGGCTGGGTAACATTCAAACTTAAGGCTGTTTTCCAGCCCCAGCTTTTACTCTGTGCCGAGCTCTCTTGCAGTTCTCTGTGTGCAGTTCCCATCAGCCAGGGCTGTGTGGGTGGCTTGGGCCTACTCTGGTTTATATTGCTTATGTGCGTAGCCTCCAGTCAACTAAGGCTATGTGGAGAGCTGTCAAGCCCCTATCATTGAATTACCTCCTGGAACTCCATGTTAAATCCTTGGCCAGTTTGCCAGTCAGTGCATCGATTACCTGAAACAGGCTCATTATCTCAGACTAGGGGACCACTGGTCTTCCTTGTTTGCTTGCCACCAAAATCGTTACCTTAACAGTGCTCCAAATCAAGTGATCCCTGCCCATCAGCAGCCAGAAAACTTCTGGTTTTCACAGCCTGCCCTGCCCTGGTGGAGCTACCACACTGACAGAGTTAGGGGAAGAGGGGGCAGCCCAGGCAACAACCACCCAGAGCTTAGTGTTCTTTCCTGCAGTTCAGTCATTTTTAGGAACTTCTCAGTTTGTTATCTGCCTTTCAATGACTTTCAGGGTGCTGAAGTGGTTGCTTTTTGACAGCGGTATCTGACTGTGTGATTGCTTTTTTTTTTTTTGAGCAGGAGTCTCGCTCTTGTCACCCAGGCTGGAGTGCAGTGACGCGATCTCAGCTCACTGCAACCTCTGCCTCTTGGCTTCAAGCGATTCTCTTGCCTCAGCCTCCCAAGTAGCTGGGGTTATAGGCGCCCACCGCTATGCCCAGCTAATTTTTGTATTTTTAGTAGAGCTTGGGTTTCACTATGTTGACCAGGCTGGTCTCAAACTCCTGACCTTAGATGGTCCATCCACCTTGGCCTCCCTAAGTGTTGGGATTATAGGCGTGAGCCACCGCACCTGGCCTGTGATTCCTTTTTGGGAAGAGGATTTATAGACCTCCTCACTCCATCATGCTACAATTTCCTATGGATATTTTTCTTTTTTTTTAACATCTCTCTTTTCTACAATGAACATGTTTTTACTCTTAATAGGAATAAAATAATAAATGTAATTATTATTTTATTTTCTATTATTTACTTTTTAATTGACACATAGTAATTGTACATATTTATGGGGTACATAGTGTTATTTGATATAAATAATGTGTAGTGGTCAAATCAGAGTAATTAGCATATCCATCATAAAGGTGATTATTTAAAAAATGGTTTTACAAAAACAAATCAAACTTTACATTCTTCCACCAAGTGCTAACCAAGCCCGACCTGCCTAGGTTTTGAGATCAGATGAGATTGGGAATGTTCAGGGTGGCATGGCTGTAGACCAAGCTTTACATTCTAAGATCTATTCATACCTTCAGTTTTTACATGCAAGATAAACCAGACCTTTTCCTTGTGCAGATGGGCTTGTGTGCAGAATGCAAAAGCTTGGTACCCATGAACACTCCCATCTGCGTGGTATGTGAGGCCCCTCTTGCTCTACAGCTGCAGCCACAGGCAAGCCTCCACTTGAAGGTAATGAAACGTGATTCTGTAAAAACATGAATGAAATACATAGTAATGTTTGAACAGGTATATGTCCTTTTTCAGCTGGTGGGATGGCGTAACAAATTTTTTTTTTTTTTTTTTTGAGACAGAATCTTGTTCTGTCACGCAGGCTGGAGTGCAGTAGTGCGATCTCAGCTCACTGCAACCTCCACCTCCTTGGTTCAAGTGATTCTCCTGCCTTAGCCTCCCGAGTAGCTGGGACTACAGGCATGCACCACCACGGATGGCTAATTTTTATATTTTTAGTAGACATGGGGTTTCATCATCTTGGCCAGGCTGGTCTCAAACTCCTGACCTCAGGTGATCCGCCCACCTCAGCCTCCCAAAGTGCTGGATTACAGGCATAAGCCACCATGCCCTCCAGGATAGGGTAACAATTGATAAGCTAATATACACGAACAAAATCCATTCTCATTTTTAGTAAGGTATGCTGTCCAAGAGTTTAATTTGCCAACAGGATCTATAATATTAAGAGAGATATGTAGGATTGTATTCCCTGAACATGGATTTGGAGGGCAAATTGTACTACAGCTGACGAAGACAATTTTTTACTTCATATATTTAAACTCCAACATTGCAATTAGTATTGATTTATAATTTTGTCCTTAAAGTGGCTTCATACTTTTGTTTGCTTTATTTGATTATAGGTTCTTATTATGGAGAAAAAGAATGACTAGAACTAGTCACATGGAAGAAAAAGTTATGTATCATCACTTACATCCAAAAAACTTTGCTCAAAAAATGATATCATACTGTGAACTTTTTTTGATAGAATCTTTAAACATACAACTAAATATTTTCTCCATTCTTCAATTTACAGTCCCATTTACTTCCTCTTTAATCCCAAGTAAAGGTCACTAGAGGATAAAATAGATTTAATAGAGGGAATTTGGGGGATTAAAAAACCAATAATTTTTAGCAATAAGGGAAATGCGTGGTGTTATGTACAGGCCATAACATTCCTAAAATGGCCTTGTGGGTTGTATATGGGCAAAATGTATTCAGATAAAAGATAAGTCCACTTTTTCTTTCACCTTCAAGCTCCCTTTAGCATGAAGAGTTCACAAGTGTCCAAGGCTGTGTGAGCCTTCAGAAATGAGATTTTGAAAAACTGGCCAGGCCAAAGTCAGGTAGAGGAAAATTTACTAATCGTTTTGTTCAATGACTGTTTTCAATCTTAAGATGCTTAAAAAGCCACTGCAGAAAGCCACTATACAGTCCTGGAAGTCTGTCTCCAGACTTCTTATATATGGGAGAGAGAAATCTATTTTTCTCTTATTTAAGCCTGTGTTATTTTGGGTGTTCTGTTAATCACAGCGAATCTGTTCTTTTTAATACATTTATTCAGGATGTTTGAAGATAATATCACTGCAAACTCTTTGGACTATTCAGAACAGGAAGAATAGGGATAAGTGTTAGGTGTAACCCAAACTCAATATATATAATATCATCTTCAGTATTTGAAATCTAGAGTTCTTCCCATTTTATGGGAAGGCAGAGAAACACAAAGGTACATGTAAGTAATTTTTCCCTTCAATTTATTGTAAATCCTATATTGAGAATAAACACAGGACTTCTACAGTGATAAGTAGCATTAAATCCAGGAATGGCCTCTTTCTTGCAGGGCAATTTTTATAAGAGACATTTTTATAACTTATAATAAGTTATAATAGGAATAATTTTATAACTTATTTCTACTCCATAGGTAAGACAAAGTTAGAACATATAATGAGGAAATCAATAATGAATTCAAAGATGAGATTTAGAAAATATGCCTCAAAACTTTGCAAGGAGTTTGGTTTTGCTGGGCTGCAACAATGCTGGGGTGCTGTGGGTTATGGGAGATGGCACTTTCTCTACCAGACTTAGTAGCTCAGATTTTTCCCTGTGGGCCCTGAAGTTTGAAAGTGGGGACAGATTTTAACCAGACTTGATTTGTAGAGAGACTTTTATCATCATAACCTCTGATCCTGGAGAGAAGTGTGTGACTTTTTATGCTAGACAATCACTATTACTGCTTCTACTCACAGAAGGACATCTGTTTGGAAACCCTGGCCTGACAATCTTCATTCCAGTGCCTCTCCCAGATGTCATAAGGGTGACAGGTTTTGAGATAACATTCTCACCCAGACAGCCACCTCTGAAGTTGGCGGGGATACTCATGTGAACTGCTCAGGGAAGTCAGCAAGCCTTACCTCCCGGCAGGTGGCAGCATGCCATTGACAGCTCCCGTCCCCTTTCTGCGTTGGTCTCTAGCTCACTCCACTGAGTGCAAAAGCACCATCTGCGCTCTTCCTTCTACGATGAAGACAGATTCCATGGTAGTTGCAGTCTTGTGTGGATTTAAGGCACTGTCAATGCTAAGGAATTTTGCTCTATCAGATTTTTGTTTTTCTGCCAGGATTAGAAGATATAGTAGCAGAAGTTTCTGTATTTGACCTCTGGCAAAGATACCTATTTTAGAATAAGAGAGGATTTTACAACTTACTTCTTTAAAATAATTAATACCTAATTTTTGGTAACAAATGAAATAATCCAAAGATATACCAAAAAGTATATAATTTCTTCACTCTACCTTCATTTCTATTTCTGTGAAATAACCAGTGTTAGCAGCTTAAAGTGTCCTTTTATGTATTTTTCTAGATTCACAGAAACATATTTTTGTATATTTATACATTTAGATTTGGTTTGGTTTGGTTTTTTAAACAAAATGAAATCATGTTATATATTTTTCCTCGTAACCTATTTGTTTCCCTTAACAAATGCATCTATTGGCTATTTCTTTTTTTATTTTTATTATTAATTTTTCTGAGACAGGATCTCACTCTGTTGCCTAGGCTGGAGTGCAGTGGCACGATCACAGCTCATTGCAGCCTGAACTCCCGGGATCAAGTGATCCTCCTACCTCAGGCCCCCAGCTAGCTGGGACCACAGGCATATGACACCACGCCAGGCGAATTTTTCTATTTTTTGTAGAGATGGGGTTTCGCCTTGTTGCCCAGGCTGGTCTGGAACTCCTGGGCTCACATGATCCTCCCACTTTGGCCTCCCAAAGTTTTGGGATTACAGGCGTGAGCCACCACACCTGGCCTCCATTGGCCGTTTTCTAAAGTCGAAAACTAATTTTAGCATCCCTGTTCACCAGAAGGTGTTAAGACATTTATCAAGAAGAGCTACTACAGTTTCCTTTGGGATTTTACGAGCAACATGCAGTATACCTCCAGGACTTCAGTCAAGTTTGTGGTTCTTAGAATTTGTGAGGCTTAGGTCTGGGATATTCCTGAAAAGATCTGATGATTCATGTGCCTGAGGCACAGGTGCCTTCGGTGAGTCTCAGCCTCGCACACCGTGATTTGGGGTTAAGGTCGTGTAACCACAACTCCACATCAAGCAGAACTTTAGCTTAGTCAGTTTTGAGATTAAGTTTGCAATGACCTACTAGTTTGTTTTAATATTCTTCCTTTTTAATTGTGTCAGTTAAAGCTTATCACTTGGGAGTTTGAAAATTGTTCTCCTCTTCCAACTATTTTAAAAGGAAAAGTTTTATCTCAGTGACTAAGTGGCTCTGTTAAATAGCTTAGAATCGTTCAACTAGACAGTATGTTGCAAAGGCTGTGGATGAAATGGCAAATGAGGATATTGACTTTAAAAAGTTCTCATCGTAGGTGTTTGCCATCCCCATTAAGGCCATCTGATGGTGGCCTCAATTCCAAATCACCTCCACAGACATCAGTGAATTTATGAGTGTAGTGGATTGTGATATAAAATGATTTCCAACTGTGGGTCGTGGTCACTGCTCTAGAAAGAAGTGAGCCATGGGATGGTGTCAAAAGTCTCCACAAACAAACAAACAAACAAACAAAAAACATAGAAAAACCCATCAACCAAGAAAACTATGTTTAATAGACCTGAAGCAGTAAGGTAGACCATCGCTTAGACAAGTTCGTAGTAGTATCTCAGAAGAAGGAGGGCAGGGAAAGGTATTTAAAGGGAGTTAGTGCTGGACTGTAATGTAAACCATGGGCTTTGGGTGATAATGATGTGTCAGTGATATTCATTGATTGTGACAAATGTACCACTTGGGTGTGGGATGTCCATAGTGTCGGGGAGGCCATGTCTGTGAGGTGGGACAGGGTATACGAGAATCTTCTGTAATTTCCACTCAATTTTGCTTTGAACCTTAAACTGCTCTAAAAATAAAGTTTAAAGTTTATTAATTAAAATAGAAAAAACCAGGGTTTTGCAAGGCAGAGCAGGGATTGGGCAGAGTATGCACTGGGCAAAGTTATGAGATGCAGTTCTGGATTATGAGCCCTGCAAGGTGAGGTCTTGAAGGAAGCTGTTGGACTTGAGAAGTAAGCAGTTTTAGTTGTTCTCCAGTTTTCTCTTCCTAGAGCAAGTATTTTCTGCAGCACACAGCAAGATTACTTTTATTTGATCTCAGTATTTTTTAACAGGGAGACAGGAAATTTGTCTCATTTCTCAATGGGTTTCACCAGATCTTTTCTGAGGCAACATCTTCAGGAAAGTCACAGCCCTAAATCTCATAGATAAATGCTGGCCAATTGCTGATTATGTTGTGGCAACTTTAAGTAACTTTGAAGAATGTTGGCCCCTAGGGAGTGTCAGGAACCATTGAGAGCAAGACTGTGATTCTCTGCCATTTTGAATAGCAGTCAGTTGGCCTCTGCCCTTTAGGAATTGTTTAGATTGGCAACTGTGGTGCGTTGGCTCAGTGCCTAGGAAACCTTTGGAATCTTCCACTAAAATGGAGTTAACCAGGCTTTGAAAGGCTGGGACTCCATAGAGCTACCTGGTTGTATTGGAAATAAAACCCTGGGAGTTGGGCTTTCTTTTTCTTGATCATCCACTTTACCTGTACCAGCTTCTAAACACACTGTTTGGTATATTAGTTTCAGGACACCTAGGGACCACAGTGCTGGACTAGAAAGGAACACTTGAGCACCACTGGTCATTGATAATGGAAAAAGACTGTATCCTGAGAGAATAGTGGTCAGGAACTAAACGTGTTAGAAAACCTCTGATAGCTGAACTCCAGACTATTTTTACCATCATTTCTTTGTCTTTTGTTTTTCTCTGCATTGCAACTTAACCCCAGGGTCCTGACTTAGAAAGCTGTACTTATGGCTGGGCACAGTGGCTCACGCCTGTAATCCCAGCACTTTGGGAGGCTGAGGTGGGCAGATCACGAGGTCAGGAGTTCGCGACCAGCCTGACCAATATGGTGAAACCTCGTCTCTACTAAAAATACAAAAATTAGCCAGGCGTGGTGGCGGGCGCCTGTAGTCCCAGCTACTTGGGAGGCTGAGGCAGAAGAATCGCTTGAGCGAACCTGTGAGGCAGAGGTTGCAGTGAGCTGAGATCTCGCCACTTGCACGCCAGCCTAGGCGACAGAGTGAGACTCCGTCTCAAAAAAAAAGGAAGTTGTACTTACCACTCTCTTTCTTTGGCAGTCTTTTCACTGCTTCTATTTCTAAGTAAAAACTACAGAGCAAACCTAAATTCGTATTTAACATGAAGCCCCAGAGGGTAAACCCCAGTCCAAGAACCAGATTACTTGTAAACACACAGATAATCCCTTGCTGGTCTAGGGTCTTTCTGTATACTGTTTAAGCCATGAAATGGAACGTCTACTTAGTGTCACGGCTTTCACACTGGAGACACACACACACACACACACACACACAACCTTACACATAACCAGTGCAGAATTTCCAACTTATTTGAAGACCAAACGAATACCCTTTTCGGTGTGTTTGTTTGTTTGTGGTTTTGTTTCTTTTAAAACTACATTCAGGCTGGGCATGGTGGCTCACACCTGTAATTCCAGCACTTTAGGGGGCTGACGTGGGAGGATCACTTGAGGCCAGGAGCTGGGCACCAGACTGGGCAACACAGTCAGATCCCATCTCTACAAAAACAAATGAAAACAAACAAACAAAAAAACCCTACAGATATTTGTCTGACACTATTTACAGTACTCCTAAACTAATCCAATATTCAGGGCCTGGGGGCAATAATAGAGCCTGTAGCTGAATGACTGACAGAAAAGACTGCTTGATGATTTCTTTGCACAGTTGTTTGCTCAGAGGAACATGTATTTCTTATTTTTTGTTGTTAAGGAGAAGGTAATTTGCCGGGCCTGTGGTACAGGAAATCCTGCTCACCTGAGATACTGTGTCACCTGTGAGGGAGCCCTGCCTTCATCACAAGAGGTAGGTTGATCGCATGTTCCAGTCCTGTATTTAATGGCTACTGTGTCAATGTTAATGATAATAGAGAAACAGAATCTACTGAGGGGGTTAGGGAGAGAGACCAAAAAAAGCTTCTCAAGGTAAACTGAAAGCAAGATTTCCATACGTGGGGAGAACTTTATATCAATACAAAATTGCTTTCAAAGTCTTAACTTCAAGAGGATTCAGTAAAATCAATAATTTCTTACGATTTTGTTTAATAACTTTGCATGGGAGGCTGGCATTGGCCTGTGGGGAAGTGAACTCATTCACATTTCATTTACAGACAGGTATGTCTTTGTTGTCCCCTCCACCTTCCCACACCCCATAGTCCGTTGTCTTTGTTGACTCTGTATGCACACTGCCACATTGTAGCCACCTATTTCTTGGGTTTCTTGCTAGCCTATTTTGAATTTTGAAGTGAAGGAATAGGAGTATATGCACTTTAAATACAGTGATGATCTATTTTATGTTTATAAAACGTTTCCAATGAAAATTAAAATTACTTCCAGGTGACTCTTGCTTTGTACCAGGAAGAAGCTGGCACTTACTAGCCAACTTGCTTCTTTTGGGTTGCTGTGTATGTTTCTGATTGTTTGTGGGGTTTGTTCTCATCTCAGAGAGATTCCTCATGAAACTGGACAATGTGGTTAGTATGGTCTACAGCAGCGGTCCCCAACCTTTTTGGCACCAGGGACCGGTTTTGTAGAAGACAATTTTTCCACAGACCTAGTAGGGGGATGGATTCAGGATGAAACTGCTCCTCCTCAGATCATCAGTCATGAGTTCGATTCTCATAAGGAACGCGCAGCCTAGATCCCTTGCGTGCACAGTTCACAATAGGGTTCGCGCTCCTATGAGAATCGAATGCTGCCACTGATCTGATAGGAGGTGGAGCACTCACCTCCTGCTGAGCTGCCCGGTTCCTAGCAAACCATGGATGAGTACAAGTCCATGGCCTGGAGATTGGGGACCCCTGGTCTACCTGATTTGTATCAAATGGGTGTGTTCTAGTTTCCACCATCAACTAGGTGGCTAACAACGACAGAAATCTATTGTCTTACAGCTCTGGAGACTAGAAGTCTAAAATCAAGGTGTTGGCAGGGCCACACTCCCTCTGAAGGTGCTAGGGAATGAACTGTTTCATCTTCTCTCCCAGCTTCTGGTAGCCTTAAGCTTCCCTTGGCTTCTAGATGCAGCACTCCAGTCTCTGTCTTTGCCATCCTGTGGAGCTCTCCCTCTGTGTCTGCCTGTGTGTGTATGCCACTGTGTCCAGATTTCCTTTTTTCATAAGGACAATAGTCACACTGGATTAGGGCCCACCCTAATGACCAAATTTTAACTTGATTACTTCTGTACAGACCTTTTTCTAAATAAGGTGCCATTCTGAGGCACTGGGAGTTAGGACTTCAACATATCTTTTTCTAGGCAGAAAGAATCCAACCTATAACAGTGGAGTTGGACAAGATACCTTTTCTTTTTTTTTTTGAGATGGCATCTCGCTCTGTCACCCAGGCTGGAGTACAGTGGTGCAATCTCGGCTCACTGCAACCTCCACCTCCCTGGTTCAAGCGATTCTCCTGCCTCAGCCTTCTGAGTAGCTGGGATTACAGGTGCATGCCACCACACCTGGCTGATTTTTGTATTTTTAGTAGAGACGGGGTTTACCATGTTGGCCAGGCTGGTCTCAAACGCCTGACCTCATGATCCGCCCACCTCGGCCCCCTAAAGTGCTGGGATTACAGGCTTGAGCCACTGCGCCCTCTGACAAGATACCTTTTAATGTCGTCTACTCACGGACAGTCTAAGAGTAGTTGATTTGAAGGAACTCCTTTTGTTTCCAGCTTTATTGAGATATAATTTATATGCAATAAAATTCACCTATTTTAATTGTACAGTTTGATGCATGTTGGTAATTGTATACAGCCATTTTAACCTCCACCACAATGAAGATATTTAACAGTTCCATTTACCCTGAAAATTCTTCTTTCTAGTTGAGCCACTTCCCTAGTCACCAGACCCAAAAAATACAGATCTGTTTTGACACTATGATTTTGTCTTTTATAGAAGTATGTAGTTTTTTGTGAGTGCTTCATTTCCTTCACTTAGCAGAATGTTTTTGAGGTTCGTTCATGTTGTTGCATGTATTAATTTTTTTTTCATTTCGATTGTTGAGTAGTATTCCTCAGTATGGATCTACTGGTTGATTCATCCACAGGTACTCATGCTGTTTCCAGTGCTGGCACACTATGAATAATGCTGCATTACATGCAGATCTCTGTGTGGGCATAGTTTTCATTTTCCTTAGGTAAATACCTAGGAGTAGGATTGCTGGGTCCTATTTAAGCGCATGTTTAATTTTATAAGATACTGCCCTATATGAAACTGGAACCTTCATATATTGCTGGTAGGAACACAAGTGGTATACCTTCATATATTGCTGGCATATCACTTGTGTTTCTACTAGCAATATAGAAAGGTTCCAGTTTCTCTACATCATCTCCAACACTTGGTATCACCTGTCATTTTTTTTCTTTCCTCTTTCTTTCTTTCTTTCTTTCTTTCTTTCTTTCTTTCTTTCTTTCTTTCTTTCTCTCTTTGTTTCTTTTTTGTTGTTGTTGTTGTTATTGGGACACAGTCTCCCTCTGTCACCCGGGCTGGAGTGCAGTGGCACAATCTCAGGTCACTGCAACCTCCACCTTCTGGGTTCAGGCCATTCTCCTGCCTTAGCCTCCCAAGTAGCTGGGACTACAGGCGCCTGCCACCATGCCTGGCTAATTTTTTTGTTGTATTTTTAGTAGAGACGGAGTTTCACCATACTGGCCAGGCTGGTTTCGAACTCCTGACCTCAGGCGATCCGCCCGCCTCGGCCTCCCAAAGTGCTGGGATTACAGGCATGAGCCACTGTGCCCGGCTGGTATCACCAATCATTGTAATCATGATATTCCCTTTTTACCATTTTAATGTATGTAGGATCTATAGTCATAATATTCCCCTCTTTCATGCCTGATACTTGTATATGTGTGTTCTTTCTTTATTATTCTCTCTGTCTCTGTCTGGCTTGTAAATTTTATTGATCTTTTCAAAGAACTGGCTTCTGGTTCATTCATTTGCCCTATTTTTTTGAATCCTATTTTTTTGATTTTGCTCTTTATTATTTTATTCTCTTTTCTTTGGGTTTAATCTGATTTTCTAATTTTTAAGGTGAGAACTCAAATTATTAATTTCAAATTTTTCTTATTTTCTAACACAAACTATAAATTTCTAAGAACTTCTTTAGCAGCATCCCTATGTATTTTCATTATAACTCAGTTTAAAACATTTTTTCATTTATCAATGATTTCTTCTTTGACCTATGACTTATTTAATTCCAAAACATATGAGCTTTCTCTATTTATCTCATTCTTATCGAAGTCAAATTTAATTCCATTAATGGTCAGAGAGCACACTCTGTATAATTTCGTTATTTTAAATTAATGAGGTTTATTTTATGGCCCAAAATCTAACTTGGAAAACATTTGAAAAGAATGTGTGTTCTGTCATTGTTGATTTGAGTTTTCTATAAATATCAATTCAATCAATGTGGAATGTTGCACAGATATTATATATCTTTGCTTGTTTTTGTCTAGTTTTTCTAGCAAATAATGAAAACAGGGTATTGGAAAGCTCCAGCTATAGGAGGTGAAAGACTTGTACATTAAAAACTATAAAACGTTGATGAAGGAAATTGAAGAACACAGAAATACAGTCATGCATCACTTAATGACAGAGAAACATTCTGAGAAATGCATTGTTAGGTTGTTTCATTGTTGTGTGAGCATCATGGCATGCACAGTACTTTCACAAACCTAGATGGTATAGCCTACTGCATACCTAGGCTATCTGGTATAGCCTATTGCTCCTAGGCTGCAAACTTTACTCAGTGTTCTAGGCACTTGTAATACAAATCACAAGGTGATAGAGGTTTTTGGCTTTTATAAAATATGATGGGGCCCACTGTCACATGTGCAGTTCTTCCCTGACCAAAAATGTCATTATGTGTGTGGTGCATGACTGTAAATGGAAAGATATCCCATGTTCATGGACTGGAGGAATTAATATTGTTAAAATGTCCATAATACCTAAAGAGAGATCTACAGATTGAATGCAATCTCTATCAAAATTTTGCTGACATTTTTCACAGAAATAGAACAAAATCTTAAAATTTGTATGGAACCACAAAAGGCCCTGAATAGCCAAAGCAATTTTGAGAAAAAAAAAAAAAAAGAACAAAGCCAGAGACATCACACTTCCTGAGCTACTATAAAGCTATACAGGCTGAGTATCACTTATCTGAAATGGTTGGGACCAGATGTATTTGGATTTTAGGTTTTCTGGACTTTGGAATATTTATGTATTTACAATGAGATATCTTGATAATGGGACCCAAGTCTAAATATGAAATTATTTATGTTTCTTATACACATTATACAAATGGCCTGAAGGTAATTTTATATAATATTTTAAATAACATTGTGCATGAAACAAAGTTTTGACTGCATTTCAACTGTGACCCATCACATAGGTCAGTTTGGATTTAGGAGCATTTTAGATTTTAGATTTTCAGATTAGAGATGTTCAGCATATAGTAATCAGAACAGCATGGTACTAGCATAAAAACAGGCATGTAGACCAATGGACAAGAATAGAGAGCCCAGAAATAAGTTTGTGCATCTACCATCAATTGATTTTCAACAAAGGTGCCAAGAACACGCAATGGAGAAAGGACAGTCTCTTCAATAAGTGGTGTTGGGAAAACTGGATATTTACATGCAGAAGAATGAAATTAGATCCTTGTCTCACACCATATACTAAAATCAACACAAAATGGATTAAACTGAAAAACTTCTACTGGAAAGCATAGGGAAAAAGCTCATGACATTAGTCTGGGCAATGATTTTTTTTGGATATTACCCCCAAAGCACTGGCAACAAAAGCAAAAAATAGACAAATAGAATTACATCAAACTAAAAAGCTTCTGCATAGCAAAGGAAACAATGAACAGAGTTAAGAGACAACCTACAGAATGGAAGAAAATATGTTCAAACCATACATCTGGTAAGGGATTAATATCCAGTACGTATAAAGAACTCAACTCAATAGTAAGTAAACAAATAACCTTGTTTAAAAATGGGCAAAGGGAACAGTCCTGCATGGCTTCTGCTAGCAGAAGCTGCATGGTAGGGCAACATCCTGTGCTCTGGGGCCAGATGATGCTCCAGGGTGGATGAGGCACCTGCAAATCCAGCTGAGCATTGCAGGCCACCCAGGGAGAGATTTTTTCAAAAGCCTATGGGACATACCATTATTCCTGGATGCCTAGTACATTTAAGATGCCTGACAGCATGAAAAGTACTTGGAATAAGTGCAGGATGTCACCTGGAATCAGAGTCCTAAGTGATCTGGACTTTCCTTAATTCTAAATGCGGCATTCTTCATTTCAAGATGCCTTTGTACTTCTGATAAATGCAAACTGACAACCCACAAGGCCACAATGGAGGGGAAATGGTGCTTAAAGCCTAGAAGACTGCCCTTAACAAAGCAAAGTCCCTGATTGGCATTTGAAATGCTGAAGCAGTTGCTGTGGAGGAGACATTTTTCTTATCCTACTAAATACCACTTTGTGGTTCTTATTTTTTTCCTAGTCACCTCCGTTTTAAGGATTCATCAAAAGCCCAAATCTGTAAGCATCACATACGTGGAGCTTGTTGGAGAGAATCCTAGTAGTCATATTAATTGCACCAAAGTTTTACAGGGAGATGTAGATGAAATCCAAAAGGTAAAACTTGAGATGCTAACAGTGAAATTTACAAAGTGCCCTTGGTGTATACCTGACGACTTTATAGACATGACCAGTTATGTACTTCTTCATGTACTTCTTTCATCAAGAGCTGTAGATATATTGTAGAACCCCTTAAGAAGGAAGAGGTGAGGTTTCCAATAGCATATTCTGTGCTGGTTCATTACAAAATTGAAATGCTTGACAGGCTCCGGAGAGCCATCTATATGCCTTAGAATTTCTATTGCATTCATGTGGACAAAACAATCAGCAGATTCCTTTTTAGCTGCAGTGATGGGCATTGTGTCATTTCAGTAACATCTTTGTGGCCTGTCAGTTGGAGAGTCTGGTTTGTGCCTTGTGGAGTCGGGTTCTGGCTGACCTCAACTGCATGAGGGACCTCTGCACAGTAAGTGCAGACGAGAAGTACTTAATACATGTTTGTAGTATGGATTTTCCTATTAAAACCAACCTAAAATGGTCAAGAAGCTCAAGTTGTTAATGGGTGAAGACAATCTCAAAGCCAAGAGGATGCCATCCAATAAAGAAGAAAGGGGGAAAAAGTGGTATGCAGATGTTAATGGAAAGCTGACACACGTGGGGACTGTCAAAGGGCATTCTCCGCTGGAAGCACCCTTTTTTTCAGGCAGTGCCTATTTTGTGGTCAGTAGGGAGTATGTGGATCATGTGCTAGAGGATGAAAAAACCCAAAAGTTTATGGAGTGGGTGTGAGGCACAGACAGCCCAGATAAGTATCTGTAGGCCATCATCCAAAGGATCGCCGAAGTCCCTGGCTCATTCATCTTAAACCATAAGTACAAGTTGTCTGGCAAGCATGCCGTTGCTAGGTTTGTCAAATGGCAGTACTCTGAGGATGATGTTTTCAAGGGTGCTCCCTACCCACCCTGCAGTGGGGTCTCCATGCACTCAGCATGCATTTTCAGAGCCAGCAACATGAACTGGATGCTGTGTAAACACCTATGGGTGCAAGCCCGTACGTTTGACATGGATGTTGACCTCCTTGCCACCTAGTGTTTGGATAAGCATCTGAGGCATAAAGCTTTGGAGACTTTAAAACACTGACCATTATTAGCAATTTTGGGTATAAGAAGAAGGATGCACAAAATGCCTGCTATCTCATTCCTCTTCCTTGTCAATAAGCATCAGAAAAGTTGTTTGGGGTCCTGTTCGGGGCAGGGACTCTTTAAGTCTTCATGTCAGAGAAGCTGCAGAGCACAATGTGCTAGAAAGGTGTTATAATTTCTACTTTAAACAATTATAAGGGCTTGTAAGGGAATTAAGAGGAAAAAAACAAAAAGATAAAGCTATTTTTTTTGTATTTACACCAATATTTATTTTTACCATTTCTGATGTTCTTTACTCTTCTCTGTGGACCTGAGTTTCTCTCTGGTATCATATCCCTTCACACAGAGGAACTCCCTTTATCACTTCTTAGAGTGCAGGTCTGCTGGCAGTGATTTCTCTTGGTTCTCTTTTACCTGAAAATGTCTTTATTTCTTTTTTGTTTTGAAAATATTAACAGTTTCAAATTTATTGACCTAAAATAGTTAAGGCAATTAAAATGTCTTTATTTCAACTTCATTCTCAAAGAATATTTTTGATGGATATATAATTCTGGGCTGACAGTTATTTTCTTTCCGAACTTTAAAGCTGTTCCACACTCTTCTGGCCTCCATGCTTTCTGCTCAAAAGTCAAATGTAAATCAAATTGACATTTTCATGTACGGGATGTGTCATTTTTCTCTTGCTGCTTTTAAGATTTGCTCTTTATTGTTGGTTTTCAGCAGTTTGGCTATAATGTGCTTTAGTTTGAAGTTATTCTGGTTGGTGTTCATTTAGAATCTTGTAGCTGTAAATTTCTGTCTTTCATCAGATTTGGGAATTGTTCAGCCATGATTTCTTTATTTTTCTACTCCACTCATTTTCTACTCTCCATCTGGAAGTCCATGTACACACCTGTTGAATTGTTTGATATTATCTACTAGGTCCCCGAGGTTCTGTTCATTTTTTTTTTTTTTGAGTCTCACTCTGTCATCCAGGCTGGAGTGCAGTGGCGTAATCTCAGCTCACTGCAACCTCTGCCTCCCGGGTTCCAGTGATTCTCCTGCCTCAGCCTCCCGAGTAGCTGGAATTAAAAGTGTGCGCCACCAAGCCTGGCTAATTTTTGTATTTTCAGTAGAAACGAGGTTTCACCATGTTGGCCAGGCTGGTTTCATACTCCTGACCTCAAGTGATCCACCTGTCTTGGCCTCCCAAAGTGCTGAGATTACAGGCATGAGCCACTGCGCCACGACTGTTCATTTTTTAAAAATCTTTTTTTCTCTTCACATTGTATGACTTCTGTTGATCTATCTTCCAGTTCACTTACACTTTCCTTTACCATCTCCTTTAGCTATTCAGTCCATCTAGTAAATATTTTACTTTAAATATTATCTTTTTCTATTCCAGAATTCTCACTTGTTTCTCTTTTTATTGTTTCTATTTCTTTGCTGAGATTTCCTCTTTTTATTCATTGTGGACAGAATATGCTTTAAATTTCTGGTTTGCTTCTTTCAACATCTGATTCATCTTAGGATCAATTTTTTGTGTGAAGCACTAGTTCTAGTTCGTTCCAGGCAGCACATTCCCCAAAAGCAAGCATATATATCATTGCCTGCTAAAACAAAGCAAACAAACAACAACAAAAATCCCCAGAGTAACAGAATCCAGAAAGTACCACAGCTGAACATTCATAATGCTAGGGTACAATTTAAAATTCCTCAACATACTGAATACCAAGAAAAAAATTTGAGGGGAGGAGGGACAGAAAGTTTGGTCTCCATTCAGATATTTTGTCTTTAGCTGAGCTGCTTCAAGCCTATTCTGTATGTATGTTATTCAAGGATTGATAAGAGATCTGAATACACAGAGAAGATCTCCTCTCTCTCTTGTTTCTTTCTGGGAGCTCCCTGCCTCTTCAGCAGCCAAATATTCCCCAGCTTCAGTTTTCTGGTTCTCTTGGCCAGAAATACTGCCTTGTGCTTACCACTTCACATGTGCTATGTAGACTACCCTTAGCTCCAGGCTGAAAACCATGACGATGGGAACTGACTTTGTATAACTCCCCTCCTGCTTGTATGTACTTGCTGCAACTCTACCTGCTTCTGTTCATTTTCCACTGCCTTCATGTATTATCAGCAGATTTTTTTTTTTTTTTTTTTTTTTTTTTTGAGACAGAGTCATGCTCTGTAGCCCAGGCTGGAGTACAGTGGCATGATCTCGGCTCACGGCAACCTCTGCCTCCTGGGTTCAAGTGATTCTCCTGCCTCAGCCTCCCAAGTAGCTGGGATTACAAGCATGTGCCACCACGCCTGGCTAATGTTTGTATTTTTAGTAGAGATGGTGTTTCACCATGTTGGCCAGGCTGGTCTCGAACTCCTGACCTCCAGTGATCCACTCACCTCGGCCTCCCAAAGTGCTGGGATTACAGATGTGAGCCACCACACCTGGCCTATTATCAGCAGATTTTATAGTTGTTTTCTGTGTGGGAGTCATTTGTTATGGTCTTAGGCTATCATTACCAGAAGGAAAAATCTGTAGTTTTTTTTTTAAAAAAAGATGATTTCTGTTACATACGATGTGTTTCTTTTTCAGAACTGAGACTAAAAACAAACTAATGAGGTGTTGAATTTCATCAGAAAACCCATCTATTTCCACATCAAAGCTGATGTAATTTTAGGGTTGTCTTTTGTTGAGAATTGTCTATTAATGTGGTTTTAGACTTGATATCACTCTCTCATCATAAAATGACACTCTATAATTTTTTCCAAGGCACCAGAGAGAGTAATAGTGAGATTGGGAAAGCATAAAAATAGAAAACAGTGGAACTTCTGGAATTCTTGAAATATTCTTACAGATAGATTTCAGTAAATTGCCAGCAAAAGATTTTCTCAGACATCCTTTCCTCAGGCATTCAGGACTTCTTATGTAAATAATACAACCATTTAAATTGATTTTATTAACTGTCAGTGATGTAACTGTTTCTGGGTCTCATCTATCTACAAAACTATTTTCAGAACAATCCCAAAATTGAATTTGTTCTAAAAATTGTATTTCTATCTGAATGGTATATCAGAGCTTAGATGCCACAGGATAATACTTGTCTCTGTAGTCCATAGAAGTAACAATGCATGTTCATTCTGATAGCTTTATGTCTTTTCTTTGTTTAGCAGCATTAATATGATGGGGTAAGATAACTTTTCTTTCTCTTCTTTTTTTTTTTTTTTTGTTTTTTGATCAGTAAGACTACCAGAAAGATAACTTTTCTTTCTTTAAAGCAATGTTATATTTAAAAGCCATTTGAACAGTCAGTACATTTCAATGAAAAGTCTGAAGGCTTTGTATTTAGAAACCAAGGTCAGCAACCTTTATGCCAAAATCCTGTTTTAAGAATAGGATAATTGAAATGTAAGTTCTGAAGCAAAAGTTTGCAAAGAATTTCTCTTTGATTTACCTGAAGGAGTTTCCCTCTAATTACACAGAAATGAAGGCAAGTGCACGCAAAGAGACCCTCTGTTCTCGAGTGTCTGTGAATGCTGGGGGCTGATGTGGCCTCTCTTGGGTAGGTTTCTATTCTAGATAACAGAGCAGTCCTTGAAGCAAAACGGGATAGAGCTGGGCAGATAGAGTGAACTAAAATTTGTGTCTTTAGGGAAAAGTGCCCTCAGCAAATGTTTTCCCTGGTGTGCGCATTCTTAGTATTGTGCCTGGCATATGTGGTAATACACATTCAGTTACCAATTGAATCAGTCATTCATTGACTCAGTAAAACCTTTTGAATGACTCCCATGTGCCAAGGTACCAGGACTGTCCTAGTAGGGGGAGTAAAAGTGAAATTATAGTCCTTTCTCCTGAAGAAATCAGGGTCTAGTGGAAAACAAGGTGGGACCGGAAGGAAGCTGGCCGGTGGAGCTTGGCCCTGTGCTAAGCATTCCTATCCACTTAACTGTGGGTAATCATCTGAAACCCCCTAAAGACCTGGGAGGAAGCTATTGTACTGAAGGGGCTGTATGGAGTCAGGGAGAGAAGCCAGGCTTTAGAGTCAGATGGCTCTAATCATGCATCTCACCCTTTCTGTATCCCCATGCTCTCCCTCTGTAAGATGGGGACAGTGATGGCACTCACCTCCCAGGTTTGCAGTGGGACTGACGCGAGGGTGCAGGGCAGTGTGGGAATGGAGCCTGCACATGGTGGGTGATCAGGTAGCAGCTGTCACTCCCATTTGGGAAGTGAGCAAGTCTCTTACCAGGCAATAGTGAGGAAGCAGCAGGAACAGATTCAAATCTAGGTTTACCTAACATAGTCCCAGGAATTCTCACAAAACAATTCTGCCTCTGTCCCCCATATAAAATAATTGTTCTCATGTGTCAAGAATGGGAAACGAAGTCACATTTTTCTATGGAAACCAAAACTCCAAAGGATAGAAGATAAGCCTCAATCATGACCCCTCAGGTAGCTTAGCTCTCTTCTTCCTTCATTAATATTGTTCTGTTAAATCAACAGTAGGGCTTGCTATCCCTGAAATTAAAGATATCGAAAAATATTAAGATGTGCAAGGCACCAGTTTCATTGACTTTCTGTTATCTCCATGAAGGAATGTGTGCTCTATGTACTAATTTATTAATTGGTGAAACCCATCATAGCTGTACTCCTTTGGGAAAAAAAAAAAAAAAAACCTGTATTTCCAGGGCTCATCTTGTCTGGGAATTTTTTATCTTTTTTGAATTGGGAGGGGGATTAGAGAATATAGTACTGATCCTGCCTTTAAATGCCATTTCATTCACCAGTCGATGTGCAGTGGGGATAAAGCCCCTCCTCCACCCACTCAGAAAGGGGGGACCATTTCCTGCTCCAGATGTGGTTGCTGGAATCTCTGGGAGGCGTCCTTCTGCGGCTGGTGTGGAGCCATGGTGGGTATTTTAAAACTGAGATTCTGTATACTGAGCACCTCACCACTGGCCTGGAGAGAGCCAGGCGTTTCTTCTATGGCCTTGCAGAAATCACTTCTTGTGATTTCGCTACTGGTACCTATAACCTAAGAATCTGGAGATAGAGATAATTAATTATCTTACATTGAGAGCCATCTCTGATGACTGTTTTGATTTGCATTTCTTTGAGGTTAAACCTTTTCACTCATTTATTGACTACTGGCATTTTTTAAAATGAATTCCATCTGCCTGCCTTTATAATAAAACACTCAAGACTATGTATTTATTTATTTAAGTATCGCATGCAAATAATAAAAAAGTTTTAGAGTGAAGGGTTTGTCTCCTTTCTCTCTAAGTCCCACAGTTCTCCTCTCAGAAGCAATTGCTCATATCCAGTTCTTGAGATGTTCTTTCAGCTATTCAGTGCATGTATAAGTAAACTGGTACATGAACACTGACCCAATTATTTTCACCTAGCAATGTGTCTTGTTAGTAACTTCCTCATTCTTTTCAGTGGCTTCATAATCCATTGTTTGTATGTATGTACTGTGTTATATTTAGACCATCCCTATTGCTGGACATGTGTGTTGTTTTCAGTGATTTAAAACCACAGTGCTTTAGGGGTTGACCTGGAGTACACTTCTTTCTGTACTTGTCCATCTGTAGGATTAATTCTGGAAGGCAGAATGGCTGGGTCAGAGAGTCTGGGCATATGTTAATTTGTATGGTATGGGAATAATTTACATGAGGAAATTATAACTCTAATATTCATCAAGATATTTTCTATCCTCTAGCTTGGCATTCCTGCTGGCTGCTCTGTTTGCCCTAAATGTGGGGCCAGCAATCACCTGTCTGCCCGATTCTGTGGCTCCTGTGGTATTTGTGTGAAGTCCCTGGCGAAACTTAGCTTGGACAGAAGGCTGGCTTTAGCTGCTGAGGAACCTCACCCTTTTTCTGAGGTGAGGCCTCCCCTGTAGTAAGAACTGGTACCCAGGAAGAGGCTGTAACTCTGAATGTGTGTGCTCTACCCTGTGAATCAACCTGGGGAAGAGACCCAAAACTTTTAGAACTTTCACGTGGAATTTCAACTAGGTGTGTAAATAAATGCAGTCAATTTAGATTTTAAACACTCGAATGATTTCTTCAGAAATCAAAGACCTAAATGGGCATATTTGTGTGTAGTAAATTGAGGTCTATGCCATTGCATTTGCAAGGCCGTAGACATAATGCCACTTCAGTGGCCTTAAAATACATGAGATAGAATGCACTTCTCTTGAATTTCTTATGTAGCATTCTGAGAACTTTTCCTTCCCCTTTTTTGTATTTTAGAAAGCTTAGGGTATATAAGATTGCTTTTGTAATTTATAACAGCTGGGCATAGTTTGAGGACCATCTCACCGGGTTATTTTCAGAAGTCCTTAAGCTCTAACAACTGGCTTTGTGTTAGATTTTTATAGTTTTATAAATTTCTCTAAGCTGGATAAAGACTTTCCATGTTTCTTCTTATCGCTTTATTATAAGAAGTTAAAGATTGATCATTATTAGAGGATGCGCTCAGCACTTTGTATGCAGTTTTAGGGAGTTCATGACCTTCTTTTTTGTTTTGAGATGGAGTCTCGCTCTGTTGCTCAGGCTGGAGTGCAATGGTGCAATTTTGGCTCACTGCAACCTCCGCCTCCCAGGTTCAAGCGATTCTCCTGCCTCAGTCTCCTGAGTAGCTAGGATTACAGGTGCGTGCCACCATGCCCGGCTAATTTTTGTATTTTTAGTAGAGATGGGGTTTCACCATGTTGGTCGGGCTGATCTGGAACTCCTTACCTTGTGATCCACTCACCTTGGCCTCCCAAAGTGCTGAGATTACAGGCATGAGCCACCACGCCCAGCTGTTCATGGCTTTCTTAACCCAGTTTGAAAGATTTAAATCCTAGACTGCCACTAGCCCTTACTCCTTTGTGCAAATGAAACAAAGGTGTTCTTTTCTCAAGATACTTGACTGCCATCTATTGGAAATTGCTTGTAATATACTGGTTTCTCTACTAGAAAAATTACCCTAATACATATGCAAATATATGATGTTCACCATGTGAATTGTACTACTTTGAATGCAGTGACATTGTGCAATGCACAACATTTCATGGTATTCCTCTCAGGTCCCCAGGTTTAGATGCAGGAAAGTATGTTAGAGAAGATGTTGGTGACCAGTGGCTGAGTGTGGATGAGTAGTGAAGTCTATGCTCTACTGGATTATAGAGCTGAGAAGGATAGATATCTTCCAGGTATCAAGCAGGCCGGCAAACACCCCTTGATTTGCTGAATTTTAGATAATAAATGGCTAATCATGGATCAGGCTGGAAGTTGCTGGGAAAGACAGGAGCAAGGAAGGTGAGGCAAAGGCTGGAAAACCCTATTAGTTCAAAGTACACTTTTCTTGAGATACTTTTTATTCTGATTAGAGTTGTTTTCTATAAGTAAAATGCAAGATTGATTAAATTATATTCTAATTTAAAAAATGTCTTCTGCCACACTCATAGCCCCGATGTGCCTGGCAGTCCCTGAATATTCCTTTGCCCAGATCTGATGCTGGGACTAAGAGGGACATAGGAACACAGACTGTTGGCCTGTTCTACCCATCCAGCAAGCTGCTAGCAAAAAAGGAACTGGAAATAGCCTCTCAAAAGCAGAGGCAGGAGAAAATGAGTGACCATAAACCCCTCCTCACAGCCATCAGCCCAGGAAGAGGTAAGGGGAAGGATGCCCTTTCTTCTGGTCAGGAGGGAATTCGCTCTTTCTCTGAAAGAACATTTCATTTTCTCTTCCTTTTAGATTTATTTGTATGTGTAAGAAGTAAGTTTCTTTCTTTTCCTCTTTTTCAAGTAATTTTCTTTGTATTGGAAAAAGAAGCTCTTCCTGTAAGCTCCTCCTTAAACTTTCAGTATTCCGATGTTTTAGTTCATAGCCCTGTTGCCTAGTCCCTCAGTCACATGGCGTATGTGGGTTTCTTTTGTCGTGATAGGCATGCTGTTAGTGCGCAGTGCTATTGCTACCTGCCATTATCCCTTTTTTTAATTGTAAAATTTAAATAACATAAAATTCACCATTTTGACTAATTTTAAGTCTATAATTTGGGCCAGTTGTGGTGACTCATGCCTGCAATCCCAGCACTTTGGGAGGCCAAGGCTGGAGGATCTCTTGAGTCTAGGAGTTTGAGACCAGTCTGGACAACAAAGTGAGACCCTGTCTCTACAATTTTTTTTTTTTAAAGCAGTCATTTGTGGTGGTACATGCCTGTGGTCCCAGCTAGGTGCTTCAAATTTCATTTTGAAACTTAATATCTATTGTGGTGGTATTAAGTGGCGGGACCTTTTGGAAATTGATCATGAGGATGGAGCCCTCATGAATAGATCAGTGCCTTATGAAAGGGCTGGAGGGAATGAGCTAAGGCCCCTTTTTGTCCTTTGGCCCTTCCTCCATGTGAGGACACAGCGTTCCCCTCCTTTGGAGGATGCAGCAACGAGGCACCATCTTGGAAGCAGAGAGACCAGGCCCTCCCCAGACACCTAACCTGCAGGGACCTTTATTTTGGACTTCTAGCTTCCAGAACTGTGAGAAATAAATTCCTGTTCTTTATAAATTACCCAGTCTCAACTATTTTGTTTATAGCAGCACAAATGGACTAAGACAGTTTGCTAGTATTTTCTTGAAGACTTTTGTGTCTATATTTATAAGAGATATTAGTCTGCAGTTTTCTTCTTTCCTTCTACTGTCTGTCTGATTTTGGTATCAGGATAATGGTAGCCTTATAGAAACACTTCTTTTTTTTTGAAGTGGTTATGAAGAATTGGTATTAACTATTATTTAAATTTTGGTAAATTACCTGTGAATCTATCTGGATCTGATGTTTGTCTAGTGGGCAATTCTGATTACTCTTTACTTTTTATAGGTCTGTTCAGATTTTCTATTTCTTGTTGAATCAGTTTTGGTAGTTTGTTTTTCTAGATATTTATCTATTTAATCTGATTAATTTATTAGCATACAGTTGTTTGTGATACTCTTGTATAATCTTTTTTATTTCAGTACAGTTGGTGATAACATCTCCTATTTCATTTCTAATTCTAGTAACTTGAGATGTCACTTTTTTTGGTCAATCTTACTAAAGGTTTGTCAATTTCATTGATCTTTTCCAAGAACCAACTTTTGGTTTTATTGATTTTCTATTATTTTTATATTCTGTATTTCACTAAATTCCACTCTAATCATGATTTCCTTCTTTCTTCTTACTTTAAGTTGACTTTGCCCTTCTTTTCCTGGTTTAAGGCCAAAGATTAGGGCGATGATTTTGAGATCTTTCTTCAGAACGTGAACATTTGCTGCTATAAATTTCTTTTTGAGCTTTGCTTTCACTGCGTCCCATAAGTTTGGTGTACCTTCATTTTCTTTCTTTCTTTTTTTTGAGATAGGGTCTCACTTTGTCGCCCAGGCTGGAGTGCAGTGGCACAATCATGGCACACTGCAGCCTTGACCTCCTGGGCTCAAGTGATCCTCTTCCCTCAATCTACTTAGTAGCTGGGAGCACAGGCACAAGCCACCACACCTGGATAATCTTTAAACGTTTTTATAGAGATGGGGTGTGACTGTGTTGCCGGTGTTGCCGGTCTCAAACTCTTGGGGTCAAGGAAGCCTCCCACCTTAGCCTCCCAGAGTGCTAGGATTACAGGCATAAGCCACTGTGTCCTGCACCATGAATCAGGGTTTTTTGTCCATTCTGACAATCCCTGTTTTTTTTTTTTAATTGGATTTTTTCATCCATCTACACTTAATGTTATTATTGATAAAATTGGACTTACCATTTTGCTTTTTGTTTTCCAAATGTTTCTAAATGCCTTTTTTGTTCCTCTGTTGCTCCTTTACTGCTTTCTTTTGCATTGCTTATTTTCCAGTGTAACATTTTGATTTATTTAATGACTTTTTCACTACATACTTTGAGCTATTTCCTTAGTGGTTACTATAGGGTTTTCCTCATACATCTTAACAGACTATACTTCAGGTTTATACTAACTTAATTCCAATGAAATACAGAAATTCTACCCCTATAATTCAATTCCCTCTTCCCAACTTTTGTGGCATTATTTTCTAATATAACATTATGTTTATGTTTACATATATGTTATAAACTCTTAAAACACTGTTATAATTATTAGTTATAACATGATGTCTTTTAAAAAAAGAACTATTATTTATGGCTTTTGTTATATTAGCCTTCTTTTCCCCCATTTATAGTTCTCTTAATTTATTCCTTTGGATTCATTTCCTAAGCCCAATGAAGCTTTGCTCTTACTCACCTCCTTTTTTTTTTTTTTGTTTAGATGTAGTCTCACTCTGCCGCCCAGGCTGGAGTACAGTGGCGTGATCTCAGCTCACTGCAACCTCTGCCTCCTGGGTTCAAGCGATTCTCCTGCCTAAGCCTCCCGGATAATTTTTTGTGTTTGTAGTAGAGACGGGGTTTCACTGTATTAGCCAGAACAGTCTCGATCTCCTGACCTCGTGATCCACCCGCCTTGGCCTCCCGAAGTGCTAGGATTACAGGCGTGAGCCACCGTGCCTGGCCTCACCCACCTTCTTTGTGTTGTTATTGGTCAATATATCTTATTTCTATATGTTATAGGCCAAACTTTATAATTATATTCATATTGTTTTACATAATCTCTTTTTGAATCTGTTGAGAAGAAGGGAAAAGAAATATGCATTTATAATATCTTTTATAATTACATAATTACCTTTACTGGTGGTGGTGGTGGTTGTGTGTGTGTGTGTGTGTGTATTCATATTACTCTCTAGGGTCATTTGCTTTCAGCCTAAAGACCTTCGTAAGTATTCTTATAAGGTGGATTTGCTAGCAATGAATTCTCTGTTTTTGTTAAACTTTACTAGCTATAAGATTCTTGCTTTACAGTTGTTTTCTTTGAACACTTTGAATACGTTGATCTACTGTCTTCTGGCCTCCGTTATTTCAGATGAGAGTTCTGCTGTTAATACATTGGGGATCCCTTGAATCTTACAAATCACCTCTCTCTTGCTTCTTTCAAGATTCTCTTCATGTCATATTCTTTCAACAGTTTGATAATGTGTCTCGCTGTGGATCTCTTTGGGTTTATCCTACGTGAAACTTGTTGAGCTTCTTTTTAAAAATCTTTTAAATTTTTTATTTAAAAAATTTTTGTGGGTACATAGTAGGTGTATATATTTATGGGGTACGTGAGATATTTTGGTAGAGCCATGCAATGCACAATAGTAACACTGATTGCATAAACAAACAAACTTGCAAAATGGAAACTAATAAAAACTCTAGATTTAATCCCCTCCGCTTTTTAACTTTTTGTTTTTTCTCTTTAGTGTTATTGTACTGTCTTAAAAAGTTGTAGTTATTATTTTTGATTGGTTCATAATTTAGTCTTTCTATTTAAGTCAAGAGAAGTTCACACACGACAATGACAGTGTTATGCTATTCGGTGTTTCTCTGTGTGCTTACTATTACCTGTGAACTTTGGACCTTCGGATAATTTCTTCCTGCTCATTAACATCGTTTTCTTGCAGATTGAATAACTCCCTTTAGCATTTCTTGTAGGACAGTCTGGTATTGATGAAATTCCTTAGCTTTTGTTTGGGAAGATCTTCGTTTCTCCTTCATGTTTGAAAGATATTTTTGCCAGACATATACTATTCTAGGGGAAAACTTTTTTATTTTTTTCAGCATTTTAAATATGTCATGCCACTCTCTCCTGGCCTATAGGATTTCTGCTGAAAAGCCTGCTGCTGAATGTATTGGAGCTCCATTGGATGTTATTTGTTTCTCTTCTCTTGCTGCTTTTAGGATACTTTCTTTATCCTTGACCTTTTAGAGTTTAATTATGAAATGTCTTGGGGTAGTCTTCTTTGGATTAAATCTGCTTGGTGTTCTATAACTTTACTGTACTTGAATGTTGATAGTTTTCTCTAGGTTTGGGAAGTTCTGTGATACTATCTGTTTGGTTTTTTTGTTTGTTTGTTTTTTTGAGACGGAGTCTCACTCTGTCCCCCAGGTTGGAATGCAGTGGTGTGATCTCAGCTCACTGCAACCTCCACTTGCTGGGTTGAAGCGATTCTCCTGCCTCAGCCTCCGAAGTAGCTGGGATAGCAGGCGTAAGCCACTATGCCTGGATAATTTTTATATTTATAGTAGAGATGGGGTTTCACCCTGTTGGCCAGGCTGGTCTCGAGCTCCTGACCTCAAATGATCCACCCACCTTGGCCTCCCAAAGTGCTGGGATTACAGATGTGAGCCACTGCATCTGGCCTGATACTATCCCTTTGAAGAAACTTTCTACTCCTACTTCTTTCTCTACCTCCTCTTTAAGGCCAAATACTCTTAGATTTGCCCTTTTGAGGCTATTTTCTAGATCTTATAGGTGTGCTTTGTTATTTTTTATTATGTTTTCTTTTGTTTCCTCTGACTGTGTATTTTTGAATAGCCTGTCTTCAAGCTCACTTTAATTCTTTCTTTTGCTTAATCAGTTCTGCTATTTAGAGACTCTGATGCATATTTTAGCATGTGAGTTCTATTTTCCAACTCTAGAATTTTTACTTGATTCTTTTTAATTATTGCAAACTCTCTTAAATTTATCTGACAGAATTCTGAATTCCTTTTCTGTGTTATCTTGAATTTCTTTGAGTTTCCTTAAAACAGCTATTTTGAACTTTCTGTCTGAAAGGTCATATATCTCTGTTTCTCCAGGATTGGTCCATGGTGTCTTATTTATTTCATTTGCTGAAGTCATGTTCTCCTGGATGCTGATGATGCTGGTAGATGCTCTTCAGTGTCTGGGCCTTGAAAAGTTAGGTATTTATTGAGGTCTTCACAGTCTGGACTTGTTTGTGCCTATTGTTCTTGGGAAGGGTTTCCAGGTATTCGAAGGGACTTGGACCCCAAGCCCCATAACACTGTGATTTTTTGCAGACTTGTAGAGGTACTGCTTTGGTGGTCTTAGATAAGATCCGGAAGAATTATCTGGACTACCAGGAAGAGATTCTTGTTCTTTTCCCTTCTTTTTCCCAGACATACAAAGTCTCTCTTTCTGTGCTGAGCCACCTGGAACTAGGGGTATGGTGATGCAAGCAGTCCTGTGGCCACCACTATTGGGACTGAGTTGGGTCATACCTGAAGCCAGTATAGCACTGGGCCTTGCCCAAGGTCCTTCCTTTCTAGATGGTGAATTCTACCAGGCCTTGAGCACATCCAGAGATGCTGTCAGGAGCCAAGGGTTAGAGTAAAAAAACATAATTATTTACTTGATGTTCTATTATATTGCAGCTAAGCAATGAAATCATAATAGAAAGTCTTTCCTGCTCTTCCCTCCCCTTTCCACAGGCAGAGGAACCTCTCCCTGTGGCCACCACGACTACTGGTCCACAGGTCCACAGGGGATTCTGCCAGGCCACTGCCAATGTTCGCTTGAAGCCCACGGGCTCTTCTGTTAGCTTGTGGTGAATGCTTCCAGGCCTGGGACTCACCCTTCAGGGCAGTGGGCTCCCCTCTGGCCCAGGGCAGATCCAGAAATCCTGTCCAAGGCCCTAAGCCTAGACTCGGGGACCCCAAGAGCCTGCTTGTTGCTCTACCCCACTGTGTTCAAGCTGGTACCTAGGGTACAAGATGAAGTCCCCTTTACTTTTCCCTCTGCTTTTCTCAAACAGAATGAGTCTTGCACCATAGCCACTACAACTTGGAATGTGCTGGGTCTTCCCTGAAGTTAGCACACATCAGAGCACAAGGCCCACAGCATACTCCCTGGGTATTGCTGGTGATTATTTGAGCCCAGGGGCCCTTTAGTCAGCAGATGATGAATCCTGCCAGGACTGGGGCCTTCCCTTCAACGCAGTGAGTTCCCTTCTGGCCCAGGATGTGTCTAGAAATGTCAGCTGGGAGCTAGGGCCTAGAAGGGGGGCCTTACGGCTCTGCCTTGTGCCCTGTCCTACTGTGGCTGAGCTGGTATCCAAGATACAAGACAAAGTCCTCTTTACTCTTGGCTCCCCTCTCCTTAAGTAGAAAGGAGTCGCTTTTGTTGCCATGAGCTGCACTGCCTGGAGTTGGAGAAGGGATATTACAAGCCCCCCTTAAACCATGCCAGCTGGTGTCTCCCTAGGTCACGTGCCACCCTAGTTTACTGCCTCCGAGCCTAGCCTAGCACCAGGAGTTGCCTGGGAATTTCAGTCTTTGTGTCCTAGACTGCCTTTCAAGTTTACCTATGATCCCAGAGCACCTCGACCACCAGTGGCGAGGCTTGCTGAGAAATTCAAGTTCAGACTACTAGGATGAGCAATTTCCCTCTGGCTAGGGTTGGTCCAAATGCTCCCTCCATGTGCAGGCACTGGCAGAGCCCAGCACGGCTTTATTCTCAGCTGTGACAGGGCAGTACTGAGTTCAGTGTACAGTCTCCAGTCACTGTGCTCTCCCTCCCCAAAGTGCACCCATTCTCTTTCCATGCTGTATAGCTGCTGCTGGGGGATGGGGAAGGACGTTTTCAGTGATTCAAGACTGTCTTTCCTGCCCTTCTTGATGCCTCTTTCCACAATATGAAGTTAAAACCAGGTATTGTGATTGCTCACCTGATTTTTGGTTCATGTAACGGTGCTTTTCTGAGTGCAGATAGTTGTTAAAATTTGGTGTTCCAGCAGGGGGGATGAATGGTGTAGGCTTTTTCTGCAATCTTTCTCCACCTCCAGCTTGTTGAGCTTCTTGGATGTGTAAATTCATGTCTTTTATCAAATTTGGGAAGGGTTTGGCAATCATCTCTTCAAATATTTTTTCTGTCCCATTTCTCTGTCTCCTCTCCTTCTGGGTTTCTCATGTAGATGTTGACATGCTCGATAGCTTCCCATGGGTCTCTTAGGCTCTGTTCATTTTTCTTCTTTCCTTTTTCTCTCTTTTTTTTACATTGTGTAATATCTATTGACCTATTTTTCAGTTTGCTAATCCTTTTTTATCCTACTTCACATTTACTGTTGAGCGCCTCTTGTGAATTATCTATTCTAGTTATTATACTTTTCTGCTACATATTCTTATTTGGTTTTCCTTTCATGTGTTTATTTATATTCTCTTATTTCAGGAAGAATTCTTCCTTCTTTTTTTATTTTTATTTTTCATAGGCAGAGTTTTGCTCTGTTACCCAGGCTGGAGTGCAATGATACAAATCACAGCTCACTGCAATCTCAAACTCCTGGGCTTGAGCAATGCTCCCGCCTCAGCCTCCCAAGCAACTGGGACTAGAGGTGCACACCATCATGCTTGGTTAATTTAAAAAAAATTTTTGTAGGGATGGGGTCTCACTATGTTGCCCAGGCTGGTCTCAAACTCCTAGCCTCAAGCAATCCTCCCACCTCAGCCTCCTGAAATGCATCATAATTTCTTCTATTTTTTTTTTTTTTTTTTCTAAGAGTCAGGGTCTTGCTCTGTCACCCAGGCTGGAGTGCAGTGGTGCAATTATAGCTGACTGCAGCCTCCAAATCTTGGGCTCAAGAGATCTTTTCACCTCAGCCTCTCGAGTTGCAGGGACTACATGTACATTCCACTACTCTTGGCTCTTCTTTTACTCCTTTTAAGCATGATTTCCTTTAGTTCCTTGAGCATGTTTATAATGGCTGCTTTGAAGTCTTAAATCTTCAACATCTAGTTGCTATCACAGGCAGTTTCTGTTGCATGTTTTTCCCCCTGTGTTTGGGTCAGAGTTTCCTGTTTCTTTGCATGTCTCATGATTTTTTTGTTGGAAACTGGGTGTGTTAGATAATATATTGTATCAACTCTGGGTACTGACCTATCTTCCAGGCTTGTTATTGTTATTTGTTTGTCTGTTTGTCTGTTCATTTTACTGAACTCTATTTCACCCCCACAGTATGAAGCTTCTGATGTGACTCCATGGAGAGTGTAGTGTTGGCACGCACCCTGTCACCATAGGATGATGGTGGTTTGGCAGGGCTCTCTTTGTCTCTTTCCTGACCACACCTAGCCATTAAGCTCTGCTTATTGTTGGATGATTCCTCTATTGTTTTCAACCATGACCTGGGGCATAAATTGCTTCACGGACTGGTTTAATTAAATTTGGCATCCTTTACAGCAGGGGTGTCCAATCCTTTGGTTTCCCTGGGCCACACTAGAAGAATTGTCTTGGGCCACACATAAAATACATTAATGCTAATGGTAGCTGATGAGCTTAAAAAAAAAAAAATCTCATAATGTTCTAAGAAAGTTTACGAATCTGTGGCTCGGGGGGTTGGCTCACACCTGTAATCCCAGCACTTTGGGAGGCTGAGGTGGGTGGATCACCTGAGGTCAGGAGTTTGAGACCAGCCTCGCCAACATGGCAAAACCCCATCTCTACTAAAAATACAAAAATTATCTGGGCATGGTGGCAGGCACCTGTAATCCCAGCTACTTGGGAGTCTGAGGCAAAAGAATCATTCGAACCCAGGAGGCAGAGGTTGCAGTGAGCCGAGATCATGCCACTGCACTCCTGCCTGGGCAACAGAGTGAGAATCCATTTCAAAAAAAAAAGAAAAAAAGAAAGTTAGTTTATGAATCTGTGTTGGGCTCCATTCAGAGTCATCCTTGGCCACATGTGGCCCATGAGCTGTGGGTTGGACAGCCTGGCTTTACAGGGATTGTTTTTTAGGTCAATGTTTGAATATTTTTCTTACCTCAGGAGGGCTGTTCTTAGCTGTTTATTTCTCTGATCCTCTGAGGTAAACTGGCCAGCCTATTTAGCTCATATCTCTAATGAATCTTCTAGTCTTCTTTTAACTGCTTTTTAACATACCCTCCATTGTTTTGAAAGCAGCCTTAGGCTTGAACTTTCCCACACTTTGTTGCAAATGAAGTCTGTTTCTTTGGGAAGAGATTCTGAACTCTGTTTTTTGACCTGCCTCTTCCCCGGGCAAAATCTCTGAGCCAATGCTCTGGATGGAGACAATGGCATGTTTTTTCAATGTGGCACCATTGCTTTAGCGGCTGGGTAAGCAGCAGAGCAGGTGCAGCTGTAGCCTTTGTTCTTCATGACTTGCTTCTCCCAACATTGGACTTGTGCTGAATGAGCCAGGAATAGGTGGTCTGGACCCCAGTATTCTCAGTGTTCCAGATCAAAGGTGGAACATCCATCCCATGAGTGGTAACTGGGCAGAGAAAGGGAGCCCCCATCTCTTGATCACACTTGGCCAGAATTTAGCCTGTGCAAAGGGCACTTGGGACAGGATGAGAAATACTGAAGTCCCTGACCTTCCTCGGAAGATACTACACCCCTTTGGAAACTCTGAGGAGAGGGAGCCCTGTGTACTCAGCTGCACCTATATGGAGTGGAGCTGAGAAGGAGTGGAAGGGAGTGGCCCATGGTTCAAACACCACAGACTCTCATGATTCTGAGTTTTGGTATATTTTCATTAAATGTTTATTTTCTGTATGGCTTTAGAACCATTTCTAGATGGCTCTAAAATACTTGTGATGGATTTTGCTGTTTTTTTTTAAATAGTTTTGTTAGCAGTGGCGAATTCGTACAGGTCTGCAGCAACCTCAGTTCTTGCTTCCAAGGAGGAAAGAATTTGGCCGAGAGGCATAAGGCAGAGTGAGAGACTGAGGCAAGTTTTAGAGCAGGAGTGAAAGTTTATTGAAAAGTTTTAGAGCAGGAACGAAAGGAGGTACATTTTGAAGAAGGCCAAGCAGGTGACTTGAAAGATTCAAGTGTGCTGTTCAGCCCTTGATGTGGGGCTTATACATTGGCATGGTTCCAGAGTTGGCATTACTTCTCCCCTGATTCCTCTTGGTGGGCTGTCCCCATGTTCAGTGGCCTGCCAGTACTTGGGAGGGACCACATGCACCGTATGTTGATGGAAGTTGTGTGCATGCTCACTTGAGGCATTCCCTTATCCATTGAGTGTTCCTGGAGAAAGGTCATGTACCAGTTAAACTCTGCCATTTTTCTTCTTAGTGCACATGCCTGAGCCCACTCGTCTAACTCCTGAGATCTCATCGGGAAGCTGCTGATCACCAGCTTCAGGTGTCTTCTATCTATTGGGAGACCGCTGTCCCCTGGCACCAGCTGCAGCCAATTGTTATTTTAGAGAAAGTTTAACAACTGCCTGACCATCACCTGATGGTGACCTGACATTTCTGGGGGTGGGGGGAGCCTTTCCTGCCCTGCTCATGTCTCCCTAGCTACCTACTCTAACAATTTTACTGGGGAGTAGGTCCACTCAAATTCCTAGGCTGCCATGCCAGAAGTTGTTCATTCCCAGCTCTTCTTTGCCCTCTGGATGTCCTTAGTGGGAGTCAAAACCCAGCCCACAATCTGACTGAAGTCTTCCAGATATAAATGTGGTATCACACCTGTGGTAGATTGTCTGCAGAGATGACCAGAATCATTCCTCATATCCCTCCTGTCCTTAGGAGGAAGAGGCTGTTTCTCTTCCTTTGGAATCTGGACTGACCTTGTGACTTGCTTTGACATAGAGAGCGATAGAAGAGACACCGTGATAGTTCTGGGCCTAGGCCTTACGAGAGCTGAAAGCTTCCACTTAACTCTCTAGGAAGTCAGCACTGTGTAAAGAAGTTCAGTATAGATTACTGCATTAGAAGAGATGCCACATGAAGAAGAACAGAGCACCTGAGCCAGCACCCAACCCAAAGACTCCAGACATTTGAATGAGTGCAGGTGAAGGCTGAGCCATCCCAGACAGCTCCCAGTAGTTTGTGCCATCTTCACTGAGGCCTTAGCCTTGTGGATGAAATAATCTTGGATCCCATAGCCCTATTTGAGATGGCTCAACTGACACCATGTGGAGCAGAGATGAGCCGTCCCTGCAGAGCACTGACCATATTCTTGACCCACAGAAGTATGGGCAGTAAAGTGGTTGATGTTTTAAACCACTGAGTTTTGGGGTGTTTTGTTTGGTAGCAGTGGATAATAGAAATAGGTTTTCAGTTTCCTGTAGTAGAAACTAGTCCCTTCGAATCCCCTTGTTCAGCCTGAGCTGGAAGGGAATAGAACTCACCTCTCCATGGGGACTCACAGTCTTACAATGACCCTTTCCAAAGGACTTCCTCACAAGGTCCTTACTCAGTGCTTTTTTGAGAGTTGAGATTTCACTTTAGAAATATACATCTAGGCCAGGTGCAGTGGCTAATATCTGTAATCAGAACACTTTGGGAGGCCGAGGCAGGCAGATCACGTGAGGTTAGGAGTTCGAGACCAGCCTGGCCAACATAGCAAAACCCCGTCTCTACTAAAAGTACAAAAATTAGCCAGGCGTGGTGGTAGGTGCCTGTAATCCCAGCTACTCAGGAGGCTGAGGCAGGAGAATGGCTTGAACCTGGGAGGCAGAGGTTGCAGTGAGCCGAGATCGTGCCACTGCACTCCAGCCTGGGCGACAAGAGCAAGACTCCGTCTATAAAAAAAAAAAAAAAGAAGTATAGATCTATTGTATTGTAGCTTCTCAGTCAGAACCTCATTTTTAACATACTCCTACATACATATTTATTTATTTTCATATTATCTGTGTCCACTAAGAATGTAAGATCCTTGAGGGCAAGAACTCTGTCCACTTCTGTATCCTAGCCCTAGAATAGTACATGACCAATAGTAGGTGCCCAGTAAATATTTGTGGGATAAATGGCTACTTTGTGTCAAACAGTGTGCTAGGCTCAGTATGATCTCTAGCATTGTCTCGATTACTCATAGTGGACTGTCCAGATGCCCCGAGCCAGATCTCAGCCCGCTTGTTTTCAATGCAGCCGTGGTGGATGGTTTCACCCATCATTGCTAGCATGCCTCATCAAATGTGCCCCATTCTCTCTCTTGCTGTTTTATTTAAATAATTTTATCTCTCTTGACTTTGCTGCCTCCAACTTCAGAGCAGGAGAAGGCTGCCTATCCATGCACAGGTGCAACCCTGAAGCACTGGGAGTTAACACTACTTGGGCTGCCCTCACTCATGGGCAAGGGAGCCGGGGAGCAGATCCCTTAGCTTCTCTGTCCTTCAGCGGACAACTGTGAGACATGTTCTCCATGGTCCCTCATATCCCCAGCAAGATCGGGCCCCAGTTGCCCAGGGTATTAACCAGTTTTTAACACATTTGTTCTTCCTTCCCTTCCCTGTCCTGCTCTTTATACTCCATCACTTGCATGTCCCACGGTCACCTTCCAAAGAAACCACCTGTCCTAAGTCTTTATCTCAGATTCTGCTTTCAGGGGAACCCAACTAAGAACACTTAGGTTCTCTTGTTTAATGTCACAGTAACACATGAGGTAGGGGGTATTGGTTCCATTTTATTAGGTAAGAAAAGTAAGGCTTAGGGAGATTTAAGTGTCTGGTTCAACATCACTAAGCTAATAAATGGTAGATTTAGGATTTAAATGCAGGCCTGTCTGAACTCCAAATTATGTGGTCTTTCCACTGAACCATGCTGCATGACCTTGGAAAATCCCTCTGATTGCTTTCAGCTTAGTGTCTTCATTTGGTAGGTGGGATCCAATGTGGGTTTGCAGAGTTAAGTGGCCCCAGGGCACAGCAGGGGCTGTGGCCGGCTGGAGAGCCTGTGCCCTGTCCAAAGCAGCCAGCTGCTCCTTGGCCTCAGATGGTCAGCCTGTGTGGGAAGGTGAGCCCAGTGCCCCTGCATCTTCCACCTGCATATGAGAAACCAGGCATCAGACTCACGTGAAATCTCTCAAGTTTTAAATGGTGGCAACTAATTCAAATGTGTCTTAAACCCTATGCAGACTGGAAAGGGACCCAAGAGAACTTTTTAGAGTGATGGAAATGTTTTATATATTGATTGGGGTGTACACGTTTGGCAAGCCCCAAATGGTACATTTAAAATATTGTGTAAGGGCTGGGTGCGGTGGCTCACACCTATAATCCTAGCACTTTGGGAGGCTGAAGCAAGCAGATCACTAAGCAAGCAGATCACTTGAGCCCAGGAGTTTGTGACCAGCCTGGGCAGCATGGTGAAACTCCATCTCTATAAAAAAATACAAACACTAGCCAGGCGTTGTGGTGCATGCTTGAATTCCCAGCTATGTGGGCGGCTGAGCTGGGAGGATCATCTGAGCCCAGGGAGGTCAAGGCTGTGGTAAGCCATGATCACACCACTCTACTCTAGCCTGGGCAACAGAGTGAGATCCCATCTCAAAATAAATAAAATAAAACATTAGATAAGTTTTTGTAGGTGGGATAGAATCATAGAAAAAGAAAAGACCCCATGTGTGGCAATCAAAATATGTTCTTTTGAGATTTTTTTTTTTTTTTAAAGATAGTCTTGCTCTGTTGCCCAGGCTGGAGTGCAGTGGTGCAGTCTCTGCCCATTACAACCTCTGCCTCCCATGTTCAAGCAATTCTCCTGCCCCAGCCTCCTAAGTAGCTGGGACTACAGGTGCACGCCACCATGCTCGGCTAATTTTTGTATTATTAGAAGAGGCAGGGTTTCACCATGTTGGCCAGTCTGGTCTCGAACTTTTGACCTCAAGTGAGCCACCTGCCTCAGCCTCCCAAAGTGTTGGACTACAGGCGTGAGCCACCACGCTTGGCCTCTTTTGAGATTCTATAATAGTCTATGATTAATCACATGTAACAAGCAGTTATGGAAGAAAATGGGTTCCAGGACGTAGTTGAGATTCACTAAGGAAAGTCCATCACAAAGTTTGACAAAGGAAATTAGCCTCTCTGAGAACACATGTTCCATGCTAGCGTTTTTCTTTCTTAGCCTCAGGAGAATCATTCAGATTGCGGGGTTTCTCTTCTTTCTTAGGGTACTGGAGAAGACAGCTGGATCACATCTCTGCTCACCTCAGGTGTTATGCTCAGAACAACCCTGAATTCCGGGCCTTGATTGCAGAACCCAGGATGGGAAAGGTGGGTGAGATGAAATTTCCACTCCACAAGTGTCCATGGGATCAGGCTGAAGGAACCCTCCATGGACTTTGCCTGAAACTGCATCTTGCCTGGCTCCTTTCCCTTTCCCGCTCTGCTTTCTACACTTTCTTACTCTTCTGCCTGTGAGCTCTGCTCTAATAAATCACTTGCACATGAAGATTGTCTCAGAGTCTGCTTCTGGGGCACCTGACCTAAGACAATAAGATTCTGAACATCTCATGCTCAGATGTCACATTGGAAATTCTAACAGTCAGAATGAAAGGTCCCAGAACAATTTAATCCATCCAGATTGTGCACTTAAATCATACACTGTTAATATATAGCAACAGTAACATAACGGCTGCCATTTTACAGTGCACCCAGCATCAGCATTGTATTCATCATTCTTGCCTTCACAGCAAACCTGCAAGGAAGGTGTATTACCTTTGTGATCACTTTAAAAAAGAATAACCACAAATTCCTTGACTGTCTTCCCCTCAAATGGTAGAATCTGTGTTCCCTCGCCTTGAATCTGGGCAGGTCTGTGACTGACTAACGGACTATGGTGGGAGTGATGCCATGAGACTTCCAGGGCTTGGCCACATAAGGTCATGTGGCTTTCTCTTGCTTGGCACACTCACCTCCAACACTTCTTCTTGGAGCTCAGCCACCCTGCTATGAGAAGCCCAAGCCACATGGAGTGGCCACATGTAGGTGCGCCAGCTGAACCCAGTCCTCAAGTCATCTCTGCTCATGAGCCACGTGAGTGACCAGACTCTAGATGATTCCAGCCCCCAGACATCCAACCACCTCTAGCCATTTGAGTCTTCCAGCTGAGGCCTCAGACATGTGGAGCAGAGACAAGCTATCTCTGCTATGCCCTCTCTGAATCCATAGCATAATAAAGTGGTGGTGGTTTAATGCCACTAAGTTTGGGGTGGTTTTTCACACTGCAGTTGATAGTTAGAAGAAGCCTGATTTGACACCCAGGAATTTTGAAGCTCAGAGAGGTTTGGTGACCTGCCCAAGACTACACTGCTGGGTCTCATGGGGTTCAAGATTTGAAGCAGATCTGTCAGACCCCGTCAGAGTCCCATGTCCTTTCTTTGATACTACATTGCCATTATAAAAAGACAGCTCTGTGAGAGGACCTTTCCTCTGTTTGTCGCAAGACTAGAAGGAACTTTATGAAATAGACTGTGTACTCTTCTGCTGCCAAATAGGCCAACATCGAGATGATCTCATTTTCAAGTATTGCCCAATTTCCTCTGATAATCTGTTTTGGTAGTTTATGAATTCTTCAGCCTAATCCAGAGATCCGCAAACTGTGGCGGTTGAGACAAATCTGGCCCACTGCCCAGTTTTATAAATAAAATTTTATTGGATCACAGCTGCACCCATTCCTTTACTTATGTGGCTGCTTTGTGCTATGACAGTAAAGTATTCACAATACAGAACATATGGTCCACAAGACCTAAAATACTTACTATCTGACCCTTCATGAAAACATTTCTTGTCCCTTGGCTTAATCTGAATTCCTATTGCTACTTACAGAGAAATCTGCTCAACTGTGATACTTGTCCCTTAATTACCAAGCCCTGTCCCCACCCGCTACCAGGATACCTTTTCCAAGGTGATAACATCTAGTCATGTAGTTTGATTAAAGTGCATCTCTTGAAGAATGTATAGATTTGGATCTTGCCTTTTTATTCAATTTGGCAGTCTCTTCTCTTTAGAGTAGTTTATTTATAATTAGTAGAATTTAGATATGATTGGATTTGGATCTGCCATTTTGTTCTTTGTTTTCTGTTTATCTCACCTAGTTTTTGTTGCTCTGTTTTTCTTTTCCTACTTTCTTCTGTGTTAATTAAATATTTGGTTAAATTTAGAGTTTAACATCTCAGAATTTGTACACTCTTAAGGCAATGAGTCCCACACCCACAGTTATGAATTCTCTCTACAACTCTTTTAAAAGCTTATCTCTGCTACTGTCCACGAAGATGGTTGTGAAGTTAGCATCAGACTGAATTATAGTCAAGTCTCAAACAAGGTGAGTAAGCCTCCAGAAGTTATTCATTTGAGAACTGACTGATTAGTAAATTGAGACAATTTATAGAAATGCTTCTGTGTAATCCATAGAAAGGAAAAGTTTCAAATATTATTAAATGCTACTAGAGGCAAGCAATTTCATAGAATTAGATAAATAAGTTAAAACTCAGACAGGCACATGAAGATATAGTGAGAACAGGAGTTGTTCTGTAGTTCTTTTTTTTTTTTTTTTTTTTTGAGACGGAGTCTTGCTCTGTCCCCCAGACTGGAGTGCAGTGGCGCGATCTCAGCTCACTGCAAGCTCTGCCTCCCGGGTTCACGCCATTCTCCTGCCTCAGCCTCCCGAGTAGCTGGGACCACAGGCGCCCGCCAACACGCCCGGCTAATTTTTTGTATTTTTAGTAGAGACAGGGTTTCACCGTGTTAGCCAGGATGGTCTCGATCTCCTGACCTCGTGATCTGCCCGCCTCAGCCTCCCAAAGTGCTGGGGTTACAGGCTTGAGCCACTGCGTCCGGCCTGTTGTTCTGTAGTTCTTAGGCTTATTCAGACTCACTGAAGTCCAATGGCATGTCTGTCATATAATTGATTTGGGGAAAGACTAACAAAAATATTTGCTGATATGCCCTTTGACATATTTTCTTCTATAAAATAAACCAAACTTTGTGGCCATGTGTCCTTGATCTTCCCTTTTATATGGTGACTGGGGCATTGCCACAGAGCCTGTAAGTGTGTTTCAAACATTAATTGATTGACATTAGCAGCTTTAGTTTCATTGGACAAGAAGTCAGAATAATTAATCAATTGAGAAGCCAAGGAAAAGGAGGGAAATTAACATTTATTAGGCCCTGGCAAGGTGCTAATGGTGTTGTTGAAATTGGGATAGAAACATGGGCCCTGTCTAACTCATGGGGAGGCTGGGAGTATCTAATGAGCTAATGCACATGAATGTGCTTTGAAACCAAATAAAGCACTAACTGCTCTTTTTAATTGTTGTGGCTAGAGCAGAGCTTGGGTCAGAGAGGAGCTTCAGGGGAAGGGAAGTGAGAGAAGCAGGTCAAGGAAGGGGAAGCGACTGAATGAGCAGGTAGACAAAAGCAAAGTTGAGCTTTAGCCTGATCCAAGGGGAACTCTGGAGAATGAATTACACCACAAAGTTGTCCCCAGTTGAGGCAAGGAGGAGAGGGAGCATAACCTCTAGGGCAAAGCAGCATCCACCTACTGAGGGCACTTTGCTGGGGAAGGAGGTCCAGCAGTAAGGTCTTAGCAGCTACACAACAGCTGGGATGAGTAACCTGGCCAGCTAGTGGGAATAGGGTGGGCCACCAGCAGCACCTCCAGTGTGCTAGCTATCTCACAAGTAGAATTGGCGTAACTGTTCCCAGGTCATTGTTTTGTTTTGTTTTGGTTTTGTTTTGTTTTGTTTTGAGACAGATTCTTGCTCTGTCAACCATGCTGGAGTGCAGTAGCACAATCTTGGCTCACTGAAACCTCCACCTCCTGGGTTCCAGCAATTCTCGTTCCTCAGCTGCCTGTATAGCTGGGATTACAGGGTCATGCCACCACACCCAGCTAAGTTTTGTATTTTTAGTAGAGATGGGGTTTTACCACGTTTGCCAGGCTGGTCTCGAACTCCTAGCCTCAAGTGATCCACCTGCCTCAGCCTCCCAAAGTGCTGAGATTACAGAAGTGAGCCACTGCACCTGGGCCCTAGGTTTAATACATCTTTTCTTAGCCTGCATGTTCTAGTGTTCAGGAAGTAGCAGGCTCTTCCCTGGGACAGGAGCAGGCATCCACGTGAGGGTGCAGGGGGATCAGTCCGGGTGCACACAGACTTCTGTGTCTGGCCTCATTATATAGATGTCCATTTTACTGCATTTTGCTTTCACGACATGCCATTGAGGTAGGTTATATTATTTCCACTTTCCAGATGAGGAAACTGAGGCTCAGAGAGGTTAAGCAACCTGCTTCTTCCAAGAGCACTAAGTTAGTAAGTAGCAGACCCAGGATTCACACTTGGCAGCCTGAGAACTTCCCATCATGATACCCTAATTCCAAGACATTGAAGGACTTTAAGCAGAGAAATGACACAATCACTTATAAAGGATATAAAGGTGACTGGGACAGCCACATGCAGGGAGGCTGGCAGACCCCTGTTGAAAGGCTATTGTGATGGTCCCAGTGTGAGACGAGGGGGCTAGGGCTTCAGGGAGGGAGAGGAGGAGGGGCCAGACTGAGCCGTGTGTAAGCAGCAGAATGGACAGAGCATCCTGGGGAGGTGAGGAGGAGTCAGGAAGGACATCCAGGTCTCAGGCTCCACACTCTGGGTAGGTACAGCTGTACTTAATAAGGAGGAGCAGATTAGCAGGGAGATCCTTCTTTCTAGTGGGACAAAGCAGCCTCATCATTCATGGTGTTTGAATGTTTTCATTGCCCAGAACCTTTACCTGAACAAGGCAGTGAATTTCAGCGATCACCTTCTGAGCAGTGCTGCCGAGGGTGATGGGGGACTGTGCGGCAGCAGGTCCAGCTGGGGTGAGTTATTCCCTTCTGGCAATTTTAAAACAACTGACCAGGAACACATGATAGCAGAGAATTGCTAAGAGTTTGATAGCCCAGTCACAGATCTTGCAGTTATGTTCCAGTCGTTTTATTTCTCTGGCTTCTCTGAAGTCAGAGGTGAGACTTTTGAAGTCCTTTACAGGGCTTGAGGAAATTCATTTGTGGGGGCACTTTTGGACCTAAAAACTGAAGTCCCTTCTTTTCCTCTCCTTCCCACCCTTCCTCTGGTTCCTGGACAGGGGAATGGCTCTAGGAGTGTCTCCTGCCAGGTTTAATCAAATAGAAATTTCTATGAAAGCCATTTTATCCTCTGACTTTTGAGGGACATGGAAGTAAGAAATAACTCTTTGTGTGGGGAGCTGGGGGAAGGGCATCATTTTTTTCCCCAACTCTGTCATTTCAGTGAGTGACTACAGCCAGAGTACCTCAGATACTATTGAAAAAATCAAAAGGATAAGGAATTTCAAGGCCAAAAGTTTTCAAGAAAAGAAGGAGCAGCTTATAGTAAGTGTCTTTTTTGGTCCTTGTGGATGTTGTCTTCAGCCTGTGATTTTCAGGTTTTATTTTGACCTTTTTTAAAATGGAAGAATAATTTCTCATTTTCTGCTCCTTTTTTATGAGCTTTTATTTTATAGAGGTAGACTTCTTCAAAATATCTCAAGATTATGAATTAGAGTTGTTTCAAAGTTCCCATCAGTTTCCTGAATCATCTCTGTGTTTCCTCTGGGGTCAGTTCTGTCTGCCTATCTTTCTCTTTCTTGTCTTTGGTTTGTCTCAAATATGGAACCTTGGTTGTCTGGTCATTTGACAAACGAAGACTAGTTGGGTAGTGCAGATGCTGGCATGGTGCCCAGCATGAGGATGGGCCCTGAAGTCCCTGTGTGAGTGGACAGGCATGTTGTGGACAGACGTCCCTGGAGGGTGTGTGGACAGGGAGCAGGAGAAAGCCTTCAGGTCCCCTGAGTTGCTGGTGGAAAAAGTCTCCTCTGGTGGTGGTGGTGTTGGTGGTGTGAAGTGCTCTCACGGGTTTCAGCTTGGGATGAAGCTTTTTTCCTTTCCCTCTACACCCTCCTGTATGTCTGTCATGGAGGTCTAGGCTCTGCCCTTCTCCTTTCTTGGGCCCCAGTGCACCAAGTAGAAGCCTTTGTTGGGCAAATCTTACACTTTCTGTGAAATAGTTATCAGGGCAAAGAGCACAAGCCTCCTGCCCTTCTTACACGGGGAAGAAGGGGTAAGGCACTAGCGATCTTAGCTATTCACCACAGAGCCCTTAATCATCTACTCATGCGTTCAGGCTGCACCCAACACCTAACCTCCATATTGATTAATTTAAGCTTCTGCAGGGCTCCCCTGGAAAGAAAACACTCCTACCTCTGGTGTCTTCAGCTGGATTTTTGTTTGTTTCAGTTTGGTTTCCCTGTCAGATTTCATCTACTTTCAGTCTTCTTGGAATTTCTCAAAATTACTAATTCACCGATGGTCAGTACCGTTTCAGAGTTTCCCACATCTTTTAGAGTTTTGTGTTTTAAAAATATATGCCAAGAATAATTCTAAAAGGAGCTTTGGAGAAAAGAGCAGTGGATGCCACCTGCTCCATCCCCAACCTTGTCTTTTAATTGGTCCTCTTTGGCTGAAATACAAAGAACAGATGTGATTAGCAGCAAGCCCTAAGGCCCGGGCCCAGGTCTGAGCTGGACACTTGCATGATGCCGGGTGCTTCCCTCTCCACATGTGGTTCCAAGCCCAGGCCCTCAACGCCGCCTTGTCAGTACACCAGCTGCCCAGCTTGCACCCTGATTCCTCTGGAGGCAGGGACTCTGTCCTTTATCTAATTTTTTTTTCCCACCACATGCTTTGTATGTAACAAACACCAGTAAATTTGGAAAGAATATGTTAGAATTGTTTTAACTTTTATTTTTTAGGATTTCTTGTACTCACCACCTTCTCCCAGTTTGAAATATTGTTATTGAGTATAAAAGAAGCATAGAGTTCCATAAACTGAACAGCTTATAATTTGGGAGACTCTACCTATTTACTCTGTGTATAACCTGAATCTTCCACTGTATATGCCTTTTTTTCTCATTTGCATTTAGAGGATAAGTATCAGAAGCCGTAACATTTGTTTACTCATTCAGTGATTATTTTTGAGCACATATGTACCAGGCACTGTTCTACGTGTTGAAAATAAAACCTGAACAAAAGGCGTAAAGGTCTCACACCTCCTGAAGCTGACATGCCACTGCATTCTAGTACACTTTTCCATGAGGAATGGAAATCAGTGTAAACAAGTGCTTCCCAAGACCCCTGCTGGGGGTTTACTGATTAGAGTACTTGGTTCCAAGCTATTCATCAGTAAGATGGGGACAGCGAGAAAGGAGGCGGCACCGCCTGAACCAGGCATCATCTTCTGAAAGGCTCAGAGGCCTTGACCAGTGTCCTCATGGCCATGGCTTCACAGGAGCAAGGACAGGGAAGGTATTATTTCCGCTTTACAAATGGAAATGGTGGTCCCGTGACCACCCCGCAGCCATGCCCGGGATCCAGAGGCAGAAACATACTAAAAGCAATGTCTCTTGCTTTCTAAACGGCTTCCTTCAGTCTTCCAGCATCTGAAATTCTTTATATATAAAGATGAATGTATGGCATTTAAAAATATAAAAAGATAAGTTATTCAGCCGGGCCCAGTGACTCACGCCTGTAATCCCAGCACTTAGGGAGGCTGAGGCAGGCGGATCATGAGGTCAGGAGATCGAGACCATCCTGGCTAACACAGTGAAACCCCATCTCTATTAAAAATGCAAAAAATTAGCCAGGCGTGGTGGCATGTGCCTGTAGTCCCAGCTACTCGGGAGGCTGAGGCAGGAGAATTGCTTAAACCTGTGAGACGGAGGTTGCAGTGAGCCAGGATCATGCCACTGCACTCCAGCCTGGGCGACAGAGCAAGACTCCATCTCAGAGAAAAAAAAAAAAAAGATCTTGAAATTACTGAGAGCTTTTCTTTGTTTTGTCTTGTTTTGTTTTGTTTTTTGAGACAGAGTTCTACTGTGTTGCCCAGGCTGGAGTGCAGTTGTGTGATCTCTGCTCACTGCAGCCTCTGCCTCCTGGATTCAAGTGATTCTCCTGCCTTAGCCTCCCAAGTAGCTGGGATTATAGGCAGCTAACATGCCTGGCTAATTTTTATATTTTTAGTAGAGACATGGTTTCACCATGTTGGCCAGGCTGGTCTCGAACTCCTGACCTCAAATGATCTGCCTGCCTTGGCCTCCCAAAGTGCTGGGATTACAGGTGTGAGTTACTATGCCCCACCTTTTTTTCTAAAGAATAAGTCAATTTATTGGCTCATTCATTCCTCAGGGGAGTACATTTTCTGAACTGTCATACTTCGGCTGATCTTGAACACTTTATAAAGTATGCAAAATAAATTTTAGGATTCATCTGATTACTTTTCCTAGAGCTAGTCATAATAAAACTAGTGTGGAGTTTCTGGATTTTGTGAGGTTTCTCATGGCATCCTTGTGCTTAATATAAAACAGTGTCCATGCGGTAACCTTGCCTGAAGCAAGGTTTTGGAGCAGCAAGATTGATATTAGATGTGAATATTCGTGCTGTGGGCTATTAAAGGCCACTCACACACACATGCACACCACTCATAGTCACCTGTCCTTGTGACTTAGAATTCAACTTTGGAAAGAAAGTGTTTGCCTTGAGTGAATATTTTGAGGCGGGGTAAATGACCACATTCTGTAATCCTGCAGCCTGAAAACAGACTCCTGCTGAAGGAAGTCGGACCCACGGGGGAAGGGAGAGTCTCTGTGATCGAACAGCTGCTAGATGAGGTAAGTGTCGCCAAAGGAGCCAGTCTCTCTGAAGAGTTCAGCCTGGCATTCCACCTCTGTCTCCTTCAGATGAAAGTTTTGTTCAATACTGTGAAAATTACACTGTCCTTTGATTAAAAACCCGGGATGCAGTGAATGGCTAGTCAAAAGCTTTATATTAATTGTTCCCTGTTGCCAGTTTTTATATCAGAGAAAATAGGCAGAGAGGCACAGATGAGACCAAGGAACATGCATGAAGCTGGATAGAATCTCTGGCCTGTGACCCCGTATTACCTTTATCCTGGGTTTCCTAAAGAAGCAAGGTTGTCAGGGTGCCTGCCCTCCCCTCCCCGCCCATGTGGGGAACGGTTTTGTCACCTGGGTAACTTTGTAGCTCTGTTCATTGTAGGTCAGGTCTTGAGGTTCCTGATTCTCCTCTCCTTTGATCTGAAAGCACTTTAGTTCCATCAGCTCTGTAAAGGACATCTGTTATACTTCATAGGATGGCGACTGGATGCTGTTGAGTGCAGGGTTTTTTGGCGAGTTTGTCCTTTTCCATTTGCTGCAGGGAGCAGACCCCAACTGCTGTGATGAAGACAATCGGCCTGTCATAACCGTGGCTGTTAGGAATAAGCACCATGAAGCGATTCCGGTTCTCGTGCAGAGAGGAGCAGACATTGACCAGCAGTGGGGGCCGTAAGTGAAACACATTGAAAGGAGAGCTAAGGTAGCAGCAGGCTAACTGCGTGGAGCTCCACTGCAGCAGAAGCGGTCTACACACACACCCCGTTCAGTTTCAGCCACTTTAACCCTTTTAACCTATTTCAGCTTTAATAAGAGGCTTAACGCCTTCTGTTTTCCATAGCTGGGTAAAGCGAAATTTTAAAAATGGACTGTTGGGTTGCCTAATTTAGTGGCTTTTATAAATGATGATACATTTTGTTAATTCATAAACTCATACTGTGTGGGGCCAGTAAATCCTTAGCCCTTGGGGTGTTGTTAGTCAATGTTTTCATCATGAATCATGAAAACACCAAGGGAAGACAGACCTCAGTGTATTCCCCGTGAAAATATCCCCATGAAGTTAATGCAGAAAGAAAATATCATACGGTTGTCTCCAGATCTAACACCACTGCAGAGGAGACTGGTACATCTGAGGTCACCACGTGGTCTCCTGCTGCCTTGCTTTCCCACCCGTGATACAAAACAGAAAGGTACCAAGTCCTGTTACTTACTGTCCCAGTCTTGGTCCACTCCTGTCTCATAACCTTCTCTTCTAGCCATATGCTTCTATTGTTCTCTCGAAAATTACTTTGAAAATGTGGGGTGAAAATTCCTTGAGCATGAGTCATTCATGTTAACTGCTCATATCTTGCCGACCACATTGTTGAAATGAGTCTTCTAGGGACATCATAGGCATCTAACACTTCTGCCTCCTGAAGTCTTACTAAGGCAAGGTCAAGGTCCATGTCACTGGAACATTCTGCTGTGTACTTCATGCTACCACGGAGGCCAAAATTTCAGTAGCTTTGCTTCTGTTATTCTCTGTTTCAAAATTGTCTCTAATGTTAGTGTTCAAAATATAATCCTGTTAATTTTTCTATATGCATTTTACTAATGTCTGCATTTTAATAGTTTCTACCCCGTTTTTTTAGTTTTATTTTACAGCAGAATGTTTGATGTGTTGGTGTAAAGCTTTGATGCTTGGAATTTATTTTCTCAAGTTTTCTTAGAGTTTACTGTGTCAACTTCTTTATTTATCCCACACTGTTGTATTATTGTCATTATCAATAAAATGGTGCTACCTTGTTTTGTGTTAAGGCATATTTTATATTTTTATAATTCAGAAAAGCTTTTTTAATAGCATTTAACTATGTTTGTGGTTGATAGAGAAATTACTTGAGCACGTTTTGAATTGAAGTGTAAGCAGCGTGAGTCCTGGCTTTATGAAGAGTCCAGCTAAGAGGAGAGAACTAAGGATTTATCCAGGATTTTTTTCCCCCTCATTAGGCTCAGAAATACAGCTCTTCATGAAGCAACTCTGCTTGGCCTTGCAGGAAGAGAGAGCATCGCCACTTTACTGGGGTATGTCCCCTGGCCTCTGATGGATACTTTTGAGGGCCACAGGGATCTCCCTAATGGCCTGTGATGATTTTAAGAGGGGCCTTGGTTCCTGAACTGCTGTCCCTGTCCGTGGGGACCGCCATCCCACCATGGCTCCCGGGGCACTAAGGGCTTTTCAAAGCACAGTGAAAATGTTGCCCCCATTAAACACACTCGGTTGTAGGACTTTAATGCAATGGGAACCAATGGCCAGGATTAGCAACTGGACATTTTGAAATCACAGAGCCTCTTTAAAGGTTTCAAGGTAGAGCCACCTCTGAGAACTGAAGTCACTGTGACCTCTTGAGGACAGGTTTGGGGAGGTGGGCCCAGGAGGGGCCCAGACTGGCCTCCATGGCAGGGAAGAGTCAAGCTCTTAGGGTCACATGCTCAAGTCCTTCAGTGCACCTCCATTTCTCCATTTCCTTTGCAGATGCAATGCAAGCATCCGAAAGAAGAATGCAGGAGGCCAGACAGCGTACGACCTGGCTCTGAACACTGGAGATGACCTCGTCACCTCACTCTTTGCTGCCAAGTTTGGCCAAGGGCTCGAGGACCAACTCGCTCAAACTAGGAGCCTCCGTCTGGATGACTGTTAGACCTGAGGCCTCCACGGAACTTCATTTAAGAATATGTGCAGTGGCTGGCACAGTGGCTTACGCCTGTAATCCCAGCGCTTTGGGAGGCTGAGGCTGGCGGATCACCTGAGGTCGAGAGTTCAAGACCAGCTTGACCAACATGGAGAAACCCCGTCTCTACTAAAAATACGAAATTAGTCAGGCATGGTGGCACATGTCTGTAATCCCAGCTACTCGGGAGGCTGAGGCAGGAGAATTGCTTGAACCCGGGAGGCGGAGGTTGCGGTGAGCCGAGACTGCACCACTGCACTCCAGCCTGGGTGAGAGTGAGACTCTGTTGCCCAGGCTGGAGAATCGCTTGAACCCCAGGAAATGGAGGTTGCAGTGAGCCAAGATTGTGCCATTGCACTCCAGCCTGGGCAACAAGAGCAAAACTCCGTCTCAAAAAAAAAAAAAAAAAAAAGAATATGTGCAGCTCTGGCTATTCTTTAATCATGTCTTTCTGAAATGTGTATTTGAGATTAGAAATTGAGGTTGAGAGGAACTCAGGAGAATTTTTTTTTTTTAAATCATATGACAGTATAAGCCATCAGTACTAAATGGACAGCTCCCAGTATACTGTGGACTGTGATAAACTGAATGTATGTTTTTTAATGGTTTATTGCTGCAGGTTTTTTGTGTATTTGATTTTTAGTTTTTAACTTATTTTTCAATAGGTAATAATTGCACATGGTTCAAAGCTAAAAGGTATGAAGTATTACGTAGGGATGTGTCCCTCCCATCCTGTCCCACAGCCACCGCCTCTCTCCTCAGCCACCAATGACATCAGCGTCGACTTGCCTTTCCCGGGGTTGTGCAGAGTTTGATATGCACATACATGTGGTATAAGCACATGCACATAAGAGTACACATAGAATATAAACGTGTCTGTAGCACATATATATTCTTTCCCCTCTTTTAAAACAAATGGTAGCAAACCAACCACACACTGTTCTGTATCTTGCTCTGTTTGCTTGATACATCTTGTAGGTGGCTCCTAATTAGTATGTAAAGATTGACCTTATTTAAATTTCTTTATGTTGAAATCATCGATATTCCCATCATTATGGTTTGTTCTTTGATTGACAAATCAGCTCTCAATAAACCACTTACAAGAATGTGTAATTTTGACTCATTCCTTTCTTCACGTCATTATTTTAATCTTTGGGTGGTAATGCTGCAGTTGTGAAGTCCCTAACTAGTTTGTGTTAACATAGGTAAATAGAATATTTATTAATTTGCTGTAATTAATTCAGCACAATAAGTAATGGGCCTTGTTGAGGTGGTTACTGTTATCACCACCTGCTGGGCGGTGATACTCCGCCAGACTGGGCAGCTGTCTGTGGGAGGACAGAGGGTGCAAAGTCGCGGGAACACAGGCCCCTGGGCAGGCGCTGGCACTGCTCCTACCCCTATCAGCCCCTCAGCCACTCGTGTAAGGGAGGCTGCTGCATGGTGGCCAGTGTCCAGGGAGACTGGGGAGTGTGATCATCTGGTTTGGGGCCTGTGGTGGTTTGCCCTGTGTCAGCTTGGCTGGGACTACTTTGCCCAGAATTCTCTTCCCTTATGGTTCTCTTCAGGGTTGGCCCCAAGAAAAATTGCATGAGATTCAGAAGATAGAAGAAAAGCTTGCTTGCTTGCTTGCTTGCTTGCTTTCTTTCCTTCCTTCCTTCCTTCCTTCCTTCCTTCCTTCCTTCCTTCCTTCCTTCCTTCCCTCCCTCCCTCCCTCCCTCCCTCCTTCCTTCCTTCCTTCCCTTTTCCCTCTGTGGCCCAGGCTGCAATCTACTCGGCTCGCTGCTGCCCGGCTCCACGTACTGCCTGGGGCTGCCGGCGCGCGCCACCGCCGCTGCCTGCTTTTTCTCCTTTAGCTGCAGGCGCAGTTTCACCATGTTGGCCGCGCTGGTCTCCAGCTCCTGACCCCGAGTGCTCTGCCCGCCTCGGCCTCCCGAGGTGCTGGGACTGCAGACGGCATTTCGCTCACTCGGTGCTCGGTGTTGCCCGGGCTGGAGTGCGGTGGTGTGGTCTTGGCTCGCGGCAGCCTCCGCCTCCCAGCCGCCTGCCTTGGCCTACCAGGGTGCTGGGATTGCAGCTCCTGCCCGGCCGCCGCCCCGTCTGGGAGGTGGGGAGCGTCTCTGCTCGGCCGCCCCTCTGCCCGGCCTCCCCATCTGGGAAGTGAGGAGCGCCTCTGCCCGGCCACCCATCGTCTGGGAGGTGAGGAGCGCCTCTGCCCGGCCACCCATCGTCTGGGAGGTGAGGAGCGCCTCTGTCCGGCCACCCATCGTCTGGGAGGTGAGGAGCGCCTCTGCCCGGCCACCCATCGTCTGGGAAGTGAGGAGCGCCTCTGCCCGGCCGCCCCGTCTGGGAAGAAGTGAGGAGCGCCTCTGCCCGGCCGCCCCGTCTGGGAAGAAGTGAGGAGCGCCTCTGCCCGGCCGCCCCGTCTGGGAAGTGAGGAGCGCCTCTGCCCCGCCACCCCGTCTGGGAAGTGAGGAGCGCCTCTGCCCGGCCACCCCGTCTGGGAAGTGAGGAGCGCCTCTGCCCGGCCGCCCCGTCTGGGAAGTGAGGAGCGCCTCTGCCCGGCCACCCATCATCTGGGAAGAAGTGAGGAGCGCCTCTGCCCGGCCGCCCCGTCCGGGAAGAAGTGAGGAGCGCCTCTGCCCGGCCGCCCCGTCTGGGAGGAAGTGAGGAGCGTCTCTGCCCGGCTGCCCCGTCTGGGAAGAAGTGAGGAGCACCTCTGCCCGGCCGCCCCATCTGGGAAGAAGTGAGGAGCGTCTCTGCCTGGCCGCCCCGTCTGGGAAGTGGGGAGCGCCTCTGCCCGGCTGCCCCGTCTGCGATGTGGGGAGCGCCTCTGCCCGACCGCCCCGTCTGGGAGGTCTACCATGGAGGCCAGAAGCAATGTGGGGGCTGGACGTGGTGGCTCACGCCTGTGGTCCCGGCACTCTGGGGGGCCGAGGCGGGTTGATCACTTCAGGTTAGGAGTTCAGGACCAGCCTGGCCAGCACGGCGAAGCATATGGAGAATACGGCAGACGGGCCAGCCAACCAGCCCAGCGACAGCAGGGCAGGTCTACCCTGGAGTCATACTCTAGTTTTTTCTATTTTCCTCCCTTTCTGATCCTTTGTCCCACTTTCTTTTTCTTCCTCTTCCTTCTCCTTCTTCTTTGTCAAATAGAGGATTGAGCTGTTATCACTGATCCATATAAAGTCCCTCTCTCATTTATTATTTTAATTCCCACCCCCCATTTCTATTCCCCGACTTCCCATGTGCAACCTTCCTAATATGTTTGATACGCATCTTTTTGTTCGTATGTATTTTTAGAAAATGTTTATTGTTTTGTGTGCAAAAAAAAAATTTAATAAAAAAAAAATAAAGTCTTTGTCTGGTAAGTCCAGTGTCTGGGCTTCTTCAGGGACTGTTTCTATACATTTCTTATTTTCCTGTGAATGGGCCATAATTTCTTGCTTCTTTGCATGTGTCATAACATTTTGTGGAGAAGTGGAGATTTTGAATAATATGACAACTTTGGAAATCAGATTCTTCTCCTTCTCCAGAGTTTGTTGTTGCTGCTTGTTGTAGTTTGTTGTTGTTTAACACTTTAATGGTTTAGACACTTCTCTAAACCATTTTTGTTAAAGCTATATTCCTTGTTGTTGGCCACTGAAGTTTTGTTATTTTAGCTTAGTGGTTAGCTAGTGATTTGAAAAGATTTCCTGAAATACTGAGAGCCAAAAGTATAAAATACTCTCCCAGTCTTTGCAGGTTGGCTTTGCATGGGGAACTCATTCAATGCTTGGCCAGGTTGTTTAAAACTCTGCCTTAACCTTCACTCCCTTCTTCTGTGGAGCCTAAAAGTTAGATAGACGTTAAAGCTTAGAGTCTTTTCAGGCGTCTCTGGGCATATATCCAGCCTGGACATGTATGTGACCTTCTGGATTTCTTCATATATACAGAAGCTTTTCAAAGTCATCATTTCTCCAAGTATCTCCATGTGTACTCTCTTTCTTCCCAGACTTTTCTTGCTGCTTGTTGCTTGCTCCAACTGTCATCCTTTGTCTCAGGTGGCTAAGGCTAATACATTTGCTTTTACATGCTTTCAGCAAACACCACCTGCAAATTGCTTATGCCTTGGAGAAAGTTTGAGTCAGGTAAAAGAAAAGCAAGCCCTTGTGCCAACCCTTCAGGGAGCCCAGACAGATCAAAACACACCAGCATGATTCCTTGAAAATAAGTCCATATTTCTCCCTCTGATGCCAGCAACCTGCATCTGGAATGTGAGCTGCTGGTCTTAGCTGCTACCAAGCTGATGATGGGGCATGGTAAGCAGGTAAGTTACAAAGCCACAGCACTTTTACCAAAATTCAGCAGTGTCTTTCTTCAGTAAGCATTCCCCTGCTTGTTATTGTTGTTTTTTAATAGATTCCCAGAGTTCCAAAAAGTTTGATTCTGACAGTTTTTGCCAGATTGTTCATTGCTTTTGTGGAGAGACAGGATTTTAGAGTTCCCTACTCTGCTACTTTCAGTAACATTACTCCTGGATGACTAAGTTTAACTTGTTTACAGCTATTAGAAGTGAATAATTTCCTTTAAAAAAAAATGTTGACTGGGTGCAGTGGCTCACGCCTGTAATCCCAGCACTTTGGGAGGCCGAGGCGGGTGGATCACCTGAGGTCAGGAGTTCGAGACCAGCCTGGACAACATGGTGAAACCCTGTCTCTACTAAAAATACAAAAATTAGCTGGGCGTGGTGGCGCCTGTAATCTCAGCGACTTGCGAGGCTGAGGCAGAAGAAATGCTTGAACCTGGGAGGGGGAGGTTGCAGTTAGCTGAGATCGCGCCACTGCACTCCAGCCTGGGCAACAAGAGCAAAACTCCATTAAAAAAAAAAAAAGTCATAAAAAAATAAAAAGCTCAGAACCAGAGACACTCTTAGGTAATTTTTAGTATATAAGTTCTTGCATAAACTAGGTGTTCAATACTGTCAAGGAAATTTAAGAATATAAGAAACAATACCAGGTCCTAGAAAGAGCAAGTATGAACAAAAAAGTATCTGATAAAGCTCTCAATCAATTTAGAAGTTGGTTTTGCCAAGGTGAATGATGTGCCTGGGAAACAAGTCTGTGCCTTTCTCCAAAGATGACTTTCAGGGCTTCAATATTTAAAGGAGAAAAGTGGGATAGAGAGGAAAGAGGGAGAGTATGGTAATCCACATATTGCAAGAGAAAAGGAGCAAGCAAGGGAATAGTCAATTGTGTATTGGTCTCACACTCAGTAAATTGACACGTTACATAAGATAAGATGAACATAAAGTAGCTACCTGTGGAAATATTTAACCTTTTATCTGTAGCTATCTACTTAGGAACAAAAGGAAAGGTAGTTGCTTGCATGACTCAGCTTTCAGCTTAATATTTTTCCTTTGGCATAGTAAATTTATTTTCTTTTCACAATTCTCACCGCCACTTTTTAACCAAAAGCAATGGCAACAAAAGCCAAAATTGACAAATGGGATCTAATTAAACTAAAGAGCTTCTGCACAGCAAAAGAAACTACCATCAGAGTGAACAGGCCACCTACAAAATGGGAGAAAATTTTCGCAACCTACTTCTGACAAAGGGCTAATATCCAGAATCTACAATGAACTCAAACAAATTTACAAGAAAAAAACAACCCCATCAAAAAGTGGGTGAAGGATATGAACAGACACTTCTCAAAAGAAGACATTTGTGCAGCCAAAAAACACATGAAAAAATGCTCATCATCACTGGCCATCAGAGAAATGCAAATCAAAACCACAATGAGATACCATCTCACACCAGTTAGAATGGCCATCATTCAAAAGTCAGGAAACAACAGGTGCTGGAGAGGATGTGGAGAAATAGGAACACTTTTACACTGTTGGTGGGACTGCAAACTAGTTCAACCATTGTGGAAGTCAGTGTAGTGATTCCTCAAGGATCTAGAACTAGAAATACCATTTGACCCAGCCATCCCATTACTGGGTATATACCCAAAAGATTATAAATCATGCTGCTATAAAGACACATGCACATGTATGTTTATTGCAGCACTATTCAAAATAGCAAAGACTTGGAACCAACCCAAATGTCCAACAACGATAGACTGCATTAAGAAAATGTGGCACATATACACCATGGATACACAATGCAGCCATAAAAAATGATGAGTTCATGTCCTTTGTAGGGACATGGATGAAACTGGAAACCATCATTCTCAGTAAACTATCGCAAGGACAAAAAACCAAACACCACATGTTCTCACTCATAGGTGGGAATTGAATAATGAGAACACATGGACACAGGAAGGGGAACATCACACTCCAGGGACTGTTGTGGGGTGGGGGGAGGGGGGAGGGATAGCATTAGGAGATATACCTAATGTTAAATGACGAGTTAATGGGTGCAGCACACCAACATGGTACATGTATAAATATGTAACAAACCTGCACATTGTGCACATGTACCCTAAAACTTAAAGTATAATAATTAAAAAAAAAAATTTAAAAAAAGAGCCAGTCAAATTTAGCAGTGGGGGGGGTCACATACCAACTTTAATGACCACTAATATTAATAAGTTCTGATAACCCACTACCATTGGACCAATCTCCCTATTTTTTCTTTTAAACTCTTTCAGAAAACGCATTTTAGAAGAAAATGAGTCTCTGATCTCACGTTTTGTGTGATCTCTCACAATTGGGAGATCAATTTAATTCCTAGAGGGGTAGGTCCCACATTGTTAGGAAAACTCATTTTTAGCCAGTTATGAAGTCTTATATTCTACAAAGAAAAAATAGGTGAAGGACAGAGAAAGGAAGCAGAGGAAAGATGAGGAAATAACAAAAAATTTTTAAAAGGGAGAACAATCCTGGAAAACTGATATAGGCCATATTACTCCGAAGTCCATACATCAGTAGGTAGGTATAAAATTTGTTTATATATAGAGATATATAAGTTTATGTTGTCTAGCTTCAGTATTTAAAATCAGGAAAAATGGCAGAAAAATGAAAGGAGAGAAGAAAAAAATGAAAATATTATTTTGGAAACTTGTGGTCAGGAAATATTTTAGAATTCAGTCCAAATTGTAGAATAAAAGTTGAAAAATACGTGACAAGGTTAGAATCCAATAACAGGTGTACTAGAGTTTATTTTGAAACATGATTTTTCTCTCTCCAATTCTCCCATTTTATTAAAGACAAAATCATAGTAGGACCACTTTATTTGTAAAGTAAGTTTTAGTCTTAATATTGGCTTGATTATTTACATAAAGTGCAGCAAAATAATCACTTGCCATATAGGCTCTCTTTTTTAAAAATTTGGCTTTGCTGGAAGCTTTTCCATAAGGAATCTGAGATTAGGCCTTTTCTAAAGCCATGAGGCCAGTCAAGGATTTATCTGTGCCTGCAGATACCTGTGTAAATGGAATAAATTCCTCTCTTTTTGAGGGCTCCAAAAAACCTTGGGGTTCCTAGGTATGTCTGAAAGTGACATTCTTTACTTACCACAGGCCAGGACCCTGTAAATAATAAGGTATAAGGCCAATCTTTCCAAGGGGCTTTTAGTGGCTCTAAAAGTTAGCCTTATTTTCTCAGGGCAGTCTGAATATATGTCATTCCAGTCAAAGCTTTGGTAAACTAACCAGTGTCTCCAATTACATCCTGTTATAAAAGAAAACAGATTCTTATTGAGCTTATATAAATAACTATATTGCCATAAATTAAGAATACTTACAAATAATTTCCAAATTTTGGGGAAATGAGGTAGAGAGAAAGAAATTATATTTTAAATTTTGCTCACTAGAGTATAATTTACTCAATTGTTAAAAGCTGTACATAGCTTAAAAGAAGAGAAACTTTTCTTAAATCTGAAAAAAACAAAAAGAATTGGCAAATTTTTAAACAAAAAGCCATAAAGGATTATTGTAATTATTTCAATCTTCTATTAGTTCAGTCCATGCAATTAACTCCTGTTCTTCTCAATAGTCGATCAACAACCCTCATGAATACATCAACTGTCCATGAGAGTTCTGGAAGTTTTTCTCTTTATTCCAATCGCACAATCTCTAATATTATCAGAAACTCATATTTAAGAGTACTCCTCAGAGTTCTACAGCTGATTATAAACCACTCTATAAACAGACCAAAGTAAAACCACAATTGCGGATAATGAAAGTCTTAGAACAGTCATGGTTAAAGACACAATTTACAAGGAAATTTGGTTACTCCTGTGGCATACAACAATTTGACATAATAATCATAATTACTACTGATAACATATACTAAGATATATCAGAATCACAGGAATCTCATACAATTTTGGAACACATACTAATAACACATTTATATAAATATAATCCAAAGAAGGTTAAACACCATTTCATATTTGATGATGTTTCTTGTATGGTTTTATTATACCAAATAAGCAAAATATGTCTCTTTCAGACTTCAGGGGACCTAATATCAAAAAATTAAAAGGTCAAAAGGACTGAATTTAGAACTTGATTTTAGAAAGTTTGTCAAATATAAAAAAAGTTTAAAACACTTGGTATCATAAATGGGATCACAGGAAATTGTAAAGTCATTCATTCAGCCAAAGTGATAACTCAAATATTTTTTTTAAAGGCAAAAGCCTTATTCTTTGAGAGAGGAGACTTAATTTCCCAAACAATAAGTACTAATAAAGACAGCATGAGGCCAATTAAATCTGCCTCAAGTCTTATAAACAAATCTATTAAATTTTAATCATCTTGACCATAAGATTTAATTTCCCTAAACCTTTTTATAACTTTTTCTAATTTTTTAAAGAGTAGGTTAATGCTCCAAGAAAAACCTTGTCAATCTGACACAGGGGCCCAGATGCTGGTCTTGCATCGGTGTTTCTTTGATTATTAATGTTTAATCTATAGAGAAACTCTGATATAATTTTCTCTCTCAAAATTGGCCCTTACAATCTCACACACTCACCTTTTCTTCAATAGTCCCTGGGCCTAGAGCGGTTGAATAGTTTTAATTTCTGGCTCTGTGTTTCATGAATGCAGTTTATTTTTATTGTTATCATCTCCTAAGTCTGAAGATGAGCCTTTAACTGCTATCAGTGTTTAAGATTCAGCAGAACTTGGTCCTTTTTGCATCCAGGAGTCAAAACCCTGTAACTCAATAGCACAAGGATTTTAAAAGTAATACAGAAAGTTACATGGAGGTAATAGCCTTAATTAAAAACAAAATTAATCTCAGTTTTCCTAAGCAAATCAAAACTTAATAATGATGTAGGAATTATTTCAATAAAACATAAAATCTGTTTGTTAGTTCAGTTACCAAATGGCAAAAAACCCAAAAATAAACCCTTTTGCAGTGTGACTGCTGTTCCCTGTGGGGAGTCCATTTAGATAACCTGCAAGTCAAAACTAATGAAAAATGGGTATTTGAATTAATTAGACATAGGAACAGTGTGTCCTAAGTGAAGGTTTTCTTTCTCTTTTTCTTTTTTTGAGATGGAGTCTCATTCTGTTGCTCAGGCTGGAGTGCAGAGGTGCAATCTCGGCTCACTGCAGCCTCCGCCTCGTGGGTTCAAGTTATTCTCCTGCCTCAGCCTCCCAAGTAGCTGGGATTATAGGTGCACACCACTATGCCTGGCTAATTTTTTGTATTTTAACTAGAGATGGGGTTTTGCTATGTTGGCCAGGCTGGTCTAGAATCCCTGGCCTCAGGTGATCCGTCCACCTCGGCCTCCCAAAGTGCTGGGATTACAGGCATGAGCCATGGCACCCAGCCAGGTTTTCAATTTTGTAAACCAATTTAGACATATTAAGAAAAGCTAAGAGCACAGAATGTTATATTGGAAGAAAACATTTCCTTTAAACCTTTAAGATAAAACATTTTTAGCATTAGGTCACAACAGCATTTAGAAACTAAGGATAAAAACTTAGAGGAGCTGATGAAAAAGTTGGAGTGAATTATTATCTCAGGCCTTCTCAAAGGGGAGAGAAAACTGAAAACAGTAAGACACAATAAAAGTTAAATTTTGGGGTTAACAAAAATCTCTTGTAATTTTATTAAGAGTAAATCAATACCTTAAGAAAATTTTGTTGTTCTAACCAATTCTTTAGAGTATTAGGGTATTTTAATATCAAAGCCTAATCTCTACAGATATTTTTATAAATAATTTTCTTTTAACTATAGCCAACTTGATCACATAAAGTTTTTTGTTTTTTTTTTTAATTTTCTTTTTTTTTATTATAATTTAGGTTTTAGGGTACATGTGCACAATGTGCAGGTTTGTTACATATGTATCCATGTGCCATGTTGATTTCCTGTACCCATTAACTTGTCATTTAGCATTAGGTATAACTCCTGATGCTGTTCCTCCCCCCTCCCCCAACCCCACAACAGTCCCCAGAGTGTGATGTTCCGCTTCCTGTGTCCATGAGCTCTCATTGTTCAATTCCCACCTATGAGTGGGAACATGCGGTGTTTGGTTTTTTGTCCTTGTGATAGTTTACTGAGAATGATGTTTTCCAGTTTCATCCATGTCCCTACAAAGGACACAAACTCATCATTTTTTATGGCTGCATAGTATTCCATGGTGTATATGTGCCACATTTTCTTAATCCAGTCTATCGTTGTTGGACATTTGGGTTGGTTCCAACTCTTTGCTATTGTGAATAGTGCCGCAATAAACATACGTGTGCAAGGTTTTCTTATATAAATTCTCCTTTTACAAAGTTTATTATGACTTACACAAACCATTTATGATATATGCCTATGTTCCCAGACCAAACTGAGGGTCGGGCTGCTATTTCTCGTGGCGCAATAACAAGATGCAGATGAACTGGGGAGGAAGAGAGTTTTTATCTCTGTAACCGGTTACAGGGAGAAGACCTGGAAAACACTGCTAGACCAACTCAAAATTACAAAGTTTTCCAGAGCTTGTATGTCTTCTAAGCCATATGTCTATGTGTAAGTATGCATTCATCTAAAGACATAAGTGATTAACTTCTTTTAATCTATAACTAAGATCTGAGTTCTGAAGACCTTCCTCTGGAGCCTGAGTAAACTTACTTAATCTAAACGGGTCCACGTTCTGGGGTGATTACCCTTATCTTGTCTCCTGCTAAATCATGGAGGATTGAGAAGTTCCTTCAGACCCTAGTAAACTTGTTTGTGGAGGCCTGGGGAGTTTCTTCAGACTCCCAATAAAACTTGCTTAATCCTAAATGTATCCTGTTAAGAATTCCCTCATTATCTTGTCATGTTCCAAGGCCAGGAAAGGCCTAGACAAAACTCTTGGTGGACTTTTGTTACAGCCCAGCCTTTGCATAAGGTCACTGGCCCTTTCAGCTTTTAATATTTAACTTAATCACTCAGTCAGTGCTGAAACAGTTGTTATGAAGGCCTGCATTAGTGAGACCTGGCCTGCCACACTTGGACTTCCTGTTTTATCTTAAATATTCCTCTTTCTTAAATAACCAGTCATTTTATTTGGGGACAAAAAATTTACCATACAAATTCTTTCTCATATAAAATTATTTTCCTTTTAACCTTTATTATCTTTTGCCTTGTTTCATAAATAACCTTTGAATTAGAAATTATTTCCCTTTAATAAGAACATTTTTTAAAGAAAAATGTTTGCTTGCTATAATTTTAAAAAATCAGGTAACAATACAAAAGCAAGCAGTTTAAGATCAGAGAGGAACCTGTCTGTTTATATTCTTGGGGTTCCATATGGAAGAACAGAGATTTCTCCCCAGAAAGGAGTCTGGTGCTGTCTCTCTTTTCTTTAAGGAATCCCAGGCTGTTAGAAATTATTTAGATCCTTCATGCAGCAGAGAATGGCAAGAGGAAGGAGAGACAGGCCAAAGTAATTTGAGGAAACAGAACTCAGTCAACTGAGAAGGAAAAAACTTTTTCTCAAAAAACAAGATCCTAGGACAGAGAAAAAGCATAAAGGCCTTATATTCATACACACACATCTTGGATATTAGCTTTTAATTAAGCTGACTTTTAACCACTGAGCTCTTAAAAATCCTTTTAAATCTCTTTTAACCATATTTTAGCTGGGACAACCTGCTGATATTTCAAAAGTATTAATAACACAAAATTTAAGCCAGAAAGGACCTGATTTAGGAACCAAACCCAGGCTGCTGTGGTGAAAACAGGCAGAACCTTAGCTGCTGAACTACACTGTGGGGCAGCCACCATAGTTCTTTCAGTTTGGGCTTGGCTAGAAAAAGATGGGCTTGTTACGTAAATAAAGCCCCTCAGGTGTCAAAATCTTTCTTTTCTTCCTTTTGCTGGCTTTTTAATTTTTTTTTCCAGGAAAAGAAAATTCATTATTTTTTTTTGCAGGAATGTAGACAATTCAGAGGCTTTGTTCCCCATAATTTGGAACTTTCCTTCAGATTTGACCAAGTCGGGTAGAGATGATCAAACCTAATGGGAAAAAGACTGAAACAACAAAAACAGAAACAAGCAAACAAAACCAGGTGGAGCAAAACAAAAAAATGGTCACACAATTCATACAATTACTGAGTGCTCTAATGGTAAGAAGAAATTAAGACCAGCTGATTGTTAATCTTAACTTTTAGTCATTAAGGAGAATTTCCAAGATAAAACCCCAATTCAACTACAGTTCAAGACAGTTGTTTGCATGACCTAGTTTTCAGCTTCATTTTTTTCCTTTTGGCATAGTGAATTTATTTTCCTTTCACAAAAGAAACTCTAGCCCCAAACCAAAGAACAGATTTTATATGTGAATACCGTATCAAGACACTCATTGGAATAGAAGGTGTTCAGTCTGACACATATTTAGAAATATTAACTCCCTTAATAAAGCAATTTTCAGATACTGAAAACTACTTATATTTGGGATATATGTGAGAGCTAAACTCTAATTTTTTTTATCTTGCCCAAATTCCTATCTAAGGGGTTGGGGGAGTCATGCCCTACAAATCATAAATTCTCATCAGATGGGTTTTATTTAACCCTGTATATCGTGACTTATTTTCCAACCTGACTCTGGCATAACATTATAAGACAAGGAAGAAAATCAAAATATTTTACCCCAAAACTTGTTTCTTTGTCATATTTGAAATGGCCCTGCAAAGCTATTCTTTGTGGGGAAAATTGTGCATCTGTAAGGAATCTCTATTAACGTAGCTAGATATTTTTCTTCCAGACCCCCGCAGTCCTAAAGAGATTAACTAAGATCTGAATAGGAAACATTTGTCATCTATTGTCCCTAAGGGCAGCCACCATAAGACTTCAAGAGAACTTTGGTCTCCACAATCTTTCATCTTAACCCGAACATTCCTTTTCTATCAATCCCGGGTCTTTAGGCAAACTCAACCAATTGTCAACCAGAAAATGTTTAAATTCACCTATAGCCTGGAAGCACACCCCACCCTATCCCGTTTTTGAGTTGTCCCGCCTTTCTGGACCAAACCAATGTATTTCTTAAATGTATTTGATTGATGTCTCATGCTTCTCTAAAACGTATAAAACCAAGCCGTGCCCCGACCACCTGGGGCACATGTTCTCAGGACCTCCTGAGGGATGTGTCACAGGCCACGGTCACTCGGCTCAGAATAAATCTCTTCAAATATGTAAGAGTTCAACTCTTTTTGTCGACATATGGTATGGATTTGGATTTGTGTGTATACTTTTTCCCCAGTAATTCACTAGTGACACAGTATCCTGATCTAAACAGTAATTCACTATGCCCGGACTTGAAAACAAGTGAACAACAACAGAAACAGCAGAAATCTATGATTTGGGTGAAAAAAACCCCGTATTTCCAGGCCATTTTAGAATAATCTGGCATGGATTTACTTCCAAACTAACCTATAGTCTGAGCCAATTTGAATGAAAGATCATGTTTCTGGGCCATTCTGGGGGAGAAAAACTGCTTTAAGGCTCATGTTAAAAAAAAAAAAAAACCTAAAAAACTCCACAATTTGAATGAATGTGGATAAATAAGCTGCATGTCTGTGTCACACTGGAAAAAATTATGGTGAGGACTTCATGTCTACTGCCTGCCCCCACCCCAAGACTTAGCAGATTTAGATTAAATATTTTTTAACACCATTTTAGAAGAAAAATATGGCACACAATTATGTCCAAAATTACATTTCTGGCAAGTCTGAATGAAAAAAATCATCTTTCTGAATCATTTTGGAAATTTTTTTTTTTGTATCGGACTTATATCCAAAAACCTTCCACTTTTTGGAAGAAAAATCTGGCCTAGGACTGATGTGCCAAAAAACTGGAGTGAATTTGGATTTTTTTTAAAAAATCATGTTTGGGGCCATTTTGAAAGAAAGCCTGGGACAGGACTTATGTCTAATAAACCTCACAATGTTAGTAAATTTTAAGAAAAAATAATATTTCCCAGCCATTTACAAAGAACAATCTGGAATAGAGCTTACTCCAAAAATCACAATTTAAGGAAATTTTGATAAAATATCACATTTTTAGGTTACTTTGGAAGAAAATTCTAGCATAGAAATTATTTCCAAAAAACTTCATTATTTGAGCCAATTTGATTGAAAAATCACATTTCCAGGCCATTTAGAAGAAAAGTCTTACACATGAGTTAGATCCAAAGAACCTAAGATTTCAGTGAATTTGGATAAGAAATGACATTTTCTGCATATTTTAGAAGGAAAATCTGGTGTAGGACTTAAGTTTCAATAAGCCTCCAAATTTGAGCAGATATGGATGAAAATATCACATTTCCAGGGGGATATGAGGAGAAATATCCAGCATATGACTTAATTCCCAAAAACCCACTATTTATATAAATTTGGATTTTTAAAACTCATGTTTCTTATTCATTTGGGGAGAAATTTGACAAAGAATTTGTGTACCCTGAAACCCATGATTTGAATGAATTTGAATAAAAAGTGTATTTATTTCTGGGGAACTTTGTAAAATAATGTAGCATAGAATTTGTGACCACATGTCCTAAAAGCTTGAACAAATGTAGATGAAAAGTTACATTTCTGGGTCATTTTAGAAAAGCCTGGCATAAGAATTATTTCTAAAATCCCATAAGACTTAGTGAATTTGGACGAAAAATATTCCTGCTTTCGAGACCATTTTGGAAGAAAAATATAGTATGGTATTACATCTAGAAAACCCTACTTATGCAAATTTGAATGCAAATTATCTTTGTGGGCCATTTTAGAGGAAAATTCTGCTGTTGGGCTTATGTTTTTTTTTAAAAAAAACTCCACTGGTTATTTGACTACTGGAGCTATACAGTAAGTTTTGAAATTTGGAAGTATAAGTTCTCCAATTTTGTTCTTGTAAAAATATGTTCTTTGATTGCCTCTTTTTAACCCAAAACTTAGCACCCTGGACACTGTTCTCAGACTGTTTGTCCCATCCCTCCTCCCACTGGTTAATCTTGGTGATTCTTTCATATAGGTACATAGTGATGTTTCTCATTCTTTGTTACGACAGCATATTGTCTATTTGTGCATGATTTTTATTTAATCAGTTCTACTGAACATGTTTTTCTTTGCTAAAATTTGAAATTACTCATGACTACATTGAATAACTTATCTAAATCATTTTGTACATAAACATACACAGCTATTGGATAAATTCATTAAATGAGATTTTGGGCTCAAAGGGAATATGAATTTTAAACTTTGAGAGATATTACCAAGTTGTCCACCAGAAGACTTGGGGCAATTTGTATTCCCAAGACTAACGTAGAAGTGTGCCTGTTTCCATCGTCTACAATACTATGTTCAAATTTTGTCGTCTTTGCTTATCTGGCAGGTGCAAATATCTCTGTGTGGCTTTCATTTGTATCTTTACTGATGTCAAGGATATTTTCAAATGAAAGAAGACTTCTCCTCCTATGCTGTGATCTGTCCTTGTATTTTTTAGTATCTTCTATTGTGTTTTTGATTTTTAAAACTTCATTTCTAATGGTATTATGCAGTTAGGAAAGACAGCATCTCCATCAAGTTTGTCTTTTGTTTTGGCCATAAGTGTGAATTGCCTTGCAGAATTTATTTTTGTATAGACAAATCTGACCTTTTCCATTATGACTTCGAGATTTTGAATCAGTTAGAAAGTCAGTCCAAGGTTATGTGTTCCAATGATCTATTCCTGTGTAACAGACAATCCTAAAATTTGAGGCTTAAAACAACCACTATCATCATGCCTCAGTTCTATGGGTTGACTGAGCTCAGCTGAATGGTTCTCACTTGAGGTCCCTCACTTGGTTGCAGATGTCACCTAGGGTTTCAGTCATCTGAAAGGCCTGACAGGGCAGGCCTCCAAAATAGCTCTGCTATGTGACTGGAGTTTAGGCTCACTGTTGGCTAGCTCAGCTATGGCTGATTACCAGAGCACCTCTCTGAGGCCTCTCCGTGTGACTAGAAGTTTTCACAGCATGGCAGCAGGGTTCAAAGTGTAGAAGCTGTAAGGCTTCTTATGAACTAGTCTCAGAAGTCCCATAATATCATTTCTGCTACACCCTCTTGATGAAGCAAGTCACAAAGACCAGCCCAGATACATGGGAAAGGTAACAGGACACCCCCCTTCACCCCATCTCATAATATAGATATAGGGAGGGAAGGAATTGATTACGTCCATCTTGGAGACAATTTTCACACATCCATTCCATGTGAAATATATACTCATCCCTCCTAAGATGCCCCCAAAGTCTTATCGCACTGTGGCATTGGCTCAAAGATCAGGATCTCATTCTCTAAATCAGGTCAAGGTATAGATGATGCTTTATCCGAAGACCTGGGAACCAAAGCAGCGTATCTAACACCCAGTGTAGATTCAGGGATAACTATCCCTGAAAAAGTGCTTCTATCAAAAAATGGGGAAATAGCAGGTACTGGTTCATAGAAATTCAGCAGTTCAGCTGGGCACATGCCACCAGTTACCTTAGTAGCACGGTACTGCCCCTGAGAGTGATTCTCCATGATGTCTGCAGTCCGAGTTATTCCTCCTTTTCCATGAGAAATGGCCTGTGCTTGCAGCTTAGTAGGTTTCTCACCCTGCCTCCCTGCCCATAGAAAGAGGTAGGGGCTTTTCTGTCCTTTTCAGAGCAAGCTGGTGCTCCTGTTACAAATGTTAACGGTATGCCTCTTATTGAAGCTCATTCCATTAGACAAAACCCATGTCCACAAAGCTCTTCAGGACGAGCCCCGCATTTGGGTTGAGTGTCAAGGTGCTATGGGATGCTTCCCTTAAAATTTAGAACCATTTTGTGTATAGTTAAGGAGCCACATACTTAAATATTTCCGAAGTCTTAAAAAGGGGTCTTACAGTTGCACCCTTGAGATGATCTTTACCTTGAAGGACACTTATTTTGAGCAAAACCACACACTGGAGGAGGTATGGTTAATAATATTGACATAGGGTTAAATACCTTAAGCCCTGAGATAGGATAACTATTGAGACTGGGTGGCTGAAAGACCTTAGATCAGTTACCTGATGACTGACACGGGGACTGGGTCCTGGGATAGAGGAACATGATTCAAAGTCCTAAACACTGGTATTACAGGACTGATTGGGGAATGTGGCTTCAAGGGTTTAATCTCTGTTATTGGAGGGCTGAGGAAGACACATGGTTAAAGATTGTCATATACAGTCAAGTGTTGCTTAACAAGGATATGTTCTGAGAAATCATTAGGTAATTTAGTCATTTTGCAAACACTATAGAGTGTATGACACAAACCTAGATGGCATAGCCTACTATACACCTGGGCTATATGGTATAGCCTGTTCCTCCTACGCTACAAACCTGTGCAGCAGGTTACACTGAGTACGGTAGGCACTGAGTACTGTGGGCAACTGTAACACAATGGTAAGTTATTTGTGCATCTAAACATGGAAAAAGTAACGTAAAATACAGCATAAAAGACAAAAAAAAAATGGTACATCTGTACAGGGCACTTACCATAAATGGTAAGCTGCAGAACTGGAAGTTGCTCTAGGTGAGTCTGTGCATCTAAACATAGAAAAAATAAGGTAAAATACAACATAAAAGGCAAAAAAAAAGGGTACACCTGTATAGGACACTTACTATAAATGGCAAGTTGCAGAACTGGAAGTTGCTCTGGGCAAGTCGGTGAGTGGTGAGTGAGTGTGAAGGCCTGGGACATTACTACACACTACTACAGACATACATACTGTACCCTTAGGCTACACTCAATTTATTTTTAAATTTTTCTTTCTTCAATAATAAACTAGCCTTAGCTTACTGTAGCTTTTAACTTTATAAGCTTTAAAATTTTTTACTTTTTGACTCTCTTGTAAGTTCGCTTAAAACAAAACACATTGTACAGCTGTACAAAAATATTTTTTGTTTTATCCTTATCCTATATGCTTTTTTCTATTTTAAAAATTTAAAATTTTTTTTGTTGTTGTTGTTGTTAAAGACACAAGCACACACATTAGCCTAGGTCTATACAGGGTCAGGATCCATATCACTGTCTTATCCACCTCTGTATCTTGTCCCACTGGGAGGTCTACAATGTCGCTAGGTAACAGGAATTTTTCAGCTCCACTATAATCTTACCAGCCCACCACTGTATATGCAGTCCGTCGCAGACAAACATTATGCAGTGCCTGACTGTACTTACGAAGGTGTTGATGAGGTGGTATAGCTGGGGGTGGCTGGAGATTATCCATTTTCTTGGTGGTCTGATATGGGTGTAACTGAGATCCAAGGCTCTGTTTGGTCACAGCTGCAAGACCAGGACCTGGGACTGGAGTGCTGGGGACAATGTATTGGTGAGAGGGCCCCCGATGGAAGGACCAGGGACTAAAAAAGTCTGAGAAACACAACAAAGGTAGTCGGGGCAAAGGCAACAACAGAGATGTTTGAAAGCTGGGAGGAGAGAAGCAGGAAAGGGGGCTGTCAGAGCCAAGAGATGGGGGTAGCTGCAGATGGAACCGGACTAGAGGAAGCTACATTTTCTGGAAGCCCCCCTCCCCTCCCGTGAAATATCTTTATATAGTTCCTAGATTCTCTCTCCATACAAAGGACCAGTCTTTCCAATAAATCTACAAATGATTTGGCTCTTGTTTTCCGAGGAAATGAATTCCTGTGGAATAGTGGACTTAAGGGTTTCAGATGTCTGTATCATTTCTTATCCCTGTTATAGATGAGTGAATGAGGGACACAGGCACAGTTACAGATGTATAAAGAAGCCAAGTTTATTACAACCGAAGGCCACAAAACATGGAGAAGACTTAAGTGGAGAAAGTAAACAGTCAAATGTCCTATGACCACTTACAGAATGCATTTCTCTACTCCATTTCATCAAAGTGTCAACATTCTGACTCTTAGTCCTTGTCCCTATCTCTGCCTTCAGTGAGAGTATAAGGAATTGGAAGGTTGCCCCGCACACGGCCCAGGGTCGGGCTGCAGTGGCAGTCTGTGGTGGACAGACTTGGTCTTCCTGTGTCTGCTGAGGTGAGACTTGAGGCTGAAGCCCTGCCCACACGTCTTGCACACATACGGCTTCTCCCCCTTATGTGTCATTTGATGTAAGGTGAGGTGTGACTTTTGGAGAAAGCCTTGGCCACACTCTCTGCACACGCAAGGCTTCTCTTCTGAGTGAGCCCGCTTGTGTGTGATTAGAGCTGACTTATTGCCAAAGCCCAGTCCACACTGCCTGCACGCGTAGGGCTTCTCCCTCAAGTGCTTCCGCTTGTGCCTGATGAGACCGGCCTGGTGGCTAAAGCCTCGCCCGCACTCCCGGCACACATACGGCCTCTCCCCTGAGTGCGTCCTCTGGTGTGCAACAAGGTTTGACTTCTGGCTGAAGCCTCGCCCGCACTCCCCACACACCATGGGCTTCTCCCCCGAGTGCGTCCTCTGGTGTCTGATGAGGTTGGATTGCTGGCTGAAGCCCCGGCCACAGTCCTTGCACACAATGGGCTTCTCCCCTGAGTGTATGTTCTGGTGTCTGTTGAGGTGTGACTTGAGACTAAAGCCTCGCCCACACACCCCACACACATACGGCTTCTCCCCGGTGTGCGTCCGCCTGTGAGAAATGAGGGTTGAATTCTGGCTGAAGCTGTGCCCACACACCCCGCACACATAGGGCTTCTCCTTTGAGTGTGTCCTCTGGTGGTTGACAAGGGTGGTCCTCTGCCTGAAGCATCGCCCACACTCCTTGCAGGCGTAGGGCTTCTCCCCAGAGTGCGTCCTCTGGTGGGAGATGAGGTTTGACCTGTCGCTGAAGCCCAGGCCGCAGTCACTGCACACGATGGTCTTCTCCTCCAAGTGTGTCCTCTGGTGTCTCACGACAGCTGACTTCTGGCTGAAGCCTTTGCCGCATTCCCGGCACACGTAAGGCTTTTCCCCCGAGTGTGTCCTCTGGTGTATGATGAGGTTTGACTTTTGGCTGAAGCCTCGCCCACACTCACTGCACATGTAAGGTTTCTCACCGGAGTGTGTCCGCTCGTGTATGATTAGCGTTGACTTCCGGTTAAAGCCTCGTCCACACTCCCTGCACACAATCGGCTTCTCCCCCGAGTGTGCCTTCTGGTGTCTGGCGAGGCTCTTCTTTAGGCTGAAGCCCTTCTCACATACCCCACACACGTAGGGCTTCTCCCCTGAGTGTATCCGCTGGTGACTGAGCAGGTTTGTCATCTTGCTGAAGCTAAGTCCACACTCTCCACAGTTGACTGTTCCAAATCCTAAGACTTCTATCCTCTTCAACAATTTGTCTGTTTCCTCAGGGGTCCCTGTCTGAGCTGGGCTGGCTTCTAACTCCACCCCTCTGAGGCTGTTCTGAGAGCTGACTGGCTGCCTCTGGGGTGGCCTGGAGAACGCTCCCAGAGTCCTTTTCTTTGTTCTTCCAAACAAAGGCATGGCACCTTCTCCCTTGGGACCTTCTGCTTGATCACTCCAGGGTCTCCCGTCAGAGGCTTGTTGCTGCTTCTCCTGGTCCCCTGGGCCCGGATCCCCAGGCTGGATGTTACCTTCTGCACACAAGCATGTGAAGATCCAGGGGGGATGATTACACAGCACATGCTGCATGGGGAATTTCTGACTGGAGAAACCCGGAGGGCAGAAAGGATCGAGGTAGAGCTCTGGCTCTGGATCTGCTGCAGAGAGAAAAGTGTGAGTCACAACTGAGTCCTCAGTGGGCAGCCTGAGCAATCAGCTTAGTCAGATACCCTAGGCTTCAAAACACTTAGGCCTTACGTGCCATCCAACCGGGACTTCCATTACATGGCCTACTCTCCAGCCTACCGCTCCTTCTTACATCTAGCATTACAATCTAGAAAACCCACTCGTTAAGACCTGCTCTACATATAAGACTATAGAAGCATCCCTGGCATTTTTGGGTGTGTAAATAGGGCCAGTATGGAACAGTTCCCCCTCACCTTCAATACAATTAATTACTCTCTAACTCACAACCATGCACACCGAGATAAATCATGTCCACAAGTACTTTCTTCTTTGATGGAAAGATGTCTAACCCTAGGACTTATGTGGAAATGTCCTTCCTTATTTCCCTATGAAGACAAGGGGATGGATTGAGAAAGCAGTTATTTGGAGTGAACAGAGAAGCCCTGGTGTAGGGAGGAGCATGAGAGGGTAGTGAAACAGTATGTGACACACCCGAACTGCTGTCTCCCCACTCAACGAAGATTTGTTAGATTACTCTATGCCAGGATTTCTAGGAGGCAGTAGGCTTTCAGCAATGGACAACACAGAGCCCAGGTCCCCAGTGACTTAAAGGATGCTCCCTCCTGGTACCCCCAACCTATTTCCATAATTAGTGTAAATAAAATTTTCCCCAAAAATCAGTGTAAAAGAAGATATTTCTACTTATAGTGCCTCTTGTGTAGGAGATGTCAACATTGAGTATACTGTTTTATCACAACTGGGTCTAGTCAGCTGAAGGCAATCAATGACCAGGCAATATGAGTAACCAGGTAGAGATCTCGATGGATCTACCCGAATGCTCTTTTCTTGACCAATGAACAATCAAGCTTATTGAAAGTGTACACATCCACATTCCAGAATTATTCCATGCTACATGAAATGCTACTTTTCAATCCTAATTACAATGAGCAGAACCACCTTTTCCTAACACTTAAAAATTCTTGACTCTTCCTACTCAGCAAACTGCCTAAGTGAATGTCTTCCCTTCTGTGTTTCATTGCCTGGCCAGTAAATAAGCTCAACTTTTCTCCTTTCAGTAGCTCTGGTGGCCTTTACCTCTGGCTTTGATGACAGACGGAGGAACCAACAATCTAACCTGATGCCTGCCTCTCCCCATGCCAGTGCTGAGGAGCTCCTGCAGAGAAAGCCTGCTCTTCCAGCCCTTGTAATCAGGACAGGTGCCCGGTGGTCCCTCAAGACCCTTTCTCAGCAGTAAATCCTAGCTGCTTTCACTGAGTTCTCACTAAGTTTATTTGGTTTAATCTAGGTTGTCTGAGGTTCCACAACTCATAACTGATTTTGTGTTCTATTTCTGGCCAGCAACTTCCTTGAGATTATGGAAACTTGAGTTGGGTGGAGTTGTCAGATTTGATTTATTGGCTATTTTGTTTCTCTTGAATACGACAGGAGAAGGGAAGCAACTGCTCATATCTCCTTGGCTTACCTTCATACATATTAGGGCATAGTCATGGGTAAGTAGGTCTTTCAGCAGTAAAAGGAACTCCTCTGTCTGTCCTGAGTTAAGCACAGTGACTATGATTTTGACACAGGTAATACCTCCCACCCACCCTTATAAGAACCAAGGCTTCTGATATGTAGGCTTATTACAGCCCTAACTGCTGTGCCTATATGTAAAGTGGCAGGCTTTTATTTACACTAAATGTATTTCAGAATTATAGAAGCGCCTTCAGAGAAATCTTAATTCAACATGGTTTTAACATTTATATGGAGTGACAGAAGAAAAACAAAACTTTAATTCTCCATTAGTCAATTTTTGCAGTTGGTCACCAAATCTGGCATTCTGTGTATACGCTAGGAATGTTTAGTCTGAGAGGAAATTTTAACACAAAATATTACCAGGTTAATGAATTTATTTATAAAATGTTTTAAATCTAAGGTGCTCCTGCACTGATAGGTTTATAGAGACTAATGGGCACTGACACAAATTTAAAATTTAAAAACTCGAGAATAACAAAATTAAAAAAAAAAAATCAGGCCAGGTGTGGTGGCTCACGCCTGTAATCCCAGCACTTTGGGAGGTTGAGTCGAGTGGATCACTTGAGGTCAGGAGTTTGAGACCAGCCTGGCCAACATGGTGAAACCCTGTCTCTACTAAAAGTATAAAAACTAGCTGGGTGTGGTGGTGTGCACCTGTAATTTCAGCTACCCAGGAGGCTGAGGCAGGTGTTTGAACCTGCGTGGTGAAGGTTGCAGTGAGCCGAGATTGCGCCACTGCATTCCTGCCTGGGCAACAGAGCAAGATTCTGTCTCAAAAAAAAAAAAAAAAAAAAAAAAAAAATTGAAAATTGAACTCCTAATGATTCAAATATGCCAGTTTCTGAAGGAAATCTTTCTTGCTGCAGCTGAAGCTCTGGCTCTGAAGAAAAAAGTTTAGCTGTGAATTAAGCCAGGCGCCTTGCTTATTAGGTTGCACGATAAGAAAGAAATGTGAGGCACTCAGAGGTTATTTACTACAATATGTAAACAACCTTACTAGCTGCTATGTAACTAAAGGGTGGAATCAATATTTCAAAATAAGATAAAGCCTGCAAATAAGACAGATGCAATGTCTTTTCCCTTATTTTATCAGTGTAAATATAACATTAGCCTAATATTCTAGTGATAGAAAACTTGGTTCTGATATGTAGGCTTTCTCAAAGAAAGTTTAACTAATCTAAACTTCCAAGACTAATACATAGGTTCAGCATCCCTAATCTGCAAAGTTCCAAAATCTGAAAATCTTTAAGCACCAACATGCAGCCACAAGTAGAAAATTCCACAGCTGATCTCATGTGACAGGTCACAGTCAAAACACAGGCACATAAAACTCAGTTTATTCAGCATCCTCAAAGGAAAAATATAATTACCTTCAGGCCAAGTGCACAAGGTGTACACAAAACATAAATGAAATTCCTGTTTAGACTAGGGTCCTATACCCAAGATATCTCATTATGTTTATGGTAATATTCTAAAATGCAAACCAACCAACCAACCAAACAAACCCCAAATCTGAAACACTTATGGTCCTAAACATTTTGGATAAGGGATATTCAACCTATACTGATTTTAAAAATCAGATAGGCTAATATTGCATTCATAAACATGTGAGATTAGGCACGTGTAGATATATGTGTCCAACTAGTATCTTATAATTTACAGACAGTGCCAGAAATTATGTGAATCTACAATTACTTTACTCAAAGTAAATACCAGAAATGGCATATTTTTCAGGCAGTTTTTAACTTAAGACTGATTATGTTGTTTTTCAATTTCTAAGATCTCTGTTAGGAAATCATTATAAGAATAAATATTTTTGTTAAAAAATTCAAAAACAAAACTATACAAAGTGTTCCCCTGCAATAATTTTATTTGTATTCTTGCCTAAACTAATGAGATCAGCCTTATGTTAATTATTTGAGACTGAAACTTAAAGCTTTAAATACCATCCATCAACACTATATATGCTTAAAAACATGTACAATTATTTAGCTTGCCAAGAAACAGAAAAAAGCTTAAACTTGACAATAATACTGGTAACTGAAAAAGAATTATAACTTGGTGTATTTCTGTCCTCCATATGAAAAATAACTAATTTTTGTCTTTTGTATACTCAACTTAGAAATAAAAGCTCTATTTTTACCTCACCAGATTTCCAATTTCTCATTCTTTATTTTGTAAATTTTTTACAGATAGGATCTCACTCTGTGGCCCAGGCTGAAGTGCAGTGGTACAATCATAGATCACGTAGTCCAAATTCCTGGGCTCAAGCAATCCTCTCTCCTCAGCTTCCTAAGTAGCTGGGACTACAGGCACACAACACCTCACCCTGGCTAATTATAAAAAATTTTTTAGAGACAGAGTCTTGCTATGTTGCCCAGGCTGGTCTTGAACTCCTGGCCTCAAGTGATCCTCCTGCCTTGGTCTCCCTCAGCCTCCTGAGTAGCTAGGAATACAGGTGCAAGCCACAGCACCTGGCTTTAGTTCTCATTCTTATGCTTCTGTGTTACCTCTTACCAGGCTTGTTAGTCAATATAAATAACAAGGATTATTCACTTCAGGAGGGCATATAATTCTTCATAATTATGGTAACTCCTGTTACTTTTAAAAAACTAATTAATTTTTAAATTGACAAAAAATGTATATATTCATTGTGTACATTTTAAAATATATATACATTGTGACATGGCTAAATTGAGCTAATTAATATATTGCATCACCTCACATACCTATCATTTTTTGTGATGAGAACACCTAAAATCTACTCTTAGTGATTTTCAAGAATACAATATATTGTTATTAACTGTAGTCATCATGTTATACAGTAGATCTCTTGAACTTATTCCTTCTATGTGAAAATCCTTTGACCAACATCTTCCCCAACCACCCCCACTCTAGTAACCACCATTCTATTCTCTGCCTCTATGAGTCCAACCTTTTTAGGCTGCACATATAAATAAGATTGTGTGGTATTTGTCTTTCTGTGACTGGCTTATTTCACTTAACATAACATCCTCCAGGTTCATCCATGTTGTTGCAGATGATTCTGTTACATTTATTGAATTAGCATTCTGATCAGTGAAACAGCCAAGAAAATTAAATACTTTTCTTGTAACTAGCCTATTTTGAGGATTCTGATATTGCCTGTCTTAAATCCAAGTCCCAAATATAGAATAATGAAACTGTTAAGACGTATTTTATACCTAGAACAGTCTTCCTCCCGTTACACATATATTTTGGGTTTCCAAGACAGCTTCCTGGGCAACCACAATGACTTGCTCCTTGGATTGTACAGCATTCTTTTTAATGTGCTCAACATCATTGTGAGAGCTGCTGTTTTTCTTTAAATTAAAACAAGGATTAAAAACAAGAGACAAAAAAGATAGGTTTTGCTTTAAGACAATGATAGGTAAGCTGCTTGTTATTAATATAAATGTTCTGATAATTCTATACTTTTCAGGTTGAGAAAACACATATTTGTGTAAATGTACAAAGGTCAGGGCGTATAGCATTTTCCCAGCCTCCACCTGCCAATTCTAGAATGAACACACAGGTCAGATAATGCCCCTACATCCTCTCCTTCTCTGTCCAACATTCCTTCCATGTCCTTGGCTAGACCTACCTCTGTTGTTCCTTGAGAGGAAGATTTTTGTAAGATTCCCTCAAGTAGATAGCTTCTTCCTTTCATATATCAAGCATTACAGAGTGGGATGAATGTCCTTGTTTTGTAATGTGGCTTCCACACCATTGCCTACCATACTTCTTTTAGGACTATCCACAGGCCTCCTGGTTTCACACACTGCCCTGAATATTTGACCACCTACCAGCCTCACATCCTCTCCACACCAATACCTGTCAGCACTCTCAGGGTGCTCCACAGGGCTGAGCCTCTGGCTAAGACTCCCAACTTCTCAGCAACACTGACCTCAGCTGCACTGTGAACGCTGTTCACAGACACTGCACAATCTTCACATTCTCTCCTGTGCACATTCCCTTCTCTGACACAGCCTTTTCTTCTACCTTCTGACTCACTTTGCTCAAGCACCATGGGCACATTTGTTCCTGACCTTATTTGGGGCTTCGATCCATGACCTTTTAGCTTATACACCAGTCCCTCATCTTTACTCCTTCATACAACTGAGATCCAATGGACTTATATATCCAACTGACCTTTTATGGAACCATACATTCGGCGGAGAGTCTATGAAACCATATGGTGCTCTCACAACGATGCTGTTATGGACTGAGTTGTATTCCCCCCAAATTCTTATGTTGAAGCTGTAACCCCTAATGTGACTGTATTTGGAGACAGGGCGTTTAAAGAGGTAATTAAGGTTAAATGAGGTCGTAAGGGTGGGCCCTAATCCAATGGGGCTGGTGTCCTTTTAAGAAGAGGAAGAGACGACAAAGATGTGTGAGCATTGAGAAAGGGCCATGTGAAGACACAGGGGGAAGGTGGCCATCTGTAAGTTCAGGAGTGAGGCCTCAGAGCAACCAAACCTGCTGACAACTTGATCTTGAACTTCTGGCTTCCGGAACTATAACTAAATGAATTTCTGTTGTTTAAGCCAGCTAGTCCACAGTATTTTGTCATGGAGGCCCAAGGTGACTAATACAGATGCTTTACTTCCTTTGCCCTGACCTTCCTTCTTTCCTATCGCTGTAGTAAAACGCCTACTCATCTGCCTCAGTCAACCCCTAAGCAAGTCTCAAGAAATTTATCAGTTATTAAGTAAACATGAAAGGTCAAAGTCACTATTAAAAGTTAACACCACTTGGTTTGACAGCAAATGCAACACCAGCTACATGCTGCTGCTTAAAAGCAAAACACCCAAATGACATTGTTTTTATTTTAAAATAAAAGGATGAACAACAAAATACCAAAAAGATGCACAAGAAAGTATGGTGCTAAGACTAAAAAGAAAATAAAGAGGAAGTTAAAGGAAAGAATAGCTCATGGAACTAAGAGAATTTCAGTATTAAAAACTTCATTAATGAGTAAGATAAAAATATCCTGAACCTTTATATACCTAATAGAACGACAAAGTGAAATATAACACAAAAACTTAGAAATAAATGGAGAAGTTGATATAAATTACAATGACTGTGGAGAGCTTTAGGATTCCTTCTAACAGATGAACAGTAAGGTTACAAGCAAGTTGAAAAACAGCAACAATTTATATTATGTATGCTATGGTCCCTCAATTTGAAGTCAGAATTAATCAATTTAATAAAAATGAGAGGAGAAAATTTCTTACCCAGAAAAAGAAAATATATACTTCTGTGCAAACATTTATAAAATTGTCAAAAGAATTTTAAAAATTAAAGCACATATATAATTTCTTAAAGTTATCTATGCGTCTGTCATTTAAAATAATGCAAAGTAGGATGAAAAATTCTCAGCAGCCCCTTGTCCAACCCTCCCCAATTCTATCCCCACAGAGGTAACCACTAGTAATGGTAAATAACAACAGACTTCTGTGTTCACATAAACATATGGATATACACTCTTTCATACACTTCTCTGTTTAACAACAAACTCAACTGCATAATATACAAAATCCTATAATTTTTTCACTTAATAAGTTATTCATTTAGTGTCTGATTTAAAGAAGATAAAGTAAAATTTAATTATAATTAGCAAACAGATAGGAAATCTCACCACAAAGAAAAGTGTAGTAAAAGTGAATGGAAATTGCAGAACTGAAAAATAAGTGAAATGAAGGATTCACTGGCCAGAGCTTAGCACATTGGAAATGACAAATGAGACAGTAAACTTGAAGACAGACCAACAGAAATCATCCAGTCTAAAGAACAGAGAGAAAAAAAAAAAGATTTAAAAATATGGAAAGGATCTATAACCTGTGGGATTATATAAAAAGGACTAATATACATGTGCCTATAGTCCCAAAAGGGGACAGAGAGAATCAGGCAGATAAAAACATGTAAGGGAAGAATGTACTTAAGGCAGTCACATCACAGTGAAACTGCTGAATACCAAAAGTACAGAGAAAAGTAGCCAAAGGAAATAAAGCTAAATTATGTTCATGGTGACTTCTCCATCAGAAACAATGGCAGGCAGAACAGTGGAATGTTATCTTTAGCGTGCTGAAAAAATAACCAATGTAGAATTCTACATCAAGCAAAGATACACTTCAAGAATGAAGGTAAAATAAAGACACTTTCAGAAGCAAGAGAACACACTGCCACCTGTACCATAAGAAATGCCAAATGAAGTCCTTAAAGTTCAAGAAAAATAATACGAAAGGTAAACTCAGATTTTCAAACAAACAAAAAGAATAGAAAATGATAAATTATCTGGATGAGTTAAAGACTATTTTTTCTCTTAATTAAAAAATACATGGTAGAAAACAAATCCAGATGAGTATTTAAAACAAACATTTTAACATTGTAATAAGGAGTGTATAATACAAATGACAACTATAGCACAAAGGATGTTGGGAGGAGGGGGTGATTGGAACTGTGTAATTGCAATGCTCTTACATTTTATATTTTACCCAGATTAAGTATTAATAGAATATAAAAAGTTAAGGCTATGTATTGTACTCCCTTAGAGCACGGGCCAGCTTTTTCTTAACTTTTTCTTAAAGATAGTAAATAGTTCAGGCTTTGATGGTTAAGAGGCAAAATTAAGGATATTATATAGATATTTATATAACATTATATAATGTAATATAATATAACATTATAAAATGTAAAAGCCATTCTTGAATAGCTCACAGTTTTTTTAGAATTCCATTTCAATTTCTCTATTGGCTTTTTAGATTTCTTCCTCCCACTGGGCTTGCCTTCTTTCTTTAGGTCACAGTTGTTTCCATATTCTTGATGATCTTTTTAAAAAACAGTAACAAGAGAAAGAAGCCCATAAATACGAAAGAGAACTGAGTGAGCTAGAGAGGAGAAACCCACTGGGAGGAAAAAAGCCTTCCTAGTGGAGGAAGGAGACAAGAGACACCAGGAAAGCCCGTCCATACTCGAATGAAGATGGAGGCCGTGTCAGGCAATCTAAACAGCAGCCCAGGAGGTCAGGGGAACAACCTCCCTCCCCAGCACCTGAGCAACGCCTCCGCTCCCCCAGCCCTCTGAGCTGCTGAGCTCATGTCTCATTTGCCCAGTGTTTTCCCACTCACCTGGAGAGGTTGCCGGTGAACATTTTTTCTCCTCTCTCCAGGTCTCTTTCCCTTGCTCCAGCTGGGTGATGAGTTCTGGTTTAGAAAATGAAATTCCTGCTCACAGGAAAAGAAAATAAGTAACTAGGTTATGGGCTCAAGAGCCCATTCAAGAATTCAAAGCTAAACAGCCTAGGAAACTTCAAAGGTAGTACAAAGCCCTGATTTGGAAGGGATGAGTGGGGCTCTCAGAAATGGAAGGGATGAGTGGGCAGCGAACTCAGATGAGAGTACACTGATTCTATTCCATGCCGAGCAGATGAACACCCCTCTCATTTAAAACAAGTTAACATAGGATGAGAACCCCAGCCTGAGAAAAAAGGCCTAGAAATGCAGAGTAGCACGCACAATACACATATGCACACACACAACAAATCTACCCATTTTCGACTCTGCAAAATCAGACCCTCCCTGGGGAAACACGAATAAAATGTCGTTGCTTTTTGGTCCAACCCAAAGGTCAAGTAACAAAGCAAGTTGGCTGCTTCAAGCACAGCCTAAAATTCCCAGCAATAAGAATGGGAATCCTAACAGATATCAGGCTTACCCAGTGAGACCAGGTTGCTGTAGTTCTCCAGCATCACCTCTCTGTACAGAGTCCTTTGAGCAGGGCTCAGCAGCCTCCACTCATCCTGGGTGAAATCCACAGCCACATCCCTGAATGCCATGTGTGCCTGTAAGACAAAACTAAGCCCTGCTCACTCAGAAGCCAGCCTTGCCCATGGCAGGGTGAGGGGCAGGGAGAAGGCTGCCCTGGGGGAGGCAGGTGAGATATCAAGATCCCTGCCTTTGACAGTGACCCTGGTGCTATATGTTCTAAGACTTTCAAATCCCTGTCTCTACCCAGCCAGTGGCATTTGTGAACCCATACAGTCAAGGTCCTGGGGGGCCATACAGGGTATATGTGCACAAAATGGAGTCCCTACATTTTGGGAACTTTAAATCTAGGCAGACAGAAGAGCAAGCAACATATAAAATGTAAGCAACAATAAAGGATAACAGATTTTCTGAGTTTTAAGAATTTAGAAGATCAAATAGTCCACTATAACTCAGTAATTCCTCAAAATCCTATGGCTTGGCTTTCTCGGGCCTGATGATCACAAGCAGAGAGTAGTCAAGCCCTGGAATCATGGTGCCTGGGTTTCAGACCCACCTCTGCCACCAACTAGTATCCCAGTTTTCTTACCTGTGAAATGTAGAAAACAGTTCATTAAACTTCCAGCCTTAGACTGTGAGTGCTCACCATGGAGCTTCTTGGCCACTCAGTCCAAAAATTCATCTTTGCATCCTATTCTCATGTCCCTGCCCAGTTTTATTCTTTTAATTTTCTTAGCACTATTTCCAAATGGAGGACACACTGGAATAGAGATTAGAAAGGGTTTTCTAAGACAGGGCGTGGCAACTTGGTCTTGGAGAATGGGTTGGAATCAAGGGAAGAAGAAAGTGCTAGGAACTACAGATGAGGCATGTGGGGAGCAGGGACAAGGACATTATGAGCAAAGGAAGACAAAGCCAAAATGTAGGCAGGGAGGGCCCCCTAGGAGGAATAAAAGCCACCTACTGGTAGAATCCAGAACTTTTTCATCATCCCACACTGCAACACTGTAACTATTAAACAGTAACTTCCCATTCTTTCCTCCAGCTAGATCCTGGTAGTGACCATTTTGCTTTCTGTCTCCATTATATATGTGGTTATTCTATGTAGCTACAATAAGTGGAATCATATATGTCCTTTTGTGTCTGACTTATTTCACTTAGCATGTCTTCAAGATTTAGCCATGTAGAAGCATGCACTCAGAATTTACTTCCTTGTTAAGACTAAATAATACTCCATTGTGTGTATATACTACATTTTGTTTATGCATCTGTTAATAGACGTTTGGTTTGTTTCTAGCTTCTGGCTATTCTTCCATGCACACGGTTGTATAAATATTTGTTGGAGTCCCTTCAGCTCTTTTGGGTATACACTCAAAAGTGGAATTACTGGATCAAACAGCAATTCTATAGGAACCACCACACTGTTTTCCACAGCAGCTGTACCATTTTGCATTCCCACCAGCAGTGCACAAGGGTTCTGTTTTCTCCACATCCTTGTCAACACTTACTGCTTTCTAGTTTTGGGGTTTTTTAAAGTAATAGCCATACTAATTGGTATAAGGTGGTATCTCATTGTGGTCTTCATTTGTATTTTCCTAATGTGAGTGATAGTGAACATCTTTTCAGGTGCTTATTGGCCTCATGTATATCTTTGCAAAAATGACTTCAAATCCTTTGTCCATTTTTAAGCTGGGGTGTTCTTCTATTGTTGTTAAACTGCAGGAGTTCTTTATATATTCTAAATATTAATCTCTTATCAGATATGTGACTTGCAAATACATTGCCTTCCTTTGATGAATGAAAGTTTTAAATTTTGATGAAGTCCAAGTTCACTATTCTTTTCTTTTATTGCCTATGTTTTGGTGTTATTTCCAAGAAATCATCACCAAATCCAATGTTATAAAGATGTTCGCCTAGGTTTTCATCTACAAATTTTATAGTTTTCACATTTATGTTTAGGTCTGCGATCCATTTTCAGTTAATTTGTGTATATGGTGTTAGGTAAGGGTTCAACTTCATTCTTCAGCATATAAATATACAGTTTGCCCAATAGCGTTTGTTGAGTATAGTCTTTTTCATATTGAATGGTCTTGGCACTCTTGTCAAAAATCAATTGACCATATATGCAAGGGTTTATTTCTGGGCTCTCTATTCTGTTCTATTAGTCTGTAAGTCTGTTTTTATGCCAGTACCACAGTTTGGGTTACTGTTGCTTTGTAGTAAATTCTGAAATAAGGAACTGTAAGTCCTCCAACTTGGTTCTCTTTCATGATTGTTTTAGGTATTCAGTGTCCCTTGAGATTCCATATCAAGTTTAATATGAATTTTTCTATTTCTTAAAAAAATTGTTATTTTTATAGGGATTATATTGACTCTGTAGATTAGTTTGAGTAGTATTATTATTTTAACATTATTAAGTTTTCTGGCCAGGTGCGGTGGCTCACACCTGTAACCCTAGCACTTTGGGAGGCTGAGGAAGGTGGATCACCTGAGGTCAGGAGTTCAAGACCAGCCTGGCCAACATGGCGAAACCCCGTTTCTATTAAAAATACAAAAATTAGCCAGGTGTGGTGGCAGCGCCTATAATCCCAGCTACTTGGGAGGCTGAGGCAGGAGAATCGCTTGAACCTGGGGGGTGGAGGTTGCAGTGAGCCAAGATCATGCCACTGCACTCCAGCCTGAGCAAAAGAGCAAAACTCCGTCTCAAAAAAAAAAAAAAAATAGTTTTCCAGTCTACAAACATGTGATGTCTTTCCATTTATTTACATCTTTCTTTCAGCAGTATTTTGTAGTTTTCAGTGTATGTCTTTCATCTCCTTGGTTAATTCCTAAGCATTTTATTCTTTTTGATGCTATTTTAAACGAAATTGTTTTCCTCATTTTCTGTTAGGATTGTTCACTGTTAGTGTATAGATATGCAACTGATTTCTGTGTGTTGACTTCATATATTAGTTCTAATAGGTTTGTGTGTGTTTAGTCTTTAGGGTCTTCCACATTTCAGATCACGCCACCTGCAAACTCAGATAACTTCACTTTTTCCCATTCAGATGGCATTTGTTCCTTTTTCTTGCTTATTTTCTCTGGCTAACACTTCCAATACTCTGTTGGCTGTAAGTGGCAAAAGTGGGCATTGCTGCCTTATTGCTGATGTTGCAGCTTTCAGTCTTTCACCATGGAGTATGTCAGCTGTGAGATTTTTGCATATGACATTATATAGTGGTTTCCTTCTATTTCTAGTTATTTTCTATAAAAGGGCGCTAAATTCTGTCAAATACTTTTCTGCATTGAGATGATCATGTGTTTTTTTTCTTTCATCTGTTAATGTGATATTTTATATGCATTGATTTTTTTTTTTTTTTTGAGACAGAGTTTTTGCTCTTGTCGCCCAGGCTGGAGTGCAGAGGCGCAATGTTGGCTCACTGCAAGCTCTGCTTCCTGGGTCCAAGCAACTCTCCTGCCTCAGCCTCCAGAGTAGCTGGGATTACAGGCACGTGCCACCATGCCTGGCTAATTTTTTTGTATTTTTAGTACGGATGTGGTTTCACCATGCTGGCCAGGCTGGTCTCGAACTCCTGACCTCAGGTGATCCACTCACCTCAGCCCCCCAAAGTGCTGGGATTACAGGTGTGAGCCACTGTGCCCGGCCATATACCCATTTATTTTTGTATGTTGAACAATCCTGCATTTCCGGAATAAATTCCACTTGGTCATGGTGTATAATTCTTTTCAAATGCTTGTGGAATTCGGTTTGCTAGTATTTTGTTGAAATTTTTTGCATCAATGTTATAAATGATATAATTTTCTTATAGTGTCTTTGTCTGGTTTTGGTATCAGAGTAATGCTGGCCTCACAGAATGGGTCAGGCAGTATTCCCTCCTCTTCAATATTTTTGGAGAAGTTTGAGAAGAACTAGTGTTAGTTCTCTAAATGTTTGGCAGAATTCACCAGCAAAGTCATTACGTGCAGGAGGACCTGATTCTTTATCAGGACGGTTTTGATTACTAATTCAATCTCCTCACTAGTTATACACTTATTCAAAATTTCGATTTCCTCATGATTCAGTCTTGATAGGTTTTGCATTCTAAGAATTTGCCCACTTCATCTAGGGCATCCGATTTGTTGGCACACAATTCATAGTTCTCTTGTACAATCCTTTTTACTTCTGTAGAAACAATAGTAATGTCCTCACTTTCATTTCTGATTTTAGTAATTTGAGTTTTCTTAGCCAATAAAGCTAAAGGTTTGTCAATTTATTTAATCCTTTCAAAGAACCAACTTTAAGTTTTGTTGCTTTCTGCTATTATCCTTCTATTCTCTATTTTATTTGACTCTGCTCCAGTGTTTATTATTTCCTTCCTTCTGCTAGCTTTAGGTTTAGTTTGTTCTTCTTTTTCTAGTTCCCTAAGTTGTAAAATTAGGTTGTTCCTTGGAGATTTTGCTTTCTAATGTATTTCAGCTAAAAATTTCCCTCCTAGCACTTTACTTCATTTCATAAGTTTTCCTATGTTGTGTTTCTTTCTCACTTGACTCTAAGTATGGTCTAATTTCCCTTGTAGTTTATTCCTCTACCTACTGGTTTAAGAGTATGTTCTTTAACTTTCATGTATTTGTGAATTTCTAAATTTTCTTTCAGTTATTGGTTTCAAGCTTCATCTTGTTGTGGTAGAAGATACTTCTTATGATATCAGTCTTAATTTGTGGCCTAACATGTAGTCTATCCTGCAAAATGTCCCATGTGTACTTGAGAAGAATGTGAATTCTATTTTTGTTGGGTACAATGTTTGGAATATGTCTATTATATCTATTTGATTTACACCTTGTTCAAGTCTTCTATTTCTTTACTTATTGTCTTTCTTATTGTTCTATCCATTATTTAGAGTGGGGTACTGAAATCTCCAATTATTATTATAAAACTCTACTCCCTATAATGCTGCCCACTTTTCTTTATATATTTTATGGGTCTGTTATGAGGTATATGTGTATAATTTTTATATCTTCTTGCTGTAGTAAACCTTTTATATTAATGTCTTCTTTATCTCTTGTAACCTTTTTCAATTTAAAGCCTATTTTTTCTGGTATTAATGTAGCCACTCCTACTCTCTTTGGTTTCTATTTGCATGAAACATCTTTTTCCATTCTTTTACTTTGAAACTATTTGTGCCTTTGGATATAAAGTGAGTTTCTTGTAGACAGCATATAGTTAGATCATTTTTTTTTAAATCCACTATGCCAAATTGTTTAAAAGTTTAAAGCATTCACATATAAAATAATTACTGATAAGGAGGGACTGATTTCTGCTATTTTGCTTTTTGTTTTCTACATGTCTTGCAGATTTTTATTCTTAATTTCCTGTATTACTGTCCTTTTTTTGTCTTTGTTTTTTTAATGCAACTTTTAAATTCCTGTCTCATTTGCTTTTCTCTACATCCTACAGCTATTTTCTTTGTGGTAACCAAGGGGATTACACTTAATGTCCTAAACTTTAAAAACCGAATTTGAACTCATCAGCTTAACTTCAATAGCATATAAAAACTGTGTTCCTATACAGCTCCATCTCCAACTCATTACTGACGTCACAAGTCACAAAATTACATCTTTATGCACTGTGTGGTCAAAAACATAGACTATTTTTTTTTAAATGCAGTAGTCTCCTAAGTCTCATACAGAGAACAAAAAGTGAAGTTACAAAGCACAGTTACAGTAATACTAGCTTATATTACTACCTGTGTATTAACCTTTAATGGATAACTTAATTTTTTTATAGGGCTTCACGTAACTGTCTAACATCCTTTTATTTCAACCTGAAAGACTCTTGTTAATATTTCTTTAGGGTAGGTCTAGTGGTTGTAATCTCCACGAACTTATCTGAGAATGCCTTAATTTCTGCCTCAGTAATGAAGGGCAGTTTTGCCAGATACAGAATTCTTGGTTGGCAGGCTTTTTTGTTTGTTTGTGTTCTTTTAGCACTTCGAATATATCAACCCACTGACTCCTGGCCCGAGAGGTTTTTCATAAGAAATTTGCTAATAATTTTATTGAGGATCCCTTGTATGTAGCGTTGCTTTTCTCTTGCTGCTTTCAAAAATCCCTTCTGTCACCTTTGGCTTTTGATGGTTTGATCACATTGTTTCTCAGTGTGAGTCCTTTTGAGGTTTTCCTACTTGTAGTTCATTGAGCTGCTTGGATGTTTATATTCAAGTCTTTCATCAAACTTAGGAAGTTGTCAGCCATTATTTCTTCAAACAATCTCTCTGTCCCTTTTTCCTCTTCTCCTGGGAATCCCATAAGGCATAGTTGATCCACTTAATAGTATCCCATAGTTCCCTTAGGCTCTGTTCACTTTTCTTTAATCTGTTTGTCTGTGTCCCTCAGACTTGATAATTGTCCTATCTCCTGGTTTGCTGATTCTTCTGTCTGCTCAAATCCACTTCTGAATCCCTCTAATGAACTTTTCTTTTCAGTTGTACTTTTTAAATCCAAAATTTATTTTTGGTTTATTTTTATGTTTTCTGACTGTTTATTGATATTTCCATTTTGTTCTTACATTGTTTTCTTGACTTTCTCCACATCTTCCTTTAGCTCTTTAAGATGGCTGTTTTAAAGTCTTTGTTTAGTAAGTACTATCGAGCCTTTGTCAGGGATGTTTTCAGTTTATTCATTTTTTTCCCCTTTGAATGGGTCATATTTTCCTCATTCTTTGTATACCTTATGATTTTTGTCAAAAACTGGACCTGGACATTTAAATCTTATAAAGCAGCAACTCTGTTAGAGTCTCCCTTTTGTTTGTATTTTTTTTTATATTGATGTGGGGTGTCTCCATGCTAGGAATCAGCCTGAGGTGTAAACTTAAGGTCTTCTCAGGTGTTTTCTGAGCCTGTGCCTTTCCATGGGTATACCTTCTACATTCCCCCATACGCAGTTGCTTTTCAATATACTAGTCCTCAAATATTTGGCTCTCAAAGGGGAAAAAGAGAACTTCAGTGGGAAAAAACAGACTCTGGCTCCTTAAATCCCCTAAAAGCCACTTTAGCCAGTGGGGGGTTGCAATTGGCTGAAGTAGCTTTCAGAGGATTTAAGTGGACCACCTCTGTGATCAGAAACAGCAATTAACAATCAGAACACAGATCCTCAATATTTGGAGTAAAGGGTCCTTATTGTCCACCATGTCTCCCACAAGCCATGTAGAAGCTGATCTAGGAATATAGGACAGCTACCTGCCATAGGGCTGGCAGGGTGGATGATATGTAGCTGCTACTATACTAAGAGCTAAAATTAGCTGTGACTTACCCTCTATGCTTCCTTCCCCCTGGGAACTGGAGGCCTTCAACTAGACTCCAGAGTTCCAAAATAGGTACACCTGACAGATTCTGCCAGTATAATCGTTGTCTAGGTGGGGACGCAGATTCCAGAATCTTCCCATTCCATTACTGTGATGTTACTCTCAGGCAGTAGAACTTTCGAAGCTGAACAAAGAAATGCAGACTCTATCTCAAACTGTAGAATTGTGTGTTGTTCAGTTAACTACTAGGTGAATAACTGTGTCATGGGTTGTGCAGAAAGTGATGCTGAGGCAGGGGAGCAAGTAAGAGGAACCTGGAGCTGAACTCTACTAGGCACCAATAAGGCAGTCAGGGTAAGACAAGGGAATGTGTCCATCCTGTTACAGCCAGTAATGGAGACAGGAAACACTCACCATTCCCCTGGCTCTCTGGGACCCTGTGGCTTTTTTTCCTTGTCTCCCTAAAGAAGGATGATATCTCAGAAGGTAGATCTGGGTAAGGAAAACAGAAATGAGAGGGTGTCAGGTGGAAATGCTCTCCCCACGAGTGAAGCAGGGCCTGCTCTTTAACCCCACAACTGGGGGAGCAGTGGCATAATGGGGAATGTATAAAGCAAGGAAAAGATACTGCTTGGAAGCAGCAAAGGAAAAGGAAAAACAAGCAAGAGAGAGTAATCCAGGGTCTTGCAAAACAAAAGAGAAAAACAAAACAACAACAACAAAAAAACCCCAAAGAATGCACCACCTCTCCTTCCCCTGCAATCCAGTAAAGAAACTGTACTTTGCTACACTGACAGAAGCATTTTCCTGAACTAGGGAAATCTCAAAAACACTAGAATCTTACAGTTCTGTTTACAGAAATGCAGACATGCGAACAGTTGTAGTCTATTAAAAAAATGAAAATGAGAATCCAAACAATTCAACTAAAGAAAATTCCACCAAAAAAAAATGGTGAGACAGAAAAAAAATTAAAACCATAACATTAAGCTAAATTAAATATCTTCAAACAAACATTTTGGGATATGAGATATATCCCAAATATATGAGATCATAAATTAAAAATTCAAAAACTAAGAATAGAAATGGACAAAAAAAGTAAAGAAACAAAAAGATTTCAACAAACTTTTGAAAGAAATCAAAGAAAAAGACAATATTATATGATAAATGAAGAAGAACTTATAAGACACTCAAGGAGGAAGATTGAAATAAAAACATGATGAGCACTTAGTAATAGCCAGAAAACAAGAGAATGAAGTGAAATAAGAAGTAAAAAGGATCAGAGAGAAAGAAGCTGGAAAGGAAAACAGACAAAGAAGTAATATTCATATAATTAGTTCCTAGATACCAAAACAGTGGAAATATTTAAAAGTATAATGTAAGAAAACATTTTAAAAACAATTACCTGAATCTAAATATGAAAGGGCCTATGGGATGTGAGGGAAAAGTTGACTCATAACCACCAACTCTAAGACATGCACTAGAAAAACTATTAGACTTTAAAGAACAACAACAGGAATCCAAAGTGACTCTAAGCAAAAAACATGAGTTCTACCAGAGTTTTTGAAATTATCATTCAACCACTGCATATTGCTGGTGGGAATGTAAAATGTGGTATACCCACAAACCACTATGGTGGTTTCTCAAAAAATTTAAAATACAGCTGTTATGTGATTCACCAGTTCGACTTCTGGCTATATACGCAAAAGAACTGAAGGGAAGAACTCGAACAGATACTTGTACGCTCATGTTTATACCAGCATTGTTCACAATAGCCAAAAGGTGTAAGCAACCCAAGTGTCCACCAATGGATGAATGAATAACAAAGTGATACGTACATACAATGGAATAGTATTCAGACTTAAAATGGAAGGAAATTGACACATGCTACAACATGAACCTAGAAGACATTGTGCTAAGTGAAATAAGCCAGAAGTAAAAGGACAGTAAGATTCCATTTATATGAGGTACCTAGAATAGTCAAATGGTGGTTGAGGAAAGGTGGTTGGGGTAAGGGAGAATGGGGAGGTATTGTTTAACGGGTATGGAGTTTCAGTTTGGGAAGATGAAAATATTTCTGGAGATAAATAGTGGCGATGGTTGTACAACAATATGAATGTACTTCATGCCATTGACTCAAACATGTTAAAATGGTAAATTTTATGTTATGCATATTTACCACCAAAAAAAAAAGGTCTGGCCAAAAATCATCATTCAAAGCAAGACATGACAGGGGAAATTTAGCAAAAAGACTGATGACGAGCATTTAATATACATAATTGTAAACTTAGCACTAAAAGGGGGAGAAGAGAGAGGAAGAAAACATATGTTAATGTTATAGGGCATTGTGTCCTGATAAGGTAGAAATGCCACTGAAATAGAAGACACAGAGGAAGAAGAAAGTAGAAAAAGGTTGCTGATCATATCATAGGCAATAGGCAGGAATTAAAGGGAATACACAAAATGAAATTATAGAACTGCTTAAAAATAATGGTAATAAAAAACACTCCATATATACAGGATTTATTTAAAACAGTGAGGTAAGGGAAACTATAGCCTTAAGTACTTTTACAAATAAAAGGGAAAGAAAAGAGTCCAGCCTGGGCAACATGGTGAGACCTCATCTCTACAAAAAAATTTAAAAAAATAGCCAAACTTGGTGCATGCACACACCCGTATGTTCCCAGCTACTCAGGAGGCTGAGGAGGGACCATCACTTGAACCTGGGAGGTTGAGGCTGCAGTGGGCCCGATTGCATCACTGCACTCCAGTCTAGGTGACAGAGTGAGACCCTGCCTCAAAAAATAAACAAATAAATAAATTAAATTCCAAGCTCAAAAAGCTAATAAAATAAAGTAACCCAAAAGAAAGCACAAAGACAGGAAATAATAAAGATGAAAGCATAAATTAATGAACAGAAAGCAGTAGATTTAATGAGCCAAATCCTACTTTGTCAAAAAAAGTAGACAAACACTAGCTAACTGAAAGAGAGAAAGCATAAATATTCAACTAAGAAGCGACATGGATGTGAGGGCGATCTGGCTGCGACATCCGTCACCACATTGATCACCAGTGTTGATCCAGCTGATCTGGCTGGCTAGGTGGGTATCCCCTTCCTCCCTCACTGCTTCATGTGCATCCCTCCGGAAGCTGCACACTCGGTCAAGGAGGATGACCATCCCTCATAGAGGAGGACCAGTCTTCGGTCAAGGGTATACGAGTAGCTGTGCTCCCCTGCTAGAACCTCCCAACAAACTCTCAAAATAAGAAATAAGAAAGGGAAAGTCACCAAAAAACATCTTCTTAAAAGTCATGTAAGACTACTTTGCAGACCTTTATATAAATAAATGTGTAGACTTAGATGAAGTGAATAACTCCCAAAACTAACTCCAGATGGTCATAAGGAAATTCTATCAAACCTTCAAACCAGGTAGTCCTTATGCTCCAAATACTGTCCCAAAGCATTGAAAACTAAAGGGAAAAGTTCTCATTCATTTTATAAAGCAAGGATACCATGAGGACCTTAACTTGATGACAGTTCAAAAAGAGAAAATTATAGACTAATTGTCACTTAGAAATATTGAAGCAAAATTCTAATTAAAATGTTAGCAAAAAGACTCCAGCATCACAATAACAAAATATTTCACCATGGCAAAGAAAAATTTACCCATGATTGCAAGACTGGTTCAATTTTAGGGGATCTTTTATTATAATACACCATAATAATAGATGTAAGGAGAAGTCACGATTGCCTCTCTACATGTAAGGTACTCTTTACCAAAACTCAACACCCCTTCTTCAAAAAACAAAACAAAAACTCAAGAATATAGAATTGATGGATTTTTAAAACTTTTTATTTTGTACTAATTTTAGACTTACAAGGAAGTTGCACAAATATCAATTCCTATACCTTACACCCAGCTTTCTCTAATGTTAACATCTTAGAAAACCATAGTACAATCATCAAAAGCAGGAAATTAACATTGATGCAACACTATAAACTATAGACTTTAATTAAATTTTGCCAGTTTTTCCACGAATGTACTTTTTCTGGTCTGGGATCCAACTGAGGTTTCCACATTGCCTTTAGTTGTCATGGATCTTTAACCTCCTCCAATCTGTGACAGATCCTCTGTCTTTTCTCATCTTTCACAAACTTGGCGCTTTTGAAGGGTATCCCTCAGTTTTGGTTTGCCCGATGTTTTTTCATGATTAGAACGAGTTTTTCATTTCTGGTTAGAATACCTCAGATGTGATGCTGTGTCCTTCAACATATCAATGAGTTCATGATATTGTTATGTCTTTTTACTGGCGACGTTAACCTTGATCTTGATCACTTGGTTAAGGGGGTGTCTTCTGAGCTTCTCCATTGTAAAGTCACTACATTTCCCTTTATAATTAATAAATATCTTGAGGGAGATACTTTGAGATTATACAAATATCCTATTTCTCTTCAAACTTTCAGCCACTAATTTTAGCATATATCTGTGGAACCTATCTGCGATAGTTATTACTGTGCTGCTTACCAAATGACAATGTTCTTTTTCCCCCTTTCATTCTAAATCCATTAATTAGAATTCTTCTCTCAGAGCTGTTCTGTCTCCCCATTTATTTATATTCAGTTATTTATTTATATCAGTATGGATTTATATCTTATCCTATGGGTTATAATACAATATTGTCACTGTTTTTATTGCTGTTATAATTATTCCAGCTTTAAACATTGGGAGCTCTTTCATGTTGGCCTTGTTTCTGCTTTAACCAATAAATTTGACACAAGTGACACTGTGCCAGTTACAGGCTTAAGTCCTAAGAAGGCCAGACAGCTTTCACTCTTGGGAGCTCTAACATACCACATAACAAGTTCAACCCTGCTGGAAGCCCTTACACTACCTGGAGAGAGTGAGGCCTGCTGTCCCAGCTGACCCCAGCCTTCCAACCAACCCATGAAAATACGTGATGGAACCCACGAAAATATGTCAAATGTGTGATGGAACCATCTTGCTTGTTCCAACCCAAATGAGTCCCCAAATGACTGCAGCCATAGCAAGATGCATCACTCACATCTCAGCTGATCACATCCGCTTTGGGTAAACCCAAAGAACTGTGGGAGATTAAAACATAGTTGCTCTCCTAAGCCATTCAGTTTTAGAGTGGCTTGTTGTGTAGCAGTCAATAACCAGAACCCTTGCTGGTTATTGACACACTGCGCCCTCTCTCTTTCAGCTTGCCTAATAACAGAAGCATCTTCCTGTCATCCATGGCACTTACTCAGTCCCATTACTACTTCTCTCTACCTTCCATATCAAACCAATTATTAAGGCAAATGGATTCCACCTCTGCCAACTCTCTCAATTTCTCCCCATCCCTATTCCAGTTGGAGCACCAAGACAATGGCAAAAGCCTCCTGCCAGTCTCTGTAGACCATTTCCCAACATCCTAGTCTGCCTCATCCATTACTCCCATGGATTATTCCTTCATTTGGCAAGTATTTATTAAGCTCCTACTGTGTGATAGGCACTATTTTAAACCCTGGGGATACAGAAGTGAACAAAGACAAAAACCTACCCTCACTGACATGAAAGTCTAGAGGAGGAAGATGGGCCAATTACATGAATAAATAAAATACACAATGTATCAGAAAGTGATGAGTGGCATGAAGAGAAATAAAGCAGGGAATGAGAAAGGAAAGTCACAGAAGTGGGGTGAGGTTTTAGAATTTTAGATAGGGTGACTTGGGAAGGCATCTCTCAGGTGACTGAGTAAAAATCTCAAGGATGTGAAGAGCCAAGGGAATAACTTTGAAAAGAACATCTAGGCCAAGAGAACAGCCAGTGCAAAGGCCCTGATGTGTGGGGAAAAGAAAGAGAGATCAGCCTGTTACTGTGTCTATATAGAAGGAAGTAGACATAAGAGACTCCATTTAGTTCTGTATTTGAGATGCTGTTAATCTGTGACCCTACCCCCAACTTTGTCCTTGCAAGAGACACGTGCTGTGGTGACTTAAGGTTAAAAGGATTTTGGGCGGTGCAGAATGTGCTTTGTTAAACAAGTGCCTAAAGGCTGCTTATGGTTAAAGGTCATCACCATTCTCTTAAATCTAGAGAAAAAGAAAAACATTTGTCTCCTGCTCATCCCTGGGCGATGGAACATCTCCAGGTAAAACCCTTTGTGTGCTTTGTTTACTGAGTAAGGAGAAAACCGCCTTTAGGAATAAGGTGGGGCTTGCTGGAGCAATACTGCTAAAAGGTTTAGGGAGATGTTCGCATATGCATCTCAAGGCACAGCATTTTCTTTTAAACTTATTGATGTTACAAGGATTTTTTGTTCATATGTCTTGCTGCTGATTTCCTCCCTACAATGATCCTATTGTCCAGTCACTCCCTTATCTTTTTGATGGTAAAGATAATTATCAATAAATACTAAGGGAACTCAGAGGCCAGGGCCGGTGTGGGTCCTCTGTAAGCACAGCACCGGTCCCCTGGGCCCCGCTTTTCCTTCTCTACATTTTGTCTCTGTGTCTTATTCCTTTTCTCAAGTCTTTCGTCCCACCTAACGAGAAGCACCCACAGGTGTGGAGGGGCAGGCCACCCCTTCACTGATGCAAGGAAGAATCAGGCTGGCATGGCCAAGGGATGGACAGTTCACTGTGGCTGGTGTGGAGTGACTGAGATAGTGTGGTGCAGATGAAGTCCAAGAGTAAATGTGGGGACATCAGACCTAGCTTTGTAGGATACTGGTTTTGACTTTGGTTAGGATGAGAAGCCATTGGAAGGTTTTGAGCAAACGCATGACATGATTCGATTTACATTTAAAATATCCTTCCAGTTGCTCCACCGATTCATGTACCTTAGCAGGACACAGGCAGAAACAAAGAGATCACTCAAAGGCTATGATCATCCAGATGAGACGGTGGCCTGGACCATGGTGGAAGCAGCAGGGCATGGAAACTGTCAGAGTCCAGATTTCCATAGTGTGGATGAGGGTATAAGAGCAAGAAAGGATCAAGGATGACTCCTTGATGACTCCAAGCAATCTGAAGGAAAGAGCTGAAATGCCTCTGCTCCAAGATAAACTCTTGAAAGAATGGTCTATATACCACTGGGGTGGAACATGTTCAGGGAAGGTGATCAGAGTTTCTTGTTGCACACATTAGTTTTGGGATGTCCATAAGATATCCAAGTGGGGTGGCACACACCTGTAGTCCCAGATACTCAGGAGGCTGAGGCATGAGAATCACTTGAAGATGGGCAGCGGAGGTTGCAGTAAGCCGAGATTGCGCCACTGCACTCCAGCCTGGGTGATAGAGCGAGACTCCTGTCTCACTAAAAAAAAAAAAAAAAAAAAAAAAATCCAACTGGAAATGTGAAGGAGACAGTAGCGGACCAGGATATGAGTTGCAGGCAGAGCTCTAGGCTAAGCCTCAGACAGATGGCATTTAAAGCCTTGAGAATGAATGGGAGAACCAAGGAGAGAGTACAGCTGAAGAAGACAGGAGGTCTAAGAACTGAAGCAGGGCCTTTTCGTGGATATTTGGGAGGGAAGGAAGAGCCAGTAAAGGAGACAGAGGAGGAGCAGCCTATGAGTTAGGAGGAAAACCAGGAAGACCTAGTACCAAGAGCAACTGTGTGAAAGGATATATTAAGAAGGAGGATGTAAACAACTACATCAAATGTTGCTGAGAACTGATTGTGGCCTTTAAACAGGGAGAACATTGGTAACCCTGACAGGAGTATTTTTTGGTACCACTTGAAAAAGCCTTACTAAAATATTCAAAAGATAACAGAAGGATAGCAATGGAGACAACAAACATAGATAATTCTTTCAAGGAGTTCAGCTCTAAATGGGAGGAAAGACAAGGCAAGAAGGTGAAGAAGAGACAGGAAGCTGGGGCAGTGCAGAAATGGAGACAAAGGGAAAGAAAAGGAATCAAGAAAAATGCATGGGTGGAATGGGAGGATACAACTTTTTTTTGTTTTGAGGTGAAGTCTCGCTCTGTTGCCCAGGAAACAGATTCTCCTGCCTCAGCCTCCTGAATAGCTGGGATTACTGGTGTGCCACCACGCCTGGCTAATTTTTGTATTTTTAGTAGAGATGGGGCTTCACCATGTTGGCCAGGCTGGTCTCGAACTCCTGACCTCAGGTGATCTGTCCGCTCTGGCCTCCCAAAGTGCTGGGATTACAGGTATGAGCCACCGTGCCCGGCCAGGAGGACACAACTTCTAATGGGAAGTAAGTTGGGAAACAAGGATGCAAGGAAAACTCAGAGGTCCAGTTTATATTAAATTATAAAGCTGTCAACACAGATCAGCAAGATCAGAAGAAATAGGAGGAGAAATGAGGCAGAGATAGGCAAAACTGGGATGCTATTTCCAGATACTTTTCCCTCTCCTGCCTCTGACCAGGGCTGTTCTGACTGGTGGAAAAAAAAGATTTTTTTTTAACAATGGGAGAAAACAATATGAGCTAGATATTAAATGATATTAATAAGTTATTAATTTTGTTGGGTATAACAAAATATAATTGTAACAATGTAACTGTATAACAATGAAATTGTGGTTATGTTAAAAAAAGAAGTCCTTATGTGTTAGAGATGCCTCCTGAAGTATTCCCAGGTGAAATGATATAACTGGGATTTGCTGCCAACACTCTAGCAGTGAAAAGAGTAAGTGAGAGTATTGGAAGACAGAAGAACAGAGCATTGACAACTTCACAGCACCTGACAAGCCCTGGGAATGAGCAGTCTGAACAAATACTGAAAGAAGGAATGTGGGGGAAGAATATAGGTGTAATGAATGAGAGCATCAGCTCTGAAAAATATTCCCTGTGAAAATGATCACTCTTAAAACAAGCCTAGTTTCCTGAAGGAACCAGCTGGGGCCCCGATCCCTGGATGGGACACTGTAGAACACAGATGTCAAGGCTGAGCAAAGGAAACCCACTCATGGTTCGAAATGCAAAAGGTAAGTGGCACCCACCTGAAGCTGGGCTGTCAGGAGCTCAGGAGTACCCCCTTCCCCAGCAGGCAGTCCTCTCGGGGCAGACAGGAGCCACAGGGAGGCAGAACAAGAACAAAAAGCGTTCAAGAAAATCAAGGGAAATCCTCAAACTCCAGCAGGGCAGTACCTCCTCTTCCTTAACGGCATCAGGAATGAACTTGCCACAGAAGAAAAGGAGAAAAGAATTGTGGGCAGCTTCCTGGGAACACAGCTGGGATACAGGTTGAAAGCACGACCTGCCCTGATATGCTGTTAACGCTGAGCATGAAGTGACCTTCTCTGTGCCTGTTATTAATGAAAGGTAATATTTACTGAGCACTTAGTATACACCAGAGACTGTTACAGCCACTGTAGGAATTTCACCTCATTCTATCCTTTCAACAACCCAATGCGATAGATGCTATTATCCTTTTTAAGATAAAATCGAGGAAACTGAGGTACAGTGAAGCCAGCGTCTTGCCCAAGGTGACACAGCTATAAAGTCACAGAGCCTCGATGAAATGTGGCTGTGGAGGCCGTGCTCTTACACAGTAAGGGCAGTGACGGTGAACTCTGGATTGCAAGGATTCTCTGTGTCCATTCTGAGATGAATCAAGACTGGTCATAAGGTGTTAAGTGTTGAATCTGGGTGATGGAGATCTGGTCTATAGAGTTCTATCTTCTTCTGGCTGTTTGAAATTTCTCCGCAATAAAAACTTAAATGGAATGTAAAATCCCAAAGCCTGGCCACACCAGGGGCCTGGGAATCCGTAATTCTTGTGATCAATGACGGTCCCCGGGACCTTTGGAAAAAACCTGTCCTGTGGGTCCCAGCCAGACTTCCTCCTCCAAGGCCCGAACCCGGGGGTGACCAACCAAAGTGAAACCCTAAGATCGTGGCAAAATGGCCACCCCAGATCCAGTCTAACCCTGGCTTGTTTGGTCAAGCCAGACCGCTCCTCATTCCACTCCAGCAAAGCCGAAGAATAGTGGTGCCCCAAGAGAGTAGCCCTCAACAGACCAAAGCCTCGGGGACACATGGCCCCAGGGATGGTCCCCACTCCACCACCTGGTAAATACCAATCCCCCAAAAAGCTTATTTATTCAACTCCCCCAAAACCGGGGACTGATGGCATCAGGGAGCCCCTTTCCCAATACCCGATTTCAGCCAAAGCCGAACCTGTCCCCACCCACAAGAACCCCAGGAGAGATAGCCCGATCCCCCACCCATCACCATCCAGTTTCACGGATGGGCTTCACCCAACTTCCCTGGAGATGCACGCCCACACCCCCAAAATAAGCATCTGGGAGAGGACGGCCTGCGCCACGCCAGCGCGTTCCCACCACAATCACCACCCCCGCGACACCCGCACGGTCCCCAAATTTAGCCCATAGTCCAGCCTTTCGGGACCTTTCTTTCCGCGCGGAAAAGGGTACGGCTGCGGCAAGGGTCCCGCGGGAGCCTCACTCACCAGCGCCACCAAAGAACAAGGGGTCGCTCCAGCCACCAGCTGGGGAGCTCCTCCAGCGGGGCGCCAGGACTACACTACCCCGAATCCTCGGCACCTCGCCCGGACCACACCTCCCAGGATGCTCGGCGCCACCAGGCGCGCCCTGACGGCCGGCAGCTCCCATTGGCCTCTGACGGATCCGTTTGTGAGTAACACGCTCCGGTCACTGGCGAATGGCCACTGTGGCACCTGAATTCTCCCTCTTTTTTCTTAACCACGTGCATAAAATACGTAGGAGCTCCCGAGAAAAGTGCCTGGCCATACTGTGACCCTCCTCCCTCTGAGCGCCTCTGTCTCGAAAACTACACTTCCCAGTGACCCCTGGAGCGACTTCCGCACCCGGTACCGGCCCCGCCCCTTGGCGCGCGGAAATGACGTTTCGGGGCTCATCTGTTCGGTTTCTGGGGTTGGCCGCGGTGTACGGTTGGTTGACCGAGCTTCTTCAGGTGCTGGTTCGTGTTGCAGCGGCCTCTTGTCTCCCTGGCTCCAGCCGCCCGCTTGGAAAGTCACGCCCCATATTCCTAAGCACCGGGCGAACGTCATCTCGTATACCCTTTAGCTCCATTTAAAGCCTTGAAAAGGCCGAGCAGTCTTTCCGAAGTCTTACATCCCGTACGAGGTAGACCCGATTCTGAGCCCACGCTCTCAACCCAAATAAACCTTTTCCGGTGCCCTGAGACCTTTTTCTTCTTTTTGAAATCCACGAAGTTATGGACACACTCTCATCTCCTGAGAAACAGAAGCCTCATTCTTAGGCCAGAGCTTGGCCTGCCGTCGGCTTGAATCTCTAGGTCTTTGTCCGGGATCCTGGTTGAGAACAAGGTTGCGCTGGTGCCATCTGGGACGCCCCAACTGCGGAGCTCGAGGGGAAGGCTCACTTCACTCTTGAGAGGGCTTTTCCACCCGTGCACCCTCTCGCTGCTCTTTGCCTTCCTCAGATAGGCTTTCTGAAACTTTGTCATTCTCTTGGAAGACCAAGAAAATGACCGCGGTCTGAAGGGCCAGGGAGATGAGAATTTCCTAAAGTTCTTTTTTAGCTCTCAGAGGGTGAATCCATTCCCTTCTCATACCCCGAGGCTGTATTATTTATTATGAATTCAGTTCAGTCCTGGCTCCGGAGACGTGTCCAGTGTCAATTGGATTCATCCCTCAACATCATTCTCTGCTTCATGAGTCAGTCATCACCAAGAAATTCGTTGTTAATACACATAAAGGTTCAGAACAACCCCGTGTTCAAGTGTTCACTGTGCTGGCTGTATGGTAAAGGCACAGATGGCTGACATCTCTTAAGCCTGGAAATGAAGACTTACAGGAAGAGGTGCTGCCTGAGGAATTAGGCAAGATAAGGAGTTGGAAGAACACGGACGAGTAAGGAAGAGTGTAGAAAGTGTGAACAGAATCTCAGGGTCTGAGCCACTGGGTGGACTGTCGTGACCACAGTGAGATTTTCAGCAGTGTGTGGTCTTTCATCCAGCTGATTTGCGTATAGACAGGGATGCTAGATGTCTACCGTCTAGATGTCCACCTCTGTCATACAGATATTTGGTGTGTCCAGCCTCCTGTTGCATCTTTGAAAGACCTCAGCATTTAATAATTAGGAGTTTCCATCTAGAAATCTGGATTGCCTGTTTTCTAAAACACTCCTTGCTGCCATGTCCTCTTTTTCGCCTGGCACTTCCCACCCACTCCATGCCATACCTCATCTGGAATACCCTTAGCTCCTCTGAATCCATCCAGTCCTTCAAGACCAAATACCTAGTTCTCTTTCATGAAACCTTCCCTGGTCGCTATCCTGTAGTGACTTCTTGAGACTCTTCTAACCCTGGCTGTACTTGGGAGCTTTTAAAAATACAATGCCCGAACACCACCCCAAGAAATGAGTTTGCAATGGAGCCTGGGCATCCATTATTCATAACAGAGCTGCTTTCCTCTTGAGAAGGGAAGATACTGTGTAATAATGTAGAAGAGAGATCTTGTTTTGGAAAATCAGAACTTTAGTTATTGATTAGTTGTTGCTATTTCTGAACCATATACCTTGGTAGATCATTTAACCCAGCGCTGTCAAAAACATGCATACATGTCACCTGGGATCTTGTAAGCAGCAAATTCTGAATCAGCATGCCTGATGGAGCCCAAGCATCAGCATTTCTAATAAGCTTCCAGATGATGCTGGTACTGCTTGTCTTCAGACCGGATCAGGTAACAAGGCTTTAAACCAATCGGGGCTCAGATTCTTAAGTTGAGTATAAGCAGCTAGATTAAAGAATCTCTAAATTCCTAAATCTCAGAAAGACCATGATTCTATGCTTATGTTTTAATATGTTGTCTCTTAAATGTAAAGCACCTCAAGGTTAGGAATTCTGTTTTCATTTGTAAAGCCCATAATAGCCAGACTAGGATCTCAACAAATGATGCTGGTTGGATAGTGAACAGGGTTAATGGTCTTGAAATCCAAGCTCCCGAGTTACAGTCAAAAGCAGGACCTAGATATTTTACCTATCTTCCCCAAGGCAGCCCTCTTGCTCCCTTGTTTTCAACGTGAGCACACATGTCAACAGAGTGAGTGGAGCTGTGTTTGGCATAATGGTTTTTCATGGTATTCAAGGTTGCGGCTGTGGATTTCATCTAAGAGGTATAAAGGCTGTGGAGTCCTGATCAGAAGGACCTGTGCTGGGAGATGGTGCTGGAAAACTATAGCAGTCTGGTCTCACTGGGTGATAATGGCTTCTCTTCCAGCTTAAAATCTGACCTACTGAGCAGCTTAAATCCCTTATGCAGGAAAGGCAGTGCATGGAGCAGCTGCCAGATATAGCTGACTTTTGCCTTTTGAACTTGAAAACAAAGACAGGTTATTCATGTTTCCCCAGGGAAGGTCAGGTTTTTTTGTTTGTTTTGGTATAGTTGAGAATGGGTAGATAGGGGTGTGTGTGTGTGTGTGTGTGTGTGTGCAGGCGCACACACACTACTCTTGAGAATTTGCTTTGTCTTTGGTTCTCAGCAGTTTGACATTCATGTGTTTAAATCATTTGTTGTTGTTTGGTATTAATCCAGTTTGAGGTTTATTGAGATTCTCTAACGTGTCAGCCAATGTTTTTCATTAAATTTAGGAACTTTAGCTGTCATTCTCTTTAAATAATTCTCAGTTTCTTCTCATTTTGGATAATTCTTTCTCAATTTTAACATTTAATTCTTTCTCAATTTCTTCTCCTTTTGAGTCTCCACTTACATGTATGTTAGACCATTTGATATTGTTCCTGAAGCTCTATCTAATTTTCTTCAGTATGTTTTTCTGTTTGCCAGATTGGTTTCTATTGACCTGTCTTCAGGTTCACTGAGCCTTCCTTTTGCCATCTTCAATCTTTTACGCCCGTCTAGCAAATTTTAAATTTTTATTTATTACATTTTTAGTTCTAGAATTCCCACTTGTTTCTTTTTAAAATAATTTCCACTGAGATTTCCACCCGCATTTGTTTCTTTGTGATGTATGTATTGTTCTTTAATATGTTTATACTAGTTTCTGTAAAGTCTGTGTGCTGAAACCTCTGGACCATCTCAGGATCTATTTCTGTGACTGCCTTTTTTTTCTTAACAGTGGGTCACACTTCCTGTTTTTTCTGCATGTCAAGTAATTTTAAAGTTTTTTATGCAGGACATTTTTTGTGGCATGATTCTAAATTCTCTTCTGTTCGTCTGAAAGTGCTTTTTATACCTGTAGGCAGTTTAATTACTGGATGAATGTTTTGAACTTGTACAGGCTTCATTTTATTCTTTGTTAGGATAGATCTTTGAAAGGTCAAAGTGTTTACCAAGCTCCTCTAACTTGCAGGACTCAAACTCCAAGTTCTTTGACCCATGCAGATATTTTTAAGTCCTTAATTTAGTTCCAGTTAGAGCATATATTAAGAAGACCTTACCATAAGATGTGGTCCTTATTTTATGGCGTGGCCTCTCTGGTTTCTCAGCTGAATGATTGAGGTGTTAATGAGGTTTGTTTATTCTGATTGGGCCGGAATGCCTACACTCGCCAGCCCTGCTAAACTTCTAGTATTTCCATTCTTCTCTCAAGCAGCTGTTTTCTGGTAATCATTGCATATTTGCCCTGCACAAGCAAAGCTCAACTTCAGCTGAAGTGGGCTTTCCCCGCTTTGCACAGCTGCCTCCTTTCTGAGACCTACCCTACCAGTGTCATCTGCTTCACCATCCCCAAAGTCTTTTTTGCCTCCTCATCTCAGTGAGACTAGTGTGCTTTGCCCCCACCATCCTGTATCATGGTCAGGAAATTGTCCCCAAGCAGTTAGCCAGGGCAAATGTAGAAATCATTTTCTGAATTTCCCATCTCTCAGGGATCACAGTTTTGTGCAACCTATAGTCCAGGGCCTGAAAATAGTTGCTTTGTACTTTCCCCAGTGTTATGGTTATTTATAATGGGAATGATCATCTTATACCAGTTATTCCATCATGGCCAGCAGAACAATTTAATTTGATAACTACTGTAGGTCACAAAATTTATATTTATTTCTCTGGCTATCCTAGATCTAGGACAAATCCTCACATAGGCAGCTAATTTGTTATAATCAATAAGACCATAGTTACATAAGGAACTTTAACTGGTTGTCGGGTTTGTAGCCCTTTCTCTGAAATACTAGTGAGATACCTTTTATTAGAATATCGACAAAAAAATCAGCTGCAAGTTTAATAAGGTTCATCCATTTAAAAAGTCAATTTATGTTTCTGCTTGACTCACAGAAATATACCTCAAAGGTTAATGATATTCAGTAACCAGTTTTGAAGTAAAATAAAATTAGTTTAAAGGGTTAAAAAATTTTGAGATATGTGATTGGTATTACTATTTTTGGAAATACAACATGAGTATTTCAACTACAAAGTCTTTTACCTTTTCTGTAAAGACATTGTTCTGATGATTATGGGACATAACTAATTATACTCTTTATATTCAATTAGTCGGTGTCCTTGTGCTGGTTGAATTAATTACACTTTTAAATGGTAACTGCAGGCATATTTTGTTACATCAGCCCCCTGCCATCTGAGAAATATGCTTAAAGAATGTACCAAATTTACTCTGGTTGTACCCTTCCTGGCTTGAGGTATTCATGCCAAGGTATGATTACCACATAATGTCAGTCTTGGAAAGAAGAAGGAGTCTGCCCCTGAGAAATGATTTTATGTCAATATTTGATTTAGTGTATCTACACTCCCTAGTGAGATCTCAAATGACTTAATTCTTTCTCATCAATGTGCCTGTTGAAGTGTAGACTTCTCAGGAGTAGTTGGAGATAGTGAGTTTTATTGTTTTGTGTGCGAGTTTCTCTCTTGGTTCTGAGTGCCTGAATTTAGTAAGGTACACTTGAAGCCTGTCCCTTACAATGGCAATTACTGCATGTGTAATCTACGTCTACTATACAAACTCAGCAGAAGAGCTTTACGTCATTTGCTGCAAAGATGTTATACAAAGGCATTGCCTTGGGATATTTATGGACCAAACAAGGTGGCATTTGTGTGCTGGCTGTCACTTCTGATTGTATTTGAATACATGCTTCTGAATACTAAAGTTCAGAAAACAGGCCAATTTGTTGTCCCAGAAAGGATACATTCAGCTGTTGGATTTTCTTTGTAGCTTGGTTTGGCCAAATAGGAAATTGGTTTAAGGAGTCTCTGCAAATGTTAGTTATACTATTTTTGTCTTTGTTCCTAATTGTTGCTGCTGTCAAGTATGTTGTTAACAGGGTATCAATACTTTGGCAGAGCTACCAACTCATCAGTTCTAACCACAGATGATTCTGTATCAAAAAGAAATGGAAGTGACTCTGATAGAAACAAATCATGTGAGAATGATACAAAAAACAACATGGAGGTGTAGAACTGGAAACCTGATAACTTGGCTAATATTTGTGTGGTCATCCAGTCATTTTAGGGAAAGAAAAGAGCAAAAGAAGAGACAGTAAAGGAAAAGATTCCATTTACAGCAGCACCTGCTTAGAAAATAAGAAAACGATGCCATCTCCCCTCAGCTATATCTGTTAAGAACTCTAAACTTTGAATGACCCTAGTAGGGCAAAACTACTTGGCTGTAACTCAATAATTTTTCCTGACCTCTGAAAAATAGAACCTCTTAAACCAATTACGCAACAGTACTATGGATTCATTCTGACTTATCCAGAGTGCTAGTTTTTAATCCATAATGAACACAGCCACAATGAAACTCTACCTCCTAGCATTTAAAAACACTGAAATTTCTCCCTCAGTGAACAACTTGTGAAACTTTTTCAGTGGTATGTGTAGTAACTCAACTTTTTCACTTCTTTTCTTAAGCCTTGGTAGTTTTTGTTTTACATTAGAAACAAAACAAGAATACTATATATGAAAACCAAAATTCTGATCATAGCAAATCCATTATATTTAATGACTTTATCATTGAAATAAAAAATTTAAAAGTTAAGGAGACAAAGTCTTCAACCCAAGCTTGAAAAAATATAGCAAAAAGAAACAGAAAGGCATAAATGAATACACCGGAAAACAGTGAAACTGTGATAATACTTGGGAAGTGATTTGGGGCTCAGTACCTGTTAGACAGGATTCATTATTGCTGCTTCCTTATTCTCCTCCAATGTATGTTCCATCTCGCCTTGTTCCTGGCAGCTTCTCACAAGCTCTATTGCAGTTGTTTTTTTGTTTTTTGTTTGTTTGTTTGTTTTTTTGAGACAGAGTTTTGATCTTATTGCCGAGGCTGGAGTGCAATGGCATGATCTCGGCTCACTGCAACCTCTGCCACCCAGGTTCAAGCAATTCTCCTGCCTCAGCCTCCCGAGTAGCTGGGATTACAGGCACCTGTCACCACGCCTGGCTAATTTTTTTTGTGTTTTTAGTAGAGACAGAGTTTCACCATGTTGGCCAGGCTGGTCTCAAACTCCTGACCTCAGGTGATCGACCCAGCTCAGCCTCCCAAAGTGCTGGGATTACAGGTGTGAGCCACCGCACCTGGCTGCTCTATTGCACTTTTTTTTTTTTTTTATACTGATAGCGTGATTTACCTGTTTAAAGAAACATGCCTTTGGGTAAGTTATTTTTATATTTAAATATATTTTTATTTTTATATATTGAAATGGTTATTTTTTTAATTTAGAAAGAAGTACTTTTTTGTAAATTTTAAACCTTTTATTTAAAAATGATTTCAAATGTAACAAAGTTGCAGGTGCAGTAAATGTAACACTGATGCAGTACTTTTAATAACCTACCATCAGTATTCTAATTTGACAATTGACTTAATAATGTGTTTTATAACTTTTTTTTTTTTTTGCATTCTAGTATGGGATGCAGCCTAGGATTAGGTTTAGTTGTCATGATTCTAGTATTCTTTAACCTGGAATATTTTTCTTAGGGTTTGTTTTCCTGTCTTTTAAGAACAGGGTCCTCCTTTTTGGTAGCTGAATGTTTTATTTGGGGGTTGTGTGAGGGGTATCACATTTGGTAGTGCCTGATTTCTGCCTTGTACAGTTACCATTTTTTCATTGTCTCGAGTAAGACCATCTCTGAGGAGACAATTTAAGACCATGCATCCATTAATGATTCTTGCCTAGAGTAGTTTTTACCCTAATAGTTACAAAGCTGTAATTTCCAGTGCCAGCACTCCCTCCATATTTTCCAGTCAGCACTAGACATTCAGGTAGGATGCTATTTTATGAAAGAAAATACAGTATTCAGGTAGCAGGGAGAGAAGGATAGGCAAATCACTGATCCTAGTGTCACCAGAGCTATTCAGAGGTGCAGAGAGCTGTGAGAGCTTGGAGAAGGAAATATGGGGTGCAGAGTGGCAGAAGGCAAGGTTGGGGCTACATAAGCTTCCTCACCTGCCTGGCCAAGGTGTCTTGACTCGATCCTGCATGTGGCTGAGCTTATAAAATCATAACAACACAAAACCTACCAGCTGAGAAAAGAAACCTTATCAAGTTTTTAAAATTTAAATATGGTAGTTCCCACCCGCCGCCATCCATGGGGGGTACATTCAAGACTGGTTGCCTGAAACCTTGGATAGTACCAAATCCTATATACTGTACATATGTTTTTTTGCTATACAAAAAAACTGAAGATATGGTTTAATTTATAAATTAGGCACAGTAAGAGATTCATAACTAATAATAAAGTAGAACAACTATAACAATATACTGTAACAAAACACGTGGATGTGGTCTCTCAAAATATCTTATTGTACTATACTCACCTATTTTCAGACTGTGGTTGTCCCTGGGTAACTGAAACCTCAGAAAGTGGAACTGTGAATAAGGAGGACTATAGTGCTGCATCCACGTGTCTATATATTTAATATTTTTAGAATAGATTGTCCCTTCATAAATTAATTTTTTTACCATATTCATAATTGAGCAAGTCTGAGCATTGCATTAATATTTTTTAATGACAGTAAAACCAGTAGCAGTGAGGGCAGATCCTAAAGAATGAAGAAATTAAGGGCAATAAGGAAGATGAAGAGAGTCAGGGATGACTTGTAGCTCTGGTAAAGACGAAAGAGATTTATTATCAGTGGCAACAGGGAGCCGTTAGAAAACCATCTAATGTAGACCAGAGCTTCTCAAACTTCAGTATTCTGGGGATCTTGTTATGATGCAGATTCTGATTCAGGGGCCCTGAGCTTTCCAGTAAGGAGGATGCTCCTGGCCCAGGACAATGTTTGGAGATGTTGGTCCCCAGGATGTACATTGCAAGTGACAGGTCAGGTGTGGATAAAGCAAACCAAGACAGCAGCTGAAGGAGATTTGTCCTAGAAATGGGTTGACATGATACCTCAGTCTTGATGAAATGAAATAGCCATCATCTAGTGATTCCTTTGGGAGTTTGTCCTCCAGTAGTTCTGTTAGGGCCCAAAGATCCAGGTCTGCCTCAGTCTCAGGCACAGGCTACTATTTTTGAAGTTCTTTTCAGGAGCCAGATACTGTGCTTTAGTCACATCACCTCACTGAGCCCTCCAGACAGCCAAATGGAGATGACTTCCTTTTTACAGACAGGACATGGAAGCTCTGTGTTAGTGAGTACTTTGCCTAAGGTCATGCAGCCAGTAAGTTGCAGAACTCAAATCTGAACCCTTCTGACTCAGAAATTCTGCTTTTACCACATCTTAATTAAGTGTCCACCACAAACACATGGCTCATGAAATGAATGTCTCGTGCTCCCTGCCCTCCAGCAGCACAGAGTCTAAAGGGAAGGATGTGTCTCAGATAATTACCATCCAGCCATGGTGGTGGAGAAGAGTACCACCAAAGTATTAGCTTTCTGCTCTGCAGGCTTCTTTGGTTAGAACTGTTAAAAATGCCCTTTTACAAAGCAGAACCTTGAACGTTGAATAAGTTGGCGTAACATGTTTAAAGGTAATAAATGATTACATTTACCTTAATTCTTTTCATTCCAACATATCGTGACAATTTTCTAATATAAAAGTTGAGAGAATCATACAGTGAATATCCAGATGCCCGCCATAGTTATTTTTTGCTATATATCTTTTGTTACACTTTCTGTCATCCCTCTATCCATCCATCAGTTCATCCACTTTTTTGATGCATTTCAAAGTTGCAGACATCAGTTCACCCCTAAATCGTTCAGCATACATATCATTAGAGTTCAGTATTTGTTTATGTTTTTTTTTAATTTAAAACATACAACAAAATGCACAGATCTTAAGTGTACTACTCGATGAATCCTGACAAATGCAGACACCCATGAAACCCAAACCCTTCTCGAGATGAGGATATCCCCGCCATTCTGGAAGGTTTCCTCATGCCCCTTCCCAGTCAAACTCAATTCTGTTGCCTCAAAGTCAGTCACCAAATTAGTGATTCCTGTTCTAGAACATCACATAAATGGAATTAGCTTTTTTTTTTTCCTTTTAGAAGCCTGTGGTCTTAGCAAAGAGTTGCAAACGTTCAACACATCCTTACTAGGCTCCAGCTATCTATCTGTAAGAATTTGTTTATCAGGATATGTTTGTTTCAGTGGAGTAGCAACAAGGCTTGAAGGACTGCCAAGGACACACCCTTCATACCAAGGCACCCACATCAACGCACTAGACGAAAGAGCATCACAATCCCATGTAAGGGCAGAGTGAGCCCCCCATCCCAGCCTGGGAGGTTAATGTGTTACAGCAGTTGGCCCCAACCTAGGGATCTTTGGCTTCCAGGTATCCCCAGAATTACCTTTGAACTCCACTATTATTTTTAGTATTTCAAAATATCAAATTGAAATGATACGTTAATCTTCCATAGGGCTGCACAGACTAACAAAAGTACTTTTTTTCTTTCTACTGTTGATTGTTATTGTAGAATTATAGTAGCGAACATTTCTGGCATGTTTATAATGTATCAATTACTGTTTCAAGCATTTCACATTTTTAAATTTCATTAGATAATATCAATATCGTAACATCTCATACATGGTCATTGTTTCTGTACTTTTTAAAACGAGAAAATGCATTTTTACTCAAAAGTGTGATTTGCTTGGTAGACTAAAAACCTTCAAATGTGAGGCCTGTGGAGAAAAATAATGAAAGGAATGGCTGGACTAAATAGAGGCAAGTCGGCCGGGCGCGGTGGCTCACGCCTGTAATCTCAGCACTTTGGGAGGCCGAGGCGGGCGGATCACAAGGTCAAGAGATCGAGACCATCCTGGCCAACATGGTGAAACCCCGTCTCTATTAAAAGTATAAAAATTAGCTGGGCGTTTACAAAAAATTAGCCGGGCGCGGTGGCGGGCGCCTGTAGTCCCAGCTACTCGGAGGCTGAGGCAGGAGAATGGCGTGAACCCGGGAGGCGGAGCTTGCAGTGAGCCGAGATTGCGCCACTGCACTCCAGCCCGGGCGACAGAGCGAGACTCTGTCTCAAAAAAAAAAAAAAAAAAAAAAAAAAAATTAGCTGGGCATGGTGGCGGGCGCCTGTAGTCCCAGCTACTCGGGAGGCTGAGGCAGGAGAATGGCTTGAACCTGGGAGGCGGAGGTTTCAGTGAGCTGAGATCATGCCATTGCACTCCAGCCTGGGCGACAGAGCGAGACGCCGTCTCAAAAAAAAAAAAAAAAAAAAAAAAAATAGAGGCAAGTCTCTCTTTGATTCTTAAGGAACTCAATGCTTGGGGAACCTTTTTTAACATGTATTGAAGATATGAATAGTGACATTACAGGAAGTTGAAGGTATAAATCATAAGAAATTGGCACTATAGATTTGTGATTAATTGTTCTTGATTTTTACAAAGGCATAAGAGACTGGAGTTACGAGTTCATTTTCCTCTTGTTACTGAGGGATCTGGGCCAGGGAATCTGTTTTCTTCCTCTTTCGAGATTTAACCAATTGTGTGACCGTGGATGAGGCGTTTGACGTCTTTCGGCCTCAGTTTCCCATGTGTTATATGTGGTTTGATCTAGTCGTCTCTAAAGTCCTTTCCAGGAATGAAAAGTCTGTGGTTCTCTGACGTTTGCTCCAAGATGCTCATCTGCTGAAAGCCTTGCCCTGGCTCCACGGGCTTCAGCCCTTTGAACAGAAGAGGGCGCCCTAAACATGGTGATTCCTTCCTTTCCCTGCGGGCCCTTTTGGCAATTCAGGTAGAGGACCAGTGCAAGTGTTCTGGACAGTCAGGATTCAGTTGTCCAGAGGCCAGCATTTTCCCTGGACAGTGGGTAGCTAAGGCCTCAGAGGAAGCCACTGACTTTGCATCTTTCCAAATCTTGTGAGGTTGAAACTTTTAATTATATTTTAACTATGGATATAATTGAAGGAGATGGGAAAAAGACACTATTATAATTCCAGTCAGTTACTGCTCTAAAATAAAATGCAGATAAGTAATATAGCCATTCTCGTTCTTGTTGACTGGAGGGGGTGGGGTATGGACGTGTCACATATTGTCTCAGGGCCCTCAGGGCATGGCTTCATTCATTCATTCCATATTTTCCGAGGGTCTACTTGGTGCCAACTACTGTTTGTTTATAGCATCAACCAAACAAAGCCCTTGTCCCCATTGAAGCTACTATTGTATGAGCGTTTTCAAAATGGTGGGCTGAAATGGATCTTCAGGCCTCGAAATGCATGCATGCAGCCATATTTGAGCTAACCAAGGGTGTGAAGCTTCCAAATACCAAGTAGTTTCCAAAGGAAACTGCCCAGGGACAGAACATCTGCTTATCAGGGGTTTTGCCACTAGCAAAATGGAGTAATTGGGAAAATGACTGTTGAACAAGTTAAATGTACAGGTACAACTTTTCTTTTCTCTTTTCTTTTCTTTTCTTTTCTTTTCCTCAGACAGACAGTCTTGCTCTGTCGGCCAGGATGGAGTGCAGTGGTGCAATCTCCGCTCACTGCAACCTCTGCCTCCCGGGTTCAAGTGATTCTTCTGCCTCCATCTTCCAAGTAGCTGGGACTACATGCGCATGCCACCATGCCCGGCTAATTTTTGTATTTTTAGTAGAGACGGGGTTTCGCCATGTTGGCCAGGCTGTTCTTAAACTCCTGACCTCAGGTGATCCACCCACCTCGACCTCCCAAAGTGTTGGGATTACAGGCATGAGCCACTGCACCTGGCCCAACATTCTTGAAAGAAGGACAAGAAAGCTACCTGCATTTGTCCACACTGCTCAGTCTCAAGGTAATAAAGGGAGTGGAAGGCTATTCGCATTCAGGCAAACGCAGCAGCTAAAGCGCCTGTTAATGGGCAACAGCACAGGCTGTAGAGTGAGGCTGCCCAAGTTTCAATGCAAGCTCTGCCACTCACCCTCTGGCTGAACTGGGGGAAATTTCTTAACCTGCATGAGGTTCTTAAATATGGTCCACATATTTAAGCCATCAGAACAGTTGCCTCGCACACAGTAATTGCTCAGTAAATTTTCACCATACTTATCAATGTGATTATCAGTATAACCTTAAATTGGTCCTGTTCCTGATTTCTTTTCATTCTGACTAAATTCTTTTAAATCTTAGGTTAAAAGGCTAAATAAATTTGCTTAGCCAGAACAAGAGAAAGGTTTGTTGAGCATCTGCTATTCTACTGTTCTAGGAACAAGGATTTAGCAATAAATGAGATAGAGCCTCTCTCTTCTCCGGAGCTTACAGCAGACAATAAATACATTAAAAAGCAAACAAACAAGGTCAGATGTAATGGATTTGAGTAGTATTTCTCCCTTTGGAATGAATTATAACCACATTAAAATCTTACTTGTGATGTTCTTGATGTTATACATTCATGTAAGAGAACATCTTCCACTTAAGGAATTGATGTATGAATCCTAGCAAAAAACTGAGTAAGTCAGGATATCTTCTGGCTTTCTTTTCCAGTTCCACAAGATGTAAGCAGAAACTGGAGATGCTACACATTGTCTATTGGTAGAAGAGCGTTGCACTTGACTACAACAAGATTTTAAGCCTGATTATTATATCTTGAATTGTGTTTGTTCACAATTCAAACTGGCTAAAGACTGAATTCCAGGCTGATATTCTTAGTGTGGTTCCAGCAACTGGAAAATGGATTGTGTTTCCTTTCAGCCTTCTAATTTCTGGGTGAAATGAATATATAGTCATGTACCACATAATGACATTTCCTGACTGCATATATGATGGTGGTCCCATAAGATTACAAATACCGTACTTTCACTCTACCTTTTCTATGTTTAGGTATGTTTAGAAACATGAATGCTGTGTTTAGATATGTTTAGACAAACAACTACTTAGCATTATGTTACAGTTGCCTGCAGTTTTCAGTATACTAACAGGCTGTACAGGTTTGCAGCCTAGGAGCAATAGGCTCTACCATACAGCCTGGGTGTGTAGTAGGCTATGCCATCTAGGTTTGTGTAAGTCATTCTGTGATGTTTGCACAATAAAGTTGCCTAACGATACTTTTCTCAGAATGTTTCCCCGTCATTAAGCAACACATGACTGTATGTTACTGCTGTTATGTTTCACAGCAGCCAACCATCTTCAGCAGGAAGGGAGAGTTTCTAGTAGCCCAGACAGTATCTTTGTGCAAATTAGAAGAAGATGCCCCCTTCCTTAAGGCATTTTTCTGCCATCTACCTGAAATTTTTTATAATAAATATTCATTTCAACAAATAGTCAGTGCACACCTGCTCAACCATATCAAACAGCTCTCCTAATAGGTCTAATGAAGTCCTTCGAAGAGAGAAGCAGAAGAACAATTTATAATATAATTTTATTTTTAATTGCCTTCTTTTTACCCTTTTGCCTTGTAACCAGTGTGACAAAACACATTCTTATCACCTCCAGGCAGACAAAAAGATGCATACCAGTGATTAGTAAGTCTATACCAGATCCTAGGAATTGAGTACATCCTTGGGAGTGGGAGGAGACAGTCAGTTAATATCTGGATGACCACAACAAACAAGCAAGGAAATAAAATTGCAACACCCTCCAAAACCCAAAGAACCCCTAAAACAAAACCAAAAAATGTCTCAGTCTGAGCTGGCACTGGGCCATTTTTTTCAGCTGCCAGATTAGCTTTCCTGCTTTTATCCATCAATAGAAGGAGTATTGCTCCATTGTTTTACAATTACAATGGCTCTGTGATCTCTTGAATCAAAATTGAACTTTGTCTTCTTGTGTGAGAGAATACAAGATCCATCCCATGTCAGTTTTCTGGAGTTCCAGATCCATTCTCTAATGCTAGGCAGACGTCTCTGCTAGACTGACCATTAGGCACTTTCAGCTCAGCATGCCTCAAACTCACCCCGTCCTTTTCCCTCCCAAACCTCTTTCTCCTCCTGTGGTCCCCACATGTCCATTGACTTCCTGACTCTTCTCTCAGTGTCACAAATGATTAAGTACCTTTGTAGAGTTCCTTTCCCTTCACCTGACATCACATCAGTTTCCACCACCTGCTGCGTGCTCTGCATGTGGACATCTCTCGGGATCTCTCTGTTCCCATTGCCTCAGCATTGGATGAAGTCTTGGGCCCTTGTCATTTCTCCCTGGGACAAATGCAGTGGCTTCTCAGCTAGTGTTTTAGCCATTCCTAAGTCTCCTCACCTCTTTTCAATTTTCTGCTCCCCTGTTATCTGAACAGAACTGGGACCATTTACCCGCACTGCTTATAAACCTCTAGTGGCTGCCTACTGCCTTCAGGATCAAATCTCCACTCTGTTCCAGTCCACCCCAACCTGCCACTAGTTTTAACCACTATTCACTGCTCTCCTGTCTGCTTCTCCTCCCTATCCCATGGTATTCCCTGCCACTTTTCACTACTTAAAATTTGAGTATTCCCTCAAAATGATGGGCATCAAGCCTCCTGTACTTCATGGATTGAATACCACCACCTTCTTCCTCTGGCAAACTTTTTAAAAAATTTTATTTTATTTATTTATTTATTTATTTATTTATTTATTTATTTATTTATTTTTGACACAGGGCTCTCTCTGTTGGCCAGGATGGAGTACAGTAGCTCAATCTTGGCTCACTGCAGTCTCAAACTGCTGGGCTCAAGCATTCCTCCCACCTCAGCCTCCCAGAATGCTGAGATTACAGATGTGAGCCACTGCGCCCGTCCCCTCTGGCAGCTCTTATTCATCCTTCAGGTCCAGCACAAGTTGTCGCTGCTTCTCTGAAGTTTTCCCACCCCCATCCTCTTCCTTTGATTTTCCTAGCACATTTTGTAAACTTCTGTCTTGATATTTTTGTCATGATGTGCTACAACATGTTTCCCCTCCCAGGGGAGATGCCCGGTCTCACTTCTTTCCCTAAGGCACTCAGGGCTGACTCCATAAGGACTGTACTCAAGGGTTGATTGAAACCTTGAAATGGAAAGATAAGGACAATGAGACAGGCAGGTGGTTCCGTGGGCTGTTGAGCAACTCTTGATGAGCTTCAGGGACACAAGTGAGGAGACTGCGGGTGCCCTGGTGGCCACTAGTTGTTTGGACAGCTGGAAAACAGATTGTTAAAAATAAAAATTTTCATCAGAATGTTTTCTTCTTTTGTACACATGATATTCTGCGCTTCTAATGAAACTGGGCCTTAACAAAATGAAATAAAAGGATCTGTGCTATTATTGACTATAAAGTGATCATCTTTAAAAAGACACTAAGAAAAAAATTACTAATTCAGTGAATTGAAAGTCCAGAGTTCTAGAATTGATTTATGGGTTCCAGCAAGGATCAGATATTAAATGATTAGGTTTTTTATCATCTTCCAACTTATTGTTCAAAATTGTTACAAAAATGAATTCAGGCTGGGCATGGTGGCTCACACCTGTAATCCCAGCACTTTGGGAGGCCGAGGAGGGTAGATCACCTGAAGTCAGGAGTTTGAGACCAGCCTGGCCAACATGTTGAAACCTTATCTCTACTAAAAGTAATAACTAAAATATTAGCTGGGCATGGTGGCACATGCCTGTAATCCTAGCTACTCAGGAGGCTGAGGCAGGAGAATTGCTTGAACCTGGGAGGTGGAGTTTGCGGTGAGCCGAGATTGCGCCACTGCACTGCAGCCTGGGTGACAGAGCAAGACTCTGTCTCAAAAAAAAAAAAAAAAAGTGAATTCAGTCTTGCTTATATACTTTGAGTTCCCTGGAGTTCAACATTCTACTGAAAATATAAGATGAATGGGTTTCATTATCTTGCCTGCTTAAATTTATTGATGCAGGGGTAGAAGCAGGAAAAGAAAAAGAAGAAGAAAAACAATTAATTGATGTGCAAGTTTGTGGGGTTTTTGCCAGGGAAAAGATTTTTTTCAGAACTGTGTCTTTTTTTTTTTTAAGAAACAGGAAGGTTATCTTGGATAATGACTATATATATAATATATAAATATATTTATGTATTTATAAATACATTCTGTTATATTAGTGTGACAATGTGCTATAATGTATATAGACAGCTAACAGCCATTTATCAGGGGCTTACAGTGTCCTGCTCAGCTGAGCCTCTGGGATTCAAAGGGGAGGGACCCTGCTCCTGGACCCAAGATGCTCATAGTCTCATTGGGGAAATGACGAGGTAGAAAAAAATAATCAGAAGGCAATGTAGTAAGTGTCAAAAGGCCTTTAACATTCTGTTGGCACACAAAGTTCAATCAGATATTCTCTGCTGATGCAGAGGCACATGTCACAAAGGGGGACACAAGCTGTCTCCAGGTGTGGCCAAAAAAGTGTGCAGTGATGTTCTCTAGTCTATTGTTTTTTTCCTTTTTCTCTGTTCTGGCTTCTCAATATGATGTCTAATCAAGCAAATTCACGTATAAGCAGGTGAAAGTTCAAGAAAGGGGCCTCAGAAGTCTTCTGGTTTGGTCCATTCCTTTGTGATGAAGGTGCTAGACATAGGGACTAGGGTTTGTGTGAGGTCACCCAGGTGATTGCACAGTGCCAGCCCTCAAAGCCAGGTCTAGGGCTCCATTCCACTTCCCAAGATGCCCTAAAGTCTTGAGGCGTCTACTAGGAAAGCGTTGCATTACTGGGCAAGGTGGAAACTAAACTCTAAAATCAATGCTGTAGAGAGATGCTTTCAATTTTATTTTAAAACTGTGTTTTGATCATATTTGTCATTAACTTTTCTGACTTCGGAAAGAAGCTTCATATTACAACAGGCTGACATGTTTTTAGCTCAAGAGTAGAGACTTCTGTCAATCATGTGGGATCATGAGTGCCTCAAGGGTTGGAGGTTCATGCGTTGACCAAGAAGAACTCCAGCTGCTTCAGATTGCTTGATTGTCACTGAAAAGTACACCCAATATGAAGAAGATTGCAGTTAACTGGAGATTAAAATTAGATGTCTTAATAAGGCAAATCATTTCAACGTATTTCTTCCCTTTCTTTGATTTCCTCTCATGTGTATTATAACACCTCTTACAAGAGGGCTCCAGAAGGAACTGCTGTCACCCTTACCTGCACTGTTTTGTTGAAAAGGAATGTTTCTGATTTTATCTCCTCATTTTTACTACTTCTTCTAATCTTTTTTTTAAATTTTATTTTCATGGTATGACATGTGAAAGACCTCAGGGCTTTTGGCATGTGTGTTAGCCAGAGATGTTCTACAGTTTCTTTAGTGATATAAGACAATCTTCTTTTCTTCATCTACTTTTGGAGAGTGTTTCAAGCACCGAAGGCTTAATATTGCCATTTTCACATTTGGATGGCATTTTTCCAAATGTCTTGTGAGCCTTGCCAGGGGTGGCAAGCTGTAATCGGTCAAAAATGAAAGTGAAAACTTAATGAAAACTAAGTTTCCAGTCTCATCTTTATGGCCAATTTCCCAGGTAACCTTGAGACAGTCCTAATTGCATGAGGCATAGTGGGAATGATAATAGCCCACCTATGAATAGGCTTGTTGTACGGCTAAATGAAGTAACAACTGCAAATGATCTCAACTTCTTAGGAAAGGATGGTATTATGCAGCCGTGATGATTACAGCAGCCAAGGCTCTAATTGTTTGTAGTGATATCTGCTCTGGTGTACTTTGTCTTGTCTGTTTCATTATAACCAGCAGCTTTTTAAGGGAAGTCACAATGGGGTACAATGATGCACTTTCCTTACAACTATTCTTTAACATCCTGGTCCTGGCATGTCCTGGTAGGTTCATTCCTGTATTCTACAGTGAAACCCTCTGCTTCGGAGGGTGCCTCATGACATAGCCTGGGACACTGGTCTAGGTTGATGCATATTTTTAATGTCTTAGAAAATGGAAGACAGGATAAGTAAACGTGGGCCACGGAAACCACATTGTTTGTCCATTTCCACTCTAGGAGATTTCGACTTCAACAACCTGAGCAATCCTGAGGCTTCTGGACAGTTAGTTGGTTTCAGAATCCCCACTATGCTTCTGGACCATTCTAGGGCAAAGGGGTTCAGGCTGCTGCTTCTTCTTCTCCTTCTCCTTCTCCTTCTTCTTCCTTCAGATAGAGTCTCTCTCTTGTTGCCCAGGCTGGAGTGCAATGGCGCGATTTCAGCTCACTCCTGGGGTTTCAAGCGATTCTCCTCACTCAGCCTCCCAAGTAGCTGGGATTACAGGCGCCTGCCACCATGCCTGGGTAATTATTATTTTTTGTATTTTTAGTAGAGATGGGGTTTCACCATGTTGGCCAGGCTGGTCTCGAACTCCTGACCTCAGGTGATCCACCTGCCTTGGCCTCCCAAAGTGCTGGGATTACAGGTGTGAGCCACAGTGCCTGGCTAGGCTCAGGCTTCTTTAAAGGGACCACGTGACAACTGCATGAGGAAGGGACTTTTGTTGACTGTGCCCTCGACTCCTAGGATTTCCCAGTATTTTTCTGCCAAGACTTCTCCCTGGAGCTTCACCGCCTGGCCTGTGCCTCCAGCGCTTGGCCTTAGGTCCACAGTGGCAACACTGCATGAAGGTCATTCTCCATAGAGGCCCCTCTCTGGTGGCAGAGCCACACACTGCAATGTACGGCCTGGACTTTTGGGAACACCGCTGCAGGGAGAATGCTGTGACGCCATCAAAGATGTGTTGTGGGCATGTGTGCAAGCATCTTTAACCTCCCCTAGTGTGCCGTGTGTTCCTAAGAGAATGACATGAGCATGAACTTGAATTCATCACTAAGCAGACTAGTGATCACGAACTAATCCCCACCGTGTGCCAGGCTCTGTCTTCACTCCTCACAACCATCCTTGAAGTGAGGCGTGTTATCCCTTTTTACTGATGAGAACACTGAGACCTAGGTGAAGGAAATAAATAAAACAAGGACTCTCACAAGAGAGAGAAGAAAAACCAAAGTGTTTTTTCCTCCACGCTGATGCACACGTCACTCAACACAACACTTCTGACACCTGGGGTTGGGGGTGGGTTTCCACGCACACGAACCAATTCTCTGTGGACTCCAGCTGGGCATCCTATAATTCAATTCTGACACTATTCACCTGGAGAATCAGATCCCACAGGTGGAGGGCTCGGTCCCACAAGGTTGCCCCCATTTCAGGTGCCAGTTGCACATAGTAAGTTGTCACCTCTACCTCCATTGGCCAGCTCAGATTTGGATTTGGGGCTCCCATGACGTCCTCCTTGGGTTTGATTAATTTGCTAGAGCAGCTCGCAGAGCTCAGGGAAACACGCTACTTGCATTCACCCATTTATTATAAGGCTCTGGCAAGGATACAGTTGAGTGGCCAGATGAAGAGATGTGTGGGGTGAGGTGTGTGGAAAGGCGCATGAAGCTTCCCTGCCCTCCCTGGGCGCACCACCCTCCAGAACTCCCAAGTGTTCAGCTATCTGGAAGCTCCCCAAACCCAGTCCTTTGGGTTTAGGGAAGCATCATTACCTAGCCATGACTGATTAAATCCTTGGCCATGGGTGATCAACTCAGCCTTCAGCCTGTCCCGGCTCCCTGGAGGTCAGGGGTGGGGCTGAAAGTTTCAACCTTCTAATCACAAGGTTGGTTCCCCCGACAACCAGCCCCCATTGTGGGGCCATCCAGAAGCAAACCACGCGTCAGGTCATGAGAACAAAAGATGCTCCTGTCACCCAGGAAATTCCAAGGGATTTGGAAGTCTGTGTCAGATGCTATCGCTGAGGAAATTACAAAGGCCTTAAGGAGCTCTATGTTAGGAACCAGGGGTCAAAGACCAAATATTACAACAATAGATTCTCATCGTGTAGAACAATGGATTCTACATACGTTTGTGTGTATTATACATCTCTCTCTCTCTCTCTCAATAGATCACTACATCGTATTTTTCTCTAACAAAAATTGGCATATTTCCCAGAGAAAGTCAAGGTTCCTCCCATATTGGGTCCCCTTCTTCCACTTATCCCCAGGAAACAGATCTTAATAAACAATAGCATAAGAAATCCACACCAGCCTCAACATCCTTTACATACATTGGTTAAGGAAGGGGCTGAGGGTGATGAGCTAGCAGTTGGAACTGAGCTTCATTCAAATGCCATTCTCTGTGAAAACGTCACCCTTGTAGCTGCATCTTTTTGCTTCCCCAACTAAAATTCTAAGATGAGAGTGAAATCTTTAATTGGAAGCTTGAAACCTAATTATTTGGATATTTAATTTGATTTCATTTTAATTTATCCCTAGCTTTATTAAGGTATAATAGACAAATAAAAATTGTATATATTTATGGTGTACAATGTGATGTTTAGATATATGTATATATACACTGTGAAATGATTAAATCAAGCTAATTAACATATTTGTCACCTCACATACTTACCATTTTTTGCTGTGAGAACATTTAGATCTACTCTCTCTTAGCAATTTCCAAGTCTACACTATTATTAGTTATAGTCACCATGCTGTACAATAAATCCTTTATGCACTTCGACCAATATCTCCCCATCCCTGTCCCCAGCCCCTGGCAACCACCATTCTATTCTCTGCTTGTTTAAGTTCAACTTTTAAAAATTCCACATGTAAGTGAGATCATGCAGTGTTTGGCTTTCTGTGCCTGGCTTATTTTACTTAGCATAATTTCCTTTATTTGGGTATTTTGTATCTTGCATTGTTATCTATCTTTTATCTTTTATCATGCCCTGAGGAAGATATTCTGCCCTAATAGTCATTACATAGAAAAAGAAACTAAAGGATAAGGAATATAATTACTTTAATGTTTTTAATTAGGCCTTTTAATAGGCACTCAAAAATACTAACATAGCACAATGAGATCACTTACTCTAATTACACAGAAGGATAAGGGCCAAACTTGTGTGAGGATTTAGGCTTTTTGGTCCCTACATACTAATCATTTCTCTTCTCTATTCTACTTTTATATAGTAGAAACAAGAAGTATATAAATATCTGTTAAATGAGTAATCTTATCTGAAATTAAATCCCTGTGTTTGCAATTTATTACGTGAAGAAACAGAAGGAAGATATAGATACACAGGGAAAAACACTGGGAAATAACTCTGTAACCTGAAAGACTATGGGAAGAGATTACAAGGAATGTTACAAGATACCTGCACTACCAATGAACCAGTGTAGTATCCTCTGAAAGTAAACTGACATTAGTTGTAAATGCAAACTCAAGGGCGGTCACTGTAATTTTTTTTTAAACAAAATCAGTATAATTGGTATGGGAAGAGAAAAAATAAAATGGAATCACATAAGGGTGGGCGCAGTGGCTCACGCCAGTAATCCCAGCACTTTGAGAGGCTGAAGGTGGGCAATTACTTGAGGTCAGGAGTTCCAGGCCAGCCTGGCCAACATGGTGAAACCCCGCCTCTACTAAAAATTCAAAAATTAGCCAGGCTGGGCACGGTGGCTCACGCCTGTAATCCCAGCACTTTGAGAGGCTGAAGGTGGGCGATTACTTGAGGTCAGGAGTTCCAGGCCAGCCTGGCCAACATGGTGAAACCCCGCCTCTACTAAAAATACAACAATTAGCCGGGCGTGGTGGTGGGCGCCTGTAATCCCAAATACTCGGGAGGCTGAGGCAGGGGAATGATTTTGCTGCCTCAGCAATCATTACATGTGATGAGTCACATGATGGATCACATTACATGTGATAGGTCACAATGTAAGTGTAAGAAAATGATTGCTTATTGAGAGCATAGACATTAACAGTCAGGAATGATGGTGATGCCAGGGAACCACAGATTGTCCACATGGGTGGCTGAGAGAGTGGCATCTTTGCTTTTGATGGTTCAATGCACACAAACTTAATGTTATGCAAAAGTTATTAAAATATTGTATAAAATTACCTTCAGGCTATGTGTATGAGATGTGTCTGAAACATAAGTGAATTTTATGTTTAGGCTTGGGTTTGATCTCCAAGATATCTCATGATGTATATGCAATATTCCAAAACTCAAAAAAATCTGAATCCAAAGCACTTCTGGTCCCAAGCATTTCTGATAAGGGATATTCAACCTGCATCAGTTTTCCTGTTTGTTCCCTTTGACTTCTCTTCCACGCTGCTGGTTTCATCATATGTCTGGTGAGTCCTCCCTGTCTGTTATGGAAAGGATTCTGTGATTAGTGTGGATTTCCTATGCTTCTGTGTAGGAAGGCCTGTTTCCTGGGGATAGGTGGAAGAAGGGGGTTTGTCCAGGGCTTACATATAAGATTTCACTCTAGATTGCTTCTTGGCCTTTTGGTTAAGATCAAGTGTAGAATCTGTTCTTACCAGTTTAATATGCTGATATGTCCTTTATCTGAGGACAATATAGTAAATGGATTTTTTGAGCAGGGAGATGAAATAGGATCTTGCTCCATCCACTCCACATATGGACCTGGTATTGCAGTACCTCCAGGAATGTTCAGCCCTCGGGGGATATTTAAAAAAAAAAAGATTTCAATCTAGAGGCTACAGGCTGCAGATGCTGCGGGTGCTCAAATGAGAGAGCTCTGCTGCAGGGAACGATATGTGAGAAGCTCACTCAACTTTTTGTTAGAGAAGAATTCTCTGGTTTGTCTGCACTTCTTTCCTCTACCTGGGAATAAATGAGGGTGTGCACTGTTTCTTCACAAGGGTGTAGAAAGAGGACTGAGCTGTCAGGGGGGTTCCATACGTAGAATTTTAATTCGATTTCCCCAGTTTTCAGCATAATTTTTCACTCTTGCTTTCCACTTTACGTGCCAGTGTCAGACACAGACTTTTTTTTTTTTTTTTTTTTGAGATGGGGTCTCACTCTGTTGAGCAGGCTGGAGTGCAGTGGCATGATCTTGGGTCACCGCAACCCCTGTCTCCCAGGTTCAAGCTATTCTCCTGCCTCAGCCTCCTGGGTGGCTGGGATTACAGGTATGCGACACCATGCCCAACTAATTTTTGTATTTTCAGTAGAGACAGGGTTTCGCCATGTTGGCCAGGCTGGTGTCTAACTCCGGGCCTCAAGTGATCCGCCTCCCTCGGCCTCCCAAAGTGCTGGGATTATAGGCGTGAGCCACCATGCCTGACCTAAATTACATATTTGATAAGGAATTAATATCCAAAGTACACGGAGAACCCCTAAAACTCAACATCATAATAAACAACCCAATTCAAAACTAAGCAAAGGACATTTCTTGGAAGAAGATATACAAATGGCAAATAAGCATTTGCAAAGATACTCAACATCATTAATCATTCGGGAAATGCAAATCAAAACCACAATGAGACTCTAGTCTGGCCATATTTTAAAAAATTAAAAGGAAAACCAATATTGGTGAGGAAGTGGAGAAATTGGAACTCTTGGAGAGTGCTGGTGGGAATATAAAATGATGAAACTGGTGTGGAAAACAGTCTGGCAATTTGGCAGGAAGTAAAACTTGGGATTACCACATTATCTGACAATTTCATGCATAGTTATATACCCAATAGAATTAAACGCAGCTACATAAATATCTGTACACAAATGTTCATAGCAGCACTATTCACAATAGCCAAAAGATAGAACCAACCCAAATGTACATCAACTGATGAATGGATAAACAAAATGTGGCATATGCACACAAAGGAATATTATTCAGCTATGAAAAGGAATGAAGTACTGATACCTGCTACAATGTGGATAAGCCTCAAAAACAGTATGCTAAGTGACAAAGGTCAGACATAGAAGGTCACATGTTATATAATTCTATTTATATAAAATATCCAGAATGGGTAAATTCATGAAGACAGATTGATGGTTGCCAGGGGCTAGAGGGAGGGGAGAATGGGGAGTGACTGTTTAATGGGCATGGTTTTGCTTTTGAGAGGAGAGTCATGAAAATGTTTTGGAACTTGAAAGGAGTGGTGGTTGCCTAACATTGTAATGTGCTAAATGTCACTAAATTATGTACTTTTAAAAAATGGTTGATTTATGTTATATGCATTTCACCTCAACAAAATAATAAAGGAGCTTAAAAGAAAAAAACATGTCAACCAGGGTTGCAGTATGATGCATTGCTTGGGCCTGGAGGATGCAATTTCAGGGTGGTTCACTCACATGGCTCTTGGCAGGAGGCTTCAGTTCCTTGCTGGGTGTTGGCAGGAGGCTCAGTTCATTGCCATGTCTGCCTCTCCATAGGGTGCAGGGCTGTGTGAGTGGACTGATTACACATTAGCTGGCTTTCCTCAGAGATAATAAGGAAAAAAGAGAAGGAGCAAAGAGAAAGCCACAATGCCTTTTGTGACCTACCCTTGGGATCCTAACACTGCCAGTTCCACTGCATTCTTTTCACTAGAGGTAAGCCACTAAGTTCAGCCCACAATCAAGAGGACAGTTAGGATTCATAGTTTAAAGGGAGCAGTGTCAAAGTATTTGTGGCTATTTGTGAAAACCACCACAATTTCTTTTTATATATTCTTGGGTTTCATTTGTTAATATTTTGTTAAGGATTTTGCATCTATGTTCATGAGAGCTATTTGTTCAGTCTTCTTTTCTTTTTCTGAGACAGAGTCTCCCTCTATCATCCAGGCTGGAGTGCAGAGGCATGCTGTCAGCTCGCTGCAACTTCCACTTCCCGGGTTCAACATGATTCTCATGCCTCAGCCTCCCAAGTAGCTGGGATTACAGGCATGTACCGCCATGCCCAGCTAATTTATTTTTATTTTGATTTTTGATTTTTAGTAGAGATGAGACATGGTTTTGCCATGTTGGCCAGATTGGTTTCAAACTTCTGGCCTCAAGTGATCCACCCACCTTGGCCTCCCAAAGTCCTGTGATTACAGGCATGAGACACTGCACCTGGCCCATAGTCTTCTTTTTCTTTAGCTTTGGTGTCAGGGTAATACTGGCTTAATAAAATGAGTTGGAAATTGTTCTTTACCTTTCTATAATACTTATTTATAGAATTTGTGTTGGATTGTACTAGCCCATTCATTTTCGTTAAATGTTTGATAGAATTTACAAGGGACTTCATCGAAGGAATTCTGGGGAAACGATGTGGGCCTGGGATTGCCTTGTGAGAAGATTTTAAATTACTAATCCTAATGGATAAAATTACTAACTATAACTGATGTTAACATATTCGGATTTTATATTATTTTGAGTCAGTTTTAGTAGTTTCCTGGCTAGGAATTTGGTGCATCTAACTTGTTTAATTTATTGACAAAGTTGTAATAGTTCCTTTTAATTCTTATGATTTCTGTTGGGCATGCAGTGATGTATCCTCCTTCATCTTGATTATTTTGGAAGTTTATATCTTCACTCTTTTTTTCTTGTCAGTCTAGCTAAACATTTATCAATTTTGTTGACTTTTCAAATAACCAACTTTTTATGTTTCATTGATTTTTCTATTGTTTTTATTTTCTGTTTTATTGATTTTGGCTCTGGCGCAATCTTGGCTCACTGCAACCTCCGCCTCCAGGTCTCAAGTGATTCTTCTGCCTCAGCCACCCAAGGAGCTGGGACTACAGGCATGCACCACCACGCCCAGCTAATTTTTGTATTTTTAGTAGAGACGGGGTTTCCCCATGTTGGCTAGGATGGTCTCGATCTCTTGACCTCATGATCTACCTGCCATGGCCTCCCAAAGTGCTGGAATTACAGGCGTGAGCCACTGTGCCCAGCTGCTCTGATGTTTACTAGTTTCTCTTTCCATTTAGTGTGGGTTCGATTTGTTCTTCTTTTTCTGGGTTCCTGAAGTGGAAGCATAGGTAATTGATTTGAGACTTTTTTTCTTTTAAAATATAGGTGTTTAGTGCTATAAGCATTCCTCTAAGTATTATTTTAGCGGCATTCCATTTGTTTTGACATGTTGTGTTTTAATTTTCATTCAGTTTCAATATTTTTCTAATTTCCGTGATTTCTTCTTTGATCTGTTGGTTATTTAGAAGTGTGTTATTTAATTTCCAAACCTTTGGATATTTCCAAGATTTCCCTATGTTATTGATTTCCACTATATTGTGATTGGAAGAAGTAAGTTTACTAAAACTATCCAATTTAAAATAATGTAAATAAATTGAACTGGTGTTTCCTAAAGTTTTTTTTTTAACTTTTATTTTAGGTTTGGGGGTACATGTGAAGGTTACATAGGTAAACACGTGTCATGGGGGTTTGTTGTACATATTATTTCATCACCCAGGTATTAAGCCCAGTACCCAATAGTTATCTTTTCTGCTCCTCTCCCTCCTCCCACCCTCCCCCATCAAGTAGACCCTGTCTGTTGTTTCCTCCTTTGTGTTCATAAGTTCTTATCATTTGGCTCCCATCCTAAATTTTAATGTGCACATAAACACCTGGGCATCTTGTTAAAATGCAGATGTTGATTCAGCAAGTCTCAGATGAGGCCCGAGAATCTGCATTTCTTTCTTTTTTTTTTTTGAGACGGAGTTTCACTCTTGTTGCCCGGGCTGGAGTGCAATGGCACAATCTCGGCTCATCTCACAAGCTCTCACTGCTACTGGTCCTGGGGCCATACTGAGTAGCAAGATTTAAAGATGATGATAGTTTTCAAAATACATAGTATTTAATTTCTTAACTCCATTTGTCTTGTTATCATTTCCAATTTATTATTTTTAGTAATTATCACTACACATAAGAGTGTCTATTATTGGCCGGGCCGTGGTGGCTCATGCCAGTAATCCCAGCACTTTGCTGAGGCGGGCGGATCACCTGAGGTTGGGAGTTCGAGATCAGCCTGACCAACATGGAGAAACCCTGTCTCTACTAAAAATGCAAAAAAATTAGCCGGGCATGGTGGTACGTGCCTGTAATTCCAGCTACTCAGGAGGCTGAGGCAGGAGAATCGCTTGAACCCGGAAGATGGAGGTTGCGGTGAGCCGAGATCGTGCCATTGCACTCCAGCCTGGGCAACAAGAGCGAAACTCTGTCTTAAAAAAAAAAGCTTCCTTCCTTCCCTCCTTCCTTCCTTCCTTCCTTCCTTCCTTCCTTCCTTCCTTCCTTCCTTCCTTCCTTCCTTCCTTCCTTCCTTCCTTCCTTTCTTTCTTTCCCTCTCTGGCCCAGGCTACAATCTACTCGGCTTGCTGCTGCCCGCTCCGCGGACTGCATGGGACTGCCGGCGCACCGCTGCCTGCCTTTTCTCCTTTGGATGCAGGCACGCGTTCGCCATCTTGGCCACGCTGGTCGCCAGCTCCTGACGCCGAGTGCTCTGCCCGCCTCAGCCTCCCGAGGTACTGGGACTACAGACGGAGTCTCGCTCACCCAGTGCTCGGTGTTGCCCGGGCTGGAGTGCGGTGGCGGGGTCTGGCCTCGCGGCAGCCTCTACCCCCCGGCCGCCTGCCTTGGCCTGCCAGGGTGCTGGGATTGCAGCCCCTGCCCGGCCGCCGCCCCATCTGGAAGGTGGGGAGCGCCTCTGCCCGGCCGCCCCGTCTGGGAGGTGAGGAGCACCTCTGCCCGGCCGCCCCGTCTGGGAAGTGAGGAGCGCCTCTGCCCGGCCACCCACCGTCTGGGAAGTGAGGAGCGCCTCTGCCCGGCCACCCTGTCTGGGAAGTGAGGAGCGCTTCTGCCCGGCCGCCCCGTCTGGGAAGTGAGGAGCGCCTCTGCCCGGCCACCCATCGTCTGGGAAGTGAGGAGCGCCTCTGCCCGGCCTCCCATCGTCTGGGAGGTGAGGAGCGCCTCTGCCTCTGCCTGGCCTCCCATCGTCTGGGAGGTGAGGAGCGCCTCTGCCCGGCCGCCCCGTCCGGGAGGAAGTGAGGAGCGCCTCTGCCCGGCCGCCCCGTCCGGGAAGAAGTGAGGAGCGCCTCTGCCCGGCCGCCCCGTCCGGGAAGAAGTGAGGAGCGCCTCTGCCCGGCCGCCCCGTCCGGGAAGAAGTGAGGAGCGCCTCTGCCCGGCCGCCCCGTCCGGGAAGAAGTGAGGAGCGCCTCTGCCCGGCCGCCCCATCTGGGAAGTGAGGAGCGCCTCTGCCCGGCCGCCCCGTCCGGGAAGAAATGAGGAGCGCCTCTGCCTGGGCGCCCCATCCGGGAAGAAGTGAGGAGCGCCTCTGCCCGGCCGCCCCGTCCGGGAAGAAGTGAGGAGCGCCTCTGCCTGGCCGCCCCATCTGGGAAGTGAGGAGCGCCTCTGCCCGGCCGCCCCGTCCGGGAAGAAATGAGGAGCGCCTCTGCCTGGGCGCCCCATCCGGGAAGAAGTGAGGAGCGCCTCTGCCCGGCCGCCCCATCCGGGAAGAAGTGATGAGCGCCTCTGCCCGGCCACCCACCGTCTGGGAAGTGAGGAGCGCCTCTGCCCGGCCGCCCCGTCCGGGAAGAAGTGAGGAGCGCCTCTGCCCGGCCGCCCCGTCCGGGAAGAAGGGAGGAGCGCCTCTGCCCGGCCGCCCCGTCCGGGAAGAAGTGAGGAGCGCCTCTGCCCGGCCGCCCCGTCGGGAAGAAGTTAGGAGCGCCTCTGCCCGGCCGCCCCGTCCGGGAAGAAGTGAGGAGCGCCTCTGCCCAGCCGCCCCGTCTGGGAGGTGAGGAGCGCCTCTGCCCGGCCACCCATCGTCTGGGAGGTGAGGAGCGCCTCTGCCCGGCCACCCATCGTCTGGGAGGTGAGGAGCGCCTCTGCCCGGCCACCCATCGTCTGGAAAGTGAGGAGCGCCTCTGCCTGGCTGCCCCATCTGGGAAGTGAGGAGTGCCTCTGCCCGGCCACCCATCGTCTGGGAGGTGAGGAGCGCCTCTGCCCGGCCACCCATCGTCTGGGAAGTGGGGAGCGCCTCTGCCCGACCACCCATCGTCTGGGAAGTGAGGAGCGCCTCTGTCCGGCCACCTATCGTCTGGGAAGAAATGAGGAGCGTCTCTGCCTGGCCGCCCCGTCTGGGAAGTGAGGAGCCCCTCTGCCCGGCCGCCCCGTGTCTGGGTAGAAGTGAGGAGCTCCTCTGCCTGGCCGCTCCGTCTGGGAGGTCTACCACGGAGGCCAGAAGCAATGTGGGGGCTGGACGTGGTGGCTCACGCCTGTGGTCCCGGCACTCTGGGGGGCGAGGCGGGTTGATCACTTCGGGCTAGGAGTTCGAGACCAGTCTGGCCAACTTGGCGAAACATGAAGAATACAACAGACAAACCAACCAACCAACTCAATGACAACAAAACAGGTCTACCCTGGAGTCATACTCTAATTTTTTCTATTTTCCTCCCTTTCTGATCCTTTATCCCACTTTCTTTTTCTTCCTCTTCCTTCTCCCTCTTCTTTGTCAAATAGAGGATTGAGTTATTATCACTGATCCATATAAAGTCCCTCTCTCATTTATTTTAACTCCCACCCCCATTTCTATTCCCCGACTTCCCATGTGCAACCTTCCTAATATGTTTGATACGCATCTTTTTGTTTGTATGTATTTTTAGAAAATGTTTATTGTTTTTGTATGCAAAAAAATTAATAAAAAAAAAAAAAAGTGTCAGCCGGGCGCGGTGGCTCACGCTTGTAATCCCAGCACTTTGGGAGGCCGAGGCGGGCGGATCACGAGGTCAGGAGATCGAGACCACGGTGAAACCCTGTCTCTACTGAAAATACAAAAAAAATTGGCCGGGCGTGGTGGCGGGCGCCTGTAGTCCCAGCTACTCGGAGAGGCTGAGGCAGGAGAATGGCGTGAACCCGGGAGGCGGAGCTTGCAGTGAGCCGAGATTGCGCCACTGCACTCCAGCCTGGGCGACAGAGCGAGACTCCGTCTCAAAAAAAAAAAAAAAAAAAAAAAAAAAAAAAAAAAAAAAAAGTGTCTAATATTATAGTGCATTATAGTTCTGAGAGATATTTTTTACACTTTATCCCACTCATTTTTCACAACTGTTAAGTAGGGAAGGCATGCATTGGCCGGGTGCGGTGGCTCACACCTGTAATCCCAGCACTTTGGAAGGCCGAGGCGGGTGGATCAAGAGATCAGGAGCTTGAGACCAGCCTGGCCAACATGGTGAAACCCCATCTCTACTAAAAATACAAAAATCTGCTGGGCGTGGTGGTGGGCACATGTAATCCTAGCTACTCCAGAGACTGAGGCGGGAGAATTGCTTGAACCCAGGAGGCGAAGGTTGCAGTGAGCCGAGATCGCCCACTGTACTCCAGCCTGGGCAACAGAGCAAGACTCCATCTCTGAAGGAAAAAAAAAAAGGCATGCATTTATGTTATTACTTTTCCGGGGCGAGGAAACTGAGCCTCGGAGAGGTTGAGACCGGCTTGATTTATTTCACATTTCATCATTAGACCATGCGCCTTCCTTTTAATGATATTATATATTTGTGAAGCTGACTTTCCAGTGTTTGCTGTGACAAAAAAAAAAAAAAAAAAAAAAGTACCGCTGAAGGTCCATGGCGGTGCAGGCAGTGAAGATGTCAGTTCCAACCAGACTCCGGATTTGAGAAGTTGTGGAGTGCCCAGTAGGCACTTTCATATTTAACTTATTTAAGGATGTTTATTTTAGGAGGAAGTAAATTTTTTAGGAGTTATGTGTACTTTTTCAGTGGCTACTAAATACTTGTGTTGTAGGAACCTAATAATGAAGTTTGGGGTATTCTTGTTGGCCTAGGGGGTGCTGTGAAAAATTACTGAGATGCTCAGGGTGCAATGAGCTGAGAAAGTTTGGGGAATTCTACTATAAATAAATAATCCCACCATATGTATGGATCCATATATATGTCACATGTAGATATCTTTATTTTTGTATTTAAATATAATATATTTATTACATTACATATCTTTAGCCAGGTTTCACTTTGGAGTTCATAATTTTCTCTGTTTGCTCACATACATTACTCTATGAATTAATGAGTTGTTTTGGAATTGAAGCATGTTAGGGGAGGGGGTGTGTGTCTTTTCTAGGTTTTGCAAGTACTTGCTGTAGAGTCTCATATTGTTGTGGGTGTTGTCCTCAGGGATATGGTGCCTTTTGCTAATTACACTGATGCAAAAACAGAAGAAGAAATTGCTAAAAGCCACAGGGGAGTGGGCAGCTGAACCAAGGAGCACATGAAAAGCAGGTTTCTCCAGACTCTGCCACACCCTTTGGGAAACTTATTAGGGGGAAAAAAATCCTCTAAGTCCTTTTTTTTTTCTTTTGAGTCAGAGTCTTGCTCTGTTGCCCAGGCTGCTGGAGTGCAGTGGCACAATTTTGGCTCACTGCAACCTCTGCATCCTGGGTTCAAGCAATTCCCCTGCCTCAGCCTCCCGAGTAGCTGGGAGTACAGGTGTGCACCACCATGCCTGGCTAATTTTTTTGGTATGTTTAGTAGAGAGAGGGTTTCACCGTGTTGGCCAGGCTGGTCTCAAACTCCTGACCCCGTGATACACCTGCCTTGGCCTTCCAAAGTGCTGGGATTACAGGTGTGAGCCACCACACCCAGCCAAAAATCCTCTAAGTCCTTGTAAAGCTTGATTTATGGCTTACTTTGGGGCAGGGAGAAGATGAAACAAAATTTGTCCTGAGAATTTAAGATGTCAACCTAACTGATTTATCAGGGCTTTGAACTGCAACAGAAAGGATAACAACTAGCCCTTCAAAATGCTTGATAATGTGCCTAAGTTGGAATCAAGATGGAATCTTCTTGGATATCATTTTTTTCAACTTGAAGCTTCCCTATACTTATAAATCTTGATTGTTTTGTCTGAACAAGAACAAGACTTTTGAGCATTGATTTAGTATGATGTGTGAATAAAATGAGGTAATGAAAGCTAGTGGCTTTTTTTAGTTTTATTTTATCTATAATTGACACATAATTGTACATATTTATGGGGTACAGTATGATGTTTTAATACACAGTACATTGTGTAATAATCATATTAGCATAATTAGCACATTTATCACTTTAAGCATTTATTATTTCTTTGTGGTGATAACGTTCAAAATCCTCTCTTCTAGCTATCTTGAAATATATAATACATTACTATTATTAATAGTTATAGTCACTCTATTGTATAATAGAACACCAGAACTTATTCTTCTTGTCTAACTGTAACTTTGTACTGGTTGACCAACCTACCCTCCCCAGGACCTGGTAACCACTATTCTCTCTGCTTCTATGATCAACTTTCTTAGATTCCATATGTTGCTGGGTGCAGTGGCACATGCCTGTGGTCCCAGCTTCTTGGGAGCCTGAGGCAGGAGGATTGCTTGAGGCTGGGAGTTCTGGGCTGTAGTGTGCAATGCTGATTGGGTGTCCACACTAAGTTCGGCATCAATATGGTGACCTCCTGGGAACAGGGGACTACACCAGGTTGCCTAAGGAGGGGCAAACCAGTCCAGGTTGGAAATGGAGCAGGTCAAAACTCCCTTCCTGTTTGAAGTGGGATTGGGCCTGTGACTAGCCACTGTACTCAAGCCTGGGCAACATAGCAAGACCTCATCTCTAAAAAAGGAAATTTTAAATTTTTTGTGTAAACTAATATTTTTAATAAAATAAATTTTTTAAAAAGGAAAAAATTTAATTAAAAAACTAAAAAATAGATTCTACATGTGAATGAGATTACTCACTATTTGCCTGAAAGCTAATGATTTTGGAAGTCCAGAAAAATGGTGCCTACTGTTCTCACGATGGCATTTTCTGCCAGGGCGTGAGCTAACGTCTGGCAGACAGTGCCTTCTAGAGCTGTTCCGAGAATGATAACATAAATACAGATCCCCGAGCTCTGCCCCTCTCAAACTGAATCAAAAGCGCTGGGCATGCAGCCCAGGTTTAAGTATTTTAAAAAGGCCCCCAGATGTTTTAATGAACATCCAAGATTGAGAACCACTGACATAAAGCCCTTTGGTGTTTAATACATTGAGTTTCTCATATTTCTAAATTTTCTCTTGAAATCACACTTCAGAGGACCTTGATAACAGGCCTTGACTTTTTAAAGTTTTTAATTTGGATTATTGGTTAATACACACTTGAGTCAACAGGTTGAAGGTTAATTCTACCCCAAGGAAAAAAGTAAAACTTTTTTGGTTCAAGAAGCCCAGCTCTTATCTTACAGGAGAACATGGAGAGAAATGGCATCGGCCTATTCAGAACTCTTCTGCCCACCTAGCCGGAATCAGCAATTTAGCATGCAATCATAGCCATAGTTCACGTCTATAAATGGATCAGCACCTGGGGGGCTATATCTTTGTCTTAGGTCTCCATGTTGCCCTCTGCAAACCTCTGTATTGCACATGGTGAGCAGAGCGCAGTGTGGACCCCACGGCCCTCACCCCCATGACTGGCGCCTTTGGGAAGTGCCCACCCTGCCCAACCTTACCCTGCAGTTCTCCTAGGTCCAATAAAATCTCAATTAGTATTCATGTATGCACTAATGTATTCAACACACATTTGCTGTCTTTTGAAGAAGTGGGGCCAACCCGATTATATTTTCTGCATTATAAACACCTTCCAAGGCTCACCTTCTCTCTGTACCTCTCCATTTCTGGTCCTAGTTGAGGTCCTGTCATCTCTTACCTGGGCACCGGCAGTGACTCCCTAATCAGATTTGCTCCTTTTAGTCTCATCCCCTTCAAACCCAGCCCACACACTGGCCAGAACCATCTATCTAAAACTCAGATCTGGGGAGTGGGGAGGGATAGCATTAGGAGATACACCTAATGTAAATGACAAGTTAATGGGTGCAGCACACCAACATGGCACATGTATACATATGTAACAAACCTGCACGTTGTGCACATGTACCCTAGAACTTAAAGTAAAATAAACAAATAAATAAATAAAATAAAAAATACAACAACTCAGATCTGGCCAGGGCTAACCCCTGCTCGACACCCCCAGGGGCTCCCGCTACTATGATCTGCAATGGCTGGTTAAAAGGGACTAAAACTTTCAGGAGCTGGTCTCCGACCACTTCCTTAGCAGCCATCCTGTTGCTCCCAACCTCAGTGGATCCTCGAGCAATGCTGATTGATGGCTTTGCACACAGATCCCTTACAGGGATTGTTTTAATTACCTCCTATTCATCCTGCTGGTGAGAAAGGGATTCCTGTCCCAGGGTTATGGGGATGGCCAAACACAGGACACCTCACACTGGACAGATGAGATGACGGCAGTTTATAACTCACATTCTGGATCAGAACACAGCATAGCTTGCAGGGCCACAGGGGCTGCACTTGGGAACAGAGTGAACAGCCAGGGTCTGGAGTCAGGCTTTGTGCTATCAAAAGGGTAGGGTGATTCCTGGTTCCTGCAGGCGAATATGATGGGCTTGTTTGAATAATTTCTCAGGCTGACAGGGAACTGACTGACACCCACTGCTCAGAGATAAGCAGGAACTGCACTGTGTTTGGCTAGGGGATCTTATCCAAGAGAGCAGAAGGGAGGGGGATTTGTGGTTAGAGCATTCTAGGCTCTCTCAGTTTGACCAGATGTCACAGCAGCACTTAATATTGAACCCAATTCTAGGCCTTACATCACAGGCAGACAGGTGAGCTCCGCCTCTGTGGGCTGCTCCATCTCCCCACTCCCACTTACTCTGGCTAACTCCTGGTCAGCCTTATTTTTCAACTCTGATCTCCTCTCCAGCAGGCCATTTCCCTGGCCTCTCCTATCTAGCTGAGTTGCTTACCTATCCTAGGTACTCTTAGTGCCTTTTTTTTTTCTTTTTTTTTGAGACAGAGTCTCACTCTGTCTCCCAGGCTAGAGTGGAACTATCTCAGCTGCAAACTCCCTCTCTTGGGTTCAAGTGATTCTCCTGCCTCAGCCTCCTGAGTAGCTGAGATTACAGGTGTGTGCCACCACACCCAGCTAATTTTTGTATTTTTAGTAGAGACAGGGTTTCACCATGTTGGCCAGGCAGATCTTGAACTCCTGACCTCAGGTGATCCAACTGCCTCAGCCTCCCGAAGTGCTGGGATTACAGGCATGAGCCACCGTGCCCGGCAGGATACTCTTGTTGCACCCTCTTACCCATGTCATAGTCTAATAAAAATGTAGAGATGAGTCTCTAAATTTAACATTTTATTTGGGATACAAGAATTGCAATTTGGGGCATACACATAGACTAGGTACTCTTTGGTGTGTCTGAAGAACAAAGAGAAAGTTGGGGGTTTTATTTTTAAAAAGAAATGTTGTCTGTGGTCTTGAAAGAAAGTTCATGGGCATTAGTAAAGTTGTGGGGAGCTGGAAAGCTCCAGTTGGTGAGCCACAGGCCTGGGTAAAATTAGTCTTTGAGCTGTAGCAGCTATTGGGTAAAGCTTGTCCAAGGCTGGTCTTGTTTTAGCAGCTATTGGGTAAAGCTGGTCTTAGGTTACCACAGGCAGCTTTAGCTGCTGGACTTGGAGAGAATTAAATTTTTGGAGCAATGCTATATGCCCCAAGTGCTTTTCCCTTCTGGCTTCCCAACTCTGTTTTTGTTGGGTATGATAAGAATGACCCAATTCGTATAATCAATTTTCACACTCGGAAGTTAGCAAACTACACTTAACCATACTCTGTCTTCTCCTCTACAATGTCGGCTCCTTGCGGACAGGGGCCTGGCACGGTTTATTTGTTTTCAAATCTCTAGTACCTGTCCAAGGAAAGGTGGTAAATTTTAAGAATGTAACTCAAAAATTCTAATTTACTTTTGCTACATTTTATACCGTAAGAAAAAGCAAGTCCATTGGAATCCCTCAGACAAAACAAACAACAACAAAAATTTCACTCTACTACAGGGAAACTGTGGGGGAAATTACATTATTTAAAAAATGGCTGAGTGTATTTGCTCACACCTTAAATCCCAACACTTTGGGAGGCCAAGGCAGGAGGATTACTTCAGGCCAGGAGTTCAAGACTGGCCTGAGCAACATAGTGAGACCCTACCTCTATAATCTGGATATATTTTAAAATTAGCCAGGCATGGTAGCACACGCCTATAATCTTAGCTACTCAGGAGGCTGAGGTGGGAGGATTGCTAGAGCCCAGGAATTCGAGGCTGCAGTGAGCCATGATTGCACCATCACAATCCACGCTGGTGACAGAGTAAGACTCTGTCTCTTAAAAAAAAAAATTGTTTTGTGAATATGTCCTCTCCCTACTCCTTTTCTTTACAATGTTTGGCTGGGTGCACATGAACACTTGCTCTCAGCATACCTTGGCGATTTTGCAGCCCTCCTCTTAAAATGTTAAGCATGAGGTCAAAGCGAGTTTATAGTTCTGAAGTACCACTTCACATCAGTGCGCTGGGAACTCGTCCTCACAGCCAGGAGCTGAGCTCCGCTTTAGTTTCACACAGAGTTTATTCACATTGGCAATGGATGCTCTGTCCAGGTTCGTGAATCCAGTGGATTTGTTTCCTTCAGAGCCTTCTAGTAGGAAACAAATATCTCAGAGACAAAGTTTTATAATCCCAGACCCACTGGTAGAGAAGAATTCAGCATCTCATGACAACTAAGGAGCAGAGCCAGAATTCAAACCTAGGTGTGTCCAGCTCCCAAGACTACACAGAGTGGAGTTAGGCCAGAATGTGGAACGGCCACTGGCTCTCGCAGAAGACCAGTACGGCAGAGGGGACAAGCTAGCAGCCTCGGGCCCCAGAGGACACAAAGACAAATTTTGTCTGAATTGTGCTGTACTTACAATTTTGTTCCCATTTTTTTTATTGTGGTAAAATATACATAACATAGAATTTACCATTTTATCCATTTTAAGTGTATAGTTGAGTGGTATTAAATACATTCATAATGTTGTACAACCATCTCCAGAGCTCTTTTTATCTTGCAAAACAGAAACTGTATCCATTAAATGCTAATTCTCCATTCTCTTCTCTCCCAGCTCCCAGCAACCACCATTCTATTTTCTGTCTCTGTGACTTTGACAATTCTAGGTGCCTCATAGAAGTGGAATCATGCAGCATTTGTCTTCTTGTAACCGGCTTATATCACTTAGCATGATGTCTTCAAGACCCATCCACATTGTAACACTGTCAGAATTTCCTTCCTTTTTAAGGCTAAATAATGTCTCATTGCATACACTCATATATGTCACATTTTGCTAATCCATTCACCTATTGATGGACACTTGGGTTCCTGGTGCAGTTTGGCTACTATGAATAATGCTGCTACAAACAGAGGTGTATAAATATCTGTTAGTATCCCTGCTTTCAGTTCTTTTGGAAGTATACCCAGAAGTGGAAATGCTGGATCATATGGTAGTTCTATTTTTAATTTTTTGCAGAACTGCCATACTGTTTTACACAGTGGCTATACCGTTTTACATTCCTACTGACAGGAAACAAGGGTTTCAGCTTCTCTACGTTCTCACCAACATTTGTTATTTTCTTTTTTAAAAATAGTAGCCATCCTAATGGATGTGAGGTGGTATTTCATTGTAGTTTTGGTGTGTTTTTCCCTAATGATTACCGATGTTGAGCATCTTTCCATGTGTGTATATAATTTTTTAAAAATTAGTCGCCAACATGAAATACCTGCAAATTTCACAATAACTCCAAATTCCTGACTCCTCTTGACAAAACAAGAGATCTGGCTCAGCTGGGCACTTATTCCCACAAGGCAGCAGTCAGCTGCTCGGGAGGGCGGCTGCTTTCTAGAAAGGCCGTGCATTCTCTGGTTTACTGCAGTCCCCACCACTCCCTGTTGCCTGACCCCAGGTGGCACAAAAGTTTGGGACTCCCTAGGGGATGTTAGCAGTACCTCAACTTGTCTATGTCTTCAGATCTTCAGGCCAACAACTCACCCCGGCCTCATGCACCCCTACCCTGCCCCTGGGCCTTGTGAAAACTGCCAGAACAGCTCCGGAGACCACATCTGACTTCTCCGCATGCTTCTTGCAATCACCTCTGAATAGGAGCCAAAAAGTATTTGCCAAGTGAGTAAGAGAATGGAGCCTTTCTCCATAAATCTTAACAAATCAGTTAAGAATCTAGGTGTGACCAGGGAATGACATCTTGAGCCCAAATGATTTCAGGAGAGGCTGCCAGAGGCCTTTTAGAATGAAGAGCAGCCCAAGCGTGGCTAAGCCAGGCACGCAGCCGCGTTTCTGGCATTGTGCGTTCATGGCAAAGGTTTGATGAGGCTTTCTTGAGGTGACAGAATGAGGAGACCAGAGTTGCTGGGGCACAACCCTTCTATTGTTGCAGTAACTGGACAAATACGTGGAGGGCTTTTCTAGGTGACTAAGGCCCTAGCAATGTCCTATGGGGTGGAGCTGGTGGGTGTTCCCCTCTCCCATGGGTGGCAGCCAGTACCCAGGAACTTTGGCCGGGGACGCCAAGACTCAGAAAACAAAACCTGGGACTTTGCATGTCTGAGAAGATAGGCAGGATCCTCCACGCCTCCTCCCAGACTGAACCTGGTGAATCACCCAGCGTATCCCACTTCAGGAAGGCAGGCACTGAAGTGTCTGTGGCAAACCCAGGGAGAAGAGAAATTGTCCAGGCTGCCTTCTTGGGACCTCCCAGTCTTACCCTTTAAGCGAGGACTTAACAACATCAGCAGAATGGAAAGCAGCCTCTCCTTTCTACCACCTTGAGGATGAGTACCCATTTCACAGGACAGGAGGATGGAGGTTTGTGTCCCAGTGACACGTGACCCTGGACATGAACTATAAAAGCATTGAACAATTAAAGGTCTAGTTGGTCATCTTGAAATTCCAACTTTCTGGCTAGGTTAGTTAGGTGCAGTCTGAATCAATTATGGTTTTAGCAGAAAGATGCTGTAGCTTTCTGGGGCAGCAGCTCATCATTTTGCAGACATAGGCTTGGCTCCAGAAATACTTAAGGGGCCCATGGGACATCAGAGTAGACAACCAGCTGCTTTATTATATTAGTAGTCATCACAAAGTTGATTGTGCACCTGCCTGAAGTGCTTCCTACAAGCCAATCACTCTTCTACACGTTTGCCACATATTGATACTTTTGATTATCACCACAGGGCTTTGAGGTCTGATTGAATTCCAGGATGAAGACGTCGTTGGGGCACCGACAGACAATGCCTATGGCAAAGAGTGCCCAAGGCAGACAGCTCCCAAGGCGCAGTGCTGGGAGCCATCCTAAAAGCTTGTTCTTTCAACTTCTGCAGTATTAGGGTTGTGTGTGGTTCCCATAAAAATAGCTACCTGCTTTCCCTGCCCTCAGAGCACTGTTCCACAAGCAAATCCCTGCCCCAGGCCCCTCCTTTTTCCCAAATGAATCAAGAGCACCTGTGTCCATTATGATCTTTACTCCTCGCAACACAGTAAAATGGGTGTTGCTCTAACGCCATCATGAGCTCCGCTGTTCAGAGCAGAAAACAGACCCAGAGAGATTTGGTGGTGTGGTCACTGGCATAGGCGGGGAGGCCGAGGAGGGCACAGACCCAGAGAGATTTGATGGTGTGGTCACTGGCATAGGCGGGGAGGCCGAGGAGGGCACAGACCCAGAGAGATTTGGTGGTGTGGTCACTGGCATAGGCGGGGAGGCCGAGGAGGGCACAGACCCAGAGAGATTTGGTGGTGTGGTCACTGGCATAGGCGGGGAGGCCGAGGAGGGCATAGACCCAGAGAGATTTGGTGGTATGGTCACTGGCATAGGCGGGGAGGCCGAGGAGGGCACAGACCCAGAGAGATTTGGTGGTATGGCCACTGGCATAGGCGGGGAGGCCGAGGAGGGCACAGACCCAGAGAGATTTGGTGGTGTGGTCACTGGCATAGGCGGGGAGGCCGAGGAGGGCACAGACCCAGAGAGATTTGGTGGTGTGGTCACTGGCATAGGCGGGGAGGCCGAGGAGGGCACAGACCCAGAGAGATTTGGTGGTATGGTCACTGGCATAGGCGGGGAGGCCGAGGAGGGCACAGACCCAGAGAGATTTGGTGGTGTGGTCACTGGCATAGGCGGGGAGGCCGAGGAGGGCACTGCCTAGGTCTCCTTGCCCGGGCCGGGGTTTCTGATGCTCTGCCCCCAGTGGGTTACCAGCAAATTCGTGGTGGATAAATAAGCTTACTGATAACTTCTAGATGGGCAACTTCAGATAATTGACAATATCACTCCCTACTCGTATCATGTAGCAAAATCTTCTTAAATAATATTTTGGATTGACATTATTGTAAAATATGTTACTATATTTCCTGCCTTTTTTCTTTCTTTTTTCCTTCCTCAATTGCCATATTTTATTTTAGGAATTTTGATGGAAATTTTTCTAAAATAGATTACACAATTTTTTATATCTTTTTTTAAGAGTAGCTTTTAAAAATAACTTTAGCACGGAAAGTTTCAAAGATACACAGAAATGGTTCAGAGTTGAGTGAATCCACAGTACCCATCGCCCAGCCTCAATTGCCATCAGTGGTGGCTGGTCCGGCCCCCAACATCCCACTCACCCATAGTGACATCCCCCTCCACCCATAGAACTGAAGCAAATCCCAGACATTGTATCATTTCACTTCTAGATATTTAGACATGTATCTGCAAAAGATACAATTATTTTTATCACAATTACCCTACTCTTTTTCCTTTTTTTTCTTGAGACGGAGTCTCACTCTGTTGCCAACTAAGAGTGCAGTGGTGCGATCTCAGCTCACTGCAACCTCTGCCTCCCAGGTTCAAGCAATTTTCCTGTCTCAGCCTCCCAAGTAGCTGGGACTACAGGTGCATGCCACCACGCCCGGCTAATTTTTGTATTTTTAGTAGAGATGAGGTTTCACCATGTTGGCCAGGATGATCTCGATTTCTTGACCTTGTGATCTGCTGCCTCAGCCTCCCAAAGTGCTGGGATTACAGGCGTGAGCCACCGTGCCTGACCACCCTACTCTTTTTACATATGAAAATTAATAAAAATTTCTTTTTTTTTTTTTTTTTAAAGAGACAGAGTCTCACCATGTTGCACGGGTTGGTCTCGAACTTCTAATCTCAAGTGATCTGCCCACCTTGGCCTCCCAAAGTGCTGGGATTACAGGTGTGAGCCACCGTGCCTGGCCAAAATTTCTTAATATTTAATATATTCAGTTGTATTCAAATATTCAATTATATCATACATTTGTACATTTTTAGCAGAATTTTTTTTCTTTAAAAAAAAAAACTCTTTATTTTAGGTTCAAAGGTCCATGTGAAGGTTTGTTACATAGGTAAACCCATGTCATGGGGGTTTCTTGGACAGAAGATTTCATCACTCAGGTATTAAACCCAGTACCCGATAGTTATCTTTTCTGCTCTTCTCCCTTCTCCCACCCTCCACCCTCAAATAGACCCCAGTGCACCCTGGAGGTTGGCTTCAGAATCCAATGTACGACCCCAGCATGCTGTTAATTAGGTAATAGTTTAATACAGGGAAGACAGATTCAAGAATGCTGCCTTCCATTATTCTCTGTGTCTCTGTGTGAATCATTTCTCTTTTACCATTAGCAAGGGGAACAAATTATACTCCTTTAATAGCATTTTACAATTCTCTGTTGAAAATGAGGATGGTTCAGATTGTTACAAGCCATACCAGGCCTCCTTTGAATTATGCAAATCCCAGAGTTATTTCAATATGAAAGAAATGTTTCTAGTTTTTAAATATGACTAACTCCAGGCAGAAGTGGAAACTGGTACAACTACCTTGGAAACCCAATTGGCACAGTTTCCTAAAGCTGAACACATCCATATCTTTGGATACAGCAGTTTCACACTTCTACATGTATACTGAAGCAAAATGAGTGCATAGGACCACCAAAAATACCTGCAGGAATGTTTTCAGCATTTCTTTTTGTACCATCCTCAAACTGGAAACAACCCAAATGTCCATCTACAGAGGACATCATACATCATTAGAGAAATGTGATTAAAACAGTGGTGGGATACCACTACACACCTATTAAATGACCCAAATCCACAAAATCCAGAACTCAGACAGTACCAAATGCTGAAGTTGTGGAGTGACAGGAACTCTCATTCATTACAACACAAATGAATTTTTGTGGGAATGCAAAATGATACAGCCACTTTGGAAGACAGTTTGGCAGTTTCTTACAAAATTAAAAATATTCTTACCATTTTATCCAGCAGTCGTGCTCCTTGGTATTTACTCAAAGGAGTTGAAAACTTATGTCCACACAAAAACCTGCACACAGATTTTATAGTGGCTTTGTTCATAACTGCCAAAACTGGGAACCAACCAAGATGTCCTTCAGTAGGTGAATGGATAAATCAACTGTAGTTCATCCAGACAATGAAATATTATTCAGTGCTAAAAAGAAATGAGCTAGCAAACCATGAGCAGACATGGAGAAAACTTAAATGCCTATTACTAAGTGAAAGAAGTCAATCTGAAAAAGCTATGCACTATATGATTCCAACTATGTGACATTCTGGAAAAGGCAGCAGTAAAAAGATCAGTAGTTGCCAGGGGTTGGGAGGAGAAGAATAAATACATGGAGCACAGAGGATTTTTTTTTTATTATACTTTAAGTTCTAGGGTACATGTGCATAACGTGCAGGTTTGTCACATATGTATACATGTGCCATGTTGGTGTGCTGCACCCATTAACTCGTCATTTACGTTAGGTATATCTCCTAATGCTATCCTCCCCCTTCCCCCCATGACAGACCCCCAGGTGTGATGTTCCCCTTCCTGTGTCCAAGGATTTTCATTGTTCAATTTCCACCTATGAGTGAGAACACGTGGTGCTTGGTTTTCTGTCCTTGTGATAGTTTGCTGAGAATGATGGTTTCCAGCTTCATCCATGTCCCTACGAAGGACATGAACTCATCCTTTTTCACGGCTGCATAGTATTCCACAGTGTATATGTGCCACATTTTCTTAATCCAGTCTATCATTGTTGGACATTTGGGTTGGTTCCAAGTCTTTGCTATTGTGAATAGTGCTGCTATAAACATACGTGTGCATGTGTCTTTATAGCAGCATGATTTATAATCCTTTGGGTATATACCCAGTAATGGGATGGCCGGGTCAAATGGTATTTCTAGTTCTAGATCCTGGAGGAATCGCTACACTGTCTTCCACAATGGTTGAACCAGTTTACAGTCCCACCAACAGGGTAAAAGTGTTCCTATTTCTCCACATCCTCTCCAGCACCTGTTGTTTCCTGACTTTTTAATGATCGCCATTCTAACTGGTGTGAGATGGTATCTCGTTGTGGTTTTGATTTGCATTTCTCTGATGGTCAGTGATGATGAGCATTTCTTCATGTGTCTGTTGGCTGCATAAATATCTTCTTTTGAGAAGTGTCTGTTCATATCCTTCGCCCACTTTTTAATGGGGTTGTTTATTTTTGTTTCTTGTAAATTTGTTTGAGTTCTTTGTAGATTCTGGATATTAGCCCTTTGTCAGATGAGTAGATTGCAAAAATTTTCTCCCATTCTATAGGTTGCCTGTTCACTCTGATGGTAGTTTCTTTTGCTGTGCAGAAGCTCTTTAGTTTAGTTAAATCCCATTTGTCAATTTTGGCTTTTGTTGTCATTGCTTTTGGTGTTTTAGACAGGAAGCTCTTGCCCATGCCTATGTCCTGAATGGCATTTCCTAGGTTTTCTTCTAGGGTTTTTATGGTTTTAGGTCTAACATTTCAGTCTTTAATCCATCTTGAATTAATTTTTGTATAAGGTGTAAGGCAGGGATCCAGTTTCAGCTTTCTACATATGGCTAGCCAGTTTTCCCAGCACCATTTATTAGAGAATCCTTTCCCCATTGCTTGTTTTTATCAGGTTTGTCAAAGATCAGATGGTTGTAGATGTGTGGTATTATTTCTGAGGGCTCTGTTCTGTTCCATTGGTTTATATCTCTGTTTTGGTACCAGTACCATGCTGTTTTGGTTACTGTAGCCTTGTAGTATAGTTTGAAGTCAGGTAGCGTGATGTCTCCAGCTTTGTTCTTTTGGCTTAGGATTGACTTGGCAATGTGGGCTTTTTTTTGGTTCCATATGAACTTTAAAGTAGTTTTTTCCAATTCTGTGAAGAAAGCCACTGGTAGCTTGATGGGGATGGCATTGAATCTATAAATTACCTTGGGCAGTATGGCCATTTTCATGATATTGATTCTTCCTATCCATGAGCATGGAATGTTCTTCCATTTGTTTGTGTCCTCTTTTATTTCTTTGAGCAGTGGTTTGTAGTTCTCCTTGAAGAGGTCCTTCACATCTCTTGTAAGTTGGATTCCTAGGTATTTTGTTCTCTTTGAAGCAATTGTGAATGGGAGTTCACTCATGATTTGGCTCTCTGTTTGTCTGTTATTGGTGTGTAAGAATGCTTGTGATTTTTGCACATTGATTTTGTATCCTGAGACTTTGCTGAAGTTGCTTATCAGCTTAAGGAGATTTGGGGCTGAGACAATGGGGTTTTCTAAATATACAATCATGTCATCTACAATTTGACTTCTTCTTTTCCTAATTGAATACCCTTTATTTCTTTCTTCTGCCTGATTGTCCCAGCCAGAACTTCCAACACTATGTTGAATAGAAGTGGTGAGAGGGGGCATCCCTGTCTTGTGCCAGTTTTCAAAGAGAATGCTTCCAGTTTTTGTGCATTCACTATGATATTGGCTGTGAGTTTGTCATAAATAGCTCTTATTATTTTGAGATACGTCCCATCAATACCTAATTTATTGAGAGTTTTTAGCAAGAAGGGCTGTTGAATTTTGTCAAGGGCCTTTTCTGCATCTATTGAGATAATCATGTGGTTTTTGTCTTTGGTTCTGTTTATATGCTGGATTTCATTTATTGATTTGCGTATGTTGAACCAGCCTTGCATCCCGGGGCTGAAGCCCACTTGATCATGGTGGATAAGATTTTGATGGAGCACAGAGGATTTTTAGGGTAGTGAAACTACTTTGTGTGGTCCTGTAATGGTGGGTACGTGTCATACATTTGTCCAAACCTGCAGAATGTACACCAAGAGAGAACCTTAATGTAAACTATGGCCTGTGGGTAATGATGGTCAGTGTAGGTTCATTGGTTATAATGAACAAACGTGCCACTCTGGTGGGGGATGTTAAGAAGGGGAGAGGCTTTGCATGTGCGAGGGCGGTGTGTATATGGGAAATCTTTGTATCTTTTTCTCAATTTTGCTGTGAGCATAAAGCCGCTCTAAAAACATTAAAGGCCAGGTATGGTAGCTGACGTCTGTAATCCCAACACTTTAGGAGGCAGAAACAGGAGGATCACTCAAGCCCAGGAGTTCAAGGCCAGCCTGGCCAACATAACAAGACCCCATCTCTACAAATAATAAGAAAATTAGCTGAGTGTGGTGGCACACACCTGTGATCCCAGCTACTCAGGAGGCTGAGGCTAGAGGATTGCTTGAGCCCGGGCACCTGAGGTTGCAGTGAGCCATGATCATATCACTGCACTCCAGCCTGGGCAACAGAGCGAGACCCTGTCTCAAAAATAAATTAATAAATAAAAATTTTAAAAATTAATGACAAAAAAAGACCTGACATATCTGGTTTTAGGGGAAGAACGTAAAGAAATTAGAATTAGCACACAACCACTTCACCACAGCACACTAGACTATCAAACAGAAGGAAGCCCTGGGACTAACTGGCCACAGCAAGGAGGAGAGGGCAGATAGAGCCCAAGAACCATTTCTTTCTTGATCCCTTTCCAACTTCCAAATAAAATTGACCTTCTTTCTTAATGCTCATAGTATGCCCCATACAAAAATCTCTAGTTGCATTTTCTTACTTAGCAACATTTAAATAGCAATTACATGTGTATTAATATTTAATTAAAATAATAATAATTTAAAATAATAGAAATGTAATCCTCATAACAACCCTCGGGCAGGTATCATTTGCATTCCCATTTTACAGATGCAGAGACTGAGGCACAGACAAATTAAATTGGTCAGTTGACCAAGGTCTCCCAGCTAGTAAGTGGCAGAGTGGTCAGGCTGGGTGCAATCAATGAGGGGGACCAATCTGGCAGAGGGACCAGCATGTTCAAGAGGAAATGGCCTGGGGCGGTGAAGTTCAACTCACACTAGCTGGGGGGAATGATGACACCCAATCCTTGAATTAGCCATTCTTGGGGCTCCAGAAAGGACAGAGCTGGGATTGAGAGGTCTCAGTCCTAGCAGAGACCCCACTGCTGGGTGAAGGCTTTAAGGCAGGAAATTAAGGACGTGTCCCAAATCTCCAACTACAGCCCAGGCTCACTCCTGGCCCAGACCTGTGGAGTCATCTGCCGGCCAGATTTTCTGCGCAGCATATGCTGAGCGGAAATCTTCATCTCCGGCCCTATATCTCCTCCCCTGCTCCTGCTGGCTGTCCTGCTTCATGACAGCCCCCCAAAGCTGAAGCCTTTCTTCACGCCTTCTCTCCCAAGTCCCAAAACTGTCTCCATCACCTGCAGGCCAGGGAACTTGGGCACATATTGTACTTTATCTGAGCCCAGTTTCCTTCATTTGTAAAAGATGGAAATGATCCTAGGCTGGCTGGGCTTAAAGCACTGACTCCCAGACACGTAGTAAATGCTCATTCAATTTTAGCCAATTCCACCTCCTTAATTACTCTCACTCAGACCCAGCCGCTGCTGGATATGGCTATATATACACACATATATATATACACACATATATATACACACACATATATATATATACACATACACACATATATATACATACATATATATGTGTCTATATATGTATATATATGTGTGTGTGTGTGTGTATATATACGTATATATATATACACACACACACACACACACACACCACAATTTCTTTATCCACTCTTTAGTTGATGGGTATTTGGGCTGGTTCCATAGTTCTACAACTGCGAATTGTGCTGCTGTAAACGTATGTGTGTGAGTATCTTTTTCATATAATGACTTCTTTTTCTTTGGGTAGAAACCCAGTAGTGGGATTGCTGGATCAAATGGTAGTTCTACTTTTAGTTCTTTAAGGAATTGCCATACTTTTTCCATGGTGGTTGTACTAGTTTACATTCCCACCAGCAGTGTAAAGGTGTTCCCTTTTCACTACATCTACGCCAACATCAACTTTTTTATTATTTTTTGATTATGGCCATTCTTGTAGGAGTAAGGTGGTATCTCATTGTGGTTTTGATTTGCAATTCCCTGATCATTAGTGATGTTGAGCATTTTTTATATGCTTGTTAGCCATTTGTGTATCTTCTTTTGAGAATTATCTATTCATGTCGTTAGCCCACTTTTTGATATGGATTGTTTTCTTTTTCTTGCTGATTTGTTTGAGTTTCTTGTAGATTCTGGATATTCGTCCTTTGTTGGATGTATGGATTGTGAAGATTTTCTCCCATTCTGTGTGTTGTCTATTTACTCTGCTAATTGTTTCTTTTGCTGTGCAGAAGCTTTTTAGTTTAATTAAGTCCCATCTATTTATCTTTGTTTTAGTTGCAATTGCTTTTGGGTTCTTGGTCACGAAGTCTTTACCTAAGCCAATATCTAGAAGGATTTTTCTGATATTATCTTCTAGAATATAATGGTTTCATTATATGGTTTCAGGTCTTAGATTTAAATCTTTGATCTATCTTGAGTTGATTTTTGTATAGGGTGAGAGATGAGGATCCAGTTTCATTCTTCTACATGTGGCTAGTCAATTATCCCAGCACCATTTGTTGACTAGGGTGTCCTTTCTCGACTATGTTTGCGTTTGCTTTGTCAAAGATCAGTTGGCTGTAGGTACTTGGTTTTACTTCTGAGTTCTCTCTTCTGTTCATTGGTCTACATGCCTATTTTTATACCAGCACCATGCTGTTTTGGTGACTATGGCCTTATAGTATATTTTGAGGTCAGGTAATGTGATGCCTCCAGATTTGTTCTTTTTGCTTAGTCTTGCTTTGGCTATGTGGCTCTTTTGTTTGTTCCATATAAATTTTAGAATTATTTTTTTCTAGTTCTGTGAAGAATGCTGGTGTAATTTTGATGGGAATTGCATTGAATTTGTTGATTGTTTTTGGCAGTATGGTCATTTTCACAACATTGATTGTACCCATTCATGAGCATGGGATGTGTTTCCATTTGTGTTGTTTATGATTTCTTTCAGTAGTGTTTTGTAGTTTTCCTTGTAGAGGTCTTTCACCTCCTTGGTTAGGTATATCCCAAGTATTATTTTATTTTATTTTATTTTATTTTATTTGCAGCTATTGTAAAAGGAGTTGAGTTCTTGATTTGATTCTCAGCTTGGTTGCTGTGTGTAACAGAGCTACTGATTTGTGTACACTGATTTTGTATCCTGAAACTTTGCTGAATTCATTTATCAGTTCTAGGAGCTTTTTGGAGAAGTCGTTAGGGTTTTCTAGGTATATGATCATATCATCAGCAAATAGTGACAGTTTGACTTTTTTTTTTTTTTTTTACCAATGTGAGTGCCCTTTATTTCTTTCTCTTTTTTTTTTTTTTTTTTGAGACAGAGTCTCACTCTGTCTCCCAGGCTGGAGTGCAGTGGCACGATCTCGGCTCACTGCAAGCTCCGCCTCCCAGGTTGGCGCCATTCTCCTGGCTCAGCTTCCCAAGTAGCTGGGACTACAGGTGCTCGCTACCGCACCCGGCTAATTTTGCATATTTTCAGTAGAGATGGGGTTTCACCATGTTAGCCAGGATGGTTTCGATCTCCTGACATCATGATCCGCCTGCCTCAGCCTCCCAAAGTGCTGGGATTACAGGCATGAGCCACCACGCCCGGCTTATTTCTTTCTCTTGTCTGATTGTTCTGACTAGGACTTCCAGTACTCTATTGAATACAAGTGGTGAGAGGAGGCATTCCCTGTCTTGTTTCAGTTCTCAGGGAGAATGCTTTCAATTTTCCACTGTTCAGTATTATGTTGGCTGTGGATTTGTTGTAGAAGGCTTTTATGGCCTTTTGGTATGTCCCTTCTATGCCGATTTTGCTGAGGGTTTTTTAATGATAAAGGGATGCTGGATTTTGTCAAATAATTTTTCTGTGTCTATTGAGATGACCATGTGATTTTCGTTTTTAATTCTGTTTTCGTATGTCTCATTTATTGACTTGTGTATGTTGAACCAACCCTGCATCTCTGGTGTGAAAACCACTTGATCACAGTGGATTATCTTTTTGATATGATGTTGGATTTGGTTAGCTAGTATTTTGTTGAGGATTTTTGCATCTATGTTCATCAGGGATATTGGTCTGTGGTTTTCTTTTTCTTTGTTATATCCTTTCCTGGTTTTGATATTAGGGTGGTTCTGGCTTCATAGAATGATTTAGGGAGGGTTCCCTCTTTCTCTGTCTTGTGGAATAGTGTCAGTAGGATTGGTACCAATTCTTTTTTGAATGTCTGATAGAATTCAGCTGTGAATCTGTCCGGTACTGGACTTTTTTTGTTGACAATTTTTTAATTACCATTTCAATATTGCTCCTGGTTATTGGTCTGTTCAGAGTTTCTATTTCTTCCTGGTTTAATCTAGGAGAATTGTATATTTCCAGGAATTTATCTCTCTCCTCTAGGTTTTCTAGTTTATGTGTGTAAAGGTGTTCATAGTAGCCTTGAATGATCTTTTGTATTTCTATGGTATTGGTTGTAACATCTCCTGTTTCATTTCTAATTGAGATATTTGGATCTTTTCCTTTTCTTGGTTAATCTTGCTAATGGTCTATCAATTTGATTTATATTTTCAAAGAACCAGCCTTTGTTTCCTTTATCTTTTATATTTTTTGTTTCAATTTCATTTAGGTCTGCTCTGATCTTTGTTATTTCTTTTCTTATGCTGGGTTTGGGGTTGGTTTGTTCTTGTTTCTCCAGTTATGTGTGGTGTGACCTCAGATTGTCTATGTGTTCTCTTTCAGACTTTTTGATGTAGGTATTCAAGGCTATGAACTTTCCTCTTAGCACCACCTTTGCTGTATCCCAGAGGTTTTGATAGGTTATGTCACTATTATCGTTCAGTTCAAATAATTTTTTAATGTCCATCTTGATTTCATTGTTGACCCAGCGATCATTCAGGAGCAGGTTATTTAATTTCCATGTGTTGGCATAGTTTTGAAAGTTCCTTTTGGAGTTGATTGCCAATTTTTTTCCACTGTGGTCTGAAAGAGTGCTTGATATAATTTTGATTTTCTTGGCTGGGCATGGTGGCTCATGCCTGTAATCCCAGCACTTTGGGAGGCTGAGGCAGGCAGATCACTTGAGGTCAGGAGTTCAAGACCAGCCTGGCCAACATGGAGAAACCGCATCTCTACTAAAATTACAAAAATTAGCCAGGTGTGGTGGCAAGTGTCTGTAATCCCAGCTACTTGAGAGGCTGAGGCATGAGAATCACTTGAACCTGGGAGGCAGAGGATACAGTGAGCCAAGATTATGCCACTGTACTCCAGCCTGGGCAACAGAGTCAGACTCATTTAAAAAAAAAAAAAAAGATTTTCTTAAATTTATTGAGACTTGTTTTATGGCCTATCATATGGTCTGTCTTAGAGAATGTTCCATGTGCTGATGAATAAAATATATATTCTGCAGTTGCTGGTAGAATGTTCTGTAAATACCTGTTAAGTCCATTTGTTCTAGGGTATAGTTTTAATCCATTGTTTATTTGTTGACTTTCTGTCTTCATGACCTCTCTAGTGCTGTCAGTGGAGTATTGAAATCCCCCACTATTATTATGTTGCTGTCTATCTCATTTCTTTAGTCTAGTGGCAATTGTTTTATAAATTTAAGAGCTCCAGTGTTATTTGCATATATATTTAGGATTGTGATATTTTCCTGTTGGACAAGTCCTTTTATTATTATATAATGGCCCTCTTTGTCTTTGTTAACTGATGTTGCTTTAAAGTTTGTTTTTTCTGATGTACGAATAGCTTATATCTTAAGTGAACTCATGTTTGCTTTTGGTGTCCATTTGCATGAAGTATCTTTTTCCACTGCTTTACCTTAAGTTTATGTGAGTTCTTATGTGTTAAGTCTCTTCAAGACAGCAGATACTTGGTTGGTGAATTCTTATCCATTCTGCCATTCTGTATCTTTTGTTTGTTTTTTGTTTGTTCGTTTTGTTTTTTGTTTGTTTCTGTGTATTTTAAGTGGAGAATTTAGGCCATTTACAATCAATGTTAGTATCAAGATGTGAGGTACTATTCTATTCATCAAGCAATTTTGTTGCCTGAATACCTTGGGGTTTTTTTTTTTTTACTGTGTTTTTGTTCTATAGGTCCTGTGAGATTTATGCTTTAAGGAGGCTCTATTTTGGTGTATTTTGAGGATTTGTTTCAAGATTTAGAGCTACTTTTAGCAGATCTTGTAGTGCTGGCTTGGTAGTGGTGAATTCTCTCAGCATTTGTTTGTCTGAAAAAAGGCGTATTTTTTTTTTCATTTATGAAGCTTAGTTTCACTGCATACAAAATTCTTGGGTGATAATTGTTTTGCTTAAGGAGGCTAAAGATAGGGCCCCAATTCCTTCCAGCTTGTAGGGTTTCTGCTGAGAAATTTGCTGTTAATCTGATAGGTTTTCCTTTATAGGTTACCTGATGCTTTTGCCTTATAGCTCTTAAGATTGTTTCCTTCATCTTGACTTTAGATAACCCAATGACTATGTGCCTAAGTGACGATCTTTTTGTCATAAATCTCCCAGGTGTTCTTTGAGCTTCTTGTATTTAGATGTACAGATCTCTAGCAAGGTCAGGGAAGTTTTCCTCAATTATTCCCTCACACATGGTTCCAGACTTTTAGATTTCTCTTCTTCCTCAAGACCAACAAACTTCTTGGAGGCTTTGTTCATTTTTTAAATTCTTTTTTCTTTGTCTTTGTCAGATCGGGTTAATAGGAAAGCCTTGTCTTCAAGCTCTGAAGTTCTTTCTTCTACTTGTTTGATTCTATTGCTGAGACCTTCCAGTGCATTTTGCATTTCTCTAAGTATCTCCTTCATTTCTAGAAGTTGTGACTATTTGTTATTTATTCTGTCTATTTCACTGAGATTTTTCCTTTCGTATCTTGTATCTTTTTTTTATTTCATTAAGTTGGACTTCACCTTTTTCTGGTGCCTCCTTGATTAGCTTAATAATCGACCTTCTAAATTCTTTTTCTGGCAATTCAGAGATTTTTTCTTGGTTTGAATCCATTGCTTGTGAGCTAGTGTGATCTTTTGGGGGTGTTAAAGAACCTTGTTTTGTCATATTACCAGGATTGCTTTTCTGTTTCATTTTCATTTGGGTAGACTATGTCAGAGGGAAGATCTGGAGTTCAAGTGTTGCTTCAGATTCTTCTGTCCCATGGGGTGCTCCCTTGATGTGGTGCTCTCCCCCTTCCCCTAGGGATGTGGCTTCCTGACAGCCAAACTGCAGTGATTGTTATTTCTCTTCTGGATCTAGGCAACCAGTGGAGCTGCTGGGCTCCAGACTAGTACTGGAGTGTCTGCACAGAGTCCTGTGATGTGATGTCTTCAGGTCTCTCAGCTGTGGATACTAGCACCTGCTCTGGTGGAGGTAGCAGGGGAGTGAAGTGGACTCTGTGAGGGTCTTGGTTGTATTTTTGTTTATTGTGCTAGTTTTGTGTTGATTGGCCTCCAGCCAGGAGGTGGTACTTTCTTTTTTTTTTTTTAATTTTTTTATTTTTATTTTTTTTTATTATACTTTAGGTTTTAGGGTACATGTGCACAATGTGCAGGTTTGTTACATATGTATCCATGTGCCATGTTGTTTTGCTGCACCCATTAACTCGTCATTTAGCATTAGGTATATCTCCTAATGCTGTCCCTCCCCCTCCCCCCACCCCACAACAGTCCCCGGAGTGTGATGTTCCCCTTCCTGTGTCCATGAGTTCTCATTGTTCAATTCCCACCTATGAGTGAGAACATGCGGTGTTTGGTTTTTTGTCTTTGTGATAGTTTACTAAGAATGATGTTTTCCAGTTTCATCCATGTCCCTACAAAGGATATGAAATCATCATTTTTTATGGCTGCATAGTATTCCATGGTGTACATGTGCCACATTTTCTTAATCCAGTCTATTGTTGTTGGACATTTGGGTTGGTTCCAATTCTTTGCTATTGTGAATAGTGCCGCAATAAACATACGTGTGCATGTGTCTTTATAGCAGCATGATTTATAGTCCTTTGGGTATATACCCAGTAATGGGATGGCTGGGTCAAATGGTATTTCTAGTTCTAGATCCCTGAGGAATCGCCACACTGACTTCCACAATGGTTGAACTAGTTTACAGTCCCACCAACAGTGTAAAAGTGTTCCTATTTCTCCACATCCTCTCCAGCACCTGTTGTTTCCTGACTTTTGAATGCAATGGCAACAAAAGCCAAAATTGACAAATGGGATCTAATTAAACTAAAGAGCTTCTGCACAGCAAAAGAAACTACCATCAGAGTGAACAGGCAACCTACAGAATGGGAGAAAATTTTTGCAACCTACTCATCTGACAAAGGGCTAATATCCAGAATCTACAATGAACTCAAACAAATTTAGAAGAAAAAAACAAACAACCCCATCAAAAAGTGGGCGAAGGACATGAACAGACACTTCTCAAAAGAAGACATTTATGCAGCCAAAAAACATATGAAAAAATGCTCATCATCACTGGCCATCAGAAAAATGCAAATCAAAACCACAGTGAGATACCATCTCACACCAGTTAGAATGGCGATCATTCAAAAGTCAGGAGGTGGTACTTTCAAGACAGCATCAGCTGCAGTAATATAGGGAGGATCAGGAGGTGAGCAGGGCCCTAGAGCTCCCAAGAGATTATGTCCTTTGTCTTTGGAGTTTTTCCGTTGTCTCCAGGGACCCGCAGCAGCAATCAGCTTCTTTCAAAGGGTCTGTGGATTCTCTTGGCTTTCCTGGTATGTTCCTGCAGCAGTTCTTGGAGCAAAAGTCCACAACATGAGTCTCCACATGTTGCTCTGTCCGTCTGAATGGGAGCTGCAAGTTAGTCCTGTCTCCTATCCATCATTTTCCTCCAAAGATCAAAATACAATCATTTTTGATGGACAAAAAACCTGTTAAAAAACATAAAAAAGAAAAATCTTACTCATAATACCCAGAAAAGAAAAAATACCTAGGAATAAACTCAGTTAAAATTATAAACCAAAACTTTAAAGCTCTAGCTAGCAAAGAAAAAACCCCGAATAAATAGCAATATACACCCTGGTTTTTAATAGGAAGAACTAATAATACATTTTCTCTTTAAATTTATCTAAAAATTTAATGCAATTTCAATTAAATACCAACTTTTTAATTAGACGAGCTGATTCTAAAGTTCATAGAAAAAATAGCCAAGAAAACTCTACAGATGAAGGCTAATAAAGACTACTTTTTCCAAATGATAAAAGGCATTATAAAACTATACTTAATTAAGGAAGCGTGAACTAGTACATGAATGAATATATAGCTAGATCAGTGGAATAAATTAGAGTGCTGAAAAGTAAACCCAAATACATATGGAAAGATGGCATTTTAAAGCAGTGAAAAAAAAGATGGATTATTCACGAAATGGCTTTGGGACAGCTGACAACAAGCCAGAGCCATCCCTTACTCCATACACCAAAGTCAATGCCAGATGGATTAAAGTACTTTAAAAACATACGAGAACCAAAGAAAACATGAAGTTTTTTTTTAATCATCTTCAAATAGGGAAGAAATTTTCATGTAAGACATAAAACCCAGAAGCCGTAAAGGAAAAGATGACTATATTCATGTGCATATAACACATTTAGGGTAAATACTGACTTAAACAATTTTTTAAATGACAAACTTGAGAAAAAAACATTTGATACTCGTATGACAAAGGCTCAGTTTGCCTTAATATATAAAGAATTGTTATTAGAAACAAAAATAGCTAGTGACTATCAATAATCCAACTGTTGTCAGTGGGCCGGTTCAGGTTCTTGACTTCATCACACAAAAGAAAGTGACAGCAAATCCAAAGTAAGAGTAAGCAAAAAAGTTTATTGCAAAGCGCAAAGTACATTGTGAGAGGCAGAGCAGCCTGCTTAAAAGGAGAGACAGCAGCTAGTGCCTTAAGGGAAATTCCCTTTAGGGGAGCAGTTCATACCTATTTATAAAATACTGGTAAGGTCAAGTATGCAACGGAGGACCAGCGGTTGACGCATGCACTTGCTGTCTACATGCTCTAACACTTGTCACATATATCAAAAGCATAAAAAGTCTCCACCTAGGGGTGTCTTTTTTACTATTAAATTGAGGAAAAGGTCACTGTAAGCTAAACCTTGAGTCTAGCTGTGCATGTGGGACCCCAGAGAAGTCCCTGTCTCCTCAAAGCAGGAATTTGTAGCTAATAGCTTCTTGGGCTTTTGGTGATGATTGGCTGGAGACTGGGGAAGCTACGTCATGAGAAAGGGGCTTTTCCCAGCCATATTGGGTATCAGAGGCTGATAGCTCTTTTGCTACCTTGCAAAAAGTTAGGTGCTAACATGCAAGGGTACAAACGAAAGGAGCCCACTGCAAAAGGAGCCCACTCCAAAAGAAGCCCACAGGGCTTCACGCAAGGAAGCAAGTCAGCATGGCCTCCTAATCCTACTTATCCTGCCCCACAACCATGTGAAAGAAGAAAGGAGCAAAAAACAGAACATGTAGATATACCTTTTTATTAAAAGGTGCCCAGCATAACTTACAATTAAATAAATGGAAATTCCAACAATGAGACAATAAAAGTGTAAAAATCAGTAATTCACACCGTAAGCACATAGGAAACGTGCTGCTGATGAGAGGAGAGTGGCTGTGATTTCTTTCAGGGGACTTGTGGCATTAACTCTCCAAAATAAAAATGCACGCACCTGTGGATCCAGCAGTTATTCCTCTACTAAGGATTTACCCTACAGATATCCTTGAGGGCAAAATTTGATGAACGTTACTAAAGTATTGTTTAGAATAGCATGAGACTAGGGCCAGGTGCAGTGGCTCACACCTGTAATCCCAGCACTTTGGGAGGCCAAGATGGGAGGATTGCTTGAGGCAAGGAGTTCGAGACCAGCCTGAGCAACAGAGCAAGACCCATCTCTTAAAAAAAAAAAAAAGCCTGAAATTAGAAACAATTCAAATAAACTTTCAACAAGAGACTGGCCAAGTATGTTCCAGAATGGGGATTAATATACTTTTTCTTGATGGGCCAATAATAAGTATTTTAGGTTTTGTGGCCAAGAAACAAGATAAAGGTTATATAGGTACTGCTTAAAATGTAACACTTTAAAAATTATAAAACCACTTTCAGCTGAGGTACAAAAACAGGCAATGGGCCAGCTTTGTTCTGTGGGCTGTAGAATGAAGACCAATCTAGAACATCCACATAATAGAGTGCTATCCAGGGCACAATGAAGTATCTCAAAATATTGATTGTAAGGGAAAATCCCAATATATACATTTTTAAAAGCAAAGGATAGAGCAGGATACAAAATCAACATGCACAAATCAGTTGTGTTTCTATACATTAACAATGAACAAGTGTCAGAACACAGTGGCTCACACCTGTAATTCCAGCACTTTGGGAGGCCGAGGCAGGTGGATTGAGGTCAGGACTTCAAGACCAGCCTGGCCAACATGGTGAAACCTCGTCTTTATTAAAGATACAAAAAAAAATTAGCCAGGCGTGGTGGTGCATGCCTGTAGTCTCAGCTTGGGACTACTCGAGAGCTAAGTAGTAGCTTCAGGGGGCTGAGGCATGAGAATCACTTAAACGTAAGAGGCAGAGGTTGCAGTAAGACCAGATCGTGCCAATGCGCTCCAGCCTGTGCAACAGAATGAGAATTTGTCTCAAAGGAAAAACAAAACAAAACAAAAACCCAAAAAACCAACAATCTGAAAAGGAAATTTAGAAAACAATATCATTTATAGCAGTATCAAAAAATAATAATAAAATGCTTAGGAATTAACCTAATACAGGAGGTGAAAGACTGGTACAATGAAGACTACAAAATATTGTTGGAAGAAATTAAAGAAGACATAAATCAATAGAAAGACAACCCAGGTTCATAGATTGGAAAATTTAATATTATGAAGACATCAGTACTTCCAAAAGCAGTCTACAGATTCAATGCAATCCCTGTTGAAATCCCAATGATAGTTTTTGCAGAAATAGAAAAACTCCATCTTTAATTCATATGGAATTTCAAGGGATGTCTAATAGCCAAAATAATCTTCAAAAAAAAGGATGAAAGCTGGTTTTAAACTTACTACAAAGCTATAGTAGTGTGAACAGTATGGTACCAGCATGAAGACAGATATACAAACCTGTAAACCAATGGACTGGAAAGCCCAGATTTAAACGCTCACCTATATGGTCAAACAATTTTTCACACGGATGCCAAGGCCATTCAATGGAGAGATGCCAGGAAAACCGGATATCTACATGCAAAAGAATGAAATTAGATCTTTTTCTTACACCATATACAGGCATACCTCATTTTACTGCATTTCGCTTTACTGCACTTCGCATATATGGCATTCTTTGCAGACTGGAGATTTGTGGCAACTCTACATTGAGCAAATCTATCAGGGATGTGTTCCAACAGCATGGGTTCACTTCGTGTCTCTGTGTCGCATTTTGGCAATTCTTGCAATATTTCAAACTTTTTCATTATTGTTATATCTGTTAATGGTGATTTATGATCAATGATGTTTGATGTTACCATTGTTAATTGTTTTGAGGCACCTGATTACTCACCCAATAGGCCATTTCCCATCTCTCTGTACTCACCTCAGGCTTCCTTATTCCCTAAGACACAACAATACTGAAATCAGGCCATTCTGGATGCCATTTAGAACATCTGTGATTCTGGCTGGGCACGGCGGCTCACGCCTGTAATCCCAGCATTTTGGGCAGCAAGGCGGGTGGATCACTCAATGTCAGGAGTTCGAGACCAGCTTGGCCAACATGGTGAAACCCCGTCTCTACTAAAAATACAAAAATTAGCCAGGTGTGGTGGTGGGCGCCTGTAATCCCAGCTATGAGGGAGGCTGAGGCATGAGAATCCCTTGAACCCAGAAGGCGGAGGCTGCAGTGAGCTGAGATCGCACCACTGCACTCCAGCCTAGGTGAGAGTGAGACTCAAAAAAAAAAAAAAAAAATCTGTGATTCATGGGAGGAGGTCAAAATATCAACATTTACAGGAGTTTGGAAGAAGTTGATTCCAAGCATCGTGAATGATTTTGAGGGGTTCAAGACTTCAGTGGAGGAAGCCACTGTGCATGTGGTGGAAACAGCAAGAGAACTAGAATTAGAAGAGGAGCCTGAAGATGTGACTGGGTTGCTGTAATTTCATGATAAAATTTGAATAACCGAAGAGTTGCTTCTTATGGATGAGCAAAGAAAGTGGTTTTTCTTGAGATAGGATCTACTCCTGGTGAAGATGCCATGAAAATTGTTGAAATAACAAAGGATTTGGAATCTTACATAAGCTTACTTGGCAAAACAGCAACAGGGTTTGAGAGGACTGATTCCAATGTCGAAAGAAGTTTTACTGTGGGTAAAATGTCGCCAAATGCATCGCATGCTACAGAGAAATCTTTTGTGAAAGCAAGAGCCAATCAATGTGGCAAACTTCACTGTTGTCTTATTTTAAGAGATTGCACAGACACCCCAGCCTTCAGCAACCACCACCCTAATCAGTCAGCAGCCATGAACATTGAAGCAAGACCACCAGCAAAAATAGTACAACTCACTGAAGGCCAAGACAATCATTAGCATTTTTTAGCAATAAGGTATTTTTTCATTAAGGTATTACATTTTCATTGTAATGCTATTGCACACTTAATAGACTACAGGGTAGTGTAAACATAACTTTTATATACACTGGGAAACCAAAAACTTTTTGTCCCTGGCTTTATTGTAATATTCGCTTTATGAGTGGTCTGGAACCAAATCTGCTATATCTCTGAGGTGTACCTGTACAAAAATTAAATCAAATTGATCAAAGGCCTGAATTTAAGAGCTAAAACTCTTAGAATAAAACATAGGGAGAAAGCTTCATGACATTAGATTTGGTAATGATTTAGTTGTTTGTGCTTCTGGACATGACATCAGGCTTGAGCCTGGGAGGCAGAAGTTGCAGTGAGCTGAGATCACACCACTGCACTCCAGCCTGGACAACAGAGTGAGACCCTTTCTGTCTCAAGAAAGAAAAAAAGGAAGGAAGGAAGGAGAAAGAAAGAAAGAAAAGAAATGGAAGCAAGAAAGAGAAAGAAAGAAAGAAAAGAAATGGAAGCAAGAAAGAGAAAGAAAGGAAGGAAAGAAGGAAGGAAGGAAGAAAGGTAGGAAGGAACGAAAGAAGGAAAAGAAAAAGTAGACAAATTGGGCTTCATCAAAATTAAAAACTTCTTTTTTAATTTTTTAAAATTCTTTTTTATTTCTTTTTATAGAGATGGGCATCTTGCTATGTTGACCAAGCTGGTCTTGAACTCCTGGCCTCCCATCTCGGCCACCTAAAGTGCTGGGATTACAGGCATAAGCCACTACACCTGGCCCAAAATTTAAAACTTCTGTGCATGAAAGTATACTATCAACAGAGTAAAAAGACAACAGACAGAATGGGAGAAAATATTTGTAAACCATATATCTGATAACGGATTGATATCCAGAATATATAATAGACTCCTAAAACTCAAAAGCCAACCCAAGTAAAAAATGGATAAAAGATTTTAGTAAACATGTCTCTGAAGAAGATACACAAATAGCCACAATTAATACCTGAAATGATGCTTGACATTGCTAATCATTAGAGAAATTCAAATAAAAACCACAAAGAAATATTACTTCACACCGATCAGGATGACTACTAACAAAAAACAAGTGTTGGTGAAGATGTGAGTAAATTAGATTTGTTCATTGTTGGTTGGTAGAAATGTGAAATGGTGCAGATGCTGTGGAAAACAGTATGGTGGCTCCTGAAAAAATTAAAGCTGGAATTACCATATGATTTCTGGATATGTACCCCAAAATTTGAAACCAGGAACTTGAATAGATATTCATACACCCCTGTTCACAGCACCATTATTCACAATAGCCACAAGGTATAAGCAGCTCAAGTGTTGATTGACAGGTGAATGGATAAATGAAATGTGTTATATACATGCAATAGAATATTATTCAGCCTGAAAAAAAAATGAAATTCAGATACATCCCACAACATGCATGAACCTCGAAGACATTATGCTAAGTAAAATAAGACAGATACAAAAGGACAAATGTTGTGGGATTCTACTTATATGAGGTATGTAGTGGCAGAAAGTAAATTCTGCCACTAATTCATAGAGACAGAAAGAAAAACAGTGGTGGATGGAGTGGAGGGATTAGGAGTTATTGTTTAATGGGTACAGAGTTTCAGTTTGGAATGAAGGAGTTCTGGAGATAGGCAGTGATGAGAGTTAATATGTAAATGTCCTTAATGCTATTGCACTGTACACTTTAAAAATTGTTAAAATGTTACATTTTATGTTATGTATATTTTACCACAATAATAAAAACTTGAAGTTTTTAAAAAAACAAGGGATAAAATAGCAAACTTCCATTTGCATAAATGAATATGTGTGTGGCTGTGGCTGTGTGTGTGTACACAAATATATATTTGTATGTATTCAGGAAATTTCTGAAGAATATGTGAGTAGTGACAGTAGGCTTCTAGGATGGCAGAGAGTATGAATTTTTCCATGAAAACACTAGATTTAGAAAGGAATATTTTTCATAATATGGTAAAGAATTTCAAATAGATCACCACAATGTCTTTTGCTGCACTGAACTTGTATCTGTCTCTCAATTTGCTGATCCAGTCCATTACACATACACTACACCTACGAGTAGAGCTAACACCCAGTCAGCACCTTTGTGTAACTAGAAAAAGACATGCATTCCTCTGGGTAGTTACAGCCCCACAGGCATGCAGTGTGGGGAGCAGAGAGGAAGACAGATGTCAGCCCCTACTTGTCCCTCAGCTGGGTGCATTTTGCAGTATGCACAAGTGTCGATGGTGATCCTGGCTGGAGCCACATTTTCCCTATACAATAAGGGTTATTATTCACAGACCAAGAAAGAACACATAGCACATGTTGTTAAAAATACAGCATTCTTTTTTTTCTTTTTTTTCTTTTTGAGACAGAGTGTCACTCCATCACCCAGGCTGGAGTGCAGTAGCACGATCTTGGCTCACTGCAACCTCTGCCTCCTTGGTTCAAGTGATTCTCATGCCTCAGCCTTCCAAGTAGCTGGGATTCCAAGCATGCACCACCACACCCAGCTAATTTTTGTATTTTTAAGTAGAGACAGGGTTTCACCATGTTGGCCAGGTTGGTCTTGAACGCCTGGTCTCAAGTGATCTGCCTGCCTCGGCCTCCCAAAGTGCTAGGATTACAAACATGAGCCACTGTGCCTGGTTAAGAAATATAGCAATTTTTTTTTTTTTTTTTTTTTTTTTGAGACAGAGTCTCGCTCTGTCACCCAGGCTAGAGTGCAGTGGTGCAATCTCAGATCACTGCAACCTCCACCTCCCGGGTTCAAGTGATTCTCCTGCCTCAGCTTCCCTAATAGCTAGGACTACAGGCACATGCCACCACACCTGGCTAATTTTTGTACTTTTAGTAGAGATGGGGTTTCACCATGTTAGCTAGGATGGTCTTGAACTCTTGACCTTGGCTTCCCAAAGTGCTGGGATTACAGGCATGAGCCACTGCGCCTGGCCAGAAATACAGCATTCTTAAAAATAAAGGTTTATTTGAACTGTGGTATATATATGTGATGGAATTGCTACTCAGCCATAAAAAGGAATGAATTAATGGCATTCCCGGCAACTCTGATGGGATTGGAGACTATTATTCTAAGTGAAGTAACTCAGGAATGGAAAACCAAACATCGTATGTTCTCACTCATAAGTGGGAGCTAAACTATGAGGATGCAAATGCATAATAAGATACAATAGACAGTGGGGACTCCGGGGGGAAAGGGTGGGAAAGGGGTGAGGGATAAAAGACTACAAATTGGGTTCCGTGTACACTGCTCGGGTGGTGGGTGCACCAAAATCTCAGAAATCACCATGAAAGAACTTACTCATGGAACCAAACACCACCTGTTCCCCCCCCCCAAAAAAAACCTATGGAAATACAAAATTTTTTTTTAAAAAAAAAGACTAAAAGGCCGGGCATGGTGGCACGCACTTGTAGTCCCAGCTACTCGGGAGGCTGAAGCAGGGAGAATCACTTGAACTCGAGAGGCAGAGCTTATAGTGAGCCAAGATTGTGTCACTCCACTCCAGCCTGGGCGACAGAGCAAGACTCAGTCTCCAAAGAAAAAAAAACAACTGAAAAAAAGGTTTCTTTGAGAAGTACGCAGACAGTAGAAGTAGGAAATATTTAACTCTTTTCAGTAGTTACATGGATACAATAGAAATGGCATCATCTACATTTCTGCTTAACCATTGGTTGCTGTGATTTTCATAATCACAGTGACCTTTCTGGTTACCTGAGATTTGATCCTTTCTCTCAGAAGGTCCTAAGAGTTTATTTAGTAGAAAGAAATCTCTTGTTTCTTTTTTATTCCCACCAATTTGGTGCCAGTAATGAAAGCCTAGTATTATGGGAAGTGGCCTCTCTGGACCTGGTCTGAGGACATCAATGCGTCAGTGTTAGGCCAGAAGAAGTTATGTGATCAACATGACATCTGATTTGAGGTAAACAAAATTCACACCAACTGACTGGCTTTTGTATTACTTTGTTTTTCAGAACAAAATACTGTATAAGCCACATTACCCCCATACAAAGAACTGTAATCATTTGTAATACTTATGAACTAGGTATTCATTTGTACAAATCTGGAAAGCCAAGATGACCTGGTAATGCTGAGTCAGAAAGGGGCAAAGCAAGGACAAAGGCTCAGTTACCTTGACAGCCAGTTCAGCCTTCCACAGACACATGGGTTTACTCTCTTAAATACACCAAGTTCATGATAAACACATGCTTTATAAAACCAGGTCATTCTGAATCTTTATTTTTTATTTTTTTTCCTGAGACAGAGTCTCTCTCTGTCGCCCAGGCTGGAGTGCCATGGCGTGATCTCTGCTCACTGCAACCTCCGCCTCCCAGGTTCAAGTGATTATCCTGCCTCAGCCTTCCAAGTAGCTGAGATTACAGGTGTGTGCCACCATGCCTGGCTAATTTTTGTATTTTTAGTAGAGACGGGGTTTCACTGTGCTAGCCAGGATGGTCTCGATCTCCTGACCTCGTGATCCACCCGCCTCAGCCTCCCAAAGTGCTGGGATTATAGGCGTGAGCCACCGCGCCCAGCCTTTTTTTTTTTTTTTTTTTTTTTGAGACGGAGTCTTGCTCTGTCGCCCAGGCTGGAGTGCAGTGGCACAATCTCGGCTCACTGCAACCTCCGCCTCCTGGGTTCACACCATTCTCCTGCCTCAGTCTCCCGAGTAGCTGGGACTACAGGCGCCCGCCACCACACCCGGCTAATTTTTTGTACTATTAGTAGAGACGAGGTTTCACCATGTTAGCCAGGATGGTCTCAATCTCCTGACCTCGTGATCCGCCCACCTCGGCCTCCCAAAGTGCTGAGATTACAGGTGTGAGCCACCACGCCCGGCCATTCTGAATCTTTAAAGGTAACTCTTTTTCTATGGAATCTAAAATAGACCTGATTTCAAATGTATTCTCTTTTTTTGGGGGGGGGGACGGAGTCTCACTCTGTCGCCCAGGCTGGAGTGCAGTATGCCACTGCACTGGCTTTCCAGATTTGTACAAATGAATACCTAGTTCATGAGTATTACAAATAATTACAGTTCTTTGTATGGGGTAATGTGGCTTATACGGTATTTTGTTCTGAAAAAATAAAGTTAAGTGCACAGTGCACAGTGATCTCGGCTCACTGCAACCTCCGTCTCCTGGGTTCAAGGGATTCTCCTGCCTCAGTCTCCAGAGTAGCTAGGACTACAGGTGCCTGCCACCATGTCCAGCTGGTTTTTATATTTTTAGTAGAGACAGGGTTTCATTATGTTGGCTAGGCTCCTGACCTTAGGTGATCTGCCTCCCTTGGCCTCCCAAACTGCTGGGATTACAGGTGTGAGACACTGCACTGAGCGTCAAATGTATTCTTGCTTTTAAAAAGAACAGTTTTAGGCTCACAGAAAAGTTGCAAAGATAGTAGAGTTCTCCTTTACCCCCAATATCAACATTTGGCATAACCACATGAAAATTAAGAAATGTACATTCTTATTTGATTATTTACTATTGAGCTATAAAAAATTTTTTTCTAGGCCGGGCGCAGTGGCTCACGCCTGTAATCCCAGCACTTTTGGAGGCCAAGGCGGGTGGATCACGAGGTCAGGAGATCGAGACCATCCTGGCTAACACAGTGAAACCCTGTCTCTACTAAAAATACAAAGAAATTAGCCAGGCGTGGTGACGGGTGCCTGTAGTCTCAGCTGATGGGGTGCAGGGCAGGGGCTAAGGAAGGAGAATGGCGTGAACCTGGGAGGCAGAGCTTGCAGTGAGCCGAGATGGCCCCACTGCACTCCAGCCTGGGCGACAGAGAGAGACTACAGTCTCAAAAAAAAAAAAAAAAAAAAAAAAAAATTTCTAAATGGACATAGGTACTATACTATTAACATAGCTGCAGACTTTATTTGGGCTTCAACAGTTTTCCTACTATTACATATAGATGTCATGTCTTCTTAATCTCCTACAACCCGTGACAGTCCCCCCGTCTTTCCTTGTCATTCATGACTTTGCCACTATTGAAAAGTACTGGTCACTGATTTCGTAGAATATCCCTCAATGTGGTTTGTCTCGGGGTTAGATGGAGGCTATTCATTCTGGGCAGGAAACCACAGGTGGCATTGTTCCTTCTTCCTGCATCCTACTGAGGGTACATCGTGTTGATGTGTCTTCTTACTGGTGATGGTATTGTGTCCGGAATTTGTGGGTTCTTGGTCTCACTGACTTCAAGAATGAAGCCGTGGACCCTGGCGGTGAGTGTTACAGTTCTTAAAGGCAGCGTGTCCAGAGTTTGTTCCTTCTGATGTTCAGATGTGTTCGTAGTTTCTTCCTTCTGGTAGGTTCGTGGTCTCGCTGGCTCAGGAGTGAACCTGCAGACCTTCGCGGTGAGTGTTACAGCTCTTAAGGTCTCGCGTCTGGAGTTGTTCGTCCCCCCAGTGGGTTTGCGGTCTCACTGGCTTCAGGAGTGAAGCTGCAGACCTTCCCGGCGACTGTTACAGCTCATAAAGGCATTGTGGACCCAAAGAGTGAGCAGCAGCTGGATTTGCAAAGAGCGAAAGAACAAAGATTCCACAGTGTGGAAGGGGACCCGAGCAGATTGCCACTGCTAGCTCTGGCAGCCTGCTTTTATTCTCTTATCTGGCCCCACCCACATCCTGCTGATTGGTCCATTTTACAGAGAGCCGAGTGGTCTGTTTTGACAGGGTGCTGATTGGTGTGTTTACAATCCCTGAGCTAGACATAAAGGTTCTCCACATCCCGACTAGATTAGGTAGATACAGAGTGTCCATACAAAGGTTCTCCAAGTCCCCACCAGAGTAGCTAGATACAGAGTGTCGACTGGTGCATTCACAAACCCTGAGCTAGACACAGGGTGCTGATTGGTGCATTCACAAACCTTGAGCTAGATACAGAGGGCTGATTGAGCTAAATACAGAGTATTTACAATCCCTTAGCTAGACATTAAGGTTCTCGAAGTCCCCACCAGACTCAGGAGCCCAGCTGGCTTCACCCAGTGGACCCTGCACTGGGGCTGCAGGTGGAGCTGCCTGCCAGTCCTGTGCCATGCGCCCGCACTCCTCAGCCCTTGGGTGGTCGATGGGACTGGGCGCGGTAGAGCAGGGGGCGGTGCTCGTCGGGGAGGCTCGGGCCGCACAGGAGCCCACGGAGGAGGGGGAGGCTCAGGCATGGCGGGCTGCAGGTCCCGAGCCCTCCCCATGGGGAGGCAGCTAAGGCCCCGGGAGAAATTGAGCGCAGCGCCGGTGGGCCAGCACTGCTGGGGGACCCAGCACACCCTCTGCAGCTGCTGGCCCGGGTGCTAAGCCCCTCATTGCCCCGGCCAGCAGGGCTGGCCAGCCGCTCCGAGTGCGGCCCGCCAAGCCCACACCCACCCGGAACTCCAGCTGGCCCGCAAGCGTGGAGTGCAGCCCGGGTTCCAGCTCGCGTCTCTCCCTCCACACCTCCCTACAAGCTGACGGAGCCGGCTCCAGCCTTGGCCAGCCCAGAAAGGGGCTCCCACAGTGCAGCGGTGGGCTGAAGGGCTCCTCAAGCACGGTCAGAGTGGGCACCAAGGCCGAGGAGGCGCCCAGAGCGAGCGAGGGCTGTGAGGGCTGCCAGCACACTGTCACCTCTCAGTATCTTTGATCACCTAGTTAAGGTGGTATCTCTTGGATTTGCCTGCTCTGAAATTACTATATTTCTCTTTGTAATTAATAAACATTTTGGGGGACATACTTGAGTCTGCAAATATCCTGTTTGTCCTCAAACTTTTGCTGAATACTTTTAGAATTCATTGGTGAGTCCAACAATTATTATTGTGCTTTTCTCAGTGATTTTCTATTTTCCTCATTCCTTCTACACATATTAATTATAATTCTTCCATAAGCAAAAGCTGCTCTTTCTTCCTTATTTATTTATTTACTGATTTTTAAAAACTTACTGGTATCAGTATGGACTCATGGATGTTTATTTTATTCTATGGGTTATAATCCAACATTACTTTTTTTAAGTCTTAAATTGCTTCAGCTTTGGCCATTAGGAGCTCTTTCAGGTTGATTCCTGTGCCCTTGGACTGTCCTCACCCTTTTTTTCCTGGCACTTCCCTCCTTACTGGCACCATAAGATGCTTCAGCCCTGGAACAGAAGCATCAATGATATTGCTGTTTAATTAATCATGAACAAAACAAATTATCACTATTGATCTCTACATGACAGAGCTAAAATAATGTCCCAGGCCTCTATGTCACCAACATTTAGAAACTCTGTAATTAGTTTAGATACTATGGTTTTATTTTACTCTTTTGTCCATTTAAGTAACACCTAGAACAGTACATCACACGTGCTCAATACATATTTGTGAAATGAATGACTACTTTGTGCCAAACACTGTCTGAGCCCAGTACAGGAAAAGCCCAGCACAGAGCTTGGCAAAGGAAAAACACCCTTCTGAGAATGCATGTTTCCTTCTGAAAATGCATAATCCATGCGAGCATTTTTCTTTCTTGGCCAGAGAAGAATTATCCATGTTTCTCTTCTTTTAGGATACTGGAGAAAACAGTTGGAGCACACACCTGCTAACGTCAGGTCCTACGTTTATAGCAGCTCTCAATTCCAGACCTTAGTGCAGACCCCAGAACGGGAAAGGTAAGTAAAAGAATGGCAGGACACGGGGGATTATGCTGAGAGTCAAATGTCACCACCTCTGAAGAGCTGCTGTGCCTGCTGGCCTAGCCAGAGCACCTTGCCTGCTGATTTTCCAGATGGCGGTTGCTGCTGTTTGTCCCTAGATCTGCTCAGTCTTAGCCTTGGCACTGTTTAAATCTTGATGAAAAAGACAGCAAAGAAAAGAAACTTAGGGCTTTCTTCTTTCCCCCTGCCCCCAACCAGTGTTCCCTGGATAGTTTGGCCCTGGCATTCAGCCAAGAAAAACATCTATGATTCAAGAATCATGACACAGCCAGGACCTGCCACCCTGCAGCTCAGAGGCTTTCTTTTCTTGCAGACAAGGGTGAAGAAGTTAGAGGTCAGTATACTCTCAGTCCTCAGGGTCTCCAGCCTTCAGCTCTGTATTGTCAGCTCGTCAGAGATGTGGGACAGGGCACTGCCAGGCACACTCCCTGTGGGAGCTGGCAGGAAAACCAGGCTGTGCTCAACAACAAGAGAAACAAAGAAAGCATGAGAGCTGAACTGAGAGAACCCTGCCATGAGTCAGCCTGGGGCTCTGAGGGGGCATAAGGCCAGGCTGATACACAGACACCGCCTACCCTCTGAGTCCCTGAAATGGATTTTTTTTGGTCCTATTGGCCAATAGGAAGTTGCATACCAAGAACAAAAATTCCTGGGATCACCCACCAAATCAAGTCAAGCCTGGGCTTTTGGTATACTGTCTTCCCAGCCACTGAGAGAGATTTCTGTAAAGAAAGCATTGTTTTGTTGTTTTGCTTATTTATTTAGAGACATGGTCTCTGGTGGGCAGCTGCTATGGGTTGAATTGTATTCCTCAAAAAACATATGTTGAAATCCTATCTCTAGTATCTCAGATTGTGAGCTTACTTGGAAATAGAATCTTTGCAGATTTAGCTAAGTTAAGATGGGGTCACTGGTGCCCTTATAAAAAAGGCAAATTTGAACATACATGTAGAGGGCAATGGTGTGTAGACACAGGGAGAACACGGTGTTATTACAGAGGATCGCGTGAAGCAGCTACTGCCCCAGAAAGACTAAGGCTTCCAGAAGCCGGGAGAGAGGACTGGAACAGTTCCTTCCCTAGCACCCTCAGAGGGAGCACAGCTGTGCCAACACCTTGGGTTTTGGACTCCTGGCCTCCAGAACTGTGAGACAACAAATTTCCATTGTTTTAGGCCACCCAGTTTGTTGTTTGATATTCTGTTATGGCAGCTCTAGAAAATGAATACAGCAGCAATGGACATAGGTTCACTGTAGTTTGTTGTAAAATTATATTGAGAAGACAATTTTCAGGGTCTCTGAGGGTTTCATAAAGGTTTTCTATTTCCCAAGCAAGTCCTCAGGAAATAGCCAGGGAGCCAGACACATGTGTGTACAAATCTCAGCTTCACCATTTATTATCTACTTGACTTTGGGCAAGAACCTAAGTCTCTCTAGAGCATTCTTCATCCTTCAGCGAAGGCTATGAAACTCTTCCTAAGGCCGTCTGAAGAGTGAATGAGGTCGTGTTTTCTAAATTGTTTATTGTGTGGCCTCACACATGGTGGCCTGTCAAGATGTTAGATTTCTTTCTTAACAAACATGAAGGAAGACCCTGCCCTGTAGCAGGCAAGCTGGGTGTTAGCTGACAGTCTCCAACCTAACGTCTATTCAGCATAATAAATATTAATAAGTGCAGTAGACACTGCCAGGGCTCTGGCCAGCCCGTTGCAGATCCCTTTAACTGTTTTGTCTGTACTCCCTTGAGTGTGCACCCCACGACTCACACCAGAGACTCTTCTTGGAGGTCTTTTCTCGGGCTACTGGAGCCACTTTTTCCACACTCAGGTTGCTAGAAGTGCCTGTGAGTTTATATCTTCCATCTGGGGCAGTCCACGGCCAAGGTCTGAAGGATGCAGGAGTGTGACAGCCCAGTTCCTTTGCCTGGAGTCCGGGAAACTCTGAGGCATAACTCACACTCCTGAGTTCCCCTGTAGGATCACACTGGAGCCACAGGACTTTGCCTGAAAGCATACATTTGCTTTGCCCATCCCTACTTCCACATCAGCCTTCCTGTGAGCATGTCCTTAATGAGTTGCTTACATTCAACTCCTCAATTAAGAGTCTGCTTCTGGGGCACCTGACCCAAGGCAATAAGCTACTGAACATCTGCTGAGATGTCACATGACGTTGAAGTTCTGATAATTAAAGCTAAAAAAAAACCTGACCAGATTGTGCATTCCAATCATTCACTATTTTAACAGCCATAATAATCATACTAGTAACCTCTCATTCATGTGTCCATCACGTGCATTATGTTCAATTCTAATCCTCATAACCAATGTATACATAGGTAGTTTTATCCTTGTAACAGTTTTTTTCAATGGCCACAAATTTTTTGGTTCTCCTCCCATGAAGAGGTAAAGTGTAGGTCCCCTTCCCTTGAATCCCTTTACTTTTACAGAAATCTGCTCAATTTTGATAATGTGTCCCTTAGTTCCCAAGATGTGGCCATTCTAGGATATTCTTTCCCAAGTAAGGACATTCAGCCGTGTGGGTTGGTTAACCTTAAATTGCATCTCTAATAGACAGTATATAGTTGGCTCTTACTTTTATAACTAGTTTGATAATCTCTGCCTTTTGACTATTTAGTCCATTTATATTTGATGTGATTATTAATATAGCTTGAGTTGCTGCTATTTTGCTATTTGCTTTTTTTTGTTTCATTTGATTTTTGCTCCTCAGTATCCCCTTTTTTTTGCATTCTTATGGTTTCATAAAATATTTGATTAAATTTAGAATTTAGAATCTCAGATTTTCTAGGCAATTGCTCAGGTCAGTGAGCTCCAAACCCGGGATTGTGAAAACGCTTTAATTTCTGTAATAGCATGTTTTCCCTACTATCCAGGATGATGTTTATGAAGTCAATATCAGGCTGAATTATATTCAATTGTCAGGTAAATAAGATCTTTAGAAGTTATTAATTTGGAGTTTACTGAAACAGGAATTTATGATTCTTCACTGTATAGAGATGTCTCCATATAATCTAGGTAAAGGAGAAGTTACACAGCATAAAATAAAACATTGGCTAAACCTTAGAGAAGCCAGCCTGCAGGCAAGAAGAAATTCAGTAAGAATGGGAATTATCACTCATCTCATTGGTATACTATATTTTTTGGGCTTATAAGTGTCCCCTACAATCAGATGGCACATCTGTGAAACATCTGATTTGGGGAAAAACGGATAAAAATGTTTGCTGATATTTCTTTAACCTATTTGTTTTATATAAAATAAACTAAACTTTGTAGCCATGTCTCCCTGATCTGCTCTATTATATGGTGGCTGGGGCACTGCAAACCTGTAAGTGTCTAACAAATATTAATTGATTTATATTTACAGCCTTTGTTTCATTGCACAAAGTATCACAGGCAAAAGTTTAATTAATGTAGCTTGGCAATTGAAGACATGGGAAAGAAGACAAGAAAAATAAGAGTAATTAACATTTGTTTTTTCCTGGCTATGTTCCCAGCAAGGTCCAGTGAATGTCTATGAGATGGGGATAGATACATGGGCCCTCACAGGGAGGTTGAGAATATCAAATGGGAAAGTGCGTATGAAAACTTTTTGAAAACTCTGAGTGGGGTAAATGCTCTGTCTTCAGTGGGGCCACCCAGAGCAGAGCCTGTCAAATAAATCAGATGCACGGGATAGACTGAGGAGATGCACTCAGGAGAAACAGAGGGAGGGATGTTCTGTGTCTTCATTTCCTAACTTGCATTTTGAGGGAAAGTATCAAAAGTTATTATGCATTCAACAAACATTTTTTTTGTTTTGTTTTGGCTTTTGAGGTTTTTTTTTGACACAGAGTCTCCCTCTGTCATTCAGGCTGGAATGCAGTGGTGCATTCACAGCTCACTGCAGCTTTGAATTCCTGGGCTCAAGCCATCCTCCCACCTTAGCCCCTGAGTACGTAGGAGTACAGATGCACACCACTACTACACCTGGCTAATTTTATTTATTTTTTTAACCACAAATACATTTATTCCCCTAAAAACAGTATACCATCTTTCCAATTTCAAAATGTTATTATCAATTGCCTGCAGATTACTTACTCTCATTAAGCTGATTTTTTTAAAACCCAGAGCAGAGCAATTTACCAGCACCATCAGAGCAATTTACCAGTAGCATCATTAAGCAAGCTGCAAATCTATCCTTTGCCAGAGCAAGGAAACACTGAAGATCAGCTCAAGAGAATAATAGCTTCAAGTGTTTACCAAAGGGGTACTCACATGCATTTGTCACACATTCCAGGGCCTCATCACCCTCTTCTTTTGTTTTTGTTTTTGTTCTTTTGTCTTTTGTTTTTTGTTTTTCAGACAGAGTCTTACTCTGTCGCACAGGCTGGAGTGCAGTGGTACGATCTCGGCTCACTGCAACCTCTGCCTCAAGCGATTTTCCTGCTTCAGCCTCCTGAGTAGCTGGGATTACAGGCATGTGCCACCACACCCGACTAATTTTTGTATTTTTTGTAGAGACGGAGTTTGACCATGTTGGCCAGGCTGGTCTCGAACTGCTAACCTCAAGTGATCCACCCACCTCAGCCTCCCAAAGTGCTGGGTAATCACCCTCTTTTATAACATTGCCTAACTCCTAAACCAGTTTCTTTTTATAGTCTGAAAACAAGAATCACCCACGTGCGATATTTCTTCAGAGCACTGTTGAAGATGGATCAAACATGGAGATCCTCCAGATCCCTGTTTTCAAGTGGTATTTTATATTAGTACATAGAATATCCTTAGATATATTCTGTTATGTTCTAATGAGTTTGTGATTCCTTTTTGATGATGTCTTCAATTTCTTCTGAGACCTTTCCTGTACAGTCATTTGGTCCCATGGCTTTTAACTTCTTTTTGTACTCCAGTGGCAAACCATTTTCTTTTGCACCTATGCAAATAACCTTTTTATACTGTGGGGATGGGAACCACTCTTGTAATTTGTCATCAGATAACGTCGACAGGTTATTTCTCTTCCTTCTTGAGTTGAAACATTAACTTCCATGACAACATAAATTCCACCACTTCTTGCCTGCAGGCGGGCCATGCAGAAGAACGCCACCGAGGGCTTTTGGAGGTGGATCTCTCAGTCAGCAGGTTGCAGTCATAGGGGAAGCACAGAAAACTCTCCTCACCTGGGCCCAGATGTCCTTGCAGCCTGAGTTTGCCATGTCCCACTAGACACTTGCACGGGAGTCTGGAGCAGGGTTGTGAGGAGCCACCACAGAGCGCAGTGCTGTGCCCGTGATCCTGGCCAGTGACTGCCATGCCACCGCCTCGGTGTTAGGGCAATTTTAAAATTTTTGTAGAGATGGGGTTCCACTATGTTGCCCACACTGGTCTCAAACTCCTGGCCTCAAGTGATCCTCCCACCTTGACCTCTCAAAGTGGGGGGATTACAGGCATGAGCCACTGTGCTCAGCCTCAACAACAATCTTTTTTTTGAGACAGGTCTCATTCTGTGGCCCAGGCTGGAGTGCAATGGGTCAATCTGGGTTCACTGGAACCTCTGCCTCCCAGGTTCAAGCAATTATCATGCCTCAGCCTCCGGAGTAGCTGGGACTATAGGTGTACACCATCACGCTTGGCTAATTTTCGTATTTTTAGTAGAGATGGGGTTTCACCATGTTGGACAGGCTGGTGTCGAACTCCTGACCTGAGGTGATCTACCCTCTTTGGCCTCCCAAAGTGCTGGGATTACAGATGTGAGCCACCTGCCCAGCCTCAGCAATCATTTTTTAACACAATACCTGTCAAGCATGGTGCTAGGTGCTGGGGATAAAACCAACATATGCCTCCCTGCCCGCGTGGAGCTGACATTCTTGTGGATTCTATTACTTCAGCGTCCTTTTCCATACCTTCTGGGGGTTTGCTGGTTAAAGTACCTTGTTCTAAGGCACTCACCCTAGAGTGGGGAGAAGACAGGGACATGGCGTGGACCAAACATCTGAGAGACCCGGAGTCTCTGCCTGACCTATGTCATTCTCATGGCTTCCCAGGGAGCCAGGGAGAGGGCAGGTACTATTCCACTTTACAAACAGAAATGGTGGTCCTATGTCCACCCCACAGTCATCCTAGCATCCAGGAGCAGAAACATACTAAAAGTAATGTTTCCTGTTTTCTGGACAGCTTCCTTCAGTCTTCCAGCAACCACCATTTGAAATAAAGAAGAATTTAGATTTAATGTAAAGATTGGCTCATCAAAATTCTTCTATGACACTTCAGATCCCAGTGTAATCCTTGTAGAAATATAACCATGAAATATACTGTCCCAGTCTTGGTGAAGCCACCAATTCTATCTTGTCTTATCACTCCTTGTGGGCCCTGTCCGGGGCTGGGGTCAAGCTAGCCCCTTAGAGAGTCAGAGGAGCACACAGAGAGGGTGATGGAGAGTGACAGGCTGACACACGTGGCTACAGCACTCTGTGTGCCCCCTAAACTTTTTGTTTGGTCTAGAAATCAGCTACCTGATGTAATGATTTTTTTTTTTTTTTTTGAGATAGTCTTGCTCTGTTGCCCAGGCTGGAGTGCAGTGGTGCGATCACAGCTCACTGCAGGCTTGATCTCCTGGGCTCAAGAGATCCTCCTGCCTCAGCCTCCTGAGTAGCTGGGACTACAGGTGCATGCCATCACATCTGGCTAATTATTTTTTACTTTTAGTAGAGATGATGTCTCGCTATGTTGTGCAGGCTGATCTCCAATGCCTGAGTTCAAGCAATCCCCCACTTCAGCCCCACAAAGTGTTGGGATTATGGTGTGAGCCACCGCGCCCAGCCATGATGTATCAGTTTTTTATTTTTATTTTATTTTATTTTATTTTTTTGAGATGGATTCTCGCTCTGTCACCCAGGCTGGAGTGCGGTGGCGCGATCTCGGCTCACTGCAAGCTCCGCCTCCCAGATTCACGCCATTCTCCGGCCTCAGCCTCTCCGAGTAGCTGGGACTACAGGCGCCCGCCACCACGCCCGGCTAATTTTTTTTGTATTTTTAGTAGAGACGGGGTTTCACTGTGGTCTCGATCTCCTGACCTCGTGATCCGCCTGCCTCGGCCTCCCAAAGTGCTGGGATTACAAGCGTGAGCCACCGCGCCTGGCCAGTTTTTTAAAGCTCCATTAGGAGTTGCAATTGAGCTACTGAAACAAAACATGTAGTATATACATTACATGATAATTATCTGAAACCCAGTCTTTCTTATGTTCAGAAAGAACAGTTTATGGCATCATTTGGCCGATACTGTTTCTGTAATTCTGATGGCTTGATAGCTAAATCCCTGGACAAATTACCACTTGTCAAATTTCAAAAAGTTAGTGGTAGTTGGCTCCTCAAGTATAGGAAGAACTTGGATGAGCTTTTCCTTCTGAACAGAAAGTTGGGTTTAGAGGTTCACTTGCTCTTCAGCATAACCAAGCTGACATGTGGACCCATAGGTTGATATTGAATGCATTATATGAATTATAAGAAGTGTGCAAAATAAGTTGTAGAACTGAGTGCTTTGCCTACAAATATTCATAACACTACTGTGGGGTTTGAGCTTTCAGATATTTCTGGATTTTTCTAAGGTTGCATTGCATCCCTGTCATTAATAATGTAAAACAACGTCAGTATGGTGACTTTCCCCAGGTCAGGGCTTTGGAGACCAGCAAGATTTACATTCGATGTGAATGTTTGTGCTGCAAACTGTTGGAGACCACACACATGTGCACATACACACTCCCATGCACACATGTGCACACATACACACACTCACATTCGCCTGCCCGTGGCTCAGAATTTACCCAGAGAGGACGCATTTGCTTTATGTGAATATTTTAAGGCGGGGGTAATGACCACATTCCGTAGCCCTGCAGCCTGAAAACAGAGTCCTGCTGAGGGAAGTTGGACTGCCAGGGGCAGGGAGAGTCTCTGTGATTGAGCAGCTGCTGGATGAAGTAAGTGTAACCAAAAGAGCAAGTCTCTCTGAGGAGCTCAGCCTGGTGCTTTGCCTCGGTCTCTTTCCGATGAAAGTTTTGTTCAATGCTGTGAAAATTACACTGCCCTTGAATGAAAAACTGTTTGGGAATGGAGTGAATGGCTAGTCAAAGGCTCCCTATTACCCGAGTGGGTCGGGGTGGTCATGAGGAGTGACTGTGAATCTGCTAGTGGTTCATGGAGGGAAGAAAATGTTCTGAAATTGAATGACGGTGATGGTTGCATGACTCCATAAATACACTTGAAACCATTGACTTCTACACTTAAAATGGGTAAACTTTATGGCTCGTAAATTTTATCTCAGTAAAGCTATTGGAAAAAAAGCTTTATGTTGATTGCCACAAATTGCTACTTTTCATAGCAAGAACAACAGGCAGAGAAGTGCACATGAGCCAAGTAACATGACTTAACCACTTGGGCCCATTTCAGTTTTAAAAAGAGGCTTCTAATTTCTGAATCTGGATTAAAAAAACAAAACCAAAAAAATATGGTTGCTGTGCCTAGTTTAGAGCTTTTATAAATGATGATATTTTGTTAACTCAGGGCTTTACACTGTTGTGGGTCTCCCAAATCCATAGGCTTTGGGATGATAAGAAATGTTTTAATCATGATCTGAATGGTTAAGATCAGTACTAAGGAAGAGGAGCCCCAGTGTAATCCTCGTAGAAATATAACCGTGAAATATACTGTACCAGTCTTGGTCCCCTCCTGCCCCATGAACTTCTCTCCCAGCCTTTATGATTCCACTGTTCTCTTGGATTTTACTCTGAAAATCTAGGGTGGAATGTTCTGGAGTATGAGTTGTTCATGTTAACTGCTGTATTAGTCCTTTCTCACACTGCTGATAAAGACATACTCGAGCCCAGGTAATTTATAAAGGAAAGAAGTTTAACTGACTCACAGTTCCACATGGGTGGGGAGGCTTTACAATCATGGCAGAAGATGAAGGAGGAGCAAAGTCATGTCTTACATGGAGGCAGGCAAAGAGAGAGCTTGTGTAATGGAACTCCTCTTTATAAAACCATCAGATCTCGTGAGACTTATTCACTATCACAAGAACAGCATGGGAAAGACCTGCCCTTGTGATTTAATTACCTACCACCAGGTCCCTTCCATGACACATGGGAATTGTCGGAGCTACAATTCAAAATGAGATTTGGGTGGAGATATGGCCAAAGCACCTCAACAGCTTATATCCTACTGACTACGTTGTTGAAATTGAAGTTTCTAGTGATATCTACCACAGGTACCTAACTCTACTGCTTCCTGAATTCTTACCAAGACAGACACATTCGAGGTCTCCACTACAAGATGGACACAGAGAGGTAATGTTTGCTTGTGGAAAAGAGCTGCCCTTCCTTACTTCACTGGCAGTTTCAAATGTCAGATGAGGAAAATGCAACCCTCAGTCTACCTCTTGGAGGCTCAGCTGTGGATCTTCTTTTTTTTTTTTTTTTTTAGACAGAGTCTCACTTTGTCACCAGGCTGGGGTACAGTGGCATGATCTCGGCTCACTGCAACCTGCGCCTCCCAGATTCAAGCAATTCTCCTGCCTCAGCCTCCCCAGTAGCTGGGACTACAGGCACGCGCCACTACACCCTCTAATATTTGTATTTTTAGTAGAGACGTGGTTTCACCATGTTGGCCAGGGTGGTCTTGATCTCCTGACCTCGTGATCCACCCACCCTGGCCTCCCAAAGTGCTGGGATTATAGGTGTGAGTCACCACGCCTGGCTTCTCTGGATTATTTTATTAGGTAACTTAAGGTGTACTAGGAGAGAATGTACCTTAATCTACCATGATGCTTAGCTCTCAACAGGCAGTCTGGGCCATTTCTACATCTACCAGGAATCTTCCAAATTCAAGAATCATGCAAGACCAGGGTGTGGCCACTGTACAAAGCCTGCTTTGGAAAGCCCAATTACAAGCCTGCTCAAATAAACAACTTCAGGTGTGACAATTCTGGTCTGGAGGCACAAGTGTTCTTTTGGGAAACTGTTTCACCTCGTGCCACATCATAGTTGGGTGAGGTAATCTAAGGAGCCCAGTATGCCCTTGGATGTTTAGGGAAACCTGATGTCACAAATAAAAGTCCTTACAGAAATCAAGTCATTGAGGAAATCAGTTGAGACCATTAAGTTTGAAGAGTGGAGGCTCTGCTTGAGGAGTAGGGAGGGATGGGGAAGGGACAGTCTTTGGCCTCAGGCTATCTTCTCATCAGGAGAAGGGGCAGTCTCTGGTCTCAGGCTGTCTCTTCACAAGGAGAAGGGACAGTGTGTTAATTCCTTAGGACAATTTTCTCTGGGAGAGATAAACAGAAGTGATCGGAAGTTATCAGGAGAAAGGTGACTTCTGAAGATGATCATTTGAATTTTTGCCAAAAGAAGGGGGAAGAGACTCTTATGTGGCAACAGGGAACAATTTGGAGGCAGGAGAAAGAAAAATTTGGCGGGAGGGTGCTGGGATTGCAGCCCCTGCCCGGCCGCCGCCCCATCTGGAAGGTGGGGAGCGCCTCTGCCCGGCTGCCCCGTCTGGGAGGTGAGGAGCACCTCTGCCCGGCCGCCCCGTCTGGGAGGTGAGGAGCGCCTCTGCCCGGCCGCCCCGTCTGGGAGGTGAGGAGCGCCTCTGCCCGGCCGCCCCGTCTGGGAAGTGAGGAGCGCCTCTGCCCGGCCACCCACCGTCTGGGAAGTGAGGAGCGCCTCTGCCCGGCCACCCACCGTCTGGGAAGTGAGGAGCGCCTCTGCCCGGCCACTCACCGTCTGGGAAGTGAGGAGCGCCTCTGCCCGGCCACCCACCGTCTGGGAAGTGAGGAACCCCTCTGCCCGGCCACCCACCGTCTGGGAAGTGAGGAGCGCCTCTGCCCGGCCACCCACCGTCTGGGAAGTGAGGAGCGCCTCTGCCCGGCCACCCACGGTCTGGGAAGTGAGGAGCGCCTCTGCCCAGCCACCCACCGTCTGGGAAGTGAGGAGCGCCTCTGCCCGGCCGCCCCGTCTGGGAAGTGAGGAGCGCCTCTGCCCGGCCGCCCCGTCTGGGAAGTGAGGAGCGCCTCTGCCCGGCCACCCACCGTCTGGGAAGTGAGGAGCGCCTCTGCCGGGCCACCCATCGTCTGGGAAGTGAGGAGCGCCTCTGCCCGGCCGCCCTGTCCGGGAAGAAGTGAGGAGCGCCTCTGCCCGGCCGCCCCGCCCGGGAAGAAGGGAGGAGCGCCTCTGCCCGGCCGCCCCGTCCGGGAAGAAGTGAGGAGCGCCTCTGCCCGGCCGCCCCGTCCGGGAAGAAGTGAGGAGCGCCTCTGCCCGGCCGCCTCGTCCGGGAAGAAGTGAGGAGCGCCTCTGCCCGGCCGCCCCCGTCCGGGAAGAAGTGAGAAGCGCCTCTGCCCGGCCACCCATCGTCTGGGAAGTGAGGAGCGCCTCTGCCCGGCCACCCACCGTCTGGGAAGTGAGGAGCGCCTCTGCCCGGCCGCCCCGTCTGGGAAGTGAGGAGCGCCTCTGCCCGGCCGCCCCGTCTGGGAAGTGAGGAGTGCCTCTACCCGGCCGCCCCGTCTGGGAAGTGAGCAGCGCCTCTGCCCGGCCGCCCCGTCTGGGAAGTGAGGAGCGCCTCTGCCCGGCCGCCCCGTCTGGGAAGTGAGGAGCGCCTCTGCCCGGCCACCCACCGTCTGGGAAGTGAGGAGCGCCTCTGCCCGGCCACCCATCGTCTGGGAAGTGAGGAGCGCCTCTGCCCGGCCGCCCCGTCCGGGAAGAAGTGAGGAGTGCCTCTGCCCGGCCGCCCCGCCCGGGAAGAAGTGAGGAGCGCCTCTGCCCGGCCGCCCCGCCCGGGAAGAAGTGAGAAGCGCCTCTGCCCGGCCACCCATCGTCTGGGAAGTGAGGAGCGCCTCTGCCCGGCCACCCACCGTCTGGGAAGTGAGGAGCGCCTCTGCCCGGCCGCCCCGTCTGGGAAGTGAGGAGCGCCTCTGCCCGGCCGCCCCATCTGGGAAGTGAGGAGTGCCTCTACCCGGCCGCCCCGTCTGGGAAGTGAGCAGCGCCTCTGCCCGGCCGCCCCGTCTGGGAAGTGAGGAGCGCCTCTGCCCGGCCACCCACCGTCTGGGAAGTGAGGAGCGCCTCTGCCCGGCCACCCACCGTCTGGGAAGTGAGGAGCGCCTCTGCCCGGCCACCCACCGTCTGGGAAGTGAGGAGCGCCTCTGCCCGGCCACCCACCGTCTGGGAAGTGAGGAACCCCTCTGCCCGGCCACCCACCGTCTGGGAAGTGAGGAGCGCCTCTGCCCGGCCAGCCACCGTCTGGGAAGTGAGGAGCGCCTCTGCCCGGCCACCCGTCTGGGAAGTGAGGAGTGCCTCCGCCCGGCCGCCCCGCCCGGGAAGAAGGGAGGAGCGCCTCTGCCCGGCCGCCCCGTCCGGGAAGAAGTGAGGAGCGCCTCTGCCCGGCCGCCCCGCCCGGGAAGAAGTGAGGAGCGCCTCTGCCCGGCCGCCCCGTCCGGGAAGAAGTGAGGAGCGCCTCTGCCCGGCCGCCCCCGTCCGGGAAGAAGTGAGGAGCGCCTCTGCCCGGCCGCCCTGTCTGGGAAGTGAGGAGCGCCTCTGCCCGGCCGCCCCGTCCGGGAAGAAGTGAGGAGCGCCTCTGCCCGGGCGCCCCATCCGGGAAGAAGTGAGGAGCGCCTCTGCCCGGCCGCCCCATCCGGGAAGAAGTGAGGAGCGCCTCTGCCCGGCCACCCATCGTCTGGGAAGTGAGGAGTGCCTCTGCCCGGCCACCCACCGTCTGGGAAGTGAGGAGCGCCTCTGCCTGGCCGCCCCGTCTGGGAAGTGAGGAGTGCCCCTACCCGGCCGCCCCGTCTGGGAAGTGAGCAGCGCCTCTGCCCGGCCGCCCCGTCCGGGAAGAAGTGAGGAGCGCCTCTGCCCGGCCGCCCCGTCCGGGAAGAAGTGAGGAGCGCCTCTGCCCGGCCGCCCCGTCCGGGAAGAAGTGAGGAGCGCCTCTGCCCGGGCGCCCCGTCCGGGAAGAAGTGAGGAGCGCCTCTGCCCGGCCGCCCCGTCCGGGAAGAAGTGAGGAGCGCCTCTACCCGGCCGCCCCGACCGGGAAGAAGTGAGGAGCGCCTCTGCCCGGCCGCCCCGTCTGGGAAGTGAGGAGCGCCTCTGCCCGGCCGCCCCGTCTGGGAAGAAATGAGGAGCGCCTCTGCCCGGGCGCCCCATCCGGGAAGAAGTGAGGAGCGCCTCTGCACAGCCACCCATCGTCTGGGAAGTGAGGAGCGCCTCTGCCCGGCCACCCACCGTCTGGGAAGTGAGGAGCGCCTCTGCCCGGCCGCCCCGTCCGGGAAGAAGTGAGGAGCGCCTCTGCCCGGCCGCCCCGTCCGGGAAGAAGTGAGGAGCGCCTCTGCCCGGCCGCCCCGTCCGGGAAGAAGTGAGGAGCGCCTCTGCCCGGCCGCCCCGTCTGGGAGGTGAGGAGCGCCTCTGCCCGGCCACCCATCGTCTGGGAGGTGAGGAGCGCCTCTGCCAGGCCACCCATCGTCTGGGAGGTGAGGAGCGCCTCTGCCCGGCCACCCATCATCTGGAAAGTGAGGAGCGCCTCTGCCCGGCTGCCCCATCTGGGAAGTGAGGAGTGCCTCTGCCCGGACACCCATCGTCTGGGAGATGAGGAGCGCCTCTGCCCGGCCGCCCATCGTCTGGGAAGTGAGGAGCGCCTCTGCCCGGCCACCCATCGTCTGGGAAGTGAGGAGCGCCTCTGCCCGGCCACCCATCGTCTGGGAAGTGAGGAGCACCTCTGCCCGGCCACCTATCGTCTGGGAAGAAGTGAGGAGCGTCTCTGCCCGGCCACCTATCGTCTGGGAAGAAGTGAGGAGTGTCTCTGCCTGGCCGCCCCGTCTGGGAAGTGAGGAGCCCCTCTGCCCGGCCGCCCCGTGTCTGGGTAGAAGTGAGGAGCTCCTCTGCCTGGCCGCTCCGTCTGGGAGGTCTACCACGGAGACCAGAAGCAATGTGGGGGCTGGACGTGGTGGCTCACGCCTGTGGTCCCGGCACTCTAGGGGGCGAGGCGGGTTGATCACTTCGGACTAGGAGTTCGAGACCAGTCTGGCCAACTTGGCGAAACATGAAGAATACAACAGACAAACCAACCAACCAACTCAGTGACAACAAAACAGGTCTACCCTGGAGTCATACTCTAATTTTTTCTATTTTCCTCCCTTTCTGATCCTTTATCCCACTTTCTTTTTCTTCCTCTTCCTTCTCCCTCTTCTTTGTCAAATAGAGGATTGAGTTATTATCACTGATCCATATAAAGTCCCTCTCTCATTTATTTTAACTCCCACCCCCATTTCTATTCCCCGACTTCCCATGTGCAACCTTCCTAATATGTTTGATACGCATCTTTTTGTTTGTATGTATTTTTAGAAAATGTTTATTGTTTTTGTATGCAAAAAAAATTAATAAAAAAAAAAAAAAAAAAAAAAAAAGAAAAATTTGGCGGAAATAATCATGCCTTTATTTTCATACTGATTAAAGAGTGTGGGGTATTCTTTTAATGCACCTAGGCAAGGAAGATGGGCTGGATCAGTGTTTCTCAGAGTTTAGTGTGCACATGAATCACTACATCTTATTAAAGTACAGATTCTGATTCAGAAGGACTGGAGTAGGGCTGATACCCTGCATATCTAAAAAGCCCTCAGGCTATGACCACACTTTGAATAGTGAAGGTCTGGAGATTGGCCTTACTGCATATTGAGCTTTAAAAGAAAACTCAACATGGCCCTTGGTAAGGAGCAGCCTCCTAATGCTATTGGACAAGGAGGATTTTTCCCGGTACTTGGCAAGTCAGTTATTAAAATAACAGTAAGGGCTTATTAAAATAACAGTGAGGGCTTATGCCTGTAATCCTAGCACTTTGGGAGGCCAAGGCAGGCGGATCACGAGATCAAAAGTTTGAGAGCAGCCTGGCCAATAGGGTGAAACCCCGTCTCTACTAAAAGTACAAAAATTACCCGGGTGTGGTGGCATGGGCCTGCAGTCCCAGATACTCAAGAGACTGAGGCAGGAGAATCGCTTGAATCCAGGAGGCAGAGGTCGCAGTGAACTGAGACCATGCCACTGCACTCCAGACTGGGCAACAGAGAGAAACTCCGTCTCAACAAAAACAAACAAAATAACAGTAAGGCTGATTGCCTAGAGATTAGTTGCTTGATGAGAACCTCCTGCTACATATATATATATATATATATATGTCAGGCCTCTGAGCCCAAGCTAAGCCATCATATCCCCAGTGACCTACACGTATACATCCAGATGGCCTGAAGCAACTGAAGATCCACAGAAGTGAAAATAGCCTTAACTGATGACATTCCACCATTGTGATTTGTTTCTGCCCCACCCTAACTGATTAATATTCTTTATAATCACCCCCACCCTTAAGAAGTTTCTTTGTAATTCTCCCCACCCTTGAGAATGTACTTTGTGAGAGCCACCCCCTCCCCCAAAACATTGCTCTTAACTCCATCGCCTATCCCAAAACCTGTAAGAACCAATGATAATCCCACCACCCTTTGCTGACTCTTTTCGGACTCAGCCCGCCTGCACCCACGTGAAATAAACAGCCATGTCGCTCACACAAAGCTTGTTTGGTGGTCTCTTCACATGGGCACGCGTGAGACTATATATATACATATGCTTCCTACTGCTACTGTGATAAATTGCCACAAACCTAAAGGCTTGACATAACACAAATTCGTTATCTCACAGTTCTGGAGGCCTGAAGTCTGAAATGGGGCTGAGTGAGCTCAAATCAAGGTGTGGTCAGGAAGGCTGCGCTCCTTCTGGAGACTGCAGGAAGGACCTTCCCTTTCCAGCCTCTGGAGGCTGCCTGCATTCCTCAGCTCCTGGCTGTCATCCTCCATCTTCAAAGCCAGCAATGGCGGGTGGAATCTTTCTGGGGCTGCCTCCCTCTTTCACTCTATAATGGGCCTTCTGATAACCCCAGCTAACCTCTGCATCTCAAGTCAGCTAACAAACTTAATACCTACTTGCCATCCATATAATGTAACAGCCACAGGTGCTGGGGATCATGGGGGGCATTATTCGCATATATAATAAAATATATAATATAATACCCCTGCCCTCTTTTAACATAAATGGTAGCAAACCACATACTGTTCTGAATCTTGTTCTTTTGGCTTAATGCATGGTATAGGTGGTTCCAATTAAGTACATAAATACTGAGCTTTTTCCCCTTTACATTGAACTCGTCAATACTTCTTTTTTTTTTGAGACGGAGTCTCGCTCTGTCGCCCAGCTTGGAGTGCAGTGGCGCAATCTCTGCTCACTGCAAGCTCCGCCTCCCGGGTTCATGCCATTCTCTTGCCTCAGCCTCCCAAGTAGCTGGGACTACAGGCACCCGCCACCACGCCCGGCTAATTTTTATATTTTTAGTAGAGACGGGGTTTCACCGTGTTAGCCAGGAGGGTCTTCATCTCCTGACCTCGTGATCCGCCCACCTCAGCCTCCCAAAGTGCTGGGATTACAGGCGTGAGCCATCGCTCCTGGCCAAACTCATCAATACTTCTATTTGTTATGGTCTATTTCCCAGTAAACCTCAGCCTGCTAAGACCAGCTCTAGATTTAAATAATAATTGGATCTCATCATCGTGTCTCTGGCGCCTTCCTGAGAAATCTTCAACAGCAAGCTTGGTGAAAAGTGCTAGATGAAATGGCAGGCTTACCAGGGCCTGGCCCTGAGGCCAATACTTAATAAACCACTTCAAACAGGACTGTTTTGTGACCGTGCCCAGCTGCGTGGCAGGGAGGGATCAGGCATCAGGCAGCTTCTCTCTGTGTGGGCCTTGAATTCCCAGAGGGCCTGTCTGCTCTCGTCTTACCTGTCCCTGCTGTTAAAGATCAGAAGCTCAAACCCATGCCGCCTCCTCCAAGCAAAGGACTACCAAAGACTGGGCCCACAGGGATCACCGTGAAGGCCAAGGAAATCTATGGGAGTCAAGGGTGTTTTCACACAGAGAGGAGACTAGTCCAGGTATTTAAACACACAACATCCACAGAAACCATTTTTCCCCAGGTCAAGGCAGTTTGCATTAAAGGTACAGCATAGCCATGTGGATAGAGGCTTTAGAGAACTCAGGGCAGGGCAGGGGGCAGCACATGTATTCTAGAAAGGGCCAGACAGGGAATATTTTAGGCTTTGCGGGCCATGTGGTCACTATTGCTACTACTCAACTCTGCCCCTGTAGCATGAAAGGAATCATAGATGATACATACACCAATGGATGTGGCTGTGTCCCAATAAAACTTTATTTACAAAAATAGGAGTCAGCAAAGTAAATTACAAAAATGGCCACAGAGTTTTTCTCTTCTTTTTTTTGAGACAGAGTCTTGCCCTGTCACCCAGGCTGGAGTGCACTGGCACCCTCTTGGCTCACTGCAACCTCCACCTCCCAGGTTCAAGAGGTTCTTGTACTTCAGCCTCCCAAGTAGTTGGGATTACAGGCACCCGCCACCATGCCTGGCTAAATGTTGTATTTTTAGTAGAGACGGGGTTTCACCGTCTTGGCCAGGCTGGTCCCGAACTTGAGACCTCAGGTGATCTGCCCTCCTCAGCCTCCCAAAGTGCTGGGATTACAGGCGTGAGCCAGAGCACCCGACCACTCTTCTTTGTATTCATGCCCTTTGCAGGGTGACTTTTCAGCTCCTCTCAAGATGTGGGCTCTTTTTTCCTACTCCTTAAATCTGGGCTGACCTTCTGACTTGTTCTGGCCAAAAGAATATGGCAAAGTAGTGTTGCGCCAGTTTTGAGGCAGACCTCCACAAGCCTTGGCCTTTCTATTGCCTTTCTCTCTGTTCCACCTGCCTCCCACTCTCAACACCACCTCCATCCTCCTACATGTAAATAAGCCCAGGCTAGCCTGTTGGAGGCTGAGACCACATAGATCAAAAATGCCCATCTCCCCAGCCAACAGCCAGCCAACTCCCAGAAGCCAAGGTGCCTCGCTGACCTGTAGCTGGCCACAGACACAAGAGGAAGAAGCCCAGCAGAAACCAGAAGCCAGCCCAACTGGCTGCCCAGTTGAGTCCAGCCTCAGTTACTCACAGAACCACAAGCAAATAATAGGTGGTGATTTTGAACCACTAGGTTTTGGGGTGTTTTTATACAGAATTATTGTGGTAATAGAAAAGTGATACGATGGGGTAATACAACTCTTATACTTCACAGAGTTGTGGAGGAAATTAAATGAGATGGTCTTTGTAAAATTGGGTTCCTGAATGAGGCAGCTTTCCAAAAATGTTCATTATTATTCTTGGCCTGAGGCAGTGTGCCCCATGTGAAAATCAAAACCATGATCTCAGCCAAATTAATTGTGCTGGAAATGGACTCCACTTGAGCATCCAGTCAGCTACTTGTGGACCACATGTGGCCCCCCTCTACAGAAGCCTGGGCCCTGCTTTTTTTTTTTTTTTTTTTTGAGACAGAGCCTCACTCTGTTGCCCAGGCTGGAGTGCAGTGGCACTATCTGGGCTCACTGTAACCTCCGCCTCCCGGGTTCAAGTGATTCTCCTGCCTCAGCCTCCCGAGTAGCTGGGACTACAGGCACCCGCCACCATGCCCAGCTAATTTTTGTATTTTTAGTAGAGATGGGGTTTCACCGTGTTGGCCAGGCTGGTTTTTGAACTCCTGACCTCAGATAATTCGCCCACCTCAGTCTCCCAAAGTGCTGGGATTACACACATGAGCCACCACGCCCAGCCCTAACAAAATCTTTTTAAAGTTATATAATTACCAGACACTCATGAGTGAGATGAGAAGGGCTCTGTGAAGTTTGGTGAACATATACTAATACTGGACACACCTGCCAAATATGAGGGACCTACCAAAAGATAGCAGACAGGTTTCAATAGTCTCTTCACGTTCAAGGAGAAACTCGGTGTGCCCAGCTTCCTAGAAGATCTGCTGGCCCTCCAGAAAAATGCCAGGCTTGCATGCACTGGACATAAGGTGTGAACAGCTGGAGACCAGCCTTACCAGCCACTGTGGAAGAGTGTTCAGCAGAATGGATCTTGGAGGATCTGTGGTGCTACTTGACTCTGATTAAAATTATAATTTCAGAAGTGATTCACGGATTTGGCACCAATACAACAGGTTATATGTGCAAGCATACTGTTTGCTGCTTTGTTTGTAGGCAAAAAACTGGAAACTGCCAGAATACCAACCAATAAGAGATGGTTGAAGAAACTGTGATACTTACACACATATAGAATACTATGCAGCTCTATTTAAAAGTAAATTAAATCTATGTCTTTTGGCCTGAAGGGATGTCTATGATGTATTGTGAAGAGAAAAATCGGCCAGATGCGGTGGCTCATGCCTGTAATCCCAGCACTTTGGGAGGCCAAGGCGGGCAGATTGCTTGAGGCCAGGAGTTCAAGACCAGCCTGGCCAACACGGTGAAATCCCGTGTCTACTAAAAATACAAAAATTAGACAGGCATTGTGGTACAACCCTGTGATCCTAGCTACTCAGGAGGCTGAGGCAGGAGAATCACTTGAACCTAGGAGGTGGAGGTTGCAGTGAGCTGAGATCACACCACTGCACTCCAGCCTGGATGACGGAGCAAGATTTAAAAAAAAGAGAAAAATCAAGCTGCACAATAATTAATGCACAGAGTGAATCCATTTTAATAAAACAACAAAATCCCATTTTAAGTGTATAAGAATTCGTCCAGGTTTGTGTGGGTGTGGAGAAGGTGTGGAAGGAATTCGTCTAGGTTTGTGTGGGTGTGGAGAAGGTGTGGAAGGAATTCGTCTAGGTTTGTGTGGGTGTGGAGAAGGTGAGGAAGGAATTCGTCTCCGTTTGTGTGGGTGTGGAGAAGGTGTGGAATGAATTCACATAGGTTTGTGTGGGTGTGGAGAAGGTGTGGAAGGAATTCGTCTAGGTTTGTGTGGGTGTGGAGAAGGTGTGGAAGGAATTCACATAGGTTTGTGTGGGTGTGGAGAAGGTGTGGAAGGAATTCACATAGGTTTGTGTGGGTGTGGAGAAGGTGTGGAAGGAATTCGTCCAGGTTTGTGTGAGTGTGGAGAAGGTGTGGAAGGAATTTGTCTAGGTTTGTGTGGGTGTCGAGAAGGTGTGGAAGGAATTCGTCTCTGTTTGTGTGGGTGTGGAGAAGGTGTGGAAGGAATTCACATAGGTTTGTGCGGGTGTGAGAAGGTGTGGAAGGAATTCATCTAGGTTTGTGTGGGTATGAGATGGCGTGGAAGCAATTCGTCTAGGTTTGTGCGGGTGTGGAGAAGGTGTGGAAGGATACATGCCTGGAGGACTGGAGTAGGGGGAGATGATTAGCTTTTCCTTTCTGCTTATTTTTTATTTGGAAATAACTGCAAACACAGAAAAGTTGCAAAAATAAAAACAGTACAAAGAATACCTATATACCCTTTACTCAGATTGCTGTGCATTCCTTCCCTACCTACTACTCTCCTCCTTCCCCCACTCCTTCCTCCATCCGTCTCTTTCACTCATAATTTCTGCCCCGTGTGTGTGCGCGCACACACACACACACACACACACTCACGTGTGGGACAATATCCCAGTTCCTGACCAAGGCCTCGTGTTTTTTCCACTGTCTTGTGTCTCTACTATTGCTGCGGGAAAGCATTCTCCTGGGGCCTGTTGTAGTACTGCCATGAGACCAGAAGGAACATGTGTGAGGCAAACCTGAGCCCACCAGCACAAGAGCTAAACCCAGCAGCACACAGATTGTGAGCCTTTTTTTTTTTTCTGTTTTCTTTTTTTAAGGCAGGTTCTGTCTCTGCCGCTCACGCTGGAGTGCAGTGGCGTGATCACAGCTCACTGCAGCCTTGACCTCCTGGGCTCATGTGATCCTCCCACCTTAGCCTCTCAAGTAGCTGGGACTACAGGCACACACCACCATGCCAGGCTTTTTTTTTTTTTTTTTTTTTTGTAGAGATGGGGTTTCACCATGTTACCCAGGCTGGTCTCCAACTCCTGGGCTCAAGCAATCCACCCACCTCAGCCTCCCCAAATGCTGGGATTACAGGCATAAGCCACCATGCCCAGCCACACACAGATTGAATTAGAGTGGCCCAACCAAATCCTGCCAACCTGTAGACACATGAGAAGGAAATACCAATTGTTGTAGACTGAGATGTTTGCATTTGTTTGTTATGGAGCAATGACTGAACAATACAGTTGCAAACATTTACAAAACACTTACTGTAGGCTATAGAGTGCTGTAAGAATTTTGCTTATATTATCTAATTTAATACGCAACAATCCTTCTCACAGATGAGGAAATTGAGGGTAAGTCACTTGTGCAAGGCCACACAGCTAATAAGCTAACCAGCTATGTGACTATGGGACACACTGCCTCTGGACATATGCTAGGTGAGACAATAATTGATGGTGGTTTAAGCCAGTTTGAGTTGGCATTTCTATTACTTGCAGCCTAAAGCATCCTACCTAATTCTTCTGTATAGCCTTCTTCCTGCCTCACCCCTCCTTTCCTTATCTCTAGCCCTGGGGATTTTGATTACCCTGGGGAGAAGCCTTGCTTTGCCCAAACATTAATTTACACCTGGGATCCTCCATGTAAACTCCAGTGGTTTAGATTTTTAGTGCACAAAAGCCAATGAGTCTGGTCTTCTGGGAGGAAGAGGATAAGCACCAATATGATACCAAAGAAAAAGCAATTGTGAGAAAAAATGTAATCCAACACGGAGTCAGCTTCCACCTAAAAAAGACAAAGTGAGTCCTGCTTCATTCTGAGTAGGTCAATTACCAAACGTTCAGACAGGCCTCTGGGCTTGGAGAGAGAAATGCACTTCAGAAAGTGAAATGAGGGCCTGTCCAGCATTGGAGGCACAGTGTGCCTGGGGGCTGAAGACCAGGGCTAAGCAAAGGCATAGGATCTAGGGGGTGAGGCGGGTTAGATAAAGTGCACAAAGAGATTTCCATCCTTGATTAGTCCCGCACACCTATGGTTCTCAGTCTTGGCCATCTGTCAGGATCATCTGGACTGTGAAGCTTTTAAAAACCTCTACGCCAGCGCTACACCCCAGACCAACTACATGAGATTCTCTGAGGAAGGAACCCAGGAACCTGGTGCTTTGTGCAGTCAATGTTAAGAATTACACAGTTCCAGCTCCACACTGTTTGGGGTACTCTCTACTCCTGAGGATAACCACCATTGTTGTGTGCCCGCCAGCTACAAGGCGCCATGTATGTACTTCACATACCCCTCACAACAAAAGAAATATTTTTAACAAGTGGGGAAACTGAACCACAGGTAGCAAATAGTAAGTACAGGATTCAAGCCCAAATAATCCAAAGGCCAAGTTTTTTACAGCCACACCTGTGGCTGTAATGCAAATAACCTGAGAATTAGAAGAGAAAATAGAAATGTAGATGAGATTCAAAAGGGAGCAGGGCTAAGTGGGAAGAAAGAGCAATCTGGTGTTGCTGACTGGAGGGAGCCCAGAGAAGGAAGCCACGTTCCTGGGATGGTGACACCAGGCCTTCATTGACTGACGGGAGTAGATGGAAGAGCAAATCAGGCTGTGCAACTGGAACAAAGGGCCTCCGGAGAAAGAGAACAGGTGACCAGTTTTTTCCTTACAGTCCCTCCTCCTAGCGCTCAGAGACGAGGACTGGGGGTTGGTTGAGGTCCAGCCGAGGGACCAGAAGATGCAACAAGACCTGCCTTTGGGTTGTTTTTTCTTGGTCTTGATCTATTCCTTCTCTTTCCCTCCCTCCCTCAACCTCCCCCCTCACTCTAATAATTCATGAAATAAGCTTCCGAGGCTTCCCCACAAATTCTCCAGATGCAATCAGTCCCCTCAGACTCATGTGAGGATTACCACCGAAACTGTAGCAACAACTTACTTAAGTAAATGAGAAACACCGAGATTCCCATAAAATGTTCTAAAAGGTATGTAGTTGTATCTTACTGTTTCAATGTGCAATTCCTTAATGATGTGCTGTTGAGCATCTTTTCATATGCTTATTTGCCACATATATCTTCTTTGTTAAGTTTTAAGGTTATTTGTATATTTTAAATAAGTCTATTACAATTATATCTTTTAGTCTGTGGCTTGCCTTCTCATTTGTAATGAGAAGGCAAAATTTTTAATCTTAATGAAGTCCAATTATTTCTTTCATTAATCATACTTTTGGTGTTATATCTAAAAAGTCATCATCATACCCAATGTCATCTAGATTTTGTCCTATGTAATCTTCTAGGACTTTCATAACTGTGCATTTTACATTTAGATCTCTAATCCATTTTGAGTTAAATGTTATGAAAAGTATAGGACCTCAAGTTCTTCTAGCATCTTTTGTTGAAAAGACTATCTTTGCTCCGTTGTATTGCCTTTGCTCCTTTGTCAAAGATCAGCTGACTATATTTATGTGGGTCTATTTCTGGGCTCACTATTCTGTTTCGTTAATCTATTTCTTTACTCTTTCGTCAATACCACTGCATTGATTATTGTAACTTTATAGTAACTTTTAAAGTTGGGTAGTGTCAGTCTTCTGACTTTGTTCTTCTTCAAAACTAGCTATTCTGGGTTTTTTGCATCTCCATGTAAGTTTTAGAAGCAATTTGGCAATATAATACAAAATAGCTTGCTGGAATCTTTACTGAAACTGCATTGATTCTGTACATCAAGTTGAGGAGAGGTGACATCTTTACAGTATTCATGAACATGGAATATCTCCCCATTTATTTAGTAACTTGATTTCTTTCATTAGACTTTTATAGTTTTCCTCACATAGATCTTGTACATGTTTTGTTAGATTTGTACCTATTACTTTTTTAGTACTAGTGTTAATGGTATTGTGTTTTTTGTTTTTTTTTGTTTTTTTAAAATTTTATTATTATTATACTTTGTTTTAGGGTACATGTGCACAACGTGCAGGTTTGTTACATATGTATACATGTGCCATGTTGGTGTGCTGCACCCATTAACTTGTCATTTAGCATTAGGTATATCTCCTAATGCTATCCCTCCCCCCTCTCCCCACCCCACAACAGTCCCCGGTGTGTGATGTTCCCCTTCCTGTGTCCGTGAGTTCTCATTGTTCAATTCCCACCTATGAGTGAGAACATGTGGTGTTTGGTTTTTTGTCCTTGTGATAGTTTGCTGAGAATGATGGTTTCCAGTTTCATCCGTGTCCCTACAAAGGACATGAACTCATCATTTTTTATGGCTGCATAGTATTCCATAGTGTATATGTGCCACATTTTCTTAATCCAGTCTATCGTTGTTGGACATTAAGGTTGGTTCCAACTCTTTGCTATTGTGAATAGTGCTGCAATAAACATATGTGTGTATGTGTCTTTATAGCAGCACGATTTGTAATCCTTTGGGTATATACCCAGTAATGGGATGGCTGGGTCAAATGGTATTTCTAGTTCTAGATCCCTGAGGAATCGCCACACTGACTTCCACAATGGTTGAACTAGTTTACAGTCCCACCAACAGTGTAAAAGTTTTCCTATTTCTCCACATCTTCTCCTGTTGTTTCCTGACTTTTGAATGATGGCCATTCTAACTGGTGTGAGATGGTATCTCATTGTGGTTTTGATTTGCATTTCTCTGATGGCCAGTGATGATGGGCATTTTTTCACGTGTTTTTTGGCTGCATAAATGTCTTCTTTTGAGAAGTGTCTGTTCATATCCTTCATATTCTTTTGAGAAGTGTCTGTTCATATCCTTTGCCCACTTTTTGATGGGGTTGTTTGTTTTTTTCTTGTAAATTTGTTTGAGTTTATTGTAGAGTCTGGATATTAGCCCTTTATCAGATGAGTAGGTTGCAAAAATTTTCTTTTTGTCTGCATAAATGTCTTCTTTTGAGAAGTGTCTGTTCATATCCTTCATATTCTTTTGAGAAGTGTCTATTCATATCCTTTGCCCACTTTTTGATGGGGTTGTTTTTTTTTTCTTGTAAATTTGTTTGAGTTTCTTGTAGATTCTGGATATTAGCCCTTTATCAGATGAGTAGGTTGCAAAAATTTTCTCCCATTCTGTAGGTTGCCTATTCACTCTGATGGTAGTTTCTTTTGCTGTGCAGAAGCTCTTTAGTTTAATTAGATCCCATTTGTCAATTTTGGCTTTTGTTGCCATTGCTTTTGGTGTTTTAGACATGAAGTCCTTGCCCATGCCTATGTCCTGAATGGTATTGCCTAGGTTTTCTTCTAGGGTTTTTATGGTTTTAGGTCTGACATTTAAGTCTTTAATCCATCTTGAATTAATTTTTGTATAAGGTGTAAGGAAGGGATCCAGTTTCAGCTTTCTACATATGGCTAGCCAGTTTTCCCAGCACCATTTATTAAATAGGGAGTCCTTTCCCCATTGCTTGTTTTTGTCAGGTTTGTCAAAGATCAGATAGTTGTAGATATGCGGCATTATTTCTGAGGGCTCTGTTCTGTTCCATTGGTCTTTATCTCTGTTTTGATACCAGTACCATGCTGTTTTGGTTACTGTAGCCTTGTAGTATAGTTTGAAGTCAGTTAGCGTGATGCCTCCAACTTTGTTCTTTTGGCTTAGGATTGATTTGGCGATGTGGGCTCTTTTTTGATTCCATATGAACTTTAAAGTAGTTTTTTCCAATTCTGTGAAGAAAGTCATTGGTAGCTTGATAGGGATGGCATTGAATCTATAAATTACCTTGGGCAATATGGCCATTTTCACGATATTGATTCTTCCTACCCATGAGCATGGAATGTTCTTCCATTTGTTTGTGTCCTCTTTTATTTCATTGAGCAGTGGTTTGTAGTTCTCCTTGAAGAGGTCCTTCACATCCCTTGTAAGTTGGATTCCTAGGTATTTTATTCTCTTTGAAGCAATTGTGAATGGGAGTTCACTCATGATTTGGCTCTCTGTTTGCCTGTTATTGGTGTATAAGAATGCTGTGATTTTTGTACATTGATTTTGTATCCTGAGACTTTGCTGAAGTTGCTTATCAGCTTGAGGAGATTTTGGGCTGAGACGATGGAGTTTTCTAGATATACAATCATGTCACCTGCAAACAGGGACAATTTGACTTCCTCTTTTCCTAATTGAATACCCTTTATTTCCTTCTCCTGCCTGATTGTGCTGGCCAGAACTTCCAACACTATGTTGAATAGGAGTGGTGAGAGAGGGCATCCCTGTCTTGTGCCAGTTTTCAAAGGGAATGCTTCCAGTTTTTGCCCATTCAGTATGATATTGGCTGTGGGTTTGTCATAGATAGCTCTTATTATTTTGAGATACGTCACATCAGTACCTAATTTATTGAGAGTTTTTAGCATGAAGGGCTGTTGAATTTTGTCAAAGGCCTTTTCTGCATCTATTGAGATAATCATGTGGTTTTTGTCTTTGGTTCTGTTTATATGCTGGATTACATTTATTGATTTGCATATGTTGAACCAGCCTTGCATCCCAGGGATGAAGCCAACTTGATCATGGTGGATAAGCTTTTTGATGTGCTGCTGGATTCGGTTTGCCAGTATTTTATTGAGGATTTTTTCATCAATGTTCATCAAGGATATTGGTCTAAAGTTCTCTCTTTTGGTTGTGTCTCTGCCAGGCTTTGGTATCAGGATGATGCTGGCCTCATAAAATGAATTAGGGAGGATTCCCTCTTTTTTTATTGATTGGAATAGTTTCAGAAGGAATGGTACCAGCTCCTCTTTGTACCTCTGGTAGAATTCGGCTGTGAATCCATCTGGTCCTGGACTTTTTTTGGTTGGTAAGCTATTGATTATTGCCTCAATTTCAGAGCCTGTTACTGGTCTATTCAGAGATTCAACTTCTTCCTGGTTTAGTCTTGGGAGGATGTATGTGTTGAGGAATTTATCCATTTCTTTTAGATTTTCTAGTTTATTTGTGTAGAGGTGTTTATAGTATTCTCTAATGGTGGATTGTATTTCTGTGGGATCGGTGGTGATATTCCCTTTATCATTTTTTATTGCATCTATTTGATTCTTCTCTCTTTTCTTCTTTATTAGTCTTGCTAGGGGTCTATCAATTTTGTTGATCTTTTCAAAAAACCAGCTCCTGGATTCATTAATTTTTTGAAGGGTTTTCTGTGTCTCTATGTCCTTCAGTTCTGTTATGATCTTAGTTATTTCTTGCCTTCTGCTAGCTTTTGAATGTGTTTGCTCTTGCTTTTCTAGTTCTTTTAATTGTGATGTCAGGGTGTCAATTTTACATCTTTCCTGCTTTCTCTTGTGGGCATTTAGTGCTATAAATTTCCGTCTACACACTGCTTTGAATGTGTCCCAGAGATTCTGGTATGTTGTGTCTTTGTTCTCATTAGTTTCAAAGAACATCTTTATTTCTACTTTCATTTCATTATTTACCCAGTATTCATTCAGGAGCAGGTTGTTCAGTTTCCATGTAGTTGAGTGGTTTTGAGTGAGTTTCTGAATCCTGAGTTCTAGTTTGATTGCACTGTGGTCTGAGAGACAGTTTGTTATAATTTGTGTTCTTTTACACCTGCTGAGCAGTGCTTTACTTCCAACTATGTGGTCAATTTTGGAGTAGGTGTGGTGTGGTGTGGTGCTGAAAAGAATGTATATTCTGTTGATTTGGGGTGGAGAGTTCTGTAGATGTCTATTAGGTCTGCTTGGTGCAGAGCTGAGTTCAATTCCTGGGTATCCTTGTTAACTTTCTGTTTTGTTGATGTGTCTAATGTTGACAGTGGGGTGTTAAAGTCTCCCATTATTATTGTGTGGGAGTCTAAGTCTCTTTGTAGGTCACTAAGGACTTGCTTTATGAATCTGGGTGCTCCCATATTGGGTGCATATATATTTAGGATAGTTAGCTCCTCTTGTTGAATTGATCCCTTTACCATTATGTAATGGCCTTCTTTGTCTCTTTTGATCTTTGTTGGTTTAAAGTCTATTTTATCAGAGACTAGGATTGCAACCCCTGCCTTTTTTTGTTTTCCATTTGCTTGGTAGATCTTCCTCCATCCCTTTATTTTGAGCCTATGTGTGTCCCTGCACATGAGATGGGTTTCCTGAATACAGCACACTGATGGGTCTTGACTCTTTACCCAATTTGCCAGTCTGTGTCTTTTAATTGGAACATTTAGCCCATTTACATTTAAAGTTAATATTGTTATGTGTGAATTTGATCCTGTCATTATGATGTTAGCTGGTTATTTTGCTCGTTAGTTGATGCAGTTTCTTCCTAGCCTCGATGATCTTTACAATTTGGCATGTTTTTGCAGTGGTGGGTACTGGTTGTTCCTTTCCATGTTTAGTGCTTCCTTCAGGAGCCCTTTTAGGGCAGGCCTGGTGGTGACAAAATGTCTCAGCATTTGCTTGTCTGTAAAGTATTTTATTTCTCCTCCATTTATGAAGCTTAGTTTGGCTGGATATGAAATTCTGGGTTGAAAATTCTTTTCTTTAAGAATGTTGAATATTGGCCCCCACTCTCTTCTGGCTTGTAGAGTTTCTGCCGAGAGATCAGCTGTTAGTCTGATGGGCTTTCCTTTGTGGGTTACCTGACCTTTCTCTCTGGCTGCCCTTAACATTTTTTCGTTCATTTCAACTTTGGTGAATCTGACAATTATGTGTCTTGGAGTTGCTCTTCTCGAGGAGTATCTTTGTGGCGTTCTCTGTATTTCCTGAATTTGAATGTTGGCCTGCCTTGCTAGATTGGGGAAGTTCTCCCAGATAATATCCTGAAGAGTGTTTTCCAACTTGGTTCCATTCTCCCCGTCATTTTCAGGTACACCAATCAGACGTAGATTTGGTCTTTTCACATAGTCCCATATTTCTTGGAGGCTTTGTTCGTTTCTTTTTATTCTTTTTTCTCTAAACTTCTTGCTTCATTTGATTCATTTTGTCTTCCATCACTGACACCCTTTCTTCCAGTTGATCGCATCAGCTACTGAGGCTTCTGCATTCGTGCCTTGGTTTTCAGCTCCATCAGGTCCTTTAAGGACTTCTCTGCATTAGTTATTCTAGTTATCCCTTTGTCTAATTTTTTTTTTTCAAAGCTTTTAACTCCTTTGCCATTGGTTTGAATTTCCTCCTGTAGCTCGGAGTAGTTCGATCGTCTGAAGCCTTCTTCTCTCAACTCGTCAAGGTCATTCTCCGTCCAGCTTTGTTCCGTTGCTGGTGAGGAGCTGCGTTCCTTTGGAGGAGGAGAGGTGCTCTGATTTTTAGAGTTTCCAGTTTTTCTGCTCTGTTTTTTCCCCATCTTTGTGGTTTTATCTACCTTTGGTCTTTGATGATGGTGACGTACAGATGAGTTTTTGGTGTGGATGTCCTTTCTGTTTGTTAGTTTTCCTTCTAACAGACAGGACCCTCAGCTGCAGGTCTGTTGGAGTTTGCTAGAGGTCCACTCCAGACCCCGTTTGCCTAGGTATCAGCAGTGGTGGCTGCAGAACAGCAGATTTTCATGAACCGCAAATGCTGCTGCCTGATCGTTCCTCTGGAAGTTTTGTCTCAGAGGAGTACCCGGCTGTGTGAGGTGTCAGTCCGCCTCTACTGGGGGGTGCCTCCCAGTTAGGCTACTCGGGGGTCAGGGACCCACTTCAGGAGGCAGTCTGCCCGTTCTCAGATGTCAAGCTGCGTGCTGGGAGAACCACTATTCTCTTCAAAGCTGTCAGAGGGGGACATTTAAGTCTGCAGAGGTTACTGCTGTCTTTTTGTTCGTCTGTGCCCTGCCCCCAGAGGTGGAGCCTACAGAGGCAGGCAGGCCTCCTTGAGCTGTGGTGGGCTCCACCCAGTTCAAGCTTCCTGGCTGCTTTGTTTACCTAATCAAACAACTAACTCAGCAGTGGCGGGCGCCCCTCCCCCAGCCTTGCTGCCACCTTGCAGTTTGATCTCAGACTGCTGTGCTAGCAATGAGCAATACTCCGTGGGCATAGGACCCTCCGAGCCAGGTGCGGGATATAATCTCCTGGTGTGCCATTTTTTAAGCCAGTTGGAAAAGCGCAGTATTAGGGTGGGAGTGACCCGATTTTCCAGGTGCCGTCTGTCATCCCTTTCTTTGACTAGGAAAGGGAATTCCCTGACCCCTTGCGCTTCCTGGGTGAGGTGATGCCTTGCCCTGTTTCAGCTCGCACACAGTGCGCTGCACTCACTGTCCTGCACCTACTGTCTGGCACTCCCCAGTGAGATGAACCCGGTATCTCAGTTGGAAATGCAGAAATCACCCGTCTTCTGCGTCACTCACACTGGGAGCTGTAGACTGGAGCTGTTCCTATTCGGCCATCTTGGCTCCTCCCCCCGGGTATTGTGTTTTTAATTTCAAATTCCACTTGTTCATTGCTGGTATATAAGAAAGTGACTAGCTTTTTTTGTATTAACCTTGTATCCCACAACCTTGTTATAATCACTTATTAGTTTCAGGAGTTTTGTTTTTTTTTTCTTTATTACTCATATTTTCAACATAAACAATCATATCATCTGCAAACAAAGACAGCATTATATCTTCCTTCACAGTCTGTATACCTTTCATTTTGTTAGATTTGTACCTAAGTATTTCATTTTAGGGGTTGCTAATATAAATAACATTGTATTTTTTAAATTTCAAATTCCACTTGTTCATTACTAATATATAGGAAAGTGAATGACTTTTGTATTACTAACTTTATATCCTGCAACCTTGCTATAATCACTGATTAATTCCAGGAGTTTTTTGTTTATTCTTTTGGATTTTCTACATGGGTAATAATGTCATCTGTAAACAAAGTTTTATTTTCTTATCTTATTGCATGAGCTAGGACTTCCAGTACAATATTGAAAAGAGTGGTGAAAGGAAGAGGACATCCTTGCCTTGTTCCTGATCTTAGTGTACAAACTTCTAGCTTTTCACCATTAGATATGATTTTAGCTGTAGAGTTTTTGTAGATATTCTGTATCAAGTAAAGGAAATTCCCATCTATTCCTACTTTGCTGAGAGTTTTTATCATGCATGGGTATTGAAGTTTGTCAAATGCTTTTTATGCATGTATTGATATAATCATGTGATTTTCCTTCTTTGTTCTATTGATGTGATGAATTGCATTAACTGATTTTTGAATGCTGAACCAGCCTTACATTCCTGGATATATCACACTTGGTTGTCTTTTATAATTCTTTTTTTTTTTTTTTTTTTTTTTGAGACACAGTCTTGCTCTGTCACCCAGGCTGGAGTGCAGTGGCGCGATCTCTGCTCACTGCAAGCTCCGCCTCCCGGGTTCATGCCATTCTCCTGCCTCAGCCTCCCGAGTAGCTGGGACTACAGGCGCCCGCCACTATGCCCGGCTAATTTTTTGTATTTTTAGTAGAGACGGGGTTCTTTTTATACATTGTTGGATTCAACTTGCTAATATTTTGTTGAGAATTCCTGCACCTATGTTCATGAGCAATACTAATCTGTAGTTTTTTTGCAGTGTATTTGGTTTTGGTATTAGGGTAATGCTGACCTCAGGAATGAGTTAGGAAGTATGCCCTCTGCTTCTGTTTTCTGAAAGATAGATTGGAAAATAATTGTTATAATTTCTTTCCTAAATGTTTGCTAGAATTCACCTGTAAACCCATCTGGGTGGGTGTTTATATTGTTGAGTTGTAAGAGTTCTCTATGAAACCACTGACTAACCAAGATCATGAAAATTTACTCCTATGCTTTCTTCTGAGAGTTTTATAGTATTAGTTCTTACATTTAGGTTTATGATACATTTTGTGTTAATTTTTGTATGATGTGAAGTAGGAAGGGGCGGGGGCGGGGGTGGTCCACATTTAGTCATTTGGCATGTGGATATCCAGTTGTCCCAGAACCATTTTCTAAAAAGACTATTCCTTTCTAATTGATCAGTTGATTATAAGGGTTTATTTTTAGGATCTTAATTCTATTACATTGTTCTGTATGATCTGTCCTTATGCCATCACCACAATGCTTTGATCACTGTAGCTTTATAATAAGTTTTGAAAGTGAGAAGTGTGGCTGGGCGTGGTGGCACACACGTGTAATCCCAGCACTTTGGGAGGCTGAGGAGGGCGGATGACCTGAGGTCAGGAGTTTGAGACCAGCCTGACCAACATGGTGAAATCCTGTCTCTACTAAAAATACAAAAAATCAGCCAGGCGTGGTGGCAGGTGCCTGTAATCCCATCTACTCAGGAGGCTGAGGCAGGAGAATAGCTTGAACCCAGAAGGCGGGGGTTGCAGTGAGCTGAGACCATGCCACTGCAGTCCAGCCTGGACGACAGAGTAAGATTCCATCTCAAAAAGAAAAGAGAAAATGAAAAGTAAAAGTTCTCCAACTTTGCTCTGAAAATTCATTTTGTACCTTGTAAGTCATCTGTTCAATACTTTAAAAAGTAGGAAATTGTAAATATAATAAATTGGGTTGAATTATAAATTTGTTAAAACTTTGTGTGCTAAAAAGTAAAGGTTCTGATTTCTAGGGCCCTGCTGACATCCCTTCAGAGTGCAAAAGTGTTGTGAAACCAACGGGATTCAGCCATGTGGTCATTTTCCTGGGTACCCGAGCCCACCCAGTGCACTATATCCTGGGAACAAGCAGTCCAGCACATCAAGGAGGCTGCTCCCAGGACATAGAGAGCAGAGACATGCACTCCCCAGAAACTGAGAGCTGCCTTCCCAGGGCCATTGCCACTGGCAGAGACCCAGCTTGTCCAGCAATGGAGCTGCTGTATACCCATGTGCATGTACCACCTGAAAGCCAATGACTGACCTCCCCAGAGTCTGCTGCTGCGATTGCTGGTACCCATGCCACTGTCATGGTTGGTACCCATGGCCCACCTGGCCCACTGCTGCCACTTCCCTGCTCATGTGCCTGAGGACTGGCTCACCAGGGGCCCATGCTGCCACTGCCAGTGCTCACATGTTCCACCTAGGGACTAGCTTGACAGAGGACCCACTGCTGCCCCTACTAGTGGCTGCCCCCTGGGGGTCCAAGGACAAGCCTATCAGGCCTGCTACCACTGCTATCCATGTTCCCCACCACCTGGGGGCCTGACGACTGACCCACCAGGGGCTCTACTGCTCACATGCCCTGCCTAAGGGCCTGAAGACTAGCCAGCCTAGCCACTGGTCACCTCAGTCCCCAGCAAAATCTCACCACAACCTCCACAAATTGTAGCCAAAGCCACTGAGGCATTCACAGATACCACTGGCATTGATATGGTCAGAGAAATCATATGAAGACTATACTATGGTGCCCACCCAGAACTAAAGGCAAAGTACCCTACCCACTGACACTACAGATACATCTACAGGAAAAAGTAATTCCCTATGAAAGCTACTCCATAAAATAGGAAGAAGCATCTGTTATATCAGATGTGCATATATCAACATAAAAACACAAGAAACATGAAAAAGCAAGGAAACACAACACCTCCAAACAGACACACACACACACACACACACACAATTCTCTAGTAACAGAACACAAAGAAAAGAAAATTTATTAAATGCCTGAAAAGGATTTCAAAATAAAGATCTCAAGGAACACATGGAGATACAAGAGAACACAGGTGACAAAACAAAGATATCAGAAAAGCAATTCACAATCTGAATGGGAAATTAAACAGATAGACAGATATATACATATAAAAAGAAGCAAACGTAAATCCTGGAAATGAATAATTCAATAAACGAAATTAAAAAATACAAGATCTTCAAAACTGGACTAGATCAAGCTGAAGAAAGAATTTCTAAACTTGAAGACAAGTCTTTTGAAATAACCCAGTCAGTCAAAAATAAAGAAAAAAGAAGAAATTTTAAAGAAGAAAGCTTACATGACATATGGGAAAACATCAAGCAAACAAATATTTGAATTTTGGGAGTTCTAGAAGGAGAAGAAATGAGGAAAGGCAAAGAGAACCAATTTAATGAAATAGTCAAAAACTTTGCAAGTCTTGGAAGAGATATAGACATCCAGACACAGGAAGCTCAAAGATCCTCAAATAGATTCAACCCAAAAATATCCTCTCTCGGGCACATTATAGTGAAATTATCAAATGTCAAAAACAGAGAAAATGCTAAAAAAACAGCAACAAAAAAGCATCAAGTCACATATTAGCCCCTTCAGACTAATGGCAGATTTCTTAACAGAAACATTACAGTCCAGGAGAGAATGGGATGATCATACTCCATGTGCTGAAAGAAAAAACCTGCCAACCAAGGGTGCTATACCCAGCAAAGCTATCCTTCAGAAATAAAGTAGTAGTCTTTCCCATACATGAAAAATGGAGGGTATTCATCACCACTAGACCAATTCTACAAGGAATGCTTAAGGGAATCCTATATCTGGAAGTGAAAAGACAATACCTATCATCATAAAAACACATGAAAGTCCAAAATTTGCTAGTACAGCAGATACACAAGTGAAAGGAAATAAAAAAAGATCAAACATGATTACTACAGAAAACCACCAAATCACAAAGATAAGCAACAAGAGAGAGAGAAAGGAACAAAGGATATACAAACCAATCAAAAAACAATTAACAAAATGATAGAAGTAAGTTCTCACCTACTATCAATAATAACTTTGAAGGCAAATGGCTTAAATTCCCCAATTTAAAAATACAGACTGCCCGGGCATGGTAGCTCATGCCTGTAATCCCAGCACTTTGGCAGGCCGAGGTGATCAGATCATTTGAGATCAGGAGTTTGAGACCAGCCTGATCAACATGGTGAAATCCCATCTCTACTAAAAATACAAAATTAGCTGGGTGAGGTGGCGCATACCTATAATCCCAGCTTGTCAGGAGGCTGAGGCAGGAGAATCGCTTGAACGCAGGAGGCAGAGTTTACAGTGAGCTGAGATCGTGCCATTGCACTCCAGCCTGGGCAACAAGAGCAAAACTCCGTCTCAAAAAGATAAAAAATAAATAAATAAATAAATAAATAAATAAAATATATAGACTGGCTGAATGGGTTAAAAAAAAAAAAAAAAAGTCAAGACCTGACTATATGCTGCCTACAAGAAACTCGCTTCACCTGAAAAGACACACAAAGACTGAATGTGAAGGAATGGAAAGACATTCCACACAAATGGAAACCAAAAGCATGCAAGAGTAGCTATTCTTATGTCAGACAAAATAAACTTTAAGTCAAAAACCATAAAAGGAGACAAAGAAGGCCATTATATAAATGATAAAGGGATCAATTAAGCCAGAGGATATAACAATGATAAATATATATGCATCCAACACCAGAGAACCTAGAGATATAAAATATTAGAGCTTAAGAGAGAAGTTCCATTGGTCTGAAAATGCCTTTTTGAGAAAACAAAAAGGAGAGATAGGCTCCAATACAATAATAGTTGGGGACTTCACCACCCTTCATTCAGTGGAGAGGTCATCTACAAAGAAAATCAACAAAGAAACTTCGGACTTATACTGCACTCTAGACCAAATGGACCTAACAGATACTTACAGAACATTTCATCTAACTGCTGTAGAACACACATTCTTCACTTCAGCATATGAACCTTTCTCCAGGATAGATCATACGTTAGTTCACAAAAACAAATTTCAACAACCATGAGGAAACAGCAAACATACCCAAATTCAGGGACATTCTACAAATTAGCCAAGTACTCTTCAAAATGTCAATGTCAAAAAAGACTCAGGAACAGTTCCTGATTATAGATTAAAGAAGCATGGCCACTGAATGCAACACTGGATCTTGGATATTCTTTTGCCATAAAGGGCAGTAGTAGGACAATTAGTGAAATCTGAATTTGATCTATAGACTGGATAACAGCAGATTAACACTGATTTCCCTGATTTTGATCATTGTGCTGTGGTTAGGTAAGAACATTCCTTGCTTTTAGAAATACACACCAAAATATTAAGGGCAAAATGGGCATGATAACTACAACTTACTTTTAACTTGTCCAGAAAAAAAAAGTGTTGTGTGTATGAGTGAGTGTGTGTGTGTGGGAAAGAGGGGAGGGAGAGGCAAATGTATAAAATATTAACAATTACAGAACTGCAGTAAAGAGTATCTGGAAATTCTTTGTACTCTTTTGCAATTTTTCCTTAAGCCTGGTATTATGTCAAAATTTAAAATAAACATTTTAAAGTTGTTTGGTGAGTTGTTTCCTTTGTACCTAATATCCCAATTACCCAACTGGCTCTAGAAAGTTTCTTCCTTGAGTCTGCATCTGTTTTTTATTTTGTTTTGTTTTTTGGAGACAGAGTCTCATTCTGTTGCCCAGGCTGGAGTATAGTGGCACAATCTTGGCTCACTGCAACCTCCACCTCCCTGGTTCAAACGATTCTCCTGCCTCAGCCTCCCAAGGAGGAGCCGGGATTACAGGCACCTGCCACCATGCCCGGCAAATTTTTGTATTTTTAGTAGACACGGGGTTTCGCCATGTTGGCCAAGCTGGTCTTGAACTCCTGACCTCTGGTGATCTGCCCATCTTGGCCTCCCAAAGTGCTGGGATTACAGGTGTGAGCCACCATGCCCGGCCTCGAGTCTGCATCTAAACAGGGCTAATTACTACTATTTGTCTCACATACCCCTTTGAAGATCTGATAAAACTTCAGGCCCTCTCCCCAGAAATACATTCATACTCTCATATACACTTGCCTTTGCATACAACCACCTCAGATTAAGAACCCTGACTTGGCAGACCAGCAATCAAATATCTAAACAAGAGGTTAGATGTCCCACCAGCAAAGTGAATGGGAAGTATATGGCTGGGCTCTGAATCATGAGTCCCTATTCAGGGTTCAAGGGCCTCTTTGGCCTCAGATGATTTCCTCCTACATTTTACTCACTTCTGCAGACAAGGAGGGGGCTGGCTGAGAGGCCCGTTCTAGCCTGGACTTAGGTGCTATCTTCTTCTTACTATCTCTGCATCCTTGGGGAGTTACTTAACCTCTGAAGCCTCAGTTTTCTCTTCATAAAATAGAGGCAATTACAGAACCACCTCATAGAGCTGCTGGAGAAAGAAGAGTTCAGAAATGAGAGCTTCCATTATTTTTGTATTTTTAGCACCTAATATTGTCTGCTTAATGCTTTGTGGCCTTTGCTGTTTTTACCAAGTCCAGCCTAGCACTGGCTCTGCAAGAGCTGAGTAGTGTCTGCTCCTCAGTGGTAAGCAACTACTGTACTCAGACGCATGAGGCCACAGCCTAAGGCTTAATCACAAGGGCCCATGTTGCCAACAATCCTTGCTTTCTCAAGACCCTCTAAGATCAGGCTTTTGCTTTTTATCCCACTTGCAGCCTAATGTCCTTCACTGGACATATCTTTTCATTTAATTGAACCTTTAGCAATATTCAGTTTAACTAGAATACTAGACATTTTGGGCAAATGTGAACATATCAGGAGCACGTTTGCTTTTCAACTGTCATTTATCTTCAACTCAATATTCTCTTTCTCAAAATGAAACAAGCTATAAAGTGTCAAAGTGAAAACAAGTCTGTCCTGAACTCCTTGATTATTCACTAAGAGGAAAAGAATGGAATTTCAGATTGGTGGTGCACATTTGTGTGTGTGCTTGTGCACACACTCTCTCTCTCTGGAGGCTCATAGGGTGTCCCAAACCATAAGCTAAAACTGATCATCTTCTTAGGGTTTCAACTCTACCCAAAGCTTTGGAGTGAAAAAATCCATTTTAATATTAAAACAATCAGATATACTTAAAGAGCAGAATATAACATACCTGTATTTTTGTTTTGTTTTGTTTTGTTTGAGATGGAGTCTCACTCTGCTGCCCAGGCTGGAGTGCAGTGGCACAATCTTAGCTCACTGCAACCTCCACCTGCCGGGTTCAAGCAATTCTCTCATCTCAGCCTCCCGAGTAGCTGGAATTACAGGCGTGCACCACCATGCCCAGCTAATTTTTGCATTTTTAGTAGGGACAGGGTTTCACCATGTTAGTCAGACTGGTCTGACTCCTGACATCAGGTGATCTGCCCTCCTCGGCATCCCAAAGTGCTGGGATTACAGGTGTGAGCCACGGCGCCCAGCCCATAGCTGTAATTTTTAACAATGAAACCTCAAAGGACATGAGTTCTTGCCAGGTCATAGCTAGCTGGTGCCTCCTTCTGTGTTGGGGTTTTTGCAGGGCAAGGCTGGGAAGCACTGGTTTAGCTCTCTGGGAAGGGGAGGAAAGCGGTAAGCTGTCCAGAGGACTTGTTCTCTGGAGGCAAGCTGTCACTGCTTTGGGGGATCTTGGCAACTGAGCGTTTCTATGTGCCCAGGCCTCAGCCAAGTGCTGGGGAGGAGAAGAGCTGCCTCAGCCCCCAGGGAGCCCAAAACCTAGTTAATACAGACAACAGCACCTACCCCTGCACAGAAGAGCCATTGCAGACACTGATACAAGCTAGCATTTTAGCAAATAAAGGCATTATTATTTGCCCAGTAAAATATAATGTGGGGAGGCATCAGCACGTGGCCTCTCACATAGTTCTCTAAATTTAATTTTTTATCTAACATTAAACTTCAATGGTTTCAAATTTTTTGTAACAGAATTTTGATCAAGTTGCTTCCATTTTTCAAGCTAGATCTGTCTTTAAAAACAAATAGCTGCCAGGTGCGGTGGCTCACGCCTGTAATCCCAGTACTTTGGGAGGCCGAGGCGGGCAGATCACGAGGTCAGGAGATCAAGACCATCCTGGCTAACGTGGTGAAACCCCGTCTCTACTAAAAATACAAAAAAATTAGCCGGGGGAGGTGGCAGGCACCTGTAGTCCCAGCTACTCAGGAGCCTGAGGCAGGTGAATGGAGTGAACCCGGGAGGTGGAGCTTGCAGTGAGCCGAGATCGCGCCACTGCACTCCAGCCTGGGCAACAGAGTGAGACTATGTCTCAAAAAAACAAACAAACAAAACAAACAAACAAAAAACACAGAATAGGCTGGGCACGGTGGCTCATGCCTGTAATGCCAGCACTTTGGGAGGCGGAGGTGGGCTGATCACCTGAGGTCAGAAGTTTGAGACCAGCCACGGCCAACATGGCAAAACCCCATCTTCACTAAAAATACAAAAAAATTAGGCCGGGTGTGGTGGCTGTCGCCTGTAATCCCAGCACTTTGGGAGGCCGAGGTGGATGGATCACGAGGTCAGGAGTTTGAGACCAGCCTGACCAGCATAGTGAAACCCCATCTCTACCAAAAATACAAAAAAATTAGCCAAGCGTGGGGCACCTGTAATCCCAGCAACTTGGGAGGCTGAGGCAGGAGAATTGCTTGAACCTGGGAGGCAGAGGTTGCAGTGAGCTGAGATCGTGCCACTGCACTCTAGCCTGGGCGACAGTGCGAGACTCAGTTTCAAAAAAAAAAAAATATAGATAGATGATAGATAGATAGATAGATAGATGATAGATATAAAATTAGCTGGGTGTGGTGGCAGGCACCTGTAATCCCAGCTATAGCTACTTGGGAGGCTGAGGCAGAATTGCTTGAACCTCAGAGGCAGGGGTTGCAGTGAGCTGAGATGGCGCCATTGCACTCCATCCTGGGCGACAGATCGAGACACTCTCTCAAAAAAAAAAGAACACAGAATACTCCCTTATATTCCCTTGCAATCCCTTCCATCTGTGGCCTAGCCTTGGCATTACTCTCTAACCATTAGCCCTACTTTACTATCTGCGCATCCTTGGCGACTTTCTTTACCTCTCAAGCCTCACTTTTCTCTTCTATAAAATAGAGGCAATTACAGGACCACCTCATGGAGATGCTGAGACAATGGCTCTGAGAATGTCCTTCAGCTGTGACTGGATGGCAGAGGTGGCCTGTCAACATTCTCCGAGTCACGGGGCACAAATAAAAGAGTATCTGTGCCACATACTGGACACACCAGAGGGATGAACGCATCCACTTAGAGCTGAGTGAAGAAAATAATTTTTACATTCTTAGGAGAGATAAAGTAAAATAATTTACTAAATATTGAATTTATATATCATTTTCAAATAAAATCTCTTCAAATATTTTAACGAGAAACTTGATCTGGTTTTCATGGACATTTTTAAAATATCAGATATTACCCTTGAAATGGTTGCATACAATTCCTAATTATGAGTTTTTAACAATTCTTCTAGTTCTTGACTTCACCAATGAGAAACATTGACAAAAGTAGGTAATAAAATATTTAACCTTCCTGGCTGGGTGTGGAGGCGCACGCCTGTAATCTAGCATTTTGGGAGGCCGAGGTGGGTGGATTACCTGAGGTTGGGAGTTCGAGACCAGCCTGGCCAACATGGTGAACCCTGTCTCTACTAAAAATACAAAAAGATTAGCCAGGTATGGTGGCATGTGCCTGTAATCCCAGCTACTCAGGAGGCTGAGGCACGAAAATTGCTTGCACCTGGAGAAGGAGGCTGCAGTGAGATGGCACCACTGAACTCTAGACTGGGCAACAGAGTGAGATGCTGTCTCAAAAATAAATAAGCAAATAAAAAAAAATTTTTTAGATTTAACCTTCCTTTCTCTAAAATCTGAAAATTTCTAAGAGTTGAAATTAGAAGAGTCTTAGCAGTCCATCTTTTTTCTAATGGACAAATGTAACGTTGATAATTGTGAAAATGTGAATGGAATATGAATCCAAAAGACTTTTTTTCAAGTCATGTGTTTTTAAGTGGCAAGAAAGCTCTAAACCAGGGGTCTCAAACCCCCAGACCATGAACCAGTACTGGTCTGTGGCCTGTTAGGAACAGGGCTGCACAGCAGATGAGCAGTGAGCAAGTGAGCAAAGTTTCATCTGTATTTACAGCCGCTCCCCATCGCTCGCATTACCACCTGAGCTCCACCTCCAGTCAGATCAGCAGTGGCATTACATTCTCACAGGAATGTGAACCCTATTGTGGACTGCATATTTAAGGGATCTAGGTTGTGCACTCCTTATGAGAATTTAATGCCCTATGATCTGCCACTGTCTCTCATCACCCCCAGATGGGACCATCTAGCTGCAAACAAACAAGCTTAGGGCTCCCACTGATTCTACATTATGCTGACTTTTATAATTATTTCATTATATATTTCAATGTAATAATAATAGAAATAAAGTGCACAATAAATGTAATGTGCTTGAATCATCCTGAAACCATTCCCCCCTCAACCCCAGTCCATGGAAAAATTGTATTCCACAAAACTGGTCTCTGGTGCCAAAAAGGTTGGGGACCACTGCTTTAAGCCATAGAATGTGTTCAGTAGAGTGGTCTCCCTGCAGCCAGCTTGGAAGATACAAAAGCCACAGACAATCTAATGTGTGTGAGGCTGCAACCTGGGCCTCCCAGGGCCTCCAGAAAGCCTCCCTGACCTTCCTAGTCCGCCCCCACCAGCTACTCCTGGCAGCACAGGAACTCCTCGGGAGGCAGCTCCATCCTTGCTCAGGCTGACACTGTGGGCCGCATGTGGTGAGCTCCAGGAGCTGCTCACGTCTGCTGCTTGTGGGACCACCAGGCAAGCCATCAGACCCCATTCTGCCCAGCCCTGAGGTGGCTGCGTGCAGGAGCTGGTGGTTAGATTTCCAAAGTCATTATTAAAAGTTAAATTATATACATTAATTAAATCAATCATATTTAAAATCAATACTCAAAACATACTAAATGTTGGCCAGGTGTAGTGGCTCATGCCTGTAATCCTAGCACTTTGTGAGGCTGAGGTGGGAGTACTGCTTGAGGCCAGGAGTTCAAGACCACCCTGGCCAACATAGCAAGACCCTATCTCTATAAGATACAAACAAAACAACTTACCACATGACAATTATCTGACTGCTTGTTACTATTACCTGTGCTTCTGAGGTAACTTCCATCTATTGTTTCTGTGCGACAGAAATACAATATAATGGTGGCTGCTGTACATGTCTTTCTACCTCTGGGTTTAGTGACATCACATTGGTAGCTTGAAAATTGGCCATGGTGCCAGGTGCAGTGGCTCACGCCTGTAATCCCAGCACTTGGGAAGGCCAAGGTGGGCAGATCACCTGAGGTCGGGAGTTCGAGACCAGTCTGGCCAACATGGTGAAATCCTATCTCTACTACAAATACAAAAATTAGGCCGGGGCAGTGGCTCACACCGGTAATCTCAGCACTTTGGGAGGCCGAGGCAGGTGGATCATGAGGTCAGGAGATCAAGGCCATCCTGGCTAACACGGTGAAACCCGTCTCTACTAAAAATACAAAAAATTAGCCGGGCATGGTGGTGGGCGCCTGTAGTCCCAGCTACTCAGGAGATTGAGGCAGGGTAATGGCATGAACCCGGGAAGCGGAGCTTGCAGTGAACCGAGATTGCGCCACTGCACTCCAGCCTGGGCGGCAGTGCGAGAATCTGTCTCAAAAAAAAAAAAAAAAAAAAAATACAAAAATTAGCTGGGCGTGGTGGTCGTGATGGCACACGCTTGTAATCCCAGCTACTTGGGTACTTGGGAGGCTGAGGCAGGAGAATCACTTGAACCCAGGAGGCAGAGGTTGCAGTGAGCAGAGATTGTGCCATTGCACTCCACCCTGGGTGACAAGAGCAAAACTCTGTCTCAAAAAAAAAAAAAAAAGAAAAAGAAAATTGGCCATAGTAACAGTATTTCACCACGGAAATCAGCAAACACTACAAATCAGGGGCTTGGTTTACTGCTCCCCCTCCCCCCGCCTCACCTCCAGTCTGTGGTCATTTATCAGCACATTACTGACTGCACCCAGTGGGGACAAACTCCTAGGAGCTCTGGCTGTCCCAAGGGCTGAGGGGATTCACATGTGATGCACCTGGAACCTGCTCTGCTGGACAGAATGTTTGTTGGGTCTTCTGAGTTTCCAGGTGGACTTCGTCACCATGCTTGGGCCAGTGGCCTTCCCGACCTATGCTCTGAGGTCACTTGCAATAAAATTCCACCTTATATGAGCAGCAAGGCTACAGGGGAAGGCTGAGCTGCCCTTCACACATGTGGGCTTGCCTGAGGCCTTTCCATCTGTGACAGCACAAACTGTCCACCTTCCAGCCTCTTAACCTGAGCAGCCATCAGTCTTTTCCTTTAGCTCATAAAACTGAAATTTTACTACAGTCTTTGGTTACTTTTGTAGAGATTCTTTGGCATGGGGTAACCTGTATATAATGTTGTAAGGTTCTAAGAGGCTAAGAGTTGCCTTGACCTATCCAGGCAAAGAGAAGGGGCTGGGTGCAATGAGAAACACTTATGATTTGTGATAAACAGAAAGATTCCATGCCTATAATATTTAAAAAGTGAAAAAAACAAGAGGCATTACTGAGGTCTCTCATCACATTGAACTCCTGGTACACACTTTCCTGGTGTGAACTCCTGGTACACATTTTCTCCCTCCTTCATCCAATGTGTGGAGTACTGGCTCTGCGCTGGGCACCACTCCAGGCACTGGGGGCAGTACTGAGCCAGACACACACAGACCCCCTAAACTATTCCCCACACCTCCCCAAAGCTTAGCCAGAGCGGTGAAGGCTGCAGGCTGTGGTGCCAGACTGCCTGGCTTTGAATTCAGGGACCTCCATTTATGATTTTCTTGATCTTGTTGTACCTATCACTACAAATGTGTGAGGTGGGTCTTATCAACCCTGTTTTACAGATGAGGAAGCTGAAGCATGACATTCACTAAGACTGTGAACGTGTTTCTCATAAATAACTGTAATACATTTCTCAGAGTCAAGTATGTACTAACAAACTCACAAGTATGTGAGTTAGGTATGTACTAATGAAGAGTCTCATGACCCCATGGCCATTCCCAGTTCTGAGGTACATTATGTTTTTACTGCAACTTCCTGCTGTAAGATACCTGGAGGATATCCTTAACCACACTGTGTAATGCAACCCCATGTTGTGGGGTCAACCTGGATGCTTCTCCTCAGGGCTGTAGTGAAGACACCAAGCCACTTGCAGGAGACAGTTCCAGGAAGGGTCCCAAGGCAGTGTGGCTTTTAGGTGATGAAAACTTTATGTAAAATATGTTAATTGCCTTTAGAAAATTTAAAATTATGTTTCTGGTTCTTAAACATCCTGCTGTAAATAGAGCTCAATCTCCCTAGAACAAGACTGGGTAAATACGGACAATAATTAATCAGAATTCCTACATCCCCCTAGGGATCCCAAAGGCCCACCTGGCTACCCCAGGCCACCTCCCAAGGGGACAATCCAGACTCTCTCACGAACACACAACTGAAGGCAGAGTTCTTCAGCTTGTCAGAACTCATTCAGAACTCATTCTCACTTTTGTGGCATGAAAAAACAAGGCTTCCTCCTTACTTGATATTCTGAAACTTCACAGTAAATTTTGATTTTAATCCACCAAAACATGGCTCTTCCGCAACCCAGCCCCAAGCCTGGCACTGTGGAGATTCACTTCTAGAGAACTCGCTAAGGGTTTACTACAGGGCTGGCTCAGAAGGGCCAGAGAGAAAGGCAGATCAAAACCGACAGCTGCCCCACACACAGGGGCCACCAAGCCCACCCCTGGGAAATGGCCCTGCCCCAACACCCAAGCAGGGAATGGAGTGGGGCAGGGAGTCAGCTGTCCCCACCCTCCGCTAAAGAGACAAGCACAGGTCCACTCCTCACCTTGTCCAGTCAGTCCCACCCCATGAAGGACACAACAAGGATGCAACAGACAACCCACATGTGGGACACGCCATGGGACAACTGATGTTGTCAGTGGCAGCACAGTAATAGGGCGGAGGCACTCTGGATGAACAGGCGGTGGAGACAGGACAGTAAGTCACTTATGTGGACCCTGCTTGGCCGCTGATCCAACAAACCAACTGTAAAAGGAATTTCTGAGACAATTCGAAAGGTGTGACTACAGGTTGACTACTAGATAATTCCAAATGTGTTCATCTTGTTAGAGAACTGATAATGAACATTGAGATTATATAAGAAAATATCATTATTTTTTAGAAATACCTATTTGAGTAAGTAGTGGTAAAATTATATGATATCTAGAATTTACCTTCAGATAGTTTAGCAAAAAAAACAAAAGGATAAATGAAGCAAATGAGATAGAATTTTAACAATTGTTGAATATGGGTGATGGGGTTTGTGGCATCATTCTCTTTGTGTGTGATTAAAATTTCTCAAAGGCCGGGTGTGGTGGCTCATGCCTGTAATCCCAGCAATTTGGGAGACCAAGATCACTTGAGCTCAGGAGTTCAAGACCAGCCTGGAAAACATGGTGAAACCCCATCTCTACCAAAAACACAAAAAATTAGCCAGGCGTGGTGGCATGTTCCTGTGGTCCCAGGATTCAGGAGGCTAAGGCAGGAGAATCACTTGAACCTGGGAGGCGGAAGTTGCAGTGAGCTGAGATTGAGCCAGTGCCACTTCACTGCAGCCTGGGCGACAAAGTGAGACCCTGTCTCAAAATTAAAAAAGGAAATGAAAAGGGTTTTTAAAATTTCTCAAAATTAAAAAAAAAAATGTGAAACAGAGTCAGTAAAAGCAATCACAGCTTTCCTCGGCTCCTTGAAGTTACAGAGACAATTATTTGAGCCCCCGCTTTGCAACAAATGCCTGACATTCACATACAACAATCATGAGCTGGTTTACAGATGTGGAAATGTCATCTCCTCAATTTTACTTCGTGGCATTACAATCCATTCTGTCAACAAAAACCTTTCAAAGAGGCATAAAACTCTTGGGAGGCAGGGTGGGAGGTAAAGAAAAGGAAAGAAATAGATAAGACAGTGCGGCTACAGTTCCTCTCACAAATGAAATGGAGCCTCAACTGTTTCCCCAGATGACTGAACAGCTTCCAGATTGGCTTAATGTGGGAGCTCAACACATTCTCTCTCACACAAAGGAATTTGAGCTGGCTGCAAGTACAGCTTCTAGAACAGATGTTCTTAATTTGTGGTCGACAGATCCCTGATGCAAAATTTTAAATGTGCATGACAGTTTTCTAGAGAGTATTCAGCTTTCTTTGTATTCTCAAAGTGATCCATGTCCCAAAAAGTTAAGAACCAATGATCTTAATTAAAGAGGGTTTGAAAGCAAACTGACTAGATTGAAGCTCTGGCCATGGGTTGTGCAAAGAAAGCTTTTTATTTGAGAACACCTAGATACTTTTGGAAATGTTCTTGTTGGATCACAAACAACCTGACTGACAGTCTATCTCCAACAGCCACAAACACAGCAAACAGTCCTGTCCTGCAGACCATACAGGGTACATCTAGAGGGTTCTACTTGCATCACCCACACTTCCACTCCTGTGAAACAACTGTCTTGGGCATGAGAAGGGCCAGGATAGGCCAGGTGAATGTCAGGCTGCCCAACAACCCCAATCCCAAACCAACCTCACAGGCCATGGGCCCAAGTCCCTGCAGGAAAATGCTAATAGGTAGAACAGGTAGAACATGTAGACACAAACATCTAGTTTATTTTTTCTGACGGTAACCAAAGTCAGCAAAAGAAACAACAAAACTTCAGTGCCCTAGAAATCCTCCTGGATTCAATGACAACACATCAATGGCCGGGCACAGGGTTGGATTCCTTTTATGAAATCACCTCATGATCTCTCATCATCCCAGGACAGGACAGTGCCTTTTGGGACTGCCTGAATCTTTAATAGCACACCACATTTTCTCATCCTTTAAGTCATGACAGACAGGTTATCTCTCTCCAAGAGCATCAGGTTAGATGCTCTTTCCCTCTTACAAACTGTCAGGTGGAGGGAGAATCACGACATCGTTCATTTAACTGTGGAGTCTGGGATGCTGGCTGAAGGCATTCCAGGAAGGACTGGAGGGTGATTGTGCTAAAGGGCTGCTCACTGCTCATTTCACTGCATGCCGCTTTTCTCACTTTGGCTGGGAGTCTGAAGGACCATGTAATCACAGAGAAGATTAGAGCTCCCTGTGAAATCAATCACTGCCTTTAGATCTCCACAAAGACCTGTTCTCCAATAGCGCATGTGTTTCTCTGTGAGCTGTACTCACATCAGCGCCGGAGCCTCAGAAAGAATGCGTGTTTACACTCTGTACTCTCCAATGGGTAATATTTATCATAGAAATCTAATACATATTCTTCAGTCTTGAATCCAAACTTCTGGTACAGTAGCATAGCAGGGTTGCTTGCTGAGACATGAAGGGTTACGTCCTTGCCCATGCAGGTCTGCCAAAAGAGTGGAAAAATACAAGATAAAAATGGAAAGTCCTGAGGGAAAATGAGTAGGTAAAGAAACGCTTTTAAGTGTAGGTAGTTAGTTATGGAAACTGGAGAAATCAGAGACTGAGCCTAAGACATTGCAACACCTAGCAACAGCTGGAAACAGAATGACATTTTGCTGCTGATCAAAACATTCACAAGACCAAGGAAACTGATAGTATTCTGGGTGTTTTTTATTTTTCTTTGAAGCAAAGGGTCAATGGAGATATTGTTATTGTCAGCTTTATTATTTACAACTCAATTACCTTTAAATACGTCAAACATTTCAATACCCAACACTATGATAACCTTGAATAAATACAGAACAAAATAAGTTTTGCTTTTTGAAACTAGATGTTATCTTGTACCTCCCCAAAACCTGTAAAAATTCCTTTACTAGGCCTGCTAAATTACATGCACAAACATGAAATATTAAGAATGTAATTATAAAACCTGAGGCCCTTGTATAGACCTTCTGAATCCCAAAGTCCACCTTCTGTCTCTCTAAAACTGACAGAATTAGCTTCTTAGAACTGAGATTTCTACATTCAGCTTTGACCTAATCTTAGGGGAAAAGAGTAACAATCATTCTATCAACACAAGGCAAGTCCTTAGATTCTTTAATCAGCTACACAGAGTAAGGTGTCCCAAAAGTCATACCATTTAAGAACTTACTTTTTAATAAAGAAGGCACTGAAATACTGAAGTTGATAGAGTCCTTGAGATTTACAACCCATGGTTCTCTCAGGCCTCTAAGAACTCCTCTGTTGACAGTCATCTGATAGCTACCTGCTTTCTCTGCTTAACTTCCATGTGTATCCATAGGCATTTTTAGGACAAGAGAACACTTACCAGTATGCCAGGGACAAGAGCACCTTGTGAGTTTTTAAAGCAAATTTTGTGGGGTCATGTTAGTGTTTGCTAGATTGCAAATATACGTGATCTCACCATGGCCATCATTGAGTGCCAGCGACTGTGCGCCACCTATGTTTGGGCCCTCAGGTGTATGGCCTGGCTGGAGGGGAAGTTGTCCACCTGCAAAGATGAACCACTCCCCCAGTGGCCTCGCAAACACTCAGCAGGGACTGACTCTGTACCAGCCCTCATGTTGGGCACCAAGGACACACACACACAAGGACAGAGTACTATTCCTGCCCTGTCTTCAGGCCCTTACCAGTGACAGATAAGGCAGCAAATCCTCTAAGTGCTCTCCTAGGTTAAAAAAGATGCATACTGAGAGATCAACTCTTGTGCATGAGAATGGGGCAGAGAAAGGCAGTGCTGTAGAAATAACTGAGAAACTCTCAAGAGAAAACCACCACCCAAAGTAGCACATATTAATTACTCAGTGAGTGATTTACATAGTCACTGCCTAAGGAGAGAAGGAAAGCAATTTCTAGGAAAATGGTTCTCAAGGTTCCTGCCAACATTTGGGAATTATTAAGCAAGTTTCATTAAAAACTGGAGAAACAACTTTTATCATCTTCATCTCCTTTTTAAAAGGAATCTTGCCTGCATAACATATAATCCTCCATACCAAATGGTTTCTAAGTAAAAGTTAACTAAAAAAATTCTAGGGGAAAAAAATCCTTGCATGTTTTTTGATGTTGGTGTATGGTGTATTTTCTTCAAAGGTGATACAAATATATCAAAGGATGAATTATAATTCAATACTAGAATCAAATCTTAGAAGGTTCATATCAGCCTTATACAGTGATAGTAAAATTAAAAACTATCAGCAAAAATAAAATATGTAGCTAGGCACGGTGGCTCATGACCATAATCCCAGCACTTGGGAGGCTGAGGTGTGAGGATTGCTTGAACCCAGGAGTTCAAGCACAGACCAGGCAACACAGTGAGACCCTGTCCCTACAAAAAATAAGCCAGGCATGGCAGTGTGCACCTGTGGTCCTGGCTACCCAGAAGGCTGAGGTGGGAAAATCACTTGAGCCCAGGAGGTTGAGGCTGCAGTGAGCTATGATTGTGCAACTCCAGCCTGGGTGACAGAATGAGACCCTGTCTCAAAAAATATACATACATTCTAACTGATACAATTGTGCTAAAATGTTTACAAATATTTAAAAAAATAAAAATAATAGTCCTACCCTCACTTCTCTGAGCTGCGAAGGTGATGATCCTAAGAACAGTAGCTATTACTAATATGAATAGTCCACCCTAAAGCTCTTGCTTTTGGTATTTTCTCATTTTATTTACTACACATGTTCACAAACTGGTATCTATGAAACCTGAGCCTGAATAATAATCTTATTTTAGAGGGTCGGAGATTTTTGTCTGTGTGCTTTGGTAACCTCATGAATGCTGATGACTGGCTTTCTTCACTTGGTTTCCAAGGAAACCATTCCATTGGGCCATGCTGGGAAGGGCTAGCTCAGCTTCATTCCTCCTCCAGGTTGTTCAGGGGAGCCCAGACGCAGGTGATAAATCATAAACACAGACAACTTACCTGAATCAGATGATAGATCATGAAAGTTGCAATCCCTGCTCTTCTCCATTCAGGGTGGACAAACAGAAATGAAATGTAAGCTTCATTGTATTTCACATCGGGAACCATGAAGCCAAAGGCAATGATGACTTTTTTATAAAGAACAACAACACTGAAGTCTGGGTACTGCAGACACTCAGACAGGTCAATGCCTAAAGAAAAGAAACCATCGGAGACTCAAACCACATGCCTTTGAGACTTAAGGGACACCAAGCTGTTCAGCATGTACATATAGCTACACCTGCATGCTAAAAAAAAAAACCACCAAAACTAGAGGTAACATAGAGACCACACATCCAGATCATAAAAATAAGAGTGAATTTTAGAAAATATTGAAATTACATAGTATTTTCTAAAAGAAGAGTGGCAGAATAGGGTAGGTAGCAGTGCACGGGTTCAGAATTGGACACAGCTGGCTTTTAACTCAGCCTCCTCTACCATGTGTGGCTTGGCACATTTCAAACTGTCTCACAGACTCCGTTTCTGCAATGTGTAAGATGAAGAGCATACCTAGACCTGACAGGGTTGAGTAAAGATCCCCCGAGCGTGTTCTATCACATCCGTTACCCCACACACATATAATTTATAAGCTCTTTTGTACAAATGCTACCTTTCACAATAAATAAGTAAAATACGGTTCTGTGCATAATGTATGGAAGGCACCCAACATAAGGGCAGGAAGCAGGAGATGCTCCCAGAATGTTACTTTTGGCTCAATATGACTCCCAAAAGAATGAGTGCAGCTCTGCCACCACATTCACGGTTATGGGACTTTGTGACAATAAAGACGACACAGCTCTATCTTGATGAAATCGTATCTAACATCTGAAAGACATGTATTATTTCCTTTAGGTTTCAAGGCAGCGTGGGAAAGCAGATCCACAAAGAACAGTTTATATTTAGCAATGAAAATGTGTTCCTTTAACTAATGACTTTGATCTTCAGAGGCAATTTTGTTAAGGCTGATAAAATGACAAATTATATTGGGTTTACCCTTATTCTCACAGTCTGTGATCAGGTTATTTAGCTTTTAAAAAACACCTTCTGGCTGTACTAATACTCTCTAAGGAACAGCTAAATAAACAAAACAAAGAATTATTAAGTCAAAAACAAAAGTGTCCAAACACGCCCAAGCTACCAGTCTGTGTATCTTTGATAGACATTACCTGGTATCTAAATATATGCAGAAGCAAAACAGGATGAATCTTTTACTCTGGAAGCAGAGACAAACAGGGAAGAGAAACAAACAAAAACACTGTTTATTGCTGGCTTCTTCTAGATTTTAGGAAAGCAAGAGGTATTTGTATTTTAATATTTCCATGTTAGCAGAGACAAACTAAATGAAATCACAAATAAAAATCTTAAGGATATCACATAAACTAATTTTAAAAATTGCTAGAATGGACCGTACAGAAAAATGACCTGCCTGGTTTGGGAGGGGGAACATACCAGGCCAAAAAAACTCCTGACACATGGAGTTGATCGTTGGGATGTGATTTGGCCGCACATAACAGTAATCGAGAGGTGCGTCGGGCTCCGGTGTCCAGTGAGGGTCGCTCTTGTGCAGGTGGGAACGAATCTGTGACAGGAGCTGCAGTTTGGGTGGCTTTGTTTCATAATCACGCCTCCGGTACCACAGAAGATAAACAAATTCAAGTCAAGAAAAATACCTGGTATTATTCCTAGCTTTTTGACTCATATAAACTCTTTGATCTGCTTGAAACGTTAAAGTAATCTACACTGTTTTACACGAAGCTGGCTTGATTATAGCTATACTTTTATGTATGAAATCTAAAATTCACTCTGAACATTCATCAGGCCAAAGCCCTCTGTACCCACCAGGGACTGGGCTAGGTGCCTTCATGAACAAAGTGAAGAAACAGATACAGCATCAGATTCACCCCGAGGAGTCAGACATGAGGATGCATCTCCAGTGCCTTGGAGGCCAGAAGAGGGAACACTCAACTTCATGGGTCATTTGGGGAACACCAGAGACAAAGTGAGCTTGGAGCAGGCTCACAAACTGCTTCTCACTGTGCCTGCCCAGGAATGTGGTGCTGGCATGGAGGGTCAGGGTGATCATGGAGCTGCAGGGCAATTGTAGTGCAATGAGTGCAATAATGTGCTCTCATTTACAGTGCCAGACACTGCTGGGGCCTCTCTAGCAACCTCAGCTTCCATTTCATTGCCTGGACAATGACATTCATTATTGGAAACTGTTTCATATACATCCAGTCCAGATGGAGGCTCAACTGAGATGTCTTTCACATTTTTTCATTTCAGACTACTAAAAATATACAACTTTAGTATTTAAAATAACATAATGAGGGCCAGGCCCAGTGGCTCATGCCTGTAATCCCAGCACTTTGGGAGGCCAAGCTGGGCGGATCACTTGAGGTCAGGAGTTCAAGACCAGCTTGGCCAACATGGTGAAACTCTGTCTCTGCTAAAAATACAAAAATTAGCTGGGCTTGGTGGTGCATGCCTATAATCCCAGCTACTTGGGAGGCTGAGGCAAGAGAATTCCCTGAACCCCAGAGGCGAAGGTTACAGTAAGCCAAGATTGCACCACTGCACCCCGGCCTGGGTGACAGGGCGAAGAGTCTGTCTCAAAAAAATAATAATAATAATAAATAAAATAATGATTATGATCATCACAAAGCAATCTTTCAGTTAATTTATTTTTGCTTTTTAATTTTCTTTCAAAGGACCATGTTCTCTGCAAAAAAGTAGAGTTGAAACAAGCAAAGGACAAAACTGGAGGTGAAGAACAGAACTCAGTCCTTGCCAATGTTGCTCACAGTTTGTGATCTTTATTCTCTCCAACAGGAGAACAGGGCACAGAAACCACAATCATTATCCCTCATGACAGACCTGACATCACACCTCTAGTTCTCCATATACCTGATATAAGGTTTCAAGATCCGAGAGGTATAAGGGCTGACAATACTCTGGTCCACAGCCATATCTTCTGATCCCACCAAGCGATACAAAAACTTGGTGGTCTGGTGTCGAAATCCCTTTCTGGACGGCAAGGAAGTCTATGAGAAAGAAACACTGGTTATATAGAAATACTCAGGCTGGGCACAGTGGCCCATGCCTGTAATCCCAACACTTTGGGAGGCTGAGGCGGGCGGATCATAAGGTCAGAAGATTGAGACCATCCTGGCTAACACGGTAAAACCCCGTCTCTACTAAAAATACAAAAATTAGCCGGCCGTGGTGGCAGGTGTGCCTGTAGTCCCAGCTACTTGGGAGGCTGGGGCAGGAGAATGGCATGAACCCAGGAGGCGGAGCTTGCAGTGAGCCGAGATCGCACCACTGCACTCCAGCCTGGGTGACAAAGCAAGACTCCGTCTCAAAAAAAAAAAAAGAAAGAAAGAAAGAAAAAGAAAAAAAAAAGAAATAAAATTACTCTGAGGATTGGTTAATTTCCATATATAATTAGTATCATATTTTTATGTGTCAAAAAGTAGGTCTTTTTGTATTACTTATTTGGAAAGCTCAAACTTCAATACAAAGTTTGTAGACACCTTTGCATAAAACTAGACACAAAAAACCCCAGCTGTTTAAAATCAAAATAATAATTTTAAAATTTTGAAGCCATTTAAAAATTTTTTTAACTCATTAGAGTGAGTGAGAAGCAGGATTGAACACTGGATTTGCAGCTTCTCTAGGCTTCACTTTGTCTATATTATGCCTTCAACCCATTCACTAAATATTAACCAGCACTAGTATCAAGTAGGTAACACACACATGAGTCATATTATATGATCGCTCTGTTATCCAAAGAGCCACTGGGGCCAACTACTACTGTATATAGAATTTTTGAAATACATCTCTGATATGGTTTGGCTCTGTGTTCCCAGACAAATCTCATCTGGAATTGTATTCCTTTAATTCCTTTGTGCTATGGGAGGGACCTCGTGGGAGATAATTTGAATCATGGCGGCAGTTTCCACCATACTGTTCTCATAATAGTGAATAAGTCTCACAAGATCTGATGTTTTCTTTTTTAATCAGGGGTTTCTGCTTTTGCATCTTCCTCATTTGTTTCTTGCCACTGCCCACTAAGAAGTGTCTTTTGCCTCCTGCCATGATTCTGAGGCCTACCCAGCCATGTGGAACTGTAAGTCCAATTCAACCTCTTTTTCTTCCCAGTCTTGGGTATGTCTTTATTAGCAGCATGAAAATGGGCTAATATAATAAATTGGTACCAGGAGTGGGGTGTTGCAGAAAAGATATCTGAAAATGTGGAAATGACTTTGGAACTGGGTATTAGGCAGAGGCTGAAACAGTTCGTAGGGCTCATAAGAAGACAGGAAAATGTGGGAAAGTTTGGAACTTCCTAGAGATTTGTTGAATGGCTTTGACAAAAATGCTGATAGTGATATGAACAATAAGGTCCAGGATGAGGTGGTCTCAGATGGAGATAAGGAACTTGTTGGGAATTGGAGAAAAGGTAACTCGTACTATGTTTTATCAAAGAGACTGGCGGCATTTTGCCCCTGCCCTAGAGATCTGTGGAACTCTGAATTTGAGAGAGATGATTTAGGGTATCTGGTGGAAGAAATTTCTAAGCAGCAGAGCATTCAAGAGTGGACTTGAAGTCCAGGCATGGTGGCTCATGCCTATAATCCTAGCACTATGGGAGACTGAGGTGGGTGGATCACCTGAGGTTAGGAGTTCAAGACCAGCCTGGCCCAACATGGTGAAACCCTGTCTCTACTAAAAATACAAAAATTAGCCAGGCATAGTGGCACACACCTGTAATCCCAGCTACTTGGGAGGCTGAGGCAGGAGAATCACTTGAACCTGGGAGGCAGAGGTTGCAGTGAGCCGAGATCACAACACTGCACTCCAGCCTGGACAACAAAGCAAGACTCTGTCTCAAAAAAAAAAAAAAAAAAAAAGTGACTTGGGTGCTATTAAAAGGATTCCATTTTAAAAGGGAAACAGAACATAAAAGTTCAGAAAATTTGCAGCCTGACAATGCAGCAGAAAAGAAAAACCTATTTTTTGAGGAGAAATTCAAGCTGGCTGCAGAAATTTACATAAATAACAAGGAGCCGAATGTTAATCCCCAAGACAATCTCCAGGGCATGCTATAGGTATTCATGGCAGCCCCTCCCATCACAGACCTGGAAGCCTAGATGGCAGCCTGGGGACTTGCTGCCCTGTGCCCCAGCCGCTCCAGTCATTGCTAAAAGGGGCCAAGGTACAGCTCGGCCTATGGTTTCAGAGGGTGCAAGCCCCAAACCTTGGCAGCTTCCACTTTGTGTTAAGCCTGAGGGTGCACAGAAGTCCAGAATTGAGGTTTGGGAACCTCCACCTAGACTTCAGAAGACATATGGAAACACCTGGATGCCCAGGCAAATGTTTGCTGTCAGGTCAGGGCCCTCATGGAAAATCTCTGCTAGGGCAGTGCAGAGGGGAAATGTGGGGTTGGAGCCCCCACACAGAGTCCCTACTGGGGCACTGCCTAGTGGAGCTGTGAGAAGAGGGCCACCGTCCTTCAGACCCCAGAATGACAGATCCACCAATAGCTTGCACTGTGCAACTGGAAAAGTTGAGACACTCAATGCCAGCCCATGAAAGCAGCCAGGAGGGGGGCTATACCCTGCAAAGCCACAGGGGTGGAGCTGCCTAAGACTTTGGGAACCTACCTCTTGCATCAGTGTGACCTGGATGTAAGATAAGGAGTCAAACAAATTAGTTTGTTTTCAGCAGCGTGAAAACAAACTAATACAATCTCTTTTCCAGTGAATAAATTTGATAAAAATGGGAGTGATGTAGAATATCATCCCTAAAATAAATCTCAGTAGCAGAGAGGTCTTATCAGGGGTTCAATGAGGAAGAGGCCTCTGTTCCCTAGGAAGATATCCTAACAGACTTGGTAGATTTTATATGTTTCATTTCAAACCCCAGGAGCTGGCCTGGAAATACGTTGTTCTTCAGTGACTGCCGCTCCAGGGCTCTCAGTCATGTACTAACAGAACATGTGCAATTAGGGCTTTATAGCAAAGAAATCGGATGGAAGATTAAAGGCACATTTATAAAGTTGTTTGCAAAGGGTTGGATGAAGTTTAAAAACTTGTTTTTGTAGAATCAGTTTGCTCTTAACCTAGAAAATAACTTGGTTAAAAGGAAAGAGCAAGATTCCTTCCATTATAATTTGCTTTCATACCTTCCCAAACTGGACACCAAAATTTTCAAAGGCCAACTTTGAATTCTTCCAAGGCTTAAAGTCAGTTTCAAGGTAAAACTGAAAAGTGTGGTATGTAATTTCTAAATACAGCCACTAGCAGAAATAACTTTCTGGGACTTTTGAGTCTAGGTCTTAAGACAACTGGTGGCTTGCTTCCACTTTCTCCCTCTTGGAGTCCAGCTAGACCAGTTAATAACTAGAGGCCACAGGGAGACTGACTCTGGAGGAAGAGAGGCTCTCCTGGTCATTCCAATCCCAAACTAGCTCCCAGGTTAATGCAGCACATGAGCGACCCCAGCCTTCAGCCCACTAAGTAAAGAACCACCCAGCAGTGCCCAGTCAATCCACAGAATCAGAAAAAAGATACAGGGATCAAAAGCCACTAAGTTTTGGAGTGGTTTATAATGCAGCAACAAATAACTGAAACACCAGCCACTGAACTACTTACTGCACACAGAATACTCACATTATCTGGTTAATGTCTCAAGGTAAGTTCTGGGAAGCTCCATCAAAGTTATACAGCTCCCTAACTTCTTCCCACTCTAGTGTAAACCACTCCCAATGCTGTCTGGATCCACTACCTCCCACTGGTCTCTCTGCTCCCACTCTTACACCCATACTATCCACTCTCGACACAGAAGCCAGAGTCTTCTAAAAACATAAATTCACTTCTCTTGATCAAAACTCTGACATGGCTTCCTACCATATGTTCAGAATGCAGTTCAAACTCCTTACTTATGACCTGCAGGATCCTGCAGGATCTGGCCCCTGTCACCCCAGCAGCCTCATTAGCCACCAACCTGTTCCCTCTGCCATCACTAGGTTCCAGCCACATACACCAACCCAACTCCTGCCTTAGGGCCTGTGCCTGGGTCTTCCACCCTGGCCCTTCATCACCCTGGCTCCTGTTGTGGACTTAGTTCAAGTGCAGCCTCCTCAGAGAGGCCGTCCTGAACCCCCATAGAGCAGTGCTCCTGCCCGCTACTCCTCCACTGTCCCCGCGTTCACTCTGCATGACGTAATCTTATTTGCCTGGTGAGCTAGTTAATGTCAGCTCCCTGCTCAAGGATGTCCCCTGCCTAAGGACAGGGACCTACTCTGTCTTAGTTCACAGCAGATCCCCTGCTAGAATAGCGCTTGGCACTCTTTTTTTTTTTTTTTTTTTGAGACAAAGTCTCACTCTGTTGCCCAAGCTGGAATGCAGAGGTGTCATCTCAGCTCACTGCAACCTCCACCTCCCGGATTCAAGCGATTCTCCTGCCTCAGCCTCCTGAGTAGCTGGGACTACAGGCACGCGCCACCATGCCTGGCTAATTTTTGTATTTTTTTTGGTAGAGATGAGGTTTCCTCATGTTGCCCAGGCTGGTCTCAAACTCCTGAGCTCGTGATCTGCCTGCCTTGGCCTCCCAAAGTGCTGGGATTATAGGTTTGAGCCATGTTACGGCTCTTGGTGTATGTTATGTACTTGACTTACATTTGCTGAATGGTAAAGTGTGGAAAAAAAAGCATCCCAAGGTCAAATAAGTGAGAAAAAATGTTAAATGAGTTTCTTTAAACTTCTAGTTCTAAACAAAATGGAGAGCTAGGTGGGCTGCTTGGTCCCTTTCCAAGCCCATCTGAAAGATGCTACAGACAAGAGAGGGAAGGCAAAACACAAGGCTGGGAGAAAGCCCGGGGAAGCGACGGGTGGCTGGGTACGAGTGAGGCAGCAGAGTAGAGAGGGCAGAAAAAGGCTCTGCCCCGCAGATGGGTCAGGGGCTGCTTGGTTAAGCCATCTCCTCCCCTGAGCACTTCTCTGGGAGAGGTAGATCGCTGCCAATCAACTCTGCCAGCCACGTATTGGCTGGAAGGTAACACCAGAGCGGCACTAGAACCTTCCTGGGTGAGGGTGGACACCACTCTGGGCAGCCCCTGAGCATCCCACAGTCCTAGGAAGCAACACCAGAGGAAGATCAAAAGCAGCACCTGGGCGAGAGGTCCTGGGAGGTTCCCTGAGAGAAGAGGGTGGCTGATTGTGGGAAAAAGAGAGGATGAGAAATGGTTTTGCCCAGAATCTCCCATTTTGCTAAACTTGCTGACAGGATCAAAAGCTAGGAACCAGGCTTTTGCTCTCTCCCCCAGGTGTAAACTTCCAGCAAAGGTAGCTGAAAACACTAAGGGGGTATGAGCTCACAGGGGAAAAAAAAAAATCAACACCCGTAAATAAAAAGTGCAAGAAAATCGTCGGGCACGGTGGCTCATGCCTGTAATCCCAACACTCTGGGAGGCCAAGGTTGGTGGATCACCTGAGGTCAGGAGTTCGAGACCAGCCTGGCCAACATGATGAAACCCCCATCTCTAATAAAAATACAAAAATTAGCTGGGTGTGGTGGCGGGCGCCTGTAATCCCAGCTACTTGGGTGGCTGAGGCAGGAGAACTGCTTGAACCCGAGGCAGAGGTTGCAAAGAGCCGAGATCGCATCACTATACTCCAGCCTGGGTGACAACAGTAAAAATCCACCTCAAAAAAAAAAAAAAAATTCAAGAAAACAAAAGGATAACAAGCTATTACAGGAAAAGGCATACTTAATTTACCAACAGACAAGAATTTTAAAGTATAATAGTCATCAAAGAAATGCAAATCAAAACTGCAATGAGATACTACACTTCATACTCACTAGGATGGCTATAATAAAAAAGACAGACAACAACAATATGGCAAGCAAGGATGTGTGGAGAAATCAGAATCTGCATACCTTGCTTGGTGGGAATGTAAAATGGCACAGCCACTTTGGAAGACAGTCTAGCAATTCTTCAAAAAGTTAAACATAGAGTTACATTTGACCCAGCAATTCCACTCCTAGATCTACACCCAGAGAAATAAAAACGTGTCCACACAAAAACTTGTATACATATGTTCAAAGCAGTATTTATGTTCATAGTCGAAAGGTAGAAACAACCCAAAAGTCCATCAACTGATGAATGGATAAACCAAATGTGGTCTATCCATACAACGGAATATTAAGCCATATTTAGGAATACTAATATATGTTACAATATGGATGAATCTTGAAAACATTATGCTAAGTGAAAGAAAGTGTTCACCAAAGGCCACATATTATATGACTCCATTTATGTGAAATGTCCAGAGTACATAAATCTACAGAGGCAGAAAGTCAATTGATGGGCAGTAGGAATAGGGAGTTTTGGATAGTAACAGCTAAAGGGTTCAGGGCTTCTTTCTGGGTTAACAAAATGTTCTAAAATTGATTATGGTTCAACTTTGTGAATATATTAGGAACCCGTCAACTGTACACTTTAAATAGGTGAATTGTAAGGTATATGAACTGTATATTAATAAAGCTGTTACGGAAGTAAAAGCATAAGAAATAGCCTCCAAGGTAATGGAGGAGCCTGGAAGCAGGAATGAGTAGTTATGAAGCATCTCTTATTCATTACCAGATATTAAACACATGATCACTGAAATAAAGCACTCAACAAATGATGTCAGGGACTGGCTAAGGATTTTGTTTAAAAAGCAAAAGAAAAGACAAAAAAAAAAAAAAAAAGAAGTAATGGTGTTAACATCCATATTCAGAGTCCAGAAGAGGAAAAGATAAAGGAGGAACATATTTAAAGAACCAATAATGGGGAATTCCTAGATCACAGCAGCATATCCAAGGACTTCTGGTTTCCAGTCTGGCAGGCAAGAAGCTTAGAAGTCATTCCTCCAGTCTAACAAGTAAACCACTGAACAAAGTGAAAAATCAAGAACTCTTGTAGATCTGTAAAAGACATGAGATAACAAGGCAAACCACTGCCCTCAAATCTGGAGAGAAAGAATCACAGCACACGGGAGCAGAGCCTCTGTGGGAACCAGCATCAGGGCGGGAAAGCCCTGAAGAACTGAAAATTGCCGAAGGCTCAATGCGGACAAGTCTAAGGATAAAAACTGCACTCCACAAGGTTTACCTCCAGAAGTTGGACCAGGTTCTCACAGTGAATATCAAAGAAAACTCCCCTCTTGATTCCAGATGGAGAAGGGGAAAAGGAACCATCTTAAAATAAAACACAGCATTGTGTTCTTAGTAACACCTGCCCTCAGGAGAAGTTATTTTTATCAGAGCCTAACCTATTGGGATTTAATCAGAGCCTAACTCACCTGGGGGAAGAGAAATACCTAACTTCACACCCTCTAGCCATCCTGTCCCAGCTGACCGGACAGAAAACTGAGAAGCACTTTTAGTCCACAGCCCAGAGCACAGGCTCAAAAAAGACTGAGAACTACTCACAGAGCTATAGAGGGCTTTCCCTGCCCACACCTCCCACATTTCCAACAGCCTACTTATCACAGCTCCTCTTACCCAGAACATCATCTTTGGCTTTCAACAAAAAATTACAAGGTATAAAGGCAAAAAAACACAGCTTGAAGAAACAGAACAAACATCAGAACCAGACTGAGATATGGCAAAGATGTTACAACTACTGGACTGGGAATTTAAAATATAGGCACGTCTCAGAGACGTTGCAGGATCAGTGCCAGACCACCGCAATAAAGTGAATGTCATAATAAAGCAAGCTGCACAAGTTTTTGGTGTCCCAGTGCATATAAAAATTATGTTTAAGGCCGGGTGTGGTGGCTCATGCCTGTAATACCAGCACATTGGGAGGCTGAAGTGGGAGGACTGCATGAGCCCAGGAAGTCAACTGACAGCCACAGTGAGCCATGATTGTGCCACTACACTCCAGTCTGGGTGACAGCGAGACACTGTCTCAAAAAAAAAAAAAAAAGGGGGCCAGGCGTAGTGGCTCACACCTGTAATCCCAGCACTTTGGGAGGCTGAGGCGGGCGGATCACGAGGTCAGGAGTTCAAGACCAGCCTGGCCAATGTGGTGAAATCCCATCTCTACTAAAAATACAAAAATTAGCTGGGCATGGTGGCGTGCACCTTTAGTCCCAGCTACTCAGGAGGCTGAGGCAGAAGAATCGCTTGAACCCAGGAGGCGGAGGCTGCAGTGAGCCGAGATCACACCACTGCACTCCAGCCTGGGTGACAGAGTGAGACTCTATCTCAAATAAAAAAAAAAAAAGTTGACACTATATTGTTGTTGTGTGCAATAACAGCATTATGTCTAAGAAAAAAATGTATGACTTAATTTTAAATACTTTATTGTTAAAAAATGCCAATTATCATCTGAGCCTTCAGTGAGTCAAGCATTTTATTGGTAGAGGCTCTTGCCTCAATAGTGATGGTTGCCAACTGATCAGGGTGGTGGTGGCTGCTGAAGGTTGGGATGGCTGGGGTAATTTCTTAAAATAAGACAACAATGAAGTATGCCACATTGACCTGCTCTTCCTTTCACAAAAGATATTGGGTTTTTTTTTTGAGACAGTCTTGCCCTGTTGCCTAGGCTGGAGTGCAGGGGTATGATCTCAGCTAACTGAAACCTCCACCTCCCAGGTTCAAGCGATTCTCCTGCCTCGGCCTCCCAAGTAGCTGGGACTGCAGGTGTACACCACCACGCCTGGCTAATTTTTGTATTTTCAGTAGAGACAGGGTTTCACTATGTTGGCCAGGCTAGTCTCAAACTCCTGACCTCAGGTGATCCGCCCGCCTCGGCCTCCCAAAGTGCTGGGATTACAGGCGTGAGCCACTGTGCCTGGCCATGTGATACTGTTTGATAGCATTTCACCCACAACATAACTTCTTTCAAAATCTGAGTCACTGTGCCACTAACTTATCAACTAAGTTTATGCAATATTCTAAATCTTTTGTTGTGAAATTTCAACAATTTTCATAGCATCTTTAGCAGGAGTAGATAGCATCTCAAAAAACCACTTTCTTTGCTCATCCATAAGAAGCAACCCTTATCCATTCAAGTTTTATCATGACATTTATCAGTCACATCTTCAGGCTCCACTTCTAATTCTAGTTCTCTTGCTCTTTCCACATCCACGGTGACTTCTTCCACTGAAGTCTTGAACCCCTCAAAAGTCATCCATGAGGCTTGGAATCAACTTCTTCCAAACTCCTGTAAATGTTGAAATTTTGATTTCTCCCACGAATCACAAATGTTCTTAATGCATCTAGAATGGTGAATCCTTTCCAGAAGGTTTTCAATGTCTTTGCCCAGATCCATCAGAGGAATCACTATCTAAAATAGCAATAGCCTTACAAAAAGTCTTAAGTGGTAAGACTTGAAAGTCAAAATTACTCCTGGATCCATGGGTTACAGAATGGATGTTGTTTTAGCAGGCATGAAAATAATACTAATCTTATACCTCTCCATCAGAACTCTTGGGTGACCAGGTACATTGTCAATGAGCAGTAATTGTTTGAAAATAATCTTTCTCAGGCCGGGCACAGTGGCTCACGCCTGTAATCCCAGCACTTCGAGAGGCCGAGGCGGGTGGATCACGAGGTCAGGAGATCGAGGCCCTCCTGGCTAACACACAGTGAAACCCTGTCTCTACTAAAAAAAAGACAAAAAATAAGCTGGGCGTGGTGGCGGGCGCCTGTAGTCCCAGCTACTCGGGAGGCTGAGGCAGGAGAATGGCGTGAACCTGGGAGGTAGAGCTTGCAGTGAGCCGAGATCGCACCACTGCACTCTAGCCTGGGTGACAGAGTGAGACTCCTTCTCAAAAAAAAAAAAAAAAAAAAAAAAAGAAAATAATCTTTTTCTCTGAGTAGTAGCTTTCAATAGTGGGCTTAGAATATTCAGTAAACCATGCTGTAAACAGATATGCTATAATCCAAGCTTTGCTGCTATATTTATAGAGCACAGCCAGGGTAGATTCAGGGTACTTTATAAGGGCCCTAAGATTTTTGGAAGAGTAAATAATCATTGGCTCCAACTGAAAGTCACCAGTTGCATTAGCCCCTAACAAGACAGTTGGCTTGCCCTTTGAAGCTCTGAAGCTAGGCACTGACTTCTCTCTAACTATGAAAGTCCTAGGTGGCATCTTCTTCAAATAGAAGGCTGTTTGTTTCATCTACAGTGAACATCTTGCTTAATGTAGCCACTTCCATCAATGATCTTAGCTAGGTCTTCTAGATAACGTGTTGCTGCTTCTACATTAGCAAATGCTGCTTTAACTTGCACTCTTTTGTGTTATAGAGCCGACTTCTTTCCTAAACCTCATGAACCAACCTCTGCTAGCTTCCAACTTTTCTTCCGTAGCTTCCTCCCTTCTCCAAGCCTTTACAGAATTCAAGAGTTAAGGCCTTACTCTGGATTAGGCTTTGGCTTAAGGGAATACTGTGGCTGGTTTGATCTTCTATCCAGACCACTCAAACTTTCTCCATATCAGCAATAAGGCTACTTCGATTTTTTATCAGTCGTGCACTCACTGGAGTAGCACCTTTAATGACCTTCAAGAACTTTTCCTTTGCATTCACACCTTGGCTAACTGTTTGGCACAAGAGGCCTAGCTTTCGGCCTATCTCTGCTTTTGAAATGCTTTCCTCACTAAACTTAATCATTTCTAGTTTTTTATTTAAAGTGAGAGAAGTATAACTCTTCCTTTTACTTGAACACTTAAAGGCCATTATAGGGTTAACTGACCTAATTCCAATATTGTTGTCTTAGGGAACAGGGAGCCCCAAGGAGAGGGAGAAATATGGGGAACAGCTGGTTAGTGCAACAGTCAGAAAACACACATTTACCATTAAGTTCATTGTCTCATACGGGTGTGGTTCATGGTGCTCCAAAACAATTACAATAGTAACATCAAAGTTCACTGATCACAGATCACCATAAGATATAATAATAATGAAAAAGTTGGAAGTAATGCAAAAACTACCAAAACGTGAGACACAGAGACAGAAAGTAAGCACACACTACTAGAAAAATGGTACCAACAGACTTGCTCAACATAAGATTGTCACAAACCTTCCATTTGTACAAAATGCAGTATCTGTGAAGTGCAATACAGCAATGTGAATAAAACAAGGTATGCCTATAATATGTTTAATATGTTAAGGGCTTAATGGACAAAGTACACAATATGCAAGAACAGATGGGCAATTAAAGAGATGAAAACTCTGAAAATGAATCAAAAAGAAATGCTGGAGATAAAAAACACTGTAACCAATATAAAGGTTGCCTTTGATGATGGGCTTATTTGTAGACTGGACACGGCTGAGTAAAGAATCTCTGAACTTGAGGATTTGTCAGTAAAAACTTCCAAAACTGAAAAGCAAAGACAAAAAAGATGAAAAAAAGAACAAAACAGACTATCCGAGAACTGTGGAAAACTACAAAAGGTGTAACAAACACACAATGCGAATACCAGAAGACAGAAAGGAATAGAAGAAATATTTGAAGCAATAATGACTGAGAATATCCCCAATTTAATGTCAGACACCAAACCACACATTCAGGAAGCTCGGCGAACACCAAGCAGAATAAATGCCAAGAAGCATATAAAATACCTCTGACCAAAAGAACAAGAGTTGTGAAGTAAGACAAATGAGAACAAACACAATTTCTGTGTTTTGGATGTGCTGGAAAATAAAAAAATAGAAAAAAGAAAACAAAGCTTTAAAAAGAGAAAATAAAAGACAGTTAACATGCATTAATTAAAGATAAAAAACAAAGAGAAAATTCTGAAAGTTTTAGGAGATGGGAGAATAAAACAAGGAGGCCACTTAATTGATGAGAAACAAAAATTTTTTTTTTTTTTTGAGAGAGAATCTCACCCAATCACCCAGGCTGGAGTGCAGTGGCATGATCTCAGCTCACTGTAACCTCCACCTCCCTGATTCAAGTGATTCTCAAGCCTCAGCCTCCCAAGCAGCTGGGATTATAGGCATGCGCCATCAGGCCTGGCTAATTTTTTTATTTTTAGTAGAGACTGGGTTTCACCATATTGTCCAGGCTGGTCTCAAATTCCTGGCCTCAAGTGATCTGCCTGCCTCGGCCTCCCAAAGTGCTTACAGGCATGAGCCACTGCGCCCAGTCAAAAATTTCTATTTCTTATCAATACCGGGGTTCTCAGGAGTGACACTGTATGTAAGATGATAATGAAGTCATAATTTCAAAATATCAACGGAAAAAACAAAATAACAATTTTATATGACTGCTATCATTTAAATGAAAAAGTGAAATGAAGATATTCTTAGTTGTATAAGTTTTCAAAATTAACCTCAAAAAGCCCATATTTTTAAAGAACTGTTAGAGAAAGCAGTCCAGCAAGAAATTAACCTAGAAAGAAACAATAGGACGAGTGAATAATTTAGTAAAGATTTATGTCATTTAAATAAGCAATGCAAAAGAAAAAAGAGATGAGTGCATGAAAATGTACTTTTTTGTTTGGGGGGACAACCACATGATATTAAAAAAAGAATAAGGAAAAATAAATGTATCAAGTTAGGACTTGTAAAAAGAATAAAAATAGAATGTATAACTTTCTTTATGGTACAGAATCAACATCACATAGACTATTTTGTCTGATCATAATACAACATTAGAAATCACATCAATTACCAAAACATAGCTTAAAATTCTCATATATCTGAAAACTAAAAAACAGAACTAAATAACCTTTGGGTTAAAGAGGAAATAATGAGAAAAATAACAAAATGCCAAGTACTGATTGGAAATAAAATCACATCATTTCAAAAGTCAAGAATCACAGCTAAAGCGGCACTTATTGAGAAATTTATAGCTACGAATACATTCAAAGAATAAATATAAAACAAGAATATGGATTGAATAAATGCATTTACAGCCACTCCCTGTGTAAATACATTAAAATTTATACTAAAATTCCAAGTTAAGACCGGGTTAAAACACAAGCATATAAAGCTTTACTACTTTCCGAAATCCCACTAAAACTACAGAAGCTGACTTAATTAGAATAGTAACTGGTAAACAGATGGACAAATAGTAATTGATTTAACACCAAAATCCCGAAGTGGCTTTGGGTAGGCTAAATGAGAACTAACCCAATCTATACTGCAGAACCCGCTAAAATCCAGGCAGCAGCAGCAGATTCCTCTGGAACTGGGACCAAATGGGACAATAAAATAAGGAGCAGGCAAACACCATGTGGAAAGCAGTATAATCCCCAGATCCTTCCACTCCCTCTTGCCGGGTGGCTGCCCTCCCCCAGAAGCCAGGAGGTCTGATCTCTAGAGAAGTAACAGGAGATCCAGATGGAGGGCTGAGGTGTGAGTGCCTGACAAGCTGAATGCTAAGGTCCCTCTTCCCCAACTTGGCAACCAGCATCCTGAGCCCAGAAGATTATTCTCCAGGGACTCTGACTAGCTTCAAAGAAAAGACCTAAAGGAAGTGCAGTGGTCCTCAACAGAGGTCTCACCTAGACAATGTGGCTGTGTATGGAATTCCAGGTTCAACCTCACTTAATCAGGGTCTTTTCAGTATGTTGGTCTCAAATTTTACTTCCCATGCAGCTTTTCTCAGGAAGCCATTAAGAACAAGGGAATAAACCTATAACAAGGTAAAGATGGGCCACAGGAAACAGGAGATCAAATACAGAGGAGGGCAAAAGAATCTCCAGTGAGGGGAGATCCCAGCACCTCTGCTGAGTTTCACAACAAAGGGTGAACAAGTGTGACCCATGGGGCAGACATACTGTAGAAAGTAGAAAGTTTCCTCTTCGAAGTTTTCCTTCTTGTTAAAGAATAAATCATAAGTGTTAAAAATAATAGTTTCTTTTAAAGACTTTCTTCAGGCCTCCTTGCCTTGTGCTAATAACTCTTTGTTAAGCCCTATCCTATGTAACCGTTGGACATGCTCACAGGCACATTCCAGCCCACAGTCTATGCCCCTTCCTTATTTGGAAATGTTATTGCTTCCTTAAACCTTTTGTAAGCAACTTCTTTGTTCTTCCCTGCACTTACCTATTTAGGAAAGTTTTAGGCTGTTAGCAAATCGGGTATCAGTTTAAGATTGTGAGGTCCCGCTCCAGCCAATGGATGCAGGACACAGCAGTAAGGGATAAATATGTCTGCTTTTCCTTTGTTCAAGTGTGCTCTCGCCTTTGTTCCATCTGTGATTGAGCACCCTTTCTACAGAAAGTAAAGATGGCCTTGCTGAGATACCTTTTGTCTCTGTGCTGACTTTTCTTCGCAGCACCGATTATCTATTTCTAACAATTTTGGTATTTCTAACACATACTGAGGCTATCATCCTTAAGTCCTTGCTGCCACTGACCATCTTTTAAACCTAGGGCGTCGTGGCCCAGAATCTTATCTATGCTCAGCTTGTCTTTACCACGTACGGGTGAGCCTCCTGTACACCACCCATGCCCACCTCAAGGACCAGCTGATGATGCTCACTCCACAAATAACCGCTTTGACCTTCTGCAAGCTGGAAGAAAGCTGTCAGCTCAGGCAGGAAATACAGAGGATCTCACTTCCTCTGCCCAGATTCTGCCGCATCTCTGGTATACATCACAGCCCTGGCTGATGCATACACTATGGTGAGCCTCATGTTTCCCAGGATTCCCTAGTGACCTTGGCCAGTGACTTCCCCAGAAGGGGTTCATGGTAGCTGAAGCCAGAACATCACTGTAAGTATTAGTTTCCCAGGGCTGTAGGAACAAAGCACCACAAACTGGGTGGCTTAAAACAACATGAATTTATTGTCTCACAGTTCTAGAAGTCACAGTGTGGGCAGGGCTATGCTCTCTCGGGTACGCACTAGGGAAGAATTTCTTCTGTGCCCTTCTCTTAGCTCCTGGTGCTGCCGACAATCCTTGGTGGTCCTGGCTAATTATTATCTGTAAAGGGCCTATTTCCAGATAAGGTTGCATTCATAGGTACCAGGGTTGGGACTTCAACATATGCTTTAGGGGGACACAATTCAGTCCACAACAATGACCCAGAATAACTATTTAGCTTATCTTCTCCAGGAAACCTCATCTAATAGTGGCAGTTTCCTTACACAGCTAGATTTATGCTTGCTACTCAGTATTTTTTTAAACTGAAAGTATATCGTTTAGAGACATATACATTTAAAAAGCAAATGAATAATTAACACTATAAGTCAAAGTGGCTTCCTCTGGGGGAACAGAAAGTACACAAGAGACTTCTAAGGTGTTTACAATACTCTTTATCCAGGAGATGAATACATGGGCATTTATTCTATTAATGTCTAAACTATACCATATTTCTATGCTGCCTTCTATCTGTATGACACATCTTACAATTTGAAAAATTAAGTATAGGCACTAAACAGACAGGCCCACAAGAATAAGAACAAAGAACAGGTGAATATTGGCCAGGCGCAGTGGCTCATGCCTGTAATCCCAGCACTTTGGGAGGCTGAGGCGATCACTTGAGCCCAGGAGTTCGAGACCAGTCTGGGCAAGACAGTAAGACCCTGTCTCTACTAAAAAAAAAAAAAAAAAAAAAAAAAAATTAGCTGAGTGTGGTAGTGTGTGCCTACAGTACCAGCTACTTGGGAAGCTGAGGTGGGAGAATTGCTTGAGCCTGAGAGTTCGGGGCTGCAGTGAGCTGTGGTTGTGCCACTACATGCCAACCTGCGTGACAGAGACAGACCATGTCTCAAAAAAAAAAAAAAAAAAAAAGAACAAGTGAATAGATGACTAACAAAAGCATATGAACAAGCAGCAAATGACTTAACAGACCAAAGAAAGCCAATACCTAAGCCAGTGGTGAAGCTAAGCAGGGTGATTTACAAAACACAGCCTCAGGGAAGTGCAGTCACCTAAGGCATCAGGCTTAGAGCCTGGGGGGTATGACTATGGATTGAGAGGCTCTTTAAGAGGTTAAAGCCTCCAATTATACCCCTATAGTAATTATATTGCCCACATCTAGGAAATGATCTTTCCCTTCACAGGCAGAAGACTGGAGAGGCTCAAGAGGGAGATTCTGGACACAGGAAGCCAAGGGTGGGAGTACTGTACCGAAGACAGGGAGAGTCAGTTTACCTCCTAAACGATGGGCTCCTGGGCCCTCCCGACTTGGCTCCTGGTATGCAGGCCAGTTAATACTGTGCTTCCCAGGAAAGATGGGAATTAGGAGAAAAAAGAAAAGAGGATCTATCTGGAGTAGGGATCTTGGTAAACTATAGCCCCCAGGCTAAATCCAGCCCACTGCCCATTTCAGTAGATAAAGTTTTACTGGAACACAGCCACACTCATTCACTATGGCTCTCCAATCACAACAGCAGAGTTGAGGAGTTCCGAATGAGATTTTGTGGCCGGCAAAGCCTAAAATAATTACTATCTGGCAGAAATAGTTATTTCTTTACAGACAAAGTTTGCCAACTTTTTTTCTACAGGGTCCAATATCCAAATAATGGGGAGTTCTAAAATGAGAGAACAGAAAAAATAGAAGATAGGAAATCAAGACTTTTCCATACTCAGGAAAGAAAGTTTCAAATTGAAAGGGCCCACACACCACATGTCCAGCACAAGGAAAGACATAAGCCCTACATATGGCACATCACTGAATAATACCAGAACACCAGCAATGAAGAGCAGATCCCACTAGCTTCCAGAGAAGAAGAGAGAAAAACATGCAGACTCCAAACAGGCAATTCACAAAGAAACAACCAGGAAATTTAACCTCACCTGTAACCAAAGAAATGTAAATAAAAAACAAGATTTCACTTTACAGCCAGCCAATTAGCAAAACTTAAAGGCTGGTTAGTGTGAAGTGCTAGCAAAGATATAGGGAAATAAGGCCTCTTGTTCCTCCCAGTGGGAGAGTATATGCAGGTAGTTCTAAGTGGAATTAATTGTTCCCAGAAGCATCCACAAAATTTGAGTTCCACCGACCATCCTTTGAGCAACACTGATACCACGCTGATACCACACTGATCCCTTGGCTGCTATTTCTTCATTTTGTCCTATGCAGATGTCTACACACCTTCAGATCCTGTGCAGCACAGTGTCCGAGACACTGTCATGGCCTCAACAAATTTGTCAAAGCTATGACACAAACCATGTATAGCTATCCTCAGAGAGAGAGAGAGAGAGGGACGGATGAAGAAAACTTATAGGTTATGTTTGAATGCCCAAAGGAAAAGAAAAACTCAGATGTATTCAGGTGTACTTATAATGAACAATTCTGAAAAATAAAGCCCAGGGATTTTTGTATTTTTTTCCCTTGCACTTTACTTTTCTCTTCCCAAATGACTCAGGATTTAAAAGATCACAGCATAACCATGTCCAATGCCTGGTGCTGCCTGCCCCACCTCCACTCCTGCCCCCCACTGGCTTTACAGCAAGTGCTTGCATTCACCTGGTATCGGTCAAGGATTCTGAAGTCCTGACAGGTAGTTCTGTACGTGGCTTGTCCAGCTGGAAGTCTGGAAACTCCTTCTTTGGCTCCATAAATCCCATCAACTAACAGAAGAGCAGCATTAACAACTTGATCCAAGTCAAAAAGTGGTAATCCCCTATCCCTTTTCGCTTGTCTGATAATCAGTTTGCGTTTCAGTCTCCGAGCTTCCGGAGTCATGGCAACAGCACCGGGACAAGCTTCCAGCCTCTTGAGCAGCAGCTTTTCCTCATAGATGCTCACGGGAGTATACTTGGGCTCATTCAGCTTTGTGTCCTTCTCCAGCTGAGGCTTCCTCTTTTCTCTAGCCCTTGTTTGCAAAGACGTGTTTGAATCTGTGTCTTCACTGTCAATATCCATCCTGTCGGGTTTTTCCTCCTCACTCTCTACCTCCTGCTTTATCTGTTCAGGGCCTCTGACCTTCTTTCTGCCCCCAATCACTGGCCCAGAAGCTACTGACCCAGCAGGGGGTGGGACGTACTCCATCCCTGGGTCTATGACTCCATCGCCTTCCATCTCATCATCATCTGTGCAGAGTACAAAACAGTGCCATCAAGACATAGGAAGGAAGAAATGCAGAGCACACAGCCCACGGGGTGAAAACTTGTACATTTATACCATGGCCCATAAAAATAAAACAGCAAAGCAAACAAAGTCTTACCATGAAACAAGGCTTGTGGGGGCATCACATCTGGAATCAGATCTGCTTCTGAAAGCAAGCTAGGTGTGGCAGAATGAGAGGCAGGTGTCCCAGGGGCAGAGAAATCCAGAGAAGGAGAAGGAGATGGGCTTGTCAGCGGGGTGCGGTCAGAGGAGCTCAAGGAGGAAAAGTCAATCACTTCGCCTTTTTCCAGAATCACATCTGGCCTGCGGCCTCGGCTTATGAATTTTACAGGGGTAGAAGACGTGCTCCTGTCAAGAAAGCCAGCGGCCTCCTTCTGGGCTCTTCTAATGTCTTTTGCTTCCTGAGTTCGAGACCTTTTCTCTTTTAATTCCATGGCAGATTCCACAGGATTCCGACTTGCTCGTTTTCTAAGTCCCTCAACAGTAATGATGGGATCTAAAGTTGGTTTTGAGGCTGCTAAGAAAGAATAAATACAGGCTGAGTATCCCTCATCTGAAATGCTTGGGCACAAGCATGTTTTGGATTTCAGATGTTTTCGGCTTTTGGAATATTTGCATTATACTTATTGGCTGAGTATCCCAAACCCAGAAATCCAAAATCTGAAATGCTGCAAACGAGCATTTCCTTTGAGCGTTATGTCGGTGCTCAAAAAGTTTCAGATTTTGGAGTGTTTTTGATTTTGGATTTTCATATTTGGATTGCTCAACCCATATCTACATTTTAAAATAACTACTCAACTTTAGTTTCTTTTGCTAATTTATTATTATGAATAATATCATGTTCAATAAAGAGAAGTGTTCAATGAATGCCCTAAACTAAAAAAGACTTAGATATCTCTTGAGAAAAAATAAGTTATACTGCAAATTTAAACAAATAAATACTGTCTTTCACCTACTGGAACTGGCAAACATTAAAAGTTTAGGCAGGCGTGGTGGTGCACGCCTCTTAATCCCAACAATTTGGGAGGATGAGGTGGGCGGATTTTGAGCCTGGGAGGTGGTGGCTGCAGTGAGCCAAAAAAAGTTTGATAAAGCTCAGTAAATGTATGGGGAAATGGGCATTTTCATGGGCATTTCAATGGGCACTTTTTTTTTTTTTTGAGACAGGGTCTTGCTCTGTCACCCAGGCTGGAATGTAGTGGTGTCATCTCGGCTCACTGCAACCTCCACCTCCTGGGTTCAAGCAATTCTCCTGCCTCAGCCTCCTGAGAAGCTGGGATTACAGGCATGGGCCATCACGCCCGGCTGATTTTTGTATTTTTGTACAGATGGGGTTTCATCATGTTGGCCAGGCTGGTCTCGAACTCCTGACCTCAGACGATCCACCTGCCTCAGCTTCCCAAAGTACTGGGATTATAGGCATGAGCGACCATGCCTGGCCTTATTACAGTTTCTTGGAGGATAATTTGGCAATCCTGACTAAAATTTTGAATGAATATGCCTTTTGATGTAGAAACTCCAGGAATTTATCACATTTTCACATGTACACAAATTTGTAGAATTGTAGCACTGTTTAAAGTAACAAAAGGTCAGGCATGATGGCTCACGCCTGTAATCCCAGCACTTTTGGAGGCAGAGGCTGGAGGATCACTTGAGCCCAACAGTTCAAGACCAGCCCAGGAAACACAGTAAGACCCTATCTCTATTACTTTTTTTAAATGTTTTAATTAAAAAATAAATAAATAACAACAAAAAGGTAGAAACAACCAAAATGTCCATCAACAGGAGAATGGTTTAACAAATTATCACATAATTACATAATGGATGTAATGAAATAAAATAGTGTAAATCTACATGTACTGTCATGGAAAGATGTCCAAGACATACTGGTAAGTGTGGCAAAAATGGAAAACTCGTAATAGTACGAGTCCATTTTACTTTTTTAAAAAAGTAAGAAAATGCTTAAATCTGCAGAGATCATTTCTGAAAGTATTCACAAAAGACAACAGTGGTTACTCTGGGAAGTGAAATTGCAGGCAATAGGCAGGAGGGGGAACTTTCATACTTTACACCCTTAAGTACTATTTGATTTTCTTCCCAATTATATTTTAAAAATTTTAAAAGCTCATCAGCCTGGTCTGGTGGCTCACCCTATAATCCCAGCACTTTGTGAGGCCAAGGCAGGTGGATCGCCTGAGGTCAGGAGTTTGAGACCAGCCTGGCCAACATGGCAAAACCCCGTCTCTAATAAAAATACAAAAATATTAGCTGGGCATGGTGGCATGTTATTTGGGAGGCTGAGGCATGAGAATCATTTGAACCTAGGAGGCAGAGGTTGCAGTGAGCCAAGATTGCACCACTGCACTCCAGCCTGGGCAACAAAGCGAGACTGTACCTCAAATAAATAAATAAACAAGCAAACAAATAAATATAAAAATTTAAAAGCTCATTAAAAGCTTTTTAGATTATAAAACCAGATCAATATGTGATAGTAAGAAGTCACTGTTAACATCTTTTTAAATATGAAAATGGCATTATGGTCAGGCTGCAAAAAGGAAAGAATCCTGATCTCTTAGAGATACATACTAAGATACTTAGGAATGAAATGTTGATTCCTGTGATTTGTTTCTAAATAATCCAATTGTAAGAATGGGGAAGGTTGGGGAAAAGTACTGAGGATTTAGATAAAATGAGACTGTCAGGAGTTAATGTCAAAGTGAGGTGGAAGGTACATGGGAATTCATCATGTTATTTATTAATGAGAATTTTAAAACATCTCTTCACCTTTGTGAGAAGTTTAAAAACAAAAACCAGATGGAAAACATTGAACCTTTCAGATATCCTGGGAAATCTATAAAACTGATAACTTGATTAGGAAGTGATAAAATGTTTTTACGTGGCATTTATCTCTAGCACACACACAAGTGTCATCACAGAAGTGTTAAACAGAGTAGCTTCAGAGAGGCCTGAGAGCCATGCCCAGTGGAAGCAGGAGCATCTCCTGGACTCACACCAGCTTGGCTCTGGTCTGACTAGCATCTTTTGTACTGTTCTCACAACAGTACCTTTTATTTTCAAAGTAGAGGCAGACAACTTCTCTCCTTCAGGTTTCATCGTTGGGGGCTTGTTATGAACAAGTTTCCACCATCCCGGCTCTCCAAATTCCTGAGCACCTGAACGGAAGTACATGGGACTTCCCACGCTGAGGCAGCCTGCCACGGTGCTCCACCAGGTAGACGTCTTTTTCCTAAAGAGTCCAAGAATTTAAAAATGATTGGCACTTCAATTTGCTCATTATATAGAAAAGACAGTCTGTGTATACTGTGACTCCTGGCCTGCAACATGCAATGGCACCTCCGGCTACTGAAGGAGCAGAGCACGAGAGGCAGGAGAGAGGCTCTGGAGTCCGCCTGCTTCAAACTCTGGCGCTACCAACTTCTAGTAGCCTCGGTTTGTTCATCTGTAAAATCAGGATAATAGAACTTACCTCACAGGGTTGCTGTGAGGATTAAATGAAATAATTCAAACAAAGCACGTAAAATACTTCTCATCACAATCATCACGATTATGGAATTCTACAGGCTAATTTTAATTAAGTTGCTTTGTTATGTGAATTAAGCACAGCTCCCAAGAATAAAGCATACAAAAAGCGTAACTGCAAGGCTGGGCATTTTGTGATAGAATTAATAACTGGCTCCAGTAAATAGCTCATTTTACCTGAGGAGTCGCACACATCTCTCAATCTGATCCTATCTGCCTTGATGCACTAGAGTGGTAACAAAACTATGTGGTATACTCCACAAACACAGAGAGCACCTATTGCACAACAAAATAACAAAACATGCAAAATGTCAACTATCCGGGTTCCCTATTGAAAATTCTTTTAAGGCGACTGTTCTATTTCCACCTTGAAAACATAAATCAATTGCCGGAAATCCTAAAAGACAGTCTTTCACAAGAAGACCAGTCTAACAGTTGGAAGGTATTGCTGGGAAGGCAAAGGAAAAGCATTCTGAGGAACAGAAATGTAATATTAACAGAAAACTCAGAAAATAAAACAAATAAGCTAAGCTATAGTAGGCATAAGCACTATCTGAGGCTGGGCGCAGTGGCTCACGCCTGTAATCCCAGCACTTTGGGAGGCCGAGGCGGGCGGATCACCTGAGGTCAGGAGTTTGAGACCAGCTTGGCTGACATGGTGAAACCCTGTCTCTACTAAAAATACAAAATTAGCTGGGTGTGGTGGCACATGCCTGTAATCCTAGCTACTCGGGAGGGTAAGGCAGGAGAATCTTTGAACCCGAGAGGTGGAGGTTGCAGTGAGCCAAGACTGCGCCATTGCACTCCAGCCTGGGCGACAAGAATGAAACTGGGTCTCAAAAAAAGCACTGAGATGGAGAGAATGAAAGAGTACCTCTCCTACATTCTTATCTTTTCCTAATCTTTCCAAACCCTCTCTAATACAAAATGTAGCATAAGCACATACAATAGAATATTATTCAGTCTTAAAAATAAAGGAAATCCTATCATATACTGCAATGTGGATAACACTTGAGGACATTATGCTAAGTGAAATAAGCCAGTTTCAAAAAGACAAATACTGTATGGCTCTACATATATGAAGTATTTAGAGTAGTCGAATTCATAGACACAGAAAGTAGAATGGTGACTGCCTAGAGCTGTGGGGAGGGGAGAATGGAGAGTTATTTAACAGGGATAGAGTTTCAGATCTGCAAGTTGAGAAGAGTTCTGGCCATCTGTGAATCTATATTCAAATATGTGAACATACTTAACACCACTGAACTGTACACTTAGAACTGGTTAAGATGGTAAATTTTCACTGTTTTTACTGCAATAAACAAACAGAAGTCTGGGCAACATAGTGAGACTTCATTTTTACAAAAAAATAAAAAAAAATTAGCTGGGTGTGATGGCACGTGCCTGTGGTCCCAGCTACTTGGGAGGCTGAGGTGGGAGGATCACTGGTGCCTGGGAGGTCAAGGCTGCAGTTAGCCATGATTGTGCCACTGCACTCCAGCCTGGGCGACAGGGTGAAACCCTATCTCAAACAAACAAAAACAATAAAAAAGACTGACAAAGACTCAAAAGATTTTAAAAACCAATGTGTTATTTAGTGTGTGGAAAACGAGTGTGTACTTGTACATTGGCAGTGGGACTATAAACGGGCATATACTTTCTGGAGGTTACTTTCATAATGTACAGCAAAATTGTGTGTATCCTCTGACTTCACAAATCTACTTCTAATCACAAAAACACGAAGGATATATATACAAGAATATGCCCCACAAGGATAACTTAAACACAGGAAAACTGGAAATAACATAAATGTTTATAAAATTATCGGCCAGTGTTAGAGATTTCATTGTGTCCTCCCAAAAGATGTTGAAGTCCCAGTACTTGTGAATGTGACCTTATGTGCAAACAGTGATCATGAGGTCATTAAGTTGAACACTAATCCAATATGACTGGTGTCCTTACACAAAGGGGAAACTTGGACACAGAGACAGACGTGTAGAGAGGGAAGATGCATGAAGACACAGGGAGAACATCATCTACAAGCCAAGGAAGGCCTGTGGCTAACAGAAGCTAGGGGAGAGGCATAGAATACTCTCTCCCTCACAGCCTTCAAAAGCAACCAACCCTATCAACACCTGGATTTCAGATTTCCAGCCTCTAGAACTAGAATACATTTCTGTTGTTTAAGCCATCCAGTTTGTGTTACAGCATCATTAGCAAACTAATACAGCCAGCTAAATCACAGCACAACACATAATGAGATATTTGTATGGAATGGAATAAATTTGTTGTCAGGACATATACAAACACAGTATTTATGAATGGCCTCAATAGTTTTCCCCCAAAACTATTATTGTGGTAAAATATACATAACATTTACTATCTTAACAATTTTTAAGACTAGAGTTCAGTGGTATTAAGTACATTTATATGGTACAATCACCACCACCATCTACCTTCAGAACACTTTTCACAGGGCAAAACTGAAGCTCTATATCCGTTAAACAACTCCCAGTTCCACCCTCCCCGCCAAGTGCTGACAACCACCGTTCTACGTTCTGTATCTGTGATTTTCACTACCCTAAGTATCTCAGATAAGTAGAACCACACAGTATTTGTTTTCTTGTGATTGGTTTGTTTCACACAGCATAATGTCTTCAAGGTTCATCTACACTGCAGCATGTACCAGAATGTCCTTCCTTTTTAAGATTGAATGATATCCACTGCATGTATATGCCACATTTTGCTTATCCATTTATCTACTGATGGACACTTCAGTTGCTTCCACATCTCAGTTATTGTGAATAATGCTGCTAAAAACATGGATATACAAGTATCTCTGAGACCCTGCTTTCAATCCTTTTGAGTATACACCCAGAAGTGAAATTGCCAGATCATATGATCATTATATTTTTAACTATTTGAGGAAACACCACACCATTTTCCACAATGATTGTACAATTTTACATTCCCACCAACACTGCAAAAGGGTTCTCATTTCTCCACATTCTTGCCCACAGTTGTTGTTTTGTTTCTTTGATAATTGTCATCCTAAGAGGCGTGAGGTGGTATTGTGTTATAGATTTGATTTGCATTTCCCTAATGATTAGTGATGCTGAGCATCTTTTGATGTGCTTATTGGCCATTTTAATATCTTTGAAGAAATGTCTATTAAATTCCTTTACCCATTTTTGCAATGGGGGGAGCTATAACAACAATGGCTGCCATCTCTTTTCACCTCTATGATTAGAAGCAGCAATCAGTGATCAGAGCACAAATACCCAGTATTTGGAAAACAGGCTTATTTTTGCCCACCCTGGATGCTACAAGCTGTGTGTAAGCCACTCCAGGAACACACACACAGCTTTCTTCCTAGTGGCTGGAGAAGGGGGATGGGTAGCTGCTACTGCATTAAGAACTAAAATTGACCAGTATTAACCGCAATCTACTGTCTATTCCTTCCCTTGGAAACCACAAGCCTTTATTAGACTCCAGAGTTCCAAAATAGTTCCATCAGTCAGATTCTGCCAGTGCAACTGCTGTCCAGGCAGGAAGGCAAATGCTTCCTATCTGCCACCTTCCCAGAAACCTCCTTGTAAAGTTGATTGAAGTGTAGATACTACGAATGTGTACTATCATATTTCATCAATTTGAAGATCCATTAACTTTAAGATACACTATTTTATGTACAAATAAGAGCTAACTACCAATTAAATTGACATATCATTAACTATAAGATGTATCTAGCTGTCAGAGATGTCAAAATTTGCAAAATTACGTATCTTAAAATCAGTAAAATATGGTAATAGAAGAAAATATTCAAGCTATTCTTCACTAATCGAAACTATACCTTCTGGAAGAATTCAAGGTCAGGACTGTAAAAGCAGATTAAATGAACAAATACTAGGCAATTATTCAGTAATAACTAAGTTTTCATATACTTTTTAACTTGTTTCTACAATGGTACATAAAATTATTTAGGTTAGCACTAAAAAAAAACCACCTTTCTACATTTAAACTTTAATAACATATTAAAGGCATAAAAGAAAAACCTGTAAACATCTGAAAGAAAATTCAGAACTTCATTACACTGTATAGTATTCTCTTAGATCTTGTGACAAATGAGAAATGGTTACAATTTTCAAGAATTTAAAGTATGTCCTGGCCAGGTGCAGTGGTTCACGCCTATAATCTCAGCATTTTGGGAGGCCAGGCGGGTGGATCACCTGAGGTCAGGAGTTCAAGACCAGCCTGACCAATAAGGTGATACCCCATCCCTACTAAAAATACAAAAATTAGTCGTGCATGGTGGGGTGTGCCTGTAGTCCCAGCTACTCCACAGGCTGAGACAGGAGAATTGCTTGAACCTGGGAGGCGGAGGTTGCAGTGAGCTGAGATCGCGCCGCTGCACTCCAGCCTGGACGACAGAGCAGGGCTCCGTCTCAAAAAAATAAGTAAGTAAGTAAATCAATAATGTACGTCCTATGGATAGCAGAATGAAAATCTTTAGTAGCTATGAAAAAAGTGTACCTTAAATATAAATGCTCTTTACAGACAGCTTCTCTGGGGTATGGTAATCTTGTTAACATTCGCACACAGAAATGTCTGAGCAAGTGGTAACTACCCAGGGGTAGTGGTTTCAGGGGACTTCTTCAATCACTGATGTTTCAAGTGCAGTTCGCAAAGTGAAGAGCAGCACTGTAGCATGAAACCGGGTGGCAAGAATCATAGAGTGATTTCTAATTCTCTTTTGCTTCTTCTGGTTAGATCAAGAGAAAGTTTACTGCTTTAAATTCTCATTAACATTTGTAGCAGCCTCCCTTTTTGACTGGAAAAGAAAGTCATGGCTTGCCATTATATGCCATGGGATCCAGCTACAATTTAACAGCATTGTTTTATTTTTATTGTTACATTCTATTTATGACAATTTATATAGGTTTCCCACTTACTATGGTGATGTTTTCTTTTTAAAATTAAGTGACTTGATTTAAATAGGAAGATCAAATAAATAATAATTCCAGTGATATACCAATATGACCAACACACTAAATAAACTACACAGAAACTGGAGAGTAATTAATGCCTTTCATTGGTATGTTAAAAAGAAATAAGGCTCAGCTGATTCCTCTCAGAACATGCTCTAGAAATGAACAAATGAAGCAATTAAACAACTTCTGTTAAAATCCAGCAATATTCTTAAAAACAGGCAATCTAAATCTAATTTCTTCCAGGAAATAACCCACTAAATAGAACAGCACTCAAAGATCATGAAAACATTCCAAGATCCAATTTTATCAGTTTTTTTCCCTTTCTTATCCCTTATAAATGGGGTACATTAAGGTCCATAAATAGTGCTAAATCATTAAACTAAACAACAGATTTCTTTTCCTTATGAGAAAGAACGAGTTATAGTGTCGATTCTTTTCTTAGCACCAATAAATAGCTCAAGAACTAAAATAACCCCTTTTGCAAAAATGTAGGGAGTCTATTCCATTTTCTCACAGCAGCCTGCCGGTCACCCTCCTTCTGACTGCCCTCCCGCACCCTCAGTAATACGAGCAAAGCTGTGATTCCTCAGCGTCTGAAGAAACAGAGGCTGCAGTGAACCCCAAGTGAGGAAAGGCATGAACTCCCTGCCCTGACTTGAAGTGATCAAAGACTTTGTCATGTCTAAACTAACCTCATTATGTAAGATTCATGAATCTCACACGGGACTTCGGACAGCAACTAACAATCAGAATCTCAAACAAAAATTCACCAATGTGGTAGCAAACTCACAAGTACCCAAGAGCAATAAAAGTCTTGACAGATCCACGTGGACATTTAGTGAACATATATGGTTGCAAGGTCTGTGCATCCCTGAGTCTAATGAACCAAAGCAGCCACTGGGGAGAGCACACAGCAGCAAACTCAAAGCGCAATGATAAACACAGTGACCAATGAACAAGCCATATGCAGATGTGCCCAGACTTTGCTAAGCACTATGAAAAATAGTTAAAAATATAAAAGAGTGTCTACTTTACAGAGTTAAAAACAAATACTAGTAATACAAAACTCTATTAACTAAGGGCAACCTAAATAGATGCAGTCAGTAACTGCCATTATTTTTCCTCTCTTGTCCTCCTAGAAGGCACTGCTCTGTTTGGTTATTTTTTTTTGGTTGGTTGGTTGGTTGAGACGGAGTCTTGCTCAGTCACCCAGGCTGGAGTGAAGTGGCACCATCTCAGCTCACTGTAACCTCCACCTCCCCGGTTCAAGCGATTCTCCTGCTTCAGCCTCCCGAGTAGCTGGGATTATGGGCACCCGCCACCAAGCCCAGCTAATTTCTGTATTTTTAGTAGAGATGGGGTTTCACCATGTTGGCCAGGCTGGTCTCGAATTCCTGACCTCAGGTGATCTGCCCGTCTCGGCCTCCCAAAATGCTGGGATTACAGGCCTGAGCTACCAGGCCCAGCCTGGTTGGTGTTTTCTAAGAGATGAGGGTCTCACTATACTGTCCAGGCTGGCCTCAAACTCCTGGGCTCAAGTGATCCTCCAACCTTGGTCTCCTGAGTAGCTGGGACAACAGGCATGCCCCACCACACACAGCTTAAAAAAATATAATAACCCTATCTCCTCAAGTGAAATATTGACTTACCCAACTCTTGAACAGTCTCATGTAATACAACTCTTATTTTTAAATATTCTAAGAATTTCTTCAAAAAACATCATGTTCAGTTGAAATAAACATCTTTTTTTTGTTTGGTTTTTTTTTTGAGACAGTCTTACTCTGTTGCCCAGGCTGGAGTGCAATGGCGCAATCTTGACTCACTGCAACCTCCACCTCCTGGGTTCAAGCAATTCTCCTGCCTCAGCCTCCTGAGTAGCTGGGATTATAGTTGCCTGCCACCATGCCCAGCTAATTTTTGTATTTTAGTAGAGATGGGGTTTCACCATGTTGGCGAGGCTGGTTTTGAACTCCTGACCTCAGGTGATCCACCCGCCTTGGCCTCCCAAAGTGCTGGGATTACAGGCGTGAGCCACTGCACCTGGCCAAGTTTTTTTTTTCGGTCAAGTTTTTTTTTTTAATTTTAAAAAAGTAAAAACATTCTCTGGAATTCAAAAATTTTTGTAATTGCCACAAGTAAACACTCTAAATCTCTAACAAGGTAAGGAACGGTGGCTCACACCCATAATCCCAGCACTTTGGAAGGCTGAGGCAGGAGAGCTGTTTGAGCCCAGGAGTTTGAGACCAGCCTGAGACAACACGAGACCCCAGTCTCTACAAAAAAATAGAAAAATAAGGCCAGGCGCAGTGGCTCACGTCTGTAATCCCAGCACTTTGGGAGGCCGAGGCAGACGGATCACTTGTGGTCAGGAGTTCAAGACCAGCCTGGCCAACATGGTGAAACCCTGTCTCTGCTAAAAACACAAAAATTAGCTGGGCATGGTGGCAGGTGCCTGTAATCCCAGCTACTCAGGAGGCTAAGGCAGGAGAATCGCTTGAACCCGGGAGGTGGAGGTTGCAGTGTGCTGAGATCACGCCACTGCACTCCAACCTAGGGAATAGAGCAAGACTCTGCCTCCAAAAAATAAATAAATAAATAAGCCAGGCATGTTGGTGCACACCTGTAATCCCAGCTACTCAGGAGGCTGATGCAGGAGGACTACTTGAGCCCAGGAGGTTGAGGATGCAGTGAGCTATGGTCATGCCACTGCACTCAAAAAAATTAAAATAAATCTCTAACAAGTCTACATTAGGCTGTCTCAAATCTTGTATACTTCATTCTTTACATATTCCTTCAAGTATAAGATTTTTTAAAAACACATTACCTATTCCCTAGTAAAAAAGTCCAGTGTTTCTCAATAAAAGCACAGATATCTTCTTTCCACCTGAAATAACCTTGACGTCCACTTCCTTCCAGAGACAAGTTGTACATTGCCAACATGACGACCTGAAACACAATTGAAACAAGAGGTGGCAGAACAGCACAGTTAGGGATGTTAATCTTGAGGGGGGAAAAGTTTCTTCTGTTTTATATTCTGAGTAGGAATGGTGGGGAACAGAGGGAACAAAGGAAGGACGGTATCTTGGAATATTCCCAGGGTAGAATTTACTTCCTTTTTTACTTTCAAGATATCACTAATCCACTTAATTATGTGCAGAAACTAAGCATCTAATCCTTAGATGCCACACATGCAGGGCTAATATTGTGGCTGAACTGATGGCTACAACAAAGCTGTCCCTGAATCAGTTGATAAACAGGCATTGTCCCAAGGATCCCGCACCCTACACAGTGTAGTCCTAAATCAAGGGCTACCTTCTGGCCAGCAGGAGGCCTCCAGGTGCCTACTCCAGCCAGCATTTTCTGACCAACGGCACTACCTTTTATCAAATATCTTGAAAATCACCCTTGTATATACTTCTCTAAGCTCTTAGATGGCAAAAACAAGACTCAGAATTTCAGAACTAAAAATAATGCTACATGCCATCTACTCGGTGACTTAGCCGTTTTTGCCTGTCAAACTCCTCCTTCAAATGAAATCAGCATTAGAAAAGAAACAGGGAACTGAAAGGCCTGGCCACTCAGCCCATTCTCAGAGAGCTCCAAGACACCTCCAGAGCTCAGGATGCAAACTCCTAATCTAGTCTACTCTTATTTTGCAGATGAGGAATTCATGGCCCCAAATGGGGAGGTATTTTCCAGAAATATAAGTAACATATGCTCATTATAAAACACTCAGTAATACAGAATGTACTACTGCATTCAGTAATACAGAAAAGAGCAAAGGAGGAAGTAAAAATCACTTGAAATCCACCATCAGGAAATAATCCCATCCTTTCAGACATTTTTCTTTGAATCTATACTCAGATACTCATATAGATGTTTTTTTGTGTTTGTTTGTTTGGTTTTTTTTGAGACAAGAGTCCCACTGTGATACCCAGGCTGGAATGTGATGGTGTGATCTCGGCTCACTGCAACCTCCGATTCCTGGGTTCAAGCAATTTTCCTGCCTCAGCCTCCCAAGTAGCTGGGACCTCAGATGCGCACCACCACTCCTGGCTAATTTTTGTATTTTCAGTGGAGACAGGGTTTCAAACTCCTGACCTCAAGTGCCCTGCCCGCCTCAGCCTCCGAAAGTGCTGGGATTACAGATGTGAGCCACTGCGCCCAGCCTAATCCTTATTTCTATAAAGAGCATCCTGTGGCTGTAAGGAGTGTAGTAAATTGCAGTTAATGTCCCCAACATCTGTATTCACAGCATTAAATCCCCAACAGTCTTACGGAAAGACCAATATCTACACCACTCAAAGGGGCCCAGTAATTCTGACCCTTCACTAACCAAGTTTCAATTTCCCCCATTCTTAAACTTGCAATACTTGCAGACAGTCTAAAAACAATTAACCCCATGAACAGATTTTTAAAAATGTCTTCCAGTTATATCTGCATCTGGTCTACATCAGCCAACAAATATCTTCCTTTAAACAATCAATATTCATGGGAAGTTAGTGTTTAATGGGCATGGAGTTTCATTTTGTAAAGATAAATTCTGGAGGTAGATGGTGGTGGTGATTATACAGCAATGTGAATGTACTTAATTCCACTGAACTGTACACTAAAAAATGGTAAACTATATGTTATGCATATTTCATCACAATTTTAAAAAATAATTATTGCTCAATAAATAATTTAAGAAAATCATAGAACAAGCTTTGCCCACTCTAAGAGTATCTCAGAACTATGTATTTGCTGATAATCTCAGTGATAAAGTATTTCTATGACTTTTTTGTATAATTGAGACATTTTATGACCCTAAAAAGTTAAAGTTTACATATTTACTTGAAAATAACTTCTCTTATCACTTAATCTTTACTGGGCAAACTATAAACTAATATATAAAGGACCTGTTTTTCCTTCTCTCCTGGAATTTATGATCTAAAAGAATGAATCCCAGGCCGGGCATGGTGGCTCACGCCTGCAATCCCAGCACTTTGGGAGGCTGAGGTGGGTGAATCACCTGAGGTCAGGAGTTCAAGACCAGCCTGGCCAACATGGTGAAACCCCGTCTCTACTAAAAATACAAAAATTAGCCAGGCATGGTGGCGCACACCTGTAGTTCCAGCTACTCGGGAGGCTGAGGCAGGAGAATCGTTTGAACGTGGGAGGCAGAGGTTGCAGTGAGCTGAGGTCACGCCATTGCACTCCAGCCTGGGCAACAAGAGTGAAACTCCATCTCAAAAAAAAAACCACAAAAAAATGAACCCCAGTTTAGTTTTCCACTCTCATGTTACCAGACCAAGCTCATCAGTAACGAAGCTGATCTTGTGGACCAATGTATCCACAGGGCCTAGCTCAGAGCTGGCAGGTACTCAGTATATGCTGAAGAACACTAGAAAAATAACGAGCAAAGATCGATCATGGTATCTTTACTTGTGCCATAAGAATGAGTCTCCAGGAAAAGAATGCAAAAACTTCCCTATCCTTCCCAAATATTTGATAAAGTTTCTCCTATGTATGGAACTGCTATTCACAGGAGTCACCAAGGAAGAGGAAAGGACACAGAAAGGGAGTGTGGCAGGAAGGGGCTTTTTAATCAGGAGATCAGACCTCTTTACTGTAAGTATTTTATAATACAAACAAAATGCTGTTTGTGTTACAAGCATTTCTACATATTTCTTTGGTAAATCTTTCAAAGTTTAAGATTTAAAGACAGAAAACCCACATTTCAATATACTAAGAATATGGCTACATCAATGGAGTTTATTCAAGACCAACTGATTCTCTTTCAGGTCTTCAATGAGAGATGGGCTTTTTCAGATGCAACTAGAAATACTGGTCAGTTGTTTGCTAAGAACCAGATATGTGCAACCTAAGTTATCACTTCACCCTACCAGGTTAGTATCCACCATCAATACGTCTTTTGGAAGTGAAAAAATAATCTGCAAGTTATGTTAGTCTAATTAAATATGCAAAGTGGCCAGGCACGGTGGCTCACGCCTGTAATCCCAGCACTTTGGGAGGCCGAGGTGGGTGGATCACCTGAGGTCAGGAGTTCGAGACCAGCCTGGCCAACATGGCAAAACCCCATCTCTACTAAAAATACAAAAAATTAGCCAGGCATGGTGGCACGTGCCTGTAATCCCAGCTACTAGAGGGGCTGAGGCAGGAGGATTGCTTGAACCTGGGAGGCGGAGGTTGCAGTGAGCCAAGATCGTGCCACCGTACTCCAGCCTGAGCAACAGAGTGAGACTGTGCCTCAAAAGATTTAAAAATTTTTTTAAAAAAAGAATAAATATGCAAAGTGAGCCAATATTACATATTCTGAGCAAAATAAGCAAAAGCCAGCTTTTCTTTTAAAAAGAACCACTACAAAAAACTCACATTTTTGAAAATAACAAATTACATATATTTGCTCTTCTTCCATTTTACAGCTTTTGAGAAACCACTTGCAGGACAAATACAAATCTACCTGTGTGCACATATCACAATAATCTATTAATAAGATCTTGCCTACACACAGTATCCCATGTACACTTGAGAAAAATGTCCCAATTATAATATTCATAAAGCTCTATCCTCAATACAAACTTCTCTTCATTTTCTACTTACATTTTTTTCAGGCAAGTCAAAGAAAAGACTTCCTAATTCAACACTGACAGATTTCATCAGATGTCCTAATAAAGCACTGATAATTAAGATAATAGACGAACGCTATTAAGGCAACTACAATTTACAAGGAACACCGTAAGTGGCTAAAATGGTGTAATTTAAAATCTTTCTCATTACTCTATTTCCTTCAAAGTAAAAAGTGCTGTGGGTAATTATCTTGTTGATCTGTTTATTATCAAAATTAAGTATAGAACGTCAGCTGTCTTGGGGCAGAGGCCTTAGCTGTCTCGTTCACCACAGTAGTCTCAGGTCTAGAACAGCACCTAGTTCATAATAGGTACTCAGTATCTGTTGAATAAATGAATGAACATAAAAACTAAGTAATATATAATTTTTTTTTTTTTTTTTTGAGATGGGGTCTCACTCTGTCACCACCCAGGCTGGAGTACAGTGGCTCGATCACAGCTCATTGCAGCCTCAACCTCACAGGCTCAAGCAACCCTCCCACCTCAGTCTCCTGAGAAGCTGGGACCACAAGAGTGCACCACCACCACACTTAGCTAATTTTTGTATTGTTTTGTTTTGTTTTTTTGGTTTTTTTTGAGATGGACTTTCACTCTTGTTGCCCAGGCTGTAGTGCCGTGGCGCGATCTCAGCTCACTGCAAACTCCGCCTCCTGGGTTCAAGTGATTCTCCTGCCTCAGCCTCCCAAGTAGCTGGGATTACAGGCATGCGCCACCGTGCCCAGCTAATTTTGTATTTTTAGTAGAGACGGTGTTTCTCCATGTTGGTCAGGCTGGTCTCGAACTCCCAACCTCAGGTGATCTGCCTCCCTCAGCCTCCCAGAGTGCTGGGATTATAGGCATGAGCCACCGCGCCTGGCCTGTTTTTTATAGAGACAGGGTTTCATCATGTTGCCCAGGCTTGTCTCCTGAGCTCAGGCGATCTGGCCGCCTCCACCTCCCAAAGTGCTGGGATTACAGATGTGAGCCACCATGTCTGGCTTCATTTGGTTTTTGAACTAAAAAGTATACACTGATGCCTTATTATTATTCATATTATACATTAACATATTGATATAGAAACAAAACCAAAACAATTTAATACAACCTGGAGATCAGTAAAAAGCTACTGTTTAGGATACAGCTGGCTTAGATTAGGGTGTTGGTATTAGAGACGGTTAAAAATGAACAAGTATTTCAGCAAACAAAAATTCAAACATCTCCGAGTTCAAATGCAGAAAAGCTGGGTTATGTCGGTTTTTGCAATCAGTCACCTTCCTTCTTCCAAATCTATTTTCAACATAGCCATCTTTCCACTTTAAAAAAATAGTTTTATTGTTCTTAAAATGGCTGCCAGGAAAGTGAGAATTTCATTTTCAATTATAATCAGAGCTTGGTATCACATATAAATGAAATCATGAGATTCTCAAGCCTCTCAAGCCCAATTCATCAAGTCAGCAGTGAATATTTTTCTTTTTTTTTTTTGAAAAGGAGTCACACTTTGTCGCCCAAGCTGGAGTAGGAGTACAGTGGCGCGGTGTGGGCTCACTGCAGCCTCCGCCTCCCAGGTTCAAGCGATTCTCCTGCCTTAGTCTCCCAGGTAGCTGGGATTACAGGGGCCCACCACCATAGCCAGCTAATTTTTGTATTTTCAATAGAGATGGGGTTTCACCATGTTGGCCAGGCTGGTCTCAAAGTCCTGACCTCAGGTGATCTGCCTGCCTTGGCCTCCCAAAGTGCTGGCATTACAGCGAGTATTTTTCACTCCCTTCTCCACATATTTGGTATCTAATTTCATTGCGAAATAAAAAGTGCCCCTCCAAACAACTCAAAAGCTCATCCCTACGTTTCTAGATATTCGTTCCAACAAACTCCTGGGGGAACCACCCTCATGGACTTGGGGAAGGGCTTTTTACTCACTTGCTGCCATGTCAGCTTCAGCCTTTCATACTGCTCCTTGCCATCTGCTGAGCAATCCGAACAAGTAAACCTAAAAAAATTATCACCCTTAAGGTAACTGAGCTGTTCCCTCAGCTGACCTAGGAGAAAAACAAAAAGTCACATCATGGGTTTATCTAGAGCAGCGGTAACCTAAAGGCTTAATCAGTTAATCACCCAGATTTTCCTTTCCCATGTTGTCTTCTTTTCTTCAGCCAACCCACAGTTGCAAGACGGGGAAAAGGAAGGGAATAAGAAAGATTTCTATTCTTCTAACACCAAGTATACGCCCACTAAGATCTGTAGGATCCAGTAACTTTTAGGAGAAAGGTACTGGAAAAGCAGGTATTGTTGATGGATTTCCCAACTGTCACATTCCTGACTCCCAGAGGCAGGTCTCTTCACACATTCTTTCAAAAAATATGAGCTCCTGCTGCATACCAGGCACTGGGCTAGGCACTGGGAATACAAAGTCCAAGACAGATAATGGTACCTGCTGTCACAGGTTTGCACTTCCCTGAGGGCTGCATAGAAAATAGGTGATCACAACAGCACAGTGGTTCTCCACACTCACAGTGCATTGGAATCACCCAAGTTGTTCTTGGTTTTCTAAATATGCTTGGTTCTAGCCCAGATAAAATGAATCAATTTCTGAAGCAGAGCCTAGGAGTTACATTTCTTAGTCCCTCAGGTGATGCTGATGCTCTGTGACACATAAGGAATGGAATGTGATGTGTACCACAGGGCAGTGTGAGGGTAAATAAAAGGGGAGCCCAACCTATATTGGGGGAGGCTTAGGATTAGAAATTGGCCAGGTGAAAAGGGGTGTCTTTGTGTATAGGGAGAATGGAGGCTGTGGAGATGCATATTCCAGAGGAAAAAAACTGTGCAAAGCCCTAAGGATAAGAATTGATTGTGAAGAGTAAGTTCACCCTAACTGCAAAGTTGTGTGGGGATCAAAGAAGCTACAGTTAGCAGGGTCCTGACCACAAAGGGCAACAGGACAAAGGGAAAGCCACTGAGAATTCAGGCAGAACCTGAAATTAATAAGCAGAGACTGCTCAGAAGCAAAAACCAGCTAACTAGTAAATTCTACGTTTCCTGTGAAAATGTTACTATTAATTTGTTAACAGTGACTAAATTTGAAGTTGAACCCATTTTAAGAAAACCATTTTCACATGCCAGAAAATGACCCTCTTCACAATTATATATGTATTTCTCTGACTTGGTTACAAATTATATTACACAAAGGCATTCCTCAAGTACCTATGTCTTTACTAGTCTCTTGCCTAATGGGAAAATCCTGTTTCGGTATGAACCACAGGATGGCTGGCAAGCCACGCTCCTCAGGTGCCAGGAAGCTGGCCACTGAAAATCTCAAGATCAGGGCCAAGCACAGTGGCACATGCCTGTAATCTCAGCACTTTGGGAGGCTGAGGCGGGCGGATCACCTGAGGTCAGGAGTTCGAGACCAGCCTGACCAACATGGAGAAACCTCATCTCTACCAAAAATACAAAATTGGCCAGGCATGGGGGCACATGCCTGTAATCCCAGCTACTCGGGAGCCCAAGGCCAGAGAATCACTTGAACCTGGGAGATGGAGGTTGCAGTGTGCCAAGATCATGCCATTGCACTCCAGCCTGGGCAACAAGAGGAAAACTCCGTCTGCAAAAAAAAAAAAAATTAGCCAGGTGTGCTGGCAAATGCTATAATCCCAGCTACTTGGGAGGCTGAGGCAGGAGAATCGCTTGAACCCAGGAGCCAAGATCATGCCACTGCACTCTAGCCTGGGCAACAAAAGCAAAACTCCATCTCAAAAAAAAAAAAAAAAAAGAAAGAAAAGAAAATCTCAAGATTGAGGCAATCAGGGAGTGTGTATGAGGTATCTCTTGCCAGCAGAAAAAAAGGAAAATGGAAAAAAAGACTGGTCCTAGAAAAAGGGCAAAAAACATCTTCAATCTGCTAATTCTAACCTCTTTTCAGTATACAATAGCAGGAGTTCTCCACTAAGTTAAATATTAACAAGGTAATTTTTATAAACTTGAACATGAATTCAACACTGGGACTGGAATTTGGCCCTAAATCTCTATGATCTTGTTAGAAAAATATGGCTAATTCTTTAAGTAACACAGGATTTCCAATTTTCTCAATTTTATTGAGTTACCACCAAAAGTGTTAATTTAACAATGTGATAGAGGTTGACAGTAAGTTTCATTAGTACAAACATGCCTATGTTTTATATAAATTTATAGCTGATGAACTAGAGAATAAATATAATTATCCTTTTATTTAGGTCTCTTTTACATTCACGTTTCTTTCACAGGTTGGGAAAACAAACCTTCACACAGGAATTGACAAATCAAAGGAATTGAGAAGCTCCTTACTGGCTGGTATCCATTTTTGGCACTTGTCACAGAAGTAGGACAGCTGCTCCTCTATCCACGACACATCTCCTTCATCGCTGTTGAGGGAATCCCCACTCTGGTCGTGCGATAAGTCCACTGATGCCTGATCCTCGGATTCGACAATCAGGAGCGTCTCTCCCTCCACTTCACCTTCCTCCAGTCCTTCTGAGGTCGATGTTCTCGTGGCTTCGTCATCATGCCGACTGATCAGACTACTCAGGTGGATGCTACTATCCATCCCTTCCTTCTCTCCCTTCTCACAAGCTCAGCAGTGCTTCTCAGTAACAACCCTAAGCTCTGGACAGTGACCCTAATGGGGCTTCTACCAGGATCACCCAGACAGAGACTCTTCCAAAGAGTGTCTGCCCACACTCCTTTATTCAGATATAAGGGACCCTGAAAGCAGTAATTTACAATATATGACCCACTGTCCTTTATTTGATCAAGTTTAAAAGGACAGTGACCAAAAAAAAGATGAAGATACTACTAAGCTACTCTCCATCAACACACACACAAACTCGTGTTGTCTGTCCAACAGATATTTCACATTCAAGTCATGATTTTTGAGATCCTTTTGCCAATAACATCTTCTCTCTTTCTGCTTCGAGTTGCTCAGTCAAAATAATCTGTTCTCCCAAAAGACGAATGTTTTCTTTTTTCCGAATTTGCCTCTCAATGTCTCTGATAACTCCGTCACGAAGCCTCTAAAAACGTAAGAAACAGATTTCAGTAACATCCCGAACAGGTGGTCTCCATCCTTGTGCCATTCAAATCCAAATAACAGTGTTACCAAAATATACTTAAAACTTTCAGATTCCAAATATCCAGTTACTATTTTAATTTTCTGTACAAATGTAAAATGTAATAAATGATCAAATAAATTTGGTAGTGTGCTAAATGTTATTACTGAAATGATTTCTTATCATATTTTAAGAAATTCCTGAGTGTTTAGTACAGAAAATTTAATGGGAAATAACAGAAAAAAAAAAAAACTGGCACTATGTTAAATTTTTTTTTTTAATTTATTTTTTGAGAAAAGAGTCTCACTCTGTTGCCCAGGCTGGAGTGCAGTAGCGTGACCTCAGCTCACCGCAACCTCCACCTCCTGGGTTCAAGTGATTCTCTGGCCTCAGCCTCTCGAGTAGCTGAGACTACAGGCGCGCACCACCATGCCCAGCTAATTTTTGTATTTTTAGTAGAGACGGGGTTTCACTATGTCATCCAAGCTGGTCTCAAACTCCTGATCTCAAGTAATCCACCTGCCTCGGCCTCCCAAAGTGCTGGATTACAGGTGTGAGCCACTGCACCCGGCCAATGTTAAATTTTTAAAGTTTAATTGATATGTAATGCTTTAAAAACTTGGCGAGTTACTACAGTAACACTCTAAACTACTCTTCTGTTAGCAGTTATCCTAGCTGAACAATAAACATCAAGAGAAAAAAATGCAGATTACTAAATTCTGAACTTGGCTTCTAGCATGTAAAGTTAAAAATGTAAAAATCATGCAGAATTATTATTAATTATATAACAGAGAAAGAAGAAAAAGAAGAATGCTACTACCAGATGAAAAAATAAGTGCTCATCAATGGTAGTTACCTTAGTAAGCACTAAAAAACCACAGCATTTCAGAACGTGGACCTGGCACCCAAGACGAGACTTTTAAAAACATCAATTCAGTCATTACTAATAACTAACATTTTATAGTTTATTGCTCACAAAATACTCTAAAGGTTTTAGGCCAGGCGTGGTGGCTCACTCCTGTAATCCCAGCACTCCTGTAATCTTAGGCCAAGGCAGGCAGACTGCTGGAGCTCAGAAGTTCTAGACCAGCCTGGGCAACATGGCAAAATCCCATCTCTAGCAAAAATACAAAAAAAAAAAAAAAAAAAAAATTGCAGGGAGTGGTGGTGTGTGCCTGTGGTCCCAGCTACTCCGGAGGCTGAGGTGATAGGATCACCTGAGCCTGGGAGGCACAGGCTGCAGTGAGCTGAGACTGTGCCACTTCACTCCCACCTGGGTGACAGAATGAGCCCCCATCTCAAAATAAATAAATAGGTTTTTTTTTTTTTTTTTTTTTGAGAAGGAGTCTCATTCTGTTGCCCAGGCTGGAGATCTTGGCTCCATGGCATGATCTTGGCTCACTGCAATCTCCACCTTCTGAGTTCAAGCGATTCTTGTGCCTCAGCCTCCCCAGTAGCTGAGATTACAGGTGTGCGCCACCAGGCCTGGCTAATTTTTTTGTATTTTTAGTAGAGACGGGGTTTCACCACGTTGGCCAGGCTGGTCTCGAACTCCTGACCTCAAATGATCTGCCTGCCTCAGCCCCCCAATCCCTCATGCCTGCTGGGATTACAGGCATGAGCTACCGTGCCTGGCCAATAAATAGTTTTTAATAGTGGCTATATAGAGTAGAATTAATGGGAGTGGGGCCCAGAGCTTGCGTATGTCTGTGGGGTTTTTTCCAAATTATTTTACCTATTTTTAAAACTCACCTAATATAATACCTACTTGCTGGACCTCCTCCAGGCCTACAGCTTCATTATGAGGGATTTGAAGGAGTCCCGGGATTGATATAACTCAACTGAAACACAACTGTCTTGAACCATGCACCCTTGGCAAGATCCCCACTGAAACAAAAACAGAGGTGCTTATTCCACTCCCCCAACCGCAGGTCTTCCTGTCCTGTGCTTCTTACACCATGACACACCGATACCCACCCTCCCAAGCCCACACCATTCACCAGAATCATTCCTTCCACACCTGCCTCCCAGATCCTACCCTTCCTTCTCAGAGATGTCATGTGTGCTTATGATCTGGCTCTCCATCCCATCATTTGCTATCTTCCTCTAGGTTTCAAGGTCTATGCTGATTGCCTCACACATCCTTCCTGTGACCCTTACTGAACTACCTTTCTAACCACTTTCCTTACTAACCACTAAAGACCTCTTTATTCTTCCAACCCTAACACCTAGAACTCTGGCTCCTTATGTAGCACTGCTTAATTTTTGCTAGGTTACTGTGAGGATTACAGATGATATACGTAAAGTGCTTAATACACTGCCTGGTATGTGGTGGATGGTCAGGAAACAATATTCATTATTTAATTTCTTGCTTCCTTGAACCTTCCGACACATGCACTGTGCTAATCATTTGTCCTAGTCTTTCCCACTGCTATTAATACAATGTAAGCCCCTAATGAAGAACCGGACGTAAAAGGAAAAAAAAGAAACACACACACACACGTTATTCTTGTCAACCTTTTCTTCATCTCTAACTTCCAAATAACCACTTTTCCACTCTGTAACACAATGGTGCTTAGCCCTGTGTTAAAATTCTCAGGGTTACTTGCTGAACCAAGTCCCCATCCCCAGGAGATTCTGGTTTAAATGGTCTGGGGTGGGGACCAAGCCTTAGTCACATTGTAAAAACTTTCCGGGAACATTTCATGTTCAGCTAGGGTCCAAAGCCAAGCTCTAATCCATCCCTACCCAAACCCTTCAAACATCACTTCACTGACGTCAGAACAACATCTGTCATACTAAATTTTACTCCATCTCAAGTTTTCCCAGGATCAACATCTTTTACTTTTCCTTCTAAGAGGCGGGAGTCTTCTGCCTCTATTCCAAAAGCTAGCCCCTTAGGACCACATTTTAATCCCAAATCTCTGATCTCTCCTGTGCCCTTTCGTTGTTAAGTCATCTCATCCCCGTCAAAATTCTTGTACCATCACATGCTTCCTCTCTTCTAATTTCCACAGTCTGTGAACACCAAGAACAAAGACCTCATCCAATTCATCTCTGTATATCAAGCACATAGCACAGTCCAAAGCTGTGGGTAGGCAAATCAAGAAAAGACTGTTTACTCTTGATTCATCCAGTCCATTATTTTCACCCTTGGTGAACTAGGTTCAACCCCAATCACTGCCAAGTTGTTTTCTGAAAATTCACCAACGACCCAATTCCCTGTTCTCAGCACGGTCGTGAATCACTGATAGACTCTGGAAGAGCGGAGTTTCCTTATCTTTGTATTCCCAAGGTGCTTAGTGAGGTAACTTCCACACAGTTATCAGCCATTAAAGGTCTGTCAACTTGAATAAGAAAATATGAACTGAGAGGAAAGAATAGATAGTCACTGCTGATCAGCAGGTCACGGATATTTCCTGAAATAAAAGTACCAAAAAGAAAATCTGGAGGCTGTTATCTCTATCGTTCCCAGATTCTAGTTTCCATAGCAAACTGTTCATTTAAACGAGAAGTGCAAATATCTCACCAAATTATCTTGGTCAAAGGCATGGAGAGTGAGTATGGGGAGGGGGGCTCCCTTACCATGGGATAAAATCAATAGCACTTAAAACACATTAGGCTTTAACCCCAACCTTGGGCCAGGAGGGAGGCTGGTAGCTTGCAGAATGCACCCCAAGAAATTCCTTCCCCGCCTTCTATTTTCTAGCGGCCCAAGTGAGATGTGGAAAGGTCCGCACCCTGGGGGCCGGCTGTGACTTGAAAACAGAGCCGCTGCGCACCCCAAAAGCGTGCGTGCCGTGCCTGTGCGGAGCAAGGCCCCTTCAGCGCGGAGCTCCCAAGGCGCTAAGCCTGGCAGCCGGGTCGTCCTGAACCTGCGGGCTGCACACGTCCGCCGGGAGCTGCAGCGCCCGGAGCCCAGTAGGGCGGCCGCCAGCCGCAAACGCGTAGGGTGCAGGGCCGCGCCACCGCGGGGGAAAGACACCAGGAGGAGCTGAGGAACCGAACGGGCAGGGACCACGAGAGGCCCCAGGTCGCCGTCGCGCGCGGGCCCGGAAGAAACGGTCACGTGACACCGACCTGCTGGTCCCACTGCTGCTTCACATGTACGCCGGCCACTGTGGCCGCCGTCAGCAGCACCGAGAGGCCCAGCACCACCTTCGAGCTCCTCGACATCCCCACGCTGGCCGCCGCGGCCTCTCTCTCCCGCCCGCCCGAGGCGCAGAGGCCGCCGCAGAGTGCGCACCGCGGCCTGTTCGGCCCAGGCTCGACCCCTCGAGCGCAGAGCCCCAGCCGTCGCGTGCGCCGCCCGCCGCTGCCAGGCGCGAGCAATCGAGAGCCGAGCATAGAGCGGCGCCCCGGCTCTGCGAACTCTTGGCTTCGCTAGGGGCCTCCTGCACACCCCGCAGGCGACAGCGTTAGACCACCCCCGATTCAAATTCTAGGAGTCCCGGCCCAAACTGGCCCCGGCACCTTACCAGGGTGGAGGGTAGGGGTTCCATGCCTCAGTCAGTTCAGTACCAACCTCACCCCGGGTGGGGTCTGGCTACCGTACTGACCCCTCTCCCACAGACGTCCCTTCTGAGCCCCTGACTGACCCAGAAGCTTTGCCCAATACCGGCTTCGCCTAAACGCAGCCTCTCATTGCTCCTTTGGCAGGGCAGGCGCCACCAGGAGACCGCCTCGTTGGGCAGCTTCAGAGGCGCGGGGTTCCTATCCATGGAGTTTTTGTCTGAGGATCCATTATTAAACGCTGTAGTCGCGGTCACCTGGTTTCACCTTGACGCTGTGGGGCAACTGATCAGGCTCGGATTTTTATTATTATTATTATTTTGATACAGAGTCTCTGTCTATCGCCCAGGCTGGAGTGCAGTGGCGCGATCTCGGCTCACTGCAACCTTACCAGATTCAAGCGATTCTCCTGCCTCAGCCTCCTGAGAGGATTACAGGCGTGAGCCACCGCGCCTGGCCCCATGTAATCTTTGTGATCACTTTTACACCCAAGTTTCTGGGCCAGTAATACAGGATTCCTTCTGCCCACATTACTAGGGAAATAAATGATAGAATGAAGTCTTGCGTTGGGAATAGTTAAGCAATTGTGCAAGACGCATTTTCACTTCTTCCTTGGGTAAAAAAGGCAAGACCTCCCAGAAACTGTAAGTATCTGATAGAGCAGCCAGTGAAGACGTGTTCATCATTCAATCATTCTTTCCCACTAGAATTCACAGAGAACCAGCTTCTTCCGGTGGACACGGCTATAGGCAGTATTGGTTAAGCCTCACCAGGGACTTTTACAACATTCATCACCGTTCATAGTGCTTTGCTATTCCAGTCTCTTATGTGAGCGTAAATGGCATAAGGGGACTATTGGTCTTAAAGATATCTTTAAAGATACCTTTTTCAAATGTCATTTTGTCCACTGCATTTTTTGCAGCCTAGAGAGAATGTACCACTGAATTAGAAAATGGAGTTCTTGCCGTAATGAACTTTGGAGTGAGAAGAAATTCAATTCATGGTATGTTTGCATATTTCTCTTTAAAAATTATATTAGACTTCTTTTTATTCGTGGTATATCCTAGATATTTTCCCCTTTAAATCAGTGAGCCTTCAACAGAGCTGTATGTCTTTAGAATGTACATCAGGGAATTAGATCAATCGCCTTTCATTTTATTGTGACTAATTTTTCAACTTGTTTTCTCGAAATGTACTCTTTTCTTTATTTTCAGGATACCAGAAGCAAAAAAAAAAAAATTCTACTTTTAAGAAATCAATGGCCATCATTAAAAAAGCAGGAAACAACAGATGCTGGAGAGGATATGGAGAAATAGGAACACTTTTACACTGTTGGTGGGATTGTAAACTAGTTCAACCATTGTGGAAGTCAGTGTGGCGATTCCTCCGGGATCTAGAACTAGAAATACCATTTGACCCAGCCATCCCATTACTGGGTATATACCCAAAGGACTATAAATCATGCTGCTATAAAGACACATGCACACATATGTTTACTGCGGCACTATTCACAATAGCAAAGAGTTGGAACCAACCCAAATGTCCAACAACGATAGACTGGATTAAGAAAATGTGGCACATATACACCATGGAATACTATGCAGCCATAAAAAATGATGAGTTCGTGTCCTTTGTAGGGACATGGATGAAACTGGAAAACATCATTCTCAGTAAACTATTGCAAGGACAAAAAACCAAACACCGCATGTTCTCACTTATAGGTGGGAAGTGAACAATGAGAACTCATGGACACAGGAAGGGGAACATCACACTCCGGGGACTGTTGTGGGGTTGGGGGAGGGGGGAGGGACAGCATTAGGAAATATATCTAATGCTAAATGACGAGTTAATGGGTGCAGGAAATCAACATGGCACATGGATACATATGTAACAAACCTGCTCATTGTGCACATGTACCCTAAAACCTAAAGTATAATAAAAAAAAAAAGAAATCATTTATTATTAATTGTGTCAAATAAAAAAGTGGGTTGGGGGACTGAGGGAGGTCTTGCAAAAAAAAAGTATGTTTATCTGTTTAAATATTTATAAACCTAAGCAGTATTTTTCCGTGATTATTGTCGCATAAATTACTGATTTGTGAGAGTGACTGCATATCATCAAACTGAGAAGCAACTATTTTTTACTTTTTCTTTTCTTTTCTTTTTTCTTTTTAATTAAGACAGGGTCTCGCTCTGTCACCCAGGCTGGAGTGCTGTGACGTGATCTCACTGCAGCCTTTGCCTCCCAGATTCAAGTGATTGTTGTGTCTCAGCCTCTGGAGTAGTTAGGGTTACAGGCCTGAGCCACCAGGCTGCGCTAATTTTTGTATTTTTAGTAGAGATGGGGTTTCACCATGTTGGCTAGGCTGATCTAGAACTCCTGGCCTCAAGTGATCCACCTGCCTCAGCCTCCCAAAGAGCTGACATTATAGGTGTGAGCCACCTTCCTGGCCATGAATACATTTTCAAAAAGAAAAATTCAGATTTGCTGATCACCTCTTTTCTGATGTTGATTACATTCATTCTTTCAACAAATCTTGAATGTGTCAGAACAATGTATTCAAGGTACCCCTCCTGCCATCCCTCAAGCATGTCAATGCCCGGAAGGAAAAGAGACTGGTATACAAAATTATCACAGCAAAAAAGGGGAGATAGTTGACAAGAAGTAAATGTTACATTTGTGCCCTCAAATTCCTATGTTGAAACCCTAACCCCCAAGGGAATCTATTAGGAGGTGGGGTGTTTGGGAAGTAATTAGGGTTAGATGAGGTCATGAAGGTGGAGGCCCCGTGATGGGATTAGTGCCCTTATAAGAAGAGAAAGAGGCTAGTGCTCACTCTCCACCATGTGAGGACACAGCTGGAAGATGGTTGTCTGCAAACAGGAAGAGGGCCCTCACCAGAACCCAATCATGCCAGTACTGTGATCTTGAACTTTCCAGCCTCCAAAACTGTGAGAAATAAATTGTTGTTTAAACCATGTAGTCTATGGTATTTTTGTTACAGCAGCCCAAACTGACTAAAACAGCAATTAACTGTTTCCCAAAGTTAAGTGTGGGTGTGGGCCTACCCCAACCGAGGAGAAGATTCCATACTCAGTTCTCTGTCAGAAACTTCCAGCAACTCTCCTTCAGAAACTGAGTCCTGGTTGTCTTGAACTCCTCCCTCACTTCCTCTCTGTGCTGAATCATCACTAATGCCCAGTAAATGAAAAAGTCTTGCTTTGCCATTGATGACTCCTGGTGACATGGACACCTGAAAAAATCCCAGAGGTATGTATAGGTAAGACTTCCAGTCCAAGGTAGAAGACAAAATTGAGGCCCTCTCCCACACAGGGAGGGTAAAAACATCACTTCATGTTAGCAAACAGCACACTGAGGTGCAGGGCACATTTTAAACTGTTTATTATATCAAATTATTTCATCTTTGAGATGACCCTATGACGTAGGTGCTGTTATTATCTCCATTTTACAGGTGTGGAAGTGGAAGTACATTTTGTAATGTGTCCACAGCTAGGAAGTTACAGAGCTGGGCAACCTAACTGGCTTTTAGGTTTGTTTTCAAAAGATTAAATTCTCTTGGTTTAATAGAAGTTTAAGACACGTAACATGTCTTTAGTTAATAAATACAAGGGGAATGTGTATACATCTAGAATGTTCCAATTCCATATTTTCGCTACTTAGAAAAATATGAGGACATGGGGAAGAAGGAAGAGACGTGACTAGACACACAGGGCAGAGGGATAAATAAAACAGAAGCCCACAGAGGCAGCTGCCAGGTACGTTATCAGGTAGTAGTGTTCACCTTTGTGAACATTTGAACTTGAAAAACGATTTCAAAGGCTTTGAAATCGTTTTTCAAGTTTTCCATTCCTCCCTTTGAGCAGAGGAGCCGCTGTCACCCTCCAGCGACATGTTACTGGAAGCTGGCCTCTATGAGCAAAGTTCTGCAACAGAAAGTGGTGGGAAGTAAGGCTCTGCCTTCATGCAGCAGCTCATTTGCTGCGTGACTTGGGGACAGTCTCTTACTTTGCTGGGCCTCCGTTGCCTCCTCTGTACTATTGAGATAATAACATGTCTTCTACCTCATTGGTGTACTATTTGAGAGGATTAGTTAATAGTATGGCTTTGCCAAAGTCAGCTGTGTGGCGATCATACATGCTGAAGCATTCCACCCAGTGACCTCCAGTGGTCCCCTGTGAGTCCTAAGACTCAGACACTCTCGGTGGCCCTGAGGGGTAGGAAGGGAAGAAGACGGGGAGGTGCAGAATCCTTGTCTTTAAATATTTGGAAAATGTCTGTTTGCAGCTGAGTGGGCCTTCTGGTGACATCCCAGCTGACAGCAGCACTTCTAACAGTGCTTGCCCAAGCTGTGAATTAGAGCTTCATTGTTTCACAATACTTGGTGTGACTAAGTTATTTAGATTCAGGATTCACTTACATTATCAGGAGGAAAAAAATGTCAATACTGTATTGCCATTATGAATAGAAGAAAAGAGCTGTCAGATCTTTTGAATACTATTTCAGCTGCTACAAATGTATGAATCACTGTTTTTTGTTTTTTTAATGGCTTTAACTGACAATACCATGTGTTGGCAAAGATGTGGAACAGCTCTGCACTCCTGGTAGGAGCGTCAGCTGGAATCATCTGTACCCCACGACCTGGCAACTTCACCCCCATATGCATATCCAGCAGAACCGTATGCATATGTGCACAAAGAAACATATGGAAGAGTGTTCACAGCCACACAACCACAACAGAAAAACTGGAAACTACCCAAAGGTCCATCAGCAGGAGTGTGGACAGTAAATTCTGATATTTTCATACAATAAAATCCTATGCAGTCTTGAGAATGAGCGAACTGTTGTCACCCTAAGTGATGTGTGGATGAATCTCACAAACATAACATTGAAAGAAAGAAGCCAGGCGCGAAACAAATTATTCATATAAATTCCACATACAGAAGTCAGTATGGTAGTTACCTTATTGGAAGAGAAGGAGTATTTGCTGGGAGAGGCATGAATGGGGCTTCCGGGATGCTGGTACCATTCTGTTTCTTGATCTGGGTGCTGGTACCGGGTGTTTGTGAAAATTGGTCCAGTGGCACACCAAGGCTGTGTGGTCACACATACATGCATGATACATTTCTATACAAAATCTTACATAACTATAGGAACAGAAAAAAAAAATGGCTCTTTTTTGTTTCTTTTATTGTCTTTATTTCCTTTTGATTTTTTATTTTTTATTTTTCCATTGGTTCATAGACGATGGCTTTACATTTTATCATCACTTCTTGTATCAAATAGCTTTTTGGCTGGGAACGGTGGTTCATACCTGTAATCCAGGCACTTTGGGAGGCCAAGGCAGGTGGATCAGTTGAGGTCAGGAGTTCAAGACCAGCCTGGTCAACATGGTGAAACCCCATCTCTACTGAAAATACAAAAATTCGCCAAATGTGGCAGCGCATGCCTGTAATCCCAGCTACTTGGGAGGCTGAGGCAGGAGAATCGCTTGAACCCGAGAGGCGGAGGTTGCAGTGAGCCACTGCACTCCAGCCTCAGTGACAGAGTGAGACTCCAACTAAAAAAAAAAAAAAAAAAAAAGTTTTTTCTCCATGGTAACTATCAAAAATTAAAGAGATGATCATTTAAAAACATTTTGATGGGCCGGGCGTGGTGGCTCACACCTTTAATCCTAGCACTTTGGGAGGCCAAGGAGGGTGGATCACTTGAGGTCAGGGGTTTGAGACCAGCCTGGCCAACATGGTGAAACCCCGTCTCTACTAAAAATACAAAAATTAGCCAAGTGTGGTGGTGGATGCCTGTAATCCCAGCTACTTGGGAGACTGAGGCAAGAGAATCACTTGAGCCCAGGAGGTGGAGGTTGCAGTGAGCCGAGATCGCACCACTGCACTCCAGCCTGGGTGACAGAGTGAGACTCCATCTCAAAAAAAAAAGAAAAAAAAAATCTTGATCAAGAACTATGTGCAGGAACAATGATCAGGAACTATTTTTTTTTTTTTTTTTGAGACGGAGTCTTGCTCTATCACCCAGGCTGGAGTGCAGTGGCCCGATCTCGGCTCACTGCAAGCTCCGCCTCCCGGGTTCACGCCATTCTCCTGCCTCAGCCTCTCCGAGTAGCTGGGATTACAGGCGCCCGCCACCACGCCCGGCTAATTTTTTTGTATTTTTAGTAGAGACGGGGTTTCACTGTGGTCTCGATCTCCTGACCTCGTGATCCGCCCGCCTCGGCCTCCCAAAGTGCTGGGATTACAAGCGTGAGCCACCGCGCCCGGCGATCAGGAACTATTTTTAACACAAAACTTGATATTTAAAAGAGACTCCAAGAAGAATGTAATCAGGAAATTTTACCCAAAGTTGATATTTAAATCTACCCCAAGATTTGCTTTTATTTTTCTTCTCATAATTATATGTCATTTATTTTTTTGTTTTTTTTTTCTTTTTTATAAGAGTACCATATAAAGGAAATGTAAATAATTATTATCCATGAAGCTCCTTTTAGAATTATCCAAGCTCACTCAAGTTGATCCCAGTGAGTTATACAAATATCCTTATTTTTTATGTTTACCAAGGTAGGACGAAGCTTAGGAAGCATGGCTGATTTAATACAATTTGCTTATAAGGCCAGAACATCTGAACCCTGTGTATCTGGCTATATTCAGTGTCGCGGCATCCTAAGATCACATCAGTTCCTGCCCCTCTCCGCTTTGGATTGACTTAGATGTGCCCAGAATGGCCACTGCTTTCCTGGAGAGGACAGTGGGTGCCTTGCCCTGCCATTGGCTGGCCTTCAGAGTGAACTTACCTCCAAAGACAAAAATATGAAGCTGACCACCTTAAAAACCTCTCAGTGGCTCCCCATGCCTACAGGATAAAGTCCCATACTCTTTAGAACAGCATACTACCCTGTCCTTCTCTTCAGAATCCTCTAAGCAAGAGGCAGCATCAAAAAAGAAGTACAGTTGGAAGTCAGGGCTTGGAGAAGAATCAACAAATGAAAACTAAGGGGAGGGAATGCAGTCATTTTCCTGTGTTTGAACAACGTGGTCACACAATCTTTGTTCCATCTTCACTCACACAAGGGTGGGGACTTGAAAAAAATGCCTTCCCCACTGAGTGTGTAATTTGGCTTATGTTATTTGGGCTTGAATCATGGCCAGGTCCTGGCAGCTATCCTGGGAGAGCTGGGTTTCGGGTCACTTCTGTCTTAAAGAATAGTAAATCACTAGTACCATAGCAGGAGGTATCAGTAGGAGGCATGGGTTTAAACTGGACTTGATGGTGGGCATGAATGTAATAGGTCAAGGCAGAGGCTTCAGGCAATGATCAGAAGCTTGTAATCACTGGGGCTGAGAGAGAAAGAGGAGGTGAGGAGGAGGAGGTTTGTTTGGGAAGGAGGTGGAGGGTGTCAGCTGAACTGGCACCAGTGACCGATAAATTTATCAGTCTCAGCACTAAATGATTACAGAAACATCACACCACATGACACCACATAAAGCACCATTATGACTATTTTAAATGCAAGCAAGAAGGCTTGCCTTGTGTATGGCCCTGTAGTGGGCTCTATAGGCAGACAAGGCAATGAAATCCCACCTTCTTCAGGCTGAGGCTCTGAAATCAGCATATAAGGAAAAAATCAAAAACAGTTAAAACTACCCTTAAAAAACGTCTTAGGAAGGTGACATGTTGAAGAAAATAGATATTTTCTCAGAAACTGCAAAGCATCCAGTTTTTCTTCTAGCACTGGAATTAATCACCATGAATTCAATGCAGTATCTATATAACTAATCTGAAATTCTGCACAGGTTTGTCTCTTCTCTCCCATTTAGTAACGGATTCAATCATTTGTTTATATCAGTGTGGACTGGTGGTATTTTGTACTTGGGGTTATAATCTAATATTACTTTATTTTGTTGCTCAGATGGCTTCAGCTTTGGCCGTTGGGAGATCTTTCAGCTCCTCTGCTTCTCTGACAGACCCTCATCAATGTGAGTTTCCCTTGTTTAACACTTGTCTATTTTCTGACACTGCACAACATTCTGAGCTAATCTTGTATATTTCCTGCCCAAGTCTCAGAATCCACCATTTCTCCAAGAAGCCAAGGTTCTTTTTATTGTAGAATAATATTGGAATCCAAGATATAGGTCCTGGCATGCTTATTGCTACTGGAGCTTTGTTTCTTTTGGGCCCTCTCAGCTGACAAAGCACATAAATATGTGTGTGTATACTTATCTGTATATGTTACATATCTGCAAATATTTCTATATGTAATCACCTGAATCTATATTGACTAAAATGTGAGATATTGCTGATGTCTCCAACACTAGTCCATTACCACATGGATTGTTCTAACCTCCTTTGTTTATTGGTAAATTCCTACTCCATCAGTGAGAACTCAGGCTCCCATTTTCCGCCATCCACTTGTGCAATTGTTTGACTCCAGTGTACATGTATAGCAGTCTCAGGATTGCTTACCTCACAATTATATGTCATTTATTTTTTTGTGGGAAACAACTTTACCTACTAGAGTACCATGATTTTTTGCAGTTCCTATTGCTTTTGGCTTTATAGATCTCATTTATTCCAAAGTTACCAAATCAGCACCTTTGCCCTCCACCCCTTCAGTGATACCATTTCATATGTTTGCAATACAGTTAGATGCTCTTGTCATGGTTTGCACTTTTTCCTAGGATCTTCCTGAGAGTATTTTTTAACTCCTTTCTTTCTTTCCTTTCTTTTCTTTCCTTCCTTCCTTCTTTTCTTTTCTTTCTTTTTTGCGACAGGATCTCACTCATCCAGGCTGGCGTGCAGTAGCACGATCTTGGCTCACTGCAACTTTTGCCTCCTGGGTTCAAGTGATTATCTCACCTCAACCTCCCGAGTAGCTGGGAGTGCAGGTGCATGCCACCATGCCCGGCTAATTTTTGTATTCTTAGCAGAGACACGGTTTCACCATGTTGGCCAGGCTGGTCTTGAACTCCTGACCTCAAGTGATCCACCTCCCTCAGCCTCCCAAAGAGCATGGATTACATGTGCGAACCACTGCGCCCGGCCTTTTTTACTCCTTTCCATAAACATGATGGAATCAGCATATATCCTGTCTTCATACCACCCAACTTAGGGATTATATTGTTTTTAAGCTTTACCTTTATGCCTTTAAATATATTTAGACCTCTGTGCTTGATTTACCAGCTTTAAATAATATATTCTGGCCACAAGCTCTAAACATTCAGGAAACCAGCTGTATTAGTTTGTTCTGACATTGCTATAAAGAACTACCTGAGCCTAGGTAGTTTACAAAGAAAAGAGGTTTAACTGACTTATAGTTCCACAGGCTGTACAGGAAGCTTGGTTGGGGAGGCCTCAGGAAACTTACAATCATGGCAGAAGGTGAAGGAGAAGCAAGTACATCTTCACATGGCTGGCCGCAGAGAGAGAGAGAAAGGGGAGGTGTTACACACTTTCAAACAACCAGATCTTGTGAGAACTCTACTATGAGGCAGCACGTGGGGGGTGGTGCTAAACCATTAGAAACCACCCCCATGATCAAATTACCTCTCACGAGGCTCCACCTCCAACACTGGGGACTACAATTCAACATGATATTTGGGTGGGGACACACAGCCAAACTATATCACCAGCATACTTGACCTATTTCCTATCTTCTGCTTTTTCTCATTCAACTTTTGTTGGTTATATCACTCCTTCACTGTCAGAGTTTATAATATATATATTTTTCTCTTTTTTTTTTTTTTTTTTTTGAGACATGGTCTCACTCTGTCACCCAGGCTGGAGTGCAGTGGCTCAATCTCGACTTACCGCAACCTCCATCTCCCAGGTTCAAATGATTCTCCTGCCTCAGCCTCCCAAGTACCTGGGATTACAGGCATGCCACCATGCCCAGCTAATTTTTGTATTTTTAGTAGAGATGGGCTTTCTCCATGTTGGCCAGGCTGGTCTCGAACTCCTGACCTCATGTGATCCACCTGCCTCAGCCTCCCAAAGTGCTGGGATTATAGGCGTGAGCCACCATGCCTGGCCTACATTTTGTTCTTTAACCATAATTGCCATGTTTGTTTTCATCTTAGTTGCATCTTTAAGTGGATTTGATGGTCATCACCAGTCCCTTCTGTGTCTTTTCTCCATTTACCCTCTATTAGAATCTTTTAAAAAGTGTTGTAGAAATTATATTTCCTGAATTCTTGCACATTAAAAAACATGTTTGTGTTGCCTTTGTCCCTGAAGTGCAGTTCAGCTGAGTAAAAATTTCTTGGGTCACACTTTCTTTGCATGAAGACTATATAGACTTTACCCATCTGTCCTCAAATATCAAATATAGCTGTGGCGACTTGGAGGCCAGTCTAATTTTCTCCTTTTAGTTAATTACTTTGCATAGTTGCTTAAAGCATACTTTCTTTATCTTTGAAGTCCAATAACTTTACAAGAATATATTTTTGAATCTATTTTCCTTGGACATGAAGTACCCATTCAATTTTTAGATTCATACTTTTAACTCTGGAAAATTTTTAAAATTACATCTGTAAATACATTTTCTGTTCTATTCAAATTTCTCCTTTAGGGACATGAATTATGTGCCTATTGGATCTCCTGTGCCTGCCTGTCACATTTATTACTTTCTGTCTAATCCTTTTTAAACTCTGGTCATTTTAATTTCATTTGCCTTCCTATCTCTATTCTAATTGATGGGTCTCTCTTACTTCAATGGTATCTAGTCTACTCTGGAAAAGTACACTTGGAAATAATTTTTTAAATGCTTTTTTGAAATTCTACTTATTTACCCAATGCTTTAAACTCATAGTTCATCTTTTTAAAATTGTGTAAAATACACATAGCATAAAATTTACTATGTTAACCATGTTTAAGTGTACAACTCAGGGGTATTAAGTACACTCACACTGTTGTGCAACTAGCACCACTATTCATCTCCATAACTTTTTCATCTATCCAAACAGAAACTGTGTCCATTAAAACTAACTCCCTATTTCCCCTCCCTCTAGCCCCTGGTAAGTGCTATTCTACTTTCTGCTTCTATGAATTTGCCTATGTTAGGTATAAGTGGAATTATGCAATATTTGTCCTTTTGTGTGTGACTTATTTCACTTAGCAATAATGCCTTTGAGGTTCATTCATGTTGTAGCACATGTCAGAACTTCCTTCCTCTTTAAGGCTTAATAATATTCCATTGTAAGTATATACAACATTTTGTTCATCCATTCATCTGCTGATAGACATTTGAGATGTTTCTACCTTTTGGCAATTGTGAATAATGCTGCTGTGAATCTTGGTGTGCCAGATTCTGATCCTTGCTTTCAATTTTTTCAGATATACAGATAGTTCCAGAGTTATGACGGCTTGACTTATGATTTTTCCACTTTACAATGGTGCGGAAGTGATAGACATTCAGTATGCTTCTCAACTTATGATGGGGCTGTGTCCAGATAAATCCATCATAAGTTGAAAATATCAAAAGTCAAAAACTCTGGCGGGGCACGGTGGCTCATGCCTGTAATTCTAACACTTTGGGAGGCTGAGGCAGGCAGATCACCTGAGGTCAGGAGTTCGAGACCAGCCTGGCCAACATGGTCAAACCCCGTCTCTGTTAAAAATACAAAAATTAGCCAGGCATGATGGAGCATGCCTGTAATCTCAGCTACCCGGGAGGCTGAGGTAGGAGAATCCCTGGAACCTGGGAGGTGGATGTTGCAGTGAGCCGAGATCGTGCCACTGCACTCCAGCTTGGGTGACAGAACGAGACTCTGTCTCAGAAAAACAAAACAAATTCCAGGCGCAGTGGCTCATGCCTGCAATCCCAGAAACTTGGGAGCCAGAGGCGGGCAGATCACTTGAGGTCAGGGGTTTGAGACCAGCCTGGCCAACATGGTGAAACCCTGTCTCTATTAAAAATACAAAAATTAGCCGGGCACAGTGGCACACGCTTGTAATTCCAGCTACTTAGGAGCCTGAGGCAGGAGAATCGCTTGAACCCGGGAGGCGGAGGTTGCAGTGAGCCGAGATAACACCACTGCACTCTAGCCTGAGCGAAAGAGTGAGACTCTGTCTCAAAAAAAAAAAAAAAGTCAAAAACTCATTTTCAATTTATGATATTGTCAACCTTTTTTCCCCTATGGGTTCACTGGGATGTAAACTGGGGAGTGGAATTGCTAGATCATAAGGAAATTCCATATCTAACTTTTTAAGGAACTGCCATCCTGTTTTCCACAGAGGGTGCATCATTTTACATTCCCACCAGCAAGGCACAAGGGTTCTAATTTCTAGATATCCTTGCTGATATGGTTTAGGTCTGTGTCCCTGCCCAAATCTCATGTCTAATTGTAATCTCCAGTGTTGGAGGTGGGGCTTGGTGGGAGGTGACTGGATTACTGGGGTGGAGTTCTCATGAATGGCTCAGCACCATCCCCACTTGGTACTGTAGAGTGAGTAAGTTCTCATGAGATCTGGTTGTTTAAAAGTGCGTAGCACCACCCCACTTCCTCTCTTCCTCCTGCTCCCGCCATGAAAGACATGCTTGCTTCCCCTTCCCCTTCTGTCATGATTGTGAGTTTCCTGAGGCCTCCCCAGAAGCAGATGCTGCTATGCTTCCTGTACAGCCCGCAGAACCATGAGCCAATTAAACCTCTTTTCTTCATAAATTACCCAGTCTCAGGTATTTATTTATAGCAGTGCAAGAATGGACTAATACACTTGCCAACGCTATTTTCTTTTTCTTTCATCTTCTTTTTTGTATAAAAGTAGTTACCCCAACAAGTGTGAAATGGTATCACATTGAGGTTTTTATTTGCATTTCCCTAATGATTAGTGGATGTTGAACATCTTTTCATTTGCTTATTGGCCATTCATATATTTTATTTAGAGAATGTTTGAGTTTTTTGCTTTTTTTTTTTTTTTTTTGAGGCGGAGTTTTGTTCTTGTTGCCCAGGCTGGAGTGCAATGGCACAATATTGGCTCACTGCAACCTCCGTTTCCTGGGGTTCAAGCGATTCTCCTGCCTCAGCCTCCCAAGTAGCTGGGATTACAGGCATGTGCCACCACACCCAGCTAATTTTGTGTTTTTAGTAGAGACCAGGTTTCTCCATGTTGGTCAGCCTGGTCTTAAACTCCCGACCTCAGGTGATCTGCCCACCTCGGCCTCCCAAAGTCCTGGGATTACAGGTGTGAGCCACCACACCTGGCCTTTTGTTTTTTAAATTGAATTGCTTGATTTTTTGTTGTTGAGTTGTAGGCATTCTTTATATATTCTGGATATTAACCTCTTATCAAATATATGACTTGCAAATATGTTTTCCCATCCCATAGGTTGCGTTTTCACTCTACTGATAGAGTCCTTATGTATACTAAAGGTTTTAATTTTGATAAAGTCCAATTTATTTGTTTTTTCCTTTTATTGTCTGTGCTTTTGGCGTCATACTGAAGAAATTATTGTGCTTTTTTTTATTTTACTTTAAGTTCTAGGGTACATGTGCACAACATGCAGGTTTGTTACATATGTATACATGTGCCATGTTGGTGTGCTGCACCCCTTAACTCATCATTTACGTTAGGTATATCTCCTAATGCCATCCCTCCCCAGTCCCCCCACCCCACGACAGGCCCCAGTGTGTGATGTTCCCCACCCTGTGTCCAAGTGTTCTCATTGTTCAATTCCCACCTACAAGAGAACATGTGGTGTTTGGTTTTCCATCCTTGTGATAGTTTGCTCAGAATGATGGTTTCTAGCTTCATCCATGTCTCTACAAAGGACATGAACTCATCCTTTTTCATGGCTGCATAGTATTCCATGGTGTATATGTGCCACATTTTCTTAATCCAGTCTGTCATTGATGGACATTTGGGTTGGTTCCAAGTCTTTGCTATTGTGAATAGTGCCGCTATAAACATACGTGTGCATATGTCTTTATAGCAGCATAGCAGCATGATTTATAATCCTTTGGGTATATGACCAGTAATGGGATGGCTGGGTCAAACGGTATTTCTAGTTCTAGATCCTTGAGGAATCACTACACTGTCTTCCACAATGGTTGAACTAGTTTACAGTCCCACCAACAGTGTAAAAGTGTTTCTATTTCTCCACATACTCTCCAGCACCTGTTGTTTCCTGACTTTTTAATGATTGCCATTCTAACTGGTGTGAGATGGTATCTCATTGTGGTTTTGATTTGCATTTCTCTGATGGCCAGTGATGATGAGCATTTTGTCATGTGTCTGTTGGCTGCATAAATGTCTTCTTTTGAGAAGTGTCTGTTCATATCCTTTGCCCACTTTTTGATGAGTTTGTTTGATTTTTTCTTGTAAATTTGTTTAAGTTCTTTGTAGATTCTGGATATTAGCCCTTTGTCAGATGGGTAAATTGTAAAAATTTTCTCCCATTCTGTAGGTTGCCTGTTCACTCTGATGGTAGTTTCTTTTGCTGTGCAGAAGCTCTTTAGTTTAATTCAATCCCATTTGTCGATTTTGGCTTTTGTTGCCATTGCTTTTGGTGTTTTAGTCATGAAGTCCTTGCCCATGCCTATGGCCTGAATGGTATTGCCTAGGTTTTCTTCTAGGGTTTTTATGGTTTTAGGTCTGACATTTAAGTCTTTAATCCATCTTGAATTAATTTTTGTATAAGGTGTAAGGAAGGGATCCAGTTTCAGCTTTCTAAGTATGGCTAGCCAGTTTTCCCAGCACCATTTATTAAATAGGGAATCTTTTCCCCATTGCTTGTTTTTGTCAGGTTTGTCAAAGATCAGATGGTTGTAGATGTGTGGTACTATTTCTGAGGGCTCTATTCTGTTCCATTGGTCTATATCTCTGTTTTGATACCAGTACTATGCTGTTTTGGTTATTGTAGCCTTGTAGTATAGTTTGAAGTCAGGTAGTGTGATGCCTCCAGCTTTGTTCTTTTGGCTTAGGATTGACTTGGCAATGCAGGCTCTTTTTTGGTTCCATATGAACTTTAAAGTAGTTTTTTCCAATTCTGTGAAGAAAGTCATTGGTAGCTTGATGGGGATGGCATTGAACCTATAAATTACTTTGGGCAGTATGGCCATTTTCACAATATTGATTCTTCCTATCCATGAGCATGGAATGTTCTTCCATTTGCTTGTGTCCTCTTTTATTTCACTGAGCAGTAGTTTGTAGTTCTCCTTGAAGAGGTCCTTCACATCTCTTGTAAGTTGGATTCCTAGGTATTTTATTCTCTTTGAAGCAATTGTGAATGGGAGTTCACTCATGATTTGGCTCTCTGTTTGCCTGTTATTGGTGTATCGGAATGCTTGTGATTTTTGCACATTGATTTTGTATCCTGAGACTTTGCTGAAGTTGCTTATCAGCTTAAGGAGATTTTGGGCTGAGACGATGGGGTTTTCTAAATATACAATCATGTCATCTGCAAACAGGGACAATTTGACTTCCTCTTTTCCTAATTGAATACCCTTTATTTCCTTCTCCTGCCTGATTGTCCTGGCCAGAACTTCCAGCATTATGTTGAATAGGAGTGGTGAGAGAGGGCATCCCTGTCTCGTGCCTGTTTTCAAAGGGAATGCTTCCAGTTTTTGCCCATTCAGTATGATATTGGCTGTGGGTTTGTCGTAAATAGCTCTTATTATTGTGAGGTAAGTCCCATCAATACCTAGTTTATTGAGAGTTTTAAGCATGAAGGGTTGTTGAATTTTGTCAAAGGCCTTTTCTGCATCTATTGAGATAATCATGTGGTTTTTGTCTTTGGTTCTGTTTATATGCTGGATTACATTTATTGGTTTGCATATGTTGAACCAGCCTTGCATCCCAGGGATGAAGCCAACTTGAACATGGTGGATAAGCTTTTTGATGTGCTGCTGGATTCGGTTTGCCAGTATTTTATTGAGGATTTTTGCATCGATGTTCATCAGGGATATTGGTCTAAAATTCTCTTTTTTTGTTGTGTCTCTGCCAGGCTTTGGTATCAGGATGATGTTGGCCTCATAAAATGAATTAGGGAGGATTCCCTCTTTTTCTATTGATTGGAATAGTTTCAGAAGGAATGGAACCAGCTCCTCTTTGTACCTCTGGTAGAATTCGGCTGTGAAATAAAGATGTTCTTTGAAGCCAATGGGAACAAAGACACAATATACCAGAATCTCTGGGACACATTTAAAGCAGTGTGTAGAGGGAAATTTATAGCACTAAATGCCCAGAAGAGAAAGCAGGAGAGATCTAAAATTGACACCCTAACATCACAATTAAAAGAACTAGAGAAGCAAGAGCAAACACATTCAAAAGCTAGCAGAAGGCAAAAAATAACTAAGATCAGAGCAGAACTGAAGGAGATAGAGACACAAGAAACCCTTCAAAAAATCAATGAATCCAGGAGCTGGTTTTTTGAAAAGATCAACAAAATTGATAGACCACTAGCAAGACTAATAAAGAAGAAAAGAGAGAAGAATCAAATAGACGCATTAAAAATTGATAAAGGGGATACCACCACCGATCCCACAGAAATACAAACTACTATCAGAGAATACTATAAACACCTCTAAGCAAATAAACAGAAAATCTAGAAGAGATGGATAAGTTCCTCGACACATACATCCTCACAAGACTAAACCAGGAAGAAGTTGAATTCCTGAACAAACCAATAACAGGTTCTGAAATTGAGGCAATAATTAATAGCTTACCAACCAAAAAAAGTCCAGGACCAGACAGATTCACAGCCAAATTCTACCAGAAATTGTTGTTAAATTGAATGTCATGAGGCTTTTTCCCTGTGTTTTCTTCTAACAGTTTTGTAACTTTAACTCTTTGTTTAGGTCTTTGATCCACTTTGAGTTAATTTGTGTGCATTCTGTAAGGTAAGGTCCAACTTCATTCCTTTGCATTTAGATATACAATTGTCCCCCTGAAAATTTGAAGACTGTCCTTTCCCAGTTGAATGATCTTAGTACCCTTGTTGAAAATCAATTAATCATGTATAGGTTTATTTCTACACTTTATTGTCCTGTAGTGACCTATATGTCTGTCCTTATTGCCAGTCAGAACCACACTGTTTTGATTACTACAGCTTTGTAGTAAGTTTTGCAACAAAAAAGCATGAGTCCTCCAACTTTGTCCTTTTTAAGATTGTTTTGGAGGCTGGGTGTGATGGCTGACTCCTGTAATCCCAACACTTTGGGAGGCTGAGGCAGGTGGACCACTTGAGGTCAAGAGTTCGAGACCAGCCTGACCAGCGTGGTCTGTCTCTACTAAAACTGCAAAAATTAGCTGGGCATGGTGGTGCATGCCTGTAGTCCCAGTTACCTAGGAGGCTGAGGCATGAGAATCACTTGAACCCAGGAGGCAGAGCTTGCAGTGAGCCAAGATTGCACCACTGCACTCCAGCCTGGGTGACAGAGCGAGACTCTATCTCAAAAAAAAAAAGATTGTTTTGGCAATTAAGGGTCACTTAATATTCCCTATCGATTTTATAATGGGTTTTCTTTTTATGAAAAACAATCATGTTGGATTTTGATGGAGATGGAGATTATGCAGAATGTAGATAGCTTCGGATGATATTGTCATGTTGTCAATATTAAGTCTTCCACTCTATGAATTAGAGATGACTTTACATTTAATAATGTCTGTTCAAATTTCTTTCAGAAACATTGTATAGTTTTCTATGTAAAGTCTTTTGCTTCCTGTGGTAATTTCTAAATATTCTATTATTTTTGATGCTGTTGTAAGTAGAATTGTTTTTTTGAGACGGAGTCTCACTCTGTCACCCAGGCTGGAGTGCAGTGGCAAAATCTCGGCTCACTGCAACCTCTGCCTCCTGGGTTCAAGTGATTCTCCTGTCTCAGCATCCCAAGTAGCTGGGATTACAGGTGCCTGCCACCATATCTGGCTAATTTTTGTATTTTTAGTAGAGATGGGTTCTTGCCATGTTGGCCAGGCTGGTCTTGAACTCCTGACCTCAGGTGATCCGCCCGCCTTGGCCTCCCAAAGTGCTAGGATTACAAGCATGAGCCACTGAGCCCGGCCTTTTTTTTTTTTTTTTTTTTTTTTTTGAGATGGAGTATCACTCTGTCACCCAGGCTGGACTGCAGTGGCACGATCTCGGCTCACTGCAACCTCTGCCTCTCAGGTTCAAGGGATTCTCCTGCATCAGCCTCCCGAGTAGCTGGGATTACAGGCATGCACCACCATGCTTGGCTAATTTTTGTATTTTTAGTAAAGACAGGGTTTCACCATGTTGCCCAGGCTGGTCTCCACCTCCTGACCTCAAGTGATTCTCCTGCCTCGGCCTCCCAGAGTGTTGGGATTGCAGGTGTGAGCCACCGTGCCCAGCCCTGAATGGATTGTCCAGCTCTAAAAGTTTCTTTGAATGAAACCAATCTTTAGAGTTTTCTACATATAAGATCAAGTAATCTTCAAACAGAAATGATTTCATTTCTTCCTTTCCAATTGGATGCCTCATTTTTTTTTTTTAATGGGGTCTTGCCCTGTTGCCCAGGCTGGAGTGCAATGGCGTGATCTTGGCTCACTGCAACCTCCGCCTCCTGAGTTCAAACAATTCTCCTGCCTCAGCTTCCAGAGTAGCTAGGATTACAGGTGCCCATCACCATGCCCAACTAATTTTTGTTATTTTTAGTAGAGACAGGGTTTCTCCGTTTTGGCCAGGCTGGTTTCAAACTCCTGACCTCGTGATCCACCTGCCTCAGCCTCGCAAAGTGCTGGGATAACAGGAATGAGCCACTGAGCCCTGCCGGATGCCTCATTTATTTTCCTTGCCTAATTGCTCTGGCTAGAACTTTCAATACGATATTAAATAGACATGGCAAGAGTGTGGCCGGGCGTGGTGGCTTACGCCTCTAATCCCAGCACTTTGGGAGTCCAAGGCAGGTCGATCACTTGAGGTCAGGAGTTCGAGACCAGCCTGGCCAACATGGTGAAACCCCACCTCTACTGAAAATACAAAAATTAGCTGGGAGTGGTGATGCAGCCTATGATCCCGGCTACTTGGGAGGCTGAGGCAGGAGAATCACTTGAACACAGGAAGCGGAGGTTGCAGTTCCAAGATTGCACCACTGCCCTCTAGCCTGGGCAACAGCAGAGTTTGACTCTTTTAAGTCTCAAAAAAAAAAAAAAAAAGTTGCCAAAAGTAGGTATCCTCGTTTTATTGCTGATCTTAGGGGGAAAGTTTTCAATCATTCTCCAATGATGTTAGTCATAGATTTTTCATATATGGCTGTCTTAGTCCATTTGTGCTGCTATAACAAAATACTTTAGACTGGGTACTTTATAAAGAATAGAAATTTATTTTTTACAGTTCTGGAGCTAGGAAGTCCAAGATCAAGGCACTACCACTGGTGTCTGGTGAGGGCTGCTCTCTCCAAGATAGCATCCTGTTGCTGTATCCTCACATCCTGGAAGGTGGAAAGGCAAGAGACTGCTCCCTTCGTACTTCAGCCCTTTTATAAGGATGCCAGTCTCATTTATGTGGACAGAGCCCTCGTGATTTAGTCACCTTCAAAAAGCTACATCTCTTATAATTGCACTGGGGATTAACTTTCAACATGAATTTGGGAAGGGACATCATCGTTAAAATCATAGCAATGGTTTTTATCATGTTGTGGTAGTTTCCTTCTATTCTTACTTTGTTAAATGGTTTTATCACAAAAGAGGATTGGATTTTGCCACATGCTTTTTCTGCATCAATTGAGATGACCATGTGTTTTTTTCTTTTTGTCTATTAATGTGTATTCATTTCATCTTCATATATTGAATCATTCTTGTATTTTAGGAATACATTTTACTTGTTAAACGTATATAATCTTTTTTAAAATGCCACTGATTCCAGTTTGCTATTATTTTATTGAGGATTTGACATCAATATTGATAAGGAATACTTGTCTATTCCTTTTTTGTAGTGTGTTTTCTGGTTTTGGTATTAGGTTGATGCTGGCCTCATCGAGTGAGTTAGGAAGTACTCCATTCTCTTCAAATTTTTAGAACTGTTTGAGAAAGATCGGTGTTAATTCTCTTTAAAATATTTGGTAGAATCAGTCAGTAAAGAAATGTGGTCCAGGCATTTCTTTGTTTGGGAGATTTTGGATTACCAAATCAATCTCCTTATTAGTTACAGGTTTACTCAGATTTTCTATTTCTTCACGATTCGGTCTTTGTAGATTGTGTGTTTCTAGAAATGTGAGGATTTCGTCTACTTATTTAATTTCTTGACATACAAATGTTCATAGTATTCTCTTTTATTTCTTTAAATTGGTAGTAATGTATACACTTTTATTTCTGATTTTAATAATTTGAGTCTTCTCTCTTTTTTTACCTCATCAATTTAGCTAATCATTTGTCAATTATATTGATCTTTTTGAAGAGCTAACTTTCAGTTTTGCTAATTTTCTCTTATTTTTCTACTTTTGATTTTATCTTTGTTCTGGTCTTCATTATTTGCTTTCTTCTGCTAGATTTGTGTTTTATTTGCTTTTCCTTAAAGTGTAAAATGTAGTTACTGATTTGAGATCTTTCTTCATTTTCAATGTGTGTAGGTTTTAGCTACAAATTTCTCTCTCAGCACTGCTTTCACTGTATTCCATAAGTTTTGGTATGTTGTGCTTTTATTTTCATTTGCTTCTTGGCATTTTATAAGTTCCCTTGTGATTTCTTCCTTGACCTACTGGTTGTTTAAAATTGTATTGTTTAATTTTCATATATTTCTACATTTCCAGCTTTCCTTCTGTTATTGATTTCTAGCTTTATTCTATTGTGATCTGAAAATACATTTTGTATGACTTCAATCTTTTAAAATTCATTAAGAATTGCTTTGTGGTCTACACATTGTGTATCCTGGAGAAAGTTCCATGTACACTTGATAAAAAATTCTATTCTGCTGTTGTTGGGTAGTGTTTTGAATATGACTTATTTGTTCTACTTGGCTTATTACTTGTTCAAGTCCTCTATTTTCTTATTAATATTCTCTCTGGTTGTTCTATCCATTATTGAAAGTGGTGTTGAAACCTCCAACTATTATTTTAGAACTGTTTCTCCCTTCACTTCTATCAATGTTTCCTTCAAATATTTTGCAGCTCTAATATTTGGTGCACATGTTTATCATTGTTTTATGCCTTGGTGAATTCACCCTATATCTTTATGTAATGTCCCCTTTGATCTCCTGTAGCAGTCGTTTCCTTAATTCTATTTGGTTATATTAGTATAGCCATTTCATCTCTCTTTTGGTTACTATTTGCATAGAATATCTTTTTCCATTACAGGCATACTACAGAGATATTGTGGATATGGTTCCAGACCACTGCAATAAAATGAATATCACAATTTAAAAAGTCACATTTTTTTTTTTGAGACGGAGTCTCACTATGTCCACATTTTTTTTAGTTTCCCAGTGCATATAAAACTTATGCTTTGGGCCAGGCGCAGTGGCTCACGTCTGTAATCCCAGCACTTTGGGAAGCCCAGGCGGGTGGATTACCTGAGGTCAGGAGTTCAAAACCAGCCTGGCCAACATGGCAAAACCCCGTCTCTACTAAAAATACAAAAATTAGCTGGGCATGGTGGTGGGCGCTTGTAATCCCAGCTACTCGGAAGGCTGAGACAGGAGAATCACTTGATCCCGGGAGGCGGAGGTTGCAGTAAGCCAAGATCGCGCCATTGCACTCCAGCCTGGGAAACAAGAGTGAAACTCTGTCTCAAAAAAAAAAAAAGTTGTGTTTATACTATACTGTAGTCTTTTAAGTGTACAAAAGCATTATGTCTTTAAAAATGTACATCTCTTAATTTAAAAGCAAGTTGTAATTTTTTGCCGGTGGGGAGTCCTGCCACAGCATTCATGGCTGCTTACTGATTAGGGTGGTAGTTCCTGAATGTTAGAGCTGCTGTGGCAATTGCTTGAAATAAAATAATAGTGAAGTTTGCTATATCAATTCTTTTTTTTAATTTTTTTTGAGATGGAGTCTCACTCTGTCGCCCAGGCTGGAGTGCTGTTGTGCAGTCTCGGCTCACTGCAACCTTCGCCTCCCGTGTTCAAGCAATTCTCCTGCCTCAGCCTCCCAAGTAGCTGGAATTACAGGCACGTGCCCGTATGCTCAGCTAATTTTTGTATTTTTGGTAGAGACGAGGTTTCACCATGTTGGTCAGGATGGTCTCGAACTCCTGACCTCAAGTGATCTGCCTGCCTCAGCCTCCCAAAGTGCTGGGATTACAGATGTGAGCCACCGTGCCCAGCCTGATTATTTTATGTATAAGAAATTGAATTTATTCATTTTGTAGGTTGGGGATGTTCTTTTAAATATCCCAGCGTAGGTAAAAGCTGAGCAAACTGAAACATCAACAACTCTTCTTAGATCTGTTAAAAAAAAAAAGGGAAGTCACAAGGTAAAATGTTGCCCCCCACAACTGGAGAGACAAATAGGTAGGTGAATACAGAGAATCACAATATACTGGGGAAATCCTGAACCGTAATTGATTATTTGCCGGAGGTTGATTGTGGAAAACTCTGAGAGTTAAAAACTCCACTGGAGTCATGGGGAGGGGAGGGGGGTCCCCACACTTTTGTGAGTGTTACCTCTAGGAGCAGAACCAGTTCTCACGGTAAATGTATATCAGAGAATATTAGTAAAGAAAACCCCTTCATGCTTCCTGCAGGGGTGGGGAGAAGGAACAATTTTGAAATTCCTCAGAGCACTGTGTTCTTCTTAACAAGATTTGCTCTCAGGAGAAGCTAGTTAACCAGAACAAAGACTGGAAAAAAGCAGAACAGCATATACAAGAACTGTGGAACAGTTATAAAAGATGTCACATACGCATACTGTGAACACGAGAAAGAAAAAAAGAAACAGAAGAAATATTTGAAACAATAATGACTGAGAATTTCCCCAAATCAATGTCAGACACCAAATCACAGATCTAGGAAACTTAGAGAACACCAAGCAGGATAAATCCCAAACAAAAAACAAAAAGACAGAAAAATCCACCAAAAGCCTATACTAGGCATATCATTTTTCAAGCTACAAAAAATAAAAGATAAGGAAAAAATTCTGAAAGAAGCCAGAGGGAAAAAACAACTATCTATAAGGGATCAAAGATAAGAATTACATCCAACTTCTACTCTGAACCCACATAAGCAAGAAGAAAGTAGAGTGAAATATTTAAAGTGAGAGGAAAATACCAACACGTAGAATTCTGCAAAATTGTCCTTTAAAAGTGAAGGAAAAAGACTTTCTCAGACAAAGAAAAATTGGGGTAATTTGTTGTCAGTAGGTCTGCCTCGCAAGAAATAGTCTTTCCCTGTCTCCCTCCCTCCCTCCCTCCCTCCCTCCCTCCCTCCCTCCCTCCCTCCCTCCCTCCCTCTCTCTCTCTCTCTGTCTCTCTTTCTTTCCTTCTTTCTTTCTTTTGAGACAGAGTCTCTTGCTCTGTCACCCAGGCTGGAGTGCACTGGTGTGATCTCAGCTCACTGCAACTTCTGCTTCCCGGTTGCAAGTGATTCTTGTATCTCAGCCTCCCAAGTAGCTGGGATTGCAGGCGTGCACCACCACACTTGGCTAATTTTTGTATTTTTATTACAGAAGAGGTTTCACCATGTTGGCCAGGCTGGGCTCGAACTCCTGGCCTCAAGCAATCTGGTCTGCCTCAGCCTCCTAAAGTACTGGGATTACAGGTGTTAGCCACCATACTAAAAAAGGTGTTTAGAGACAAAGAAAAAAAATAGGTCAGAAAATCAGCTCTACATAAAGAAAGGAAGTACATTGAACAAGGAATAAACAAAAGCAAAATGAAAACTTCTATTTTTCCTTTTTTGTTGAGATGGAGTCTCACTCTGTTGCCCAGGCTGGAGTGCAGTGGTATGATCTCGGCTCACTGCAACCTCCGCCTCCCGGGTTCAAGGAATTCGCCTGCCTCAGCCTCCTGAAGAGCTGGGACTATAGGCACCTGCCACCATGTCTGGCTAATTTTTTTGTATATTTAGTAGAGACGGGGTTTCACGATGTTGGCCAGGTTGGTCTCGAACTCCTGACCTCAGATGATCCACCCACCTCAGCTTCCCAAAGTGCTGGGATTACAGGCGTGAGCCACCACACCTGGCTGAAAACTTCTATTTTTCTTACTCTTGATTGTTCTATCAGATAACAGTTCATTCAAAATAATAGCAACAATTGTATTTGATCATGTAGATTTCTGTGTATACCTCGTGTGTGTGTATGTTTATATGTATTTATATAGAAGTATAACGAATGACAGCGATGATAGAAGGGACAGGAAGGAAGAATTAGGATACTTTGTTTTTTGTTTTTTGTTTTTTTTTTGAGACGGAGTCTCACTTTGCCACCCAGGCTGGAGTGCTGTGGCATGGGCTTGGCTCGCTGCAACCTCCACCTCTCAGGTTTACGTGATTCTCTTCCCTCAGCCTCCCCAGTAGCTGGAATGACAGGTGCATACCACCACACCTGGCTGATTTTTGTATTTTTAATAGAGATGGGGTTCGCCATGTTGGCCAGGCTTGTCTTGAACTCCTGACCTCAGGTGATCCACCCGCCTCAGCCTCTCAAAGGGCTGGGATTACAGGCATGAGCCAGAATTAGGATTATTTTATTACAGGGTACTCACACCACTGGTGAAGTGGTATAGTATTATTTAAAAGTAGGTTTTAATTAGTTGTAAATGTATATTGCAAACTCTAAGGCAATCACTGAAAAAAGTAAAAAGAAAAAAGAAGTATAACTAATATGCTTAGAAAGGAGAAAAAATTGAAATCATATAAATGCTCAATTAAGACCAGAAAAGGGGGAAAAAAAAAAAAAGAGTGGAAGACAAAAATAGGGAAAAAGAGCAAGGGCAACATATAGAAAACAGAGGCAAATTTTGCAGGCAGTAATCCAATTATATCAATAATTACATTGAATGTCAATGGTTCAGATACATCAATTAAAAGAGCTTTGGATGTTGGCCGGGTGCAGTGGCTCACACCTTTAATCCCGGCACTTTGGGATGCTGAGGTAGGGGGATCATCTGAGGTTAGGAGTTTGAGACCAGCCTGGCCAATATGGTGAAACCCCGTCTCTACTAAGAATACAAAAATTAGCGTGGTGGTGGGCGCCTTTAATTCCAGCTACTTGGGAGGCTGAGGCAGGAGAATCACTTGAACCCAGGAGGTGGAGTTTGCAGTGAGCTGAGATTGCACCACTGCACTCTAGCCTGGGCAACAAGAGCGAAACTCCATCTCAAAAAAAAAAAAAAAAAAAAAGAAATGATCATGTGGATCAAAAAACAGGACCCAACTACATGTTGTCTACAAGAAACCCATTTCACATATAAAGACACATACTGATTAAAAAGTAAATAAATGGAGAAAGATATACCATGTTTACCTGAACCAAAATAAAGGAGGAGGCCGGGCGCGGTGGCTCACGCTTGTAATCCCAGCACTTTGGGAGGCCGAGGCGGGCGGATCACGAAGTCAGGAGATCGAGACCACGGTGAAACCCCGTCTCTACTAAAAATACAAAAAATTAGCCGGGCGTGTTGGCGGGCGCCTGTAGTCCCAGCTACTCGGAGAGGCTGAGGCAGGAGAATGGCGTGAACCCGGGAGGCGGAGCTTGCAGTGAGCCGAAATTGCGCCACTGCACTCCAGCCTGGGCGACAGAGCAAGACTCCGTCTCAAAAAAATAAATAAATAAAAAATAAATAAAGGAGGAGTAGCTATGTTAATATCAGACAGAGCAGACTTCAAAGTGAAGAAAGTTATAAAGGATAAAGAGGGGCATTACATAATGATAAATGGATCAGTTATCCAAGAAGACATAACAATCCTTAATGTGTACACACAACAACAGAGCATCAAACTACATGAGGTAAAATCAGATAGAACTGCAAGAAGAAATAGATAAATCCACTATTACAGTTGGAGATTTCAACACCCCTCTATCAGAAATGGACAGACCTAGCAGGCAGAAAGTCAGTAAAGACATAGTCGGTGATACACAACACCATCAATCAATTGGACATAATTGACATCTATAGACTACTTCACCCAATGACAGCAGAATACACATTCTGTCCACCACATAGAAATTTACTAAGATAGGGACCACATTTGGGGCCATAAAACACACTTTAACAAATTTTAAAGAGTAAACTATGAACTATAAGAAAACACTGAGGAAAGTCTCCAGGACATCAATCTGGGCAAAAATTTCTGGAGCAACGCCCCATAAGCACAGGCAACCAAAGAAAAAATGGACAAATGGGATCATATCAGGTTAAAAGCTTCTGCAGAGCAAAGGAAACAATCAACAAAATGGAGAGACAACCCAGAGAATGGGAGAAAATATTTGCAAACTATCCATCTGACAAGGGATCAACGAGAATATATAAGGAGCTCAAACAACTCTATAGGGAAAAAAATCTAATAATCTCATCAAAAAATGGCCAAAATATTTGAATAGACATTTCCCAAAAGAAGACATACAAGTGGCAAACAGGTATACGAAAAGGTGCTCTACATCACTGATTATCAGAGAAATGCAAATTAAAACTACAACGAGGTATCATCTCACCCCAGTGAAAATGGCTTTTATTCAAAAGACAGACAACAACAAATGTTGGCAAGGATGTGGAGAAAGGGGAGCCCTTGTACACTGTTGGTGGGAATGTAAATTAGTACAACCATTATGGAGAAGAGTTTGGAGATTCCTTAACAAACTAAAAATGGAGCTACCATATGATCCAGCAATCCCACTGCTGGGTATATTTCCAATAGGAAGAAAATCAATATATTGAAGAGATAGCTGCACTCCCTTGTTTGTTGTAGCTCTGTTCACAACAGCCAAGATTTGGAAGCAACCTAAGCGTCCAACAACAGATGACTAGATAAAGAAAATGTGCTACTTATACCCAATGGAGTACTATTCAGCCATAAAGAAAGAACAACATTCAGTCATTTATAACGACATGGATGAAACTGGAGGTCATTATGTTAAATGAATTAAGCCAGGCACAGAAAGATAAACATTGCATGTTCTCGCTTATTTGTGGGGTCTAAAAATCAAAACAATTGAACCCATGGAGATAGATAGTAGAAGGATGGAAGGGTAGTGGGGGTTATGAGGGGAAGGTAGAGATGATTGATGGGCACACAAAAAAAGAATGAATGACTAGGGGCTAGTATTTGGTAGCACAACGGGTGACTACAGTCAATAATAATTTAACCGTACTTTTAAAGATAACTAAAGAAGTATAATTGGATTGTAACACAAAGGATAAATGCTTGAGGGGATGGATACTCCATCTTCCATGATGTGACTATTATGCATCACATCCCTGTATCAAAACATCTCATTACCCCATAAATATATACGCTTACCATGTACTCACAAAAATTAAAAATTAAAAAAAATTTAAAAAGTAGAAAGTATACAATCTCTCTTCTCAGACCACAATGGAATTTAACTAGAAATCAATAACAAAAAAATAACCAGAAAGTCTTCAAATATGTGGAGATTAACTGCTTCTACATAACACATAGCTCAAAGAAGAAATCTCAAAAGAAATTTAAAAATATTTTAAACTAAATAAAAGTGAAAACATAGCATTAATATTTATGAGATGCGGTGAAAGTAGTACTTACGAGAAAATTTATAGCATTGAATGCATTCATTTGAAAAGAAGAAAGTTAAAAAATCAATCATCTAGGCTGGCCTGAAGGTAGTGAGTTATCTCAATTGATTGTTCACAGTCAGTTACAGATCAAACTCCTTGTTCTACTCTTTCTCCCCTTCTCACCACTGCACTTGACTAGTCTTATAGAAAAAAAAAAAAACGGAATAGAAAAATCAATCATCTACACTTCCACCTTAGGAAATTAGAAAAAGAAGAGCAAATTAAATCAAAGTAAACAGAGAGAAATAAGCAATAAAAATTATAGCTGAGGCTGGGCACAGCAGCTCATGCCTGTAATCTCACCACTTTGGGAGGCTGAGGTGAGTGGATCACCTAAGGTCAGGAGTTGGAGACCAGCCTGACCAACATAGTGAAACCCCATCTCTACAAAAAATACAAAATTAGCCAGCTGTGGTGGTGCATGCCTGTCATCTCAGCTACTTGGGAGGCTGAGGCAGGAGAATTGCTTGAACCTGGGAGATAGAGGTTGCAGTGAGCCGAGATTGCACCATTGCACTCCAGCCTGGGCAACAAGAGCAAAACTCCGTCTCAAAAAAAAAAAAAAAAAAAAAAATTACAGCCAAAGTCAAAGAAATTGAAAATAGGAAGTCCTCCAGGTGCAATGGCTCACACCTGTAATCTCAACACTTTGGGAGGCCAAGGCAGGTGCATCACCTGAGGTCAGGAGTTCAAGACCAGCTTGGCCAACATGGTGAAACCCTGCCTCTACTAAAAAATTACAAAAATTAGCCAGGTGTGGTGGTGGGTGCCAGTAATCCCTTAAGCTACTTGGGAGGCTGAGGCAGAAGAATCGCTTGAATCCAGGAAGGGGAGGTCGCAGTGAGCCAAGATTGTGTCACTGCACTCCAACCTAGGCAACAGAGTGAGGCTCCATCTCAAAAAATTAAAAAAAATATAAGAAAATAAGAAGTCAACAGAAAAAAAATCAATGAAACCAAAAGCTGGTTTTTGAAAAGATAAATAAAATGGATAAGACTCTAACCAGGCTGACCACAGGGAAAAAAAAGAGAAAGAGGACACAAATGCTAACATCATAATGAAAAAAGGATCATCACTACAGATCCCATAGATAGCAAAAGAATATAAAGGAATATTATGAAAAACTCTGTGCCCACAAATCTGATAACTAGATGAAATGGACCAGTTCAATAAAATACACTTCTGCCAAAATTTCCACAAAAAGAAATAGGCAATCTGCACATATATATATATACATATATATGTTCAGATTTTATATTCAGTCATATATATTCATATATATAAATATATACATTCATATATATATTCATTATATATAATATTAAACTGGATCAGTAATTAACAACTGTCCAAAATTGAAAACACCAGACCCAGAGGAGTTGATTGATGGGCTCTACCAAACATTTAAGGAATAAATTTTTATTTTTTGAGACAGTCTCACTCTGTTGCCCAGGCTGGAGTGCAGTGGCTCGATCTCAGCTCACTGCAAACTCTGCCGCCTGAGTTCAAGTGATTCTCCTGTCCCAGCCTCCTGAGTAGCTGGGATTACAGGCACGCACCACCACACCTGGCTAATTTTTGTATTTTTAGTAGAGATGAGGTTTCACCATGTTGGCCAGTCTGGTCTTGAACTCCTCACCTCAGGTGATCTGCTCACCTTGGCTTCCAAAACTCCTGAGATTACAGGAGTGAGCTGCTGTGCGGCCTTAAGGAAGAAATTATATCAATCCTTTATAATCTCTTTCAGAAGCTAGAAGCTGAGGGAATACGTTCTAACTCACCCTATGAGGCCAACATTACCATAATAACAAAACCAGACAAAGACATTATAAGGAAAAGAAACTGGTCGGGTGCAGAAGCTCACACCTGTAATCCCAGCACTTTGGGAGGCTGAGGTGGGCAGACCACTTGAGGTGAGGAGTTCAAGACCAGCCTGGCCAGCATGGGGAAACCCCATCTCTACTAAAAATATAAAAATTAGCTGGGTGTGGTGACACATGCTTGTAATCCCAGCTACTTAGGAGGCCGAGGCATGAGAATCACTTGAACCCAGGAGGAGGAGGTTGCAGGGAGCCGAGATCATGCCACTGCATTCCAGCCTGGGTGACAGAATGAGACTGTCTGAAAAAAACAAACAACAACAACAAAAAAAAAAATAGGAAAGGAAATTACAGGCCAGTATCTATTATGACTGTAGACACAAAATACTCAACAAAATATTAACAAATCACTCAAATTCAATAATGTATAAAAAAATTATACGTCACAATCAAGTGGGATTTATTCTAGGTATTTAAAGCTAGTCCAACATTTGAAAACCAGTTCACGTAATCAACTACATCAACATGCTAAGAAAGAAAAATCACATATCAATAGATGCAGAAAAAGCATTTGACAAAATTCAATATACCTAGTCATAATAATTACTCTCAGTAAACTAACAATAGAGAGAACTTCAACTTGATAAAGAATATCAAGCTAACATTATACTTAATGGTGGGAAACAAGAAGCTTTCTCATTAGGAGCAGGAGCAAGGCAAAAGTGGCCCATTTTACCACCGTTTTCAACATTATACTGAAAGTCCTAGATAACACTACAAGGCAAGAGAAGAAAATAAAAAGTATACAGATTGTGGAGGAAAAAATAAATCTGTCTTTGTTCACAGACGGCATGATTGTTTATACAGAAAATCTGAAAGAATAGACAAAACCAAAACAAACAAACAAAAACAAAAACAACCCTCCTGGAACTAAGAAGCAATTTTAACAAGGTTGCAGGATGTAAGGTTAATATACTAAAGTCAATGCCATTCCTGTACACCAGCAAGGAACAAGCGAAATTTGAAATGAAAAACTCAATACCTTTTATATTAGCAGCCCCCAAAATGAATTTGTGCCATTGCACTCCAGCCTGAGCAACACAGCCAGACCCTGTCAAGAAAAAAAAAAAAATTAGCTAGGTGTGGTGTCATGCACCTGTAGTCCCAAATCTAACAAATTATGTCTAAGATCTATATAAGGAATATGACATAACTCTAATGAAATAAATCAAAGAACTAAATAAATAAAGAGAAATTCCATGTTGATTACTAGAAAGACTCAGTATCACCAGGACGCCACTTCTTCGCTGTTTGGCCTATAGATTCAATGCAACCCCAGTCAAGCTCCCAGCAAGTTCTATTTTATAGATAGTGATGGCTGTGCACAGTGGTGGCTCACACCTGTAATCCCAGCACTTTGGGAGGCCAAGGTGGGAGGATTGCTTAAGCCCAGGAGTTCAAGACCAACCAGCTTGGGCAACATAGTGAGACTTGTCTCTACAAAAAATGAATAAATAATTAGGTCGGGAGTGGTGGCTTATGCCTGTAATCCCAGCACTTTGGGAGGCCAAGGTGGGTGGATTGCTTGAGGTCAGGAGTTTAAGACCAGCCTGGGCAACATGGCAAAACCCCATCTCTACAAAAAAATACAAAAATTGGCCAGGCATAGTGGCATGTACCTGTAGTCCCAGCTACTCAGGAGGCTGAGGTGAGACAATGGTTTCAGCCCCAGAGGCAGAGACTGCAGTCAGTGACCTAAGATTGTGCCATTGCACTCCAGCCTGAGCAACACAGCCAGACCCTGTCAAGAAAAAAAAAAAAATTAGCTAGGTGTGGTGTCATGCACCTGTAGTCCCAGCTGCTTGAGAGGCTGAAGTGGGAGGATCACCTGAGCTTGGGAAGTCAAGGCTGCAGTAAGCCAAGATCGCACCACTGCACTCCAGCCTGGGAAGCAGAGCAAGACCCTGTCTCAAAAAAAAAATTTTTTTTTTTACAAAAAGATACTGACAAACTGATTCTAAAGTTTACATGGTGAGGCAAAAGACCCAGGAAAGCCAGCTTAATATTGAAGGAGAAAACGAAGTTGGAAGACTGACATGCCTGACTTCAAGACTTACTAAAAGGCTATGCAGTAATCAAGACAGTGTGATATTGGTGAAAGAATAAACAAGTAGATCAATGGGACAGAATAGTAAGCCCAGAAGTAGACCCACATAAACACAGTCAACTGAGCTTTGACAAAGGAGCAAAAATAGTCTCTACAGCAAATGGTGCTGGAACAATTGGACATCCACATGAAAAATAAAAAGAAGAATCTGGACAGACATTAGAAGCTAACTAAAATGCATCATAGACCTGCCAGGTAGGATGGCACCCACCTGTTGTCCCAGCTGCTCAGGAGGCTGAGGTGGGAGGATCCCTTGAACCCAGGAGTTCAAGGTCAGCCTGGATAACACAGCAAGACCCTATCTCTTAAGAAAAGAAAAGTCACAGACCTAAATGTAAAATGCAAAACTATAAAACTGCTAGACAATAATATAGAAAAAAATCTAGATGACCTTGGGTGTGGCAATGACTTTTTAGATACAACACTGAAGGTACAATCCATAAAAAAAGAATTGATAAGCTGGACTTCATTAAAATTAAAAACTTCTGCTCTGCAAAAGACACTACAAGAGAGTAAAAAGCCAAGTCACAGACTGGGAGAAAACATGTGCGAGAACATGCCTGGTAGAAGACTGGTATTCAAAATAGACAAAGAATTCTTAAAACTCAACAGTAAGAAAACAAACAATCCAATTTAAAAATGAGCAAAAGACCTTAACAGACACCTCACCAAAGAAGATATACAGATGGCAAATAAGCATATGAAAAGATGCTCCACATATGTCATCAAGGAAATGCAAATTGAGGCAACAATTTACCACTACACATGTATTAGAATGGCCAAAATCCAGAACACTGACAATGCCAAATGCTAACAAGGATGTGGAGAAACAGGAACTCTCATTCATTGCTAGTGAGAATACAAAATCGTACAGCAACTTTGGAAGACAGTTTTACAGTTTCTTACACAGCTAAATATACTCTTACCATTCAATAGAGCAATCATCTTCCTTGGTATTTACCCAAAAGAGTTGAATACTTACATCCACACAAAAATCTGTTTAGTAGGTTTATTCATAATTGTCAAAACTTGGGAGCAACCAAGATATCCTTCAGCAGGTGAATGGATGAATAAACTGTGAGCTAAAAAGAAATGAGCTATCAAGCCATAAAAGATATGAAGGAAACATAAATGCATATTGCTAAGTAATAAGCCAATCAGAAAAGGCTGCTTACTGTATGATTCCAACTATATGACATTCTGGAAATGGCAAAACTGTGGCGACCGTAAAAAGATCAGTTGTTGCCTGGACTTAAGGGGAGAGAAGTATACATATGCAGAGCATAGAGGATTTTTGAAGCAGTGAAAATACTCTGCATAATTCTATAGTGGTGGATATATGTCATTGTGCATTTGTCCACATCCACAAAATGTTCAACATCAAGAGTGAATAGAGGCTGGGTGCAGTGGCTCACGCCTGTAATCCCAGCACTTTGGGAGGCCAAGGTGGGTGGATCACCTGAGGTCAGGAGTTCGAGACCAGCCTGACTGGTATGGTGAAATCCATCTCTACTAAAAGCACAAAAACTAGCTGGGCTTGGTGGCATGCGTCTGTAATCCCAGCTGCTTGGGAGGCTGAAGGCAGGAGAATTGCTTGAACCCAGGAGGCGGAGGTTGCAGTGAGCCAAGATCACACCACTGTACTCCAGCCTGGGCAACAGAGTGAGACTTCGTCTCAAAAACAAAACAAAACAAAAAAAAGAGTGAATAAACTATGGACTTTGGGTGATGGTGAGGTGTCAGTGTAGATCCATCAACTGCAACAAATGTACCACTTTGGTAGGGGCTGTTGATAAAGGGGAAGGCAATGTGTGTATATGGACAGGAAATATATAGGATAACTCTGTATCTTCCTATCGAATTTTGCTGTGAACCTAACACTGCTCTAAAGAAAAACAGTCTTTTTTTATTTTAAGTAACAAACAAACAAAAACTGGTGTTGGAGCTGTGTGTGTGCTGTTTCGTGTGTGGTGGTGGCTGACTGGTGGGATTCCCTTTAGTGGACTGGGCAAGGATTGACTGTTTCTTTGGGGAACCCTGCATATTTATATGTGTAAGTCTTTTCTTTCTTTCTTTCTTTCTTTCTTTCTTTCTTTCTTTCTTTCTTTCTTTCTTTCTTTCTTTCTTTCTTCTTTTTTTTTTTACATTTTCTGGAAGCCACATTAAGAAGGAAATAAACAGTCTGGGCATAGTAGCTCACACCTGTAATCCCAGCACTCTGGGAGACCGAGGTCAGGAGTTTGAGAGCAGCCTGGCCAACATGGTGAAACCCTGTCTCTACTAAAAATATAAAAATTAGCCTGGTGTGGTGGCACACACCTGTAGTCCCAGCTACTCGGGAGGCTGAGGCAGGAGAATTACTTGAACCCAGGAGGCAGAGGTTGCAGTGAGCTGAGATCACGCCACTGAACTCCAGCCTGAACGACAGAGGGAGACTCCATCTCAAAATTAAAAAAAAAATATTTTGGCCGGGTGCGGTGGTTCAAGCCTGTAATCCTAGCACTTTGGGAGGCCGAGGTGGGTGGATCACGAGGTCAGGAGTTCGAGACCATCCTGGTCAACATAGTGAAACCCTGTCTGTACTAAAAATACAAAAAAATTAGCAGGGCGTGGTGGCGGGCGCCTGTAGTCCCAGCTACTCGGGAGGCTGAGGCAGGAAAATGGCATGAACCTGGGAGGCGGAACTTGCAGTGAGCCGAGATGGTGCCACTGCACTCCAGCCTGGGGGACAGAGCTAGACTCTGTCTCAAAAAAAAAAAAAAAAATTAAATTAAAAAAAGGTGAAATAATTTCCATATATTTATATGACCCAATATATCCAAAATATTACCCTTTCAGCATGTAATCAATATAAAAATATATTAATGAGATGTTTTACCCCTTTTGTGTACTGTCTTTAGAATCTGGTGTGTAATTTACACTTACAGTACATTTCAATTCAGACTAGCCACACAGTTCAAGTGCTCAGCAGCCACACGTGGTTAATGGCTGCCATGTCGGACATTCAGATAGAGAAAATAATTATTATTGCCCTTGAAGGAACGAAGCTCCAGAAATTTTTTGCCTGTGTCTCTTCTGTTCCAAGTATCAGATTTTCAGGAGGGAGCATCTCGTTGGGTAGGCCCAGTTTTGCCTTGGGCCTGTCCTGGACCAAGGCCAGATGCCATCATATCATATTGAAGGGAGCCATCTTGGGTGTCTGAGAAGTTGGAGCTGTAAATCAGGCAGCCATCCCATGAAGGAGCACATAAACGCTCCTGTCAATATTTAATCACTTCACATGCAATATTATATCAATTGTGGTTTTTATTTTCTGTATTTCTTGATGCTTTAACATCCTGAGGGCCTTGCTGACTTGGAGATACTGCCCCTTCTAGGGCTAGCCAATTCCTAAAGGTAGTAAGGGGCTCATCTGCGAGTGCACCTTTCCAGTACAAACTAACCGATCTGAAGCCCATACCCCAACCACCTCCTTTATCAGACTCTCATACCTGGCCCAGACTCTCACATTCCCCTGCCCTATTCACTCCAAGGCCAGGTACTGGGAAAGCAGGGACAGCTCCTGTAGCCTAGAGCCCACTGAGATTACTCAAAGTAGCCAATCTCAAGCCCGCTTACCCTGCCTCACCCATTCCCTCCCATGGAATCCACAATAAAGACTTCTGCCCACACTCACTCCCTCTGCCTCCTGAGCAACTCTGGTGCTGCCCTGCATGGCGTGCTGTGCCTCCAGTTTCTGGTATCTGTGAACATAACAAACTTCTTCCTTCATGATAGTCATTTCCATGTCTGCAGGTCTTCTCATACCTGAATACAACAATGCTGGGTACCGTTTAAAACAGATATTAGACATTTCACAGGGTTTCTAAGGACACGATGGAACTTAGCAAAAACTCTCCTGTCCCTTTGCACAGTTCTTCTCCCGTGCCCCATGGATAACCTCTGTCTTGGTTTTTCATGGATCTTTCCAGAGTTTCTTTAAGTGTATTTAGGCAAATACAAACCTTTTTACCAAAAAGGCAGTACAATATACCCACTGCAAATGCTTTTAATCATCTCATGTCCACCAGTATCACTTCTCTTATTCTTGGTGTCCTTGTAGTAATTTTTAAAATTCTTTTTGTTTTGTTTTGTTTCTGTTTTTGTTTTGAAAAGGAGTCTCGCTCTTGTTGCCCAGGCTGGAGTGCAATGGCACCATCTCAGCTTACTGCAACCTCCGCCTCCTGGGTTCAAGCCATTCTCCTGCCTCAGTCTGCCAAGTAGCTGGGATTACAGGTGCCCGCCACCATGCCCAACTAATTTTTGTATTTTCAGTAGACACGGGGTTTCACCATGTTGACCAGTCTAGTCTGGAACTCCTGACCTCAGGTGATCCACCTGCTTCAGCCTCCCAAAGTGCTGGGATTACAGACGTGAGCCACCTTGCCTGGCCATTTTTACAAATTCTTATATGGTCATATGTGGTTTATATATTCTTGTATTGTTATTTGACAAAAGCTGTGTCTTATCTTTTACAGAGCTTCATCTATTACAGTGCTTCCCATGTTGTCAGTAAAAGTGAGCTAAATTGTAAAAGATAGTGAGCAGATCTTTGTGGAATAAATGAGTTAATATTGGGAAATTATATGCAGCACCCATTCTTTTCCAATAGTAATTGATTTTATGACTACTGTGCTTCTTAAATCATATTTTTAAAAAGTATAGTTGTCTCAGTTTATGTTTGGAATGCGTTTTGCATTTTAAGGAAAAGCAGATAGTATCTAGGAAGCTTGGAAAAACGTAAGTGTAGAAATCATATCAGAACTTTATTCAAACCTAACATAGTAAATAACCTCCTCAAATAAATGAGTCAAGGTTCAGTATTTGTCTTACAAGGAATGGACTTAGGTTTTTAATTTGGCAACTCTGTCATGAGTTAAGCGTAGGACAAAAGAAGCATAAATCAGACGAAAATGGAGACAAAAGAAGTACAGTATGTTCCCAGAAAGCTCTATTAGAAGTTAAATGGCACATAGAAAAATCCCTGCTCCTCGAATCATTCTGGTATGGATGCTGATCCATGCTTTCTTACAGTTCAAAAGCAAGTATTTCCTTTATAAGGGGCCTGTAGTAAAATCTAAATCCTCTCCCAATCCCAAAGTGGTAGTTTGGGCACTTATTATTATTATTTTTTTTTTCAAGACAGGGTCTGATTCCGTTGCCCAGGATGGAGTGCAGTGGCACCATCTCAGCTCTCTGCAACCTCTGCCTCCCAGGCTCAAACTATCCTCCTACCTCAGCCTCCCGAGTAGCTGGGACCACAGGTGCATAGCACCACTCCTGGCTAATTTGCATATTTTTGGTAGAGGCAGGGCTTTGCCATGTTACCCAGGCTGGTTTCGAACTCCTAGGCTGAAGCAATCCTCCTGCTTCAGCCTCCCAAAGTGCTGGAATTACAGGCATGAGCCACTGTACCCAGCCTAGTTTAGGCACTTTTTTTTTTTTTAAACGAAGTCTCTCTGTTGCCCAGGTTGGAGTGCAGTGGCACAATCTCGGCTCACTGCAACCTCTGCCTCCAAGGTTCAAACGATTCTCCTGCCTCAGCCTCCCAAGTAACTGGGATTACAGGTGCCTGCCACCACGCCTGGCTAATTTTTGTATCTTTAGTAGAGGCAGGGTATACCACATTGGCCAGGCTGGTCTCGAACTCCTGACCTCACATGATCCACCCACCTCAGCCTCCCAAAGTGCTGGGATTACAGGCATGAGCCACAGCACCCAGTCTAGTTTAGGCACTTTTAAAAAGTGTTCTCCTTCATCGTCTGGCAAGTGAGGAGCGCCTCTGCCCGGCCACCCACCGTCTGGGAAGTGAGGAGCGCCTCTGCCCGGCCACCCATCGTCTGGGAAGTGAGGAGCGCCTCTGCCCGACCACCCACCGTCTGGGAAGTGAGGAGCGCCTCTGCCCGACCACCCACCGTCTGGGAAGTGAGGAGCGCCTCTGCCGGGCCACCCATCGTCTGGGAAGTGAGGAGCGCCTCTGCCCGGCCACCCATTGTCTGGGAAGTGAGGAGCGCCTCTGCCCGGCCACCCCGTCTGGGAAGTGAGGAGCGCCTCTGCCCGGCCACCCATCGTCTGGGAAGTGAGGAGCGCCTCTGCCCGGCCACCCATCGTCTGGGAAGTGAGGAGCGCCTCTGCCCGGCCGCCCTGTCTGGGAAGTGAGGAGCGCCTCTGCCCGGCCACCCATCGTCTGGGAAGTGAGGAGCGCCTCTGCCCGGCCACCCATCGTCTGGGAAGTGAGGAGCGCCTCTGCCCGGCCACCTATCGTCTGGGAGGTGAGGAGCGCCTCTGCCCGGCCGCCCCGTCCGGGAGGAAGTGAGGAGCACCTCTGCCCGGCCGCCCCGTCCGGGAAGAAGTGAGGAGCGCCTCTGCCCGGCCGCCCCGTCCGGGAAGAAGTGAGGAGCGCCTCTGCCCGGCCACCTATCGTCTGGGAGGTGAGGAGCACCTCTGCCCGGCCGCCCCATCTGGGAGGAAGTGAGGAGCGCCTCTGCCCGGCCGCCCCGTCTGGGAAGAAGTGAGGAGCGCCTCTGCCTGGCCGCCCCGTCTGGGAAGTGAGGAGCACCTCTGCCCGGCCGCCCCGTCTGGGAAGAAGTGAGGAGCGCCTCTGCCCGGCCACCCCGTCTGGGAAGAAGTGAGGAGCGCCTCTGCCTGGCCGCCCCGTCCGGGAAGAAGTGAGGAGCACCTCTGCCCGGCCACTCATCGTCTGGGAAGTGAGGAGCGCCTCTGCCCGGCCACCCATCGTCTGGGAAGTGAGGAGCGCCTCTGCCCGGCCGCCCCGTCTGGGAAGTGGGGAGCGCCTCTGCCCGGCCGCCCCGTCTGGGAAGTGAGGAGCGCCTCTGCCCGGCCACCCATCGTCTGGGAAGTGAGGAGCGCCTCTGCCCGGCCACCTATCGTCTGGGAAGAAGTGAGGAGCGTCTCTGCCTGGCCGCCCCGTCTGGGAAGTGAGGAGCGCCTCTGCCCGGCCGCCCCGTGTCTGGGAAGAAGTGAGGAATGCCTCTGCCCGGCCGCTCCGTCTGGGAGGTCTACCACGGAGGCCAGAAGCAATGTGGGGGCTGGACGTGGTGGCTCACGCCTGTGGTCCCGGCACTCTGGGGGGCGAGGCGGGTTGATCACTTCGGGCTAGGAGTTCGAGACCAGTCTGGCCAACTTGGCGAAACATGAAAAATACAACAGACAAACCAACCAACCAACTCAGTGACAACAAAACAGGTCTACCCTGGAGTCATACTCTAATTTTTTCTATTTTCCTCCCTTTCTGATCCTTTATCCCACTTTCTTTTTCTTCCTCTTCCTTCTCCCTCTTCTTTGTCAAATAGAGGATTATTATCACTGATCCATATAAAGTCCCTCTCTCATCTATTTTAACTCCCACCCCCCATTTCTATTCCCCGACTTCCCATGTGCAACCTTCCTAATATGTTTGATACGCAAAAAAAAAAAAAAAAAAAAAAAAAGGCTATGTTGTGATTTCCCCAAAATAAAAATAAAAATAAAAATAAAAATCTGAGGATCAGTAAATCTAAGATCCATGATACACAAACAAATAAAAAAAAAAAAGTGTTCTCCTTTTGAGGAAAATGGTTATTTGTCCTCATATAGCTTCATTTTCACCCAGCAGGAGGAAACATAATCCTGAATTTGATGGATTCCAAATATCATCATCCCCTTTGTTATCGAAAGCAAATATTTATCAAGGGTAGGGACTGCTTCTTTGTTCTCCTGTGACCCTGGAGCCAGCACAGTGCCCTGTGTTTGCTGAGTTGAGATAAGGAGTCAGCTGTCAAAGAACTAACAATCGACAATAAATTTTGGCCCCTCGCATAACACCTATAACACCTAGACAGGTATAAATCAGTTGAAAATAATTTACATTTTTAAACACTGAGGTATTATTTTTAAAAGCAAAAGTACAAATCTTTTTTTTTTTTTTTTAAGTACAAATCTTAAGTGTATATGGCTGGGTGCAATGGGTCACGCCTGTAATCCCAGCACTTTGGGAGGCCGAGGCGAGTGGATCACTTGAGGCCAGGAGTTTGAGATTAGCCTGGCCAACAGGCAAAACCCCATCTCTACTAAAAATTTAAAAATTAGCTGAGCATGGTGGTGCACGCCTGTAATCCCAGCTACTCAGGAGGCTGAAGCATGAGAATTGCTTGAGCCTGAGAGGTGGAGGTTACAGTGAGCCAAGATCTCGCCACTGCATTCCAGCCTGGGTGACAGAATGAGGCTCTGTCTCAAATAATAATAATAATAATAATAATAATAATAATAAAATAAGTGTAGAGCATGACGAAGTTTAACAAATGAATACTTTCATGAAGTTGCCACCCAGATCACAATATATTTCTAGCACCCCCAGAAGGCTCCTTTATGTCCCCTTCCAGTCCTGTCCTGACTGTATCATCTCAATTTGGCCCATTTTGAACATTATGCAGATGGAATCATACAGTGTGCTCTCTTTTGTGTCTGTCCTCTTTCACTTAATATTACATCTGAGACTCATCCGTGCTATTGCATGTTCCAGTAGTTTGTTCTTTTCCAGTGCTGGGTAGTGTTCCCCAGTGTGAACCAACATACCACAATTTGAATGCCCGCTCTGCTCATAATGGACTTTTGGGAGGCTACCTGTTTAGGCTGTTATAAATACACCTCTATGAACATTCTTATGCATATTTTTTTAAATTATTTTTGTTCATTTGATTGACTTTTTGGTGTGCAGTTCTATGGATTTCAACATGTGTATAGATTTATATAACTACCACAATATCAAGATACAGTTGGTTCTATCACCCCAAAAACTCTCTCCTGCTGTCCCCTTAGAATCACAATCCCCTCCCCTTTCCCCAGTCCCTTACAGCTACTGATCTGTCTTCCATTACTATGGCTTTTGTCTTCTTGAAAATGCCATATAGATGGAATCATAGAGCATGTAACCGTTGGAGACTGGATTCCTTCACCAAGATAATTCCTGTGGCATTCACCAATACAACAGGCGTGCACCACCATAAGGTCGTCTCTGTCAACAACAGATCACATATATGACGGTGGTCCCATAAGATTATAAAACCTTATTTTTCCTGTACCTTTTCTGGTTTAGGTATGTTTAGATATACACAAATACTTATTTATCAGAACCCATCCCTGTCACTACACAGCGCATGGCTGTACATTCCTTTTTATTGCTGACATTACTACAAGTCTTTGATGGACAAACTTTTACTGGTATAGTCAAGGGAGTGGAATTGCTTGATCATAGGGTCTTCATATGTTTCACTTTAGCAGGTACAGCCAAATCGTTTTCCGAAATGGTTGAGCCTGCAACGTAAAAGAGTTCTGATTGCTCTCTGCCTTCTTCACCATTTAGGAAGTATTCTGGTCAGTGTGTAGGTAACATTTTAGCTATTTTTGTATATGTGCATATAAATTATCTTTTAAGATTTGCCATAAATCACACAAAGAATTAGCCATCCTCTGCAGCAGATGCTGTTGGTGCCTGCGTGGACCCCCTGGGATCCTTTTTACTGCCCCCAGTTGCTTCAGATGCGCTTGCTAAGGTTCACACCTTCAGCTTTATCCAGTGCTGCTCAGCAGTTGGGGCTGCCACACAATTTTCATCCTACCCCCCCATCTCCCAAACACACACACACACACACACACACACACACACGAGGCAGACAGATTCACAATGTTGTAACTTATACTTCAGAACTCCTGTGGGATCAGGCTGAGACAGGACTTCACCTGAATCCACATGCCTGTCTGGCTTTTCCTCCCGGCCCAGACTGCTTCCCTCACTCCCTTACAACACTTCCCTGTGAGCACTCTCCCAGTAAAGCCTTTGCACAAGCATCCCCGTTTTCAGCTCTGTTGCTAGGGAACCTGGCCCAGGACACCTTTGCAGCATCCATTTCTCCATCCTCCTTCTCCAAAGGCCCCATTTTCCACCTACAGACTGTCTAGTTAGAAAAACATTTGACTGCAACTAACAGAAAACCTGATAAGCAATAGCTTAAACAAACAACTGTTTGTTTTTTTTTCCCCACAAACAGCTATAGTCTCACCATGACATGTGCCAATTCAGTTACAGGTTTCCAGGCAGAAGCATGAGATAAATGAAATCACTCTCGATCCTCCCCTTGCCCTTCCAGCCCCTGCCGCCCCTGTCAGTCCCTCCTAGTTTCTCCCTCTTCCCAGGCCCCCAGCCCTGAGGCCCAGTGACCTCTGAATGCTCACGCCAGTCATTTCCAAACAGTGTCCCCTGAGAATGTTCAGGTTCCTGGGATGCTTCAATGACTCAGCGTGCATAAATTAATATTTTATGCCAAATAGTAGAAAATTTTAAATCCTGACTAGTAATTTTTATCACTAGTCAAGTTAGTAACTGGGCAGTTAATTTCATTAAATTTTTCTTTTTTTTTCTTTTTTTTTTTTTTGAGACAGAGTTTCACTCTTGTTGCCCAGGCTGGAGTGCAATGGCGTGGTCTCGGCTCACTGCAACCTCCACCTCCCGGGTTCAAGCTATTCTCCTGCCTCAGCCTCCCGAGTAGCTGGGATTACAGGCATGAGCCACCATGCCCAGCTAATTTTGTATTTTTAGTAGTGACGAGGTTTTCCCATGTTGGTTAGGCTGGTCTCAAACTCCCAACCTCAGGTGATCGCCCGCCCCAGCCTCCAAAGTGCTGGAATTACAGGCGTGAGCCACAGCGCCCAGCCAATTTTCATTAAATTTTTCAAGACATCTTTCTAGTTTTGTCTCCTCATAAGAAATGCTTAGGCCGGCACAATGGCTTTTACCTGTAATCCCAGCACTTTGGGATACCGAGGTGGGCAGATCACCTGAGGTCGGGAGTTTGAGACCAGCCTGGCCAACACGGTGAAACTCTGTTTCTACTAAAAATACAAAAATTAGCTGGGTGTGGTGGTGCACACCTGTAATCCCAGCTACTGAGGAGGTTGAGGCAGGAGAGTCACTTGAACCCCGGGGGCAGAGGTTACAGTGAGCCAAGATCGAGCCATTGCACTCCAGCCTGGGCAACAGAGTGAGGCTCCGTGTAAAAAAAAAAAAAAAAAAAAGAAAAGAAAAAGAAAAAGAAAAGAAATGCCCAGATAAACTCATTCATTCTCAGGTATTAATGACATTTACTAATTCTTTGGTTCAATTTGTGTTTATAGAGGGCATGACCTAGGATCTGAATCAGGTGTGGGGTTTACAAATATGGATAATATATTGGCCTCTTTTAAAAGGCCCTGTGTGCACATGTATACATGCATTTTCCACTCTTTATTGTAGCTGTCAATTTATTTTGTCCAGTAGATTGTAAGCTTCTTGAGGTCAAGAGCTATGTTTTATCTCTGTGCTACTAACTAGCATAGTGCTTGGAACATATCATACATGTTTCTGGAAAACAGCATAGCCAGGCAAGGTGGCTCATGCCTGTAATTCCAGCACTTTGGGAGGCCAAGGTGGGTGGATCACCTGAGGTCAGGAGTTCAAGACCAGCGTGACCAACATAGTGAAATCCCATCTCTACTAAAAATACAAAATTAGCCGGGCGTGGTAGCACATGTCTGTAATCCCAGCTACTTGGTAGGCTGAGGCAGGAGAATCATTTGATCCCAGAGTGGGCGGAGGTTGCAGTCAGCAGGGATCAGGCCACTGTACTCCAGCCTGGGCAAAAAGAGTGAAACTGCGTCTCAAAAAAAAAAAAAAAAAAAAAAAACCCAGGATGGCAGGGAGGATAGACAGGCAGGAAGTGGAGAAGCTGTGGTAGATTAAAGATGGCCACCAAGGCTGGGCGTTGTGGTTCATGCCTGTAATCCCAGCACTTTGGGAGGCTGAATTGGGGAGATCACCTGAGATCTGGAGTTCGAGACCAGACTGACCAACATGGGGAAACCCCGTCACTACTCAAAATACAAAAATTAGCTGGATGTGGTGGTGCACGCCTATAATCCCAGCTACTTGGGAGGCTGAGGCAGGACAATCGCTTGAACCCAGGAGGCGGAAGTTATAGTGAGCCAAGATCACGCTATTGCACGCCAGCCTGGGAAACAGGAGTGAAACTCCGTCTCAAAAAAAAAAAAAAAGATGGCCACCAATTCCTTGTAGTTTTCTCCACTGAGAAGTGGAGGCTATCTTTGCTCACCTTGAATCTGGGCTTACCTTGTGACTTGCTTTGATAATGAAATACGGTGTGCATGATGATGTGCCAGCTCCAGACCTATGCCTGAAAAAGGTCTGGCAGCCTCAAGGAACTACCCTGAGACTACCATGCTGTGAGGAAGCCCCAGATAATAACCTCGTGGAGAAGCCATGTAGAGAGGACTGAGGAACCCAGACAATAGCAAGGGTGAGGCCTAGACATACCCTAGTTGAATTGTTCCAGCCAGACCTCGGCTATCTGAGCCATTACAGCTGAGACCCCAGACATCATGGAACAGAGATGAGCTATTCCCACTGTGCTGTGGTCAAGTTACTGACCCACAAAATCATGTTCCAATAAAATGTTGTTTTAAGTCACTGAGTTTTGGGATGGTGTGTTCCACAGGAAAAAAGAAAATCTGAAATTGGAGATATTCACCATCAAAAGAACAACGTACTGTCCCATCATTTCCAGTAGTCTTTATTCTACTTGAGATATGCCTGCGGGAAGAGAGCAATTCTTTTCCTTTCTTTCTTTTTTTTTTTTTTTTTTTTTTTTTTGAGATGAAGTTTCGCTCTTGTCACCCAGGCTGGAGTGAAGTGGCGTGGCTCAGCTCACTGCAACCTCCCCCTCCTGGGTTCAAGCGATTCTCCTGCCTCAGCCTCCAGAGTAGCTGGGACTACAGGCATGCGCCACCATACCCGGCTAATTTTTGTATTTTTAGTAGAGATGAGGTTTCACCATGTTGGTCAGGATGTTCTCAATCTCCTGATCTCGTGATCTGACCGCCTCAGCCTCCCAAAGTGCTGGAATTACAGGCGTGAGCCACTGCACCCGGCCAAGAGCAATTCTTAATATAAAGAAAAAGTTGTACTAGTGGAGATATCTGGGGGCAGAGAAAATATTTCCAACACATTTCTCATATCCTACCAAGGATTGGATATGAGAATATCTCCACTACCAACCCTTGGTAGGATATAAGAATTGTATTGGAAATATTTGCTTGGTTATGTTGGGCGTCTTGATCTGGGTTGAAGGAAGGCTGGAGTCCACCGCAGGAAACTCAAGTATCTACTACGGTCTGGGAGCAAAGGTCAATGAGTGAAGTGGATGGGGAAATGGTGACAGTGGATGGACTGGCAGACACCAACACTCGACTCTGGCCATTTATGGTCATGAGGGAACTTGGGCCCTCTATTGCTGGATCCTTCATTTTTTTTTTCAGAAGTAAAATAGCCAGATTTTTATATAAAATCTCCAAATTTTGCGGAGCTTGCAGTGAGCTGAGATCACGCCACTGCACTCCAGCCTGGGCGACAGAGCGAGACTCCGTCTCAAAAAAAAAAAAAAAAAAGAAATAAAATCTCCAAATTTTATATCTGGACCATTGGGTTGCTCATTTGAGCTCCCTGGTCCAATGAGAGCACTGGGTGAGGTGTCGTACTCGTCACATATTGCATGTGTGTCTCTCCAGGCAGCCTGTGGCTTTGCAAAATGAAAGTTGTCTATGTGCTTTCCGGCAGAGTCCAGCTGGATCAGATCCGGTGTGTGAAGTTCTAAGTGCTGGCAGGGATGTGCAGCAACTGGAACTCTCAGACATTGCTAATGAGCCTGTGAATTGGTACATTTTAGAGAAGTTTGGCAATAACTACTAAGGCTGAACATATACCTCCCCTAGCACTATGACCCAGTAGTGCCACTGCAAGGCTTGGTGAACACATAGCTGCAAGAGAAATGCAAATACATGTTCACCAAAAGACATCTATTAAAAAGTTCATAGAAACACTATTAGTACTAGTCAAATACTAGAAATAAATACATCCATCATCTGTAGAATGGATAAACAAAGCATCTATTTATGGAATATTACACAGCAATGCAAAAAAAAAAAACCACAATAGAAATTTGTTGCATGTTTGCTGCATGCAACAACACAGATAAAACTCACAAACAAACTGTTGAGTGAAAGAATCAGTTACAGGAGAGTCCCTACAGCACGATATATGGTGCGTGAAAGTTCTGGCTGCATCACATCTTTGTATACCGACGCTTAGTATATAAAGTTCAAAACAGGAAAACTCATCTGTGGCATGATGTTGGTTACCCTTTTTTTAATTTTTAAATTATTTTTTAATATTTTGAGACAGGGTCTCACTGTGTGACTCAGACTGGAGTGCAGTGGCAAGAGCATAGCTCTGTAACCTCAAACCCCTGGCCTCAAGTGATCCTTCAGCCTTGGTGTCCCAAAATGCTGAGATTACAGGTGTGAGCCACTGCACCTGGCCAACAGTAGTATTATAGGAAAGAGGTCATCATCCAGACCAAAGAGAGGATTCTCAGATCTCGTGCAAGAAAGAATTCAGGGAGAGTCTGCAATGCAAAGTGAAAGCAAGTTTATTAAGAAAATAAAGGAATAAAAGAATGGTTATTCCATAGACAGGGCAGCCCTGAGGGCTGCTGGTTGCCCATTTTTGTGGTTAGTTCTTGACGATCTGCTAAACAAGGGGTGGACTATTCATGCCTCCCCTTTTTAGACCATATAAGGTAACTTCCTGACATTGCCATGGCATTTGTAAACTGTCATGGCGCTGGTGGGAGTGCAGCAGTGAGGACAACCAGAGGTCACTGCTGTCGCCATTTTGGTTTTGGTGGGTTATGGCCGGCTCCTTTACTGCAATCTGTTTTATCAGCAAAGTCTTTATGACCCGTATTTTGTGCTGACCCCCTATCTCATCCTGTGACTTAGGATGCCTTAACCATCTGGGAATGCAGCCCAGTAGGTTTCAGCCTCATTTTACCCAGCTCCTATTTAAGATGGAGTTTTCTGGTTTACACACCTCTGACAGTAGCAACCCTTGAAAGTGAGATGGTGACTAGATGGGGGCGAGGGGACTTTTGGCGCAGTGGTCCTGTTCTGTTTCTTGTCTGTGCATTGGTTACATGGGTGTGTTCACTTTGTGAAAGCCACTGAGCTATACACTTCTGATTTCTGCACTTTTCTGTATACATGTTGTATTTCAATACAAAGGTTTTTTTGTTTTTGTTTTTTGTTTTTTTCTTTAGACAACTCTCACTCTGTTGCCGAGGCTGTAGTGCAGTGGCATGTAGTGCAGTGGTGTGATCTCGGCTCACTGCAACCTCCGCCTCCTGGGTTCAAGTGATCTCCTGCCTCAGCCTCCCAAGTAGCTGGGATTACAGGAGTGCACCACCACATCCAGCTAATTTTTGTATTTTTAGTAGAGACGGGTTTTATCATGTTGGCCAGGCTGGTCTCGAACTCCTGACATCATGTGATCTGTCTGCCTCGACCTCCCAAAGTGCTGGGATAACAGGTATGAGCCACCGCACCCAGCCAATACAAAATTTTTAAAAGCAGCATTTGAAAAATGTAGCACTTGCTCCTTCAACCTGGGTTGTAAAGTGAGGACAAGAGCAACCTGGAACAAGCCTCTAGCCTCTAGCTTACCTAAGCTGAACATGTAGTAGGAGAGGGAACTAAGCCTTTATGTGTGTGTGTGTGTGTGTGTTTTAAGTCCCTAGAAAATAACGCAGCACTCTAGTCCTCCTAGTTGTCCTCTCAAATCTATTTTCCATCTTCCTGGATACATGGCTGCCTAACCAGAGGCTACATTTCCCAGCCTCTAATATTGGGCTAATGAGAAGTAGGCAGGAGGTAATGACCTGAGCCACTTCTGGCTATTTTGCTTTTGCCCTTTCTCAGGTGCGTCAATGTGGAGATGGCAAGGACAGCAGCAGCAACAGCACCTGGGAGCTCATTAGAAAGGGAAATTAAGGTTACAGCTCTTTTAGAATTTGTCTAACAGGTTTTCCTGTCTTCACCGGAACTCACCAACTCCCAACAAAAAAGAAATGGACATTCAGTTGACTCTTGAACAATGAGGGAGGGGCTGGGGCACCACCACCTGCACAGTCCAAAATCTGAATTACCTTTTTTTTTTTTTTTTTTTTTGAGACAGGGACTCGCTCTGTTGCCTAGGCTGGAGTGCAGTGGTGCGATCGCGGCTCACTGCAACCTTCACCTCCTAGGTTCAAGTGATCCTCCCATCTCAGCCTCCCAAGTAGCTAGGATTACAAGCACGCACCACCACACCTGGCTAATCCTTGTGTTTTTAGTACAGACAGGGTTTCACCATGTTGGCCAGGCTGGTCTCAAACTCCTGACCTCAAGTGATACACCTGCCTTGGCCTCCCAAAGTGCTCAAATAACAGGCATGAGCCACCGTGCCAGGCCTGCATTAACTTTTGATTCCCCAAATACTTAACTACTAATACCCTACTGTTGACTGGAAGCCTTATAGATAACACAGTTGATTAACACATATTTTGTATATTATATAAATTATTACTATATTCTTACAATAAAGTTAGCTAGAGAAAACAAAATGTTATTAAGAAAATCAAAAGGAAGAGAAAATACATTTACTATTCATTAAGTGGAAGTGGATCACCACAAAGGTCTTCATTCCTCACCATGTTCACATTGACTAGGCCGAGGAGGAGGAGGAAGGGCTTGGTCTTGCTCTATCAAGGGTGATAGAGGCAAAAGAAATCTATGTATATGTGGATCCGCACAGTTCAAACCCGTGTTGTTCAAGGGTCAACTGTTCTTGGTTCCCACCTGAGACCTAATGAATCAGAGACCCTGCGATGGAGCTCAGCAATTTGTGTGTAAACAAGCCCTTGGGGGGATTCTAACACACTCAAGTTTGAGGACCACTGATTTAAAGGAGTCAACACACGTTTTCTGTAATGGGACAGAGAGCAAATATTTTAGATTGCAGGCCGTACAGTCTCCGAGGCAACTACTTACCTCTGCCATTGTAGTGCACAAGTAGCCAGAAGACAATCTGTAAATGAATGGGTTAGCCGGATTTGGCCTAAGGTGGGACTCAGAGAATCAGGTATATGATTAGAGTACAAGTAAACGCCAGGCAAACCGTTTTCTTATCTTTGAGCAGAAGAATGTCCTCTGTGTCTCCCTCATGCCTTTTATCAGTCTTAACATCTACTCTGAGCATACTAGAGTGACCAGTGCTGAATCCTTTATCCTCTGTGGCTGAGCCCTCCCCTCCAGGTTCCTTACTTCTTGCACCCTGCAAAATCTGCTCTGTGAAATTCTATAATAACCCTGTGTAAGTATTAAAGTCTACTAATAGCCAATAATGCCACTTTGGTTGGAGGCATTGGCATTTTAATTTGGGGCAATCCTCGTTGGGCAGGGGGAGGATTGTGTCCCAGTACTGTCATGGGCCAACTGGTGGATCTATGGAGTAGGAAGGGCCTCCAATTTCCCCAAAGTCGCTTTCAGGAGAGAGACTACTTTCGTGTAATTCCTGATTTGTCTGTTTTGAGTTCAGATTTTTGCGGATTTTTTTTTTTCTAGACTGAGTCTCGCTCTATTGCCCAGGCTGGAGTGCAGTGGTGCGATCTCAGCTCACTACAACCTCAGCCTCTAGGGCTCAAGCGATTCTACCTCACCCTCCCAAGTAGCTGGAATTACAAGCATGTGCTTGTATTTTTAGTAGAAACGGGGTTTCACCATGTTGGCCAGGCTGGTCTCAAACTCCTGACCTCATGTGCTGTGCCCGCCTCGGCTTCCCAAAGTACTGGGATTACAGGCATGACCCACTGCGCTCGGCCAGATCTGCCAATTTTTAATCCCACCTGGGTTTAGAGTGCGTGCGGTGTTCGTACGGCGCTGTTTGCAGTTTGTTCCGTTCTGGCTTCAGCGTTCCTACAGGGAGCCACAGCTGAACATACCGCCAGTCCCTCTTTCCCCTGGGCCTGACCCCCTGGGCTGGGAATGCCTGGCACCCCCTAGGGACGGGAGCAGCCCAGATGGGTTTCCCTTCCTACGCAAGCAGAGATCACTTCCCACCACGTCTGTCTGAACTGCACCTGCTCGGCCACAGAGCCAAGGCAGCAATCACCTCTCCCTCTGTTTCTCATGAGAAACCCAGGAGAAGGCCCTTTCTCTGTCTTGTATCCATTAGGTATCTTAGTCACAACTCAAAATGGGTTTAATAGAGAAGTTCCTGACTCGTTTCACTGAAAACTCTCGGGATAATTCTGGCTTGAAGCACAGCTTGATTCAGGGGCTCAAACACTACCACAGGCCTGGTTTCTCACTCCATCCAGCAGCCCTCCTTGTTGGCTCCATCTTCAGACAGGCTGGCAGGTGATGGCGGCGGATCGAGGCTTCATTCTTCCAGGTGCACAGGGAGCAGGGCGGGCCTCTCTACTGGCTAAAGGCTCCTCACACCTCATTGGCTCTGAACCGGTCACAAGCTGCCCCTAAGCCATTCTCTGTGGCTGGTAAAAGATCAATGCTGATTGGCTAGGTGTGATCCATGTGCCCTGCCCTGGGGTTGGGATGGAGCCACTGGAAGCACACAGAGGGAAAGTGAACGAGGGGTGTGTCAAGGAAATCAGAACCCAGCGGCCCTTACTGAGATAGTGGGACTGGATGAACCTTAATGTGAGGTCTCCCAGACTCTGTAGTATTCAATTCCAAGTAGTTTGAGAGATGATTTCAGGGAGTAGGGAAGCAAGAAAAGGAAGAGAGCCAATAAAGAAAGCTGCGTTATCGGCTGGGCGCGGTGGCTCACGCCTGTAATCCCAGCACTGTGGGAGGCCGAGGCGGGCGGATCACGAGGTCAGGAGATCGAGACCATCCTGTCTAACATGGTGAAACCCCGTCTCTACTGAAAATACAAAAAATTAGCCGGGCGCGGTGGCGGGCGCCTGTAGTCCCAGCTACTCGGGAGCCTGAGGCAGGAGAATGGCGGGAACCCTGGAGGCGGAGCTTGCAGTGAGCCGAGATAGCGCCACTGCAGCCCAGCCTGGGCGACAGAACGAGAATCCGTCTCAAAAAAAAAGAAAAAAGAAAAAAGAAAGCTGCGTTATCAAGCAAGTTATCTCTGCGGGCACCCGGAGCCCACTCCCCCTGGAGAGCTTCAGAGATGGTGTAGAAGACGCTTCAGAGTTCTCCCAATGGAGGGGCGAGAAAGCTGCTGTGCTAATCTGACAGCTCCTTATCTATCATTGATACAGAACTTTCAGCTTGCCCTATTTGCCAGCCTAGCTTGCTCTTAAGGAGGGGGGTGGGGGGCAGGGAAGAGGAGGGGGTAGAGAGAGGGAGAGAGAGAACCTTCCGGCAGAGGAGGACTTGGAGGTGTTTGCAGTAGGCAAGCCCTCCTTGTGTAGGGGTGCATGCCACGGGGTTGTGCATGGCATATGGACAGTGTCTGCCGCAGAGTGCGAACAACAAACGTCCCGTTCCTTTCCCGCATTCCATCCACCGAGAGTCTTTTCCCATAGCAAGGACTAGGGCCTTCTCTGGCCCATCTAAGCAAGACGCCATTCCTTCTTCTGATAAATGAAGGAGAATATCAAGCCCATAAACACAGAAATAAAACAGTACCCAAAGCTCTCCTTAACATTAAACATACCCTATTTCACAGGGACGGCTCCTGCAAAAGTAAGAAAGGTTTTGCAGGTGCAGAGTCCTGGGCCAGAGGCTAAAGCTCTTAAACGGCGTGGTTGACTCATTGGGCAGGAACAGATAAGCTGAATTCGAGACAACTCCACCCAGACCATGTGGAACAGGGTTGGGAAAGGGTAGATATCCAAACAGAACTCCGAGCTGTCACTGGGAGTGGAGTGGCTGGACGCTGCACCAAAATTCCCCACAGATGTTGGCTGCAATGGCAACTCTTTTATTTGTTGATGTACAAATATGCAACATCCGTGAGTTCCCCGAGTATGACAATTTAACCTCTGTACATTCTCTACTTCTCTACTCTATTTCTCCCATTATTTTATTCTTAAATTCTATTAGTTACCTTTGTAACTTTAAAAAGAAGACCTTTATTTCTTTTTCTTGATGCATTAACCATATTTTTAAAAATATATTTTATTTTAAAAAGTATTTTATGGTCTATTTGCTTGGCTCTTGATGTCTGGCTCTTCTGATTTTGTTTTCTTTTTCTCTTTCTTTCCTTCTCTCCTTCCTTCCTTTCCTTCCTTCCTTCTTTCTTTCTTTCAGACAGAATCTGACTCTGTTACCTGGGCTGGAGTGCAGTAGTGCAATTTTGGCTCACTGCAACCTCCGCCTCCCGGGTTCAAGCATTCTCTTGCCTCAGCCTCCTGAGTAGCTGCAACTACAGGTGCGTGCCACCACACCCAGCTAATTTTTATATTTTTAGTAGAGACAGGGTTTTGCCATGTTGGCCAGGCTGGTCTGGAACTCCTGACCTCAAGTGATCTGCCCACCTTGGCCTCCCAAAGTGCTGGGATTACAGCCATGAGCCACCGTGCCTGGCTTCTGATTTTGTTTTCTTTCAGAAAATATTTTGGCTGGGTGTGGTGGCTCACGCCTATAATACCAGCACTTTGGAGAGGCTAAGGTGAATAGATTGCTTGAGACCAGCCTGTACAACATAGTGAGACCCTGTCTCTACAAAAAATACAAAAATTAGCCAGGCTTGGTGGTGCACGCCTGTAGTCCCAGCTACTGGGGAGACTTAGGCTTGAGCCCAGGAGGTCGAGGCTGCAGTGAGCCATGATCACGCCTCTGCACTTCAGCTTGGGCAAAAGAGTGAGACCCCGCCTTTCTGTCTGGCAGCAGCCATCAGGTAAGCCACGGTGGGTGCATACAAGTACATCCAGGAGCTATGGAGGGAGAAGCAGTCTGATCTCATGTGCTTTCTTCTCAGAGTCCGCTGCTGGCAGTACTGCCAGCTCTCTGCTCTCCACAGGGCTCCCCAATCCACTCGGCCCCATAAAGTGCGCCGACCGAACTACAAGGCTACATTATATATAGGATTCGTGTGTGCAGTGATGGCCAAAAACACCCAGTTCCTAAAGGTGCAACTTATGGCAAGCCGGAACATCATGGTGTTAACCAGCTAAACTTTGCTTGAACCCTCAGTCCATTGCAGAGGAGCAAGCTGGACACCACTGTGGGGCTCTAAGAGTCCTGAATTCTTACTGAGTTGAAGATTCCACATACAAATTTTTTGAGGTTATCCTCATTGATGCATTCCATAAAGCCGTCAGAAGAAATCCTGACACCCAGTGGATCACCAATCAATCTACAAGCCCAGGGAGACACGTGGGCTGACATCTGCAGGCCGAAAGAGCCATGGCCTTGGAAAGGGCCTTAAGTTCCACCACACTATTGGTGGGTCTCGTCATGCAGCTTGGAGAAAATGTGATACTCTCCAGTTCCACTGCTGCCACTGACATAAGTAAAGTTTGTAAAATTCATACCTAATAAACAATTCAGGACAGTCAAAAAATAAAAATAAAAAATAATGAGACCCTGTCTCAAACAAAACAAACATGTTTTGAAAAAGTTTTTTATTCTTATTTTATACAGTCGAGATATACACTACATAATAATTAGCTGATCCTTAATAACTTGGACACTTGAAGGAGTTCACTGGTAAACTGGACCTAAATCCTTTTTTTCTGTCTTTTTAAAATTGATATATCATAGTTACACATATTTTGAGAGTACATGTGATATTTTGATACATGCATACAATGTGTAATGATTAAGTTAGGGTAATGAGGATATCCATTACCTGAAACGTTGATCTTTTCTTCGTGTTGGGAATGTTACAATAATCTTCTAGCTATTTTGAGATATACACTAAATTATTGTTAACTGTGATTTCCCTACTGTACTATTGGACTAGAACTTATTCCTTCTATCAAATTATATTTTCGTGCGTATTATCTCTTCACCCCTACTTCTCTTCACCCCTACTTCCTCCTCCTAAGTCATTCTTAGAAGGTAATTTTTCAAACTTTGTTTTCACTTTATTTTAGATGTGTCTTTGTGTAAGGAGTTTATCATTGAGTTTTTTGTTTGTTTGTTTGTTTGAGACTGAGTCTCACTCTGTTGCCCAGGCTGGAATGCAGTGGTGTGATCTCAGCTGACTGCAACCTCCACCTCCCAGGTTCAAGCAATTCTCAGGCCTCAGCCTCCGGAGTAGCTAGGACTACAGGTATGAGGCACCATGCCTGGCCAATTTTTGTATTTTTAGTAGAAATGGGGTTTTTCCATGTTGGCCAGGCTAGTCTCAAACTCCCGACCTCAGGTGATCTGCCTGTCTTGTCTTCCCAAAGTGTTGGGATTACAGGCATAAGCCATCGCGCCTGTACTGTTTGTTTTTAGGTGAAGTTTTGCTCTTGTTGCCCAGGCTGGAGTGCAATGGTGTGATCTCAGCTCACTGCAACCTCCTCCTTCTGTTTAATCGATTCTCCTGCCTCAACCTCCCAAGTAGTTGGGATTACATGCACGTGCCACCATGCCAGGCTAATTTTTGTATTTTTAGTAGAGACAGGGTTTCACCATGTTGGCCAGGCTGGTCTCGAACTCCTGTCCTCAAGTGATCCACCCGCTTTGGCCTCCCAAAGTGTTGAGATTACAGGTGTGAGCCACATCACCCAGCTAATCAACTGATTTTTAAAATAGGGAGATTATCCTGGAATATCCAGGCAGACCGAATTTGTTCATAAGGATTCTTAAAAGTGGAAGACAGCCTGGGCAACATGGCGAGACCCCATCTCTACAAAAAAATACAAAAATCAGCCAGGGGTGGTGGTACCTGCCTGTAGTCCCAGCTACTTGGGTGGCTGGGGCAGGAGAATCACCTGAACCAGGAGACGGAGGTTGCAGTGAGCCAGGATTGCATCGCTACACTCCAGCCTGGGCAACAGAGCAAGATCAAAGAAAGAAAGAGAGAGAGAGAGAGAGAAAGAAGGGAGGGAGGGAGGAAGGAAGGAAGGAGGGAAGGAAGGATGGAAGGAAGGAAGGAAGGAAGGAAGGAAGGAAGGAAGGAAGGAAGGAGAGAAAGAAAGAAAGAAAAAGAAAGAAGGAAAGAAAGAAAGAAAGAAAGGAAGGAGGGAAGGAGAGGAGGGAGGGAGGGAGGAAGGAAGGGAGGGAGGGAAGGAAGGAAAAAAAAACAAAACAGGGCTCAGTGGCTCATGCCTGTAATCCTAGCACTTTGGGAGACCTAGGCGGGCGGATCATCTGAGGTCAGGAGTTCAAGACCAGCCTAGACAACATGGTGAAACCCCCTCTCTACTAAAAATACAAAAATTAGCCGGGCATGGTGGTGGGCACCTGTAATCCCAGCTACTCAGGAGGCTGAGGCAGGGAGAATTGCTTGAATCCAGAAGGCAGAGGTTGCAGTGAGCCAAAATTGTGCCACTGCACTCCAACCTGGGCGACAGAGTGAGATTTCGTCTCAAAAAAAAAAAAAAAAAAAGAAAGAAAAGGTGAGAGAGGGAGGCAGAAGAGGAGGTTGGAGTGATGGACATGAGAATTCAACTTGCCATTGCCGACTTTGAAGATGGAAGGGACCGTGGGCTGAAGAAAGTAGGCAGCCTCTAAAATCTGGAAAAGAGAAGGGTATGGATCCTCCCTTAGAGCCTGCAGAGAGGAATATAGCCTGCTGACCCTTTGATTTTATCCCACTGAGGCGCGTGTCAGACCTCTGACTCCAGAACTTTAAAATAAGAAGTTTGTATCATGTTCAGCCGTGACATCTGTGGTAATTTGTTACAGCAGCAATACAAATCTAATAGAAGCAGAGTATCTACATAATATTTTGGATTTCTTCTGCATAGGAAAGTTAGTTGTCTTTTCTCACTCATGTCTTCTGATCTTTAGGAAAGTTGTATTTTTGTTCTGGTGAATATATGTAAATGTATGCAATATACTCAGACTCAATTCCTTTAGACATTAGATTAGATGTTCGCTTCCTGCTATGAACAATGGTAAAATTAGTATGCTTTTCTTCCTTTCCTTTCCTCTATCATCTAATGCTAGCAATAAAATTATCTTTGCAAATCTTAATTTTATACTTTAAAATATGCTGTATTGCATTCAACATACATACCTTCCCGACTTGACTCAGCTGTGTATTCCCAGGTCCCCTCCGAGCAACAGCCAGTGATTCTAGAAGTATTCTGGCCTTCCTTGGGCTTCCACCATGTAGTGGACCCCTGGGTCAGCAGCTGCCTCTTGGAAACTGGGTCAATGGTGGCCCCCCACCTTCACCATCAGCCTAGCTTTCCATCCGAGTTGAGCAAGCCCTACTTCTTTGGCCCCTCCCATTGTTAATGGGCTCAGCTGAAGCACAGCCTTGCCAGGCACAGGCTCTGACTTCTCCAGAAGATGCTAGGGGGAACCACAGAGTGTAGTTAACACAACAAAAGTTTACTACAAGGGCTTTTGTTAATAAGCTGTCTTGAAGTCATGAAACTCCAGAGTCAAAACTGTATATGGACTCCCCAATGATTTCTCTAAATTGAAAAAGAAAATTAGTGTGAGTAAAGAGGTGTGTTATTAGACCAGAGGTAAGTAAGAGATTGTATTAAGCCATCATGGTTCATAGTTATGGGCTAGTGGAAAAGATACTCAATTATAGCTAGGCGGTTTTGGTTCTTTAAAATTGTCTCCATTATGTAATTAGCACCTTTTATTCAGCTCTCATGGACAATAATAGAAATTGCTGTATTCCTAAATCCTTTCATATGTTATCGTTGGAAATCACTCAATAGATTTTTTTTCCTAAGTGTTTTATTTTCCTCCTCTGCTTTATTTGTTTGTTGATAGAGACAGAATACAAAAATAGCAAAACATACCTAAATAACTCGTGAGCCAAGGAAAGATTCACAACAGAAATGAAAACTGAATGACAATGAAGATATGACATAGCATAATGTGTGGAATATAGCTAACACAGTACTTACAGGGAAATTTATAGCTTAATAAATACATTAGAAAAGAAGAAATGGCTCTATCTCAAGAAGCTATAGGCCAGGCATGGTGGCTTATGCCTGTAATCCCAGCATTTGAGGAGGCTGAGGCAGAAGGATCATTTGAGGTCAAGTTCAAGAACAGCCTTGGCAACATAGTGAGATCCCATCACTATAAAAGTTTTTTCAAAAACATTAACAGGCCAGGCATGGTGGTTCACACCTGTAATCTCAGCACTTTGGGAGGCCAAGGCAGGCAGATCACCTGAGGTCAGGAGTTCGAGACCCGCCTAGCCAACATGGTGAAATCCTGTCTCTACTAAGAATACAAAAATTAGCTGGGCCTGGTGGTGGGCACCTGTAATCCCAGCTATTTGGGATGCTAAGGCAGGAAAGTCTCTTGAACCCAGGAGGCGGAGTTTGCAGTAAGCTGAGATCACATCACTGCACTCCAGCCTGGGTGACAGAACGAGACCCTATCTCAAAAAAAAAAAAAAAAACCCAGGCAAAGTGTTGCATGCCTATAGTCCTAGCTACTCAGGAGGCTGAGGTGCTCCAGCCCAGGAGTTACAGGCTGCAGTGCCCTGTGATGGTGTCACCGCACTCTAGCCTGAGCAACAGAGCAAGACCCTGCCTCTTAAAAAAAAAAAAAGGAAAAGAAAAGAAACTTTTTTTCTTTTTTCTGGTAAAAAGAATACCAGATAAAGCTGAAGAAAGGACATAATGAAGACAAGAGGCATGGCAGCTGCTGGGTTGAAACCAGCAGCTTGGGGTCCACATATCAAGAGAATCTGAAGAGGCTCTACTAGATGTAGCCAATACACCTTTGTCTTAGTCATTCACGCTGCTGTAACAAAATGCCACAGACTAGGTAATTTTAAAAGAACAGAAATTTATTTCTTTTGGTTCTGGAGGCTTGGGAGTCCAAGTCTGGGTCAGCACTGGTGTCCAGTGGGGGCTGCTCTTTACTTCCAAGATGGTGCCTTGTTGCTGCATCCTCACCGGGTGGAATAGAGGGGTAAACTCTCTCTGCACCCTTATTTATAAAGGGATTAATCCATTCATGACAGTGGAGCTCTCCTGACTTAATGACTTAATCATCTCCCAAAATGCCCACCTCTTAATCCCACCACAATGGGCATTATGTCTCAACATGAAATTTGGAGGGGACACCAGGACACCACATTTAAACCATAGCAACCTTGTTTCTTTTCTTTTGTTTTTTTTTTTTTTTTTTTATTTTTTGAGACAGAGTCTCACTCTGTCGCCCAGACTGGAGTGAAGTGGCGCGATCTCGGCTCACTGCAAACTCTACCTCCCAGGTTCAAGCGATTCTCCTGCCTCAGCCTCCTAAGTAGTTGGGACTACAGGCGTGCGCCATCACACCCTGCTAATTTTTGTATTTTTAGCAGAGACGGTGTTTCACCATGTTGAGCAGGCTTGTCTTGAACTCCTGACCTCAGGTGATCCGCCCGCATCGGCCTCCAAAAGTGCTGGGATTACAGGTGTGAGCCACTGTGCCCGGCCCTTGTTTCATCTTTTACCCTGTTTCAGAATTATCTTTCTATTGTAGATATGACCATCTACCCTCCTGCTCAAAGCTTTTCATGGCTTTTTATTGCTCATAGAACGAAGTCCGAGTAATTCTGCATGTTCAGGACTTTCAAAACCTTGCCTACCCTATCTTCCCAGCCATATTTCCTGTCCCTTTATTATCCCTGCAGGTGTCGGAGATGACTGGTGCTCCTCCAAAAATTTGTGCTGCTCATTCCATAGCATGGAGCTGTCTCTTAAAGATGGATTCCCATGCAGGGACGCCATTTCCCGCCATCCTCAGGTCTATGTGTGGCCAGATGGCTAATGCTTTGCATAGAATGAGAATAGAAATGACATGTATCACTTCTAGGCTGGAATTTTTAAAGCGGTTGGAGAATCCTCATTTTTGTTCTTCTGCTGCTTGCTAGAGCCAAAGAGAACCAAGGTCCTAAAGATGGCAGAGCCACCCAAGGGAAGTAGTCTGGGTCCCCAAGTCATTCCACAAAGAAAAGTTGCCTTGCTCGCCTCTGAGTTGGCTTCCTTTTTACCGTTTTTTTTTTTTTCCATGCAGAGACAAAAATAATCTGCTGCAGATTCTAGCTCACATTCTGCTAGTTTATTAACTGCAGCTCAAAGAGAACTCAGGCCAGGCGCCATGGCTCATGCCTGCAATTTCAGCACTTTGGGAGGCTGAGGGGGGCAGATCACTTGAGGCTAGGAGTTCGAGACCAGCCTGGCCAACATGATGAAACTCTATCTCTACTAAAAATACAAAAAAATAGCCAGGCATGGTGGCACAAACCTGTAATTCCCAACTACTCAGGAGACTGAGGCAGGAGAATCACTTGAACCCAGGAGGCGGAGGTTGCAGTGAACCAAGATCACACCACTGCATTCCAGCCTGGGCAACAGAGTGAGATTCCATCTCAAAAAAACAAAAACAAACAAAAAAAAAAGAAAAGAAAAGAAAAGAAAGAAAAGGAAAAAAGAGAACTAATGTTTATCATGAATCTAGCAAAAGTCATAGGCTTGATTCTCATGGGGATACTTCGGGTCACATGTGAATCCCTGAGCCATTCTCATGTCTCAGATGTTTTGGCCTGGCCTAGGTCACTGACCCACTTCTGCAGTTGAAGGTTGGAAAACACGTAGCCTGGGGCTTGGAAGAGACCTGTTTCCCCCAATAGCTATCGAGTATGCAAAAAGAAACACACCCATTCAGTGGGCTCAGGACTTAAAGAGAAAGTGTCGTCCTAAGGTTGTCTCAGGCCTTCTTCCATGCACAGGGGCTAAATCCCCACACCACTCCTCCAGCAAAAGACTGGCTCTTGGCGTGGCGCTGTGGCTCATGCCTGTAATGCCAGCACTTTGGGAGGCCGAGGCAGGTGGATCACGAGGTCGGGAGATCGAGACCATCCTGGCTAAAACGGTGAAACCCCCTCGCTACTAAATATACAAAAAATTAGCCAGGCGTGGTTGCGGGCTCCTGTAGTCCCAGCTACTCAGGAGGCTGAGGCAGAAGAATGGCGTGAACCTGGGAGGCGGAGCTTGAAGTGAGCCAAGATCGCCACTGCACTCCAGCCTGGGCGACAGAGCAAGACTCCATCTCAAAAAAAAAAAAAAAAAAAAAAAAAAAAGACTGTGGCTCTTTTCTTCTCTGAGGGACAAGGAGAGAATCCATCTCTTGACCACGTACTCTTCATTTTTCCTCGATGCCCTTCTATGGAGATCAATGACGTCAGAGAGAGGTGGCCAGAGTTGCTGCTTCTTCCACCTTCATTTCCCTTCCACACCAGGCTGAGGCCCGACATTCTTCAAGAGGGTGGAAAGAAGTCTGCGGCATAACATTTAAACTAAAACCTGAAGGATGACAAAGGAGCCGTGGGGAGACCATTGATAACCAAGGCACCGAGGTGAGAAGAAACACCGGATGTTGGAGGAAGGGAAGGAGGTCAGTCTGGATGGATCAAGGGAGGCCAGGGAGTGGTCGGAAGGAGACAGGCTCAGAGAGGGAGGCAGAGGCCTGATCAGCAGGACCTTGTGGGCTGGGGCAGGAGTCTGGATTATTTTCTACTCGTGGTGGAAAGTTGTTGAAGAATTTTTAAATAGCATGATTTATTCTAGCTTTCCAGAAGTTCCCCTTTCTTACTATGGAGAGAATGGATTGGAAGGCACAAGACAGGATTGAGGACACCAGCTAGGAGACAAGCAATGCCAGAGGGTGGAGACTAGGATGGTGGCATCGGAGTGAAGACAGGGTGGGCTGGCGTGGTTAGAGTTGAGAGCGTGTGACAGCGTGTGGAGGGGTGGTGAGAGAAAGGAAGGATCAAGCGTGACTCGGAGGTTTCTTGCTGCGGCTGCTGAATGAACGCTATTTATTGAAATGGGGAAGCCTGGGGCAGGGACATGGGGAAGGAGAGATTGAGGGGAAACATCCAGGCCTTTTCAGACTTACTGGGCTGTTTGTGAGACATTCAGATGAAGATACCAACAACTGGATCCGTAAGAATCTGGAACTCTAAGAAAATTTTGGGTTGCATTTATGACTTTGAGTTCATGGGATTTAACTAAGAAATGGGCGAGAGCTCCTTGGGACAGAACAAAGATGGAGAAGATGAAAAGGCCAGGGCCAAGCTCTGAGGAAGAGTTGAGGATGAAAATCAAAGGGGGAAGGAGTTCCACGGAAGGAAGAGTAAAGGAAAAAGTGAAAAGCGTGGCACGTATTGTAGAAGATATTGAGGTTCTCAAACAATGATCAGAATCACCTGTTGAGCTTGTAAAGCCCAGATTTCTGGGCCCAGAGTTTCTGACTCAGTGAGTCTGGGGTGGTACCCAGGAATTTGAATTTCTAACTAATTCCCAGGTGATGCTGATGCTGAGAGCCTGAGGACCACACTTTGAGAATCACTGACAGAGTGACACTTTCAACATGTTTATTTATGAATGGGGACCAGAGAAGTAGAAGGGAGTGAGGATACAGGAGGATTCTTTAAGATGAAAGACAGAACACCTGCTTGCTGATGGAAGTGTTCCAGTAGAGTAGGGGAGATGAATGATGCGGAAGGGAAGGGGATAGGTGAAGGGACAGAGTCCTTGATAATTCAAAAGGGACCTGGGCTTGCATCGTCATAAAGGCTTTGGCTTCTATAGGAGGCTGGACATTCCTCCACAGTGGCAAGTGTGTGCAGGTTTAGAGGAGTTGAGGTTGGAGACTGGGCCAGCTTCCATTAGGAGCTTCTATATTATCAGTAAAGAATGGAGCGCTCACCTGGAAGCCTTTATATTCTTTATTCTCAAGGAAGAATGAAGGAAGACTGGAGAGGCCGGGCGCGGTAGCTCACGCCTGTAATCCCAGCACTTTGGGAGGCCGAGGCAGGCGGATCACAAGGTCAGGAGATCGAGACCATCCTGGCTAACACGGTGAAACCCCGTCTCCACTAAAAAAAATACAAAAAATTAGCCGGGCTAGGTGGCAGGCGCCTGTAGTCCCAGCTACGCGGGAGGTTGAGGCAGGAGAATTGCGTGAACCCCGGGGGGCGGAGCCTGCAGTGAGCCGAGATTGCGCCACTGCACTCCAGCCTGGGTGAAAGAGCGAGACTCCGTCTCAAAAAAAAAAAAAAGGAAGAGTGGAGAAAATGGTTGGGGAGATTTAAGGCAAGGGGGAAAGGCTATGAACTGGTTATCTTGGGGAGTGGGAAGTCAAGTTTCCTAACCTAGTGTAACAGAACTTTCTGGAATCATGGAAATGTTCCATAACCTGCGTTAGTCACATGGGGCTGCTTGTATTTAACTTAATTAAAATTAAATAAGAATTTAGCAACAAGAATGTAGTTGCTTGGTCTCACTAGTTGCATCTCAAGCAGCTATGGTCTCACAGAGCACTCAGTTGGCCCAGGAGCTGCGTTGGGTGTGTGCTGGAGGTCCTTGAAACCAGCCAGCCATGCTTTGCAATTTTCTCCCAGCAGTGCTCACCAGCTCTGCAGCAGGCCCAGAGAAGGTGAGAGATATAGGCCCCTCAGGGTGAGGTTTTTCCAGACAAGCAGGACAAAATTAGAGAGGCCCAGAGCAGCAAGGGTATTGGGGAAGGAGAGATTATAATGCTGGGCTGGAAAACCTACACTAGGAAAGAACAGTGAAGTTGCAAGGGGTCTATCTCATGTAAGATTATCTTACTTTTATCTTCACTTTTTCTATAAACTCTATCTCAGGGATTAAATTGTTGATAAGGGGGAGTTTCATTTTATGCAAGTATTCCAGCTAGTGAAGAAGGAATGATAGAACTAGAGGATCAACAATCTATAAATTCTGGCCAGGTGTGGTGGCTCACGCCTGTAATCCCAGTACTTTGGGAGGCCGAGGCGGGCAGATCACCTGAGGTTGGGAGTTTGAGAGCAGCCTGACCAACACGGAGAAACCCTGTCTCTAGAAAAATACAAAAATTAGCCGGGCATGTCGGTGCATGCCTGTAATCCCAGCTACTCTGGAAGCTGAGGCAGGAGAATTGCTTGAACCCGGGAGTTGGAGGTTGCGGTGAACCGAGATCACACCATTGCACTCCAGCCTGGGCAACAAGAGCGAGACTCCATCTCAAAAAAAAAAAAAAAAAAAAAATCAATTTTGGAAAACACAAGGGACTAAGGGACTAAGGAACATGTTAGCATCAGACGTATAGAATCAGTAAAATCCAGACTGGAAAATTCTTCTGAATAAACAACATGCTTTCTTTCTTCCTTCCTTCCTTCCCTTCCCTGCCCTCCCCTCCCCTCTCCTCCCCTCCCCTCCCCTTGCCTTTCCTTTCTTTTTTGGATGGAGTCTCACTCTATTGCCCAGGCTGGAGTGCAGTGGCGTGACCTCGGCCCACTGCAACCTTGGCCTCCCAGGTTCAAGGGATTCTCCTGCCTCAGCCTCCTGAGTAGCTGGGATTACAGGCGCATACCACCATGCCCGGCTAATGTTTTTCGTATTTTTCGTAGAGACAGGGTTTCACCATGTTGGCCAGGCTGGTCTTGAAAAACCTGCTTTCTTCAACAAATAAGTTGCAAGGGAAAAAGAGATGGAGGGGGAACCTAAAAGAGATTCATGACACACATCAACAATAATTGTATTGTGGCTATATATTTTTAGAATACAAACTGAAATAGTAACAGATAAAATTATGCACCTGGGATATACTTCAGGATAATCCCAATGGATGGAGTTATTAGCTGACTATCACAGCTGGTGGATGGGTGCCTGGGGCTTCATTATACTATTCTACTTTATGTATATTTGAAATTTTTCATAATAAAAAGGTTAAATAGAAATAGCACTTCCTACACTAGATACCGTATCCAGATGGTAGGCTGCCTCTCTCCTTCCTTTCACAACCAAGCTTCCTGAAGGAATGATCTCTGCCACTTTTTCATGTCCTTACCTTCCATTCGGGGCTTTAGCCACTGCAGTCTTGAGTGCCTCCACCAGAACTAAGTCTCCAGAACCTCTAAGCCAGGGGACACTTTTCTTTTCTTTTCCTTTTTTTTTTTTTTTTTTTTTTGAGACGGAGTCTCGCTCTGTCGCCCAGGCTGGAATGCAATGGCGCAATCTCAGCTCACTGCAACCTTCGCCTCCCAGGTTCAAACGATTCTTGTGCCTCAGCCTCGGGAATAGCTGGGACTACAAGCACCTGCCATCATGCCTGGCTAATTTTTGTATTTTTGTAGAGATGGGGTTTCACCGTGTTAGTCAGGCTGGTCTTGAACTCCTGACCTCGGATGGTCTGCCCACCTTGGTCTCCCCAAGTACCGGGATTACAGGCATGAGCCACTGCACCCGGCCCAGGGGACCCTTTTCTAATCTCAACTTCCTCACCACACCTTCCCTTCCAAACGCTTTCCAAACCAGGACAGCTGGAATCGGACAGCATAGGACTCACATGTCAGCTGGCCACACTCTGGCTTGATGTTCTCAATGGAGAGCCTCTCTAAGCCTCCATCTCCCCATTTCTAAAATGATGATAATAACTGTGTTTCCCTATCCTGAATATCAATTCCTGTGTAACAATCTACCCCAAAACTTATGGGCCTAAAACACTATTTATGATGATCTTTCATGGTTCTGGGGGTGAATGGTTTCAGCTGGGCAGCTGGGCAGCTGTCCCTTGCCTCATGCAGTTACAGGCAGATGGTGCCAGAGGCTTGTGTCATCTTCACTTACATCCCTGGCCCTAGACTAGGGCGGCTGGAGCAGCTAGAGCTGGTCAGGCATCACCGTCTCCATGAGACCTCTCCCTGCAGCTGGCTTGCTCTTCCTTTCAGGATACTTGGACCTCTTATATGACAACTGGCTTCCCCCAGAGTGAGCACTCAGGGAGACAGGAGGCAGAAACTTCTGATTTTTTATAGCCCACAATGTGGCACAGCATCCCTTTTACTATATTCAACTGGTCAAAGCTGTCACAGAAACTGCCAAAGTTCAAAAGGAGGGGACAGTGAAGTCCCAGGGAAAAAGTCTCAAAGTCATTCAGCCTTGAAATAAACCCCACTTTCTATTGTAAAAAGCTCTCTCTCTCTTTCTCTCTTCTCTTTCTTTTTTTTTTTTTTTAGATGGAGTCTCACTCTGTCACCCAGGCTAGAGTGCAGTGGCACAGTCTCGGCTCACTGCAAGCTCCACTTTCTGGGTTCACACCATTCTCCTGCCTCAGCCTCCCGAGTAGCTGGGACTACAGGCGCCCACCACCACACCCAACTAATTTTTTGTGTGTTTAGTAGAGACAGGGTTTCACTGTGTTAGCCAGGATGGTCTCGATCTCCTGACCTCGTGATCCACCTGCCTCGGCCTCCCAAAGTGCTGGGATTACAGGCGTGAGCCACCGCGCCCGGCTCTCTCCTCTCTTTCACTCGCTCTCTCTCTCTCTGCCAACATCCTTTAGATCAGAGTTTATCAAAATATGAATGTGTTAGATACTCATTTGGCTGCAAGAAGCAGCACTGGCTTAAACAGTAGAAGGTATTTTCCCCTCATTATAAGCCTCTCATTATCACACCTCAGCCTCCCAAGTAGCCAGCACTACAGGTGCACACCACCATGCCCTGACAGTTTTTGTATTTTTGGTAGAGATAGGGTTTCACCATCTTGCCCAGGCTGCTCTCAAACTCCTGGGCTCAAGCAATCCTCCTGCCTTGGCCTCCTAAAATGTGATTATAGGCATGAGCCACTGCACCCACCTAATGTGATGTTTCAATACAGTATATAATGTGTAATGCTCACATCAGGTAATTGGCATGCTCGTCATCTCATTTATCATGTATTTATATTGGGAACATTTAAAATCCACTTTTCTAGCTATTTGAAAATATATGATAAATTATTGTTTATTATAGCCGCTCTATAGTGCTGTAGAACATTGGAACTTATTCCTCTTATCTAGCTGTGGTTTTGTATTCGGCAACCAGCATCTAGGCATCGCCCCCCTCCTCTGCTTCCCAGCATCTAGTAGCTATTGATCTACTCTCTACTTCTATGAGATCAACTTTTTAAGCCTCCACACATGAGTGACAACATGGAATATTTATCTTTCTGTGCCTGGATTATTTCGCTTTTTTTTGAGACAGAGTTTTCACTCTTGTCGCCCAGACTGGAGTGCGATGGCACGGTCTTGGCTTACTGCAACTTCCACCTCCCGGGTTCAAGTGATTCTCCTGACTCAGCCTCCTGAGTAGCTGGGATTACAGGTGCCCACCACCATGCCTGGCTAATTTTTGTATTTTTAGTAGAGACAGGGTTTCACCACGTTGGCCAGGCTGGTCTTGAACTCCTGCCCTCAGGTGAACTGCCCGCCTCAGCCTCTAAAAGTGCTGGGATTACAGATGTGAGCCACCACGCCCAGCCTGGCTTATTTCACTTAACAGAATGTCCTCCAAGCTCACTAAGTTGCCACAAATGACAGAATTTTGTTCTTTTTTAATTGCTAAATAGTATTCCATTGTGTATATATACCTGGTCTCTCTCTTATAAGGATATTTATGTTGGCATTTAGAGCATCCCCTCCCAGATGATCCTGGATAATCTCCTCATCTCAAAATCCTTAATCCAATGACATCTGCAAAGACCCTTGTTCCAAATAAGGTAATATTCACAGTTTCCAGGAATCAGTGAATGGATATCTTTTGCTGGGAGAGAATGCATTTTTCAGCCTACCACAGTGGGAGTGAGCAAGGCAGAAGAGGATCAGCCTCTCTCACAGGCAAAGCCATCTTCCTTTACAAGATATGTTGTTACAACACAAGAGTGTTGCCCCCAAGTCCTTTTTCTGACACCATCTGTAGGATTTTAGCTCCATGGATGTAACTCCCATTCCATCACATGGCGGCCGTGAGAATGTGCCACTCACATCTCTGACTGCAGGAAATGCGATGGACCCAGGGCCTTGGCCACTGCACTCTGAACTGCCTCACTGCAGTGGGGGTGAGGCTGTGCTTTCCACGGGCTCCTCCAGCCAGTGCCTGAGCACAGTAGGGTAGTAAGGTAGGTCCATTGTGGGATCCTCTGACAGATGGCCGGCTGAGGACTCCTCAAAGGCCTTGCTGAACCTGTCTTAGAATTGTCCTGCAGACTAAGATGCTGCCACCCAGACTCCCTTCCTTCCTTCCTGCTCTTCGCTGCTCCCTGGGGTCAGCCCTGAATCCCAGTCTGACCACTCACAAAACCTTCTTCTGGCTCCCTTCTCATTTCTCTCACAGACATTCCCCCTAGTACATTTCTTGCATGTTTAATCCCTTCTTGGCATCTGCTTCTTAGACAATCTACTTACACTTAACTTTTCATTAAATAAATGTATTTAAGAAGGAATTTTACATCGCTACTGTAGATAGGAAGCCAAAATCACTTGCCATAAGTAGAGGGAAAGCTGAAAATGCATAGATATAGACCGACAAAATAATGTTATTAAATTTTAGCCAGTTACTCATTGCTTACTTGCCAGAGGGTCAAAGTCCGAGATTGGATTGCTCTTTAAAGGGAGTTTAGCCAGTGTTAGGAAGGTGTTAAAGACCTATTCACGGCTGGGTGCAATGACTCATGCCTGTAATCCCAACATTTCAGGAGGTAGAAGTGGATGGATTGCTTGAGATCAGGAGTTCAAGACCAGCCTGGGCAACATGGTGAAACCCTGTCTCTACTAAAAATACAAAAATTAGCCAGGTGTGGTGGCATGCACCTGTGGTCCCAGCTACTTGGGAGGCTGAGGCAGGAGGGTCACTTGAGCCAAGAAGGTTGAGACTGTAGTGAGCCATGCTCATGCCACTGCCTTTCAGCATGGGTGACAGAGCAAGGCCCTGTCTCAATAAATAAACAAATAAACCACAAAAAACCAACCCTATTCACACCAAACTAAGACTTTCCCCTGAATCGAATCAGAAGTATCAACAGAGAATTAAGGAGAGAATAATTTTCTCATTTGGGGGTTCCATGTTAACATTTACCATAGACCAGTAAATACTCCTCAAACAGACACATAGCCACACACATTCAGTAAAGATGAGTTAATCGTTGAGGAAAGCTTGTGGCAGGAAAACTATTGAAATATTAATTTGTGTTTTGTTCTAGTAGTAAGTTTTCCTCCATCAGCACCAATCAGGTAGCCGTTCTTCGTGCTTTCTTCTCTTTGGGGGTCTGTGTGGAGAGAGCAGGGTCTTTTGAAGACGCTTCTCTTGCAGTCTTCAAAGCAAGCTAAATTCATGAGTGGGGAAGAGAGGTGTGTGGACACAGGACCATGGAAGGACAGAAGGAGGTTGCTCAAGCTAGGGAGGAGGACAGAGGCTTGGGATCCAGAGAGCAGTGACGATGCCCATTCCCCTCCTTGGGGACAGAGTCCGAAGTGGAGAGGGAAGAAGGTGGCTGCATGGCAAACCCACCACATCGGGATGGAGCCTTGGAGTCAAATTGAAGAAAGCAAAATCACATGACATTATCCACACACTTGAGTTTGTGCACCTGGAGCCCTACATCTTAAATAATTCTTTTCTTCTTTTTTTTTTGAGATGGAGTCTCCCTGTGTCTCCCAGGCTGGAGTGCAGTGGCGCAATCTCGGCTCACCACAACCTCCGCCTCCTGGGTTCAGGTGATTCTCCTGCCTCAGCCTCCCGAGTAGCTGAGATTAGAGGTATATGCCCTGACGCCCAGCTGATTTTTGTATTTTTAATAGAGACAGAGTTTCACCATGTTGGCCAGGATGATCTTGAACTCCTGACTTTGTGATCCACCCGCCTTGGTCTCCCCAAGTGCTAGGATTATAGGTGTGAGCCACTGCACCCAGCCAATAATTCTTTCTTTTTCTTTGTTTGAGATGGAATCTTGCTCTGTTGCCCAGGCAGGAGTGCAATGGCATGATCTTGGCTCACTGCAACCTCCGCCTCCCAGGTTCAAGCTATTCTCCCACCTCAGCCTCCCAAGTAGCTAGGATTACAGGTGTGCGCCACCATGCCTGGCTAATTTTTATATTTTTAGTAGACATGGGGTTTTCACCATGTTGGCCTGGCTGATCTTGAACTCCTGACCTCAGGTGATCCCCCCCAGCCTCCCAAAGTGCTGGGATTACAGGCCTGAGCCACTGCACCCGGCCAATAATTCTTATAATGACAATCAACTCACTCCCAAGCCATCTATTTACATTTATATTTTTATGGTGCCCCAAATGATGGCGATCTGTTGTTTTACATGTATATCTTCGATCTACAGAACCATACCCTCTGCCTCATGAGGGTCAGCTAAAACGTTATTGTGGCCTGGTGGCCTTTGGAGAACCAACTTGTGGTTTGTTGGGAAAGGACACACTGTGTTTTCCATGAGTCACTAGGAGAGCAGAGAAATAACAGGCTCCAATACAGTCTTGTGGACCCAGCCTTGCACTCTCCACTTTCCTCTGTTGGCATCATCTGCAGGCGGCTGCTGGTGGCAGAGGTGGCTGCCAACCCTAAGCTTATATCACATCCTCTCCTCAACCTCGGAGGGATGGGAGTCTCCACAGCAGCTCACCTACACAGCTGGCTCTGTTTGGATATCACATCTGTCCTTGAAACAATCGCCATGGCCAAGATGGTGGAGGGTTCTAATTAGCTGGGTTAAATTCCCACCTCTGCTAGGAGGGGTGGAACCGGCCTGTCCAGAACAGCATGAGAATAGGGAAGAAGCAATTTCCCAAGAAAATGAGAGTTCAGTTACTGGAAGATGAGGGATGAAGGCCGGGGGGATGGGAAAACACCAGATGTCTTCCTCAGGTAAACTTCAAGCTGGTAGACCCTTCCTTTCCCACCCTTCCCCAGAAACAATCGTGCCCAGAGCATGCAGAGCTCGTTCACGTGGAGAAGACACTGATACCTTGTTCTTGGAAAATTCTGAGTGTGTTTACAAACTGAGGAGCCTCAGGCAAGGGGGTCCCCCACCTGGCATGACTGGGGGCCCTGATGGACACGCTGCCCGTTCCTGCTAAACTCAGAATGCACATTCTTAGAATCCTGTGTATTGGCTGGGCGTGGTGGCTCATGTGTGTAATCCCAGCACTTTGGGAAGCTGAGGAGGGAGGATCACTTTAGCTCAGGAGTTCGAGACCAGCCTGGCCAACACGGTGAAACCCCATCTCTACTAAAAATACAAAAGTTAGCCAGGCATAGTGGCCCCAACCTGTAATCCCAGCTAATGGGGAGGCTGAGGTGGGAGAATCACTTGAACCCGGGAGGCAGAGGTTGCAGTAAGCCGAGATCATGCCACTGCCCTACAGCCTGGGTGGCAGAGTGAGACTCTGTCTCAAAATAAATAAATAAATAAAAGAAATTTGTATATCTCTAATGAGGGGCTTAAAAGCAGGGGCTCTTGACCTTTCTAAGCCTTTTTTTCTCACTTGTAAAATGGGTATGAAAAGAATATTTCTCAGGCTGGGCGTGGTGGCTCAAGCCTGTAATCCCAGCACTTTGGGAGGCCGAGGCGGGAGGATCACGAGGCCAGGAGACCAAGACCATCCCGGCTAACACGGTGAAACCCCGTCTCTACTAAAAATACAAAAAATTAGCCGGGCGTGTTGGCGGGCGCCTGTAGTCCCAGCTACTCGGGAGGCTGAGGCAGGAGAATGGCGTGAACCAGGGAGGCGGAGCTTGCAGTGAGTCTAGATCGCACCACTGCACTCCAGCCTGGGGGACAGAGAAAGACTCCGTCTCAAAAAAAAAAGAAAAAAGAAAAGAGTATTTCTCTCCCACAAGGGCTGCTTAGGGAACAATATGCCCAGAGCATATTACCTAGTAGCTAGGTCACAGGGGCAGTTGATTAACATTGGTCATTGTCTTTTTTTCTGTTTTTTGGAGACGGAGGCTTGTTGCAATGGTGCAATCTCAGCTCACTGCAACCTTCACCTCCTGGGTTCAAGTGATTCTCCTACCTCAGCCCCCCGAGTAGATGGGATTACAGGCGCATGACACCACACCACCACACCTGGCTAATTTTTGTATTTTTAATAGAAACTGGGTCTCACCATGTTGGCCAAGCTGGTCTCGAACTCCTGACCTCAAATGATCCAACTGCCTTGGCCTCCCAAAGTGTTGGGATTACAGGCGTGAGCCACTGCGCCCAGCCTTGTTATCTAAACAGTAGCATAATTCTTCATACAAGCACATACACAAATATGATACCATTTGATTTTCCTAGTGTGATGGTTAATATCAGGTGTTGGCTTGACTGGATTGAAGGATGCCTAGATGGCTGGTAAAGTACTGTTTCTGGGTGTGTCTGTGAGGGGGTTGCCAGAGGAGACTGACATTGAGTCAGCTGACTGGGAGAGGAAGAACCCACCCTCGGCATGGGTGGGCACCATCTAATGGGCTGCCAGCAGGGCTAAAACAAAGCAGGTGGAGGACGGTGGGATAAGCTGGCTTGCTGAGGCTTCTGGCTTTCATATTCCTCCCGTGCTGGATCCTCCCTTCCACTCCCCCTGCCCTTGGGCATCAGACTCCGGGTTCCTCGGCCTTTGAACTCTTGGACGCGCACCAGTGATTTGCCAGGGGCTCTCAGGCCTTTGGCCATAGACTGAAGGCTGCACTGTCAGCTTCCCTGCTTTTGAGGCTTTCAGACTGACTGAGCCACCATATCCCTAGAGCTTATCAGTAGCAGAGCCAGGTTTCAAAGCCAAGTCACTGGCCTTTCAATGCAATCTCCTTCTCATCCCCCACTCAATCGAATGCTGATCAGGAATATTGGAGGACTACCTGAAGTGAGCCTTCCAGAACAATACGGGCTCTTCATGCCAGTCTAAATAGTCTAGAACCACTGTCCAGTACAAATACAATGTGAACAGCCAGGCGCAGTGGCTCACACCTGTAACCTCAGCACTTCCGGAGACCAAGGCGGGCGGATGATGAGGTTAGGAGTTTGAGAGCAGCCTGGCCGACATGGTGAAACCCTGTCTCTACTAAAAATACAAAAAATTAGCCTTGGTGGAGGGCGCCTGTAATCCCAGCTAACTGGGAAGCTGAGGCCAGAGAATCACTGGAACCCAGGAAGCAGAGGTTGCAGTGAGCTATTGCACCACTGCACTCCAGCCTGGGTGACAGCATGAGACTCCATCTCAAAAGAAAGGAAGAAGGAAGGAAGGAAGGAAGGAAGGAAAGAAGGGAGGGAGGGAGGGAGGGAAGAGAAAAGAAAAAAGGAAGGAAGGAAGGAAGGGAGAGAGGGAGGGAGGGAGAGAGGGAGGAAGGAAGGAAGGAAGGAAGGAAGGAAGGAAGGAAGGAAGGAAGGAAGGAAGGAAGGAAGGAAGGAAGGGACTATGTGGACCACAGGTGTAATATGAAATTTCCTAGTATCCTCATAAAAAGTTTTTTAAAGAGCCACACATGGTGGCATGGCCCTGTAGTCCCAGCTACTAGAGAGGCTGAAACAAGAGGATCCCTTGAGCCTAGGAGCTCGAGGTTGCAGTGAGCTGCGATTGTGCCCGTGAATAGCCACTGGACTCCAACCTGGGCAACATAGTGAGATTCCCATCTCTTAAAAAAATTTAAAATAAATAAAACTTTAAAACATTGATTTTAATAATATATTTTATTTACCCTGATATATCCAAAACACTATCATTTCAACATGTAAATGAATATACAAACAGTTAATGTTTTACATTTTTTTCATATTAAATACTTGGAATCTGGTGTGTATTTTACCCTTATAGCACATCTCATTTCAGACTACCCACCTGTCAAGTGCTCAATAGCCAGTAACCACATATAACCAACTGCAGTTCCTATTTGGACAGTGCAGGACTAGAGGCAGATTAGGCATACATTTAGGACACCAGAAAAACAGGAGGAAAAGGAGAGGGGCTGAGAAAGACAGAGAGACAAAGAGAGAGATTCTGCTTTGATGAGTTTAACCAGAACCTTGCAAAATAGCCTAGAAAGTGGAGATTTAAGATAAGCATAGGCTGGGCACAGTGGCTCACATCTGTAATCCCAGCACTTCGGGAGGCTGAGGCGGGCAGATCACCTAAGGTCAGGAGTTCGAGACCAGCCTGGCCAACATGGTGAAACCCTGTCTCTACTAAAAATACAAAAATTAGCCAGGTGTGGTGGCACACGCCTCTGATAGGGGAGACTGAGGCAGGAGAATCGCTTGAACCCAGGAGGTGGAGGTTGCAGTGAGCTGAGATCGCACCATTGCACTCCAGGCTGGGTGACAAGAGTAAGACTCCATCTAAAAAAAAAAAAAAAAAAAAAGACAAGTACATATTTTGTGGTTTAGCATTGTTTTTATTTTGAATTACAATGGGGTAGGGACGATGAGACACCATGATCTTGTCCTCGATCAGAAGACAGCTGAAGGTCTTAATGCTGTCCTAGGACACCAATGGCAGAATCGATGACCCAAGATGTGGCAGCAGAACCCACTGTAGCCAGCTCAATCAGAAAAGGAAGGTGTTAAACACTGCTAGGTAGCTCGTGGAATCTCCGGAGATGGAGACTCCATCCTGGAAGGAAGCGTCCTGAATCGATGCTCAAATTAAAGTGCAGGCCACTCCTGCGAGGGCGTCTGTTTCTGCCATCTCTGGCCAGGATGCCTGAGTAACTAACTACCATTCTTGCTGAGTACAGGGCTCGACCACCAGGAACCTGGCCACAGCACCCTCCAAGCTTCGGAAGTCTCTCTCCATCACCCTTGCCCCAGCAGACACTGGCAGCTCATCTTGGTTCATGTTGTTTATGTTGCTTGTTTTTAACTGGAGTCTATGGGAAAATCCCAGTCATAGAACCTGGGTCACGTGCTTGCACTCAGTAGCGTGGAGTCTGGGAAAGTAATTTGCAGACTCTGTTGTGAGGAAGTTAACTCATAAGTGGGAAATTGCCCAAGCATAAAGGTGTGCAGCAGGTTCCTATAAGCATGATGCACGCCCACTAGGCTAACTGATTGGGTTTTCTCTTTTAAAAATTATTGTGACGGTCGGGCACAGTGGCTCACGCCTGTAATCCCAGCACTTTGGGAGGCTGAGCTGGGTGGATCACCTGAGGCCAGGAGTTCGAGACCAGCCTGGCCAAAATAGTGAAACCCTGTCTCTACTAAAAATACAAAAATTAACCCGGTGTGGTGGTGGGAGCCTATAATCCCAGCTACTCGGGAGGCTGAGGCAGGAGAATCTCTTGAACCCGGGAGGTGGAAGTTGCAGTGAGCCAAGATCATGCCATTGCACTCCAGCCTGGGCAACAGAGTGAGACCCTGTCTCAAAAAAAAAAAAAAAATTATTGTGGCAATCAACAAAAAGAGAAAGTAACCCATGGAATAGGAGAAAATGTTTACAAATCATATATTCAGTATGGGCATACCCAAAATAAATAAGGAAGTCATGCAACTCAATAACAAAAAAACCCCAAATAACCCAGTTAAAAAATGGGCAAAAGACATGAATAGACATTTTTCCAAAGAAGACATACAAACTGGCTTGACAGGTACATGAAAATGTAGTCAATATCACTAATCATCAGGGAAATGCAGATCAAAACCACCATGAGATATCACCTCACAACTGTTATGGTGACTATTATCAAAAAGGCAGAAAATAACAAGTGTTGGCAAGGATGTGGGGAAAATTGTTGGTGGGAATGTAAATTGGTACAGCCATTGTGGAAAACAGTAGGGAGGTTTCTCAAAAAAATAAAAATAGAACTACCATATAATCCAGCAGTCTTACTTCTGGGTATATATCCAAAGGAAATGAAATCAGTATCTCGAAGAGATATCCCCACTCCTGTGCTCACTGCAACATTATTCACAGTAGCCAAGATATGGAAACAACTGAAGTGTTCATCCACAGATGAATGGATAAAGAACATGTGTATATATTATATAGTGTATATATATATATATTTTTTTAATTAATTAATTTTTTTTGAGATGGAGTCTCACTCTATCTCCCAGCCTGGAGTGCAATTGCGTGATCTCCACTCACTGCAACCTCTGCCTCCTGGGTTCAAGCCATTCTCCTGCCTCAGCCTCCCGAGTAGCTGGGATTACAGGCATGAGCCACCACTCCTGGCTATATTTTATTTATTATATGTAATATATATTTCCTTTGGATATATACCTTTCTTTTGTTAATATATAATATATAAATGTAAAATATATATATATAATATGCATATATAACGGGATGTTATTCAGCCTTAAAAAAGAAGGAAATTCTGCCATTTTCTACAACATGGATGAACCTGGAGGACAAGAAATACAGATATTGCATGATCTCACTTACATGTGGAATCTTAAAAAGTTAAATTCATAGAAGCAGAAAGTAGAAGCGTGGTTACCGGGGGATGGGGTGGGGGAAAAGGGGTGATGTTGGCCAAAGGTTACAAACTTTCAGTAATTAGATGAATAAGCTCTAGAGATCTAATGTGCAGCGTAGTGACTATAGTAAATAATACTGTATTGTATACTTGAAATTTGCTAATGGAGGAGATTTTAAGTATTCTCACCACACACATACACACATACACATTTACCTCTGTGAGGTGATGAATATGTTATTAGCTTGACTAAAGTAATCATTTCACAATGTATATGTATAGCAAAACATCACCTATACCTTGAATATATGCAATTTTTGTCAATTATACCTCAATAAAAATTGTCATAAAATATGTCTTACAGACAAGAGTATATATTATATATATATATGTATATATTTTATATATATATACATATATATATATAGTGAAATAATAATAATTATTCTGGCTGGGCACAGTGGCTCATGCCTGTAATCCCAGCACTTTGGGAGGCTGAGGTGGATGGATCACCTGAGGTCAGGAGTTTGAGACCAGCCTGACCAACCTGGTGAAATCCCGTCTCTACTAAAAATACAAAAAATTAGCCTGTAATCCCAGCTACTTGGGAAGCTGAGGGTAGGAGAATCCCTTGAACATGGGAGGCAGAGGTTTCAGTGAACTGAGATCACGCCATTGCACTCCAGCCTGGGCAACAAGAGCAAAACTCCATCTCAAAATAATAATATTAATAATAATAATAATTGTTCTTACTTCCTGGTTTAGAAATCCAACATTACCAGCCTGAAACCATAGCCTCTCTTTTTCTTTCCTTGGGATTTTTGTTGAACTTTTTTGAAAACCCAGCCTGTCTTTGTCTTTCCTTGGGATTTTTGTTGATTTTTTTTTGTTTTGAGAAAGTAATGATTCTTATTGTCAAAACAAGAGATCATAATAGAAGACACAAATAAATTAATGGTTCTGATAATTTTACACTCCAGGGCCTCTCTACGGAAAGTTCAGCTTCTTATTCAGAGAAGATACTATCCACAACAAAAAACAAGTATTTGAGACAGTGTTCAAGACAATAACTGAACTTATACATGGTAAGGAGAAATAAAAAGCCAGTTTCAGCCAGGCATGGTGGCTCACGCCTGTAATCTCAACACTTTGGGAGACTGAGGCGGGCAGATCTCTCGAACTCAGGAGTTTGAGACCAGCCTGGCCAATATGGTGAAACTCCATCTCTACTAAAAATACAAAAATTAGCTGGGCGTGGTGGTGTGTACCTATAGTCCCAGCTACTTGGGAGGCAGAAGCGGGAGAATTGCTTGAATCCGGGAGACGGAGGTTGCAGTGAGCCAAGATGGCATCACTGCACTCCAGCCTGGGCAACAGAATGAGACTCCATCTCAAAAAATAAATAAATAAAATAAAAAGGCTGTTTCCCTATTTCCTTTAGTGTGTGTGTTTTGCATAAAGGGATGAGGTTCATTTTGGTGAAAAATGCTTTCATACAGAAAATTTTGAATTCTTTCGCCTCCCCCACCGCAGACTTTTCAGGCCCTGAACTGATCAAGGAAATAAAAATAAGGTAACACTGGTTTCACACGAACCTCAAGACTATAATCTAACTGTACCTACCAACTTCTTTACTTTAAAGGAAGTTTAAAGTCCATTTACCTATATCAAATCAGTAGACTAAATTATCTCCTTTAGGAAGTTTTTAACCAAACTGGAATTAACTTAACCTCACTTTAAAGTGAAAGACAGGCTTTGCAAGACTGACCAGTGTTTGTTCTGTGGCAAAGAAAGAGAAGCATGCCTCCTCCAGGACTGGCCTAACAGGTACCACATGAAGAACTGGCTGCAGAACAGTAATCCATTAGATATACCAAAAAGCAATGGGACTCAAGGTTCAGCCTAGAAAGAGGGGTTGCTGCCAAGTCTGGCTCTTACCAGACAACCCAGGTCCCAAACAGACCTTAGGTCCCCTAACTGAGAAGCCTGGAGCACAGCGTCAGCAGTCAACAGGGCCCGAGTCGTCTCAACGAGTCAGTGAGCTTTGTTGAATTTATTTTTAATTTTTTTTAGTAGAGACAGGGTTTCGCCATATTGGTGAACTCCTGGCCTCAAGTAATCCACCCGCCTTGACCTCCCAAAGTGCTGGGATTACAAGCGTGAGTCACAGCACCTGGCCATTTTGTTGAATTTTTTTTTTTTTTTTTTTTTGAGACGGAGTCTCGCTCTGTCGCCCAGGCTGGAGTGCAGTGGCGCAATCTCGGCTCACTGCAAGCTCCGCCTCCCGGGTTCACGCCATTCTCCTGCCTCAGCCTCTCCGAGTAGCTGGGACTACAGGCGCCTGCCACCACGCCCGGCTAATTTTTTTGTATTTTTTTTTTAGTAGAGACGGGGTTTCACCGTGGTCTCGATCTCCTGACCTCGTGATCCGCCCGCCTCGGCCTCCCAAAGTGCTGGGATTACAAGCGTGAGCCACCGCGCCCGGCATTTTGTTGAATTTTTTTATTGACATATGATAGTCGTACATATTTTGGGGATACCTGTGATATTTTGATAGATGTATACAATGCGTGCTGATCAAATCAGGGTAATTGGGAAATTCATCACCTCAAACATTTATCTTTTCTTTGTGTTGGGACACTCCTTGTGTATACCCTTTCCTCTCCCCCTGGTGGTCACTACTATCCTGACTTTTGTTATTAGTCATTTTCCTACTGTAACTAATGATGATTTAAATTATTAATTTTGAGATACTACAAATTCATTTGTATTTTTAGTAGAGTTGGGGTTTCACCGTGTTAGCCAGGATGATCTCGATCTCCTCACCTTGTGATCCGCCTGCCTCGGCCTCCCAAAGTGCTGGGATTACAGGCATGAGCCACCGTGCCCAGCCTTTTTTTTTTTTTTTTTTTTTTGAGATGGAGTCATGCTCTGTTGCACAGGCTGGAGTGCAGTGGCGGGATCTCGGTTCACTGCAACCTCTGACTCCCGGGTTCAAGCAATTCTCTTGCCTGAGCCTCCTGAGTAGCTGGGATTACAGGTGTGCACCACCATGCCTGGCTAATTTTTGTATTTTTGTAGAAATCGGGTTTCACCATGTTGGCCAGGCTGGTCTTGAACTCCTGATCTTGAGGGATCTGCCCACCTTGACCTCCGTAAGTGCTGGTATTAGAGGCCTGAGCCACCGCATTTGGCCTGTTGCTTAATGGTTTTAACACATATGTTTGTATTCCTAAATAGCCTATTGTTCACTTTTATGTGTTTAAAAAATAGTTTGAATATTATAATTTTTTTGTAATTTACTTTTTTCATTCAACTATATTTTTGATTGTGTGGCTTTATTGATGTGTGTGGCTGTGGGGCCATTTATTTTTATTGCATAAATTTATCACAATGTATTCATCCAATTAGTTATTGACAGATATTTGGGTTGTGTCTTTTATTTTTAGGTTGAGTTTTTATTTTTCAGAATATTATGAATGATGATATTATGAATATTCTTGCCTGTGACTCTTGGTTCACTAATGTATGACTTTTTCTAGAGATTGCGCCACTGCACTCCAGCCCGGGCGACAGAGCGAGACTCTGTCTCAAAAAAAAAAAAAAAAAAAAAAAAAATGTGGATTGGAATTTCTGGCTCAATTTTACTAAATAAAGTCAAACCTATTGCTTGGTGCCCTCACCAATACTTGGTATTTTCAGACTTCTAGATTTTGTCAGTCTGATATAAAACAGTATTTCATTGTCATTTTAATTTGCATTTTCTTATTTATGAATGAGATTGAGCATCTTTTATATGTTTGTTTATATATTCATGTTTTCCTGGAAATGCCCGTTCATGTCTTTTGCCATTTTTCTATTGAGTTTGTCTTTTTTTGAAAAATTGATTCATAAGAGTTCTTTATATATTCTGGATTCTAATCATTTGTAAGAGAAATGTGTTGAAAAAGTTTTCTCAGCTTATCGTTTAGCATATCATTCCCCTTATTGTGTGTTTTGATAAAAACATTCTTAATTTGTCTACAGTTAAATTTATCAACTTTTTCTTTTCTTTTCTTTTGAGACAGAGTATAGCTCTGTCGCCTAGGCTGGGGTGCAGTGACATTATCTCGGCTCACTGCAGCCTCTGCCTCCCGGGTTCAAGCAATTCGCTTGTCTCAGCCTCCTGAGTAGCTGCAACTACTGGCGCGCGCCACCACTCCCGGCTAACTTTTTGTATTTTTAGTAGAGACGGGGTTTCACCATGTTGGCCAGGATGGTCGCAATCTCCTGACCTTGTGATCTGCCCGCCTTGGCCTCCCAAAGTGCTGGGATTACAGGTGTGAGCCACCGTGCCCGGCCCCAAGCTTTTTCTTTTCTTTTTTAAGTTCACAATTCTTCAAGGTGGAAACCCTTTTTCTTTTGTGGTTTATTTTTTGGGTCTTATTTAAGAAATTCTTTCTTATCCTGTGATCATAAACATATTCCTCTACATTGTCTATATACGTATATGTGTATATGTATTCACACACATCTAAATGTTTAATCCACCAGAAACTGATATGTGTGTTATTCAGTTTCCTTTATTTTTCCCAAATGGATAACCACTTGTTCCAATTCCATGTATTGAATATGACATCTTTCCCAGCTGCACTGCATACCCTGTCTCATAAATCAATGCACACACATGTGTGGGGCTGTTTCCAGGCTCTCTCTCAGGTACCAGTGGTCCCTCTGTGAATGAAAACCACATCGTTTTAATTACCATTGATATCTGATTGATCGAGCCTACACACCTTGTCCTTCAGGAGTGTTTCGACTCTCCTTTCACATAAATTTTGAAAGAAATTTATCGTGTCCCACAAAAAGACTGTCAAGTATTTTTTTAAATTGTATTACATCTATAGATGAATTTGGAGATTTTTGGCCTCTTTGATTCTGAATCTTCCAATCCATTAATATGGTAAAACTTTCCATTGATTAGTGTCTTCTTTAATGTCTTCCAATAAAGTTTTTTTGTTGTTGTTGTTTGTTTTTTAGACAGGGTCTTCTTTTCCGTGGCCCAGGCTGGAGTGCAGTGGCGCCATATGGGCTCACTGCAACCTCCACGTCCTGGGCTCAGGTGATCCTCCCACCTCAGTCTCCCGAGTCTCTGGGACTACAGGTGCACACCGCCACGCCCGGCTACCAGTAAAGTTTTCTAATTTTATATACAAAGAGCTTGCACAATATTTTTAAAAAATCAATTGCAAGGGACTTTGTATTTTTGTTGTGTTTTAAATCATTTTTTCATTAGGCTTTTTATTTTTCTGACTGTTGATGGCATGTAGAAATTTAATTGACACTCAAACCTTACACACTCAGATTCTTTCTTTTTTTCTGTTTTTTTGTTTTGAGACCTAGTCTCACTCTATCGCCAGGCTGCAGTGCAGTGGTGCGATCTCAGCTCACTGCAACCTCCACCTCCCAGGTTCAAGTGATTCTCCTGCCTCAGCCTCCCATGTAGCTGGGACTACAGGCATGCTCCACCACATTCAGCTAATTTTCGTATTTTTTAGTAGAGATGGGGTTTCACCATGTTGGCCTGGATGGTCTCGATCTCTTGACTTCGTGATCTGTCCACCTTGGCCTCCTAAAATGCTGGAATTACAGGCGTGAGCCACTGTGCCCAGCCCACACTCCCATTTTCTACACTGCAACCTTGCTAAACTCTCTTATTAATCCTAGTAATTTACCTATAGATTCTTTTGGGCTTTCCATAGACAATGATACTAACTATAAACAATAGTAGTTTTGTTGTTTTCCCTTATAATCCTTATACTCTTATTTCTTCCTTGCTGTACCTGCAAGGAAGCAATCTAATGTGAGTGGGGTGGTGAGAGCAGGCACCCTTGGCTTGTGCTTGGGTGCTTTTTCCACTAGTGAGTTCAGTGGGTAAAAATACATCATTTTCCTAATATTGTACTATACTTCAATTAAAAGTTTAGGGTGGGCGCGGTGGCTCACGCTTGTAATCCCAGCACTTTGGGAGGCCAAGTCAGGCGGATCATCTGAGGCAGGGAGTTCGAGATCAGCCTGACCAACATGGAGAAACCCCGTCTCTACTAAAAATACAAAAAATTAGCCAGGCGTGGTGGTGCATACCTGTAAATCCAGCTACTCGGGAGGCTGAGGCAGGAGAATCGCTTGAACTCAGGAGACAGAGATTGCGGTGTGCCATTGCACTCCAGCCTGGGGAACAAGAGCAAAACTCTGTCTAAAAAAAAAAAAAAAAGTTTAAATAAAGTTTCCTTAGGAATATTTTCGCAACATCTTACCCTCTCCTCATTGCTGTGTGCTCCAGGGATGCCACTGAGCAGGTTTGTACCTGCCTCCTTTCAACCTGACTATATATTACTGGAGAAAAGAAGTCTTAAGTGAGGGTGCAGTTGGCTGCTTTGAAGAATTTGAAGAACTACCAGGGGGAGGGAGTACACAGGGATTCTCAGCAGCCCTGGATGACAGAGTAAAAGGGGAGATGGAAGGGCAGGAAAGCAGATTTCCACAAGCAGAAAGAAAAGCTTTCTAGCATCATTGTTGTCTAACCGGAGAATAGGTTGCTTTTTGAGGCAGTGAGCTTCCCAGCACTGGAAGTATTCAAGCAGGACTAGATACACACCTACCAATGATGCCGTACAGACCCCTCACCCTCAATATTGGGTGGGATATGGACCACATTATGTCTCTGTCTCTTCCAACTTCAGTCTTGAGATTTGTAAAGAATTGGATTCATTTCTTCTTTTTTTAAAATTGAAATTGTTTTTATTAACATCTTGTGTGTGTTTTTAAGTTCTGAGTATTCAACTTTGACTATGACCAAAATGTCTATACTTAAAGAGGTAACAAGGTATTTAACACATTGTGTAATATGAACCAGATAAATTGCTTTCATAATGAGGGCTCGGTCCAAATAAGGCAGAGGCCACGATCCCAGGTGGAAGGAATGGTAATGAATCTATTTCAAGGCCAATAGCTACACCCAGAATTCACTCAACTCTACCAAACGTACCTGCACTGTCTCAGCAACACATCTCTACAGTTTGACAAGACAATCAAAAGTACATTTTGTACTTAATGTAATAAGAGGCTCAGATATAAATGTCTACTTTCATATATTTTTAACTTATGCAGATTGTTTGCTATTTAATAAATAGGTTAAACTGACTTTGTTGCAAATGAGATATGAGGATGTGCATATGAAGAATAATTGTCCTAGGAGCAGTGGCTCACACCTGTAATCCCGGCACTTCGGGACACTGAGGCGGGTGGATCATGAGGTCAGGAGCTCGAGACCAGGCTGGCCAACATGGTGAAACCCGTCTCTACAAAAAAATAGAAAAATTAGCCAGGTGTGGTGGCGGGCGCCTGTAATCCCATCTACTCGGGAGGCTGAGGCAGGAGAATCACTTGAATCCAGGAGGCAGAGGTTGCAGTGAGCTGAGATTGTGCCATTACACTCCAGCCTGGGCAACACAGTGAGACTTTTTTTAGATAGAGTCTTGCTCTGTCACCCAGGCTGGGACGTAGTGGGGCAATCTTGGCTCACCGCAACCTCCGCTTCCTAGGTACAAGTGATTCTTCTGCCTCAGCCTCCCGAGTAGCTGGGATTACAGGTGTGCACCACCATGCCCAGCAAATTTTTGTATTTTTAGTAGAGACGGGGTTTCACCATGTTGGCCAGGCTGGTCTGGAACTCCTGACCTCAGGTGATCCGCCTGCCTCGGCCTCCCAAAGTGCCGGGATTACAGACGTGAGCCACAGTGCCCAGCGGAACTTGAATGGTACTTAGTTTCTCATAGCCTATTTTCCCTCCTTCTTAAAAAATGGGACAAATAATACTGCCAAATGAATGTAAATAAAGGTATTTAGGAAATAATGTGAAAAAGATTTAAAGCATTATTTACTTTTTCTTTTATTTTTTTAATTTTAGATTTGGGGGTACATGCGCAGGTTTGTTACATGGGTAAATTGCATGATGCTGAAGCGTGGGCTTCTAATGATCCTATCTCCCAAACAGTGAACACAGGCCGGTTGTGGTGGCTCATGTCTATAATCCCAACACTTTGGGAGGGCGAGGCGGGCGGATCACTTGAGTTCAGGAGTTCGAGGCCAGCCTGGCTAAAGTGGCAAAACCCCATCTCTACTAAAAATACAAAAATTAGCCAGGTGTGGTGGTGCATGCCCGTAGTCCTCGCTACTTGGGAGGCTGAGGCACGAGAATTGCTTGAGCCCAGGAGGCAGAGGTTGCAGTGAGCTGAGATCTCACCATTGCACTCCAGCCTGGGGACAGAGGGAAACTCTGTCTCAAAAATAAAATGAAAATAAAAACAAATAGTGAACATAGTACCTGACAGGTAGTTTCTCAAGCCTTTCCCCCTCTCTCCCACCCCACTTTTGAAATCCCCCGTGTTAACTGTTCCCATCTTTGAATCTGTGTGTACCCAATGTTTAGCTCCCACTTCTAATTGAGAACCTACAGTATTAGATTTTCTGTCTCTGAGTTAATTTGCACCAGATAATGGCCTCCGGGTGCATCCATGTTGCTGCAAATATGTGATTTCATTCTTTTTGTGGCAGCATAGTATTCCATGGTGTATATGTACCATATTTTCTTTTTTCAGTCCACCACTGATGGGCACCTGGGTTGATACTATGTCTTTCCTACTGTGAATAATGCTGCCATAAACACACAAGTGTTTATTGGTAAAGCGATTTATTTTCCTTTGGTTGTATACCCAGTCATTGGATTGGTGGGTCCAATGGTAATTCTATTCTTAGTTCTTTGAGAAATCTCCAAACTGCTTTCCACAGGGGCTGAATTAATTTGCATTCTCACCAACAGCGTATAAGCTTATAATAGCAGTGCAAGAAAAGGAGAATCGCGTTCATTTCTCATCCTGCTTTCTGGGATACTCTAGCAACTCCTCTCATAATACTTAGAAAACCGACCTTACAATGGAGACAAGTCAGCCAAGATAAAAGCTGGTTCTTTGTATATGTTAATAATTTTGATAGACCCCATCACGTCTGATCAAGAAAAAAGAGAGAAATAAAACACATTAAAATTCCTTTCTCCTCAAGAAGCACCCAGCAAATATCGTAGGTGTGCCTCCAACGATCATAGAATAAAAGCGTTGTTATCCTGTTGAGTCTTCATCCCCAAACCTATAAAGGTTGCATTGCTTTGGAGGTTTCTAGCCTTATACCTCATCATCCTATAATCTTTTAAAATAATACAAATAGGCAAAGTAGTCAAGGCACTCACTGGTTTGAAATCCAGTGAAAGAAAAAAAAAGCTTTGTTAATGGAGTTGACAGCCTCTTCTGTATAATTGGGAGTGCTGAACGAAGTTCTGAAGATTTTTAAAGACTAGGAATAATTCTGTAACTTCATAGTTGTACTTTATTTTTACTCTTCCATTCACCCAAGCTCCTTCTTTCTAGCAAATCCCGTTTGTTGGCGGATACAAATACATCTGCAGAGTCTCCCGGAAGCTGCCCCATCAGCCTCATAGACAAGAAGCCTTGTTTTCCTGCACCGCTACAGAAATGTCTTCCTCCTCCTCCTCCTCCCGCTCACCGTGATCAAAGTCTTTTTCGTCCTTAGCTGGTTTTTCTTAGAGAAAAGCTGGAGTTCAGAGTTCAGTCCAGAAAGGGTGACTCCTTGAGGGCAGACCTAGAGGCGCCGCGCACCGGTCCCGCCCGCAGCCCCGGCAGAGCTGCGCCCCGGCTCCCTGCGCCGCGCGAGTCCGCCAGTAGCGCCGAGAAATCCGTTACCAGGCGGTTGTGTCCCCAAGGGCCATTCAGGGCGGAAGGGAACAGGGAAAACCGCTGTATTGATTCCCGGGTCCTGTAGGCTGGGAGCTCGGAGGGTCAGGTTACAGACAGGTGAGGCTGGCTGTTGGGTGAGCCGTGGGCTCCAGGGCATCCCTGACCAGACGCGCCCCCGCAGCACCCGGCAGCTGGCACACGTCTGACGACCTCCTGGAGGAGGGCGACCGCAGCGACACAGGAGGCTGTGCCGGTTGTCCTGGGCGCACCCGAACAAGGCCTTGGGAAGGGCAGCGCGCCCCGCAACGTGAGCACAACTGCTTTAGAAACTTGGCATATTTTACCAACTCCCCCTCCTTCTCCCCCTCTCCCCTCCAGGCATAAAGGTTGATAAGAACAAACAGATATAATAATAAATGCAAAGCTTTCCTACCTCCCCATTAGGGGCGGCGAGAAGATGTGGCCAATGTTCACTATGCTAGCTTCCTGGAAAGGTATTTCCCAGTCTCAGAATTTGGGGATCGGGTGGTTAGGGGAGGCAATGGTGGGAGTGGGCGAGGATTGGGGGCTTGTTTTGAAGCTGCATTTGCATAATATGCTCCTGGCTTTTGTTTCTATTGTGTGTTTACTTGGGGTGAGGGGGCTCTCGGGGGTGCAACGTCTTGTGAGGAGAAGCTGCTTTGGCGGGGCAAGCCTTGTTTTTCTTAGATTCTATGATACTAGTCAGAAAAATAACATGTTCTAAAGATGCCGAATTTTTAAATTTATTTTTACTGCTTATGGGGGGGGGGATGTTGTAGTTGATGGATAGCTTAAGCCCCTAAGCCCCCACCCCCCCCATTATTAATAATCAGAGTCCTTGGAAGTCTCCCGCCGCCTCCCCCTTCTGACCGCCCAGATTTCATCAAGCCCCAGGAAGGCTCCACAAGGTTCAGAGGAACTGAGCCATTTTCTGGCTCGTCGAAGACAAATCCACCGGGCGGGGGAGGGGGGCAACTCGTGGGAGGCCCCAACTCACCGGAGGGGTGCCCTGGGAGGCGAACCTGGGGTTTACCTCGAAGAGCTCACCTCGAGGTGCAGGTGATGGGGGAATGGGGCGGGGGTTGATTAAAAAATGTTCTTCCTTTCTTAAAAAGAGGAGGGGGAAGAACAGACTTTAAATTCTTTTGCAAACATTCATGCCTAAGGAAGGGCTGGAACAGGCAGCCCCGGCCGCCGGAACCGGTCGGACAGGTAGCGAGCTTGTTGACACCGTTATGTTGCAGGGCGCATGCTCACTCCCAAGTTTCCTGGTGCCTTTTCTATTCCACCTTATGAAACTTTTTCCCCGGCGTGGTCTCGCTCGCGATTTAAAGCATAGGTGTCGCCGAGCCGGGAGGCTGGGAGTCGCCAGGCGTGCGGGGGAGAGGCCTGGGCCGCGCCGCGGCGGGGGGTGGAGGAAGAGGGCAGGCGAGGCGGGAAGGTGGGCTCTGGCCGCCGGGAGCCGGGGACCGAGCCGCCGCCGTCGCCCCTAGCGGGGAGCAGCCGGGAGGAGGGGGCCGCAGTCGGGAGAGGGGACCCCACCATGCCCAAAGTCTTCCTGGTGAAGAGGAGGAGCCTGGGGGTCTCGGTCCGCAGCTGGGATGAGCTCCCGGATGAGAAAAGGGCAGACACCTACATCCCAGGTGAGCGCGCGCGGGGCCCGGGCCTGGGCGCTGGGCTCCCGGGGTGGGGGAAGGGGTGGCGGGTCTTCTCTGCTCATCGGCAGGGGCGGGCTCCCCACCTCATCCCCCTCTTCCGGGGGGCACACGGGGGTCTTCTAGGCGGGGTAGGGTGGGCAATGAGGGACTGGGTTGCCCTAGACTCTAGGCGCCCCCTTCCCCGTAGTGGGATCCTCTAATTGCCCGGCGGCGGGACCGTTGGCTGCCGCGCGGGCCGAGGTCTCCCAGGAAAGGGATTGAAAGCCAGCAGAGGCTACCCCCAATCTCACGTCCTCATGGGGGTGCACAAAGGCCCGCCAACCCTTCTGGTGCTAGGTGGGGAGAGGTCAGACCCGCCTCCCCCGCCCCGAGAGGAAACTTGGCGCGCGGGGTCCTCCGCCGCGCGTGGCCGCCTGGTTCCTCGTGGGCGCCGGGGCTGGGACCGGGAAGAGGCCCCGAGCACCCCAAGCTAGCTCTATGGGCCGATTCGGGGCTTTCTCGCCACCCCCGCGACGTTGCCCACTTGGCGAGGTGCCCAGGTCCGGGGCGGGGCGGCGGCAGCACCGCCCGCAGGTCAAACTGCCGCGGGCGTGCGGGCTGACGCCGAGTGTGTGTGTCGGGGTGCGGCCCCTCCCTCCACAGTGGGCCTGGGCCGCCTGCTCCACGACCCCCCCGAGGACTGCCGCAGCGACGGCGGCAGCAGCAGCGGCAGCGGCAGCAGCAGCGCGGGGGAGCCTGGAGGAGCTGAGAGCAGCTCGTCCCCGCACGCCCCCGAGCGCGAAACCCCCGAGCCCGGCGACGCCGAGGGCCCCGATGGACACCTGGCGGCCAAGCAGCGCCCGGTCGCCAGATCGAAAATCAAGGTACTGTGTCGACTCTGCCCCCGCCGCCACCTGCACCACGCCCTGGCGTCGGGCTCCCGGGGCCGGCGCCCCTCCCTGCCGCGCCCGCCCGCGCAACCCGGCACCCGCGCCCCGAGCGCGCCCGCAGCGCGGCTCCTGCACCTGCCCCTGGGCGGCGGCCAGGGCGCCTCGGCGCGTCCTCCCGCCCGCAGGGTAGCTGCTGCGCAGGGGCGGCCGGTTCCCGGAGTGGGGTCCATCCTCCCGGTGGCCCCGCCTGATGCCGAGTGCTGCCTCTGGAACTGCCGAAAAGGCACAGGCATCGCTGCCTTCCGCCAGCAGCCCGTTCTGTGCGCTAGGCCTGTAGAATAACCAAGGCCGTCGGAGTTCCGGAGGTCGGAAAGGAAGCCTCAGCGCTCTCAGAAATTCCACCCTCTGGGACGCAGTTCCTGGCGCCGCGATTCTGAGAGTTCACCCCCCATGCTTATGTTCTGGACATGGGAGACAGCTTGACACGTAGTGGGCCTCTCCCAAAATAAGCGGTTCCCAGTGTCTGTCAGACAGGAGGCTTGTGCGCGGCACTTGAGATCTGTCATCTTTCCAATCTTGAGTTAAACTGATGGGTAAAAGGGTTCAACTACAGATTTCTCGAGCGCCCCTACCCCAGTGGATTGGAGTGTTTCCTCTCATCTATGGTCGCGCTTCGGGGCCCCCTCGAACATTCTGGACGCCCACCTGCGCTTTCGGGCAGAACTTCCATGATGGTCTGCTTAAAGGTATCCGCTACCCACCAAGATTTAGGAATCCCATTCCACTGACTCAGCCAGCTGGAGCTAGGGGGTGGTGGTTTATGATCACTTGACCCCACTTTCTAGCCTGGTGGGCCGCAGTGCTACACTGTGCACCCCCTAGACCTCCGGTGCAGGTGGTAATTCCAGGGCTCTCCGGTGCCCTCTCGCCACCCAGACTGGGAGTAGAGGGCAGTGGGGAGGGAGAGACTGGGCTTTGCTGTGGATTGAGAAAGCAGCCCTCATTTTCCTGGGAGAGGCCACCCCTCCCCTGTGCGCATTCATATTCCCAGGGTTTGACTCCGGGGTGGGCTGAGGCGCATTTGGTTTTGAATTGAGGTTTGAGGCTTCAGCGGGGATCCAAAGGAAAGACCTCTTTAAAGAAGAAGCTGCCGATACCGTGCGGGCCGGCAGCTTAGCGGTAAGTGTGAGGGTGAGGTTCAAAGTCAGCTGGCCTGAGGCTCTTCCGGGCGAGGTGGGGTTAAGTGGGAGGGAGCAATTTGCCTGAGGCTGGTAGCTCTGCCCTTCGGGAAATTCTACAAAGTGTCCCACTTGCATATTTATCACCAGGCTGGAAGGACAATTGTAACGTTGTTTTGGGAGCCTCTGCAGCTAGTTTGCCCCTCTGTCCCCCAATTGCCCAGATTCCGCTAGAGAGAAAGTGACAGATTCTCATCCAGTCTCTTAACCAATATTTTAGGCAATCTCTTCTGCCTCAGGCACACAGGGCCGTTGGAATCCTGGATTAAAGGAAGACGTAAACCAATCTGATTTCCTAGATTAGTTGCCTGTGCGCTGGGGGAAGGGGGGCGGGGAGGCACAGTTCACTCCTGAACCGTTAAGAGTCTTCTTTCCATAGTTTCCAGGGGAGTTTTTATTTACTGGGGATGTTTAGGTTTCTTCTTTCTGCCTCTATCCCCAGAAAGGAGACATTTTGGTGTTAATATGCTCCAAGCCTCCAGAATTATTATCAGCCATGGCATTGGCGGTTTTCAAATGACTGACCAAATTGCCTGTGACTTAGCATGTTGTATAATTATAAAGCTCTTTCCAAGGCGTGCTGAACTCACAGTTTCTCTAAGAATTAGTTTCTTTTCTTTTCTTTTTTTTTTTTTGAGGTGGAGTTTCGCTGTTCTTGCCCAGGCTGGAGTGCAATGGCTCAATCTCAGGTCACTGCAACCTCTGCCTCCTGGGTTCAAGTGATTCTCCTGCCTCAGCCTTCCAAGCAGCTGGGATTACAGGCATATGCCACCACCGCCGGCTAATTTTGTAATTTTAGTAGAGATGGGGTTTCTCCATGTTGGTCAGACTGGTCTTGAACTCCTGACCTCAGGTGATCTGCCCGCCTCGGCCTCCCAAAGTGCTGGGATTACAGGCGTGAGCACCACGTCCAGCCAAGAATTAGTTTCTTAGGCAGCGGGCTCCCAGGACCACAAGAAGGGCAGGTTTGAGCCATTGCCTGGCACAGAGAAGCAACACTCTGCCCATCTAACACCTGGGGTGTGCAAGGCAGCAGGAGGTAAAAATGCTCCCACCCTGGTGTTCCTTCCAGAATCATCTGGCAGTAGCAGTTAATCATGTAAGCTCTGGCTTTGTCCCTTCTTAGATGTGGACCTTGAGTGGCTCACCCACTGGGCTCACCCCTCTGGGCCTCGGCTTCCTTATCTGTAAGATGATAATAATGATACCTACTTGATAGCATTGTGAGGATAAATGAGTGGAGGGTAGAACATGGTATGTGCCCAATAACCGTAGATAGTATTCAGGTTAATAGGGAGACACAAACATTATTAACTCTGCTGCAGGACAGTGAATGTGAAACCAGAATTCCAAACACAGACATGACCGATTTGAGTGAGGAAAGTGTCCTGATATGGATTTGAAGGCCTGGGAGAAGGGAGGGGGTGGGCCTGAGGGCAGTGTGGGCTGAGTCCCGCAGCTGGAGCATAGAAAGGACGAAGCTCTGGTGGCTGAAGATACGAAACAGGGCTTGCTGGGGTCAGGGAGAGAGCTGGCGGTAAAGAGCTGGAAATGTAACCAGGACAGGGTGAGATGGTGAAGGGGCCAAGCCGAGAAGTGTGGGTCTCCTGCTGGGCAGAGGAGAAGCTCTGGATGATGTAAGAAGGAAAACCTCAATTGGGTTCCTCTTTATTTATTTATTTTTATTTATTTTTTGAGACAGAGTCTCGCTCTGTTGCCCGGAGCTGGAGTGCAGTGGCGCAATCTCGGCTCACTGCAAACTCTGCCTCCTGGGTTCAAGTGATTCTCCTGCCTCAGCCTCCCAAGTAGCTGGGATTACAGGCACCTACCACAAAGCCTGGCTGATTTTTGTATTTTAAATTGAGACAGAGTTTCGCCATGTTGTCCAGGCTGGTCTTGAACTCCTGACGTTAGGTGATCCGCCCACCTCAGCCTCCTAATGTGCTGGGATTACAGGTGTGAGCCACCGTGCCCTGCCATTTGGGTCCCTCTTAACAGCTGTGGTCATGGATACATTGTCTCCTCTGAGCCTCAGTTCCTTCATCTGTAAAGTGGAGGACTCAAAGAATCAGCCTCCTAGAAGAGTTGCATAGATTAAATGAGATAGTGGGTGTAACGTGTTTAGCTTTCTGCGCATGTGTAAACTGCCCAAGAGGAAGTTAGCTGACAGTGACATACAGCAAGTTTTAATGCCCAACATTGTGGTGGCTACAGTAAGGACATGGGATTCACTAACCTGATTTTGTTGATGGATGGATCTGGAAAAGGAGTCCGAGGTGCAGATTAGGAAATGTGGCTGGCCCTTCCCAGCCTATCTGCCTTTTGACGGTGTGCCTCAGGGCAGATTGTGAAATTGTCTCTTTACTACTGAGAGCTCTGTAATTTGCCAAACAAATAGGGGTGAGAAGATGATGTACATTCCAGAGAGTGTGCATGGCAGGTCTCTTTTCTGCTGGATCCATCTGCAGGTCTTCAGCTGCGGGGTAGAGAAACCCAGGAAATACTAATCGCCGTTGTCCTTTGGAGGCTTATTAAAAACTAAGTAACTCTGAAGTTAACCCAGTTGACTGATAGTATTCATTTGTGATTCTCTGGCTGGTAGGATCCAGGTCCAAGTAGGGAGTACCACGTGAATTTGTCCTCTCACCTTGTCCTATTCTGTTCTTTCTTTTTGCCCTCTCCCGTGGGTTCTTCAAATTAAATAAAGTTTAGATTCTTTCAAAAGTATTCTTGGCCTTTTACCCGGCTCTCTAACAAGTCTTGTGGTGGTGGAGATGTGTGTTTATGGAGTAGTCCCCATATCCCCATCACTTTGTATTATTTAGAATCTCAAAGGCATAGTCATACGTATCTGCCACCCAGCCCTAACAACCATTAACCCATGGCCAGTCCTGCCCAGCCACACCCCCACCCCTTGCCCCACACACGATTTTGAAGCAAATCTAGGACATCATACCATTTCAACCATAAATAGTTCAGAATGTGCGTTTAGTGGATAAAGACCAAAATTCATGATCACACCCACATTACCAATTGTGTTCACATTACTAATTGTCTCATAAATTCATACTTTTCCCCTCCAGTTTGCCTAATTAGGTCCACATAATGTCCACACATTGTAATTGATTGGCATGTCTTTTGAGCCTCTTTTAATTTCATACATTTTCCCTCCATCAAGTTAATTGTTGAAGAAATGGGTGATTTGTTTTGTAGAGTTCCCAACAGTCTGGATTTTGCTGAGCACATCACCACGTGCCTAACGTTCCTCAGTCCCCTAGGTTTTCTCTAAATGGGTAGTTGGATCTGCAGCTGCAGCATCCAATATCATGTGTGACTATCACAGCCATAGTCAATTAAGAATTAACAATTAGACCAGGCGCCGTGGCTCATGCCTGTAATCCCAGCACTTTGGGAGGCCCAGGCGGGTGGATTACCTGAGGTCAGGAGTTCGAGACCAGCCTGGCCAACATGGTGAAACCCCGACTCTATTAAAAAAATACAAAAAAAATTAGTGGGGCTTGGTGGCATGCGCTTGTAATTCCAGCTACTCAGGGTGATGAGGCAAGAGAATCGCTTGAACCCAGGAGGCAGAGGTTGCAGTGAGCCAAGATTGCACCACTGCACTCCAACCTGGGTAACAGAGTGAGACCCCATCTCAAAATAACAATTAAGTTCCTCAGTCCCACTAGCGACATTTCAAGTGCTCAGTAGCCATGTGTGACTAGTGGTGAATGTACTGGACAGTACAGAATATAATTTTTCTGTCACCACAGAAAGTTCTATTGGACAATGCAACTCTCCCTGCTTGGTCAGCTCTATTTTATTTCAGCTAGAATATGTCACAGTCGGGGACATCTGTCTTCATCAGGAGGTACTGAATATTTGGTTATCTCTCTTTTTCTGATGTTAGCAGCTGTTGATGCTCAGGACCTAAATATTTTGGCTTTTTAGGTGTTCTAAAGCAGCAATAATCTAATTCTGCCCTCTGTTTATTAACTGATGTATTTCTTTTTTTTTTTTTTTTTTTTTTTTTTTTTGAGACGGAGTCTTGCTCTTTCACCCAGGCTGGAGTGCAGTGGCGCGATCTCGGCTCACTGCAGGCTCCGCCCCCCGGGGTTCACGCCATTCTCCTGCCTCAGCCTCCCACGTAGCTGGGACTACAGGCGCCTGCCACCTCACCCGGCTAATTTTTTGTATTTTTAGTAGAGACGGGGTTTCACCGTGTTAGCCAGGATGGTCTCGATCTCCTGACCTCGTGATCCGCCCGCCTCGGCCTCCCAAAGTGCTGGGATTACAGGCGTGAGCCACCGCGCCCGGCCTGTTTATTAACTGATGTATTTCTATAGAGACACACTTTGCCTCATCTACTGCTTGGTTTCCCAGTGGCACAGTTCATTTATGAAAGACAGAATAATGCCGGATTCACTTTACCTTTATTTGTAAATGAAGATAATCAGTTGTTAACCAGAATTCTCCATTGATGGCTAATTAGTTCTTTTCTTTCTCTTTATTTATTTTTCCTTTTGAGACAGGGCCTCACTATGTTGCCCAAGCTGGTCTCAAACTCCTGGGCTGAAGTGATCCTCCTGTCTCAGCCTCCCAAAGTGCTAGGACTACAGGCACATGCCGCTAAGCCTGGCTGTCAATCCGTTATTTCATTCATTTTGTTGTGAATTATGGATTTAAGCCGTTTTAAAAAAACAATTCATTCGATATTTGGAAGGGAATATAAGTTTCATCCCTGACTCCTTTCCTCTTGTTTTTTGTCTCTCAAGACAGACTTGAGTACTCCTCCCCCTGCCCCACTGTAACCTGCTGCCCATTTTCCTGGCTGCACATTTGGCCAACTGACTTCTCTTTTCCACTCTAGATCCATCAGAGCCAGGGCTCGTATTCCCCAGCAACCAGTGCAGTAGTGCCTGGGTCATAGAAGGACATAAGTCAACACAGAACAAGAATATAGGCAGGGGAAGAAGTCAACAGTACCCAGACATGAGTGATAGCATTTGAAGGAAAGCACAGAAAGCAGGAAGAAAAGGGATACTGGAAAAATGCTTGGAATGGATTCTTGATGAAGGTTAAATTAATTAAAACGGGGAAAAGGAGGAATATGAGAACAATGTGTATGAATTGCCTGGTTTTAAACTTGTATATAGGTGAAGTAGGTTTTTATTGTTGGAAAGGAATACATAGGCTTAGTTACGAACATCAGAATCCACTGTAGCTAGTTTAAGCAGAGAAAGGTATTAAATGGACTAAAGAAGGACCAAGCTGAGCTCCTAGGAATGACTCAGAGCCACAGAGCAGAACTGGGCCATCTAGGAGCTGCGGCTGCTGCCCAATCAGGAAGCTGCCACCTCGATGGCTGCCCGTCCCTGCATCTGCCATCGCAGAGTGTAAAACAATTACCTCTTGCCTGCCTCTGCCCAGTTAACTCAGGGCTGAATTCAGATCTCCTAATAGTGCATGTAACTGGTGGAACCCAAGTTACTTCCCAAATCCTCATGGCAAGGGAGTCAGGGAAGCGTAATTTTCACTTCTCTAGCTTCGGCAGTACAGGAAGGCCCACCAAAAGGACTTGGGATAGATACTGAGTCCTTCCATAGGATCGACTACAGGAACCTTTAAAGCATGTATGGCCCCAAATCTCCTTACTTTCAGGGTGAGAAAAATTAAGCCCAGCAAGTTTTTGTTGAGTTCCTCAAAGTTGTTAGTGGCAAAACTCAACCCAAGGATCCTCAACCTTTCAGCATTGTTCCATTGCATTGTGGGACAACTGCACTGTCCAGTATGTCAGCCGTACTCAACATGTGGCTTTGATGCTTTAGCCCTTAGTGTTGATAGTCTGACATTAAGGACTCATGATGATATGAGACAAACAATGGGGTTCATGCCCCCTCCTCCTGCCCCAGAGACCTGCAGGCCTGTCCTGAGGGAACTGTAGGCACAAGTTTTGCAGATGACGGACCACATTCAAAATTCTCAGGGTGGGCCACCACAAGTCACGTGGCCGTGGGCAAGTCATATCTCTTTGGGTCTCAGTTTCTTCTTCGGTTTTATAAAGATATATATTCCCTTCATCCTCTCTGCATTTGAGAAGGCTCTCCATTCTGCCATGTAGGGGAGTTGTGAAGTCTAAGGAAATGGTACATAGGACCAGGAGGGGAATCTGAATGCCAAACGAATTGGGGAAATATGCTTAGCATGCTTTTAGCATTCAAGCATCGCAACGTATCGGTGGAAATTGGTTCAAATGGCCACCAGAAGGTAGCCTTGGACTCAGAATATCCTCCCATAGGAAACAGGACCATTAACTAAATGAACTTATCTGCTAGAAACATCAACAGAAAATAAAGGTTGTTCTTTTTTTGTTGTTGTTTTCACCTTTAGAAGTTTGACAGGTGAATGATCTGAGCCAGCTTTGAAGCTGGTCAGAGGGCCAGCCGAAGGCCCTGACTCCCTGGATGTTCCTGCAGTTTTCAGCAGTGCGGAGACAATGATTGGTTTGTTCTGCCGCCGAGTCCTGTTTTCTAGAAGAAGAACTTGAGGAGAATTTTGCACATTTTTTGAAATGAAAGCCGAGATCCTGCAGAAAACAGGACAGTGCTCAGAAAAGCGCCAGGCCATGGGGTTGGAGAGCTATTCATTGTCTCTTCGTCTTCATGCCCTGAATTAATTTCAAGACCAATGTCATTTCCCTCCCTCTATGGTAGTTTCCCCACCTCATTAATAAGCCTTTTGCAAAGTGTTAATTTTGGATTAAAGGTGAGACGATTAAGCTTTTCCAGAAGGCAGCATGGTGTAAAAACCACCCCTGGCAGGCCTGGAGCTGTACCTTATAATTAAATATATTAATAAATTCTGTATTAAAACATGTGAATATTGACACTAAATGGGATAAAGTCTGCACATATTTTTACATCAGCTCAGGTCAGATTTCACTGTCATGGGAGATAGGACAGAATGTTGGTTGGCAGAGTTTTTGTCATGTATTTTATTTTTTGAGACAGGGTCTGTCTCTGTCACTCGGGCTGGAGTGCAGTGGTGCTATCTTGGCTTACTGTAACCACCGCCCCCTACCTCAGCCTCCTGAGTAGCTGGGATTACAGGTGTGTGCCACCATGCCCAGCTAATTTTTGTATTTTAGTAGAGTCAGGGTTTTACCATGTTGGCCAGGCTCATCTTGAACTCCTGACCTCAAGTGATCCTCCTGCCTACACCTCTCAAAGTGCTGGGATTACAGGCATGAGCCACTATACCCAGCTGTTTTTCAGAGCTTTTTGAATTACAGAGTTGCAGATGAAGGACTGGGGGCTAGTGGCTCCCTTTTTAGTTTAGTTTTTTTTTAGTTCCTCTTTTCTTCCATCAAAGAGAGAAAAATTCAAAAGCAAATTGAGAAACAAAATTTTTTTTCTTTTTTTGAGACAGAGTCTTGCTCTATGGCTGAGGCTGGAATGCAGTGGCATGATCTCGGCTCACTGCAACCTCCACCTCCCGGGTTCAAGTGATTCTCATGCCTCAGCCTCCTGAGTAGCTGGGACTACAGGCGTGCACCACCACACCCGGCTAATTTTTGTATTTTTAGTAGAGACAGAGTTTCACCATGTTGGCCAGGCAGGTCTCAAACTCCTGAACTTCAGTGACCTGCCTGCCTTAGCCTCCCAAAGTGCTGGGATTACAGGCGGGAGCCACCATACCTGGCCGAGAAACAATAAATTTTGACCAATTACCTTTTGTTTAGGACCACAGAATTTTGGAGTTGGTCTAACTATAATAGGACTTACAAAGCACCAGGTTAATTAAATTAAAATTTAATTTCTTCATTTCTTTCTTTTCTTTTTCTTTTTTTTTTTTTTTTTGAGACAGAGTCTCACTCTGTTGCCCGGGCTGGAGTGCAATGGCACTATCTCAGCTCACTGCAACCTCCACCTCGCGGGTTCAAGTGATTCTCCTGCCTCAGCCTCCCAAGTAGTTGGGATTATAGGCACCTACCACCATGACTGGCTAATTTTTGTGCTTTTAATAGAGGCGGGGTTTCACCATGTTGGTCAGGCTGGTCTCGAACTCCTGACCTCAGATGATCCACCAGCCTTGGCCTCCCAAAGTACTAGGATTACAGGTGTGAGCCACTGTGCCCTGCCAATTTCTTCATTTATTTCTAAGAGGCAAATATTATCATTATTATATTTATTTATTTTGTGACAGAGTTATGGTCATGTTGCCCAGGCTGGAGTGCAACGGCACGATTTCGGCTCACTGCAACCTCCGCCTCCCAGGTTCAAACCATTCTCTTGTCTCAGCCTCCTGAGTAGCTAGGATTATGAGTAGCCACCATGCCCGGCTAATTTTTGTATTTTTAGTAGAGACAGGGTTTCATCATATTGGTCAGGCTTGTCTCGAACTCCTGACCTCAGGTGATCCGCCCACCTCGGCCTCCTGAAGTGCTGGGATTACAGGCGTAAGCCACCACGCCCGGCCATGCAAATATTATTATTCACATTTTACAGGTGATGAAATTAAGGCTCAGAGAAGTTAGGTAACTTGCCTACAACTAAGTTAGGTAACTTGCCACAAACTAAGTGGTGGAGCAGGAATTGAAGGAATTTAAGAAACTGGAAAACAGACCCTGCTCTTAGCTTCTTATACTGCTGAAGAGATCATCTAATACTATTCTGTTGTTTTACATGTGGGGAAATTGTGACATAGGGATGTTAAATGACATTCCATATCACACCCGTAGCCAGATCTAGGTTTTTTTTTGATCCTTCAGATTTATTGTCTCTATTCCATGACTAAGACGTAATTAAGTTTAGTCTACTACTTGTAGAGGAACAAGGTAAGATTGATTAACTCTTTTTTAACTTTTAGGAGGTAGAGTGTAAACATAATAAAGGTGCTCCAGTGAGCAGAGCTGTGATCCTGATCCAGGCAGGGTCAACTGGTCCTCTGGCCCATGAGACATCAGTCCAGGAGTCAGATATGTCTTCTGTACCATGCAGTCCTGGGAGAGACACTTAGAAATGTGGCAGGTCTGGCGTCTGGAGAGAATAATACGTTTATTACTGTTCCAGTTAACCTGTTTCTGCTTCACAAGTATCTCCAAATTTAATAGCTGAAATGATGTAGTATTGTATCATCCACCTCTGGGGGATGAATAGGCTTAGCAGGGCAGTTCTTGCCTTGTGGTTGCAGTCAGATGGCGGCTGAGGCTGGAGTCTTCTGGGGGTTTGACTGGGATGGACATCCACAAGGGCTCACTCACATGGCTGGCTGGTGACACTTGAACTGCTTCTAGCCTCTTACCTTTGTCCAGTGCATTAATTGTAAGGTTCTGCCACCATTTTTTAACAAGTTCCTATTGATAGACATATATTTAGTTTCCAGTCCTTTGCTATTACAAACCAAATTTCAAGGCACAAGGCATATTAAATATACTTTTAGGGATAAATTTCATGTTTAGGAATTTACAAAGATCCCTTCCTTTCTGAGAAGTGAAATAGTCTGGCAGAAGCTAGCTTTGTCAGCCATGATTTTTTGCCATTAAATAACCTTACATCTTCTTTCAACATGGCTCCTGAAGACTTTGAGTGTAATTTGTTAATATCTGATGGCTGGATTGGTCATAAGGGTGGTAAGCAGCACTTAATGGATTGGAGGGTGTGCCACAGGGTGAATTCCCTACATGAGCTACTTCTTGGTGACTCAGCTTTCCATGCTGTGAAATGGGGAAAAATGGAAAAATTGCCTTTGCTGAGGGATATGTGGAGAATTTCCATTTTTGCTCTAAGAAAACCAGAGGAAACGTCCCCTTGAGAATTAGGTGTGCCCTCAGTCTCCAACCCCTTCTCTCCACTCCCATTTTCTCCCCTGTTTTATAAAGCTTCCTGGCAAGTCATGGTGGCTCACGCCTGCAATCCCAGCACTTTGGGAGGCTGAGGCAGGAGAATCCCTTGAGGATAAGAGTTGAAGACCAGCCTGGGCAACATAGTGAGATTCTATCTCTAAAAAAAATTAAAAACAAACAAAAATAAATAAAACACTTTTCTATGTCTTGATCAGATGATCTACTGGCCCTCTACTCCCTTAAATTGTCACTGATCTCCCTTCCCTGTGCCCTTCAAGATCTTATTCTTTTCAAACAAAATAATACCGATGATTTGAGATTTTCATTCTAGACTGCAATAGAAGGCATCTGTATTGCATTCAGAGCATTTTTTTTCTTTTTTTAAAATTATTTATTATTATTATTATTATACTTTAAGTTTTAGGGTACACGTGCACAATGTGCAGGTTTGTTACATATGTATCCATGTGCCATGTTAGTGTGCTGCACCCATTAACTCGTCGTTTAGCATTAGGTATGTCTCCTAATGCTGTCCCTCCCCGCTCCCCCCACCCCACAACAGTCCCCGGGGTGTGATGTTCCCCTTCCTGTGTCCATGTGTTCTCATTGTTCAATTCCCACCTATGAGTGAGAGCATGCGGTGTTTGGTTTTTTGTCCTTGCGATAGTTTGCTGAGAATGATGATTTCCAGTTTCATCCATGTCCCTACAAAGGATATGAACTCATCATTTTTTATGGCTGCATAGTATTCCATGGTGTATGTGTGCCACATTTTCTTAATCCAGTCTGTCGTTGTTGGACATTTGGGTTGGTTCCAAGTCTTTGCTATTTTAAAAATAGGAATTTGCCAAAAAGATTAAACAAGAGTTCATGTTTGAACTATGGTTGGTGAGTCCTTAGGCACATTCTACAAGACTTTAAAAAGACAGTTGCAGGTTTTTACTAATTTTAATTGGAATTACCAGGGTAATTGTCTTTGTTCTATTTCATTAGCCCCTCACTACCACTCAAATGTCTTTGTGCACACTTGGTCTTTAGAAGCTCAAAGTACTTAGTGGAGCATATTTAGTCTTTTCAAATCCCTTCAAGGGTGGCAGTGAGCAGGATGGGGACTGCCAGGCAAGGAGGAGAATGTGATCTGCCCGGGTGATAGGAAAGCCTTGGGCAAAGGTGGGCAGCTGAAGTTCTCGGGAGTGAGGTAGTTGATGAGGATCCAGGACAGCCACCCAACTGGGTCATTGAACTCAGCCCCTGTGATGGTCCCCCTTTGTCTTCCAATGGCTCCCTCTTGCCCTTTGACTACATTCCAGCTCCAGTAGGGCCCTCAAGGTAGACTCCCAAGGGGATCTCGCTCTTCTCAGCTACCACTGCTCTCTTCATTAACTGCTCTCCCAGGCTCAGGCTAGCCATGCTGAACCACACAGTTCCCTCTTTCCGACTGTCCTCTCCTGGAATGTTCTTTGCTGTGCGCCCCTTTTCTTCCTCATCTTTGCCTGGCTAAGGAGTTCACTTCCTCTGGAAGCATCTTCCCTGGTGCTGTAGGTCTGGGGTAGGTGCCCCCTTGGACCCCTGGGCCTCTCAGATGTCAATGGCTGTTGACTTGCCTGCACCCCCACTAGACTCGGCAGCTTCCTAGGGACTGGAGATTAAGTCATCTCTAACTGTATTGCCTCCAGCTCTAAGCACAGGGCTTGTCACAGATCAGGGACTTATCAATGTTAGCTGGGGCAAATTAAGCTCCAAGCAAAGGAAAATGAACTAGTGGAGGAGGCTGACTGGAATACCCTGTTCTGGGGTCTTGTGCCTCCTTGAGACTCTCTGCATCCTGCCACCTGCTCCCAGCTGCCAGTCAGCACATACTGATTGTGCACTGGCCCTAGACTAGGCTTGGAGCAGCGGGTAGGGAGGCAGGAATGGGACTGAATGCTTGCTGACCATCCTCAAGGTGTTGAGTTGAGAAAACCAGATGAACTGTGTGCATAGTGAAACTTGGGAATGAGATAGAATATAGCATGACTTCTCGGGGCTAGTGTGGCATGTGCACCAGCTGCAGTGGCATCTCCTGGGCTCCAGTTAGAAATGCGGCACCTCAGACCCTACCAGACCTTGTGAATCGGAACCTGCATTTTAACAAGACCCCAGGGAAGGCATAGGTATGCTGGAGTCTGACAGGCACTGGTTTAAGTGGGACAGTGAGCAGTTTAGTCATGGGCTGCAGTATTTGGAGAAGGCTGCATTGGCAAAGGAGCAACTGAGCTCCCTTGAGTCCTGGGAGGGCAATACCCAGGGTGGATGAAAGAGGACAGTATTTGAAGCTGGGAGAGTGTGGAGCCAGGAAAGGACCAGTCTTCTTGCTAGTGATGGATTTTGGCAGAGCAATGGGATCCATCTTCTAAAGGATCTCATTTGGTACCATTCACGTCACATGTTCAAAAGTTACCAAATCAGATACTAAAATTGAACACATCATTTTTATCACCCAGGTGTAGATTCTATGTTCTTCCTTAGCAGCAGCAAAGGTGGTAGAAAGCACTGGGCAGGGAGTCCAGACCCAGGTCTGGTTGTGGTTTTGCTGATAACAAAGCTGTGGATACTGACCAAGCCGCTTTACAAAATGATAATTTTATGCGTTTATGATTTTGTGGGTCAAGACAAAAGCCGTAGGCATTGCTCTGCTAGGCAGTTCTACTCTGGGTAGCGTTAGCGGGGGCCACTCATTCAGCTGGTGGCAGCCCTGAGTTGGGCTGGAGAGTCCAATCAGGCTTTATTCATATCTGGCTCCTCCATGCTCCCCCATGTGGCCTTTGGCTGTCCGCATGGCTAGCTTGGGCTTCCTCACAGCATGGTAGCCTCAGGCTTCTTATGTGGCAGCTGGCTTATCAGAGGGAAGAAGTGGAAGCTGCAAGGTCTCTTAAAACCTGGAACTGACACATCTTCATTGCATTCTGTTGATCCAACTGGTCATAAGCCCTGCCCAGATTCAAGGGGAGGGAAAACAGTCTCCGTCTCTTGATAAATGGAGCAGGATGCAGGCACAAGGAGGACAGAATTGAGTGTGGCTTTCTTTGGGTACTGTCTGTAATATAACATACCAGGCTCCATGACGTCATCAGGACCCAGACTCCTCTCTGCTACTCCATCCTCAGCACGCACTTCCGCCTCACGGTCCAAGGTGACTGTTGGTGCTCTAGTCAGCAGGAAGGAGCGAAGGAGGAAGAGGGCACCGTTTGCTCCCCTTCAAGGAGATTTCTATTTCATTGGCCAGGTAGTCCATGGCCATGCTGTCTTAGTCCATTTTGCGTTGCCATAAAGAATAACTGGGACTGGCTAATCTATAGAGAAGAGGTTTATGGCTCATGGTTTTGCAGGCTATACAAGAAGCATAGTGCTGGCGTCTTCTTCTGGTGAGGCCCTCAAGAAGCTTTCACTCATAGAAGGCGGAAGGGGAACAAGTGTGTCACATGGTGAGGGAGGAAGCTCTTTTTTTTTTTTTCAGACGGAGTTTTGCTCTTGTTGCCCAGGCTGGATGCAATGGCACGATCTTGGCTCACCGCAACCTTTGCCTCCTGGGTTCAAGCGATTCTCCTGCCTCTGCCTCCCGAGTAGCTGGGATTACAGGCATGCACCACCATGCCCGGCTAATTTTGTATTTTTAGTAGAGATGGGGTTTCTCCACGTTGGTCAGGCTGATCTCAAATTCCCGACCTCAGGTGATCCACCTGCCTCAGCCTCCCAAAGTGCTGGGATTACAGGCATGAGACGCCGCGCCTGGCCGCCAGGCTCTTTTAAACAGCCAGCTCTCCCCTGAACTGAGGAGAGTAAGAACTTGCTCTTTACTACGGGGGCGGCACCAGGCCATTCATGAGGGATCTGCACCTGTAACCTCCCACCAGGCCCCACCTGCAACGCTGGGGATCACATTTCAACATGACATTTGGAGGGGCCTAACATTCATACCCCATCATATGCCTGTAGGATGCTATAAGACAGTATGCCCAGCTAGAAGTCAGAGGTTTGTTCTAAAGAAGAAGGGGAGAATAAAAAGTGAGAGCAACTGGCCGGGTGCGGTGGCTCATGCCTGTAATCCCAGCACTTTGGGAGGCTGAGGCGGATGGATCACTTGAGGTAAGGAGTTTGAGACCAGCCTGGCCAACATGGTGAAACCCTGTCTCTACTAAAAATACAAAAATTAGCCAGGCATGGTTGTATGTGCCCCTGTAGTCCCAGCTACTTGGGAAGCTGAGGCAGGAGAATTACTTGAACCCAAGAGGCGGAGGTTACGGTGAGCTGAGATCGAGCCACCGCACTCCAGCCTGGGCAAAAAAGTGAGACTCCATCTCAAATAAAAAAAAAAAAAAGGTGGGAGGAACTGCCAGTTGTTACTTCACCTTTCCCAAAGCCAAGACCTGCTTGAAAATTTTAGGGAGGCCAGGCGCCATGGCTCACGCCTGTAATCCCAGCACTTTGGGAGGCCGAGACGGGCGGATCACGAGGTCAGGAGATCGAGACCATCCTGGCTAACACAGTGAAACCCCGTCTCTACTAAAAATACAAAAAATTAGCCGAGCGTGGTGGCGGGCGCCTGTGGTCCCAGCTACTCGGGAGGCTGAGGAAGGAGAATGGCGTGAACCCAGGAGGCGGAGCTTGCAGTGAGCGGAGATCACGCCACTGCACTCCAGCCTGGGCAAGAAAGCGAGACTCTGCCTCAAAAAAAAAAAAAAAGAAAATTTTAGGGGCAGAAGCTGCAGACAGGGCAGCCTCAAGACACAGGGAGGTGGGTCTCTTGAGTGAGCCTACTGGATGTGCCTGCCTGCCCGGGGATCCTCATGGCCTCTCTCTGCCCTCAGTTCACCACAGGCACATGCAGCGACTCGGTGGTTCACAGCTGTGACCTGTGTGGCAAGGGCTTCCGTCTGCAGCGCATGCTGAACCGTCACCTCAAGTGCCACAACCAGGTGAAAAGACACCTGTGCACCTTCTGCGGCAAGGGCTTCAACGATACCTTCGACCTGAAGAGGCACGTCCGCACACACACAGGTGAGCAGGGAGCGCGTGCTTTGTTCTCTGTTTTGTTATTCTGGCCAAGAGCTCCTGTTTCTTTCCCACCAAAGAACCAGGTCGAGACCGTGGAACAATGTTGTGTTCCTAGAAAGACCACAAGATGCGGATCACGAGGCTAGGAGTTTGAGACCAGTCTGGCCAACATAGTGAAACCCTGTCTCTATTAAAAATACAAAAAAAATTAGCTGGGCGTGGTGGTGGGCGCCTGTAATCCCAGCTACTTGGGAGGCTGAGGCAGGAGAATCACTTGAACCTGGGAGGCGGAGGTTGCAGTGAGCCAAGATCACGCCACTGCACTCCAGCCTGGGTGACACTGCAAGACTCCATCTCAAAAAAAGAAAAAAAAAGAAAGATCACAAGATGATGGGGCATTAGGGCCAGCCCTTCTGGGTTCACCTCCTGACTCTGCCACCTGCCGGCTGTGTCACCTTGGGCCAGGTGAACCACCTTTGGTAGCCTGCCTTTCACCCCTGTAAAATGGAGATATTGATGTGAGTTCTAGCGAGGCTCAAAACGGACCCCTGGCTGGAAGTATTCTGAGAATCACGATGCATGGCACACACGCAGGGCCTGCCATAGCTCACTCAGCCCCTTGGTTCTGGCTGCTGGAATGTGTTTCTTGTGGCCCCACAATGAGTATTTTATGCTTCTCGCTTGGGACATAAGCCTGTCTCTGGATAGCATCGTGTTCCTCCTGAGAGACAAAAAGGAGCTCATTGCCTTTAAAGCTGACCCGAGCCTCACACTGGAGCCTGGCAAGCAGCTTCCTTTTCTGGGACCTGCCTCAGTTTTCTGAGTTAGGAAGTGGGAATCCAGGTTCTCCCCAGTTCCAGTTCTTCACAGAGTCCTGGGGGTGCCCTTGGCCTCTTGTCTCGGCGTCACTGCTTCTATCTGAGAAACACCTGGCCTCCATGCTTTCCCGCCTGAGCTCCATTGTCCACACCTCTGCCAGAGTGATCCCTCCAGGAGAATTCTAAGGACTCTACTTCTCTGCTAAGAAATCTCCAACTCTGAACAGAATGAAATCCAGACTCCTCATCTCTCAGCTTGATGGGCTTCGTGTAAAGGCCTGTACAATGTGGGTCCCATCTTCAAATCCCCATCCTATCTCAGCCCATCCCAGCCCATCACGTCCTATCCCATCTCATCCTATCACAGCCCACCTCAGATCAGCCCATCTCACTCCAATCCATTTCAGCTCATCCTATCCCATCCCATCTTAACCCATTCAACCCTATCCAGGCTACCACCCACCCTCCCAACAGACTTATAGAATTTACTATCTGCAGGCTGGGTGCAGTGGCTCCTGCTCATAATCCTTGCACTTAAGGAGGCCAAGGTGGGAGGATTGCTTGAGGCCAAGAGTTGGAGACCAGCCTGAGCAACATCGAAAGTCTGTCTCCCCAAGAAAATTTAAAAATTAGCCAGGCATGGTGGTGCATGCCTATAGTCCTAGCTACTTGGGAGACTGAGGCTGGAGGATCGCTTGAACGTAGGAGTTTGAGGCTGCAGTGAGCTATGATTGTGCCACTGCACTCCAGCCTGGACAAGAGAGCAAGACCCAGTCTCAAGGGAAAAAAAAAGGGTTTACTATCTATAGTCCTCGAGGCCTTTCAGTCCTTGGTATTTTGGTAGGGAAGGGGAGACACTTTTTCCTCCCTCCAGTTGGGGCTCCCAGCTACTCAGCCTTCACACAGGTTCCTTCTTAGGCCTCTGCATCCTATTTTCCAGTTCATATCATGCGTGTTTGCTCTTAGAGGACTGGCCGTGAGCTGCCTACCTGGTCTGGAAAGAGTTTCTGTCACCTTAGAGAGTGGCTGGAATCCTAACATATTTCTTTTCTGTTTTCCTTTTTTAAAACTTTTTCTTTTCTTTCTTTCTTTCTTTTTTTTTTTTTTTGAGACAGCGTCTTGCTCTCTCACCCAGGCTGGAGTGCAGCCACCAACTCCTGGGCTCAACTGATACTCCCACTTCAGCCCCCCTAGTAGCTGGGACTATAGGTGCATGCCACCACTCCCAGCTAATTTTTTTTGTATTTTGTATTTTTTGTAGAGATGGGATTTCGTCATGTTGCCCAGGCTGGTCTCAAACTCCGGGGCTCAAGCCATCCACCCACCTTGGCCTCCCAAAATGCTGGAATTACAGACATAAGCCACCACACCCAGCCAAAAACTTTTTCTAAAGAGGCTTTTCATTTCAGTGTAACATACATCTAGAAAAGTGCACAGATCCTAAGTGCGGACCTCAGCGAATTTAGGAAGTTTTACAAAGTGAACACACTCGTGCAACTAGCAGTCAGACCAAGAAACAGATTATTTCCAGCCACTAGAAGTCACTACCCCTCCCAGTCTGCCTCTTTCTCTCCAGGGAAAACCACTGTTGCAAATTCTAACAGCTTAAGTTACTGTTGCCTGTTTTTGAGCTTGACGTAAATGGAATCCCATAGTGTGCTCTTTGGGTCTGGTTATATGGCTTCTTTTCCTAGCACCAGTGAATCAGTAAAAGTTTGACCTCTGTGAGGCTAAGCTGGCCATCGGGTGGGGGTGAGGAGAATGCTTAGGGAGTGGTGGAGGATCCATAGGGCAGTAGGGGGTCTTATAAGAGGCCTAGGGAAGGTCTCGTGGTTGTCAAGGGACCCATCCAGCAGCAGCAAAGCTGGGCTTTCTTCCTGACCCCAGAGGCAGGAAATCGGGACCACTCCTGAAGTCGCTGGCCATTGGCGGTCCTGGAGGGTGTCTCAGCCCCTCCTTGAGGGTGTCTCAAGGACATCATCTCTGAGGATGTCCTTGAGGGCATTCCCTGCCTGGATGGACTCTGTGGTCACTCCCCCAACCCTGACTTCTAGGACACAGTGCAGGGGGCCCAGGAAGCATGGCTGGCTGTTGGTACCTTCAGCTGGAGTAAACACTGAGCTGATGGCGTTGCCTCCCCTGTGATTGAGTTAATTCTCCATTGCTGGAGACTAAGGGAAATATTAGGGACTGGCAGCTTCTCAGAGAAGAGTTTACAAGTTGAGGCGGTCACATAGTAGTTAAGAACTCCTGATCTGAGTTAGCTGACTGTGAGACTTGGTCTAAATTATTCATCTTTCACCTTAGTTTTTCCATCTCTAGAATGGGTGTGATCATTTTAATACTTGCCACTTAAAGTGATGGTTGTGAGGTTTTGGGGCCAGAATTACATAAAAGTGCTTTTTACATTGTAAGTGCTTAGTAAATATTAGCTATTATTGGTAGTAAAATTGCAACAGTTGGCAGAGGCTTCCTGAGGACCTGATGTGGAACAGACCCTAGGATTCACCTCTGTGCTCATGGAGCTCTCAGCCAACACAGGGAGGAATGACTCAGACATCTGACTGTGAGACAAGGGAAACAGTAGATATGCCAGACAGAGGAAAAAGTGGCACATGCCAAAGGGAAGTCCTGGGAGGTGCATTGTTTCTAACTGTATGTCAGGGAGGCTTCTTAGAAAAGGTAGTCTCTCAGCTGGGCCTTGAAGGATGAGCAAGCTTTCTACAGCAGGACAGAAGGAGGAAGAGCGTTGCTGATGAGGAGTGTCTTAGTTTGGGTTGCCCAAGAAGCAGACGCTGACACAAGGATTTGGATGTGAGCAGTGTATTTGGGAGGTGATCCCAGAAAACACAGTAGAGGAGGGAGGGGAGGTCAGGAGGGAAGACAGCCAATTAGAGCTCAATAATAATGAGTGGGTTATCACTATGGGCAATGGAGGCTCAATCCCGCTGGAGATCCTCTGAAGAACCATATAGAATGCACCCCAGGTTGCTCAATCAACCCCCATCCCTCCTTGGGTGTCCATCCTGGACCTCCTGACTCCTAGGCAGTTCTCCCTACCCACTGCCCACCAGCCCTTTGCAGGCCTGGAGAGCATCCTTAGGCAGAGAGATGCAGGAACATCTGAGATGCCTGGCGATCTGCTAAGGGGATATGAATGGGGCATCCACCCTGGGAGGCAGAAGATTTAGCAAGTGAGGAGGGTGGCTCGGCAGAGACTGGGAGACCCTTCAGAGAGTAACACAGCTCCTTCAGGCAGAAGCAAGCCACACACGGTCACTCTCCTTCATGCCAGGCCCCCAGCCTTTATCCTGTCATCTCAAATTACCCAAAGCAGTCGGTGCTGTTGTTCCCCACCTCTTGCAGAGGAGGAAACCAGGCTCAGGGAGCTGGCTTCAGGGCCAGCTGGGAACCAGAACTGGCTGGCCCTGAAGTTCGTGGTCTTTTATCCTCTGTAGGGTCTCCTTCTCTGCCCTCTTTGCCTCCCAGTGCCTTCCTCAGCATTCTCCCTGAGGCAGGGGCCTCACCAGCCTGCCCTGTTGCAGTTTCTAGAAGCCTGCTTGCTTCTAGAGGAAGGTGAGATAAAGGGAAACTCAGACCTATTAGTAGCACAAACTGCACACTTCAGCTTGGGGTTTAGCAGGTTGTAGAGGAGTCTGTGAGCGTGTGAGTTCAGTCGTGCCAAGATGTCCTCTGCCCACAGAGGAAGCAAGAAAGGGGGTACCTGTACCCCCTCGGACTCCCAACCTGAGGTTCTCAGATTTTCTCCACCTCCTACTCTTCTAGTGACTCCTGTGAGGGTGCTGAAAATCATTTAAGTTAGTGAATGAAAATACCTTCCACCTGACGTTTTCCCAAAGGGCTTCACAGTTATCGCCTTAGGGGAAAGGCTAGGGCTTAGGAGGCAGCTAGGAGTGAAAAACCTAGAGGTGCGCTGGCTGGTCCGGCGGCCACTGGCTGTGTGTGGCTCCTGAGTCTCAGAGGAGTGGCTGGTCCAGATTGAGATGTGTTGTATGCGCAAAAGAGACACTAAGTTTCAAGTTGTAATGCAAAAAAAGAAGGTGTAAAAATCTCAATTTTTTTATTTTTTTCTTTTTTGAGAAGGAGTTTTGCTCTTGTCGCTGAGGCTGGAGTGCAATGGCTTGATCTTGGCTCACTGCAACCTCTGCCTCCTGGGTTCAAGTGATTCTCCTGCCTCAGCCTCCTGAGTAGCTGGGATTACAGGGATGCGCCACCATGCCTGGCTAATTTTGTATTTTTAGTAGAGATGGAGTTTCTCCATGTTGGTCAGGCTGGTTTCGAACTCCTGACCTCAGGTGATCTGCCCGCCTCGGCCTTCCAAAGTGCTGGGATTACAGACGTGAGGCACTGCACTCGGCCAAAAATCTCAATTTTTAATATGGATTTTACATTGAAATGGTAGTAGTTTGGGCATAATAAGTTAAACAAAATATAGCATTAAAATTCATTTCACCTGTTTCTTCCTACTTGTTTGAGGCTTCTACAAAATGTTAACTTATAAAGCAGCTTGCATTTTAATTTCTTAGATGGCACTAAGATAACCTTTAAAAATTTTAATCATCATTTTGACACTTAAAGTGATGAACAAATGGAACTATGGAAATGTTTTAGACCTATTTACCCCATCCTGACCTATTGTCTGATGAAGGTGTGTCTCCATGTAATAAAAGACCAGAAAGAGCAGCCGGGGGCTTCCTGACACATCAGCTGGTGGCAAGCTCAGAGGAACGGGCTTGCCGAGCCATCTCTTCAGCTCTGTCCAAAGGAGACAGTTGGTACAAAGTGCAAAAATGTGGGTTTCTCAGATGATGTTTTAGTTCGTGTGAATAAACTTCACCAGCTCCAAAAGACCTTACTGGAATTCAGTGAGAATTTGGTCTTACCTTTGTTGTTTGTTGGTTGGTTTTGTTTTAGATGGAGTCTTGCTCTGTTGCCCAGGCTGGAGTACAGTGGCTCCCATCTTGGCTCACTGCAGCCTCTGCCTCCTGGGTTCCCGCGATTCTCTTCCCTCAGCCTCCCAGGTAGCTGTAGCTGGGATTACAGGCACATGCCACCACGCCTGGCTAATTTTTGTATTTTTAGTAGAGATGGGGTTTCACCATGTTGGCCAGACTGGTCTCGACTTCCTGACCTCAGATGATCAGCCTGCCTTACCCTTCCAAAGTGCTAGGATTACAGGTGTGAGCCACTGCACCCGCCTGGCCTGGTCTTGCCTTTGATTGAGCTGTGAGTGTTGTATTTTTGCTACTGGTTCTTATAAGTAAATGTTGTATTTAGGCCAGAAACAAAGATATAGACACTTAACATAAATACGACAGATAGTTAAATGAGGGGTATGTTTGTTTGCAGTCCAATTAGACCAGGCCATGGCCTAGACCCAGGACCCAGGACCCAGGACCCAGGGCCCAGAACCCTTTGTTGGAGAATTGTAGCTATAATATTGATGAGGTGGTCAAAGACAGTGAGGTAGAGAATTAGGGTTAATCTGCACCATCCCCCACTCCCCCATCTCTTCCTATCCCCTGCAACTACTGAGCAAACAGGATATCTAAGGAAAGACTCAAAACACAAAGAAATATCTTGGAAAAGATCCAGGGAAACTAGAACCTGAAAATGTCTTACATTAATATCCAAGTAGATGAAAGAAAAGATTAGGACTTCTTCTTTGGCTGTGAGTTCACCCAAGAAAGGTAAATCGGAGCAGTGTGTGTGTGTGTGTGTGTGTGTGTGTGTGTGTGTGTGTGTGTGTGTGAGAGAGAGAAAGAGGGGAAGGGAGTGTTAGTTAAATGGTGTCTTACTGAAGACTGGAAGAGAGAAACTGACCTGTGCAGAAAAACTCCGTAATATTTTGTGAAAAGAAGTGGCTATTTTCAATCCAAATTATCTTAGGTGGGGTTTGGAAGCGGCTTCCCATCAAATGGTTTATTGAGGGAGGGCTGTCAAGAGGAGCCTGTGAGGGCAGAGGATGAGCATGGGTTTTGCTGTTAGCTGGAGTGCAGCCTCGACCTCATCCCAGCGGGCATCGGGAGTGTGAATGGACTCCAGGATGGATCTGCTACAGGAAAGGTGGGGGCAGGGACTTTTTTACCCCCATTTCAGTCTGACCTTGGCTGAGGGCTGTGTCTGCCCTGGGCGAGGTCAGGCAGACACTCCTGAGCATCTGGAAGGTCACTTGCCCAGTGCTGATTCCTTAAAGAAGGGGACAGCCAGAAGCCACACGACAGCTGGGACATGCACTGACCCAGAAAAGCAGTCTGGATGGGAAGCCAGCAGCAGCCACTATATAACTGAGGGACTTGCTGTACTTCAGTGAAGTTGACAGGATCACTGAGGCCAACATGGGAAATTCTGCCTGCTGACCAGCTCAAAATAGAGAGAGGGGACATGAGCTTCCAGGAAATGAATGTGTATTCAGTTCACAGCCTGTGAAAAACATGGGCCTTTATATTTATAGGACATAATATAGTATTTATAGGATATTCTTTTGGATTTATTTAAGTGTTTTAGGTTGAACAGGCTAGGATGCTTCCTAAGAATGGCTCTCTGTTGAAGTAAACGATTTGCTTTGGGAGGAGAGGGAGGAGATCTGTATTTTAGAGGAAAAAATAATAACCAGCCCTTGCAAGCACAAGACTCTGCACTGAGTGTCCACACCCTCCCTACTCAAAGGGTGGTCCGCGGACCGGCAGTGCCAGAGTCCCCAGAAGCGAGCATGCGGGAAATGCAGACTATTGCTTTGGAAGTGCCCGATGTGCCCGGCCCATCATTTAAGTCCCGCATTTATGGGAAGTGTTTCATTTTGCTCATTTGTAAAATGACTACGTATTCTGTAAAAGATTTCAGACAATACCCGGCCGGGCGCGGTGGCTCACGCTTGTAATCCCAGCACTTTGGGAGGCCGAGGCGGGCGGATCACGAGGTCAGGAGATCGAGACCACGGTGAAACCCCGTCTCTACTAAAAATACAAAAAATTAGCCGGGCGTGTTGGCGGGCGCCTGTAGTCCCAGCTACTCGGAGAGGCTGAGGCAGGAGAATGGCGTGAACCCGGGAGGCGGAGCTTGCAGTGAGCCTAGATCGCGCCACTGCACTCCAGCCTGGGCGACAGAGCGAGACTCCGTCTCAAAAAAAAAAAAAAAAAAAAAAAAAAAGATTTCAGACAATATAAAAAGCTGCAGAGAAGACAGTGTAAAGGGCCATAAACAGGTGAGAAGGGCACACACATCCGTGGGGCTCCCGGCTAAGGCTTTGCAGGGAGCCATGTGGCGCAGGGAGGTCATAAACCCGCGCTGGTTATAACTTAACAATGCTAGCTGGAATAAAGGAGACAGTTCAGGGCTCATGCCATTCCTGGGGAAGCTGCTGAGTTCCACAGGGTGAAGCCGAGGAATTCCAATTCTGAGCTCAGGGAGGTGGGGGGGGCACCGGCCCCGCCCTCTAGGGCGCCTTCTGTCCTTATCTTCCATCGGGGGCTACATTCAGAGGGAGGAAAAGGCACACAAATCCCGTCTTGATTAAAGAAGAGAAAACAATGGTGTCTTTGTTTGGAGCCCAAAGGGAAGAATTGACTCGATTGGGAAAAATGCAGATTGGGAGATGTTTGGAGTGGGGCAGATGGAGAAGAAAGAATCAAGTCACCTCCACCCCTAGTGGCCTGAATGCTGTCATGCGGAATTGCCTGGTCCAGTTAACAAACCCTCGCTTCATTGTTTTATTTTTAATTTGTATTTTATCTTAATTTACTTTTTAGCTAAAAAGGTAATATGTTCATTAGGAGATAAAAGGAAAGAAAAAATGTAAACTCCCTTCACATGCCCCAAGCCCCAGTTCCACCATTTAATTTTTTTCCCAAAAGTTTTTAATGTATATTGCTTTTTCATATAATATATATTTTGGAGCCAGGCACAGTGGCTCACACCTGTAATCCCTGCACTTTGGGAGGCCGAGGCAGGCTAATCACTTGAGGTGAAGAGTTCGAGACCGGCCTGGCCAGCATGGTGAAACCCTGTCTCTACTAAAAACACAAAAATTAGCTGGGCATGTTGGCTGGCGCCTGTAATCCCAGCTACTCAGGAGGCTGAGGCAGGAGAATCGCTTGAACTCGAGAGGCAGAGGCTGCAGTGAGCTGAGATGGTGCCACTGCACCCCAGCCTGGGCAACAGAGTGAGACTCCATCTCAAAATAATAATAATAATAAAAGAAATCATGACAAAATTTCCAATATTGAGGGACTGTGCTTTTCCTATTCCTCAATTGATGACATTTGTTTCCATTTGCAGATTTCCTTCCTTCCTCCCTTCCTCCCTCCCTTCCTTCCTTCTTTTTTCTTTTCTTTTCTTTCCTTTCTTTCTTTCTCTCTTTCTCTCTCTCCTTCCTTCCTTCTTTCCTTCCTTCATTTCCTTTCCTTTCCTTTCTTTCTCTTTCTTTCTCTCTGTCTCTTCTTTCCTTCCCTTCTTCCTCCCTTCCTTCCTTTCTTCTTTCCTTCCTTCTTTCCTTTCTTTCATTTCAGGCAATCCTACCATGAGTATATCTTGTATATCCTTCGCCTCCCTGTGTGAGTCTTCCTGTAGGATAATTTTCCTGATGTGAAATTGCTGGGCCAAAGGATAGATACACTGTGATTTTTTTTTTTATGGCCATTGCCAAATTGCCTTCCAGGGAGGCTGCCGTAAATGTCCACTCCCACAAGCATGCCTGTAAAAATCTTCTCACTGAAGTTCACCTTCGGATAAAGTTCAGTAAAGGAGCAGTTGAACTACAGCAAGGAAAGCAACTAGAAAGTTCCAAAGTGAAGAATTTTCCTTGAGGATGTATGCATGAAGCTTGATTTGCTATTAGGGGTAAAAAAATTGAAAACAACAAACCCTTTTTGATAACCCAATAAACAATATTTTTTGGACTAGGTAGGACAGGCTGATGGTACAAAATTCAAAAGGGCAGACGGGAAAGCAGTCCCCCCTCTCCTCCACCAGCCACATTTAAAAAAATTATCCTTTTCTTTTGTTGTGAAATAAGTAACACATACAAAAGTATACATATAGGTACAGTTTAAAGACAAATCTGCAAAATACTCATATGCCCAGCAGCCAGCTTATTTTTTTTTTTTTTTTTTTTTTCTGAGATAGAGTCTCACTCTGTTACCCAGGTTGGAGTTCAGTGGCGCCATCTCAGCTCACTGCAACCTCTGCCTCCCGGATTCCAGCGAGTATCCTGCCTTGGCCTCCCAAGTAGCTGGGATTACAGGCACTTGCCACCATGCCTGGCTAAACTTTTTTTGTATTTTTTAGTAGAGGCAGGGTTTCACCATATTGGCCAGGCTGGTCAGCAGCCAGCTTATGAATGAGGCTTACCTGCATTATGTTGAGCTGTATCCCATTGAGAACTTAGTCTATCTCGGCTAATCCTCACCGCAGCCATGCAACAGCTATGACACCCCTGTGACAGGTGAGGAAACAGCCTTTCGGGCTGGAGCAGCCTGCCCCTGTTTCAGTTAATGAGCAGCAGATCTGCAGCCTGGCTCTTCAGTGGCCTTGGACTCACAGTCGTATGGGTGTCAGTAGGTTAATGACGTCTAGTGCATGGGTGGTGCTCTTCGGTTCCCATGTCCTGCTTTAGACACAGGCATGGTTGGCCTTTGCATGAGAGCACCAAGATGGGTGAGCCTCAGTGGTGGGAGGGGCCTTGGCATCAGTCCCTCTTGCCCAGGGCTCCTCTCTGGCCACCTTTGTCCCCCTGAATGTGTGGGTGATGGGGGTGCTCTGGGAGGGAGGTGCTTGTTCCCAAGCCTAGAAAGGGTCACCAAGGGGCTGCCGCATGGCAGTGCCTGCACCAATGAATGAGGGGTGAATGGTGGCATTTACACTAGAAAATGGGGAAGCAGAAGTGCTGGGGCACAGAGCAGTGCATTTGGCAAAAGTCAGAAGTGCCGTAACTGGAGATTGCTGGGCCTATGTCTCCTTCCAATCTCTGCCTGCGAGTCACTCATCTTCCAAGCCAGGCTCTAATTCTACCTGCTCCCTGGAAAAAAAAGCCCCCACTGCCATCATCTCTGTTGTTCGCATGATGCAGGGCTTCGGAATCTTCTAGCCTTTGCTATCCAGGCCTTGCTGGGTATTCTGCTAATATCAGAGGATGTGTTGACTGAAGAGAGGAAGGAGATGTGGCCCTGTGCACACGGGGCTGAGTGGTGGCCTGGCTGGCCTCTCCTAGGGGGCAGATCACCTTTGAGGATGGGAACCTCCGGGAGTTTGTTGCATCCAGGTTAAAGCCTGATGTAAGTGTGCCAGCTTCCCCATATTTTTAGTTTGGATGTTTTAAAACAGCAGTCAGTTATTTCTACTAACTAGTGAAAGGAGCAACTAACCTCTGGGTGGATTTCTGCTCTGATGAGCCGAAGGTTTGAAATCGGGTTTGCCGCTTGATCTGCTGGGTAGTGGGAGCTAGCTGCTCGCTGCTGCATGGGCCCAGAAGGCCGGGAAAACACAAAGTCTGCTGCAAACATGAAAGCTAGAGTGGGCGCGTTCCTTAGGAGAGAAGTCTGTAGTCCTTGCCTATGTGGAAAACTAGTCCCAAAGATGTGGCCTTTCTTTCCTGGAACCAACAGAGCTCATCCATTCATTCAATATTTTGATTTTTAAAATATTGCCTTAAAACTTTCTTAACCTTGGTTGGTGAGGGTTTGTTTGTTTGTTTTTTGTCTTTTTGAGACAAGGTCTCACTCTGTCGCCCAGGCTGGAGTGTAGTGGTGCGATCATGGCTCACTGTAGCCTTGAACTCCTGGGTTCCAGTGATTTCTCCCACCTTAGCCTCCTGAGTAGCTGGGACCACAGGGGCATGCCACCATGCCCAGATAATTTTTTACTTTTTTGTAAAGACGGGGATCTCCCCATGTTCGCCAGGCTAGTCTCGAACTCCTGGACTCAAGAGATCCTCCTGCCTTGGCCTCCCGAAGTGCTGGGATTACAGGTGTGAGCCATGCACCCATCCTAGAATAGTTTTAAGAAAAAAGGTGGGAGATTCATTGTCATTACACTGCCCAGAAGGAACTACAGTTAATACGAAAATTATTATTATTAATACTGGCAGGTGGTTGGAGATGGGAAGTAGTACAGACAGGGATGCAATGGCAAGTGTAAACCTTCACCACCCTCCAGACCTTCTCTCCAGAACCCCAGGTTTATGTTTCAGAAAAATGTACATCCGTGCATATGCCAGTGTGAATGTGCATTTATTTAGAACTCTCGTTTTCATACTTGGCTGCACACTAGAGCCTCCTGGGGAAGCTTTAAAAAATTCTCCTGCTCAGGCAACACCCAGAGATGACATATATTTATTAATCTTAAAATATATATGTAGGCCGGGCATGGTGGCTCATGCCTGTAATCCCAGCACTTTGGGAGGCCGAGGCAGGTGGATCTCCGAGGTCAGGAGTTCAAGATCAGCCTGGTCAACATGGTGAAACCCGGTCTCTACTAAAAAAATGCAAAAGTTAGCCGGGCATTGTAGCAGGCACCTGTGGTCCCAGCTACTCGGGAGGCTGAGGCAGGATACTCGCTTGAACCCAGGAGGCGGAGGTTGCAGTGAGCCGAGATTGTGCCACTGCACTGCAGCCTGGGAGACAGAGTGAGACTCCTTCTCAAAAAATAAAATAAAGTAAAATATAAAATAAAATAAAATAAAATAAAATAGTGCATACATATAATTTGTAGAAAACATGAAGGATCACAAGAAACTTGCGAGTTAGGACTAGGGAAGGAGAGGTGCATGGGGTGACAAAGGGATCTTTTCTGTTTTATTTTTTTAATTTACTGCTGTTTTTCACCATAAAACTGGGGGTATATTACTTTTAAATTTAAACAACTATTAATAGTAACCTTTTGTTATTTATTTTGTTTGTTTGTTTATTTATTTATTTGCAACAGGGTCTTGCTCTATTGCCCAGGCTGGAGTGCAGTGGCACTATCTCAGCTCACTGCAACCTCTGCCTGCTGGGTTCAAGCAATTTTCGTGCCTCATTCTCCCAGGTAGCTGAGATTACAGATGCGGGCCACCACACCAGGCTAATTTTTGTATTTTTAGTAGAGACGGTGTTTCACTGTATTGGCCAGGCAGGTCTCAAACTCCTGACCTCTGGCGATCCACCCAGCTCGGCCTCCCAAAGTGCTAGGATTACAGGCGTGAGCCACCGCACCCAGCCTATTTTTTATATTTTAATAAAAGGTAACTATTAGGGCCAGGCGCAGTGGTTCATGCCTGTAATCCCAGTACTTTGAGAGGCCAAGGCAGGTGGATCACCTGAGATCGGGAGTTTGACACCAGCCTGGCCAATATAGTGAAACCCCTTCTCTACTAAAAATACAAAAATTAGATGGCTGTGGTGGCGGGCACCTGTAGTCACAGCTACTTGGGAGGCTGAGGCAGGAGAATTGCTTGAACTAGGGAAGCAGAGGTTGCAGTGAGCCGAGATCGTGCCACTGCACTTCAGCCTGAGTGATAGAGCAAGACTCAGTCTCAAAAAAATAAAATATTAAAAATAAAACTGCAGCTTCCCAGTCCCAGCCCCTGACCTAGTGCCTGGGGTCCCTGAGGCAGGCCTGGGAATCTGTACAGGGTCTGCAGGTTTCTCCAGTTGGCACCCTCCTGTCTCTAGGCTCTGGGACAGTCTCGTGGCTGTGGCAGTGGCCCCGTCATGCTCCATGCACCCCCAGTACCACATTCACCCTCTCTCAGCTTCCATGCTTGTGTGACATGTGGCTCCTTCACAGCCATAACCTCTCTTTGAGAGCCTAAGTTAGACCTTACTATGGTGATTTCTTAATTTCATTTATTTATTTATTTACTTATTTATTTTTTTGGAGACAGTCTCGCTCTGTCACCCAGGCTGGAGTGCAGTGGCACAGTCTCGACTCACTGCAACTTCTGCCTCCTGGGTTCAAGCATTTCTCCTGCCTCAGCCTCCCCAGTAGCTGGGATTACAGGCATGTGCCACCATGCCCAGCTAATTTTTGTATCTTTAGTAGAGATGGGGTTTCGCCATGTTGGCCAGGCTGGTCTCAAACTCCTGACCTCAGGTGATCTGCCCACCTCAGCCTCCCAAAGTGCTAGGATCACAGGTGTGAGTCACTGTGCAGCATCCAGCCAATTCGTTTCTTAAAGCCCAGTAAAACTTGCTGATATGACCTACGGGAATTTCCTAGAATCTGTCATGTGAGATTTCTGCTTAGTGTGCTTGCTTCTGTCACATACCAGTCTCAACCTTTAAAAAAAAAAATTCAACTTTGATTTTAGATTCAGGGGGTGCATGTGCAGGTTTGTTTATACGGGTACATTGCATGACGCTGAGATTTGAGGTCCAGATGATCCCGCCACCCAGGTAGTGCGCGTAGTACCCGATGGGGAGTTTGTCAGCCCTGGCCCCTCCCTCTGTCCGCCCTCTGGTAGTCCCCAGTGTCTGTTGTTCCACCTTTAAGTCCCAACCTTCTTTTTGAGTGTGAGCCTCCTATTCAGCCACTGGCTCGAGGGGTGACCTTTGCCGGTGTAGGGTACTGAGCTGGGTATGCTCTGAGGTCTTTGCCCTGCTACTACCTTACCTGACCTCAGGCAAGACCACAGCCAGAATCTTAAAAACCCTAATCTGTGGCTCTTGAAAGCCAAGTTGAGGCCGGGCGTGGTGGCTCAAGCCTGGGGGACAGAGAAAGACTCCGTCTCAAAAAAAAAAAAAAAAAAAAAAAAGAAAGCCAAGTTGAACACTGGAATATCCAGCGATGTTTGTTAAAAATAGATTCCTGGGCCCAGCGCGGTGGCTCGTGCCTGTAATCCCAGCACATCGGGAGGCTGAGGCGGGCAGATCACAAGGTCAGGAGATCGAGACCATCCCGGCTAACATGGTGAAACCCCGTCTCTACTAAAGATACAAAAAATTAGCTGGGTGTGGTGGCGGGCCCCTATAGTCCCAGGTACTCGGGAGGCTGAGGCAGGAGAATAGCGTGAACCTGGGAGGTGGAGCTTGCAGTGAGCTGAGATTGCGCCACTGCACTCCAGCCTGGGTGACAGAGCCAGACTCCATCTCAAAAAAAAAAAAACAAACAAACATAGATTCCTGATTCCTACCCCAGATCCAATGAGTTGGTCTTAGGAGAAGTGAGTTAAGATTTTCAAAAGCTCTCCAGGTGATTCTGAGGCTCTGGCAAGTATGTAAAATACTGTACTGTCCAAGCTCATCTAAATAGTCTGTTACACACACACAGAGTCCATGTTTATATTCTTTATCTGACATTCTGCCATACACATCAGGGTGAGTACCAATCATGGAGGTAGGAGCAGCAGTGCTTTGATGAGGCTGAGCTCGCTGCTCTATATTGTACCTGTGATATCTCAGCTAGAAGGCAGGTCCAATGTTAGCCCAGTTCTAACGCCAGCATGAGATCTTGTTTGGAAATGATATGAAAATCATAACTGCCACAAATGCCTCAGTGTCCTGCCAATGGCCTGGGCATCTGCCATTTCTGAGCACACCTGTCCAAGTGGCAACGGCCCACCCCTGCACCTCTGCCTGAGGAGTTTCCTGCTGGAGCCCAGTCTGTCTGCACAAGGCAGGCAGAAGTGCTGGGGATGGCGAATCAAAGCTACCCAGGAGCAGCCGGCAGCCAGTGACTGACCTCAGCTCCTGGAGGGGCGGGATGATGCCAAGGTGTGTGCCACATTGTCTGCCTGCATTGCATAGCAGGACTGGACCCTGGTTGTCCACCGCATAACTGGCTGGGTAGCTTCTCCTGTACTGGATCCTACCCCTCCCTGCCTCACATCGTTGTTGCCCTATAGGTTCTTCCCAGGATCACCTCTCAAATAAACTACTTGTACTGGAGTCTTTGTCCCAGGCTCTGTTTCTGGGAAAACCCAAATTAATTTTTTTTTTTAATGGAGTCTCACTCTGTTGCCCAGACTGGAGTGCAGTGGCTCGATCTCAGCTCACTGCAACCTCCACCTCCTGGGTTCCAGTGATTCTCCTTCCTCAGCCTCCCGAGTTGCTGGGACTATGGGTGTGCGCCACCATGCCTGGCTAGTTTTTTGTATTTTCAGTAGAGACGGGGTTTCACTATGTTGGCCAGGCTGGTCTCGAACTCCTGACCTCAAGTCATCCGCCCGCCTTGGCCTCCCAAAGTGCTGGGATTACAGGCGTGAGCCACTGCACCTGGCCCGAATTAATTTTTTTTTTAAAGTTTACTTTGCTCACAATAATATGAAAACATTAAGGTATGCGAGTTGGAAGAATAAAAATCTTCCTCCCTAAAGCAGGTGGTGGTTTTGTTTGTTTGTTTGTTTGTTTTCTATGTTGGCATCTGTTTGTGTTAGGTTTGCTCAGGTGGATGCTATGATTTTTTGAAGACAGTTTTATCTCCTGCTGTAACCATTGTCCTCATGCTGCCATGAATCCTTGGTCAGGATGACTTTTACTGGCTTCATATTGGGTGGTTCTGGCTTGGCCATGACCAATCGATGCTGTGTCTGTCCCTCGTCCTTGCAGGCATTCGTCCCTACAAATGCAATGTCTGCAATAAAGCCTTCACCCAGCGCTGCTCTCTGGAGTCCCACCTGAAGAAAATCCACGGGGTGCAGCAGCAGTACGCCTATAAGCAGCGGCGGGACAAGCTCTATGTCTGCGAGGATTGCGGCTACACGGGCCCCACCCAGGAGGACCTGTACCTGCATGTGAACAGTGCCCATCCGGGCAGCTCGTTTCTCAAAAAGACATCTAAAAAACTGGCAGCCCTTTTGCAGGGCAAGCTGGCATCTGCACATCAGGAGAATACCAGCCTGAGTGAGGAGGAGGAGAGGAAGTGAGGAGAAGGAAGGGGAGGACAGACGTTCACACTGCCACGTATGTCTACGTGGATTTTTGGTTTTCAGCGTCCCCCACCCCACTGGCTCTTCTTAATTAGAAGTGACCAGTTCACCTCTGTGTCCTTTTGAAACATCAGCAGTAGGGTCCATTCCAAGATTGTCAGTTACCGTAGTGACGTCAGGCCGTGTAACCTGTGTCCTGTCTGGCGCGCTTGCTTGCATTCACCAAAGTTTGTTTTCCACGATCCTGATGGCCAAGAACACCGTGTGGGATTTTATTTTTCCCCCAAGGATTTTCACACATGGAACGAGAGGTATTTCTTAGAGAGATCATCATTTTATGGTGCCTTGAAATAAAAATACTTCTACTTGAAATGCTGTTTAAGCAAGGAAAATGAATTTTGTTATTCTGAAAGAGTTTACAGAAATTATTTTAATAAACGAAATGTTCTTGTGAAGCTTTTAAAAGCAAAACGGAACATTGACCTACAGCTCTCTGTTCAGGGCTTATTGTGTGATGTTTAATTTTAGGTTATTGAGGTGGGGAGGTTGATTACTTTGTATTAGTTGTGTGGGTTTGAAGAAGCAGATTTTCCTCTCTTTTTTTTTGTTTCTGAGACAAGTTCTCACTCTGTCGCCCAGGCTGGAGTGCAGTGGCACGATCATAGCTCACTGCAACCTTGACCTCCCAGGCTCAGGTAATCCTCCCACTTCAGCCTCCCGAGTAGCTGGGACTACAGGTGTGTGCCACTATGTCCAGCTAATTTTTGTATTTTTTGTAGAGATGGGGTTTTGCTATGTTGTCCAGGCTGAGAAGCAAATCTTGACTGTTGGGTGGAAGAACAAACAGCCAATTGGAAAAACCTGCACTGAGGGGCTGGCTCACGCAGGCTGGTGGGCAGAGATGCCTGGGGGTGGCATGGCAGGGAACTCAACTCTTAGATCTGTTTTTATGGGCCTGGTCTCTTTTTCTGCAGAGGTCTTGGCTTTCTGCGGTTAGGATGCGCTGGCCGAAGGCTCTTCTCCCTCCCTTGAATGGGCTCTGGGGCCAACCCTGGAGCATGAGAAATGCTGGCTCCTCACTTGCAGGTGGGATAACAGTGCCAGGAGTTCCCTCAGGGTGTGTGACAGCTGAGTGCAGTGACCTCTGCTACCTCCATCTCCTCACCTTGGAGGCCTGCGTCAGAGCCATGGGAGGTGAGACCCTGATGGGGTAAAACGTGGGCAGCTGGCCATGTGGGGCGGGGGAGGTTTCTTCATCCTGACTGCCTGGGGGGGTATTTGCCTCAGGCTGGGAGCTGTTGCCTGAATTGAGTAGGAAGTTCGGATCACCTACACCCCGGTCAGCAACACCCCATCACCTACACCCTGATCACCTACACCCTGGTTGCCAACATCCCATGACCTACACCTCAATCACCTTGACCCCATCACCTACACCCTGATCACCTACACCCTGATCACCTATACCCTGGTCACCTACACCCCGATGACCTACACCCCAATCACCTACACCCTGATCACCTCCACCCAATCACCAACACCCCATCACCTACACCTCTATCACCTTGACCCCGATCACCTACATCCCATTGCCTACACCCTGATCACCTATACCCCATCACCTACACCTCAATCATCTACACTCCATCGCCTACACGCCATCACCTACACCTCATCACCCATACCCTGATCACCTACACCCCATCCCCTATACCCCATCGCTTACACCCTGATCACCTATACCCTGATCACCTACACCCCAGTCACCTACACCTGATCATCTACACCCCACCACCTATACCCCTTCACTTACACCCTGATCACCTACACCCCAATCACCTACACCCTGATCATCTATACCCCATCACCTATACCCATCACCTATACCCCATCACCTATACCACGATCATCTACACCCCACCACCTATACCCCATCACTTACACCCTGATCACCTACACCCCAATCACCAACACCCCATCACCTACACCTCGATCATCTATACCCCATCACCTACACCTCGATCATCTATACCCCAATCATCTACACCCCATCACCTACATCCTGATCACCTATACCCCGATCACCTACACCCTATCACCTACATCCCATTGTCTTTTATTACCCACTCCCTGTCCCCTGGGTACCACCTGGGCCACTTCTTGGTCTAGGGAAACATCCAGATGAGGAGGCCCTTGTCTTATTTTCTCTCTCCCTGCTTCCTCCCTTCCCTTTCCCCTCCCTCCTTTCCTTCCACCTTCTCCTCTCCTTCTCTCCCACACTGTGCGCCAGGCATTATGCCAAGATCTGGACATTTTAAGTGGCGTGTCCTATAGCTTGAGTCAACATTTCTCTTACAATTAAGCGCTTTTGTTTCAGAAGGAGAGGAAATGAACCCTTTTTGGGCAGTGAGCTAGGTAGTCCTCACTGGGCAGATGTTTTCTGGAAGAATCCTCAGAGCACCCCTGGGGTCACAGCCCTGTTTCCATGAGTAGAGGAGGCAACTGCAGAGGCTGTCCTCTGGCGGTCAGAGGCAGAGGCCAGGAATCCTAAGTCTAGTCAGAACACCTCTATTTTCCCCCTCTCCTCACCCTCCCTACAAAAAAGAAAGCAGGCCTGGTGCGGTGGCTCACGCCTGTAATCCCAGCACTTTGGGAGGCTGAGGTGGGCAGATCACAAGGTCAGGAGATCGAGACCATCCTGGCGAACATGACGAAACCCCATCTCTACTAAAAATACAAAAAAATTAGCCAGGCGTGGTGGCGGGTGCCTGTAGTCCCAGCTACTCGGGAGGCTGAGGCAGGAGAATGGCATGAACCCAGGAGGCAGAGCTGGCAGTGAGCCGAGATTGCGCCACTGTACTCCAGCCTGGGTGACAAAGCGAGACTCTGTCTCCAAAAAAAAAAAAAAAAAGAAAGAAAGCAAAGGCCTCAGGCTGGACTGGGACCATGCAGAGGCAGGTATGAGACCAGGGCTGACTGGGGGATCCTTACACCTCTGCTGTTTAAGCTGGCAAGTTTCAGGGACCCTGGGGCCTTGCTTTGCCTCATCTGAAGCTCCAGGTTCCTGGGCTTAGGCTGTAGAACTCAACAGTCTAAATGGCCCCATTCAGGCAGCAGCAGCAGGGGTTGAACCTGGCACTCAAGTCTCACAGGTGCAGCCTCCCAGGACAGCAAGTGCTGAGGATCAACCCTGACTCCAGAGGGCAGAGTACTAACATTGTGTTCCTCTTAGCACCTGCTGCCGAGGAAGGTGCCGCTGGAAGGCGGTTGATTTGCTTTCTGCTTGGTTATCTGGGTCATGTAGACAACAAAAGTGAGCGTTCTTAGAAAGGAATATCCAAATGACAAGCTGTTTTGCAAAGGGAATTGTGAACCAGCCAACGTTCTCTTTAGGGTCAGGTTTTTATTTAACAGAGCTCTTGGTTGCAAGAGACAGAAACCCAGTGTAAAACAACTTCAGCAGAAAAGGGAATGTAGTAGCTGAAAAGCCTAGGGTTGTTCCAGTTTCAGGGGTGGCCAGATCTGGTGCTTATGTGATGTCATCCTCTCTTACCTCCCTCTCTGTCTTTTAGCTCGATTTCCCCCATGGTGGCTTCCTTCTCAGGCAGGCGCAAATGGAGGCTGGATGGCCACCCACAGCTCTGGACTTCTGCCTCACAGTGCAGCCACTCAGTAGGAGGGTTTCTCTTGCAGGCTAAGATCTTGGGCAGATTTGGCTCTGGGACCCACCCTCAACTAATCACCGTGCCCTGGGCAATGTGCGGCTCTCTTAGCTCAGGCCTAAGCCCCTCCCTCCCCTGAATTGAGTGGAGAGAGCGCAGGTCAGCTACACCCCTGGTCTGGGAGCAGTGGGAAAGGGATTCTCCAGCAGAATCAGGATACCATGGCCAAAAGAAGTGGACGGTGGACGGCTGTGCTAGTTAAGATAAGGCGTGGCTGGGCCGGGTGCGGTGGCTCACACCTGTAATCCCAGCACTTTGGGAGACCAAGGCGGGAGGATCACTTGAGGTCAGGAATTCGAAACCAGCCTGACCAACATGGTGAAACTCCGTCTCTACTAAAACTACAAAAATCAGCTGGGCGTGGTGGCGGGTGCCTGTAATCCCAGCTACTTAGGAGGCTGAAGCATGAGAATCGCTTGAACCCAGGAGGCAGAGTTTGCAGTGAGCCAAGATCGCACCACTGCACTCCAGCCTGGCGAAAGAGCAAGACTCCATCTCTAAAACAAAACAAAACAAAAGATCAGGCGTGGCTGCTGTAACAAAGACTCCCAACACACCTATGGCTTAAAGAAGAGAGAGCGTTGTTTCTCATGTAGTAGTTCTGGGTTGGGAGTTCTCCTCCATGCCATCACTTGGGGGCCCAGAGTTTTCCCTTGTGTTGCTCTGCCATGCCCTAGGATAATGCCATCATATGTGTGGTAGAAGCTGGGTTTCTATGGGTCTCAGCTGATCGGAGAGCTGTCTTGAAGAAGCAAATCTTGAGTGTTGGGTGGAAGAACAAATGACTGATTGGAAAAACCTGCACTGAGGGTCTGGCTCATGCAAGCTGGTGGGCAGAGACACCTGGGAGTGACTTGGCAGGGAGCTCAACAATTTGGGCTCTTTTTAAGGCCCTGGTCTCTCTTTTTTTAATATATTTTTGGTTTCCCCAGAAGCCAATTCTGAGGCAAGGATTAAAGTTCAAGTGGGGCTGGGCACAGTGGCTCACGCCTGTAATCACAGCACTTTGGGAGGCCGAGACGGGTGGATCACAAGGTCAGGAGTTTGAGACCAGCATGGCCAACGTGGTGAAACCCCGTGTATACCGAAAATACAAAAATTAGCCAGGCGTGGTGGTAGGCTCCTGTAATCCCAGCTACTCAGGAGGCTGAGGCAGGAGAATCGCTTGAACCCAGGAAGCAGAAGTTGCAGTGAGCCAAGATTGTGCCATTGCACTCCAACCTGGGCAACGAGAGCAAGACTCCATCTCAAAAAAAAAAAAAAAAAAGTTCAAGTGGATTGTTTAGGAAGCAATCCCAGAGAGTATCTGCAGGGGATTAGGGAGGCGTGACAGGAAGAAAAACGCCCATGTGGGGAACAGAATCAAGGAAGTTACTGCTGTGGGTAACTGGTGCTTAATCGCCCTGGGCCCTCTGGGAGGCAGTACAGCACATGTCTCAGAGTTATCCCACTGCAGATGCATAGGACACTGTCCACAACTTTCCATCCATCATTGGTTGAAGGCTGCTGACATTAGGGCCCTTCCAACTTGCCCTGTGCACTGGCCAAGCATGCTTCCTCTGCCAGGATAATCTCCAGAGGCTAGCTGTAAGCAGCTTTCAGCACATGGACCTGAAAGCCAGCAAAACCCAGTGAGATGATGAATGTGTCTGGTAAAGGTGTGGAAGAGTCACAGCCCCTACCTGAAGACACTGGCCTGGGTATGGCCCTTCCATTCCCATTCCATAGGGAGAATTTAGTCACATTAACTAGAGGGGTGGAGAAAAGCAGGCGTCTCAGCCACAATACTTCTGTGCAGCAGAATGGGGATGGATTACGGTGGATGACTGAAAGTCTCTACCATGGCAGGCAAAGTCAACTGACGTCCACTTGAACCTTTTTTGCTCCCTCCTCCTCCCAACTCTATTTACCTGTCCTGCTCTCAGCCAGTTGCTAGGAAATCCAGCCAAAGTGCCCAAAACCATGACTTAGGGTTCTCAGGCTGGCAGCCCTGGAGCCTTGGGTCTGAAGGTGTTGGGCATGGAGACCCATGAGCTATTAACCTGTACCGAGTCCACCCAGCACTATCTGCTTTGGGTTGGTGTTAGTTTAGCACCATGTGGATATGCTGATGCTTGTGCTAGTCAGAAGTGCCTACTGGTTATTCATTTTGGAGAATGGGATCTGTTTTCAATCAATGTGATTTATTTTGTGAATGTCTTAAGTTGGGTCCTAGAAGCGGAGTCTCAGACAAGGATTCTGGGGTAAGTGATTTATCGAGGGAGGCTCTCAGGAGAAACCAAGAAGGAGGTGAGGGAAGCAAGGGAGGTACAGCAGAGGAAGAAACTCAGCAAAGATGCGGGGTCGGCTGATGTCCAGCCTCAGCCTGATTCCAGGCAGCTCTGGGCATGAATGGCACCACCGAAGTTGTCCCACCTTGAGGCAAGGGGGCCCGTCGTCAGCTGTGGGCTACCCCTGGTCGGGGAAGGCATAACCACTGGGCATTTTCAGCAGTAGCAACTGTGAGCTGTTTAGTAGTCAATGCTCTGAGCAGCTGTAGGCTGGCTCTCTAAAGGTCTCCAAGCAGGGGAAGAGAAATCATAGGGATGGATTCTTAGGGGTGAAAAAGACTGTGGTCCACAGAATCTGGCTACATCCCTCTGGAACATTTGCATTTTGATAAAGGACTTGCTTTTGGAGCTAAGGAGTGAATCATTTATTGCAAATTATGTGGCATTTTCAGAAGAAGATAATATATAGAAATGTACACAAACGAAAGTCATATCTGCAAACGAGTCCCTTATCTGCCAAGCCTCTCCTCTACCATTGTAATTAACCACTGTTATTAGCTCCTCCTGTAACTTTCCTGAGTTTCTTTACCCATATATAAGCAAACATGAATGTGTGTATTCTTGCTGTCCACTGTTTCTTCTTCTTTTAGCATTTTAATTAGCAGATAGCATATTATACATACTGTTTGGCACTTTGCATTTTTCTTTTTTCTTCTTTTAAATTTTAAGTGGTTTTTTTTTTTTTTTTTTTTTTTTTTTGAGACGGAGTCTTGCTCTGTCACCCAGGCTGGAGTGCAGTGGCCCGACCTCAGCTCACTGCAAGCTCCGCCTCCCGGGTTCACGCCATTCTCCTGCCTCAGCCTCCCAAGTAGCTGGGACTACAGGCGCCTGCCACCGCGCCCGGCTAATTTTTTTTTGTATTTTTAGTAGAGACGAGGTTTCACTGTGTTAGCCAGGAGGGTCTCGATCTCCTGACCTCGTGATCCGCCCGTCTCGGCCTCCCAAAGTGCTGGGATTACAGGCGTGAGCCACCGCGCCCGGCCTTAAATTTTAAGTTTTAATTGTTGTGGGTACATAGTAGGTGTATATGCATTTTTCTTTTAATAGTACATCTAGTAGTTCTTTCCAAAATAGTACAAAAAAGTGTTCTCATACAAAAAAATTAGCCGGGCATGGTGGTGTGTACCTGTAATCCCAGCTACTCGGGAGGCTGAGGCAAGAGAATCGCTTGAACCTGGGAGGCAGAGGTTGCAGTGAGCCAAGATTGTGTCACTGCACTCCAGCCTGGGGGACAGAGTGGACTCCACCTCAAAAAAAAAAAAAAAAAGTGTTCTCATTCTTCTTTACAGCTATCTGGTATTGTATTATATGGATGTGCCATAATTTAGGCTATCAGTCTTCTATTGATAGGCAGTGACATTATTTCCAATGTTTTACTACTATGGAGAATGCTACAATGAGTAACTTTATACACATGTCATTTCATATAGGTGCAAATATATCTGTGGGATAAATTCCCAGAAATGCAATGGTTAGAGCTAACAATTTCATACAATTAAGGGTCATTTGTAGTTCCTTCTTCTGTGAACTGCTTTAATGCCCCTTTTTCCACTGGGGTGTTGGTCTTTTTCTCTGCCTAACTTCTGGAAGTTTTAGGTTTTTTTCAAAATGTATCAGGAAGTTTGGCCCATTATGATGTAAGCTGCTGGTTTTTATAATGTTGATAGATATGGCCCAATTACCCTACCTGAAGGTTGTACTGTTTGTGATGTGTGAGAGTGCCCATGACCTCACCACCCTGCCAGTGTTGTCTTGCTATGGTTTGGGATGTCTGCCAATCTGATATGGAAGAAATAGGTTTTCGGTGTAGTTTTATTTTATATTTTGTTATATTTGAGAGAGAGTGAATGCTTTTTCATATGATTAAGGGCCATTTGTACAGTCTATGTGCATGGGATTGGTTCCAGGACCCCTACAGATACCAAAATCCACAGATGCTCAAGTCCCTGATGTAAAATTGTGTAGTATTGGCTGGGCACCGTGGCTCACACCTGTAATCCCAGCACTTTGGGAGGCCAAGGCGGGTAGATCACCTGAGCTCAGGAGTTAAAGACCAGCCTGGGCAACATGGGAAAACCCTACCTCTACCAAAAATACAAAAAATTTTCCAGGCTGGTGGCACAGGCCTGTAGTCCCAGCTACTTGGGAGGCTGAGGTGGGAGGATCGCTTGAGCCTGGGAGGCAGAGGTTGCAGTGAGCTGAGATCGCTCCACTGTACTCCAGCCTGGGTGACAGAGTGAGACCCCATCTCAAAAAAAAAAGAAGCATAGTATTTGCATATAACCTATGCACATCCTTCCATATATATATGTGTGTGTGTATATATATATATATGTCCATATATATATATATAAAACTTCTAGGAGTTTTGAGGATCTTTTCAAAATATATCAGGAAGTTTGGCCCATTATGATGTAAGTTGCTGGTTTTTACAATGTTGATAGATATGGCCCGATTATAGATAGATATAGATATAGATATAGATATAGATACACACACACACACACACACATATATGTGTTTTTAAAGATGACGTCTCACTATGTGGTCCAGGCTTGTCTCAAACTCCTGAACTCAAGTGATCCTCTCGCCCCAGCCTCCCAAAGTGCTAGGATTACAGGCATAAGCCACCACTCCCAGCCATTCCATATACTTTAAATCATTTCTAGATTACTTATAATACCTAATACTATGTAAATGCTATACAAATAGTAGTTATGCTTTGTTGTTTTTTATTTATATTATTTTTATTAGGTTTTTTCCTTTTTTTTTTTTTTTTTTTTGAGACAGGGTCTCATTCTGTTGTCCAGGCTGGAGTGTAGTGGCGTAATCTTGGCTCACTGCAGCCTTGACCTCCCAGGCTCAGGTGATCCTCCTGCCTCAGCCTCCTGAGAAGTTGGGACTACAAGCATGTGCTATTACGCCCAGTTAATATTTTGTAGAGTCAGGGTCTCACTATGTTACCCAGGCTGGTCTCAAGCAGTTCTCCGACCTCGGCCTCCCAAAGTGCTAGGATTACAGGCATGAGCCGCTGCTCCTGGCCCCAAATATTTTCAACCTGTCGTTGGTTGAATCCACAATGTAGAACTCTTGGATACAGAGGGCTGACTTTATAGTCCCCTTTTCTGTGAACTGCCTGCCTGAATGTCCATTTTCACACTGGATTTCTGCCTAGCTTGGTCTTTTTTTCTGCCTAATCTCCAGAAGTTTTTTGTTTCTTTGGTTTTTCTGTTTTTGTTTTTGTTTTTTTGAGACAGAGTCTCCTTCTGTCGCCCAGGCTGGAGTGCAATGGCGTGGTCTCGGCTCACTGCAACCTCCGCCTCCCAGGTTCAAGCAGTTCTCCTGCCTCTGTCTCCCGAGCAGCTGGGCTTACAGGCACCCGCCACTACACCTGGCTAATTTTTGTATTTTTAGTAGAGACGGAGTTTCACCCTGTTGGCCAGGCTGGTCTCAAACTCCTGACCTCATGATCCACCCGCCTCAGCCTCCCAAAGTGCTGGGATTACAGGCATGAGCCACCGCACCCAGCCTGATTTTGCTTATTCTGTTTTGTTGTTGTTGTTTTCGTGACCAAGCAGAAGTTTTTGATTTTTATGTACTTTGAGTTGATCCATCTTTTTCTTTCTTTCTTCCTTTTTTTTTTTTTCTTTGAGTAGAGATGAGGTCTTGCTATGTTGCCCAGGTTGGTCTCGAACTCCTGAGCTCAAGCAATCTGCCTGCCTTGGCCTCCCAAAGGGCTGGGGTGACAGGTGTGAGCCACTGCACCCGGCCCATCTTTTTCTTTAATGGCTGCAGGAGACTGAGTCGTAGCTAGAAAGGCTTTCCTACTCCAAGGCGACATCAGAATGCTACGGGGCTTTTTTCTAGGACTTGAATGGCTTCATTTTACCATGTATAAATCTTTGATCCGCTTGGACTATTTCCTGGTGTATAGTGGGAGGTATGGATCCAACTTTATCATTTTCCAGATGGCTGACAAGAGATATTTTTTAGCAGGGAGCCGGTCCAAAACACACCAGAGAACACTTTCTTCAGGAAAAGGTCACATGCCTCAGCAGAAGGTGTTGCGAATTATAGTAAGGAGCAGTTTTCTTTAATTAGCAGTTTTCTTTAATTCATTTGTTCAACAAATATTTTTCAAGTGCCCACTGTGTGTTAGGTACTTTTCTAGATACTGAGGCTAGAAAAAATAGACAAAAGTTTCTGCCTTCAAGGAACTCACGTTCTCTTGGTGGGGGGTGTGGGTAGACAATAGAGAAGCAAGTAAATACACATTATGTTAGAAACTATAGAGAAAAATTAAATGAGGTGTTCTGGTTACTATGGCTGTGCAACTAAATGGGCCCAAACTTATGGATTCTGTGGGTCAAAGATTTGGACAGGGCCTAGCATAGGGGCACAGGAGCAGCTTTCCCTGCCCCACCATGTCTGGGACCTCAGCTGAAAGACTCAAAGGCTGGGGCCTGGGCTTCATCTGAAGGCCAATTCTCTCGTGCACCTGGTAGTTCATGCTGGTGGTTGGCTAGGGGCCTTGATTCCTCTCCACATGGACCTCTCCTTATGGTCTCCTCTCTGTGTGGGCTGGTTTGGTCTCTAAGGACATGGTAGGTTCCAAAGGAGAAGGTCCTAAGAGGAAGAGTCAGGTGGAGGCTGTGTCACAAATTAAGAGCTGGCCTCAAAAGTCCTGCAATGTTGCTTCTGTCACAGTTTGCTTATTAGAAGCCAGTTACTAAAGGCTGGTTCATATTCAAGGGGAGAGAAAGAAAACTCTCCTGGCCAGGTGTGGTGGCTCATGCCTGTAATCCCAGCACTTTGGGAGGCCAAGGCAGGTGGATGGCTTGAGGCCAGGATTCGAGACCAGCCTGGCCAACATGGTGAAACCTCATCTCTACTAAAAATACAAAACTTAGCTGGGTGTGGTGGTACGTGCCTGTAGTCCCAGCTACTCAGAAGGCTGAGGCATGAGAATTGCTTGAACCGGAAGGTGGAGGTTGCAGTGAAATGAGATTGCGCCACTGCACTCCAGCCTGGGTGACAGAGTGAGACCCTGTCTCAAAAAAAGAAGAAAAAAAGAAAACTCTCTTGATGGGAGGAGTGGTTCTAGAAGAACTTGTGGGAACATACGTAACTGTTAGAAAATTTAATTTACCACGTAAAAGAAGGAGAGCTGGGATGAGGTGGAGGTGATGTCGATAGAGATTGGTGTCATTTTGTTTTGATTTTTTTGAGACAGGGTCTCGGTCTGTTGCCCAGGCTGGAGTGCAGTGGTGCAAACATAGCTCACTGCAGCTTTGAACTCCTGGGCTCAAAGGATCCTCCTGCCTCAGCCTCCCGAGTGGCTAGAACTACAGGTATGCACCACCATGCCCAGCTAATTTGTATGTATTTTTTGGAGAGATGGGGTCTTGATATATTGCCTAGACTGATCTCGAATTGTTGGCCTCAGGCAATCCTCTTGCCACAGCCTCACAAAGTGCTGTGATTACAGGCATGGGCCACCGCGCCCAGCTGATGTCATTTTTGTTGTTGTTGTTAGAACAACTCAGGAAAATAAAATTCCTGTTTATTGTTGGACAACATTGTTTCACACATACCTCAAATAGGCAATAAATAAATAAATAAATAAACAGCAACTTCATAGACAAAAAAGGAAAAAAAAGAAACCTTTTATCTCTGGCCCTTTTAACCATCTCATACAAACCAACTACTTATAGTACAGCTAAGCACGTACACAAAAAAGTTACCGGAATGCTTGGAATAAGATTGTTTTTCTGTTGTTGTTTTTGCTTTTCTTACAAGGTTTTATTTCTCCTTTGAGATTATAACGAACGTGGTCACACCACAAGTGAAGTTAGAAGCAGGACAGAGAACGCTGTGAAGGCTGGTTTGGTCATCTGAGATCGTTAAAAATGGCTGACCCTAACAATATGTACAAAAATATAAAATGTAAATTAAAAAATACAGACAAATTTCCTTTTTAAAGTATTTTTAAGGAAAAAAGCGGGGCCTTGGGAAGTTTTGGTTCTTTTTTCCTCCCCTGTTGCAAATTCTCATGGTCTGGGTTGGGTGGTGGAGAGCGCGTGTCATCTGCGGGTGGCAAGGCCCGCGGTGGGTGGGCCTCAATACTCATAGGTGACCACAGGTAGATTCTCAGACGGGAAGTGGAGGGTGAATAGGTCACCCTCCTAACGTTTCCTTTTTTGCTGTCTAGTCATCCTCGTTGGTCTTCTGCTTCTTGGTATCGGCATTGTCATCCTCATCATCTTCAGCTTCCCACTTGACCTAGCAGACTAAGCTTCCTCGTCTTCATCTCCATCCTCTTCCTCACCATCACCTTCTTCTTCCTCCTCGTCTTCCTCCCCACCTTCTTCCTCTTCTTCATCTACTTCATTGTCAGCCTCCTGCTCCCCATTTTCCTCATTAGCCTTCCCATTAGCAGGGGCGTCTCTTCCATTTTCCGCTTCTTCCACAACTTCCTTCTTCTTCAAGTCCTTGGTGGTGATTTTGGAGCTGGTGTCTACAGCTGCGTCTCACATGGTCCGGTACGCCAGTGATCCGATGCAGGGGATTAAAAAGAAAGCGAGAATTCAGGGACTCTGGCGATAAAGTGGCCGGAGTCCGCGGCAGCAAAGGCGGCTGCGGCGAGCAAGGAGCCGTACAAGGAACAATGCAAAGATGGCTTTTCAGAGCAGCCAGTGGGTGATGTCATTTTTTTATATGGGAGTCAGGGACGTGTGACCAGAAAGGAGTGAAAGAAGAAGCCCTGTCGTTATGTGGGGAGCGTTCCAGGCAGAGGGAAGAGCAAAGTCGAAGGCCAGGCTGAAGTGGGAGTGTGCTTGACTTACCTGGAGAGTGTGAGAACTGGTGTAGCTTACGTGGAGTGAGAAGACATGGGGAGCATGTGGATGAGGTCAGAGCAGTTGCAGGGAACAGATTGCTGCTGTAGGCCATTTTAAAGACTTTAGCTTTTCCTCTGAACGGCCGAGTATTTTCAGCAGAGGAGTAACACGATCTCACTTATTTTTAAAGGGCTTACTCTGGCTGCTGTGAAAACAGATTTAGGGCTAAGAGGCAAGTCTAGAAGTGGAGGATCAACTAGGAGGCCATTGCAAAGATAAAGGCAGGACACGATGAATGCTTGGACCAGGATGATAGTGGAGGAGGTGAGAAATGGCTGGATGCTGGATATGTCTCTTATAATAGAGCTAACTGGATTTACTGATGGATTGGATGTGGGTTAATGGATGGACCATACAGCTTATTTGTCTGGGGAAGTTCAGGTTTATATAATGAATTATACAGTCACCCTAGTACTGAGAAAAAGAGAGGAGCCAAGAATGACTCCAGACCGGCATGGTGGTTCACACCAGTAATCCCAGCACTTTGGGAGGCCAAGGCAGGAGGATTGCTTGAGGCCAAGAATTTGAGGCCAGCCTGGGCAATATAGCAAGACCCCGTCTCTACAAAATAGTTTTAAAATTAGCCAGGCACCTGGCAATAACCTGTAGTCCCAGCTACTTGGGAGGCTGAGGCTGTAGGATCACTTGAGCCCTGGAGTTCGAGTCTAGCCTGGGCAACATATCAGACCCTGTTTCTTGAAAAAAAAAAAAAAAAGAAAAGTGCTGTAAGCATTGTTACAGATATCGCCTGTTGTCAGGTGTTTGCTGGCACAGCTTGGAGAGCTGCTGAGGCCCACGGGCCAGCTTGTCCCTGCCATGCAGCCCTAGATGGCTCTGCTCTGAAACATCACCCTTCTGACCCAACCACGTTTGCATTTTGAGTTTTCTGTCCTCCCCTCACTGACAGCTGGCATTTTCCTTCTTGTCTCAGGCCTCTCCTCCTTTAATTCAGGGCTCGCCAGGCTATGACTGCTTGGTAACTGACTTACCGAGTACACCAGCATCATAGGTGAATGAGAGGCTGTCCTGTGACTGTCGGTTATGGCATGGGCTACTTTGAAGGCTTTTTTTTTCTTCTTCATTTTCCCTGGATAATTGCTTACTTGAAAGCAACTTTTGGGTAAGTTGACTGGAACTATAAAAATTATTTTTTTGGCTGGGCGCGGTGGCTCACGCCTGTAATCTCAGCACTTTGGGAGGCCGAGGGGGGCGGATCACGAGGTCAGGAGATCGAGACCATCCTGGCTAACATGGTGAAACCCTGTCTCTACTAAAAATACAAAAATTAGCTGGGCGTGGTAGCGGGTGCCTGTAGTCCCAGCGACTCCGGAGGCTGAGGCAGGAGAATGGAGTGAATCCAGGAGGCGGAGCTTGCAGTGAGCCGAGATCGTGCCACTGTACTTCAGCCTGGGTGACAAAGAGAGACTCCATCTCTTAAAAAAAAAATATATATATATATATATATATATATATATATATATATTTGTTGTTGTTGCTGTTGTTGCATTAATTCAGTCATGCAGTTTTTGCTACAAGCCCCATATAGTTTTAGCACCAGCTGGGGTTGCAGAGATGGGCTGGTTAGTTCATTGGTACAACAAATACTATTTAATGGTTGTGGGCCTACGGATGAAACAGACAGACATCCCTGTATGTTTCAGGTTTACATTCTAGAGTGAGACGGTAAACAAGACAATAGGGACATCAGCAAAATATCAGGCATGCAGTGGTGCCGAGTGCCACAGAGGGACCATCAGGCAGAGAGGCAGCCGGAGGGTGCTGGGAGCAGGGGCTGCAGTTGAAACAGGGCCATTCTGGGCAGCATGCGAACCCGGCAGTGGGGATGGGGCGGGGATCTGTCCCCGGCTTCGGAACCCACCAGTTATGGATCAAGGCAGGTCCAGTGCTTCTCGTCCCACTAGGAATAACTCCTGAATCCCTCTCTGTGGCCTGTGGCCGGGACAGTCTGGCCCCTGGCTGCCTCCTGACCTCGTCACTTCTCTCTCCTCTCTGCTGTTCAGCTCCCGCCACAGTGGCCTGTTTCTTTCCTTGCTGCTCCCACAGCACAGCCCTGACTCGGGGCCTTTGCGTGTCCCCTCAGCGCTGCAGGGCCCACTCCTTCCTCTGTCCTGGTCTCTGCTTAGCCGGCACACGGTCGGGAGGCCTGGGTGGCCAGCTCGCAAGGAGCCAGGCCTCCTAGCACCCCTTCCCTTGTGTAGCCTACTCCCACACAGGATCTCAGCCGGTCCTGGCTTCAACTAAACAGGACGTGGCAGGCGTGATGCCCTGCCAATTCCAGGCCTAAGCCTTGACACAGCCTGGCAGCTTCTGCTTCTGAATTTCAGGAGTCCCGAGCTGTCATGTAAAGAAGTCTGGCTGCTTTGCTGGAAAGGCCAAATGGAGAGACCACGTGAGAGGCCACATAGGCAGGCCTTGTGGAGAGGGAAAGGTGCTGAGACTACCTGGAGAGGGAGCCCAGTTGACCAAACACCCCCACTGAGCCCATCCCCCCAGCCATCCCTGCCAGGACACCAGACATGTAAGTGAGGCATCCCGGCCGTTCCAGCCTGGCCAAGCGCCAGTGGACTGTAGCTGCAGAGAAAATCTGCATAGAATAAAAGAACTGCTGAGCTGAGCCCAGTTAGTCCACAGAATCATGAGAGATAAGCAAATGATTGTTGTTTCAAGTCACTTAGTCTTGAGGTGGCTTAGCATGCAGCAAGAGATGACTGGAACACCTTCCCTGGCCACCGAAACTCAAATACTCAAATTGCATTTTCTTTCCTTTGCTTTTCTTCTTCCTTTTTTTTTTTTTTTTTTTTTTGACAGAGCCTGGCTCTGTTTCCAGGCTGGAGTGCAATGGTGCAATCTTGGCTCACTGCAACCTCCGCCTCCCAGGTTCAAACCATTCTCCTGCCTCACTCTTCCAAGTAGTTGGGATTACAGGCATCCACCACCATGCTCGGCTAATTTTTATATTTTTTGGTAGAGATGGGGTTTTGCCATGTTGGCCAGGCTGGTCTCGAACTCCTGACCTCAGGTGATCCACCCGCCTTGGCCTCCCAAAGTGCTAGGATTACAGGTGTGAGCTACCGCACCTGGCCCCTGTGCTTTTCTTCACACTTAAAATCTCCTGACATTTGTACATATATTTGTTTACTGTCCAGCCCTCCCACTGGTTTGTAATCTTGACGAGGTGGGGAATTTTGTTGAATTTGCTCACTGCTTTCTTCCTGGAGCTCAAGACAGTGCCTAGATCAACACAGGCACTCAATAAATATTTGTAGAATTAATGTATAAGTATCCATGGCCATGCGTGGTGGCTCACACCTATAATCTGAGCACTTTTGGAGGCCAAGGCGGGCAGATCATTTGAGCCCAGGAGTATGAGAACAGCCTGGGCAACATAGGGAGACCTTCTCTCTAAAATAAATAAAAAAAAATAGGCCGGGCACGGTGGCTCAAGCCTGTAATCCTAGCACTTTGGGAGGCCGAGATGGGTGGATCACTTGAGGTCAAAAGTTCGAGACCAGCCTGGCCAACAAAGTGAAACCCCATCTCTACTAAATATACAAAAAATTAGCCACGAATGGTGGCACACGCCTGTAATCCCAGCTGGTTGGGGAGGCTGAGACAGGAGAATCACTTGAACTGGGGAGGCGGAGGTTGCAGTGAGCTGAGATCATCCCATTGCACTCCAGCCTGGTTGACAAAGCGAGACTTCATCTCAAAAAAAAAAAAAAAGAAAAAAAATTTAAATAATAAATAAATATCCAATCTTCTAAGATCCAAACAGTCCTGCTTTTAGAATGACCCCTTTACTCTGAGAAAACAAAAAAGAACAAAACACCCAATCCCCAGCTCGTAGGGGCACACGCTGTTCTGCGAGGTACATCCTGCAACTGATCTCAGGCATAGAAAATCCACACATTTTTCTTGAACTGCACCATGGAAGATTGATTGGAAAACGAACTGAACATTTAAAAATAAACAACGACTTTAAACAAACTGAGTTCTAAGTTTGGACAATCCCCTCTGTTCTGGGAGGAAGGGGTGAAGAGCGCTCAGGGCAGAGGGCCCTGCTCCAGCTGCCCCGAGTCCCAGGGCCCCCTCCCTGCAGCCTTCGCCACATACCAGTTCCCCCGCGAGAGGCCTCCTGAGCTCTGGGAGTCCTGCCTTCTACGCAAAGGGGCAGATTTGTGTCGCCACCACCGTCCACACAGTTGCTATTTCAGTTCTCTCCCCTGTTCTGTCAGCCTGACATTTCCCCAGCCGATTCCAAGCCCAGTGCACCATTTTAGCTGACGTGGGTGAGCGTTTCGTGGGGACAGCAGATGGATGGAATGACAAATAGCAGGATGGTGGGGACAGCTGAGAAGTGCTTTTTCCTGTGTCGGATCTGTTGGCTGTGCACGTGCCCCGACGTAGTCTAGACACACTGTGGGGGCAGCGCGTGTGCCAGGGCCCAGCCGGCGCGCGGGCTTCCATTTCTTTCTTTGCTGCTAATCGTGCCCATTCACACAGCCAATCAGCCAACTAGCCAGTTGTCTTGGTTTGAGCTCCACCAGAAGCAGACCCCAAGATAGTAGTTTCTTTGACCCAGAAAGCATGAGATGGTAGAGGGGAAGTGAGACTGGAAGAGAAGGCAGAGTAGTTATGAGCAGTCACAGCTGTGGACAGCCGGGGCTCAGTGCTGCTGGGTCCGGCCAGGTGACTGTGCAGAACCTGCCCCAGGGTTGTCTCGTGCTGGGCTATTCATCCACTAACTGCTGGTTTTCATTGGTTAAGTGTTGCCCCAGGGTGTTAACACCATGGAACTTTGGCCTGATCTGCACCCAGACAAAACCCGCAGACAGAAATTCTCAGGTTCTTTGTAAGAAGCCATCATTTGGAACAGCGAGTGTGAGGGTATGGTCATTTGTAACACTGACCTGTGTGTCTGCCACATACCAGGCACTGAGTTAGACCAGGGGCAGAGGAAACATAAAATGAGAGGTTTAGGCCGGGGAACCGTGGCTCATGCATGTAATCTCAGCACTTTGGAAGGCTGAGTCGGATGGATCACTTGAGGTCAAAAGTTCGAGACCAGCCTGGGCAGCATTGCAAGACCCCTGTCTCTACAAAAAATGTTAAAATCAGCCAGGCATAGTAGCACATGCCTACAGTCCCAGCTACATGAGAGGCTGAGGTGGGAGGATCACTAGAGTCCAGGAGTTCGAGGCTGCAGTGAGCCATGTTGGCACCAGTGTTGCACTTCAGCCTGGGCAACAGAGCAAGTCACTGTCTCAAAAAAAATAATTAAAAAAATAATAATAATTTAAAAGTTTGAGGCTTGCTCAGAGTCTAGTGGGGAGATGGATATACAAGCAGATGTGGTGAATACCTTGGCAGAGCCCCGTGTCAAATGCAACAGGAGGCAGAACAACCACGGAGCATTCCTGGGAAGCTTCGCAGCGCAGGGAACATGAACTGGGTCTTGTGAGCAAGACTCGAGTTCAGGGTTACGTAAGTGTAGTTCACAGTTCACAGTCTCTCCACACATATGGTGGCTGCCTTCCACGATGGGACAGCTGGGACTCCCTGTCAGTTAGAGAAGTTCTTGGAATTCCTAACCAGGGAGCTGTTTCTTGAGCATTCAGCAAAGAAACCTACCAAAGGAAGGGGCAGAGGCCTCTCGATCAATTCCATGTCCTGGGGTGACACCTGAGCTGCCGTGCAGGGAGTGAGGGCTGCCTGGTTGTCCTGGTGACAAGCTGGAGGTCCTGGAACTGGAAAGCAGTTGGAGAGGTCACCAGTCCTCTCATCTCTAGGCCCTACCACTGGCTGGATCCTTGATTTTAGAGGCCCCCATGGATGGGGGAGGGACGCCATCACACTGTCATTTGTTCCCCTGGTTAATGAGCTGGTTCTCCCTTCTTCACAGCTCACCTCTTCATGCCTAGCCTCAGGGAATAGCCTTACAATCTGCTCTATTTATTCAGCATTTTACACACTATGAGGCCTTGTGACATGTGGGCTTACAATTGGTTCTTACAAGGACCCTGTGAGGCAGGCAAGCTGTCATTAACTGCATTTTTCTTGAGAATCCCCAGGCCTCCAAATGTCGACAGGTGAGTTCAAGGTTACACAGCTAGGAGGTGGAAAGTCCCTGAGCCACACCAGGTCTTTGCCCCATGTCCTATATGTGTCTCGAGCTTCATGAAGGGGAAAGTTGTTAAACAGGCAGTTTTCTCCCTCTTGTTTCTGGTCTAGCCTCAGCGTTTCCTAAACGACTTGAGACAATTTTATGTACTGTGCTGTGCTGCTCTAAATAACACTGGAGTGCACCGTAAGAAAGTGTATCCATTTTCTATATTTCTGATTATATTTGGAAGAAAATCTCTGTAGATAACACAGCCTTTGTCACCGGCCTTTTGTTCGAATATCTTCTTTTTATAAAAGAGAGAGCAGCCCTCAGATTCTGCTTTTGGAAAGCAGAAGTGAGTTAGAATTAATAGCCCTGGTTTGTTGTTGTTTTTGAAACAGAGTCTCACTCTGTTGCCCAGGCTGGAGTGCAGTGGCACAATCTCAGCTCACTGCAACCTCCACCTCCTGGGTTCAAGCAATTCTTGTGCCTCAGCCTCCCGAGTAGCTGGGATTATAGGCATGTGCCACCATGCCCGACTAATTTTTGTATTTTTAGTAGAGACTATGTTGGCCAGGCTGGTCTCGAACTCCTGACCTCAAGTGATCCGCCCACCTCGGCCTCCCAAAGTGCTGGGATTACAGGTGCGAGTCATCATGCTCGGCCACTGCTTTGTGTTTACTATATTTATTTTACAATAAATAAATTTATTTATTGCCTTCTATTTAGGGCAGGTGATAGTCACTTCCCATTGTTGTAGTTAACATGCTTCATGCTTCCTTTTGAAATTAATTTCTTTTTCTTTTTTTTTTTTTTTTTTTTTGAGACAGTTTTGCTCTTGTTGCCCAGGCTGGAGTGCAATGGTGTGATCTTACCCCATAGCAACCTCCGCCTCCCAGGTTCAAGCAATTCTCCTGCCTCAGCCTCCCGAATAGCTGGGATTACAAGCATGTGCCACCACTCCCAGCTAATTTTGTATTTTTAGTAGATACGAGGGTTGTCCATGTTGGTCAGGCTGGTCTCGAACTCCCGACCTCGGGTGATCTGCCCGCCTCGGCCTCCCAAAGTGCTGGGATTACAGGTGTGAGCCACTGCGTCCAGCCTGAAATTAATTTCTTTAAATAAAAAGAGTGGGGCTGGGCATGGTGGCTCACACCTGTAATCCCAGTACTTTGGGAGGCCGAGGCAGGCAGATCATGAGGTCAGGAGATCGAGACCATCCTGGCTAACATGGTGAAACCCCGTCTCTACTAGAAATACAAAAAAATTAGCAGGGCATGGTGGTGTGCACCTACTTAGGAGGCTGAGGCAGGAGAATCGCTTGAAACCAGGAGGCGGAGGTTGCAGTGAGCCGAGATCATGCTACTGCACTCCAGCCTGGCAACAGAGCAAGACTCTGTCTCAAAAAAAAAAAAAAAAAAAAAAAGAAAGTGAACCTGTTTAATAGTCTTAAGTGGTCCTCAGATATGGCAAAAACAAAGTTTTTTTGTGGCACAGCAGTGACTGGAGTTTGGGAAATATGAGTTTGCCCAATAGGGACTGAACTTTTTCATTATGATGATAACAATAAAACAGCTACTATTACGTTATGTGCCAGCTACTTCTAGTCTTTATGAATACCCTATGAAGTAGTTATTATTTTACCCATTTACAGATGAGGACACTGAGGCTCAAAAGCTTTAGATAACTTGCCTGGGTCATGCTGTTAGCGTGGTGGGTTGTAAAAATGGTCCCATTGTTCCCTTTCCTGTCCCACAGCCCTTTGCCATGTGAGTTTTTGGCTCCTCTCTGCAAGAGGTGGAATTTATTTCTCCATCCTTTGACTCTTGCCTTGGCCACGTGACCTGCTTTGGCAAACGAGACGTTAGTAAGCACGGCCTAAGCCGAGGCTTGTGAAGTGCTGTGTGCTGGGACTTGTTCTGCTGCTGTCCGGAATCCTTCTGCAGCTGTTGCATGAACGCGAGCCCAGGTTAGTCCTCTGGAGGATGAGAGTCACCAGGCCCAGGCATCTCCATGGCCCCAGCTGACACCAGGCCAACCCTCAGACATCTAAGTGATGACATCCTAAATCATCTAGCCCCACCTGAGCCAGCACAGACCAGAAATGCCCAGCTTGACCTCAGAATAATGAGAAATCAGTTGTAAACCATTGAATTTGGGGGTGATTTTTATTTACTTGTTTTTGAGACAAGGTCTCACTCTGTCACCCAGACTGGAGTGTGGTGACACAAACACGACTCACTGCAACCTCTATCTCCCAGGCTCAAGCGATCCTCCCGCCTCAGCCTCCCAAGTAGCTGGGACCACAGGCCTGTGCCACCACACCTAGCTAGTTTGTTTTGTTTTGTTTTTTTCTGTTTTTTCTAGAGGCGAGTCTCACCATGTTGCCCAGGCTGGGTGATTTATTGCACAACAAAGGTAACCGATAGTGCTAGTGAGGAGAAGAGTTGGGGTTGGACCTGGATTGTTCTCCCTCCAGCCTTTCCCATGTCAGCAAGTAACACGCATGCCCCACACCTACAACTTGCCTTCCATTTATACATCTTCCTCACTCTTCTCATCCAAACCTTCAGGCAAGGCTCCCAAAATACACCTCGAATCTTCCTTCCCAGCACCTCCTCTGCCATTTCTCTAGACCAGCCTACCTCTTCTCTCATCTAGACTGAGAGTCGGCAGACTTACTCTATAGAAGTCCAGATAGTAAATACTTGAGGCTTTGCAGGCCATACAGCCTCTGTTACCCACTTAATCTGCCGCTACAGAAGGAAAGCAGCCAGAGACAAAAGCAAATGGGTGATGCTGTGTTCCAGGAAACCTTGACTTACAGATACTGGAATTCGAATCTTTATAATTTTATAAAAATTATATATGCCATAAAAGATTCTACTTTTGATTTTTTTTTCCAAACATTTAAAAATGTAAAAACAACTCTTTGCTCACAGACCATATAAAGACTGTATCAGGCAGCAAGCCGGGTTTGGTGGATGAGCCAGTGTGCTGACTCCTATTATAATAGCTCTGTCTATAATAGTCCAGCCAGGCTGTGCTTCAGCACTTGCCTCCTGCATTCTGCTCTCCAAACAATGCTGAACTGCTTCTGCTGCTTCTCCTCCCCCTCCCCCTCCCCTCCCCCTCTCCCTCTCCCTCCCCCTCCCCCCCTCCTTCTTCTTCTTTTTCTTCTTCTTCTTCTTCTTCTTCTTCTTCTTCTTCTTCTTCTTCTTCTTCTTCTTCTTCTTCTTCTTCTTCCTTCTCTTCCTCTTCTTCTTCTTCTTCCTCCTCTTCCTCTTCTTCTTCTTCTTCTTCTTCTTCTTCTTTTCCTTCTTCTTCTTCTTCTTCTTCTTCTTCTTCTTCTTCTTCTTCTTCTTCTTCTTCTTCTTCTTCTTCTTCCTTCTCTTCCTCTTCTTCTTCTTCTTCCTCCTCTTCCTCTTCTTCTTCTTCTTCCTCCTCTTCCTCTTCTTCTTCTTCTTCCTTCTTCTTCCTCTTCTTCTTCTTTCTTCTTCTTCCTCTTCAATAATTTTAATTAAATTAGGCCAGGTATGGTGGCTCATGCCTGTAATTCCAGCACTTTGGGAGGCCAAGGCAGGTGGATCATTTGAGGCCAGGAGTTTGAGATCAGCCTGGTGAAACCCCATCTCTACTAAAAATACAAAAATTAGCCAGGCATGGTGGCATTGGCATGCACCTGTAATCCCAGCTACTCGGGAGGCTGAGGCAGGAGAATCACTCGAACCTGGGAGGCAGATGTTGCAGTGAGTCGAGGTGGTGCCATTGCATTCCAGCCTGGGCAACAAGAGCGAAACTCCATCTCAAAATAAATAAAATAAAATAGAAAAGATAAAATAAAAAAAAATAGAGGTGGAGGTCTCACTATGTTGCCCAGGCTGGTTTCGAACTCCTGGGCTCAAGTGATCTCCTGCCTTGGCCTCCCAAAGTGCTGAGATTACCAGTGAGAGCCACTGCACTCAGCCCCGATCTTCTTAAAAGGCAATGGAATGGCTTTATTCCCCTGCTTATCCCTCCTTTCCATCTCAGAGTAAAATCTAAACTCCTTACCATGGCATATTGAGTTTGACATCACCTGGCTCCCCCGCCCACTTCTGCAGCCTGCAATTCCTTTCCTTTCCCCACTGCCTTCTGGCCACCCCTGTGTTCTTATAGTTCCTGTAACATGTTGTTCTTTCCTATCTTGGGGCCTTTGAACATGCTGATCCTTCTGCTGGAATATTCTTCCTGTGGCTCTCTGCAGTGCTGGCCACGTTTCCTCCTTTCCTCCTTCAAGTATCATGTTATGTGTCACCCCTCAGAGGAGCCCTTTCTGACCACACAATCCAAAGTTGCAATTCCCCTCCTGGCTCAGTGATCCTCTGTTTCTTCATGGCACTGTCAATCTGTAATTTTCATACTAACTTTCTCACTTATTAATTGTTTGCCCCTTCTCTAGACTGTCAACTCCATGCATTTTGCAAAAAACTAGCGCAAGGCAGACATGAATATTCAATAAGACATTTGTTGGGTAAAGGAATGAATTACCACCTATGATGGTCAATCTTAGGAGTCAGTGTAACTGGATTAATGATACCCAAAGAGCTGGCGAAGCATTATTTCGAGTTGTCTGTGAGGTGTTTCTGGAAGAAACTGGCATTTGAATCAGTGGACTGAGTAAGGAAGATCCATCCTCACTCAATGTCAGGGGGCACCGTCATAACAAAAAGGCAGAGGAAAGGAGGATGTACTCTGTTTTCTGGAGCTGGAACACCCTTCTTCTCCTGCCCTTGGACATCAGAACTCCAGCTTCTCCAGCCTTTGGACTCTGGGACACCAGTGGCCTCCTGGATTCTCAGGCTTTCAGCCTAAGACTGAGTGCTATCAGGTTCTCTGGTTCTGAGGCTCTTGAACTTGGACTGAGCCATGCTACCAGCTTCCCTGGTTTTCCAGCCTGCAGACAGCAGACCGTAGGACTTCTCAGCCTCCATAATTGTGTGAGCCCATTCCCCTAATAAATCCCCTGTCATATACCTATATCTACAAGCCCTATTGGTTTTAGCTCTCTGATTTATACACCATCTAACTACAATCCCATGACTTTCTTCAGCATCACATCCTTATCTGTACTGCCTCATTAATCCTATTTTGCAAGTCTTGTTTCACACGAGACTCCCCTAGTTCTACACAAAGCTTTCATTTCTTTTTTTTTTTTCTTCATATACTCAAAACTTTCAAATCACTGAGCTCACAAGTCAATCCACAGCCTCTTATCAAAGGGGTGACCAGCACTAACCAAATTTCTCTGGTGAGCCATTCTGATACCCAGCTCTTTTTCTGCTGCTCTAGGAAATGGCAGTTTCCTCTGTTGTTTGTCTCTTTACTCATCTCTCTCTTAAAATACTATTCTGGGCCAGTCATGGTGGCTCATGCCTATAATCACAGCACTTTGGGAGGCCGAGGTGGATGGATCACCTGAGGTCAGGAGTTTGAGACCGGCCAGCCAACATGATGAAACCCCATCTCTACTAAAACTACAAAAAATTAGCCAGGTGCGGTGGTAATGACCTGTAATCCCAGCTACTCAGGAGGCTGAGGCAAGAGAATCGCTTGAACCCAGGAGGCAGAGGTTGTAGTGAGCCAAGATTGTGCCACTGCACTCCAGTCTCGGCGACAGAATGAGACCCTGTCTCAAAAAAATAAATGAATAAAAAGATGTTTTGGGTTCAGATTTGAGAGGTTTTTTTTTGTTTTGTTTTTCATTTTACTTAAGAAATAGATATAAAATAAGTAGTGTTTTTTTGTTTGTTTGTTTGTTTGTTTGTTTTGAGACGGAGTCTCGCTCTGCCGCCCAGGCTGGAGTGTAGTGGCGCAATCTCTGCTCCCTGCAACCTCCCCCTCCCGGGTTCAAGCGATTCTCCTGCCTCAGCCTCCTGAGTAGCTGGGACTACAGGTATGTGCCACCACTCCCGGCTAATTTTTTGTATTTTTAGTAGAGATGGGGTTTCACTGTGTTTGTTTCATATACATCTGAAATAGTCAAGTAACAGAAAAAGGTAGAATATGAACAAGAATCAAAGTGGGTGGTAAAAACAAAGGCATCACAAGAGTTCAGTGAAGGGTAGAGTCAGTTCCAAGGAGGAAGTAGCTGATCTTTGCCCAGTGCCTATTCCTCGTTCAGCATTTGTCACACATTTCCTATGTTAATCCTTCCAGCAACACTGAGGTTAATACTCTTCCCCAAATTACTAGTGAGGAAAAAGGCACGGAGAGCTGAAGTGACTGTTAGCATTGCACAGCAGGATTTGAACTCACCCCTGCCCAATTCTGAGGCTCTTGCTTCCTGCCCTATACCATTTTGTTTCCTGTGGAGCAGGTAAGACTTGAGCAGATCATCAGTGGGATTGCGGTTCAGGCCCAAGCTCTTAGGCAAGATATGGCTGAACAAAGGGAGGAAGGGAAGTTATTTTATGCAAAAGTGTCAGCACAAAAAACAGCTTAGAAATGGGTGAGACTGGTGCTGTGGGACAGTCTAGACTTGCCTGAATGAATGCTTCTAATCACAGTTGACCTTAGCTTGCTGTTCTTTAGAATTTGTTTTCTTTTTTTAACTTTTTTTTTTTTTTTGAGACAGGGTCTCACTCTGTCCCCCAGGCTGGAGTGAAGTGGTGTGATCTTGGCTCACTGTAGCCTCTGCCTCCCGGCACAAGTGGTCCTCCCACCTCAGCCTCCTGAGTATCTGGGCCTGACTACAGGTGTGCACCACCATGCCTGGCTAATTTTTGTATATTTTTGTAGAGACAGGATTTTGCCATGTTGCCCAGGCTGGCCTTGAACTTCTGGGCTCAAGCAATCTGCTGGCCTCAGCCTCCGAAAATGTTGGGATTACATGCACAAGCCACCGCACACGGCTTGTTTTAAAAACTTTTAATATGCCATTAATTTAGTGACACTCTTACTTAAAGACACATTAGGTTACATTTCAGCAACATTGCTTTTTTTACACTGTTACATTTAATGAACATTTTTGTTCATTACAAAATTGTAGCATGTTACCTAACCTGTTAGATAATATTTGTTATCTAACAGATCTTTTTTTTTTTTTTTTTTTTTTTTTTTTTTTTTTTTTTTTTTTTTTTTTTTTGAGACGGAGTCTTGCTCTGTCGCCCAGGCTGGAGTGCAGTGGCGCAATCTCGGCTCACTGCAAGCTCCGCCTCCCGGGTTCACGCCATTCTCCTGCCTCAGCCTCTCCGAGTAGCTGGGACTACAGGCGCCCGCCACCACGCCCGGCTAATTTTTTGTATTTTTAGTAGAGACGGGGTTTCACCGTGGTCTCGATCTCCTGACCTCGTGATCCGCCCGCCTCGGCCTCCCAAAGTGCTGGGATTACAAGCGTGAGCCACCGCGCCCGGCCTTATCTAACAGATCTTTAAAACTATATCTATGTCTCTGATGATTAATATCTAATATTTTCATACACTTTTCAATCCTTTTAGAAGTCCTCACAGAGAATGGCTGAGGCTGAGTGGGACGCACTAACTGGGGCTCTGGTGAGTCGACTGAGCTGAGTCCCCTGCAACGCCTGTGTGACCTGCACCAACGTGGGCATTGCCATCTCTCCTGCTGGAAAGTCAGTGCTGCCTGTGGGAAGCCCGCCCTGGTTGGAGCTGCAGTTTCCTGCTAGTTTGGTAAATAGCCTCATTTCTAATTTATCTCACTCCACTTTTCTGAACCAGTGACCCAGATGCATTTGGTAGCAAGGGGCCTCACTGGGCTGTGTAGCCAGGCTTCCATATTATTGTAGTAGAAAAAGTGAGAAGAAGTACAAGCTGCCCGAAAATAGAGAGGTAATGGAAGAACGCTCATGTAGTTGATTTTATTCAAAACAGACCTGTGTTGGTGACTAAAATACCCAAATTACCCGGAGATAGATGTAGGTCCGCCCATTTTTGGCTTCTGCCCCATAATTGCAGTGTACTTCTCTCACCACTAGATGACAGTCGCGTTTTAAAGCAGATTTTATTCCCGCATTAATGCTGTTCCAAAAAAGAAAAAATGGTTTTCATCCCATCAGAAGAGGGGATCACAACTCTTGTGTTAGTGAATATGCGAGAAATCAGGAAATTTCAGACACCACTGGTGGGACTGTAAGTCAATGTCACTGTTTTGGAGAGGAATTTGGTGGTAATGTTCAAGCTTTGACCCAGCAGACACATCCAGGTCTGATCATTTGATAGGAGGATGGCTAACATTTTGTTCCCACCATGTGTCAGGCACTTTTCTGAGTGCTTCTCTCATTGAATCCTCACAATTTCAAGAAGCAGGTACTATTATTTCCCCCCAAATTACAGATGAGGAAATCAAGCACAAAAAGGTCAAGTAACAGGCTGGGCGCGGTGGCTCACGCCTGTAATCCCAGCACTTTGGGAGGCCGAGGCGGGCAGATCACGAGGTCAGAAGATCAAGACCATCCTAGCTAACACGGTGAAACCCCATCTCTACTAAAAATACAAAAAAAATTGGCCGGGCATGGTGGCGGGCGCCTGTAGTCCCAGCTACTCAGGAGGCTGAGGGACGAGAAATGGCGTTAACCCTGGAGGCTGAGCTTGCAGTGAGCCGAGATCGCGCCACTGCACTCCAGCCTGGGTGACAGAGCGAGACTCCCTCTCAAAAAAAAAAAAAAAAAAAAAGTCAAGGTCAAGTAACTAGTCCGAGGTCACAGAGCTAGTAAGTGGCAGAGTCACAATCCATACTGCACTTTCCACTATATTGCATGTGTCTTGTGTGCACCAGAAAACGCGTGCAAAGGTGTTCACTGCTGCATCGTCTGGAGTGGCAAAGCACTGTTAACCGAACAGTCCATTAGCGTGATAATAAAACAGGAGGGAGAACTGCAGAGGAGTCAAAAGCAGTTATGAAAGATCTAGAATTGGTGAACCTGGAGACATCTCAAAAACAAAGTTGAGATAAAGCAAGAAAATCTAAAAACACAGAAAGCAAAACTATATTATACATGGAAACCAGTACACACAGTAAAACTATACCAAAAAACCCACATCAAATTTATGACGGCATTTGTCTCAGGGGAGAGGGAAATGGGGTTAAGAAAACAAGGCAACAGCTTTTATCTGTAATGCTTTTTTTTTTTTTTTTTTTGAAGACTGAGTCTCGCTCGCTCTGTTGCCCGGGCTGGAGTGGAGTGGCATGGTCTTGGCTCACTGCAACCTCTGTCTCCCGGGTTCAAGCAATTCTCGTGCCTCAGCCTCCCGAATGGCTGGAATTACAGGTGCCCACCACCACGCCCGGCTAATTTTGGTATTTTTAGTAGAGACGGGGTTTCACCATGTTGGCCAGGCTGGTCTCGAACTCCTGACCTCAGGAGATCCACCCGCCTCAGCCTCCCAAAGTGCTGGAATTACAGGCATGAGACACCGTGCTGGCCTGGTCTATTTGTTGTTGTTGTTGTTTGTTTTTAGAGACAAGGTCTCACCCAGGCTGGAGTGCAGTGGTGTGATCATAGCTGTCTGCAGCCTTGGACACCTGGACTCAAGTGATCCTCTTGTCTCAGCCTTCCAAGTAGCTAGGACTATCAGCATGACCCCCATGCCCGATGACTTTTTTTTTTTTTTTCCGAGACGGAGTCTCGCTCTGTCACCCAGGCTGGAGTGCAGTGGCGTGATCTTGGCTCACTGCAAGCTCCGCCTCCCAGGTTCATGCCATTCTCCTGCCTCAGTCTCCCGAGTAGCTTGGACTATAGGCGCCCACCACCACGCCTGGCGAATTTTTTGTATTTTTAGTAGAGACAGGGTTTCACTGTGTTAGCCAGGACGGTTTCAATCTCCTGACCTTGTGATCCGCCTGCCTCGACCTCCCGAAGTGCTGGGATTACACGACTTTCTACTTTTTAGAGATGGGAGTCTTTCTATGTTGCCCAGCCTGGTCTCCAGCTCCTGGCCTCAAGCCATCTTCTAGCCTTGGCCTCCCAAAGCACTGGGTTCAAGGTGTGAACCACTGCACCTGGCCTGTAACAATCTACTTATTTTATAACTAGTTCTTAAGTAAAATGGAAAAAAACCCTCAAATCTGAACCCAAAACATTATTTATTTATTTATTTATTTGAGACAGGGTCTCATTCTGTTGCTGAGGCTGGAGTGCAGTGGTACAATCTTGGCTCACTACAACCACCACCTCCTAGGCTCAAGTGATCCTCCCTCAGCCTCCCAAGTAGCTAGGACCACAGGTGCATGCCACCACACCTGGCTACTTTTTTGTATTTTTGGTAGAGACGAGGTTTTGCCATGTTGCCCAGGCTGGTCTCAAACTCCTGAGCTCAAATGATCCACCCGCCTCAGCCTCCCAAAGTGCTGAGATTACAGTCATGAGTCACTGTGCCTGGCCATCTTTTTATGATTGGATCTTCACAAATGCATTACTCAACCTGACAATTGTTATTGTCATGGCAACATACAAGCCTTTTGCTCATTCAGGGGTCTCTCCCCAGAGATTCTCTCTAGTTCCCTTCAATAGTATAAATAACTGAAGTGGATCAGTAGGTTAGACTTCCAGCAGAAGCACATATCTGCTTAACTTTTAGGCCTCTGCTGGCTGGGAGGGACGAAGGAAAAGTCAGTTCTACCTTTTACTTAGCATTGAGTGATTTAACACATAGCTCCAAACAACTTATTGTTTCTTTAAACATGGAAGTTTCAACTATTCTCTATTTTGTTTCTTAATTTTTTTTTTCTCCAATGATTCCCTTCCTTCACTTTTTTGTTGAGGGGTGGGCAGGAACACAGGGTAGGTTATAACCAAATATTTAATTGCTCAGGTGGAAAGCCTCAGTGATTAAAACAAATTACCCTTCTCCAATTCCTTTTAAAGCCAGTAGGCAAACTGGTTACCTAGAAACACACTGACTTATGACTAACCCCCTTCCTACATTTACCAAGGTCAACACATATGAAACCATAGGTCGTACACTGATGAGTTTTCCTAGAATTATAATAGGGTTACAGAGGCTAATGTTCTCAGATTATCAGGCTCCGAGGAAGAGGTCAGGTGTAAGGGGGAAAAAGGCCACGTATGTATGTGTGTGTATATATATATATATATTTTTTTTTTTTTGAAAAAAACAAAATTGGCTTTTGTGTCAGCATGGAACTTCTGTCAGTTGCTGACTGCATTGGTAAGAATGAGTAGAACTGTGGAGGAAAAGGAAATGCAGTTAGCTTTGAAGCCAACGGATTTTCTCAAAACTAACACTGGAAGGCAACATTCTGTACTTCTGAGAAAGCCTCCTCAGAAAAGCAATACACACACACCTCCTTTAAAAAAATGTAAATTATCCTTGAGCGTCTCTCCTTATTTTGAATGCTGTTTCATTTCACTGGAGTTTCATATGCAGTATATCACTTAGGCAAAGAGATGGCAATCAACAATTCCTAACATACGTGTTAATTCTTTTTTTTTTCTTGAGACAGAGTCTCGCTCTGCTGCCCAGGCTGGAGTACAGTGGCGTGGCCTTAGCTCACTGCGACCTCTGCCTCCTGGGTTCAAACGATTCTCCCGTCTTAGTTTCCCAAGTAGATGGGACTACACCAGGCCCAGCTAGTTTAATTTTTAGTAGAGAAGCAGAGTTTAACCATGTTGGCCAGGCTGGTCTTGAACTCCTGACCTCAAGTGATTCACCCACCTCGGCCTCCCAAAGTGCTGAGATTACAGGCGTAAGCCACTGCGCCCGGCCTCATACATGTTAATTCTTGAAAAACTGCGACTCATTTAGAAACTCAAATTTGACTTTCTCCTCCTATGCTTTCATAGTAACAATAACTTTTTCCATTGACATTAACATCTCAGGAGATGTGACCCCCAAGTATCATGATTGTCAGGAGAAACTGGTAAGCCCTTGAGCTCAAGAAAACCTACCCAGGGATTTACCTTCTCTGTTCTTATACCAACCACATCCTCCTGGTCACACTCTTCTGAGGGGCTCCCTCATAGAACTTTTCAGGCCACCATTATCTTGGGAGACTCCTAGTACAAAGTGACAGGTCTGAGACAAATTTCTATTTACATAACAGAACACCTGTATTAAAATGAAATTTTGCAGCTGGCCATAGTGACTCACGCCTATAATCCCAGCACTTTGGGAGGCTGAGGCAGGCGGATCACCTGAGGTCAGGAGTTCGAGACTAGCCTGGTCAACATGACAAAGCCCTGTCTCTACTAAAAATACAAAACTTAGCAGGGCATGGTGGTGCACGCCTATAATCCCAGCTACTTGGGAAGCTGCGGCAGGAGAATTGCCTGAGCCTGGGAGGCGGAGGCTGCAGTGAGCCCACCACACTCCAGCCTGGCTGACAGAGCCAGACTGTCTCAAAAAAAAAAAAAAAAAAAAAAAAGAAAAAGAAATTTTGCTAGGTCTAGCCTCCTAAATTCTAGGTTGAGGCTTATTAGAGCAGTGGCAAACTCTGCTGGCACAACTTTTAATTGCCTCACTTCATTTTTGACTGGAAATTACAGGCTACAGAAATATGTATCTGCAGCTTGAGAAAAACCCACATGAATGCAGAAGTGTATAGAGATAATACAAAGGTCCCCCTTGATCCTCCCATCTCCTACCTGAATCTTGCTTTCCTTGCCAGGTGACCATGGCTGAGGGCTTAGTGAGGACGCTTTCTTTTATGCACTTACATAGAACTCTCACCAAAGCTATTAGGCTGGTGGTAAAATTCTGAATTATAAACAAAATGCAAACAATTTCCAGGTTTATAAAATTATCCTATAAACACACAAAGTAAACAAAACCAAAGCTTCATTACTCATATCTTGTATTTTATTTCTTATGAAAATGGCTACCCAAAGAAGTCACTGTAGCAGGCTACTATTTTAAGGCAGCAACTATAACTTAAATGCTAACAGACTCACTCCATAAGACAGAAAACCCTTCCCCAGGGCTGTAATGGGCATTTAAGTTTCCCAAACCCAGGGACAACTAATTTTTATTACCTGTTGAATAGAAACAAATGGATTTTAATAGTTCCCCTCCCCTATAGCTGAAAAACTCCACAAACAATAATTGACTCTATCTACATGATCCGTTGACTCACGCCAGAAATAGCTACTAAAACACTTACAACTGTGATGTTCATACTGGCCTCTGGCTACTTCTGGGGGTTATTTGGTGTTATGCAATGGCATATTGCCAGCGACATGGTGAATATACTGTCTTTATAGTCAGCAATGTTTAGTTGAGGCTAATCATGTATTTATTTTTTTAAAAGGTTAAATGTAAGCTTTTCCCAACTGAAATATATAGAAAACCCCAATGTATGAAACAAGTTTTAGGCATTGGTGTTGGCAGCGGTAGTGGGCTGATGTGTCCTCCCTGCACATAGCTGGGGGCGTGTAGCCCCTTCCCCTCTGGGTGAACCCTGGGGAAATCTTGGCACCCTCAGCCTCACTGCCTTCCAATCTCAGCTCAAAGACTGGGCATTCTGCCTGGGACACCCACCCCCTCCCCGAAAAAAACATCCCTCCAGGGAGTCCGAGAGTCACCAGCGTGACTGCCCATCCTGCGTGTCCTCCTTTCAGGTAAATAAGAGGTAGCATAGCTGGGATTTCGCGTGCCGAAGTCTAGCTCTTTATATCTAGACTTTGGGGCTTTTCAGTCTTTTTGGTAACAATACATTTCAACAAATTAATACTTCTACTTGTGTTCGTGTAGCACTCAGATCCAGTGGCACCTCATTTTTACACTGGAGTAAATGGCAATATATGTTCCCAAACTGTGAGAAGGTGCTGAATGTTCCCAAATAGCATCCTGTTCCCTATTCTGGTTTCTGAATATTCTGGTTCTTTTTCTTTTCCGTATATTCTTCTAGTCGAAGAAGCCACTTGGCCCAGTACTGGGAACAGAGCTCCGCATCCATGAAATGTGGGTGGGCAGGTGATCCGTCTTTGTAGGCCACCACAATTAAGCCACATTGAACCTAGGAAGAAATATAGGGCAATTCTCATTTCATTACAGTAGGTCCAGAGTTTAGGTTCATTTCCTTCTTACTCCAGGGCTAACTCAGTATAAAACAATCTACAGGATATCTCCAATTTCTAAGGTGGGTTGATCAAAGACTGCACCAGGACACAAGAACACAAAGATGACACATAAAACATTGAAGACTGGGCTGTGATCATTACGGAGCCATTAAAAAAAAAAAAAAAAAAGGCCCAAGAAGAGGGTGGAAAAGTGCTTTGTTTTTTTTTTCTTTTTTGAGATAGGATCCCACTCCCATTGTCTAGGCTGGAGCGCAGTGGCACAATCTCGGCTCACCGCACCCTCGAAGCTGAGGCGGGCACCACTTCCGGCTGATTTTTCTATTTTTAGTAGTGATGGGGTTTTGTCACGTTGCCCAGGCTGGTCTTGAACTCCTGGGCTCAAGCAATCCACCCACCTCGGCCTCCTTCAAAGTGCTGGGATTACAGGCATGAGCCACCACACCTGGCCAAAAAGTGCTATTTATTTATTTGGAGAGACACAGTCTTGCTCTGTTGCCCAGGCTGGAGTACAGTGGCACAACCTTGGATCACTGCAACCTCCGCCTCCTGGGTTCAAGCAATTCTCCTGCCTCAGCCTCCCAAGTAGCTGGGACTAGAGGCACACACCACCACGCCCAGCTAATTTTTGTATTTTTATTTATTTATTTATTTTTGAGACGGAGTCTCGCTCTTTCACCCAGGCTGGAGTGCAGTGGCGCGATCTCGGCTCACTGCAGGCTCCGCCCCCCAGGGTTCACGCCATTCTCCTGCCTCAGCCTCCCGCGTAGCTGGGACTACAGGCGCCCGCCACCTCGCCCGGCTAATTTTTTGTATTTTTAGTAGAGATGGGGTTTCACCGTGTTAGCCAGGATGGTCTCGATCTCCTGACCTCGTGATCCGCCTGCCTCGGCCTCCCAAAGTGCTGAGATCACAGGCGTGAGCCACCACACCCAGCCAATTTTTGTATTTTTAGTAGAGACGGGGTTTCGCTACGTCAGCCAAGCTGGTCTTGAACTCCTGACATCAGGTGATCTGCCCACCTTGGCCTCCCAAAGTGCTGGGATTACAGGCTTGAGCCACCGCGCCCGGCCTATTTATTTATTTTTGAGACAGGGTTTTGCTCTGTTGGCCAGGCTAGAGTGCAGTGGTACAATCTCAGCTCACTGGAACCTCCACTTCCTGGGCTCAAGCAATCCTCCCACCTCAGCCTCCCAAGTAGCTGGCACCATAAGTGCACACCACCATGTCCAGCTAATTTTTGTATTTTTTTTGTAGATACGGGGTTTCACTATGTTGCCCAGGCTGGACTCGAACTCCTGAGCTCAAGCAATCTGCCTGCCTTGGCCTCCCAAAGTGCGTGAGCCACTGTGCCCAGCCAAAAAGTGCTTTTTTAAGTGGGAGAGGAACAAGGAAGACATTAAGCAATGGGATAAAATAGAGATTTAAAAAAAAAAAAAAAAAAAAGGAAAAACCTCAAGGAGTTCTATTTTTTAACTTTTTTTTTTTTTTACAATTTTTCTCCTCCTACCCCCCGACCGAGGAGTTTTGTTTTTTTTTTTTTTTTTTTTGAGGCAGATTTGAGATGGAGTCTCACTCTCTTGCCCAGGCTGGAGTGTAGTGGCGTGATCTTGGCTCATTACAACCTCCACCTCCCAGGTTCAAGAAATTCTCCTGCCTCAGCTACTAGAATAGCTGGGATTACAGGCATGAGCCACCATGCCCAGCTAGTTTTTGTATTTTTGGTAAAGACGGGGTTTCACCATATTGGCCAGGCTGGTCTCAAACTCCTGACCTCAAGTGATCCACCGGCCTCGGCCTCCCAAAGTGCTGGGATTACAGGCATGAGCCACTGCACCCGGCCCGGAGTTACAGTTTTAAGTAAGCATTGAGCAAAGCTTTAAGTAGAGGCTCAGTGTCCTGACCTGAAAGCTGTAGTTGGTGTCATGGTTCATGGCACCCATGTATGCCACAACTTGCAGTGGGTTGTCAAATGTACTTTGAATAAAAGGCTTTGGTTTCTCTGATGTCTTCCAATCAATCACACACAGCTTGCCCCTAAAGAGAAACCACAGGAAGACTTTGTAGGTAATAGATCACACTGAAAATCTCTACTAGGTTAACAGTTCTCTTATGTATAGCTTGTTACTTGTCAGCCAACGACCATTGCTCCTATTCACCATTTTTTTCCTTTTTTTAAAAAGAGATGAGGTTTCATATGTTGCCCAGGCTAGACGCATACTCCTGGGCTCAAGTGATCCTCCCACCTCAGCCTCCCAAGTAGCTGGGACTATAAGTGCACCGCACCACTTTTTCCCTTTTTTTTTTTTTTTTTTTTTTGCATCAAATAACCAGTGGATTTCTCCCCCCATCCCCTATCCTGGTGGGGTTTATACTTGCCAAATGCAAATATCAAAAGGATACAGAGAGTGGACCAGTAACTGGTGACTCTCAAAGGACTCTATCGGTTCAATCTGTCTTTCATGACTTCAATTTCAAAATCAGCAGTTTATAGGGAGATTTTGTACAAAGCATGTATATTACTTACATGTCACTATAGCTCTAGACAGAGTTACACCTCATGCAAACTCAGTCTAGAGCAGCACTGGCTAAAAGAAATAAAATGTGAGCCATGTGTCATTTTAAATTTTCTTTTTTTTCTTTTTTTTGAGACGGAGTCTCGCTCTGTCACCCAGGCTAGAGTGCAGTGGCGCAATCTCGGCTCACTGCAAGCTCCGTCTCCCGGGTTCACGCCATTCTCCTGCCTCAGCCTCTCCGAGTAGCTGGGACTACAGGCGCCCACCACCACGCCCGGCTAATTTTTTTGTGTTTTTAGTAGAGACGGGGTTTCACCATGGTCTCAATCTCCTGACCTCATGATCCACCCACCTCGGCCTCCCAAAGTGCTGGGATTACAAGCGTGAGCCACCGCACCCGGCCGTCATTTTAAATTTTCTAGTAGCCACTTCAGAAAAGAAAAAAAAAATACAGCTGAAATTTTAATATTTTACTTAACCCAACATATCCAAAATATCATTTCAACATGTAATCAACTAACAAATGATTAATGGGATATTTTAGTCTTTTTTTTTATTATAGGGATATTTTACATTCTTTTTTGTACAAAGTCATTGAAATGTAGTTTGTATATTGTTATAGCACACCTCAGTTTGGCCTGACCACATTCAAATGCTCAACAGCTATAGGGGTTAGTGGCTACTCTACTGGACAGTGTAGGTTTAGAGATAATTTTATTGTCTTTATAATTGTTTTGCAATATTGCCAAGTTTGACAATCTATGTAGTTGAGAAAAGGGCCCCAGTAACTCTAGGATGCCATTCCTGGTTCTTTTTTTTTTTTAGTTGGAGTCTCACTCTGTCACCCATGCTGGAGTGCAGTGGTGTAATCTCGGCTTACTACAACCTCCGCCTCCTGGGTTCAAGCGATTCTTCTGCCTCAGCCTCCTGAGTAGCTGGCATTACATGTGTGCGCCACCTCGCCCAGCTAATTTTTGTATTTTTAGTACAGATGGGGTTTCGCCATATTGGCCAGGCTGGTTTCAACTCCTGACCTCAAGTGATCCACCCGCCTTGGCCTCCCAAACTGCTGGGATTACAGGTGTGAGCCACCATGCTATATTTCTGCCACAGACCACTGTTTGCAGCAATGTACTGTAATTGTAGAAGAAATGTAAATTAAAAAAAACCTTAATAGCATTCTGAAAACTATAAAACTGTAAAGAAACTGAAAATGATACAAATAAATGGTAAGATATCCTCTGTTTATGGACTGGAAGAATTAATATTGTTAAAATGTCCATAGTATCCAAAGCAATCTATAGGTTCCACGCAATCTTTATCAAAATTCCAATGGCAGGCTGGGTGTGGTGGCTCACACCTGTAATCCCCAACACTTTGGGAGGCCCAGGCAGGCGGATTGCTTGAGCTCAGGAGCCCGAGACCAGCCTGGGCAACATGGTGAAACCCTGTCTCTACAAAAAATACCAAAAAATCAGCCAGGTGTTGTGGCTGGAGCCTGTTGTCCCAGCTACTCAGGAGGCTGAGCTCAGGAGGTGGAGTTTGCAGTGAGCCGAGATTGCATCACTGTACAACAGTGTGGGTAACAAAGCCAGACTCTGTCTCGGAAAAAAAAAAAAAAGAAAAGAAAAATTCTGCTGTGCACGGTGGCTTACACCTGTAATCCCAGCACTTTGGAAGGCCAAGGTGGGCAGATCACCTGAGGTCAGGAGTTCCAGACCAGCCTGGCCAACATGGTGAAACCTCGTCTCTACTAAAAATACAAAAATTAACCAGGCGTGGTGATGTGCGCCTGTAATCCCAGCTACTCGGGAGTCTGAGGCAGGAGAATTACTTGAACCTGGGAGGCAGGGGTTGCAGTGAGCTGAGACTGTGCCATTGCACTGCAGCCTGGGTGACATGGGTGAAACTCTGTCTCAAAAACAAACAAACAAAAAATTCCAACATCATTTTTCACAGAAATAGAAAAAAAAAATCCTAAAATTCACATGGAACCACAAAAGACCCTGAATAGCCAAAGCAATCTTGAGTGAAAAGAACGAAGTCGGAGGCATCACATTGCCTGATTTCAAAGTACAGTCACGTGTAGCTTAATGACAGGGATATGTCCTGAGAAATGCGTGGTTAGGCAATTTTGTCATTGTGAAAACATAGAGTATATTCACAAACCTAGGTAGGATAGCCTACTACACACCCAGATCTTCACTCCTAGGCTACAAACCTGTACAGCATGTTACCGTACTGAATACTGCTGGCAACTGTAACACAATGGTAAGCATTAGTACATCTAAACACAGAAAAGGTACAGTAAAAATATGGTATAAAAGATAAAAAATGGTATACTTGTATAGGGCACCTACCATGAATGCAGCTTGCAGGACTAGAAGTTGCTCTGGGTGACTGAGTGAGTGAGTGAGTGGTGAGTGAATGTGAGGGCTTGGGACATTACTGTATACTACTAAAGACTTTATAAACACTGTACACTTATGCTACACTAAATTTATAAAAAACGTTTCTTTCTTCAATAATACATTAACTTTAGCTTACTGTAACTTTTTTACTGTATAAACTTATTTAATTAATTATTTTGAGATGGCGTTTCGCTCTTGTTGCCCAGGCTGGAGTGCAATGGCACAATTTTGGCTCACTGCAACCTCCACCTCCCAGGTTCAAGCGATTCTCCTGCCTCAGCCTCCCAAATAGCTGGGATTACAGGCATGCACCACCATGCTTGGCTAATTTTGTATTTTTAGCAGAGACGGGGTTTCACCATGTTGGCCAGGCTGGTTTCAAACCCCTGACCTCAGGTGATCTACCTACCTTGGCCTCCCAAAGTGCTGGGATTCCAGGTGTAAGCCACCATGCCCGGCCACTTCTTTAATTTATTGACTCTTGTAATAATACTTATCTTAAAACAAACACATTGTACAACTATACAGAAATATTTTCTTTTTTTTTTTGAGACAAAGTCTTGCTCTGTCACCCAGGCTGGAGTGCAGTGGCGCAATCTTGGCTCACTGCAACCCCCACCTTCCGGGTTCAAGCCATCTTCCTACCTCAGCGTCCTGACTAGCTGGGATTACAGGCATGTGTCACCACACCCGGGTAATTTTTTGCATTTTTAGCAAAGACGGAGTTTCATCATGTTGCCTAGGCTGGTCTCAAACTCCTGACCTCAAGTGGTCCACCTGTCTCGGTTTCCCAAAGTGCTGGGATTACAGGTGTGAGCCACCATGCCCCAGCCTCTTTTTTGATATCTTTATTCTACATGCTTTTTCTATTATTAAAATTATTTCTTACCCTTTAAACCTTTGTTAAAAACTAAGACACAAACATACACGTTAGCCTAGGCCTACACAGGGTCAGAATCATAATAAATACATAAGCCAGTAATAGTTGTTTATTGCCATTGTCAATTATATACTGCAGTGTACATAATGGTATGTGTTGTTTTTATATGACTGAATAGGAGGTTAGTTTATACCAGCATAACCACGAACACGAGTAGTACGTTGCACTATAACATAACATCACTAGATGATAGGAGTTTTTCAGCTCCATTATAATCTTATGGGACCACTGTTTACATGCAGTCTGTTGTTGACTGAGATATTGTTATGTGGAACATGGCTGTATAAAGTAAAGCTGTTATAATCAAACAGCATGATAATAGCATAAAAACAGACACCTTAAACCAATGGAACAGGACAGATAGCCCAGAAACAAAACCATGAATTTACAGTCAATTGATTTTCAATAAAGGTACCAAGAACGAACAATGGGGAATGTCTTGTCAGTTTTGTTAGGAAAACTGGGTATCGACTTGCATAAGAATGAAATTGTACCCTATCTCATACCACATACAAAAATCAACTTCAAATTTAAGACCCTTGCAGTAGAGCACATCTCCCCAAGATCTTTTTTTATCTTATATATATGAGCACTATACTTAGGGTGGAAGTGTTCCTCCTCTTACTTTCAGGAACGCCCTGCTCTGTCTATGGAGTAGCTATACTTTCACTACTTTACTTTATTAATAAATCTGCTTTTACTTTGCACTGCAGACTCATCCTGGATGCTTTTTCTTTTCTTTTTTTTTTTGAGACAGTCTTGCCTGTTGCTCAGGCTGGAGTGCAGTGGCACCATCTCAGTTCACTGCAACTTCTGCCTCCCAGATTAAAGTGATTCTCCTGCCTCAGCCTCCCGAGTAGCTGGGACTATAGGCGCACACCACTGCGCCTGGCTAATTTTTGTATTTTTAGTAGAGACGGAATTTTGCCATGTTGGCTAGGCTGGTCTCGAACTCCTGACCTCAGGTGATCTGCCCACCTCGGCCTCCCAAAGTGCTGGGATTACAGGTGTGAGCCACTGTGCCTGGCTTCACCCTAAATTCTTTCTTGCCCGAGATCTAAGAACCCTCTTGGGGTCTGGATCAGGACCCCTTTCCTGTAACACTTGGCCTCTGAAGTACCTGAGTAAAACAGTAAGACAGCTACGATATAAAAACCACAGGGACCGGGCGTGGTGGCTCACGCCTATAATCCTAGCACTTTGGGGGGCTGAGGCAGGCGGATCACCTAAGGTCAGAAGTTCGAGGCCAGCCTGACCAACACGGAGAAACCCCATCTCTACTAAAAATACAAAATTAGCCACGCATGGTGGCGCATGCCTGTAATCTCAGCTACTCGGGAGGCTGAGGCAAGATAATTGCTTGAATCCAGGAGACGGAGGTTGCAGTGAGCTGAGATCGCACCATTGCACTCCAGCCTGGGCAACAAGAGCAAAACTCCGTCTCAAAAAACAAAACGAAACGAAACAAAACAACCACGGGAAGCTTTAGAAAGTTCAGAGCTCCGATCCATGTCAAGCACTGCCTGCAAGCCAGGAAGAGAGTTGATTTTCAGAACCAACAGATCATGGTGCTATCTTTAGGAAAACAGGAAAGAAAACACAGGAATGAAATTGGATCTTATGGCAGGTACCTTGCTTTGGGGGAGGGGAAGGAGAGGCTGGCAAACAGGCCATGTTAGGGATATTGAAAAATCTTGGCCAGGCGTGGCGGCTCACGCCTGTAATCCCAGCACTTTGGGAAACCAAGGTGGATGCATCACTTGAGGTCGGGAGTTTGAGACCAGCCTGGCCAACATGGTGAAACCCTGTCTCTACTAAAAATACAAAAATTATCCTGGTGTGGTGGTGCATGCCTGTAGTCCCAGCTACTCAGGAGGCTGAGGCAGGAGAACCACTTGAACCTGGGAGATGGAGGTTGCAGTGAGCCAAGATTGCGCCACCGCACTCCAGCCTGGGTGACACTCCGTCTCAAAACAAAACAAAGAAAGAGTATACCTTTCTCCAGCAAACAATTTGATTTTGGAGCACTGGATGACAAAGGTTACGTGGCTCTTCTCCTTGTACCTGTTCTCAACCCTGCCCCACCCAATTCTTTTACCTAGCACAAAGGTTTGGACATTAAACAGACAGAGGCAACAGTACCTACAGGCACACCTTTGACAGGCACCATCTGTCCTACCCTGTATTAATTCACCTCCAATCTCATACTTACTGATATTCAGCCACACAGTCTAGCAGACCTATATAGTTTAACGTTTCATGTTGAACAGCACTTTCAAGAGCTCGCACTCCACTGACATCTTTCAGAATATGCTGGACACTTTCGATGTAACCAGACTTGAGGAGATTTTCATCTCTCTCTTTTACGGTTTCCTGGGGTGAAAGTATGCTTTCCAAGGCTTCGTGGAACCGTTTCCCTTGTAAAAAGATGTCTGAAAAGAAAATCAGGGAAAAGGGGAGGGGGGAAACACAAAGCTAACACTAAAAAACAAGTACTCTAAAACGCTCTGAAACAATACAATTAAAAATGACATTTTTTTTTCTTTTTTTTTTTTTTTTAGATGGAGTCTCCCTCTGTCGCCCAGGCTGGAGTGCAGTGGGCGATACTGGCTCACTGCAACCTCTGCCTCCTGGGGTCAAGCGATTCTCCTGCCTCAGCCTGCCGAATAGCTGGGATTACAGGCGCCCGCGACAGTGCCTGGCTAATTTTTGTATTTTTAGTAGAGATGGGGTTTCACCATGTTGGTGAGGCTGGTCTTGAACTCCTGACCTCGTGATCTGCCCGCCTTGGCCTCCCAAAGTGCTGGGACTACAGGCATGAGCCACCGTGCCCAGCCAAAAATTACATTAGTTATTTTTAAGTGACAACCCCTAAGACCAAATTTCAGCCTCTTGTGAAACCTAAGAATATACTTTGAAACCAACGGGATTATTAATAGAACGTTAGGCAATAAAATGAATTAAAATTAAGTACTTCTAGGAAAATTGGGCCAAAGTCAAAACTGAAGATCTGGCAGCTACAGGACCACACCCAGTTTACGGTACTATCTGTTTAAGTATCCAATTTAATAAGTTAACTGGCTGTGATAAAATTAAAAAAAATTAGAAATCTAGGGAACTGTGCTTCTGTTTATAGTTCTTTTTAGACCAAAATTTAATTATGAACATAAGTGGAGGAATCCTTTTACTAACAGTATTAGTGACAAACAATGAAAGGAAAATAAGGCACACACAAATGAAAAGTAATGAATTCGATATTATGGAATCTGGAGGGGGAGGAAGAGGAAAATATGTGACATTCTTCTCCTGTATTTTTTTTTTTAGTGCTGGAGCAGCCTGAAAAATTCAGCTGTGTCTGAATTTTTTTCCCTCATATATTTTTCTATTCTAATATTTAATATTTAACATGTAATATTTTTCTAATTAGCTTTAGATTATTAGAATTCTGATTCATGGCTTGTAGGAGGATACATTTTCCCTCTTCCTAACATTTTATAACATGTGAATACTAGAGAAATTTCATTAGGACACATTATTTTTCCTGTAAGTTCATTTTCTGAGGTCAAAGCCTTACTTTTCGTCCCCAGGTTTCTCTGAAAGAACTGTAGTATCTGGATTTGTTGGTGTATCCCAGGATCTAACTTGATTTTTGAACTCTCTCCTCATTTTCAGTACTCCTTGGCCTCCAAGTGCTTGCATAGTAAGCCCCTTCCTCATACACATTTTAAAAAAGGGAACATGGCCAGGCATGGTGGCTTATGCCTATAATCCCAGCACTTTAGGCAGCCGAGGCAGGCAGATTACCTGAGGTCGGGAGTTCAAGACCAGCCTGGCCAACATGGTGAAACCCAGTCTCTACTCAAAATACAAAAATTAGCCAGGTGTGGTGGCGCACACCTGTAATTCCAGCTACTCTGGAGGCTGAGGCAGGAGAATTGCTTGATCCCAGGAGGCGGAGGTTGCAGTGAGCCAAGATCATGCCACTGCACTCCAGCCTGGGTGACAGAGCAAGACTGTATCTCAAAAACAAAAAACAAAAAACAAAAAACACAGAGACTCAACAAACGCAAGAAACACTGTATATTCACTTGTTTCTTAGTAAGAGGAGAGAAAGAGGGGGGACTGTTATGCTAAGCAATGGCCTTGGGGCTTTCAAAACATTATTTAATTTTCAAACCCAACAACCCAGCAAAATAAGGATCGTAAGTTACCCCCATTTTAATGAATGAGGCCCTGTCCCACTAGGCAGTGCTGTTAATTTGCCCCAAAGCAAAAAGCTGGGGACAGGCAGCCTGGCACCAGAATCTGTGTTTCCAATCTACCACACAGTAGAGCAAAGGAGGCAATCTTGGAAATCACCAATTAGATACTCAGAGAAACAGAGCAGGAAATACACGTGCTTGGAACATGCTTGCAGAGAGACCCACAGAAAAGGAGGAAAACAACTTTACATTTGTCAAGTTTTTTGTTTTTTTTTTTTTGAGACAGGGTCTCACTTGTCACCCAGGATGGAGTGTACTGGCTCGATTACTGCTCACTGTAACCTCGAACACCTGGCCTTAAGCAATCCTCCTGTCTCAGCTTCCTTTACAGGCATGTGCCACCACACCTGGCTAATTCAAAAAAAAATTTTTTTTTTGTAGAGATGCGATCTCTCTCTGTTGCCTAGGCTGGTCTTAAACACCTGGCCTCAAGCAATCCTCCCACCTTGGTCTCCCAAAGTGCTGGGATTACAGGCATGAGCCACCGCACTGGGCCTTCAACTATTTTTTACAAAGATGGAAATTTACAAAGATGGAAATGTCAATTTTTTTTTTTTTCCAGGCTGGAGTGCAGTGGTGTGATCTCAGCTCACTGCAATCTCCACCTCCCAGGTTCAAGCAATTCTCCTGCCTCAGCCTCCCTAGTAGCTGGGATTACAAGTGATTGCTGTGCCCGGCTGATTTTTTTGTATTTTTAGTAGAGATGGGGTTTCGCCATGTTGGCCAGGCTGGTTTTGAACTCCTGACCTCAAGTGATCCACCTGATACAGCCTCCCAAAGTGCTAGGATTACAGGCATGAGCCACCACGCCCGGCTGGAAATGTCAATTCTATCATTAGCAAAAAATGGAATCCCTTCTGAAAAATTATTTGGAGAGTTAAATGAAATTCAACTTAGGAACTAAGTTATTCTACTCCAAATTTACTTGGCTCAATTGGAATTATTAACACGTGAAAGACCTACAAGAAATTTATGACTGGTGGAATTAAAGCCTAGGAAAAAGAAGTGTAGCATTCATCTACACACTAGGTTAATGAAGCAGAAGACAAACATGTTAAAAACGGGAAGAAAAAAACTTAGCAAATGCCATGCCAACAGACCATACATTTCTCGCTGCAAACTTACCCCTGGCTAGGTTCTTCACATACACATGATCACAAACATGAAAACCTAGATTACAGGATCCTTTAGATACTAAGGCTCAGAACATTCAACATGATTCAATTTATAAAAATAAAAAATGATCCAAGAATATTTACTGCATGTAGCATCAAGCCTGCTTATTCACTCAAAGTAATGAAAGTGAAATGTTTTCAAGTCCTTGTATATGAAGTGCACTAAAAACACCTTCATGCATCTCCAGTATTCTCATGATGGAACTGGCAGGATGGCTAATACTTCAGGATTAAATCAGCATAGCAAAAAAAAAACAAAAAAAAAAAACTAAAACCTAAACCCCAGCCCTTTGTGTGTATTTATACACAAAATATAAATCAGAGTAAGTCAGACTTTCTCATTCCTGCCAGTCTTCAAAAGGTGAACTGATGCTTGGGAAACTGCTCAGGTATTTGGAAGAATGCCAGACACATTTCTATGCTCTCACCTTTGAGAAGACTGGGTAGAAATTATTGATCCAATATTTTTCATTAAAAACATCTTTTTAATTTTTAAAATGTAATTCTTCTTGGGTGCCACCTTCTTGGGTTTGGGATCCAGTATCCTCCAGACCCATTAATCAATTTAGTGAGCCCTTTTTCTTTTATTCACCATGACACTAATTGTCCCTTTATTTATTTCAGAACCCACTACTTACTAATACTTATTTTCTAAAAAGAGTGATTCTGCCTGGGCGCAGTGGGTCACACCTGTAATCTCAATATTTTGGGAGGCCTAGGTGGGAGCACCGCTTGAAGACAGGAGTTGGAGACTAGCCTGGGCAACAGAGAGAGACCCTTGTCTCTACAAAAAATAAAAAAATTAGCCAGGCATGGTGGTGCACGCCTGTGGTCTCAGCTACTCAGCAGGCTGAGATGGGAGAATCACTTGGGTCCAAGCGGTCAAGTCTGGGCGGGGTGCGGGGGGAAGCGATTCTGCTCATTTCTTAAGGTTGCTACTGAGTTAACTGAGAAACACAGCTGAGTGCTAATCTAGATCAACAAAGCTGACTCTATGAAAAAAAAAAAAAAAAACAACCAGTCTTCTCTCTGCCTAGGCTATTGGGGCTCATTCACATTCCAAACAGAAATTCCTCTCTGGTGCACTTCCTTACTTTGTGCCAAGAGCTACAAGCCCTAGGGTCCCACGTGTTCCAGCAGGTTTCTGCCTTTTAATAATATATTTCTTATTAGTAATTTTAGCTGTGACATTCCTGGTTTAAGGAAAGTAACTTCTCATGAGAAAACTATCAATTCTAAATTTTAGTGATACAAATACAAAACTGTAAGATGCCATTAGAAGATTTTTATGTTGCTTGCTTGGAAAGCAGACAATAGTTTGGTGGTTGCTACTAATTATCCTAGGAAGGCAGTTAGCTCTTGCATATATAATCCTTGCCCCACACAGCTGAGGAATGTTATAAGGAGCTAAGGCCTTGACCATTTGGTACGTATCCAGTACCACCTATATATACTTAGTATTTTTCTTTAGAACATGTGACATGTTTAATGTGTTACACACATAGTTTTAAGCGTCTGGATTAGGGAAAAGACGACTTAAATAGAAGCCCAGGCTACAGCAAGGGTCAGTACACTATTCTTAAAATAAAAATGAAAGAGTCTGTGTACTACTAAGAGTACATGTACTGCACTTTGGGAAGCTTGGATAAAGGAATGATTGATGTAAAACTTTCCTTTAACAAAAGACCCCTATATAACTTATGGGACTAGCTAATTCACCAGTGCCAATGGTCTTTGTTTTTGAATGGAATATTAAATTTAAGGAAGCTATTCTCCTCACTTGTCCAAGTTAGTAAATTAGAAGTTGAAGGTTAAAGTGTATTTATTCTCAGATCCTTATGAAGAACCTCTGATTATCTCAGTTTACCAAGGTCTAAATATAGGTCATGGGTTCTGGTCTGCTTCAGGGTCTTTAACTTTACGAGTCAGTTTACACTAATAAGTAGGGCAGTGGGTATTTACTGGATTCTAAACAGAATATCTAGCAAACAACTAGAATTCTGTTACCAGGTGACTTTTTTCCATAATCAAAGAAAACAAGCAATTCTAATATTGTTGGTAGCTCATAAAACAAGTGAATTTTATGTATTATTTAGTTAAATTATTTGATCTACTTTAGTTTCATCTGTAAAATGTGGATAACAGTATCTATACTTCACAGGACTACCATGAGGATCAAGTGAGTTAATACACATGAAGTGCTATTTAATGTTAATTACTATCTGAAGGGAGTTCCTTGCTAGTAAGTTAAAAAAACAAAACCAAACCTCATTCTTTTGACACCATTGCTCTCTATTATAGAAAACATAGCAAACATATAGAACCAGAATTGAGATAATTACTTGAAGTATATTCTTTAAAGCCATCTTCTCCCAGTTCCAGAATCATCCGCTGTTTCCACCTCTCTAACCAGAAAGCCTGTTGTTTTGTCATGGTCTGCTGAAGGACTCGGGTCACACTTGGTATCACATTCCTTTGCAAGGGGATTTTCAAAGGAACTGAAGGATCACTTGCATTTGGTTTATCACTTCTCTCTGGATTGAAGATAGGAAACCAGTTTTGTGGCACTCGTCTGTCCTCACCTTGGTTTGGCGGCTTATGCTTGCTCACAGGTCCACAGGGCAAAGCGTCTTCCTCCACCGATCCTGGGGTGTGGGCGACGCCTCTGGATGACAAGACAGACTGAACTAAATTAGAGTATTTTTCTTGGTCCACTTCTTCATATGGGTTCACTTTTTTCTTCCGGCCACATGAGTAAGAGGAAGTAGAGAAAGCCACAAGGGCGGCTGATTCCACAGAAAACCCCTTTGAACTCCTGAGCTGCCTGCAAATGGTCCGAAATAACTTCATCTTCATTCAGATTTGTTTTCACTTTAGTCTATTTGCAACGGTCGAGGGCCTTTATGTTTGTATTCCTATTAGAGAGAAAACAACCATCAAAGCGAAAGCTGCATCAGAATGATATTGCACATCAAAATTGTGAACTTTTTCGACATGTTTGGACAGAGCCCTTTCTTAAGAAAGTCGACAGAGCCAGACCCTGCCTCCAAAAAAAAATTTATAAATTAAGACTCTCAATACCCGAAGGACCGACACATACTAAACGCGAATTAACAGACAGCTTGAGGCAAGACGTCCCAGTCTCTAATCTGCAGGAATGTGACACTCAGGAAGGGAGGCGTGTGCAAGACACGGAAAAACACAAAGATGGAGCCCGTCCCATGGCGGCCACACAGTCCTAGGTGACAGACAACGACTAATTCCTAGACACCAGGCTCTCTGCTAAGTGTTCTGTGTGGATACTTCTCATTGGTCCTCACACCCTCTACCGTGGATCTAGAATGAACCCGTTGCACAGACGTGGAAATCGGGTTGGAGGGTCCCGTCGCTCGCCGGTCAGAGCTAGTGGCGGCGCTGAGGTCCCATTACTGGGACCGCAAAAAGGCGCCTCCCGCTCTGCCGTGGGTGCGGACCCCTGGCGGGGCCGGGACGGCGGTGGCCCCTGTGGCAGGAGTCTGGATTAGAGAAAAGACGACTTAAATAAAAGCCCAGCCTACGGCAAGTGTCGGTACCTTGGAAGCCACCACACTTCGCTTAACTCTCAAGGCGCGCACAACCTCTCGCGACCCGTACTTTCATCCGTCCCGCGCTTTGGTTTCGAATTAGGCACAGCCTAAGGCAAAGCAGGTCCAGAATGCCCCGCGGCGCTCACGCCCCACCCGAGGCTCTCGTCGGCCCCCGCCGACGCGCCATCAGTTAGAGGCAAGGAGTACCTCTCCGAGCAGAAGGGCCGTCGTCTCCGAAGCGCGGGAGCCTCCAAATCGCGCGAGCCTCCAAATCGCGCCCGTCTGCTCTCACGAGATTTGGTGACGTCAGCGCTCGCCGCCATCTTGGACTGGGGCTGAGTAATAAATTCCCCCCGCGCCGCAACGCAGTCTTTCTCTAGACGCGTCTTGCTGAGAGAGTGTCCGTAGCTTCGCGTCAGTGTCGCGGCCCTGCGGTCGGCGGCCTCCTTGTGGAGCGGAGCAAGGGTAGGCCCCGCGTGGCGTCTTTGCCCGGCTCCAAGATGGACGGCAGCGGGGACTGGGAGGCCGCTCTGGGGGAGCACGTGGCGCCCTGCTCGCCTGCTCCTGGGGCAGCTGGGATGGTGGCGGACTCCGGAGGCCTCCTGCCGCTGTCGGGCAGGGAGGCCGGCGGAGGCGGGGCCGTGGCCGCCCCCGAGAGGCGCCCAGGCGGCGGCGGCCCAGTCTCTTCTTTCCTCGCACAGCCAGGCGGCCCCTGCTCGAGTCCCGCGTCGCCATGGCCGCGGTTCCCGAGTTGCTGCAGCAGCAGGAGGAGGACCGCAGCAAGGTGAGGTCCTTCCCGCCTCAGACTCCTGGGCGGGCGGCCCTGCGAGTTCTGGAGTTGCTGCATTCTTTCCTTTGCGCGTCCATAGGCCCTGGCTGCTCGCCGCCATCCCCAGCGCGGGAAGCACCCGTGAGACCCGGGCAGCCCCTCTCCCTCGTCTTCCCTGAAGGCTGCCCCGGGGAATCCCTGTGGATATCTCGGATTTTATCAGAACAGAACCAGAGACGCGGGATCTTAGCCCCGGCTCAGGCGCCGGTGCCGAGCGGACTTGGAGAGATGATCTCTGGAGACCCTGGAATGTTCTTTTTAAACCTTTCCTCGGCTTCGTGGTGACCAGTAGGTGAACGTGAAATTGACTTAACATGCGACAGACCAGTTTGGTTTGTGCCCCTAAAATGCCCCCCTTTTCCTCCCCCGCTTTTTCTGAGAAGACCTGTTTTTTTTGGGGGGGGGGCCCAAACAACTTGGGAAATTCCATCAAGCGTCTGAATATGCTTCTTACAACTTTAGAAACGCAAAATGCGTTGTTGTGGGAGTTGTGTAATTTTTAGTAGGTGCTCAAATACTTGATGAACTTGGTGTCTATTTTTAAGTCTTGTCCATTGATGTAAACTGTTCCTAGGTCACGTGTATCTTGAGGTCTAAAAGATTATTAATGCAATAAATTGAGATTCCCATAGCCAATTAAAGATTCAGACGAGCCTCCACTCTTTTTCATTGGTTCTTTAAATTTGCCTCGTTAGCTTTGCGATGCATGGTTTGTGAGCAACCTTGCATGCAGAATCGTCAACGTAAGTTTTTCTGACCGATGAAAAAGAACCTTTAAAAATACAAGGCTCTCTTAAAATTTAACTTGGAGCCGTCTTAACTTACACATCTCTTGAGAAGTTAAAGGCACCTCCATAGAGAAACTTGCTCATCTAGTAAGTAAATACCAGAGTTTCAAAGCGGCTGGATTGTTTCAACAAGGGTATCATTGCATTAATTATTGAAATAGAGCTTTGTATACAGGAGGGTGTTGTTTAGAGTGTTCTTTTTTTTGAAAGTTCTTTATTACTAAAACAGTGGAAACTTGAGACCACGATTCTTTGTAAAACATTATAAAGGTAACTTCTCCCTAAAGGGTAGATACTGGATTGGGATTTTGGTAGCATTTTATTTTTTCTTTCTTTCTGGTGCATTCTTTTAGCTGTGTTGATTCAGAGTCAGCTAGGTAAAAGGACTCCGTTGCTTCACCCCACTCTCTGATAGTACAGTATATTGCAACTGGTTTTTAAAATGACTTTTCCACCACCCTGATCCTCCAGCAAAATTGGAGAATGGTTATGAAGGCCATTTCCTGCCTGTTTTAGAGGCTACAGAAACTGTCCGTATCTGTGAAGAGAGTTACATGACATTGTTTTCCTTTTTACATTACAGGAATAAAGAGACAATAAAACTAAATAATTACCCTGACGCGTGGCTTTATTTTTGTTTTCTGATCTCTGCTGATACTGATAACCTGCTGTGGTCTGGCCTAGATGGTGTTATGGTTAACTGAAAGGGAGTTTGGGGCAAGTATGAAATAATGAGAAACTAAGTCTTGGGCAACTTCTTGCCATAATACAATTTCAGTAGTCAACTGAAATGTTTTGTGTGTTACCTACATTGTGTGTTACTTAAAATGTTTAAAATGCCCCCCTGATAATTTACTTTGGTTTGGAATTCCCTTGAGGATGGAGTTAAGACCCACTAAGGTAGGGGGACATACTTGATTCTTCAGGATTTTGAATTCTAGCCTAATACTCATTTTGGCCAATTCAGCAAAACTGAAAGAGAATACTGTGTCAGTCGTGTCTGGTAGCCAGACACTGGCATTTTGTTACATTCTTTAGCCGAGGGTGTTGGGGTTTGCCTTCTTCCTCAGAAAATAGTTCAGGGGAAGAGATGCATGGTTAATTTGGTTTCCTAACTGGTCCTCTACTAATTATTGGTTTTTGGTTTTCTTTTTTTTTTTTTGAGACGGAGTCTGGCTCTGTTGTCCAGGCTGGAGCGCAATGGCGCGATCTCAGCTCACTGCAACCTCCGCTTTCTGGGTTCAAGCGATTCTCCTGCCTCAGCCTCTCGAGTAGCTGGGATTACAGTCGCTCACCACCATGCCCGGCTAATTTTTGTATTTTTTTGGAGACCGGGTTTCACCATGTTGGCCAGGCTGGTATTTGAACTCGACCTTCCCAGCCTAGTGCTATTTTTAACTAGGGGGTTCTCGACAGTAACAACTTGGCCTTAACTTACTGCTTGGTTACAGGGACGTTGGTGAATGATATCTGTCCTCTTACCTAGTCAAGAGTGTAGACTAAGTGCTGCTGCTCTGGTTTCGTGTTTAACTGGTATGGAAGCTGCCTCTAGGGATATTTTTGTTCTCCATTAGCTAGGATGGAGTGCAGTTTGTTAGTTTAGGAACAATCCTGAACTTTGACCAATACCATAGCAAATCCAAACTTACAAACTTTGTGGACTGAAGCTTTATGCTACCCTTGCAACTATTTTCTAAGTTGAGGAAGTATAACATATCAAGCTGCCCACGCCTTAGTTCTAGTTCAGTAACTTGTACTCGGTGTCTTAAGATCCCCATTTGTGAATACTCTAAAAGGTCATTATCTGTTCACATTATTTTGGCCATAGGTAGAAATGGCCAAGAGGCTTTTTTTTTTTTTTTTTTTGAAACAGGGTCTGGCTCTGTCACCCAGGCGGGAGTGCAGTGGCACTATCACAACTCACTGCAGCCTCGACCTGGGGAGCTCAGGTGATCGCCCCCACCTCAGCCTCCTGAGTAGCTGGGGCTACAGGCATGCACCACCATGCCCGCTTAATTTTTGTATTTTTTGGTAGACGGGGTTTCACCATCCAGTTCAACATGCCAGGATTACAGGCATGAGCCATTGTGCCTGGCCAAGGCTGTAAGTTTTCTAGATTTGTTTCTGAGCTGTAAACTCTCATTCGGTGAGACCTAGTGGTCATCTAAACTAGAGGTTTAGTTTAAAATTCAGTTTCTCAACCTGGGGAGCACTGTTGACATTTTAGCCTGATCACTTGTTGAAGAGTGCCCTCTGTGTTATGGGATGTTAAGCAACTGTTCTTGGCTTCTGCTAGGACGCGGCCTCCTCCCTCCCATGGTGATAGTAAGAAGTCAAAATTGCCTGTTTGAGAATCACTGGTTTAAATGGACTTCCTTCTAAAATGGTGTGATATGAGTGGGGTCAGGTTGTGTTACAGAAGCTAGTCTTTGTGTGCTTGTTGCGAATTTTTCAGGTTTTCTATTAATCTTGCCTAAGGAAATAACATGCCATGTAAAAATTAGCATTGTTGGATATCTTTGTGAGAATTAAGCTTTTCCACTAATACTGAGGAACCTTATCAAAAGGTGGTGAAAGATGGTTTTCTTCAGCAGGTTCTGGGTACTTGAGGGTTACAAAGGGAGGGCTTCGTGTTTGTGTTTGTGAGTGTAGGCTTTGGACACTGGAAACTTACCTGAGTTTCTTGTGCTGCAGAGGGGAACTTGGTTTAAAATCCTGCTGTTTCAACATTTTGCTGTCTTTATTATCAGGATCTGGATGCTTGAGCAAATTAGGTGAGAACAGATCTATAGGTTAGTACCCTGAATGTCTTAGCCCGTGGTCACAACAGTGTGTAGTGAAGTTAAATAGTATTTAAGGAAACAATCTAACTTTTAATGATCCCAATAGTGAGAAATGACTGTTTCAGAGCTTGGTAAGTTCTGTCTTGTCTTACTGAAATTGTAAAGGAAGATGGCCATAGGATAGCTCTCATCTCACATGAATGTGGTAAATTTGATTTTTTAAAGTGTAAATTAAGTTTCTCTGCATGATCTAACTTTCCAAAAAGTGGCTTCTTCACCCTTAATACCTGCTTTCTGATTGGCCATTGAGGTACTCTGACAAGATCTCCTAAAAGAGATCTTCACACCTTCACATGCTGCCTAAAGGCAAACCATAGTACCCCAGGAGGAGTGTGTAAGTTGCAGTTTGAGGGGCAGCCAAGACTTCAGTTTAGAAATGGGGGTCCTTGGCTTGACTCTTCTCCTTTTTACATTTTGGCATAACTTTTTAAGGCACTCCTATATGGTCTGGAGAGAAAAGTATAATTTCTGCCTGAAAAGCTCAGTTTCTGAAGGGCACATTCAGCATTCTAGTCGTGGTAAATGATGAGGAATACAAATCCAGATGGCTCCCTTTGCAGGGTTTTCACTTTTTCTTCCAAGAGCACCGCAAAGCTAGGACATCATGCTGTTAGATACTTGGTAGCTGGTGGGTGATAAAATGTTGGACTTCTTCCCTTACCCTTCCTATATCTTTCATGAATTTTGTTTTGAATTCTTGTTTTTATTTTGCTTAGAATTCTTTTTCTCAAGACAGTCTTGCTGTGTTGCCCAAGCCGGTATCGAACTCCTGGGCTCAGGCCATCTTTCCGCACTCAGCCTCCTGAATGGGCCCCTGGCTTGAGTATTGGAATATTTACATCTGAATGATTTGGGAAATTTGCTGTACCTCAAACTCAGAGTGAAAGAAATGTCCAACCAAAAAGCGGGCAGCCTGCTCTCCATGCTGCCATTTGTGTTTCAAACTGAGATGACCAAGTTTAAGTTCAAACAGGCAGCTCTACCACTGTTGCTGAATCGTCTTTCTTGGTAAAGGTAAATTGTCAAACCTACTTCCTGTGCATCTTGGTTTGATCATGAAGTGAGACCATGAAGGAAGGCAGTAAATGTCCTTCAACACCCTCATCCACATGAGTAATATGGACCATCTTAGCTTTGTTGAAGAGGGCTTGTTCCAGCCTTGGCAACAGAGTGAGACCCTGCTACAAAAAAAGGGGGCTTACTTACTTGATATGGTATGCCAGTGAACTTTTGGGAGGGAGCCTTGATGGGACTGGGTAGTAGGTGAAGGCCTTTAGCTCTGAATAAGGGAAATTGGCATTTCTGTTTTTTACATTTTGAGACAGGGTCTCAGGGTCTCAGCCTGCTCCCAGGCTGCAGTTCAGTGGTCTGATCATAGTTCACTGTAGACTCAAATCCTGAGCTCAAGTGATCTTCCCACCTCAACCTCCCAGAGTGTTGGGAGTACAGGCATAGGCCCCTGAGCCTAGCTGATTTTTTTTTTTTTTTTTTTTTTTTAAGGCTTTGCTGTGTTGCCCAGGCTTGTCTCAAACTCCTGGCCACGGGCGATCCTCCTGCCTCAGCCTCCCAAAGTGCTGGGATTACAGACAAGAACCTCTCTGCCTGGCTGGGTTTCTGTTATTCATTTGTTGGAACTGTTTTCTTGGTAGCAGTGGTGTATTGATTCCCAGTAGGATTTATCTGCCAGGAGATCTTACAGATCATGTAGTTCAACCGTTTTGCTTTGTGGATTCATTTGAAAGTATTATAATTTTGGTACTTAGTAATTAGATGGATTTCTTGACATGCATTAGATATTTAAGGCAGTAATTTAACTCTGGTTCCATGTTGATTCCATTAGTACATGGGCTTGCAGCCTTGTGAAATGATGATTCAGTTTATCCATTCGCTGAGTGCGCTGCACTGACCTCCTTCCAAGCCTCAGTTCCTGTTCTAGGAACTTGAGGCTATGTAGCCTGCAAATGCCCTGCAGTCTGCAGTGTTCTACTGTGAACTGCTTGTGTGTTGGCAGGCTACCGGTAAGAATGGTTGGTGTCAGCAGGGATGGGGGCCCTCTGAGACCCATCTCACAAAGATGAGTGGTGAAAATCTGATCACTTGCTGCAGCCCTTTAGTTTTTATTAAGCTGATGCCTGAGTAGCTTTAATAGCTATTAGCTATGTTAGTAGACTGAGATCTTCTGTTAGAAGTCTTTAGTTCTGTTTTCCCTGGGGGACTAAGAAATTATATTGCAGGCCTGAATTACAGGAAGGGGAGAACCAGTGGCTAGGGAATGAGAGCCAATACCTGTGAAAGCAGAGTTGGGCTGGGCGCGGTGGCTCACACCTGTAATCCCATGACTTTGGGAGGCTGAGGCGGGCAGATCACGAGGTCAGGAGTTAGAGACCAGCCTGAAACCCCGTCTCTACTAAAAATACAAAAATTAGCTGGGTGGGGTGGCGTGCGCCTGTAATCCCAGCTACTCAGAAGGCTGAGGCAGGAGTATCTGGGAGAATTTAACCTGGGGGGGCAGAGGTTGCGGTGAGCTGAGACCGTGCCACTGCACCCAGCCTGGGCAACAGAGTGAGACTCCGTCTCAAAAAAAAAAAAAAAAAAAAGCAAAGTTAGTATATTGCTTATATATTATATAATATATTGCTTATATAGTTGAACCAGTTGTTTTTCACACACCAGTGCCATAATCTAAAGCTGACATTGAACACAGATAGGTAGGTATTAGTTATCTTCAGGATGGAAAAGAATAGTAACAATTTGGAGCACCAATGGGAACATTGTTTCCTGAGAGTTCAAACAGTAACAAAGTAGCATATGTTTCCTAGATATGTATCATGTGAATCTTTAATGTTTGTGGATATTAATACAAATCTGGAGTGTGACAGAACATCTTCGAATTTTATGTTCTCACTTAACGAATATTGGACTAGGTAAGGTGTGGATACCTTTCCAGCTGAAAATCTGATCAAGGAGGCAGGCTTCTTGGGTCCATGCTAAGAATCATGGATGATTTGTCACATTGGCCCTCTTCCTGGCAAAATCTTAGTTTCTTAGGCAGTGGAATGAAGCATAACAAAACAAAATCCCTAGAGGCTAGGAACAAATAGTTTGAAAGAGAAGACACTGTAGCATGTGCTGCTTAAGTACATATCTTCTGCTTTTGGAATGGAAACTAGGAAGTCATTTAAATAGATATGTGTCTTTTTTATTCTATCTGTAGTAATTTATGTGGGATATTCAAATAGGAAGATACGGGCTAGCACTGCATATTGTATCCATGTCTTACATTATATACAAATGACTATTAGATTTAGATGACTAATTAGATTTAAATGACTGTTCAACTAGCCCCAATGTAACAGATCAGGGATTGTGGAGTTTCACTTCTTTGGACTGTGTCTTTTTCATTTTGGCGCTGAGTCTGCACTCACCATAACCACTTAGAAAAAACTGTATTTTTTCTGTCTCCTCGTGGGTTCTGAGTTTTAGAATCTTGCCTTTTGTGTTGTTCAGTCATCCAGGTGCCCTTTGCCCTCTGTAAGCCGTTAAACCTTTTGAAGAGGCAGCTTTGCTGGTAGAGTCGTAAGTGAAATTTGGACCCAAAGTGAGTAGTCTATGAAGACTGGTGGCAGGAGCTCAAGAGCTGCAGGGTTGTCCTGCAGCCAGTGTCTGATGTGCCCCAGCTGGGAAGCTGATGAATAGGTGAGGAAATGCACAGGGATTCCGTAACTACTTTTCTCCTTTTAGAAAAGTGCCTTGGTTCTCTTACCAAAAGCATTGCAATTTTTTAAAACAGTTGTAAATGTGCTTTCCAAATGAAGCTGTGCTTGTTTACCATGAAGGCTGATTATAATCCGTATTGTAAGGATTGACCTGGTAGGGAAGTACATCATGAACTGAAACTTCACCTAAAACTTTAAATACGTGAGCCATTAGTTTCAAGGGAAATCTACAAAAATAAGGTTTTTAAAAATTCTGAAATAGAGATGAGGTCTCACCATATTGCTCAGGCTGGGTTGTTGGGTTTGTTTTGTGTGTGTGTGTGTGTGTGTGTGTGTGTTTGTTTTTTTTTTTTTTGAAGAGTCGCTCTGTTGTCCAGGCTGAAGTGCAGTGGTGCGATCTCGGCTCACTGCAACCTGTGCCTCCCGGGTTCAAGCAGTTCTTCTGTCTCAGCCTCCTGAGTAGCTGGGATTACAGGCGCACGCCACCATGCCAGGCTAATTTGTGTGTGTGTGTTTTTTTTTGTTTGTTTTTTAAGACAGAGTTTCGCTCTCATCGCCCAGGCTGGAATGCAATGGTGTGATGTCGGCTTACTGCAACTTCTGCCTCCTGGGTTCAAGCGATTCTCCTACCTCAGCCTCCTGAGTAACTGGGATTACAGATGCGTGCTACCACGCCCAGCTAATTTTTGTATTTTTGGTAGAGACGGGGTTTCACCATGTTGGCCAAGATGCTCTCGATCTCCTGACCTTGTGATCCACCTGCCTCCAGCTCCCAGAGTGCTGAGATTACAGGCGTGAGCCACCGTGCCTGGCCACTTTTTGTATTTTTAGTAGAGATGGGGTTTCACCATGTTGGTCAGGCTGGTCTCGATCTCCTGACCTCAAGTGATCTGCCTGTCTTGGCCTCCCAAAGTGCTGGGATTACAGGCGTGAGCCACAACACCCAGCCAGAAGTCAGTTTTAAAACTTAAATTATTTGAGAGTAGGTATGTTTTCAATTTGATTCTTATAAGTGACCTAAGGGATCTGGAAAAGAGGTAAAACTTTGCATGGTAAAGGTCCGGCATGCCCAAGGCCGGACTTGGTTCTGAAGCCTGCTTTGTCAACTTGTAAACGGCCACTGTAAGCATTGTAACATCTGTGGGCTAAGGAGTACTCTGAGCACTTCAAGCTTAGGGGGATGGAGGCAGAGGCAAGTGAGAGGGGAAGAGTGGAGCCTGGCAATTATTTAGCAAGTTCTGTAGCACTGTGGAGTGGGTTTGTTGACTAAGCAGAAGGAGTGCTGAACTTTTAGTCACACTTGATGCTTCCCGAGTGAGAGTACAAATACTGACTTGGAAGCTCTAGTCATTTCACAAGTTTCTACCCGTGTTTGTCTCATCTGGAGGGTTATATGCTATAATATGAGAAAGTTCATTTAACTTGTGCCTGGGGGACATTGAGTTAGTGATGGCCTGGATGCTGAGGGATTTTGCCAATACTCTCTTTTTGACAGTTCTTTAAGGCCCAAATACAACATTGCATTATTTGCTTATTTGGTGGTTAGGGCTATCATGTCAAGTGATTGGATTTTTGCTTGAATCTCTTCCTAGGGCGAAATGTCTGGGCAAAAATGGCTGCTAGTGAAGCTTGGATGTTTGATATGCTATGGTTGCAGTCACTTATAACCTAGTGGTTTTCTTCTTTTTGTCTTCATCACATTCTGAAACAAAAGATACGTTTCTATACTAACCAGAAAGGAAGACAGGTATAGTTGGGGGTATTACCTCTGCATGGGAAAAGGGACGAAAACAGAAGATAATTACTCAGTGGAACGAAAAGCAGCGAAAGCAGCTGCTAGCATCCATTGTAGCTTTAACTGTGGTGCATAAATGAGCTCCATTTACTTGATTACATCCCCCTTGGGTCCTCCTATTCTAATTCCAAGGGTATCCCATGTGGAGTTCACAGGCTCACTGAGTTTGCTGGGCTTGTGAGTGAAAATGGAACTGTCAGCATATTCATTTGAGCAGTGCTAGAAGTCAGGGTTTGTGCCTTTAGGAAATGGAATCTTAGGAAATGTGGCAGTTTTTGAGCTCTGGGAAAAGCACCTTAGACCTGTCCTGTCAGCTGTCCTATGTCTCCTCCAGAGATCATGGCTACTACTTATGCCTGGCTCTGTTTATTCCTGTTTTTGGGCCTGCCTGACCTTGACAGATAAGCCTGAGATCAGTAGAGTCATTGGTATTCCTCTGCAATCACATCTCAGTTAATGGTTTGAGGTATTTTTAAAGGCCATATTTGCCCAGTGTTAACTTAGCAGAAGGAAGCAAGCTCTTATCAGAAAATATGCCAGAGCTGGAGTCACAGTTATGATCAAATGAAGTCGCTGACCTTGAAGCTTTATCTTTCTTTGCAGAGATCTCACAAATGGACATGTGAAAATTAAGCCAGACACAAGCAGGTATTTCATAGGAGTTATCAAGAATTCATTTGGAAGAAAAGTACTTAGGTTGAGATGTGAGGACTCAAAAGTATCTGTTTTGATCTTACTAATAGTTGATGTTAAAATCAACTTCTGGTGACTACTTGAGCTTAATTTCTTGGAGGAAAGCCATTGTAATAGGCTCCCTCTGGCTTTCAGAATTATAAATATACAGTGCTTAAGGAAAAAGGGAAGTACTTGAAACTTTTAAGTAATCCATGTGCTTTTAGTGAATATATTTAGTCTTTTTGTAGCTGATTGACCAGCTTTTCACGTTTTAGAGGTTAAATACATAAGTTTTTAGTCTTGAACTTTTTATTTTGAAGAAAGGGACCCAAAGGGAAATTTGGAGCGAAATACCTCATCTTCTTAATTCTAGTCTTCACTTGGCATTCCCTGCTTTGGGTAATCCAGTGTTATGACAATTTTACTGTAGCACTCCTTACAGTAAAAGGAATGGGGCAATGAGATGCTTACTCTATGAGTTCCTCGTGCCTTGTGTGTCAGGTTTTCAGATTGACCACCACCTTGTCTGCTTTAGTTTACCTTTATTTAAGTCACTTTTCCCTAATAGCCCAGTTCCTATTAGTGCTGCCACTGTTCTCTCCTCTCTCTTTTTTTTTTTTTTTGACGGGCAGAAATGGAGTTAGTTTTTTCCTCTCAGTTTCCAGCTCACAAAATCAGTTAATTGAGTATTCAGAGTGGTGCTCACACTTGTTGCTCATGTGTAACCACAGTGGGATTGTGCTAATTAAGTAAGGCCTTGGTTGGTTTTTCTAATTCACCCTCCTGTCTAGATTCCTTGGCTATTTGAAACAGTCCCAGGTTTACTCGGAACTCTCCACCCAGGATCCTATTCCACATGACTGTTCTCTGTGCCATCTCCCAGGTTTTCCTTTCAGATCTTTGTGTGGCCTGGTTAATGCCTCTTGAATGTTCATTGTACTTTGGCATTTATGTAAGAATTCAAGATTTTGTTCTGTTTAGTTCAGGCCTTAGTGTACAGTCAGGTATTTGGCCAAATGTACATGACATATGTAATGTACATGACATTGTAGCAGTTGTTTTGTTTACATTACAGGAATACTTTGGATATATTCACATGCATGTGAAGAATGGGTTTCCCCTCAGTTTCAAATAAACTTAGAAATGTCTCAACTGACATTTCTTTTTCTTTTTTTTTTTAATTTTTAATTTTTTTTTTGAGACAGTTTCGCTCTGTCGCCCAGGCTAGAGTGCAGTGGCGTGATCTCAGCTCACTGCAAGTTCCGCCTCCTGGGTTCACGCCATTCTCCTGCCTCAGCCTCCCGAGTAGCTGGGACTACAGTTGCCCGCCACCACGCCTAGCTAATTTTTTGTATTTTTAGTAGAGACGGGGTTTCACCGTGTTAGCCAGGATGGTCTCCATCTCCTGACCCTGTGAACCACCTGCCTTGGCCTCCCAAAGTGCTGGGATTACAGGGGTGAGCCGCCGTGCCCGGCTCAACTGACATTTCTAAATGATCTATGTATAAACTGCTTTTTAGTAACTACTTATTTTTGGAATAATTTTTTAGAGCCAAATGAGTTTGAAATTAATATGCAAAAAATGTATTTCAGCTGAGATCTGTATCTGTGGACCTGAATGTTGATCCCTCGCTTCAGATTGACATCCCTGATGCGCTCAGTGAGAGAGATAAAGTCAAATTTACCGTGCACACAAAGGTAAGTAACATGCAGGGGTAATACATACAGTGCTAGGTTACAGCCTTGTTATTCACGGTGGATGTGAGAAGAGATTCCCTGGGCTTCAAACAGTTGCTATTCATAGGGTAGCACTATTAAGTGAGAACCTCCCCAATCTATCTCACAGTAAGCATCAGGTGAGTGCCATTGTGGCAGCAGCATTCTGCTGTGGCAGAGCCCTGGGCTGTGGGGCATTTTTTTTTTTTTTTTTTTTGTGAGACAGTCTCTTTGTGTTGCCCAGGCTGGAATGAAGTGGTGCCATCTTGGCTCACTGCAACCCCTGCCTCCCGGGTTCAAGCAATTCTAGTACCTCAGCCACCGGAGTATCTGGGATTACGGGCCTGAGCCACCACACCTGGCTAATTTTTATATTTTTAGTAGAGATAGAGTTTCACTGTGTTAGCCAGGCTGGTCTCAAACTCCTGACTTCAGGTGATGCACGTGCCTCAGCTTCCCAAAGTGCTGGGATTCAAGGCGTGAGCCAGAGCCATCACACCGGACCCCACCTTTGTTTTTAATTTGCATCCAAGGGAAGTTTCTCTCTGTAGCTTGCTTTTTTTCAGCATTTACTAAATTGGGAAAGACCTTTCCCATGTGGTTTTTTCTTAATGCCTGGGCGGCTTGAATAGCACACTTCAGTTATTCCGGAGGCAGTGTAAAAAGACTGGTGACATAATTCTCTGCCTGAGCTTACCAGATCAAAGGAGGTAAAATCAGCATTCACTGGAGTGAAAAGGAAGGAAGCCAGGGACAATTTTTAGAACCATAGTAAGTTACAGCTAAGAGGTTTTTTTAAAATTTATTTTTCTTTTTTGTCATAAGTTGGGGGTGGGGGGTAAATTCATACTTACAAAGGTAGAATTTGGGGTTGGATTGGGTGGCTCACACCTGTAATCCTAGCACTTCGGGAGGACAAGATGGGCAGATCGCTTGAGCCTGGGCAACATGGCAAAAACCTGTCTCTTCCAAAAATATAAAAATTAGCCAGATGTGGTAGTGCACACCTGTAGTTCCAGCTACTCAGGAGGCTGAGGTGGGAGGATGGCTTAAGAGCCTGGAAGGCAGAGGTTGCAGTGAGCCAAGAAGCCAAGATCAGTCCACTGCACTCCAGCCTGGGTGACAGCCAGACCCTGTCCCAAAAATGTATATAAACAAAAAAAAGTACACAGAAACAAAAAAAATAGAATTAGGGTTGTGGCTTACTTCTTGGAACTGAACTTCTACCAGTAGATTCTGATTGGGTATTCATTACAGGCGTCAGAAAGGTGGAGTTTGGGGAGAAATCCTTAGAGTTCAGGTTGAATCTTAGCTATGACTTTCATGACAGGAGATCATGTGTTACTGCTTTGTTCTTTACTGGATCATATTATGATGTATTATGCAGAATTTTCCCACTGCGTAGCCTAGGAAACCCAAATCACTTATCTAAAAGTCGTGGTTACCAGTTAACTTCTTTCTTTCTTTACAGACCACACTGCCCACGTTTCAGAGCCCAGAGTTTTCTGTTACAAGGCAACATGAAGACTTTGTGTGGCTACATGATACTCTTATTGAAACAACAGACTATGCTGGGCTTATTGTGAGTCTTTTAGAAAATCAAATAAGCTAGTTCTTTCTGCCTTGCTATGCATTAGTTTAAAAGAGACTTATATCCACTTTTTGTAATGGATTGTGAAAAGTTAGATTTCATCCACCCACTGGAGTATTTGCTAACTGTCAAGTGGAAAGTATGTGAAGGAATAGTGTTACAGCTTTGAGGTGGTGCATACAGGCTTACATCATTTACATTGTAAAGGGGTGTGAACAGTGTAATGACTTTAGTCTTACCTACCTTTAATTTGTTTTTTCTCTGGTATGTTTTTTCCAATGTCAGTAGAATTGATTTCTAGGAAACAGTATTGGTAATAGTTTGTGATAAGATTTCTCAAAAGTTGCTGAAGGAGGCCATGCCTGTAATCCTAGCACTTTGGGAGGCTGAGGTGGGTGGATCATCCGAGCTTAGAATTTTAAGACGTGCCTGGGCAACATGATGAGACCCTGTCTCTACTAAAAATACAAAAAATTTGCTGGGCGTGGTGGTGCGTACCTGTAGTCCCAGCCACTGGGGAGGCTGAGGCATGAGAATCGCTTGAACTTGGGAGGCAGAGGTTGCGGTAAGCTGAGGCCATGCCACGTCACTCCAGCCTGGGTGACAGAGTGAGACTCTTTCTCCCAAAAACAAAGTGCTCAAGGACGCAGTTTTCAGCCCTTGATTGTTATTTCTTGGCTGCAGGAACAGACTTAACTGATTTTAAAGGAGATTTCCATGCATTTTGTCCTGCCAGGCAGACTGAAGAAGCTCTCCAAATGATGATTTCTTAATCATTAAACAAAATTAGTACCAAAGCTTATATTTAGATAGGTCTGTTCATTCAAAATTAGAGTCCTTGATTATCCTTTGGGATTAGGAAAAAATTCCTTTGGAATACTGGACACTTTATAATCTTGATGGCTAATCGTTGGTGTTTAGCATTCGTTGTACTAGTTCTAGGCCAACATTGAAGCAGTATAGACACTGTTGTGCTCTGAACAATTGTCTATAATGGATAAACTGAACAAATGATTGCCATCAAAGTGAATATGCAACTCTCAGGAAGACACCTCATTTTAAATGTCCAGAAGAGTTAAGGAAGGTTAAGAAAAAACAGGAGTTGACTTTTAAATAGCCCCACAGGAGTGGAGTGGTTGTCTCCTGTGGACCAGCAAGAGTAGAATGAGGCACCAACTAGAAAACATCGCTGCTGGGACAAGAGGCTCATGAGTTCCTGCCTCTGCTGCAGATTCCACCTGCTCCTACGAAGCCCGACTTTGATGGTCCTCGAGAGAAGATGCAGAAACTGGGAGAAGGTGAAGGGTCTATGACAAAAGAAGAATTTGCCAAGATGAAACAAGAACTGGAAGCGTAAGTGGATTTTCCTGGTGGGCTCTGTCTTTTGAGAAGTAGAAAAGTGGTGCTGTGTACAAAAATAAGTGGAAGAACCTGACTTAATTTTGTTTGAAGTGCAGCTGTTTAATTAGGTCCCTAGCGTCGTTTTCTAAAACTAGTAATGCATAGTGTGGGGCATGGTCTTTGTACTTCACACGTTGATTCACTGGAGGCCATCGACACCAATACTCGATAGACTAGTTGTTTTTCCCATATGTAGAGCATACTTATTAGGGATGCTGGTCTGGCACAGTGAGGAAATAAACTTTTGTGCCTTTATAAATTGCTCATAATGTACAAAGCTTTTCTTTCGGAAGCTTGGTTACTAGATGTTGAGAAGAAACTAGAGAGATGGGGTTTCGTCATGTTGCCCAGGCTGGTCTCGAACTCCTGAGCTCAAGTGATCAGCTCACCTTTGCCTCCCATAGTGCTGAGATTATAGTGAGCCGCCCCGGGGCCAGGCCAAATAATGAGTGCTGTTATAGAGTAGCATTCTCAGTAACCATCACATTGATGATTTGAAAGAGGAAGTCCAGGTCTACAGGCAGCAAGTATATTTTAATCTGGTTGTCATTTAATTTTTTCAAACAAAAATAGATTTTTGGAAAGTTTCTTACGAATCCATCCTTGCACTTCCTCATCTTAGCTGAAAAGTACTCATTCCTCCCCTCTTCCACCATCAGCTCCCCCTCTCCAAACCCCTGTGTCATCTAGGGCAGCACTCAAACCTCCAGGCCCTGAAAGCATTTAGCACACACTTGAGTGGCTCTCGGGACCAGCTCTGGGGAATGAGGCACTGAACACAACAGACCCAAGTTTCTACCATTAGGAATTTTAAGGTGACCTTTAATGTCTAGGTTGAGATAAAGCTGCTTTGTAATTTTTGTTAACTTTTAGCTTCATTAGACTCATGCTGTATACTCGGGCTGCGGAGTTAAAGGTTCTCATTGCTTTAAAGAAACAAATGTTCTGTGGCTACTAAGTAACAGTAATTGCATGTAGATTTAGGAGCTCATGGACTTGATCCATCAAATCCAATTACAATATTGCTTTCCTCCATGGGCTTATTCCACAGATTCAAAAATGGCAACTGCCTTATTATCTAACTAGACACCAGTTTATACTGAAACACTGTTTGGTCCAGTTGCAGTGTTTTATGTGGTGGCATGAGCAGAGCCATAGAATTAATCAGGAGTGGTACTGGTCAGGTAGTTGAGCTGTGTCAACTGAATGCCATGTGTGCATCTCTTTTCAGTGAGTATCTCGCTGTTTTTAAGAAGACTGTGTCCTCCCATGAAGTCTTCCTTCAGCGGCTTTCTTCTCACCCTGTTCTCAGTAAAGATCGCAACTTTCATGTTTTCCTGGAATATGATCAGGATGTAAGGCATTTTTATTCCGTTTTGATAATCCACTTCAAATGTTTATACTTTCAAAATGTACTTGATAGTTTCTACTGCTTTAAAATTTTGAATTTCTTACACAGTGGAAACCTTTTTAGATGCTGCTTTTCCTTCATTGTGTAAGTCATTTTTTGTAAAATTCTGCTTAAAGAAAATTTTGACTCTTTCCCCTTCCAAAACGTAGGTTTCTTTTTAAGAAACTAACAGTCCCAAACATCCCTTAGTTAATTTATTAACAATTCCAAACTTAACTAAGTTCATTTTAAGGAAATTAAAATTTGTGTAATTTATTTTCTTCCCAGCTACCCTTTTTGTTGAATTATGACTTTTTTCTTTCCCTTTTTGAGGCGGAGTCTTGCTCTGTCGCCCAGGCTGGAGTGCAGTGGTGCGATCTCGGCTCACTGCAAGCTCCACCTTCTGGGTTCACACCATTCTGCCTCAGCCTCCTGAGTAGCTGGGATTACAGGTGCCCACCGTGACACCCGGCTTATTTTTTGTATTTTTCGTAGAGACGGGGTTTCACCGCGTTAGCCAAGATGGTCTCGATCTCCTGACCTCGTGATCCGCCTGCCTTGGCCTCCCAAAGTGCTGGGATTACAGGCGTGAGCCACTGTGCCTGGCCGTGAATTATGACTTTTATGCTATTTTTCTTTTTAACATGTTTTGGTTTTTGCTACTTAATATGGATAGAACAGTAATTTTCCCGAGGATTTCAGAGCCACTAAGACTTAGCTTCTAGTCCGTCTTTCAAAATCTCTTAAGCTTTTTAGAATGAGATGACCTACCTATGTTTGGGTTTAGCCATTAGGTGTTTTAAGCTTGGAGGTTAAGGCAGAATTAAAGATACTTTATGCATTTGCCTGTACTGATAAAGAGGATTACTTATAATGTTACTCAGAACTTCTTTAAGAGAATCTAGAAAAATACATACCATATAAACTGTTCTTTGGAATTTTCTTCTTTTAGCTAAGTGTTAGGCGGAAAAATACTAAAGAGATGTTTGGTGGCTTCTTCAAAAGTGTGGTGAAAAGTGCTGATGAAGTCCTTTTTACTGGAGTTAAGGTCAGTGACCTTTGGCTGTTGGAGAAAATTTTTTATTTCATCGGGAATAGGTGACCTTTTGTTTCTTTGAAAGAGATACTTGTGAAACAAATGGTTAACTTTTAAGAAATGTAAGTTTTCTTCAAATTTTGGTAGTTTTCATCTACTTACTCAATTTTCACTTATTTCCCAAAGCACCTTGTTCTCTCCCAGGAGAAGCAACTTGAACCTTTCCACACTTGGCTTCATTTTCTCCTTTTCTGTAAGGAGGGAGATTACTCAGTTAATTTCTAAAATAAAGTACAAGATCAGTATTTTATCCCATTCTCAGAACTACACTGTCCAGTTTGGTCACCAACTACAGGTGATAGAGAAGCACTTGACATGTAACCTAGCTGGCACAACTAAGGAACCAAACTTTAGATTTTATTTACATACTGGATTTCAAGGCGTTAGCGCAAAGATAAGAATACAAAATAACATTTCCATTACCCTTAGAGGCGTAATTTACTTTCCTACTTCTCAGGCCTCATTCCTTTGTAACTGAGTTAACCTTACAGTTACTCTCTGGTATCTGGCTTTGCCACTCCAGGGAGCCCAGAATACAGGTGCTAAGTAGAGAGGGCATCATCAGAAATTAGGAAACTCGGACTTGGTCCTGTTTAAAGTGTATGGGACTGTCCTGTATCCACGCATTATGGGATATTTGGCATTGGCATCCTTGGCCAATGCCTACCAGATACCAGGATTTCCTCCCAGTCTGAAACCAATCAAGAGAAAAAAAAAAACCTCATTGACACACAGATAGGTATCCAAACCATTGTACTAGTGTAAAATTGCTGGGTCTTCGGATGCCAGTTTTACTGGTGGTTGTTAAGTGATTCTTCTGTAGACATTTTCTGCCAGCCCTTGATTTTTGCCAGCCTTGGTTAAGAAATAGTATCGTAAATTTGTAATTCCCTGATGTGAAGAGGTTAAACTTTACTCGTATTTATTTGCCATGTTCTAAGCAATATATTTTTATATTGATAAATACAAAAGGCTGCAGGGATAGTATATTTTCACATTCATGAAATGTCTGGTTCTTTTTTTCTTCCTTCTAGGAGGTAGATGACTTCTTTGAGCAAGAGAAGAACTTCCTTATTAACTATTACAATAGGATCAAAGATTCTTGTGTGAAAGCTGACAAAATGACCAGATCTCATAAAAGTAAATATCATTTACCACTAGTCACTTACAGCTTTGCTGATGAGCCTGGCTGTGTTTGGATAAAAAGACTTGTCCTTGTTTCTGCAGATGTTGCCGATGACTATATCCACACTGCAGCCTGCTTACATAGCCTGGCTTTAGAAGAGCCCACAGTCATCAAAAAGTAAGGTTTTTTTGGAAAAGCATTTCCTCTAACCCAATTGAAGAGTGCTGAGTGGTATAATTAAAAGCATAAATGAGTAGTGACTACATGGTCCTGCTCTGGAGTTACAAGCTCAGTAAGACAAATCTCCAGCACTCATCTTACATGTTCTCTGGACATAAGACACTTGTAAGACGATTGTAGGGGACTGGGGCTCTTCTATATGTAAACAAATACAGTAAATGTCAAAGCAATAGTTTCTGTCACACTTAAAAGCCTATTTTCTTTAGTTTTGGAGTTTGTGAGAGTTTATCTTGAATCTTCCCCTGGCAATTGGTGCTTGCCATTTTGCCTGGTAATGCCCTAGACCTTCTTTTTTTTTGGCCTGTGATGCAGCCCCAGGAGATCCTAAGAACATGTGCCCCTGCCCTGGACCTTGAAGAGATTTGGTTATAGTGGTCATGAGAATAATTTAATGACCCCAGTCTGACAGACAGCTGTTTTGATGTACAGTTTTCTGAAATTACCTTCATTCATTGAATTAAAAACCCTTCCATTTTCACTCTGCACTTATGTATGTGTTTCAATTTCTCCATCCTGGGCATTTCTGGTGTAAGACAATATTTTACTTAACATCCAGGCTTGGCAAAACAGGTGATTCTACTTCTGACTTGAAATTGAAAGGCTAATGGCAGAACCATGACGAATTAAGTAGCATATTTACTGCTTTGTGATGCCCATAGCAGAGCTCATTAGAACCTGACCTTGGTTAACAGAAGCATTGGCATTTAATAAGAATATTTGGGCGCATGGCAGGATGACCGAAGGGTCACCAAGAGGCTGAGTGTGGTGCTGTACATGTGTGTAATTTTGTGACCATTTTCTCTACTATTTGGGGTCAGTTGAAGTGAGAGCACTACTTTTAAATTAATGCTAAATCACCAAAGGCTAGGACTCCTGAGTTGACCCATTCCTGTCTTGCACACTGGTAAGATCATGTTTTATAGATGATTTAAGACCTTAAACCAAAATTATGTGTACATTTCCAGGTACTTATTGAAGGTTGCTGAGCTATTTGAAAAACTAAGGGTAAGGATTTTTGTGTTGGTCTTCATAATATATATTTCATAATCTGTAGCTTTCTGCCTTGATGGTGACCTTTCCTTTTCTATATAGAAAGTAGAGGGTCGAGTTTCATCAGATGAAGATTTGAAGCTAACAGAGCTCCTCCGATACTACATGCTCAACATTGAAGCTGCTAAGGTAGGAAGAGAGTTGCTCAGCTTCTCAGAGCAGTGCAGGACCAGAAGTCTGTTTTAAAAGTTTCTTTATACAAAGGGGCAGAATAAGAATTGATCAGACTTGTTTTTATAAATGACATGCCTTTCTGGCATTGTATCCATAAAGCTTGTGTATCTGACAGCACTGTAGGGGTTGTGTGAAGTAGACAGGTAATAGTTTGGGGGATTATAGGTCATTGATGTGGGACATAACATGCAGAAAGGGCTGTTTCTGGGGCAGAGAAGATTTGGGAGTTTTTATTAAATTGCAAGTATCCCTGCAGCCTTTGAGCCGTAAAGCATTATATGTATATGTGGACAAAATGGTAAGCATATTTCATTCCTTTGGGAACGAAACATGCGTTGTCTGCATTGCCCTGAACAAATATGTCTTAATTTTATGTGAAATGTATTAAATCGGGCAAAATAAAATTAGATAGGATTGTATGCCCTCTAAGGCTGAAATGTCATCAGAAAGTAAAAGGGTAAAAATTTTTTCCCCCATCATGTAATTTTATTTTAGTTAATTTGCCCTTTGGCATGTTTTCTGAATCTTGGGAGTTTTTAAAAACATACTTTTTTAATAGCCTATTTTCTGCTTTCATGTAATTAAGAGCTCACTTAACGATTATTTGAGTATATACAAAAATAGGCCTAGTAGTTTCACCCATGAGTTATTATTTCACCTAGTTTTAAATGTGTAATCTATACATCATAATTGCTGATTTCAGATACTAAAGTAACTTCTACTCTGTTGTAAGATTGCAAAGAACCTTTATATCTGACTAAGTGGATCTCCAGGGTAGATTACCAGAAGCAGGATTTGCAGGGTAGGGTTATGTTTCTTACTACTTCATTGCCCAGTTGTATTTTAGCAGCACTGGACTTACCCAGCAGTGACTGTATATTTCAAGTTATCTCTGATAACACAATAGTTAATTTTTAAAGTTAACTTTATTTACTGAGTTACTGGGAAAAAAAAAGTCCTGTTTTCACTCTTGAGTAATCACTTGATTCATATAAGGAATTCTAAAAAAAGCTCTCAACAAAGCTATCAGCATTGCTCATCCCTGCTGAAGCTGGAGATTTAAAAATACTCTGGGAGAGGGAAGGTGTAGGGGTAAATTATTGCCACTAACATCTCAGGTGGTACATTGGCACTTGGGCTATTTTTTAGACTGGTTTAGATATTTAGTGTGTATACCTGTTAATTTTTTTCCCAGGATCTCTTATACAGACGCACCAAAGCCCTCATTGACTATGAGAACTCAAACAAAGCTCTGGATAAGGCCCGGTTAAAGAGCAGAGACGTCAAGTTGGCTGAGGCACACCAGCAGGAGTGCTGCCAGAAATTTGAACAACTTTCTGAATCTGCAAAAGAAGGTTGAGCAGGGACATTCTTCTTTCTATAATTTGAAAATAATTTCAAACTTAGAAAAGTTCCACAAATAGTGCAAAAAACACCCATGTATCCTTCACCCAGTGTCAGCACTTCACCCCCTCTGCCTTATCACTTGCGCATACACAGTCACCCTCATGGCTTTGTGTGCTTACAAACGTTACACACCTGGTTTTTGTGTACCATTGGAGATTAAGTTGCATACGTCATGCTCCTTTTAGCCCTAAAAATGTTGTGCTTTGTTTCCTAAGACTGAAGACATTCTCTTGTATGGTTACAATATGGTTGTTTGCTGTGATAAACTTAACTTTGGGACTACAATCTGCTGTCTGTATTCTCATGTTTGTCTTGATGTCCTCTGCAAGATCCAGTCTAGGATTGCATCTGGTTGTCTTAGCTGTTAGTCTCCTTTACTCTGGAATAGTTCTTAGTTTTTAACGATATCAGTCTTTTTAGAGAATCTCTTTACAAATCCTGTATTTCTGACTTTTGGTAGGTTTCCTCATGTTTAGATCTGGTTATGGGCTCCTGGCAGAATAGAAGTAATATGCCCTTATTGGGGTGTCACTTCTGATTGGACAGTGTGTCTCTCCTTCATTTGTGGTGGTAATTTTGATTACTCAATTAGATAGTATCCAAATCCAGTTTCTCCACTGTGTAGTTACTATTTTAACCCCCATCAATCTGTGGTGAGGCTATTTAAGACCACGCAAATACCTTGGTCTTCATCAAACTTCCTCCTTAGGCTTAGCATGTATTAATGATTCTTGCCTAAACCAGCTGTTACTCTGATGATTGCAGAAAGACAATTTCCCTCATCTCCAGCTCTAGCTTTCCTACCCAAGTTGGCACTTGTCATCCTACTACAAAAAAGCCTTCCATTTTCTCAGAAATTTCCTTTATCTTTATTAGAGTCATGGACTCCCAGTTTTTAAAATGGTTTAGAATTCATTATTGTATTACCAAGTTATTTTTGATGCTTGTCCAGACTTTGCCAATAGGAGCACCTTTAAGCTGGCATGTGGTTGTAACACCCTGACCCCTCTTTTTTAGAGCAACAGGCCATGCTAATCTTACTCTCTACTCCAGCCATGAAACTGGCCATTTCTTCAAGGAGCCAGGGTTCTTTCTCTTTGGGAACAGTTATCAGCATCTGAGTATGCTCATTGTTTCAGGGTATCTCTGCTTCTGTGCACTTCAGTGGACTGAGCTAGGAAATGTATGTGTGTATGCACAAGCATGCCGTTGGACACACATGCAGTTTTCAGGGATCACAAGTCCGGTCCATGTCCACGTCCACAGGGTTCTTTCTCGCCTTATCTATTTCACCTCTTAGAGCAGAGGACTTTCACCATTTCCATTGAACATGAGTGTAATATGTAGTCCTTACCTAAGAGGATTATGTGGATCTTCTCTGGGGTTCTCAGGGGCCATGGAACATGCCAGAGCAAATGTTGGAATGGATTACCCAGAATGTGAGTGGTTGTAGCGGGGCACTGTTGGACTCAATCCCAACCCCCTAACGCATGTTTCCATGAAAAATTCATGTTTCCCAGTGGTAGTGTAATCTAGACATAGGGAAATGATCTGTTCATCAGCATGCTTGAAGCTACCTGGGGGAAACCTAAACTTTATAGATTTCTAATCATTTGTCTCTTTGTCTATTCAGGATTATAATACAATGCCTTAACTGTAAGGCACAAAGGCACAGAGCTTCCTGGCAAATGTCATGTAGACGGACTCTGAGGCTGTCCTGGGTTCTTCCAAAATAACCTTCATGCTCCCTGTTCCTGAAACAGCTTTTTTTTTTTTTTTTTTTTTTTAAACTAAAATTTTCAAGGAAACGTACACACTTCAAAACTACTGAGTTGAAATCTTATAGGCCAGTTTCATGGCTCTGGAAATTTTAGAGGAGATTGAAGAAAAAACAAAACTTTAAAAAATGATGCCAATTCAGGTCTACCTTTACTGCCTGAAGTTTTCGCCCACATTGATTATATCCTGTATTCAAAATGCAAGACAGGTACATTATCTAAAAATACTGTGGAATGGTGAGATTGGTGGGTCTTAACCTGTTTGCCTTTGGTCTAAGTGCTTTCTGAGACTTGCAGCTGAGCCGACAACTAGAGTTGAGTCAGTGGGTAAGGTCTGGTTTCACAGGAGGTGAATAGTTAGCGTATGGAGCCCTGGTACTGTGTGTAGGTCCAGAGGAAGGCAGAGAGCTTATCTTCACCCAGGATATCCAAGGGACTGATAAATATCACCTTGTAGTGCAAGCACTATAGACTTGACATATCACTATGAAATTTGTGACTTTTTAACTTGGATGTGGCTGCTTGTATTGTTCTTTTGGACAGCACTGTAGAGACAGGAGGGAGGGTGAGTCTGCTCTGAACACTTGAGCACCAGCAGAAGGTTGGGTGATGGTCAAAGTTTTACCCAAGTAAAACTGCAAGACAGAACTTGATGTCACAAATTCAATGAAGGAATTGGGGCGAGAGATGCATATTCTTGGTTTGATGACCCAATTTCCAATGGGTCATTAATGCTGCATTCTGATAGCAATAGGAGTAGATGAAAAAGGGCCGGGCATGGTGGCTCACGCCTGTAATCCCAGCACTTTGGGAGGCTGAGGCGGGTGGATCATGAGGTCAGGAGATCGAGACCATCCTGGCTAACACGGGGAAACCGTGTCTCTACTAAAAATACAAAAAAATTAGCCGGGCGTGGTGGTGGGCGCCTGTGGTCCCAGTTACTCGGGAGGCTGAGGCAGGAGAATGGCGTGAACCCAGGAGTCGGAGCTTGCAGTGAGCTGAGATCCCGCCACTGCACTCTAGCCTGGGCAACAGAGCAAGACTCCGTCTCAAGAAAAAAAAAAAGAAAAAGCAGTAGATGAAAAGGAAGCATGCCCTAAAGATCATCAAGTAAACCTGTCTTGAATGCGTGTAGCAGTTTTCACTGTTTTGGATTTAAAAATGTTTTCAGTTTTATTTTTAATCGACAAGTCATTGTATTGCATTTATGGAATACAGTGTGATGCTTTGATACAGGTATATAATGTGAAATTATTAGATCAAGCTAATTAACATCTTTCATTTTTTTCAGTGGTAATACATTTGAAATTTGCTGTTTCAATATATATTATTGACTGTAGTCACCCTGTTGCACAGTAGATCTCAAAATTTATTCCTTGAGTTTAGCTGCAGCCTTCTACCCATTCTTACTCCCACCTTCCCCAGCACCCCACCATCATCCTCTGATAACCATCATTCTGTTCTCTACTTCTAGGAGCTCAACTTAAGATTTTACCTATAAGTGAGATCATGTAATGTTTGTCTTTCTGTGCCTGGTTTATTTTATTTGGCATAATGTCCTCTAGGATCCATCCACCTTGTCCCATATGACAGAATTTGGTTCTTTTTAAAGGCCAGATAGTATTATGTGTCTATACTACATTGTCTTCATCCACTGATGGATACTTCTCAACTGATTTTGTATTTTGGCTCTTGTAAATAATGCTGCAGTGAACATGGAAGTACAGATATCCCATTGAGATACTGATTTCAGTTCCTTTTGTTATATTCCCAGAAGTGGGTTTGCTGGATCATATGGTAATTCTATTTTTAGTTTTTTGAGGAACCTCTATACCATTTTCCGTGGTGGCTGTACTAATTTACATTCCCAGCAACGGTGTAGAAGAGTTCCCTTTTCTCTGCATTGTTGCCAACACTGATCTTTCATCTATTTGAGAAAATCCATTCTAGCAGGTGTGAGGTAATCTCATTGTGGTTTTAATTTGCATTTCCCTAATGGTTAGTGATGCTGAACATTGTTTGCACGAACCTGGTATGTCTTTTGAGAAGCATTTTCACAAGCCATTGGTGAAGTATGTGGCTCACCACCACCCATACTCCAGCCCTGTTCCCAGTCACTGGTACCTAAAGGTGAGAGTGAGGCTGCTCATCACATGTCCTCCAAGTCATAAGCTGCTGCTCTCCCACTCACGATGCTTGGTGATTCAGTGATGTTTTCCACTTAAAGACAGTGATAGCTGTATCACCACAGTTAATAGATGTCTGGTGTGTCCCAGTCACAGCGATAATACAAATGTGAGGAAATAATGCTGGTTCATGAAAGCATTGGAGACCATTTGTAAGAATGCCATTTGGTAGTTAAAGTGAACATGAAAATTGTTTAGTTTTTCTTGGTTTCATAAACATTTTTTCTTCCTGTAGAACTGATAAATTTCAAACGGAAGAGAGTGGCAGCGTTTAGAAAGAATCTAATTGAAATGTCTGAACTGGAAATAAAACATGCCAGGGTAAGTATTTTCTACAAATGAAGCCAACATCTTTTATGGTTTTTTTCAAAGTTATTTCCCAATTTACTAACCCATTGTCATCAGGCAGTTGGAGTGGCCTTGTGGTATTAATCCTCTGTAGTACTTAGTTGATGGGAGCCACTCATTGTTTATTTGTAGTCTTGTTTATAATGTCACCCATGACTAATTTTTAGCAATTTTTTTTTTTTTTTTTTTTTTTTTTAATAGAGATGGGGTTTCACCATTTTGGCCAGGCTGGACTTGAACTCCTGACCTCAGGCGATCCACCTGCCTTGGCCTCCCAAAGTGCTGGGATTACAGGTGTGAGCTACGGCTCCCAGCCCTAATTTCTAGCAGCTTTTATTCAATCTTTCCAAGGCCCTCGCCTTCATAGAACAATGCACCGATAGTGTCTAAGAAGTTACAGTAAGCAGGATCACATTTAGGAGCAAGCAGGTGAGGGCAGAGGTGCTGGGGTGAACGTCAGCTCTTTGGCTGGTAGCCTTGCCCACTGAGGGAGAGGAGCTGAAACATGAAATTGGGATGCATGGTACGTTGCAGTTCACCTGGGATTTAATGAAGAGAAGGGCCAGCTTGCTCTGGCTGACTTTAAATCTCCCGTGAGAAGCTATGTTGGTGGACTTGAGTCATTACAGGTATATGGCAAGTTTTAATAATTCATTGGTCTGCCTTGACTTTTTTCCCCACAGAACAATGTCTCCCTTTTGCAGAGCTGTATTGACTTGTTCAAGAATAACTGATATGCCTTCACTCAGAAGAAAAGAATGTGAAAGAAAGCCAAGCATCACTTGCACTTAAATCATTACCACGGAAGATATATTAGCTTCAACCTTAGTTTAAAATTATGTGAATAAATATTTTGATTTCTACAAATCTTAACATTTAACCATGTTGGTTTAAAAATATTATTGCTTGCTACTTGGACATAACTAATTTTTCCTTGCGCATTTAATACCTCTGGGCAGAATCTAAATACTGGATTCTCCCGTAGTTTGTCTTCAGTTACTAAGAAAGGGTGTAGGAGACATTTGCCTTCTGGAAACAAGTAGAAGCAATCACCTGGCCCATGTCCCTACAAACCCATGATTGTCAGGGAGGTGCCAGTTACAGCAGGTGATTCAGCTATTTGAGGCCGGTAACAGACCTTCCATTCCTCGCTGAAGGTGGGGTTTGTGTTTTTGTTTTGCTTGATTACTCCACTGGTAGTCATCTGGTGTTTGTACTATAACAACAGCAAGAAAGTCTCATTTATCTTTATATACTCTTTGCACCTCCTTTTTTTAGTCGAGATATAAATATTTGAGGGGAGAGAAATATCTACGGGTATATATGGAAACAAATAATGTGGTCTGCTTTATAAGATGGCCAGGTCTACATTAGGAAAAGTATGAGCCCCCTCCCTAGTGGCCGTTGGGGGGCGAGGGGGTTGTGTTGTATGTCTTTGGGCATGTTTTTTATAAAGCATATAATAAAATAATCGTGCTACTAATGTACGGCCTGTTTTTGTGGAAACCAAAGCCAGGGTGTGTCCCAGGAATGCAGGTGGTGCTAGGCTTTGCCTGTGGTTACAGGGTTTTCACGGTCTGCCCAGAGTCCTGGGGGTGGTCAGGGGAAATTTGTCCTAGTCTTTTTTTTTTTTTTTTTTTTTTTTTTTTTGAGACAGAGTCTCGCTCTGTCTCCCAGGCTGGAGTGCAGTGGCGCAATCTCGGCTCACTACGAGCTCCGCCTCCCGGGTTCACGCCATTCTCCTGCCTCAGCCTCTCCGAGTAGCTGGGACTACAGGCGCCCGCCACCATGCCCGGCTAATTTTTTATATTTTTAGTAGAGACGGGGTTTCACCGTGGTCTCGATCTCCTGACCTCGTGATTCGCCCGCCTCGGCCTCCCAAAGTGCTGGGATTACAAGCGTGAGCCACTGTGCCCGGCCTGTCCTAGTCTTAACATTCTTAAATACTCCAGGCCTTTTTTTAGATGGTCTCTAAATTTGGGTTTGTCTGTTTGCTCCTGACCTGATGGAAGTTCGCATTTTGGCTAGGGGCTTTACCATAGGGCAGTGGTCCCCAACCTTAGGTCCGTGGCTTGTTAGGAAGAGGTGAGCTAGCGTCGCTGTCTGAGCTTCAACCTCCTGTCAGATTAGCAGCAGCATTAGATTCTCATAGGAGTGCAAACCAGTATTGTGAACTGGTCATGCAACAGGTCTAGGTTGTGCGCTCTTTAGGAGAATCAAATGCCTGATGATCTGATGTGGGATGGTTTCATCTGGAAGCCATCTTTTTCCACGCCCCACCTTGTCCATGGAAAAATTGTCTTCCACGAAACCACTCCCTGGTGCCAATGCCATGTCTTCAGGAGGTGTGTGTCTATTCCTTTGTTGATGACTGAGCACTTAGGGTGGTGATCTGCTTTACCTTTCTAATAAGTAATTCATGGAAAGACCATGAGGCTAAAAACATTTTACCCACCACATTTAGCATCTGTTACAACCAACTGGTATGAGGGTTGCAGAACTGATTTCAATACATTCAGGGAGCATGTTTCTAAACATTTATCTGGTCTTCATGTCTTGCCTCCCCAGCTGTTTACAGGTGGCCACAGTGCCTTCTGCCTTCACAGTACATACTTGGGAAACGGTGCACAAAATGAGTGAATTTAAACTTGGCAGTTGTAATGTAACTTCAGTCTGGGCTCCTAACCACATCTGTCCTTCCTACCCATCTCCCCCATAATGTCCACAGCAGCCACCCACACATGCCCAGCATTCTGTTAGTGTAGAGCCAGCACTCTGCAGTCAGGTTCCTGGGCCACAGTGCTTGAGCACCAGTGTGATCAGCCCTGATTGGAGGAGCTCTGGCTGTTGGCCTTGGGGCCTTGGTGCATTTTCTTCAGACTAAACCTTGTGAAATGGACAGTGGAGGCATGAATCTGAGTCCTGGGTCTGCTGCTCACCAAGTGATCTGGGCTTCCTCTCTCAGCTGACTGATCTGTGAGCTGGAGTCAGCACTTAAGAGGCCCCTCAAATTAGTTTCATGCCAGCAATCTCTAATACAGCCTTAATCGATGGCATGATTGTAGATGTTTTTACCTGCTGTATTTGTTTCAAGGCTTTTCATTAAATTGCACCTGACAGTCACTTAGGAAATTTGAGGCACTCTGGGTCAGGGATGTAGTCACCTTTCCACTTCTGTCAGTCACCTGATGAGTTGCTACCTTTACCTGTATGTGAGGGTCCATTCATAGTGGTCTGGGGTGGGAGGATGGGTTTAGATGCTGACTGCAACCTATGTGATGTGCTGAGACCTGGAAAGGCAGGCAGGCACTTGTCAGCAGGAGGAACAGCACCAGATCAGAATCCACAGCTATCTTGCTGGAGTGCAGGAGAGCGTAGGTCCCACATTGACAAGTGGGAATTTGGGTCACTTCAGGCTGATGTGTGGAGAGGCTTTTGCTGTGCTTGTATGGTTTGTTTTGAGAACTAGTGATCCTCCAGGAAAACCCATGTGGGTGCACAATTCATATTGAGCCCTTGAGGGTTTCTAGGAATGATGGGAATGGGAAGTGGTTTCAGATGGGCTGCCGTAAGGCATCCAGGCCGAAAAGGCTGTGACTTGCCCAAGTCACAGCTGAGAAAGTTGCCTTGTGGGCCGGGCGCGGTGGCTCACGCTCGTAATCCCAGCACTTTGGGAGGCCGAGGCGGGCAGATCACGAGGTCAGGAGATGGAGACTATCCTGGCTACATGGTGAAACCCCGTCTCTACTAAAAATACAAAAAATTAGCCGGGCGTGGTGGCGGGCTCCTGTAGTCCCAGCTACAGGACTGCTGAGGCTGAGGCAGAATGGCGTGAACCTGGGAGGGGGAGCTTGCAGTGAGCCGAGATCGTGCCACTGCACTCCAGCCTGGGTGAGAACGCGAGACTCCGTCTTAAAAAAAAAAAAAAAATTTGCCTTGTGGCACACGCAAAACTGCACAATTCACGGTTTTTTATACGATTTCATTAATCGTATGATTAATGAAACCGCAACCCTGTCTATAAAAAATGTTAACCTAGAGTGGTGGCATACACCTGGAGGGCTGAGGTGGGAGGACTGCTTGTGCCCAGGAGTTCAAGGCTGTAGTAAGTTATGATCGCACCACTGTACTCCAGACTAGACAACAGGGACAACTGCCATCCACCTCCCCTCTCCCCACCCTCCCCCACTCTGAAAAACAAAATGAGGAGATAGTCACCAGGAAGGAAAGCACATCCCTGGTCTGTGAAGCCGTTGAGGTCATGTCAGACCACTGGGGTCGTTTGTGGTGACAGCACAAGCATTTGGCCAGTTCACCACCCAACACATTCACTTGTGCCATCTCAGGGTTTAGGGGTCTGTTTTTCTGAACGTTTGCCTTGTGCGCCTTTTATTTACAGCTGTGAGCTTTCTTTGTGGTAATTCCCAGGCTCAGCTCTGTGAAGGGCGATTTCCGTTTGGAAGGAAACCTTGCACCATCCGCTTTCTGCCTGTAGGCGGCAGGGGCGACCCAGCACAGCCACCTGCCCACCCGCAGCTGAGCAGGAGCCTGGCATCCCTGCAGAGCTGCTCAGATTATCAGTTTATAGCTAAGGTAGCAGGAAGAGAAATGTCAGGCTACCTGAGAGTTAAGTAGTTCTGGATGGTGTCTTCCCAGACCAGCAGTCCCCTCCAGGATTCCTGCGGGCTTCAGGTTTCTGGTTACCCAAGACACAACCTCCATTCCTGAGGCCATTCTGTTCCAGGAACTCCCCATCTGAGCCTGGTGTCAAAACAGTTCTGACGTTGATGGGGGTTCACAGCCAAGCCACGTGATGTGCCTGGAAGGAAGTTGTTGGGGGTGGTGGACAACATTTGGGCAGTGACCAGTTATGTCCTTTAGACACAGCTGGTCTGCAAGGTCCAGGGGACCCCCTTCCCCATCCACTCCTCACACACACACGAGGTGCCCCTTGCCTGGGTGAGGTGCCCCTTGCCTGGGTGAGCTGCCCACAGTGATTTCTTATTGGAGGTTTGGTTTGTCACCATTCAAAACCATTGACTCTTTTGGTTTTAATCTTTATTTCTAACTTTATTACATGTAGGGGTTTAATGAAGTCCCCACATCTTGTAAAACTAAAAATAACAGTAAAATACCACATCTCATGAATAAGTTATTAAATGTTTCTAGATTTTTTTCGTATCCGAATAGGAATTGTTCACAGAAAACGATTCAGGATGCCAGCATTGGGGTTGGATTCTGGAGGTTTTCTGCTGTTGGTTCTCTCCATGGAGATCCATGGAGGAGTTGTCCTGAGGCCCCCAAACAGCTCTTTTGCCTCTTTGTCCTTCCACTGCCTGCTTCCCATGAGGAAGAGGTGAGGGCCCCCTGCAGACAAGCACGGAGGCCCTGACCCTCCCAGCCTCTTCCCTGCCTTCAGCAACCACCCCACCCAACCAAAGTCTTCATTAGCTAGAAGGCGTGAATGGTTTAGGTAGCTGTTTAGGAGAATTTTAATTTTTTAATTGAGCCTTTCTTTTTTTTTTTTGATTGGTTGTTTCTGAGACAGGGTCTCACTGTTGCCCAGGCTGGAGTGCAGTGGTGCAGTCATGGCTCATGACAGCCTCCAGCTCCTGGGCTGAAGCCATCCTCCCACCTCAGCCTCCCAGGTAGCTGGGATTACAGGCACACACCACCATGCCTGAGTAATTTTTAAAAAAAATCTTTGTAGAGATGGGTCTTGTTATATTGCCCTGGCTGGTCTTGAACTCCGGGCCTCAAACTGTCCTCCCACCTCAGCCTCCCAAAACGGCATTACAGGCATGAGCCACTGCCCAACTGGGCCTGCCTTATTTTTTAATACATGCTTTACAAAACTCCCTTTAAAGCTTCTTAAGTTGTGGGACCTGTAATATTCAGGTCAGGAAAATAACAGCCTGTAATCCTAGTCCACAGCCACTTCTGATAGTTGCCTTCCAGCTCTTATCCACATTCATTAATTCATTTGGTGTGTCCTCAGCTAAAGGAACAAAGGCCTATTTGGGGGGATTTTTAGCATCAGTCAAAGGGTAGGGATTTGGGGGTTTGGGGTATAGAGTTTCTACTGAAACTTGCTGCAAGGATAATGTAGCAGGAGACCGGCCAGCTGCTTAGGTTTCAGGAACTGTTTATGAATGGCCTTACTTTTTAACTGTTACATTGCAGATCCTTTCCAGTCATTCTGATGGGGTTTGGAGAGGGAATGGAGGTCATGTGTTTGTTGTTTACCCCATCCTCTCTACGTTGCAAAAAGACGGAGGGGATGACCCATGCTCTGGACGGTCAACCTAAGACAGGGCAAAGCCAAGGAACAGTTAATAAGAACAGTGCTGTGTGGGTGTTAGACTGTGTATCAGTTACCCCTAAATCAGGCCGGATACCCACAGCAATTCTTGACATAGCTTCCCATTGCTCTGCCCTGCTGAAGTTAGGAGGTTTCTGCGAAGCAGTTGGTGCACTTCGCATGAGGGTGGAAACCTAGAGCTAGAGCCAGCCTTCAAGATTCCAGCTGGATCCAGCTGCAGCTCCTGGGGCCTCTCAGCTCCTTGGATTTGTTGATTGTATCATGATACCATGATTCAGTCCTGTTGGGTGGCAGGTGGCCGGACATTTATCTGGGGGCAGAAAAAGTGTCAGAAATAGGAGAAAGAATACACAAAAAAGACCCCAAGGGGAGGAGAGGAAAGGAGCCAGAGAGAGCCTGCAGACAGCAATGTAGGAAGCCCATTCCTGCCTTCCTGTGAAGCTGATCTTGGCCTGCTCAGCGAATGCCTCAGAAGACAGGAAATCCCTAGCTTGCAGTCTGGAGAAAAACACTGGAAACGCCTGCTGCGAATCCCAACAGGGCTCGCACTATGTGTTTTTCTAAAGTCTGGTTCGTGTCTGCAGTGCTTCTGACCCCTTTTGCACTCTGTTAAAGCACTTGTCGCCGTAGGAGGGGGCAGGGGAGTGAAACTGACCAGATGTGACTTGCCTCAGAATTAGGGGCAAGAGGTGAAGCTGGTGTGAGGGGAGGGGCTGCTTGCAAGGGTCCTTGTTGCAGGGAAGAGGGAAGTAGGGTCCAGAAGCTGGGATTGTCATGCCAACTCCACCACCAAGTACTGGGCTGCGGTCTGATTTCACTTTAGTTTAGGGCTAGGTACAACCTAAGGAAACTCCCAGACTCTGCCTTCACCCCCTACGTTTTATTCACTTGCAACAGCCAAAGGGATCTTCCTAGCACATGAGTCATTGTGACCCTGCTCTGCAAATACCCTTCATGACTCCCTGTTTGACTCAAAGCCCCAGTCCTTCCAACAACTACAAAGCCCGACATGATTTGATGTCCCCAACTCCAACATCGTATTTTCCAACAATATTTCCAGTCCCGTATACCCTTCTGTAATGTGATCTTGCAGCTTTCCCAGCAGAAGGAATCGGATACCCCTCCTCTCGAACCTGGGTTGGCTGGAATGGCACATGTGTAACCCGCAGAACAGGACAGAAGTGACGCTGGCGGGTAACCTCCAGGTACAGAGCGGAGGAAGCCTTGCTCTTGGGCCACTCTCCTGGAATGTGGTTGCCATCTGTGAGGACCCATGCCAGATACAGAGGTCCCACATCCCAGTGAAGCCCCGTCTTCACGTCCTCCCAGTCCAGGAAGCAGACGGGTGAGTGAAGACCTCTCCAGAGCAGCAGTGTCCATAAGGACTTTCTGTGTGACGGGAATGTTCGGTATCTGTGCTGTCCAGCCTAGTGGTCGTTAGCCACATGTTAGCTGGGATTTAGATAAAACATGGAACACTGCCAAATTTGAATTCCAGACAACAAATAATATAGTGTAATACATACCATGCAATGTTTGGGACATAGTTATTCTAAAAAAAAATTTATTGATTATTTAAAATTCAAATTTCACTGGGTGTCCTGTATTTTTATCTGCCAAGTATGGCAATTCTCTCTTTTGGAAAAATTATTTTAATTTTTTATTTTTTACAGAGACGGGGTCTACCTATATTGCCCAGGCTGGTCTCGAACTCCTGAGCTCAAGGGATCCTCTCACCTCGGCCTCCCAAAGTGCTGGGATTGCAGGCATGAGCCACTGCGCCCAGTCAAGTCTGGCATTTCTCTGTTAAGCACCTGGAATGTGGCTGGTGCAATTGAGGAAGCTAAGTTTTTAATTTTGCTTAATTTTAATTAATTTCTGTTTAAATAGTCACATGAGCCTAGAGGCTACTGTATTAGACAGTTGTCCCTGCAAGACATTCACGTCTTCCTAGCTGAAGCCCCAGATGTTATGTAACAGAGACGAGTCATTCCCACTAAGGCCTGTCCAGACTCTAGCCCCCCAGAAGCCCAAGCACAATAAAATAGCGGTGGGTTTATTGTGGTTGTTTCCTGCATGAAATGTGGGGTGGTTTGTGATCTGCAAGTGTAGCTGAGCTCCCCTAACCTCTGTGAACTTCCCTCCTGTGCCATCCCTCTCCTTCATCCCTGTCCAGCCACACCTGTTCCAGGACACCCCAGGCTGTCCCGCGCAGGCCCTCTGTTCCAATTGTCCCTGTGCTTGGGATGTTCCCACCCAACCCTCCCCACCCCCCACCAAAGATTCTGATATCAATAGTACAGGGTACAGCCTAAATATTGGAGGTTTAACACGTCTTCACCTGGTGGTCCTGATGTACAGCTAGGGTTGAGAACCAACTACTTGTTTAATTCAGTCACAGTTGGATCCTGTGAGCCGGGGCTGTTTTACAGACGAGGAGAATGAGACTCCAGGAGATTCAGCCAGGCCCCAGAGTCAAAGGGTGAGAAATGGTGCATCCTGGTAAAATGTTGGGTCCTCCCCCTATTGTGCAAGGACAGGTTTGACCTGAAGGCAGAAGCCTGGGCTGAGGCCCCTGAACTTTGGAGGGGCCCTCAATCCCCCAGGAGGTAGCCGGCGACCTCCCCCGGCCTTCCTCCCCCATGGCTGGGCCTCTTTCCTTAGCTGATCAGGCTGATGAAAGGCTCTGCTGCCCGCCCACTCCCTCTCTGTAATTTGCTCGTCCTTCTCTCTAATTTTATTGCCTCCTCAGCAGTTTCCCAAGGATCAAGGGCTCAGTTTCCACTGGAAGCCCCTCCCTGGCTTAATGAAAGGGGCTGCTTTGCAGCCACTGACTGGCTAAGGGTGGGGGTCATTCGCAAAGCCCTAGGGGATGGGAAGATGTGTTGGCAAATGTTTTAGAGCAGGGGCCAACAACCCCTTTTGTCCACCAAGTGCTATCCTAAGTCCCTTTTTAGCAACTTCTTGAGAAAGGCCCTTATGAGAAGAAGCGGCTGGGAGGCGGTGAGGCTGACTGCTGGGTGTGGAATGTCCGGCTCTGGGTGGTAGCCTCCTTGTATTATTGCCTTGTGTTGCGGTTTAACTTCTCTTGCTCATTTTCCTCGGGATCTTATTTCCCCAGCTGGATTGCAGCTCCCTTAGGGTAAGGACTCTGTGATGTGTTTGAATCACCCAGGCCTCCCAGGGTTCTGCCTCTGTCTCACTCCCTGGCACCGGTGACCATGGCCAAGCTCCTGAAGCCCATCCCTTTCCATGTTAGTAAAATGGGAGGGGGGTTACTCTGAGCACAAAAGGAGAGTCCAGTTAGTGAAGGGGCTGCGACCCCTGCCTGCCCTGGAGAGGTGTTTGGAATACCAGTCCTATCTCAGAGGAGAGTCATAGTTGCCACTAGGAGGAGGGGCTGTGAGCGCTGAGGGAGGCCATGCATAGCCTCAGTCAATGCTTAATGAACGTGACCTTGGTGTTCTCTTATGGGCCCCTGCCAATCTCCTGGCTGCAGCTATGCACACAGTAGGCTTTCAGTCTGTGCTGTCTGTGCCTTTGCATGCAGAGCCATTGGTCTGGGGACTAATTCTAGGGGTTTCATTTCTGTAAAAGAGCTCCAGGCCGGGCTAGCAGCTCTCCTGCGGCAGTGCAGAGCCTGCTCTCCTGGCTTTGGCTGGGGCTGGCCCTTTGCTCAAGTGCCTCTGGGGGCAAAGCCCTTAGCCAGGTGGGCTTGGAAAATTCAATACCCAGCCTGAAGATGGAGGGTCCTCCCTTTCTCATTGGTCTCCTCTGCTGAAATGCCTCCGTAGAGTCATCCTTTGCTCTCCATCCCCTCCCCTGGGATCAGCAATGCTGTTCTCAGTTTTCCCCAGGGCCCTGGACCCCCAAAGTCACCTGCAGTTCCTTCCTGCACACCCAGTGGCGTCCTGCCTCAGGACCTGCCTGCCTGTCTGCTCAAGGGCACCCCTGATGGCAGGGGCACACTCCACCAAGCTGGGAATGCCCAGAGTTAGCACACGCTCCTACTGGAGCTTCCTGGGGCCACCTCCCCACAAAATGCTTCTGCTTGAATCTTCCTTTTGGGTCAGCTCTTGGGGAAAGCTGGGCTAAGGCAACAATTCCAAGCAGTCACATGTGAATTCCAGAGACTCTCGCTCTGTGGTTTTCATCCCAAGTTGCAGAGGATTTCCCCTGAGTGCCCAGGAGGGCAGGAGGGCTTCTGACCAGGGCAGGAGGTGCCGTGGGAGACGGCTGGGTGAGGCTAGCCAGAGGCTGCCGGGGACCCTCCCCGTCACCCCTCTTCCTCAGCCTTCCCGACACTCTGAGAGTTGAGGGGACCCCTGGCCAAGGTCTAACAGCCCCTGATGTTTTCTTTCCTTTGGTAGCTTTATATGAAATGATGAAAATCTATTTAATGAGGTGCTGGGATTGTCAGAGGCTTCTCACTGTGGAGAATTTTTTTTGTCTCCCTGTTAGGGGCCGTTCAGGTCTCAACGCAAGTTAGGAGAAGAAAAGGCTCAGACCAGGGGTCCCTGATGCCTGGCCCAGCTCTTGGTGGCGGGAGGAGGTGCCTCTGTCCAGTGGCCTGAGGGAGCACCAGGCAAGATGTGCCACAAGATACCTGTGTCCCTACACCTGCACTAGTCTCTCTGTCTCAGTTATCTCACCTGAAAAATAGGGCTGGAGAGGGGTCTGCAGACCCCACTAGTGGGTTGCAGGAAAGGAGGACCAAGTAGGTAAGGGTGGAAGTCCCTTTACACTCTAGAGGGTTATTCAAGTGCAGTGACCACTGTCATTCAGGGATCGAGGGCCCAGAGCCAGGCCGGCAGCTGGGAGGTGCCCAGAATACGTCGTCTTAGTGAGAGCGCCGTGGCCAGCTGGATGGGACCCCCTAAGGCAAAAGATGAACTTGTTTATGCCACAAATATCTGAACCCCTACCAGGTGCTGGGTGCTAATAGTAGTAGACAAAATAGAGAATCTCCTTGCCCCCATGGCACTCATATTCCATGGTGTGTGTGTTGGGGGAAGAGAGACAATAAACAAATAAACAAGGAGATACATAAAGAAGCGAGGTGGTAAGTGCTATGGCAAGATATATATGAGGGAGAGTGATGGGAGAGAGGCTGTTATTTTATATGGACTGGCCAGGGGAGACCTCACTGAGCAGAGACCTGAAGGCAGCGAGAGAGAAAAGGCCCATGGAATTTGCAGGGAGTGGGGTTTCAGGCAGAGGAAAGAGCAAGGGCAAAGGTCATAAGTTAGGGGCATGTTCAGTGTGTTTGTCAGTTAGCTGTTGTTAGCTACATAACAAACTGCCCCCAAACTGTTTGTTTTATTTATTTATTTACTTTTGAGAAGGAGTTTCACTCTGTTGCCCAGGCTGCAGTGCAGTGGCATGATCTTGGCTCACTGCAAGCTCCGCCTTCTGGGTTCACACCATTCCCACCTCAGCCTCCCAAGTAGCTGGGAGTACAGGTGCCCACTCCACGCCCGGCTAATTTTTTTATTTTGTATTTTTTTTTTTTTTTAGTAGAGATGGGGTTTCACCATTCACAGGATGGTCTTGATCTCCTGACCTTGTGATCCACCTGCCTCAGCCTCCCAAAGTGCTGGGATTACAGGCGTGAGCCACCGCACCCGGCCCAAACTGTTTATTTTTAATGGCTGTGCTCAGCTGGGCAGTTCTTCTGGTAGCTGGGCTCACTCAGTTGTCAGAGGTCAACTTCCAGGTCTGCTGGGGCCAGCTGGCTGGCTCAGAATGGGGTCAACTGAGATAGCTTGTCTCAGTTCGGTGTGGGCTCTCATCCTCCAGTGAGCTAGCCCAGGCTGTTCTCATGGCAGCTGGGCGGGGTTCCGAGAGAATTAGTAGAAGCTGCAAGGCCCTTGAGGTCCGCTTGGAACAAGCACACCATCCCTTCTCCTGCATTTCACTAACCAAAACAACTTACAAGGGCAGCCTAGATTCAGGGGGAGGGAAAACAAACTATCTTTTGATGGGAGAAGTGGCAAAGATTACAGCCACTTTTGCCATTTACTATATAATCCCCCATTTTGGGGGGTGAGAAACCAGGGCTCAGAGAGGCAAAGGCACAAGCCACTTGCCCAAGACCACACACTGCTGAGATTCACATCCATGCCTATGGGTTTACCTTCAAGATTTGTGCCTTTTCCAATATCGACTGTCTTTTGTTTATCCATTAAGTTTCTTAAATTGATTTTTTAATTTCCCCAAAATTACATGTTAAGGTAGAAAATACAGAAAAGCAAATAAATCACTGCAATGGCAAGACCCAGAGGTGAGGTGCCAAAGCAACCCTCCAGGCTTGTTTCCCACACACATGTGTGACTCCATACCCCAGCTACACACACACACACACACACACACACACACACTCTCAAATACTTTCTCAGGTGGTGTCTTTATCTCATGTGAAAATAAAGTAAGAGTGGCCACAGGCTTGGTGCCATGTCTCACACCTGTAGTCACAGCATTTTGGGAGGCCAAGGCAGGAGGATAGCTTGAGGCCAGGAGTTCAAGCTCAGCCTGGGCAGCATGGAGAGACTCCATCTCAAAAAAAAAAAGAACAGCAGCCACAGGGAGATTTCATCTCTAGGAGGGTCAGAGAATTTGGAGATATTTACGTTTTTAAAATCACGCAGCCTGGGCAACATAGGGAGACCCTGTCTCTACCAAAAAATAAAAAAATTAGCTGGGCATGGTGGTGTGTGCCTGTGGTCCCAGCTACTTGGGAGGCTGAGGTGGGAGGATCATCTGAGCCCAGAAAATCAAGGCTGCAGTGAGCTGTGATTGCACCATTGCACTCCAGCCTGGGTGACAGAGCAAGACCATGCCTCAAATAAAATAAAATAACAAATAATCAGAACAGGCTTATGGAATAGTGCCTAAATGCCAGTAGCATTTTGGGGTCCAGGTTTAGATGAGTCTTCAACACCAGAGTGACTTTTTGGATGGCGGGTGATGAGGATTGGGCAGGTGGTGGCCCAGGCGTGGGGAGGTACCCACGGCAGGTGTTCTTGGCTGGACAGGCAGCCAGCAGGGCCGGGGTCTGGAATCCACGACATGAAGACTGAGCATAGATGAGAAGGTGAGGGGGAACCAGGGATACCCCGAGGGCAGGGGAGTAGGGTTTGGGGTGGTTGGTGGGGAACGTGACAGCAGCCAGCCAGCCTTTCAGGGCCACTAAGGGAACAAAGGAAGAGGCAGAGCCAGGAGTGTGGGGTAGGAGAAACAGATTTAACTGGCTTCTGAAGAACCTTCTGGTCATCAGAGTAGCCATTGTGGGAGGTCAGGAGGGCAGGTGGGCTGGAGTGGATGGTGCTGGTTTCCGCCTGCCCAGCCTCCTGCCCTTGGTAGAGCCCCGGTTTTCCTGTGGGGCGCCTCCCCACTTCCCAGTCTTGCCCTTTCTGGTGGGCTGCCCCCACCCTGCATGCAGCTGTGGCCAGAGCACTGGGGCCTCATCTCCCTGCCTCAGAAACTGGCTCACACACTGGCACCCGACCCCTGGCAGGCCAAGGACAGGGAGTCCCGGGACTGTGGCTGGGCTGATAGTTGGGAATGCACTCCCATTCTGTTGGAGCTGCAGGGCAGGCTGGGGTTAGTGGGGACTGCAGGGGGCCATAGAAGGGAAGGCAGGACTGAGATGATGGGAGAGATTCCTGATGGCATGGCTCAAGCACCTGCATCCCGGCCGCATCCACTACATGCCAGGCACCATGCTGGTGGGGGCATTCAAGGGTCGGGGGTCATTTGCATTCCAGTGTGCCCAGTGCCAAGGGAGCAGGAAGCCCAGGGGCTGAGGAGCCCAGGGGACAGGCAGGGGCACCTCCCTGGACTGGAGGTGAGGGGTCAGAGAAGCCTTCTGGTGGGAAGTGATTTGAGCTCCCATGGCCCAGGGGGTCATCTGGACAATTAGACCGTTTCCAGCCAAGGGACAGAGCAGCTGTGACCACTTCGCTCTGCCCTGGACCCTCCTCCCTCGCTGCCCCTCACTCCCTGTGCTGCCAAAGAGTGCTGCTCCCTCTCTGAGACTTCGCTTCCTCTTCTGTTAGGTGGCTCTAATGAGCCCTCTGCCTAAAATCACTAGGGAAGGTGGTGAAAATGCACATTCCTGAGCTTCGACCTGCAGTGTCCTGGAGGGGTAGGTGTGGGCTCAAGAATGTGCCTCTTACCCAGTGCCCAGGGGCCTCTATTGAGAGCCCCGCACCCACACTTTGAGAGGCTCACTGAAGAACGCCATCAGGCCCTTTGGTTTGGGGGATCCACTGAGCGCACTGTTGAAGTGGGACAGGTGTTTGGCCAGGGCCTTCCAGCCGTGGCACCGTCAGAGGCTACGGGTGGCCCCTCTGGGACACACCTTTGGCAAACACGAGCAACTGAGCCCGTGGCTTGGCTCCTCATCCTGACAGCCTGAGTCCAAGCCCTCAAGGTGCCGCAGCATCTGCCGAGACACGGGAAGGACCTCTGTAGAGGCAGCCTCACCAAGGTCCCCTGGGGAGGGGGGCTCGGGGCTGAGGCTTCCTCGCAGTCATCCCAGGAGACCCTATCTAGGCCATGCTCCCTCTGGGACCTCGGCCACCTGGCCTTCCTGCCACTCCGCACCTTTGTCAATATTTATTTCTTCTCTGGCCTCGAACAGCCTGGTATTTGTTTAAAGGGCAGGAGCAGACGTGGCTGTTCCTGCCTCCTTGCCTTGCGCCCTGCTTCCTGGCACCTCCCCAGGGCTGCCTCTTCCCTGCAGGTGGGCTCACCAGGCAGGCCCACCTCTGTCCCTGGCCCTGCCACTGGGGCCAAAGGTCTCACAAGAGCTTTCTCACTTCACCACCGACTCCAATTTCCCTTGAGACACCTTGACCTGGGCCTCTGGCCCAACGCACATCATATGTGGCCTACAGGCGTAGAACTGAGATGCTCAGAGCATTAACAATGTTCCGAAAATACTCCTTGCTTCTGATCCAATAGAACAAGCCACAAAGAGGTTGTGGCAAAAGGTCATGTGGTTTGAAACAGATGTGCGCATCATTTTCTGAGAAATCAGATTCTGTCCTGGGCTGAGGCTAGGGCGTGGGCCTGGGAGACTTGCACAGGGAATGCGGAGCTGCTAATACTCCTGGTAAATGTGTGACTGGCCCTCGGACAGGTCATTGGACGTTTTTCTGCCAAACAGATTCAGATGTGATTTGTCATTTTTGCCTCCTCCCAGCCTCGGGGGCATGCTTCAGAGGAGGCTTCAGCCTTTACCTCCCCACTCCCACATGTCAAAATATTTTGAGATCTGTTGCCTCAGTTTTGAGTACTGCTCACATCAACACAATGTGGGGATTGTTCCTTTTCTAATAAAGATACTGCTGAAAAACTGGACATTTGATGCTTTTTAAGAAAACCTTTGTATTTTGACCTACTTTTAGAAAACTAGTAGTAAAAGTAGCAGAAAATTTGCAAGCCTGGTGCAGGGAACTTCTGTATGTCCCTCCAGCAGTTGACCCCAATCTTGCAAAACCATAGCACAATTTGCAAAGCCATAGCACAGTAATCAGAACCAGGAAATTAACCTCAGTACAACAGCCTTAATCGAACCAAAGATCCCGTGTGAACTTCGCTGGTTTTCCCATTAACATCTTTTTCTTGCTCCAGAATCCCATTCAGGATCCCGCATTTGCATATAGTTGTTTTTTTCTCTCCAGTCTTCTGGACTCTACAACAGTTCCTTGGTCATTCCTTGTCTTTCAGGACCTAGATACCCATGAAGAGTATTGATCAGTTACTTTGCAGAAGTCTCTTAGTTCAGGCCTGTCTGAACTTGGGCTCAGGTTGTGCATCCCAGGCAAGAGCATCAGAGGCCTGGGGCTGCATCCTGCTCAGTGCACGTGTCACGGGGGCGTGGCGTTGACGGCTTACGTCTGTGATGATGGCCCTGATCACCTGGTCAAGTGGTCTCTGGTGGGCTTTTCCTCAGTAATGTTTTTTCTGTCCCCAAACCCCACCCTTGTCAACAAACCTCCTGGAAGAGATACTTAAGGCTTTGCAAACCCCTTTTTTCCTCAAACCTTCCACCTCTTCTGTTATCTATTAGCAGCTCTTGTCTGCAACAGTTGCCACTGTGGTGTTGACCTAATGCTGATTTCTCCTTTGCTCCTTCCTTCCGCATGGATTGACTGGATTTTCATTGCAAGGAAGAGCTGTCACTTCTCTGTTGATTATTTAATCAAATATTTATATCAGTGTGGACTCGTGGACATTTATTTAACTCTATGGGTTATTGTCCTAAACTATCATTATTTTTCTTATTGTTTAAATTCTTCCAACCTTGACCATTTAGGGCTCCTTCAGGGCTCCTGTGTTCTTTCAACAAACCACCATCTTCTTCTAGTTCCACACGATGTTCCAGGATTTGATGCTGGTTTTGCTCAGTTAATTGTTACATATTCTCTTTGGGTTCTGCATAGATTGTGAGCTATGAGAACCACAGATCACATCTTCTGCTTGATAATCAACTACGGGCCAGATTATGCTCAAAACGTATTTCTGAGTCGTTGGCAGAGCCAGTTCTTTGGAACTTGGAGATTGGCAGTTGTGATTGTTGTGTTGGGAGCGGTTAAAACCAGGCGGAGCCCAGTAGGCTCCAACTCTGCTGTCTTTTACGGCTTGTGTTCATTCTACCTTAAAGTCTCCATGTGACCAGCTAGAGTTCAAAAGCCCCAGAATACCCAACTCAGACTAACCTGTGGCTCCCTTTGCCTGGCACACCGAATAGTGCCACGGTTTCACGCTAATAACCTTGATCTTTGTCCGAGAGCTGCACCTGATCTTACCAACAACACTGTGAGAAAGTTGGAAAGTTTCTTAATTTGGGTTCCCCCAGAAGCTGACTCTGTTGCATGGATTCTTGTGCAAGTGTTTTATATGGAGAGTGATCCCAAGGGGGTGTAGGGAAGTGAAAGAGGGAGAGGAGGGCGACTGATTTGGGGTATATTGTCAAGCACCTCATTGCTATGGGTAGCTGGAGCTTGATCTCATGGGGGATCCCTGGGAGACAGTGTAGAACTCATACCTCAGAATGATTCTGCCCCTCAGGAGTTGGGGTGTTAGGCTATTTTGGGGGGTTGCTCCTGGGAGTGTGAATTCTCTAACACTTCTAAGCACATAGGCAAAGTTGTACACAGGGATGACCAGGGTCTGTGGGATACAGGTGCAGCCCCAACGTCACCCACTGCAGGCAGAGCCCCATTTTACAGATGAGTAAACTGAGGTTCAGGGAAGCTAAGTAATGTCTAGAAATGGTGCAGAGACCTGGTACTTGAACCTATGAATGTGGGTAAGGATTAGGTTAGATGGTTCTAAGTCTCCACCCAACTCTGAGATCTTCTCTCTTTGCACCCACTTCTCATGGCATGTTCCTTCTCTGTTACCTGTTTGCCTGCCATGAGGCAGACCGGCCATTATAACCCGCCACCCGTGGTTTCTGGAAATGGCCTCCCAGACTTGGCAGGGTGAGTATTTGCACAAAGTCACGCCTGAGCAAAATGAGTGATGGTTTGGCCTGATGTCTTAGTAGTTGCAAGTTCATTGCTTGAGTTGGACAGGATAAGCCCCGTGTTGTTTTAGGAGGTTTGAGTTACATCGACCCCACCGATAAGCAGTGTTAAAAGATTAGGTGAATTGACGGAAAGAACTCCTGGCTTCTTCTTTGCTTAGACTGTTGGGCTGACAGATAATCTACTTATCTCCTCGCACAGCGCCAGAAGATAGACATTCCCAGCACTGAGATATACGCTGTGCTGTGTCCCAGTTTCTCCTTTCCCTCCCTGACCTCCCAGATCTAGTTCTTGGCCTTAATTCTGACTCCCCCCTTCCCCCATCATGTAGCCTCAGCCTGTCCTCCTGGTCAACTTTTGGACCCGGGCCATGGGTGTTAGTCTTTGGACTCTCATAAATCTTTGGAGGGAATTCTAGGCTAGGAGACCTAGTCTCCGGCCCAGCCTTGCCAATAAATACATATGCATGTGGCCTGGGTGCAGCCTCAGCCTCAATGTCCCACAGGAGGAACTGGAATGTTTAAAGAGCAAATTATCCCTGCCTGGTCCACCTCCTAGGACTTCTGGGAAGTTCAAACCAGATGAGGCTGCAGGAGGTTTATCACAACCCAGGATTTGGCTGACTTCCTGGACTTGAGGCTGGCTTCAAAAGACATATATATGGATAATACACATGTAAAAAGAAGCTCCGTCTCACTGGTATTCAGGAACATGTGAGTTACAACAAGATACCAATGGTGACGGGGATCTAACCTTTTGAGGGGCAAGTTGCCGCTCTCGATTACAATAAATGACGTCTAAATCCTGTGCCCCAGAGAATCACTTCTTTAGATTTATGGCAGAGAGATGCTGACGTGAGAATAAGAAGATAGGCATGCATTAAGCTGTCCACAAAAGCAGCTCTTCTCAATAATCTGGGAATCTGGGGGCAAGGTCTATTGTTTTGGCTTGTTATGTTTTTCTTGAGATGGAGTCTTGCTCTGTCGCCCAGGCTGGAGTGCAGTGGTGTGATCTCGGCTCACTGCAACCTCCACCTCCCAGGTTCAAGCGATTCTCGTGCCTCAGCTTCCCAAGTAGCTGGAACTACAGGTGTATGCCACCACGCCTGGCTAATTTTTGTATTTTTTGTAGAGACGGGGTTTCACCATGTTGGCCACGCTGGTCTTGAACTCCTAACCTCAAGTGATCACCCGCCTCGGCCTCCCAAAGTGCTGGGATTATAGGCTTGAGCCACTGTGCTCGGACTGTGGTCTAGTTTTTATTTCCGATCTGTCATAAACACATACATTTTTACTTTTGTAGTAAAAATGAATTACTAGAGAAGTGAAAATTTAAAAAATAAAGACTTAGAAAATATAAGCCTCCAATTTTTACTGGGAGATTCAATATAACATTACCTTGCCAAGTTGCTATAAGTTTCTCAACACCTATCCCAAATTTCTGTTCTTATCTTGTGGTAGACGGCTAATAAACTGCACCTATGGGCCAGCACGGGGCTTTGGACCACAGACTGTGAGTAGCACTGTGCAGCCCCATCACTTGCAAAAATCCTGGAAAAAACAGAAACATCTATCACAAGCAGAATGGCTATAAAATGTGTCATCCTTACTATAAACTCCATGTAATAGTAAAATATAAAGATGGGAAATTTGTAAGTCCTGACGTGGGAAGGTGGCTGACATACATTATTGAGTGAAAAAGAAAAAAAAAGCAAACTGCAATATGACATACAGTTTTCTCATGTGTTAAAGGAAAAAAAAAATCCACACTAAAGCAGCACAATATATTTCTTATGGATACATAAACATCTAGGAAAATGTATACAAAAAGGACTGGAAATTTATGCCTCTGGTATTGGAAATGGCAAGTATAGGAGGAATCTTTTGTAATGGTTTAATTTTTGTGATATTATTCAAATATTATTTGTGTAATTAAAAAAATAACATCTTAGCAAGGTTGATCTAAGGCAGGGAAAAGCCTCTCCCCACCCCTTGAGTTGCACTAGGAACTATTTTTCTCAGCATCCATCTATCTCCTAACAGAGGGACACCATCACCCACTTGCTAAACAGGTGACATATGGACTTAGATGAACAACGTGCATCAAGGGCAAAGTCATGTGAAAAGAGCCGCCCTGGCCAGGTTGCAGCCTGAGAGGCAGGGGAGGCATCGCCGATGCTTGGTTGCACATGAGTCCCTTGTGAGGTGGCCAGAGGCAGAAGCAAAAATTTGGATTTCAGAATCTAACGTAGGGTAACATTCTAGCGCCCGACTTCTGAGTTGAGAGGGTAGACTGAGCCCAGGTATTAGGCTCAGCTCTCTCCTGAATCTTGGCTAAACTGACAGTAAGATGAGGCAAGCCCCCCAGAGACTGGAGCTGGGAGGCAGATGGAGGAGTGGTCATTGACTTCACAGATGGGAGGCTACTGCATCCTCAGTCAGCGGTGGGGGGCGGGGGCGGGAGCGGGCGGGGGAGCGAAAAGTGATATGGCTTATACCACAGAACCCCCAGGAGACGCTTTTCCTTTTTCCTCTCTGTGTTCTTTGACCCTAGAGTTCTGACATTTTGTGATGATTTACCTTTATATGGATCTTGCAATGTGGGAAATAAGTTCCTTTCATTCTGGTGGTTTTTTTGTATTAGTTCCTTGATAATCTCCTTCCCCACTGTTTTCTCTGTTCTTTCTTGGAACTCTTCTTAGTTGGATGTCTGTATTGTATTAGTCAGGGTTCTCCAGAGAAAAAGAACCAACGTGACATTCATGCTGTCTTGCTCTCTGAGAGAGAGAAAGATTAAGGTTTCTTTTGTTGTTGTGTTTCTTTTTTTGAGACGGAGTCTCACCCTGTTGCCAGGGCTGGAGTGCAGTGGCACGATCTCGGCCCACTGCAACTTCTGCCTCCCAGGTTCAAGCAATTCTCCTGCCTCAGCCTCCCAAGTAGCTGGGATTATAGGCGTGTGCCACCACACCCGGCTAATTGTTGTATTTTTAGTAGAGACAGGGTTTCACCATGTTGGCCAGGCTGATCTTGAACTCCTGACCTCAGGTGATCCATCCGCCTCAGCCTCCCAAAGTGCTGAGATTACAGGCGTGAGCCACCGTGCCCGGCTGAGATTTCTTATGGAATTCACTTGTGTGGTTATGGAAGCTGAGGAATCCCGTGATCTGCCATCTGCAAGCTGAGACCCAGGAAAGCTGGTGGTGGAGATCAGTGGAAGTCAGAAGGCCTGAGAATCAGGAGGCTGGTGGCATCCTAGCTTGAGTATAAAAGCATGAGAACCAGGGGTGCTGATGTCCAACGGCAGGAGAAGATGGATGTTTCAGCTCAAACAGAGCAAATTTGTTCTTTTTTGCTGTTTTGTTTTATTCAGGTTCTCAATGAATCGGAGGATGGCCACCCACATGAGGGAGGCCATTCGCTTTATTCACTTCACCAATTCCAATGTGGATCTCCTCTGGAACAGCCTCACAGACATGCTCAGAAATAATGTTTAGCCATGGGCATCCCTCAGCCCAGTCAAGTTGACATACAATTAGCCTTCACAATTGCAGACCACCTGAATGAATGCCGTCTCTTTCTTGTGGTTTGTTTCCTACTTTCCATCTTATTTTTTATTGCTGTTCTACTTTTGGAAAATGTCACTGACTCTATCTTTTAATGTATCTGTTTGATTGTTTTCAATTAAACTTCCTATTTTGAGATAAATATACTAGATTCACGTGTAACTGTACAAAATAATCTAGAGGTCCTGTGTATCCTTGGCTGCTATGGTAACATCTTGCAAAACTACAGTACAATATTACAACCAGGATGTGGACATTGACATAACACATCAGATACACATATTTCTGTCCCTACCAGGATCTTTCATGTTGCTGTCTTATAGCCACACCCACTTGCCTCCTGCAGCCACTCCCTCCTTAACCCATTTCTCTAACTTTCCCATTTCAAGAATGGAATCATATAATATACAACCTTTTATAACTGGCTTTCTTTCACTTAGCATAATTTTCTGCCAGTTCTACCAGGTTATTATTTGTATCAATAGTTTATTCCATTTATTTATTTATTTATTTATTTATTTATTTATTTATTTTTGAGACAGTGTCTCACTCTGTCACCCAGGCTGGAGTGCAGTGGTGCGATCATGCAGCCTCACTACAGCCTCAACCTCCCAAGCTCAAGCGACCCTCCCACCTCAGCCTCTGGAGTAGCTGGAACTGTAGGCTGCATTACCATGCCCAGCTAATTTTTTTTTTTTTTTTTTAAATAGAGACAGGGTCTCACTATGTTGCCTAGGCTGGTCTCGAACTCCTGGGTTCAGTGATCCTCCTGCTTCAGCCTCCCAAAGTGCTGGGATTACAGGTGTGAGCCACTGTGCCTGGCCAGTTTATTCCTTTTTAGTGCTGAATAGTAGTCATGATATAAAAGTACTATCTTTTTTAGAACCATTTCCCATTAAAGGAATTAGGTTTCTTTCTAGTTTGGGCTGTTGAGAATAAGGCTGCTATAATCATTCATGTATAAGTTCATATCTGAACTTAAGTTTTCATTCTCTGGGATAATTACCCAAGAGCGAAATTGTTGGGTCGTATTGGAGTTGCATGTTTAGATTTTTTTTTTTTTTTTTTAAGAAACTGTCAAACTGTTTTCCAGGGGGCTATTTCATTTTACATTCCCACCTGCAATGTATGAGGGATCCGTTTTTTCCACATCCTCACCAGTATTTGATGTTGTCCCTATTCTATTTTGTATTTTAGCCATTCTGATAGATGTGTATAATATTGCATAGTGGTTTCAATTTGCATCTCCCTGATGGCTGACAGTGTTGAGCATCTTTTCATATATTTATTTGTTATCTGTACATCCTCTTCAGAGAAATAGCTCTTCATATTTTTTGCCCATTTTATTCTAACTGGATTGCTTATTTTCATACCGTTGAGTTTTAGGGATTCCTTATGTTTTCTAAATACTTGTCCTTCGTTGAACAAGTGATTCACAAATATTATCTCCTAGTTTATAGTTTGGCCTTTCACCCTCTCAACAGTATCTTTCACAGAGCAAAATAACAATAATAATAATAATAATAATAATAATAATAATAGTTTTCTGAGACAGGGTCTCACTTTACCACCCAGACGGGAGTGCAGTGGTGTGATCACCGCTCACTGCAGCCTCAGACTCCTGGGCTCAAGCGATCCACTCACCTCGGCTTTCCATGTAGTTGGGGCTACAGGCACATGCCAGCATGCCTGGTTAATTTTAAAATTTTTTGTAGAGATGGGATTTTGCCATGTTGCCCAAGCTGGTCTTGAACTCCTAGCCTCAAGTGATCCCCCTGCTTTGGCCTCCCAAAGTGCTGGGATACAGGTATAAGCCACTGCATCCAGCCCAGAGCAAAAAGTTTAAATTTTGATAAAGTTCAATCTACAGTTTTTTTCCTTTTACAGATAGTGCTTTTGCTATCAAGTGTAAGCCCTAAACTCTAGAGATGTTCTTTGTTTACTTCTAAAAGTATTATAGTTTTACATTTTTCATTTAGGTCTGCAATTCATTTTGAGTTAATTTTTGTAGAAGGTGTGGGGTTTAGGTGGGTCATTTTTTGCCTCGGGCTATCCAGTTGTCCCAGTATCACTTGATGAAAAGGCCAATTTTTCTTCATTGAATTGTTTTTGTGACTTTGTCAAAAATCAGTCGTGCATATTTTTGTGCATCTAATTCTGGATACTCTACTCTGTTCCATTGATCTATGTGTCTCATCTTCCACCAGCACAACACAGTCTTGATTACTGTGGCTGTATTGTAAGTCTTGAAATTGGGTCGGCTGATTACTCCCATTTTATTTCTCTTTCTCAAAATTGTATTAGCTATTCTAGTTCTTTTGCCTTTCTGGATACATTTTAAAATAATATTGTCTATATCTACAAAAAACTCTGCTGGGATTTTGATGGGTATTTCTTTAAACCTATGCAATTTTTATGGAGACTTGACATCTTTTCTGTGATGAGTCTTCCAATTCATGAACATGTGATGACTCTCCATTTATTTAGATCTTTGATTTCTTTCACTGGCATTTTGTAGTTTCAGCATACAGATCCTGTGCAAGTTTTTTAAAATTTCTACTTTTGAGACAGGGTCTTGCTCTGTTGCCTAGGCCGGAGTGCAGTGGCACGAACACGGCTCATGGAGCCACCGTGGCAGCCAGAAAGTTTTGATAGATGTACATCTGAGTATTTTACTTTCTTTTTGTGCGATCTGTGTTATCAAGTTTATATGTGTAGAGCTGTTTGTAATATTTTCTTGTTATTCTTTCGATGTCTGCAATGTCTACTGATAGCCTCTGTTTTGTTCCCGATATTGGTAATTTGTGTTTTCCTTTTTCCTTTCTCAGTCTTCGTAAAGTTTTGACAATTTTGTTGATTTTCTCCAAGAATCAATTCCTTGTTTCATTGGCTTTATTTTTTTTGTTTTTGTTTCCATTAAGTTCTGCTTTTATTATTTTCTTTCTTCTATTTGCTTTGAGTTTATTTTGCCCTTCTTTTTTTAAGTTCTTGAGGTGGGAGCTTACATTGTTCCTTTGAGACTTTTGATCTTTTTTTTTTTTTTTTTTTTTTGAGACAGAGTCTCACTCTGTCACCCAGGCTGGAGTGCAGTGGTGCAATCTCGGCTCACTGCAAGCTCCGCCTCCCAGGTTCACGCCATTCTCCTGCCTCAGCCTCCCGAGTAGCTGGGACTACAGGCACCTGCCACCACGCCCGGCTAATTTTTTGTATTTTTAGTAGAGACAGGGTTTCACCGTGTTAGCCAGGGTGGTCTCGATCTCTTGACCTCGTGATCCGCCTGCCTCAGCCTCCCAAAGTGCTGGGATTATAGGCGTGAGCCACCGCGCCCGTCATGATCTTTTTTTTAAGAACGCTTTTTTTTTTTTAACAGTTTAGACAAAACTGAAGGGAAAGTACAGCTACTATATACCTCCTTCCTCCAACCCACAACACACAGTCTCTTGCATCAGCAATACCCTGTACCAGGGTGGTAGATTTGTGACAATTGTTGAACCTACATTGACACATCATTATCACCCAAAGTCCAAGTTTACATTAGGGCTCACTGTTGGTATTATACATTCTTTGGGCTTTGACAAATGTATAATGACATACATACATCATTATAGTATCACACAGAACAGCTTCACTGCCCTAAAAATCCTCTATGCTCTGCCTGTTTCCCCCTCCCTACCCTTCCCAAACCCTGGAGACCATTGAACTTTCTAGTGTCTCCATAGTTTGGCCTTTTCCTGAATGCCATATAGTTAGAATCGTATAGTATGTGGCCTTTTCGGGTTGGCTTATTTCACTAAATAATAAGCATTGAAGATTCCCCTATGTATTTTCAGAGCTTGAGAGTACATTCCTTTTTAGTCCTGAATAATATTCCATTCTCTGGATGTACCGGTTTATTTACCCATTCACCTACTGAAGAACATCTTGGTTGCTTCCAACTTTTGGCAATTACAAATAAAGCTGCTATAAACGTCAATATGCAGGTTTTTGCACGGACATGTTTTCAACTCCTTTGAGTAAATACTAAGGAGTGTGATTGATGAAAATGGTATGGTAGGAGAATGGTTAGCTTTGTAAGAAACCGCATAAGGGGGTTTTTCTCCAGTCTTTACTGTGAGAAACCAGTAGAACTCCTGAAGGTAAAACTCACGAAAGTATGGCATGTGGCTGGGCATGGTGGCTCATGCCTGTAATCCTGGCACTTTGGGAGGCCGAGGTGGGTGGATCACTTGAGGTCAGGAGTTTGAAACCAGCCTGATCAACATGGTGAAATCCCATCTCTACTAAACATACAAAAATTGGCTGGGCGTGGTGGCACACGCCTGTTATCCCAGCTACTCAGGAGGTTGAGATGAGAGGATCGCTTGAACCTGGGAGGTGGAGGTTGCAGTGAGCCGAGATTGTGCCACTGCACTCCAGCCTGGGTAACAGGGGGAGACCCTGTCTCAAAACAAACAAACAAAAAAACCCCCAAGAAACCCAAAGTATGGGCATGCCCTTCAAGACTGGCCCCATCCCTGGAGTTTTAAACTCTTAGACTTGTCCACACTGAGCCTCCAGCAATTTGTAAATTGCAGTTCAGGCTTTCCTTTCCCCGTACTTGTTCCTGGCGAGGTCTCTGCACCTGTGACTCTGCAGTGATAAGTTGTGATTCTCTGTACGATCTGTCTGTCTCTCCAATTTTGGAGGCAGCGGTTTGCCCTGTGACCTCAATTCTGTGACAGATCTAAGAAGTTTTTTTTTTTTTTTTGAGACAGTCTCACTCTGTCACCCAGTCAATCTCGGCTTATTGCAGGTTTGACCCCCTCAGACTCAAGCAATCTTCCCACTTCAGCCTCCTGAGTAGCTGGGACTACAGGCAGACGTCACCACACCCAGCTTATTTTTATTTTTTATTTTTGTAGAGACGGGGGTCTCCTTATGTTTCCCAGGCTGGTCTCGAACTCCTGGGCTCAAGCAATCTTCCCACCTCAGCCTCCCAAAGTGCTGGGATTACAGGCATGAACCACTGCAACCGGCCAAGAGTTGTTGATTTTTAGTTTGTTCAGTTTTTTTTAACTTATTAAGATGGAGGCATGACTTCCAAGTTCCTCATATGTCGGACTGAAAACTGGAAGGAAGTTTCTTTTCCTGTTTTTAAAGTTTGGGTTCCTGTATTGGTTATCTACTGGCACAATGACGCTGCCTAATACACAACTACAAAGTCTTAGTGACATAAAAGTATCATCTGTTTTTAGTCACAAGTCTACCAGTTGGTTGGTTGGTTGATTTGTTCTGCTGATTTATATTGGGCTCTGCTGACTTTGCCTGGGGTCATTCACTTGTAGAAAGGCAGCTGGTGGTTAGTTTGGGCTGGCGGAGCTTTTAGGACTCAGCTGGTATTACTTGGCTCTGCTTCATGTGGTCTCTTACCCTCCATCAGGCAGGCCAGATTGGGCTGTTCTCAGGACGGCTGGGCAGGGTTCTGCAACACAGCAGAAACCCCAGGCCTCCTGAGACCCAGGATCAGAACTGTATCATGTTACTTCTGCCTCATTTTGTTGGACGAAGCATGTCACAAGATCATCTCAGTGGTGGTGAAATTATTATTATTATTTTGAGACAGAGTCTCACTTTGTCACCCAGGCTGGAGTGCAGTGGCGTGATCTCAGCTGCTCACTACAACCTCTGCCTCCCATGTTCAAGAGATTCTTGTGCTTCAGCCTCACCAAGTAGCTGGGATTACAGGTGCATGCCACCACGCCCAGCTGAATTTTGTATTTTTTTTTTTTTTTTCAGTAGAGACGGGGTTTCGCCATGTTGGCCAGGCTGGTCTTGAACTCTTGACCTCAAGTGATCTGCCTGCCTCGACCTCCCAAAGTGCTGGGATTACAGGCATCAGCCACTCTACCCGGCTGTGGTGAAATTATTAATTCAACCTCCTGGTAGAAGAAACTGGGGTTATCTTAGCTCCTTGAACTCCTCACAGTTTCTGTCCTTGATTTTTAGAGGCTTTGTTCAAATAGCCACTAATCTTTTGTTATTTTTTGTTTGATATTTAAAATCCATATGCATATCGTGCTGGGGTCAAAATATAAATTTAAAAGTATTTATACCTTGTATTTGGAATTTATATACAATATTTCCTGCAATGTTATTTCATTTTATTTCCTGCAATACAATGAAAACATGGAAAATTCTAAGTGTCCCAATAATGAAAGAACCATTCAGTAAATTATGTTATTTATTAAATAGAATATTCAGCCATCGAGAATAATATCCTTGAAGTTCTAAATGCTCAAGCTCTCTCTCTCTCTCTCTCTCTCTCTTTTTTTTTTTGAGATGGAGTCTTGCTCTGTTGCCCAGGCTGGAGTGTAATGGCACGATCTCAGTTCACTGCAACCTCTGCCTCCTGGTTGAAGTGATTCTCCTGCCTCAGCCTCCCAAGTAGCTGGAATTACAGGCGCCCGCCACCACACCCGGCTAATTTTTTATATTTTTAGTAGAGATGGGGTTTCACCATGTTGGCCAGGCTGGTCTGAAACTCCTCCTCAAGTGACCTGCCAGCCTCGGCCTCCCAGAGTGCTGGGATTACAGGTGTGAGGCACTGCGCCTGGCCGAATGCTCAAGATCTCTTGTCGAGGGAGAGAAACAGGGTACAAAACTCCATACACAGTGAAATCCACCTGACGAAGCCCCCAAATCTCAGTGGCTTACCCAGCACAGCGTCCTTCCTACCAAGAGTCCCACTGGTCTGGTGCTCAACAACTGGGCTTGGTGCTCGGAGGTCTGTTATTCTAGGACTGCAGTGAAGGAGCCGTGGCTGGCTGGGGCAAACTCTTTCCATGGCAGATGGCAGGAGCATGAGAGAGGGAGGGGAACATGCAAGACTTCCTAAGGCCCAGCTTTGGGACAGGCACCCTGACACTTCTGCCAGCCTATTGGTCAAAACAAGTCACATGGTCAAGCCCAAGGGCAATGTGGGCAGGGAACTCTTTTGCATACCCTGGGTTGGGGTCAGGGAAGGCAGGAGGAGAAAATACTTATTGGACAGTAAGACAATCTACCACACTTCTTCACAAACTCCTTCAGCTCCCTGGCCCTCTCTCTTTGTAGAGCCCAATCCTGAATGAACACAAATATTTCCCTTCTCTACCTACATACCTGAGCAGCAGAATATTGCAGGAGAAAAGTTTGCAACTTAGCTAATCGGCTAATTTCTCTATAAATGAATTATCTCAAGCATCAACTGGATACTAAACACGGCCTGCCTAACTTCTTTTCCCTCCATGAGTGTATGTATATTTGTGTGTGTTTGTTTGTTTATGGTGGTAAGAAAACATACAACACAAATTTTACCTGAGCCAGTTCTAAGTGTACAATTCAGTAGTGTTAAGTACATTCACATTGTTGTTCGACCAAGCTGCAGAATTTTTTCATCTTTCCAAGCCGAAACTCTGTTCCCATTAAAAAACTCCCCATTGCCCACTCCTCCACAAAGCCCCTGCTAATCACCATTCTACTTTCTTCTTCTATGAATTTTATTACTCTAGAGATGTCACATACATGGAACCATACAGTATTTGTCTTTTTGTGGCTGGCTAATATCACTTAGCATAATGTCCTCAAAGTCCATTCATGATAGAGCATGTGTCAGAATGTCTTTCCTTTTTTTCCTTTTTCTTTCTTTTTTTTTTTTGAGATGGGGTCTCATCTGTCATCTAGGCTGGAGTGTGTTGGCACAATCTCGGCCCACTGCAACCTCCACCTCCCAGGTTCAAGTGATTCTCCTGTCTTAGCCTCCTGAGTAGCTGGGATTAAAGGCATGCACCACCACGCCTGGCTAATTTTTGTATTTTTAGTAGAGACAGGGTTTTACCATGTTGGCCAGGCTGGTCTTGAACTCCTGACCTCAGGTGATCCGCCTGCCTCAGCCTTGCAAAGTGCTGGGATAACAGGCGTGAGCCACCACGCCCGACCGTCCTTCCTTTTTAAGGCTGAATAATATTCCATTGTGTATTCTATATTTTGTTTATTCGTCCATCAACAGACAATTGAGTTGCTTCCAGCTCTTGGCTATTGTGAATAGTGCTGCTGTGAACCAGGGTGTATGAATGTCTCTTAAAAGTTCTGATTTCAATTCTTTTGAGTATAAACCCAGAAGTGAACTTGGTGGATCATATGGTAATTCTATTTTAATTTTTTGAAGAACCACAATACTGTTTTCCACAGTTTACATTCCCACTAACAGTGTGCCTAGCTTTTTATATTTCTCCAGGAAGCCTACTTTGCCACTGCCACCAATGACTTTGCCATACTTTCTCTTCCTCTAAACTCCCCTCCACTCTTCTACTCTTACAGTCAGTTTCACCTGCAGATGCTGCCTTATTCTACTGAGAAGAAGACCATCAAATCCAAAAAGAAGCCATCAAATCCAAACACACTCCTTCTCCCAATTTCAGACCATATTCATTGTCACCATCTTCTCCTTCTTGTCTGTTATGACCAACGAAATGCGTCTGCTCCCCGTCAGGGCAAATCCCTTTGCCTGTGCTCTGACTCCATCTCTCTTGCCAACTCAAGACTTCATTACCTCATTCATTTTTCTAATTTCCTTCCCCGTCATCCAAATTTCCTTCCAATTTGTATCACCCATCTACTGGATCATTTTTGTCAGCATTTAAGTAGGCTGAGTGTTGTCCACCTTTAACAGAGATTCACCCTTAAGAGTTCACATCATCTCTGTGATATTCTTGCCAAGAATGTTTAACCTGAATCCAATCATGACAAAAAAATCAGGACAATCCAGAATGTGGGACATGCTACGTGACAACCAGCCCAAACTCTCCAATGTCAGTGGCATGAAAGACAGAAAAATACAGGGGACTGTTTCTGATTAAAGGAGACTACAGAGATGTGGCAACCAAATGGAATGCATGACTCTTGATCAGATCCTGGACCAGAAAAAAAGCTACAAAGGACATTTTTAAACAGTTGGGGAAATGTGAATATGGTCTGTTTGTTTATTAGATAACTTTGATGCTAAATTTCTTTAGTGGGATATATCATGAGGTCATGTGGAAGAATGAGCTCGTTCTTAAGAAAAGCATGCTGATATACAGGGGGGTCTGCAACTTTATTTCCAATGATTTACCCCAAAGTGAGTACATGTATGTGCATGGGAATTAAATGTGATAAAGGGTTGACAAATGATTAGTTAAAGTGAAGGGTACAGAAGTGTTCATTGTTCTATCCTTTCAACTTTTCTGCAGGTTTTTCATTTTTCAAAATAAAAAGTTGAGCAGAAAAAGAACGTTTCTTTTCTTTCTTCTTTTTTTTTTTTTTTTTTTTTTTTTTTAAGATGGAGTCTCGTTCTGTCACCCGGGCTGGAGTGCAGTGGCACGATCTCGGCTTACTGCAAGCTCCGCCTCCCAGGTTCAAGCAATTTTGTATTTTTAGTAGAGACAGGGTTTCACCACGTTGGCCAGGATGGTCTCAAACTCCTGACCTCAGGTAATCTGCTCCCCTCGGCCTTCCAAAGTGTTAGGATTACAGGTGTGAGCCACTGCGCCTGGCTAAGAACTTTTCTTTGACCTATATCTGCCTATAGCTACATCCAATTTATCTGCTGGTCTTCTCAGTTAAACTTCTGAAGTCATTGACACTCAGTGCTCCCACTGCCTCATCTCCCATCCACCAGTGGTTTCTGCCCCCACCGCTGCCTTGAAACTGCTCTTATCAGGGCCCAGACAATCTCCATGCTGGCAATTCCAATGGTGGTGTTCCACATAGGTGGCTGCTTGCTCATTCTTGAAACAGTCTTGTCTCTTAGCCTCTGGGATAACTTATCTCTTGGATTTCCTTCTAACTCACTGATCTCTTTCACTCTTTGCTTGTTCCCTTTTCTCCACCCAACCTGTAAATTTTGGGCTCCTCGGAACTCAGACTCTTCCTTCTTTAAATTCTCCTTTGCTAATGTCATCAATTTTTATCAATTTTAAAAAAACTGAGTTTGTTCCAGTAATACCCAAATATGTACCTCTAGGTTGGATCTTTCCCACACTTGTCTACCTGACAACTCTCTTCTTGACACCACTCCTTGGATATTTCACAGACATCTCAAGTTTAACTTTTAGTCATTTTTTCATTAACTGAGCCTATATTGATTGAGCACCTGCTGTGTACTTAAGTAACTGTTCTAAACACTGGGGACATAGGGAGAAAAAAACAATATGACTGTACCGTGAGAACACATTCCAGCTGGAAGAGAAGGATGGTAAGCAGAGAAGTAAGAATTCGTTTGTGGTCAGTGCTATGAAGAGAATAAAATAGGAAATATGTTAGATACACTGGATGGACAGTATATTTTGGATGATCAGAGAAGGCCACTTTGAGCCTGATGCAGGTGAACCCCAAAATTGGGGCTTAGCCTAGGGGGGTTATTGGCTTTGCTCAAGAAAGAATTCAAGAGTGAGCTGACAGTGAAAGAAAGCAAGTTTATTAGAGCAATAGTGTATAGCAAAATGGTGGCTCCATAGACAGGGCAGGGCTATCCCATAGACAGAGTAGCCCAGAGGAGCCCAGCGGAGCAGTGTACAGCAAAGTGGCTGCTCCACAGAGCAGTCCTGAGCAACAGCAGCAGTGTGAGGCAGCCGTAGCAATGTGGAGGAGGAGTCAGAGCAGGAGCTGCTGCTTGGATTGCTGGAGTTCTATTTATACCCACTCTTAATTATATGCGAATTAAGGGGTGAGAATTTTCTAGAAAAAGGGTGGAGAGTTCCTGGAACCATATAAGGTAACTTCTGGGTCATTGCCACGGTACATTGCCATGGTATTTGTAAACTGTCATGGCACTGGTGGGAGTCTATTTAGTAATGAAAAATGAGGGCAGCCAGAGGTCACTTTGGCAGCCACGTACTGGTTTCAGCTGGCTTCTTTACTGCATCCTGTTTTTGTGTGTGCGAGTGTGTGCACGTATGACGGAGTCTCTTTCTCTCACTCAGGCTCACTGTAAACTCCTCCTCCTGGGTTCAAGCAATTCTCCAGCCTCAGCCTCCTGAGTAGCTGGGATTACAGGCATGCGCATTGCACCTGACTAATTTTTGTATTTTTAGTAGAGATGGGGTTTCGCTATGTTGGCCGGGCTGGTCTTGAACTCCTGACCTCAAGTGATCCACCCGCCTTGGCCTCCCAAAGTGCTGGGATCACAGATGAGAGCCACCAGGCCTGGCCCTGCATCCTGGTTTTGATCAGCAGGGGCCTTACAGGTGCTCAGAAAATAAGTCCTACTGATTTTCTACCTCAAAGAGACCAAGATGAGACCAAGATGAGAAGACAGGGCCAGAATAAGCAGGTTTAGAGAGGAGGGCTCTAGGCTGAGGGGAAGCTAGTTTCGACACGCTGAGGGAGGAATTGCTTGGCTCCAGAACTGAGATGTGTCCAGATCTAGTTTTTAATGTGTCCCCAGGACAAGAGCTTTGATGTCTTCTTTCTCTGGTTTGTATCTTTGAATTTCAGGCCATCTAAGACCTGCTCACCAACTCTGTCTGAAAAACCTTTGGTTGACCTTGAATTTCTATTCTGGAATCTTCTTCAAATTAGCAGCAGCTTTTTCTCTGAGCTAGAAAGCACTTTGATTCTTTTATTGGAAACAAGTCAGGAATTTTAGAACAAGATGCAGGCATTTGTCAGACTTTTATAGTCCTTCTTTTCCACATGCAAAGTGCAAATAATAATCTTGACGTCTGCTTGAAGGGGAAAGGTTTCCATTGTCCAGTGAGTCTTGGGTCCCACCCCCAGCCCATCCTCTACCCTCCACAGCTGCCTTTGTTTTTCTGGAGGCTGGAGAAGATTGGGGAGACAGAGGTCTTGGGACTGACAGCTGACACACGCTGTAAGCGTCCCTCCAAGCAAAGTAGAAAGGGCAACCTGACCCTGTTCTGTAACCTTCCTGTAAAAAGTGCAGTGATGCTGACAAAGATGATGATAAAATCTCCTGCACCTCCCTCAGGGCTGAATCCCACTAGGCCTTGCTAATGAGGCATGATCCATCTTTTCCTAAATAGGGGGAACCACCCCTTAAATAAATTAGAATCACTCTTAGAACCTAGGGTTTTTTGTTTGTTTGTTTTTGAATGGGCAATATATTCATATCTTTCTAAAATTTAAAAAATAAAGATAAAAACATTTCTGAAAACATCTTCCCAAGTCCCTGTTCACAACTCGGTTTTCATTCACCTCTATCCCCTGCCCTCCAAATGTGTAACCACTATTATCAGTCTCTCGTGTATCCTTGTGTGCGGCCCACTTGGAACTGAAGACTGCCATACATTCTGACTTTGGGGCAGCTTCCACTTCCAGGAGAGGGACCAAGAATAAACCTACCACAAATCTTCTATTCAGGGGAGTTTCATGTCCATGAAGAAGACACAGAGACTATTTGCACCTGCATAAATAAACCTCATCACAAACTTCTAAAATATCCTGTTTCTTCTCCTAAAAACCCATTTGTAAACCTATTTGTTCTTCCCATGGTAGCCCTCCTATTCTCCTTCTAAGGCATATAAGCCCCCAGTTCTAACCACTCCGTCATTGAGCACGTCTATGTGTCTGTGCATTGCCTGGGTAATTAAACTCTTTTTTCTTGCTAATCTGTCTTTTCTCAGTTTAATTTGCAGTCCCCCAGTATTGAACCTGAGAGTAAAGTTTTTTAAATTATTTATTTATTTATTTATTTATTTATTTATTTATTTATTTATTTTGAGACGGAATCTTGCTCTGTTGCCCAGGCTGGAATGCAGTGGCATCATCTCGGCTCACTGCAAGCTCTGCCTCCTGGGTTCACTCCCCAACACCTGCAAAGACTTTATGGGGGAGGGTGTATATAAACAAATATATTCTTTTACACCCTACCCCATACACCTTTTTAAAAACTTTGAGACAAGATATTGCTCTGTCGCCTGTGCTGGAATACAGTGGCACAATGACAGCTCACTGCAGCCTCAACCTCCTGGGCTCAAGCGACCTTCACACCTTGGCCTCCTGAGTAGCTGGGACTGCAGGCACGCACCACCACACCCGACTTGTTTTTGTATTTTTCGTAGAGATGGGATTTCGCCATGTTGGCCAGGCTGGTCTCAAACTCCTGAGCTCAAGCAGTACTCCTGCCTCGGCCTCCCAAAGTGCTGGGAGGTGTAAGCCTCCCACATCCAGCTTCCATACACTTACCTTGAAAAAAAACCCCACAAATGATTTTGTACTGTAGGCCAGGTGCGGTGGCTAACACCTGTAATCCCAGCACTTTGGGAGGCCAAGGCAGGAAGATCACTTGAGGTCAGGAGTTTGAGACCAGCCTGGCCAACATGGCAAAACCCTGTCTCTACTAAAAATACAAAAATTAGCCGGGTGTGATGGTGCGTGCCTATAGTCCCAGCTGCTTGGGAGGCTGAGGCACGAGAATCACTTAAACCTGGGAGGCGGAGATTGCAGTGAGCCAAGATTGTGTCGCCGTACTCCAGCCTGGGTGACAGAGCGAGACTCTGTCTCAAAAAAAAAAAGGGAAAAAGATTTTGTACTATATAAGTGTTATTCATCTTTCTTTTCTTTTCACTTGATAATATAACTTGGAAGACTTTTGATGTCTGTATATAGAGAGAATCCTGTTTTTTGTGCCTGAATAGTATTCATTGCGTGCATGTGGCTATAATTTTTAAAATAAATATTAAATTATGAATAAAGTACAATAAATATGCAATCCCCTCCAAAATTCCTGTTGAAACGAAATCCCCAATGTACCAGTAGTAAGAGGTATAGCCTTTGGGAGGTGATTAAGTCATGAGAGCTCTGCTCTTAGGACTGGGATTAACAGCCTTGTGAAAGGGCTGGAGGTTGAAGGGAGCAGTCTCTCATCCTTGCACCTTCTGCCATGTGAGCACACGGTGGCAAGGTGCCATCTTGGAAGCAAAGAGCATCCCTCACCAGGCAGCAATGATGGAGCCTCAATCTTGGACTTCCCAGTCAACAGAGCTGTAATAAATACAATGAGTTTCAAGGCTGGGCCCGGTGGCTCATGCCTGTAACCCCAGCACTTTGGGAGGCCGAGGCAGGCAGATCACCTGAGCTCAGCACTTTGAGACCAACCTGGGCAACATGGTGAAACCCTCTCTACCAAAAACACAAAAAATTAGCTGGCTGTGGTGGTGCTCGCCTGTGGTCCCAGCTATTTGGGAGGCTGAGGTGGGAGGATTGCCTGAGCCTGGAAGATGAAGGTAGCAGTGAGACCTTGTCTCTAAATAAATAAATAAATTTCAAAATACCCAGTCTAAGGTATTTTCTTATAGCAACACAAATGGACTAAGATGAATATACATACTTAATACATATTAAGGCCGGGCATGGTGGCTTATGCCTGTACTCCCAGCACTTTGGGATGCTGAGGCCGATCACCTGAGGTCGGGAGTTCGAGACCAGCCTGGCCAACATGGTGAAGCCCCATCTCTACTGAAAATACAAAAATTAGCTGGGCACAGTGGTGCACATCTGTAATCCCAGCTACTTGGGAGGCTGAGACACGAGAATTGCTTGAACCCGGGAGGTGGAGGTCACAGTGGGCCGAGATTGTGCCACTGCACTTCAACTTGGGTGACAGAACAAGACTCTGTCTCAAAAAAAAAAAAAAAAAAAAATATGGCCAGGTGAGGTGGCTCACGCCTGTAATTTCAGCACTTCGGGAGGCCGAGGTGGGTGGTGGATCACCTGAGGTGAGGAGCTCAAGATCAGCCTGGCCAACATGGCGAAACCCTGTCTCTATTAAAAATTCAAAAATTAGCTGGGTGTTGTGATGGGCGCCTGTAATCCCAGCTACTCGAGAGGCTGAGGCGGGAGAACCACTTGAACCTAGGAGGCAGAGGTTGCAGTGAGCCGAGATCACACCATTGCCCTCCAGCCTGGGCAAAAAGACTGAAACCCCACTTCAAACAAAACAAAACAAAACAAAACAAAACAAAACAAAACAAAACAAAACAAAACAAAACAAAACATGTTAGTATTTATCTAATGGCCTTGTTGAGGGGCATTTGGGTCTGTTTTGATCAAACAGCATCACAATGAGGCAACAAATAACCAAGTACATACATGGTTTCATCCGTGTGCAAGTTTATCTGTAGAATAAATATCTCCTGTTGTATTTGTACCTCCAGTGTGCATTTGTAGTTTTGATAGTTTTTGCCAAACCGACTCCTATGGAAGTTGAACCAAAGTACATTCCCACCAGCAATGCAGGCAGGTGGGAAAGACCGATTTGGTGGGGCAAGCCAGCGGCATCCCTAGGAATTTGGGGTGGGGAATTCACCTAGCTTATTTAGCTTTCCTCAGTGCAAACATACAATAAACTTCTTATGGGAAAGGGGCATGGGGACTTTTGGCACACCTTGTGCAGGGGCAGTGGTCAAACAGCAATATCTATCCCTGTGTAGGAATGAAGACGTGAAAGACAGTGTCAGGAGATTCAGGCCACCAGGTGGGTTTTCCCGGGGGTTCTCCTAGCAGCCTCCTGTTGGAGCCCACTCTCCTTCCCCAAGCTCCCTGACAAAGCTGCCGAAGGCTTCCTCTCTGCTCCCTCAGCCCAAGTTATGATCCCTCAACCCACCTTTAGAACTGGCCTCTCAGGAGTGACTTCTCCACTTGGACCCCATCCTACAGCCCTCTCCAGGCGTTAATCTTACTGGCTGGCCCGCTTGGCTCTTTCGACTCTCTGCTGTCTGTGGCCGCCAACCTTCTTACTTCTTTGACTCCCAGGGGACTTCATTCTGACCTCTGCCTGTGCATCTCTACTCATTCTTCCTTTTCTTTTCTTCAAGTTCGACAGCTCTTCACGGTTTTCACCTTGGTCCAGTTCTCTTCCCATTCTGTGTGCCCTTCCTATTTTACTGTTTTATTATTTTTACCACAAAGTCTCTTATTTTTTCTTTATTTTTATTTTATTCTTGTCCTTTTTTTCCTTTTTGCTATTTTTTTATATTTTTATTTTTGATTCATTTTATTTATTTATTTTTGAGACAGAATCTTGCCCTGTTGCTCAGGCTGGAGTGCAATGGCACGATCTCGGCTCACTGTAACCTCCGCCTCCTGGGTTCAAGCGATTCTCCTTCCTCAGCCTCCCGAGTAGCTGGGATTACAGGTGCCTGCCACCACGCCCAGCTAATTTTTTTTTTTTTTTTTTTTTGTATTTTTAGTAGAGACAGGGTTTCACCATGTTGGCCAGGCTGGTCTCGAACTCCTGACCTCAGGTGATCCACCCGCCTCAGCGTCCCAAAGTGCTGTTCTGGGGTTGCAGATGTAAGCCCGTGCCGGCCAATTCATTTTAAATAAACGTTATTGAGGTATTATTTACATGCAATAAAACTCATTCATACATTTTAAGTATTCAGTCAGATGACTTTTGACAAAGGCATGCACCTAAACAAGATATAACACCTGTCCATCACCCCAGAAAGTGTTTTAGTCCCCCACTTGCAGTCCCCTCAGTCCCAGTTCATCATTGATCTGCTTTCTGTAACTATAAATTAGTTCTCTTTCTTTAACAATTTTATATAAATGAATCATATGGTAGTCACTCTTGCATCCAGCTTTTATTTTACATAGTAATTTTAAGACTCATCCATGTTGTTGCATCTATTAGTAATTTCAATCTTTTTATTACTATCCCTTTCTATGAAGAGACCAAATTTTGTTTACCCATTTCCTAGTTGATGGATTACTTGAATTGTTTCCAATTTTTAGCAATCGTGAATAAAGCTGTTATGCACATTTGGATACAAGCCTTTTAAAAAGACAACCTATTATTCCAATGTAGACTTCCACAAGCTTTTAGGCAATCAAATCAAACAGCACTATGGTGGCCACTAGCTACTTATCCCTATTCACATTTGTGTACAAGTCTTTTTGTGGGCCTATGTTGTTACAGCACTTCAGTAAATATATAACAGTAGAATTGCTGGGTCAAATGATGGGTGTTTGTTTAGATTTAAAATAAACTCCAGTAGTTCTCCCAAGCAGTTGTACTATTTTATTTTATTTGTATTTTTATTTTTTGAGACAGGGTCTCACTCTATCACCCAGGCTGGAGAGCAGTAGCGTGATCATGGCTCACTGCAGCCTCGACCTCCCTGGATCAGGTGATTCTCCCACCTCAGCCTTCTGGGGTAGTTGGTATTACAGATGCGTGCCACCACACCCAGCTAATTTTTTGTATTTTTAGTAGAGATGGGGTTTTGCCATGTTGCCCAGGCTGGTCTCAAACTCCTGGGCTCAAGCAGTCTGCCTGTCTTGGCCTCCTAAAGTGCTGGGATTATAGACGTGAGCCACTGCGTCCAGCCTGTACTATTTTAAGTTCTTGCCAGTGAGCTAGGACAGTTTCAGCTGCCCTACATTCTAACCAACACTGGTATTACACATCTTTTTAATTTCAGCCATGCTTGTGGGTGTGAGGTAGCATCTTACTGTGGTTTCATTCTGCATCTCCCTGAAGACTACTGAGGATGAGCATCTCTTCCTGTGCGTGCTGGCCATTTGCATGTCCTTTGTGAAGTGTCTGTTCATGTCTTTTGCTCAGTTTTCACTGTTTGCCTTCCCATTAGTGAATTGTATGGGTTCTTTATGTATCTGGAATGCAAATCCTCTTTCAGATACAGGTGCTGTGAACATTTTCTCCCAGTCTGTAGTGTGGCTTTTCAGAGCAGGAAGTTCTCACCCTGATGAAGTCTGACTCCCTGCCATGGTGGGCCTGGACTCCAGCCCCGCTCACTCCTTTGGGTCTCCTTTAACTCATTCTTTTAAAAAAATTTTAAAATAATTTTTATTGATATGGAACTTTTAATGAATTTGCATGTCATCCTTTCAGGGGCCATGCTAATCTTCTCTGTATTGTTCCAGTTTTATTTATTTATTTAGAGACAGAGTGTCACTCTGTTACCCAGGCTGGAGTACAGTGGCGTGATCTCGGCTCATTGAAACCTGTGCCTCCTGGGTTCCTGCTTCAGCCTCCCGAGTAGCTGGAATTACAGGCATGTACCACCACGCCCGGCTAGTTTTCATAGTTTTAGTAGAAACGGGTTTCATCATGTTGGCTAGACTGGTCTCGAACTCCTGGCCTCAAGTGATCCGCCCACTTCAGCCTCCCAAAGTGCTGGGATTACAGACGTGAGCCACGGTGCCTGGCCTTCATTCCAATTTTATACATGTGCTGCCAAAGAGAGCACTTTGACTCCTTTCAATCCTTTGCTTTCCTGCTTTGCACATCAGCTTGCCCAGCTCTTGCACCCAGTCTTGCATAAAACCCTTCTCAGTGCTCAATTTAAAAAAAAAAGAGAGGGGGTGGATGCTCCTTGGAAAGGAGAGACCATCTTTCAGTCCTCCTCTCACAGTTCTTTCTCTTCCTCCCCATTTGCTCTCTCCTCCCCAGCCCGGCACATCATCTCTTCTTTTCATTCTCTTTACTCCTCCTTTACTTCCTCTCCCCTTCTAAATCTCATCTACCTTGGGCAAAAAATTAACTTTTTAAGGTAAAATCAGGTCCCCCTCCCCATAGAGGCTTTTATGCAAAGTGTTCTAACAAAAACAATCTCCAGCTTCAATATTGCCAGAACAAATTCTCACGGCTAGGCACCTAGAACCTAAATTCTGCCGTACCAGGAACCCCAAATTGCAGTGTTATAGAAATGAAAAGAGACCCCAGACAGGTCAAATTGTTCTCCTGTAACACTCTCACCTGTGTGAGCTCCCTCTCCAGGTGTGTACCTCTTGTCAGATGAGATGATGAGAGCCTATGGCAATGCTAATTACTCTCACCTGCATCAGAGCCACTCACTTGGGTAGCTTTTAATTTCCCCCACTCTCTCCCAGAGCTTGGCTCTACCCATTAGACAGTTAGACTCTGGTGGTTTTCAGAGTGTAGTCCCCAGAGCAGCCACATCCGCACTGCCTGGAAAATTTCTAGAAATGCAGTTTCTAATTAGGTCCCACACTTCCACATGCATCAGAACCCCTGGCAGGGACTGTTAGAACAGTCAGAACAAAGATTGCTGGGGCTGGCCACAGAATTCAGTGGGTCTGAAGTGGGGCCTGAGAATGTGCATTTCTAACAGGTTCCCAGGTGATGATGTTGCTGTGGCTCCAGGGGGCCCTCTGAGAAACACTGCATTAAAGATTCTGATTCAGTCGGTGTGGGTCAGACGGTCCAGGCATCCCATGTTCCACTGCTCCCCCGTGCTGTGCAGCTGAGGTTGGGAGCTCCTGGTCTGTGGTCTGCGTTGCAGCATGGCTAGAGCTGCACATCTGCAGGAGACAAGAAAGACCCTCCTAAAGGGCTTCTTCCTTCATCTAAGTTTTCATCACAGGCAAACTCTGTGTGTCCAGTGTACTTGGGGCTTGTAATTTTCCTCTAAGGACCTGTAGGACCCTCTCCAAGTTTGAGCAGGTCTAGCATCCCAGGGTGCTGGGGCCTGCTGGCAGCTCACGTGCTTGGCCCCAGGTGCTCTGGGAGCCGTGAGAGTTCGACCCAGAAAGGTGGATCCCTTGAGAGCTCTGGGCAGGGCCACAGCCCCCTTGGTTGGAAAGGGACACATCCCTTTTGGTGCTGGTGAGCGGTAAGCAACAAAGCTGTTGCCAAGGGCCTCTGGAATATGACTGTTTCTGAGGCTGTTACAAAATTATATTAAATTCCCAAGTGACTGTATTCATTGTAATATATGCAAGCTTTTTATGTATCAGCCATGCTTATATCAGGTGTGGTCATCTAAGAGTTTTGATTGTTTTTACTCTTTTATTGATGCATAATTTGCATATAGTAAAATGCACAAATCTTAACTGGATGCTCAGTGAATTTTTACCTATGTGTACACCCATGTAACCACCACCAAGATCAGGACAGAGAACATTTCCATCATTCTAGTAAGTTCCTTCAGGCCCTTTCTCACTCAATCCCCATCTCCCACTGCCCTAAACAAGTAGACACTATTCTGACTTCTCTCATCATATGTAGATAAGTTTTGCCTTTTTTTTAATTTTTATTTTTTAAAAAGGGGTCTTGCTCTTCTGTCACTCAGGCTGGAGTGCAGTGGTGTGACCATAGCTCACTGCAGCCTTGAACTCCTGGGCTCAAGCAGTGCCCCCACTCCAGCCTCCCGAGGAACTGGGACTACAGGTGCACACTACCACATCCAGCTAATTTTTAAAAAATTTGTTGTAAAGATGGGGTTACCCTATGTTGCCCAGGCTGGTCTTAAATTCCTAGACTCAAGGGATCCTCTGGCCTCAGCCTCTCAAGGTTCTGGGATTACAGGTGTGAGCCACTGTGCCTGGCTTATTTGATATCTTGTGATCAATATTGTGTTTTTGAGATTCACTCATATTTCATGTAAGAGCAACTCATTCATTTTTCTTGCTGTGCTGTACACCACAATGTATTTATCTATTCTTCTATTGGTGGGCATTTGGGTTGTATTTAGTTTTTGGCTGTTATCAATTTAGCGGCAATGTGTATTTTTGTACATGTTTTTTGGTGTGCGTATGCACTCATTTCTTTCAGGGTATATACCCAGGAGTGGAACTGCTTGGTCACATGGTGAGTGTATGTTTAATTTTAGAAGAAACTGCCAAATGGTTCTCCAAAGTGCTTGTACTGGTTTATACTTTCACCAGCAGCATGTTAAGAGTTCACTTCCTCCACATCCTCACCAATGCTTGATATTTTCAGAGATTTAATTTTAGCCATTCTAGTGAGTGTATAGTCACAGCATATTGTGGGTCTAATTTGCATTTCCCTGTAACCATTGAGGTTGAGGATCTTTTTTTTTTTTTTTTTTTTGAGACGGAGTCTCGCTCTGTTGCCTAGGCTGGAATGCGCTGGAGCAATCTCAGCTCTCTGCATCCTTCGCTTCCTGGGTTCAAGGGATTCTCCTGCCTCAGCCTCCCAAGTAGCTGGGATTGCAGGCATGTGCTACCATGTCTGGCTAATTATTTGTGTTTTTAGTAGAGACAGGGTTTCACCATGTTGGCCAAGCTGGTCTCAAGCTCCTGACCTCAAGTGATCCACTCACCTCGACCTCCCAAAGTTCTGGAATTACAGGCATGAGCCACCGCGCCTGGCTGATGTTGAACATCTTTTTATAAACTTACTGGCTATTTTGATATCCTTTTGTGTGAATGCCTTTTAAATTCATTTGCGCATTTTTTTTCCTATTGGATACCCGACACCTTTAATAAAGGTAAAAGGGTTATGAAATAGCACCTTACTCATGCCAGGAGTTAAGAGGAAACTGAAGTGGGTTTGTGAAGAAAGTGAGGAGGGAGAGAAGGACCCTACCTCTCAGGTCTCTGAAGCTTATTGGTCTCTGTCTCCCCAGAACCTAGCACACAGCTCGGCACAAGACAGGAACCCGACAAAAGTTCATCAAATAAGGGGACTGTCCTTGTTTTGGGGGGCTGTTGTGGACTTTGCAATGCATGATCCTCTTTACTATTCCATCTCTCTGAAGCTACACCAGACCCTGGGACCCCTCCAATTCTGGACAGGTGGCCCATAAGTAGCCTCAGGCCACGGCTCACTGAGACAGCCCAGATTCAGTCTTGCTGACTAGCCTGCTTGAATCCCATGGAAAACCTCTCCAGTCACTGGAGTACTCCCTGAGCCCCAGAGAGTGCATCATTATTATTATTATTATTTTTTTTTTATTTTTTTTTTTGAGACGGAGTCTCGCTCTGTCGCCCAGGCTGGAGTGCAGTGGTGCAATCTCGGCTCACTGCAAGCTCCGCCTCCCGGGTTCACGCCATTCTCCTGCCTCAGCTTCTCCGAGTAGCTGGGAATACAGGCGCCCGCCACCACGCCCGGCTAATTTTTTGTATTTTTAGTAGAGACGGGGTTTCACCGTGGTCTCGATCTCCTGACCTCGTGATCCGCCCGCCTCGGCCTCCCAAAGTGCTGGGATTACAAGCGTGAGCCACCGCGCCCGGCCGAGTGCATCATTATTTACATCCCAATTTCTTTAAATTCAAGATTTGTATCCAATAGCATTGGTCTCCCTGAACCTAGATCCCCAGGTTCTCAGAAGAGTCAGGGACCACAAGCTGCCCTCACCAGCCCAGATCTCTGCTGAGCACTTGTTCTACCCAGGATGAGTTCCTGGAGATAAACCTTGTGTGCATTGTGTTATTTTGTGTACACAATTCAGCTAAGCGGCCTCCAGCGCTACTCATCATCCTGCCACCTGGCTACCAAGAGGCCCAATCAGTATCTGTGGAACGAGTGGATAAAGAATGATTTAGGGTCCAATCCATTTCCCAATCCAGTAAGCCATCTTTCATTTCTACCATCTTGGGCCAAAGGAAAAAAAAATGGGAACATCTTTCTTTCTTTTTCTTTTTTTTTTTTAGACAGAGTCTCACTCTGTCGCCCAGGCTGGAGTGCAGTGGGATGATCTCAGCTCACTGCAACCTCTGCATCCCAGGTTCAAGCGATTCTCGTGCGTCAGCCTCTCGAGTAGCTGAGATCACAGATGTACACCACAATGCCTGGCTACTTTTTTGTATTTTTAGTAGAGACGGCGTTTCACCATGTTGGTCAGGCTGGTCTCAAACTCCTGGACTCAAGCGATCTGTCCTCCTTGGCCTCCCAAAGTTCTTGGATTACAGGTGTGAGCCACCGTGCCTAGCCAGGAACATCTTTTTATGCTTTACCAGAAACTCAAACGTCTTGATGTTTTCTTGTTCTTGATGATTTTGTTAAAGTCCAGACGTTCCTTGATCATTGAACACTTCTGTGTCAGCTAAGTTGTTTGAAGCAGTAAATCCCAGCTCTACATTACCTTCATAATATGTGTCCAACTGAAAAAGAATGTCAAAGAAGACAATAAAATGCTCAGTGGTAGAGTTCTGCAATAATCAGAATTAATCATTTATTTATTCAAATGACTGACACTTATTATTACGTATCTCCGTGCAGCCATGCATGGCTTGAGGGATGTGACACTGGAGATTTATGTCTGGTGGTGGATGGGCTTTTGTCTCGAACTCCTGACCTCAAGTGATCTGCTCGCCTCGGCCTCCAAAAGTGCTAGGATTACAGGCGTGAGCCACTGCGCCCGGCCTTGGATGGGCTTTTGTAACCTAGTATGTCTTCCTGGTGCCTTATCCATGATTGTTTCTTGGTATGGGATTTTTCTCCCACTCCTGTGAATCCCCTGGTATTCCACCAGTGGCTGCTGAAACCCAGTCCCTGGCTGGTTCCAGTGTCTGATTGTGCTAGGTTGTAATTCCATGTGCTGCCAGGAGGTGTCTCTCTCTAACACCTGATGCTGCCGCGGCTGAAAAGTTGGTTTCTGTGTGACAAGTGAGAACAGTGTTAAAGTCAATTTTGTGTTTGAAGTTTTATCTTAAAAATAAGTTAACTTTGAATAAAAAGTTGTCTTTGCCAGTGAAGTGTATGTAAATTTTTTTTGTTTATTTTTCATTTTTTGTATCTTCATGAACACGTGTAAAAGTTTTTGGAACGGCATTGTCCAATAGAACTTTTTGCTGTGTTAGAAATGTTTTACAATCTGCTCTGTCCAATAATTGTAGCCACAAGCCACATGGAGCTAATCAGCAGTTGAAATGTGGCTAGTGAGACTGAGGAACTGAATTCCAGATTTTACTTAATTCTAATTGATTAATTAACTGATTAACTTTCAGAGACAGAGCTCAGCGTGGTTGCCCAGGCTGGAGTGCAGTGGCACGCCATAGCTCACTGCAGCCTCAAACTCCCAGTCAAGCTAGGACTATAGGCAAGCATTACCACGCCCAGCTAATTTTAAAATAATTTTTTCTAGGGATGGATCTCACTGTGTTGCCCAGGCTGGTCTTGAACACATGGCCTCAGGCAATTCTCTGCTTTGATTTCCCAAAGTGCTGGGATAGCAGGCATGAGCCATCATGCCCAGCTGTATTAAATTTAAACAGCTACATGTGGTCACTCTATGGAGCAGCATAGCTTTATAATAATTTTTAAAAATTAATTAGTTTAAATAATTGACACATTATCACTGTACATAGGTATGGGGTGCAGTTTGATATTTTAATACATATATTGTATAATGGTCAAATCAGGGTAGTTAGCATATCAATCACCTTATGCATTTATCATTTCCTTGTGGTGAGAACGTTCAAAAGCCTCTCTTCTAGCTATTTTGTAATATACAATATCTTACCGTTAACCATAGCCACCCTACTGTGTAACAGAACCCCAGAATTTATGCCTCCCATCTAATTGTAATTTGTACCTGTCGACCGACCTCTCCCCATCTTCCCCTCTCCCCTGCCCTTGCCAGGCTCTGGTAACCACTGTTGGACTCTCTGACTCTTCTTGTAGGAGATCAATTTTTTTTTTTTTTTTAGATTCCACATATGAGTGAGATCATGCAGTATTTGTCTCTCTGTGTCTGGCTTATTTCACTTAATATTATGTCCTCCAAGTTCATCCATGTTGTTGAAAATGACAGGATTTCATTTTTTTATGGCTGATACAATCATTTTTGTTTCTATTATTTCAGCAAAGGAGAATCAGGAGAGAAAATGTCAGAACAGAGTACAGCCAGTCAGTCTCCTTACCAGTGTCAGGGCAGATTAGTGTAAGGATGTGGAGTTCTAGAGATTTGTGGGTCAATTCTGGCCTTGCCACTAAATAGCTGCTGTGATGTTAGGTAGGTGAGTTCATCTCTCTGAGCCTCAGTTTCTTCATCTGTAGATTGGGGATTGTAATGTCAGCCTCAGAAGACTACTGTGAGGACTGAGTGAAGTACTGTGTACAGCACTCAGGGTATGGGAGCACTGACTTACATAGTGAGGGCTCAGCAAAAGCCCCTCTGCCCCTGCTGGTGGTGATGGTGGCAGTGACAGCGGATTTATTATTCACCAAACTGGTCTTCCTGCTTACTGTCTCTACAGGGGCTAAATCGGGGGAGGACACAGTCCAAGGTCAAGAGCATCAGGCAAAGAATTAGTCAGCAGTCAGCCTAGGAGTCAGGCTGTTGGGTCAACTGCATTAACCCAGAGGTCAGAAGCAAAGGGGCTTACAGAAAAATTCTAAGAACAGAACAAAGGGATTTTTTTTTTTAAACTCTTCATCAGGATTCCGCAAATATTAACATTTTACCACATTTGCCTTACTGTTTTCTCTGTCTGTGTGTACAAATATATATATATTTTCCGAATCACAGGAGAGTAAATTTCAGATGTGATGCCCTCTATCTCCCAAAGCTTCAGTGTATAATTCCTAAAAAGTAAAAGACATTCTGCTACACAGCCACAGTGCAATGACTAAGTCAGGAAATGAACACTGATTCAATACAATTAGCTAATCTACAGACCGTATTCAGATTTAGATGTCACCAACTGTCCCAGTAATGTCCTTTATAGCAACACAATATCTCAGATCACGTGCTGCAGTTAGTTGCCCTGTCTCTAATCTCCTCCAACTGGCGACAGTTCCTTGGGCTTTCTTTGTTTTTCCTGACATTGACATTTTTGAAGAGACCACACAGTTTTCTTGCAGAATGTCCCTCAGTTTGGGTCTGCCTGATGTTTCCTCATGATAAGACTCAGGTTGTGTATTTTTGGCAAGAATACTGGGAAAATGATGGTGTGTTCTCAGTGCATCAGATCAGCGGGGACATGAGGTCCCTTTCTTAGTTTGGGAGAATAAATTCTGATGAAAAATATTCCCAGTGAGAAGGAAAATCGAGAGCACCTAAGGAGGCTGGTGTGGTTTGCACAAGCAACTGTGCTTCGCTCGCATTTTCAAAGGACAGAAGCAAAGGGTGGAAGGCAGAGAACCCCACTCAGAGAGCGAGAGAACGGAGAGAAGGGCGGCTGAAAAGCGGTCTCCAGAAACGAGCTGAGGCCCTGAAAAATGCTGAAGGCAACCAAACAGGCTTCTAAATTGCTTACTTAAAAAACACTCATTTGTGGCCGGGCGCGGTGGCTCACGCTTGTAATCCCAGCACTTTGGGAGGCCGAGGCGGGCGGATCACGAGGTCAGGAGATGGAGACCACGGTGAAACCCCGTCGCTACTAAGAGTACAAAAAAAAAATTAGCCGGGCGTGGTGGCGGGCGCCTGTAGTCCCAGCTACGCGGGAGGCTGAGGCAGGAGAATGGCGTGAACCCGGGAGGCGGAGCTTGCAGTGAGCCGAGATCGCGCCACTGCACTCCAGCCTGGGCGACAGAGGGAGACTCCGCCTCAAAAAAAAAAACAACAAAAAAACAAAAAAACAAACACTCATTTGTTTTTCTGACGATAAAAAATAGAATGTGGTCATTGTGGAAAATACAAACATATAAAGAAGGAAATAGTAACTTCCTAAATCCTACACCCAGCTGTAGCCACGGCTAATATTTTGGGTGTTTTCCCTCCCCACCTCCAGGAAATGTTTTTAAAGCTGCGCTTGGAGCATGAAACAAAATGAGAGACTTCAGCTTCTCGGCGTGGGGAAGGTGATGCCATGCCAGTGGGGGCGGCGGAAAGGGCTGCCTGTGCTTCCCCTTCACTCTCGGGACGCGGCTGTGGGCTGGGCAGGAGGGAAGCCAAGTCTAGGGTGCATTGGGGAGCCCAGAACCACTGCTATGCTCTGCAGAACTCTGAGGTGCTTCCAAAAGTTTGGAGCTGGGCACGTATTTTACTGATTTCTAAAAATCGTAAGCGGTTGTTGGTGGGGGAGGAGAAGGGTGTTAGGGTGACGGGGTGTCCGCGCTGGAGACTCAGCTGTGTGGGCCCTGATTCAGACGAAGGAGGCCTTCCAGGTGGGGGTGGGCAGGGAGCTTCTGGGGAAAAATGCATCCTGAGGATGGAGAGCTACAGGGTAAGGGGGCCGGGCTCTCGGCATTAGAGGGGTGTCTGTCTGCGTTTGATTGCAGCCCAGTCCCCAGGCTCCACAGTCTGGGAGCCGCGAAGGAGCCGCCCTTCTATCAGGCAGTAGGGAGAGCTGCCCCAGGGGACAGTCTCTGTGCTGGGGGCATTCCTCGGCCTGGGTCGTGGCGCCTACTAGCAGGGGGTTCCAGGATTCCCAGGGCAGATCTGTCTGGTGTGAGGTGTCCAGCTGGCTTGAGGCCTGTGGCCCTGAAGGCCGGGGAGGCTGAGAGGCAGCCATCTTTAGAGGGAGCCAGAGCAGGGAGGGAAACGGAGCTCTTCCCCTGCCGTCCCGGGGCTGTTCCTGCCAACAGACAAGGCAGATGTGTACAATGATTATAGTCTTTTTGTTTGTTTTAAGAGACAGCCTTGCTGTGTTGCCCAGGCTGGAGTGAGTGCAGTGGCTTGTTCATAGCTCACTGCAGCCTCGAACTCCTGGGCTTAGGGGATCCTCCCACTTCAGCTTCCCAAGTAACTGGGACTACAGGTGTGTGCCACCGTGACCTAATTTTTTTTTTTTTTGAAACGGAGTTTCGCTCTTGTTGCCCAGGCTGGAGTGCCATGGCGCGATCTCAGCTCACCGCAATCTCTGCCTCTCGGGTTCAAGCAATTCTCCTGCCTCTCGGCCTCCCGAGTAGCTGGGATTACAGGCATGTGCCACCACTCCTGGCTAATTTTGTATTTTTAGTAAAGACGGGCTTTCTCCATGTTGGTCAGGCTGATCTTGAACTCCCGACCTCAGGTGATCCGCCTGTCTCGGCCTCCCAAAGTGCTGGGATTACAGGTGTTAGCCACTGTGCCCAGCCGCTCCACTAATTTTTAAATTATTTATTTATTTAGAGACAGAATCTCACTCTGTCACCCAGGTTGGAGTGCAGTGGCACCATCATAGCTCACTGCAGCCTCAACCTCCAGGGTTCCAGGGATTCTCCTGCTTCAGCCTCCCAAGCAGCTGGGACTATAGGCACGGGCCAGCCCATCAGACTAATTTTTTTTTCAAGTCCTCACATCTCAGATGAACATCCAGCTAATTTTAAAAAGTTTTGTAGAGATGGGGTCTTGCTATGTTGACCAGGCTGGTCTCGAACTCCTGGGCTCAAGCAACTCTCCTACCTTAGCCTCCCAAAGTGTTAGGATTACAGGTGGGAGCCATCACACCACCCAGCCTGATTATAACATTTTAACTGTGGGCCAGGCACTGTGCTAAGTCTAAGGCTGCATATGTTCAAAGTAGCCTTTGCAACTGGTCTATCGAGGTAGTTATTTATCATCCCTGTTTTATAGAGGACTTAAAGGTAAATGATATGGCAGATGTGGTCAGTGCCCCAATGTCCCCTGGGCACTGGGAGGTGACCTCAGACCATTCTGTGTGTGCCTGTGGCTCCCTGTGTCTCTCTACAGGGCATGCTCTATGGCCCTTGGAGTGTGGGGAGTTAACACCTCAAGAGCGATTCTCAGCTGGTGGGCGAGGGATGGGAGTCGTATGAAAACCCCAGGGTGCTTGCTCCTTGATGAGACAGTTTTATTTTTAATTGTGGTAAAAAAACACATAGCATAAAATTTACCATCTGAACCATTTATAGGTGTATAGTACAGTAGTATTAACTGTTTGCACCTTGTTGTGTAATAGAACTTTTCATCTTGCAAAACTGAAACTCTATACCCAATAAACAACTCCCCATTCCCTCTCTCTGCAGGCCCTGGCAACCACATTCTACTTTCTGTCTGTGAATTTGACACTTTAGGTACCTTGTATGCAGTATGTGTCCTTCTGTGACTGGCTTATTTCACTGAGCATAATGTCCTCAAGGTTCATCCATGTTGTAACGTGTGTCTGAATTTTCCTTTTTTTTTTTTTAATTGAGGTGGAGTCTCACTCTGTTGCCCAGGCTGGAGTGCAGTGGTGCAATCTTGGCTCACTGCAACTGCAGCCTCCTAGGTTCAAGTAATTCTCCTGCCTTAGCTTCCCAGACAGCTGGGATTACAGGCGTCTGCCACCACACCTGGCTATTTTTTTTTTTTTGTATTTTTTAGTAGAGATGGGGTTTCACCATGTTGGCCAGGCTGGTCTCGAACTCTTGACCTCAGGTGATCTACCTGCCTTGGCCTCCCCAAGTGTTGGGATTACAGGCATGAGCCACTGCACCCAGTCAATTTCCTTCTTTTTAAGTCTGAAAAATGTTCCATTTATGTGTATACCACATTTTCTTTAATCATCTGTTGATGGATATATTTTTTAATTTTTAATTTTCATGGGTACATAGTAGGTGTATATATTTATGGGGTACATGAGATATTTTGATGCTAGCATACAATGCATAATGATCACATCAGGGTAAATGGGGTATCCATCACTTGAAGCATTTATCTTTTTTTTTTTTTTTTTGAGACGGAGTCTCGCACTGTTGCCCAGGCTGGGGTGCTGTGGCACGATGTCGGCTCACTGCAACCTCTACCTCCCAGGTTCAAGTGATTCTCCTGCCTCAGCCTCCCAAGTAGCTGGGATTACAAGCATGCGCCACCATGCCCAGCTAATTTTTTTTTTTTTTTTTGTATTTTTAGTAGAGATGGGGTTTCACTATGTTGGCCAGGCTGGTCTTGAACACCTGACCTCATGATCCACCCACCTCAGCCTCCCAAAGTGCTGGGATTACAGGCATGAGCCACCACGTCCAGCCAGCATTTATCCTTTCTTTGTGTTACAAACAATCCAATTATACTCTTAGTTGTCTTTAAATGTATAATAAACTATTGTTGACTGTTGTCACTTTGTTGTGCTATCAAATATTAGATCTTATTTATTCTATCTAACTATATTTTTGTACCCATTAACCATCCCCACTCTACCCCCACCCCACTACTCTTCCCAGCCTCTGGTAACCAGCCTTCTACTCTCTATCACCATGAGTTCAATTGTTGTAATATTTAGCTCCCACAAATAAGTGAGGACATGTGAAGTTCTTTCTGTGTATGGCTTATTTCACTTAACACAAGAACCTCCAGTTCCATTCATGGTGTTCCAAATGACAGGATCTCATTCTTTTTTATGGCAGAATAGTACTCCATTGTGTATATGTACCACATTTTCTTTATCCATTCATCTGTTGATGGACGCTTAGGTTGCTTCCAAATCTTGGCTATTGTGAACAGAGCTGCAACAAACATGGAAGTGCAGATATCCTTTCATTATGCTGATTTCCTTTTTTGGGAGTATATTTTTAGCAGTGGAATTGCTGGATCATATGGTAGTTCTATTTTTAGTTTTTTGAGGAACCTCCAAGCTGTTCTCCCTAGTGGCTGTATTAATTTACATTCCCACCAACAGTGTACAAGGGTTCCCTTTTCTCCACATCCCTGACAGCATTTGTTATTGCCTGTCCAAAAGACAAAAGCCATTTTAACTGGGGTGAGATGACCTCTCATTGTAGTTTTGATTTGCATCTGTCTGATGACCGATGATGTTGAGCACCTTTTCATATGCCTGTTTGCCATCTGTATGTTTTCTTTTGAGAAATGTCTATTCAGATCTTTTGCCCATTTTTGGTTGGATTATTAGATTTTTTTCTATAGACTGGTTTGAGCTCCTTATATGTCCTGGCTATTAATTCCTTGTCAGAGGGATAGTTTGCAGATATTTTCTCCTATTCTGTGGGTTGTTTCTTTACTTTGTTGATTGTTTCCTTTGCTGTGCAGAAGCTTTTTAACTTGATATGATTTGTCCATGTTTGCTTTAGTTGTCTGTGCTTGTGGGGTATTATTCAAGAAATCTTTGCTCAGTCCAATGTCCTGGAGAGATTTTTTCCCAATGTTTTCTTTTAATAGTGTCATAGTTTCAGGTCTTAGATTTAAGTCTTTAATACGTTTTGATTTGATTGTTGTATATGGCAAGAGATAGGGGTCTAGTTTCATTCTGCATATGGATATCCAGTTTTCCCAGCACCATTTATTGAAGAGACTGTCCTTTCCTCAAATGTATGTTCTTGGTACCTTTGTAAAAAATGAGTTCACTGTAGATGTATGGGTTTATTCCTGGGTTCTCCATTGTTTTCCATTGGTCTATGTGTCAGTTTTTATGCCAGTGCTGTGCTGTTTTGGTTACTATAGCTCTGTAATATAACTGGAAGTCAGGTTATGTGATTCCTCCAGTTTTGTTCCTTTTGCTCAGGATATCTTTGGCTACTCTGGGTCTTTGTGGTTCCATATACATTTTAGGATTTTTTTTTCTATTTCTGTGAAGAATGTCATTGGTATTTTGATAGGGATTGTATTGAATCTGTAGATTGCTTGGGATAGTATGAACATTTTAACAATATTGGTTATTTCAATTCATGAACATGTAATATCTTTTCATTTTTTGGTGTCTTCTTCAATTTCTTTCATTAAGATTTTGTAGTTTTCATTGTAGAGCTCTTTCACTTCTTTGGTTAAGTTATTTCCTAGGTATTTTATTTCATTGGTAACTATTGTAAATGGAATTACTTTCTGGATTTCTTCTACAGATTGTTTGCTGTTGGCATATAGAAATGCTACTGATTTTTGTATGTTGATTTTGTATCCTGCAACTTTACTGAATTTATCAATTCTAATAGTTTTTGTTGATGGTTATTTTTTGTTTGTTTGTTTCTTGTTTTTTGTTTGAGACGGAGTTTTGCTCTTGTTGCCCAGGCTGGAGTGCAATAGCGCCATATTGGCTCACTGCAACCTCCGCCTCCAGGTTCAAGCAATTCTCCTGCCTCAGCCTCTCAAGCAGCTGGGATTACAGGCACCCGCCACCACACCCAGCCCATTCTTTGTATGTTTAGTAGAGATGGGGTTTCACCATTTTGGCCAGACTGGTCTTGAACTCCTGATCTCAGGTGATCCACCCACCTCATCCTCTCAAAATGCTGGGATTACAGGTGTGAGCCACCATGCCTGGCCGGTATTTATTTTTTTAAACATTTAATTATTATTATTTTTTAAATAAAGATGGGGTCTCGCTGTATTGCCCAGGCTGGTCTTCAATTCCTGAGCTAGAGTGATCCTCCAGCCTTGGCCTCCCAAAGTGCTGGGATTACAGGTGTGAGCCACCACATCTGACCTGTTGATGAATATTTAGTTTGCTTTCACCTCGTGACTATTGTGAATAATGCTGCAGTGAACATAGGTATGGAAGTATCTCTTCAAAATCCTATTTTTAATTATTTTAGTTATATACCTAGAAATGGGATTGCTGGATCATACAGTAGTTTCAGTTTTAATCCCCTACCTGTATTTCCTGGAATCACCACCCAAATAAACTATATGCACCAAGCCTTGGTCTCAGTATGTGCTTCTGGCAGGAACCTAAGCTTAAGCTTGTCACTTGCTTCAGGTTACTCAGTCAATAAGTGGCTCTTCCGAATATCTATTGCTGTAAAATGAACTGCCCCCAAATCCAGTGGCTTAAAACAACACTTTGCAATTACTTCTGCTTCTGTGAATTGTCTGGGCTCAGCTGGGTGGCTTTCACTTGGGGTCTGCCATGGCTGCAGTCGGGTGTTGGCTGGGGCTGGAGGGTCTGAAGGCTCGACTGGTCTGGAGGCCTACAGTGGCTCACTTGCACACTGGCCATTGATGGCAGGAAGCTCAGCTGAGGCAGTCTGCCAGAACTTCTGTAAGGGGCCTCTTCATGTGGTGAGGGCTTCCTCACAACATGGTGGCTGAGTTCTGAGTATAGAGTCTCAAGAACAAACATTCCAAGAGACAGGAACAGGAAACTGTTAAGGGCCTTGTCTTTAAATGGCAGTGTCACTTGTGCCTTATGCATTTTAGAGTGGGGTGAAGAAATGGACCCCCTGGTGGGGTGCAGCAAGGCCATGCTGCAGAAGAGCATGTGGGAAGGGAGAGATTTTTGTGGCCATCTTTGGAAAACACAGTTGGCCGTGGTAACAGAGGCAGTATTCAGACCCAGGCAGTCTGACTTGAGAAGCTGACTGCAACCTCTATGCTGCCTCCACTTAAGAACACATTCTGAGAATTCTTGACATTTCTAAGGGACTGGAGAGCCAGCAATAATGGCAAACCTAAGAAATGCTATTTTTGTTTATTATGACCTCTTTTTAATGTCCAGACTGATGTGGCTGGGTGAATTACAGGTCTCAAGCACATTCCAAAATGTAGAGACAGTAACCTTGATGTTGACTTTTGGAAAATTATAGAGCAGAGCATGACATAAACTCATTTGTGAACAGCAGGGAAAAAAAATGCAGTGATGGTGAGGTGGGAGAGTTTGGTGGGGATGAGCTGTGCCCAGCTGTGGTGGGTGGCATAATGGCCCCCTAGAAATATCAGGTCCTAACCCTTGGAGACTATAAATGTTACCCTGTAAGGAAAATGGGTCTCTGCAGAAGTGAATAAGAATCTTGAGATGAGAGATTATCCTGGACTGTCCAGTGGGCCCTAAATGCCATCACAAGTGTCCATATAAGACAGAGGTAGACTTGACTCACACTCAGAGAAGAAAGCCATGTGAAGACAGAGCAGAGAAGGATTTGAAGACACTGGATGTGAGAATTAGAGTGATGTGGCCATAAGCCAAGGAATGCTGTAGCTCCCAGAAGCTGGAAGAGGCAAGGAACAGTTTCTCTCCTAAAGCCTCCAGAGGAAGCACAGTCCCACTGATGGATTGATTTCAGTTAGGTGGCACTGATTTCAGACTTCTGGTCTCCAGGACTGTGAGATAATAAATTTACGTTGTTTTAAGACCAAAAGTTCATGGTAATTATAGCAACCACAGGAAAAGAATACACAAACCAACTTTCTTTTTAGACAGTACTGGATAATGGGGTAAATAAATTTGTGTTCAGCCAGCATTTTATGTTACCGTTTTGGTTTTTTTGTGAGACAGGGTCTTGCTATGTTGTTTATGCCGATCTCGAACACCTGGGCCCCAGTGACCCTCCAGTCTCAGCCTCCTGAGTAGCTGGGACTACAGGCATAGGCCACCACCCCCGGCCAGCATTTTAATAAAGGATTGGCAACTCGCTGGTAATGATGGTGTTTTTTGGTGGCATTTATGGCAGGTTGCACATCTATCTGCAAAGTATTTGCCATCAAGGAGTCTGTTGCCCTGGTGGTCATGGAGTACCAGAGGGCTCTGTGGTGAGCTCTGCCCTGGTCAATCAATGTTCAGTCCACTTTCTGGATGAAGATGGCAGAAAGTACAGCATCAGATGTGCAGGTGACACATACTGGAGGGAACAGTGAAAGTGACAGTCAAACGGAGATGAAAGTGATTTCGATAGATTGGAACTTTGGAGTAAGGCCAAGATCAATTGATATCAGAGAAAGTTAGGTTTTAAAGAGAAATCTGGTGCCCAAGCATAGAACCAGTTGAGGAGGTCTGGGCGGTCTGGGCGGTCTGGGCAGTCTGGGTGGTCTGGGCGGTCTGGGCAGTCTGGGTGGTCTGGGCGGTCTGGGCGGTCTGGGCGGTGTGTGTGAAAAGCAGCTCAGGGTTTCAGTTGTCACCAGCGTGGTGCTGTTTTTGTAAGGGGAACCTAATTTGGGGCACTGTGGGACGATAGTGTCCAGTTCATAGAAGCAGATGGTCCCGGGGTGATCACGGCTGGTTGGAGCATACTGAACTACTTTGCTTCATTGTTAATACCCCTCCCCTTTTTGAAAATGTGTAGCAGGACAATATGGGATCAGGAAACCAAGTGTTCTGACTCTGTCATTGGCTGCCCTTCCGTGTTCATTCTCCTACCTCCTCTACTCTGACCCCAGGAGGCTGACCTCTCTGGACATGATCACCCAGAATATTAGCTAGCGAATGCTGTGGAACAAATCATCCTGTGGAACAAAACATAGTGGCCTAAAGCAACCATAATAATTTAATGTCTCACAGTTTCTGTGGGTTGGGAATCCAGGAGTGGCTTCTGACTCATGAGGTTGGCAACAAGATGCAGCTGGGTTTGTAGTCACCTGAAGGCGTGGCTGGGGCTGGAGATGGCTGCCCACCATGGATGATGAGTTCGTGTGGCTGTTGGCAGGAGGCCTCAGTTTTTCACCTTCTGGACCCCTGCACAGGGCTGCTTAAGCAGCCTCACAACATGGCAGCTGATTCTCCCCATGGTGAGTGATTCAAGAGAGAGCAAGATGGAAGCCACAATATCTATTATGACCTGGTCACAGTCTGTCATTTCCACAACTGAAGACACAGGTCAGCCCTATTTAATGTGGGAGGGGACTACATGAGGGCAGGATTGCCAGGAAGTGGGGTGCATCTGGAAGGCTGGCTGCCACAGGAACAGTGGGAGGGGATGTGCTGTGGCCAGAAGAAAATCAGGACAGACCAGAGCTGGAGGGTGTGATCTGCCCCAACTCAGGTTGGCCAAGTTCAAGCCTCAGTTCCGGGATGGAGAGCTCCATGCCTTGGCCCTGCCAGTGGGACTTCTGCATGTGCTGGGAGAGAAGAAAGGTTTCCTTTGAGCCCTGCCAGGATCTCGTTACAGTCTCCACAGAGCAAGACTTCAGGGTCAGGGTGATGCATTATGAAGACAGGAGCCGTGGAGCCTCCAGCAGGAGACAATGGCTTCCATTGAGATAATATGACATAACGAGGCCACAAGTCCACAGCCACCACTCAGGAAACAATAACCATTTCAAGAGGGCACAGGAGGTGTTACGGAGAGGTGCGGCGACACACCCTATCCACCGTGGCCTCAGAGATGGTGCTAAGAGAGAAAGTTTGCTGGGATTTGTCTGAAAAGGTCAGTTATTAAAAACAGCTTCTGGCTGGGCGCGGTGGCTCACGCCTATAATCCTACCACTTTGGGAGGCCAAGGTGGGCGGATCACTTGTGGCCAGGAGTTCAAGACCACGCTGGCCAACATGGTGAAACCCTGTTTCTAATAAAAATACAAAAATTAGCTGGGTGTGGTGGCATGTGCCTGTAATCCCAGCTACTCAGGAGGCTGAGGCAGGAGAATCACTTGAACCCGGGAGGCAGAGGTTGCGGTGAGCCAAGATCGTACCACTGCACTCCAGCCTGGGCGAAAGGGCAAGACTCTGTCAATAAATAAATAAATAAATAAATAAATAAATAAATAAATAAAACAGCTTCTTAAAAACACAGCGGCTTCTGACCTTCATGCACTTTGTTACTGCTCAGGCCAGGGTGGTGCTTTCCTGATCCCTTTTCCGAGTTTATAAAGGCACCGTTACTGCTTAGCATCAGGTGAGAAGAGAGGGGTACATTAGGAATTAGAAGCAGGTTTGAGCATGACTTGTTTGAAACAGTCGTGTGGGTCTCTGTTTCCATGATGTCTGTCTTTGAGATGTTGTATCCAGCAGAGCGCTGGCTGACATCCTGTCCCAGGAGCAGAGAGCGCTCTGTGTGGGTCCAGCCATTTGTCTGCTGGCAGGGGACTGGGGACTGGGGATGGGATGAGCAGAATCCCACCCTCCACCACTGGGCCCTGGGGCTGGGCTTCTTGGTGTCATACCTGGAATTATTATCAGTGAAGTACTACTCTGCCATGATGTCTCACAGCCAGGACGTGGCGAGCACAGAAAAATCCCCAAAGAAGGACCTCCCTTGGAAGATGCTTGCCAACTACCGGGTCCTCCAAGACAGAAGGCACACGTGGGTAGACCTGGGTGTTTCTGATGGGAGTGCCCAGAAAGAGCCTCTCTTGGAAAGAAGGACCCAGCTGAACCAGGGCTTACAGATCATAGTTCCATGTGGAAGGCCCTCTGGAATATTTGTGAAGGCCGTTGGGGAGGACAGGCTGGAATTTCCACCTGAGCTTAGCCACTTACAGATGGTATGACCTTTGTGAGTTAATGCGTGTCTTCGTGGAATGGCTGTCTAGCATTCTGTGGCCTTCCAGTGCCTCTTTCCCCTTCCAGCAGCCCTCCAATTTTCTTTTGGGGAACTACTTGTCCTCTCCCTGGCTTGGACGTCATCAAGGAGGTTGCTGGAGGGGATGTCTGTTGGAGATGCAATTGACTCAAAGCCAACACAAGCTTGCTCCATACCTTTATTTACCTGAATGTCTGGGGTCTGGAACAGCTCTGAGTGAGTAGAATTTCATGTAAGTGAAATCATATTTTAATTGCGGGGGGATGTTTGCTTTTTAAAGGGAACTTGTTGAAAATATTTATAAAACAACAACAAAAAAATTTAGCTGTGCATGTAATTGCTCCCCAATTTCTGCAGTAAATTCGTACTTTCTAATTGGGTTGTAAACTCTCAAAGCATCTGCACTGGGCTTGCCTTCGGTTTGCTTCTCCTCCCTGCTCCCCTCCCAGCCTTGCCTGTTCCCTGTCTGCTCTGTGTCCTGGGATTCAGGGCTCTGGAGCCTGGAGCAGTGGGCTCCCATGATGTCTAGTTTCCAGCTGGGTTCACTCCATGGGATAGTGTGTGGAAGACAGGAGGGGGAGGGAGTCTGGGTATCCACCTCCCCAGCCCTTCCTTGCGGATTCCCTGTGGGTCGAGTACTTCCTCTTCCTGAAGGTCCTGGCTTCTGTCCAGGGAGCTCTCATTGCCACTACCCTCTTGGCTTCCTGTAATTAATTCTTCACTTTTAGGAATCGTCCCCTGATGTTGCTGGCCACAGGATTCTGAATTCGCCTGCACTGATTTGCTAAATCCTATCTGCGCCTTTGTAAATAGTCTCTTTATTAAACTCCCCTCAAACTGCCCGGTCTGAGTGTGCCATCTGCATCTCCAGGGACCCTGGAAGATGTGATATTCAAAATTTGATTTTGTACAATATTTTTAAAAGCTCCGTGGTGTTCTCTTTCTCTTTTGAAGGCCTCAGGAAAGATTTAGAATCTGTGTATTCAATTGAATTGCTATTGTTTGAACTTAAAAACCAGAGCTGACCTTTGGAGAAGAGGAGAAGGGTAGCTTTGTGTCTTACTTCAGTGCAAGACTCAACTGAGTTTTAAAAGTCACGGCTGCTGGACCAAATTGAAGATGGTTTCATCCCCAAGGGGGATAGCTCCGGAAAGCTCAGAGTAAGTTACAACAGGACTGGAGAGAGATGGCGCCATGTCTGTTGCTGTTTTCACTACTGTGAGCCTTACATGAAAGCCAGATCAAGGGTTGGGGGCTGGAGGAAAGAAATCAGGACAGTAGGATAGCAAGTTCCCTGCTTTCAGAGGGGTCCTGGGATAGGGTTCTGAAGAGGGGAATGCATTCCAGAATCCACTGATAGTTACTAAGAAAAGACACAAGTCAATAAGATAAATATTGATAGAACATCCAGTGGGTTTTTCGTGGCTGCTCACTGGGACGCTGTCATCCTCAGTGTAGAAGGTATGCAGGGACAGGAAGAGGTTCCTGAGGATGGGTGGATAGAAGTAGGTTGTGGTACAGCATGCAAGTATGAGCTTGCCTTTGTGGAAGGGGGAATGGGGTCTGTATCTATTTAGAGCATGTAAACTCATGAGCTGGAGGGGAGCTGTATATCTCACATGCGAGGTATAGCAGAGAGCAGGGACAAGGGGGAGAAGCAGATACCTAGAGACAAAGAGAACCAGTCGTGAGAACCTGCATGGAGTCCGTTGTTCTTACCAGGGGTCCCACAGCCCTTCGGTAAATCCCTCTTTGTCTCCTGGGCTGGCCCGAAGTGGTGTCAGAATTCTGAGACATTTAGCACTGCCGTGATCACGCCCATTTTCCAGATGCAGAAACGAAGGCTGAGAGAAGCCACGCAACTTGGAAGTAAATGGTGAAGTTGAGATTCGAACCCAGGTCATCTGAGCTGAATACTGATATTTGCCACGTTGCTGGAGCCAGGTGCTTCCAGGATTTACTTGGAGGTGACTCTGAGGCACCTGACTCTGCCAGGGCATCAACAGGAAACAGTGGTACCTCAAGGGATTTCAAAAGAGATTTTCTTAATGGAGGGTCTGCTCCTGGTCTGAGTTTAGGGAAACAAGGGATGTTGAGGCATGCAGGCACTAGCAGCAGTGGGCAGCTGTTATGCCCTCCAATGGAAGGCCGTGGAAGAGTGTTTCCAGCTGCTGGGGAGAAGGGCAGCGTGGAGGAGGGCCACCGACTGGAGCCCCTGCCAGAACCATGGGGAGGGAAGGAGAGAGAATGTGGGGGATAAATATTCTACACTTTGCCTCCCCATTGCCCCGCACCCCACCAACCCCCATCTCCTGCCACTGTCGGCTAGTGGCTGGATCAACCAGGAAGTGGAGGACCAGGGATCCCAGATAGTGCGGTCCCTAGGGCTCAGCCTTCCAGGGGGCAGGGCCAGGCAGGGAATGTTCGGGAAGCAGATGGAAATACCCTAACCAGCACACCACTCACCCTGCGGAGTCCAGCTGAGTCCTAAATGCCTTTGTGAGCAGGACTCAGGGGAGCCAGGTGTGGATAAAGGGGCTTCCTGGAGAAGCAGCTGAGTGGAGGGAGGGAGGGGCTGCCCCAAGGGAGGTGTCCTCCTAGCTTGTCCCCTGGAGGTGGTGACCCTCTATGCCACCCACCCCTTCTCCCTCCCCCTGCCCCTTTCTCCCATTTTTTCATCTCCATAGATTCTACTTTCTTTCTCTTTTCCCATAAAATGAAACCCACGGAGGAAAAGGGCAGCAGGGGCCATTGCAGGGATCTCCCTTCACCCAAACTCCCCCTCCACACATACCTAACAGGCGTGGGACACATGTGCGTTGCAGCTATGATTATTTATTTATTTATTTTTGGAGACAGGGTCTTGCTCTGTCACCCAGGCTGGAGTGCAGTGGCACAGTCATAGCTCACTGCAGCCTTGAACTCCTGTGCTCTGCCTCAGCCTCCTGATTAGCTGGGACTACAAGTGTATGCCACTGCACCTGGTTAATTTGTCTATTTTATTGTAGAGACAGGGTTTCGCTATGTTGTCTAGGCTGGTGTTGAACTCCTGGGCTCAAGTGGTTCTTCTGCCTCAGTCTGCCAAAGCGCTGGGATTACAGGCATGAGCCACCATGCCCAGCCTTTGCACATATGAGTGAAGCAGGGGGGTGAGATCAAGGCTGGGAGAGACTTGGAATGGCAGTTCTGAGACAAGGATCTGGATGCAGGAGGTTTATGTGTCAGGTGATTCCCAGAGGCACAAGGGAGGGGAGGGGGAAGGGGGACAGGAGATGGGGAGCCAACAGTGGCTGCATTAAAAGCCTGCTACTAGTGTGGGCGCCTGGATTCCATTCTGTTGGAATCATCTGAGGACGTAAACCAAACTCTTATTGGTGAGGTTTGCTGTGGACAGCATTAAACCCTCATCAGTTCTGGGCTGTTCTACAGACAGTGGGAGTGATGGCACCTCTTTGTACCCAACACTGGTAGGTTGCAGGGTGGGGAAAGGCTGGTGGCAGGCGCCCTGATTAGGGGAGAGCCTGATTAAGCCCTTCAGCTGAACTTAGAGGGGTGAGGAGCCTTTAGAGAGGCTGGAGGCTGTGCACACATCGCCAGTGAGTGCCCGTGAGCCTGGAAGTGGCTGCCGCTTGCTGGACACACTGGGGTCTGGCAGGGTCAGCTGCGCAGCTCTTGTCTCCTCGGCTGTCCAGCCAGCCTGGCAGTCTCCTGGGACCTTTGATGACTTGATCCCAGTGCCTGGTGGAGGAAGGGAGGCGGTGAGCCCTCCAGGCCAGGCCACACAGACCAGCCTTTGTGCCATGTGGCCTACGGGAGGTGTAGGCTGTCTGCACGCTCAGTGCGGCTGGGCCTCAACACAGGCTCTCTTTGTGGTGCCCAGGAACCAGGAGGTGCGGGGGTGGGACATGGTGGCGGGAGGCGCAGAAGCAGGTTTCCCCGGGAGCAGCCACGTTGTGACGTGTTGGGGTGACCACCCCAACAGAGACTTGGGGGAAGGTAGCAGGCTGGGCCAAGGGGCACCAGCAGCTTCCAGGGGATGGAGGTGGAAGATTCCCGGAGGAGGTTCCCTCTGGCCAGCCCCAGGATTCCACACAGCAGGCAGAAGCCACCTCCTACAAGCAGCCCTCCAGGCCAACCTGCCTGGCCTGAGCTTAAGCCCCTCCTGACTCTAATTCTTGCTAATTAAAGCTGCCCAATGACTCAAGGCCCTTGGAACCTGCCACTGGGCCTTTAACATCGCAGGAGCCAGGGTTTCAAATGCACAAGCATGAATGTTTATAAGGTTTGTTCTAGCAAGATTCCTGGTCAACTGAAAGGGTCTATGTGGGTCCATGGCGTCTTAAGGCCCAGACCAGCTCCTCCTTGACCATTTTCCTGGCCTCATCCCCTGCTGTGTAATTTGCTCACATGGTCCTGCCAGGAGGGCCAGCCTCATGGGCTTGTGACCTGTGGAGTCACACGGGGTCCCATGCCCAGATGAGCCCTTGCACTTGGCTTCATACTCTGCTGTCACTATCTTGGAATTCTTAATACCTTTTGAACAAGGGGCCCACATTTTCATTTTGCACTGAACCCCACAAAAATATAGCCAGTCCTGCCTCAGGGCTCAGGGAGGGGACAGGAGAGCTCTCAGTCATAGCTCGAGAGAGTCCTTAGCCCACCTCGCCAACCTCTCCCCGACTCAGGCTTCCACCACCATGCCGGGGCTAAGTGAAAACCTCTCTTTTTTTTTGAGACAGAGTCTCACTCTTTTTGCCCAGGCTGGAGTGCAATGGTGTGATCTCGGCTCACTGTAACCTCCACCTCCTGGGTTCAAGTAATTTTCCTGCCTCAGCCTCCCGAGTAGCTAAGATTACAGGTTCTCGCCACCATGCCCGGCTAATTTTTGTATTTTTAGTAGAGATGGGGTTTCACCATGTTGGCCAGGCTGGTCTCAAACTTCTGACCTCAGGTGATCCTCCTGCCTTGGCCTCCCAAAGTGCTGGGATTACAGTTATGAGCCACTGTGCCTGGCCAAAGTTACAGTCTCTTAAGCACTTTGTGGACATCAACTTACACTGAAACCTCTTGCACAATTTTTTTTTTTTTATTATACTTTAGGGTTTTAGGGTACATGTGCACAATGTGCAGGTTTGTTACATATGTATCCATGTGCCATGTTGATTTCCTGCACCCATTAACTCGTCATTTAGCATTAGGTGTATCTCCTAATGCTGTCCCTCCCCGCTCCCCCCACCCCACAACAGTCCCCGGAGTGTGATGTTCCCCTTCCTGTGTCCAATTTTTTTTTTTTTAAATAATTGCTTCATTAAAATTATATATACTTATTGTAAAATTTTAAACAATGTAGAGAAATACCAAGAAGAAAGTGAAGAAAAAATGATTCAAATTCCATTATGAAGAGATCACTGTTATTAGCATTTTGGTGGACTTTATTATGGTGCTCTGTGTGTGTATTTATATATATTTATATTCACACCCATATATATGTATCTATACACATTTACTTACATATAGTTTTATGTAAATGGGATCATAATGTATATATTATATGTCTGTGTGTGTATATATATTTTATTTAACAATATATTAAGTTTTGGGCAGTTCAAAGTCAGGACCTATAGATTTATTTCACTAATTCTGACAGTTGCATGGAGTTCCACTGCACTTTAAACCATCATAAATGACTGACCTGGTCCCCTGTAGCTGCATGTGGCAGCGGCTGCCACATGTTCACTCTTAAAAACAAGGCCATGGTGTCTGGACGTGGTGGCTCACGCCTGTAATCCTAGCACTATGAGAGGCTGAGACAGGCATATCACCTGAGGTCAGGAGTTCGAGACCAGCCTGGCCAAGATGGCAAAACCCCATCTCTACTAAAAATACAAAAATTAGCCAAGTGTTGTGGCGGACACCTGTAATCCCAGCTACTCAGGAGGCTGGGGCTGGAGAATCGCTTGAACCCGAGAGACAGAGGTTTTAGTGAGCCAAGATTGTGCCACTGCACTGCAGCCTGGGTGACAGAGAGAGACTCTGTCTCAAAAACAAAACAAACAAACAAACAAACAACAACAAAAAACAAGGCTATGGTGAACATTCCTACAGATACAGCTTTGGTGGGGAGGGCAGTCCTGGGTTTCCTGTTCCCTTGTTTATAACGGAGGGGCTGAAACGTTCAGAAGCCCCAAGCAGTGGGCAGTTAGATGGGGGCATATTTCAACCCCTGGGGCTGAAGTGGTTGTTCCCAAACCTGACTGTGTTTTCACTATCCGAGGCATGTGTTGAATATCCCAACCCAAATCTCCGGGGGCCCAGTCTCCCTGCTGCCCTCTGCACAGGCCCCAGAGACTTGTTCTTTTTTTTTTTTAATTTTTTTTGTAGAGATAGGGTCTTGCCATGCTGCCCAGGCTGGCCTTGAACTCCTGGGCTCGTGATCCTCCTGCCTTGGCCTCCCAAAGTGCTGGGAGTATAGGTGTGAGCCACCTAGCCCAGCTGACTTGCTTCTTTAAATTAGTTCCTAGCAGACCTACTTGTGCTTTCCTCCTTCGCCTCTGGCCCTGGGTGTCCTCTCTGAGAAGGGACAATGACAGCGCTCTGCTCTGAGGAGCTGGCTCAGTTGCCTGTCACTTGGATGACACCTCGTGCCGTAGCTTTGGACATCTCCATCAGCATTGCGTCCCCTGCCTTGCAGCATCTGACATAATGGTAGGTGCCCAACAAGTATCTTTGCATTGGATGAAAAGTCTTCTTGGCCAGGTGCCGTGGCTCACACCTGTAATCCCAGCACTTTGGGAGGCCGAGGTGGGCAGTTCACCTGAGGTCAGGAGTTCAAGACCAGCCTGGCCAACATGGCAAAACCCTGTCTCTACTGAAAATACAAAAATTAGCTGGGTGTGGTGGTGGGTGCCTATAATCCCAGCTACTTGGGAAGCTGAGACAGGAGAATCGTTTGAACCCAGGAGGCGGAGGTTTTAGTGAGCCGAGATCATGCCACTGCACTCCAGCCTGGGCAACAAAGAGCGAAACTCTGTCTCAAAAAAAAAAAAAAAATCCTCTTTTCTTTATTTCCCCTCAACATTTTATTATAAACATTTTCAAACACACAGAAAAGTTGAATGCATTTTCCAGTGAACACCCACATATGCACCCCCTGGATGGCATTTTACTGTATCTCTTCATCACACAGCTCTCCATCTACCCATTACTTCATCTTATTGTTTTCCACCTTTCAAGGGGAGCCGCAAACCTCAGTACACTTCACTCCCAAAGGCTTCCACATGTATATCATTAAGTAGCATTCAGGAATGCCTTTATAGTTCATTTTAGGTAAAATTTACATAGAGTGAAATTTTCCAATCTTAAGTGCACCATTTGCTGGATTGTGACAAATGCAGACATCTGTTAAATCAGACGCCTCCCAACGGAAAGATGTTCCCGTCCCCCCAGAAGTTTCCTTCGTGTCCCTTGCCAGTCAGGCCACCCCCACACTGCCCCCTGCGGCAAACCCTGTTCAGGTTTTTATTTCATTATAGATGAGTGTTTCCTGTTCTAAAACTTCTTAGAACTGATTTGTACTGCAGGTGCCCTTCTGAGTTCTGGCTTCTTTCCCTCCCTGTAGTGATTCTGAAATCTGTCCTCGTTGCTGTGGGTTTCAGTAGCTTGTCCCCTGCTGTTGCTGAGCGGGGCCCCCTGTGTGCATGTACCTACCATGAGGTGTTCATCCCTCCCACTCTGTATCACTCAACACACATTAAAACACGCTTATATACTATCTCTCACTTGACTCAGTTTGCCTGAAGTCCCACTGCCAATTCAAGGGCAGTCAGGATTTGTCTCTATGTTTCCAGGCAGGGAACCCATCCAAAGGTCACCGATGGAGACCTGCCCGATCTCACTGGCCCTCCAGTGGCCTCTGCTCCATCTGCCCCCAGCCCCAGCCAGCACTGCAGGACTTCCTGATGGTGGTGGGTACGTTGGCTGCCTTGGCTTCCTCTCCTCATGTTCCCCCTTCAATTCACTGCAGGCTGGCTTTGGCAGCCCCTTCCCGTCTTATCAGTCCTCCTAGTAACATCTAACACGATCATCCCCACTCCTCACAGAAACCTCCCCTCTGTTGCCCTCTGTGCCCACCCGCCTGCCTCCACGGCTGCTGCGACTCAGTTTCCTTGGCTGTCCCTCCTCTTGGTGACCTTCAGCGTTGAGGAGTCTTCAAGGCCTAGTTCTGGACAGTCGTCTGCTCTCTGAACTCTCACTTTCTACAAGATTGCATCCAGAACCATGGCTTTAAATTTCACCCAGGTGCTGGTAACGCCACAGCCAGACCTTCCCTTAATACCGGAATCTCCAGGCTTGCATAACCGTAGTCTCCACTTCGGGCTCAAATAATCCTCCCAAATTTAACAGCACCGGAAACGGAAGGCTTGGTTCCCCACTCTAATCTGATCCTGCCCTGCTCTCCCATCCCCAGTAAGTGGTCCCATGAACCCAGAGGTAGCTGAAGCCTGAAGCCTGGGGGTTGTTCTTGATTTCTCCCATGTCCTTGTCTCCTACATCCAATTTATTACCAATCCACAGAGCATCCATCTCCAAATCACATGTTTTTTTAAAACCATATTATGGAGGTATATACGATTGACACACAAAAAGCTGCAGGTTTTTTTTTTTTTTTTTTTTTTGAGACAGAATTTCGCTCTGTCTTCCAGGCTGGAGTGCAGTGGTGCAATCTCAGCTCACTGCAACCTCTGCCTCCCAAGTTCAAGTGATTCTCATACCTCAGCCTCCCGAGTAGCTGGGATTACAGGCATGAGCCAACATGCCTGGCTAATTTTTGCATTTTTAGTAGAGATGGGGTTTTACCATGTTGCCCAGGTGGTCTCAAACTCCTGACCTCAAGTGAGCCACCCGCCATGGCCTCCCAAAGTGCTGGGATTACAGGCATGAGCCACCACGCCCGGCCTGTAGATATTTAATGTATACAACCTGATGTGATGGAGATATGTACACACCTGCGATAACATTCATCAAGGCCATAAACTTATCTATCACTGTAAGTGTCCTTCCGTCTCCTCTGTTTCTTTTTCATTTCCTTATGAGGTAAGAGGACTAAACATGAGATCTACTCTGTTAGCAAATTTGTAAGTGTACAGTACAGTATTGTTAATCACAGGCCCTAGTTGTACGGTAGATCTCCAGAGTGTATTCATCCTGCGTAACTGAGACATTGTACCCTTTGACGAACATCACCCTGTTTCTCCCGCTTCCCAGTCCCTGGCAACCATCATTCTACCTTCTGCTTCTATCAGTTTGGCTGTTTTCCGTTCCATGTATAAGAGAGAAAGTGCAGTATTTGATTTTCTTTGTCTGAGTTGCTTCAGTATCTCATCATGTCCTCCAGGTCCATCCATGTTGTCACAAATGGCAGGATTGATCCCTCCCTCCCTTCCTTCCTTCCCTCCTTTCTTCTTTCTTTCTCCTTTTCAGAGACAAGGTCTCGCTCTGTTGCCAGGCTGGAATGCAACAGTGCTGTCATAGCTCAGTGCAGCCTCCAGCTCCTGGGCTCAAGTGATCCTCCTGCATCATCCTCCTGAGCAGCTGAAACTCCAGGCATGCGCCGTGATACCCGGCTAAGTTTTAAATTTTTTGTAGAGACAGGATCTTGCTTTGTTGCCCAGGCTGGTCTCAAACTTCTGGTTTCAAGTGATTGATTCTCCTGCCTTCGTCTCCCAAAGTGCTGTGATTACAGGTGTGACCAACCACCCTGGCCCTGGATTTCCTTCTTTTTAAATGTTGAATAATATTCCCTCATAGGTGTATACCACAATTTCTTTATCCATTTTTCCACTGACGGACATTTAGGTTGTTTCCAGATCTTGGCCATTGTGAATAACACCACAATGAACCTGGGTGCTCAGATATCATCTCTTCAAGATCCTGATTTCAGTTCCTTCAAATACAATCTTAAACCTGTCCCCTTCTTTACCCCCATTGCCACTGCCCTAGTACATGGGCCATGCTTAAACTACAAGTATTTCTGATTTTATCTGTAATTCAAATGTAACTGGCTGCCCTGCCTGTGAGGGGCCGCAGCCGGCCAGCACCTCCTACTCTAACCTCGTCCCCACTAAGGAGTTCCTGTTCCTGCTACCCGGGCCAGGTGGGCTCAGAGTGAGCCAGGACAGCCCCCTGCCTCCCCTTCTTTCCTCCTGCAGCATCTGAGGGGGAAGCAGTTCCTTTGCAAACCTGAGATCTGAGATGTCTCCGCTGCTCAGGCAGAGCTGGGTCTCTGTCCTACTGCTCAGACACAGGCGCTCCACTTGGCTTGCTGTCAAGAGACTGACTCCAGTGCTCTGATTTTAAGGATCAAGGAGACTGACATCTGTGAGGATCCCAGCAGAGGGCCTGGCTCACTCGGGGCCAGTACATGGCAGTGCCCCCTTGGTCCTCCTCATGCCTGCTTCCCCCTGGGCAAGACAGGGGCTGGGCTGGTGAGGAAGCCATTCTCCAGGGGGAGCAGATCTGACAGGACTCGTTTCTCCTCTCCCTGAGCAGGCTTCTTTTAAAACCACTGCATATTTGGCCAGGTACCATGGTTCATGCCTGTAATCTCAGAACTTTGGGAGGCTGAGGCGGGTGGATCAGCCTGGGCAATATGGTAAAACCCCGTCTTTATAAAAAATATGGAAAAAATTAGCCTGGCATGGTGGCAAGTGCCTGTAGTCTCAGCTACTCAGGATGCTGAGATGGGAGGATCACCTGAGCCCGGGAGGTTGAGGCTGTGGTGAGCCATGATCATGCCACTGTACTCCAGCCTGGGTGACGGAGTGAGACCCCGTATCAAAACAAATGAAAAAACTTTCCAAAACCCCCCACTGCATTTTAAACCATGCACAGTAGTGAGCAGTCCTGCTTCAGGGCAGTTCTGGGAATTACAAGGACAAAATCTGGCCTTGTGCCTGGTGGAGCAATGTGGGGGTGTGGACGCCTGTGTGTGAACACCCCTCACCCACGCGGGACAAAGTCCATCCTCCATGCCAGGCCCTGGGCAAGCCAGCCCGGCTGATCCACCTTGCTCCTCCCCCTCTCTTCTTTGTCTTCCCTGCAAACTCCTGCCAAGTTTGGAAGCAGAAAGAGCTGACGGTTTGGGGTTGTGGAGAACATTCCTTTCTAGAATAGAAGTCAGCTGGTGGGGAAGCAGATGCCCCTTACTCTCGGTGCCTCGACTTCCTCATTGGCCTAATGGGGCTTAGGAATTCTGCCTGCTTCTCCTGGACAGCACATGGGACCCACCAGGCCCCCAGTGCTCAGTAAGAGCGGTGCCTTCTGTCCATGAAAGTGGCCCTCCTTTGAGACCCAGCGCCCGACTGCCCAACAACTTGGAGCTGTTTCCTCCTTGTTCATAGCACTTTCTGGCCTCTTCCCTTGCTGTCTTCTGTGTGTGGCATGGTGGCCCTTTCTCTTTACATTTTTTTCTGGCACTAGAATCAGAGCTCCTTGATCTGCAGGGATTGTGGTTTCCCCACACAGTGCCTGGCACACAGATAGTGCTCAATAAATGCTCACCATGGCAGAATTTAACTGTCTTTGAGGTATCCAGAATATAGAGACAGGTTCCTCCAGCCTCCTCCTCCCTCAGGCTTATTCTAAAATAAAACCTTAATTTCTGTCCCTGAAGGCAGGTCCTCCTTCAGCCAACTGCAGGTCTCCTTAGGCAGAGTAAGATTCCAAGTCCTAATTTGTCCTTTTTATACCCAACGTGGACCAGCCCTGATTATATGCTGGGCCCTTTACTTGTACTATTTTATTTAATCCTCATGATAGCCCTATGAAGTAGGTACTGTTAATATCATCCCCATTTTACAGATGCAAAAACTGAGGACCAGAGAGATTAAGCAACTTGCCCAAAGTCACACAGCCAGCAAGCAGTGCACAAGGGATTTGAACCCAGACCCTTCTGATGCCAGAGCGAATGCCACTGAACCTCTGGGTTACACTGCCTGAGGGCTGCAGGGCTCTAAGGGGATAAGGAAGGAAGCCTGGAGGGACTCAGTGCCGGGGGAGTGAGAGGGGTGTGTGTATGAGTGTGTGGGTGGGTGGGGCTGTCCAGGGAGGTGGTTGCTATAGATGGACAGGGGAGGGGGGTGCTGGGAAGGTGGGGGAGGTAGAGAGAGGAGCCCCAGAAGTCGTCAGCTGTGCTGACGATGGATGGGGCAGGAGAAGAGAAACCCCAGGCAAGGGAGGTGAAGCTCTGTGAGCGGTCACACCAAGCTCTCCCTCCTGCCCAGGGCACAGCGCCAGGCCTCACTTTTGAAGCTAACGAGAAGCAGATGGAGGAGTGGGATGGGCTAGAGGCGGAGACTGCCTCTGCTACGTGGCACCCCTCAGCAAGCCTGGAGCTTCTGCCAGCGGCCAAGAGTGGGGCAGGGCCTTGCAGCTGGACTGTGGGTCTCCCTCAAGGTTTACTACAGCTTGGACTTGCCCGTTCAAGAGGTGGATCTTATTCAAAGATAGGTTCAAACATTAGCAGCCTCAGTGAACGATGCAGCCTGGGCTCGATGGAGTTGCTACCACCCATAAGAGGGTGTCCCTCCTGCTATGGGCTTCCCTTTCCTTCCCTGACACATGGACTATCCGGCCCACAGGTCTGAGCCCCCAGAGCAGCTGGCTCCCAGGCTGCGCCATCCCTTCCAGGGAGGGGTGGGAGTGGGTAGCGCAGGTGCTTGGAAGCCAGAGGGGTGGCTCGGAAGGGATAGCTAGGATTCAGGCTCCAGGGAGAGCACTGGGGGCTGGGGTGGCAGCCCCATGTGGGCCAGGACTGGGTGTGCTGGTGACAGCAGCGTCCCCAGCACCTTGCATGGTGTGCCTAGTAGATGCATAATCAATACTTTGATTACATCACATAACGGCTCTGTAAACAGGATCTGGAATCAGCCATAGGCTTGAACCTCAGTCCCACTATTACTAGCTCAGGAGAGGGCTTGACCCCCTCCCCAACTTTTTTAGTGACAGGGTCTTGCTCTGTCACCCAGGCTGGAGTGCAGTGGCATGATCATAGCTCACTGCAGCCTTGAACTCGTGGGCTCAGGGGATATTCCAGCTTCAGCCTCTGGAGTAGCTGGGATTATAGGCGTGTGCCACCACACCTGTCTAATTTTTAAATGTTTTGTAGAAATGAGGTTTCACTTTGTTGCCCAGGCTAGTCTTGAACTTCTGGGCCCACGTGATCCTCCCGCCTTGGCCTCCCAAAGTGCTGGGATTACAGGCATGAGCTACTGTGCTTGGCCAGGGCTTAACCTCTTTAAGCTTCCGTTTTCCTATCCGAGGCTTCCAACTCAGGCAGCTCTGAGCCAGCTCTGAACCAGTCACCACTTGCTGCCTCTTAAAGGTGCAGAGCTCAGCGCAGTGCCTGGCACATAGTAAGTGCTTAGTAAAAGCCATCATTGACATTTAGTTCACAAACAGGTGGAGGATGCAGCAGAGTATCCTGGGTCTTCCTGAAGGAAGTGAAGTGATGGCATTTTGTACTTTTCATCATTCATTCATTCAATCTTCATTCAACTCTCCTACAAACCTGGCCTAAAATGCAGGTAGAGTTGGTGTTGGGGAAGGAGATGGCTCTGGGTCCATTATACTCCATGAAGCCTGTTTGAGGGAAAGAAACAGAGAGCCCTTCAAGTGAACTGGAGGGAGATGGGTTCCTATTAGGAAACCCTGGACTCAGGGAACTGATTACCAGAGGAGCCTCCCAGCAGCCTCCTGGGAACAGAAGTTTACCAGGCAACCTGGGGCTGGGTCACTTCTCTGCCGGCCTGTGCTAGTCTCCCTGCGGACTGACTATCCCCCCGAGACTCTTCTGCTCCCCCAAACTCAGCATGCAACAGACTACGGGTTGCTGTGGTAACAACCAGGGCTCCAGTTTTATATGTTCTTACCACTTCCGGGTCAATACCACTCCCGGGTCAATACTACCTGACTGTGATTGGGTCTTTCTGAGTTCAAATTCTGTCCCCCTCTCATAAGTGGGGGGGCTATCTGTCTCAAACCTGATTGTTTGCTTCTTCCTCCTCAGCAAGAAGGGGGATCACACTTCCAAAAAATGTAGGGTCACTAGGAAGGCACCCAAAATTGTGTACTATGAACAGAACAAAAGACCAGCACCTCCCAGCAGCCTTTTCAGATAACTATCTTCACACCATTTACACCATCTTTATTTGTCCTCTTACCTCTCTTTCTCCAGGACTGTTAAGAAGCTGAGAGCCACAGTAAAAAACCACAAGGATGTCCCAGTTTACATTTCCAACCTTGTCACCTGCTTCCTTCACAAACCCACTTTTCTGGGCAGACAAGTGCACCCTGCCAGCAGAACATGCCTGGTTCCTTCCTCCCTCCAAACTTCCACCCACACTCGCCTCTGTAGCCTCTGTAGCCAGATGTGCTCCTCTTCATATCTTTCTTTTATTTTTTCTGGAGAAAGTTTCTTGCTGTGTTGCTCAGGCTGGAGTACAGTGACATGATCATGGCTCACTGCCACCTTGACCTCCTGGGCTCAGGCGATTCTCCCACTTCAGTCTCCGGAGTAGCTGGGACCACAGGTGCACACCACTATGCCCAACTAATTAAAAAAATTTTTTTTTTTGTACAGACAAGCTCTCACCATGTTTCCCAGACTGGTCTAGAATGCCTAGGTTCAAGTGATCCTCCCTCCTCAGCCTCCCAAAGTGGTGATATTACAGGCGTGATACCTAATTCAAGAGTTAAATAACATTAAAGAATAATTTGGAGGCTCCCTCGCAGCCTCCAAATCTTCACCAGCCCTCAAAATTAAGCTCAACTTCTGTCTCCTCCAAGAATTTTCCACAGGATTCCAATCTGGAGGAATCAGTTTCCTCCAAATGTAGCCTTTATTGACCCTTCCACCATTTGGTCTCCTATATTACCATCAGGAAAAATTAGTGAAAGACTTTCAAATGGACAAAAAAGAGCAAATGTCACTGAATGTCCAGCCTAGAGCGCTCTTCCAGTTTATCACTGCCTTCCATTGCCTTTGAGCCATTTACAATTCTGTAAGTCTTAGAGAACTGATAATAGTGCAAATGACTTGAGTTCATAGAAATGCAAATTCCTTGTGTCCCGTGGAATGCACTCGATGGTTGCCCTGTGGATAAACTTCCTCTGCAAGTTCATTTCAGCCTCCTGTTGACTTACATGTGTGTGGTTCTTGGAATTCTCCTTTTAACCAGTTAGAACATCTTAACTACTTCCCATTAATTAATGAGTTAAATAAAATCTTTATATTTTAATGAGAGTCATAGTTTTGTCTTTTTTCCAAAAATTGTTCTTTAATGTTATCTGACTCTTGAATTAGAAAAGATAATGGCTTGGCACCCTGTATCCGTCACTGTTTTGGGGAGTAGGCAATAGAAAGGGGAAAGGGGCTGCCAAAAAATAACTGTCTACCCATCTTTCCTTGACAACTAAATTGTGCACTCTGGGCGGGGTGTAGTGGCTCACACCTGTTATCCCAGCACTTTGGGAGGCCATGGTGGAAGGATTGCTTGAGGCCAGTAGTTCAAGACCAGCCTGGACTCTGTCTCTACAAAAAAATAATAATACCTAAGAAATTAGCCAGCTGTGGTGGTGCACACCTGTGTTCCCAGTTACTCAGGAGGCTGAGGTAGAAGGATCGCTTGAACTCAGGAGTTTGAGGCTGCCGTGAGCTATGACTGCACCACTGCACTCCAGCCTGGGTGACAGAGCAAGACCCTGTTGCTGAATTTTTTTAAATTGTGAGTTGTGTGAGTGCTATATCTAGAAAGTTCACATATTCCTTTTCTTTCTTTTTTACATAATGAGGGATTACTAAGGGGGCTAGTGTACTAGACTCTGTGGAATTATTCTAAAGGAGGTCCAGGGAAAACTCGAAATCAGAGAATGTCTGAACTGGAGAGAAGCCGCCTTGAGCAAGTCTCTCGTTTTTCTCCTGAGGACCCCGGGCTGCCTGAGCTGGGGGGCCTGTGTGGCCCGTCAGAGAGTAGGATTTGGGGATTCTCTGACAACCGTTCATGAAATGGGGCATGCTCACTTACCCCAAATCTGGTTATGGTAACGAGTTGGGGGGAACGGCCACCAGCTAATTGGAAACAGATCCTCCCGAGGCGCACTGGGCTTCCGGGCTGTTTCCCAGCCTCCTTGGCAGCGGACTCCTCTCCTGAGGTATGTTTTGCTGACGTGGCTGGCCGCGGGAAGCTGGGAGGCACACTTTTCTGAAGAACCGTTTGCAAAATTGAAACCCCGCCTTTGAGAACCCTTCACAGTTCGCAGCTGTGAAGAGATGGGAGCGCGAGGCCAGGCGCAGCCTTCCAGCAGCTCTGAGACCCACCAGTGTAACCCAGGATGCCCTCGGCTTGGTCTGGGGCTTCAGCAGCCCTGCCTCCAGCGTGTGCCCCTCAGGGGCCCTTTTGGGGAGAACACCCCGTCTTCTCTTTGCTGGGACTGTTGACCTCTCTTCTCCCGCTCGGTTTCCTCCACTTTAGCTCCCATACCTGGTTTCTGGAAGGCAGGGATGCAGCTGCAGCTGTGGGGCTTCCATCCACTCACCTCACCTTGGGGAGACGAGGGTCCCAAACACGGCTGTGGCCACAGGCAGGACTGGGGTGGTCTGGGGTTGGGTGGAGGGCTTTCTGGCAGACAGGCTGCGTGGTCTTCTCCCAGTGGGAAGAGGTGCCTGAGAAAGGCAAGAGCAGGAAGCCAGGCATCCAGGTCTCCACTCCTCGTTATGGTAACTCTCTCTCCCAACTCCAGAGGGACCCAGTCGGACCCATTGTAGCACCCCACCCCTATAACCTGTCTGGAAACAGAAGAGGAAAGGAGGGACCGTGCAGGATGGGATCGACACTATCGATTTCTGACTTATGTTGACTGCTGCATTCCACTTAATCTTCATCACCATCACTGCACTGCGAGGTAGGGATTATTACCCATCTTACAGGTGGTGAAACTGAGGCTGAGAGAGCCTGAAGGCAGTGAGATCAGTCCTGCTAGCTCCCAAAGCCCAGTCTCCCTATGATACCAGGCTGAATCTTCTCCCTCACAGCCCTCGCCAGTTCTTCAGTTCTGTTAATCAGTAAATACCCAAAGTGTCATGGACGGATTAGCAAGAGAGACAAGAAAGGGGGAGTCAAGATTTTTCCATTTTGTCTTGTTTTAAAAACTCTTGCACACTTTTGCTTTCCTATTTGAAATGGTCTTGGGTGTAGGTTTTGGAATCAACTCCAGATCCCTAAGAGGGGACTTTTCTTTGCATTTCCTTGGAGAGGTTTTCAGCAGGAAGGGTGAAAGTTGCCCTTTTCTTTCCTTACTCAGGAAAGTGGAGGGAACTGAGTGAGGACCTCACCACGGCTGCTGGGCCAGCTGGGGCTTTTTGCTCCTTAGGGGTTGCTGGTTGGCCCAGGAGTCTACCAGCTATGCCCATGGGCACAGCTCTCCCCCATCAGGGGTGGCCATATGGTGGGGGAAGGTGTGCATATCCCCAAGTAACACCCACCACTGTCACTCCACTGCTTATTGAGCCACTCAGGCCTCAATTTCTCCAGTTGTTAAATGGGAATAATGATAGAACCCACCTCCTGGGGTGGTTGTGAAGATTAAGATGAGTTTATGCAAGTGACTGTCAAAACCACTATCAGAATTGGATACTCACCAAAGATCCCCCCTCCCCAGATGATCTCTGGAATGAGACTTTCTATTTTCAAGGAAGACTCACACAGTCTTTCACGTTGTGGGGTGCTCCAAACTACGTTACTTTAAACAACCAAGTGCTGTTTAGGCGAGATGTTATCTGAAACAACCTTGATTGGTGGTTTTTTTTGGCTATTTACTAAGGTTATCGTGAAGGAGTTGCTAAAAAGGAAGCTAGGAAATGTAACCCAGATTTGGAACAAATTTCCAAGGGTGTGGCATCACAGTGTTGCACTGTGAGAGTGAGCGAGTCCTTTAAGGACACTTAAGAAAGCCATACCATCCGTGGTTACATTATGGAGAGCACACATTGGCACCTCCGAGATGAATGGAACAGCCAGCTGCCCTAATGTTATGCAAATAGGTGCTCAAGGCTTGGGATAAAAATTTCAGTGAAAGCATCCTACAGATTCCAAAAATGCTGTATCGCCAAGAACCCAGAGGGGAGGAAAGAAGATGTGCTTGGGAAACTAAGATGATTCAAAAGGTGGCTTTGATGATGACAAAGACCACGAGAGCAATGATGAATTGGAAGAGCTGGAATAAAACTGAGTCATGGAATGAGGGCAGAGATAGCAACTTTTCTAAATTAATATATCATTAACATATAATATGTGATTATGAGCATGTAGGGTAAATTAAATGGTATAAATAGATATTTAACTCTTTTATCTACTTATAAAAAATTATATATTCAATTAGGTCACAAATCCCCTGGGTCTTTTGAGTGGAGAAGTGGGCAATGATCATATTTTGGGGTTGTGTCATATTTGCGTGCTGGAGGGATGCTGCTGGTACCTTTGCAGAAGGCCTGACTTGTGGCTCTTTTGCCCCAGGGCCCCGTTCTTTGGGCTGCCTGCAGTGGGGGTGGCTGGAAGTGCCAGGGAATTAATACAGCCTAGGAACAGCCCTCAACCAATGGCTGATGGGATCTGGGGCATAAATTCCCCAGTGCCCTCATCCCTGGATGAGATGATGCTGAAGTGTGCGTGCTGCACTGGCTCCCAGAGTCCCCAGGGCGCTTGAGCTCCAGCGGCCCCAGCCATAACTTGCGTCCCTGGCTGTCTTCCATTCTCTGTCTTTCTTCCTTGTGCTTCCAGGATTCCCTCCAAAGAAAGTCAATGGACTCAGATCCTTGTCTCAGAGTTCACTTTTGGGGAATTCCAACCTACAAGCACATATGATAAAGGACAGCGATTGTTATGATCACTCTTGTTATTATTTTGATAAAGATCAGGAAAATGAAGTGAATGCTTCGTGTTCTCTGTCTGCAGAGATTGTGGGAGTCAGGCTAGGAGAATCTTTGAGATCTGGTCAGGAGCGGGGATGTCTGACTGTATATTCATCTCAAAGCAATCTCAAAGTGATATTCTTTTTCCTCCTCATTCAATTATATGCTTGAGCAGCTAAGCCAAAAATCGGTCCATCCAGAGCAATTAAAAGCTTCCTCGGCCAGACCTTGGGGATTTCTCTCTGATCAATGGGAAAAACACTGCAGCTGGAAAACAGCTGAAACCAAGAACAGGGCAGTCAGGTCTTAGCTGTTCAGACGGGCTAAAATTTGTTTTTAAAAGATCCACTAAAATTCGTTTTTAAAAGATCCTTTTATATTTTCAATATGGGATGGTGGGAGGAGGGATGTTATATAAATGATCAGATATTTCGTAGTTTTCCAGCCCTGTTGCCTCCAAACTGGACTTTATTTGTGAAAATTTCTATGGGGCCCCACATACCAGCTCATGAGCCTCAGTAAGGTAGCGGTTATTATATTTATGCTTAAGAATAAAATAATAGCAGGAATCATGTAACATGTAGTTACAATGTGCTGGTCTCTGTGCTAAGAACTTCACTTGCATTATCTCAGCTGACTGATGATACTATAGAGTGGTCACTGTTATTATCTCTGTCGTATAGATGCAGCTACTCAGGCTCAGAGAGGTTGAGTAACTTGTCTGAGATCACACAGCCAGGAAGTCACAGAATGGGGTTACAATCCCAGGGAGTTTGGCTTTAAAGCCTAGGTTCTTTGATATCTGACTTTTTCTAACCCAGTGGAAGGAATGTCTTGGCTGACTTCATTGCCCAAGGCTGGACTCACCCTGAGCTGCCTTCCTTAAGGAGTTGAAACAAGGTGGGTTTTAGTTCTCATGCTATTCCTCCCTGCCACTCTCACTTGTCTAGATGTCAGAGAGTTTTGTAAACTGGGTTTCCCTGGGTCTCAGCTGCCTGTAGCTGCGGAAGGTGGCACAGCGTAATGGTGGCGGACATTTCCTGGGCCTGTGGTGTGCAGCTGCGGATGCGATCCTCCAGCCCCTAGGAGACACCTGTGTGCAGCCACTGTGGTGTTTGAGAGCAGTGGAGTGATTGTTTATCTAGAAATACAAGGTAAATGCAGAAAATATACGATGCTAGTCATGAGCCATCTTAGGTGACCCCCTTTCAAGAAGCGGGCACCAGGAGACTTGGGGGTGTCCATGGAGCCAGGGAGTGGATAAAGAACAAGGAAAGTCTCCCAGGACGTGTTGGGATGCTACAGGGAATAGAGCCGTCCCAGCTTCTCCTAGCCGTCATTCACTCTGTGACTGGGGCCACATCACCTGTCTGCTCCACCTCCTTCTCTGTGAAATGGGCAGATGTGGGCCAGGTGCACTGGCTCACGCCTGTAATCCCGGGACTTTGGGAGGCTGAGGCAGGCAGATCACAAGTTCAGGAGACTGAGACCATCCTGGCTAACTCGGTGAAACCCCGTCTCTAAAAATACAAAAAATTAGCCTGGCGTGGTGGTGGGTGTCTGTAGTCCCAGCTACTCAGGGGGCTGAGGCAGGAGAATGGCGTGAACCCAGGAGGTGGAGCTTGCAGTGAGCCAAGACCGCGCCACTGCACTGTACTCCAGCCTGGGCGACAGAGCGAGACTCTGTCTCAAAAAAAAAAAAAAAAAAAAAAAAAAGAAATGGGCAGATGTTTTAGGGGAGCCCAAGAGGCCCCTCTCTATGCTCAGTAATCTGTGGGCAACGTTTCCTGCAGGAGACATTCTCCCCCTACCCTTGGCTCCATGCAGTGTCTGCTGTCTCCGTGTCCTTAGTCCTTTGGCCCAGGGCATGGCCTGTCTGTGGGTCCGTGTCTCCCTGAGGATCCAGTTGGGCCATAGGTCCCTGAGGTCAGTGAGTGGGGACTTCTTTGTGTTTAGATTTTCACAGAGTAAATCTAGCACAGTGGTTCCCAACCAGGGATGTTTTTGCTCCCCATAGGACATCTGGAAACGTCTGGAGATATTTTGGGTTGTTGAAATGGGGAAGACAGTGCCACTGGCATCTGGGGAGGGAGAGGCCAGGATGCTGCTGAACATCCTGCAATGTATACGATGGTCCCTGCAGGAAAGAACCGACTGGGCCACCATGCACTGGTGCCAGGCGGGGACACTCAGGTGTAGAGGAAAACTAGGTGGATTCAGGACTGTGGGTCCCAGGTACTGTGGCAGGCCCTTGCTTTTCCTCCTCTTTAAATTCCTTCCCCCAGCAATCAAGAGAAGACCACTAAATAATTATGGCTCAGTCAAGTCACAGTTATTCTTTTCTAAAAATAAGTAATACATGCACTTCATAAGAGACTCTACAAAATGCCCTTCCTCACAAGGGCACACAAGGAAAACTAATGGTTTTGCATACCCATGCACACTGGCCCCCTAGTCCCTGCAATAGGGGTGTTCACTATGAACTCGTTTCTTCTGTATCCTTTTAGAGTTTCTTAATCTCATTACGAATGACACTTTGGACCAGAGAAGTCTTTGCTGTATTGCAGGGGCTGTCCTGTGTATTGCAGGATGTTTTGTAGCATCCCTGGCCTCTCCCCACTCGATTTTTGTAGCACCTTCCTAGTTGTGACAGCTAAAAATGCCTCCAGATGTTGACAATCGTTCCCTGGCAGCCCTGGTTGAGAACCACTATTCTAGAGACATCCTTTGCATATTCATGCACATATGTATTTATGAAAATATATCTATGGTGCTTGGCACGTCATAGGTGCTCAAGAAATATTTATTAAGATAAATTGAGAATAAGACAATAAAGCAGGTCTTACTTTAAATGCTCCAGAGGTACAGATTATGTGTATCTTTTTTTTTTTTTTTTTTTTTTTTGGAGTTTTGCTCTTGTTGCCTAGGCTGGAGTGCAATGGCGCGATCTTGGCTCACCGCAACCTCCGCCTCCCGGGTTCAAGCAATTCTCCTGCCTCAGCTTCCCAAGTAGCTGGGATTACAGGCATGTGCCACCACGCCCGGCTAATTTTGTATTTTTAGTAGACAGGGTTTCTCCATGTTGGTAAGGTTGTTCTCGAACTTCCGACCCTCAGGTGATCCGCCCGCCTCGGCCTCCCAACGTGCTGGGATTACAGGCATGAGCCACCATGCCCAGCCACAGATTACATGTATCCTAACACAAATACAAGACAGGAAACAATTCTTTCCTGATTTGTACTTATCTGTTTTGCTTTCAGGGAGCACAGCTTGTTGTGCCCCCCAACCTCGATTTATCCCCATTGCTAAAGGCAGGGATGAGGGTGCTGAATCCCAGGGGCCTCGGAGGTCCACCTTCAGAAGCAGTCAGCTGCCTGCAGTAATAGGGTGATGATAGTCCTTACACATGGGGTCTCCTTCACTCCCTGCATCCTGCCTGCCTGGGGCTGATAGGGTGTGAGAGGCATCAAGTGTGTGCCTCCCACACCCTGGCAACCCCTCCCACCTGGCATGTCCTGCTCTACTGACATCTGGCTTTTGTTTCAGGCTATGGCCTTGGTTCCGGAAAGAGTGCCCTTTCTAAGAAGGTGGGGGCATTATTAGTCCAGCTTGGGCAATCGGCCCAAAGTCCATTGTGTGTAATTCTTGGCAGCACGCCTGGTTTCTTCCTGGAGCTCAGCTGGGCCTGGGATGGTCCCTGGATTTTCCATGTTTCTGGAGTAGGGTGGGTGCGGAGCTGGGAGCTGGGCAGGTGACCTGTGCAGACACTGTTAAGGCTTGCTCAGGAGGTGCTGTACCCAGGGCCTGTTTGTTGATCCCCGCTAGGCCCGGGTAGGTGTATGGGGGGGCAGTGAAGCTAGCCTTCCCAGGGAGCACACAGCAGGGATGGGGAGCAGGGCCTTGGGGAACCCTAGAGAGCAAGGCAGATTGTGGCCATCATGAGTGCTGTGGCCTGGATGTGATTTGCTAGGAGCTCAGGTGGGGCTGGGGGCTGGGGTTGGCGGCCTCAGTTTCTCTCCATATGGGCTTCTCTGTGTGGCGGCTTTGGGATAACTTATTACACGATGGCTCAGGGCTTCGAAGGCACATGTGCCAAGAAAGAGAAACCTGCAGAAGCTGTGTGGCCTTGTCCAACCGTGAGGATGAGGTTACCTGACATGGTTTATGGTGGGCTCCACCAGCCAAGGAGGTCACAGAGGCCTGCCCAGGCTCGAGATGAAGGACCACTGACTTTACCCCTCGATAGGGGTGTGCCAAGGTCACTTGTATAAGAGCAAGTGGGATGGGAGATACTGTGGTGGCTGTTTTTAGAAAATGCCGTCTGCCACAGGCTGTAAGGGGTTCCAGTCCAGGAGAACAATGAGAACCAGGATCTGCCATGTGCAACAGAGTAGCCCCCAGGGTTCCCGTAAGTTCCCACTGAGTACCTCCTTGCAAGTTTTTCTTGGTAGCTAGGACAAGCCCAAGGTTGGAGCAGGTTCAACGGACCCAGATGTCCTTGAGTGTGTGCTCAAGTCTCTCTTCTGTTTCTCCCACATCCCACTGAAAGGAGGGCGGGGCACAGCAGGGGAGGGGATACTCAGGGTGAGTTTGCTGAGCTGCTTATTTAGGCTAGCACCTTCTGTCCATCCCAGAATCTCCTTCTCTCACTCCTGGATCCATCCTCTTCCCTCCCTCCTTCCTTCCTCTCTTCCTCACCATAAAATCTGTTCTTTTTTTTTTTTTTTTGAGACAGAGTCTCGCTCTGTCGCCCAGGCTGGAGTGCAGTGGCACAATCTCGGCTCACTGCAAGCTCCGCCTCCCGGGTTCACGCCATTCTCCTGCCTCAGCCTCTCGGAGTAGCTGGGACTACAGGCTCCCACCACTACGCCCGGCTAATTTCTTGTATTTTTAGTAGTGACGGGGTTTCACCGTGGTCTCGATCTCCTGACCTCGTGATCCGCCCGCCTTGGCCTCCCAAAGTGCTGGGATTACAAGCGTGAGCCACCGCGCCTGGCCATAAAATCTGTTCTTGCCACTGCCTCGTGTTCCTTCTTTCTCAGCCTCTCACTGACCCGGAAGCCTCCACTTCTCTGAGATTCTCTCCCTGTGGTCACCAGTCACCCTCTAATCACCAAATCCTTTCACATCTCACCTTGTTTGCTTGCCCTCTCCGTAGTTTGAACAGGACCTGCCTTCCTTCTTGGAACTCTTTCTTGGGGACCCGAGAGTCTCCTCCTACCTTGCAGACTGGCTGCTTCTTTCCCAGCATATGTCCTTGGTTCTCCTCTCTCTCATTGAACCCCACGACTTCATCTGTTAGCACTGACTACATAATCTACTCCCTTCTCTCCTACTTACCCCATGAGCTCTGGATCTCACATTTCTAACACCCCCCTTTCTCTCCTGACCTGGCTGCTACCTGGATGTCTCAGGTCCACTAGACCAAAGTTCAATCCAGATCTGCTTCCCACTGTGACCTATTTCTTCCCATGTCACCGAGCATCACCTTCCAATCTGTCAAGGCAGAAAGCTTAGAGCATCACTAATGGCTTACTTCTTCCTCTACCGCCTTTTAATTATGGGAAGTTCTAGCAAGTCTACTGCCAGAAGATCTTTTGAATACATACATTCATTCATTCGTTTAGTTAGCAAATATTGATTGAGTAGGTACAATACCCCAGGCACTGTTGTAGTGGCTGGAGATATAGCAGTCAGCCAAACAAACTCCTTCTATTCTACAAGGGAGAGAAAGACAATAAACAGATAAAGAAGCAAACACATGGTATGACATGTGCTGGTAAGCTGTGAGACAGTAAGGCTGGGTGAGGGTTTGAGAGAGGAGGTGGGCGGGTGTTTTATGTCAGGTGGACAGGGAGAGCTTTACTGATCAGGTGACACTTGCATAGAGACCAAGAGGAAATGCAGGTCAGTGAGGTAGACACTGGGTCTTTCTTCACCATCCCATGGCCATGGCTCCTCATCCTTTCCCCTCCCAAACATAAAAAGTACCTTCAGGCTGGGCGCTGTGGCTCACGCCTTTAATCCCAGCACTTTGGGAGGCCAAGGCAGGCAGATCACCTGAAGTCAGGAGTTTGAGACCAGCCTGACCAACATGGCAAAATCCCGTCTCTGCTAAAAATACAAAAATTAGTTGGTCATGGTGGCATGCACCAGTAATCACAGCTACTCAGGAGGCTGAGGTGGGAGAATTGCTTGAACCCAGGAGGCAGAGGTTGCAGTGAGGTGAGATTGCACCACTACACTACAGCCTGGGCAACAGAGCAAGACTCTGTCAAAAAAAAAAAAAAAAAAAAAGAAAGAAAAAGAAGAAAAGAAGAAAAGAAAAGAAAAGAAAAAAGATAAGAAACTACTTTCCCCTTGAACTTTTGGCCTCTAATCCCATCCTTCCCTCCTCATCCCCTTTCTGTGACTCCCTGTCTCCCATACATTTCAAACCGGCATGCAAGGACATTCAGAACTCTCTCCAAGCCTGTTTTCCAGCAAAGTCTTCCCTCAGCCGACAGAACTTGAAATGGCCCTGTGAGCTCCACTCTTCGCTGTTACGCCCCACAGAATCCCCACCTCTTGAGTGCAGGTGCAACCTGTGACTTGCTCCTAGCAAGAAGCAAGAATATGGGCTATCACTCTGTATGTGATAGAAGGTTTGGTCTTAGCAGACTTTATAGAGATTCTGCTGGCCTTGAAAAGGCAGCAGCTGTGTTGGGAGCTGCCCATGGAGAGGGCGCATAGCAGGGAACTGTGGTAGCTTCTAGGAGCTGAGGGCAGCTTCCAGTCGCCAGCCAGTAGGAAGGTGGGGCTCTCAGTTCTAGAGTCACAGGAGATGAATCCTGCTAAAATCCTGAATGAACTCAGGTGCGGATTCCTTCCTGTCCAGGTCCCTGTGACCCCTGGTGCAGCCTGGAGAGCCCCCGAGCAGAGGACCTACCCTAGCTGGGTGGACCCCTGGCCCGCAGAAGCTGAGATAATAAATGTGTGTTGTGCCTAGCCTCTCAGTTTGTGGTAGACTGTTACACAGCAACAGAAAATGAATCCACTCAGCCTGCATATCCCTTGCAAACCCTCAGGCCTGCCCTGCTTCCAAACAGGTTTTTTCTTTTTCATGCCCTGCTAGGAGCACAAATTCTATGTACACAAATTCTCTAACCCTACGTTTTCTCCCTGGTAAGATCACGTTTGTCCTTCAAAGCCCCATTCAAATGCACCCTTTTCTCCATATTCTAGTTACACCCTGGTCCATCTTCCCCCCCGCCCCACCCCCGCAGCCCTGAGGCCCTGGTTCTCACCTGTCTTGAAACATGCCAGTAGCATTGGTGGCATTTGCATGCCCGGCAGTTCCCCCACTTCCTCATCTCTCTATCTCAGGGTCTAGCTCAGTGCCTGGCTTCCAGCAAATCAAGCGTTCTGAACTCAGAGTGTGCGCATGTGTGGATGGGGTTCATGATGTCCATTTCCCCAAAATCCAGTTCCCTAAAAGTGCTTGGCAATTGCTGCTTAGGAGCATTTTTTTTTTGTTTTTTCTGACTCCCTGTCTTTCTTCAGACTCTCAAAGAGGCTTGAGGTCCTGGAAAGATTAAGGCCTATAGAAGCAGGGTGTCAATGCACATTTCTTGAATTTAAGAAATTCACAAACTGGGTTGTGGCCCACTAAAAGGATTTTCATTTTCAGCTTTACGGCGAATGGTAGCTTCGCTGGAGGAATTGGAAGCATTCTCGGTGTTTTTCGGGAGAGCTGCTGTTTTGACATCTGCAAAAGCGCAGTCACGTAGGCAGCCCCAGGCTCCAACCAGGGATGCAGATGGTCCAGCCGGGGGAAACAGTGGGCAGGGGTGGAGCAGGGTGCAGGGAAGCCCGGACGCGGCTGCAGGAAGAGTGAACTGAGTGCAGAGTAGGGACGACGGGTGCAGGCAGGGCCCAGGGGGTTGGCTAATCCTGCGATGCTCCTTTAATAGTGCCAGGTGTTAGGATAGCTATTCCCCACTGCCAACTCCCCTGGGCTCTCAAGGACTGCCTTTGGCTGTGCCAGTGTATTTTTAGCCCGCCAGCAAGTGGAACAAAGTGCTCGGAGAGGCGCTGTTTCCCTCTGGGCTGCAGGCAATGCTCCGCACCTTTCTGAGCCGGTGCAAGGCCCCCCTCCAGCCGCAGAGGGGATGTGGGTCTGGCTCCCACCTTCCTCCCATGCCCTCCCTCAGGGGCCAGGGAGAGGGACGTCCTTATCTGTTGGAGAGAGGCGAGGTATGTGTGCCCCCGGTTGTTTGGGGGAGAGCGAGTGGGCTGGCCTTTCCCTAGGAGAGGACCCAGCACAGGGCAGGAGGCTCCCCTGGTGGGATCTGGCCTCTGACAACCACTCACTCTGAGGAGAAAATGATGTGTCCCAAGACCACCTCCAGTTAGGTGGGCAAGGCAGGGCGCTCTAGGCCAGGGGGCTAGGTGGACGGGTGAGCCCCTGACCACAGCCGGAAAAGCCCCCATCCCTGAAGGCTGCCATGAGGGGAGGCGTGGGTGAGAGTGGCAAGAAGCCACTTCCTGGTGACCCAGTGGTAAACACTTGAGGTCAACCTTGAGCATTGATCTGCCAAATATTTGCCTGGGTCACTGACCTAGCATACTTCCTGCCTTCACCTCCTCCGCAGCTGCAACCCGACTGCCCTACCCCTTGATCCTGGAGGGGTAGACAGCATTTCCCAGAGAGGCCCTTTCCAGGCACAGTCCCCTCTCATGGGGCGTGGGCTGTGGGTGAGGGTGGATGGGCTGGGGACTGGGGCAGGCATCCTCACGGGCCCTTTGAAGTGGCTACCTCAGTGAAGCTGGTCTGAAGTGGTCAAGGTTCACACAGCTGCCCACGCAGAACCAAACTCCACAAGGGCCAGGCTGCCAGGGCTCCGTCCCCAACAGCTCCATCACTCAAGCCTGGGAAAAAGAGAGACCTTGCCTCTCCCAGCAGGCAGGAGGAGGCCAAGGGGTCTCTGGCCAGGGCCTGGAGAGGCTCTCTGTCTCTCTTTCATCACACACATACACACACACACACACGCACACACGCACACACACACACACACACACACCCTACTTCCCCTGAGTGCCCACCCTGGGTTGGCCACCATGCTAAGTTCTGCACAGACACTATACCCCACATTGTTGTAACCCTCTGTGAGTTACGTTGCTCCATTTTACCGAGTTAGAAACCAGGATTCAGAAACGTTAGGCAACCTTTCTGAGCTCACACAGCTGCGAGTGAGGAAACTGGATTCAGATCCTAGGCTGCCGGATGGCCTGCAGCACCCAAGAAGGAGAGAGAAGGACAAGAAGACCATGCACCTGTTCTGGGAGATTCTGGGACAAGAGGAGATGTGAGGGCTGGTCGGAGGCAGAGCCGCTGTGCCTGCAGAGCACCGATCATTCACGATCATTTCCTAAAATCGCTTATAGGGAGAGAATTAAACCAACTTGCTTAAGTTATTGTTGTTTGGGATTTTCTGTCACTTGAAGCAAAAGTGGTACTAAATAAAACACCTGTGGTCTAAGCCCCTTCCACTAGGCTGGCTGCCTGCTCTCTGAAGGCAACTCTGCCTGTGCCTGGCTGTTCTGCAGGCTGCAGCCTTCCCTCTGGCTGTGGCTATCTCTGTATTTCCTTCAAGGCCCAGCTGAAAAGACCACCTCCTCCATGATGCCTTACGTAATTTCTACACTCCAGAAATGATGAGTTCCTTTCCCTGCTGCCTCCAGTCTCTCAGTTTATTTCTTGTATTAAAGTCATCATGCCTGATTGGCATGTGATAATCTTTCATTGTGTATCTGTCTTACTCCTTAGGTTGGAAGAGACAGTATTTCCTTCAGCTTAACAGGGATGGTGTGTGGGTAAACCAGCTCTCCAGGAGAAAAAGCACCCTGATTTGTAGTGCTAGCCAATTCCCATGATGTAAATGCTCCCACCATGGTCAGTTTCAAGCTATGATGGTTTAACAACTGGCTCACAAAATTCCTGAGCATTTAACAGTTGGCTTTCATGAGTCAGTGCTAGCAGGCTCCAGCTTGCTACTGCTTAGGGTCTGCCCACTGCAGAGGCTTAAGGCTTGCACTTAGTAGGTGTACAACAGGCTGGTGCCACAAACTCTTACTTGGGTGTATTATTTGATTCAATACTTTTTTTTTTTCCTGAAATTCCTACTTTGTTCCTAGAAGAATTTTGAACGGATATAGGGGAAGATCATTTGCAAACATGGTGACAATCCTTCTCCCTCCCTAAATCTATGCCCCTTTCCAATGTGACTTTGTAGCTTCTGGGGCTGATTTCCAGTCCTTGAGTCAGGGATGGCCTTTTGACTTGACTTAGCCATTGGAATATGTTGGGAGTCACCTTATGACAGTTCCAAGCCTGGGCCTCAAGAGGCCCTGAGTACTGCTGCTCTTGTCTTGGGAGCCTGTTGGTTACCATGGATAAAGCCCAGTCTACTGTGCATAAAGCTCAGGCTATGCTGCTGAGGATGAGACCACGTGGAGCAGAGGCATACCGTCTCAGCTGAGCCATCTCAGATCCCACAGGCCCAGCAAACCCAGCAGCTGGCCAAAGACATACGAATGAGCCCAGCTGGGCACAACCCAAATGGCTAATATGAGGACTCATGTGCTAAATAAATAATAGTTATTTTAACCACTACATTTTGGAGTGGTTTGTTATGCAGCAAAAGCTGATACACCATCTTTGCATTCAGAAGTAGCTTAGCTTTTGACTGGAATGTCCATCTCTATCTCAGTGAGATATAGATAGCTTCATGTTCCCTGTTATCCATCAACCAAGAGCAAGAAGACCAAGTGTCAGCACTGTTGGCCCTCCCAACACATAAGTTCCAGTAGAGTCTTACATCTCTCCCTAAACACAGCCTACAGGAACCTGGAAGATGTGGACGTTCTGGCTCCCTGATGGAAGAGTTGGACAAGAGGCATGGAGTCTGTGTCTATACACCAGAGTTAAGGTGAGCTCTCCTCGCCTTTGACTTTGCCTGTGCCGTGAAGTCATGGTGCTGGAGCTGCCCTTTTCCTATTAGTCAATGAAGACTTAACTGCCATTTGTGGGAAATGTCCAGCCAGGAATGGGAAACTCACAAATTCTTCTCTTTTCTGCCCCATAGAATTATTATTATTATTATTACTTTTTTTTTGATAGGACAAGAGGATCCTAATGTATCTGGGTTGGGGAAGAGAGAAAGAGCCGTGTGTTAAAGCTAACAATAATTTTCTACTTTCAGTTCAGGAGTAAAATCTCACCTGTAATCTGTGAAGGAGTGTGTGAAAAACCAAACAAAACCCAACCTGCCCTCCAGGTTTGAACTGTAGAAACTCTGTGGTAGAAAAAAAAGGCATTCTAGGGAAGAAGAGAGGAAGCAGGCCATGAAACAGATTTGCAGCTGCACGCGGTGATGGTGTGTGGTTCCCCTCTAACCAGCTGTGTGACCTTGAGCAAATCTCCTGGCCCCACTGGGACTGCTTATCACATGGGGCTGGACTAGAGAACCCCACTCCCTAGAGGATACAGTATTTTTTATGAGGGAGAGCTGGAGACGCTCCTGACTTTTGACTGTTCACCCCTGGAGGTGTGTACAACCACATGCCATTGACAAACAATGTACCCATTGTATGACAGGGAGGTAGTGGTGACTTCCCCAAGTTATAACTGGCCTTGGGACACAGTCAGTACATACACACCCAACATTAGACATTCCATCACTGAGCAACTCAGTGCCTCTCATTGACAAGCTGTGTGATCCTAGGCAGGTTACTCCATTTCTCTGATCTTCCATTTCTTTCTGTCCCTCCGTCCCTCCCTCCCTCCCTGTCTCTCTCTTTCTTTCTCTCTCTCTTTCTTTTCCTTTTCTTTCTTTCTTTTCTCTCTTTCTCTCTTTCTTTCTTTCAACAGGGTCTCACTCTGTCACCCAGGCTGGAGTGCAGTGGCATGATCTCGGCTCATTACATCCTCAACTTCCTGGGCTCAAGCGACCCTCCCACCTCAGCCTCCGGAGTATCTGGGACTACAGGCATGTGCCACCGTGCTTGGATAATTTTTTTTATTATTTGTAGAAGTGGGGTTTCACCATGTTGCCCAGGCTGGTCTTAAACTCCTGGGCTCAAGGGATCCTCTCGCCTTAGCCTCCCAAAGTGCTGGGATTACAAGCATGAGCCACCACATCCAACCTGATCTTTCATTTCTTCCTCTAAAGTGTTATGTCATGTGAAACTTTTACAACGCTGGATTGTAAGAAATATTGAATGAAAAAACATATATAGTGATACCGTATGATTCAGTACATAGAACATATACAGAAGCTTGTTTTTATCTATTCACTTACAGGAAATCATGTTGACCAGAAGGTCTAATTTGGCCTCAAGCAGCCACACTACACTCAGACCTTCTGGGACTTTTCATTTTTCAGTTTCAGGACTTTTTTGTTCAGTTATATGTGGACTGGAACAATCTTTTTTTTTGGCTATAATTTTTTCTAGGTTTTATGGAACACTCTTGGTGCTTATCTCAAAGGGTTATTAAAAGGATTACATGAGGCCAGGCACAGTGGCTCACGCCTGTAATCCCAGCACTTTGGGAGGCCGAGGTGGGCGGATCACGAGGTCAGGAGATCGAGACTATCCTGGCTAACATGGTGAAACCCCATCTCTACTAAAAATACAAAAAATTAGCCGGGCATGGTGGCAGGCGCCTGTAGTCCCAGCTACTTGGGAGGCTGAGGCAGGAGAATGGCGTGAATGTGGGAGGAGGAGCTTGCAGTGAGCCGAGTTGGTGCCACTGCACTCCAGCCTGGGTGAAACAGCAAGACTCCGTCTCAAATAAATAAATAAATAAATAAAATAAAAAAGGATTACATGAAATTATCCACCTAAAGCATGAAGGTTAGTTCCTGGACCAGTGGATGCTTCATCTACAGCAGCTACTATAGTGACTTCCCCACAATATTGGATGTTTGCTCCTGCTAATGCGGGGATTGATCTCCAGCTCTGGCTGGCAGGGCCACTCAAGAACCCAGCCATCCTGGTTCCCCAGACCACAGGTCATCTCCCCACCTAAGATCATTCTTCCACAGTCCCCTCCTGTTGGGGGCAGGGTGACAAAGACTTCTCCCTTGCCGCTCATGCTTTCCATTTGTGTAGGAATCAGAAAAGATGCAAAGCTGTCAGCTGAGGCAATCTCCTGCCTTCAGGTAGGCACAGGGCCCTTCTCATCCCCATCACACAGCTCAGGCAGTGGAGACTGTCACTTTCCTGTTTGTCCTCAGATCCATCCCTCATCCTTCTCTGCTGTGCTGTGTTGCATGGCCCTGACCTCTGCGGACTACATTTCCCAGGCTCCCCTGCACCCTGGCTTCCTGACAAGTTCAGTCAATGGGAAGCAGTGGCAGGAGATTGAGCTTGGTAGGAAGAGAGAAGCCAGGATAATTCTCTCTCCAGCCCTTTCTGTTTCAGGTGATGCCTCCAGCAGTGGCCAAGTCTCCTCCGTAACTTCAGCTCCTAATAATACCCTCTCTTCCCTTGTTCCTCCAGCCCTGGGGAAGTAGCCGTTTCTACTTTCTGGGTTGTTCTACCCTCCCCTGTTTAGGTTTTCAGCTTTTCCATCACCTTTGCAAGTACAGGTGACCCTTGAACAGCATGGGTTTGAACTGCACAGGTCCACTTCAACATGGATTTTTTTCAATAAACATTTTTTGGAGATTGGTGATAATTTTAAAAAGCTTGCAGCATGGTCTAGAAATATTAAGAAAATTCAGGAAAAGTTAGGTATGTCATAAATGCATAAAATATATGTAGACATGAGTCTATTTTATCATTTACTACCATAAAATACACACAAATCTATTCTAAAAAGTTAAAATTTGTCAAAACTTACACGTACGAACACAGACCATACATGGTGATTTTCAGTCAAGATAAATGGAAACAAATGAAGATACAGTATTAAATCATAACTGCATCGAATTAACTGTACTGATATCATACTACTGTCATAATTTCATAGCCACCTCTTGTTGCTATTGTGGCAAGCTCCTGTTGCAAGTATCCACTTAAACACCATATGATGCTGATCATCTCCCTGTGAGCAGTTTGTCTCTAATGATACACTGCATATTGCAGTGAAAAGTGATCTCTTCTGATTCTTGTGTATTTTTCTTTGTGTTCAGTGCAATACCATAAACCTTGAATAGCACCATGGGACCCACATGAAGTGCCACTAGTGGTGCTGGGGGTGCTCCCAAGAAGCAGAAGAAAGCCATGACATTATAAGAAAGTTGAATTGCTTGATGTTTACCATAGACTGAGGTCTGCAGCTGAGGTTGCCTGCTATTTTAAAAACAAATGAACCAGCCTAACAACCGTTGTAAAAAACAAAAGGAAATTTGTGAGGCCATTGCTGGGCCAGCAGGTACAAAAACTTTGCACTTTTTTTGCAAAATTCCTTTCATATTGAAAATGCAGCTTTCATGTGGGTGCAGGATTGCATACCTAGAGACTCTAATATGATTTACGAAAAAGTAAAGTCATTTTATGACAACTTAAAGCAAAAGGGTGCTGGAGGATCTAAAGCTGGAGCATTTAATGATAGCAAAGGATGGTTTGATAATTTTAGAAAGAGGTTTGGCTTAAAAAATGTCAAGATAACAGGAGAAGCAGCTGCTGCTGACCAAGAGGCAGCAGACGAGTTCCCAGATGCCATTAAGAAATGATTTAAGGGCCGGGTGTGGTGGCTCATGCCTGTAATCCCAGCACTTTGGGAGGTCAAGGCAGGCGGATCACGAGGTCAGGAGATCGAGATTGCGGTGAAACCCCATCTCTACCAAGAATACAAAAAATTAGCCGGGTGCGGTGGCGGGTGCCTGTAGTCCCAGCTACTTGGGAGGCTGAGGTAGGAGAATGGCTGAGCCCAGAAGGCGGAGCTTGCGGTGAGCTGAGATCGCACCATTGCACTCTAGCCTGGGCGACAGAGCGAGACTCCATCTCAAAAAAAAAAAAAAGAAATGATTTAAGAAAATCATTGAGGAGAAAGGATGTCTACCTGAACAGGTTTTTAAATGCGGATGAAGGTACTCAATTCTGGAAATAAAAATGGACAAAGAACATCTATTAGTAAGGAAGAGAAGTGAGCACCAGGATTTAAGGCAAGAAGGGATGGGTTAACTCTATTGTTTTGGGCAAATGCAGTAGGTTTGTGATTGGGACTGCTCTTATCTATAAAGCTGCTAAACCCTGATCCTTGAAGGGAAAAGATAAGCACCAGTTGCCAGTCTTTTGGTTGTGCAAGAAGGCCTGGATAAGGAGAGCTCTTTTTCTATACTGATTCCTTCCATGCTTTGTTCCTGAAGTCAGAAAGTACCTTGTGAGGTAGGGACTGCCTTTTAAAGTTCTCTTGACCCTGGACCATGCCCCTTGCCACCCAGAACCCCATGAGTTCAACAGCGAAGGTGTCAAAGTGGTCTCCTTTCCCCCAAACACAATGTCTCCAATTCAGCCTCTAGATCAGGGTCATAAGGACCTTTAAGGTTCGATACACTCAGTATTCCATGGAAAGAATTGTCAGTGCTATGAGAGAGAACCCCAACAGAGAAAACATCATGAAAGTCTGGTGGGATTACACCATCGAAGATGCCGTTGTTGTTATAGAAAAAGCTGTGAAAACCATCAAGTCTGAAACATTAAATTCCTGCTAGAGAAAACTGTGTCTAGATGTGCATGACTTCACAGGATTTATGACAGAGCCAATCAAGAAAAGAGATTGTGAATATGGCAACAAGGTCAGGGAGTGACGGGTTTCAAGATACGGATTTTGGAGAAATTCAAGAGCTAACAGACACCACACAAAGGAATTAACAGAAGACCACTTGATAGAGATAAATGCTTCTGAACCAGAGCCAGACAATGAGAAACAAGACATGGTAGTGGATTATCAGAACTTATTAACGTTAGTGTCACTGAAGTTGGTATACAACCCCCACTGCTAAATTTGTCTGGCTTAGAAGAAAAAAGAACATAGAAGAGGCAGTGTGAGAAAAGAGACTGACATTAGACAATCTGGCAGAAGGGTTCCAATGACTTAAGACTGTTGACCAGGCGCAGTGGCTCACACCTGTAATCCTAGCACTTTGGGAGGCTGAGGCAGGTGGATCACCTGAGGTCAGGAGTTCGAGACCAGCCTGACCATTATGGTGAAACTCCATCTCTACTAAAAGTACAAAAATTAGCCAGGCTTGGTGACATGTGCCTGTAGTCCTAGCTAGTTGTGAGGTTGAGACAGGAGAATTGCTTGAACCTGGGAGGTGGATGTTGCAGTGAGCCAAGGTCGCGCCACTTCACTCCAGCCTGGGTGACAGCAGGACTCCATCTCAAAAAAAAAAAGTCAGTTTTGACTTCTTTTACCACATGGACCCTTCTATGGTTTGGGCACTGAAACTAAAGCAAATGGTGGAAGAAGAATTGGTACTGCACAGAAACATTTTCAGAGAAATGAGAAAGGGAAAAAGTCAGACAGAAATTATGATATATTTCCATAAAGTTACACCGAGTGTGCCTGCCTCTCCCGCCGGCCCTTCCACCTTCTCACCCTCTTCTGCCTCTGCCACGCTGAGACAGCAGGACCAATCCCTCCCCTTCCTCCTCCTCCTCAGCCTACTCAACGTAGAGACAATGAGGATGAAGATCTTTATGATGATCCACTTCCACTTAATGAGTAATAAATTTATTTTTTCTTCATATGATTTTCTTAATAACATTTTCTTTTCTCTAGCTTACTTTATTGTAAGAATACAGTAATAATATTTATAACATATAAAATATGCATTAGTCAACTCTTTGTGTTATCAATAAGCCTTCCGGTCAACAGTAGGCTATTACTAACCTTTTTGGGGAGTCAAAAGTTATATGTGGATTTTCAATTACGCGAGGAGTTGATGACCCTAACTTCCTCATTGTTCAAAGGTCAAGCTGTAGTTTCTAGTACTAATTCACTGTTGAACTACTTGGCTGGGGCTCTGTTTTTCTGGTGGGGCCCTGAGTGCTGCAGCTACCATGGTCAGATATCTACATATATCTGAATGTTCTCACCACGTAACCTCCAAATGGCCATAAGTTTGCATAAGAATTTTCATAGGAATTTTGCCAGGGCAGCTTGCATGCTGACTCTGTGCTGGAAGACAAATGGCCACACTTCCTGTAGTAGGCTGTTTGTAAGCAAAAATAGCCATAGTTATTCCCTCCCCTATCCTATCCCTTCACGATGTGCCTTTGTTGCTCCTCCCATCAACAGATGGAGTCTATTTCTCCACCCCTTGAATCCACGCTGGTCTTGCGACTTGGCCAATAGAATGTGGTGCAACCAAGTCCAGGCCTCAAGAGGCCCAGCACACTTCCACTGCTCCCTTGGAAACCCGTCCAACCTGTGCTGTGAGCGTGCCTGGGCCAGCCTCCCAGAGGAGGCGAGAATGCAAAGCAGAAGGAGCCGTTCCCGCTGAGACCATTGGGACCAGCTCGTGCCCAGATGAGCCAGCAGCTCACTCCAGATGCAGGGGTGAGGCCCATTTGAGGCTAGCTGAGCCCAGTCCAGATCCAAAGAACCATTCAGACCATCCACAGACTTGTGAGTTAAAGTAAACTGTTGTTATCTTTAACTACTACATTCTTGGGATGATTTGTTATACAGCAGTAGTGGATACGCCCCACGTGTGGGTGACGGCAGGAAGTAGAGAATTCCACATTTGCTTCTGACTCATAACACGTTCTGTGTCCAGGAGTCTCCAGTGCCAACAGGGATCTCCAGGGCAGCAGCAGGAAGTCCTGCTGGCTCTGACCTCAGTGGCTGGCTGAGGAAAATGTGAGTGGATGGTTGAGTAATTGCATCTGGTCAAGTTTAAGGTGTGGGTGCTGGATATAGTCCTCAGCTCCTGGAGTGATTCTGGGTGCTAAGGGGGTCTGCTCTGTGGTAGGGACTCTCTGGGGTGGGGCTACCCTCTCCCCTCTGTTGCATTTAGTAGAAAAATGAAGCACAGAAGGGCTGCCAGCTGCCTGCCCTCAATCGTCTTTCCTGATCTTACCAGTTACAGAGCCTCTATTATTAAGCATAGCACAGTCACCTTTCCTGGCCTCCTTTATGACAAGGGTGGCCAGTCTAAGCAGAAATCACTGGGTGGGGATTTTAGCCTGGGTAGGAGGCCTCCCTTTTCCCTCTCCTTCCCTTCCCACCTCCCAGTCCCCTTCATGCTGAGGTGCCCTGGGCACACACATCTGGCCAACCACATTCTATCATTCTCTTGCAGACAGCAGCCCCTTGGCCACCCTCAGGACAAGGGGTACCTTCTAGAAGGGGGTGTGTGTGATCATCTAGCTGGGCATGTCCCCTGGCCTCACCAGCTCCTTACTCTGGGGAGGACTATGGCCCAGAAGAGCCAGGATGGAGCTCGGCAGGGCCTGAAGCCCGGGGCAGGGGCCTCACCCAGCAGGTCAAAGCCCAGCACGATTGCAGGGCTTCCTGGTGTCACTGCAGACCTGGCTCTCTGGAGACACCAGAGTTACCCTACTTCCCAGTGGACTCATTCCTGATTCCTTGGACCATTGGAAGCTCATTGCCCTTTTCCAAGGAATGACAATTCATGTCTTTCCAAGTTAACTTCCTATTCCCACCCATTCTGTGATGTAGCTGACAATGTTTTTCTCTAAAGAAGCAAAAACCCTAAGTTGGATCTCTGCTAGGCACCCCCTTTGGAAGGTGACAGAGGGACATTTCAGCCCATCCTGAGCATGTCCCACTCTTTGGTCCTCAAAAGTCACAGGCCCACGACTTGCCTACCTGATTCATGCGACCCTGTCCCCGCACCTGCAGGCATAGCTCCTGCCATCCCTTCCTGTTTGAGACCATCCTGGAGGCCCTCAGCTCCCAGCTGCCCCTCCCATCCTGGGCCTCTGCTGCTCAGTATGTTATACACGAAGCATGGGGCAGATGTTTTTGCCAAACCACTGGGCTGTGGCTAACCTGTGGGGGTGGTGGGGGTGACTGCACAGGTGTGTGCGGTTCCCCTCATCCTCCCAGCCATCTGGGCTCTCTGGGGGGAGCAAGTTACGTATATATTTATACCAGCAGGGACTATGGAACCCCCAGCAATAAACACTGATGGCTAAGGACTTTGGGTGCATGTTATCCTCTGAATTAAACTCCTCTCCAGCTGCCTTGAAGGTTGAGAGGCTCGGTCAATAGTATTAGCTACAAGCCCTTGGTGAGAGCTCAAAGGTCTGTTCCATTACTGATGAGAAAACCAAGCCTCAGAGAGGAGCAGGGACTGCATCCAAGCATTCTGACTCCAGGGGCCTTTCTGAGGGCCCAGGTGGGTCTGGCTTCATAGGCTTCCTCCAGGGAAGTGTGAACTCTGCAAACTGCAGCCTCTCCTTAGGGTGTGGAGCTGCTTCTGAGGTTTTGAAGGGAGCTTCTGGAAGCCTTCCTGAGTGCTGAGCTCCTCCTGGGTGCTGACGGGTTGCCCAGTGCTCAAGGGGACGGGCTGGACCTCCCAGCCTGTGGTTACACAGGGAAATGCTCTCTGGAGCCCACCCTGAGACGACACCTGCAATGCATGTTCTGGGGCCCAGAGAGAAGGCACCCCTGCTCCTGGAAAGCATTATCGGGAGTTGCTCAGAGGAGGAGGCCAGAGACACCCTTGTGAGATGGTTGTGCCAGGAAAGTTTTGCCAAATCCCATTTTCAAAGTGAAGCAGTGAGCCTGTGTGTATGATGTGCGTAATAGTTGTGTGTGTACATACATGTATGTGATGTGTACATGTGTAGGTGCACGTGTGGATATGTGAGTGTGTGTGCATGAGAGGTGTGTTTATATGTGTGTGAATGTGTGAGCAAATATGTGTGTGTATGTATGCACGTGCATCATGGGCAGGCATGCTTGCGAGGGCGTGTGTGTGTGTTTGTGTGTGTATATTTATGTGTGTCATATGTGTAAGTGCATGTGTCTATTTTTGCACCTGAGGTTTGTGTGCATATGTGTGAGTGTATGCTAAGAATAGCCCAGACCATGGCATGTGAATGGTGCCTGGTTTTGTCCCCTTCCAGGGAAGGAGGGAGCAGGACGGTGACACGCCATCTGTATTGGCCAGTCCTCTTTCCTGCCACCATTCTTTTGCCCCAACTTTCTTTCTGCTAAGCCTTCATCTGGGGCCTGCTACCGTGTAATATTGCCTAAAGATGATCTGTCCTTCCCAGTAACAAAGCAGTGCATGCTCCTTGTAAAAACTGGAAAATAGGCCAGGTGCAGTGGCTCATACCTGTAATCCCAGCACTTTGGGAGGCCAAGGCAGGAGGATCGCTTGAGTCCAGGAGTTCCAGACCAGCCTGGGCAACATGGTGAAACAAAAAATACAAAATTAGCTAGTGGGATGGCATGCACCTGTAGTCCCAGCTACTCAGGAGGCTGAAGTGGGAGGATGGTTTGAGCCCCGGAAGCGGAGGTTACAGTGAGCCAAGATCACATCACTGCACTCCAGCCTGGGCAACAGAGCCAGACTCTGTCTCAAAACAAGCAAACAAAAAACTCTCAAAAATGACAACAATAAAACCTTCTAGAAAATAGAGAAGAGCACAAAGAAGGAAATAAAAATTGCCTTTAGTCCCCAAAACCAGAGTGCTGACTGTGGCTTAATAGAATGTTCTTCTGCAGCTGGGACTTAGGGAGCTGAGGAGGAGAGGGAAATATGAGCACCATCGTCATCCGAGGGCGCTTGACCCCTGGCCCCACACGGGCTAAGCCTTTGGAACTTCAAGGCTCCTTACATCGTTACGTTGTTGTTGTTGTTGCTGTTGTTTTGTTGTTGGATTCTTCATGATTCACAAAGTCCTGGAGGTGACCAGTTTGGCCTGAGCTGTGAAAACCGATATAGTGACCTGGGTTTAAATTAGGTCTCCATCAACCTAAAAGTTGCCTCATCTTGGTTGGCTCAGTCATTTAACCTCTTCAAAGTGAAGCAGTGAGCCTGTGTGTATGATGTGCATAATGGTTGTGTGTGTACATATGTGTATGTGATGTGTACATGTGTAGGTGCACGTGTGGAGATGTGAGTGATTCCTCAGTTTCCTCATCTCTAAAATGGGGTAAAAACAATGACCTTGAAGAGCAGTTGCTGGGGTAGACATTGTGCCTGGCCTCCTCCTGTTTTCTCTCAGACCCTTTTCTCTCCTTTCCGCTTTCTGTTCTACAGTGTGGAGAGGGTCCCTTCCAGGGCCCCTGCCCTCGGGCTTCAGATAGGCTTGGACAAATGAATAGAAGCCTGGAGGGCAGAGGCGGGGAGAGGTCAGGGTGTGTCTCCCCACTCTGCTTCTGGGGGTGTGTCAGGCAGTGTCTGCCTCTCTGCTGTGGCTCCAGCTCCTGCCAGAGGCCCCAGAACCATCAACTCTGATGACCCCACCTTGTCCCTTTGTCCTTTCCTGTCCCAGCCTTAGTGATGGTAGCAGTGGCTTCCTGTTGTTACTAAACTCTGGGTGACCTCGACATCCTCATACGGCTGTTCATCAATTCAAAGCTGCAAAACAAGTTGCCTCTATTAAACTCCCTGGGTTGGAAGATCTAGCATGGTTTTGGTTTTGTGCTGGGACCCTGATCCATACAGAAACGACAAGCAGGGCAGTGTCTGGTGCCAAGAGGAGGGTCAATGTGTAACACTCAGGTCTAGAGCTGTGGCCCCTCGTAAGCTTATGACAACATCACCAGCTAACCCCTTCTCTCAAGTGAAGAGCTCAACCCTGTCTTCTCTCCTCTCTTGATCAAAGCCCTGACTTAGCTCTTTGGCATTTTTTTTTTTTTTTTTTTTTTTTTTTTGAGATAGAGTCTTGCTCTGTCATCAGGCTGGAGTGCAATGGTGCGATTTTGGCTCGCTACAATCTCCACCTCCTGGATTCAAGCAATTCTTCTGCCTCAGCCTCCAGAGTAGCTGGGACTATAGGCCCGTGCCACCACACTCAGCTAATTTTTGTATTTTTTGTTTGTTTGTTTGTCTTCTGGTTTTTTTTGAGACGGAGTCTCGCTCTGTCACCCAGGCTGGAGTGCAGTGGCATGATCTTGGCTCACTGCAAGCTCTGCCTCCCAGGTTCATGCCATTCTCCTGCCTCAGCCTCCCGAGTAGCTGGGACTACAGGCGCCCGCCACCACGCCCGGCTAATTTTTTGTATTTTTAGTACAGACGGGGTTTCACCATGTGGGCCAGGATGGTCTTGATCTTTTGACCTTGTGATCCACCCGGCTTGGCCTCCCAAAGTGCTGGGATTACATGCATGAGCCACTGCGCCCGGCCTTTTTTGGCATTTTTAGTAACATGACCCAGTGTAAGGGAATGGGCTCTGGCAGCCCTGGGTTTGAACCTAGATTCACTACTAGTAGCTGGGTGGCCTTCAGCAGGCCGCGTCAACTCAGCTGCATTATCTAAGCTCGGGGATAAGGATACCTAATTGACAGAGATGGTGTTTGTAAAGTACTCAGTAGAGAGTAAACAGTCGGGTGTGAGGGCTCATGCCGTAATCCCAACACTTTGGGAGAACGAAGCGGGAAGATTGCTTGAGCCCAGGAGTTAGAGACCAGCCTGGGCGACATAGCAAGATCCCATCCCTAAAGAAAGAGAGAAAGAGAGAGAAACAGAGAGAAGGAAGGAAGGAAGGAAGGAAGGAAGGAAGGAAGGAAGGAAGGAAGGAAGGAAGGAAAGAAAGGAGGAAGGGAGGGAAGAAAGAAAGAAAGAGAGAGAAAGAAAGAGAGAAAGAAAGAGAGAGAGAAAGAAAGAAAGAAAGAAAGAAAGAAAGAAAGAAAGAAAGAAAGAAAGAAAGAAAGAAAAGAAAAGAAAAGAAAAGAAAAAATTAGCCAGGTGTGGTGGTGCATGCTTGACCTGCTCAAGGTCACTCAGCTAGTAATAGTGAATCTAGGTTCAAACCCAGGGCTGCCCTACTGCAGAGCCCAGTAATCCCAGCTACTTTGGAGGCTGAGGTGGGAAGATGGCTGTGGCCTAGAAGTTGGAGGCTGCAGTGAGCTGTGATTGCGCAATTGCACTCCAGCCTGGGCAAGAGAGTGAGACCCTGTTCTCAAAAAAGAAAAAAGGAAAAGAAAAAAAAGTAAGATGTCGTGTCTGTTGACGGTTATGATCAATATTATCACCACAGACCCTTCCTTCAAGAACGTGGGATCGTTTCACCTGGTTGTGCACCAGTGGACATTGAAATGGCTCACTCCTGGTCTTTCTAATATCTCTTGATATGAAGAGTGCAAAGACTGCTGGGAAAGGTGGGAACATTTGCACAGGGGCTAAGAATCATGGGAAAAAAAGGGTAGAGACCCAGAACCTTCCCTTTCAATGTTGGCTTGAAAACATCTTAAGTAGATTGAGATCATCACCAAAAGGCTGGGGACCGTGATGGAGAGCTGAGCCTGGTCGAGTTGAATTTGCCCACACTGGGCCCACAGGTTTGCTTCTACCTGGCATATCTTTTCATTTCTTGTCCATCCAGCAAACTTCTATACATCCTTCAAGACCCAGCTGAGTTAAGGCCTATGGTGACCTTTGGTGACATCTCCAGTAGAATTAAACCCCATCACTCCTTGTGCTCTCAGCATTTGCACATACTTCAGTGGTGGTGCCTACACATCCTCTTCTGTGAACTCTTAACGGCTCACACATCCTCCTGTCACCATGCCTGTCACATCCCTGCAGGAGTAGGAGGAGCCATGAGGGTAGTTGGTAACTGCTGAGCACTCACTGCATGTCAGGCACTGTGCTGTGTGTGTGATGCGTGTCACCCCACTGGCCCTCACCACTTCCTATGGGGTGTCACCACTTTACAGATGAGGGGACAGACAGGTGTACAGACCCATCGCTACCTGGCTCTGGAAGCTGCATTCTCAACCTCCCACATTTTGCTCGTGAACCCCAGAGAAAAGGGATCGGCTTATACCCTCCTTTGTGTACCCAGTAGCTGGCAGGATGCCTGTCACCAAGTGGTCACTTAAATGTCGGGTGAAATAAAGGAACATTCCACGGTGCTGACATGCCAAGGTTTGTGAAACCACTTCCCTTATGTTGCTGTGAATACTTCTGAGCACAGCTCTCTTTCTTGGGCTGGATTATTTTTTTTGGGTTAGTTCCTGGGAGTGGAATGACTGGGCCACATCATCTTCCACCTCCCAGAGCCACTGGCAGTGAAGGAGTGAAGCTGTTCTTTGCTGCCTTGCAGGCCAGGCCCTCTTCTCACCTTGACGTGGTTCCAATGCAGGCGTCTTGGCAGGCCTGAGACAGCTACACTGAGTCCTCCAGAGCCAGCGGTGGGGCCCTGTGCGGTCAGTGAGCCAGGATCCCCAGCACCACCCAGCACCCACAGCCCCTCCTCCAAACCCTCCCCAGCTGCCTCGTTGGCAACTGGATTCTGCCTAGGGGCGGGGACCAGACCTGCAGGCATCCTCCCTGACCACGCCACTGCCTCTGGCTTCCTTATTTGGAGGGTAAGAGATGAGGAGGGAGGAGAAGAGAAGAGGGTGGATGGAGGCAGCACAAGGAGGAAAGGATTGGGCAAAGGAGGGCAGGCCATGGGGAAGGGGTGGCCCCGAGTACGTGCATGGGGGTTAAACCTCCAGCACCCCATCTCATTTCTCCAGAGCTGGGGCAGACAGCCCTCCCGATTTCTGCAGAACTTCCTCCAAATCCTCAGCTCACAGAGGGAAAGGCGGATTCTCACTCTTGACAGGGACTCTTGACCTCAGGCTGTGCTGAGAGCTCAGGGGCGGGAGAAAGCAGGCAGAGGGATGCTGGTGCCCCTGCCCTTCCCGTGAAGACCCCTTTTTTCTCGGTCTCCTCTCCTTTCCATCTATTTATTTCCTTATCTTCCTTTATGGGTATTTCCACTCCAGTTACAAATGGGAGAAGGCCAGGGATGCCCAGTTAAGACCAGAGACATCTCCTTTAGCACAGAGGCACCCAATTTAACTCAGAGACACCTGGTTAAGGGTGTCCTGACCAGTTGAGACCAATTTTTGTATGTTTTAGGGTTGCCAGATAAAATCCAGGATGCCCAGTTCAATTTGAATTTCAGATGGGCAATGAATAATATTTTTAGTGTAAGTATGTCCCAAATATTGCACAGGACACACACTAAAAAAAAATTCATTGTTTATCTGAAATTCAAATTGAACTAGGCATCCCATATTTTTATTTGCTAAATCTGGCAAAGACAGTGCATTTCTCTTCTTTTCCTGAATTTTAAACTCTTGGGATTCGGCATCTGCCTCCCATCCTACTCCACCAACTAGCTTCCCTCTTCCACCTTTTTGGTGGAGATTTGACTTCTCTTAAACCCATGCTCTTTTTAATTTCTCTCCTTCCCTGGGTTTTATTTACTTGAGCAAAGTCACACTGGGTCTCCATTTCAAAGTGTTTGATGTTATTACTAGAGACTGGGGTTGAGGCAGTCTAAGCTTTTCAAAAGGTTTCTTCAGGACATTGGAGGGAAATTAAACCTCGGAAAATATGCTTGACATTTTTTTTTCTTTCTAAAAAGAAAGTCTGTGCGTTGAGTTCCCTTATGGTCACGGGAGCACAAACAGTGGAGTTAAGGCCAAAAAGCTCATTTCTCAAGCCGCCACCAGCTGCAGCCCCGGCCAATGAATGATTTATCTCCAGCTGCACGGGCCACTTTCTCAGGGTTTCCATCCTCAGCTGAGCTTGTTCAAAGAGGCCTTGAACTTGTAGGCTCAGAGGGATCTGAGGAACCAGCTAAACCAGAGCTTCCCAAACTACCATGTCCAACAGGTCACTGGGGGAGCTTTCACCAGTCCCATGCTCAGGCTGACACAGCCTCATCAGCTCAAAATCACTGGAGGTGAGACCCAGGCATCACAAAACAAAACAAAAACAAAAACAACAACAAAAAAACAAAACTTGGCCAGGTGCAGTGACTCATAATCCTAGAACTTTGGGAGGCCGAGGCGGGTGGATCACTTGAGGTCAGGAGTTCCGAGATCAGCCTGGCCAACATGGTGAACCCCCATCTCTACTAAAAGTACAAAATTTAATTGAGCGTGGTGGCACACACCTGTAATCCAAGCTACTCTGGAGGCAGAGGTAGGAAAATTGTTGAACCTGGGAGGTGAAGGTAGGTTGCAGTGAGCCGAGATCACGCCACTGCACTCCAGCCTGGGTGACAGAGTGAGACACTGTCTCAACAACAACAGCAACAACAACAACAACAACAACAACAAACTCCCAGATGATTTTAGATTGAGACCCAGTGAACCAGACTGGTGCTTCTCAATGGCTCCTGGAAGTTGATGGACAAGGACCCCAGCTCCCTGCCTGTTGGTTGCAGCAACTCTGAAGTGTGTGACCCTCTTCTATTGGTCACCCCTGTCCTCAATAGCCCATCCTCCCACAGCAGTAACTGGCTCCAGTAAGCCCCCTTTCTTGGCTTCTCTTCCCTGTTTCTCTTCCACATTTTTCTATGGTGCTTCTTGAGATCACCTCCCAAATCACCTACTTGTACTCAAATCCTTCTCTCTGATTTTGACCATGGTTTATGATAGGTCACTGTTGCCCACAGATGGATGGTTTAAAATGCAAATTCTCAATTTAACAGGCTGCCTAGAATGGCAGAAGACCCCAGTTTTTGGAGCCAGGCAGACAAGGCACAAATCTTAGTTTGGCGGCTTAGACACTCTAAATTACTGTGGCATTTTCCGAGCCTGGGTTTTTAAAATCTCTACATTGGGGTTAATAATGGCTGCCTGTTGGGGTTGTTGAAGAGGATAGAATAAAACAGCTTCTGTAGAAGGTAGAATAATAATTTCCTCTTTTCACTTCCCTGTAGTAGCATTAATATTAGATGTCCACACTCTTGCTATGGCCTCGGGTGGCAGAGTATACTTAATGTCCCTTAGCTTTGGTCTTAGCCATGTGACTTGCTATGGTCAAGGATGTTGACAGACATGATGTAATTGAAGGCTTGAGTGGGCTTGTGCTGTTAAGCTGGCTCCTGCACTTTTTTACCATCATTGTAGAAAATAATTTTTTAGGTAGCTGCTGGTTCCAGAAGTATAAGAAACATACTAAGCGGAATTGAACCCATCCTACGGCCAGGAGTCAGGTCCAGCTGAGCCCCGCTTAGACCAGCCAAATTCCATGTAACCTGAAGATGTTGTATGCTGTGAATTTTGTTACACAGCTTTATTGTGGGAATAGCTGACAGATACACTATTTATAAAAACACCTACACAGGGCCTGGTACATTGTAGAGGTCCAGTAAATGTCAGTTCCTGTCTCTTTTCATCACATACACTAACGTGGGAGCCAAGACATTTCCCCGATTCTTATCCCTCAAATCAGACTTCTGGGTAAAGACCTTGGAATGAAAGCCATGTTGGGATTGAAGCTCAAATTGGTGATGGAATCCTGCCCATGCAAACCCTCTTTCCTCATGTGGCTCCCACCACTTCTCTGATGAGAGGTGGAGACCCTTGTAACAGCATTAGTTCCCCTCACCCCCTCTTTTAAAGCAGGCACAAGCCTGTCTCTTCCTAAGCTTTCCTAGAAAAACCTTCCCCCTTGTCTGTGTCTCTCAGGGCACAGCATAAGCTGTTTCTTACCATTTCACTTTTCACCTGCCTTCATTAATGATAACTCTAACATAATAGTCAATATTTTAAAATATTAATTGCTCATCAGGCATGATGCTGGGTACTTGACATAAATATGTTTAAAAGTCAGCACATCTAAGGAAGATCAAATTAATGCTTCATTTACAAAATGTCTAATGGTTTTGAATTATATGCGAGTCAAGGTTTCAAAGCCTGATTAATTATAAAAATATATTTTTCAAAAGTCAACACATCCTTATGGCGTAGATAATGGTATTATCTCTCATTTACGTATAAGGAACTTGAGGCCCACAGAGATTTGGTGCTACCCAGACCCAAGTCCATCTCATCCCCAAACCATGCCCTTACCCCCACCCTATGCAGCCAATGTGGTCCCTCTAACTAGATTGCAAGGTCCTTGAATTCACAAGCTGTATCGGATGCACTTGGTGAGCCCATCATGCACAGTAGTCACATGGCTGTCATTTAGTGACTGGCTGGAGCTGCAGGGATCAGGCAAGGAGTTTTCATGTTCGTGGCAGGGCTGGCCCTTCTGCAGAAGCACCCAACACCCTGGGCAGATCCTGTGCTTCCCACCGTCAGCATCTACCAGCCACACTGGACCAGTGTCTACCTCCTCTGTATTTCTGCTTAGTCTTAGGTGCTCTGTGAATTTCCAAAACACACAACAAGTCTCTGGCAGTCCTGGGAATTGTCACAATGCTTTTGTTGGCAAGCAACAGAAGCCAGGTTTGGGCTCTGGTGTCCTTTCCTTTCACTTTTCTTGTCTGCCCATTTCTGTAGATCCACTTGATTTTCTGCTGGCTTTCCCTGTGTTCCAAGCCTGTACACCCTTGAGACTGAATTTGTGTTCCCAGCCTCTGGGCCACTCCCTGTGGTGTTCCATGGGAATCTCATATGCGAAGTGACTTCGGTCTGCGTTATTTGTACCAACCACTATGACAAGGTAGCTAGGACTTACTCCAGTCAGGACTCTGGAGCTGGGGCAGGGTCAGACACACACCATCTTCGTGGTAGCCAGGGCAGCGGGAGGGGTGGAAGGATGCTTGGCAGCAACGACATATCTATATGCAGGGGTGATGTATGGAGGAAGGGGTGGGGTGGGAGAGCAGAGAGGCTGCAGGAGGGGCCCCAGCATGCTACTTGGTTCTCAGAGAAAGCAATGTCCTTTCATAGCCTATGTCCCCCAAGGCTCTCAAACAATTGTACCAGCCCCTGGCAGGGTGATTCTTTCTCTCCTGTAAGGGGAGTTGCCCACTAGCCTTGGCTGTGCTTAAGTGTGGATTTTTCCAGAACAGATCTGGGACAAGGACTCGTGTGCCTGTGATTTATTAAGGAAGTGCTCCCAGGGCAAACTGGGAAGGGGCTGAAGGAAGCAGGTTGGGGTAGAGAGGAAGCCAAGCCAGGGGTGATCACAGGTGACGTCTCCTGAGGGGGAGCTCTGAGTGCAGGGGACACTTAAGTTATTTTAACCCAAGTCAAGGGAGCTGGACTTTCAAATTCTTGTGCCCATTAGTCATTGGACAAGGATTGCAGGTGTGGGAGGAGAATGCAAATTTCTAGGCACCTTGGGCTCTCTGTTCCTCCAAGCAAGGTGAAGGGAGCCCTCTGAAGAAGACCCCCAGGAAATGCTGCTTATAAGCTGTGGTCAGATGTTTTTGGGCCTCACTTTCCTTATACATAAAATGTGAATAGGCCGGGCGCAGTGGCTCACACCTGTAATCTCAGCACTTTGGGAAGCTGAGGCAGGTGGATCACGAGATCAGGAGTTCAAGACCAGCCTGGTCAACATAGTGAAACGCAGTCTCTACTGAAAATACAAAAAATTAGCCGGGTATGGTGACAGGCACCTATAATCCTAGCTATTCGGGAGGCTGAGGCAGGAGAATCGCTTGAACCTGGGAGGCAGAGATTGCAGTGAGCCAAGATCGCGCCATTACCCTCCAGCCTGGGTGACAGTGCCAGACTCCATCTGAAAAAAAAAAAAAAGTGAATAATCCCATTACCTGCATCATAAGGATGTGGATACGTTAACTTTATATATACATAAATTGATTAGGCTTTTGAAACCTTGCCTTATAACTCAAAAACCATTAGACATTTAGTAAATGAAGCATTAATGTGACCTCCCTTAGATGTGTTGATTTTAAACAAATATTTATGTCAAGCACCTAGCATCGTGCCTGATAAGCCACTGATATTTTAAAATACTCTTATGATAGGCTGGGCACAGTGGCTCACACCTGTAATCTCAGCACTTTGGGAGGCCAAGGCAGGCGAATCACTTGAGGTCAGGAGTTCAAGACTAGCCTTGCCAACATGGCAAAACTCCATTTCTACTAAAAATACAAAACATTAGCTGGGTGTAGTGGTGGGCGCCTTAGTCCCAGTTACTCGGGAGGCTGAGGCAGGAGAATTGCTTGAACCCAGGAGGTGGAGGTTGCAGCAAGCTGAGATCGTAGCACTGCACTCCAGCCTGGGCGACAGTGAGACTCTGTCTCAACAAACAAACAAACAAACAAACAAACAAAAAACAACTATTATATTAGAGTTATCACTGAGGAAGCAGGTGAAAAGTGGAATGGTAAGAAACAGGTTATGCCATGAGGTAAGTCAGGTGAATACTGCAGGAAGCGAAAGCCCTTCGGAGCTGGACACAAAAAAGGGAGGAAGGGATTTGGGGGATGGGTAGAGTGCCGACAATGCCTGCTCCTGGCTGGGGTACACGTGTCAGTTCTCACCCATAAAGGAGGATTCAAACTCCAGCCCTCAGCCCCAACTCTACCCACAGACATGTTTTGCTTGGCCCACAATGTACTACTGACTGCTCAATACTGTAAAGCTTCTGAATTAGTTGCCAATTATTAAATCTCAGGTAATTTTTACATAAAAATCCAGATCCCTGGCTCCTCTTGAAAAATCATAGTTGTTATCAGAGGCCCACATAGCCACATGGCCACAGTTGCAAGATGCCACAGAGTCCACCCAACCTGAGCAATTTTACCTGGCGGCCTTGATGCCACAGGCCCACCACTCTCTATTGTATCTCAAGCACATGCACTATAATTATTCTTATAGGAGAACTAAGGGGAAAGAGAAATCTTTTTTTTTTTTTTTTTTTTTTGTGCCTACCTCTCTAAAATGGAGAAAATCTCTACAGCCCTAGGATAGTTAATGTGGACACCAGATGTGACTATATCTGAAGAATATTGCGCAAGGTGCCATTGGCAAGCAAGCCCTTGAGCTGCTGCCGCTGGGCCCCTCTAGGTGTGTGTGTTTGTCTCTCCTGCTGTGAGCTGTACGTTCCCACCAGACTCTGGCTTTCCCACCAAGAACCAGCTGTGCTGCTCCCCTTCCCCCGCCCTAGCCCATTTTGTGAAAAGCAGCTGTTTTTCCCTTTCCGGCTCTCCAAGTGCTGATTTCATCTCTTTCCCGACAAAAGTTTGAAGCCAGGAGGGAAATGGTTTGGCAGAAAGTCAGAGTGCAGAGGGAGCAAGAAGACTACGTGGAGGAGGCCGATGGGGGGTAGCGGTCCAGGATGAGGGGTCTGGACGCCAGCTCTGCAGACTCCATGAGACAAGAAGCCCCAGGAATCTAGGCTGGGCATAGGGCTCTGTGGAATTCACTCCTCTGAGCTGTTTTCAGCAACTTTAGCTAGAGGTGATGTCAAAGAGTTCTATTTCTCAATAGCTTTTCTGGAAGAGGGGTGGAGACAGCCATGGGGAGATCGTGATGAGACACCAGGGCTCACCGGGGCTGACAGCCCCTCAACTCAGTGCTACAGGCCAACTTTTGAGCACTTACATTGTGTGTGGACTGTGCTGGGGATGGAAGGAGGCTCGAGAGAACATGCGATGGTTAGGGGGTGAACAGGGACTGAAAACTGGTCACCAAGGCAACCAGGCTCAAAACTCATGGCACTGGGGAGGGACGGCCAGGTCAGGAGGAGCCAGAACTGCCCACCCCAGTGCCGTGTGCAGTCCCACTTCCTGGGGGGGGTGTCACACATTGTCCCCACCACCACCCCCAGCCTTATTAAAATCACCCTTCCCTCCCAATCAAGCTGAGCCAACATCTTTGACTGAGTCTGGAAAAATTCCTTTCTCCTTAACTAGGCCAAAAAAAGGCTGAACATTTCCCAAAGGAACACTGAGGCACAAAGGGAAACCCTAGTCACGGAGAAACTGGTGAGTTTACAGAGTGCAGATTTCTGAGCCCAGTGTGACCAAACATCCCACGGAAACCCTGGAAGGTCGGCTTGGTGGGCATGGGAAGAGGTGGCCGTTCCTTGGAATTCCTTGACTCAGCTGGGCCTGAGGTGGACGCCAGCAAACGCCAGCAAACTGTGGTTGTGGCCGGGGCAGGGGCGGGAAGGGCTCTGCTTCCAGCCTGGTGGGTGCCTCAGTGCTTCTCAGGGACTAGGCCCAGGTGTTTGTCTGCGAAGGGGCTCTCCATGCTCCTGCCAGGCCCCCCAGTCAGGCCCCCCAGCCAGGCCCCCTCAGCATCCCCCTGGCCTCCTTGAATGTTGTCCTGGCTCTGCCTCCTTTCATGAGGAAAGCGTTGAATTTTCTCCTCACTCTTCTCCTGGAAGTCACTGGCTCCCTGACTCAGGGTGTCCCCCACCCCCACCCCATCTCACTCTGACCGTCTGGTTGGCCTAAAGCACGTTCACAGGGTTTCAGGCTGGCTCTGCCTTGGAGCTGCCATGTTCCACTCGGTCCTCCGATGGGTCAGCACAGATTCCTGCGGGCTGTTTCCAAACCTGAACCACTGTTGGAGTCCCTTTGGCATTTGGCTCCTGAATCAAGGGACTAACCTTATCCTTAGGGAAGCCATGGCCGACCTACCCAAGTGTCATAACTATAGAAATGTTATTTTTAAAAATAGGTAATACATGTGCATGTTAATGCAATCAAACATGAACATAAGTGGCCTCTCTCCCTGCCTCCATTTCCCCCCTGCAGAGGCAACCAGTGCCCTGTGCATTTTCCAGAGATATTTTACGCAAGAGCATATATATATGTTAATATATTTTGAAGATAATTTCATATCAGCACATAAAGTACTGCTTCATTTTAAAAAATGGTTGCTAGTATTCCCTTGCAGGATGGTACATTTATTTAACCAATTTCTTATTGCCAAGCACTTGGGTTGCTTCCAATGTTGCTATCTCAGAAAGCTTTGTCACTAGATTGTTTGGCATGTGTGCCCACGTGTCTCTAGGATAAATCCCAGAAGTGGGATTGCTTAGCCAAAAGATATGTTCATTTTAAATTTTTATAAATATTGTCAAAATGCCCTCTAGAGTAATAGTACTGATTTTTTACTCCTGGTAATAATATTTGAGAATGTCTGTCTCTCTATACTCTCATCAACACACGGTGCTATGAAACTTTTTGCCAGTCTATTAGCTAAAAGTAATTGGTATACCATCATAATTATAATTTTTGCTTTTAATACTAGTGTGGTCAAGCATCTTCTCCTATGTTTAAAAGTCAGTTGTGGGGCCGGGCAAGGTGGCTCACTCCTGTAATCCCAGCACTTTGAGAGGCCCAGGTGGGCGGATCACCTGAGGTCAAGAGTTCGAGACCAACCTGGCCAACATGATGAAACCCGTCTACTAAAATACAAAAATTAGCCAGGTGTGGTGGCATGCACCTCTAATCCCAGCTACTCGGGAGGCTGAGGCAGGAGAATTGCTTGAGCCCAGGAGGCGGAGGTTGCAGCGAGCCAAGATTGTGCCGTTGCACTCCAGCCTGGGCAACAGAGTGAGACTCGGTCTCAAAAAAAAAAAAAAAAAAAATGGTCAGTTGTGGGTCAATTTCTATGAGCTTTGCTCTATCCTTTGCCATTTCTTTCCTATTGGGTTGTTGTTCTTTTTCTTATTGATTCTAAAAGCGCTTTATATATTAAGGAAACTGTCCTTTGCCAACTGCATGTGTTGTAAACACTTTTTTTGCTTTGTTGGTTGTGTTTCGACTTTTATTTGACATTTGAATTACATTTTTTTATATAATCAAATTTATTATTATTTTTTAAAATGTATTCCAGATTTTGTGTTATGTTAAGAAAGATCTTTCTCACTTTGAGGTTTTTTTTTTTTTAAAGTATTCTATTTTTAATGCTTTTATGGTTTTAGTTTTAGGGATTAAATTTCTGATCCATCTGGAATTTATTTTTCCCAGATGACCACTTGGTTATCCCAGTCAATTGGGATCTTTTATTTGTTTGTTTGTTTTGAGATGGAGTCTCACTCTGTTGCCCAGGCTGGAGTGCAGTGGTGCGATCTCAGCTCACTGCGACCTCCACCTCCCGGGTTCAAGCAATTCTCCTGTCTCACCCTCCCAAGTAGCTGGGATTGCAGGCATGTGCCACCACATCTGGCTAATTTTTGTAGTTTTAGTAAAGATGGGATTTCACCATGTTGGTCAGGCTGGTCTTGGACTCTTGGCCTCAAGTGATTCTCTTGCCTCGGCCTCCTAAAGTGCTGGGATTACAGGCGTGAGCCACTGCACCTGGCTGAATTGGGATCTTTTGAATAATCATTCTTTTCTCCACTGATGTAAATTTTGAAGTGGATGCTCCTTAAATGTTTCCTTGGCATGTACAGTCATGTGTCCCTTTAATGGGGGGATGTGTTCTGGGAAATGCATTATTAGGCAATTTCCTTGTTGTGTGAACATCACAGAGTGACTTACACAAACCTAGATTGTACAGCCTGCTACACACCTAGGCTGTGTGGTGTAGTCTGTTGCTCTCAGGTTACAAACTTGCACAGTATGTCTTTGTCCTGAATACTGCAAGCAGTTGTAACACAATGTAAGTGTTTTTATATTTACACAGAGAAAAGGTAGGGTGAGAATATGGTATAAAAGATAAAAAGTGTCCACTTCTATGGAGCACTTACCACGAATGGAGCTCGCAGGACTGGAAGTTGCTCTGGGTGAGTCAGTGGTGAGTGAATGTGAAGGCCTCGGACACTGCTGTACACCACTATAGACTTCAGAAACACTGTACACCGAGGCTAATTTAGAAAATATGTTTTTCTTTTGTCAATAATAAATTAACCTTAGCTTACTGTAACTTTTTCATTTTATAAACTTTTTAATTTGCTTTAACTTTTTGACTCTTTTGTAATAACCCTTACCTTAAAACACAAGCACATTCATACAGCTGTACAAAAGTACTTTCTTTACATCCTTATTCTATGAATTTTTTCTGTTTTTAATTGTTTTAACTGTTTGAACTTTTTTGTTAAAAACAAAGACAAAAACGCACACATTAGCCTAGGTCTAGGGTCAGGGTTGTCAATATCACTGTCTTCCACCTCCACGTCTTGTCCCACTGGAAGGGCTTCCGGTGCAGTAACATGCATGGAGCTGTCATCTCCCAGGATAACAATGCCTTCCTTCTTCTGGAACAACTCCCAAAGGACCTGCCTGAGGCTGTTTTACAATTAACTTTTTTTTTTTAATTAGTGGAAGGTATATGCTCTAAAATAATGATTAAAATTATAGCAAATACATAAACCAGTAACATAGTAGTTTATTAATCATTATCAAGTATCATGCACTGCACATACATTATTTATATGTGCTAGACTTTTATATGACTGGCAGTGCAGTCGGTTTGTTTACACCAGCATCCCCACAAACACACAAGTAATGCATTGTACAACATGATGACAGCTATGACGTCACCAGGCAACAGGAATTTTTTTTTTTTTTTTTTTTGAGACAGGGTCTCGCCCTGTTGCTCAGGCTGGAGTGCAGGGATGCAAACATGGCTGACTGCAGCCTCGACTTCCTTGGCAGGAATTTTTCAGCTCCATGGTCATCTTATGGGACCACCATAGTGTATGCAGCACCTGATGTTATTTAGAAGGGAGGCGGAGAGGAGGGGAACGGCTGGATGCGCCTTTGCCTCAGCATTATCTTCTTAGATGGTTCAGTTCAGAATCCAAACTTGGAAACTCTACTCAGAAAAGGAAAGGCCCTCCGGTTACAGAGTCCTTCTTTCCCCAGAAGGCAGCCTAGTGATGCTCGGTACTACTCCGCCCCACCTTCATCCCCACAGTTGGACAAAGTGCTCCTTCCAATCTCTGGGGAGTGTGATTTGCTCCATCTTGTCATATTTCCAGGTTGCTGCCCTGGTCAGCTTCCTGGCTGGGCTACCACCTGTGGGGCACCCGCTGGGGGCTCCGATCTGCACCATATATGAGAGTAAGAGGCTTCATCTCGTTTAATCATCAGCGCACTCCTCCTTCTACCCCATCTCAGGGATGAGGAAGACAGGCTTGGAGAAGTTCAGCCTTCCCAAGTCCCAGTCTGCAGGTAACAAGTGTAGAATTTGAACCAGCTCTCAACTCCAGAGCCTGAGCTCTTGGCTCCCTAGGATGCTGTCATCAGAAAGCAGAACGTGCACGTGTCTCAGATGCTCCGGCAGCACTAAGAGCAGTCGGGTGGCCTGAGAGGGTGGGATCAAGAGCATTGTTAGTGTCCCCCATTCTCGTTGCATCTCAGGGCTTCCCTGGAAGCCATGGCTGCGTGCACACCCACTGCAGGCCCTATCAGCCAACCAGAATGCCACTCCCTGGGCCACTGTCTTCCTTTGGGTTCTTAGGAGCACCGTCAAAATGCTCCTCTCCCAAGACCCATGCCCACATGGCACACTCGATGTTGGGCACCTACAGATGTAATGAGTTCTAGTTTTCATTATCTCCAGTTCTAAGAGTAAAGGCAACACAGTGGCCGGTCCAGGCTCTGATTCCCGGATGAGGCTGACTGCTGCTGCTGCACGTGATGGGAGCAGCATCATTGGAGCCCATGTGACCCAGGCCACCAGCCCTCACCTTGGCCCCCAGCCCCAGTGCGGGGAATGCCCTTTATAACATTCACTCTTTAAAGGCCACCGGGATCATTGTTTTCTTTTTCTAAATCTCAGCTTATTCAAAGAAAAATGACTTTAGCTTGGCATGTGAGAAAGGTCAGGACATGACACTGTTGGAAATGTCTATGTGCTTGAACAGAACCGAGAGTCCTCTGAATATGTAGCTCCCCCAGCCTCTTCACAGTGGGGTGTTTCGCCCATTTTGTGGAGTCCAAAGTAAGTGATTTTTACATCCTGTCATCCGTAGGGGTGGGGATAGATCACCCAGCCATGAGGCTAAATGGGAGAGATTTGTTTTTTCTTAAAATATGAAGAGTCGCAGTGGTCCTGGAATCTGTCAACAGTCAGATTCTTTTTTTTCCAATCATAAACAATTGTTTAAAAAGTGTTTCTATTTTATGTTCGTCTTAATTTTCCCAGACTTTTCATCTTGAAAAATTCTAAGCCATAGAAAACTTGCAAGAATAATAACTATGAAATTTACCAGCAGTTAATATTTTGCCACATTTGCTATATCTCTCTCTATATAAACATATTCATTGGTCAAAAAAAATCAGTATCTTTCCTTCCCTTCTCTCCTTTCCCCCATCACTCTTCTTCTCTTTCTTTTTTTTTATTTCCTTTCTTCTTTCTCTTTCTCTCCCTACCCCACCTTCTTTCTTTCCTTTTTTTATCATTTCCCTCTCTTTTTATTTATTTATATTTTTAGAGACAGGGTCTCACTCTTTCCCAGGCTGGAGTATGGTGGCATGATCATAGCTCACTGCAACCTTGAACTCCTGGCTCAAGTGATCCTCCTGCCTCAGCCTCCTGAGTAGCCGGGACTACAGATGTGCGCTACCACCGCTGGCTAATTTTTTTATTCTTTATAGAGACGGGGTCTCACTATGTTGCCTATGCTGGTCTCAAACTCCTGGCCTCAAGCAATCGCCCTGTCTTGGCCTCCCAAAGCGCTGGGTTGACATGTGTGAGCCCCTGCACCAGGCCTTTTTGTTTCTTTATATATTTGAGAATAGTTGCAGAGATATCTTGAGATTTTATCCAGATATTTCCACATGTCTCTCCTAAGATAGTGAGCGTTTTCTCACATAAGAACGAAACCATGACCACCCTCAATGAATTTAATGTAGATACAAGCCTGGTCTCTTTACATGGCCCATGTCCAAATGTTGCAAGTTGTCCTTGTCATGTCCATGTCCCTTTTTATCCAGCCAAGGCCCGCCTCCCTCCATTGTGCCTCCGCTCAAGCTCCTCTCACCTGGAGCCACCTTTGGGCCTGTCTTGTCTTTCATGACCCTGACATTTCAAAGCATTCAGTCATTTGTTTGGCAGACGGTGCCTCAATTTGGATTTGACTGATTGCTCTTCAGGAAGAGATTCGGGCTTGTATTAGTCTGTTTTCTGTTGCTATAACTGAATATCTGAGACTGGGTAATTTGTTAAGAAATGAAATTTATTTCTTACAGTTCTGGAGCTGGGAAGTTCAAGGCTGAGGAGCTGCATCTGGTGAGGGCCTTCTTGCTGGTGGCCTTCTTCTGCAGAGTCCTGAGGTGCTGCAGGGGATCTTGTGGCAGAGGTAGGAGCAAGAGTCAAGCTGGCTTTCTAATGACCGACTGCCATGATAACCCAAGAACCTATTAATACACGAATGGCCCTCATGATCCAGTCCCTTTTTAAAGGCCCCACCTCTCAGTGCTGCCATATTAGGAATTAAGTTTTAAGATGAATTTCAAAGGAGACAAACCTTCAAACTATAGCAAATTTAAGTGTTTTTGAAGGGACAGGATTAATCATAATTTTTATTCTATTTGTGTGCATGTGTGTCCTTTTTAGAGATGGGTCTCACTCTGTCCTCTAGGCTGGAGTGCAGTGACTCAATCATAGTTCACTGCAGCCTTGAATTCCTGGGCTCAAGTGATCCTCTTACCTCAGCCTCCTGAGTACCTGGGACTACAGATGTGTGCCAATGCACTCAGCTAATTGTTTTTTATTTTTTTAGAGGTGGGATCTCACTATGTTGCCCAGGCTAGTTTTGAACTCCTGGCCTCAAGCAATCCTCCTATCTCAGCCACTCAAAGCAGTGGAATTACAGGAGTGAGCCACCATGCCTGGCCAAGAAGCTGTACAAACATACACATACTAGAGTCTTTCTTCTTCTCTTGCCCCCCAGTGGGTGACCCAGTTCCCACCCTGGCAGGCAAATCACATTCCCAGTGTCTGTCTCCTTCCACAGATGATACAAGGGGAGTGTTTAATGGTGGCTCCTGCATCTGTAGCTGGATAGTTTGGTCAGTGGGTGTGTCTGATTGTGTCACCCTCTTGCCTAGAAACCGTGGAAGGGTCTTGGAAGGCCAGCTAAGATCTTGCTCGGCCCACAGGATCTGGTGCTCTGGCCCGGCCACCTCACAGCCTCACCCGGTTCTACTCTCTGGCTTGGGGAGACCCCACCACGACGGCCTCCCTCCAGCCTCCACACAGACCCTCAGGTGTGCCATTCCCTCTCTCTGGAAGGCTTTTGCTCCCTTACCCCATCAGCTTCTCATCATCCTGCATGTCTCAGCTCCCAGCCCCTTTTCCTCTGGGAAGCGGTCCCCAAATCCCAGACAGGGTCTTATCACCTGGTAACGCCCCTCTCAGGGACAGTGTGTTCGCTGTCTGCTCCAGGAGGGAGGAACCTCTTCTAATGTGGGCACCAAGTGCCATGCCTGGTGCATAATTGGCTTTCAGTAAACATTTGTGGAGAGAGCAAATGCGCTCGAGAATCCCTTGCATCACAGAAGGTGGGGCCCGAACCAGGGTGGAGGTGGGAGTAGAGGAACCCCAGGGCTGGCTGCTGAGGAAGATTTTCTCTGATGGTGCAGCAATAGCAGGTCAAGCCCAGGGTCAAGATAAGGAGCCAAATGTCCCAAAGGTGGCAGGTGGTCAGCGATGGGGCCAGCTGGATGTTGCCAGTGGGTAACGCTCCTGCTCTGCCAGGTCTGAGGCTCAGAGTTCCCAAAGGAGCAAGCAAGTTCCTAAGAGAGGAAGAGGAGAACCAGACCAGGCATCTGGTCAGGAACAAGGGACCCAACCAAATGAGGTGGGAGACCTGGGGCTGGGGTGCGGGCGGTTGCTCCGGATAATGACAGAATGGATGTGCAGCGGCCTGGCCATCAGCCAGGGTCCTGCACTGGAGATGCCCCATGGAGAGGGCAGGGCCGAGGCCCAGCAAGGCTAATACAATTCTCTCTCCAATGTCCGGAGCCAGCTTAGGCCACAGAAGGTATAGACCATGACATTGACCCAACTAAGTCCTACAGTGTCCGTTGGGCCAGGAAAGATTGTTTAAGGGAGGAACAGGACAATCTCTGCAAACAAAAAAGTTTCATATTTTTGGCCTAAGGCCAGAGGGAAAAGCAAAGTTCACCAACAACAGCCCCACGCTCCCTCCCTACTTCCCACCTGAAGTGAGAGGTAGGGTGAAGCCCAGCAAAGCTTTCTGCACTGTGTGACTGCAGGGGGCAAAGGATATTCACGGAGAAAAGAAAGAAAAACCCCAACAGGGTTTTTCTTCAGTGCATGGAACTGGTTTTGTTTTATTTTGTTTTTTAGAGTTTCCTGCAACTTTCTATTTTTTTTTCTATACATGAATGCCAATTATTTTTACACTTTTACCAAAGACAAAATCCTTTTCAAGGATTCTGTACGCATCCCCTGAGAGTACTGGTTCTGAACCTTGACTACATGTTAAAATAACCTAGGGAACTTTAAACACGCCGATGCCTGGGTCCCACCATGAGGTGATTCAGATTAAAGTGCTTGGCAGTGTGGCCTGCCCAGGTGATTATAATGTGCAGATTGAGAGCCACTGCCCTAAAATGAGTATGCATTAGAGAGGTGGAATAAAAGATATGCTCTTACCAAACATCCATATCCAGGAAGGCCATGTTCAGTTGTATGAGCTGCGTACTGCATACCTCCAGGGGACACCATTTGCATAGTCTATAATATAAAAGTGCCTCCCTGGAGTTATGCAATGTGGCAGCCTTGTAAGTATGGATATATAAATTACATATTCATAGATACATAATTTAAACATTGATTGCATCTGTTCACTATAATTCTCAGTGGGAGGGATGGAAATGATGTTCACTAGGATATACAGACTATTTTAGAAGACTTAGTTTATATCATCTGGGATTTTAAAATCTGGTGAATCATTCTCAAAGAAGATGATTATAAATTAAAAAAATAAATAAATAATAAAATCTGATGAAGGCTAAAATAACAATAAAAACACCGAAAGCCAAGGTGACCATATCAGTGTAGAACCATGGGTTGCACTGGGCAGAGAAGACAGAGAGAGGATGCGTCTGAGGGCTGGGACGTGTGCAGAAGCACAAGTTTGGATGGGAAGTCTCCAGTAGGCAGTCCGTGGAGGTGTGGCTGGTGGGAAAATTGTTGGAGCAATGGGAGGGTCATGTGGAGTATTTTCCCTCTGCCATGAAGCCTTCCTGTTTCTGCCACTGCTGTCATTCAGAGATTGAATCTAATTCCCTGCTCTTGGACCTGAGGTGACCCTTGACTTCTTTTGATGAGTAGAATGCAGTGCAAGTGATGCCATGTAAGTATCACGGTTTCGGTCATTTTCAGCTTCTGCCTTTACTTCTTTAATAGCTCCTTCTTGGACCCTCACTGCCATTCTGTGAGGAAGCCCAAGCAGCCAAGTGGAGAGGCCCACACAGAGAGGAACCAAGGCTGCCAGTCAACAGCTCCGCAGTTCCCCAGCCAGTAGCCCGGTGGAGCCATGTGAGTGAGGCCATTCTGTAACCTTCCAGCCATCCCAGGGTCCCAGCTGACACTAGGCGAAGCAAAGGAACCACCTGGTCAACCCACAGAATGGAGAGAAATGATACATTTTTGTTGTTTTGAGTCACCAAGTTTCAGGGTATTTTGTGACTCAGAAATAGGTGGCTGAAGCAGGGCCACTTCTGCTCTGCAGGTGGGCACAGGCCAGTCTGCTGGAAGGGTATGTGGGTTGAACTGGCTCTGAGGCCTTGTGAGGTTAGACGTGCTGGAAGATCCTAATAGGGAAAGGTTTCTTTACAAAAATTATACTTATCAAAGTTATATATATACACACACAGACACGTGTGTGTGTGGTGTGTTATATAGTGGCAACAACTCAGTTACATCAGAAAGGCTTACAATGAAAAGCAATTGTGCCTCTCCTGCTGTACTTGCCCCTGTTCACTCCCAGTCCTACTCCCCCAAGACAACATCTTTTGCCAGTTGCTGTTTAGGGATTTTCTCCACACTCCAAATCACGTACGTATACCTCCATCCCTCAGTTACCATCTTTAGACAACAGCTATTCACTCCCCAATAAGTAAGATGAGCATTTAGCTCACTATTCCCAATGTCTGAACTTTCATGACTATTTTTGACTCCTGCATGAGCATTTCCTCTTCTGACAGCAGTTGCTGATTCCCAGCTCTGTAAGATGAGGACATCAGTGCCCCTCCCTTTCTGCTTTTCTCTTCCCTTCAATCACCTATGTTTTGTGCCTCTGCTTCTACCACTTCATAGCACTGCGGTGTTTAATCTCAGGTGCCTGGGCTTCCTGGGAGAGCAGCCATGAATTCCTTAAAATTAAGTGTAAAATTGTGTGTGTGTATTTATGATCCATTTCCTGGGGAGCGTCCAGAACTTTCATCAGATACTCCCAGAGGGGTCAAGCTCGGGTGCTGTATGGGACACTGTACTGAGGTCTTCTGTCCGCCACCAGAGCCACCCTCATCCTTCTTCAGACTTTCGGCTGGGTGTGGCCAATGGGGGGCCCAGGCAGGAGTGGCGGGAAGGGGATGAGGAGAGTGAGGAAAGGCATTTGTTTATTCCTGTGGCTCCGTCTCTGCTGGGTCATCTCGGGCTGGCTGAGTCTCAGCTGAAGGATCTTACTCCACCAATGGTTGCCTTCTCCACGTGGCTATCTCCTTTAGTAAAGGCTTAATTGTTCTTAGCCCCAGGTCACTGCATCGTTCTTGGTGGTCTTACTACACCCTGCCCATACCTTTGTAGACAGTCCTTTTAATAAGTCATCTGGAATGCTCTTAATTTGATTGTGACATTTGTTTCCTGTTGGGACTCTGTAATGACCATGTTCCTCAGACACAAACTCTGAGACAGAGGTTATGTGCAGGAAGTTTTCGGAGAGTGCTCTTGGGCAGAGGGAGGAGTTGAACTGCGATGTTGTCACCATGAGGGCTGGAGCTGGCCCTGTGGGAGATCTGAAGCTGGGATAGTCTTTGGAGTTATTCCAGTCCAGGCAAGGGGGCCCAACTGACATTGGATGCCAGGAGGGGACATAAGCTTGGTCAAAGTGGGTCTCTTCAGGTGAGGGCAGTTCTCAGGAAGGGCCCCCTGGCAGCAGTGACAGCTTGGCCTCTAGGGCAAGGAGAGCCTGGGTCTCAAAGCAGGAGGGATTAGGGGTTATGGGGAGGCCCCTGGAATGCACTGCAGACCCAACCTTGGTCTGGTCACTAGGCCGGGCCTTTTGTTCCCTGCATCCTGACACCTAGCACAGTGTCCCACACAGGGTAGGCGCTCAGCCAGTATTTGTTGAATGAATGAATGGAGTAACAACAAGCTTCTTTAATTGATTAAAATTCATAAAACTCAGAGCGCTTATGTATTGCTGCTTTTTTCAATTTTTATTTTTTAACTTTTTGTTTTGAAATACTTTCACACTTAGAAAAAGACTTACAAAAACGAGACAAAAATCATCCAGATTTCCCAACTTGTAACATTTGCCTCTCTCTCTTATATATGTGTATATATACACACATTCACATATATATACGCAAACTGTTACTAATTTCTGAAACACTTTAGAAAGTTGGAGACCTCCTGCCCCTTTATCGTTAAGTATTTCAGCCTCTATCTCCTAAACACGAAGGCATCTTCTTACATACCCGCGGAGCAATTTATCAAATTCAAGAGATAGAACACTGACTCATAGCTACTATCTGATGTACAATCCCTTATAGAAACTCCCTCCCCAAGTCAAGGATTCGATCCCGGATTACACCTTGCCCTCCACTGTCTTGTCTCTTGGTCTTTCTTCTTTGTCCTTCATGACCCTGGCATTTTAAAGGACCCATTGTTTCGGGAAATGCTGTCAAGTTCAGGTCTGTTTGTTTCCTTATGATCAGATTAAGGCTGTGCCATTGGCAGGAACCACTCTTCATCTCCAAACCCAGTGGGTTCAAAGTTCACAGCGTCTGTCTTCCTCGTACTCTCCTTAGGGAGGAGCCACTATACCCAGTTTCTATTCTTAGGTCCAAGGGTGAAATCACCTACTCAAGGTGGCACACTTAATGACTGAGCTAAGTCCAGGCACCCTTAGCTGCCGCTCAGCATCTTTTTCACCACACCTGGTAAAAGAAGGGACTTCCACAAACACTTCCTCTCTCCCTTGGCCTCTGGAGGACCCTGCACCCACTTCCTAACCCAGCCCTTCGTTGTGCTAACTGGGGTAATGGGCTACCTCGATTTTCAAAATAAAGCCTCTAGAGCTGCTCTCAGAAGGGAAACCTCTGGAATAGGGCTTGTAGTGGGGGAGGAGGGAAAAGGGGGAGTGAGACAGGACACTAGCAGGGCGGAGAGTTTGAGGGTGAGAGGGAGGGCTGGGTGAGCCCCTGCCCTGTGGCGTGGGCTTTGGAGACAGAGACAGACAGAAGGACTCTGTAAGAAGTTTGCAGTGGGCAGCGTTGGGTTTGGCACATGGCTCCCCACCCCCAACTCTTTCCTCTCCTGCTATGTTTGCCTGCTCAAGAGACTTGAGAAAAAAAAGGTTTTCAGGGCTTTGGGAGAGATCTGTGTTTATTCAAAGGCCACTGTGTTTAGATGGGCCCCAGCATGGCCCAGTTATATCCTAGTTACATATGAATGGCAGTGATTTCATTTGGATCAAGGATAAGAGATATGTTTGTGTAATAAACACTTATAGATGAAACAGGTTGTCCTGGCAGGGTTCCCCAAGGGGCTTTTCTAGAGCCAGGGTTGTCAGGGTTGTTGAGTTGGAAAAGACCCCAGAAAGAGCTCTTCTTTATTTCCCTCCAGTTATTTTGTGAGTGCAAGTTTTGTGTCCCCAGATAGGCTGAACCTTCTGAGGCACAAGCGTTAGGCCCTGTGAGCCCTTGTTCTGCCACATACTGCCTGTTGAAGTCCCTCACCTCTTTGGGCCTCAGCTCCTTCACCTATGAAATGGGCTTATAAATAGCGACTCTCAGACAGGATGTGCATGGATTAAATGGGATGCTGCCTCCCGACGCACTAGATGGGCTGTAGAGCATGGCATGTGTGTAAGGAACACACGTGTCATTCAGGACAGTGCCAGGGGGTGGTGGAATACTACAGGACAGGGGAACAAAGCACTGATCTGCCAGCCCCAGGCACCTCAATTTCAAACTCACCCTCAGCTTTCCCTGTCCTGGCTTCCCCTTGTCACAGTGGAGACGGGCCCAAGAGGGACCTGAGGCCTGAGGGGGTCTGTGCGGTGGCTGCAGGGGGCTGCTTACTGGAAAGAAGGCCTTGGGGAAGTCCTCAGCTTCCAGATTCTCCCCAGGAGCTGCCACTGGAAACCTTTGTCTGGAGACCAAAACTTTTCAAGACTTGACCATGAAGATTTCTGATTTCCCTGGAGAACAGCTCCTCGGGGCAAATCATCCCCTATCCTGGCTTTCAGCCTCGCAGCCCACACCTTTGACATCTCCATGGTAGAGCCAATCTATGCAGCTGGGCCCACTCTCCCCTGCTCCATCGGCAGTCCCATCTCCTTGTCTCCTTTCAGGGGGTCCCACTTTCCAAGTTCACCCCGCTTCCAATGCACCCTCCAGATCATGTCAATCCCTGCTCAAAAGCCTTCTGACACCCTCCCTAGTAAATGAAGTATGTTAGGTTTGGCCTAAAGCAGCATCTTGTAAGTTGGGCCTAAAGGTTTCTCCAGACACAGTCAACTGTAACCTAGCCGGATGTGTAAACAGACTGTAACCTACTCTTGTGTCAATCACCCAGCTTCAGCCAATCACAAGTGGCCAACTGTTAAATAAGGCAAACTCCCAGTTGTAACCGGTCCAGCTGTTTCTGTACCACACTTCCTTCTTCTGGCTGCAGCTTTCTTTTTTCTGTCCATAAATCCTTTCTGACCATGTGGCAGCACTGGAGTCTCTCTGAACCTATTCTGGTTTGGGGGCTGCCCAATTCGACAATTCTTCCTTGCTCAATTAAACTTTGTTAAATGTGTCTAAAGTTTTTCTTTTAACCATGTTAACCCCCCAGCTTTGCTCTCAAATCCCTTCATCATTAGAGCCCACTTCACCTTTTCCAGCAAGATCTTTTTTTTCCCCCTCTGTCGCCCAGGCTGGAGTGCAGTGGCAAGATCTCAGCTCACTACAACCTCTGCCTCTTGGTTCAAGTGATTCTCCTGCCTCAGCCTCCTTAGTAGCTGAGATTACAGGTGCCTGCCATGACACCCAGCTGATTTTTTGTGTTTTTAGTAGAGCCAGGTTTTGCCATGTTGGCCAGGCTGGTCTAGAACTCCTGGCCTCAAGTGATTTGCTCGCCTTGGCCTCCCACAGTGCTGGGATTAGAGGCGTGAGCCACGGCGCCTGGCCTTCTACCCAGATCTTTAACCACCCTTCATGTGCTGTCCACTACAAACCCTGCCCCTTGATGTTCTTTGGTATACCTTGGGTTTTCCTGCCTCTGGGTCTTTTCTTTTTTCTTTTTTCTTTCTTTTTTTTTTTTTTTTTTTGAGATGGAGACTTGCTCTGTCACCGAGGTTGGAGTGCAGTGGTGTGATCTTGGCTCACTGCAACCTCTGCCTCCCAGGTTCAAGCGATTCTCCTGCCTCAGCCTCCCAAGTAGCTGGGACTACAGGCACACACCACCACGCCCGGCTAATTTTTTTGTATTTTTAGTAGAGACAAGATTTCACCTTGTTAGCCAGGATGGTCTCAATCTCCTGACCTCATGATCTGCCCGCATTGGCCTCCCAAAGTGCTGGGAATACAGGCGTGAGCCACCGTGCCCAGCCCCCTTTAGATCTTTTTTAAAGCTATTCCTCCTGCTTGGAATGTCCTCCTTCAGTCATTTCTACCCATCCTCCAAGCCTCATCCTGGATGCCTCATCCCCGTCATCCTACCCCCAACTGGACCTGCTCTTTCCTGCAGTTTATGCTTGGCATTCACCAGACCCTGCATTGTTTCCATCTTTGGAACAAGCACGCATCAGCTTGCAAGAGCCAGTTTTGGGAATCTCTTCTCAACTCTGGGTTCATCAAAGTCATTTTGGCAGTTTGAAATCAGCCCTGGTTTACTTATGCCAGGGAAATCAGCAAATGTTACAAGTCGGGGTCCTCCCATCCCCTAGAAAGCTGACTACCAGCATAGCACTGCTTATCTTCCTATTCCCTGGGCTGGATGCGAGCTTCATGAGGGAGGGCGGGGCAGCTCTGCAAGCCCATGTGTCTCCCACCAGCAGCTCTTGACAGGCACCGCACTCAACAGGAACTTTAAGTTGAAGTTTAACTCGTGTGATGCAAGGGTCCCTGAAACTGGACGTGAGATGGGTAAGGTAGTGGAGTCATGAGAGAGGGGAGAGGCTCTGAACATTAAAAGTACCAAAAACTAACCCTTTTCTATTCCAGGTGTCAAAGACCACCAAGGACTCCACCACTCTTGTGGCCTCCCGTTTTTTACCTTCCATGTTTGAAAAATGATAATAGTTAATACTTCCTGGATGCTGTGGTAGGTTAAAGATGGCCACACATTCTTTACTACTCTTCTTGTTGGGATGTGGGGCCTGTGTCCCTTCTTTTTGAATTTGGAGAGGCTCTGTGGGCACTTGGCCAGTAGAAAATGGTGGAAGTGCTGCCATACTAGTTTCCGGGCCCAGGCCTTAGGTGTCTGTGTCTGGCAGCTTCCACTTCCACTGTTGGGACTCCTGCTCTGGGAGCCTTGCCCTTTGTAAGAAGTTTGACCACCCTGGGCTGGTCATCCTGAAGAGGCCATGTGTGGGTACTCTGATCAATATCCCAGCTAAGGTCAGCCTTCCAGCTGTCCCCACCAATGTACCAGACATGTAAGTGAAGCTCCTTCAAACCAGCCGACTTACTTTCTAGACACAAAGGGACTGTCCTACAGACATGAGGAGCAGAACAGTTGCCCAGCCCAGCCCTGCCCAGATTCCTAATCCATAAAATTGTGAGAGATAGTAGAATGGGGGTTGTCTTGGGTCACTAAGCCTTGGAGTCATTTGTTACACAGCAGTGCTTACTTAACTTACTATGTTTCAGACACTGGGCTGGGCATTTTACTTGCTTTATTCCAATTAATCTTTATACCATCTTCATGGAGCAAGCCTTATTATCATCTCCTTTTTACAGATGAGGCAACTAAGGCTTAGAGAAGTTGAGTGCTATGGAATGAATTGTGTCTCCCCCAGAATATGTATGCTGGAGCCCTCACCCCCAAATGTGACTATATTTAGAGGTTGGGTCTTTAAAGAAGTAATTAAGGTTAAATGAGTCATAGGCCATACGGGTGGGGCCCTAATCTGATATAATTAGTGTCCTTAGAAGAAGAGGAAAAGAGCAGAAGTTCATATGCACAGAGAAAAGGCCATGAAGACAGTAAGAAGGCAAGCCAAAGAGAGAGGGCGCAGGATAAACCAGCCCTGCTGACACCTTGATCTTGAACTTCCAGCCTCCAGAACTATGAGAATACATTTCTGTTTGAGCCGCCCAGTCTGTGATGTTTGTGATGGCAGCCTGAGCAGACTCACACATTGAGAGCATCCCAAGGTCATACCAATACAGCCCTAGACCCTCACAAGTAGGGGGCCCTACCCTGTACCCAGTACTGTAGAGGGCCCTTCTCTGGCCCTCCTCTGGCCTTGTCCCTCCCTACAGACTGAGGAGTCTGGTTGCTATGGGATCATGTCTACCTAGGGCCTGAGACCTTCTGGGCCATATTTCATGTACCTGGAGCCCTAGATTTTTTTTTTTTTTTTTTTTTAAGACACAGTCTTGTTCTGTTGCCTGTGCTGGAGTGCAGTGGTGTGATCATAGCTCACTTCAGCCTTGACCTCCTGGGCTCAGGTGATCCTCCCACTTCAACCTCGTGAGTAGCTGGGACCACGGGCACATGTCACCATGCCCAGCTAATTTAAAAGAATGTTTTTGTAGAGATAAGGTCCCGTTATGTTGCCCAGGCTGGTCTGGAACTCCTGGATTAAAGTAGTCCTCCTGCCTTGGCCTCACAAAGCTCTGGGATTATAGTCAGGAGCCTCCACGCCCAGCCCGACCCTGGATTTTCTGCCCAAATGGTATGGAGCCTCCTCCCAGGACCCATGTTGGTCTCGTTCCTAGGTGTGTCCCCCGAAAAGTGACCTGAGACTAAAGCATGTAGGTGCAGGAGCTATCAAGTGGTAGCTCTTCACGGACGTGTGGATGGGACTTGGATTTCGGGCTGAGTGTCTGTGTGCATGCACACAAGACCCCCTGCAATGCCAGACAGAATTGTTGAGGGACAGGCAAGAGGCCAGGCCATGGTCAGGTGAACTCTTCTTAGACTGCTACACCCTGGAGTAGAACTGTGCAGAGTCCTAGAATCCTGAACTCAAATCCAGCCTCATGGGTCATATATGTCAAAGTAGGAGCATGGAACATATTTTATTGAACAGTTTGTTTGCTTGATTTATAGTGTCTAAATACTCAGACATATGGTACATGGGCCACCATTTGGACCCGTGAGCTAGGCCTGCCTGCACAGCTGCCATGACTGAGCCAGGGCTGGAACCCAGGGCCACCACACGGGATCCCTCCAAGCTTATTGCCCAGAGAGGAGTAGGGATAGTGGGGTGGATGGGCTAAGAGGAGATGCAAATACTAGTGCTTTTAAGTCCACTATTGGCCAGGTGTGGTGGTGCACACCTGTAGTCCCAGCTACTTGGGAGGCTGAAGCAGGAGGATCACTTGAGTCCAGGAGTTCCAGGCTACAGTGAGCTATGATTGCACCACTGCAGAGTGAGACCCTGTCTCAAAACAAAAAATAAAAAAATAAGAGTTCTGCTACCAGTGCTGTAGTATCTCAAACTCATTTCTAACTTGGACCTAAGACAAGTGGCTGCAGAGCCTGGAGACCACCAGGATGCTGGATTTAGGGACTCCAGCTGCTCATGGGACCATCCAGGTGGGAGAGAGCGTGCCTTCAGGGCCCCTTCCTGACCTCCTTCACTGACAGGCTGAGACAAGTGACAGGAGGAGGAGACGAGATGCCTGCCTTGGGCACATCCATGACTTTCTCTGATCCAAGAACCACATCTCACACCGCAGGCTGCAGCTTCAAGTCCATGCCTGGGGGATCTATTTGCCCCCTTGCTGGCTGACAAAGGGTGTGGATGGCACTGGCTGGGGCACAGGCCAGGGGGCCGGATATTGGTGGGTGCTTCCCTGGGAGGCACGTGTCTCCCAGCCAAATAATAAATGCAAAAGATATTTGGTTAAAGTGTAAAGAATCAAAGAGAGACAGAAACTCTGTTCTTTTCAAAATCAGTGGGGTTTTGATTTTTGTTTTCAGGTGGGGGCTGTAGATTTAGAGCCCAGAGTTTCCCTTGCCTCCTGGGGACCACATGGCAGGAGCCTGGTCCTCTCAGACTGTTGCCTCTCTGGCCAGAGATCATGTTTCCTGAGATGGGCTTGGCATGACTTTTTCCTCTTCATAGGAAATGCTGGGCGCATGAGGTAACCGCGTCTGGGCAAGAAGGAATGTGTGGCGTCGCCAAGGCATCATCCCACCAGGAGGTTGGGGAAAGGGCCTGTTGCTTGCCCATTTGTTTGTGGACAGGGCCTCCTTGGGGAGTGGAGAATGGGGCATTTGTGAGCAGTTTGGGGTTCATTCTTCCTGATTTTCTGGTCATTGTGAGTATCCAATTAGACGTGGGCCCTGGGGCCCTTTCTAATTCAGAGGGGGTGGTTCAGCTGGATTAGCCTGGAGAAGACCAATCCCATGTTGGCTTAGCTGTGGAGACCCTGGTTCGTGCCTGGAGGAGGTACAGAGACTGGCAGGATGCTGGGGAGACCTGCTGGCACTGCAGCCAAGAGCGGCAGAGAGCAGTGCTGGGCTTCTTGCTCTTGGCCTTGGCGGGAAGCCTCTGTTAGACCCCAGCCGGGCAGGGCAGGGCCGCTCATTTCAGCAGGGCAAATCCTGTTTCCTGCAGGGGAGCTGGGGTGTCCCTTACTGCCATCACTTGACTTCCATTTGGGTTGGGTGGGCCAGTGGAGGCAGGACTTCACCCCACTGTGATCGCACAGGAATTCTGTAGGATTTTCCACTCTTTTTCCTGTGGGTGTCACGGAGCCCACCCAGGGTGGGTTGGGGATTTCAGCTTCAGCCTCTTAGGGGCCTGGGGTGGTATATATGGGGCAGCTGCTTGGAGGTAAGAGTTGTGCTCCCTGCTGGCTTTCCAGCGAGCCATGTGGAGGTCGAGTCAAGTGACTTGGGGGCGAGGATTTGGAGGAGTGTCAAGATGACACCCTGGGAATACAGTGACTATCTTACCATTGTTGGAGAGGCCAGCTTTGGTTTGAGAAGCCCAGACAGGATGAGTCTATTTCCACAGTACTTGCCATCTCCACCAGCACCTTCCAGTACCAGCAACATCAGTACCTCCTGGGCGCTTGTTAGAAAAGCAGATTTTCTGTGCCCACCCCCTACCCACTGAATCAGAGATGAGGGTGAGGTGTGGTGGCTGTTTCACAGCCCTCCCGGGATTCTGATCCATGCTAAAGAGTGGGAAGCACTGCTCCGGATCTGCAGAGAAATCCTGCTTTCAAAGAACTCACCAACGCCCCTACAAAACTACAATTTTTATGACTAGAAGCTCTGTGAATACCTAAAACAAGGAAGCTGACAGATTTAGTAAGATCGTGTAGGTCATGATTGCAAATGGGCTGCCCAAGGGCACGTCTTTCCCTTGGGTTTGTGCGTTTGTCCTGCACACATTTAAAAACATTTAACTAGTTGACAGTATTAAAGAAATAGAAGCTTTCACCTAGAAATTCAGATTTTGGCATTATTTGAAATAATACTGTCTGGCAGTCCTGATATGTCTTGGCCTAGGTCCAAGCATGGGCCACCATGACTTGATGCAGGGACTGCCAGGCAGTCCAAGTCCCCCTGTGCCCCAAGGCAAGTCCGCCTGGTAAGCCCACCCCCCCTCCCCATTTTTATCTGCACTGACTGCTGTAGGGCTTTTGAGTTGTCAACCTCTGTATGCGAAGGGGGACCACAAACTGTAGCCCTCTGTGATGGTTAATGTTATATGTCAGCTTGGCTAGGCCACGGCATCCAAAATATTTGGTCAAACACTAGTCTAGATGTTGTGAAAGTTCTTTTAGGTGAGAGTAACAGTTATATCAGTGGACTTTGATGAAAGCAGATTGCCCTCCATAATGTGGGTGGGCCTCATCCAATCAGTTGAAGGCCTTCAGAGAAAAGAGACTGACTCCCTACAGAAAGTGGGAGTTCTGCCAGCCTCCACAGTCACATGAGCCAATTAAAACAAGCCCCCCTCTCTCTCTCCTCCTCTCTCCACACATGCATACACACACACACACACACACACACACACACAAATGGTTCTATGTCTCTGTAGAATCCTGACGAACACCCCATGCTGTGAGTATTATTATTTGTTGGTGACCCCGGACCATTCAGGTACCAAGAGGTGTAGGGACTCTTCTGTTTGCTGGCAGCTCTCAGGATACATGCTCATTCAAACCATGCCCTCAGAGATGGAGGCTGCAAAGCTAATGAGTAGTATTATAATATTAATAACAAGAAATAAATAATCCACAAAAATCAACAATGATGTTTATTTATTTATTTATTTTTGAGATGGAGTTTCACTCTTGTTGCCCAGGCTGGAGTGCAATGGCACAATCTCGGCTCACTGCAACCTCCGCCTCCCAGGTTCAACTGATTCTCCTGCCTCAGACTCCCAAGTAGCTGGGATTATAGGCATGCGCCACCATGCCCAGCTAATTTTGTATTTTTAGTAGAGATGGAGTTTCTCCATGTTGATCAGGTTGGTCTCGAACTGCTGACCTCAGGTGATCCGCCTGCTTCAGCCTCCCAAAGTGCTGGGATTATAGCCATGAGCCACCGTGCCTTGCCAACAATGATGTTTATTAGCAATAACACTATTAACATGTTGAGTGTTTATTCTATGCCAGACACCATGCTAAATGCTTTCTTTCTTTCTTTCTTTTTTTCTTTTTTGAGATGGAGTCTTGCTCTGTCGCCCAGACTGGAGTGCAATGGCGCAATCTCGGCTCACTGCAACCTCCACCTCCCAGGTTCAAGCAATTCTCCTGCCTCAGCCTCCTGAGTAGCTAGGATTACAGGTGCCTGCCACCACATCCAGCTATTTTTGTATTTTTAGTAGAGCTGGGGTTTCGCCATGTTGGCCAGGCTGGTCTCAAACTCCTGACCTTGGGTGATCCACCTGCCTCAGCCTCCCAAAGTGCTGGGATTACAGGCATGAGCCACTGCACCTGGCCAAGGCTTTTTTAAAATTAAATTAAATTTAATCCTTGGAGTAGCCTATGGCACAGGGACTATCATCACTAAACCTATTTTACTGATGGAACAGTCACAGAGACGAAGTAACTTGCTCAAGGTCACCTAGTGGCAAGAACAAGATTTGAACCCAGAGCCAGACTTCAGGGCTCATGTTCATTAACCACTTTACCATGCTGCCATGCTAGAGTGTGGACTTTACCCTGAGTTTCCCAAATGACGGCATGCAATAGAATCAGTTCTCTGGGGGTAAAGAAATCTGAGAACTTGCATTGTGATTCAGGCAGTCCTTGGATTCCAGCTTGCCATGTTTAGCTGCACTAGTTGTGCACCATATAATTGTACTCAGTGGTACGAATGCGAATACTGCTGTAGGCAATGGAGAGATAGATGCTGATGTTCCTCACCTGTGCTGGAGGTGAGAGAGGTGCTGGTATAGTCACACAATGGAACACTTTACAGCAATAAAAAGGAACAAACAATACACGCAACATTATGGATGAATGAATCTAAAAACTATTATTGAGAAAAAAGGCACCAAACAGTACATATTATATTAGTCCATTTATAGTGGAGAAACCTGGTAGATACCAAGTTAGCCACACGATCGGGTTAACATCATTAGTAACAAGACATATTAACATAGTGAGCTCTTTGATATAAGGACATACATCATTTTAATGGTATTCTTGCCAAAAATGCATACTCTCACTCCAATCATGAGAAAACATTGAACAAACCCAAACTGAGGGATATTCTACAAAATTACTGACCAGTACTCTTCAAAAGTGTCAAAGTCATTAGAGACAAGAAAAGACTGAGGAACCGTCACAGACCACAGGAGACAAAGAAAAAATAACAACGAATGCAGTATGGGATCATGAATAAAATTCTGCAACAGAAAAAGGACATTTTTAGAAAAATTGGTAAAATTTAAGTAAGGCCTGCTATTTAGTTAACTAACATTAACTTCAATTCACTGGTGATAATTTTCTTGTAATCATGCTGTGGTTATGTCAGATGCTAGGGGAAGCAGGCTGAAGAATATAAGGGAACTCTCTGTACTATTTTTTGCAGCTTTTCTCTAAATCTAAAATTAAACTAATTTAAAATTAAAAGTTAAAAGCCAAAACAACACAATAAGCCAGGCAACGAGCTACCTGGCTCCATTTCCTCTGTGCTCAGTGGACCCTGGAAAGGCGGGAGAAGGGTCCGGGGCCAGGCAGGCAAACACAGGTAGGACTTGCTTCTCTGACCACACCTAGCCCCTTTCCCAGACATCAAGCAACTCACCTGACTCTTCCAGCTCAAAGACAGTCGGTGCTGTCAGCCAGCTGCCTCCCACGGGCCACCAGTGCCACCACACTGAAGGAACCGCGGAGCCACCTGGAAAAGTCAACCGAGAATTAGACATAACAGTTTGGTTCTTCAAGGAGAGGAAACCCTTGGTCCTGGGATTCAGCCTTCAGGCTGTTATTAGCATTTATGGATGAAAGCTTTCTCTCAAGCATGAGTTGGTTGTGAATGCTTTTCCAGAGACATTGAAATGCAGCCAATGAGGACATTTTTAAGTTCTCACTTTTCCACCAGAGGACGGCTGCGCTCCCTGGTTTCAGGAGGGCACTGGGCTGGGGTGTGGATGTGCCCAGGAGCTGTGGCCTCTTTGTGAGTTGCCTTCCTGGTATGCTGTAGGGATGAAGGGATGTGTGGGGGGGCTCTGACTGAGCCCAGGGAGGGTGTCAGCCTCGCCAAAAAGAGGAAGAAGGCAGAAAGAGGACCATCTCTCTGCGGCGAAGAGATGGGGTGATGGCAGCCTGCTGTCTCCTCCTGCACAGGGACTAGTGATGGACTTGATGCACCTGCCTCTTCCCTCCCTGTGACCCCCATTCCCCCATCCCCACCTGGGACCACAGTGTCTTGTGTTTGGCGCCCAAGCCTTCTGGTTTCCAGTGAGTTCTGGGTGCTCACTAGGCCTCCGGCCTCCCTTGCTTGACACAAGGCAGAGGAGCAATTACTGGACCTGGGGCCCAAGGGCTGGGCACTCCCCTGGGCCGGGCACCCCTGTTGGCTGGACACCCCTGTCAGCTTGGCACCCCCCTGGGCTTGGCACCACTCTGAGCTGAGCCTCTGCTAGGAGTCCAGGCCTCTCTTAGGTGAGGGCTTGAAACTGACCTCACAGGGGAGAAGTTTGTGCCCCTTTCTTGTTCCTTTCAACCCCCCAGAACTATTATTTGGAAGAAGTACAGGCAGATTCCACTACATGGTTACCAGTCTGAGTGTCTAGAAGAGCATATTTGAAACTTGGGGATCCTCTTGAGTCTTCGGGATCCCTGGATAAGCGGCTCCAAACTCCACAGAGAAGCAGCTGGTCTCCTTCACTGAGAAATCCCTCAGATCCTCTTCTCTGTGGATTTCAAAAGACAGGCCATCTCCTCCCGTTTCAATCACGCATTTCTCACTTGATTCTAGAACTTTCTTGTGCACTTCAGTCTTAGCTTCTCCCAGAACCCAACCTAAGGTTAATTGGAGCTTTAGTGGTCGGTGAGATTTTCCCAGAAGCAGGCCCTACAACAAGAATGTTGAAGATAAACATTTGATTTGGGAGGTGATCCCAGGAAGTAATGGTATAAAGACCGGGATTGATCACGTGACCACCGTGGGCGACTAAGGCTCCAGTGCTGCGGACTCTGGGGCAATGCCTGAGTTATTCCTCTAAGGGGTGACAGAGTAGCCACATGTGTTATCACCCACTGTTGCACACAATTTGGACACCCATGGATGGCCACATCTGCCTGTGGGTGAGGTGAGCTCAGGAGAAGAGACACAGGTGCTGGCAGCCACGGTGAGTTCATGCTCCCTGAAGTGGCATGGCCTGAGGGCATGGGTAGGCACTGCCAGCAGCCCCTACACCTCCTGGGGGAGGAACACAACCCATCTAAGGCTGGAATAGATTGTTCAAACTGTTCCATGTGGCAGGAGCCAGGGCTGCAATCGAAAAGAAGATTCCAAAAGGCTCTCTAGAGAAGGCTGGGCAAGCAGAGCTGGATGTGAAGTGAGAGAAGGTTTATTATAACTCAGCGCAAGCCCATCCCATCCACGTTCCAGGCAAATCCACCCCGTGGAGACAGGTTGTCCTGCCACGCGGCCAAGCCACAGCAGGCCTCTGGGCGCCAAGAGCCTGGGCTGGAGCGTAGAGGATGTGGAGCCCCACTCTGTAGGTTCTGGGGCTCCTGAGTTTGTTTCGGCCCCCACAGAGCTGTCCTGGCTATGGTTCCCAGAGAGCCTCACTGCATAAGGCTGCCCTTTTTCTTTCCTTCCTGTGAATAGCACCAAGCCATTTTGAAACAAGAATTCCTTAAAATAGTTTTTGTTTAAAGAAACAAGAAGCACCATCTCTTTATCGACTGTATTTTAACAGCAGTCAGCCAGTGAGCAGAAGCTTCTTTCAGCTTCAGGGCCTGAGGCTTGCAGGGGGACCCCCAGACCTCACCCACCCAGGGAGCTGCTTTCTCATAGGCACATCCCGCAAATACTTCAGACACTAGATGACATTTTTATAGGTTTCTGTTTCCCTATATAGTGAAGTTGTTGCAGAAATGAGAGGACACTTTTGCAAATGACCAGAAGTCTGCACTTTCTAGGGGTGTCTTCTGGAGCTGCACTGAGCCATTGAGCAGCACCGTCTGATAGAACCTTCTGCAATGATGGCAATGTTCTTGCACATCTACACTGTTCACTACAGCAGCCACGTGTGGTCGCTGAGCACGCAACATGTGGGTACTGTGACCGATAAATTAAATGTTTAATTTCATTTAAATCAAATTAATTTAAATATTGACACATAGCCGCATATGGCTACTGACCTGGGCAGTGCAGCTTATGAGCAAAGGACACCCTGAACTTGGGCTGCCTCTGGTTGGGGCTGAGTTTGGGATGTAGGTATATGCACAGTTACATGGGTGCCCCTGGTGTGTGTCACACACGGCTGGAGTCCAGAAAGAAAGCAGCAATGGTTTCTTCTCCAGCCGGTCTTTTCTAGGATTGAGCCCAAGTTGCAGAGGTTTATGCCCTGCCCTTGGTCTGGGGTGATGACCTTGACCCTGGTCATCAGAGCAGCCAGGAAGAGCTCATGATTTAATGTCTGCTAGTGTCAAGAGCTTTCATGCAAGCAGTCTTCTTCGCCTCTGGGACACTCGGCTTGGGGGTTGTGTGTTTACCCCCCCCAACCTTATCTTGGGGAGGAAACTGAAGCTCAGCAAATGTCAGTGCTCTTCCTGAGCTTCTCAGTGAAAAAGTGGTCAAGTCAGGATTCGAACCCAGGTCCACTGAGGCCCATGATCCCCAGCACTCAGAGTTGTGCTTTTGCCTTGGCAGTAAGTGCTGCTGCCGTGAACTTTCTCCCACACTTTTTCTCGCAGTTCCTGAGTAAACGGACATATACTGGGCTCTGGTTGCTGGGACACCAGAGTTGAGAGGTCAGCGTAGGAGGCTCTGCTCGCTTTGGTCCCGTGACGATGGACTCATGACCATTCATGACATCTCCAGCCTTGATCCCCCCACCCCCACTACTGCCCATGAGTCTTGTGTTAAAAATAACAATGAATGACAAGAACTGGGGCTCTGCAGTCAGAAGGACAACATATGTTTTCCATTTTCTTCTTTCTCTTCCCTGCTTCTCTAAAAGTGGATTAAATATGAAAAAACACTTCCCGAACGCTTGGGAGACACTGGGAAGGATTGTCCAATGGAGAAATTATTCTCCAGAGAATTTCTTAAAAGCCACTTATTTTTAAGAAAACACATAAAACTCTTAATTATAAAATTCACACATATTCCTTAAAGAAAACTTGGAAAACACAGATGAACATAAAGAAAGAAAAATGCATTGACATTCTACTCAAAGAATCTTCACTAAACGTTTGCTATAGTCCTTTTCAATTCTTTTTTCCTATGCACAAAAAATGTATATTTTTGTTTGCCTGCTGTAGTTATAACTATATATTTTAGGGTGATTGTATGATCGTGGTGGGAAGATTCAAACCCTCCCTGGGGTCAAAAGAATGATTTGAGATCCCTACTTTTCAAACCTTCTGGGATAAAGGACCTGTTTTTTAAAATTTCCAGCCCATCACTGACCACATATGAAGCAGCACGCTATGTGTCACTGACCTTGTGGGTTCACTGTCGCCCCACCTGGGTCGTGTTGAGTCCAGCAGACACTTGATCGGGTGCCAGAGCAATGTCAGATTGCTCTAAAAGTTTCTAAGCAATCACTCTGCTTCCACACTGATTTCTTTATGGCAAAACTGGCCTGATCATAATCACCAAAGTACAGCCCTTGGGCCAAATCCTGCCTACCACTAGATGTGAGCTAAGGATGGTTTTTATGTTTTAAATGGTTGGGGGAAAAAATCAGAACAATGTTTCATGACATGAAAATTCCAAGAAATTCAAATTAAAAAAATTCAAATTTCAAAAATCAATGAAATTCAATTTTGAAAAGTTTCTGCGAGATAGAGCCATGCTCATTCGTTTGCACATATGTGGCTGCTTTCTTAGTACAACGACGGAATCAAGTCGCCGAGACAGGGACCGACCATCCTGGCCTGCAATGCCTGAAATATTTACCATCTGGCTCTTTACAGAAAAGTTTTGCTGACCCTGATCCAGTTCAATGGTTTCCACATTTGCTGCTTTTTATAATCATTGGAAACTTAAAAAAACAGTACAGCTCGCCAGTCCCCTCCCCGCCCCAGGTGACTGTGACGTCAGCAGCTCTGGGACGCAGCAGCCAGGTGTGCCCTCAAGCGGCTTTCCCAGGACAGGGCCCGCGGCTCTGTTCAGAGTCTCCTTTGGGACAAAACCCCTTGTGTCCCGAGCTGCTCCAAATGTGGTCCCCGCCACAACATTCCCCGTGGGTCCAGCCCTTTCCGGGCACCCTGTAGCTGGGGTTCACTTCCTCCTCAGCCCTCTGCACCATGACCTCGGCCTCCTTCTTCCTCGCAGCCTGCAGCAGGCCCCCTGGGCTTTCCCGATGTCACCCCAGCCAGGGCCTCCTCGGGCTCTCCCCAGCAGAGGGTTTCTAGAATTCTTGGCCTGCACCCCGGGGCGGCTGGGAGGAGCAGCCTGGCCCCATGTCCTGAGGGCCCAGCCACAGGGCTCGCCTCGTCTGGGCCCCACGCAGCTCCCACCCTCTGGTTTATGCTTCTGGCACCAGAGCTGGAGTCCTGAGCCAAATGCACACATGGCCTGAGCAGTTCTGTGGGGGAGTGGAGAGGAGTGAGCTGGAAGGGAGAGAGCTGATAAAGCCGCGTCTCTGCCTGTGCCGATTCCTTGTCTTTCCTGAATTCCTTCCTCACTCCTCCATTTTTATATTTCTCATTCCTTTCCTCCTCGCTCCATCCCCTCTTCTCTCTTTCTTTCTCCTCCTTACCCTGCTACTTCTGTCTCTGGCATTCTTACCCCTCCTGCCTTGAGTTTTTGAGTCAGATCTGCTACTTCTAGGCCAACCCCCTCTTTCTGAATGGGATATGGAACAGCGGCTCAGGCTTTGGGGCTGGAAATGTGCTCACTTTATTCAGGGAAAATGTGTTCAGGTCCTGTCCTCAGAGAGCTCACAGTTTATGAGAGAGCCAGACAAGCCGCAGGCAATTTTATGGGTACATATGTGCTATTTGTTTGTTTGTTTGAGACAGGGTCTTGCTCTGTCACTCAGGCTGGAGTGCAGTGGCAATCTTAGCTCACTGTAGCCTCAACATCCTGGGCTCAAGCGACCCTCCTGCTTCAGCCTCTCAAGTAGCTGGGACAACAGGCACCCCTCACCACACCCAGCTAGTTTCTAAAATTTTTTTGTTGAGATGGGGTCTCGCTATGTTGCCCAGGCAGGTTTTGAACTCCTGGCCTCGAGCAGTCTCCCTGCTTCGGCCTCCCATAGTGCTAGGATTACAGGTGTGAGCCACTGCACCTGGCCATGTGTTGTTTTTAAAATTTTTCTTTAATTGAAAAACAATAATTGTATATATTTATGGGTTGTGATGTGATGTTTTGATATGTGTATACACTGTGGAATGATTATATCAAGCTAATTAGCATATCTATCACCTCACATATTTATCATTTTTTTGTAGTGAAAACATTTAAAATCTATTATTTTAGCAATTTTGAAACACACAATCCTTTATTATTAACTGTGGTCATCATGCTGTGCAATAGCTCTTAAAAACTTATTCCTGGCCGGGCGCGGTGGCTCACGCCTGTAATCCCAGCACTTTGGGAGGCCGAGGCAGGTGGATCGTGAGGTCAGGAGATCGGGACCATCGTGGTTAACACAGTGAAACCCCGTCTCTACTAAAAATACAAAAAATTAGCCGGGCATGATGGTGGGCACCTGTAGTCCCAGCTACTCGGGAGGCTGAAGCAGGAGAATGGCATGAGCCCGGGAGGTGGAGCTTGCAGTGACCCAAGATCGCGCCACTGCACTCCAGCCTGGGTGACAGAGCAAGACTCCATCTCAAAACAACAAAACAAAACAGAACAAAAAGCTTATTCCTTCAGTCTAACTAGAAATTCATATTATTTGGTCATCGCCCTCCCCCCTTGTCCCCAGCTCCTGGTAACCACCATTCCATGCTCTACTGTTATAAATTCAACCTTTTTAGATCCTCAGATGAGTGAAATCTTGTGCTGTTTGTCTCCCTGTGCCTGGCTTATTTCACTAAGCACAGTGTCTTCCAGGTTCACCCATGTTGTCACAAATAACAGGATTTTATTCTATTTAAAGGGTTAATAGTGCTCCATCGTGCATATAAACACCTTTTCTTTATCTCTTCCTCTGTCGATAGACACAGGTTGGTTCCATATATTGGCTATTGGGAATAGTGCTCAATGAGCATGGGAGCGCAGACATCTCAGACACACTGACGTCATTTCCTTTGGCTATATGCTCGGTGGGACTGCTGGATATGGTAATTCTATCTTTCAGTGTTTTTTTTGGTTTGTTTGTTTTGAGACAGAGTCTCGCTCTTTCACCCAGGCTAGAGTGCAGTGGCGCGAACTCGGCTCACTGCAAGCTCCACCTCCCGGGTTCATGCCATTCTCTTGCCTCAGCCTCCCGAGTAGCTGGGACTACAGGCACCCACCACCATGCCCCGGTAATTTTTTTTTTTTTTTTTGTATTTTTAGTAGAGACGGGGTTTCACCGTGTTAGCCAGGATGGTCTTGATCTCCTGACCTCATCATCCGCCCGCCTCGGCCTCCCAAAATGCTGGGATTACAGGCGTGAGCCACCGCGCCCGGCCTATCTTTCAGTTTTTTAAGCAACCTTCATACTGTTCTCTGTAATGACTGTCCTAATTTAATTCCCACCAATAGAACCATAGGCTATTTAAATAGTGCCCTAAGGGGCGGCCTAGGGGTAAGAACAGGGCACTTGGTCAGGTAGCACCCAGCAAGAGCCCATCCCGGCTGTGTGTTATATAAGGGGGAAAAGGTGATCAACTCGGTGCAGGGAATGCTGGAGCTAAGTCATGTTCAGGGTGGAGAGTGGCATCTGCCCATGGAAGCCGTGGACATGCCCCTTCTTAAGACCCATGGACGCTCCCCTCACTGAAACCCACAACATGGTCTTAAGTAAGGGAGGCTCGGGATCAGATTTATACTTCAGAAAACTCATCCTGGCTACAGTGGGGAAAGTAGAACTGGGGGGTACCAGTCTAAAGTCAGGAAGGCCATTCTAATCCAGAGAGATGAGGCAGGGCTGAACTCGAGCTGGAGAGGAGGGAGCGGCTTTGAGGGATATTTAGGATTTGGGGGTTGGAAGTGAGGCATGAGAGAAAGTCATGACGAGGAAAGGATGACCTCCAGTTTCTAGTGTGGTTCTCTCAATGGATGGTGTTCTGTCAGTTACCTCTGTGATAATGCTGCATAACAAATAAGCCCACAGTGTCAGTGGTTTACATCAACAAAGATTTTATTTCACATCCATGAGACTGAAGGCTGGCTGCCGTTGGCTGATCTTGAATGGACTTATCTGGGCTTGTCTGGGCCAGACTTCTGATTGGGTTCAGGATGTTCCACATGACCTCATTCTGGAGCCTAAGCCAAAGGGCAGTAACTATCTGGTGGAAAGTCACGGGAGGGAAGATCATGCAAGCATCTTTAAAATCTCGTCTTGCATCACATCCAGGACAGAGGTAAATCAAGGCCACCAGAGGAAAGAAGAGATAAGGTCACTAGGGGCTGAGGGCTGGGGCTGCTGGCTGGAATATCTGTCTGGGTTTCCTCTTATCCCTAGGCCAACTGAGGTCACAGTTGTGATGTATTTCTCAAGTCTTTAAAAGGATGCCAGGGAACAGAAATGTGGTTATCAGAAATAGGTATAATAAAAGTCTTTGTCCCTCCAATAAATATTGGATGCACATCCACTATGTGCCAGATGAACCATTTCCTCCTGTGAGGTAGGCATGGCAGCTGGAATCAAGGCCTAAGTTTAAAGCTGTGTCATGGAACATAGGTTTCTGGTGTCCTAAGGGTTAGTCGTACCATCAAATAGAATTTCCATGGGAATTTCAGAATAATCAATTATGTACACTTTATGAATTTAAAATTGTAGTTGGCTAAAATAGAGAACTGAAAAATAGTGGCTTAAATCCCCAAGTATTTATTCTCTAATTTGTTAGGAAGTTTGGAAATAGGCAATCCAGGGCAGGACCCAAGCTTGTTATGTCTTTCTGCTCCATTGTCTGCAGCTTGTAGCTTCTACCCTCAGACTGACCTCATGGTCCAATATAGCTGCTGGAGCTCCAGCCATTCGATGAGATATAGGCTAGAAGAAGGAGGTAAGGCAAAAGGGGTATTTTTCTCAATTGAGACAGGTTTCTCTAAAGCAGGCTTCCTGGCAACCCCACACAACATTAAGACTTACATCTCACTAGTCACATGCCCACACTAGCTGCAAGAGAGATTGGGAAAATTGGTTTTAGCTAGATACATTGCTTCCCTGAGTAAAGTCAACTTTCTGTTATCAAGCCACAAAGGGAAAATAAATATTAAGGGGCAGCCAGTAGTTTCTACCACACCCTCTGTGTGTGTGTGTGTGTGTGTGTGTGTGTGTTCCCTCAGAGGGACAGAATTTAGCAGAAAGAACCCTGTATTAAACTCAAGACCCATGGACTTATTTTCCTATTTCTTTATTACTGGCAACATCAACAGGGCAAAGTCATATAATCTCTCTGAGGCTTCAGGTTCCTCTTCTGCAAAATGTACTATTGATCATCTTTCCTTCCAGTGTTATCAAAATAACCAAATACGACCAAGAACTCTATGAATTTTAACATGATATTAAAAAATTAATAATAAATACCTGTTTGGACTAGAAGAGCCCTTTGACCCAATGCTGTCCCCACCAAGCAGGCTGTTGTGCTCTCACAGAGCATAGCTGGAGGGTAGGAGTGGGGCAAGACTAAGTATGTGGATGGAGTTGGCCCTGTTGAGGCAGATGGTATCCTAATTCCTTATGGACAGTAAGTACCTTAGGAGAATGTTTACTTGTGGATGGTTAGTCTTGATCCAGTGGTTTCCAACTGCTCCAGTTGACTATGCTGTATAATAGGCACTAACCCCAAAGCCTACTGGCTTAAAACAATGATTTGTCATCTTTCTGGTTGACTGGGCTCAGCAGGGCAGTTTTCACTTAGAGTCTCTCATACATTTACCCTTGGATGTCAATGAGGGTTGCAGTCATCTGAAGGCTCAACTGGGCTGGACCTCCAGGGAGGGCTTCCCGACATGGTCAGCAGTTGATGCTGGGAGAGTAGCTGAGCTATACACTCAACCCCTCTTCATGTGGTCTCTGCACATGGCTTTGGCTTCATTGCATAACAGCTGGGGTCTGAGCAGGAATGTTCCAAGAGCAAATCTTTCAAAAGGAAGAGAGCAAAAACTGTCTCTTCTCTTATAAGCTAGACTAGAACTGACACTTGTCACTTCTGCCCAGATTCAAGAAGGTAGAAAACACACTCCCTTTCTTTATGGGGCAATAGCATGCCTGTCGGGAAGGGTGGGAACTGATGGCAACATCTTAGAGACTGGCTACCACATCTACCTTGGCTGAACGTTGAAATCCCCTGAGTGATTTCACCTGAGTGATAAAACAAAGGCCAGGTGCATCCCCAGAGACTGCGGCAATTGATGATCTGGAGTGTGGCCTGGTTATTATGATGTTTCAAAGCTCCAAAGGTGATTCCAATGTGCAGTCAAGGTTTAGATCCATTGGCTTACTCCAATACCACCCACTCCCCCGCCCCCTGCAAAAAAGACCCAGACCCAGGAAGGGAAAGAACTCAAGGCTTAGTCCATGAGACCCAGGAGGTTCTTAATCAGACATTCAGTATGCTCTGCTCCACCCCGTCCCCTTGCTGGTTTGGTCCCATGGGACTTTCTGCATCTAGATAGCTCCTGTGGTCAGGGAATAGAACAATGTGGAAGCCAAGGTGGAAAGAGTTATTAAATGTGGGTGGGGACAGTAGAGTTCATAAAACTGCCTGGATGTCTCCTTAATCCCAGGCTTTTGATCTGTAGTTGATAGTTTGGCCAGTTTTTCCCATTGCTTTGACCAGGAATTTTGTGTCAGAACACAAGTTCCAACAAAAATGCCAGAAATCCCATTTTAAGAGCATTTTGAATCAATCAGACTACAAATAGTTAACATACCTTTCCCCCAAATGGGCAATACCTAAAGGAAGGTTTCAAATACCTTCATTTCAGGAGCATGCTTATGAATATTCATGTTCTGCCTGCTGGCGTTTTCACACATTAGAAAATACCATTTATTCCTAAGGCTAATGAGCTCTTAAATTTCCTTTGTGCTGGGGAAAGAGGTTTTATTTTTCTGGGTAGCTTATTTTCGGTGTCTGTCCATTTTCTGGAAGGGCCCTTTCCTTTAAAACTCTGGGCACATTTCAAGAGCAGAGTGGAATTGTAAATAATTTCCCACACAGAGAAGCCCATCAGCCTGGTGATAACATTAATGAAGGCTGCACAAAGTGGTTGGGAGGCAAGAGGATGAGAAGTTAGCTGTGAGCTCAGTTCCCAGGGAGATTCATGTCTAATGGGGACAACATAATCAACACCCCTGTGAAATGCATAAAACCATGCAACGAAAGACAGTTGCAGAAAAGTGAATGTGGGCCAGGCACGGTGGCTCACGCTTGTTATCCCAGCACTTTGGGAGGCCGAGGCGGGTGGATCACGAGGTCAGGAGATCGAGACCACGGTGAAACCCCGTCTCTACTAAAAATACAAAAAATTAGCCGGACGTGGTGGCGGGCGCCTGTAGTCCCACTACTCGGAGAGGCTGAGGCAGGAGAATGGCGTGAACCCGGGAGGCGGAGGTTGCAGTGAGCCGAGATCGTGCCACTGCACTCCAGCCTAGGCGACAGAGCGAGACTCCGTCACAAAAAAAAAAAAAAAAAAAAAAAAGTGAATGTGGACAGTACATAATTGTCATCTAAGGCTCTCGGGCATTAAATGAACCTTATAAAATATCTTGTCTAGTTACCTATCATATATTGGAGCTTCCCTGTTACACTTCTGCTGAAATGGCTCAGAAGAGGGGAACTGTTTCCTCTCTCTCATCTTTGTCCAGTCTGGTGGTTTGATAGGCCTTCCTTACGTTTCCATCCACATACTCTCTCTACACCTGCCACCCTGTACCATGAACAACTCACTCATTGGCTTTTGGCTCCATTCCTGTCCTCAGTGATCTGCTTTCCACCAAAGGGGCTGGAACCCTGCATTTCCCAGGTTATCTTGCCAGCTGGCTTCTGCTTAGGCTTAGTCAATGGGAGGCACTGGAGAGATACTGGAAGGCAGAAGAAGGGAAAGCTAATCTTGTTCTCTCTGTTTCAGACTGACCCTCCAGCAGAAGCAGCAATGAATACAAGTCCCTGGGTTCCTGCTCTGGCAGCTCCAGCAGTCTAGTGACTGATGGCTCTGCATATTCTATTTTTCCTGTTGCTCTTCTAGCCCCAAGGTTGACTGTGACTTCCTACAGTTATTAATCTTTGGGTATCCTTACCTTTCCAACTCTCTCAATACTTTTGTAACCAGTTCCCTACATTCAATTCCTTCTATTTGAGGTATCTAAGAGGTTCCTATTTCCCTGACGGGACACTGATTGACATAATATTAGAGAATTTCTAGAGTTGTATAAAGATTTATATATCTTCCAGGTAACAGCAAATATTTGAGCATGGCTATACTGTTCTCTTCCAGTTTTATCTTTATCACATCACATTTCCTCAGCCCTGCATCAAATGTCTCTTCTCTTATCTTGTGGCTTCCAGGTCTGCCTCCATCCCAGCTACTTTCTTCTGAGCCCACTTCATCTGGCTACTGCTTGTTTCAAGTGGCACCCACAGTTGGATGGGCCCCAGCCATGATCAATCCAGGATAAGGACAAGGGAACTTTCACCTTCCTCCACCTTCACACTAGCCTTCAGGGATTAACCTATTATCTTAGTTCATTTGGGACTTCCATGCCATGGACTAGGTGGCTTAAACCACAGACATTTATTTTTTTGTGGTTCTGGAGGATGGGAAGTCCAAGATCAAGCTGCCAGTCAACTTGGTTGAGGGCTCCCTTAGTTTACAGAGGGACCACCTTCTTGCTGTGTCCTCACATGGTGGAGAGAGAGATCTCTTGTCTCCTCTTCTTTTTATAATGGTATGACCTAATCTAACCCAAATGACTTCCTAAAGGCCTTACCTCCAAGTATCATTGCATTGGGGATTAGGAATCAACATATGAATTTGGAGGGACACAGATATTTAGTACATAGCACCTGTGATGCTGCTGGAAGTCAGCAGGCACACCACATTGCTGACACTTGAAGCTACCCCATATGCCTTTGTCAGTGTTTTTTGTTGTTGTTGTTTTGTTTTGTTTTGAGAAAGAGTTTTGCTCTGTCACCCAAGTTGGGGTGCAGTGGCGCCATCTTGGCTCATGAGTAGTTGGGATTACAGGTGCCTGCCACCACGCTTGGCTAATTTTTGTATTTTCGGTAGAGGCGGGGTTTCACCATGTTGGCCAGGCTGGTCTCAGACTCTTGACCTCAAGCAATCTGCCTGCCTTGGCTTCCCAAAGTGCTGGGATTACAGGCATTAGCCACTAATCCAGCCCATCAGTGTGTCAGTGTGTTCTTGATAAGCCTTGCTTGTCCATCTTATGCTTGTGTTGTTGTTTTGGTTTTCCTTTTGGGCCGTAGCTCCAGGCTGTTACACTAACTCCCACTGGCCTGCAGCAGGATCCTTCAGTCCACTGCTCTGCAGAGTTTATTGAGGCTCCTCATTCTGTTGCTCAGCACACTTGCTACTCTCCATGGTTTCCTGTCTACTGCACACTTGCCGAGAACGACATTTACCTTATTATCTCAGTCACTGATTTAAAATGATTGAACGGAACCTGGCATTCCATAAGTTGCCCACTCAACAGTCATTGCCCATTTCATTCACTTTGCTGACTAAACCCTGATTTGGGGATGGCGGAGTGGGCAGTGAGCTCAACTTCCAAAGATGTAACTGCCCTGCTGCACTTTGCAGATGCTCACTGTTTCAACTCCTCCAGGGCAGCTGGAGGCAGGGGTGGGGCAGGTAACTCAGGTGTGGTCAAGAGGAAGTCTCCTGGGGAATTTCTGGCAAGATTTTCCCTCCTTGATAAAAAGAAGAGCTGTCTTACTTTGTCCCCACCCAAGCATTCCCTGAAACAAGAATTATAGGGTAAGTAGTTTTCTGGGAACATAATCCCAGGAAAACACTAGCAAGGGAGTAGGGAAGTGAGACAGGGAAGGAAAAATATTTAACAAAGCGTGCATTATAGAGCAGGTTTTACTGTGGAGAACTAAGCTTAATAATGCGGGGACATTTTTGGAAAAGGTGTAAGTCACATGCCTTGTGGTTATCCCTTGGAGCAATGACGGAACTAAGGTACTTTTATAGCTACTCCCCCTCAATCATTGGTTAGGACTTTCCCTGGAGGGATATGAATTTTGGGGGACACTTCTGACCTGATGTTCATGGGCAGAGCAGTTTTCTGAGGTTTTAGGGAAAAGCCCTCAGGTTAAGGCAGTTTGGAATTGACTGGAGCCTACTGAAATAATAAAATGGAGGGATAGGGGATGAGCTCCAATAGTGTCTGCTATAACGCTCCTGCCCCACTATGCTTCCTGAACTTGTATGTGGTTGTGATGTTGGGGGCTGCAGCAGCCATCTTGTGACCAGAATGTGATAAGCAAGAGGCTGACAAACCAACACACTGAGGTTGGCAGTGGAGAAATGATGGAAAAACTCAGGGTCCTTTCCCTTGTCATTGGGCTGCTACTGCAAAATCTCCTCCCACAGCCTTCTTATTTTATGAAAGAATTGTGTTTTCATTTTTTTTCAGCCAGTGTTACTTGGGTGTCCTGTTCTTTGTAGTTAAGTAAATTTCATCTGGAACAGCTCTACGGGATGAATGGATGAGAAGGTCCCAGGCAGAGTCTGCCTGAGCAGCTCACTACTCTCATAACTGAATCCTTGCACCAGGGTTTGTTTTGAGGGAACACAAATTAAAACACACGCTTGATAAGACCTTTAAATAAGAAACAGATGGATGGGTCCCTGAATGGAAACCCGGATGGGTAAAGCTTCAATCTCTCCATGTTAAGTAATTGATTAAATTCTTATCCCTTGAGGCTAGTATCTATTTTGGGTTTTCCTAGATTCCCTTCTTTTACCTTCTGACTCCACATTAGAAAGCCACTTGACACTAATTGTTGACTTCTCAGCTCTTCTGTCTGCTGTTCTGCAAATGTTCAAAGGTCACTAATAAAGTCTGGGCTAATTTATTAATAGTTGTAGCTATTTTTGCTTCTACTAGCTGCTGCTTAGCTCTGTGCAGTCCTGGAAATTAAGTGACATTGTTTTCCTTTCCTGCCCATCAGTAGAGAGCTGGTGCAGGAGGAAAACAGTTATGCCGAACAGTGTGGCTTTTTCAGGAAAAGAAATAATTCCAAGTAGGCACAACTGAAATGTCTTTTTTTGGTCAGGACCCTTTTGGTTGCAAGTGACAGAAATGCAACTCAAATAAGCATAAAGGGAATGTGTTTGTGTTGACTCTAGTAACCCACCAGATTCCAAAGTCATACCTGGATTCAGTGGCTCTGGTGATATGGGCTCTCTCTCTCATCTCATCTTACCTCTATGTACCTTCATTCTGCATGCAAGCTCTGTTCACGTGGCAGACAAAATGCCAGGCATTTGCAGTCCCACCCTCCCAGTGAATAACCCAGGTGTACAAGCTTCATTTACGGTCTCTCCCATATCGATCTCAGAGTGTTCGATGTGGTGGAGTTGGGTGTCGTGATTTTCAAACCCACCAGGACTGTGCCATGAATGGGAGCTCCCCAGAGGAACCAGCAGAAGAGGAATAGAAAAGCAGCCTGGAAAGACAGTTGCTTGGCTGCTATTAGCCCTGTCAGCTTCCTGCTCATTGACAGGGATAGTTCCTGTATTGCATTATCGGATGCCCCGTAGCTGCTGGCAGCTTTAACCTTCTCATCCTCTTCCATGGTGTTGGGATGGGGGACACACGCATGTTCTTGCTTCCTTTCCAGCCACTCCCTTTCCTAAATCTAAATGTATCTCTGACCTAGATGCAGTGGTACATGCCTGTGATCCCAGCAACTTGAGAGGCTGACGCAAGAAGATCACTGGAGGCTAGGAATTCAAGACCAGACAGGGCGACATAGTGAGGCCCCATCTCTAAAAAATAAAAATTACAATTAAATGTATCTCAGGATGCCCCTGACACAAAGACTTGAGCTTAGGTCATTTATTTGAGAGATGACCCCAGGATGCACTGGGAGGGAAGAAGTGGGGCAGGGAAGGAAAGAAAATCAAGAAAGGGGTGTGTTAGTGAGAGAAGGAAATAGGGCTCAGGTATCCCTGTGGGCCTTCTAAGACACTGTATAAAGTTTTATCAAACCAAACTATCCCTCAAAACTGTACACAGAAAGGCAAGGACACAAGAGTCCTTTTCACCACCTCCTAGCAGCCCTCCTTGCTTGGAGCATGACCCTGGGAGTAGTCTTGGCCTGGTTTCTCTAGCCTGTGCTGAGTGTGAGCTGAACACTCTGGGGTGGGTGGTACTGGGGCAGGGGCATAGAGAACACCTAAGAGATAGATGCAGGTGCTGGAAAGAGCCCTTGGCATGGCCTGGACTGCCAACAGCAGCTGTAAGTGACCTCCAGAGTGGGCCTGGGCATGTGGGCTTTGGCTGTCATCTGTTATTTAACTGAGTGTTGCAACGGCCCATGAGGTAAGCATTACTCCATTTAAGAGCTAAGCAACTGACGCCCAAGCAATTTCAAAGCTCTGCTACCAGACGTACTCTAACAGTAGAAAGTCTGATTTTTTTAAATGACCTAGTTTACAGAGTCCAGGGTTTTAAAAGTTTCTTCCAAAACCTCAACCTGCATCCTGTTTTCAGAGTTGTTACTGCAGTTGCTTATTAACCAAGATTAATAAAGACCATGGCAGTTATTATCTGATAGTCACAACTGTTGAGAATCTTAGGAAATAGACACATGGGTGAGAAATACCAGAGCTTGATGCTTGATTGGCATTAGCCTTATGGGGCTCATGAGATAGTGACCATGGTGTTTGCAAAGCATTTCTTGCTGAAAAAGGGAAGCTAGAGCTTAATGCTGGGGCTACTTCATGCCCGACCATGACCAGGATCTGTCAGGCAGTACTCTCTGAAGCCAGTCTCCTAATTTTTCAGACATCACAAATGTGACCTTTTTTTTTTATAGTTGTGAAAGGCCCCAAAACATCAGTTTTCCCAAATCAAGGACTGGCTGGGGCCCTGGCTTCTGGTCCTTTGCTCTCCAGGGGCCATGGCAAATTATTTGGCTTAGAAGTGTGGTGATGAGGCAATGGGATAAATGCAACTTTCCATTTTGCTGCAGAGTATCATGAACAAGCCAGTTGACAAGCAACTCCCTGGCCAGTTCTGTGGCCTTGGGCAAATCGCTTAACCTCTCTGGGATCCAGCTGTTTGTATGTGAAAGGAAAGTGTTTGGTTAATCAAGCAGGTAATCTGGGGCACTGGTGCTGCCACTCCTCTCTCCCTGCCCACGGCATAGGGTACTATTATGGCACTTTCCGTCCAAGCTAGACATTGGCCTCAGAATCCTCAACACAGCAAATCAGGGAATCATCACTGAGCACTCAGAGTTGGCAGGTGGGTTTGAAACCTGTCTGCCTTCCCTGGCCTGGATGATCTCTGAAGTTCCTTTAATTCTAACTTGTTGGATTCTGGGAACATGTAAACCAGGGGTCTGCAAACTACACCCAAAGGTCAAAGCTGGCCCTCTGCCTGTTTGTGTAAATAAAGTTTTATTAGAACACTGCCATTCAAAGGCCCATTCATTTATGCATTGTCTATGGCTGCTTTCATGCTGCAATGGTGGAATTGGGTAGTTGTAATAGAGACCATATGGCCTGTAAGGTCTAAAATATTTTCTTTCAGGTCCTTAATAGAAAAGGTTTTGCCACCTTGTGATTAAATTTCCCTCCTTCCCTCCGTCTTGTCTTCCAGGTCATGAGGGAAATTCCTCTTTGTCCCTGAGGGGCCTGTGTGGCTGAGCAAGGCTCCAAGTGCCTGTGGGCCTTCTGCATCCCTAAGTCAGGAGAAAAGCAGGAGAAAAGCCAGTAGGAAAATACAAGGAATGAAGACATTGTGACAGAGATAGAGGTAGGGGGAGGCAGACGGGTGGGGAGCCAGGGTTCTCAAAGAAAAGGTCAAGGGGCACCCAGAGGAGAGGACCAAGGCATCCTTTTGTGCTGTCACTGAATGGCCACAGTGGTACTTAGAGACCTCCGCCAGCCAGCCTATCCTGGCATCCAGTTGGGGGCTGAGCCACCTTGTTTGGTTCTGTGCTCCAAGAACCCTGGCATGGCTGGCTGCCTGCTGGCTTCCACCAGTAGTTTGGCATGAAAAGTGCTGGCTTGGGGCCTTTTTTCGTGAAGAAAACAATTGCCTTTTCCTGGTCTGTGGACAACCACTGCTGCCTGCCTGGACATTGGCAGGAATGTTAAATTGCACCCTTGATAGCTGCCCTAGAAGCTGGAGTCTAGGCAATGTCCCTACAGCTATGTATGCTGGGCTACCATATCCATTTTCTCTCTGTGGGGTCAAAATCCAGTGCCTCAGCAATGAATGCTGCAGTGTCTTATATGAATTACTGGTGAATGTAATGAACTGTACACCCTCATCTCTTCTCCCACTTCCAGATCCACTGGGGTCTTTTTCCAAGGTCTGTGTGCTTTGCTGTGAATGGCTCACCCCCGAGACCTTCAGGGACCTGCCCTTGGGCACTGGGGCTCCCGGGCAGCCCGTGGCCACGACTAGTGGTCATGTGGACAAAGGCCCAGCTCCTTTGCTGTCACGCCCTCCAGGGCTCCCTGCAGGATTAGGCACTGGGACTTTGTCAAGCTCAGGTGCATATAATTCAGGGCAACTCCAAGCCCTGATTCAGGGGCTTTTATAATAGATTCAGACTGTTTATTACTTACATAGACAACGACGAGTAAGCCAAAGGTACCAGTGCCCCAGGTCCTCATTGGGCATATCAGAAAGGAGGGCACCCAAACAAGAGAGGCCGGGTGCCTGTCATGTGAGCTGGGGGATGCCACTTGGCTGAGATGCCAATTCTAGACTGAGGCTGAGCAGAGGCGGGACAGAGAGCCCCATCACTCAGCAGAACTCAGAAGGGATGACAAACAGACCCACGGTGGCTCTCTAGGGGCTGGGAGGCGATGGGGAGATGGCCTGGAACTCTGCAGCCTCTGCCTCTCACCCACTTCTGATCCAAGAGGACCACAAAGCATTCCTCCAGCACTCAGCGTGTTCAATTCCTGTTGCTACTCCAACAAACCATCACAGATTAGTGGCTTAACACAAAGTTATCTTACAGTGCTGGAAGTCAGAAGTCCAAAATGGGCTTCCCTGGGCTAAAATCAAGGTGCCAGCAAGGCTGGTTCCTTCTGAAGTCTCTAGGGGAGAATCCTTTTTTTGCCTTTTCCAGTTTCTAGAGGACGCCTGCATTCCTTGGCTCATGGCCCCAGCAAGCGCATCCCTCCAACCTCTGCTTCTGTCTTCACATCTCCCTCTCACTGCCCCTTGTGATTACATTGGGCCCATCTGGGAAATCCAGGAAAATCTCCCCATCTCAACATCTTTAATTTACTCACATCCTTTTTGCTTATAAGGTAACATATTCACAGATTCCATGGATTAAGACACAGATGTAGGGGTGAGGGGCATTATTTCACTCACCACATTCAGATTGGCCGTGGGTCAAGCTCAGCTGAAACGGACGCCTCTTTAACCCCTTCCCTCTCCCCGTCCTGCTTCTCTCCTGTCCAAACTGGTTTCCGTTGAGGGTGCTTCCTTCATAAACATCCGCATGGAGTCTTAGGAACCTGCCCTGAGACAGTGGGGGTCCCCATGTGCAGGAAAGGATAACTTAAGTGGCTGGTGCTTCCTCTACGCCCCTTACCTAGGATTGCAGGCTACGAGTCCAGCTCCTCCCTTAATTACGGAGAAGCCTGGATGAAATTTCTGAGGGTTTAGGTAAGGCTGACTCTGAGGGAGGGGAGGTTGAGTGGAAGTGTCTCAGACCCCTGTGCAGTCTAAGGAAGACTCAGCAGGGCTTTCAGGGAGCTCCATGTCTCCCAGAAGTGAGCCTGCCTTAATATCCCCACCATGTTTGGTCACTGGCAGGTGCAGCATGTGGCACAGCCTCTGTGCAAATGTGGTGTCCTTACACTCCCTGAACTTGGAAGCCTCATGGCTTCTGCAGAATGGTGGGGTAAACAGGACATAGAATTTGAACTTCATCACTGGTAGGCTGGGAAACTCCTAAGAGGATTTAAGCAGAGGGATGACATGACACAGCCGGATTGACCATATTGAATGGTCACTCTGGTTGCAGAGGGGAGAATGGATGTGGTGGGGCCTGAGAGGGGGCAGGAAGGCCAGAGGGGAGGCTAAGCCATTGTCCAGGGGACAGGTGAAGGTAAGGGGCCTGCACCACTCGTGTTCTCAGGATCCCAGAAGGAATGCTCTCGGGGAGCAGAGCAGAGACCTCAGCTCAGCTGCCTGCCTCACCTCCTGGGTTCCCAAATCCCACAGGGTCTGCCGTTTCCTACCCCGCCCACCTCCTTCCCCATGTCCTTCCCCCTTGACCACGCCCTTCATGCTTCACCCGAGGCACACCCTGCCCTGGCATTTCCCAAATCCCTCCATACTCTGCATTTCTACTCCCAGCTCTCTCCCCAAAGAACAGATTGCCCCTGTTTTCCAAAACTCTCCTGCATCACTTGTTAGAAGTGCAGATTCTGTTAGCCAGGCATGGTGGTATGTACCTGTAGTTTCACCTACTCCAGAAGCCGAGGTGGGAGAATCACTTAGCCCAGGAGTTGGAGGCTGCAGTGAGCTGTCACCATGCCACTGCAATCCAGCCTGGGCAACAGAGTGGGACATTGTCTCTTAAAAACACACACACAAAAAAACCCAAAGCATGGATTCTGGAGTCCCACTGCTGATCTACTGAATCAGATACTCTGGGCAGAGGTTGGAGGAGCAGCAATTTGTGTTTTAAAAAGCCCCTCCCCCACCTCCCTCCGGGCCCAAGGGATCCTGATGCGGCTCAAGTTTGAGAACTCCTGTTGTACACACCCTGGAATCATCTGGGTAATTCTTTTAAAAATCTCATTACCTGGGTCCCAACCCAGACCAATCCAATCAGGATCTCTGGTAGGACCCGGCTTCAATGCTTTTTTGAGCTTCTCAAGTGATTCTGATGTGCAGCCAAGATTGAGAGCTGCTGTATCTGTGGCGAGTGGCCCGTGTGTGTGGCCCGCACACAATCCATTCCACAGACATCCGTCGAGCCCTGACAACATGCTCCACATGGAGTCAGGTGGGCCATGCGAATGCAGAGCTGTGCCTCCCTGGGGTTTTGGTGTGCGGAGAAGGGACTGCAACTCTGTGTGCGTTGCCATCTGTGCGGAGGGAGAAAAGGTGTGGGAGGAGAACAGCACCCAAGACAGGCTTTTAAGAGAAGCCATTAAAAGTTGAGGAAGTTGGGCTGGGCGCGGTGGTTCATGCCTGTAATCCCAGCACTTTGGGAGGCCGAGGCTGGCAGATCAAGAGGTCAGGAGTTCGAGACTAGCCTGACCAACATGGTGAAACCCCTTCTCTACTAAAAATACAAAAAATTAGCCGGGCATGGTGTCGCGCCCCTGTAATACCAGCTACTCAAGAGGCTGAGGCAGAAGAATCGCTTGAACCTGGGAGGCGGAGGTTGCAGTGAGCTGAGATTGCGCCATTGCACTCCAGCTTGGGTGACAGAGTGACACTCCATCTAAAAGAAAAAAAAAAATTGAGGAAGTTGCAGCTTCTGAGAGGTCGGCATCCTCACGTCCTGCCTTCCCATTTGGGAATGCAGGATGGCAGCCTGACTCTGAGTGCTTAGGATGGGTCCAGTAACTATCTGGATAACCCCAAATCATGAACCTGAATGTGGCTCTCTGGTTCATAACCTACAATCACACTGTCCCCTGACCACTTGCAGGCTGAGCACACTTCTAAGAGTTGGGGATTAGGGCCTGGGAGATACGTCAGGAATTTGCTATCATGCCCACTAGAGGGGAATCCCCTGTGCCCTGTGCCACTGGCAGAGAGAGGAGCATGGTGGGTGACCACTCACATCTCCAGGCTATCGGAAGGCTGCTGTGGGACTCTCCTGATTTCTGGAGGCAGAGCTCAGAGTAGTCTCTTTGTCCAAGTCCCTCTATTAGGAAAGGTCATTTATATCTGGAAAAACTGTGAGGCAATGAAACTCTGGAACAAAAATTATGCAGGCCCCTGGGCACTTGTCTTCTCCCAGTTCCTTCCTAATGGCTTCGTTTTTGCCAGGAGGCCTTTCCAGGGAGGGTGCTGGGTGGCCGAAACTTGAGTGCTGAGAGCTATGATTTTGTGGGGAAGCCCAGCTGTGCATGTGTTCTTGAAAAAAGAAGCGCGTTGAGGCAGAATTCTTGTTTGGGTTTTGGCAACATCAGCCCAAACAGGATTTGCATCCTTTCTTGTAGAGGAGCTCAGAGCTGTGGTAAAATTACTTCTTGTGGCCTCCAGGTCAGATACGGGGTCAGCAGGAGCTGTGGCCTGGGCTGGGCAACAGAGGCCTCCTGTTTGGTGGCCAGGCTGAAGCTTGGAGTGCTCTGATGGAAGGGGAGTTGGCAAGGGTCGGAGGCCTTTCCTGCAAATTTGGGTGGGTACCTTATTTGGATTCCTCAAAAGCAGAGCTGAGCAAGAACTTAGATGCAGGTGGTTTATCTGGGTGGGATCCCAGGCAAGGGTGCAGTGTGGGGAGACTGAGAGGGGGAGGATGCTTCGTTGAGAGGCTTCATGAGGTGGGCATGACAGCTCCATCCACAGAGGAGTCATGTAGAATTCTCCCACTAGAAGGGTGTCACCTCCCAGAATTGTGCCTGTGGGTGGACTTTGCTGCCTCTCAATGCTTCAGGAAAAACCCCACAATGGGAGAGCAGAGAGATGCTGCAGCACAGCTGAGAAGGGATGTGGGCCATGCACACGCTCTGACCCCCCACAGCCAGGCCGAAATCAGGGGGTGAAAGGGCCAGGGCCAGGTGCCAGAGCATCAATCACAATGGTCAGATATGCTGGTTCTTACTCAGGCCCAAGACCAAATCTCAGTGGTACCATGTGCTATCTCTGTGGCTCTGGGCAGCTTTTTTACCTTGGAAAACCTCAGTTTCCCCATCTGTAAAATGGAGTTGATAACACTGCTTCTCTCCTGGGGTTGATGTGGGAAGTCAAAGAGAATATTCAGACAGTTGTATATCTACATACAAAAGAATAAAGCTGCACCCCTACCTCACACCATGTGCAAAAAAATTTACTCAAAATGAACCAACCATAAGACTCTTAGAAGAAAACATAGGAAATCTTTGACCTTAGATTTTGCAATAAATTCTTAGATATGACACTAAAGCACGCATGACAAAAGAAAAGCTGTATAAATTGGGCTTCAAAATTAAACACTTTTGTGCATCAAAGGACATTCTCTAGAAATTGAAAAGACAGCTTACAACATAAAAGAGAGTATTTGCAAGTCATATTTTTGATAAGAGTCTGTATTCAGAATATGTAAAGAATTCTTTTTTTTTTTCTTTTTTCTTTTGAGACAGAGTCTCTCTCACTCTGTTGCCCAGGCTGGAGTGCAGTGGCACGATCTTGGCTCACAGCAACCTCCACCTCCCGGGTTCACGCCATTCTCCTGCCTCAGCCTCCCGAGTAGCTGGGACTACAGGCGCATACCACCACGCCCAGCTAATTTTTTTTTTTTTTTGTATTTTTAGTAGAGACGGGGTTTCACCATGTTAGCCAGGTTGATATCCCGACCTCGTGATCCACCTGCCTCGGCCCCCCAAAGTGCTGGGATTGCAGGCATGAGCCACCATGCCCAGCCCAGAATATATAAAGAACTCTTACAACTCAATAACAAAAGGACAAACAGCCTGATTTCGAAAAGGACTTAGGTAAACTAATCAAATAGACATTTCTCCAGAGAAGATATAGAAATGGCCAGCAAGCACATGAAAAGATGCTCAAGATTATTCATTATTAGGGAAATCCAAATCAAAACCACAGTAAGTTAGCACTTCACACCTACTAAAATGATGTTTAAAAAAAAACGGAGAACAACAAGTGTTAGCAAGGGTGTGGAGAAATTGGACCTTTTGTGTATCACTGGGGGGAGTATAGGTTAGGGCTAGTTGGAACCCAGCCTCATGGTTCCTCAAAAAGTTAAACATAGAATTATCATATGACCCAGTGATTCCAGCCTTGCATATATACTCGAAAGAATTGAAAACTGGTGCTCAAACAAATCCACCCACATGTGTGCTTATAGCAGGACTATTCACAATAGCTAAAAGGTAGAAATAGCCTAAATGTCCCTCAGTGGATGATTGGATAAACTAATTGTGGTATATCTAGAACGTTATTCAGTCATGAAAAAGAAATGAAGTACTGATACGTGCTAACATGGATGAACCTTGAAAACATTATGCTCAGTGAAAGAAGCCAGTCACATATCATACAACTTTATTTACCAAAAAAAAAAAAAAAATGCAGAATAGGTAAAATCCATAGAGACAGAAGGCAGATTGGTGGGTCCCAGGGGCTGGAAGAGGGGGGATGGGGAAGAACTGCTTTATGGGGTACAGGGTTCCAACTAGCCCTAACTTGCTGGGAAGGCACACAGAATTGCACATTTGCCAAGCCTTACGAAAATATGAGGGTGGGGAGGGGGCAAGGTGGAGTTCTGGAATGGGGGACTTTCGGAGGGCAATGTCCCAGCTGGATGGAGATCACCTGCCGGGTTGGAATTCCTGAGAGAAAAAGTGGCAGCTTGCACCATCCCAGGGTCCTGCATTCTTCAGAAATCAGGGGAGAGTAGAAACCAGTAGGCAGCCTTCATGTGGGCTCTTAAGGGCAATGAAAATGGATTCCTAATGCCACCACTGATTGGCATTTTATGGGGAAGAGAGAGGAGCTTCTTCCCTCTTCCTGAGCTTTCTGTGCTCCTGCTATGTGTCAGACATGGTGTTAGGCCACAGGCCCACAAAACAATACTTGTTCCTGCCAACAAGAAGTTTCCTAGATGAGAAAAAACATAAAGAAATGTGAACCCAATGTGTTTTGTGCAGTGATGGAGAGAAGCCAAGGACATTGGGTGTGGAGGGAGGCAAGCAGGTGTCAGTGAGAAGCATCGCAGGTTAAGGGAGCCTCGGTGGGGTGGGGTGGAGGGAAGAGGCCCTGGAAGCAGGTGGAGAGTGCGGCCCCAGGAGCAGGAGGAGAAGCCCAGGAGCTGGCTGTCACGGAGGCCATGTCCAGAAGACAGGCTGGTCTCATCCTCAGGGCCACACCGGCCGCAGCTGCGGTATGGACCGTTCCTGTGCACACGGATGGCTTCCCACCTTAAGCACCCCTGTGGCTGTCTGTTTTTCTGCCTCAGGAGTTAATATCCCTGGGAAGTGACCTTTAACTCGTGGGGTCCAGACCAGTGCCTCTGCCCTGCAGCCTTTGGAGGGACAGTTCTAAGGTGCATTCTATACAGCCCCTCCGAGGGTCCCAGCAGGCTTCCAACCCCGGATGCCCACAGCAGTGCCCAGCCCAGTAACACACACTTTCTCCTGGGCTCGCTTTCCTGGCATCTTCCCAGGATCACCCCCTACATACACTGGCTGCATGCAGGGCTTTGTCTCAGGTCTCTGCTTTAGGAGAATACAATACAAATACAAATACATCATGAAAGTAGAGGGTTTTAAGTGAAAGAGAGTGAGGGGTTGTTTCCTACAGGATGGAGCAGACGGTGAGATCAGTTCTGGAACATGGCCATTGAATTGAGTGGTGAAGAGGCCCTCAGTGGAAATTTGTTGGAGTGCTTGTGGGGTGGGCAGCCCCAGAGGCCCGAGGTGCCAGTGCAGACCCAAGAGGTGTTTTGAGAACCTTAAAGGAGAAGGGGAGGAGAGGGTCCCTGCAGTATCAGATTGTCCCTTCCCCCATGTCCCCATACCAGTTCCCATCACACACTGCCTCCTCCCCTCCACTGAGCTCTCAAGTCTCCTTTGGGGGATGCTGTTGCTTTGTACTTTTTTCCTGGAATTTTCCACGATGAGTGTTCTAGCACCCCAGAGTCTGGCATCCTGGAGAGGCTGGGTCTCTGCCTTTCTGTCGGTGCTATGGAACCATGGGCCACGGGCCCAGCTCTGTGTTTGGAAATATTGTTGGCCCCTTTTCGAGGCCGTCTCAGACATCCACTCAGCCATCCCCAGCAGTGAAGTTTGCAGCAGCTGATGGTGGAAAAAGAGGCACAGAAAAAAAAACCAAAACTGTTTGTCCAAGGTCAGCCAGGAAGTCTGTGGTAGCCTCGAGTCTGGGATGCAGAAAACAGATCTCCCTAACTAAGCCCCACTGTGATGATCTAAGCCCACTCGCTTTCAGACAAGGAGGAGGAAAAGGAAACTCTCATTCCTTTCTGTCTGCAGGGAAATCGCATGTGGGTGCTGGCAGGGCCTGTGGAGACACCTGCGAGGAGCCAGCAGCTGCTCTGTGACGAGAGGGTGGGAAGTATCTCTGACCAGGCCTGGGCCCACTGTCAAGAGCAGACCCCGAGAACCTCTGTTCCGGGTCCCAGGGCCTCACCAATCAGCTGCAAGTTCTGCTTTTCTCCTCACCCAATGCCCATTTCAATTCCAAGTCAGGGCAGGCCATGGATTTGAAAGGAGAAGGGGAAAGGGAAGAAGAGGGATGGGAGAGGAGGAGGCCTTCCACCTGGAGGACTAGTGCCAGACTTGACACAGGGCCACACTGACTTGAGAAGGGCTGCGTGCGCACGCGTATGTGTGTATGTGTGGAGCGTGATGTAAAAATCCCAGAGGACCAACAAGATACATCTTCCAGAAGTTATGAAGGTAAAATTTTATATTTTGAGTGTATGAGGAAGCAAGACACGCAGGCACATTAAGGTGTAGAAGGTTAAATTAACTGTAGATTTAAAAACTACAATAGGAGATTTTTTTTCTTTTTTCTTTTTTTTTTTTTTTTTTTGAGACAGAGTGTTGCTCTGTCACCCAGGCTCAAGTACAGTGATCCAATCTCGGCTCACTGCAAACTCTGCCTCCTGGGTTCAGGGGATTCTCGTGCCTCAGCCTCCTGAGTAGCTGAGATTACAAGCGTGTGCCACTACATCTGGTTAATTTTTGTATTTTTAGTAGAGATGGGATTTCACCATATTGGCCAGGCTGGTCTTGAACTTCTGACCTCAAGTGATCCGCCTGCCTCGACTGGGATTATAGGCGTGAGTCACTGCGCCTGGCCTACAGTAGGAGAGTCTAAGGAAGATTCTAAAATGCTGAGATCCCAGGCCTCTGGGGTTATGTATCAGCTGTCCTCTGCCACTAGGAAACATTAGCAAAAGCGTTTGAGAAGCACCCATCTAGTCCAGTGGTGTGCTGGTAAATATTTAGCAACTAACTCTCAAAAAAACCCACAAAATTTCGGATTGGTGGCATTTGCCACTTCCCATGGTATCACTGCTTCCACTATGGCCAGTTTCCACCTACCAAGGTGACATCACCGAATATGGAGCTGGGAGGAGACACGCACAGTCTGCTGTCACAGGCTGGGGTGTGCCAGTCCAGCCTGTCATTGATTCCGCCCAACCTCTGCATCCTACAGCAGGAAACACAGAGGCCCAGGGAGAGAAAACAGCCACTCCAAGGTCACTTGGGGGAACTGGTGGCAAAGTTGAGCTCCTAACTGATGCCCTACACTTTATTCCATGTTCTCATATTGTTTGTTTTATTTGCTCTGCTCTAGAATATGAATATGTGCACATGTGTGTTTCTACTTCTTTTAGCTTTTCATTTGGCCACCCCTCTGTCAGGAGGACACTTTCTCATCTGCCCAAAGCTGGCATCTTTCTGTTTTTCAGGTCTCATTCACACATTCCCATATCATCTCCTAAAGAGGACTTCCTTGGCCTCCCTATACATCCAGTCACTCCCCATCACAGAGCCCTGTTCATTCACGGCACTTAGTGTCTAAAGTCATCTGAATGGCTTGCTTATTGCCGTCTCCTCCCTAAAGAGCAATCTCCTCCCTACCCCCCGCCAACCCCACCATGAACAAGGAACTGTGTCTGCTTCATTGTCCTGTCAGCTCCTAGGACGGCCTGGAATCACTTCCTTTATTTCCCAAAGATTTATTGAGAACCTATTGTATGCCAAGCACTACCTTGAAATCTGGCTCCCAGAGAGGGGCTGGGTCCCACTGCTCTGGAAAGGGATGCATTTAGAGTTTCTTTCTGTAACTGTGTGTGGGGCTTGGATTGCGCTGCCTGATTCAGGAACAAGGCAGAGCAGAGAGAAGGGGCAGAGCAGAGCGAAGGGGCAGACCTGGGATAGAGAACCGCATCTATCTGGCTGCGGAGATGCCTCGGGCAGGTTACCTGGTGTTCCAATTATCTATTGTTGTGCAGCAAATCATCCCCAAAACCTGGTGGCTTAAAACACTGCATTGTGTTATTTTATTTATTTTTAATATTATCTCTTGCTGTTCTGGAAAGTATTATCTGCCACACTGAGCCTGTCAGTTTTCAGCTTCTCCATAGAATTATTGTGAGGATTATATGTATGTGTGAAAGTGTGAATTTTAAAAGATGAGCTAAAGTGACGAGCTGGTTGTCTGACAGGCAGGAGGCCCCAGAGGGTGGCCATCTCCTTCCCACCCTACACACCCAAAGGCTGATAGCTTTTGCTTCCTTTTTTAACTGTTCATAAAGATCTTAGAATAAAAAAATGTTCAGGAAGTGATTGCCAAGCTTTTTTGTTAAAGTCGAGTTTTATTGAGGTGTAATTTACATACGGTAATTGCATAGTACTGTGAGTTTTCACAAATGCTGACAGTCATGTAACCACTGCCACTATCAGGATATGAAACATCCCTGTTAACACAGAACCCCGCAACCCTTTATGGTCAACTCTTCCTTCCCAGATCCTGGCAACTGCTGAGCTGCTTTCTGTCCCCATAGTTTTGTCTTTGCTAGAATATTGTGTCGATGGAATCACATAGTATGTAGCCTTTCGGGCCTGGCATCTTTCCTTTAGCATTACCCATTTTGGATTCATCTGTGTTGTTGCTGAGTAGTATTCCATGCATTCTGAACAATGCATTTATCCCAAGCTTGCTTTTCAGATATGGAAAAGCAATGATATCCAGTGTGGAACCTCAAAACATAAAACAGATCAGGACTGAGATCTGGTGTGGCCAGGAGGAGTGGAGGTCGGGTGGGGAAACACAGCCCCATGTCACAGCTCCAGAAACCTCTATAAGGCATTCAGGGGATTCCTTGAAATGTAGTCTGAAGTCCCTTGGTCTAGCCACTTGTGAATAAAGCAGGCTGTTCTCCAGCCTCTCTCAAGTTTTGAGGCCTGGATGAGTTTTATTTTGCTGAAAGTTGTTTTCCATCCTAAGGAGACAGAGCTCAGTGAGTGAGGGAGTGTGAGGCAATGGGAGGACACGAGCATGGAGGTCAGGTTGCCTTGACCTAAGCACGACATGGGCAGGTTCTGGCTCCCTTTGGGTCTCTATCTCCCCATGTGCAGAATGAGGGTTGCATTAAACTAGACTCATGTGGGGAACCCTAGGGATGGGGTGAGAAGTTGAGGACGCTGACTCTAGACCCCCATCCCATGCCTCGTTTCATCCAGCCATGAGAAGGGCTCAGTCTTGTTGTCTCCAGAGCCACCATCTTGTCCAGCAATGCTGGACCAGATAAAGGACAGGGATGAGTAGCAAACAGAATGCAGGTGTGGTGCAGAAGTGAGAGGAGAGGCTATTTTTACCTTCTCCGACTGCTTAGAAATGAAACCACCTCTGAGCCTTGCCCACTCTGGCCAGGACAATTGGAGATCATCTTATTTATTGAGTCCGGGAGTCATAATTTGTTCATCTTGCCAATGCCCCACACACTGCCTATGCCTGTGAGGACCGCCGAGCAATACCGCCTTGTCCCCTGCACTTGGCAGAGTCTCTAACTGTTGAGTTTCTGTTCTTGGCCCTGGTCGGGGACGTTTGTGCATATAAAACATAGGTGTCTGGTAAGGGTGATAGCATTCTTACTGGAATAAATAATAAATAGTGACGCCGTACAATTTAATAGCCAGTAGTATCATTTTCTCTAAAGCCCAGGGACTATCAGATTTACATCCTGTTCGGTGAGAGAAGGAACATTTAACTTGATCTCAGACTTTCCTTGTTCGGATATCTTTTAAAAATACTCCCCACGTCATACATACTTGACACACTTGGGGTTGGGACTGCCTTCAACAAATTGTCTTCTCCTATTGTCACCCTAACCACTGATAATAACGCAATTGTCATTATACTTCCAGGTTATTCAGGTAAGAAAAATGGTCCCCTCTCTCCCTGGCTCCCACCCTGCTCAGCCCATCTCCAGATTCAAGAGCTGCAGCGTGTTTAATGCCATTCAGTGGGGCTGGTCCTGACCTCCTCATGCACTAGGCTGGTGACCCACCAGGGAAGCCTGGCTTGATGCGGCCCCCAGAATCTCTGCCACAGATGAGAGGTTTCCACTGCTGCTGAGACATCTACCCATGCAAGACAACCCACATGACCCTTCCAGGGCCCTTCTCTGGGAAAGGCCTTTGGTCAAGTCTCATGAAGAGACATGAAGAAAGCACTTAGATTCAGCAATTCCAATAAGCGACAAAAACCCACCTGAAAAGCTGCTTTGTTTTCCCTGGATACATCTGAGATCTTCGTGCTGTCATTTAGCACTGACAGTTCCCTATGCCTGGGACACTTTCCCCCCAGATTTCAGCAGGGGTCATTCCCTCAGCTCCTTCACATCTTTGCTGAGCTTCACCTCCTCATGGGGCTGACCCCGACCCCCCTATGTAATACTGCAAACTGACCACCCTTCACTTCCAATCCCCCTTACCCTGGTCTACTTATTTTCTTATAGCATGGAGCCTTTCTTTTTGTTTTTTGTTTGTTTGTTTGTTTGTTTGTTTTTTGAGACGGAGTCTCGCTCTGTCACCCAGGCTGGAGTGCAGTGGCGCATCTCGGCTCACTGCAAGCTCCGCCTCCCATGTTCACGCCATTCTCCTGCCTCAGCCTCTCCTAGTAGCTGGGACTACAGGCGCCCGCCACCACGCCTGGCTAATTTTTTGTATTTTTAGTAGAGATGGGGTTTCACCGTGGTCTCGATCTCCTGACCTCATGATCCGCCTGCCTCAGCCTCCCAAAGTGCTGGAATTACAAACGTGAGCCACCACGCCCGGCCAGCATGGAGCCTTTCTAACATACCAAAAAAAGTACCTATTCATTATGTTTATTATTTAATGTCTGTCTTTTCCTGCTGTAATGTAAGCTCCACAAGGCAGGGATCTGTGTTTGGCTTCTCTACCTAACTGAAATGTTGAGAGCAGTGCCTGGCAAACTGTAGTTGCTCAATAAATCATGTTAAACGAACAAATGAGCAATGGAAATGTCATCCACACAACCAGCAGGTTCAGTTGCTTGGCTGATATCAACCCAATGACTACAACCAAGGAGGACTTAGCAAGGGGATGTTATTACTTGTAAGAAGTAAGGAGAATACCAGGGATAGTTCCCAAAGCAGCATCTCCCTGAGTTAGGGGCTGGGTAAGGTTTTATAAGCATAGGGTAATGAGGTGAGATCTGATTGGATCCTGCAAAGAGGTGATGCCAGGAGGCGTGATATGACTGGGTCCTGCCACGGGGTGACGCCAGAGCTCGATCTGATTGGATCCTCCATCCCAGCACTTAGGATCCCTCCTCTCCCTGAAGCCATCTGGGCATGCTCATGTTACGTGACCTGAGGGTCCCTGGCTACTGAAAAACACCTCACAACTTTGTTACATAAAAGTGAAACCAATATGTTGGATGCAGTTCCAGAAAGAACACGGAGGTCTGAAGAGGGGTGTCTGAATTTGTATCTGTCTCCTGGGGTCTTTGTCACCTTTACATGCACCATTTGGCGTCTCTGAGTCTTGGCTTCCTCCTCTGGAAAGAGGAAATCATGGTGTGTGTACTTCACAAGGTTCTGGTAGCCACGTTAAATAAGTAAAACGAAACAGGGTATGTTCCTTTCCTAGGGCTGCTGTCACAATATGCCACAAAGCGGGTGGCCTAAGACCACAGACATTTATGGTCTCGCAGCTCTGGAGACCAGAAGGACAAAATCAGGGCGCCCGCAGAGCCGTGGCCTGTGTGATGCCTGTAGAGGAGAATCCTTTCCTGCCTCTCCCCACACACGATGCTTGCTGGCAATCGTGGGATTCCTTGGCTGGCAGCTGCATCACTCCAATCTCTGTCTCCATCGCCACATGGCTATGTTTTTGCTGTGTCTGTATCTTCTTTTTTTTATAAGAACACCAATCATATTGGATCGAGGGCCCGCCCTATTCCAGTATGACCTTTGTATGAGTCCGCCTCCACACTGCTATAAAGAAATACCTGAGACTGGGTAATTTATAAAGACAAGATGTCTCATTGGCTCACAGTTCTGCAGGCTGTACAGGAAGCATGGTGGCTTCTGCTTCTGGGGAGGCCTCAGGAAACTTATAATTATAGCAGAAAGTGAAGGGGAAGCAGGCCCATCTCATGTGGCCAGAGGGAAGAGAAGAAGGGGAGAGGTGCTACACACTTTTAAACAACCAGATCTCATGATAACTCATTCACTCACTATCACAAGAGCAGCACCAAAGGGATGATGCTAAACCATTCATAAGAAACCACCCTCATGATCTAGTCACCTCTCACCAGGCCCAACCTCCTACATCGGGGATTCCAATTTGACATGATATTTGGGCAGGAACACAGACCAAACCATATCAACCTTATCTCAACCAGTTGCATCTGCAACAACCCTATTTTCAAATAAGGTAGCATTCTGAGGTACTAGCGGTTAGCACTCCAACATATCTTTTTGGGGTCCACAATTCAACCATAAAACAGTGAGATAAATTTTAATAATATATTTCATTTAACCCAATCTATCTGAAATATCATTTCAATGTGCAATTGATATAAAACTATTAATAAGACACTGTGTCTTATTTTCCTTCCAGGTCTTGTAGTCAGTGTGTGTTCCACCCTCACAGCACATGGCAGTTGGACCAGCTGCATTTCACATGCCCACTGGTCACATGTGTATTGGATGGCACCGGTATGGATGGAGTTAATACAGCCATGCAAATCGGTGCAAGCTAAGACCAGTTAACAGCAGCCCAAAGAGCTACCTCAAAGTAGATGTTTCCAATCTCTGACCCTAGGCACCCCTCTACTCTCCTCAGTAGTTTCTCTGCCCACCTCTTCCCCATACTTAGGGATTTCTTTTGGGGTCCAGGGCCGTGTAAATATCCGGCCACTTCAATGTGACTTGTAGTTAGTTATTTAAATAGATGTCTGGAAAGCCCAACTGAAGGGTCACCAGACCTATGACTGAACCAGGGACGCTGAGCCAATGGGGTGAGCGCAGATCCCACTCTGGTCTCCTAAGGCCTCATTCAGGGCTTGGGCCCAAATCCTATAGCCTGTGGGTGTGGGGAAGGCATGCTAGAAGGACATGCTTCTTAGACTCCCAGCCTCCATTGCTGGTATTCCTGGTGCCCACCTTTCATCCTTATCAGCCATACATGCCCACCCATCCACCTCTGATGCCAGGGGGCATCTTTAACTTGGGATCCCAGATGTGCAAGTTCAGACCTTGGTCCCATCTTCAAATAGAGGCTGTGGCCCACTGGCTGTTGGAAGCTTGGATCCTCCAGCTGGGAACCTGGGAAGGTCCACCCAGGGTCCCTTATCCCTTAGACATCTCTATCAAGTCTCTCAGGGCTTCTAGTGCTTTCCAGGGCATTGCTTCATGCTTTACTGGCACCTCGTAGGATTCCTGGGCCTTCAGAGGCTGGAATGGAGGGAGGTACACGGGCAGTGAGCTTCACTCAACCTACAGAACCCAGGGCAGAAGCCCAGCCCCCTCCAGGCACACATGGAGCCTCTGTTGAAGGTGTTGCATTTCCAACCTTAATTTCTGTGTCAGCCACTCTTTACCGTGTCCCTGTGGCCTCCTATTTTCCTTTATCCCCAGCATCCTGGCTGCTCCTCTCAGTTTGGCAGGCACTGCCTTTCCTTTCCCAAGTCCTCACTGGCCTGTGTCCATCTGATCCCCGCCCTGTGTGTGCTGTAGAGGATGCCCGGCAAGGGGCCTGGGCCAAAATGCCCACATGCAGCTTAGGGCCAGATAGGGAATGGACAAGGGAAGACTTCTGTTGGATACAGGGCCCCAGAAGTGGTTCCTGAAGCAAGGATTCAAGGGCAAGGTATTTATTTGGGATGTGGCCCTCGGAGATATTGATAGGAGTGAGACGAGGAAGGGAAGAGGTGTCTTAGGAGGTAGGTGTTGGGGCTCAGAAACCAGTACCCCAAAATACGGCATTTTGACATGCTCAACTGAATGTTGGAAATAATGTTTAAAATTTTAAGGAAATGAACATTTATTTATTTATTTTGAGACGGACTCTCGCTCTGTCTCCCAGGCTGGAGTGCAGTGGCACGATCTCTGCTCACTGCAAGCTCCGCCTCCCGCGTTCACGCCATTCTCCTGCCTCAGCCTCTCCGAGTAGCTGGGACTACAGGCACCCGCCACTATGCCCGGCTAATTTTTTCTTTTTTTGAATTTTTTAGTAGAGATGAGGTTTCACCGTGTTAGCCAGAATGGTCTCTATCTCCTGACCTCGTGATCTACCCGCCTCGGCCTCCCAAAGTGCTGGGGATTACAGGCGTGAGCCACCGCGCCCGGTGGAAATTGAACATTTAAAACAACATGAAGAAGCCTCAAGTTCTCTCTGACCTTCCCCCTACGCCCACTGTCTCTCTCAAAGAAGCTGAAGTCCCTTTATCTGCGTAAGACCCAGACCCACCAGTGAGAACAATTATTTTTTCCTTCCCCTCCCTCTGAGGCTTGTTCATTCTCCCTAGAAATCTCCTCAGAAGAATTCCCCATTGCCCCTCCCGCTCTGGCAGGACAGTGTATAAGCCTCTGAGCCGCCATGGGGCTGGGGTCTCATTCTGAAGGCTCTCGTGTATATGTGTTAAATCATTTTGTCTTTTTTTTTTTTTTTTTTGAGACAGAGTCTCACACTGTTGCCCAGGCTGAAGTGCAGTGGTGTGATCTCGGCTCACTGCAGCCTCTGCCACCTGGATTCAAGTGATCCTCTCCTGAGTAGCTGGGATTTCAGGCACACGCCACCACGCCCTGCTAATTTTTTTGTATTTTTTATAGAAACAGGGTTCTGCCATGTTGGCCAGGCTGGTCTCAAACTCCTGACCTCAAGTGATCAGCCCACCTCACCCTCCCAAAGTGTTGGGATTACAGGCATGAGCCACAGCGCCTGGCCCCTGTTCTATTATTAATCAATCTGCCTCGTGTCAGTGATTTTTCAGCAAAAAAAATCTTCAGCAAGCCTTTAGGGGGCCCAGGGTCGTGGTCCCCACACAGGTTACCACTGTGGTCAAGCGGAGCTCAACTGCAGGGTAAACTCAGCGAAGCAGTGGAGCCCTCCCTCAGAATTACCCCCAAGGAGAGGGAGCTGAGGTGTTTATACACCAACTCCCATCAGTCATGGGCTGAGGGTTGGGGGTGCAGAGCTTGATTCCCCGGCCCTTTTACTGTGCCTTGGGCATGGGCAGAGCAGCCTTCTGAGACTTCAAAGAAAGCTTTTATGTAAAAAGACACAGACCCCAGTAGATGGAGTGCCACACCTGCCATAGCCACCTTCCAAGGAGCTCTACACACCCATCCATTGTGACCACATGTTGGGTATATCCTTGTGTTGGACCGAGTGCTAGTGGCTGGGGCTCTGACGGTGAGCAAGACAGGCAGTCCCTGCCTTCTTGGGGCTAGATCTGGCAGGAGATGAAGATACTTATACAGGTGATTGCACAACAGCACCATGGATGCTCTGAGGAGGGTGCTAGAGGAGCACCCAGATGGAAGCAGGAAAGGCTTCTCGGAGGAAGAGATGTTGCAGCTGAGAGGTGAAGGGTGAGCTGGGAGAAGTGATGGGCAGTTGCAGGGGTTGGCTGGTGTGTTGGGAAGAGTACTGTTCCTGGTAGGGGAAATGATCTATGCAAAGGTGAGAGAGATCCCACGTGACCTATTTAGGGACCTGAAGTGGATTCTATAGGGGAGAGTGAGGTGTGGAAAACAGGAAGCGTGGTGACAGAGGAGTCTGCAGTCAGCTCCAGAGAGGTCCTGTAAACGCTATTAAAGCATTGAGATTTTTAGCCTGAGGACAAAGGTAAGATGTTGAAGAATCCATCATGTGGGTGGCTTCCCCAGATTCGTGTGTTGGAAAGATCTCTCTAATGGCCGTGTAGACACTGAGGTGGGTAGGGAATGGGTGCAACAGGGGTAGTGGGGAGACCCAGCAGGAGCTGGAGGTGATGGTGGCTTGGATTGGGGACGGTAGCAGAGGCTGGAGAAAAAAGGACCTTTGCCTCTCGATGGCATTTAGGGGATCCCTAATAGAGCGAGAAAAGCAGGCAGCTCTGGGCTACCTCTTCTCCTTTTCCAACCTTTACTTTTATGTTGTTTTGTTTGTTTGTTTGTTTTTTGAGACGGAGTCTCGCTCTGTCGTCAGGCTGGACTGCAGTGGCGTGATTTTGGCTCACTGCAACCTCTGCCTCCCGGGTTCAAGCAATTCTCCTGCCTCAGCCTCCCGAGTAGCTGGGATTACAGGCACACACCACCACACCCAGCTAATTTTTGTATTTCTAGTAGAGACAGGGTTTCACCTTGTTGGCCAGGATGGACTCGATCTCTTGACCTTGTGATCCGCCCACCTCAGCCTCCCAAAGTGTACTTTTATGTTTTTACTTAACTTGTTGACTTCTTTATCGGCATATAACTTAGGGTAAAGGGCATGAATTATAAGTGGGCAGCTTGCTGGATTTTTGCGTATTTTCAGCTTCCAGCAGGGTCTCTCGCTCTGCCCCCTAAACTAGCCATCGTTCTGAACTTGGTCATCATGGGGCAGTCTTGCTCGTCTTTGACCTTCAAACAAAGGAATCCCTTTGTTTGAAGGTTCCTCCACGCTGCTGTGTGTGGCGGTAGTTTCTGCTTTTTCTCATTGTGTTGTGTTCCATTGTATGAACACACACACATAATTTATGTCTCCTCCTGCTGATGGATATTTGGGTTGTTTCCTGCTTGGGGGCATGATGAGCAGTGCTGCTATGTGTATTCTTGCACATGTCTTAGAAAGCTTCTGTGCAGCCCAAGCACTGGTTTCTGGTAGGCATATACCTAGGAAGAGAATTTCCAGGCTTCATTTCCAGGAAGTTCTCTTTCACCTTCCCCTATTCTTAGGCAATAGGGAAGGTTTAGGGGCAGTGGGGGATGGGCCATCCTTACGCTGAATGTGGTCGCACAGCTGGACAGTTGCCCACTTACTGGGCACGGGGTCTGTCCACAGCTGAGATGCCCACTCGCTGTCCATAAGGGGACACAGGCATTCCACTGAACTGGAAATAGCACGCTCTTGTTATTTTTAAGGCTTACCTTCTTTTTGGTTTTTCCTTTTTTCTTTTTTGGGTAACAGTCTTGAAAGAGATTCTTACAGGGAAAATAACAGAAAGCAAAGACTTCTGTTTTTGATTCATAAAATGATTTCTCCAGGGATGAATCCACTGAAACCTCCTAATTCAATGTCACTCAGAGGAGTTCGTGGACATTTGTGTCCAGGAATATTAATAGCAGTAACTTAAAAAAAAAAAAGCTTCTTTCATCAGGGAAGTTTGGGAGACACCCAGTTGAACAAAGTGAGTTAGGTTTTCTTACTCAGGACTTGTTGGAGCTTCGGTCAGTCTCCAAGAGGCCCCCTAGAAGCCACTTTCTCTCGGCACAGAGTTTCGTGGGCTGGAAAACCCACACTGGGAAAGCCTGTGAGGAGGAATATTTTTGAAGTATTCTTGGAACATGTATTATTGTTTTAGTCTCTGGGGCCTATTTCCTCCAAACCTGAGCCTGCAGTGGAGGTCGGGCCGGCGGGGCGTTGTTCTCTGCATGAGCTACGCAGCCCTGGGTCTCTTTTTGCATTTGGCTCCACCTGATTCCGAGCATGGGGCTGACTGATCCAAGTTCAGAGAAACCAAGTTCATACAAAACCAGGCCTCAGGGGAGTTCCCAGGAGCTGCTGGGCACCCAGACCCCTCTACAAACGGTGGAGGAGCTTCGTCCCTGCACTTGCTGTCCTTCCAGCTCCTCCCCCAGGTATCTCCAGAGCCACTGCCTCGCCTCCTCAGGCCTTGACCTTCTTTGTGAGGATTCTGCTGACCACCTTGAAGTCACAGCCTTGCCCCCACCCCCACCACTTTGAATTCACTTTCCCTGCTGTTTCCCCTCCTGAGCCCTTACCTGGATTTAACATACTCCATCTACTTATTTATTTATTTATTTGTTTATTTATTTACTTGAGACAGGGTCTCACTCTGTCACTCAGGCTGGCATGCAGTGGCATGATCACAGCTCACACACAGCCTGGACCTCCCAGGCTCAGGTGATCCCCCTACCTCAGCCTCCTGAGTGGCTAGGACTACAGGTGCCCGCCACCACGCCCAGCTAAGTTTTGTATTTTTTGTAGAGATGGGGTTTTGCCATGTTGCCCAGGCTGGTCTCAAACTCCTGGGCTCAAGACATCCACCTGCCTTGGCCTCCCAAAGTGCTGGGATTACAGGCGTGAGCCACCGCGCCCAGCCTCCATCTATTTACTTAACTTGTTGATTGCCCCCTCCTCCTCCAGCTAGAAGGCAAGAAGGGCAGGGTTTTTATCTGTCTTTCTCTGCCATACCCCAGAGCCTGGAGCACTGTGCGGCACACAGTAGGTGCGCAGCAGATGCGTCCAGTGCGAACAAAGTTGTGTCCACTGTGCTCTTGTGAGAATGCTTTCTTCTAATTTGTGATATTTCTGCCTGAAGAAGGTCAAGTTGCCAGCCTGACTTTGGTAGATGGGAACCACCGGTGAGGACTCCACCTGCTTCACTCAAGACAGACCTATCTGTTATGTATTCTGAGGCAGGCACTTTGCTGGGGGTGCACACAGGAAACCCACTGTGAAAATGCACACCCCAGTGAGTGCATTCAGACTGGAAAGCAGACTCTTTTATGTTTCTTTTTATTGATATTGCATTTGAAAAATACATACATGCAATCAATAAAATATACAAAGTGACGTTTCTTTCTCACCTCGAACCCCTACATTCCACTTCTTCTCTCCAGAAGCAAACTCTGTTAGTTTCTTTTTTAGCTTTCCTGAGGTATTTCATGCATTTGTAAGCATTTTTTTCTTTTTTCACAGGTGATAACACACCATACATGCTCTTCAGCATGTGGCTTCTTTCGCTTAACAATATGTCTGGGAGGCAGCTCCACCTCAGAGCATAAAGAGCTCTCTTTGAAAAGGCCACAGAATATTCCATTAGGTGGATATACAAGACTTAACCTGCCATTGTCCATGGGCACGAAGGTTGAATCCAGTTTTTTGTGTATTACAAGCAATGACATGTGTATACTTTTGAAAGGAGGGAAAGAAAGGAAGGAAGGAGGGAAGGCAAAGAGAAGGGAAGAAAGACAGGAAGGAAGAAAGAGAAAAAGAAGGAAGGAAGGGAAAGAAAAAAAGAGAAAGAAAAGGGAGGAGGGAGGGAGGGAAAGCAAGGTTCAGAATTTGACAGATATTTATTGGCACATATTTTAAGTGCCAGGCCTGTTGTTAAACTCTGGGCAGCTCCTGCCCTTGGAGCCAGTCTGACAGTGAATCTCAAAGTCCTGCCGCTTTTTTCTCTCCATAGAAATTCCTCATGGCTTCTCCTGGGGAGGGGGGCGGCGAAGGGGAAAGTAGGGAAGAGGCTCTGCTTAGCTTTGAACTGCACTCAGGGCACGGTTTTATGTGGACGCACTCAACCGCAAGCACGGTGGCTGACTATCACAAATGTACATTCGGGCAGCCTGAGGGTTATGAGTTTGTCATGATATATTTAGAACAAGCCCTTTAGTGGTGCCCCGAGCCAGAGAGTAAATAGCTGCTTACACGGGCATTTAAAGCCAACATAGAAAGAGGCTGTAATTGCAGTGCTCAGGAAATGCCATACTTGAGAGCTTTTCTAAAATGACATGCTATTTGACCCAATATTTTCCAGAATGCAGAGGCTTCTTTGATCTTTACAGTACGGCTCCCTTGCACAATGACTGGCTCACAGCAGCACTCCGGATGAACACGCCCTGCCGGGGGTAGAGCTGATAACTGGGAGGACTTGGGCTGAGAGCTGGTGGACCAGATCTTGGGTTGAATTCTCCCAGAAGTAGAGAAGGCTGGAGTTCAGAAGATTGTTTGGAAACCCACTTCTGAAAGCCCCCCTGGGGAGCGGGGAAGGGAGACAAACCTGTTCAGAGTATTGATGGGCAGTTAGCACCATGGACAAGCAGGACTCAACACTGTGGGGGCCCTGGGAGACGGCAGGGACATGCTTCACAGCAGCCCACCTGAGGGGCAAGGAAGCTGGAGTATTTATTCCACCAACCTCCATTCCTCATTGGCCAGAGTTGTCTTGGGAGGGAGTAGGGGGTTGAGTCTTCAGTCAGCCCTGCTTAAAGCTGGGGAGAGAAGCTGTTGGGTTGGCCTCCACAGGATTTCTATAGAAAAATCTCCCAATTGCTAAGTGTTGGCAGATGATCCCCAATTTTCTTTTCCTTTTTTTTTTTTCTTTTTTTTTTGAGCTCACTCTGTCACTCAGGCTGGAGTGCAGTGGTGTGATCATGGCTCACTGCAGCCTCAACTTCCTGGGCCCAAGCAATCCTCCTGCCTCAGCCTCCTAAGTAGCTGGGACCACAGGCATACACCACCACGCCCAGCTAATTTTTAAATTTTTTGTTGAGATGGGGTCTCCATATGTTGCCCAGGCTGGTCTCTAATTCCTGGACTCAATCAAGCACTCCTCCTGCCGTGGCCAAGGTGGGCAGATCGCTTGAGGCCAGGAGTTCGAGACTAGCCTAGCTAACATGTTAAAGTCTCTTATCTACTAAAGACACAAAATATTAACTAGGTGTGGTGGCGCACGCCTGTAATCCCAGCTACTCGGGAGACTGAGGCATAGGAGTTGCTTGAAACCAGGAGGCAGAGGTTGCAGTGAGCAGAAACCATGCCACTGCATTCCAGCCTAGGTGACAGAGTGAGACTCTGTCTCAAAAATAAAAATAAAAACTCCACGAAGTCAGAGAGAGCTGACAATTTACTCCTCCTCAGTTGATTATACCTTAGCTTTCTTTTTTCTTTTTTTTATTATACTGAAAAGTTGCAAAATACCTCAGTTTATATGAGTTTTCCAAATTAAAATATTACTGCTTTTTAGTGAAATCTTTACAGATGAAATGATGTTTGGGATTTGTTTCAAGGTAATATAGGAGGTGAAAAGTGGGTCAACTATAGATACGGAAAGATTGGTCATGGATTGATAAGAATTAAATTGGGTCACAATAGTCGTATACTATTTTTTATTTTATTTAATTTTTTTTAATTTTTTGAGATGGAGTGTCACTCTGTTGCCCAGGCTGGAGTGTAGTGGCACGACCTCGGCTCAGTGCAACCTCCGCCTCCTGGGTTCAAGCAATTCTTGTGCTTCAGCCTCCTGAGTAGCTGGGATTACAGGCGTGGGCCACCACGCCCAGCTAATTTTCGTATTTTTTGTAGAGACGAGATTTCGCCACGTTAGCCAGGCTGATCTTAGACTCCTGACCTCAAGTCATCCGCCCATCTCAGCCTCCCAAAGTGCTGGGATTACAGGCATGAGCCACCATGCCCAGCCTAGTCATATACTATTTTTATAAATGCTAAACATTTTCTGTAATAAAATTCTGAGGGAAAGCTTTGAAAGTTGTTATTGTCAATGAGTGGACTGAATGCGCACAACAGAATAAGGGCGGAACCGAGTGGCGTGCTGAAGGCAGGCAATACCTGGAAGTAAATTTTACAATGTCAGGTGACATCTCTTCCTGCACATTTCACTCTAGAGCCTAAAGTAGCATTAATCTTGATTTTGGAAGTGGCTCTAAGTTCTAGAAGAGAATTTAGGTTTCTGTCTTGGATTGTCAGCAAGTGTTCTTGAGTGACTTGGTAAAACAATCTTGAAGAAAATTCTGATGTGGTTCTAGGGTCGCATGGGAAACAAAATGTACTCGAAGGCTGTGTCGTGCTGGAGCCAGCTCACGTCAGGTCTCAGGAGCCAATTATGTGCATCTTTTCTCAACTCTGCTTTTATCGAGATCAGGTTGATTGTTTGAAACCAACCATGGTAGGAGCACGTACATCATGGAAATTGGCAGATGCTATAAATAGAACTGTTTTTTTTTTTTTGAGAGCTGCTTGTTGCACATGTACCACCACACCATGGCTGTAAGGTCTTCCCTGGGACTCTGAGGGTACAGAGACAGCTGCCATTTTAAATGTGTGCAAACATACTCTTGAAACAGATGCTGTCAACACTTATCAGAGCTTACGCAAAGGTAAGATTGACAGGGAAAGGGATGCAGCGGCAGATAGCTTTCCATTAGAAAGCTGATGGTGTTCAAATGTGCCTGTCACAGGGTGTGGACCATGGTGGATACCTTGTCCGTGTCAATAAGCATTTGTTGAGCACTTGGTAGGGGACTGGGGCAGGTTCTGAGGGGAGGTGATGCATTTGAAAAGGATGGCAGTTAGTTTCATCTAGAGTGCTGTGTTGAGAAGGATTCTGAGGCTGGTCCGGACTCAGCAGGGAAGAGAACAGTTATCTCCTGATCATGTCTTCCATGTGAATGGCAGGCATTAGTTGCCCTGGATCTGATACCATGCCAAGCCCTGGGCTAGGCCCTGGAAAAATGCATCCCTCTGGCTCTCAAGTAGCTTAAACTATTGTGACCAATAAATATTTGTTCCCTTTTTCATCTATTTATTTATTGATCCATCCATTCTTCTTAGGCTGCCTGAAATGATTTATCAGCAACTTTCCTGAAAGGAAAGCATAAGACCACCTGATATTTTGTTTTTTTCTAGCCACCTCATTCACACCATATTTTTATTTACTTATTTATTTTTAATTTTTAAAATCTGCTGTTTTGGGCTGTTCATTTACCACTTCTCCTTTGTCTGGAAATAGCACCCAGTTTCCTTTGGGGGAACCCCTCCTTCTCTCTTAGTGCACCCTCTGACTCCCGGGTGGCAACTCAGCACATCACTGCCCTCGGCCACAGTGATTGTCTCAGGCTGAGCATACAACCCAGGTTAGACTAAGGGAAGCCACTCCTGGGAACTGCTTGGGAAAGAAGCCCTTCCCTTTCCACCGGTATTAATAAGCAGGCAAGACATACTTGTACTGTTGGTGGCCATGCCTTTTATCACATGGAGAAAAGTAGCTTGAAAGTGTAGCCAAAAGAGATAAAAGAAGAGATGAAAATGAAGAGAGTAGGAGCTTTCTGATATTTTTGAGGACCTGGAGCCTGCTATTCCTGAAGCCAACACCCCTGGGTTTCCTGGGTATATAAACCAACACATTTATTGTGTTGCTGTTTACACCAGTTAGAACTGGATTTCTGGCCCTCTCATAGAAAGCCCTGATAATACCCTGCACTGACAGCTCCAGAGGATCCAAAGGGTAAGAAAGAACAAGACACATAGAAAGACATTACTACTACATAATGAGCAGTAAAGGCAGTCCATTTCCAGATTGGTCCCCATGTTAGGAGGATTTTGACCAGGCCCTAGAGGAAGCCCACATGTTGTTGGACTCCCAGGCTCTGTGCATTGAGGACAGAGGAGGACTACCCTGCCCCACCCTACACCTGGCTGCTCACAGGTGCCAGAAAAGAGCCCAGGAGATGGCCTCCCTTCCCAGTGTGCAGCACGTGCCCTTGGTGCACAGTGTGAACAGCACTTAAGGAAACCATGAGTGTTTGCTACTGGGATCCCAACCCCAGAGAGAGCCCAGGGGCAGCCAAGGAGATGGGGCATTTTGGGAGCTGAGCAGGGGCTATCCGTAAATGTGTAAAGCTGAGTGCGGTGCCTCATACCTATAAACACAGCACTTATGGAGGCCGAGGCGGGTGGATCACCTGAGATCAGGAGTTCAAGACCAGCCTGGCCAACTTCGCAAAACCCTGTCTCTTACTGAAAATACAAAAATTAGCCGGCTGTAGTGGCAGGCGCCTGTAATCCCAGGTACTCAGGCGGCTGAGGCAGGAGAATTGCTTGAATCTGGGAGATCGAGGCTGCAGTGAGCCAGGTAGTGCCACTGTACTCCATCCTGGGTGAGGGAGCAAGACTTTGTCTCAAAAGAAAAAATGTGTAAAAACAAGTGGACTTTCAAGTGACTTCCAGGCTTGGGGGGAAAGAGAGGTTTGCTTGTCTCCAGTAGGTCTTTTATTCTCTCTGAAGCTTCCTATACCAGCTCTGTGAGCCCTGGGGGCTGCCATCCCATAGTTAAAAGAGTTTTAGAGAGGAGACAGGACCCTGAACCCAAGAGAGACCTGTGGGGAGGAATGCTGGGTTATGCTAGAATCCCTGGGTTCTAGGACTGGTTTTGTGCTCGGCCTTGTGGACAAGTGAGCTTATCCCTATGTCCTTCTTATTGAAGGGCAGGTGACATCTTTTCTTCCTTTCACTGCTACCAACCACGGTTGTGCCTCCATCATGGCTTACCCAGACCCTTTCATCACCTCCTAGCTAGTCTCCTCACCTCCACTCTGATCGCCTTACAGCTCTTCTCTACAAAATGCCAAGCTGATCTTCCCTAAATATAAATCAGGTCATACCAGGCTCCCACTGGGAACTCTCCATCAAATTCTCAAACCACTCTGGAATACTCTTTAGCAGAATCTACTAAGGTCACTGTAAATCTATGGCCTAGCAGTTCCACCCCTGGCTATATACCCCACAGAGATGGCACCGTGACCACCCACAGACTTATCCAAGAATACTCATAGCCACATCTTTCACTATGGCCCCCAACTGGGAACAACCGAACTGCCTATCAACAGGAGATTGGATAAATACATTGGGATATATTCACACAACAGGATATATACATAGCACTTAAGAGATATAACATGTACATTTCCATGATGTACATGCTGCTACATGTGGTAAAATAGGTGACTTACAGATACTATGTTGAGAGAAAGAAGCCAGATGTAAGAGAGCACATAGCCACATGTTTCCATTTATACAAAGGTTAAAAACAGGCAAAGCAAGCCTTCGATGATAGATACTGGAATAGTGGTTATACTAGAGGGGGCTTTTGACTAAGAGGGGGCATAGGGAGCCCTTGGGGGGACTGAAGATGTTCTGTCTTGCTCTGGTGGTGCTTTCATGGGTGTATACATATGTAAAATGTGTTGATCTGCACACTTAAGTCTGGTGCATTTTATTGTGTGTTAATTATACCTCAATATGGAAGAAACCAAAACCCATCCAGTAGGTCCCCACTTCTCTGAAAATAAAACCTTCATTTCTCTAAGAACTGCATAATCTTCCCTGCTTACCCCACTGTGCTCCAGCCACGATGGCCGTCTTTCTATAAACTCCATCCTGCCTCAGGGTCTTGGCACCTGCCATTTCATCCTCTTGGAATGTTCTTCCTCTGGGTCTTTGCATAGCTGGCACCTACCTGGCATTTCTCCTCCCCCAGGTAGTCCCTATCCCAGTTAATATAATCATTTCTGCCATTAAAGCCACGGGCCCTACTCCTGCCCTCTCGGCCATTCCCTTCCCCACCAGGGAAGGAACAAATGGGGCTGATGGGAGATTTTCACCCAGATCCCATGCTCCATCTGGTCACAGCCTGGAGACCTGGGACCCTAACTTGACCCAGACCACCCAGCCCTGCCCCCAGGGCTGCACAGGGCTTTTTTCTCTGGGTCTGTTCTCCCATGGGCAGATTGCAACACAGGCATGTGTGCCTGTGGAAGGGAGGGTGGTGGGAGGTGGCTCTGTACTTGGGTTGTATTAAAGCCCCTTCAGACACAGTTCGGAGCATAGAAGGGGTGTGGGCTTTGGACCAGTAACCTCCATTGGATCTCTTGTCTATCATCCACAGATATTAGGGGTGTATCTATTATTATCCTGTTAAATTGTCACAACTTGTCATTTTCTTATTTATTCATTTGCTTTTTATATGTCAGCACTGTGAGGAGAGGGGTGGATTGCAGCATCTGGTACAGTTTCTGGGACCTACTGGCCTCTCCGGAGGCTGTGAGGACTGTGGCATGGAGAAACAGGGCTGAGCTGAGCCAGTCAGAGGAGTGACATTGGCCTCAGAGCATGGCAGCCCTGGCAGGCTGGTGACAGCCGGCCTGTCTCAGCTCCTCCTCAGGGGCCTATGACCCATTCCCTGGAGGGGCGGGGCTCACCCACCCAGCCTTGGCTGGGCCTGGCCTGGAGTCCAGTGCAGCATGTGCCTGGGCTAGACTGTGGCTGGGGAAATGTTTGAGTCCTGGAGACAAGAACAGTGCCCCACCGGATGTGGCTCAGCTACTCTGGTATGGGACAGGTCAGGGAGGTGGGTCATCTTCGAGGCTGCCCCTGCCCTGGGGGACATTCAGGAGGCTTGGGGGTTGCTGTAGAGCCTGATGGACCTGCACCCTTCCCACACCTTCTCACCTCTCATGACGTCCAAGAGGCCAGGCAGTAGCTGCTATGGTTTGGATTGGTGTTGTTTGGCCCCACCAAGTCTCATGTTGAAATGTGATCCCCAGTGTTGGAGCTGGGGCCTGGTGGAAGATGATTGGGTCATAGGGGCAGATCCCTCATGAATGGCTTGGTGAGATTGAGTGAGTTCTTACTCTTAGTTCCCAAGAGAGAGCTGGTTGTTGAAAAGAGCCTGGCATGTCCTCCTCCCCTCTCTTGCCCCCTCTCGCCACGTGATCTGCACACGCCAGCTCCCCTTCACCTTCTGCTACGATTGGAAGCAGCCTGAAGCATATGCATGCCATAGTATAAAGCTTGACAGATTCTCACCAACTGAACACACTTAGGTAACCAGGACCTGGGTCAAGAACCACTGTGATCCCAGCCCCCAGAAGCCCATCACGCCCTGTCTGGTCTGTGCCCTGCTGAGGCAGTGCTGCCATTGGACAGTGGAGATTCACTTTGCCTTTTGCACTTTATAAATGTGGCAGCACCTAGCAAGTGCGCTCTGTGTTTGGCTTCCTTTGCTCATCACGATGTCTTTGTGTAGAGTTTTAGGTTTTTTATTCTCATTACTGGAGAATATTCCATCAAATGAGATGGATTATCTGTTTATTTATTATGATTATGATTATTTTTTGAGATGGAGTCTCGTTCTGTTGCCCAGGCTGGAGTGCAGTGGTGCGATCTCAGCTCACTGAAACCTCCACCCCCCGCAGGGTTCAAGAGATTCTCCTGCTTCAGCCTCCCAAGTAACTGGGATTACAGGCACCTGCCACCGCGCCCGGCTAATTTTTGTATTTTTAGTAGAGACGGGGTTTTACCATCTTGGCCAGGCTGGTCTTGAACTCTTGATCACATGATCTACCTGTCTTAGCCTCCCAAGTGCTGGGATTATGGGCGTGAGCCACTGCGCCGGGCCAAAATGCTTTCCCCTTAATTATGTCCAGAAGAGAAGCGCAGGGGCATGGGGTAAGTGCATGTGGTAGGTCAACTTCCATTAACTCATAGAACATGGTTTGTTTTTTCTGGGGGAAAGGGCAGCCTGTGGTTTTCTAAGGCTTTCGGTCCTTCTCATTTGGGATACAAGGTGTATGGTTTGGTTGGAAAATGTTTTTATTTTCAAATTAAAGAAAGTTGCCACTTCCTATTCTCCCCATGACCTTCACAGATTGGACTGCCAGAGCCTGGATCCTGCAGGACCACATTCCTTCTTCCTCCCTGGCACTGTAAGGAGGGGAAGGAAATGGGATCATGGTGGTGGGAGGAGACAGAACCCTGAGGTCCTACTTGGTGCCTTGTTGTCTGCACCACCCAAACTTAGCAAGAGAGATAGACAGAGAGAGGCAGAGACAGACCGGGAAAGAGCGAGAGCGAGAGAGAGGCCAAGACAGAGATGAAAGATGGAGAAGGTGGAGAGAGATAATGGCTGTTAGAAATGCAGAATGAGAGAAAGAAAGGGAAGAGGAAGAGAAGGAGGGAGGGAGAAAGATAAAGAGGGAGAGAGGAAAGACTGGGAGAGAGATTAAGAGAGGAGCAGACATACTGCGAAAGACAAAGACAGAAAGAGGGAGAGAGAGAGAACCACAGAGACAAATTCAGCTACAAAGCAAAAAGGAATGAAACCTGGGGCCTGCGAAGTGAAACCAAATAGCTCTGGGAAAAAATCTGTATCTTCAAATAGGTGACAATTGTGTTTTTCTACCAAATAACTGTGAGATGTGACTTCAATTTGAAAGGTTCACAGAGCTCAACTCAACATAACTCCAAGGAAATGAGATAAGTGAGGCCTCTGGCTACTCAGAGGCAGCAGGAGCCTTGGAAGGAGGAGGGAGGCCTCCTAGGAGCCATCCAGGACCTTTCCACCGCAGTCCTCAAACAGCCAAGGCCTTCTGGTCCTGCTGGCCAAGCGCAGTGAAGGGACTGGGTGAAAGGAGGCTACAGGAGAGTAATTCTTCTCCAGGACAAGCAACAGGCCCATGGTGGGTTTCTCAGCAGCCTCTGGCCCAGCCCCTCCCCTCAGGCACCTGCCCTGCACCTGTGATGGCCTGTGCCCTCCTCCTGCTTGTAAAGCAGCAGACTCTTTTTACTGCACCAGCCTCACTCAGACAGAGCTGGGCACATTTCCAAATGCCAGGCATTCAGAGTAGGAAACCGTGATGGGAGGGTGAAGCCAGGACTGGGTAAGGCAAGAGGCCTTGGTGCAGCATTGAAGGGGGCACCAAGAAACTTGGTAATCAAGATAAATAACATTTTTAGTAATATTTTAAAAAATCAAAATGAATGCAAAAAATAAATCCATAATGAGCAAAATGTTAAAATTTTAAATAAAGATGGGATTGGATCCTATACTGGCCTGACCCTGCCTCACTCACCTCACCCTCATCTTCGCCCTGGTTCCAATAAATCCTAATTTACAAAACTAAGCAGCTGGCCTGCAGGCCGTAGCTTGCCAATTTGGTTTTTAAAAGGTATTGGGTTAGGCCAATCATCTTCTTTCTTGAATCCATTGGCCTGCTGGGTCTCTGGGTATGACAAGAAGCAAAGACTCCTGGTGTCTTGGACACTGAGACTAGCAGGCAGGGACAGAGGTCCAGGCACTTCTCCATCCAGAGTGACTGTTGGACAACCTTGGGGAGTGGTAGAACCAAGGAAGGTCTATCTCAGGAGGTGATATTTGGGCTGAAACTTTAAGATCTTCTCCATCTCTTGCTTTCTCATCCATGGATAGCTGACTGTGTGGGCAGGAGGTGGGGTGGCAAGTCAGCCAACAGTCCACCAAAACATACATTCCTCCTTATGTGGTATAACATCATGGCTGGGAAGCAGTGGTGCACCAGGAACTACATTTCCCATCACCTCTTGCACCCTGCATGGCCATGTGACCAGCTCCCACCAATAGAATGTGAATGGGAGTGAGGTGGTTAAGAAAGGGTCTTCTCCACTGTCTTTCCCCATTTTCCTTGCTATGCAGAAGCCTCTGAGATGGGGAAATGTGGAGCCACAAGGTCAGAGGAGAATTTTCATCCCTGGATTAACTCCAAACACACATGTCAGACTTTTAAGTGAGTCAGGAAAATACTTGCATTGCGTTAACCCACTGCAAGGGAGGGGCTTATTTGTTACAGCAGATAGTGTTATTCTGATTCACAGAGGACGGTATGGAGAGTTAGACCCCGGGAAGGGGGTCACAGAGGAGGCTGACCTGAATGGCTCCTTGAAACTTGGGTAAGATTTGGGCTGGAGTCAAGCAGACTTTCCAGATTGGGAGAGAGCTTCATGTGCCTTCCAAGGGTCTCACTGGAACCTTCAATGTTTGCAGTAAACTCGGAGCCAACAGCTGTGGTTGAGTCTGCAAGGCCTGCCCACTTTGAGGACCTCTTGGTCTCCCACCCCCACTATTTGATAAACTGTCCATCATGGTGCCCCACCCCTTTGCCACTACTGAGCCTGTCCTTGCTCTCCCCAGGACTTTAAATACTGGAACAGGGTCCGGCCCTCTGTTTCTGGGAGGCTCCAGGGCTGGTGGCACCATGTTCCTTGCATTGTGGAATTGGCAATCTGCAGTCACAGAGCGTAAAAGCTGATGAGCAGAGGACAGAGATGAGAAACAGAGAGAGTAGCGGCTGGGTTGGATTGCAGATTCCAGCTGCCTGAGACCCAGGCTTGCTCCCGTCCTTCCCACACTGACTTAATATATCTCAGAAATGACTCTTTCTGACAAATTCTGCCTCTGGACCAGGCAACCTCCAACTGGATTTCTGTGATACCACACCAAGAATTCCAACTAAACTCTATCCACCAAACCCAAATATTTATGGAGAATCTACTATGTGCAATACAATGGGATCAGCTTTTGTGACTTTGAGAGGAGCTGTGGGAAAGGATGCCCAAGGAAGATATTGAAGGGATGGGAACCAACAACTGGGCTAGGAGCCTCTGTTTACCATCAGAAAATGAGGAATGGCATAGAGAGAGAGAGAGAGAGGATAAATCTTATCCACAGGCCTCTGCTTAAGGACACCAGAAAGTCTTCCTGCTCTCTCTTCTCTTCCTGGCCATCCTCACTGACCTGAGGGTGATTTAGACTCAAAATCATCTCCTGAACCCTAGGGCAAAATGCCCTGACTGTGGCAGCCTCACTGGAAGAAGACAGAGAGACAACAAATGTGAAGGTTTGTAGGATACATATCTATTAGAATTGTATATGTTGTTTTCCTTTACAAAAAGAAAGCTCAGAAACTAACAGACACTTAACCAAAGAGGATATACAGATGGCAAATGAGCACATGAAAAAATGCTCAATATTTTTAGCTATTAGACAAATGCAAATTAAAGTCATGAGAAGATATCATTACACACCTATAAGAAAGGCTAAAACAGAAATTAGTAACAAACACCAAATGTTGGTGAGGATACAAGAAACTGGATCACTCATTCATGATTGGCGGTCTTTACGATGGTACAACCACTCTGGAAAATAATTTGGCAATTTCTTTAAAAAACCAAGCATGCAATTACCATGTGACTCAGCAATTGCACTCCTAGGTATTTATTCCAGAGAAATGAAAACTTATGCTCACCCAAAAACCTGGACACGAATGTTCATGGCAGCTTTATTTATAGTAGCCAAAAGCTGAAATCAGCCCAGAGGGACTTCATCCAGTGAATGGTTAAACTGTGGCACATCCATGCCATGAAATAAAGGAAAGAACCATTGATACATGCAACTTCAATGAATCTCCAGAAAATTATGCTAAGAAGAAAAAAGCAACAACGAAAATTCCCCAAAAGGTTACATACTGTATGATTCCATTTATATAACATTTTTGAAATAATAAAACTTTAGAAATGGATAACATATTACTGGTTACAAGGAGTTAAAGGAAGAGTAATGTGGGAGGAAAGCGGGTGTGGCTGTGTAAGGGCAACATGAGGGGTCCCTGTGGAGATGGAAGTGTTCTGTATCTGGACTATGTCAGTGTCAATATCCTGTGGTGATGTTGTACTATAGTTTGGCAAGATGTTGCCACTGGGCGAAACTGAGTTAAGAGCCCAGGGAGTATCTCTGTGTTATTTCTTACAATTGCATGTGATTATGTAATTATCTCAAAATAAACATAACAACTGCCCAAAGGCATTACAGAGTGAACAAAAGCAGGCAGAAACAGGAGGAGGCTCTGCACTTGGAAGAAAGGAATGGCATAGAAAGAGATTGCTGGTTTTGTTTTTATGACTTTTAGCCTAAAAGCAGTTCTCAGCCTGAACTATGCAGGGTGGTTAAAATTCCAAGAGAAAACCTGCCGTCTGTTGGGCTCAATGACTCACATCTGTAATCCCAGTACTTTGAGATGCTGAGGCCAGCAGACCACTTGAGGTCAGGAGTTCAAGACCAGCCTGGCCAACATGGCAAAACTCCGTCTCTACTAAAAATTTGAAAATTGGCCGGGCATGGTGGTGGGCGCCTGTAATCCCAGCTACTTGGGAGGCTGAGGCAGGATGTGGAGTTTGCAGTGAGCCAAGACCGTGCCATTGCACTCCAGCCTGAGCAACAAGAACAAAACTCCATCTCCAAAAAAAAAGAAAAGAAAAAAGAAAACCTGCCATCTTTCTGGCTTGGAGAGCCAAAAGTTAGAGTCTGGGCAACAACAGCTGCTAGAAAGTGAGAGGGGAGCCCCAGAAAGGTGAGGACCAGTGAGGAGAAGCCCTGAATTCTGTGTGTTTTCTCTTTCCAAATCTCTGGCTGATCCCTCAACTGTGTATGTGTGTAGAAGACTTCCAATAGCCCAGCCAAGACTGGGCTGAGCTGAGGTTCAGTTTGCTGCCTGAGAGGCAGGGTTGGCAGCTGGAGTGGAGAGAACAAAGTTTATGGCTTTATAAAACAAGTAAACAGACAAACAAGTATCAGTGCTCTTCAGAAATATAATAGAATCCAGAGTCACTGCAAAATAGCATCCACAATGCCCAGAATACAATCCAAAATTATTAGACATAGGAAAACCTAGGAGCTGTCCTTGATTCTTCTCCGTCTCTTGCTTTCTGCAGTCAATCCATTCATGAGAGCTGTCACCTCCACCTGAACACAGTGTCACTTCATCTTTTTCCTGTCTCTACTGTGACCTCGTCCCAGCCACCACTGTCTGTGACCTGGATTACTACCCGAGGCTCCTTACCAGTGTCCCTGTTTCCACCCTCACTCATCCCCTGCACATCAGCCAGGGCCATCTCTTTAAAGTACAGGCCTCCTTTCCTGGCCCACAGGCCCTGCAGGGTATCCCACCTGCCTCTCCAGCTTCATCTCATTTCACTCAGGCCCTTCCTCACCACTCTCCACTTTCCCCAACTGCTGTCTGCTCCTCCAGCATCCTTAGCACCTTTGTTCTTGCTGATCTGTCTGATCCTCCTGCTCTTGTTAAGGTTTCAGCCCAAATATCACCTCCTGAGATAGACCTTCCTTGATTCTATCACTCCCCAAGGTTGTCCAACAGTCACTCTCATGGTCTCTGGTTTTATTTTTCTAAAGCATTGAGTCACTGCTTCCATGTTTGTTTTCATTATCTGTCTTCCCCAGTGAGAGTGTTAGCCCCACACAGGGAGGGACTGTGCTACCTTGCTTATTGCTTATCTGCAGGGCCTGGAGTAGCACCTAATGACAGTAGGTTCTTATTTCAGCCATCTATTATGCGTAATGGCCTTTTCAAACGTAGAGGCCTAAAACAACAAGCATTTTATTATGCCTGCAGATTCAGGCAGGGCCCAGGAGGAATAGCACGTTTATGTTTCATGATGTCTGAGACCTCATGAAAACTGGACTGGCTGGGGGTGACTTGAACTGCTGGGACTGGAGGGTCTACTTCCAAGAAGTCTACCTCCTTCTCTTGGCTGGGCCCTGGGCTGGAATGGTTGAGACACTGGGCTCAGTCGGGAATGTGGACTGGGACCTGTAGGCGGCCCCACCCTGACAACCTCAGGATAGTCAGATGGCTTACAAGGTGGCATAACCTCTCAGGGAACTAGGCTAAAGCTGTGTAGCCCTGGACACAAAGCAGAACTTCCACAATCCTCTGTTGGCCACAGTAGTTACTAGGGAATCTATACCTCAGTTACTTATGGGAAAAGTCAAATAATTTGTAGCCACTGAAAAAAGTCTGTGATAGATCTCAACAAAGGTTTGTTGGAGGAATGAATGAATCTGTATGAAGATATCCCTAGACAATTGGTTTCAAGTGTCAGCTACTGAAGTACTGAGGACTATCCTAAAAGGAAGGACTTAGATAAATCCACCTTCCCCCTATACCAGCCCGATTATAGGGTCCCGCCTGTCATCGGCTCTGCTTCTTGTTTTTCTTGCACTCATGAACAAAATAGCAAATGACAGGAGTCACTGCATTACATTTTCTAACACCTTAGCTTCCTTCTCAAGCCAATGACAGTGGCTGCTGGGTCAGGCATGAGCAGTGCAGCAGGTGGCAGCAGCCTTTCCCAGGCCGGATGTGGAGGTGTCCTGCCGATCTCGTGAGGCAGTCTACGATGGAGGATGGCAAGGCTCCATGACTCTAGCAGGTGGGTACTGATGATCAGTGCGCATGTGCCACTCTAGATTACTTACCTGAAGGGAGAAGCAGAAAGATACAGGTCCTACCCACCCCCCTCATCTCTAATGAAGGTTTAAAATCATCTAAGGACTCAAAGGGATGAAGAGCGGACACTCACTTCCTAAGCAGGTGTAAGCACTTTCCAAGAGAGAGAAAGTCAAAGAAGAGTAAAAGGAGAGAAGGTGTTCTCCCAAAACTTAGCCAGGCAGAGGAAGTGTTGACACACAAATGCAAATTTTCTTTTCTTTTTTTTTTTTGTTTACCTACTGGAATTAGAAAGTAGAAATACACGTTTTTAAATACCCATTGCACACGCAACATTGCACAAGTGAACTGAAGCCTGAATGGCCTTGGAGCCTGCCTAGGTCTCTCCCTGGGTGAGGCGGCCTGTAGAATCATTTCTACTCTCACCGTCTCCACACCCCTGCCTCCTATTCACTCCTTACCTCACCCCAATCTGCCTCTGTCCTCACTGAAGTAACCCTTGCTAAGGTCACCAATGGCTTCCTTGTTGGCAAATCTCATGGACACTTTCAGCCACTTTCTTGCTTGATCTTGGAAGAATTTGATGCTGCCTTTTGGGAACTCTCCTCTCTCAGTGGCCCATAGAACTGCTCTCTTCTGGTCCCCTTCTGCTTCTCGGCTGTTACTTTTTGGTGTTCTTTGTGCATTTTTCTACATCCTTTCACCCTGAAACCTTGCAACTCCCCAGGATTCTGTCTCAGCGACTTTTCACTTCCCACCTTCCTTGATGGAAACATCACCCACAGCCATGTCTTCTGCCTGTGTCCTGATGACTCCAAGTCTCTTCCTGCCTTCTAGACTCATAGAACCATCTGCTTACAGAGAGTTGACCCTGAGATGCTGCAGAGCTACCTCCAGCTCGATGTGTCCAAGATAGAACATATTAGCGTCCCCTGCACCTGAATCTCTCTCCTTGATTTCATTCCCCACCACTGACTTAGCTGAGACCCCACCATTTCTGACCTTGATTCATGAAATCGCCCCCCAATTCTGCCTCCCACCTCTGCCTTCCCCCTGCTGTGGTCATAGTGACATTACCCTCCCTGCTTAAATTCTCCAGGGTCTCCCCGCCATGGTTGGAATAAAATTTGAAAATCTGAGAGTAATACATGAGGTGTTGAATGCTCTGGCCCCATTCCGCCTAAGCATAAGAAGGCTCTGATCCAGCCCAGGTTCCTCCATTGACCGACTGTGTGACCTTGAGCAAATAACCTCTCTATGTCTCAGTTTTTCCGTATGTAAAGTGAACAATAATAATTTCAACTCCTGTCAGGAAGATGCAATGAAAAATGCACGTAAGTGCTTAATACCATGCCTGGCATCTAGTGGACTGTTACTCATCTCTCTCATCTTTCTGGACAATCCATGGTCTCTCTCCTCATCCCTCAGAGCTCCGAGCCCCTTTTTAATTCTCCACATGTTGCTCATGCCATTTTCTCTTCCCTGTCTATGTTCCCTTCCTGCCCTTTCCCATCTTATTCCCCTAGCTATCTCCTTCTCAAGACCCCACTCAAATATCAAACCCTTCAGGAAGCTTCCCCTACCTACTCTCTTGCTGGGTAAGTCTGGGTTGGAGTCACCATGATCCCTCTACACATCTTGATTGAGCTCACCAGGGGCAGCAAATTTATGGTCTATATGGCAGATTATAGCTATTGATGTGCTTTCTTTGCCCTGTAGAGTATTTTAAATTTATTTTGAATTTATTTTGACATTAAAAAGTTGAGAGATACCACGTGAAAATCTGAATGCAACTCTTGAAAAACTGAAGGAGATGGCAACCTGGCCACCACCAGCCAGGAGCTGAGTGTCAGCTGCTACCTTTCAGGGAGCACAGAAGTTCACCACAGTCCCCACCATTCCCTATTGTATGACACCCAGCTGCTTCACACTGCCTTAGTGTGAATTCCTCCCAAACCAGACCCTGAGATGAGAACTTGGCTGCAAGTAGTTTATTTGGGAGGTGAATCCAGGAAGCATAAGGGAGGGGTTGGAGAAGTGAGACAGGGAGGAGAGAAAGCCCGTAAACAGGATGCTAATGGACCAGTTACCCCATAGGCAAGTGGGGCTCAATGCTACTGGGCACCTCTGAGAAACATCATAGAACATGCCTCACAACGGTCCCACTGGGGTGGGGGGGCTGGGGTATTTATCGCCAGCTGCCATCTCTTGTTGGCTGCAGGCCACCCCTGGGGTCATCTATCCCTGGTCCTCTCAGCATGCCAAGTGTGCAAGTACAGCAAGCCCTTAGAGAAGCGGAGAGCTGCAGTGCGTCTGAGGATGTTCACTGCATCCTCAGGCGAGCCCTGAGATGGGTGAGGGGACACAGCACCTGCCTGGCTCCCGCAGACACTCACATTTGCAACCTCTGAACCCAATAGCATTGCCCTTGTCTGGTTATTTTTCTTCCCCAACCCTAAACTGTGAGCATCTTCAGGATAGGGATTGTGAACTTTCTCTCTTTAACTCTGGTGCCTAGCACTGTGCCTGGCACGTAGGTACTCAATTTAAAAAAAAAAAAAAAAGTGTGTGTGCCTCAGTTTGCTTATATCAACACAAAGGCAGTTCAGCTTTGTGATGGACACAGATCCACACCCTCTGCAGGAGTGGAACAGATCCCCTCAATTCGCTGCCCAAATATGTGAGTAGGGACAGCTCACCTTCCTGGTACTGCTACAGCTGAGATAGGAAAAGCTAGTGGCTTCTGAGCCATGGTATGGATTCAACCACAAGTTGTTGGAACCAGAGAAAGGGAAGAGACCCATAGGATCAGCCCCTGCCACTACTGGAAGCATATTAGAATTCATCCAGCAAATACCTATGGGTTTCCTGCAGAATGCTGGCCACACTTAAGGGTGCTGGGGATATACCACCTTACGTTCTGGAGATGGGGAGACAGACATTTTAGAAGCAAATCAAGATCTTTTTAGAGGGGGATAAGCACTTGAAGAAAATAAAGAGGGTGATATGACAGAGTAGCCAGAGGAGGAGATGACTGGAGGTTGAGTGGTCAGGAAGGGCCTTTCTGAAGAGACAATATTTGAACTTTATGCAGATGCCAGTGGAAAAGGCATTGCAGGTAGAGAGAACAGAATATGCAAAGACCCTGAGGCAGGAATTAACTGGCTACCTCAAGGATCAGAAAGAAGTCTTGAAGATGAGGGGACAGGCGTACAAGACAAGGTCTGAGAAAGAGAGAGGCACAGGTCACATGGGACCCAGGGAAGCCCCAGAGAGCTTGAATTTTACTCCAAGTGCAATGAAAGGGCATTGCAGTTTTAAACATGTGACTGCATCATCTAATTTGGTTTTTAAATAATTCTTCTGGCTGCTGGGCAGCGGACCAAAGGCCTAGGGTAGGGAGGGGAATAGAAGGGAAAGTGTGGAAAGAGGGCTGGTGGAGAACAGTTGTCCTCTTCCAACTAGAAGTAGTGTGTGGCATGAGCTATGGAAGTGGGAAGATGGTCGGTACCTTCTGGAGTTGGTGTGGACAGGACTAATGTTGAACAGGACATGGGTGGGAGAGGAGGGGAGACTACACCTTTAGGGTTGACAAACATAATCACTTCTGGGCTGAGCTATTGGTAATTCTCCAAAAAGGGGCTGTCACTTGTCACCCCTTCATCCTCCATGGCCTGCCTGGGATATTAGGACAGTGCCTTGAGACCTTCCTGGGGAGGCAGCACCCTCACCATCACACAGACTTTTTGGAACAGGGGCCAAGCTTCTCTCCACGGGCACCCCAGATTCTTGAGTTTGAGGGAGAGATAGGTAGTGTGAGAGACTATTTCTGGGGATTCTGTGTGCCTGCGTGAGCAGAGTACTCCATGGTCCCTCTCCAGTCCCCAGCCCCTGGAGAAGCACTGCTTTCTGCAGCCCAGGTGTCTGCAAATCCTGGGAAAGGGAACTTCAACAGACCTCAGAATTGTCCTTTTTTTGTATGTCTCTGAAAGCCCCTGGATGATTGGAATTTTTGAAGCAAGCTTAGATGGTACAGGACTGATGTATTAGTAGTGATATCAGACCTTCTGCTCCCAGGTGAGTGGACCAGTTGGGCACTTACTGGCATAGTGCTGCCCTGATTCCAGATACTGGGGCTATCTTCAGAGCCCCATTACAAACCCAACATGGTAAGTAAGTACCCCCATTTTTCTAAGAGATGGCTTAAGTATTTTTTTTCTCTGTCTTTTCTCATTCCCCTGGTTCCCCACTTCCTACTTAGCCCTTTAGAAATGCAAATATATCCTTTTTCCTCCCCTTCACCAGACTCCCTACCGGGCAAATTCATCTACATGCTCCAAGACAGAACTCTTGAGAGTTAACAGTCAATTTACAAACCAAAGCATGCCCCTTAAGAAACTCTCACCCTCCAGGAGGTTGCCTCAAAAGAGAACAGCCTGCCCATTAGGGCACCAGCAGTCACCAGCTCAACCACCTGGTACCACCACCAGCTCAACCACCTAGACACCAAGCTAACACTCGGACCCCTCACCTTGCCTGCTTCCTCCTCTGCCTTTAAAATAATTTTTTTTTTTTTTTTTGGAGACAGGGTCTCACTCTGTCACCCAGGCTGGAGTGCCCTGGTGCAATCTCCACTTACTGCAACCTCCACCTCCTAGGTCAAGCAATCTTGCAACCTCAACCTTGCAAATAGCTGGGACTACAGGTGCACACCACCACACTCGGCTAATTTTTTGTATTTTTTGTAGAGATGGGGTTTCATCATGTTGCCCAGGCTGGTCTCAAACTCCTGAGCTCAAGCAATCTGGCTGCTTCGGCCTCCCAAAGTGCTGGGATTACAGGTGTGAGCCACCATGCCCAGCCCCTCCCCTGCCTTTTAAAAGTGCCCACTTTCTGCTCCAAAAATGAAGTGATACATTCAAAGGCAAGGTGGACACCAGCGCTTCTTCCCATAAGCTAGCTTTGAAAATGAATCAATTTCTTTATAGCGGACCTCGCTTTTATTCAGTGGACTCTGCAGGCAGCAAGCGACTGTGCCACCAGCCTTTTAGTTACAATGCGGACGTCCCTTTCCTTCTTTTACAACCACACGTTAAGATTTTTAATAATGAAGACCGTATTTCTAAATGCAAATTAAAACTGAAAAATGTGGGTGTGGTGGCACACACCTATAATCCCGGCTACTCTAGAGGCTGAGGCGGAAGGATCGCTTGAGCCCAGGAGTTTGAAGCTGCAGTGAGCCATGATTGCATCACTGAGCCTGGGGTCACAGAGCAAGACTCTGCCTCTAAAAACATTAAAATGTAACTTTAAAAATACTGAAAAATTTAATGCTACTACACCTCCCCCAGAATTGATAAGACTAAAAAACTGACCCACCAAGTGTCGGCGAGTTGGGGCAAGCAGACTTCCCGTACATGGCTGGCAGGAGTATAAATTGGTCCAACCATATTGGGCATCTGTTTGGCAGTGTCCAATAAAATTAACATACATATGCTTTGTTACCCAGTAATCCCACTTTGAAGTACGCCCAAGAGAAACGAGAGCATACGTTTACCAAAAGACACATACAAGAATATGCTTAGCAGCACTATCTGTCCTAGCCAATAAGTAGTCTATTCATACAATGGAATACTATGCAGCCACGAGAAAGAATGAATTATTACTGCACACACTATCATGGATGAATCACACCAACACAACACTGAAAGGAGCCAGACACAGAACTGCACATATTTTACGCACCCATTTATATAAAGTTCAAAAATAGACTAAACAGTCTCTGCTGCTAGATGTCAGCTGTGGGAAGGTGGACCTGTCTGAGACGGGGCATGAGGGGCCTGCCAGTAATGTCCTGTTCTTTACCTGGGTGGTAATTAAGTGGGTGTGTTCACTTCTGAAAATTGATCGCACTGTTCGCCAATAATTTGTGCATCTTCCTGTGGGTGTTACACTTCAACAGAGTTTTGTAAGAGACCATATTCCATAACTCAGTCACTCAAATGGATCTTCAGAAGACTTGTTGAGAATGGATCAAATGGGTCGTCACTATGTTGAGAATAGTATAGAGAACCACTTGGGGCTCTAGTGGCCATTCCAAAGGAGGAATTCCAGAATGTTCTGAGCCAGGAGTGGGTAACCTCAGCAGTGGCTGGGTCCCCCAGGGGACTGGGTGGACAACATCCTTATGGGGAATGAGAGAGAAGCCCTTTGGCTCTAAGGAGGGGCCTGCTTGCCTGCAGGTGACCCAGAGCAGCTCTGATTTTGCTTCCTTTGCTGAGGGCCCAACCCTGAGGCCATTAGTTATGGGGCATTGTTTGTCCATTGACTTATGGACACTTTAAAAGCATCACTGTATTAGGTTTGGGAATTTTGATCCTGTGCCTGCCCTGGAAGCCCAAGGAGACAGGCCGGAAGTGTTACACAATGGGGAGGTTCCTGAGAGGTCCCCGCGGCTTTGCCAGACTCAGCCAGCCAAGGGATTTCCCTGCTTCCCGTGGGTTCTTCCTCTCCCGCCCCGTTGCCTGGGTCACATTGTGGCTGTTCAGGAAACTGCCTGCTTTCAGGAGCGCCAGGGGGCTGCTGTCCTTGTTTGGGCATGAGAGTTTGATCCCTGGCAGGTCCTGGTGAGGTCACAGCACCTGAGTCTGTCCCATGGGCAGTCAGGGTCTGGAAGTTGGGTGGGCCACTGGGGGTCCCCGGAGGGCTCCACTCTATGTGAGCCCTGGGAAGCTTTGCACGCCTCCCAGAAACAAACTTTTGCTCACCCTAGTCACGAGCGAATTTTTCTCTCAGGGTCAACCTCTTCCAGGTTTCACCACAAGGCAGAACAAACAACCCTTGAGGCAGTTGTCTTTCTAGTTTGCTCCAGAGCTGAGTCAAGAAAGAACAGCTGATGAGGACTTAGTAGAAGACCAGAGCTCCCACTGATGGCCGGGGAAGAGCGTCGGACGGCTGGGCAGTAGAGGCCCCCAGCTCTCAGTGCTGGCCATTGGCTTGATTCAACACTTACTTACTGGGTGCCTACTCATACTAGGCACAGGGCCAGGCCCTACTGATTAATATGAATGGGTTGACATAATGAAATAACTACATTTTAAAATTATATTAGAAGATGATAAGGGCTACTGTGAAGAAAAAAACAAAAATAAAGCTGGTAGAGGAGATAGGGGTGGTGTTTTTAATGAGAGGGCCTCCTGAGAAAGTGTAAGCAGGGTCTTAAAGAGGTGAGTGAGCTGGATGGAGGCTGGGGAAGGCTGTTCCAGGCACAGGAGGAGCCGTGCAGAGGCTGGGAGGCCTCCCTGCCAACAAGCGGGTCTGGTGTGGTTAAGGACCAACAAGGGGCCGGTATGGCCAGGCTGGAGAGGAGATGAGAGAAGGAATAGGCCCAGATTGTGCAGGGTCTTCCAGGCCATCTTAAGAAATTTGGTTTTACTCTGAGATGGGGTAGGATGTCATCAGACTAACATGAAGCCAGTCCCCAGGTTGGTGACTAGAAAAACCAGCTGCAGTAAGAATCAAAAGTCTTAAAAATGTCTCTGCCTTTTTATTCAGTTAAATGCATTCTTAGGCATCTTCCTTAAAAGAAGAATGGGAAATATTGCAAAGATTTCTATTTAAGAATTCATTCATTCATATTTTAAAGAATACATATATAGCGGCTCATAAAAGCTTTGATTGTAATGGTGAAAAAACTGAAAGCCTAAAAGTCAAAAATAGAAGGCACAAATCAACCCATTATTGCACGCAAATTTGATGGATTGTTATACATATAGCTGTTAAAAACCATTTTTCAGGCTGGGTGAGGTGGCTCATGCCTGTAATCCCAGCACTTTGGGAGGCCGAGGTGGGCAGATCACCTGAGGTCAGGAGTTCAAGACCAGCCTGGCCAAATGGTGAAACCTCGTCTATACTAAAAATACAAAAATAAGCCTGGCATGGTGGTGTGTGCCTGAAGTCCCAGCTACTCGGGAAGCTGAGGCAGGAGTATCACTTGAACTCTGGAGGCAGAAGTTGCAGTGAGCCGAGATTAGGCCACTGCACTCCAGCCTGGGTGACAGAGGGAGACTCCATCTTAAAAACAGAACAAAACAAAACAAAACACCTTTTTTCCAAAAAGATTTAATGATGAGGGAAAATGTTTAAAGCATACAAATGAAAGAAACAGGATAACTTATGTTTGATATGATCATTTTTAAAATTTTAAAATTTTATTTATTTATTAAATTATTTTTTTGAGACATCTCTCTGTCCCCCAGGCTGGAGTGCTTCCAGTGTTTCTTCCTCTCCCGCCCCTTTGCCTGGGTCACATTGTGACTGTTCAGGAAACTGCCTGCTTTCAGGAGCACCAGGGGGCTGCTGTCCTTGTTTGGGCATGAGAGTTTGATCCCTGGCAGGTCCTGGCAGGGATGCGTGATCTTGGCTCACTGCATCCTCCGGCCTCCTGGGTTCATGTGATTCTCCTGCCTCAGCCTCCTAAACAGCTGGGATTACAGGCATGAGCCACCATGCCCAGCTAATTTTTTTTTGCATTTTTTAGTAGAGACAAGATTTCACCATGTTGGCCAGGCTGGTCTCGAACTCCTAGCTTCAAGTGATCTGCCCGCCTTGGCCTCCCAAGTGTTGGGATTACAGGCATGAGCCACCGCGCCCAGCCTCTCAATTTGCTTTTGAAAATATACAGCATATATGTGACATTGATTTGCCTTGAAAACATGATGCTAAGTGAAAGAAGCCAGTCACAAAAGACTACACAGCATGTGATTCCATTTACATGAAAGGTCCAGAACAGGCAAATCCATAGAAACACAAAGTTGATTTGTGATCGCCAGGGGCTGGGTGGGGCTGGGGGAGGGGAGCAACTGCTAGGGGGATATCTTTTTGGGGTGATGAAAATATTCTAAAATCAAATAGTGGAGAGAGCTGTATCGACTCTGTGAATATACTAAAAACCACCAAGTTGTACACTTTAGAAGAATAAATTTTATGGTATACAAATTTTATTGAAATAAAGCTATTATTTAAAAATGTTCCTATAGGCAATTGAAAAAAGCCTGGAAAGAAATCCCCTAAAATATTAGATGGTAGGGTTTATTTCCTAACTTACTCATTTTCTTCTATACATTCCCCTATATTTTCCAAAGTTTTCACAATGTAAATCCACTATTTATTCATCATACCCACACACATTGGTTAAGAAACTCAGTCATTGTTGTAAATCTGTAAAAAGACAAAAAAGGGGCAAACATTGCCTATAACAGAGCCTTCTCAGGGACTTCCTGTGACTCTCACCCCCACTCCCAAGATAGGTTCACATGGTAGTGATTTGTGATGTTCACCCCAATTTTCCATTCTCTCCTCTCCCAGCAGACAGCACTACCTGGTCCCCTTGGGGCTGGATGGGGCCATTTGACTGGTGCTGACCAGTCGTTTGTTAGTGAAAGTGACATGTCACTTCTGAGCCAGAGCATTTAATGGCTAGTGTGAGACACTTCCTTCTGCTGAAGTATCCTGCATACATTCAAGATGAGGTTGCTGTGTCAGCTAAGGTTGTGGAGACAGGACAACACAAAGCTGTCCCAGCAGAACTGAGATGGGCACGGAATGGGCATGAGATAGAAAGCTTTGCTGTCCTAAGCCACTGAGCTCCTGGGGGTGGTTGTTGCTATCACAGCACAGCGTAGCCTGCACTGTCTCATGCACACAGACAGTGAGGTCTGAGGAGCTGCCACCGATGTTAGTCATCTGCAGCTGCTGTCCAAAGTAAAATATATCAATAACTGCATATTCCATTGCTGCACAGCACCTCACTTCCTTTGCTTTTTTGTTGTTGTTGTTTTGTTTTGTTTTGAGACAGAGTCTTGCTCTGTCATCCAGGCTGGAGTACGGTGATGCGATCTTGGCTCACTGCAACCTCTTCCTCCTGGATTCAAGCAATTATCCTGCCTCAGCCTCCTGAATAGCTGGGATTACAGGCACGTGCCACCATGCCCAGCTAATTTTTGTCTTTTTAGTAGAGATGGGGTTTCACCTGTTGGTCAGGCTGGTCTTGAACTCCTGACCTTGTGATCCACCCACCTAAGCCTCTCAAAGTGCTGGGATTACAGGTGTGAGCCACAGGACTTGGCCACCTCATTTCCTTTTCTATTTAAAATGTCTTCCTGTCTACTTTTGAGCTTTCTTCAAAACAAAGCTAGGAGGTAAGAAAATCAGATATTTTTCTCATTTAACAGTCCAAGAAACAGCAACTCAGGCAAATTAAGTGTTTTGTTTTTGCCCCCACCCACTTAGTGGCATTATCCGGCCCTCTAACTTTCTGCCCAGTGCCCTGGCTACAGTGGCTTCTCAATCTGGTCCAAGAAGAATCAATCACCAGGCCAAGCACTAAAGCAGCATAGTTTATGCAGTTAAAGATTATCCTTAAAATAAACCAGAGACTTTACTATTAAGGGGGCACCAGTGCACAGCTATGAAGAATCTGCTAGAAACAGGCACAAAGAAATGAGTCAAGAAAGAAAGACAGCCACCCTGCATTTCTCCAAGGTGACCTTGGCCTTGGGAAAGTAAGCAGAGAATTAAAATTGGAAGGTGTAAGGAGATCCAAAAGTCTCCAAGACAGAGAAATGTAGAAGGCGCTCTCTTCGGCTTAGAAAGAGAGCTCCTGATATGAGACAGCGACACAGAGGGAGAAGGGTGGGTGTGGGCCCACAGAACGCTGTCCCAGGACCTCGTCCCCCTGCTCTCTACAGCTCCAATGCTTTGTGTTCCAAAATGGAAATGTCTGTCTTGCTTTTTTCTGATCTGTAAAAGTAATACTTATTGCAAAAATTTAAATGCTGGACTACTGCATAGAGTGGAGCGTGAAAGGGCCCTTTAATCACATCCCTCAAGGATAACCACTGCTGACAGTTCAGTATCTCTCTTTCCACAGTTTTTTTCTATGCATGTATCATAGAATAGCCAGGATCTATGCTATGGATAATGGATATCTATCTGTCTATCCATCTATCATCCAATCCATCTATATCTGTCATCTATCTATCTATCTATTATCTATCTATCTATCTATCTATCTATCTATCTATCTATCTATCTATCATCTATTTATCTACTTGGCTAATCTATATTATTTATACTATACTGTTATAGTATATATATATATGTCTATATTGTTATACCTTCTCTTTATAAAAATGCATCCACCTTTCCACTGTCCTAGACAACTAGCTCACACTTCATCTTTACTCCCTATTCACATTCATAGCCTGCCATCTTGCTTCCTGTTGCACTGAGAAAACAGAAGCCACCAGAAGAGAAATTCCTTAAACTCCCACTACCACAACACCTTCTTCTCTGCGTCAGGGCTGCCTGCTCTGTCTTCCCTCCTATGGCCCACTGTGGGTGTCCTCCTAGTCAATGCCAGTCTTTCCTTCTGTTTGGATCCCAAACCTGTTGTCTACTCGAGGACACGCTGCAGCAGCTCTTCCGTCTCTCTCCCACATCTCCAAAGTTCCCCTCCTCACTCCCCCCACCCCCACCCTGGGATCTTTTGCACAGCATCCAAAAACACTGTCCTTCATCGATTCTCAGTCCTCCCCTCATCTGACCCATCGGCAGCATTTGACACAGTTGCTCACTCCCTCCTCCTGGAAACACCTTCTTCGCACGGCGTTTAGGAACCCCCGCTCCTCCTCGGCCATCTCTCTGCCTTCTAAACATTGGTATGTGCAGGACTCAGGCCTTGACCTCTACTTTTTTCTTCCTACACTCACTCCAGGGCCCTACCTTCAAAATAGATGCAGAATCTGAGGACCTTCACCAGGACATCACTCTCATCCTGGCCTAACCCAGCCTCACCTCTGCCCTGGGTTCATGCTGTAGCCTCCTAACTGGTCTCTCTTCTCATGCTTGCTCCTCCAGAGTGTTCTAAACACCATAGAGTAATACTTCAAAAATGAGTGTCTGACCTTGTGGCCCTCCAGTGGATTTCAGGCTCAGCTGGAGTAAAAGCCAATGTCTTGTCAATGACCCTCAAGGCCCCACGCAATCCGATCCCACTCATTTTCTCTTCAACTGGCTCACTCCACTCCTTGGGCCCATCCCACCCCAGAGCCTTCGTGTGAGCTGCTCGCTCAGCCTGGAATGGTCTTCTCCCAGCTGCCCCACTGCTCTCAGCCTCACTGCTTACTTGACTCTAATTAACCCTTGCAGTGAGGCCTTCTGTGACTACTCTACTTAAAATCCCCACTCTCCTTAGCCTTCTTGACCTCCTTGCTTTGCTTTATTTTCCTCATAGCACCCTTCATGAAACTAACATAGTATCATGTTGAACCATATGAAATTGCCTATATTCAGCCATTTTCCTTTTTTTTTTTTTTTTGAGATGGAGTTTCGGTCTTGTTGCCCAGGCTAGAGTGCAACGGCGTGATCTCGGCTCACCACAACCTCCACCTCCCGGGTTCAAGCGATTCTCATGCCTCAGCCTCCCTAGTAGCTGGGATTACAGGCATGCACCACCACACCCAGCTAATTTTGTATTTTTAGTAGAGATGGGGTTTCTCCATGTTGGTCAGGCTGGTCTTGAACTTCAGACCTCAGGTAATCCGCCTGCCTTGGCCTCCCAAAGTGTTGGGATTACAGGCATGAGCCACCAGACCCGGCCCTATTCAGCTACTTTCAACCAAAAAAGTGCCAATTTCATGATTCATATTAATACTTATTTTATTTAACCCTTCTTTTCTGCCTCATCCATAGAATGTCAGCTCCTAAGGAATGATGGTTTTGTCTGCCCTGTTCTCTGTTGCACCTAGAACTGTGCCAGGTGCATAGTACGTGCTCAGTAAACATTTGTAGATTGATTCTTTTTTAGTGAACTGCTTCCCCCTTAATGCATCATGGTCCTCTTTCCATGACCATTCCACGAGTCTTCCTCATCCCTTGTGATGCCTGTCTGTCCTTGGTCAGTGCTCCCTTCGAGATCCTGAGAGCATCTCAGAATCACCAGATCCGCTCCCCACCACCAATGGGGGTTCTGCAGACAGCAGGCACAGCTTCAGTGCCAGACAGACTTAGAGTGAAATCACCAGCCAAATCATCGTGGCTGTGTTAATCTCTTTGGTTAAGTTTCTCCGCTTTTGAGACAGAGAAAATACCCCTCTTCTCAGTCCTGGGAGGCTTTGGGGGTGTTAGTAAAGTGTTAGCACCCCCAAAGCCTCCTGGGGCTAAAGTGAATTAACCATGGTGCAGAATAAAACATTCACATTCATGTAGAACACCAAACATTGAAAACTTATATATCTATTTCCAGACACACTTGCTAAAGGTTTATCTCCATGAGCCAGCTTTCTTTCCGAGGTTTCCAGGAATAAATCACCCAGGCCACCCACAGCTGGTCACACCATTGATAAGTCTTGTGTCACCTTCTGAGATTCAGTCACGGTTTTGTCCTACCTCCTTCTTCTCAGAGTTGCGCTTTTTAAAAATGACTCTGTTCAGTGCTTAGCTTTTATTGCTCCCCCCACTCCATGCCCATTATAGTCACTTGGTTTCTGCATGTGAGTGGTGGTGATCCTTCTATTATCATATGCCTGGATACCACTCAGGGTGCTCTCTAAAAGATAAAATAGGAGGTTCCTTTTGATATCAGGAGATACTCCACACTCTAAGACTTCACATGGGACTTGTATCAGTTAGCTCTAGCTGTATAACAAAACACCCCCAAAATGTAGTGGCTTAAAACATTGGTTCGTGTATGAGTATGTGGGTTAGATGGTTTTTCTGGTCTGAGCCAGGTATGGCTGATCTTGGCTGGGTTCTTTCATGGGTCTGAGGTCAGCTGATGTGTTGGCTAGTCTAGAATGTCCTCACTCACGTATCTGGAGGTTGGCTAACTGCTGACACAGGCCATGGAGACAACTGGGCTATGTGTCTCCCATCCTCCAGCAAGCTGGCCCCGGCTTGTTCACATGGTGGTTGCAGGGGTACAAGAGCACAAGCAGGACACCAGTTTGACAACTGTCATAGCATCTCACCCGCCATATTCTTTTGGACAAAGCAAGTTGCAAGGTTAGTCCAGGTTCAATAATAAGGAGTTAGACTCCCAGATTCAATAGTAGGGAGTTAGACTCCACTTCTTGGCTTGAGGAGCTGAGAAGTTGGGTAAAGGGTGTGGTCAAGGAGGATTGAAGGATTGTATTTTTAGGATCCGTTACTACAGGATCTTTCTCAGGCACGAGGAGCAGGTCTGCCATGTTCTGGGTTGTCAGCACAGATGGAATCTCTGATCCCTTCTGACAGCTGATAGCTACAGAACACGAACGTTTCCCCAGGATGGCAATCCTGCAATGACTGACTTCTCAGACTGGGCTGGCTACCAGCTCACCTGCCACTTCTGTCAGGGGGAAGTGGGAGGAAGCCTCTTGGCCCTACAGGATTCAGCCCCACCCCTAACCTGTTCCTTGGTTCCCACAACTCACTCCCTCTAGGCCCGTTGGGTTTGTCTTCCCTCTCACAGACCCTTCTCTGTCCCTTCTCCCCCTCCTTCTTCTCTATCTGCAGCTTATTCAACCCTGACCTCTCCTTGCTATGTTGCCTAGGCTGGTCTCAAATTCCTGGCCTTAAGCAATAACCCTGCCTTGGCCTCCCATAGTGCTGGCATTACAGGCATGAGCCGTCACCCGGCCCCTGAGCTCCCCTTTTAACAGCAAGCTTAAATGTCACTTCCAACAAGGAGCCTCCCCGACCACTCTGGTCTGCATCAACCTCTCCTTTCTTTAAATAACAATACACAATCAGTGCCGCACATTTTTAAAGATTATTTTTTATTGACACATAATAGACATACATATTTTCAGGGCATATGTGATATTTTGATACATTCATATAATGTATAATAATCAAATCCCCTGATTGATTACCCTTAATTGAAATATCCTTAAACATTTAATTGAAATATCCTTAAACATTTGTCTTTTTCTATGCTGGGAACATTTGAATTATTCACTACCAGCTACTTTGAAATATACAGAAGATTATTGTTTACTGTATTCACTCTGCTGACTTAGGTCTCATTCCTTCTAACTGTATTTTTGTACTCATGCATCAACCTCTTTTCAACCCCACCGCCCCCCATCCCTTTCCCAGCCTCTGGTAACCATCATTCTATTCTCCCCCTTTATGAGATCCATGTTCTTAGCTCCCACATATGAGTGAGAATGTGCAATATTTGTCATTCTGTGCTTGGCTTATTTCACTTAGCATAATGACCTCCGTTTCCATCCATGTTGCTGCAGTGACAGGATTTCATCCTTTTTGATGACTGAATAATATTTCATGGTGTATCTATACCACGTTTTCTCCATTCATCCACTAACGGGCACTCAAGTTGGTCCCATATTTGGCTAAAAGTAGTGTGTCACCTTTTAATACATAGGTTTTTTTTTTTTTTTTTTTTTTTGTTTTTTTTTTTTTTTTGAGACGGAGTCTCGCTCTTTCACCCAGGCTGGAGTGCAGTGGCGCAATCTCGGCTCACTGCAGGCTCCGCCCCCCGGGGTTCACGCCATTCTCCTGCCTCAGCCTCCCTTGTAGCTGGGACTACAGGCGCCTGCCACCTCGCCCGGCTAATTTTTTGTATTTTTAGTAGAGACGGGGTTTCACCGTGTTAGCCAGGATGGTCTCGATCTCCTGACCTTGTGATCCGCCCGCCTCGGCCTCCCAAAGTGCTGGGATTACAGGCGTGAGCCACCGCGCCCGGCCTTAATACATAGGTTTTTAGATATACTGTGCATAAAGATTTTACTGGTGCAAGGATTTTAATCTGCCTAACCCTTGAGCAGGAACTATTATAACCATTCTACAGTTGCGTAGCTGGGCTGAGAAGGTGGCTTTCCAAAGGTCTTATAATGGGAGGGAAGGGGTGGATTCTGTTTTCAAAGCCAGGCCTGTCCTATTCCAAAACCCATCTGTGGCAAGGGCTGGCAGTGCCTGCCCCGTCCCTCAGAGCCCCTTGCTACTTCAGGACAGGGGCCGGTCCACCTTCCACTGCCAGGGCCTGCATTTCTTTGCCTGAGCACTTGCTCACAGGTTCATTTCCCAGGTAGTAGGCTCAGGAGCTGAGGAATGAACTTCCTGCAGGAGCACCCTTCCACAAATGACTGATAAGACTGGTGCTTAGACACCCAAGGGTGGGGTAGCTTCAAATGCTTGTTCTATACTGGCTCCCAGGACTGCCAGCAGGACTGGGCGCCAGTTGCCTGCTGTGATGAGCGGTGATATCACCTTTCTTGGCTGCCTCCCCTCTCTGCCATGCTCCCCTGCCTGCCCTTTCCTGGAAGCAGCTCCCAAATCAACCACCTTCACTCAGACCTTTGTCTCAGGGTCTGCTTCTGGGAAAGCCCAAAGGAAGACACACCCCTCAACACCTTTGCCATGTGACCCTGCATTCTCACAATCAATCACCCCTGGAAGCCAGAGACTCATACTTATTACCCCTCCCTCTCCCACAGCACCTGTGGATACTTACATATTCCATAAATCCTAATCAAAATCATTTATTGATTCATGGATACCTCAGAACTACAGATAGCAGACCAGGAAGAGGCACCCAATCCCTCTTCCTTGTAGACATTTCATCTATAGTTTAAGAAGCTGGTCAAATCTGTGACAATCAAGAAATGTTTTCAGGCACTAACCCTTTCCCAAATAATCGATGGCCCTGAGAAGCAGAAGAGGTGCCACTGCAGGACTGGGGGTGTACATGCAAGCCCACTCCTCTTGTGCACACTTTAAAATGTATTTGGGGATCAGTGGGCTAGTGGGACCCTACAAGACCACAGTCAAAATCTGAGATAACTTGATTTTCATCTGTTATTTCTTACCTACCCGTTAAAGAGTGTGTAATCCCTAAGTTATACAGTGTCCAGTACTCATATGGTGGGACAAAATTGGACTAGTTTGGATAAGTTGATATCTCGGCTCCCTTTCAACTCACAGCTGTGAATTCTCTCCCAAGGGCCATGAGAGGACCAAGAGTGCAAGAGGCAAGGACTGGAAGGAGAGCTCTAAGAAAACAGCCATCAGTGGCCATTCATCATGTTCCTATTCACCTCATCCTTTACATGTGCTTTCTTTCTCTTTCTTTCTTTCTTTCTTTCTTTCTTTCTTTCTTTCTTTCTTTCTTTCTTCTCTTTCTTTCTTCTTTTCTCTCTCTCTCTCTTTCTTTCTTTCTTTACTTCTTTTTTTTTTTTTTTTTTGAGACAGAGTCTTGCTTTGTCACCCAGGCTGGAATGCAGTGGCATGATTTCGGCTCCCTGCAACCTCCATCTCCTGAGTTTAAGCGATTCTCCTGCCTCAGCCTCCTGAGTAGCTGGGATTACAGGCATGTGCCACCACACTCAGCTAATTTTTGTATTTTTAGTAGAGACAGGGTTTTGCCACATTGGCCAGGCTGGTCTCGAACTCCTGGCCTCAAGTGATTCACCCGCCTCGGCCTCCCGAAGTGCTGGGATTATAGGTGTGAGCCACTGTGCCCAGCCTACATGTGCATTTTCATTGATCCACCCTGCAAGGCAGGGTTGTTACCTTCTTGACTCATTTTACAGATGAGAAGACAGAGGCTCAGCAAGGTTGAAGTAGCTCACCCGGGATAAGGTAGGGACTGGCAGAATTGGAATTCACACCCATGCCTGGCTGGCTCCAGCAGCAAAGTTTTTCACCCCACCCTAGGCTGCTTCTCCATCTAAAGGTGGGTTGGCCTTCATTGTGGCACACTTTGGCAGGGTAAGGACATTTTAGACTACAAAGAATGTATCAGTTAGATATTGTTGCATAACCAACTGTCCCAGACATCAGTGGCTTTAAATAGCAATCCTTTGTTCTCCTTCACAAACCTATGAGTTGGCTGGGGGTTGGCTGATGTAGGCTGGGCTCAGTTGGGCGGCTTTGCATCAAGCTGCAGGGCTGGCCGGCCTTGGGTCCCGGCAGCAGGTTGGCTCAGGTCAGTTTCACCCGGTTTCATTCTGAAGCCCAGGCTGAAGGGGCAGCAGTTATACAAGGGAGTAGCTCTCCTCTTGGAGGCACAAGAGAGCAAGTAGAAATGAGTGATGTGGCTCAGAACTAGCACACTTTCACTTTGGCCACATACCATTGGCCAAAGCAAGTCCTATGGCCAAGTCTAAGTCAAGGAGCTGGGAATTACACTCTGCCTCTAGTGGGAGGAACTGCAAAGTCACATGACAAACATGGGGAATGCACGGAGAAGGGAAAAATTTAGACCAATAATTTTATCTACAAGGATGACAAAAATCAACACCAGGGAATGAATGACTGATGGGGAAAGTTCCTAGTGCCTTTGGGAAGATTTTTACACTAAATAGGGAACAGCTACTCTTGTCTTCAATATCTGTGATAGGGTCCCTCTTATAAAGGCTTTTCAGTCTTGGGGGCCCCATGTCTTCCAGGTTTCTCAGCTCCCTGGCCCTCCTACATGATCCTGGACATCAACCCAGCTAGAAGGATGAATTTCAACAATGTTGGAGGCATGTGGAAACAGACTGAGAGATGAAGGTACCTCTCTCTTTCCTTTCCCTAGAGCCATCCAGCTCCTGTCTTAGAAAATTAGTTATCTCTAAATACCATGACTGTTTCAGTGAAGAATTAGTCCAAGGGTGGGCCATGCAAGAGGGAGGAAAGGAAAGCTTCTGGCTATTGAGCCCTGGAGCTCTCAGAAGATGAAGCTATTTAAATCTTTGGGCCAACCCACTGGCTCTCCTGGAATTCTTGATTCTTTGGTTTCTCCTTGGAGAGAGCAAGAAAAGCAGAGCTAGAAAGAGCTAACAGACTCCAGCAGAAATATTCCAATCACTTTACGAATTTAGGAAATATTCATCACCTTAAACATAATATCTGCAAGGCTTTCAGGGGAAAAATAATAAACTTTGGTTGGTTTCTGTTTTTTCAAGAAAACATTAGCAAGTAAAAAAGTTATAAACTTAATTGATGACAGTGGTCTTGATTAGTGCTGCCACTAAATGTTCCCACTTCTCCTGCATTCAGAAGGGACCTTGCCCATTTGGAGTTAGGTGTGGCCATATGATTTCCTTTGACCAATGAAATGTGAGTGCAAATAGAATGTATTACTTTGAGAAAGAGGCTTTTACAGACAGTATGTAATTCAGCATGGCTCCTTCCCACCATCGTGGTAATCATGGAAGTGTGTGTTGAGAGGGTATCTCCATTAACCAAAACCTCAGAGTGACTACAAGAGACATAGCTCCCTGATGACATGTACTGGACACGTAGCATGACAGAGAAGTCAATCTGTGTTGGATAAATCACTGAGATGTGGGGGGGATGTTTGTTACAGAAGCAGAACCTGGCCTATTCTGACAGATAGATACACTGATGCAAGTCAACCAATAAAGACATTATCAAAATAAATAATTCAGGAATGACAAATATATGATCTTTAAAATAATGATACTAACAAGGATTAGTGATAAGCTCTTAGATACACAACTAGGACTAACCAATTGTGGGAAGAATGTAAATGCTATAAACCTTGACAAATTAAAATAATAAAGCCAATAAAAGTGGGAGGGAAGTAGAGAAGAATCATGAATATCAATTTCTTTTTAGTTTTATAGCAGGAATTCATACTATCTGTATTAGTCAGGGTTCTCTAGAGGGACAGAAAGGGGAGTTTATTAAGTATTAACTCACATCATCACAAGGTCCCACAATAAACTGTCTGCAAGCTGAGGAGCAAGGAGAGTCAGTCTGAGTCCCAAAACTGAAGAACTTGGAATCCGATGTTCGAGGGCAGGAAGCCAGCATGGGAGAAAGATGTAGGCTGGGAGCCTAAGCCAGTCTAGCCTTTTCACGTTTTTCTGCCTGCTTTATATTCTAGCTGCACTGGCAGCTGATTAGATGGTGCCCACCCAAATTAAGGGTGGGTCTGCCTTTCCCAGCCCACTGACTCAAATGTAATTTCCTTTGGCAACGCCCTCACAGACACACACAGGATCAATACTTTGCACTCTTCAATCCAATCAAGTTGACACTCAGTATTAGCCATCACACCATCTTTCACTGAAAACCTGAGTTTAAAATAAACCTAACGATATTAACCTCTTACTCTTTTCCTCCATATTATTCTGAAATTCAGAGGAAATTGAATTAATAATTTATGGCTATATCCAGAGATGAAGAAAAAATTCATCAAATTTCAGCAATTCTTTACATTTCAATTTTTTCTTTCATTAAAATAAAACTAAATTCCAACACTTATGTCTTAGGTTGGGTTCTCCCAGAAGCAGAACCTGAATCTAAAATTGGAGTATTTTCTAGGGAGTAGGAGTAGGGGGATGATCCCAGGAAACACTGGTAGTGGAGTGGGGAAACAAGACAAGGAAGGGGAGAAGTACGAGCTGTTCAAGAGCAGGTGACCACTGTGGGAAACTAGGGCTGAATACCACTAGGGAGCTCAAACAGACTGTCTCAGAGTTTGTCCTATCTGCAGGGTAAGCTAGGACATTTATCCATCACTGTTCACCCATCACTGTGGGCCCTAATAGGCATTAACTGCTTGCCACTTCCCCTCTGCCCTATGTGTGGGCTGATCCCACTCTTGTAGCCAGAGAGACCCTCAGGCAGAAGACATTCAAGTGTTTGCTAGGAGAAGTCACTGGGCTCTACTAGAAAAGCAAATACCGACAGGATGTGGGCTGGGCACCAATAACATCTAATAAACCTTTTTTTGAGTTTAAAAAGCCTGTATAATAGACTAATCTCAGATGAATTATGCTAAGTGAAAGAAGCCCACCTGAAAAGGCTACATATTATACGATTCCATTTACATGACTTTCTGGAAAAATCTAACCTATAAGGATGGAAAACAGATTCATGGTTGCCAGGGGTTGGGAAGGCAGAAGTGATGACTACAGAGATGCATGAGGGAACTCCCTGGGGTAATGAAAGTGTCTTACATCTTGATTATGCTGGTGAATTTGTCAAAATTTATAGAATGTACACCTGAAAAGGGTAAGTTTTACTATATGTAAATCAGGCCTCAAGAAACTGACTGTGATTTTTAAAATGTGTATGCATATCATTTCAAGAATATTTCGTTATCCTCCCTTGAGAACTTAGTGACTTGCTTCTAACAAATAGAGTAAGGCAGAAGTGATATTGCATGTGTCAGAGATGAGGTCATAAAAGGCACCGTGGCTTCCTGCTTGCTTGCTCTCTCTAGGGTCACCAGCTTTGGGGGAAGCCAGATGCCATGCCACAAGCAGCCCAATGGGAAGGCCCATGTGGTGAGGAACCAAGGTGTCTTGCCAGCAGCCATGTGAGGCAGCCATCTTGGAGGTGGGGCCTCCAGCCCTGGTCCAGCCTTCAGATGACTGCTGCTGGGCCAACAGTGAGTAATCTCATGAGAGACCCTGAGACAGAACCAGCTGGCTAAACAACTCTCAGGTTCCTGACCCTCAGAAACCCTGTGAGATAGCATCATTGTTTGTTTTGAGAAGCTGCTACATGTTGGGACTATTTGTTATGCAGCAATAGATCACTAATACACTGACTTAAAATTCAATTCCTGTTTTTAAATAAAATTATCCATTCTTTCATATAAATTGTTTGCTGAGAGATATTTGACATGGTATTCATCTAAGGGGAGTGACTATGGTTTCTGGGTGGTGGGTTTGGGAGTCATTTCTCTTGTGTTTGTCCTGTTTTATGTTCTTGAACTGCTGTTTATAATGGGCGTGTATCGTTAAAATTAAAAACACAAATGAGGACTCGGAGCCTGGGCATAGGTGGAGAGGGTGTCATTTTCCCCAGGGGGTGGGGGGCAGCGATGAGGTTTGTGTCTACAGGAAGCAGGCACACCACTCCTTCAGGCAGTGAGAACTCTGCTGGGCCTCACACTCAGTGGCACCAAAACAGCAAATGAGCCACCTCTGAAACTCGGCTTCATTCTTGTGCATCAGAAGGAACTGTCCCAGCAGGATGTAGGCCTGGGGAGGGGATGAGACAGGGAGGAAAGTGGGAAAGGTTATCATAAGCCAGCTCAGATGCGCTCTTCCTCCCCAACCACCAGGGCTCACGTGACAATCAAAGGAGGGGGAGCAGAGCCGATTCAAGGGAGCCTGTCAGTCCTTGAAGACCTGACATGGGTCTTAGACCTGGTGAGAGCTAAGGCCAAGTTAAAAGCCCATCTCTCAGGGCTGGTTTGAGGGCCATCCACCCTGGAATGAATCAGACCCTGCCCTCTTCAAACTTTAACAAGCACATGAATCATGTGGGAGCTTGTTAAAATGCAGGTTCTGAAAGTCTAAGTCCAGGGAGAGGCCTGCATTTCTAACATGCTACCGGCTGCTGCTGATCCAGGACAACAGTTTGAGTAGCCGGGGCCTAGCACACTCCTGAAGCTCGCTTCAGACCTCCAGTGAAGCATTTCTCTTGGAAACACACACATAGCCCAGACAGAGTAAGAGACATTCCCGCCTCACTACTTCTGCAATTGTTGTAGCACGGGATTTTTCTTTTCTTCTCTTTTCTTTTCTTTTCTTTTCTTTCTTTTATTTATTTATTTTTTGAGACAGAATCTTGCTCTGTCGCCCAGGCTGGAGTGCAATGGCGTGATCTCGGCTCACTGCAACCTCCGCCTCAAGCGATTCTCCTGCCTCAGCTTCCCAAGTAGCTGGGATTACAGGTGCCTGCCACCATGCCCGGCTAATTTTCATATTTTTAGTAGAGATGGGGTTTTGCCATGTTGTCCAGGCTGGTCTCGAACTCCTGACCTCGGGTGATCCACCTGCCTTGGCCTCCCAAAGTGCTGGGATTACAGGCGTGAGCCACTGTGCCCATAGCACGGGGTTTCTAAACCTCGGCACTATTGATATTTTGGACAATGCTTGAAATGTTATGGGGGGCTGTCCTGCACATTGCAGGATGTTCAGCAGCACCCCTGATCTCTACCCATGCCAGTGGCACCCTCCCTCCCCGACCCAAGCAGTGACAATCATAACCATCTCCAAACGTAGCCAAATGTCCCCTTGGGGGCAAAATCTCCCTGGGCTGAGAACCACTGCACATGGGGCTGACAGATAAATGGCATCTTAGCATTTATTTGTTCTTGCAAATCACCCGTGTGATCTCAGGCAACTCATGTAACCTGAAGTAAGAACCCACAGAACCTGGATCTCAGTTTCTGCACCTTCCTAAGGCACATGGTGTGCTCTGCAAATTAAATTAAGTGAATTAAGTGGGAAGGCATTCAAAAAATGTAAATTCCTCTCTCATACTGGGAGCTGTAGTCCTGTAGGAGGAGCATAGAAGGTTTAAAACATGCTAAACCTTGTCCACATTCCCCTTCCTCAGTCTCTGTGGATAAAAAATACATGGAAGATAAGCACTCAGTGCACCATGATTTATATTTCTATGGCATTCTCAAGCTTTCTAGCTATTAATACTTGCCTCGAGGCTTTTAATTCATCGTTCATAGTTTTATTACACCATTATTGACAAGGCACAAGGACTACATCGAGGGAGGGAATTCCCAAGGCCACATAGCCAGAAACTAGCCAAGCCACTAAATGGTGGAGGCTGGAGATCTCAGGTCACATTAAACGCCCATCTCTCAGGGCTGGTTTTGGGGGCTCTCCAGCCTGGAACCAACAAGAACCAGCATCCACCCATGCCTCGAGTTCTGGGCCCTTTCCAGGAAAACCTGATGGTGTCTGTTTACTTTTAGTTATGTAAAATAAAGCAAACTTCATCTTAACCAAAGACAGCATACTTTTTAAGAAGAGAAATCAAATAAAAGCTGAATCCCAGTCATAAAATATACCCAAGCATTGAATTTTGGGGGTTTTATTTTTAGTTATGGTCCAGTTGTTGACAAGAGAAAAAAGCCAGGATTTTGTGGTGATATTGAACTGCTACTTTAATCTTTTTTTAAAAAAGCAATTTAGTTGCTTGGTGTGATCTCATCTTACTTTATCAGTATCTTCCCATTTTGAATGGTGGATTTTACTGAGATGTATTTAAATTAATGTTTTTGAAAAATAACATTTATTAAGTGTTAATTGAGCCAGTAGACGTAGGTGTGGGAGGTGCCAAGGTGAAGGTAACAGAAACAAGAGACACAGAGCTGTGTCCAAGGAGAGAGAACATTAATAATAATTAACAATAATTAATAGTAAGTGGCTTACACAAAGCTTTCTCCATAAAGAGAAATGTTCATGATAATACTTAATAATAATGATTAATGCTAAGTAGCACTTTTTAGCACTTCTGTTGGCCACGTGCTGCTAGACACCTGACACGTTTTAATCCACCTGATCCTCACATGTACTCACCCCTCCCGTTCCCCAGGTGGAGGTACTAAGTCTCCTGTTTTCCTCTGCACTATTCCTGCACGTCCCAACTGTCTGCAGTCTGGCCTGGAGGCTAATACATCCCCTGCCTGTTTTAGAAGTGGCATTGCCAGCATCAGCTGGCCTGTTAGTGAAAGCCTCCACATACCCACAGGCTCAGCAGCCAGGATGCCTGGGAACATGTGGACCCTGGGCAAACTTTCCAGGAATGCTACAGGAAGCCCCATCTTGCAGCCTCTGGAGCCAAGTGGCAACCTGACACTCCCTCCTCAGTTTTCCCTCCTGTCTCCCTGTGGCATCTTCCAGGAGGGAAAGTTGGCTTCCCTTCTCCCTTCATCCCTGAGCACTTCACCCTGCTCCCCAGGGAAGCTGAAGTCGTGGGATCCCATCACGGCCCTGCCAGATGCCTGCTTGGTTTCTCCCCCGGCTCCAGAAAGCCCCCTAATCAAGGAGAAAAGATGCTGCCCCTTTCCCTCCTTGGGCCAGAGCTCCCCAGAATTCAGCTACTGGGGTGGGAGGGCTGACACAGAAACACAGAAACCCTGAGCAGATGTCCCTGTCCTCCTACCACCCTGGACAGTGGCTGTAGCTGTGGCCATGGCCATGGCCAAGCCAGGGAATTACATTCCTTCCTGCAGTAGTAAGAGGGGGGCTCGGCCAGGTGTGGTGGCTCACGCCTGTAATCCCAGCACTTTGGGAGGCTGAGCGGGCAGATCACCTGAGGTCAGGAGTTCGAGACCAGCCTGGCCAACATAGTGAAACCCCGTCTCTACTAAAAATACAAAAATTAGCCTGGTATGGTGGCAGGCGCCTGTAATCCCAGCTACCTGGGAGGCTGAGGCAGGAGAACTCAGGAGGTGGAGGTTGCAGTGAGCCGAGATTGTGCCACTGCACTCCAGCCTGGGCAACAGAGTGAGATTCTGTCTCAAAACAAACAAACAAATAAAACGATGGGGGCTCAAGGGCAGAATGCCCCTCAACTCCAAGTGCAAACAGTGAGGTTCCTCCAGGGGCCGGCCCCCAAGCAGGGGAGGAATCACCCTCCAGTTTGCGGTGCCCACTTCTTGTGCTAAACAGCAGCAGTTTGAGCCTATGCCAGGGTTGGGTTCCCTTGCATCTGAGCCGTGTTTTCACACAGTGCCTGGTGCTAAGAGCACCCTGAGCTGGTTTAACACTCGGCTCTTGTCATCTGGAAAGTCTTACTAAATTTCTTTTATTTTTTTATTACTTTTTCTTTTTTTCTTTTTTTTTGACGACATCTCCCTCTGTCGCCCAGGCTGGAGTGCAGTGGCACGGTCTTGGCTCACTGCAACCTCTGCCTCCCAGGTTCAGGCGATTCTCCTGCCTCAGCCTCCCAAGTAGCTGGGACTACGGGTGCGTGCCACTACACTTGGATAATTTTTTGTAGGGACAGGGTTTCACCATGTTAGCCAGCATAGTCTCGATCCCCTGACCTCGTGATCTGCCCGCCTCGGCCTCCCAAAGTGCTGGGATTACAGGCATGAGCCACTGCACCCGGCCTACTTTTTAATTTTTTTCTAAGAGACGGGATCTCATTCCGTCACCCAGGCTAGAGTTCAGTAGCAGGCAGTAGCTCTTTGCAACCATAAATTCCTGGGCTCAAATGATCCTCCCACCTCAGCCTCCCGAGTAGCTGGAACTACAAGCTCGTGCCATCACACCCCCTAATAAATTTGAACTAGAGGTCTCGCATTTTCCTTTTACAGTGGGCCCCCAAAATTAAATAGCTGGCTGAGATCCACCCTCATTAAAATGCTCAGTCCTCACCATAATGCCAGGCCTTGTAAAGCAGAGATAAGCTGTCTCGGCCCTCTCTTATTCTCCGGCTGCTTACAGTGCTCTCTGCCCAAGTCTGCAGGTCCTGAGCACCTGTGCTGAACGGACTTCAAACACCACAAGACTCCGTGGTGCAGTGACACGACTTTCTTTGATTCTCTCTCGCCAGTTGCCTAAGTCTTCATGTCATTTCAGATTTAAACTTGTGGTTTTTTTTTTTTCTTCTTCTTCTTCTTTTTGAGACGGAGTCTTACTCTATAGCCCAGGCTGGAGTGCAGTGGCACAATTGCAGCTCACTGCAACCTCCACCTTCCGGGTTCAAGTGATTCTCCTGCCTCAGCCTCCCAAGTAGCTGGGATTACAGCATGCACCACCATGCCTGGCTAATTTTTGTATTTTCTGTACAGACGAGATTTCACCATGTTGGCCAGGCTGGTCTTGAACTCCTGACCTCAAGTGATCCTCCCAAAGTGCTGGGATTACAGGCAAGAGCTACCACGCCCGGCTTAAACTCTGTGTGTTTGGTGTGAATCCTCACTTCAGGGAATGTTTACCCTTTCTTCCTCCTCCCTGTCTTTTAATTTTACACTAAGAAAATTATTTGCTTATCTGAAACGTAAATTGTGATCTGGCAACCCTAGGCAGAAAAACCCCAAACTTAGGTGATTGGCCCCTTGTGGGGCTCGGACATCAGGCAGTGGAGCGCAGCGTCTCACCGCCCACCCAGCAGAGTGGACAGAGACGAGTCGGAGCCTTCAGAGGCTTCGCGGTGGAGACCTGGGGACATGATGGAGGCAGGGCCTGGCCACACTGGGGCCTTCTGGTCCTGAACTCAGTCTCGCTCCTGTCCACCAATGGCCACGAAGTAACGGAGGGAGGAGATGGGAAGCCCCGGGCATGGAGAGTCTAGAGGTAGGGCTATGGTTGGCTGCAGGCAGACACGCGAGAGAGAGCAGAGCCGCGCCTGTAAGGAGGGAGCAGAACCTCGCGGTAAGGAGGTGAGGGCGAGAGAGAGCAGGAGGTAAGAGCAGCCACGCGAGAAGCACCTTCCTCACAGCTTCAGTTTTAGGGGCAGACGGCACGTGGCTTAGTTTCCAGACCCTGCAGCCTATCCGCCCAGATTCAAATTTCATCTCTGTCACCCCACGTGATCTTGAGCAATCCACACGTGGTCTCTATGAGCCTCCACTTTCCAATCAGGAAAATGGAAATGAAATAGTGTACTTTGTAGGACTGTGTTTTACAATTAAATGAGATAAATATACGTAATGCACTTAGAGGTGCTTCACATGAAGCAAATGCCAAGTGTTGCTTCTGTTTCCTCCAGTCCTATCCTCCAGGCAGCTCTTAGGAGGAATATTTAGGCTTAAGGATATGGCTTTATGGCATCTGCAATGGGCATTGAACCGAACCAGATTCTCTGCAATGCTAAACTTACTTTTGCACTGTGGGAGAACTCAAGCACACCCACCCCACAGGGCCCTGCCCCACAGTTCTGCATTCAGGGAATGTCTGGAAATTCACCTACCACTAGGCGGGGTTTTCACAGGGAGAAGAGAAGAACAAAGAACACAGACCTATCCCCTGCCTCCAAGCAACTTAGGGAGAAAAGCACAGGCATGCCGTGCGTCTAACATTGTGAGTGTGGACTCCTGGGGCACGTGCAGAAAAACTAGAGTCGACCTTTTTTTTTTTTTTTTTGAGACGGAGTCTCCTTCTATCACCCAGACTGGAGTTCAGTGGTGCAATCTCGGCTCACTGCAACCTCTGCGTCCCGGGTTCAAGTGATCCTCCCACCTCAGCCTCCCAAGTAGCTGGGACTACAGGCATGTACCACCACACCCAGTTAATTTCTGTAGTTTTAGTGGAGATGGGGTTTCACCACCTTGGCCAGGCTGGTCTCGAACTCCTAACCTCAAGTGATCTGCCGGACTTGGCCTCCAAAGTGCTGGGATTACAGGCGTGAGCCACCATGTCCAGCTAGAGTCGACCTTTTGTCAGATATCACAACACGGGGCTCCCACCAAAAACCCGAACTGCTCAGAAAAAGGAGCCTGTTGGGTGGGGTGGCAGAAAGAAGGCTTCCCAGGGGAGGTGGGCTGTGAGTAGGGTCTTGAAGGGGGATCAAAACTCGTTTCAAGAGAGGCTCCAGGTTGGCAGGAGGGTAGTTCTCGGACAGTCTGGCTGTAGTATAGGGGTCAGGGATGGGGCGGGGGGTCAGAGAAGACAAGACAGAGCTAGAGCGAAGCACAGAGAGCCTCACTGGCATGTGCACCATGAATTTTCTGTTTCCACAGTTCCTTTCTCCCTTACAGCTCTTTCGCCCTTACATCTAGACCAGTGCTGTCCAGCAGAAATAAGTGAGCTAGCCACATATGTGATTTTGATTTTCCTAGTAGCCACAGTAAAAAAGGGGGAAGGAAACAGGTGAAATTCATTCTAATAATATATTTTATCTCATATTTCCAAAATATTATCATTTCAACATGTAATCAATAAAATAATTACGGATGAGCTATTTTACGTTCCTTTTTTGGGCTAAGTCTTTAACACTGCAGGGTGTGTTTTATATTTCTAGTACGTCTCAGTTCGGACAAGGGCACAGGTACCTGCGGCCGCTGTCTGGATCTAGATCCTCAGGCCACAGCTGACGCTGATTGCTCCTGGGAAGGGCAGATACAAAACACCCAGAAGACGGCTATCACATATGGCTTTTAAGCTCCCGCAGAGACTTAGGCAGATCCATGGCAGAATCAATTGTTTTGAAAGTCCTGACTTAAACCAGGAGCCGGAGACCAGTTCATGCCAAAAGCCAAAGCTCTGGGGAAAATGGGGACAGGCAGTAAGAACAATCCCCTCCCAGCACCCCACATCTTCCGTTAAAAAAAGCTGAAAGACCTGTGTGAGAGGAGGAATGGAGGCGAAGGTACTCGATGTAGGGGCTGGTAAGAGTTTGAGAAGGGGACTCCCAGAGAGGTAATAGGACATCCAGATAAATCGGCGGGGTGTCTCATCTCCCCCAGGGCATCCAGCACCCTGGAGTCTCTATAGCGAGAGCCGATGGCTGAGTGCGGAGCCCAGGGAGGTAAGTGTGAGGGTGGCCCACGGGCCTGCATTCCAGCAGGTGCACAGAGAGGGTGCAGAAAGGGCTGAGAGAGCAGAGCCCATGGGACGAGGCCAGGAACGCTGTCACAAGCAAGGGTGGAACCCAACGTGGCTTTGTGCACAGCAAAGAAACTGAAGCTGAGCCCCAGCCTGGGGTGGGACAGGGAGCAGGGGAGGGTGATGGCTGCACCTTGGCAGAAGCCAGCAAAGACAGCAGGTCGCATGAGGTCCAGAAAGATGTCCCTCCCTGTGCCAGGATTAGGCATCCTGCAGGCAAGGTATGAAAATACAAGAGGCTGGCGTGGTGGCTCATGCCTGTAATCCCAGCACTTTGGGAGGATCACTTGAGCCCAGGAGCTGAGACCAGCCTGGACAACATGGCAAAACCGTGTCTCTACAAAAAAACACAAAAGATTAGAGGGCATAGTTGGTGCATGCCTCTGGTCCTAGCTACTCGGGAGGCTGAGGTGGAGGCTGCGCCCAGGATGAGGAGGTTGCAGTGAGCTGAGATCATGTCACTGCACCCCAACCTGGGCAATATGATGAGACTGTCTTAAAACAAAAACAAAACCAAAAACAAAACAAAATAAAAACCACCAAGAGTCAGCATCTTTATTGGCTAAATCTGAGAACCCTGTCCTGCCAGGATCTGCCCGCCCGGGATGCTGTCACTGCTGACCCTGACTTCAGATGGGTCGTCACCCTGAAGCACTTGCCCATCTTGGAGAGGCCGCATCTGGGTCTCCTCCTGGGTCTCACTACAGGCCCAGCCAGACTCCAGACCCTGATACAGGGTCTCACCGCCAAATTTAGCCTAAGCCTCCTCCCTGCCGGGCATAACCGCCTGGCCATAGATCTTCTTGTGCAATTTGTGACAGTACAATCCACGGCTGCTCCAGTCCTCACCTGGGAGCGGACAAGGCACTACTCCTCGGAGCCCTTGTCTCCTCATTGGTAAAGTGGAGAGAGTGACCCTCATCTCAATCACAAGTGTGGGCGGCTCAAAGCAAAGGATACAGGTGACAGCCCCAGTGCCAGTGCCTAAAATTAGCAGCTCTAGGAAAGTGCTCACTGCACTGGCCAGGAGGTCATGGACACAAGAGGAGCACATCTACAGGGACCTGGCTGCACACAGACAAACCGTCCCCACAGCCCTGACTCAACAGGCAAGTTTTCAGATGCCTGACATTTTTCCATTATTCATTCATTTTTTGTTCTAAAACCCACCCACCTATAATCCTCATTTAAAACACAGTTAAGCTGTTCAAACACACAGACTTAAACTGGAAAAGGCAACACTACAGAGACAGAAAATAAATCAGTGGTTGCCAGGGACTGAGGCTGGTGAATATGAAGAGCACAAGGACATATTTTGAGTAATGGGATTGCTCTGTGGCTTGACTATGGTAGCGGCTGCATCACTGCATGCATGTGTCAAAACTCATAGAACTACGTACTAAAAAGGGTGAAATTTACTGTATGTATGTCAATTATACCTTAATAAAAACATTTTTAAAATAATGAGTATAGCTGAACAACAACCACAAAACCCCACAATTATGGACACATTTAATCAATGGTGTTCGACGTCAGGAGAGTGGTTACCCCTAAGGGTAGGGGATAGTCTTGGCCAAGAAGAGACACAAGAGAACCATTTGGAATTTTGGAGACATCTGATTGCTGGATCTGGGTAGTGGGTACATAGGTGTACATATGTGTGTAAAAATTCATTGATCTGTACCCTTTATATCAACACATATTCTCCTAGGTATGTTACATCACAATAGGAAAGTAAAAGGAAGAATGATTTCTTTTTTTAAAAAAGGAATTTTTTGTCAGGTGTGATGGCTCGCACCTATAATCCCAGCACTTTGGGAGGCTGAGGTACGTGGATCACTTGAGTCCAGGAGTTTGAGACCATCCTAAGCAACATGCCAAAACCCTGTCTCTACAAAAAATATGAAAAATTAACCAGGCGTGGTGGCATACACCTGTAGTCCCAGCTACATGGGAGGCTGAGGTGAGAGGATCGCTTGAGCCTGGGAGGCAGAGGTTGCAGTGAGCCGAGATGGCACCACTGCACTCCAGCCTGAGCAACAGAGTGAGACCCTGTCTCAAATAAATAAATAAATAAATAAATAAATAATAAAAGTACAAAAATTTTTTCATTTAAAATTTGTTCCCTAGAGAATGGTTCTCCCTCCTTCGTCTGGGAGGAAAGAATCCAATCTACCCAATGGGGCGCTTCTGTTTCTGACGATACATCTACCAGACATTAAACTGGCTCACAGATTGGGGTGTTATTCCGAATATTTACCGGCTAGTGCAGAGCAATGGGGTAATCAGAAAACCACGGCTCTCATGGTTCAGATGTAGGTGCAAGCCAAACTAGTCATCAGCCATGTGTGCAGCAGCTCCCAGCCTCTTTGGGTGTTTCTGTAACACTGTCTCGCCTGGTAGACTGACTTGGGGCACTGAGGAGAATGAACAGCAGCAGCTCTAGCTGGTGCCTCTCCTGACTGGGCATGCCATGTTCTGTGAGCTCACAGTCTGCCTTGTCTGTGCTCACTGTCTTTGCGTTGTCTTTGGGACTATCTCATCCCCTCCTGAGGCCCTAAGCAGCTTTTCAAAAGCCCCATAAAAACAAACGATGACATAGAAAAGAATATTCCAACTCCACTGGATATCCTTGAGGTCATTCTTGGGCTGAGAGTGACATCATAGAATAACTCGCTCTGGTGTAGACCCCAGGCTCCTGTTTCTTCACCTGCCATTGCCAGGCTGGTGCCCTGGCAGTGGCAAGCGAGATGCCATGGGTCCCTTCATGGGGGCGTGGAGTGCACCTAAATCATCCATCCTGACAGCTCCTCTCAGACCCCGGCGGCTGAGCTACTTCTGTTGACCGCTGAGTGTTTGAACACCAAGTAAATCATGCCCAGCCCAGCTGCTCTGAACTGAAGCCATTCCACATGTATGTGCCCATCATCTGCAGGCCCTTGAGGCTGCCTGAGCACGTGGGGTCAATAGCACAAAAGCATGTGGCACCCCGCCAAGTGGCAGCTTTGCTCTCTGATGGCCCTTCACAGGGACACGTGGCAGGAACTGCCATCTGGCAGGACTGGGGGAAGAAAGGTAGGGAAGAGAAGTCAGAGAAGTAAGAAAAAATGAATTACCTTGTTGATACCTTTGGTGGCCAAATTGATCGCGAGCTCATGGCTGACGCCATCCACCCAGCAGACATCCTTTTCTCCAATGGGTTCGGAGAGGAAGGCTCTCAGCCTGGGAGACATGTGGTCCATCTCCTGTGACAGCAGTGGGGAGAGAGGAGGATTAGCAGATATCTGACTGCTCCCAGTGGGCATGGACACTGGGGAACTCCCTCAGCCCACGAAGGGACTGGGGCAACAGATGCCAGAATTCCTTCCATCATCCAGAATTTCCTGGGGTCTGCTAAATGCAGGTGCACTGGCCTCCACTAAGGCCTTCACACATCCATTCCTACCTGGATGGACCAAGAGAAGCCTAATGATGGCCACAGATGAGTCGAATAAATTTCCACGACCACAGATGAGTCGAATAAATTTCCACGAAAATAGTGTGCTTAATATTAAGAACTGCAGTGGGTTCTTTCCAACTCACCCCATTCTAAATGCCTAAAGCAACAACTTACTTCTCTTAGCTAATTAACCCACCTTCTCTCTTAACCACCCAACACTTTAGTCATACTTTTATTTCAGTGTTCATCACACTGTATAATAGTGTAAACTCTCTAGAAACCCTTCAAACTGGCTCAAATCATAAAGAACACATTATAGAAATCCAAAGCTTGCAGGTGGGAATGGGTCACAGCGCCATTCCTTGGGGATTGTCCAGCTTTCCCTCCTTGTGTTGGCTTTATTCTTGCTTGGCTTCCCTCACGGTGGTGAAAGGGCTGCTCCAGCACTCGTCGGCCTCACCAACTCCACCTCAAAAGAAGGAAGAGAAGGTGGCTTTTGCTTAAGTCACCTCATTTGTTGCCTGTGCTCCAACTTTAGCCAGATAAATCAGCTTTCCCAAACAGCAGGACTTGCTCATCAATTTCCTGCAACTTTAGATTGCAGGCCCCAGGCAAAAAGACTCTCTCTTAGCAGAACTATTTTCATCCCTCTCCACTTTTAAATGAACCACCATCTCCCAGGAGTTGGGTCTCCTAGGACCTTAATGAAGACTGCCAGAGGTAGCCAACATCCTGAATATTTCCTGGAAGATCTCGAAATATCATGGGCTCCATAAGCATTAGGTCTGCATCCCAGCAAAACTGGCCATTTTGTTAAATGAGGGTTGCCATCTTCCAGTTTTTTGTTTTGTTTTGTTTTGTTTTTGTGATGAAGTTTCGCTCTTGTTGCCCAGGCTGGAGTGCAATGGCATGATCTCAGCTCACTGCAACCACTGCCTCCTGGGTTCAAGCGATTCTCCTGCCTCAGCCTCCCGAGTAGCTGGGATTACAGGTGTACGCCATCATGCCAAGCTAATTTTTGTATTTTTAGTAGAGATGAGGTTTCACCATGTTGACCAGGCTGGTCCTGAACTCCTGATCTCAAGTGATCCACCCACCTCAGTCTCCCAAAGTGCTGGGATTACAGGCATGAGCCGCTGCGCCCGGCCGCCATCTTCCAAGTTTGATAGAGACATCTTTGCTGCTCTCCGCCTGAATGTCTCTTCTCAACCAATCCACATTTAAGGTTTGTTCATTGTAGCATTCCCTTCCTGGTACAAAATTCTATGCCAGTTTGGACAGTTTATGATGAAAGTAACAGAAAACTCAGTGTAAATCAGTTTACACAATAAGGAGGTGTTATTAGCACATGCTGCTGAAAAGTCCAGAGGTAGATCAGACGCAGGTTGAGCAAGGCTTCAGCTTGATTTCCTGGCAGCTCTGTCGACTCAGTCTTTCTTTGTGAATGGGCTCAATCCTCAGCTTAACTCCTTCGTGGAAGAACTGGGCTGCAGCATTGCTTTTGCAAGCCACAGCCCTCTCCCCCAAAGAAACACAAAGCTGCCTTTTCCTAGAGGCCCCCAACAAATGCCCTCTCTGGTTCAAACTGTAATATGCCAACCCCTAAAACAAAAATTATGGCCTGATATGTGTGTTCTACCTCTGGACTCAGCAAGGAAGTCAGTATCCCTCAAAGCCCATGGGCTGCAGGGGTGGGGCTGGGGGGACCAAAATCAAGATAGTTACCCTGTTCCTGGAGATAGTTACCCCTTACCATATGGGACTATGTTACAGGAATGACCCAATGTCCTCCACACATTCCCCAGTAGATCATGAGGCCCCGAAGGGGCTGCAGCTGCCTCCTAATGGCCTTTGCTCCCCACCCCACACCAGTCCCTCTGCCGAGGACATGGTAAGCATTCGATGACGTAAATGATCAGGTGCATCCAACGCCTCCCTTTCACAGCCCCATCCCCTCTCCTGTCCCCATCGTCCCCATTCTCCTCCAGACCTTTCTATAAAGTTGAGCTCTGCGTGTCCGCCTTCTTGCCCCGAAGGACGTTTTGTAACACTTCAGAAGACACTGAACTCTCCTGGAAGAGATGAATCCAAAGGCACTGATTTGGGAAGTCAGGAGGCTCCTAAGAAAAGTGGCCTTGATGTGTTAGCAGATTCTAGGAAGGGGAGCAAAAGACATGAGAGGTTGTTCAGGGTCCCCTGACTCTGTGGCTCTTATATCCACAGATGTGTGAGCTGAGGGCATCGACCTCTCTTTAGCAGCTAAATAGGAATCTCACTCTTCATCTGTGAAAATATGTTTCGTAAGTACAAGATGGTGTTTAATGCAGGTGTTAACAGGAGAACGCCTCAGCACCCATAGCTTTATGGGATGATGAATTGGGATTGAGAATTGAGATTGATGAATTGGGTGAGAATCCAGAATTTCTGAGCAAGGAAAAGCCTGAAAGTCTCATGAGCCGCTCTGCCTTTGCTGAGGGAAAATTCCATTCACTATCCATGCTGGCCATCTGTTAAGTTAAACATCTCTGCCTATGAAATCTAAGAATAAATGGAAACTACAACATTGCTATCAATGCATCAGCAGCATCAAAGACGGGTAATGGTTAGTAACACCTTGTGTGTGTTTGCTTTTCTCACACACCTGAGCTCACTTTGATCCTTGCAACACCCCTGGGGCGGGGACATAGGCAGTGATTTTTGCCCTCCTGGGGCTCTCCAGCAACGTCGGAGGTCAGAATAAAAAGGTCTTCACATTCTTTACGACACCTTTGGCTGCAACAGTGGTGCTCAACTGGGGGCCATTGGCCCCCCTCCCCGGGGAACACTGGTAATGTCCAGAGACACTCAAGTTGTCACACCTGGGAGAGGGGGAAGGACCATTGGCTCTAGTGGGCAGAGGCCAGAGACACTGCTAAGCATCCTGCCATGCACACGACTGCCCCACAGCAAAGAATTATCTGGCCCTAGGTGTCAATAGCATCGAGGTTAAGAAACCCTGGGCTATAAGTAATGAAAAATCCTGCCTCATGTGGTCTGAAACAATAAATACATTTCTAATCTCATATAACAAGAAATCCTTTGATGAGGTGGACCCAGGATCTTATCAGTCAATGACTCTGTGTGAACAAGGGTCCAGAATTTGCTCGGGTCCTATTCCAAAGTGCACACTTCCAAAGGTGCCGGGTGTGGTGGCTCACACCTGTAATCGCAGCACTTTGGGAGGCTGAGGCAGGCAGATCACTTGAGGTCAGGAGTTGGAGACCAGCCTGGCCAACATGGTGAAACCTTGTCTCTACTAAAAACACAAAAATTAGCCAGGTGTAGTGGCGTGCACCTGTAATCCCAACTACTCGGGAGGCTGAGGCAGGAGAATTGCTTGAACCTGGGAGGTGGAGGTTGAAGTGAGCCAAGATTGCACCACTGCACTCCAGCCTGGGCAACAGAGCAAGACTCCATCTCAAAAAAAAAAAAAAAAAAAAAAAAAAGAAAAGGAAAGAAAAGAAAAAGAAAAACTTCCAAACGAAGGAGAGGCCTTTTCTTCTTGGGTGTCCTTAAGGGAGGCAACCTCCCGCAGAAACTCTCCAGCGGAACTTCCTTTAGTTTCATTGGCCAGAACCAGGCAACATGCCAACCTGTAAAGCAGCCACTGGCCAGGGGAGTGGGACCACTATGGGGCTATGGGGGTGTGGATGAGATGAGCCCCCTCTGAAACATGAGGCTACTCAGAGAATGTCAGTTTCTGTAAGAAGGAAGGAAGAGAGGAAATGAATGCTGGGTAGGCAAACAACAATGTCTGCTACACCTTCTGACCTTCTAAACTCTGGTCTAATGTTTGGGTCATACAACTAGCACTTCTCAAAGTTGAGTGAGTGCACGAACCACCTGGGGGTTTTTTGTTAAAAAATGCAGGTGCTGACTCAGCAGGTCTGGGACGGGCCTCAGATACTGCATGAGTGACCAGCTCCAAGCAGATGTGACGCTGCTGGCCCACAGACCTCACTTCTACCAGCAAGACATTCATGATGCCACTTACTCTTTTTATGTTATTGCATTAATTGTGGTAAAATATACCTAACATAAAGTGTCCCATTTCAATCATTTTTAAGTGCATGGTTCAGTAATGTTAAGTGCATTCCCATTGTTGTGCAACCTATCTCCAGAACTCTTTTCAACTTGCAAAATTGAAACTCCATACCCATTGAACAGCAAGTCTCCATCTTTCCCTGCAACCCCTGGCAACCACTATTCTACTTTCTGTTTCTATTAAAATGACTTCTCTAGATACCTCATGTAAGTGGAAGTTACATATAAGTGGAACTGTGTAGAACTTGCCTTGCAGAGAATCTAAAAAAAAAAAAATTTTAAGTGGAATTATATAATATCTGTCTTTTTGTGTCTGGCTTATTTCACTTAGCATAATGTTCTCAAGGTTTATCCGTGCTGCAGCATGTCTCGGAATGTCCTGCCTCTTTAAGGCTGAACTATATTCTACTGTATGTACACAACACATTCTGTTTATTCTTCATCTATTGATAGACGTTTGGGTTGCTCCCACCTTATGGCTATTGTGAATAACACTGCTATGAACATGGGTACACAAATATCTCTTTGAGAACGTGCATTCAATTCTTTTGGGTATATACCCAGAAGTGAAATTGCTGGATCATATGGTAATTCTATTTTTAATTTTTTGAGGAATCGCCATACTGTTTTCCAAGCGGCTGTACCAGTGGCACTTATTCTTAAACTTGACAGCACATTAGGCCTCACATGGGGCGAGTTACAAATTACCGATGCTTGGATCCCACCTCCAGAGTTTGATTTCATTAGCATAGGGTATGCCCTGGACATAGAAGTCTTAAAAACTCACCAAGTGACTCAAGTATGTTGCAAAATTGGAGAACCACGTCTTGTCCTTTGCTTCTATCTGATAAAATTCCAAGCAGATTTGCTGGGATGATGGGGTTCCAGCTAAATGGACCGTTGTGGTGGGATCTGCAGCGTCTGTGCTGCCATATGGTGCACTCTCGCAGCTCCCAGGCAGCGTCTACCCCCAAATCACCAGGCGCACCGTGTCCTCATTAGCCATCAATAGGAAGACAACTATGACCCCAATGGCTTTGAAGTCAGAGAACTTCAGAGCAGACAGACCTCAATAACAAGCTGCTCCTCTTTTTTTTTTTTTTAATTAAAAAAAAGGATCTTTACTTCAAAGGAAATTTTACCTGGAATTCCTTTATATAAAATAGATCAAAGCAGAATTACTCTCTGTTGGCTTGGGAATGAGAAGAGGACACCAGAGCCCCCCAATACATGATGCCATCCCCATGCCCTTCTTGGGCTGCCCGAAATCCTTCTCTAATCTAGCCTAAACCCCTCATTTCTCCCACAAGAAAACCAAGGCCCAAGAATATAAGTGACCTGCTCAAGACGATGCACCTGGCCCAGGTGTGGTGGCTCACACCTATAATCCCAGCACTTTGGGAGGCTGAGGCAGGCAGATCACCTGAGGTCAGGAGTTCGAGATCAGCCTGGCCAACATGGTGAAACCCCGTCTCTACTAAAAATACAAAAAAAAAAAAAAAATTAGCTGGGCGTGGGGGTGGGCACCTGTAATTCCAGCTACTCGGAAGGCTGAGATGGGAGACTCACTTGAACCTGGGAGGCGGAGGTTGCAGTGAGCTGAGATCAAGCCATTGCACTCCAGCCTGGGTGACAAGAGTGAAACTCCATCTCAAAAAACAAAACAAAACAGAACAACAACAACAACCATGCACCTGGCAAAGCACACCAGCTCTCCATCTTCCAGGGGACCGCCCTTCTTCTAAGGCATCCCTCTTGTAACGCCGGGCGAGCTGCAGCATTGGGTCCATTATGGACAGCTTAAGCACTTGGCCATCATACAACAGAACTAAGCAGATGCCTCAACATAATCCTGCCCTGTAAAAGTCTTTGTATTACAGGGTGTTCTGTCAATGACCCTACTGTATTTTGAACCACAAAGTCCTGTTTGGGGAGGACACAATGCAGGGAATGACCACAAACAATTCTGGTTTTAGATGCTTAGAGCGTCACCTTTTTAAATAAGGAATAAAGGAATCAGTAGAATTTAATCTCACTTCCCAAAGGAATGACCTCCCAGTTGCAAATGTTTGACATCCTTTAAGGTTATTTTTAAAAGCTGTATGACAGGTCTTCATAAGGAGGTGATCACAAATATGCCCCCTCTATCAGATAAATGGGGTGAGGATGGGGAACTGCTCCAATGCCATACAAATGGCTATTCGGGGCTTGGGATACAATTTCCGGTGGGGACACTATACATGGATTCAAAAAGGGACATCTCTTCCACTATTGGCTGGAAGTGAAGTTGTTATTCTCTAAAAATTCTACAATGCAGGCCGGGCACGGTAGCTCATGCCTGTAATCCCAGCACTTCGGGAGGCTGAGGCGGGTGGATCACCTGAGGTCAGCAGCCCTGCCTCTACTAAAAATACAAAAATTAGCCAGGCATGGTGGCGGGCGTCTGTAATCCCAGCTACTCGGGAGGCTGAGGCAGGAGAACTGCTTGAACCTGGGAGGCAGAGGTTGCAGTGAGCTGAGATCTCACCATTGCACTTCAGCCTGGGCAACAGAGCAAGACTCCACCTCAAAAAAAAAAAACAAAAACGAACAAACAAAAACCTCTACGACACAAAAAGTGACTCCCATTAGAATACCATTGTTTTTGCAAAAGGTCAGTGGGAAAAGTGCGATGTTTTCATGTATTATTTTGCCATTAACAGATTGCTACATGAATATTTATAAATATTATTTTATGTAATATGTGATTTCAATTGTATGTAATTAAATTATGAAATCAAATGGTACCTGTAAGACTATTTTATCTATATCCCTAAAAGTTTATATATTCAAGTGGCCAAAAAGCATTTTTGGAATTTTCTTGCTGAGAAACTGAAATTATCTTATTTTCCATGTTTGCTTTATATTTAGACACATGTGATATTGCCTACCCCAGGGAAGTGGGATGTTCATACTTAAAATTAGTGTTTTTCCCTCACCTATTATAGAGGGTAGTCACAAGGTATATTACAGGGGTTGGGCAGGGGAATCTGCATCTGTGGGAACATGGTTGAGACTGTTGCTGCTCACATTTTGTTTTATCAATTAGCCCACATGATATATTTCTTTTGGAACTTAATGCCAAGAAAAAAGTATGCCTTTCAAAATTGGTATATTTCTACCTTTATGAGAAAAAGAATTTGTAAAGATCTTGTTTCCTTTTTTACTTGGCCTACTAGGAAGCTCTGAGCTAACCCTAATGACCGTATAGGGAAACTAGCCTAGATGAATAGCTCTTTCACTTTGTAGTTAAATTTGCTTCTTTTGCTCAGTGCCTTCATTTTCTGTTTCTACTTTTATTTTAAAATGTAGATTCGTATATTCAAAGCACTGACATCCTTCGTTAAAAGCTACTTTATTACATAGTTAACACCTCACAGATATGGAGAATATAAGTATCTCCCAAGCCAAGCAGATTTATAGGAAAACAGAGCATCCACCCCTATGCCCTGAGAACATTCCAGTCTTGTAGCACCAAGCAGCGGGGAGGGCATGAAGGTGAGAATGACCCCAGGGTTGTTCCTTGGAGGCCTGCTGTGCCTTCGGCCTACAGTGAGAGGATGATGGGACCTCCGCACTGATGGAGTCGAGCCCGAGGGAGCCCGGATGCTCACCCCTCAGAATCTGAGGGAATACTGTCAATGCTGCTTCCTGGCTCTCTGTACCTCTACCCACACTCCCCAGAGTTGCAGTTTCTCCCTTCAAATGACCAGTGTTTCATAGAGAAAGAATGAAAATGAGGGTGGCTGGCCTGGTGCTGTCACTCACTCCTGTAATCCCAACAATTTGGGAGGCCAAGGCAGGAGGATGATCACTTGAGGCCAGGAGTTCAAGACCAGCCTGGGCAACCGAGTGAGACCCCGTCTCTCTTTTCTTCTTCTTTTTTCTTTCTTTTTTTTTTTTTTTTTGAGATGGGGTCTTGCTCTGTCGCTCAAGCTGAAGTGCAGTGTCGCAATCTTGGCTCACTGCAACATCTGCCTCCTGGGCTCAAGAGATTCTCCCGCCTCAGCCTCTTGAAGAGCTGGGACCACAGATGCGTGCCACACCACCTGGCTAATTTTTGGTAGAGACAGGGTTTCACCATGTTGCCCAGGCTGACCTTGACCTCCTGAGCTCGAGTGATCCACCCTCCTCGGCCTCCCAAAGTGCTGGGATTACAGGTGTGAGCCACTGCACCTGACCTGTCTCTTTCTTTAAAAAAAAAAAAAGAAAGGAAAGACGGGTGAGCCTGGGCAACATGCCACAACCTTGTCTTTACAAAAATTAGCCAGGAATGGTGGCACACACCTGTGGTCCCAGCTACTTGGGCGGCTGAGGTGGGAGAATTGCTTGGGCCTGGAGAAGTCGAGGCTGCAGTGAGCCGTGATCGTACCACTGCACTCCAGCCTGGGGGAGACCCTGTCTCAAAAAAGAAAAGAAAAGAAGGGGGGTAACCTTCCTATAACACTAAAGGTCAGACTCTGAGGAGCCCTCTCCCACCTAGGCTGTTAAGGGTCTGAGGAGACCCTGTCAGGCTGCACTCATACAATGGACGGAGAAATGCCTCCATTTTGGATGGAAGCTCATGGCCTCAAGAGCTTCCACAGGGCTCCATTTTGTACAGTCCACTCAGGAACTACTTTCCAGGGTGTAACACGCTCACCACAGTATCCTGGGGCGGGCAAGTGACCACCCCTCACCTTCTTGGGCCACATGAGTCACTTTCTGTGAGGGCTGCTCGGCGGGTGGGACCTGAGCCTGCTGTGGTCATGGTCACCACACTTGTGGAGAGCTCACCTGAGAAAGAAGCCAGGGTGGAGGAAAGCAGCTCTGAGAGAAGGGAAGAGACAGATTCCCCAATAATCATTTGCAGGCCTGGATTTAGACATGCCTGAAGGTGCCTACCCTTGGAATTTTCAATTATGTCAGGCAAAAATAAACAAAATAGGCATTTTTGCTTACTTCAGTTTAAGTTAGAATTGTGCCTTTTGTAACAGAGTTCTAACTGATGACCCCGATACTCATTCACTCACTCACTCATCCAACAAGTGTTTGTGGCGCACCCTTTGTGTACTGAGCACTGTGCTGGGCACAAAGGCCTCCTCGTTCCACCTAGAGGGCTGGGGCGGGGTCAGACCCATGGCTTAGGCATCAGGAATGAAAGAAATCAGTTTCTAATGACCATTAATGCTCGTTGTTCAAAAATAAAGTAATATTTGCCTTCATTGCCGTTAGTTCCGATTCTGCAATGGGGAGCAAGATCTTTTCTTTCTCTGCTCTTTGTTGGCTGTCTTACATGTGGCCCTTTGATTATACATCCTTATCTTGATGGGTCTACAGGTGATGAATAACCAAATACATTCAACAGTTCCTCAGACATTCACTGAGTGCCATCTGTATGCAAGGCCCTGAGCTAAGTGCATGAACCCTCAGGACGATGTCTTCTGCAGATACCTCTCCCAGAGAAAACAGAACCAGCACACGGCAGGGCACACCACACACGGTGTACTACCCATAAGGAGGCATTCCCAAAGGTAGGGCTCACCTTTTCAGGGAACTAGGAAGGAGGGGGCGGCTCAGCTTCATGGACTCTGGGTCTGGAGGTTCCTGTTAACTCCTGCTGGAGGAGCTGGGCTGAGGGTAGGAGATCCTTGCCTGACCTTAGCTCCACCAATGACCAGCAGAGCAACATTGGGCCTGTCACCTCCATTACTTATTTATAAGATCAGCATTAAATTCACTGACCTCATCCTTCTGGTTCCTTCCTATGTTTTGTCTCTGTTCATTTACAGTCTCTAGATGGTATAAAATTCATACAGGTCCACAATCCCTAAGCTACCATTTTCATATCCAAATGGCTCTGAAATCCAGAAATTCTTTTTGGGGGCACAGGGCAGGGAGACTTACTTGGCAGCAAATGCTGGCCTGAACTGACATGAGGCTATTTATAGTCTTTATTATCCCAGTTAGTGTGAATATTTATACACTCCACCACAGGAATATTAATGGGTTTACAGGGTGCTGAGCCAGGCTCCACTAGGAATGTTCTGTAATATACAAAAGAGGCATTACATTGCCCATTTTTTAAAAAAAAATTTTGAATTCCCTAGAACTTCCGGCCCCAGCAATTCTAAGTAAGGTTTCATGGATGTGTGCTAAGATCACCATGCCTGCAGCCAAGGCAAACTGCAAGGATCCATGAAGAAGCCAGCTTGTCTCCCAGCTTGTCCAGCCTCCACTTTTCTTGTCCCATGACTCTGTCTCCCAACCTTTGCGAATAGAATTGTCCCTTGTCTATAAAATTCCATGTAAGCTGGACATAATTGTCTGATAGTGGTTCTAGCTAGGACTATTTCTGGTTGCATTTTTCCTTCATGAAAATATTCCCTTCCCTTTGGGGTCCTATTATCTGCAAAGGATCAGGAGCTGATGAAATGGAATAAAGAATGGACAAGCATATTAGTTCACCCTCCATGAATGAGATATTTGCATTTGTAATAGATGTATTTTTTTCACCTTTTATTCCTCTTTTTTCTTTCTTTTTTTTTTTTTCTTTTTTTTTTTTTGACAGAGTCTCACTCTGTCACCCAGGCTGCTGGAGTGCAGTGGTACAATCTCGGCTCACTACAATCTCTGCCTCTCGGGTACTTGTACCTAAGCCTCCCGAGTAGCTAGGATTATAGGCACCTGTCACCATGCCTGGCTAATTTTTGTATTTTTGGTAGAGACGGGGTTTCACCATGTTGGCCAGGCTGGTCTTGAACTCCTGACCTCAGGTGATCTGCCTGCCTCGGCCTCCCAAAATGTTGGGATTACAGGCATGAGCCACTGCGCCCAGACTGCTTTTTATTCTTAATTGTGGTAAAATACACAACTTAAATTTTTACCATCTTAACATTTATTTATTTATTTATTTATTTACTTACTTACTTATTTTTGAGATGGAATCTCACTCTGTCACCCAGGCTGGAGTGCAGTGGCCTGATTGCAGCTCACTGCAGTCTCGAACTCCCAGGTTCAAGCAATCCTGTTGCTTCAGCCTGGTGAGTAGCTGGGACTACAGGCACAAGCCACCACACCTGGGTAATTTTTTAATATTTTTGTAAAGATGAGGTCTTGCTATGTTGCCCAGGCTGGTCTCAAACTCCTAGCCTCAAGCAATCTTCCTGCCTCTGCCTTCCAAAGTGCTGAGATTATTACAGCCATAAGCCACTGCGCCTGGACTATGTTAGTCATCTGTAAGTGTACGGTGCAGTAGTGTTCAATATATTCACGTTGTCGTGCCAATCTTCAGAATATTCTCATACCCAATAAACAACTCCTAATTTCCCCCTCCTCATTTCCCCCCCCTCAGAGCCCCTGACAAACACCATTCTACTTTCTGTCTTTATGAAGCTGACTACTCTAGATGCCTCATGGAAGTGGAATCACACAGGAGTTGTCTTTTGGTGACTGGCCTATTTTACTCAGCTTGATGTCCTTGAGGTGCATCCATGCAACAGGATCTCTCTCTCTCTCTCCCTCTCTCATTTTTTCTTTTTAAAATGGAGTCTTGCTTGTCACCAGGCTGGAGTGCAATCATAGCTCACTGCAGCCTTGAACTCCGGGGTCAAGTGATCCTCCATCCTCCCGCCTCAGCCTCCTGAATAGCTGGGTCTACAGATGTGCACCACCATGTTCAGCTAATTTTTAAATTTTTTTGTAGAGATTGGGGGTCTCCCTAAGTTGCCAGGCTGGTCTTGAACTCCTTTCCTCAAGAAATCCTCCCTCCTTGATCTCCCAAAATATTAGGATTACAGGCATAAGCCACCGTGCCCGGCCAGGATTTTTCCTCTTTCTAAGACTAAACAACATTCCACTGTATACACTACATTTTGCTCCTCCATTCATCCATCATGGGAACCTGGGTTGCTTCCACCGTCTGGCCATTGTGACTAATGCTGCTATAAACATAGGGGCACCGTAACATATTTCTAAACCTCTCAATGTACACCCCCTTATAAGTAGAGCATTTTGATACCACCTCTCTCTGCCATTACTACCCCACAGAGAAGGGGAAAGCAATGTTGTCTCGGGAGGGAGAAGGAGTTTCCCCAGAAGACAGGAAGGGAGAATCTACCTTCTCCGCCCCATGGATTCTAGAAAGAGGAAGAAGGCTCACCTCATTATCCGCACTACCCTCCCAGGGAAGGTGGAAGAGAAAAGAAAGATGAAGGTTCATGGGCACGGGGCTTGAACTTCCCTACCTGAACAAACATCCAGAAGTGGGCAGACTCTTTAGATTCCAGGAAGGTTGTCAGGCTGTGGGAATGGTGCATGGGACTTGGTGGCTTGCCTTCCAGGACTTGGCCAGAGATGACAATAACGGTCACTTCTGAAGTGTCTTGGGCAACAGTGTAGCAGCAGTAAACAGTGGCTGGGAAGATAAGCTTGAGGCAGTGCCCTTGGCTTTTTGCAGCAAAAAGTTCAGGGCAGGATAGGGCAGAAGATGCTTTAAGGCCTGATGGGTGAACTGAAGCCTGGAGTCAGGAGGAAGAAGTCCCCTGCATGGGGACCTCACAACCATGGGCAAATGTCCAGGCCACAGGCTGCAGCAGTGGAAACTAAGATAGCCCTAAAAGACAAAATGGGGCTGGTCACCCCTCCACGGCAAGGAGCAGATTCCAGCAGCCACACTGCCACAGGCTCAGGCCATCATCCCGCAGATTCCATGGGTATTCAAAGTCCCCTCTCCCCACTGCCTTGAAGACACAGTCAGCACCTGTCTCCACACACACCTGGCAGCCATCACTCTTTAGGAAGGACGGAGGAGGGGCAGAGCAGTCCCTAAGGAGACCGCACCTCCCAACAGGGATTCTCTAACACGGCCTGGAGAGAATCTGACTATTCCATTGCGAGGAGACAGAGCATAGTAGGTGCCGTTGGTGCCATTCCCAGGCCTCCTTGACCAGCTGGTGCACCCAGCTGCTACAAGTGTTGCAGGGAACTTCAGTGCGTGGTCATGGCTTTCTCTGGACTGTCACCTCTGCCATGGAAGCTGCTACACCTGGAGACACCTGGGAGGTTGCAAGGCCCAGCCCTCTGCCTGAGGGCAACTAATGGCCTGAGGATGCGGAAGCACAAAACCCTAACCCCCTTGTCTCAAGGTGGAGCCAACTCCCTGGTACCATTCCTGCTCCAGAGCCCCCCAGGGGGTCAGGTAGAAGCTGAGTGCCCCTGGTGCACGCCTCTCAGCTCCTCCCCTGCCCTCTCCTGCTTCCTTCACCAGGTCAGGGGCACCGGAACCCGGGTCTCAGGCTCTGCTTCCAGGGAACCCCACCCAACACATACACAATTTGCAGCTACTCTGTTCTTACCACATTGTGTGGAGATGTCTAAGAATAAAGAATCGTATTTTCTTTATACGGGTAAGTGTGGTGAAAGTGAATCTGTAACTGACTCCACTGTGTAGTTAAACAATGTCTTCAGGCAAAAGTGACTCTCATGAGGGCTTTACAGGCCCTGGAGGGGGCCCCGGGGGAGGCCATCTGGGGGCAGGCAGTGGCTCCACACTGGCCTTTGCCTGCAGGAGGATTGCTGTGCTCATCTCTAACCCAGACCTCCCAGGAGGTTTGTTCTCCATTCCCACCAGAGTAGGGTTGCCACATTTGGGTAATAAAAATGTCAGAGGCCCAGTGAAATTTGAATTTCAGATAAACACTACATAACTTTTTAGTATAAGTATGGCCCAAGTATTTCACAGACTGTACTTATACAGAAGGGGCTTTTTCTTGTTTATCTGAAATGTAAATTTCACTGGACATCCTGATTTCATCTGGCGGCGCCCCCCCCCCCCCGCCCCAACACTCCCACACGGTCTGACTCAGCAGAAGCCCCCAGATCTGCCCACACACCCAGCCCTGGGCTGCCGCGGGAGCTGCAAGGGTCCGAAGTTCTTCCTGCTGGGATTCCACTCCTGGCTCAGCCGCCGTTAGGCCGGCCAGTTATTCTACCCTCTCTGGATATGATGAAAGCCACAGACTGACGAGGCTCGAAGCTAAAGGGGAAACAAGATGATAATACACAGCTTGGGAGATCACTGCAGCAGCCTGTCACTCAGAAGTCACCTCGGAGGCAAGCGCTAGTCTGGATGTCAGCTTGTCCCTGCTCACATGGAAAGAAGGTCTGGTGCCAGCCTGGGCTCACTCCGGGACTAGAAACAGAATAAGGATGACAGGCAAGCAGGAGAAATGGAACCAAATCGAGCTGGCGAGTAAGGGGGCTCATGGTGGCCGAGCACCTACTACGTGCCTGCCTCTGTATGGCCATTGTCACACATAGTCCTCAAAACGAATTCTGCAACATTAGAGAATTGTTCCTATTTTAAGAGATGTGAAAATGGAGCCCCAAAGAGGCAAAGGGGGCCACCTATCTAGTAAAAGGCAGCGATGAGCTACAGGCTGAGGTCTGGGTGGTTCCAAAGACCAGCTCTTCCCTCTCCAGGACAGGAGTCAGAACAACAAGGACAGTTTTAGCAGATGCTGTCCCTGCCCCGCCCATGTCTCCCCAGGGCTCTTCACGGTTTCCATGGTGGCTCTTCGCCCTGCAAGTGGGCAGGGCTGGGGATGAGACACCCTGGGAGCAGCCCTTGGCCAGGATGTGAGTAGGTGGGTAAGTATCCAGCCCCACACCCCTCAGGTGGCACAGCTCTGGGGCCTGTCCCACATTAGGTGATATCCAGACATCTCTAGTGGGAGGGAGCCCCCAGTGCTCATGGCAGTAACTGCTCAAGGCCACCTTCCCTTCCGGTCTCACATCCTCACTCCCTTCCTCATGGGACCAGGAACCCTTTCCATATCAACTACTTGCACTGCAATTATATGATCAGGTCAGCAGCTGGGAAACCCACCCAAGACAGCAGCTCATGCTTATCCAGGCTTCCCAAGGCACCGACCGTGCTAAGCTCCGCACCAAGATCATCTCATTTCATCCGCCCACCCGCCTTTGGGATGAGATAGGTTCTATGATTATCCCGTTTCACAGATAAGATAAATTAACTGACCTATGACATTGCCAGGCCTCAAACCGAGTGGGCCTCAGCCTAATATCTGTGTTCTCAACAACTGAGGTATTAAGCAAGGCTTCCATTGAGCTTCTGGGCAATCATTTTCTCTCCTTCTAGCTTTGGACTGACTTCCCCTGCTTGGGTGCAAATATAAACAGGAGATGCAGCAGTTGGCTGCCCCAAAACAAGGGGGCATCTTGTGTACAGGTGTAGCTGTGCAGTGGTGCAGTGTTTTAAGCATTGCCTTCATTCTACTCATAGGATATTGAAGGCCCACGTGCCATGTATTTACCTCCCGTTCTTTGCTGGACAGAATGCCTCATCCAAGATTTAATTTTCCTTCGTTCCTCTGCTCTCACATTTTGTGTGTCCTGCCCTTGCCTGCTAGGCCTCAGCACGGTGGTTCTGGATCCTTCTAAGCACCAAGGCGTCTGAGTTCCTCCAGCCCTCCAAGTCCGCATGTCTCCGGATACGAGGGTGTGAGTATGTGCATCTGTGAGTCTCAGTTCAGAAATAGGCTCTAAGTGACTTGCCTGGTCTTCCCAAATACAAAGACCTACTTAAGACCCTTTCAAAAGAAAATCACTAGGCTTGCTGGCTCTGGCTTCAGAAAAGGGGCCTGAGCAAGAGTTCTATCTGTTTGATTTGTCTCCATTCAAAGCCAAATTCTCAAGGTTATAAAGAAAGGATTTCCCAGATTGTCATTGCTTTCATTGATTGCATTATCACCTGAGCAGTATCTTGCAGAGACTATAGATAGGAGTTTCAGTAATTTCTAAATAGCTTTTGGTGTTTTATAACATCAGCAGATAAGCTTGCCATTTGTAAACATGCCCTTGGACAAACAGCATACACGCATTCCTTAGGAGGAAAAGAATCTGTTTCTGGGCCTGGGAAGGGTGGTATTCTGCCTCTACTGAGGGTCAGTTTCAACACTGGATTGTTGGGAAAGAGTTTAAGCTGGAAAAAAGATCTCAGTTTCAATGATCTTCTTAAAATCAGCCACCCTTTGAGCATCTATTAAAAGTTCAAATCACGGGTTGCAAATGAAAAAGCCAGAGGGACAAGGCAAATTAAAAAAATAAAGCAGTGAAGAAAACAGTGCAAGGGTGCTGACGAAAGAGGACCAACATTGGACATCCACTGGGGAGGTCACAAAAGTGCTATGGACTGTGTAGCTGACTGGGGTCCCATACCCCATCTAAAGGAGGCCACCTCTTTCTGGAATGTGGGTCCCATGTGACTGGATCTTGTGAGTCTTTTCAAGAGAAGCCCAACATTAAGATTTTTATGTACTAGTACCCAATTTTTGAATGTTGGGAAATCATTCAAATATTCATAATGCTATGTGGACCCAACAAAACAAAGCCATGCCACAGTTTGCCTCTCCTGCTATGGACCTTCCTTCAAGAAAAATGCCCCCGTGCACATATAAATACAATTTGACATCATATTTCAGGCTTTTGTGGATCAGGGATCTCAGGTTTTTTTCTGTTTGTTTTTGTTTTTTTTCGAGACATATCATTTTGTTGCCCAGGCTGGAGTGCAGTGGCATGATCTCAGCTCACCACAACCTCCGCATCCTGGGTTCAAGTGATTCTTGTGTCTCAGCCTCCCGAGTAGCTGGGATTACAGGCATGCACCGCAACACCTGGCTAATTCTTTTTTTTTTTTTTTTGTATTTTTAGTAGAGACAGGGTTTCACCATGTTGGCCAGGCTGGTCTCAAACTCCTGACCTCAAGTGATCCACCTGTCTTGGCTTCCCAAAATGCTAGGATTACAGGCATGAGACACCATGTCCAGCCTGTAGTCAAGTTTTGATTCTTAGAAAACAATCTTGGCTGGGGCTGGGTGCAGTGGCACACGCCTATAATCCCAGCACTTTGGGAGGCCAAGGTGGGTGGATCATCTGAGGTCAGAAGTTCGAGACCAGCCTGACCAACATGGTGAAACTTAATCTCTACTAAATACAAAAACATTAGCTGGGTGTGGTGGCGCATGCCTGTAATCCCAGCTACTCGGGAAGCTGAGGCAGGAGAATCACTGAAACCCAGGAGGTGGATGTGGCAGTGAGCCGAGATCATGCCATTGCACTCCAGCCTGGGCAATAAGAGCAAAACTCCATCTCAAAAAAAAAAAAATATATATATGTATATATATATATATATATATACGTATATATATATATATATATACGTATATATATATATATATACAGGATCAGGTCATTCTCATCCTGAATCTTGGATGTGGTTTCCCTGGGACATGTTCTGACCTTCCCTGTGAAAAATATCTACAAACAGGGACTGCCATTCTTGCCTCTGCTGTACTTCCATCTTCCTACTCAGGGGCCACATGCTACTCCCAGCATCTTCCCTTAAATCCCTACTGGGATTTTCATCTTTTTTTTTTTTTTTTTTTTGAGACAGAGTCTCGCTCTGTTGCCCAGGCTAGAGTGCAATGATGCAATCTTGGCTCACTGCAAGCTCCGCCTCCTGGGTTCACACCATTCTCCTGCCTCAGCCTCAGTAGCTGGGACTGCGCCCGCCACCATGCCCGGTTAATTTTTTGTATTTTTTTTTTTATTAGAGACAGGGTTTCACCATGTTAGCCAGGATGGTCTCAATCTCCTGACCTCGTGATCCGCCCACCTCGGCCTCCCAAAGTGCTGGGATTACAGGCGTGAGCCACTGTGCCTGGCCAGGATTTTCATCTTTAAAGTATCCCTGGTGAAGCTTTGATTTCCAGTGCTTGCAAACCCATCTGAAAGTGCCAAGATGTGGTTTCTGGTCTCTTCCCTCTTCACGGCCCTTGGGTGTTGGTGGCATTTAGATGTTGATCAAGTCATGCCTAGCCCTGGCTCTGCTCTAGAGGTTTGGATCTGTATATTCCATCCTGCTCACAGCCTCTACTTTCCTGCACGGACTTTGGATAGAGTCACCTGGAAATGACCAAAGATACACATATGCCATCCCTCCTTCTTTGCAGAGAAGACGAGAAAGCCCTTTGCACTGATCTGCACTCTGAGCCACTGCCATCTGCTCATCGAATGCTAACCCTCTCTTAGTGGCAGTGAAGAGGCAGAAGGAGCCACAGCTGGCTGGACCTGTGTTTGATCTTGGCTTTACCCTTTACTTGGTGGATCTGTTCCTACCTCTCCATTCCCGCCATCACTTAAGGATCCCCTACTACGGATGGGCTAAGTGTCTTGCTAATTCACAGACATCTTATTTAATCCTCACGACAAAGCTATGATGTGGGAATGTATCTGAGCCCCATTTGCCAGATGAGGCAATGGAGGCTTAGACAGTTTAGTAACATGCCCAAGATCATATGCTTGGCGAGGAGAAGAGCCAGAGCTTGAATCCTTCATGTTAACCTCATACCTGTGAGTTCAGTCAACCAACCAACAGCTACTTTTTTCTTCTTGATCTATATGGGTCATGATAATCCCCAAGCCGGATCACTGAGTGGCTTAGAATGAGCTCATATGAAGTGCCCAGATGAACGAGGGTCTCAAAGGTGATGTTGCTATAACAGTCGCCCTCACGTCAGCACACCCCAGCCCTGACCCACAATCTCTCCTTGGATTTAAAGTGTGTACTTGGCTCTAGGAACCTTCCTTTCCCTTCACCCTTCAGCCTGGCACACTTGGTGTCTGTCTGTGCTGACTCTCCGGATTTGGCCAACCTTCAAGCCCCTTCAACCTCATCTATGCCATCACCTTGCCAGTTGGGTGGCTGTGTTTTCCTAAGTACAGACCCATGGTTTTCTGCACCTCTCAATAGTTCCCTCAGGCATGCAGCAATGAGGGGCATGTCCCAGGCAGGGGTTGGGCACTCTGGGTGCCCATGGGCCCTCACAGGAGCAGTGCCATAGAAGCCCATAAACCCTTATGCACAGACTCCAGACAGCAGGAACACAACCAGGAGGACAGGGCTACCCTGAGGTACAAAGAGATGCTTCTGCACAGCATGAAGTATGTCTCAACACAGCATCTGGGGTAATCCCAGCATGAACTAGTTGCATAACCTTGCCCAAATCACTTTCCCTTCTTGGCCTTAGTTGCTTCATCTATGAAATGAGGAGGAACAGAGTTAGGTTACTAGTTTTCCAAACAATAGTTCCTAGGCCTCCCCCCATTCTCGGGGATTCACAATGTACACCAGCCTATTTACGGCTTTGAAAAGTCCTGTAAAGCAAGGAAACTGCTGACCTGGCCTAGCCCATTATCTTTTACCTTTCCTAGACCAGACAGCCTTTCAAGTAACATCGTTTAGCTTCCCTTGAACCAGTGTTCTGTGGCACATGCGTTGGCTAATTTTCAAGATTCTTCTGGTGCTAAAGATCTTTAATTCGACAGCCTCTGAGTCTGTGCTAGGGGTTGGGAGGCCTGGTTAGCTGTGGGCCCTCTGGAATTCATGAGGCTCCTGCCCTCTGTTTTCTCAGCCATCACACAAGGACTCCAACACCCGTTCTCATGATCAATTGGGACAATTTTTTAGCTTCCTAACTGCTCTCCCTTCTCTCCAATTTTACATGGAGAATCACCTCTTCCTGCTTTCATCCAATGTGGCTTGGGTGAGGCCAGTCTCCCACCTGGCTCCAGGGACACACACATGACCAGGCCTGGCCAATGAGGTAACAACACACATGACCAGGCCTGGCCAATGAGGTAACACGTCCTCCTGGCCACAGTGACTGCATCATTGTGGACACACGACCTCAGCTGGACCAGCCAGAGAGAATCCTGGCACTTTTGCCAGAAAGATTAGGCAAGAAGTGGTGCCCCCTTCTTGCTGGGGTTGCTAAGTGAGAGTTCGTCTCTTCTTCCACTTGTGGGGGATCCTGTCAGAGAGATCCTGGCGATGCAGAACTGGAGATGGTGACAAATAGTTTCTTGACAACATCATTTGAGGGCCTAGATACAGCTAGTCCTGAAGCCATACGTGCTCCAATCAATCCTTTGCCTTTTAACTAGTTTGAGTTTAGTTTCTAATCCTAACCGAAAGAGCCCCATTCCACCAATTTTACAAGGGACACAATGATAATTAAATGTCAAAGAAGGAAGGGGCCTTAAAGGCTGATAAAGCAATGCATGAGAAGTGCTTGGGAGGTAGGATGGGACAGTTACCCCATGTGGGCACAAGCCCAGATGCCAGGGAAGAAGGGACCGATCATGTAGACCTCAGCAACAGTGGGTAATGCTTAACCCAAAGAAGTCATGTCCACTCTAGAAGTGGAATTGAGGGCCCTGCAATGTCAAATCTAAGCACAGGCTCAGTCCTGATAGGATGCGTTCTAACACAGCCTTGCTACTCCACGTGCAGCCTTGGGCCTGCAGCTTTGACGTCTCTTGGAGTTTGTTAGGAATGCAGAATCTCAGGCTCCACTCCAGACCTACTAAATCTGCATCTTAACCAGACCCCAGATGGCCCATGTGCATGATGAAAGTTGAGAAGCACCACCACAGCATTGTTGAAGTGACTGTGTAGCGTGTCCATAGATCCCTTCCTGCTGGTATGAACATCCTGCCCGCCCACCAGGAAGTAGACAGTTTCCCCTCCCCTTTTAACTGGGCTCTCGCCCTATGGCTTAGTTAGCCGGGTAGAAGGTGATGAAAATGGTGCTGCCAGTTCTGGGCCTGGCAGCCTCTGCTTCCTCTCTCAGAAGCCAGCTGGGTACGGTGGCTCACACCTGTAATCCCAGCACTTTGTGAGGCCGAGGCAGAGGCTTGAGGTCAGGAGTTCGAGATCAGCCTGGCCAACACGGTGAAATCCCATCTCTACTACAAACACAAAAACTAGCTGGGCATTGTGGCAGCCACCTGCAATCCCAGCTACTCAGGAGGCTGAGGCAGGAGAACTGCTTGAACCCAGGATTGGGAGGCGGAGGTTGCAGTGAGCCAAGATTTCATCACGGCACTCCAGCCTGGGCAACAGAGCAAGACACTGTCTGAAAAAAAAAAAAAATCAGCTTACTTGCCCTGACACCTCCATGCTGTAAGAAAATCCAGACAAACCGCATAGAGATGTTTCCTGGAGAGCCCAAAAGTCCCAGCTGTGTGAGTGAGGCCTTCTTAGGCCACCCTGTCCAGCCTAGTCCCCAGCTAAGTGACCCTCACTGACAAATGTGGAACTGAGTCCTGCTCACATTCCAGACCCAGATAATTGGAAGAAATACAAATCTTTGCTGTTCTAGGCCACTATGCTCATGTTATTTTGTCACACAGCAGAAGTTACTGGGGCCATGACTGCCTTTCCTCCTCACTGAAGGAGGGGGCTGTCCTGCAGAATGTTCACGCACTCTCAACACCACACTGAGCACTTTCTGCCTGTCAGGCGCTGTTCCAGGCACAGAGATGGAGTGGGAGAGGGCAGACCACATCCCTGCTCTGGTGAAACTGGGATTTTTATCCAGGGAGAGGGCAGTAGACAAGAAAACACACAAACGTAACTTCAGAGAGATAAGGAGCAATTGGAATGGGGCTGGGGACACAATTAGATAGAATAGGGAAGGCCTTTCTGAAGACACACACTTGATCTGCGGCCCCCCTGTTGAACAGGGGCAAACCATAACATGATCACAGGAAAAGGTGATGCTGGCAGAGAGAACAGCAAATGCAAAAATCAAAAAGTGCAGGAGGTCTGGGAGTGAAGGCAGAGGGAAAGGGAAAGCCAGGAGAGGGGAATGAGATCAGAGATGAAGTCACAAAAGTCAGCAGGGGCCAGAGCAGCAGCATCTAGCACACCAGCCACCAGCTACCCACGGCTATGTAATCTAAGCTTCCATTTAAACAACAAGCGCAGCTCCTCAGTCCCACTGGCCACATCGCAAGTGCCCAGTGGCCCTGTGTGGCTAGTGGCTATCATATCAGACAACACAGAGATAGAATATTCCCATGATGGTTCTGTTGGCTGAGATGGCTACAGAATAACTCAGAAGCACATCAGAACCAGAGTTCAAGGTCAGACCATGTGTTCTTGGGCTTAGTATTCCATTAAATTTCTGAAGGTTCCAGTTTTCCCCAGGGTTAAATGAGGCTTTTCCAGCCCAATAGTGAGTCCAAATTATCCACAGCAAGAAGCCAAGTCCACAAACAGTTGCACATGGGTCCTATCCAAGGAGCATCAGCAAGGCCTCATCCACGGAAACTGGCAGCAGAGGTCTGTGTAACTGACTTCTTTGCAACCTCATTTAAGTTGCCAATTGGGGCTCCCTGATGTGAAAAAAGAACACAGCATGGCTACTATTTCAGGGCACCACGCAGAAGGGAAGTTGCCACAATTAGCTGAAGCTGCTTTCGATTAGCAGATTTTCTTCCTTGGCGCATAACATCTGTCCGTGTACAGACATCGCTCCATCTTGCTCCGTTAGAGCGAGTGGCCGGGCCAGTGAAACAGGTGGGCCCACAGGGAGTTCAGCATCCATCAGGGCAAAGTCCAAGAGGGGCTGGAAATAGGCACTGCAGAACTTGACACATCGATGGCAGTTTGTCTTAGGGAAAAGCTAAGAAAGGAGACCCTGCTTCCTCACACAAGCTGGGAGGCGGCAGATGGAGGCATAAGTTTTCCTTGGGGTTAGAAAGACCTGCTTCGTCATTTAGTATTTATGACATCTCCACAAGTACCTGAACCTCTGGGGTGGTTACCTAACCATGCTCATCTGAGAAACGGGGCCGATGACACCCACCTCGTGGAGTTGGAGAGGAGAAGGTGAAATAATTTCTGGAAACACACTTGGCATGTGGCAGGCATTCTGTAAATGGTGGCTGAATCATTATCTTGATAGGAAAGAACCAGGTGAACGAGAGAGATGGGCATGGAGACGTTGGATCAGCACTCAGAACTGGCTCCTCCATTTGTTCAGTCAACACAGGTTAACTCTGCAAATTGGCTCTGGAGCCTTGGAAAACTCCCTCAACCGGCCGGGCGCGGTGGCTCACGCTTGTAATCCCAGCACTTTGGGAGGCCGAGGCGGGCAGATCACGAGGTCAGGAGATCGAGACCACGGTGAAACCCCGTCTCTACTAAAAATACAAAAAAATTAGCCAGGCATGGTGGCGGGCGCCTGTAGTCCCAGCTACTCGGAGAGGCTGAGGCAGGAGAATGGCGTGAACCCGGGAGGCGGAGCTTGCAGTGAGCCGAGATTGCGCCACTGCACTCCAGCCTGGGCAACACAGCAAGACTCCGTCTCAAAAAAAAAAGAAAAAGGAAATCTCCCTCAACCAGCCTGGGTTCCTCTTTCCTACCTGGGGCCCGTAGCTGATCTCTATGGTTCTTCCGAGTTCTCCTTGCCTAACAGAAAGTTTGCCGCCGCCCTTAAGGCGTGACCCATCTGAGTTCAATCACAGAGGGTGGGCAAAGTACTAAGACCCAGAATCCTACAATCTTGGATTTGGAAACAGCCTTTAAAGATCTTTTGGTCCAGCTCCCAGCTGATCACAAGAATCCTGTTTCCTTCCATGCTGACGGAAGAGCCATGGCCTGCACACTCTTGCTGCCTTGCAAAGCAGCCCATTCTCTTTTCAGAGAGCTCTAATGTTGAGGATAGTCGATAGAGAGTGAATGCACGCTCCAGGTTAATGGCCCTCTTTAGACGTGGCACCAGCATAGAACAGTCTTCAGTTTCTGTGTCTATAGAATGAACCTGAGAACACCTGCTTCACAGAGGTCAGAATTAAGAGCAATAACATAGGTGGCGGGTCTGGCACGGGGAGGTTCAGCGTTTGCTCCCTTTCTCCTCTCCAAATTAAACCTGCTGCAGCACGGGGACCACAGGTTGCTCTAGCGCTGGCCCCTCTACTGTCTTTTTTCCTTTTCCAGTGGGGCCTAACATGGGCTAAAATGTTCTTAGCATGCTTGGTGAACCATTGGCGTCTTGGACTTGTGTGTGAAGCAGAGGTTGGCTTCAGCCCATCACATATAAAACTAAGGAGGGACGGCAAAGTCTAAGGGTAAAATATTTCTCTGATCCACCCCCCACGACCTCCCTTTCTACCTTACACAGTCAGGGAGAGCCAGGAGCCTTCTCAAAATCATGGGGTCCCTATAGAAGTCACTCCTTCATGGGAGAAGGGACGCAGCTGCAGCTGTGTGGACGTGTTGGCACTCACAGATAGTGAATGGACCGTGGACAGACTGTGGGAAAACACAAATGGGCCATGGTAGGGAAGGCGGCTGTGCCTCCTGGGGTCCAGAACGGGTCCCCACTGTTTGTTGTAGAAGGCCTTGGGTCTCAAACCACCCTCGACCGAGTGCAGGTGGCCCGTATGGAAAGAGCCAGCATCCTCTTTGAGAGATGGCTTTGGCCTCTGTCCCCATCCCCCCTACCTTAGATTTTGCCCACTTTCCTGGTGTTCTAATCCATCTTCTCATTTCCCGTCACCATCCTAAAGCTCTCTTACTGTCCCAAAAGGAAAGGAAGCGATTTGATATACCAGCAGGTCACCAGGAGGTGGATTTAAAAACAGCCAAAGCAGGAAGGCCTCTTACAGAAAGGAAGGACCGTCGTACACATTTTGGATGGGAGGTGGCTGTGTCAGCTACCTCTGCTCATCCTGCTATGTGGTGTGTCATTTGGCCAATGGCTGTCCCTGACCTCAATTAGGGCTAGAAGTGATGCTCTAGTGAATTTGCCATCTGAAAGCCTGGCCTCTCTGCTCTGTCTATTAAGAACACAGGTGACCTTTGCCCAGGGAGCTGGTGCAGGTGGCAAGCCGAGTCTTAGGGGAGACTAGAGTACCACCTCCCACAGATGGTGACACAGCAGGAAGAGGCTGGGAAGGGGTGTGTGCATCAGGTGAGTCAGCTTTCCTAGGAAGAGTTTGGGGCTTACCTGGTGAACTCCTGTCCACCGGTTTGGCCCATTTAAACCTGTGTGAGAATGAGACCCTAAAGTGCTAAGACAGCCAGCTGTTGGCTGTATCTCCTTCCATGCTGCTTGGGGAAGTTCTGAATACTCACCAGGTGCTCCTGATAAGCCAGTGGCAGCTGGCAGTTTGTCTCAGTCACCTTGGATCTGGAGCTGCAGGCCAGAGGTTCAGCTTCTGTCTTAGGCCCATGGGGCAAATCAGTCTCAAGATCCTGAATGGACTATATTGTGATGTCACACCACAGGTCGGGGGTGAGCACAGAAAGGGCTGCAGTGGCTGCTGGCATCAGGGCACAGGGCAGGGCAGGAGCAAGAGCCTCAGGCCTCTCCAGAAGAAATCGGCATGTCTAGGTGCTGTTCTCAGCTGGGGTTGCTGGGAAGGAGTGAGGGATGTCTGCTGTACAGAAAACATCAGCCTGGAAGACTGCTTATGAATCCACCTGATGCCACTTGCTGCCACGGTTCTTATTCTCATCTGGCCTGGGTCAATTCAGTTAAACCAGGTCCATCCTTCATACAGTTTTCCTGCACAAAGTGACTTCCGTGGGTATCCCCAGCTCCTTGCACATCTTCTGTGGTGGACTTAAAATTCCAGAGCAGCTTTTTCTTCTACTGGTATACCCGTGACTTTCCCCCTACTGCCCACCTGGTAGGGACTCAAGGAAAGAGAAGTAACTTAAATATTAGCTCAGGAAAACAAGCAGAAATATAAATCCTCCCACCTTCAAGTTAAATTCAACACAGGTGTCTTTTAGGTTATCTTCTATAGCATATATGCCTGGGCTACTTTCCGTTGTTAGTAATTGGTAACTTGGTACAATATATATTTACTAAGCCTAGAAAGAAAAGAAAAACTCAAAAAAGGGGGCAAAGTGTAAAATGTTTCTGGAGGTTCCATTCCCTTTTGCTGCTGGTGCTTGGGATTGGGGGTGGAGGAGTTCTAACCAAGAGCAAACAGCTTCGCTTTGGAAACTGTTGGGTGGCCCTAAATTTTAGAGTCCAAAACAGTGGGTCTTAAACTTTAGGTTGCATTAGAATGACCTGGAAGACTTGTTAAACTACAGATTCCTGGGCCCCACTCCCAGAGTTTCTGACTCAGTAGGTCTGGGGGAGAACCCAATAATTCACATTTCTTACACGTTCCCACATGACTTTGAGGCTGCTTGCTTTGAGACTACACACTTTAAGAACATGTAAGGGTGCTGGCATCTTAGGTTTGATCCTGAAATAGTATTGCCAGCTGCTGGCAGTATTCAGGGGTTGCTGGAGAATAAACAGGAGCTGTAGCTTTGGGCCAAAGCTGGCTGAGCTCTCTGGGTTCAACCAGCACGCTTTATTGAGGATCTATTCATTGCCAGAACTGAGCCATGTTTTGGGGAAGCACAACTGACATTGTCAGTGCCCTGCCCATAGCCTCTTGGCCTTACAACTTCATTGGACAAAGGTAGTCTGACTCTCAGCTGCCAGCACCTGCATATCTTTGCTTGGGGGCTTTTGCCGGCTGCTGGAGTCCACCCTGCCTACAAGCGGGCAGCTGCAAGTTCCAGAATGTCCTCATTCAATGACTATTATCAGTTGGTAGATAAATACCCCAGCTCCCTCCCTGCTCAGGTGGAATAACTTGGAGTCATGTTCTGTACCATGTCCCAGAGGACCCACAGGACCCACCCGTAGGTACCTATGCTAGGCCATTCTCTTGCTATAAAGAAATATCTGAGCCTGGGTAATTTCCAAAGAAAAGATGTTTAACTGGCTCACAGTTCTGCAGGCTGTTCAAGAAGCATGGTGCCAGCACCTGCTTTGCTTCCAGTGAGGCCTTAAGGAGCTGACGATTATGTCTGAAGGCAGACAGGGAGCCAGTGTATTACATGGCAAGAGTGGGAACAAGGCAAGGGAGGTACCACACACTTTTTTTATTTATTTTTTTTATTTTTGAGACAGAGTCTCACTCTTGTTGCCCAGGTTAGAATTCGATGGCGTGATCTCGGCTCACTGCAACCTCTGCCTCCCGGGTTCAAGCAATTTTCCTGCCTCAACCTCCAAAGTAACTGGGATTACAGGCACCCAACACCACTCCCAGCTAATTTTTTTTGTATTTTTAGTAGAGATGGGGTTTCACTTTTTTGGCCAGGTTGGTCTCAAACTCCTGACCTCAGATGATCCGCCCATCCCAGCCTCCCAAAGTGCTGGGATTACAGGCATAAGCCACCATACCCGGCCGGGTACCACACACTTTTAAACAACCAGTTCTCACAATAACTCACTATCATGAGTACAACACCAAGATATTCACGAGGGATCTGCCCCCAGGACCCAAACACTGCCCACCAGGCCCCACTTCCAACATTGCAATCACTTTTCTATGTGAGATTTGGAGGGGACGAATATTCAAACCATATCAATGCCCACAGTGGCAACTGGCTTGCTAACATACCCCACATTGCTGCCCCCATCCCCTGCCTCACTTCCCCAGTCCCCTCCCTATGTTTCCTGGGATCAAATTGCAAATAAACTACCTCCACTCAAATCCTTGTTTCAGGGTCTGCTTCAGGGGGATCCCAAACTAAGACTTTATAAATAAGAAATGGTGTCTGTTCTTTATAAGTTCACACTTAGATGGAGAAACTACATAAATTGGCTTGGTACAATTCAGAATGTCTGAGAACTGGTGAGTGTCAGGTCTCAGGGCAGATGGAGGTGTTCTGCTGGTTGGCCTTTGGAGTATCATTAGGAATGTCTTGAGGAAACACATGAACTGATATGCTCAGGGGGAGGCCTGGCAACCTGGCCCAAAGGTCTTTTCTTCTGCACAGGGAGGCCTGAATGTGCTACCCCCAGGGGACTGATTTGCTATACAAATTCCACCTGCTTTCCACCTCCCTGGAAAATTCCTCCTAGAATAAGAATATGGAGGTGGAGTTAGCACCATATAGAATATGGCTCTTGTTCATGCTTTTGGGGGAGTTTCAGGTGCTTAGAGAAGGCTTGCTAGGGATATCTCCTGGCCTGTTAGGATTAATATGCTCTCCTAGGTGCTCTGCTCAATACTATGCTATGCCCAGCCTCACACCTGCACTATGGTAGGATTAATCCAACTCTGCCATTGCTTTTGCAGGGGGCCTTAGTTTCCACCCTAACTCCTTCCACATTCTCCTCCCCATCATCGTCATCATCACCATCATCATCATCACCATCAGATCTCTTAGAGATCCTGCTAACACACTACAATCCAAATGAAAACACCATATGGCGAGAAAGTACTCTTCAAGTCCAGTTCTCATTCTTCCAATCAGACACGGCATGTACTAAAATTCTGGAATTGCCACTGAAAAGATCCAATCGCGGCTTGGCTGGTCAGTCGCACAAATCATTCTTGGGCAACATGGCACCCAGAGTTATTTTCCTCCACATTTCAACTTGGCTAGAGGAAGAATGAAGCCTACTGTACCAGAGCATTGCATCAATAACAATATCGATATTTTCAGCATTACCCAGGACTCAAAAAATATCCTCAAACAGTCTTTAGCTCTGCCTCCAGACAAAGAATTACAACTATAAAAACACTTACCTGTGAAAAAATGTTCGACATTATTAGCGATAAGGGAAATGCAAATTAAAACCTCTACATGCCCACCAGAATGGCTAATATTAAAAAGATCAACAATACTAACTGTTGAGAAAGATGTGGGGCAACTGGAACTCTCACATAATGTAATATAATATAACCACTTTGGAAAATTGTCTGGTAGTTTCCTGTAAAATTAAACATAAAGACCCACCCTATGAGCTAGGATTCTACTCCTGGGTATTTACCCAAGACAAATGAAAACACGTCTACAAGCTGGGTGTGGTGGCTCATGCCTGTAATCTCTGTACTTTGGGAGGCCAAAGTAGGAGGATCATTTGAGGCCAGGAGCTCAAGACCAGCCTGGGCAATATAGAAAGACCCTATCTCTACAATAAATAAGAAAAAAGAAAACATGTCCACAAAAAGATTTGTGCAGGAATGGTCATAACCACTTTACTCATCATAGCCCCAAACCAAAAACACCCAAATATCCATTAACAGGTGAATGTCTATTAACAGGCGAATGTATATTCTTATAATGAAATATTAATCAGCAACGAAAGGACAAACTATTGATGCATATATGATAACATGATAAACCTTGAAAACATTATGCTGAGCAACAGAGGCCAGACATAAAAGAGTACACACATGGTTCCCGTTACATGAAGTCCTGGAATAGACAAAACTGATCTGAGGCTACAGAGATAAGGTCAATGATTGCCTGGAGTGGGGGATGGGGGAACAGGTTAAACGGCACAGGTGACTCCGTGGGATGAAGGGAATATTCCAGATCTCCATCATGGCAATGATTACTCGAGTGTATACATTTGTCAAAATTCATCAACTTGTACACTTAATGTGTGAATTTTAGAGAATGTAAATTACACCTAAATAAAGGTGACTATATACACATATATGTATGTGTGGTGTGTGTATATGTAATGTGTAATACACACACACACACACACACACACACACACCCTAGGTTTTTCTAGGGGAAAAAACCAGAAAGAATACACTAAAATGCGCAAGTTGTTATGTTTCACAGATGAGATTATAGGTAATTTTTGTATCTTCTTAAATTCACCAAAATTTTACCTATGCGATTCTACTTTTTTTTTTTTTTTTTTTTTTGAGACAGGGTCTTGCTCTGTACCCCAGGCTGGAGTGCAGGGTTATGAACATGGCTTACTGCAGCCTTGACCTCCCAGGCTCAAGCAATCCTCCTGCCTCAGCCTCCCAAGTAATTACAGGCACGCACCACCATGCCCAGCTAATTTTTTTTTTAATTATTGTTTGTAGAGATGGGGTCTTCCCTTTGTTGACCAGGCTGGTCTCAAACCCCTGGGCTCAAGCAATCTTCTGGTCTCAGCCTCCCAAAGTGCTGGCATTACACCACCACACCCAGCCTTACTTTTTAAATAACAGAATGAAAAATGTTCATTTTTTTAAAATTTCAAGCTGCTAAAGGCAAGCGCTTATGGTGGTCTATAACAACTCTGGAGTTGTGCAAACAGAGTCCTTGGTCAAAGTCCCTGTCCCACTACTTCCTTGTTTTATGACCTAAAGGAAGTTACTTCCTGAGCCTCAGTTTTCTTATCTATATAATCGGTTTGTTGGGATGATTGAATTAGGATAGTGTATGTTCAAAGCCCTCTGCAGGCAGGGTGTGGTGGCTCATACCTATAAGCCCAGCACTTTGGGAGGCTGAGGCAGGAAGATTGCTTGAGTCCAGGAGTTCAAGACCGACCTGGACAACCAAGTGAGACCCTGTCTCTACAGAAAAATTTTAAAAAATTATCCAGGCCTGGTGGCACGAACCTCTATTTCTAGCTACTTGGGAGTCTAAGGGAGGAGAATCACTTGAGCCTGGGAAGTCAAGGCTACAGTGAGCTGTGATGGCATGACTGCACTCCAGCCTGGGCAACAAAGCAAGACCCTGTCTCAAAAAAAAAAAAAAAAAAAGAAAGAAAAGAAAAATAGCCCTCTGCTAACTGCAAAACACTACAATGTTAGATGTAATGTTTCACACAATATATTAATAAATCCAGGCCTTACCCTTGTTTCTGACCTCTTAACTCCTTGCTCATGAGCACTACTTCCTCACCAGCTTCCACTCAGTTCCTAAGATTGTCGAACACCCTCCTGCCTCAGGGCCTTTGCACATGCTGATCCCTGCACCTAGAAGACCTCTGCTCCCGCATCTTCAACAGCTGGTTCCCTCAGGTGATTCAGATTTCAGCTCCAGTGTCTCTTGGGGCTTTACCTAACCATCCCAAAATAGCCTCCTCCCACTCTGTCCCGTCACTCTGTTTTATGAGTGCTTGAAATTGTCTTGGTTTTGTGCTGACTGTCCATCTCCCATCCCATACCTCCTTGTGGAGAGGGTTTGCACTGGCTTTGTTCACTGCTGTATGTCCAGCCCCCTGGAGCACAGTAGGTGCTCAAAAATCATTTACCGAATGAACGAACAAGTACTTATTGACAATTAGGCCACACGTTGTATGTATTCAGTTCAATCTGCCAATTCATTGCAACAAGGAGAGACTGTGAGGCAAACGCTGCTTGTTCCCACCCCAGTGGCTGAAGGAATCCATCCAAGACGTGCCCGTCGGCCACAGATCTGAACGCTTGCCACTGCCCGTCAGGCTGCAAGTCAGCCACCATGGTGTGAAGATGGGTGAATAAGGAGGGCATTGTGCTGCCTGCAGAGACACGTTCCGAAAAGAATTCAGAATTCGGGAAAGCACCTCCTCCAACTGGACACACCTCTCCTAGCCAGGTGATTTGTCCTTGCCTCCTTCCCCCACTACCCCCCACCGCCCCCCGCCCCCCGCCCCGTCTCTTCCCCACTGTAAGCAAGGAAGTCAGACCAATCTGCCTTACTTTTGTTCCTCGCAGCGTTCAGTGCAGGGTTGCTTTAAAGTTCTGGTGCTGCATAAACCCTGCCAATGTCACAGTGGAATTTTCTAGCCCATGCCAAAGACGGAGCTCATTAATTTTCGTGCCTGAAAGAAAGAAAACACTTCTTTAGAAATTGGCGTGTTTAGCGCTCTGCTGAAGCAGGGTGAAGCCTCCCTGCAAGGAAGATTAATCTAGGTTTGTAGGTAGGTCATTCAGGGAAACACCAGCACACTGCAAAAGACCTTGTCCACGCCAATGACTGCCCGCTGCCTGTGGGTGACTTGAGCAAAGGCAGGAAAGCACCCACTCCTCTCAAAAGTGCCCATCCAGTACATTTCCAGAAAGTTCTTCTGCTCTGTCTCTTCCCCCTCTTCTGAAATGTCCATGGTTCCTGGAGAGATCACACCTGAGTGCCAGCTTTTCCAAGTGGAAATCAGGCTGGGCCAACTCCCCAGGGCCTGGACCTGATGCTACCACAAAGATAAGCCAGAATCTCTTCATGCAGTGGTAAGTAATTTAAAACTTTTTTTATATTAAAACAAGGAATGTGTCTTAGAAAATAGTGTAGAAGGGAAAAAAATTAAACTATGACATCAGGGGGTTGGGACTTCTGGTGATTTTTACATTATTCTTGATATCTTGCCCTGTATTATCTGTATTATGCATTCAAATGTATTACTCTTATGTCATAAAAAAACAGTGATACTATGTCCATTTTTAGAAAACCAGCTTATGTGGAAATAGCTTGAAGAAGAGTAAAAAATCACATAGGGCCGGGCCCAGTGGCTCACACCTCTAATCCCAGCACTTTGGGAGGCTGAGGCGGGTGATCACTTGAAGTCAGGAGTTTGAGGCCAGCCCAGCCAACATGGTGAAACCCCGCCTCTACTAATAATACAAAAGTTAGCAGGGCGTGGTGGCGCATCCCTGTAATCCCAGCTACTCGGGAGGCTGAGGCACAAGAATTGCTTGAATCCAGGAAGCAGAGGTTGCAGTGAGCTGAGATCGCACCACTGCACTCCACGCTGGGCCACAGTGAAACTGTGTCTCAGAAAAAGGGAAAAAAATCATATGGGTGTTTAATGGTAACTTCAACGTCTTCTTGGACAGACGGCTTAAAGGCCACGCCCCTTCTTGGTGTCCACATTCACCCTTGTGTGACATTAGAGGTATTATGGCAAAAATGCTTGAAAGGCATTGCATGGTAAGTCAGTAAAACTTTAGTGCAAATTAGTCTATCTGAGGTAATCTCTCTCTCTCTCTCTCTCACACACACACACACACACAGAAACACACACACACAGCACCTAAAATTTCATGAGAATCTGCGGATTCACCAGGAAATGGCACTGGAAGGAAGAATGAAAAGTTGCCTAAATTCAACCACCTAAGTAAGTTTTGCCCTGGCCTGGAGTTTTCTGACCACAGTGATGAGTAGCATTCTGAAGAAGAATACCAATGGGGCTGCAGGCTATGCTCTCATCTCTCCAAATCTAGTTTTTCTGCAGTGCACATTCAGATCAGAGGCTGGGACGATTGTGCTGAGCTGGGACAGTGGGCCTGATCTATTAGCTGGCAGAAGGGCCTGCAGGGCTAAAGACAGGGAGCTGAACTCAATTGCCCTGGTAGACCCTTTCTGAATTCTACTATATTTTCTTTTTTTGCCTCTGGTTTAAGGGCCTTCTTTAAAACTCTCACTAATCATTTAAAAATAAAGAAAAAAATGCTGATTAACAGAATTTGAGAAGTGTCACATGATGATTAAGTGGCTGGGGAAGAAAGGTTTAAGAAGCTGCAGTTTTTAAGTCTGGAGGGAAGAACCTGGAGAAGGGAATCAAATAATGATTTTTAAGTACCAGGCACTTACTAATCAAGTGACAGGCACTTTGTGAACACTTAGCAGAGACCCAGCATTGAGCAGAGTGCCAAAGCTCTGCCCTAAAGCCACGAAGAATAAGACTTTAAGAAATAAGTGCACAGTGATGTAGAAGTGATTTAAGGTAGACATAAGAAAGGACTTCCTGAAGCTAAAACTAACTCATTGCAGAACTGAAATCACAGGGAGTTCAGAAGGAAAAAACAAGTATGACTCAGGCCTTTTATAAGCTTTTTTGCTGAAGAGTCAGGATTGCTATGTACAGAATCTAGCAGTGAACTCAGGTGCCCAGTTGTGTTGTGGTGGTCTCCAAAGGGAGTTGGTGGGGCAGAGGAAAAGAGTGGTAGCTATGTATTCAGGAGTCCTGTGGAGGAATCAGCTCCATAGGCTCTTCAAGGGCAGAGAATAACCAAGTTCAATCCAACTTTGCACCCCTATCAACAAGAGGGTCTCCATTCTGTTTTAAAACCTGGCAAACTTAGCACCAACTACAGGATGAATGACCAAAGACAGCTCTTGAAAGATGAGAGGGCAAGAATGGCATGCAAGGCTACAGGGAGTGTGCTTTGGGCAGAGGCACATGGGGTACAAACGGGAAGAGGAGGAGCTTGGTGAATGTCAGGGGCACTGGTATATGGAGGTCCACAAAAGTCAGGCAGAGAAACAGAGACTTGACATGGTGGGTACAATTTTAGGCTCCTGAAGGGGAGACAAGAATAGACAGAAGTAGTGGTTTTGGAATGTTAAGTTTCCTAAATGTGAGCAGGATGGATTGGAAAGAGAAAGCAGGGGGGAAAAAGACAGCTGGGTCCTTCACAGTTTCCATATACCACTTCACCCTGTGAATTTACTTTGGAGCGCTTACCACAAATTAAGCATCCATCTATTGAAATACTGATTGCCTCCTCCCATCCCCCATCACCACTAGACTATCAACCCACTGAGGGTAGGGGTCCTATTTGTCTTGTTCTCTGCTGAATTCTTAGCAGCTCATATAGACTGTAGTGTGCAGCAGTGCTCTATAAATATTTATTGAATGAATGTGTTTACTAAACCAGGAATGGTAGATGAAGTTCTAGACTACACGTCGAAGTTCTGAGCTCTTCATCTCTGGTAATCTTAGAGAAGAGCCAAGTTGTCTAACTAGCTGGACTAGTTAAGAATGCCTTCTGCTCAGGGATGGATAGATGAAGCCCTATTGTGCCTTCCAACTCAGTGGACCTTGGATTTTATCCCAAGATGTCCAATGTGAGGCACCTAGTCAAGCCAGGCACACCTCAGGGCCATGAAATGTTTCTTCCAACTGGTACTTCCCATCTGAGATAGGGAGTTGTGAATCCAGAATTCTTAAGGCACCATAGCTGGACAGCACAGCTAGACAGTGTCATTGGTTCAATGAAAACATTTTTGACAGCTTACTAAGTGCTTGCTACTATCCAATGAGTGCACTGAAGGGAAGATGCATGGCGTCCTAGAAGGACAATAGAAAGGAGAAAGGTTTCGTTAACTCACGTAGGGTCTGTTATACCTGCTCATTTTTCCATTGGCATTTCTGTGGGACAGGCAGAGAGATGTATCCTACAAAGGTGCCATTTCTGGAGTCTTCAGGGCTTATTTAACTTTGTTATCTATCAATGTGAAGGCTTCAGCAAGCAACTGTACTTCTCTAAACCTCAACTCCTCACCTGTGAAGTGAGGATAATAATAATAACAGTTATAGTAACAATTATTACAAAGCACTTTACAAACAGAAAAGTGTCAGATAAATATCATTCATCTATTATTTTGAGTTTTCTTGTTTTCTCTGGGGACTCACCACCAGCCACTAAGTCAATCATTGTCATTTTTTGCAAAAACTCCTATCTGTAAGCTCACTTCTAACATCACTCACAGAACAAACCAAATATTCTTCTCCCAAGTTCTCTTTTACTACCACTTTCAGCCACAAAAATTGGCAACTTGGGTTCACACTTACATCTATTTCCTTTGTGTATACTTTATTTTTGTTTTAACAATTACTATAGTCTATAGAGATTTTTGTTGTGTAACTACATTGCTCCGGTTTTGAGTAAAACTATTGCAGAATTTTAATTGTCTGGGATATCACATAGGTCCTCTGATCTAAATTTTGCAAAAGTGCATGATACATGTGCTGACTATGGAATGGAAGGCTCTCCATTCTGTTTTTTGCTTTTTGGTTTTTTTTAGACGGAGTCTTACTCTGTTGCCCAGGCTGGAGTACAATGGTGCGATCTCAGATCACTGCAACCTCTGCCTCCCGAGTTCAAGTTATTCTCCTGCCTCAGCCTCCTGAGTAGCTGAGACTACAGGCTCCCGCCACAATGCCTAGCTAATTTTCTGTATTTTTAGTAGAGAGGGGGTTTCACCATATTGGCCAGGCCGGTCTGGAGCTCCTAACCTCAGGTGATCCGCCCAGCTTGACCTCCCAAAGTGCTGGGATTACAGGGGTGAGTCACCATGCCCAGCCTCCATTCTGTTTTAAAACTCTAAGTCAGTGTTTAAAGAAGCTCAAACGGTCCTACACTCATTCATTTATTTGTTCATTCATTAAATAAATATTTATGAGTTTTGGAGCGGACACTGTTGGCACCTTGCCCACATCCCCTCTGCCATTCTTGTGCATATCAACAGCCTGTGATTGCAAACACCAGCAACCTTCTTCCTAAGTGCTTTCTCTGAGGTGTGGGCTGGAAATACCAGAGAGCTAATGCCTCCAGGAGCAGCCTTCAACCAGTGATGAATAGGAATTGGTGAATAAGTACTCTGCTTCCTTGCTTCTCAGTTTGGAAGCAAGAGAGTTCCTCAATGGGATTACACGTCAGCTGTTCACAGTGGTAACTTGCTGTTGATGCACTGTTCACTGACTTTCTTACATTCCCTGTCTTTCTTCCCCACTTCTCTACTGGTGATTCTTGGGATCACCTTCCAACTGCTTTCACTCCAACCCTTTTTCTCAGGGTCTGCTTCTGGGGAGATCTAAACTAGGTAGGGCGAATTCTTACCAGGACAAAGGCATTGGACTAGGTGTTCATAATTAAACATTGAGTAGAGCCACTGACCCTAATGAATCCACAGTTCAGACAGGGAGATGATATGTGTGCAGAAATGCCAGCATGAACATGCACATCTCATTTTTCTAACATTTAAAAATCCTGCTGGGTCTCTCTCTTTCTCGTGCACTCAGGCATGCATGTGTGCATGCACACACACACACACACACACAGATACACACACACACACATTCCACTCTGATCCACATGACTATTGTATTTAGTGGTATGGTAGAGCCAGCCTGCTTATGACAGCTGATTGTTACATTTTTAGGAATTTTTCCAGCAGTTGGTTAAACATGGTCATTATTAAAAATTAAATTATATAAACTTAAAATGAAATAGATCATATTAAAACAAAGGTAATAAATACTCAAAACCATCACTTCCTAATTACTACATTTTACTATTATCTATACTCTTGGAATGATTTGTGTCTCTCATATTTTTATGGTAGAAATAGTAGACAGTGGTGTGCTACTGCAAATTTCTTCCCATCTTTGCCTTCAATGACTCCATAGCTTGAAATCAATTGGCTCTGATGGGAATATTTACACCACAGAAATTGGCAGATGCTGTAAATCAGGGAGTGCCCTCATCCCCATCTGCACCCGAGAGCCAGTTGTTAAATATTTACCAGCACATCATCAACCATGTCTTGCCTGGAATCTTGGAACAGTCTCCTAATTTGAGTCCTGAATCCCCCATTACACTGTCCAACCTATCCTGCATATTGCTGCTAAAGTGATCTTTGAAAATGCACATCAGATTGCATCATTCTTCTGCTTAAAGCTCCCACCCAACCTCAGCTTCCCATGGTATCCTCAGGCCTCCACGGTCTGGGACCTTCCTGCCTGCAGACCCCCTTCCTTTCTCCCCCTTCCACTTGCCCATGAGCTCCAGCCACACAACCTTCTTTCTGTTCCCTGAACCAGCTGCTAAGATCCTCCCTGACCCAGGATTTTTCAACTTACCCTTCCTTTTCCCAAGACAAGATCAGCTTCTTTTCATCATTTAAGTCTCAGCTCAACCATCACCTCCTCAGAGATGCTTTCTCTGTCCATCTTCTTCACAACCACTGCACTCCCCCTCTCCAAATCCCCGTCCCTCTCCATCACCTGAGCCCATTCCCATTTCCTTGTAGCCCATTGCACCACTTCAATTCATCTTACTTATTTATTGGTTGCTTTGTCTACTGTCTCTCTTCCCACTAGAATGTGAGCTCCGTGAGAGAAGACCCTTCCTTTTTTCGTGGCTCTCTCCACAGCACCTAGAACAGTGACTGACATGTAGTGGGTCCTCAGCTGGATTCGTCTGTCAGATGAATGGATGTACACTCCTTCTATCTTCTCCACTCCCATTCATTTCTTAGCCCTCCACGATCTGGTGGTATCCTTACCAAACTCCCCTCCTCTAAAGCTGTTTCCCCAAGGTCCCTGGTGACTCCTGAGTTGCCATATGCCCCGGTCTTCATCTTGCTGGATTTTCAGGTGACATTTAACAGTGCTTACCATCCCCCATTCTTGAAACTCTCTTCCTTTGCTGAGGCCATCCTCACCTGATTTACCTTTCCCATCTCTCCTTCTTGGACTCAGTAGTTGACTGCATCACTGGTGCCATTGCTTTACCCTTCCCTGTATTTCCCCACCCCTTGAATCTGGGCTTACCTATCCAATACACCTTGTATATGTATTTCTGCTTATTTTCTTTTCCTTCAACCATCACCATGAGAAGGGAATGCCCCTTACAGCTTGCTGATCACAGGAAGAGGGGGTGAGCCAGGTGCAGCAGAGCTTGTAAGGTGCCCCAGCCAAGCCCAGGCTGGAGGTGAGCTCCCAGGCCACCCAGAGACCTATGAGTGAGCCGACCAAGATCAGCCAAGCCTCAGCTGACCCACAGATGTGTGAGCTCTAATAAGAAACCATACTTGTTTTAAGCCACTGAGTTTGGGAGTGGTTTGTTACATAGCAAAAGCTGATTGATACATACTCTTTTGTGGGTTTTTTCCTTTCTCTATTCAGGAGTCAAGCATTTTCTCCTGTTCCCATCCACATGCAACTCCCACCCTATCCACTGGTTATGGTCATTGCTGTCCTTGGGTCTGAACCACCAAGGGTATGCTTAGGTTTCCTAATTGCATCACTGACCCTGACATCAACCCCTGAGCCTCAGACCTACAGAAACACTGTCTCCACCTGGACTTTCCTCAGGCTCCTGAAATCCAACATGTCAAAATACAATACAACATTTCCCCCAGCTTCTGTCCCTGACCTGCTCATTCTTTTGTGTGCCTTGCCCCAGCAGTGACACCACCATGCTCCCTATCACTCAGGCCAGAAACAGGGGCTCATGGGTAACCCCTCTCTCCTTCACACCTGCTGATCTCCAAGCCTCACTTGCTACTACTTCATGTCCTAATACCCCTCCTGAAGGACCTTGCACCTCCTACCCCTGCCACTGCCCCATTCCAGCCCTTGTCACCTCTCACCTGAGCTATTGTTGGTCTTACAACCCTGTGGGCCCCAAACCTAGCATCCACCCAAAATATAGAATGTCAAAGGAGTCATCGCAGCTGTCATCAGTCACAAACCCTTCCTTGAGTTGCCACTCTCAAAGGATTAGGCTCAAACCTTGCCCCTTCTACAGGCACAGCACACCTTCCGTGACCTGGCACTGAATGCAAAAGTTATGCCATGAGCCTTGGGGATCAACGTTCCTCCTCCGACGAGCCCTGTGACATGGGCAGGTTCCTTGCTCTCTCTGTGCCTCAGTTTCCTCATCTCTAAAATGGAAATAATAACTCTAACTCCCTTATAGGGTTGTACTGAGGGTTAAATAACTTTACATATTTGTAGCATGTCTCAAATGGTTCCTGGCACAAGAGACCTAAACATGTTCTGTATTATCACAGTGGCTTTTACTTTCACATGATATTTTATTGTACTTGTCATTTGTCATCCTTTCATAGTTGTTTGACAAGGCAAAATCTCTTTTTAAACTGTAAGATATAATATATTCCCATCTTCCTGTCTACTCTTTCAGATAATATTTGCAATTTATTGTCATGAGTTAATGGACCATATTAGGTAATTATTCTTGTATGTTTAATTTTTTTCTAATAATAATGCTTTATTTGTTTTTAATACACAATGAAAACCAAATACATCCTTTTTTTGAGTCAGGTTGAGTGAAGCATAATTTGCTTCCAAACCAAATGTACCCTTTTTAAGAGTGTACAATCTGATGAGTTTTACCACAGCCATGTAACCATCACTATAATCAAGATATGAAACATCTGCACCACCCCAGGGAAGTTCCCTGTTTCCCTTATGATCACCTGTGTAGAATCAGCTCTTCCCAGCCTGTCCCTCACCCTTCAGGCTTTGCCAACAACTGAGTTGTTCAACAGATAAACTGAGATGATGTGATCTCAGATCATCCTCTCCCCCCACCCCTTCTCCTTCTCCTTCTCTTTCTCCTTCTCCTTCTTTTCTTCTTCTTCCAACCTGGAACTCCTGGGTTCAAGCAATCCTGCTGCTAGCTGGAGCTGCAGGTGCTCACCACCACACCTGGCTAACATCATGCCTTATTTGCCCATGCTGTTCCATGCCAGTGTGCCCTTTTTGGCCTGGCTACCTCCCACTTCACACCTCTGCCGTCAGCCTCTGCTCCCCTCAGGGTGGGGTAACTCCCCCCACTTGGGGGTTCCCAGACTGCTGACTTTGTGTTGAAATGACCTGTTCCCATCTGAGAGCCCCAGCCTGGAGGCTGGACTGTGGGATGGGCTTTCTCGTGCTGCTGGCGTGCTGCATGATTTAGCAGAAGACTTGAGCCTGGGGGGATGCCTCTCACTCCCACCACAGGAAACCCTTGTCCATCTAGTCCTAGGGATGGATCTGGTTTTTCCCAGATATGCCTTGGGAGAGCTGAGGAGGCTGCACGGGGTTAAAGATGGGTGTCCACAGGCATAGCAGTGGTTGTCAAAGTCGTGCCACCCTGAGGGTGGGCAGATCAGACCTGACAGAGCCCGGTGCAGTGGGACTGATTTCTTTGCTCACAGGGCATGAGGATGATGAGGCTGGAAGTCTTCACAGCACGTTGGGGCTGGCTGTGGGCAGACGAGGGGCAGGGAGAGAGGAAATGCAAAGGCTCAGACAGAGCTGCTCTTCCATCCCGAAACAAATGTTGTGTTGAGGCCAAATCAAATGTTAAGTTATGTAAGGGAACAAACAGGGAGCCCCTTTTCTGTAAACACTCCTCACTCCTAAGGACTTTGTAATGTTATTGCTCATGGGACAGTATTTGCAGAACACATATATACACAAGCCTCTATTCTGTGCAGGTGCTGTGTCGGACGCTGGTTCACAGTGTGGCAGACACTGCCGTGGCCCCCGACATGCCTCCGGGCACTCTTCTGCCAAGGGCTTCTTGCTGCAAGGCTTTCTCCAGCCTGATGTGATGCGGGGGTTAAAGTCCCCCCAGAAGTGCCATTAACCATTGAGGACTAGGAGTGGGTGGATAAATAACCAGGTCCTCACCCCTCAGCTGGGACGTCTCTGGGGCGTGTTCTACACAATTTCACAGCATCCCCAGAGATGCCCAGCCCTGTGTGCCCACACCAGTCACAGGCTTGATATTGGTCCCCTTATTGGCTCTGGCTCATCCCACTTCTCCACCAATGTTTCTTATGATTATCCCCCAAATGAATGATTGCACAAACCCTACTGCCAGGATCTGCTTCTGGAAAAAGATAAACAGTGAACAGGATAAAGGAGGTCCCTGCCCCTGGACAGGCCCTTGAGGGCAGCTGGGTCTTCTCTGGACCTATGTGTCATTCTAGGCTGCTTGTCCAGCTTAGCACTGTATACCGGGCATTCCATAAACACCGGTGAATGAACGAATGAATGAATGAATGAATGAATTTCCTCCCTAAAACCCAGAGGAAGGAGTGATTGTCCTAAGGGAGTATACCCATGTTCAGAAAGGTTAGATGGCCCGGCCCTGGTCAAGTAGGACTCACTGGTAGCAATTGCCAGCCAGAAGCTGGGATTCTTGACTTTCATTTGAAGCAGGGTCTCACTGCTGGAAAATGACTGAGTGTTCCAGAGTTAATCCAGGTTAATTCCTGTTGATTAATCATTAATGGGCTAAGAAACCGCCAAGATTAAAAATAGGAATGAACGGTTTAATTTCAACCCAATCCCTCTTTATTCCCCATGAAGGCTTGTATTTTTCACATCTTTCTAACAACAGCTAGTACACTACCAGTGACAAATGGGGGCAGGGAAGATTGAAAATTGTCCGAGAAATAGATGTTAAGCACGGGATTCTGCAGCAACGGGAGCTAGGGAAGTGATGTGGGGCAGTCTAGGCAGCCTTTGGTCGCTCAGAATCCAAAATTCCAAAGAAGCTGGCTTTGGCTCAAGTTCAAAGGGTTGGCTTTAAGAGACGCTGACATAATGGTTAAAAATCAAGCCTAAAACTATTTTAATTTAAAGACTTGATTGATTATGAAGACTGAGTGTCGGCTGATATTGGGGAGAAAGTCAGGGAATGAGGAAGTACCAGTTGCTCCGTTTTGTGGGACACGATGAGTTTTCTTAGGTCAGAACCTCTCACCTTCCCCATTCCATGGAATACAACGCCACAGAGTGGATTGTAATTATTGCTCTGCCGGCTGCGATTTGGTTATCTTAAATAGACCGTGCCTCAGTTGTACCCTCCCTAACAACGAGGGCGATGACATCCACTTCAATTCCTCGTGCACCTTCTGGCTCTTCCACCCCAATTCCTCCATTTACTCAAGGAAATTCTGGTGCTAATTGCAATCTCTTTGATGTTAAGAACTTGCTCTTCCTGGGCTGACCCCCAGCAGAGCTTGTCCTCATACCCGGCGGCCCGAGAGGGCGCTGCTTCGGGCGAAGTTAGTTGGGTTTAAATAAAGCAGCTTCCTTGGCTGTTCGCGGTTGCGCAACCCTGTTCAGCCACCGCCATGTCAGCCCAGCGGTATCCAGAGGCGCAGGCCCGGGGCCGCCGGGACCCGAACCTTGTGCTTCCCGCCTAGGCAGAGCCGGATCCTAGTCAGAGACTGCTGGGAGCTCCGCGGGCCCATTGTGGGCGGAGCTGGCCAGAGACCCCCTCCCCTCGGCGGGCGGGGCGTTCCTGCTCCGCCCCGCCCCGCGCACGGCCGAGCGCCGCGCCGCTCGGCCCCGCCCCTCCCCGGCCCTGCCCCCTTCACCTCCCCGCAGCTCCTCCCCTCTCCCATTGGCCGAGGTGGAGACCCTCCTCTCTGCCCAATGGCCGCCGCCGCGGCTCGGCCGCCCGCGTCCTGACTGGCCAACGACCGGCAGAGTGGCGGGGTGCGGACCAATGGGAAGAGGCGGCTCGATGAATGGCTGGCCCGGGTGGGGAAGGCAGGAGGCGGCGATCCCGGCGGAGGGGGCCGTTCGCCAGCTCCCAGGCAGAAAGTGCCACGACTCCACACGCGCGCACGCAGCCAGCGAGCGGCCGGAGCGGACGGCAGACGGGGCGGGCGGCGTCAGGGTCGCGGCGTCTACAGCTGCTCGGGGGCGGTTTCTTGGCGGAGGCTTGGCCGGCTCCTCTCTCCCGGCTCCGCGGCGGCGGCGAAGGCGGCGGCTCCTGCCCTCTCTCTTTCCCTTTCGCGTCTCTGGCTGCCAGGTAAGAAACTTGGCCGGGCCCTGCAGCGGCCGCGCGCGGGCCAGGCCGTCGGGGGGCCGGGGCCGGCCGCGCTGCGAGTGACACGTCTCCTCTGCGGCCCCTCCCCCGGCCCGCCCGCCGCCCGCCGCCGCGGCGGTGCACCATCGGGGTCGGGGTCGGACTCGGGGCGGGGGTGCCGGGTGAGTGCAGTGTAGGGGCGTAGGCAGGGCGCGCCCCGTGGTGTGGACCCCGCGGCCCTCGCCGTCGGGGGACCTGCGGCGGCCGGCGGGCGCGACGTGGCGACCGCTCCCTGCCTTCCTCCCTCCCGGCAGGGCCGTCGGGCCGGCCAGCGCGCTCCGAAGTTGGGCGAAGAAAGTTGGCGGCGGAGCGGGGCGGCGCACAGCTGGCGGAGGAAGGGGTTAAGTTTCGGGAAGCCGCCGGATGACGTTGCCGGGCTGGAGTCCGGGCCAGAGGGGTGGGGGTGCGGGCGGAAGGCGGCGGAGGCCGGCCGAGGGGAGGAGGGCGGGATTGAATGGGGGCCCACGGGCCGAGCGCGCCGGTCCCGGGCCGCGGCCCGCTGGCGCTTCTCGGGGCTGGGACGGCCCCCGACGGGGCGGGCCGGGGCCGCAGGGCTCGCTGCGCAGGGACCGGGTCTGTCCACTGCACGGACGCCGGGCGGCCGCGGTGGCAACTTCCCGGAGTGCGGGAGGCGGCTCCCTGCTCCCCCTGGCGGCGGGGCCGGGGCCACCGTTTCCCCAGCTGGGCTGCGCGGAGCCTGGCTCGAGGGCTCCCGGCGGGGGGACGAGGGCGCCCGGGGCCCGGCCCGCCCCGCCCGCGGCCACGATGAATGGGCCGGCGGTGCCAGCCCCGGGCGGAAGCGGACACCTCCGGGCCGGCCAAGCGCGCTGGCACCCGGCCTGGTGCCCGCCCCGGCCCGCCCGGCTCTCCAGGCTCTCCCGCTGCGCTCTGATTAGGGGAGGCAGGCCGGGGTCTGCGCTTCCAGTGGGGCGCCCGCGATGCTTCAGGGACCCCTCCCCTAATAATAAGTCGCGAGTTTTAGCTCTAGAGTGTCCTGGCCGGCGAGGGTGACCCCGACCAAGTTGTTTCGTTCGGGGTCTCCATTTCCCTATCTGCAAATCGGGGCTCCTGTTAGCTTCGATTTGCGAGAAAAGCTGTGGAGACCCAGCACTTGTAGGAAGGAGCCACAAGTGTTGGCTGTTCAATTGGGATGCGTTTGTAGGGGCGTGCGGGACACGGGAGGACGGTGGGGCCTGGCTCCGGCACTGCGGCGGGCGCGGGGCTGCAGAAGTTGCACAGCCAGGGTTCTACACCCCGGGCCACGTACTTGCCGCCTACTCGCAGGTCCCATAGCCCCTCTGAACCCTAGTTTCTTATCTGTGGCCTGGAGACAGCACCACCCACTCACAGGGTCGGGAGCCACGCCGGGAAATGCTGGGACCTTGTACAAACAGAAGGCAATTTGGCAATTACTCTGGGAGGTCAGAGGTTAGGAGATACTGGGAAGCACCAAGGAAATGAAACTCTGAGGGACCTGAGGAGCCTCCCACGTCACTGCTCAGCTGTTCACTCTGCGTGCTGGAACCTTCAGGGTAGGGGCCATCTGGATGGCATTTTCAGGAATTTGGAGAAATGGGCCTGGCAGGGCCTTATATCTCACATTAGATACCTCTTCAGAACTGGGTGTCCCCAGAGACCCAGGACGTCTGTCTGGCACTCCCAGGAAGAACAACTGCGAATGTTACCCCTCCCTGTGCAGCTGGGGGGCATTCTCCCACTGCTCCTGCCTTCCTCCTCACACTCCATGTTTGATTTAACTTCCTGTTAATCCGACACCTAGAGAAATCTGTGACCCTGCAGCATGTCACTTACTGTGTGATGTCTTGACTCGTTTATGAACTTGCCAAAGGTCACTCCCACTATGATCTGCCAACCACTTTCCCTTCCAGAAAGAAGCTTCCGGTTCTGAGGTCCTGGAGGTGCCATTTCCCTCTCTGTTGAAGCAAAGGCCGGGGCAGACCTCCTAGTAGGTGAAGCTTTCCTTTTGCATGGAGCACCGCGAAGCCGGCTTGCAGGGATCTTGGGCCAGTGGAGGCCTGGAGGAGGCTAAGGTTGGGGGAGGGGAAATCAAAAAGGGATCTTGGGGTTTAGAAGCAGAGGGTTTAGAGCTCTAGGCACTATAACAACTCTTACCTTTCATACTTAGGAATCTGCCTCTGAACATTTACAGAGAGATTAAGAAGTTACAGTGGTATCATGGTGTATGAATATTTTTTGGTGATGGGAGAGTTTTAAATAAATCTTAAATTAAGTCACATTTGAGCAATTATGCTCTTTAATGCAATGAGCCCTAACTCAACAGGCTGCAATAATTACATAGCAGCAAACTCAGTTTAAATGGTTGAATGCCAGTGATTGAATTGGAGTATTGGTTTATTATGTAGCAGGGACACCTTTTAAAAGTGTCGGGACTCCAGACTCTTCTTGTCTTTTTAGCCCTGGGAATTTTAACTAATAGATGAATGACACATAGAGGATCAACAGTTCTGTTGAGACAGCAAGTTTTTCTTTGCTAAAATCTTGTTTCAGGAGAAAGAAAAATAATGGTGAAGTCAGAAGGATGAAGGCAGGGACTGTGCTGTCCGTCTGTGCATGCTGGGCCTGCAGTGGTTAAGGCCTGGCCTATAACATCATAAATACTGGTTACACCAGGCGGACAGCCCCCACATACCTGTTAAACTATTCCCAGCTGTCGCATTGGATAAATGAAGCTGAGCCCAATTTGGTTTTTAAGGTTCACTTTTTAGAATCAGATTCCACAACTGTGGTTTACATTTAGGCCTTAAAATAGCCCTGTCATAGAGGGTGGGAATGGTTGTCACCCATTCAGTGGATGAGAACGTGGAGGTCCAGCTGGTCAGAAGGTTGTCAGGCCAGTTCCTGTTGACCAGTTGCTAGGCGATGCGGGCCAGGCCTTCCAAATGTTCCCTCCTGGCCATATACCTCCACCTTCCTGGGGCAGTAATTACCCAAGGGAGGACACAGAACTTGAAGATCAAAATTAAGAGCTTCAGTGGCAGGAAGGTGGGGAGACATTTTGAAAATCTGGCAGTGCTGAAGGTATTTTTCATTTCATTTTTTTCACCAAGGGTCTCCTGTGTGGTGGGCCTTCAAACACTGCAAGTGAGACCTAGTTCTTGCCTGAAAAAGCCACTATCTAGAACTGTGTTGTCCAATACAGTAGCCACACGTAGCAATTTAAGTTTAAAACAATTCAAATAAAGTAAAATTAAAAATTCAATTTCTGAGTCAAATTAGCCACATTTCAGGTGCTCGGTAGTCACAAGTTGGTCAGCGTGGCTGTAGATGGTTTCCACCATCACAGAAAGTTCTGGACAGTGCTGATCTAGAGGCAGCTGGTGTTCTCTAAACATTCATGTCCCTGTTCCTCTTGATCATGTGGTAATATGTTGAACCACATGAAATTGCCCTCTGTAGGTCAAAACCAGTTGACTAGTGGCAGTTGATACACTTCACCTGATAAGATCTCACCCTGAGAAAGCATTAGTCCCGCCTCTTTGTGTGCATTGTAAACTGCATTCCAAGAAAAAAGAGTGGGAGGGGGGCCGCACAGATAGTGGCCCTGTCCGGGAGAGATTTTTTACCCAATGCCCTCAGCATCAAAATGGTGACTTGTAACAAAGACAGAAAATAAATAGATATTAGGTAAAAAGTGATGGCTTGTAAGGGAAGGTAAATGTTTAATTTTATGTAACAGTGCCTAGGCAAGGAGGCACTCTCACTTAGCATATGGAAAATTAGTTCAGGGGCCTCCTCGGAGAATGTTCTCTTAGGCAGACAAATTCTGGCTGAGTCTCCTGAAGCAGACAACCAGACTCCCCCCAAAACCAGACATATCTGTGTGTCCTTTATGTGCATTCAGTAACATATGTCTTCCACCTGTCAACAATGGGCAGTAACTTTAACTTACCAAGAACATTTTGTGATTTCTAACTTAGATTTTTTTGGCAAGATTAGAATACCTGCCCAGTCCCGAAACCTTTTGAGTTCCGAAATATTGGAGTTCCAGTGTTCTTGGGTGGCATAAATTGGTTCCTACACCGGTGACTATTTACACAGCTCTGTTATTCTCCATATAACTTTTTTTTCTTTTTCTTTTTTCTTTTTTTTTTGAAACAAAGTTTCATCTTGTTGCCCGGGCTGGAGTCCAGTGGCATGATCTCGGTTTACCACAACCTCTACCTCCTGGGTTCAAGCGATTCTCCTGCCTCAGCCTCCCAAGTAGCTGGGATTACAGGCATGCGCCACCACGCCCGGCTAATTTTGTATTTTTAGTAGAGACGGGGTTTCACCATGTTAGTCAGGCTGGTCTAGAAGTCTGACCTCAGGTGATCTGCCCTCCTCAGCCTCCCAAAGTGCTGGGATTATAGGCATGAGCCACCGTGCTTGGCCTCCATATAACTTTGAAAGGATCATTGGGCAGTACTGGGGAAGAATTTTTGAATTCTTGGTAGTACTTGTGGGCTCATCTTAGTATTAGTACTCTGTAAAGAATAACATAAAACCAAAGTTTAACTTTAAAGGAAGAAGCTGAATGATGGACAGCTACTTGATCTCTTTCTGGTCAGAAAGGAGGCCCACTAAGACTACTGGAAGTTACAGACTATTTATAGTGATAATGAATATCATCTGCTGACTCAAAAGTTGGAATGAAAGACCGTCTTGAATTCAAATCTTTAATTCTGTATCCTGGGCAAGGTATAAGCAAACAAGGTCTGTTAGGCTGTCTTGAGAGGAATTCCAAACTGGTGCCTTGTGTGAACTGAACTTGGCCTTCACATGGAATTTGTTTCACTGACCTCATGTTATTAAGCAATTGAGTCACCTTTTAAAAATGGAAATTTTTTTTTCATTAAAATCTAGATTTTTTTGGGCTGGGCACAGTGGCTAATCCCTGTAATCCCTGCACTTTGGGAGGCCAAGGTGGGTGGATCGCTTGAGCCCAGGAGTTTGAGACTAGCCTGGGCAACATGGCAAAACCCCATCTCTATAAAGCATACAAAAACTAGCCAGTCATGGTGGCATGTGCCTGTAGTCCTGGCTACTCAGGTGGCTGAGGCGGGAGGATCATTTGAACCTGGAAGGTGGAGGTTGCAGTGAGCCAAGATCACACTACTACATTCCAGCCTAGGCGACAGAGTGAGACTCTGTCTCATAATAAAAAACAAAAACAAAATCTAGATTTTTGGGTTCTCTAGGGGAAAATGGGAATTTCTGACTACACCAGGTTGACTTTCTTGTGTGGCAGCCGTGTACTGTGGTTGTCCTCTCTGGGCGGGGCCTGTGCTGTCAGTACCCAGCATCCTACCCGAATTTATGTTACGTGCTTGGGTATTGGCAGTCCCTCAGGGTGCTGGGGGCTGTCCGGTGTGACCGGACTAGTCATCAGCATGTCCCATGGAGCTGCTGTGTGGAGCAGTGGGGGAAGCACTGGTTGGGTGTTCTAATCCCTGGAATAAATGAGTAACTTTGGACATGACTTCTCTTCCCTGGGCTTCAGTTTCCTCCTCCTATAAAATGAAACTAGGCCAGCTAGCTCCACCTTTCAGGCCACAAACCTCAGTTTATCCTTAACGCCTCGCCGTCTCATACCTGTACCCTGTATGCAGCAGGTCCCATGAGCCCTACCTTCCAGACAGAGCCAGAGTGACCGTTCTCACCACTTCTGCCTTCTCCCTGGTCCAAATAGCTCTTACCTTTTGATTTTTTATTTCTGAGAGGGTCTTGTTCTATCACCCAGGCTGGAGTACAGTGGCGCAATCACTGCTCACTGCAGTTACAACATTGCAGGCTCAGTTAATCCTCCTGCCTCAGCCTCCTGGGTAGCTGGTACCACAAGTGCCTGCTACCACACCCAGTGAATTTTTAAGTTTTTTTGTAGAAATGGTGTCTCGCCACGTTGCCTAGGCTAGTCTTGAACTCCTGGGCTAAAGGAGTCCTCCTGCCTTGGCCTCCCAAAGTGTCAGGGTTGTAGGCGTGAGCCAGCACGCCCAGCCTGCTCTCACCTCTGCCTTGGGTTATTTCCCAGCCTCCGGTGGGCGCCCTGCCTTTGCCTATACCCCCTGCCTTCTAGTCTGTTGCCAGAGCAGACCATGTCACTCCTCTGTTCAAGACCCTCCTTGGTCAAGGTCTCCAGTGGCCTGTCAGGGCACTTTTGTTCTGGCTTCACTCCTACCGTCTCCCTGTCCTCTGCTGCAGCCACGGTGGCCTCTGTTCCTCAGGCGTGCTTCTGCCTCAGGGCCTTTGCGTCTACTTTGGCCTATCCCTAAGAGCTTTTCCTTAGATGGCACATGGCTGGCTTCCTCGTCTCCTTCAGGCCTGTTGGCTACCCTGTGTGGAGTGACAGCCTCTGATGCTCCCCCACGCCCACTCCCTGCCCCACTTCTCTGCGTCACTTTCTCTTCATCACCCCCTGACATGTCCTGTATTTGACTGACTTTGTCATCTCCCCCTCTGAAGCGTAAGCTCTACCAGTGCAGGGATGTAGCTTTTGTTTCCTGAGGTATATCCAGTGTCGAGGGCAGTGACTAGCACGCGGTAGGTGCCCATTCTTGCTCAGCTAATGGAGATGATTTTGTAGCGCCGGCGTTCTGGGAGTATATCATGTAGCCCGAAGGAGTCTGGATTCCTAGAGCATCACATATAAATACAAAAACATATTCCAGAGCCAAATGCAAGTGAAGTTGGGATTACCTCCAGCCTGCCTCCAGTTGAGAAATTGACAGTCATATTCAGAGGGCACTGTTAAATGTGGACATCCTGCCCTGCCAGCGGAGGCTGGGGTTTGAAGTGAACCTTAGGAGACAATGTGGATGCTGGCTGTCTCCTGGGAGCCCTCAGTCTCCAGCCTGGTTAGATTCATCTCAGTGTCTCTGGGAGTCCATCATGCATGGCACCCTGACAGAACTGGGCCCTTCCCAGGTGCTTGCACCAGTTCTGGGGAGGAGACTTGGCTGTGAGCATCCTTTAATTCCTCGTATAACCAACGAGTGTGAGGTGGGCCTTGCAGAGTCACTGAGCATTTCAGTGACAACACACTCACCAGGAAACAGAACGTTTGTTTTGGGTGTGAATAGTGTGCTGGCTTGCTCTGAAAAGAAGTAGATTTTGTGTTTAGTGGGCAAAAGTGTTCCTTAGGTTCCTTAGGGGGAGAAGAGGAAATCTGTTTCTTTTTTTTTTTTTTTTTTGAGAGGGAGTCTCACTCTGTCTCCCAGGCTGGAGTGCAGTGGCGCATCTCAGCTCCCTGCAAGCTCTGCCCTCAGGTTCACGCCATTCTCCTGCCTCAGCCTCGTGCTGGACTACAGGCGCCCACCACCACGCCCAGCTAATTTTTTGTATTTTTTTTAGTAGAGACGGGGTTTCACCATGTTAGCCAGGATGGTCTCGATCTCCTGACCTCGTGATCCACCCGCCTCGGCCTCCCAAAGTGCTGGGATTACAGGCGTGCGCCACCCAGCCCGGCCGGGAGAATTCTCATAGTTGGCATTACATTTTATTTCCTCTTGGTCAGTCCTCATCCTGCTAGGAAGTGAGGGAGGGGACAAGGTTCCTCTCCTGCCTCATCTCATGGTGTTTTTCTTTTCTCAGAGGAATTTTGTGTAGCAGTCTGCTAAGTAGGAGGAGCAATGGCTGAGGCAGGGTGGTCTGGTTGGGAAGAGGCAATACTAGGTCCAGCCCCATCCTTTGTTTCTCCTCTTCTCTCCTGTTGATTTTAGGTGAAGAAGAGTAGATACTAGATTTCTAGCCCTTTCTAATGGGAATGTCTGACCTACTCATTTTACTTGCAAAGGTGAAAGACCCTTGTTCAAACCCAGGTGGTGTTTTTTTTGAAGTTCTCATTCAGTGATTAAAGTGTACAACTCAACTGCATTAAATTGGTTTTTAATTAAGTCTGATCCTGAATAGGAATTAGATGTAGCTTTAGTTTTATGAATACATTTTTATTTCCTTGGTAGTTCTAGGTATTTGTAGTAATTAGAAAGGAAAGTCTTAATTTTCAGAATAGTAATCACAGTGATTGAGGGGAGGAAGGAGTCAAGGCTGAAGAATAAATGAATTATTGAAACTCTTAATGAAAAGTCTTATTGGTGATGTGTCAAAGGACTCTTAAAAGGTCAACTTTAGCCACTGCTCTGAAGCTCAGTCTTTTCTATCTTAAGTCATATCCCTCTTAAGTTGGAAGATCTGGAGACTTATTCTGTACAGTTTGATTTTAAAAAGACTGCAGGTGGGCCGGGCATGGTGTCTCAGCCTGTAGTCCCAGCACTTTGGGAGGCTAAGGCAGGCAGATCACCTGAGGTCAGGAGTTCGAGACCAGCCTGGCCAACATGGTGAAACCCTGTCTCTACTAAAAATACAAAAACTAGCTGGGCATGGTGGCGCATGCCTGTAATCCCAGCTACTCGGGAGGCTGAGGCAGGAGAATCGCTTGAACCCGGGAGGTGGAGGTTGCAGTGAGCCGAGATCACACCACTGCACTCCAGCCTGGGCGACAGAGTGAGACTCCATCTCAAAAAAAAAAAAAAAAAAAAAAGAAAAGAAAAAAGAAAGACTTAAGGACAGCAAGGTGGCATGGCCTCAGGACTATAAAGGGCTGTGGGTCCCACTGAGTCACTGCCCTGTCAGGTCAGGAGGAGACTGCCTGCCTTGACCCTGGCCTCAGTTACTTCCTGTCTGTGAAGGGAGCAATCCTGTGTGGGTGTGAGCACTGGGAAGTGGTAGTAGTAACAGGGCTCCGTAACAGATTCTTCAGGCCTTAAAGATGCTCTTCCTGCAGGATCTGTGGGGCACGTTTTCCAAGGAAATATGACACACATTTTAAACTCTTTATTAAAGTAAAATATATACAGAAAAATGCACTATCATGAGTCTACACAATAAGTATCCACAAGCTAAACACGCTTGTTTAACCAGCAGATCAAGAAATAGATTATTCCCGACCTCCCCAACCTCCTTTTGTGCCCCCCTTCCAGCTGCTGCCCATCCGTGGGCAGGGAATACCTGCTCTCTTCTTAATAATACCAGTGATTGATTTTGCTTGTGTTTGAACTTGATGTAAATGGACTCCAACGGCATATGCTCTTTTGTGTCTTTCACTCACCGTTATGTGTAAGACTTGTCAGGTTGTTGGGGTAATTGTAGTTTGTTCATTTTCATTGTTCACTATTCCAGCATGTGAATATATGAGTTTATTCACATTACTGTAGGTGGGTACTTGGAGGGTTTCCAGTTTGGGGCTATTAATGCCACAGACTTTTGGTGAATATCTATACACATTTCCATTGGGTCTGTACACCTAGGAGTGGAATTGCAGGACCAGAAGGTGGTAGGTGCTTGGCTTTAAAAGAAAGTGCCAGACTTTTTGTCTGAAGTGCTTGTACTAATTTATACTCCCACCAACAGTATATGAATGAGACCTTGGAATATATTATCAAGTGGCTGATTATAAAAGGAACCAAAATGAATTTTGAGTTACCGTTGATAATAAATAAGAAATGACTCACTCAGGCTGAAGTTCTCCGCTGTCACAGAGATAGGATGTTTGGTTGGCAGTATTCGTTAATCAAAGGTGGGCCTTGGGAAAAGAGCTTGTGAGAGGGTCAGATTTTATTGCCGATGAGCAGGTGATATTTCCTAATATAAACCTGAGTGGAAATGCAGCTCTTCTCGAAGGAATTAATGGAAGAGAATTCAGCAAAGCTCATATCTTGAGATTGAATTCTTCATCGGAACTCTTCCCCCACAGAGTGAATTTCTTAAAAACAAAAGAACCAATAGTTGGGTACCAGACCTCGTTTAGCTCTGGCCCACGCGTTTCTAATTAGAAGCTCTGCCCACCTCCAGGGGTTGGCGGTGTCGGGATACTCCTGCAGGAGCCCTTTCTCCCTGGCCCACCTAGTAATGAAGGATGGTATATCCAAGTCCAGAGTTGGTAATAGTCTCCCTGGCACAGCCAGCCTCCTGGCACATGGCAGCCACGTGCCCCCTTTTCTTTGAAGAGCATGGTTGGCTGGGATTTGGCTTGGCTGTTGGGGGCGACAACACTGGGTTTCTGGTGATAGAATAGGCTGGGTGGCCTGAACCAGTCTTCTAACTTGCTGGATGGCCTGGACAAGAGGTAAGTGACATTAAAAATACCTTCTGACAAACCTAGAATGGAAGACACTGAGGCAGGCCGTGAAAGGAGTGACCCAAGAGGATAAGGACAACCATGGGGGCCTTTGGCAAAATGGGCAAACTCTCAAGTTCTGATAGCATCTCCAGGCACAGGGGGCAGAGATTAATGCTGGCAGCATGATAGGACACAGGCTCCCTGAGTTGGAACCACAAGGGGCCATGACACCTTCATGGAGAAGGGGTGTCAGAGTTAAGCCCATTCTCACCCTACAGGCAGGGTAGGGAGGGGCACATTCTGAGAAGTGGGTATCACAAGTTGTCCCTCATATGGATCCCATGACCTGAGTAGTGGGAGACTCCAAGCTGATTTGAAGATTTTTTTATTTGAGAGTGGATCTGCACAGCTAGTGTTCCTGGGCCAGTCCAGGGGCGAGCAGATCTTTGAAGGACTGCACCTTTATCCTAGGCTCACCGAATTCCCAGATGTAATTATCAAACGAAAGAGAACAGTCCATAGTTAGGAACAACTAAATGCAAAGGATGAAAGCACTGAATGAGGACCAGCAGGAACAGATCTCAGAAAACATAATGGACTTGTTGACATAGATTTTAAAGGCCTTACTCAAACTAATAGGCAAGATTGAAAATACCTGTGAGGAAGAGGAAACTATACAATGACCTAGCAAATTTGAAAAAGGAGCCAGGAACAACTTGTAGACATGAAAAGTTCATGTCTTTATAATAAAAATCTAACAGATGGGTTTACTAGCAGATTACATAAAACTGAAGAGAGTGAATGACCTGGAAAGTAGAGAAGAAGAAATATCATTTAGAGAACCACATAGATGAATAATTTGTAAGACCAATTAAGATTCAGGAAGAGTAGATTCAGAAGTGTCTCTAATTGGGGTTCCAGGAGAGGAGCGAGGGAGGACAGTGCCAGTACTTGAAAAGCTAATGACTGAGAATTTTGTGGAATGCGTAAGACACCCAACCAAAACCCAAGCAGGGTAAATAAAAATAAATCCACATGTAGACATTTAGTGATACAGCAACTCAAGGGAAAAATTCAACAATGAGAGTGAAAAGATCGTTTTAAGACAAAAACCCAAGATAGCTCCTGACATATCTTTGCTAAAGGAACTTCTGAAGAAAATTCTTGGAAGGAAGGTGATGGCAAGTGGGAAAAGATGATGAGTAAAGAAAGTGGTAAATATTTGGACAGTTCTAAATACATGTAAAAGAATAATGTTGGAGAGGCTGGAACAAGGATAAGATTAAATACATGAAAACAGTAATGTCTAAGTTGGAAGGGATAATAGAATTAATTTGGGGGGTAAAGATTTGTTTAAGTTTGAATTTTGTGAGTGCTGTGTTACGTTTTTTTTTTTTTTAAAGGTAATTGCTAAAGAGTAGAAACAATGAAAAAAAAAAAGAAAAGAATCCTACACTACTCATTTTGATGCCAGCCAACCTTGTTACAAAACTTGACAAGAATGGTAGGAGGGAAGAAAACCATCAGTCAGATCTCATACCTGAAAAGATAAACCAAATCCAGCAGTATGTATGACTAAATCGTTTTATCCTAGGAATTCAAACTTGGTTTAACGTTTAAAAATAAATTTATATTCACCTTCCACACCTACGGGTTATAGGAGTAGAACAGTATGATTATCTTAATAGATATAGATAAAGTATTTGATAAAATTCAACATCTATTTATGTAAACTAGGAATAAGAAAGCAACCTCTTTAACCTGATAAAGGATGTCTACAAACAGGCTTTAGCAAATCTCACACTAAAGAGAGACACCTAAATCTTTCCCTTTGATATGAGAAAAACAGAATACTTGCTGTCATTCCTTCTCTTTAGCACTGTATTGAAGGTCCTGCCCTGTGCAGAAATTCAAGAAAAATTAAGCAGATGATAGGAAATTGGGAAGAAAGAAACAAAACTGTGATTCCTATGCTTATATATGTAGAATTTTTTTTTTTTTAATCGACAGATGTGTTACTAGAATTAGGCAAGTTGCTGTGGGGGAAAAAATCACCCTACCGTAATCAGTTACGTTTCCGTATACCAGCAACAAGCAGAAAACGAAACTTCGGAGCTACCGTTTGTAAGAGTGTGAAAACTATGAAAAACTAAGAAGTAACTCTGAAAACGTGTAAGACTCCATGGTGTGTATTATTTTCCATCTGGATACTTGGGTTGTTCTGTTTAGATTTGATCCTTATAATCGTATACATTAGCACATATGATCCTGATATGATATTGAGTAGACGATTGATTCATCACTTACCATATTTGATGTGGTGAGGTTTGATTTGATACAGTATAGATGAAACTGACCCCTGCTTTGGGGAGACAGATGTTTACCCCACTAAGAACTCCCTTGTGGGCTCTAGTGCATCTTAACTGTTCATGTCCATTTTGAGACATCAGTTCTTGATTCTTACTGCATAGGCATGCTGTCTTCCTCAGTAGGGTGAAGCCTGTAGGCTTCTTGGAAGTTCACAGAAGATTTAGATCTGTTTAAATACCTACTTTCCAAAGACTGTTATTTGGAGAGACACCAAAAATTGTCAATTCTTTATTTTTTTCCCCCCTCAGGCAGAGAAATTGAATCTGAAATGGCTGATGAATAAGCAAAGGCTTATAATAGAGTACATTTCTATTTTTAGTGTTTCAATTCTTCTTTAAAATGAGTAACATTGTTTCTTTAAAATAGGAAGTCCATTATATGTATCCTCTTAGAAATGAAATAAATTTTTTCCGACTCTTTGTTACTGCATTTTCTCTTAGTTTCTTTGGGTTAAAAAAAATCAGAGATTGCACTTAAAATTTTAGGTCAACTGATGTGAAACCCACTTCTGCAACACTTAGAAACATTACACAGTTAGTAAGCAGTCTTTAAAATGCATAGTAGTGCATTCACAAGGTAGGGAAAGAGATGACCAGAGTTCTTAAGCCAAGGTTGCAGCGAGTGACTGGGACCTGCAGTGAGCTGACCCTGGGACAGGAGTAGGGGTGCGGTATTATCGATCGAAGTCATCTGAGTCTTTAGCTTTAATGTCCAGGGGGAATAGGATTTTGTCTGAGACCAGGAATGGGAACTGAGCCTTCTCTCACATCCCCCTGTAAGACTTGAACCCTTGAAGGGCTGTACCCTCCATGGGAGGACAGACTAGAAAGAACACCTGCCCAGCAGTAGCAAGGGGAGATGACAGGTAAGAATTTATCTGTTTTGTCCTGGGCAAGGGAGACACAGTCTCCTGATAATTTGTAAGAGGAGACCATGCCTCTTGTAAAAGTTAGTCCCTGGCTGGTCTTCCCCGAGGGCCTAGTTGAAGCAAAGATAAAACAGCTCATTAGAGGCAGGCCCACAACTCAGCCCATTAAGGGTTACCAGTGATAAAGCCCCACCAAAGATATAATATAAAATCACTATTAAAGGTAGAAAAGAAGACAATGAAAAATAGAAAAGCCAGTCAGACTTAAAAAACAAATGGAATAACTCGAAGGACTGATTATAGAGCTGGTGAGATCCAGCTGAAGATTGGAGTGTAGGTCTAACGAGTTCTCCAAATGGTAGCACAGAGAGATTGAGGTCTCAGTAGGAGCTCTACCAGGAAGGAATAGGGAGCAGACCATTTTCAAAGAACTGAGTGGCCAAGGATTTTCCAGAATTGAAGAATAACATAACTCCTCACACTCAGCACAGTGAGCCTGAATAAGTTAAATGTACACTTAAAAACATTTTGCTGAATCCTTAGAACCCCAGAAATGGATCTTAAAAGTAATGAGAGATTAAAAAGATATTATAAAGGAATGACAAATAGACTGACAGTGTGTTTCTAAACATCTCATCAAGAAAAGGCCGGAAGACAAGTGAAATAACATCTTCAACATGATGACAGAAAACTGTCAGCATGGAATTCTGTCCTCAGTTAATCCATGAAGGTGAAGTAAATTTTCTCAGGGCTTTAAGGACTGAGAAAGTTTATGAAGGAGAGATCCTTGCTGAAAGAACTACTCAAGGGTGTACTTTGGCAAGACCATAAAAAAAGGAATGAGATGCATGTAGCAGTGATGAGCAGATGGCCAGCATTTGGGTCAACAAGCAAGTATCAGCTGTCTGGAACCAAACAACACTGACCAGTCCAGATGTGTGTGTGATGGGGGCTTGTCATGGGGAAGGGCAGCAGACCTAAGACCTTGTAGGTAGTTTGACCACTGTGGAAGCAGCTGGAGACATTCATGAAATTCGGTCATGTATGGATGTTAGGAAGATGTGTTAGCATCACAGCTTGTAGGATGAAGCCATAGCAGTACTTAGGGGGAAATTTATTGCCTTAAATATTTGCTGCAAGAAAAGAGAAAGGACTGGAAGTTGATACATGGCCATGTCAGGAAGTTAGAAAAGAGAATAAACCAGTGGAAGATGGAGGAAGGAATAATGAATATTAATTTTATAGATTGGATCACAAACCCAGCAGCTGGTCCTAGAATCATTGAAATTGATGTTGTTAAATTGTATTGAAATTGTTAAAAATCAGCACTCTAGCCACCGTTCCCCCTTTAAGAAAAGATCTCAGAACACTAATCCTGACGGTTTTATGGGCAAGTTCTTCCAGATCTACAAAGAACAGAAAACCCTACCTTTACACAAGCTATCCCAAAGAATAGGGGAAAAGGAATGATTTTTAGCTCATTCTATGAGACTCAGGAGACCGTAATACCAAGATCAGAGAACAGTCTGAGAATCACCTCTGATTTTTCTCATTTTAAAATACACATAGAAATCTCACATAAAAATGTGAACAAACCACATCTAGTGATGTGTTAGAAAAGAATCTCCATTGAGAAACATTTATACCATAGAAACTTTCTGTGAACTGGCATTATTAGACTGTGCATTACTGTAATTCCACATATTTCAGATTAAAGGAGAAAATATCAACTGGTAAAGACAAAGCAATTGGTAAAATCCAATACTCAATTATATTAAAAAGATAACTAGGAATATAAGACATGCTACTTAACCTGAGGAAAGATTTCTGCCAGAAACCTGCAGTTGGTATGACACTGGTAGTAAAACATTAGAAGTAGTAACTTGTGAATGCTACAAGGCAGCTTATTGCACAGACTCTGCTCAGCACTGCATCAGAGTTCTCAGCCAGCTCTGTTAAGCCAAGAAAAAGAAATGAGATCATATGGTTTTGAAAGCAAGAAACAATACTGTCTTTTTTTCCACAGCTTACTTTTTATTAAAAAAAATCGGAAAGAATCTACAAACTCCTGGATTTGACAAGAACATAGATGATAGCTGGGTAGATGATACATATGCAGAAATGAATTACTTTGCTGGTTGTCTGTAGCTGAGGAGTAGAAGAAGTAATTTACAAAAGATATTCTAACCATCAACAAAACAACATGTAAGACATTTATGGAGAAAATCATTAAAATCTTATAGAAGTATGGAAGAAAACTTTTTTTTTTTTTTTTTAAGAGACAGGGTCTTGCTATGATGCTCAGGCTAGTGTTCACCTCCAAGGCTCAAGTGATCTCCTGCCTCAGCCCCCCAAGTAGCTCGGACTAGAGACATGAACCACTGTGCCTGGCTTCGAAGAAAACATTTAAATCAGTGCAGTGCTCTAGCATACCATATTCATTGACAGATAGCTTCTATAGTTAGAAATATCAGTCCTTCCTAGGTTCGTGTATAAACTCAGTGTGATTCAAATACAAATTCCAGTAGAAATTTTGTAGGGGATGCTTAAGCTGAAAATGTGGCATTGATGCAGGGCATAAATATAACAGTGGAACAAAGTGTAGAATCTAGAAACAGATCCACTGAATGGCACAGAGGTGGCCATCTGAGTCTGTGAGGGAAGGAAAAGACCCGTCAGGAAATGGTGCTGGGTAATTAAACTGATGGGGAAAGTTTTATCACTGTTTCCTGTCACATACCAAAGTAAATTCCTGGTGATTGAAAACCTGACTTTGAAATGCATTATCAAAGTCTTTTGAAGAAAATAACTTATAAACAGTAAAACAACTTCTGTCACAATGGTTGTCTCCAGGAAGCGACCCTGGATGGCTGGCTTCAGGGGTATAAAGGAGATTTTTCACTCTGTATATGGTAGACATGTCACACTACAATTTTGTGTGATAGCATAAATTTTTAAAACCTAAAAGCATAGGAGTATGGATAATAATTTGTGGTTCAGCTATGTAATATAGGAGTGAAAATAAATAAGCCCCAGCCTGGCCAATATGGTGAGACCCCGTCTCTACTAAAAACTACAAAAATTAGCTGGGCATGGTGGCACACGCCTGTAATCCCAGCTACTCAGGAGGCTGAGGCACAAGAATGGCTTGAACCTGAGAGGCAGAGGTTGCAGTGAGCCAGGATCATGCCACTGAGCTCCAGCCTGGGCAACAGAGAGAGACTTTGTCTCAAAAAAACAAAAAGAATAAACCAAAGCTATATGTATCTATATGAATATTCTCACAAAGTTTAGTCAAAAAATGTTACCAAATAGCACCCAGAACAATGTCACTTACACGGCAATTACCAACACACAAAGCAACGGCTGTATTTTGTTTGTAGAAATACATGTAATAGAAGCAAAAGCAGGTGGAAGTGGTAAGTGACCCATTCAGGGTGTTGTACCCCTCTAGAAGGGAGATGACATATATATACATAGACACGTGTGTCCCTCCCTGCCACACATATATATATATACACAGCCACATACATATATATATAAATATCTGAAGTGCATATGGCAAAATGTTAGGGTTTGGTAAACCTGGGTGGTAGGCTAATGGATGTTCATATTTTTCTTCTTAGTCTTTTGTATGAGTCATTTCATAATATTTTAAAAATTAGGAGCTGTTGATTCTGATGTAGCCATGTCTACTAGGGTCTCTGTTTTATTGTCATTCTGTTTTAGTTCTGTACCTTCCTAGCAGGTCACCTTATGCCCAGGAAATGGATCTGGGGGTTTGTTTTCTTTGTCCACCCCTACCCCACAGCTTCTCCAAGCTTCCACACACGGTCCCCCATGGAGCTGCTGCTTAGTAATGAGACAGAGTCCTGGGAGCTGTTGAGGGTCTTTTCACAAAACCTACCAAAATCCCAGCTGCCAAATTGGACCCAACTGGCTTGGCTGGGCCATGTGAATTAGCAAATATCTTCTGTGTCTAAAGAGTTTGGGGCTTCCTCTTACTTTTGTTCCCCGAATCTTAACAGAAGAAGAGCCATTCTCTTGAGATCTTAGAGGCGGGCCAGTGCGTTCAGTCTGTCCAGCCTCTGCGCAGCCTCCTACATCCTTCCCTCTTGGGGCCTTCATCTTTTTGTCTTACAGTCTGAGTGTGTTAGCAATATCGTAGTCGCCCTTTATCTATGGTTTCACTCTTTGTGGTTTCAGTTACCAGCAGAAAGCTGTGGTCTGAAAATATTAAATGGAAAATTTCAGAAAGAAACTCTTCCTGAGTTTTAAGTTGCATGCCATTCTGAGTAGCGGGATGTGAACCATCCCGTGTGCAGTGGATTCACGCCGTCTATGTTACCTGCCTGTGCGTCACTTGGTGGCCCTCTCGGCTTTCAGATCCACTGTCTGGTATCACAGTGCGTATGTTTGAGTCACCCTTACTTTACTTAATCGTGGCCCCAAAGTGCAAGAGTGGTGATGCTAGCATAATGTTATAATTGTTCTATTATATTATTGTTAATCTCGTACTGTGGCTAATTTCTAAATTAAATTTTATCATAGGTATGTAGGTATAGGAAAAAAATAGTGTATATAGGGTTCAGTATTACTGCAGTTTCAGACCCACTGGGGGTGTTGGGAAGTTTCCCAGAGGATAAGGGAGGACCACTGCAGTGAGTAAAAGTACATATTTGACAGAAGTTTCTGGAATTGACAGAATATAGATCACTGTGGTCAGACCCTACAAGGTATGGGTGGGCACACATCTGCCCTAACTCTTTGGTGCAGTGGAGGAAGCCCTAGAAGAGGTTTCTGTTGGGGGCCTCTTATCATGGTGTGGATTTCAGGAGCAAAGCTCCCGGAATGCTGATTGTGAGAACCGAATTTGAGAGGCATCCCTGGCTTCATCATTTCTGTGAATCAGGGATCTCCCAGCATGATGTTTATGCCCCACTGAAGCTGACTCTGCAAAGCAGCAGAAAGGTTGTTTTTCATTTCGATTTCTTTGCTGTCTGTGGTGGTATTGCCTTAGCCTTAAATGTTTCAGTGTATTACTACTTAAGACTAGGGCTTTTCATTTTCTTGTGAAAGATTTCTTTTAAAAAATTCTAACTTGGGAATTAGTGGTGGGGATGTAATTTCTTTTTCTGCAAAAGTTGGGAAGACACATTTGTGCTGCTATAAAACATACATTTGTGTGCGTTGCAAAGGGAAAATATTCTCCCGAGTTTGCTTTTCTCGATTCTGGGTTCCAACAGAGAATATATTTTTGTATTCTTTGTTTGCCTATGTTGAGTAAGATTAAAAGTTCATTTTCCAGCCTTGGCTTTTCTGCCGGAGTTTAGAAGTTGGAAACCACAAGGCTGCACAGAGCCCCACAGTCCTCAGCTGTGAACAGGCCCCGCTTTGTGCATGGCTGTTCACTGTGTCACGGTCTGCAACCCGTGCCAATCGCGACTCGGTGGAGACCACCACCCCTCGAGCACATGGTTGTTGGGAAACCATTCGGGGTTTATGGAGCCTTGGTGAGGGTGACCCAGGCCCCAAATGTTCGTTTCTCTAGAGAAGGGGAGTGTTTTAGAGGATTTTTTTTTTTTTTTAAATAGAAATGTGGTCTCACTATGTTGCCCGGGTTGGCCTTGAACTCCAGATCTCAAGCGATCCTCCCGCCTCAGCTTCCCAAAGTGCTAAGATCACAGGCTTGTACCACCATGCCTGGCCGTAGGATTTTTGAATGTAGTGATTATAATGTGGTGTCCATTTTGGCAGAGTTCTGAGAAATCTTGTAAGTACCCAGAGGAGTTTCAGTTGGTGGGTACCTGCCAAAAAGTGAGGGTTGACTGTACCATGTTCCAGACCTTCTTGTCCCCATCCTCCTACCCACTGAATCCATCCATGGCTGAGCAGGGTGTGATTTCCTTTTTAACACCCAGCTTGAGAGTGTGTTCTCGGAAGTACAGTTCCTGGTACCCTCCCTCAATGATCAAACGTGAGAGTGCCCTGGCTGTGGATCACACTGTCACTGCCCACGGCCAGAGGTCAGAACCCATTTGGAAATATAAATGCTGCCTTACCCAGGATTCAAAGGCCTCCATGAGCTCCCCTAAGACTTTGTAGAGGTTAAGACTGGAATGAAAAGTGTGACTCAGTCCCACTCAACGCAGAGTGACAGTGTGGGAGAAGTGTGTTGCCACAGCAGCTGATAGAGTTGTCCCCAGGGAGAGCATATGCTGGGAAGATTTTTTGTCATGAGTGTTTTAAACCCTTTTCCTGCAAAGGTCTTAGAAAGGCCAAAGTAATGTGTTTCTTCTGTGATGAGAGTGATTTTTTTTTTCTTGAAAATTTTTTTTTGAGATGGAGTCTCGCTCTGTCGCCCAGGCTAGAGTACAGTGGTGCGATCTTGGCTCACTGCAAGCTCCGCCTCCTGGGTTCACCCCATTCTCATGCCTCAGCCTCCCGAGTAGCCTGGACTACAGGCGCCCGCCACCATGCCTGGCTAAGTTTTTTGTGTTTTTAGTAGAGTCAGGGTTTCACCGTGTTAGCCAGGATGGTCTCGATCTCCTGACCTCGTGATCTGCCTGCCTTGGCCTCCCAAAGTGCTGGGATTACAGGTGTCAGCCACCGCGCCCGGCCAAGAGTGATTTTTCTTAGAACACAATGCCAAGACATTGAAAACAGTCTCCCTTCTCAGTCCCTTCTTTAAAATGCCCTCATGTCAAAATTTATATTTGATTCCTACTGTATTTCCCTCCTCTATATCCACTCAAGAGGAGTGGGGAATCTCAATTTCTTAGGAGAAGAATCTCAGTATCTGAGCCTCTAAGCAGCCTGGACCCAGCCTCCCACAGCATCTAGAGGTTTTGCAGGGCAGTGTTGGGGGAGGCCTGTCCACTTCCCCACCTCTCTTCTTCCACCTCCTTCTATCTCCTCTTACCCACCCCTTCTTACCCTCGTGTTCTCTTTGCTCATTCCATCAATCTTCTTCAGAGAGACTCAGGACTGGGTTGAATGTATCCAAATAAATACACCTCCTGGAGTTCCTCAGTGAAGTCAAACTTAGCCTGGGCTATGGCAGGAAGGTGTATGAACCTGGTTGCCTCTGACCCATTGGACTTTGGTCCATAGGCAGTGAGAACGGTGTTGTTCATCCTCTTGGTTTGGGGAGCGTTGTCTGACAGAGGGGCCTGCTGACACTGTCTCCTCACCCCCTGTGCAGCTTCTGGATATGAAATTCCAAACCCAGCATCTTCTAGGCCTCCCAAGACCGATTCTTCCTGTTTCCCAACATGCAAATTGCAGGCTCCATAACTCCTCAGGAGCTATTGCTGGCAAAAGGCTATTTTCTCTCACTGAATTTTTGAACACGTTTCAGGATTCTAATGCAGTTTTTATCTCTGATCCTGGGTAGCGGCATTTATTGGCACTGGGGAAGAGGGAAGCAACAGAGTGGAGATGGCACACTGTGGGCCTCCTGGCCAAAATGCTTGTGGCTGAAAGCCTGCAGATGTGTTTGGTTTGGTTCACATATTTTTGAAATCAGTCAATTTCACGTTGAGAGAAAAATTTTTTTAAAGTGTCTGGCCTAACATGAAAAATCAAAACATCTTCCAACTTAGCAATCACATTTCTAGGGCAGTCGGCCATGACAGAGTGTCACTGCCTAATTTTAGGTGGGGACGGGTGTTTTTGCTGCAGTCTCCACCTACTCCCCATGGTCTCACACCTGGCCTGCGTTTGAGCTCCTGTGCATCTTTGACCTTGTGGTGGGGAATGTCTTCCGTCGGGGTCATGGCTGCAGAGGCTCCTGGGCGTGTGTGCTCCAGAGATAGGCCTGCACTCTGCTCTGACTCCACTGTTGCTTTGTATGGGGACTGCTCATGCCTTGGGTACGAATCACTCACTCCTAAAGAGGAGCAGGTGAGAATGTGGGACATCAGAGAGGGCCTGGGTTTGTTTCTTCTCTGAATTTATTAACCTGAAGAAACAATTAGTGAAACCTGAAGTTTGGTGGTAGGGTAGGGAAAGAAACTGTTGAAGGCCTCGATTTCTGTAAATAGTAACCTCCATGTATGTTTGACAGGTGAAAGGAAAGCAAGCCAGGATGGATATTTACGACACTCAAACCTTGGGGGTTGTGGTCTTTGGAGGATTCATGGTTGTTTCTGCCATTGGCATCTTCCTGGTGTCGACTTTCTCCATGAAGGAAACGTCATATGAAGAAGCCCTAGCCAACCAGCGCAAGGAGATGGCGAAAACTCACCACCAGAAAGTAGAGAAGAAAAAGAAAGAGAAAACAGTGGAGAAGAAAGGAAAGACCAAGAAAAAGGAAGAGAAACCTAATGGGAAGATACCTGATCACGATCCGGCCCCCAATGTGACTGTCCTCCTCCGAGAACCAGTGCGGGCTCCTGCTGTGGCTGTGGCTCCAACCCCAGTCCAGCCCCCCATTATCGTTGCTCCTGTCGCCACAGTTCCAGCCGTGCCCCAGGAGAAGCTGGCCTCCTCCCCCAAGGACAAAAAGAAGAAGGAGAAAAAAGTGGCAAAAGTGGAACCAGCTGTCAGCTCTGTAGTGAATTCCATCCAGGTTCTCACTTCCAAGGCTGCCATCTTGGAAACTGCTCCCAAGGAGGTGCCGATGGTGGTGGTGCCCCCAGTGGGTGCCAAGGGCAACACACCAGCCACTGGCACTGCTCAGGGCAAAAAGGCGGAGGGGACTCAGAATCCAAGCAAAAAGGCTGAAGGAGCCCCAAACCAGGGCAGAAAGGCAGAGGGAACCCCACACCAGGGCAGAAAGGCAGAGGGAACCCCAAACCAGGGCAGAAAGGCAGAGGGAACCCCAAACCAGGGCAGAAAGGCAGAGGGAACTCCAAACCAGGGCAAAAAGACAGAGGGAACCCCAAACCAAGGCAAAAAGGCAGAGGGAACCCCAAACCAAGGCAAAAAGGCAGAAGGAACCCCAAACCAAGGCAAAAGGGCAGAGGGGGCCCAGAACCAGGGTAAAAAGGTAGATACAACCCCAAACCAGGGGAAAAAGGTGGAGGGGGCCCCAACCCAGGGCAGAAAGGCCGAGGGGGCTCAGAACCAGGCCAAAAAGGTAGAAGGGGCCCAGAACCAGGGCAAAAAGGCAGAGGGGGCCCAGAATCAGGGCAAAAAGGGAGAGGGGGCCCAGAACCAGGGCAAGAAGGCCGAGGGGGCCCAGAATCAGGGCAAGAAGGCCGAGGGGGCCCAGAACCAGGGCAAAAAGGCAGAGGGGGCCCAGAACCAGGGCAAGAAGGCCGAGGGGGCCCAGAACCAGGGCAAAAAAGCAGAGGGGTCCCAGAACCAGGGCAAAAAAGCAGAGGGGTCCCAGAACCAGGGCAAAAAAGCAGAGGGGTCCCAGAACCAGGGCAAAAAAGCAGAAGGGGCCCAGAACCAGGGCAAGAAGGCCGAGGGTGCCCAGAACCAGGGCAAGAAGGCCGAGGGTGCCCAGAACCAGGGCAAGAAGGCCGAGGGTGCCCAGAACCAGGGCAAGAAGGCTGAGGGGGCTCAGAACCAGGGCAAAAAGGCCGAGGGGGCTCAGAACCAGGGCAAGAAGGCCGAAGGTGCTCAGAACCAGGGCAAAAAAGTAGAAGGGGCCCAGAACCAGGGCAAAAAGGCTGAGGGGGCCCAGAACCAGGGCAAAAAGGCTGAGGGGGCTCAGAACCAGGGCCAAAAAGGAGAGGGAGCCCAGAACCAGGGCAAAAAGACAGAAGGGGCTCAGGGCAAAAAGGCAGAAGGGAGTCTCAACCAAGGCAAAAAAGGAGAGGGAGCTCCCAACCAGGGCAAAAAAGCGGATTCGGTTGCTAATCAGGGCACAAAGGTAGAGGGTATTACACACCAGGGGAAAAAAGCAGAAAGGTCACCCAGTCAAGGCAAAAAGGCAGAAGGGTCCCCCAACCAGGGCAAAAAGGCAGACGCAGCTGCCAATCAGGGTAAAAAGACAGAGTCAGCTTCTGTCCAGGGCAGAAGTACAGATGTGGCCCAGAGCCCAGAGGCACCAAAGCAAGAGGCTCCTGCCAAGAAGAAGTCTGGTTCAAAGAAAAAAGGTGAGCCTGGTAAGTAACTGATTTCTTTATGAACTTAGAAGGAAAGGCTGTCTTTAAATGACTTATGGATTTTCTCGGGGATTGCCACCTGTATCAGTCAGCTATTGTCATAATAAGGCTGCGTAACAAACATTTCAGAACTCAGTGGCCCTCAGCAGCAGTCATTTAGTGTTGCTCGTGCTTCTGGAGGTTGGCAGATGTGAGCATTCTCGGTTGGTAGCTCCGCCTCAATCTGGTTTTAACTGGGTTGGTGACTCTTTGCTACAGGTTGAGCTCAGGTCAGTTCCATGTGTGGTCCTTCTGGCGCCCTGCAGGGCAGAGGCCCTTCATGGTTACAACAGAGGCACAAAAGGGCATTTCAAGCCAGCATTTCATTGACCAGAACGAGTGATGTGTCTGAGCCTGAGTCAAGGGGCAGGGAGTCCACTGTGTCCAGGGAGAAGGGACTGCAAGGTGATGTGAGAAAGGAGAGGTGAGGAGTGAGCAATAGGTCCACGTCTTGGCATGTCTTAAACACATGGGAGCACAAGGAGAGGTGAGGAATTAGGAGCAGTAATTCCGTCCACCACACAGTGTAGAAGACTTCTGCGTGTTGGCAAGTCTTTCTTAACTGTCTGGCTGTGTTCCGTCAGCCTGTTCTATGTTCTTGCTTCACCTGATGCTTTTGTGCAGCCTGACTCGTGTATCTGTGCTTGTTGAGTGAATGACGGTAGGAAGGTGTTTTTAAGGAGCAGTTGCATTCTTTCCTCTTCTGCCTTCCCCTTCCCCTGCGCCACCCTAGTCATTTAGTAAAGCATTATAGAGCATTAACATAGACACTGGATTACGTAGATAGATATGTGATCATATGAAGCACTGGTTTACCTTTATCTTTTTAGCGTATATTACTGTAGAAATTGGTCCAGGGAGTTCCTGTTTCATGTTTGTCATTCATTTGGTTTCACTTATGTTTTCTTTCTCTCCTCTCCCTTTCCTTTCCTTTCCTTTCCTTTCCTTTCCTTTCCTTTCCTTTCCTTTTTTCCTTTCTTTTCTTTTCTTGTTTTTAAGTAGCCATTAGCTGATTTGGAAAAATAATTGCATTTGTGTTGACAAAGGGTATCTTAGGAGGTGTGAAATGTTTGGACCTGTGTCGGGTTGCACAGGCCCTGTGTCTTTAGCTGGGCTTCCCTATCTTGCCTCTGTCAGGCTATTACCTTCGTGGGGTTTCCTCCTTCTCCTGCTGTTTTTGATGGGCCATTTGCTAGGGCAGCAGCCCCCTGCTCCGTGTGAGAGGCCCTGTCCCTTGTGAGCGGCTGCAGGCTCCGGTGGGAAGCCAGGGACCAGCTGCCCAGCCCAGATCAGGTGGCCTCGAAAGCCCTTTGAAAACCCAGACGCTCTGGCCTCAGCCCTACTTCCAGAGGCTGGCAGGCGACATACTGCCCTTTCTTTAACATGATGTTCCACTTGATTCAAAGCTGGGGATGGAGCTGAGAATCGGCTTTTACTTGGTTCTTCCACATCAGGCATGTCCACAGCTTCCTGCATCCCATAGTCATTGTTATTTCGTGTGGTTTTAGAGATTTGAAACGAGATACGAAACAGAAGTGTGATGATAATATTGGAAAGGAAGACAGAATTGTTCTAATTTGCAGGTAATAAAGAACGTTGTTAGGGATGAGACCTATGTGTGACCTTTGTGAACGTAACACAACAGCTTAAGTGGGGTGATAAAGTTGGAACCAAGAAAACAAACCCCATATTCCAGGAGAAGAAGATGAAATAGTATCCATGAAAGGATAGTAATTGTCAAGCTAATTTAGTGGTCCACCATTATTCCAGCCAAACTTTCTTGAGAAGATTTTCCCCCTAACTTGATGGATTATTCCAAAAGTCCCATCTGAGGGAAAAATAGGTAAGAATAATTTAACAGATTTTTTTACAGTGGATTTTAGAAGGCCAGTCCTGTCAATGTGTGAATGTCTCCCAACTGTTGTAATTACAAGTAGGGGAATAGAAGGCTCTGAAACTGACTGAGAACTTGAATGAGAGAAGCATCATATTGCAGTAGGGAAGGAAACGTTCAGCAGATGATCTAGGGCAGTGTGTTCATATATTCATAATTTGGAAAAGTCTACTTAGACCTGCCAAGCACTTGCCTCTGTAAAAATTTAAGGTTTGGATGAAATATATTTAATTTGAAAAGAAATGAATATGGATTAGCGCAGATGGTGGAAGATGGCCACTCTGACATTGTCATGAGAAGAAGTCACCAAGGCTGACATGGGGGAGCTTGACACACAGCCACGCACGGCTGTGCAACCACAAGGAAGAGGCAGAGGCAGGGCCACACGTGCCACCGACACGCCGCCCGCAAGGTGGTTTCTTTCTTCTTCACAGTGTCGGGAGTCTGGAAAACATGGGGAAAGTTCTTTCTTGGACTTTATATTTTCGTTTCTTGAATTAGCACTGAGGAATCTCAGGCCTGTTTTCCCATGGTTGATGTACAAAGGCATCTTCAGGGCCATCTGCAGTGGATTTGGGCCACTCCCCAGACACCGTGAGGATCCTGGAGATGTCCCCTCCTGAAGTGCTTCTTAAACTTTGGTATGCAGATGAATCACCCAGCATCTTGCTACGATAGTGACGGTGACTCAGCAGCTCCCAGGTGGGGCCTGAGATTCTGCATTTCTAAGCAGTTCCTGGGAGCTGCTGATGCTGTGGGTCCTAGGTCTCACACGTGGGGCCAGTCAGGATCCAGGAGACATCATCATTTAACTAGCAATTTTGAAAACTCACATTAAAGCCAGTAAGCTTTATTTAAAAACTGTTAATATAAATATATAATGTATATTTTTAAATGCTGGCATTGTAAATTGTGTGACCATTTTGAAAAGCAATTTTGTGAAATGTATCAAGAGCCTCAAAGGGGCTAGTAGTTTTTCTTCTCCCGGACTCCCCTCAGGAAACAGTGTAAACTGTGGCAGCCAGGTCTGTGGGTTAGTGGCCGGGGTGTCCCTCGGACCACCCCGAGGGCCTCGGTGCATGCAGCTCACCCAGACACAGTGCAGCCACTAACAGTGATGCCTGTGAAGATCCCATAGTAACCTGCAAAGACATGGTCACGTGGTACAGTGTGACTTTTCATTGGAGAAGTCGGGTGCCAAATTCTTTAGATGCCTCAAGGACAATGGAAGGTGGAGACATTAAGTGATAACAAGATAAACCAGAACTGTAGGAAATACAGTACAATTCCTTTCTGATTTTTTTCTTCAATGTAGTAGTAGTTTTCTCTTCAAAAGTCAAAAAGCAGCTGGGCGTGGTGGCCCACTCCTGTTAATCCTCAGACCCTGGGAGACCGAGGCGGGAAGATCACTTGAGTTCAGGAGTTCCAGCCTGGGCAACATAGTGAGACCTGGTTTCTACATGAAATTTTAAAAAGAAAAAAATAGAAGTCAAAAAGCAATGCTGAAGACCCTAGATCTTGTGTTTGTGACAGCGCCCCCTGGAGCTGGGAACGCCCTTTGGAAAGCCTTCAGTAATGCTACTGGGACAGGAATTCCAATGAACTGATGAAGCGAAGAATTTCCTATTAAAACTTTACTGATATAATGCCCTTCAGAAATTATTTTAGGGAGATAAAATTGGGTCTTGATATATTATCTTAAATACTCTCTTTGCCATTGCGAAAAATAAAGGAATAATGATACTTCCTTAATTCCAGATGTTAAAACAACTGAGAAAGATCCCTGGAAGGCAGGGGCTGCTGGAACTCCTGCTCCTGCGTGCTGTCTCTGGACGTAGCTCAGCACCGCAGGCCTCTGCCTGTGGGTTCATCTCAGTAGTTTGGGGGTGAAGTGTAGAGAAGGACCCGAGAGCCACAGTGGACAGACCTTAGGGGCTGAGGGTGGTTTATATAATGGCAGAGGCTATAGAGTCACCCAGGATTGTTGATAGGGGAGCGTGGACTTGGTGACGGGTCCAGAGCTCCAGCCACAGTGAACAGACCCTCCATGATTCCATGACGCTCAAGCAGCAAAAGCTCAGGACAGATGAAAGGAAGCATTTATGAACATGGAAGGGAGTCACTAGCAAACACACATGTGATTGAGTGGTAAGGCCCGAAATTCAAGGTATTTGAAATCCCAGTTAACAAGCAATGTATTCACTCTACTTCTTTTCCACAGAATCAGTAGTGCATATTGGTAAGGCTCCAAGTTTATCCACAGAAAACCCGTAAGTCCTTAATGTGTCTGGAGTTCCGTGGTCCCAGGTGGAGATCTTCTCACTGGGGGAGCAGCATCTGTACAAGAAGAAGCATTTAGAACTCCGGCTTAAGATGATTCACACTCAGCACCTGCTGCCACCAGTTCCATGATGGGGTCACACTCAGGATATAGGGGACATTTGAGTCCTGGAATGACAAAGGCTCTCCTGCAGGGAGACGGTGAAGGGAGGGTGCCTGCCCTGGGATGTGAGGAGGTCAGGTCTATGTTACGTGGACGGCCCACGCCAGTCTGCGCGGCTAGCGATTGGGGTGGAGAGCCCTGTCCTTTTGTTGTGTCCTTTAGTGCAGTGGTCAGACCCTGCATGGCCATTATCAAACCAAAACAAACAAAAACGGGTTCATGCATTACTGTTAACCGTACAGTGTGCTTTTCTCTAGTCTGTGCTGGTGGGTATCTAATATTAATGTCCCAATCAGCATAGGCCTTTGGTGGCTGGGGGTTGTGAGGCATGCATGTGTGGCTCTTTCTGTCCACCTTGGGACCAGGTGGCTGTTTTTTTTTTTTGAGACGGAGTCTCGCTGTGTCACCCAGGCTGGCAAGTAATGGCATGATCTCAGCTCACTACAACCTCTGCCTCTTGGGTTTAAGCGATTCTCCTGCCTCTGCCTCCCAAGTAGCCGGGATTACAGGCACCCACCACCACGCCCAGCTGATTTTTGTATTTTTAGTAGAGATTCGGTTTCACCATGTTGGCAGCTGGTCTTGCACTTCTGACCTCAGGTGATCCACCCGCCCCGGCCTCCCAAAGTGCTGGGATTACAGGCGTGAGCCACCATGCCTGGCCAGGGCCAGGCTGTTCTTGGCCTGTGATCTGTATGTATTGGTCTCCTCTGGACTCTGTCACAGTCTGCTTATTCATTAGCACACATGTATTTTCTGCTCTTTGCAGCTGACGGGCTCCAGGGACATTCCTTGATTCATTTGTGGCTACCATCTTCTTGCTAACAAACCCCTAAGCCACTGCCAGGTGGCATGTGCAAGAAGGTCTGTCTGCATAGCACCCAGCTCCCAGCTGCTTTGCAGCTCTGACTGTAAAAGAGAGAGGCCCTGGGTGGGCTCAGTGAAGTGTGCATCTCTCCTCACAGTTAGTCTGCTTTTCCCACACACGAATAACACGAACACAGGGGAGAGCCCGAGGGCGCACTGGGCATGGTGGGCATGTCGCTGCATCTGGCAGAATTCCCACCACTGCAGAGTCAGTTGTCGGTGGCGCTCTCTGGATGCTTGGCCGTTTTGCCTTGCAAAGGCCCTTCTCTGCTCCAGGCACGCTCCATCACTCGCAGCGATTTCCCACCTTGTCTCTGTGCCCTCAGACGATTTTCTTGGTTTTCAGTTAGCCATGAGCTGTGGTGCCCGAGGCTATGAGGCAGAAATCTGTGAGTCCACAACATGGGTTTTCACCAGTGGCTTATGGAATTGGTTTCACCCTTGCTGCGTCTTATATGTGGAGTTTTCATGTTCCAGAATTATTTGGATTTCCACTTAACATTGGCGGCTGTGACCATGTTGCCGGGTGAGCAGGCCCGGATGAGACATGTTAGACCGTGGGTTCCTCCCTTTGTTGGAAAGGCTGCAGTGGCCCCCACTGGCCGCCCTGCACCTCATTGCCCCTCTGCTGGGGCCGAGCTTCCTGTCAGTCTGGCGCTTGCCCACTCCAGCTTCTCTGGGGGTCATGTGTGCCCAACCTGAGGCAACCGTAGGCAGAACTCTGGGTGGGCTGACTGTCCCTGGGCATCTAGAAACACAGGGACCTGTGGGTGTGAGTGTGTTGGGTGGGAGGGGTGAGGTGGCATGAGGGCTGTGCTGCGGGGATCTGGGAGGTGCTTGGCAGTGGGTTCTGGATCACTGGTGTGGAGCAGGCCGGGATGGGAGCTCCTCCCGTGAGTCCAGGAGGCCTTGAGTTGGGCAGGGGAGGTGTAGGGCCTAGGGCTGTGCTGTCCCATATGGGAGGCACTGGTCACATGGGCGCATTTAAATTATCAGCTAAATCAGTCAGAAGTAAATAAAAGATTCCATTCCTCAGTCACACTAGCCACATTCCAAGTGCCTGCTAGTCACACGTGGCTAGTGGCTCCCCTTACACAGTGCAGAGACAGATCATCTCTGCCAGAGCAGAAAGTTTTGCACAGCAGTGCTCTAAACAGGACCATCTGAAAGGAGGTGGCCTCTTGAATCACTGGCCGGTCTGTGCAGACCTGTGTTGGTGTTGCACACTGCTCCTTCCTGCTTTGTTCTGGCTGCTGTGTCCTGAGTACAGGGCGGGGTGAGCTGTCTGACTTCTATATCACAGTAGGATGCTGTGAGGGGTCACGGAGGCTGTGGCTGGCCCATAGCACAGGACAGATCAGCAGCAAAACCAGTACTGGAGCTGGGCTCCACCAGAGACTTGAATTGCTTCTTCAGTCTTCCTGGCCTTACCTGTTACCTGGTTGGTCCAGCAGGGCCCCCTGCTGACAGGTGCCCCAGAGGGAGACCCGGCAGGAGTGGTAGGCCCAGGACATGCTTTTGCAGACCCAGGCTGGAGCTCTTCCAGAACTTCTGCTCTGATTTTCCGCCAAGAGCAGATGGGGGCCTTGCAGCAGGTTTTTACCACTTGTCCATGGCTGTATTTGACAGAGAACACCTGCCTTCCTAATCCTTGCCTTTTACAATTAATTATTATATAAATATGTGTTTCCAGCAAACAAAATTCACAGTATGGAAGCATGGAAGGTGAAAATAGAAAGTCTTTTTGCTCCATCCCAATCACCATCCACTTCCCAGGGGAGGGGGGCAAATTCACTGTGCTCTTCACATGGGCACCCACAAACGGGAGCTGCAATGCACACTGCTGTCTGCTTAACAGTGTGTTGGTGACATCTTTCCGTATTGCACCTGAGAAGCTGCCACATTCAGCTGCATAATATTCCCTAGCATGAATATATTGTAATTTATTTAAATGACATTTAAGTAGTATGCAGTGCAGCTAAAATTAATGCTGCAATGATGTACATACACTGTTGTGTGTCTCTACAAAGTAAAGTCCTAGATAAGTAATTATCAAGTCAAAAGGTGAGTAAGTTTTTAATTTAGGAAGACAGTGCTGCATTGCTTTCCGGAAACGTTTCACAGTTTACGATGAGAGGGCCACAAGATTGTTTTCTGACTCAGCACTCCTCACACAGTGCTGCTGTGCTACTCTGGGAATGACTCTAACTTCAGGAAGTTTGGGTGGGGGGAGCATTATAAACCCAGACGTGGGATAAGGAGAAAACCTCTTTCTTTGGAAATGAAAGGCACAAATTCTTTACTACATGTTTGGAGAGGAGGAAATTGATGGGATCCTGGAGAAGTGGAAATTCCCCGGAACGGAAGCTTCCCCATGTTCCGGGTACCGTCAGCTGACGCACGTGTCCAGGCTTTAGCTGGTTTGTTCTCTGATAGTTAACTGAGCACTTATGCACGGTGTCTATTAGGAAAGTCAAGTTTCTAGCACAAGACGTATGTGTATGCAGTGGTGTTGGTTTTTAAAAAAAAATCTATTTTTATCCTCAGATTGAGTCTTTGTTTGCAGGATTATGCTGGTTTGCCTCCCACCCTGGGCTGCGCTGATCTTGTAGTAATCACCATCTGGGTGTTACACTGGCAGGAGAGCTGTCCCACCCAGCACCTGGAATCGAGTCTGGATCCTGCAGTGTGGGCGTAGACTGAGGAAGTACATATGTACATTCTGAAGACCCCACAGTTAGCGTGAGCTCCAGAACAGTGTGCTTTTAACTGGAGCTTGCTTCATTCATTGTTGCTGCTGGGTGGAAACAGGTGTTTCCTCCTTACCTCTGCTAGCACGTCACTCAGGGGATGCGGGGATGCAGGGTACTTGTTGCACTCTTGGGGAGTCTGGAGCTCACCCAAGGACCTGTGACCTTTCTGCCTAATGGAAGGGGGTGGGTAACCCTGGGGGCATGGCACTTCTCTCTTGGCCGTGGGCCTGCTTTCTGCGGGGCCCTCTTTCCCCAGCCTGCTGATGCAAGCCAGTTTTACTCTGTGGCCAGAGGGACCATTGTGTCATGGCCCAGGAGAACCCACCCAACCTCCATGAGGTGGCAAACACTCAAACAGGCATTTCGGAGGCCCATTCTTGCCACGTTGTCAGATAAGTCCATATGGGAAAAAGAGGCCACTGCTGGGAGGTAGGATTATGGGTAAATGTTAGTATCTCCCTTTCACCCTTCTGCGTTTTCCAGTAACTTTTTTTTTTTTTTTTTTTTTTTTTATGGAGAAGAAACAACTCCATTATTTGTCTCTAAGTCAAATAAACAGGCCCTCATTATACCAAAGCTGATGGAACGCTCATCCTTCTGGGTGTTTTGAGGCAGCCCTGTGTCCTCTGAGGAGCAGCAAGGAGCACCTTGCTCCTTTTGGGGTCTGGAATGAGGAAAGGTAGTGCCAGCTCTTCTGAGGCCTCCAGAAGGAGGCCAGTGCCTGTCCCAGCCCTGGCACACAGGCGCCCGGGAGGCATTCATGAACTGAGGCAAGGTGGAAAGTTAAAGGCAGTTCCCACATTGTGGAGCCTGGCAGTGCCCTGGTGGGAGGGGGCCTGTGAGCTCCGTGTCATGTGCAGTCTCGCTGAGCCCCCATTCTACCTCCACGATAGGAAATGCAACCTAAAATCCCAAGTCGTGTTCTGTAATCTGATGGGGCTGGGGTCACAGGTCAGGGGGTATGGGGAAGAGTTGTCAAGACCCCAGGAAACGGTATTCAAGGTGTCTAGAGTAGCAGGGCCCTCATCTTAAACAATTTGACTTGGTGATGGGAACACCCCTTGCTCCCAGCTCCTCACCCACCCACGCCTGTTCTCCCCATGTGTGGCCTGCTGTGCTCCAGACCCAGCGCTGCTTAGCACAGCAGGTGTGACGCCACTGCGCTCCCCAGCCAGGTGTTTGTTCAGATGTGCAGTTTAGGAGGCTGGTTTCCATGCCTTTATCCCTCGTGCAATTCTCTAAGGTGGATTTGAATTTTTACCTGTTTGACAAAAGCAGAAAGCAAAGCTCAGACTTCCCAGAAGTCATGCAGATGACCAGCAGATGGCAGAGCAGCCGGTGTGGGCAGCCCCTCCCGAGGCCCCCGCCCTGCCCCGCAGGTGCCCCTGTGCCCTTCTCGCCGGCGGTTGCACAGAGAGGTGTACACGGAGATCAAGTCAGATGCTTTTTCTTTTTGAACTTAACTCAGTTTCTCAGGGTCTGAAGCTCTGAAGAAAACTCTCTGGGGCTTATGAGCCTTTATTCACTTTCTGTGGAAGTTCTTCAAACCCAACTTTTTCTTTTCTTCTTCTTTTTTTAAAGAAGAACAAAAACATCCCCTAGGGAAGCGAGCCAAGTATCAGTGTGAGAAGCTGCTAGATGACACTCTTCCAGAAATCTCTTTTCAGCCACTTGAAAACATGGTGAGGCTGGGACTCCAGTCACTGCCCCCAGACGGCTGTGGTCAGACAGCCTGGGATTAAAAATCCCCTGCTGTTTTCTGCAGGCATTAGGTAGAGTCCTAACTGCTGTTTAAACTGTATCCTCCTTGGGCCAGCCTGTGTGCCTTGGGAAGGGCCTTGCCCAGAGGTCCTCCAGGATTGTCCTTCTTTTAAAAATATTGTGATGTGGGTTTTTTTTTAACTCCAGGTATAAAATTGGTTTTGTTGAAATTTGGAGGAAAAAACAAAACTTTAAAGATCTTCAATCCATAGGATATTTTAAATTCCATTAGATAACATTAAATATACAACTCCCTAAGTTTGTAGCTGATTACGTTTTTCTCCAACCAAAGGAAAAGGACTAAAGGAAAAGGGCTGATTAAAAGGCCCTGAATTGGGTTGTTCTTGACATTATTTGTATTTAGCTCCATTGCCCTTCAAGCTACAGATGTGACTGTTCATGGCATTCGGGGTCAAGTGCAGCTGTGCCTCCTTGGCCTGCTTCCTGTCAGGAGCGCTGACCAGCGCTTGGGCAAGGCTGGGCTCTGTGGCCTGAGCTGGGCCTGGAGTCCACTATTGGTGCACTGCCCAGGGCCTGCCTCAGCTGTGGGCAGATGAGCAATGAGTGAGAGCAGGAGTCGCAGTTTGCCTCCAGGAGCATTTGGTAGATCTTCATTTCCTCCAGGGTTTCATAAAGCTCACTTCCCCCACAGGCTCAGGAGGAGCCTTCACGGCCACAGTCCAGGAAGGAGCAGTTAGAGAGAGGCCAGCAGTGATGTTGGCTGGAGCTCCTCCCTAGAGAGTGTCTTGCGTCCCACCTTGGGGTGGGACCCTGAAGGGAGCCGGCTCCTCAGGTTGAGAGAGAGAGAGATGCCCTGGACTTTGGGTCAGCAGGAATGGGGAGCTTGTCCTCAGCCTCTGAATCTTGGTCTGCAGAGGCTGATGACTGCTTGTGCGGTGCTGTGCTTCCAGGAGGCACGTGGGAGCCCTTTCCTGGGGCCCCAGGGTCTTCACCTTCTTACAGCAGACCTGAGTTTGGGTTGGGTGACTGGGGACTGCAGGGCGTGGAAGGCACGCCAAGATTGTGATCTGGCTTGGGCAGCCATGCTGGGTCCCTTGGTCTGCACTGTCTGGAGTCGCCCCTGTGCAGGCCCGGAGGCAGCAGCTATTCAGACTGCATCTGTGTGTCTGAGGGAGGCACCCTCAGAACTGATCTGGACAGTCTCTTAGGAAATGAGAGTTTTTGCCAATGGAGTTCTTCCCCAAGCCCTCAAGTCCGTGCTGTTTCAGGTTCCACTGTCAGAGTCCCTGGGTTGACACCTGGGCCTCTCCCACCAGCTCAGCTTCCTGAATACTCGGGCCTGGATCCTGGTCCTGGTGGTCTGCCTGCTTCCAGCCGCATCCCCCTGGGCATCCTGAAGTCTTTTTCTCAAATTCAAACATTCCTTTCTAGGCATCGCTTGTTGCCTACAGAATAAAATCCAGATTCCCAGGGCCTATGAAGACTTGGACCTAGTCCAAGCTCGGGTGCAAGTCTGACATGCTAGGGCCCAAAGCCCCTTACCGTGTCCTTACCCAGCTATGCTTGGCCCAAGGCCTTAAAGCCTTTCTCGGCATTGCTGCCACAGTCGTTCTCCAGGTCCCCCTTGTGTCACTCTTCTGCCTTATGGCCCTGTGTCCTCTGCTTCTGTTGGCCACAGCCCAATCTATAACTTAACTTTCCAGGCCCAGCAATTTACAAACTGCTGGGTATGCAGGTGGTACATACTTTGTGTCTAGAGACCACCTGGCCCTGCCTGCCCTGGTCAGGGCTGCTGGGCTGTAGCAGCAGCTGGAGCTGAGCTGGAGCCTTTTGTGGGGCCCATCCCAGGGCCGAGGCGATAATCCCCTCCTATTAACCACCAGCTGTTGCCAGGGCTTAGGCGGCAGTTCCTGGAGTGGTTCTGATACCCTCCCCGTGGACTGAGAGAGCCAGGCGTGCACAGTGCAGGGGTGCTCCAGCAGCTGATGTGGGGGGCTGGCCGCTGAGTCTCATGAGGCCCCTTAGGGCTGAGATCCTCCTTCTATGCCTGAGCCCTGGCCATGGGGGATCCTGGAAATTATACAGAGAGAAAAGCCTCATCCAAGAACGCCACAGTTGACAGTGAGAGAGAACACTAAGTGCCTCTTTGCCAGATGAGTTTAATTTTAGGTGCCTGAGCCTCCCAGCCTGGTTGCAGAAGGGAGAGTCGTTTTGAAATTTGGGTTGCGAGGTGCATTATCTGAGCTGCTGTGAGCTGCTTGAAGGCCGGCCATGCTGATTTATTTTGCTGTGCGTTACCCTGTGCCAGGCATGGTTCCAAGCATGTTGCAACTTACTCTTTCCAGCCACGCTGTGAGGGGAACAATGATCATCCCGATTTTGTAGGCAAGGAAACAGAAGCAAAGGAAGATTAAGCCACTTGTCCAAGGACACAGGTGGGAAGGAGCTGAGCTGGGATTCGACCCCAGGCCACCTGGTCCCAGAGGCCTTGCTCTAACCTTGGTGCCCCACTGCCCAAGGACAGAGGTGACCTGCAGACTGGATGTGGCCCACGGATGTGTTTGTTCACCTGTACAGTGGTTTCATTCATTTATTTATTTTTTATTGAGTTAGCTGTCAGCAGTAAAGATGAGAAGATAGCACTTAAAAATCTCGTTTCCAGGCTCTCGGGCAGGCCTGTGGCTCTGAGGGTTCTGGCTCAGATTCCCCTATTGCAGCCATCACCTGGAGGTGAAGTGCCGTGCCCAGGGCCACCCAGCTCAGGAGAGGCTACCCCCCTGAGCCCAGGCCTGTGTGGTTGTCACAGTACCTGTCCCATTCCTGCAGGGCCTGGCACCTGGAGTGTTGCTGTGTCCACTGCCAGACAGAGGTCTGGATTATCCATCAAAGTGAGACACTGACCTGCGTCGCTACTTTTGGGTCTCCTGCTCCCTGGTCACTCCCCAGGCCTCCTGGCCTGTCCTTTCCTGGTATTTCAGACCCACCAAGATGGGCAAAGCGTTAGCCACAGGAGCAAGCCCTCAGTGAGCCGAGCTGTTCCAGCGTTCACTGCACCCTGGGCCTTTTGAAGTCTGTGATTTCACAGACTAGGTGTTGAGTCTGACAGACTTAGCTTAGTGCGTTAAGATTTCACAATTCGGAAGGTTACTGGTGTCTTCAAGTATTTGCTGGAGCCCTAAGTGATGTGCTGGGCACGCCTTAGGCTCCCGTTAGTACGTTATCTAAATGCAACTCATCTGGAGGCCCAGAAATCTTGCCTCTGCTTCTGAGGGCTTTCCTTTCTTCTTTCAGTTGTGCTGCCCTTGATGTGGGGACAATTGAGACAGCACGGTTTTTACCTAAAAGATTTAATGAAAAATGTTTTGTAAAGTTATAGCTCTCTAAAAACAGTATAAAAGGTGGTGTTTGTATGAGTGTGGCAAAGGCTGTGGAAGTTTCTGGGGGGCCATGAGGGATGGCAGAGGAGAACGTTAAATTTTGCTGTATGAAGCTTTGCGTTTGTTTTACTTGTTGCAAGTTTTTATTTTTCTGTTAAAATATCTAATAGAATGGAATTACATTTGAAAGTTTTAATAAAGATTTATGAGAATGCCGCTCCGAGAACACTCTCGGGAGCACTCTGTGGACTGAGCCTGCGCGGGGTGAGCATGTGGCCACGCTGACCCCTGTGCAGGAAGCGGCGTCCTAGAGCGTGTGCTCTCCAGAGGCCTTATCCAGATGTTTCCCCACCCGGCAGTGCAGTAGGGGCCGTGGGGCCTGGAAGGGTGGTCTTTCAGGAGAGAGTTCAAGAGAGGCCAGAGCTCTTGGGTCACTCCGGAACCTCTGCAGGACCAGGGGCTGCGAGGAATTCAGCAGGGGGTGCTTTGGGGGTCCCCAGTTCTAGAAAGGAATAGGCCAGCCAGTCCAGGAGAAACAGAACATGAGCCACACACGTGTGAGCCATGGATGTGATGTAAATGTCCTTAGCCACATTTAAAAAGGCAAGCAAGAAACAAATGGACTGAATAACGATACATTTTATTTGACCCAGTTTATCCAAAATGTTATTTCAACATACAAACCATATATAAAATTATTACAGATACCTCACATTCTTTTTTTTTCGTACCAAATCTTCTAAATTCCATGTGTACTTTCCACTCATAGCACATCTCGAGTCAGGCCAGCCATGTTGCAGGTGCCCAGTAGCCACACGTGGCTGGTGCCCAGCACATCGGACGGCGTAGGAGACTTTTCTGAGTCAGGAGGGGGAAATGTCTTTGCAGCAGCAGCTAGACGCCGGCTGAAGCAGCTGCCCTGCCCAGTCTGTAACTACAGAGGTGTCTTTGAAACAAGTGGCCTCTGTCTCCTGGAAAGTGCTGGCAGTAGACACGCACCTGCAGGCTGTGGGGGAAGACAGGAAGGCTGGGAACCGAAATGTGAACTAAAACGGGGGTTTCTCCCGAGAGTGAGCCATGCATGTTTTTATTTTCTTTTGGCTTTTGGGTTAGAATTTTCTCTTGTGTGTGCATTAAAATTACGTTATATACATACACATACTTCAGTAAAAAGAAGGTTGAAAGGGCATGCTTTTGCCAGGACCCGTTTTCATGGCACCCATGACCTCTTAGGCCTTTGTGTCAACATGGTTATTTTTAAACTCCCGAGCCTCACCAGGGTAAGAAGTTAGGAAATAAAGGTGCTCATAGCAACCAGCTCGCCCACATCCCATGTTCCCCTCATTAAGGTATTGTGCCAAATGCTTTGACTTGTAATGAAAATATTGTGACTAGTAAGTGAAAATATTGTGACAAGCCAGAGAATTGAGGGTTGCTATGGAAACCAGCCCTCTCCTTTGTCCTCCCAAGGTGGGCTCAGCTGAGGGGGCTGCTGTAGGCCGGTCCGCTCTCTGATTTGGCTCATTTTTAGCGCTGTCATTCGGCTGTGGAAGAGTCCAGGCACTCAGGCGTGGCATCTTGGTTCACCCTTTCTTGCTTCCAAGGCTGCATTCAAGCCCCAATGAGAGCAAAACCGTGTGTGTGTGGTGGGGGGTGGGGCGTGTCGGCAGTTTTAGTTTTTCAGAAGTGACGGTTGTTGGCAGGTGGCTCCCTGCCCTCCAGGCAGTCACTCATGGACTGGCAAGTGGACAGGCCCTTTCTATAAGAACCCAGCCAGCCTTCCCTCTCCCGAACCCTGTTGCTGCCTAAGCTTCATCCAGGGAGCTAGAAATAGAGGGTTTGCACTGATATGTGGAAGCAGCCTCTCCTTGCTTTCTGTGCTCCTCCCGTGGCTGCAGGAGTGTGGCTCTGGGTGTCTGTGTGTGGTGGACGGTGGATTCGCTGCCCAGTCAGGTCCCACAAGGCCATGGGGCTCAGTCACGGCCAGTGGGGAGAACCTTGGTGAGCCATGCAGGTTGAGAACAGGACCAGTGCATTTGCAAGAAAAAAAGGAAGGGAGAAAAGCCTATGGGAAAAGTACGCCTTGCTTAATTTTGTTGCAGGCCATCTTGATGGTAGAAAAAAAAAAAAAAAAGAGGAGCTCTACTTCCACCCCAGGCTGGGACTTCCTATGGGCGAGTTAGGACGGTGCAGGGACCCATCGTTGAGTCAGTTTCTCGGTGTCCTGAAAGAGCAGGAGACACTGGAGCAGGCCCGCCATGCTCAGCCTGCCGACCCCAGGCAGTCGGAGAGCTCTTCTTGGCTGTGAACGGAACCTTCTTGGTGTGATGGGCTTTGTGGCCACATGTGTTGTGGCGTATGGGCCTAAGTCTCAGCTCTTTCCCTCTCTCTGCACAGGGCCCCCAGATGCCGACGGCCCTCTCTACCTCCCCTACAAGACACTGGTCTCCACGGTTGGGAGCATGGTATTCAACGAGGGCGAGGCCCAGCGGCTCATCGAGATCCTGTCTGAAAAGGCTGGCATCATTCAGGACACCTGGCACAAGGTGGGCCCACCCTCCTGCTGGCCATGCTCAGAGGCCACTGCAGCTGGCGAGGGTGGTTTCGCCCTTCCCTCTGCCTCTCCCCCTCGGGCCAGTGAGTTGCAGTGGTTACCTGGGTTCTGGGGCCCCCATGCCTCCCACCACCCGAGATGCCCGTCAGGATGGCCACACGCACCCTGCCACGCCACAGAGAGGACATTCATAGAACAGCCTCCACTTCTCTTTCCTGGCAGAATTCTGCCACCCCGAGGGATCGCTTGCAGGTGCTTTGGCTTCTGTCAAGCCACCCATGGCCTGGCTCCTGAGATGGTTAGGGCTGGGGCAGAGCTCTGTATTGGCAGGGGATGGGATCTAGGGAGCAGGGGCCTAGCCAGTTTGTGGCCACAGCTCAGGGTGCAGAAAGGAAGGTATAGGGACACACTGTGTGGAGCCCTGTGAGGTTCCCCAGCTCAGAAGCGCCTCTGGTTTCCATCGTGCTGCCAGGGGCAGGTTCAGAGGCTAAGAGCTCTGAGCTATCTCATGCCTCTGGCCAAGAGGTGTCCCCAAGAAGTGCTGCATGGCACATTCCTTCACTGGAGTCAGAGTTCAGGGTAACTTTGCTGGAGAATTTAGTGGTTAGAGATGCTCAGGTGTGCCCTGAGGCCAGTAGGGTCACTCCCTTCCTGGCCATACACATCCTGCAGTCTCAGTGGCACCGAGAGCTTGTCACTCATCACTGGGGGCTCTACTGGGTATGAGTGGCCATAGGAGATTCAGATGACCAGGGAGAGGCCTGGCTCTGCTCAGGTCACTGTCCCCAGAGTACCCGGCCCCCATACTGCACCCAGAGGCCTACGGGCTGCACGCCCGGCTCGGGTAGGCTCCAGGCCAGAAATGGTGGCCAGCTGCCCCTCAGAGGAGCTGGCAACACCACACTCCTAAATGCCACTCCAGGGATCCAAAGCCTTTGGCCTTGACAGTCCCAACACACACTGGGTCAGGGGCCCCGGCAGGCTGATGGCTGAGGCAGGGCCGCCTTTCCCCACAAGTATCCGGAGTCCCAGTGGAACCCTTGACTCGAAGCCCCTGCTCACTTCATCAAGCCCTCAGGCCTCTGCTCTTGTCCGGGGTCGGGGGATGAGCCAAGTCCCATTTGTCCCCTCTGTTAACGCATCTCTGGGTACTTCTAGGCCACTCAGAAGGGTGACCCTGTGGCGATTCTGAAGCGCCAGCTGGAAGAGAAGGAAAAACTGCTGGCCACAGAACAGGAAGATGCGGCTGTTGCCAAGAGCAAACTGAGGGAGCTTAACAAGGTACAGCCTGAGTGGGCTCAGAGATGGCTTGTTCTCTCCCATCCTCAGAGGACCCCCGCCCCATCCACGGTGGATCCCGGGCTCCGAGATGCTGGGGCCTGCCTGGAACGTAGCTGGCTGTCAGGCCACTGAGTAGGGACTGCCGCTTATCTGCTGCCTAAAGAGCCGAGGGCCGGCGGCTCACCCTTGGCAGTGCTCATGGCTCTACGGTGTGGTGGCTTCCTTCGTGGCTGTAAGAACGCAGGGAAGTGAAGCAGGGCTTTGGAAGTGAAGCAGCATCAGTTTGTGATGGGGATGGACCAGACCTGGCTTTCACTAGACAGGTCCTGCAGTCACAGGCCACCTTTCTAGGGGCCGTGCCTGGAAAGGAGGGTGGCCACAGTAGATTCAAGGTTGTTTTCTTGAGAATTATGCAAAACCTTGTGAGGAGGGGACTGGAGGGGCTGCTCTTCTCCCTTCTTCTGATGTCAGAGGAGGGACGTGCAGGGAAACCCTGGCTCCCTGCATCAGCAGATGGCATGGCAGGTAGCATTTGCACTCTGAACAGCAATCAGTGGTGGGTTGGTGCTGCCGTAGGACGGGGCTGGTGGCACGTTGAGATTGTGTTGGGATCCATGGCATAGGGGCTGTTCTTCCCACTGCAGAATTCACCGGGGTCTTTCCCCACCTCTGCTTCTGAGAGTGAGCCCTGGTGCCCCAGCCTTCCTGGAGGAAGGGCAGGGTGAGGGGCCCCCTGGCCCTCTGGGAGTGTTCAGGCCCTGTTGAAAGCCGTCTTTGCCCCATGCAGCACTGCAGGCTTGCTCTTGCCCTCTCCCTGCCTCCCTGCCTTCTCCGTCCTGGGCAGCGGGCGCAGGGAGAGGGCCTGGATGGTGGACTGTCCGACAGTGTCTGGGCTACAGCCCTTCCTCCGGGTGGCTTTGTCTGCTCAAGCACAAAGAATTGGAAGTAAGGCAGCCTTACTTTTTGTCGCAAATTCAGGGTCACAGCTCTGAGCCAGATGGGAAGTTCACTGGGTGGGGGATGGGGCAGGACCAGAAGACATACCTTAGATGGCCGCTCTTTGATGCTGCCCCCCACCCTGCTGGGGTGGTAGAATATCTCCCTGGCTGCATACTCAGGGCAGCCTGTGGTCCTCATTCAGTACGCAGCCTCCTCGGAGACCACCGGCCTTGCCTCTTAGGTGAGGAGAAGGTTAACGGTGCGTGGCCTCCCTCCCACCCACACTCTGCTCCCTAAGCCTGAAGAGGTCCTGTTGGGCTCCCAAATGCGCATCTGTGAGGACCCCCATCAAGCTCTGCCAGAGGCCCCTAATCTTCAGACCTAAGTCTGCCCCCCAAGCCCCAGCTCAGCCACTCACCCTGCCTCTGGCCTCACCTCTTCCCTTTCCCTACCTGTGCACAGACATGCTGTGCCCTTTCGTGACTCCTCTGGGGCTCTCCTCTTGCTCTTCCCTTGGCCTGTAATGCCCTTCCGTGCTTGGATGTCTGGACATTGTCTTCTTACTCTGGAAGACTCAATTTGGTTTCTCTCCCTCAGGAGCCTTCTGGAGCTCCCATGTTCCTATTCTGCACGGAGGTCATTGGTACAGTTAGGCATCACCCGGCTGCATCTGGCTCCTGTCAGACCTCAAGCCTCGCGGCACAGATGCACTCTGGTGGTCTCGCCTGGCTCAGCCTAGCAGGCTGCCAGTGAACAAGTGGCCACCGAGGGCCAGGCCACCTCGCAGCTGAGGGGAAGCCTGGAAGCATTTCTGAGTATTTTACGTTGTCTTCTTGTAAATAGTTAAATGTTTGTAGTGGATGCCTTTGGCCGTTTCTCTCCCTGTGCTTGTGCTGTCTGTTGAGAGTCCTGAGCAGAGCCGATGTGTTTACCTTATTCTTTTTTTTTTTTTTTTTTGAGACTGGAGTTTCACTGTTGTTGCCCAGGCTGGAGTGCAATGGCATGATCTTGGCTCACTGCAACCTCCGCCTCCCGGGTTCAAGCGATTCTCCCGTCTCAGCCTCCCGAGTAGCTGGGATTACAGGCAAGCGCCACCATACCCGGCTAATTTTGTATTTTTAGTAGAGACAGGGTTTCTCCATGTTGGTCGGGCTGGTCTCAAACTCCCGACCTCAGGTGATCTGCCCACCTCGGCCTCCCAAAGTGCTGGAATTGCAGCCATGAGCCACCGTCCCTGGCCTGTTTACCTCATTCTTACAGTAACACTGCAACTTCCCAGCACTGCTGAGGGAAATGTTACGAGACAGTAAATTCCAGAGAGTGTGGCAGTTCCTCTTACCTTAATCCCCCTCAGGAGCTGGGGAGATGGATGGAACCTATGTTTCTTGTTCTAGTCCCTTCGATATGTTTTCTTTGTCCTTGTAGAGAAGTTTTTATAGTTGAAAAGGGTTTTCATTAATTCTGTTTCTTGGGGTCTGATGCTGAAGGCATGATCTGGACACACTGAGAAAGAAAATTTGGATCATCTGCTGTATCCAGGTCTCCCAAATGTGCGAAGTCCCAGCAGAGTTGGGTACAAGGACCAGTCCACATGCCGTCTGCAGGAGTTGATGGGCCCAGACGCCCTTGAGAACTCTGTCCTGGCTGTCTGAGAATCTTTGGGGGGTTTGAGGAGTCCAGGCAGAGCTCCAGTGATGTAACCAAGAAGGCACAACCTTCTGGAAAAACATTCCAGCTGTCATCTTCCTGGGCACCAGAACCTCTGTCCTGAAGCCACGCCTCAGACTGGTCCCGTCCTGGGCTTGGTCCTGTGTTCTGGCTTTAGGGCCCAGAAGGAGATGGGGCTGTGAAACAGAAGGAGCCCCAAGGCCCTCTGGGACCCTCAGAGGGTTTACCTGGGGGTGGGATCATGGGAGGAGGTCTGTTACCAGGCCTTCTTGGTGGAGGTTGCTTCCTTGCTTGGCTGGGGAAGCAGGTTGGAGGGCTCTCTACAGTCCTCGAAGCTTACACCATGAGGGGCCCCACTACTCCTGGGGAACAGTGCCCGGAAGAAGTGGGGACAGAGAGTCACTTCTGAGCCGATGCTGGTGATGGTGCCAAGCCTTGTCTTCTTGTGTGCCGGAACCCCCCACCACCATCAGGAATGCTTTTCAAGAAAATAAATCTGACTCTTGCAACTGAATTAAGAATTTGACAAGCAGTAGGAACCCTGGGACTCTGAGCTCTTTGAAGAAAAAGAAACCATAGAGAGCTAAACAGCTGCACTGAGGACAAGTGACTTTTCTCTGCTCTTTAAAAAGCCTAGAGGCAAAGGAGGGGGAAAATCCCATTGAATCCTGGCGGCCCTGGGACCCTGACCCCCAGGAGATAGGGGTCTGCAGACCCTGAGCGGGTTGGACCTTGGAACTGCACGAGGCCTGCCCAGGGCTGGGAAGGGTGTCTCCAGGTGGCGGAGGAGGGCTGAGGATGACCCAAGTGTGGCTTCCCAACCTGCCATCTATGTGGCTGTGGGAATGCCTGGTCTCCCTGAGCTTTGGTTTCTTTGCAAGGCTGGACCATTTACTTGGAAGGGCTGTTGTGTGGGAAACTCAGCAAAGAGAGCGGCCTCCTCTCTGCTGGTGTTTGGAGGCTTCCAGCCATCCCCACCACACCCGTCTGCCAGCAGAGGGCCGGTGGGGCCACGTGTGTTAGAGGAGGAGGTGCGGAGGAGTCCTGGAATCACCGCTGAGCTGCCCTCCCTTTCCCCAGGGGCTTCCCAGCCCACACAGAAGGGCAGGCGTCCTCATTCCTCCCCTTTCTGGGAACCCCTTGGTCTTGTACAGTCCTAGGTTCGGGCCCCACTCCTGCCTCTTAGAGCTGCTCCCCAACATTGAACAAGTGTGTCCTCTCCAAGGCTCTGTGACCTCAGCTTGGATGGGGATTGTAATCCTCGTCTTCCAGAGAAAATTAAATGGGACAGTGCTGGGGCGCAGTGTCAGCTCCTCCCACCCCCAACTTCTGTAGCTAATCAGTGAAGCAGACCTGCAGGCTCCTGTGGGCCTCTCACCCCGGGCAGAGCCAAAAAGGTGATTGTCTTTGAAAAGTGAGGCCAAGAGTCCCAGGAGGTCCCAGAGAGTGCCAGGAGCACGGAACAGCACCAGCACCCAGTGGCTCCTCCTCAGGGTTCTTTCCCATCTCAGGCAAGAGGGACACTCTGGCCTTTGGGATGGGCCTCCCTACAGCCCTGGTCTGGGGAGGGGGCGGACTTCCCCACTCCTGGCCCACTGCCCACGGAGCAGCCTTGACGCTCGTGGGATGCTTGTGCCCTGGTCACCCAGGCCGGCTGTGTTTATGATATGTATTCACATCACATCAGTGCTGGTCTGTCCAGGCCTGCTAGACAGGGAGCACCCCCACCCCAGGGGCTCATTGTGTCAACCTTTGCTTGAGTTGTCATCCTGCCTCCCTGTGGCTTCTGGTTGAGGCTGTCCCTCTGGGATGACACAGACCATGACCAGCCTTCCCATCCTGCTCTGTCCCTGCTGGAGACGCCAGACCCCCCAGACTTGGCATTCATGTTCACCTGTGGGTATCTGGCACTGATCGGAGCCGATGTCCCGCTGGGTGGAGGACAGAGTGACTGCCTGCAGAGACCCATGCCCTACCCCCAGCCACGGCAGAACTGGCAGCTGGCCCCACCCCCACCTTAGCCATCAGGGCTTGCCGCCTTTCAGTCCTGACGAAGGCACTTGAATAGAAGTAGGTGTCCCAGGGGCCTGGATGTTGGTGACTGAGTCAAGCTGGGGTGTTTTCATCACAGCAGGGCCGAGCCAGTGCTCTGGAGAGCCAGGGACAGCACCGCATGTCTCTGCTGTTCCTGTCGCATCTGCCACCTCCACTGTGGCCAAGGCCTGACATTGAGCCCACAACCAGCCAGGGCCAGCAGGGTTTCCAGGGATCCCTTGTTGTCTGTTGGTGTTCCCGCTGCTGCTGGCTTGAGTCTAGCTCAGAACTCGGCCGGCAGGAGGGGTCTGTGCTCTGCTGTCCAGCCTCCCAGCCCGGGTGATGCTCTTGCTCCCTTCTGATAGGCTCCTGCCCTGCAAGGCTCACCAGCCCCTCTCTCTGCTACTTTCCCCCCAGGAGATGGCAGCGGAAAAGGCCAAAGCAGCAGCCGGGGAGGCCAAAGTGAAAAAGCAGCTGGTGGCCCGCGAGCAGGAGATCACGGCTGTGCAGGCGCGCATGCAGGCCAGCTACCGGGAGCACGTGAAGGAGGTGCAGCAGCTGCAGGGCAAGGTGGGCAGTGGCTGGCGGCATGGGAAGGGACCGGACCCAGTCCCAGTCCAGGACGGAGGGAGCCAGAGAGGCCGAAAGGGCGAGGCATGAGGAGGGGGTTGATGATGCCCACAGGGGTCTGTAAGGTCTGGTCAGGTTTAGGGGTCCAGGGGCTGTTGCATTTGGCTGGACAGGGTCTGGCAGTCCAAGTGTGTGTATAATGTTAAAAGCCAAGGAGGTATGAAATACATTTTAAAGAACACTTTTCAAAACAGCCTAGTCTCAGATGGCCAGCCCTGTTTCCCTACCTCCTGGGTGTCTGTGAAGTTCTCACCCTTCATGTGAACCTGGAGAAACGCTGGCTCTATCTTCTTTCCACATGGTTGGGAGGATCCCATAATACCAGAGGCCTGAAAATCACACAGCTCCAGCGTGGGGCTCCAGGCCAGCACTGGCGGCTGCCCAGACTGGCCCTGTAGTCAAAGTCTGAAGCCTGCACCCTGCTCATAGTGGGCTGCGACCTCCTCCCTGCTGCATATCTCAGGACGTGCTGGAGGTCAGAGGGCAGGAATCGAGGCTTCCTCAGGGGGGTTAGAGGCAGTGGCCACGTGCTTTGTCTTAGAACAGTCAACCATGTGACCTTGGAGGCAGATGTTCATGGCGCGTGTCAGAGACCCTGGGCTGAGTGTTCAGCCTCGGGCAGGCCATGAGCAGTGAGGAGGGAGAGAGGTGTCGCTGGGTGTGGGGGTCATGCTTGGCCACTTAACCTCGCAATTTTCAGGCCTCTTGTTTTATGGGATCCTCTTAACTTCCACGTGGAAAAGGTGGAGGCTTTTGGGGGTTTTCTTTTGTGGGCTGTGTCTTCACTAACCACGGCTCAGAAGTCAGTTCTGTGTGTGAGGCCGAGCTGCCTCTGATGCCCTTGCCCGTGACTTTCCAGATCCGGACTCTTCAGGAGCAGCTGGAGAATGGCCCCAACACGCAGCTGGCCCGCCTGCAGCAGGAGAACTCCATCCTGCGGGATGCCTTGAACCAGGCCACGAGCCAGGTGGAGAGCAAGTAAGCTGAGCTTTCCTGCCTCAGCACCTCCCCAAGGGCTCTGGAGTGAGGAAGGCTTCACGAGGCTGTGGCCAGGGCAGCTGGCACAAGAGCCAGGCATGGGCCCTACATGTGTGTGGAGCCGTCCTGACCTTCCATGTCCCATCTGGGTTCTGGGCCCCTGAGTCTTCTAACAGGTGGCCCAGCATCCCTGCGGTGGCTGGTGGTGGGCCTCGACGGTGCCCTGGAGCACAGCCTCCTGCTCTGCAACACCCTTGCTTCAGATGCACTGGTACTAGGGAGGGTTTCCAGCACACAGGCCCCACCTGCCTAGCGGGGTTCTCATCTCAGTGTTGTCTCTGAGTTGCTGAAGCACTGCAGCCCACAGCAAGTGGGCCGGAGGGTGCACTTGCCCTCTGGAGTTAAGTATAGCCGCACTTCTGCTTCCCTGATTTGAGCATTACACCCTCAGCAGCGGCCCTCGAGAAACCCACTGCAGTGTCTTTAGTTGCACATTTCTTTGCCTTCTCTGGTCCGAAGTGTCCTGCAGGGACTTGGCAGAGCTCTGTGTTATCCCCAAAGCCTCTGCTCTCACCAAGGCAGGGGCTGACCACAGCAAAGCACGCCAGCACCCTTAGTCCTTGTGCTGGGAGTCGGGTCAGGGGAAATCCAGTGTGGGAGCTGGACAGGGAGGGGAACCGGGCCAAGTGTCTGTTTTGACTGTGGCTCCCTCTGACATGGAGTGAGACCCAGCAGCTGCCTTCCCCTCTGCCTGTCCCCTCTGGGTCCCCTTCCTGAGCCATTGGCTGGTTGGAGGTTTGTGGCTGCTGTTTCCTCAAAAGCCACAGCAGAAGGTAAATGTGGGGCTGAGAAATTCTCTGGCGTCTCCCTACATAGGATCTGCTGTGGCCTCCTTACTGGGTAGGGCTCTAAAGCCAGGAGACTTGTCAGGCTGAGGCAGTGGCCCTGCCAGTCCAGAAGCTCTGGCTGGTGGGTGGCTCTCAGCAGCGGGATGTGTTTTCCCAGGCCCACTTCAGAGCTCCCAGTCCGTCTTGAGGGCACCACACGATCTTCCGCCTCCCTCCCAGGTCTCTTGAACCTTGGCCTTGTGAAGCATGCAGCTGATGGCCCTATAGTGGGCTTTGGTGTGGCCTCCCCAGTACAGACGAGGCAGCCCCCAAGTCAGAGAGGTGGGACCTGCCACCCCGCAGGCAGCATAGCAAAGCTAGCCTCAGCCCAGTTTCCCAGCTCCACCTGGCCTGGTGCTGTGTCCCAGGGTTTGGGACAGTCTTGTCTGGTGGTGTCCCTTGGCTGGACAGTCAGTCCTTGGCCTTGAGGCAGCGTCTGCTAGTGAGGGAGTGGCATCCTGATCACACGCCTCACGCTGGAAAGGCAGGCCTCCAGCTGCCCTCTTTTCCTTTAAGGCTCCTTCTGTAACTCCGGAACATTCCTCCCAGCTCCTGAGACCCAGCTTTTGAAGTGCCGTCCTGAAGGGTCTGTTTTGTAAGCACCTCAGGCTCTGGCTTTGGGCAGCCTCCCCAGCCTGGCCCTGGTCCAGCTGGCCAGTGAGGGGGCGCATGGACTCCGTGGTCTGCTGCCCACAGGCCTACAGGGGGTCAAGGCGGGCGGATCTTCATCTCAGGGCTGGTTTGCACCCAGAACTGTGTTGCCATTTTCTGTGAATTTCTGGCTGTTTCTGGGAGGGGCTCCCGTGGGGTGCTTTAGTGCACATTTCCTCTATGCTGTCTCTGGTTCATGCACTATATGGGTAAAAAAATGTCTTCAGCAAAACACATGCCGAACCCCACACAGCTGATAATGGAGAAGTGTCTTTGGTAATGGCTTCAAGACTTGGGCAACTGCTTACTTACAAGAGAGCTGGAGTCCTGGAGGGAGGGCTTGGACCACCGATCCCATCACCCTTCCTGTTAGTCAGGCTGGTGACTGTCTTGCAGGCAGAACGCAGAGCTGGCCAAGCTCCGGCAGGAACTCAGCAAGGTCAGCAAAGAGCTGGTGGAGAAGTCAGAGGCTGCGCGGCAAGATGAGCAGCAGCGGAAAGCTCTGGAAGCCAAGGCAGCTGCCTTCGAGAAGCAGGTCCTGCAGCTGCAGGTGAGTCGGGGCGGTGGCCACCTCAGTGCCCTGTTCACTGCCCAGCAAGATTGTCTGCATAGCAGGGATGGGCCCAGGCTGGCCCTGCCACACTGGGCACCTGTTTCTAGCCTTGACTGGGACAGATGATGGTGTCTGCAGGGCTGGGGCTCAAACTGTTCACCTTAGTCTCCTTGGTAGTAGTGATAGCTGGCATCAGGCGGGAGCTTTCTGTATACTAAGCACTGTTCTGAGCATTTTCAAGCATTAACTCAGCCACTTTTCCTTGTAACCCTATGAGGTAGGCATTGGTAGTGTCTGCATTTTTACCCATAAGGGAGTTTGAGGTGCAGAGAAGTTCAGCAACTACCTCAAGTGCACCCAGCCAGGACATGGCAGAAGCAGAATTTGAACCCCGAGTCTCGCTCTGGAGCCGTGTTTTTCCTCCCATACTTGCCCCCACTATGGTGCTGCAGCTCTGGGGCAGCCAGATGAGCCCACAGGCTGTGGACGCAGCCTCTGGCTTCAAGGCCAGTTGGGGTTTCTTCTTTCTCAGCCTCTGGGTGTGGCCTGGAGGCCTGTTTTCCCAGGAGGGTGCCTGTTCTCCTTCAGAGGGAGGAAGATTGTCCCCCTGTCCCCAGGGGAACACGAGCAGCATGCAGCGTGTTTTCCCAGCCCAGAGGCCTTGCCTGGTGAATTCCCATCCCTCTGCTGGCCTGTGTTGGGCAGGTGGACCCCACATAGGGCTGTTACCCAAGGCATGAGGCAGCTTGATGTCATACCCACTTGGGTTTAACTTTTCTGGATAATGAGGAGACCCCAGTGACCCCAGGGGCTTAGGGCCCTTTTTCTGTCCCATCATTGAAACCAGGCTGTAGTGCGTGGGGGCATTAGTGCTGCCTCTTGGAAGGAACTAGAACAGACACGAAATTTTAAGAGTGATGTTTGAGCATGTACAAGGACTAAAAGAGAACGTGGGCAGAGAAACAGTTTGAATTGGGGTGGAATTGAGATGGATAATTTGGTGTTTTCTGATGTTCATGTGAAGCAGACCCACTCAGAACAGTGAGTTGAGAAGCTGTGGGGTGGGCCTGCCTATGGTTGTGTTTTAAAGGCTCCCGGATGGTTGTGGTCCATCTGGGCCTGGAACTGGACTTGGTTTGTCACCATCACGTGTCATTCCTACGAAGGATCTAGCCAGGGCCCACAGGCTCCCAGTATCTCCTGTCCTCTCCAGACTCAGGGTCCTTGTCCACAGCCTGGGGCTGGGCAGAGGATTCCCTGCTCTCCAGTCTGACACCAAAGATTCTGTGCCTGTCAAGTCTGTGATTGACAGTGAGGCCTTTGGTGCCAGCTGTTGGGTTCATGTCCTGGCTCTGCCACCTCCTAGCAAGTTATTTCAGAGCCTCAGTTTCCCCATCTGTACTATGGGCAGGATAGTAGGAGCTGTCCTTCAGGGTGGCTGTGGGAGATAACCATGCTGTTACACCCAGAATGCCTAGGACTAGATCAGTGCTTTTCAGAAAAAGAGCTCAATGTGAACTCTACAAAATTTCATTCAAGATATCTCCAAGTCAGACTGGCAGTTGAGGTTGTAGAAAGTGTCTCTTTTTTGCTGAGGTGAAAATGGGGCTCTTTCCATATTGTGACTGTCCTTCCTTCACCTGAGGCCCCTTCGCTGCCAGCCAGCTCTGCAGGAATGAGGGCAGGGGTGGCCTGTGCTGACCTTCGGTCCTGGAGCACTGGCATCAGGGAGATGCCCTGCCCCTCATTGCCTGTCTCTCCCCGGACAGCCTCTTGGGGCCTGCTTGGAAGAAAGTACCCACTGAAGGTGCTGATGACATCCTTCTAGAAGAACTGAATTTTAGAAATCCGGGAGGGTCTTATGAAAGTCCCCAGCTGGCCCGCCCAGCCATGGGACCCGCTTCTGAAATTGTTCGGTGTGATTGGCTATGCTAACAACATTCTCTTCAAGGCAAAGACAGTTGTCATCTCAGGTCTTAAGATGGAGGCCCGTGGTTTCCATGAAAGATTTTAAGTTTAGGGTTCCTGAAGGTGGGTGGGTTTTTGTTTGCTTGTTGCTGGAATCAGAGTTCTAATCAATGTTGGTAACAAACAGAAAAACATGTGCGGTCAGTCTCCCTGCAGTCTGAGCTGGAGTCCCTTTTCTTAAAGAAAAAAGGCAGCAGCAGCTGGTGTGTTTTCTTCCAGTCGTGCAGTGACCCTGCCCTGTGTATCTTGGTCGAGGCAGAGGTGTGAGGGTGTTGGAGCCAGTGGGTGCAAGGCAGGCTCCTGCCCGGGACGCTTGGCAGAGGAGAAGCAGGTGTGCATTCTGGGAGCAGCTTGCAGTCACTCCTTTCTTTTGTTTCCTCCCTAGGAGTTGGTACTGAGTAATCCCCTGCTACGTTCTAATGCAGAAAGCACTGCCCATCCTAAAGCTGCCCCCAGTTTTCACTGCACAGTACACGTGCACCACGGTCTAGTGGCCACATCCTCGGCAATGGCTTCACTGGCTCCAGCCATGCCTCTGCCCGGATGGTGCTCATCTGAGCAGTTACCTCAGCTCCAGGCTGTGCAGCCATTGCCCTAAAAGAAAATGAAAACGGATGTGGATGGGATCAGCTTGGTAAAGGCATTGACGAGGGATAACTCACAGCCTGTTATTCAAACAGCAGTCATCTGTTGATGCCCCTCTTACCTGGTTCTGCCCCCAGACAAGCTTGTTAATGAATAATCAGTGGTCGGGCTCTTTGGAGAACTGAGTTCTCCAAAGGGCTGGTTAAATGGAGGCCTTGGCCAGCACTTCTGCTCCAGTGTGTGGGAATCCTTCACAGGTGAACGAGGGCGTCCTTGGAGCACCGATTGGGACTGCCAGAGCCTGCCTGACCCTGAGCCGGAAACTGGGCAAACACTGAAGCTCTGTGTGGCTCCGTGTGGCTCCTAAACAAGAGTGTGGTGGGCCTGTCTGTCCTGAGTGAGGAAATGTCTCTGAGATACTTTTGAACTGTGTGAAATTGCCATTTTTATAGGTAAAAATCGTCAAACACTGACAATTTCATGTGGTTCAACCTAATATTAAGAACTAAGAGCACTGCCCTGTAGCGTGATCGCAGTGGTGCACCGTGCGTGTGTGTGTGTATGTGTAATGCATGGAGCTGCAGGTGGGAGATCTGCCAAGCTGTCCCCCACCCGGGAGAGGAATGGAGGACTGGATTGGGAAATGTCACTAGTTTACTCTGAATCCGTATCTTTGGACTCTTGCAGTAACCACGTCTTCATGAACCACTTGAGAATGTAAAAATAGGGACTCAGAAAAGAACTGGGAAGTGAATGTGGGTCCCTGGCAGCTGCCTTCTCCCCATGAAAGGGTTCTGGCCGAAGTGAAGCCTGTGCAGGTTCTAGAGCCTTGAGGGATGCATTTCTTTCCCGCATGGACCAGAGACTGCACGGGGCTTTGGTGGGGTAAAGAGCTCTGTCCGCTTCCACCGCAGAGCCGCTGAGGGCTTGGTCCTTCCACGTCCTCACTGCTCCACTCCCCTGCCTGTCCCCAGGCATCTCACAGGGAGAGTGAGGAGGCCCTGCAGAAGCGCCTGGACGAAGTCAGCCGGGAGCTGTGCCGCGCGCAGAGCAGCCACGCCAGCCTCCGGGCGGATGCCGAGAAGGCCCAGGAGCAACAGCAGCAGATGGCTGGTGAGGGCGGCGGCAGTGGGGCTGGGGGTTTAGCGCAGGGTGCTGGGTCTGCATGCCGGCCCAGCCCCACTGCCAGTGCCAAAACTCAGTGGGTTAGGCCTGCTGGAGTGAGAGCAGCACAGATCCCTTGACTGCCCCTCAGAAAGTCTAAGAGCAGGGGATTATGCCCAGTCAGGGGCTGGCGGGGGGCACAGTCAGCCTATAGGCGCAGTCCAGAGGTTCGGGGGTGGAGCTGCGAGGATGGGACCTACAGGGGCTAGAAGTAGGGGGCAAGGCCTGTAAGGGCCTGGTGTGCATGGGGGCAGGGCATATGGGGGCGGAGGGCACTGCTTCCCTCCCAAGCCTGGGTCCACAGTGGCTGTGGGTGAGCCAGGGAGATCCTGAGGCGTCTCGGCTAAATGTGTGTTCTGGGCCTTTCTACCCTCCCAGCTCAGTCAGCCCGGGAGGCCAGGCGGCGTTTACAAGCCCGTGGTTCCCTTGCTCCAGTCGATCATGGAAAGGGTGACAGGGATGGAGGGCCAAGAGCCCTTGGAGAAAGGGAGCTGAAGGTGCAGTGAGAGGCCTGTGGCCCTTGGCTCACTGGTGCTTCCCGAGCCACTCCCCAGGCCGAGCACTGCCGCGGGTGCCGGGCTGGGCTGGACTGGGGGTTACACGGCAGGGTCACCTGCAAGGACGGGGTTGCACAGCAGGGCCCTCTACACAGGGACTGTGTTCAGGGCAGGGTTGGCAACTGTTGCTGTGAGGGATGGATGGTGAATGCTTCTGGCCAGTCTCTGTCACAACTGCTCAGCTCTGCCACAGTGGGCAAAAGTGCCCATTAATACCTGCTGAACAGAGGCGCCCGGCTGTGTTCAAAGAAAGCTTCATTGATATCACTTGGAAAAATGGAGATTGGGAGGCACGGCCCCAGCTTGCTGGCCCCTGCTCCAGAGGGCTGGGCATGGCTTTAGATTGCGTGGTCCTGGAGACTCTTTGAGGCAGGAGGGGATGCATGGCAGAGGCAGCACAGGGCCCAGAGTTGGGAATGAACTGACTTGGCCTGTGTGAGAAATGGGCTAACAAGTGTAGCTGGAAGGAGAAGGCTGGTGGCAGGGCAGGGCCAGGTCACCCTCCCTCTGAGGAGCTTGGGCACTGTGGAAAGTGTGACAGAAGTGCTTGGGGCAGGAGATGAAGTGGTCTCATTGGCGCTTCTGGACGCTGGCACCAGGTGGAAAACAGACCAGAGGGGCAGGAGTGGCCCGTGGAGACCAGGGATGAGGCCTTGCAGTTGTCGAGGCCCAAGGCAACAGGGCAGCGCCCAGGTGGCCGCAGAGGTGCTAGTGAAGAGGGCAGCTTGACAGATGGCGGGTGTGGGCTTGTAGGCTTCGGCAGTGGGCGAGGGAGGAAGATGAGGAGTCCTGGGAGGTCAGGATGTTGGGTTTGCGTTGTCTAACTAGAGCTTCATTTAGAAGTGGCAGATGGCAGAGCCTGGGGTTGGGGAGAGTGCAGCCTCAGAGGCACGAAGATGACACTTAGACCCACGGGACTGTCTGAGGTCACCTGGGGAGGAGGACGCCTCAAGGGGAGAAAGGGGCCCAGGGCAGAAAAGTCACCCCCTGGCCTTTTTCGACTGTGAAGAGGTCTTGGGGGTTGGGGGAGACCCAGCCAGGGAGGTGGGGGAGGTGTGGCAGTGGGGTCCACTTAGCCACTTTCTAAGGAACTTCTGGTCTCAGTAAGAAAAAGAGTCTTCTAGAAGATGAATCTTTAAAAGCCTCAGCTGGAGTCCATTTCCACTCTCTATCATTTTCTCATGAGTGTCCTGAGAGCGTTGTATTCTACCCTGACGGTTCTCAGAAGTGATGCCAGAGTGGCACTTTCCTCAACAGCTAACAAGAGGCCCCAGTGGTCAGTAGTATGTCTTAAGAGCCCCAGACACACAGAGGAGGCGGGAGGAAGCCCTCGGTGCCCCACGTGTGCTAAGAGGGCAGCAGTGAGGGCATCCTCCCCACCCCCCGGGGTTTGCAGTCTCTTAACTTCTCTCGTTTCCCTTCCTCTGCACCAGAGCTGCACAGCAAGTTACAGTCCTCCGAGGCGGAGGTGCGCAGCAAATGCGAGGAGCTGAGTGGTCTCCGCGGGCAGCTCCAGGAGGCCAAGGCAGAGAACTCCCAGCTCACAGAGAGAATCCGTTCCATCGAGGCCCTGCTGGAGGCGGGCCAGGCGCAGGACGCCCAGGACGCCCAGGTCAGCCTCCTGCCTGGGGCCACGGGGAGGAAAGGGAACTCATCCAGCAGGTGGGTGGACTAGCCCCGCTGCGGGAGATGAGTCTCCTGGAGACCAAGGAGCTTTTTGTCTCTCATTCCAGGCCAGCCAGGCGGAGGCTGACCAGCAGCAGACTCGGTAAGCTGGGGAAGCACCCTGCCTACTCACTTGAGCCTCAGCCCGGGGGACCAAAGACCCTTGGGGGCCAGGGTTTTCAGGAGGGTGCTCAGGTCCTCTGCAGAAGAGCCCCTTTCAGAGGCTCCCTTCCCTCCCCCATCCTCCGGTGATTTAGAGGACGGGGACAGGCCTGGGCGGGAAAGAAGGCGGCCTTGCAGAGAGCTTCACGATCACATCGTTCGAGTGGCCTCAGCCAGGCGGGAGCACCCCCTGCCGCCTGCCGTCCGTCCATCCACCCGTCCATCTCTCTGTGGGAAGGGACTGACTGGTCAGAGGTTCTGTGTGTACGAGTAAGGGATTTTAGGGGCTGAGGTCAGGAACTCTTAACAGGAAAAATGGTTGCACAACCCATAATGGCGAACCCAGGCTTGCTGCTGGAGCACAGGTTCGAGGCGTCGGGGCAGAGCTGGCAGCGTCTCAGGGTTGTTTTCCTCCATCTGTGAGGTGACGTCACTGCTGGCCAGACCTTGTTTCCCTCCGTGTCAGCAGCACCAGCGCCAGGCCATGCTCGGGGAGTGTTTGTTTGCTGTTGCTAAGGCCGGAGCCAACACCTGGGTGGGGTGGCTCGAGTTGGGGCCGGAGTCCTTGTGACCGTCACTTCTGGGGCTCGCCTCCTGTAGCACATGCCCACAGTCTCGGGAGGCAGGTCCTGGCCGCCATGGCTAGGGGTCCATGCAGCAGCAGGTGGAGGAGGCATGGAGGGTATCCTGCATTCCCTCGCACACAGTCAGGTGCCATCAGTTCACAAAGTTCCCTTGTCACCAAAGAAGCACCTCCCCTGTGTGCCTCTCAGCAGAGGCAGCTCTCCAGGCCACAGTCCGTGTTCCCTGGCATTGGGCTCTGCGGCTTGGGGACTGGGAAAGGAAGCCAGCCGCCCTGAGGGCCCAGAATGACCCACAACCAAACCTTGTCCACCTTCCTTTCCCAAAAAGCATGGGCAAACTTTGTTTCTCCTGGTGGTGTTTGTTGGGGTAGAGAGGTTATTGTTTTGCTCTTGTGTTTTAAGATCAGATTCTTGGGCCACACAGCATATTACTAGGATAATTAACTCATGTTGTAGTTAGGATCAATTTGAATTTTCTTGCATCATGTAGATGTGTCTGGCAGAAATTGGTGCTTTTATTTCCTTCTCAAACAGTTGATCTGAAAGTTGTGTGTAGGCTGGGCCATGCTGCTCTGGAGTAGAGAGGAGTGATTCAGCCCCAGATATTCTGGAACTCGGGCAGTGGCTGCCAAGGGCGTGATTGTCAGTGTGTCCTTGCCACTGGCCTGCTGACGCCTATTCCTTGGGGTCTCATTCTTTTGGGGACGCTCTTGGGGTGATTTGCCGGCGGAGGCTGTCACATGATGTGGGGATTGGAGGGAAAAGCTGTGAGGGCCCCAGGAGAGCTCTGAGGGCAGGGTCACGATTCCACCTCTCCTGAAAACCCAACTCTCCGGTGTCACCAACTGGGACTCTGGTGACAGCTCTGGGGTCAGTGCTGTGGATGGGGGGGAGGGGAGGGGGTTGGGGGCTGCTCAGGCTTCCCTGGGAGCTCACACTGCATGAGGTGGGGGCAGCCAGAGGGGACTGTCCCTGGCCAGATGGTTCAGCCTCGAAGGTGCTCCTCCCTGGATGGGGCCTCAGGTGGGATCTGTGGGGGCTGTAGCCCCTTGGAGCCTGGGCGGTGACCTCTCTGTGTCCCTTCAGCCTCAAGGAGCTGGAGTCCCAGGTGTCGGGTCTGGAGAAGGAGGCCACCGAGCTCAGGGAGGCCGTGGAGCAGCAGAAAGTGAAGAACAATGTGAGTGCGGCAGGCACAGGCGGGGACGGACGGGCCAGGGCAGCGTAGGTGGAGCCGGGAAAGGTTCTGCTGTGTGGCATCTACTCCGGACTTGGGAAGGCCGAGCTTGTGTTTCTACACCCCATTGTGCTGTGGGGGTCCAGGGTCTGGGGGGTGCTTCTGCCCACCCCGGAGTTCCACCAAAGACCCAGGGCTGACTGCCTGTGGATCAGCCTGTGCCACTCGCTCAAGCGTGGAGTCATCCCTGGGGTGGGGACAGTGTGCCGTTGGCCTGGCCTGAGTCACAGGGTCACCCTAAGTGGGGATCCTGGTCCCAGGAGAACGGGATGTAGAAGCTGGGCAGGTGGCATGACTGCTGTCCTGGTGTGGCCTCGGCCACACCCTGCTGCCCTCTTCTCACAGAACCGGGCTTGCTGGCTGGCCTGGTTGCTCCCTGCAGAGGCTGCAGCTTCCCAAGGCAGGCCCTGACCTTGGCCTCCCTGTGCCAGGCTCCGCCAGAGCTGGCCCGAGGGATCAGCACTAACCATTTGGTGGCAGGAACCTCTTCCCTCTGAGGACGCAGGCTGGCCCTCCCTCCTCCCTCTGGCTGGTGGTGTCTTCACCCTGTGCCATGCTGCCCACCTCTGGCTACGGCACCCAGGCCTTATGTGCAGGCACCATGGTCATGGGCCAAGGAAAGGGCCTTTTGTCCCGTGGCGGGTCCTCTGTGGGCCAGGGTGGCATCAGGGAGGGTCTCTGGGCCCTGTCCTTTCTGACACCAGCTTAGGCAGCTCGTGGGGGATGTGTCAGCGACTGACCAGCTCAGGCTGCTGACCTTTCACCTGTGTCCCCTCCAGGACCTCCGGGAGAAGAACTGGAAGGCCATGGAGGCACTGGCCACGGCCGAGCAGGCCTGCAAGGAGAAGCTGCACTCCCTGACCCAGGCCAAGGTCAGAGCCCAACCACACTCACACCCTTACCATGCAAAGTGCACTAGGACGCACAAATGCACTAAGACGTACAGACGCACTAGGACACCAGATGCACTAGGACGCACAGATGCACTAGGACAAACACACAGAGGCACTAGGAACGCATAGAAGCACTAGGATGCACAGACGCACTAGGATGCACAGAAGCACGCACAGACGCACTAGGACGCACAGATGCACTAGGACACACAGGCACTAGGACAGACACAGGCACTAGGACGTACAGACGCACAGGTGCACTAGGACGCACAAAGTGCACTAAGTGCGCAGAGTGGCCTTGACCTCAGAGCTCCTGAGTCCACACCAGACCACGGCTCTACATCCGCCTCCCGCTCCCACCTCTTTCCCTGCCCTCCTTCCCTTCTTCACTTGCTCCTTTCCGAGAGAGGGATGGGGGTGCCCCCTTGATGGGCTTCTCCGTGCCGGTCCCTCTGGCTGAGGGTACAGAGCTGCTTGGGTGGGACTGGAGGCAGTGAGCCTGAGGCTGCACTCTTTGTGACCTTTTTTGGTGTTAGTTCTGTTGTGTGTCCTTTTGTCGGGGTAATCCTGCTGCTTGGGCCTCTGAAGTCATGGCCGGGGGGTCTCTGTGAAGAGTCTTCTTTTTGGGACGGCATCTTGCTCTGTCGCCCAGGCTGGAGTGCAGTGGCGTGATCTCAGGTCACTCCAACCCCTGCCTCCTGGGTTCAAGCGATTCTCCTGCCTCAGCCTCTCTAGCAGCTGGGATTACAGGTGTGCACCACCACGCCCGGCTAAGTTTTGCATGTTTTGTAGAGATGGGGTTTTGCCATGTTGGCCAGGTTGGTCTCCAACTCCTGACCTCAAGGGATCTGCCTGCCTTGGCCTCCCAAAGTGTGGGGATTACAGGCGTGAGCCACCACTCCCAGTCCCATGAAGAGTCTGTAAGTCACAGAGGGGAGGACATTGTTTGCAGCGAGCACTCGGGGAACAGAGGCTGCGTTGGCCCCGCGCTCCGTGCTGTCCAGGTGGGGCGTGTGCAGGCGTCTCCCGGTGTCTGAGCCCACGGGTTGCCTCTGGGGTGCTGGGCCGTCCAGGAGCCAGTGAGGAGGCTCTGGCCAGGGGACATGGCCAGCAGCAGCTGCGACTAAAGGCCCTGCCCACACTTTGAGGTCACACACATTTTCCTACCTCATGAAAGGGCCTCCCCTCCCAGCCTCCCTCACGGAGAGTATCTGCCCCGATGGCAGGAGCTTTGCAGTGACTCCCCGGAAGCCTGAGGGTTGCATCAGATGAGGACCACTAGCTAGGGCAGGAGGTGAAGGATGGCTTGAGGCCGCCCTGTGAGAGCTATGGTTAGACTCCTAGAATCTTGGCCTTGTAGCCCCCAGTGACCTCAGAGACTGTCTGGCTACCATGTGGTAGATGAAGCTGTGACCAGAGATGTCACCTGACTTGATCGTGGTCACACATCCAGATAGAAGGTGGCCTCTGGGTCTCCAGCTTGCCGTGACTCACAACTAGAAGCCTCGGTGGTGGTCATGAGGTCAAGGGTCCACATGGGTCACAGGCCCTACCTGTGGATAACTTGGCCAGCCAGGAAGGGCCCACTTCTCAGGTGTGCGTCAGGCCAGAGGGCGCTGCGCTCAGGCTGGGTGTCTGATGGTCAGCATCCTTCACGCACATTCCAGGACTCTGCTTGGGGGAGTTACACTCCATCGGCTCTGATCCAGATGGAGTTCCTGGGGCCTCCCTGGGTTTTAGGCCAGGCCTGTCCAGGTGGTGGCAGGGCCAGACACAGGCTGTTACTCCAGCAGCCATCCCCTCGGGGTGTGGGAGGGCCCAGCTGTCTCCCCGGGGACACTGTGGTCCTAGGCTTTGCTTCATGATTCCGTCGGGCCCCCTTTGTTTCCTTTTGTTTCCTTTTCTTTGCTGTGCTTTGAATGGGGGCCGCTGGCTCTTCGTTGAGGACCGAGGGGGTGTCCGACCCAGCATGGCACAAGGTGCAAAGTCCCTGTCTCCTTTGAGTGAGTGGGCTTCTCCCTCTGCAGAGGGGGAATGCTGGTCCTCCCTCTCCAGGGTGGCTGGAGATGAGCCTCTCTGGGTTGCCCCTTCCTGGCTGCCACTAGCCCCTAACCATGGTGCCGCCAGCAGACGCACCGCTTCCCTGCCTTCACCCCCATCCCCATCACAGCTCTAGATTCCAAAACATTGGGGGCCATGAGTGTCCTCCCATCCCTTCTTCCTCCCCTGGCTCCCACATATCAACTGGGGCCCCCCTAAATTCCCCCACACATGCACACATGCCCAGAGAGCTCGGGAAGTGAGAGCTGGTGGAGACTGTCCCTGCTGGGAGATGTCCCGGGAGCTGGCACCTGCCATCTTGGCCTGACCCAGTATGCTCCTTTCATCAGAGCATAGTCTGTTTGAAAATGGACCAGACACAGGCTGGGTAACCCCTCTGCTTACAGTCAGCCCCATGGAGCCTCATCTTCTCCTTTGATTCTTGTCGCTTCCCTGAAGAGCTGAGGATGTGCCCTTTCTGGGGCAGAGACCTGGGCATATCAGTAAAGACCTGGGGAGGTGCCCCACACCTCCACAGCTGAACACCTTCCGCTCTTCCCCACCCACCCCCTAGGAGGAATCGGAGAAGCAGCTCAGTCTGATGGAGGCGCAGACCATGGAGGCCCTGCTGGCTCTGCTCCCAGAACTCTCTGTCTTGGCACAACAGGTAGGAGGGGAGGGTGGTTCCCGGGGACCTCACAGTTCCCAGGGAACGTCCCCGGGTCTCACCGAATGTGTTTCGTTGCAGAATTACACCGAGTGGCTACAGGATCTCAAAGAGAAAGGCCCCACGCTGCTGAAGCACCCGCCAGCTCCCGCGGAGCCCTCCTCAGTAAGTGTGGCTGCCTGGCAAGGGTCCTCTGTCGGGCTCCCCTGTCCCCAGGAAGAGGGGCTGCCCCAAGTCATTTCAATGGAAAGCCAAGAGAAGAACCTATGTGTGTGGCTAACTAAATGCCTGTTCTTCCCTCTCTCAGGACCTGGCCTCCAAGTTGAGGGAGGCCGAGGAGACGCAGAGCACACTGCAGGCCGAGTGTGACCAGTACCGCAGCATCCTGGCGGAGACGGTGAGCACTGGGAACCTGTCAGCTGGGCATCCCGGGAGGCTGCAGGGAAGGAGAGCTTCGGGGCCTATGGGGCAGGAGGTGGCCTGGTGTTTTGGAAAAGCCCACTGGCCTCGTGACTCTGGGCCCCGTTCTTCGGCTGCATGGTAAAGGGAATGGATGGTGCCCTCTGAGGTCGTCATTGTGTCTAAGCTGAAGAGAGGGCCAAGGTGAAGGTTTGGGGCCGGTCTCTAAGCTGGGGAAGGGGAAGGACGGGGTAAGCAGCTGGTGACTGCCAGGTTGAACCCCCTTTGTGACTCTAAGAGCAATGCCAGGTCCAGCCCACTCTCTGGCCGGCCCATCCTGTGCTCCTCATCCTGGGCTGCTGGCACACTTGGTGCTGATGGCAAACCCCGGCAGTAACAAGCGTCCTAGTGGTCCTGTGCAGGTCACAGACCTCATTTCCTTGCGTGGCACTGCAGCCACACTGGCCCACTGGCCAGAGGACCTCCCTCCCAGGACAGTGGCTGCCTTCCCTCCCCACCTAATGCTGGCGCTCATGAAGTCAGCAGGGGGAGCATGGCAGGTCACCAGGGCTGCAGGGACAGGAAGATGTGGTTGTGTGGTGCGGGTCCCGGGAGGGAGAGGGCCCTGCCTCAGCTCGGTTTCCCCCCAGGAGGGCATGCTCAGAGACCTGCAGAAGAGCGTGGAGGAGGAGGAGCAGGTGTGGAGGGCCAAGGTGGGCGCCGCAGAGGAGGAGCTCCGGAAGGTATATGCAGCCCTGCCTGCCTCCCGGCGCCGTGGAGCACATGAAGCCCAGGGGAGAGTTGACAGGATTGTCTCTGTCACCTGTGAGACTCGTGTGTCTCGGTGGGGCTTTTCCACGACACCCTATGAAGCACAGTTGCGGGATGACAGCTCAGTCCGTCCTCCAGGAGGCCCCCGCCTAGGAAGACACTGCCAGATGGCGCCAGGGTGACCGTCCCAGCTGGGCGGAGTGGGCATCCCCGGGGCTTCCTAAGTTGGGTCAGTCCTGTTCGGGTCCCAATATGGCCTCGGAAGGAGACACCCCCAGGTGCTTGTGTCTGACGGAGCCTTTCCCTTGCTTTGTAGTCACGGGTCACAGTGAAACATCTCGAAGAGATTGTAGAGAAGCTAAAGGGAGAACTTGAAAGTTCGGACCAGGTCTGTGCTCTGCTCAGAGAACTCTGTCTCTTGTCCCGGGAGCCTCTTCGGAAGTGACATTAATGCAGAGGGCACTTCACTTATTTCTTCCTCATGGACCGTGTGCCTTAAGAGAGGCATTCTCTCTCAAGCCAAGGGATCTTGTCCTTCCTGTTTTTCCTTAATGAGAGACATTTACTACCTCAGAGGACCCTGAGACCCAGCCACGGGCCCTGTGCAGACCTGCCCAGCCCTGGTGAACAGGGCTCCTGCCACGGCCTTCACAGTCAAGGTGGCCCCACTGCCCCCTTCAGACGCCACAGGGAGCCCTAGAGAAGGTACCCTTGGTACCTACCTTTGCAAGTAAATCTAAGAGCATGTCAGTCCCCAGGAGTGCCCGGGTGCAGCCTGCCACTTTCAGTAAGGGGCTCCCTTGCCGCGAACTAGTTTCTCATTGCTTGGTAGCTGGTGGGCCTCAGGGATCTCCCGAGAGCCCTCACCTATAACAGGGCCATCCTGCTCCCTGAGGTTAGTGCCCTTTGAGCAGAGGCTGCTGGCACATGCGTGTGCATGTCTGTGTGTCTGTCCAGGTGAGGGAGCACACGTCACATTTGGAGGCAGAGCTGGAAAAGCACATGGCAGCCGCCAGCGCCGAGTGCCAGAACTACGCCAAGGAGGTGGCAGGGGTGAGTCTGCCCCGCAAGGAGTGCAGCCCCTGCCCAGCAGAGCTGCAGTCCTGCCTTAGCTGCTCCTCAGCCCTGTGCGAGCAGCTGTCGTTGACATAAGCCTTGAAGTCCGAGTCCTCAGGCATTTGCCCAAAGCCTCGCAGGTCCCTTATTGGGCTGGCAGGCCTGAGGTGTGTCTCAGGGCAGGTTTCAAAAAGGCAGCCTCCCAGCCAGGACAGGGGCAGAGCCAGGCAGCCCTGCCCTGAGGGAGGCGTTTGACATTCTAGGCTATCCCTCCGCAAGGGGACTCTCTGCCTGGCTTGCTGATGTCATATCTGGTGGGGAGTGGATTTAGATCTGATACTTTTTCTGCTCTTCAGAAGCAGAAGCACAAGCCCAGTATCCCAATTCTGGTTTAATCTTAAACTTTTGGGCCAGGCACAGCGGCTCATGCCTGTAATCCCAGCACTTTGAAAGGCTGAGGTGGGTTGCTCGAGGCCAGAAATTCGAGACCGGCCTGGGCAACATAGCAAGACCCTATCTCTACCAAAAAAAAAAAAAAAAAAAAAAAAAGCCAGGCACAGTGGTGGGCACCTCCAGTCCCAGCTGCTTAGGAGGCTGACGCAGGAGGATTGCCCAAGAGTTCAAGACCGGCATGAACGACAGATTGAGACCATCTCTGAAAAAAAAATCATCTCAAACTTTTGGCCCTTTTTTGCCGGAGATAATCAGTAAACATTTGTGAAGGCCTAAAAGAGGTATGCAGTGAACACCATTCTTCTAAGTCCTCAAAAAAGAAATTGTAGCTGTAGGAAGCCTGGCGAGCCCTGTGCCAGCCCGATGCTGTGACCCTCCTCAGGGTTTTGGTCAAGTGGATGTATTAGGTTCTGTTTTGGCGCTAACTCATGGTGACTGGTTTTCTCCTTTTCTCTCCTTTTTTCCCATCACCTGCCTCTGTTTTCTCCCCAAGCTGAGGCAGCTTCTCCTAGAATCTCAATCTCAGCTCGATGCCGCCAAGAGCGAAGCCCAGAAACAGAGCGATGAGCTTGCCCTGGTAGGTGGCCTCCATGTCCCCATGCCAGGAGTGGGACCTGGGGTGTTGCATGTGTGAGATGCATTTGCCAGTCATGCATTTGTGTCCACTCAAAGATAAACAAAGCCTAGGGAAGGGACAGTGTCACCCGTTGAGAAGCATGGAGCCAGCTTCTGTGGGCCTTCCTGCACATTTGCCCAGAACTCTGAGCTGGGCCTGTGGCTGTTGGGACCAGGGTGCTCCCACTCCATCTCTCGTCCCCTGGCCATCTGGTCCCCTGTTGAAGGTAGCGAGAGCTCTGGGCGTCTGCATTCCCCGTGAGCCCATTGTAGTCACCTGGGGGCATCAGGGACGTTGCAGTCCCTGGCATCACAAGACCGGGAAGCCTGGGGGTTCCTCCTGGCCTGGCCACCCATCGCCCTGGGGCTCTCAGCAAGTCCCGTGCCTTCTGTGGGTTTTCTCACCTCAGTGACAGCTCAGATCAATTCAGTCACAGGCATGCAGGGAAGACCTGCTCCACGCCCGGCCCCCGTACCAGCTGCCGGGTGCAGAGAGCAGCCCCATTGGCAGACCACAGGAGCTGTGCCTGTGCAGGCGGCCTCTTGAGTCCCTCCTGGTGTTTAGCTCAGGTGTCTGATGCCAAGTCCCAGCTCCTTGGCAGGTTCCACCCAGCCTCACCAGATGTGGTACCGCCCCAAGGCTGGTGTTGTGAGCAGCACCCCGTGAGGCCGCAGACATGTTCTGTTTGATCTGCGGTGTTTTTTTAAATCTTGAATTAGTTGTCAACAGGGAGAAATTGGGAAATTTTAAATAAAAATGGGCTGGCATTCCCCCTGCAGCAGCCAGTGAGTCCGGCACACACTCCCAACACCCTCGGTCCCCCTTGGTCATTCAGGTCTTCCCCGGGCCAGAACACCAGAGGGCAGTGCTGCCCAGGCAGGTCTCCTCCTGTGTCTAGGGGCCACTCACTGAAGCCTTGGCTGAGCGAAGTCTGGGTAACAGGCCCCGGGGGCGTGGCCCGGGCGGGGGTGTGCAGAGCAAACCCCCTGGAGTTTCTGTTGTCTTCCAGCTGTGCAGTTTGGCATTTGCATTGGGAGGGGCTGTTCAGAGGGAGGGAAGAATGTCTGGGGTTCCCATGTACCTGGGGTGGCCCCTCAGCGCAGGCTCTGAGACCTCCCATGTTCCCTGGGGAGCTTATGCCAAGGGCCCCACCCAGGTCTCCAATTGGAACCTCTCCCTGAGCCTCTCGAGTGACACCTGCCTTTCAAATTGCAGGCCCAGTGGTTTGGGGGCAACCAGATATGTCACCCACCCCCAGTGATGGAGCTCAGGGGTGGGGGACCTTGTTAGGCAAGAATGTCATCTCATAATCTTTTCTAGACCCCAGAAAGGGCTCTGAGCAGTGGACTGTGTCCTTGAAGGAGAAACGAGGGGTGTAGACAGTGTGGCGGCCACCCCCTCGTTCCATTCGGATTCATTTACTCTGTGGGCCATGCCCTTCGGGGTCACCTCACTCCCAGGGGGGAGGGCTCCCCTCCGGTTGGGCTTGGAGCAGAGCACATGGGTCTCATTAGCCCAGATGCTTGGTGGCCTTGGTTTGGCTCAGGTTGGCGGGGGGCCGGGAGGGGACCCAGCCATAGGTCACAATTACTAAGCCAGGTCCCCTGAAGGGACTTTGGCTGTTGAGAGCAGCCATGGTCCTCCGAGGGGGTCCCTGCAGGAGTGAGCATGGTGGGTGTGCGACTGGCCGTGCATTTGCAAACACACCCCTTCCTGTTCCAGGTCAGGCAGCAGTTGAGTGAAATGAAGAGCCACGTAGAGGATGGTGACATAGCTGGGGCCCCAGCTTCCTCCCCAGAGGCCCCCCAAGCCGAGCAGGACCCCGTTCAGGTTAGGGTGGTGAGCTGGTCCCCAGACACATCGCTAACCCTAGGAAGAGAGCAGGCCCTGCTGCCTCTGTTCTGACTAAACCCCGCACCGGCTGCTCCAGCCTCCACTGCTTCCCCACCCCACCCTGCTTTGCCCCATGTGGGTCGTCCAGGTTCGGAGAAAGCCACAGAGCACGGGGCAGGAAGGTGGCCAGGTGGAGAGCCTGGAGGAGTGGGGGGAGGTGGGACTCGAAGAGGGAGTCGGCGATTTGGGGTCTGCACCTACAGGGCTGGGGAGCAGCCCTGGGCAGGGTCTGCAGCCACCAAAGGGGACTGTCTCCCACTGCAACCCCAGCTGGGACATCGCTAGCAGGATATTCGCTCTTTAGAGAGGCGATAGCCACCAAGAGCCCTCACCAAGAGGCAGGGCGTGTCCCTAGGGTGGCCATGGTGTGGCTGCTAAGGGGATTGTCGTGGGGCCAGGGCTCGGAGGCATCTTTCTTGTCCTGTGAGTCTCATTAAAGGCCCCTGAGGTTGTAGAGGCCCCATCAGCTGCTCCTGAGCCACACCCAAGTCTGTACCAGAGGCTGAGGTGCCCTCTCCCCAGCAAAGGGAGCGTTGGGGCAGGGAAAGGGGAAGCTAGAAGCAGCTAGAGAGTGGGGCCTGTGCTGGATCCCTGGGCCCCTGGAGGGTTCCTCACCGGGCTGCCGGGTTATGTTTGTGGTGTTTGCACAGCTAAAGACGCAGCTGGAGCGGACAGAAGCCATCCTGGAGGATGAGCAGACGCAGCGGCAGAAGCTCACAGCCGAGTTTGAGGAGGTCAGGCCCTGCCTGGTGGCTCTCAGCCCCCATCAGCCCCTGGGCCCTGAGTCTCCAGGGAATGAGTGGGTCAGCCCTGCCCCGCCCGGCTGTGCCCAGCAGCACCTGGACTGGGCCTGGGCCTTCTGGGCAGCAGTGGGTGGGGCCCGGGCAGGTGGAGCACAGGCTGGAGGCACCTTGGGAGCTCTGTGGGTGGTCTGCATCCCTAAGGAGCCTTGAGGGCCTGGGGCTGGGTCAGAACTTGTGGGTCCGGCCCACTCATTCCATCCAGCTACAGGATGGAGCTGTTGCTCCATCAGGCTGGGGGGGTGCCCCTGGTCCCCAGGCGTGCTCGGTAGGGTCTTGACAGCACAGCCATTTATAAGACGTCTCACCCAGACCCCACTTCCCTCTCTGGCAAGGCTCAGACCTCGGCATGTCGGTTACAAGAAGAATTGGAGAAACTCCGCACAGCCGGCCCCCTAGAGTCTTCAGAAACAGAGGAGGCCTTACAGCTGAAGGCAGGCAGGGGCTGGGGTGGGGGTCACCCTGTAGGGTCTGCTCTGGGGCTGGGGCCACTCTTGGCCTTGGAAAGGGGCCAGGAAGGGGAGAGCTGACCCCACCAGGGCCTGCCCTCGGCACTGGTTCCCCTTGTCACTACCCGGGGCTGGGTTGGGGACTCCTAGCCCTGCAGTGTCACATGGTCACATGGCAGCCATTGGTCCTGGTGGCTGTTGAAATGTGAATCATGTAGAACGTGAAGTGCGTTCCTCAGCCACATGTCTGGCGCTCAGTAGTCGGGTGTGTCTCCTGTGCTGCCTTGGACAGTGCGGAGCAGACTGCTCCTGCCCCAGGAAGTTCTGGCGGTGCTGAGAGCACAGGACCCAGCCCTCACGGTCAGCATGGGCGGTTTCCTCCCTGTTGTCACCACCTGTCTCCGGGTGACCAGGAGTTGCCTTCGTTGTGTCCCCAGAGGGCTCCAGCCCCTGGCATGAGGGTCCTATGGGCATAGCGGGGGTGGCCCTCCTGCTGGTGCAAGGGCTGACACCCGTCAACCTTCTGACCATCAGGAAAGACTAGAAAAAGAGAAGAAGTTAACAAGTGACCTGGGGCGCGCTGCCACAAAACTGCAGGAGCTTCTGAAGACGACCCAGGAGCAGCTGGCAAGGGAGAAGGACACGGTGAAGAAGCTGCAGGAACAGCTGGAAAAGACAGTGCGTGCCTGGCGCCAAAGCAGGGCGGGAGGAGTCGAGCTGCCGGGAGCGCTGGGCCGGGAGCCCCGGGGAGGCAGGACCGGGAGAGGTAGAGCTGGGCGGAGGTAGTGGGGACGGAGACTTCCTAACGAGGGCTTCAGCCCACCCTGCCCAGCACCCACCCTTCTGGGGCTCCCTTGCTGGGAAGCGAGTGTCTGATCCCCCTGCTGGCCCAGGTCCTCACTTTGCACCTGTGTGGGCCCCTTAGCCAGTGCCCCAGCCCCTGCGCTGCAGGCTGATGGTTTCCCTCAGCTCCCACCAAGTCCTTCCTGTCCCCCAGCCCCAGGGGTCTGTGGCTCCTGTTCTCCGGGGGACTGGAGTGGCTTGAGGGGGTCAATCCAGGGAGGGACCCAAGGCCCAGGGTGGAGGGCAGGGGGTTCTGCCGTGGCTCGTGGCCCAGCCCCCCCTCACGCCACCTGCCTTCGTTCACAGGAGGACGGCAGCAGCTCAAAGGAGGGTACCTCTGTCTGAGTCTCCTCTGTGGAAAAAGAAGTTACTGTTCAACTTACCAAAATGCCTTACACATTCCTTACAAATCAACCAACCAACCAACCTACACAGCGTTACCCAGGCCCAACTTCCGGTAGCTCCGAGAGAAGCCATGAGAGACAAGAGTCTCTTAGAGCCACAGAAGTAGACCTTCCAGAGCCCCAGTTTGTAAATGAACCTGTGTCACATTTGATAAACACTATCCTGGGCGCAGCCCCGGGCCACCGCCGAGTGACGCCAAAGCCCTGGTTGACTCTGACAGCCCCGTGGGTGTGTGGGAGGCCGGGCGCTCTGGGGTCTGTCTGTCAGTGCAATCGTTTCGTGTTTTTTCAGTGGGGCGGGAAGCGGGTGGGACCGGGCAGCCAGTTCTCAAAGGCTGTGGGGCCGACTGGAGGCCACAGCCCCTCACCCCTAGACATTGCCAACCAGAACTGACGTGCGACCTCCTGGGTGTTGATGCCATTAAAACCAACGTTGGTGCCCGGTGCTGCGGTCTCGTCTGGTCTTCTGCTGGGGCTCCCCCACCCACTGCTGGGCCCAAGATGAAGAACCAAGGGGTGGGGGCGCACTCGGGAAGAGAGCAAGCATGGGCCTCAGCTGCTTTGAAGGCAGAGGCTCTGCAGCTCCGCATAGCGTGGGGCTGAGACTCGCTGCTTCCGGGGCCCCCAGCAGTTTTCCTTGTCACCTCCCAGACCTCAGTGCCTTCCAGGCAGGATAAGGGAGCAGGGCCTCCGACACCTGAGAGCCAGACATGTTGACTGCTGCCGCGCATCCCAGAGGGGCTGAGGTTTGTGAGCGCGGCTGGTGGCCTGGGTTATTGTGTGATGGAGGTCCGGGAATGAACAAGGGGTCTCTGTCCTGGCTGGGGCTTCAACAGACACCCACATCCCAGGAGGGTGGGCCAGGGCTGGAGCAGCCCACTGCCTGCCCTCGGGAGGTGGAGTTTCAGCTGCAGAAGCCAGCTGAGGTTTGCCACGACCCTCAGACCCAGTGTCCTCAGCGGCCCCTGACAGCATGGTCTTTGGCCCCAAGAAGTGTGTCTCTTTGAGTGTAAACAATAGGAACCTGGAGCTTAGTCCACAAAGAGACGTTCAGAGGCTCAGAGTCACAGTAGGGCCCCGACCAAGCCCGGAATGGAAGGCGGGTCTACCTTGACCAAGGACTGTTCACCTATCTCCCTGCCAAGCCTCAGAATCTTGGGAGAGGGTCTGCATGGCCGAACTTGGCTGGGGGACAACTGGGCTCTTGGATGGCAGGTCCTGCAGGACGACATTATGAGAAGGGTGCTGTCAAGGACAGTGGCAGCAAGAACGAGGGTCTCCACAGGCCTATGAGCATGGCAGGTGGCCTGCTCTGGGATCTCTGTCGTGCATGGCCCCTTCAGGTGGTGGCAGTGACTTAGGTGGTTTTCACAACCTCAAGACCTAGGGAAGCCCTGCGGGGTGCGTCTGTCTGCCTCCATTCCTCAGCCCCCCACACGGCCTCTGCCTGCAGCCTTGAACTGCTTAGCCTCAAACTGCTCGGCCCAGCCCTGGTGTCAGCTCTCAGGAAGTGCCTGTGGGCCACCCAGCCGTGGTGTGTGGCACTGTGCATCATGGCTGTTCTGGGTGCTGGGAGTCCTGGGAAGGCCCCTGGAGAAGTGGGCTTAAGCTGAGCTCCCAGGAAGAGCAGATGTGTGTGAGGTGAGGGGGGCTGGCACTCAGGCAGCAGCGTAGAGGCATGGAGGGTGGGGTGAGGCACGGCCTATTGTGGAGCCAGGTTACCAAGGCTGGAGAGTGCTGGACTGAGGAGGCAGTACAGCCACTGAGGTTTCTGAGCAGGGAGAGCCAAGCCTGCCTGTTTTAGAATTCTCTAGAGGAGGCTGAAGCAGAAAAGGATCCCATGGTCTTAGGACACTGACATCCTGACTTCTGGCTGGGAGACTGAGTAGCAGGAAGTGCCTGCAAGGACACCTGATGGCTGCCTGTTTCCAGCCCTGTGCCTGGCGGTCAGCGAGCCCTTGGTCCTCCCGGTGAGGTGCATCCCGCCCCATGGAAGTGAAGGTACGCCCCCAGGCTAAAGGCTGGGCAGGTTCAAACCCACCTCTGACACGTGGCTAGGCCCCGCAGCCTGGGAGGTCAGTGCTTGCGGGGCAAGGCTGGGCTCTGGAATGTGGGGAGCCCGGGGAAGAGCACCCTGGGCTGAGCGCCCCACAACAGCCACTGGGCCCCCTGCATCTGGTACAGGGGTCTGAGTGGGAGCACAGGCTCTGGGTGAAGGAGGTCACCTGCAGGAGGCAGAACTCTGCACGTGGGTGGCCGTAGGTCAGGTCAGTGGTGTGGGCCCTGGTGAGTGTGGCGAACGGGCAGACCTGTGCCACGGCTGCCACCGAATTGCCCCCTTGACCTGCCACACTGTGAGACTGAGCGCCCCATGCTGGGTTGATGCCCTCTGAAGGCACAGGAATGGGGCAGGGGTACCCATTTTGAGCAGAGGAAAGGGGGGACCTTGGGGAAAGACAAGGGATGCTGGGGCGCCACGCTGCTGCCTCTGGGTTGAGGGGCAGTGGCCTCCTCCTGGACTCTGGCTAAAAGCCTGCTCCCTCAGGCCACCTGCTGGGAGCCCCAGGTCTGTGCATGCAGAAAGGAGGAAGCTGAAGGCAGGTAGCACAGGGTGTGGGACTCCTGTGCGGCTGGCCTGGGAGTTCAGGAAAATGCCACTTGGGAGCTTTTCTCCTGCAGCTCCAGTTCTAAGGGCCCATCATCTGTTGTCCCCGCCTGCCCCAGCAGGGCCAGAGCAGTCCTCAGGCCCGGCAGTGGTACCTCCCAGGTGGGCAGAGGGAGCCTGAGTCTGCCAGGCCGCCGGCTGGGCCCTGCCTCAGGTGGGCCAGGCCTCCTCAGCTGTCCCAGGCCAGGTTCCATGTCAGAATCCAGGGAAGCCAGCTGAGGCGCAGCCCTCGCAAACTTCCTGCAGAAGGGGCTCGCAGCCCTCCCCAGCCCCACAGCATTCCCCAGCGTGGCACAGGTCACTGGCCTGGCCATTCGCAGCCCCGTCCTCCAGCTGTAGCCGAGCTCAGGCAGCACCAGAGGACGGGCTTGTGCTGTTCTTGCAATGAAGTTCACTGTGGAGGCAGGACTCACCCAGCTGCCGCCTGACAGAGGAACCACTGCTCCTCCCTGGCCCAGCTTCACAAAGCCAGACCCTGGGTTTGGGCCGCTGGGTGAAGATGACCAGAGCCCACAGAGTAGATGTGAAGTTCCAGGTTAACGTGGCTCATAGCACAACGAGACCTGAAGCCCCTCACAGACAGCTGCGCCCTGACGAGCCTCCTCAGGTGTCTCCATGTGATATTCTGGAACACGCAGGCACCACAATGCCATGCCTGCAGGCCGCACCTACGGCACCCGGACAAGGAAGTGGTGCAGTGAAGGCAGGGAGCCAGCGAGGCCTGAGGGACAGGTGCGGGGAAAGCAAGGTTTTGTTCTAGAAGCCACTCCACACCCTCCACAGATGCCATCACTGCACTTCCTTCAGGGCTGGGTCTGACGAGAGCTCCGAGCCCAAAAGAAATGCTTTCCTTCTTGGCCCTTTCAAATTCCACCCCTAGCACTGAACAAGTTCTAACCTTTGAATTTCAGATGTTAGAAAGGTGGAAAGATGATCCAATTATAATAAGACAAATGAAGTGAATTCTCCTGAGGTGGTGGAAATAGCTCAGGAACAGAAATCAAGAGGTCTGAGTTTTTGTCCCAGTTCTGCCACTTGTGAGTCGATTAACCTTAGGCAAGTTACTTCACGTCTGGGCTGGTTACTGAGGGTACTGGCCAGAGGCTCCATAAGTCCCTTCCCCAGTGCCCTTTTGGGACTGTGCAGAGCCCAGAGAGCCCTCAATAACAAAACAGGGTACTCAAGCCTTCCTTCCACTGAAACCCTGGCTCCTGGAATACTCCCCTCACCAGCCATAATGCCATTACTGTCCCTTCCAGCTGCAGTCCGGCTGGAACCCAGTCTAGAGCCCGTTCTCAATTTCAGAAATGCCCCAAATCACTACGAAGTGATGCGTGTTGGGCATATTCAGTCTCTGGTGGTCCGAAGGGCAATTCTAGTCAAGAAACAAGTTGCACTTGCTGTGCCTGCAGCAGCCAGTACTCTGCAGAAAGGGAACCACCAAACCAAACCTATTATCCAAGTCACTGTGTCCACTCTTTTTGCAGAGTAATATCTGAGATAACTTCACAGTCAAGCTCTGAATTCTGTTAGCAACGGCTTTATTTGCTGCTTTGTCAGGGCAAGATAGTAACCGCTAGATGAGACTAAGTCAGCTTTCCACAAATATATTTTTGCAGTGTGTTAGCATTTGTGAAGAGGTAAACGTATTTTCTAGAAACAGAGTATACTTGCAGTTTTGTTCCTGACCAACAGCAGACCGATCAGCTGAGGTCTGAACCCCAGTTATGTACCAGAATTGCCCTGAGTGCTTGTTAGCACAATTCTTGGGCCTCAGGAATCCACTAAGACTTTCTCAAGTTCCCCTAGAGACTAACTACTAGCATTTTATTCAATTTCTGGAATGAGTTCTAGATGCTTACATCACCTCTTTATACTGTTCGAAATCCTTCCCACAGAACGCACCTCACACATGCACAACAGTGCTACACTTAAGCCGACGCCACAGGAAAAATTTCCTCCTTCTAAAACTCTTTGACCAAATATCTTGCTTTACCTACATGGCTGACTTTTGAGTACGGCAATCTTGGGCTTATGTATGGCACTTCTCTGGAGGCCTGTTAATCACAATCACTAGCAGGACACAGTGGCTCACACCTGTAATCACAGCACTTTAGGAGGGCAAGGCAGGAGGCTTGCTGGAGCCCAAGAGTTCAAGGATGCAGTGAGTTATGACTGCACCACTGCACTCCAGCCTGGGGGAAAGAGACCCTGTCTCAAAAAACAAAACCCACACTAAAAGCACTGCTACACAGTAAAGAAACAAGAAATTCAGGATGAATGACAAGCAGCCAGCACTATTTTCTAGACAATTCCGAAATATTTTGATTAAAACATAACCTTGTCTCACAAAAACCTGGCACGTGGATCAACATTAAAATGTTCCCCACCCTAGAATGCACTTCAACAAACCTAGATGGCATAGCCGACTACACACCCAGGCTGTATGGTAGAGCCTATTACTCCTAGACTACAAACCTGGACAGCATGTTACTATACTGAATGCTGTCGGCAACTGCAACACAATGGTATTTGTGTATCTAATTACAGTAGAAAATACACTGTAACTGTATGGGACCACCATAGTATATGCGGTCTTTGACATGTAATAATGCACAGCTGTGTATCAAAATGCTAACCATGTGATGGTGTGTGGTAGGACAATGTATAATTTCCCTTTTCTCTATTTTCTAAATTTTAAATGTGAATTTATAATTTTGTATAATATTTATTACACTTACAGTGTAATAAACATTGAAAAAGTTCCCAACTTTTACACCAACTTTCTTCTTCACCAGAGGGAGTTGTGACTTTTTTTTTTGAGACAAGGTCTTGCCCTGTCATCCAGGCTGGAGTACAGTGGCAGGATCTCAGCTCACTTCCTGGGCTCAAGTGATCCTCCCACCTCAGCATCCAAAGTAGCTGGGACTACTGACATGCACCACCACACCCAGCTAATTTTGTTTATTTTTAGTAGATGAGATCCCACTATGTTGCCCACGCTGATTGTCAAACTCATGGCCTCAAACTATCCTCTTGCCTCGGCCTCCCAAAATGCTGGGATTACAGGAGTGAGCCAGCACACTCAGCCAACCTTAATTATTGGAAATACCCAAACCTCAATGACTTACCCCATATGAAAGGCAAAATCCTATATTCCCAACTCACATATGAAAAGTACACGAGAGATAAGTCAAAAATGCTTCGTTTATTACATAAAGCCAATACTGCTACTTCTAAGTTCAACTGTTTGTGCATCTCTATATTGTTCAAAGTGTTAGTTACGCCCATGATATTAACAATGACCGCTTCCAAGTGCCAGTGAACAGTGACTCCCTGTGTCATCATGGTACCTCTTCCCATTGCACACAAGTCAACAAACTGCTCTAGAAAATTAAGTTCTCCCAGGCCCAGAGTAAACATATACTCAATATTCTTCCATACTTTATTATACTGTAAGAAGCAAACTTCTGAAGGAGATACAATTAAAGATACCACAGGTGTCCTAGCTTGTCAATATTCTGTTTTATCATTTTCATTAACAAAGCAGATTACAATGTAGCCCTAATTTGCATTATAATTAGTTGTTACAAGATGCTGCACATTCTCCTGAAGACACACAATGATTTCCAAGATGCCAGGTCACTCTTCCAATCAGTGAATGGCGAGCTCACCGGCAGGTGCAGCGCTACTTCCTGTATTCCAATGATGTGCTTGAAATAGCGCTTTGCAAGATCAGCGTGGATTATGTGGACACAATTTTGAGGCAATCTCCATTACACATTTGGTAGAAGTAGAAGACTGCCTGACTTAATCTTACTATTAGTGTATTAGTGTTGTTATATTATGAAGACATATTATATTCCATTATTCTGCTTAGCTCAAGAAAGAATAAAGAATTTGGACCAAAACTATAACCAGATTATGAGCAATTTTCTAGGCAAAAGAAACAAAGTAAATACTGAGGTTAATAAAGATGTAATAATTCTCTTCACATGGCCTTTACTGTTTTGTGAACTGTGTAATTTAAAATCCTGAGCTTAACAAAAATCTTCATAAATCAACTCATCAAAACAGGCATTTGGCCAATAAGAATTTAATTTCACATCAATAAAACTTTAGACTTTAGATTTATTTAGGGCTGTTTGCATATGTTTATAGAATATTTAGTTTACTCTAAAAGATGATAAGACAGCTCCCCCTCAGTGAGACCCTGGCCTAAATATATTTGCTGTATTTATATAGCAAGAGGATAACATTAAACATGGAAGCTTTCAATTTGTGGCACTGAATAATCTACACAGGGCATCCTTCAAAGGCTACAATTAAGGATCCACCTAACTTTTCAGCAATACAAGCCCGATTGAGATCTTCTGGTCCATTTGCTTGACATTCATGTTTTATGCCTAGAGAGGAAAAACAACACTTCTATTTAGAATTATGGCAGCGGTTTACCTCTTTCTCTAAGATACCAAACTTTTAAAAGACCAGTTCTAATCTGGATAAACTGGGGTATATATAAACACAGAATACTACACAGTAACGAGAATAAATAATTGTAACTACATGCAACAAGATAGATGGGCCTCACAAACAGCATTCACTGAAAGAATCCAGATTTAAAATGCATATATTCTATTATATATATAGGTATAGCATACAAAATCAGCCCACGCTAACTTAAGCTGTTAGAAGCCAGGGTGCTGGCTACCTTGAGGAGGAAGGGGCAGGCAGAAGTGCTAGGAATTGAAGGGAACAGCACCAGGGAGGCTTCTGGGGTGCTGGTCATTAGATTAAGAAATAACCATTATGTTCACTCTGAAAAATTCAACACATTCTACAATAATTTGTGACATACACTTTTCTAAAGATATGTTGTACTTTGCTAAAAAGCTAAAAGGCAGGTCTAGCAAAAAAATTTTCTTAGTTTTTAAGACATAAAAATACAAATGATTTTTGATTGCACAGTTGATTTTGTCAACTGTATTGAAAAGTAAACAGCTGGCTCTTCAGTGGTATTACATTAGACATTTATGAAATCGATCACAATGAAAACTATGTGAAACACGTTACTGATTGCTTTCTTAGAACAATTACACTACCAGAATGCAAAAACGAGCTCAATTATGGATTACATAGAGTAGCTTCTCTGTAAATGGCCACTGTCTTTTAAATAGCTGCATGGTTATTCCCATCATTTAAAGACCATTATTTCTCAAGCTGCTGAAAGCACAGCAGGTCAGCTTTTGAGCTACTCAGGACTGATCTGAGAAAGCCGGTGGATGCTTTCATTAGAAAAAATGTAGCATGGTCACTTTTTTTTTTTTTTTTTTAGACAGAGTTTTGCTCTTGTTTCCCTGGCTGGAGTGCAATGGTGCGATCTCAGCTCACTGCAACCTCTGCCTCTTGGGTTCAAGCATTCTTCCTGCCTCAGCCTCCCAAGCAGCTGGGATTACAGGCACGTGCCACCATGCCCGGCTAAATTTTTTTTGGATTTTTAGTAGAGACAGGGTTTCACCATGTTGGTCAGGCTGGTCTCGAACTCCTGACCTCAGGTGATCCACCTGCCTTGGCTTCCCAAAGTGCTGGGATTACAGGCATGAGCCACCACACCCGGCCGGCCACAATCTTTTCGTATCACCAAATCAAGTGTGCAAAGCAATTCCCTTTACTGAAAGGCAATGCAGAATAAAGATAATAAGGAATCCACTGTGAACCTTTTGGTCGGGATGGGAAAGTGTTGAAGCTACAGGATTTAAAAGTGTCAGTTAGCAACCCAGTGACACACTTCTGGGGGGTGCCAAACATCAAACCAAATGCACAAAGAACCTGACCCAGCAATAAACTATGCAGCAGCAAGGCTCGGGAAAGGAAGCAAGAATTTTTTTTTTCCGAACTAAGTAAAACAGGCTAGGGCAAACCTGTTCTACCATGAGAATATAAAAACCAGTGACAGTAAAACAAACAAAACAAAATCAACATCAGGCCAAGCCCTTGTGACCTTGGCTCACTCAGCTGTTTGGAAATAGCCATGGCAGGAAGGTGGCAGGGCAAACTCTTAAACTAAAACTCACACATGAGACCAAGTCTCCCCTTCTACAGCTGAGAGAATCAAGGCCCATGGAGGTTAAGCAGTTCTGGCCAAGGCCACACAGCAGTTAGACAGGCTTCGCCCTCAGTGCAGGCCTTTGGGCACTTGCCCCATGCACATTCTTTCCATCATACCAACATTTTCTCCTGGCTGAAGTCTGGCCAGGCCATCTCATCAGGATCCCAATCACCCAGTGGCAAGTCAAATACAACTGACCAGCTCAGGAGTGGGTGCACTTTCCTTGGGACACAGATGAATTAATTACCTAAAATCATGCCATTCAACAGTAAAGCTGGAGAAAAGAGCATCCTTTCTCATTTAGGTACATTTCCTTTTTGCAACTTTATTATAACAACTACATTCAAAGGCAAGAGCAAATTTACTATTATGTCCAATGTTAAACAATCAGTCTCCACCTCCTACATGAGAAAAATGGCAGCACCTCAAACCAGTTTAAAACCAGCCTGAATAAACGATGTATGTAGACAATGTCAAGGGTAGAGTTATTAAACACAGGCTGGGCAGACCCAGAGCAACCAGCACAAAGCAGAAGATACATGGAAAGCCAAATTCAGTCTTCTGCTTTTCTCAAAACAAGTAACACTTCTCCCTTGTGCCCGAAGCTCTGCAAAAAAATAAGGTGCTTCTCAGAAAAGGTGCTGCCCCATTCTGAATGTTCACCATACCTCTACATATTCAGAGGTCATCTAGAACATACCTTGAAATTTCTTTTTAATTGCATCCTTGGAGCTTGCATAGATCATTTTACTTTTCAGAGGTGCTAGTTCTGGTGCCCTAGATAGAAAGATGCCAAAAATGAAAAAAGTGGTTTAGAGAAAGTACAAGTTGCAACTTGTTAAACATTTGCTTGTGTCAAGGGGAGAATCCTCAGACTCTCCTATTTTTTCTTAACTGCACATTTTTTCTACCTCCCCAGCAGCTCAGAGAGGAAATGCTACAGACAGGCGTATGCAGAATCACTCAGGTTGACCAGGGTGGGAAAAAAGAATAGAACCACTGGTGGCAAAAGACAATCACCAATTAAAAATCAGATTACAGTGGCCATAATGAAAGAACCAATACTAAGTACTTCACTGTATAACCCAATTCTTTTTCTTCAGAATATTTTTCATTATTATTAATAAAGGATTGGATTCAGGCTAATATTTACACAAGGTTTTTGACAGTTTTTCTAGTTGGAAAAAAGTTTTAAAATACATAAAAATACAGAGAATAATCTGTAAGTACGTGTGACCCAGAATTAAATGCTAATATTTTGGCACCTTTGCTTCAGATTGTTTTCTAAAAAAGAATAAATCAAAAATTTAAAAAAAAGGAAAAAAAAGAATTACAAATAAAAGTCCTTTTCTTAGACTTCCCCAGTCCCTTCATCTATTCCAATAGCAGATTTTGATCCCACAGGTACTTGTTTTCTTAGTCTAACATAACAATACATGTTTAATTATAGATCTGGGTGTCCATGTTTCAATAATTCTCTGGAAAAAAATATTAAATCCACTTGTATAATCTCATGAGTCTAAAGATTTCTAAATGGCAACTCACCAATAATTATGTCTTAAGTGTCAATATTATTACTTTTTATATTTATAAAATTTGAACACGTTCTCCCTCTTGAAGGGAAGTGTGTTAGAAGCACAGCATATGCGTCACAACACCTTCAGCAGCAACACAGAAGAATAAGTATGATTAGTAATGGACAGAAACCCCTGTCCCACTCAGACTGCTTGCACGTGAGTCCTTCTTTCCTCTGTACGCCAACCCATAGGCCCACCTCTGTGCCACACTGCTAAAATATCACAGAGATGATGCAGTACAGTAAGTCCACACTTAACATTGTCAATCGGTTCTTGGAGCCTGTGACTTAAAGCAAAATGACATATACCAAAACCAGTATTTTTCTTCTCAATGTTGTAACAAAACTACACTGAAAGAAATGAAGTTATTTGAGGACCTGGTGTATGTTGTTTTGCTTAAAGTTGCAGTTTCCAAGAGCCTACTGGGAGGTCATTAAGATACTACTGTATAGCTAAATACTTCTGAGCATTTAATAATTCCATTTAGCTGCCATATTTCCAGGACATTCAACAGCCATGAGCACTGGCATGTGGACCTCACCTAGTGTACCCCTTACCCTACCGAGCAGAGATTCCATTCTTGGGAAAAAGGGCAGTCTGTCTCTCAGAGGCTTATTCCTCCCAATCCTAAGGTCCAGTGAAGGAGGCAAAGCCATCACAACCTCAGGACTGGCAGATGTTTGAGCTACAGAGTGGGTACTTTTTTTTTTTTTTTTTGGGAGAGAGTCACGCTCTTTCGCCCGGGCTGGAGTACACAGTGGCGCGATCTCAGCTCACTGCAACCTCTGCCTCCCAGGTTCAAGCGATTCTCCTGCCTCAGCCTCCCGAGTAGCTGGGACTGCAGGCGTGTGCCACTATGCCCAGTTAATTTTAGTAGAGATGGGGTTTCACCATGTTGGTTGGCCAGGATGGTCTCGATCTCTTGCTCTCGTGATCTGCCCACCTCCACCTCCCAAAGTGCTGAGATTACAGGCATGAGTCACTGTGCCCAGCAGAGTGGGTACTTTTCTTATGAAAATAGGTCAGAAACATAAAAAAGCATCAGCTGTTCTGATTTTATTCTAACCAAATTGTTAAACTACTTTAAGAGCTGCTCCCTGGCCCCTGGGCGGAGCTTGTTATAGAAAATGCCTTTAATAAGGTTCTACCTTTTCTTAAGTAATAGTGTAATAGTGCAAAATAAACCACTGCACTAACACTAAATTTCCTTTTCTTCTATTATTTTCCACATTTTAAAAAATAAGAATGTATACTTTTCATAATTACAAAATACATAAAAAGCAGAAAAAATACCTGCAAATTAAGGAAATACCGACCAATTTAAAAGCTAAACCATTAGCTGGCCTATCTGCCACTCAGCTGTGAATGCCAGAAGAGCAGGGACTTAACTTGTTTTATTCACAGCTGTTTTCCCAGGCCCCTAACACAATAGCTGGATGTATTAGAAATAAAATTCAGTAAATGCACCTTCATTCAAACCCTTGTTAATTTTCAGTCTTATGTACCAGCTTCAATGGACTCTAAGCTGCCTGAATACGTGCACCCTGGCCTCATATTTGCATTCCTCACAGTAACTTGGTTTAATCAAGTGCAGTAAAAACTTACTGAAATAGAAGTGAGGTGTGACCTCAAGTTATCTTCCTTGTTAAACCTCAATCCTCTGCATCTCCTACTCCCATATCCCTTACACTCCAAGCTATTGATGGCACACAGCTAAAAGCTAAGTCCCTCCCTGCCTTGCCCTTACTCAGGCCAAAGTATCAAGAGAATCCCTGCCCCTCTTAAAAAAAAAAAAAAAAAAAAAATCAGGTGGTGTTACCATTTCTCCCTCCCCTTGGAAACTAACGAATTCTATTCCTGGCCATATCAAGGAAGGTAGTATAATATTCAATAAATGAAGGATCCAGGTGTAACTTTTTTCTAAAGCTTCATCTCGAATACCGACTTGCCTGAAAAGACCAGAATAACTAAACAACATTTCAAGAAAAAGGCCATAAAAATAACTTTATAGCACTGTTTCACTATCTAGAGTAACACTGCCCAACAGAGTTTTCTGCAGTGATGGAAATGTTCTGTATCTGTGCTACTCAATCAGGTGGCCACTAGTCAGATGTGGCTACTGAGCATTTGAAATGTGGTAATTCGTTCAGCTAACAAACTGAATTTTTAATTTTAAATAAATAGCCACATGTGGCTAGTGACTACACTACTAAACAGTGCAATTGTATAGCAAATTATAGCAGGAAGGGAATGGTACCAATTTCTTCAAAAGTAGCAGACCACAGAGGCACAAGTAAGGGGTGTATCTTTAAAAGAGTAGAAGGCTGGTTCCTGGAATGGCTCGTTGGAAAAGTAGGGTTTTGGCTTATAAGTAAGAAAGTTAAAAGAAGTAGGAAATTTTGGCTTATAAAAGCAGTACATTCAGAGGATGCCTCCTGTCCTTTCCCCATAAAAAAAAAAAAAATCAATTACTGAGAGTCACATAACAAGTAGAAAATAGTCACAATTTAGTTTTGGTCCCATAAACATCAGCCCTGGTAACATTATGAAACCTGTAAATAAAAATTAAATGACAACAACTGCAAATAGTCTGAATAAAAATTACTTTGGTGCTGAACTGGTTTTCCCGAGTGCTAACAAAATGAGTTTTACAGAGGCTCAATATTTCTCACATGCTTACCACAAAAAAAACATCAACTCTTCTTTTCTGGATTCTTTTGTTTCAAAGCTTGCATCATACAAAGCATAGCGACAATCTTTTTCAGGAAGCATTCCCACAAAATGCTTGAAAGGATCAGTTATGGTTACACCAACATCTCCAACCAAGATCTCTTTGCCTTCTTCTACAATGATGCACTTTTTGTCTGCACTGAGACAAAAAATGACAGCCTTCTTTCTTTTCTTGATTTCTTCTGGTGTGGAGCATTTACGAACTTTCATGTCATAAAAAATGCGACATACTTCATCAGCTACTTGCACTCCTGAGGCCTATGATGAGAAAATACATGAGAAAAAGACACAATTTTTATTGTGCCAAACATAAAATAATAAATTCTGCTTATAGATTGGCATATATTTAACATTTTAAAGGTATATCATCTAATTAAAAAACTAGAAATTTGAGCTGTAATCACTACTAATTTTGGACATCAAACTTTTTAAAAGATCACAAATATATGCCATTCCTCACTACTGCACAGGGGTAAGGAAACATCCAACTATAGCAGTCTCTCCTACCCTAGAACCTTAAAAGAAGTGTTTCCTAAGGTGCTGGGTTATTTTCTTCTTATACAGGTTGCTCAGAGCCTTGACCACAGGCAGATCATCTTCCCAGTCTGTATATTCATGATACCTAAAATTCCTTTTGCAATACACAGTAGCTGGTCATAGCTGCTAGATTGGGAAATTTTCATCCCTACAGCATCTCTTTCTCTAATAAAAAAAAAGATTAAGAGGTCTTTGCTCTACTCACATTTCAAAATTATGTGATCAATATTCAGTATTAGTCACTTGCTATTAAAATTTCACTTAAAAATTCCAAATTTTAAACTAAGATTAGAATAAATAAGAAAATGTCTACTGCTATAATAAAGAGGGTAGCTTAATTAGGGATTATACTGACCAGAAAAATAACCTTTCACTATGTTATACTTGCTATTCTGGGCTAAATGACAGTTAAACAAAATCTTGATAGCACAAGATCTTAAACCAGTTTTTAATTTTTTCATCTTGAGGAATGTGCTATTTATTTTATTAACTTTACTATATCCATAATTTTTAATGCCTCATTAACTACTTTGTTTTGCATGTTAGCTTTTCTAAAGCAAGAATTATAAAGCCCAACAAGAGATGCCCAGGAGACTCTGCCAGTCATGGTTGAACAGCACTGGAGGATGATCAGACTAAGGGAAGAATGTAGACAATCAAATGTGTGATTGTAGGAGATGTGTCTGTAGGCAAAGCCTGCCTCCCCATCAGTTATACAACAAATGCCTTTCCTAAGGAGTATACGCCTAATGTCTTTGACAACTACAGCACCCAGACATCTGCAGATGGCCAAATCATCAGCCTGAACCTGTGGGACACCACTGGCCAAGAGGAGGAATATGACCAACTGCGACTGTTCTATCCCCAGACCAGTATCTTTGTCATTTGTTTTTCCATTGGCAACCCATCCTCTTATGCCAATGTGAGGCATAAGTGGTACCCAAAGGTCTCCCATCATTGCCTCAATGTATCTGTTATGCTGGTAGGCATCAAAAGGGACCTGTGGAGTGATCGTGAGACAGTGAAGAAGCTGAAGGAGCAGAGCCGAGTGCCAATGACTCCTCAGCAAGGCCCTTCCCTGGCTAAGCAGGTGGGAGCTGTGAAGTATCTGGAATGTTCAGCCGTGATGCAAGATGGGGTGCATGAGAAATGGGGTCTCGTTATGTTGCCCAGGCTGGTGCCTAGTGGCTATTAACAGGAATGATCATAGCACACTACAGCCTTGAACTCCTAAAACTGGGCAGTCCTCCTGCCTTGGCCTCCCAGATAGCCAGGGCTGCAGGTGCATGACAAAGTGCCTGGTTACTTCATTCTTTTTACCATTGAATAATGTTCCATTGTTTGGATATCCCACATTTTCCTTATCTATTCATCAGCTGATAGACATTTGGGTTGTTTCCACTTTTTGACTATTAACACTGCTATAAACACTCATGTACAAGGTTTCGTGTGGACATGTTTTTAATTCTCTTGGGTAGAAAACTAGGAGTGGAATTGTTGGGTCATATGGTCAATTTATGTAAAACCATGCTTTGGGTCAAGAATGGTATCTTTAGGCTGGGTAGTGGCTATGCCTGTAGTCTCAGCAGTTTAGAGGGAGAGGGCAGGAAGATCACTTGAGTTCAGGCATTTGAGACCAGTGTGGGCAACATAGGGAGACCGTGCCTCTAATATAATTTAAATACTAAACAATAGAAAAATATTAATGATATCCAAATTAATGTCAAATCATTTAAGAAATAAAAATGCACATAAGATGAAGGTAACCAACAGAATGAGAGAAAACATCCGAAAATCCTACAAGGAACTTGTCAGAATAAAGAACCCTTACAACTCAATTATAAAAAAAGGCAAATACTTCAATTAAAAAACAGTTTTAAAGGATTTAAATAGACAGTTCTCCAAAGATGTATAAATGGTTAATAAGGACATGGAAAAAATGCTCAACATCAATAGTGATTAGGGAAAAGCAAATCAAAACCATAATGAGATACCTCTTCACTTCAAAACATAATGAGTCACCCACTAGGAGGGCTAAAATAAAAAAGATGGACAATAACAAATGTTTGTGGGGCCATGGAGAGCTTGGAATCCTGATATGCTACTACAGAACTGTAAAATGGTACAGCCGCTTTGGCAAACAGTTTGGCAGTTTTTCAAAAAGTTAAACATACAGTTAACACCTGACCTAGGAATTCCACTCTTAGGTACACATACTCAAGAGAAATGAAAATGTGTCCATACCAACACTTGTACACAAATGTTCACAGCAACATTATTCAAAATAGACCAAAAGTGAAAACGATCCTAAAGTCCATTTAGTGATGAATAGATGTTTAAGATGTAGTATATCCACACAATGGAATTATTTCTTGGCCATTAAAAAAATGAGGTACTGATACATGCTACAATAAGGATAAACCTTGACAAACACTGTGCTAAGTGAAAGAAGCCAGACAGAAAAGGGCACCTATTGCATGATTCTATTTATATGCAATGTTCAAATTGGGTAAAATCAACAAATGGAAGGTAGATTAGTGGTTTCCAGGGGTTGAGAAAAAAGAGGAATGGCGAGTGACTGCTAATGAGTATGGGGTTCCTAATGGGGGGAGAAATTAATGGGCAGAATCTATGTCATTTGGGTGATGGATACCTAAAAGATCTGGCTTCACTACTACCATCCATGCATGTAACAAAATTACACTTGTACCCCCATAAATTTATACAAACAAATAAAAATAAAGTTGTCACTTTAAAACACATGCAAGAATTCTGGGAGAAAGATACACTAAGATCCTAGCATTTACTTAATATTAAGGTAACTGGGCTATTTCATCATCTCATTCATTAAAGATCTCTAAATAACATACTCCAATGCCATCTACTCCACATTTTCTGTTCATAAATGAACATTCACTCTAATAAAGTGGCAGAAACAGAAAATTAGGACTAGAAAACTCATAAGTACACAATATTATCACATTCCTAATTTTAAAAAGCACTTTCCTTAAACCTTTTACTGCTTTAGGAGTAGTATATTTCTGATCTTTACAACGTATCTTATGTTAAGCAAGTTAAGAATCTTCATTTTGCAACAGATGAATAAAATGTTCAAAGCAACAAAAATTGAAGAACTAGAAACAGACCCCAATCCCTCTAACTCCCTAGTCCATAATGCTGAAGTCACATTTGACCAAACAAGCAATTTCTAAAAGCATGAAGGCAACATCTAAAGCCTTATATTCAATCAACCAATCTTTAAATACATCAATCAATATCTAAGCATCTCAAACATTCTAAATTCTGATTTGTAAATTAAATCAATGATGTACTAGTAATCAAAAACAAAGTAAATGTGTATTCTGCAATTATAAAACAGATAAATCTCAGCCAAATCTGGCTGTAACTTACAAGCTCCTTAAAAGCCTCAGTAAGGAAGAATTTTGTCTTTTTTTTTTAATCAGAAATGATGTCTGTGGAGGTTTCTTATACCATTAGACACTTGTGCTTGAGGAAATTAACACTGAATACTGTGAAGGAGAAACTGGCACAGAAACTGGAAGCAGAAAACCAATTTTGAGACAATTACAAATATTCAGAGAAGAAAGCTCTGAACTACAGCAGTGAGGTTAAAAACAGAAAAATTCAAGGACATGTCAAAGTCAAACCAGTATAGCTGAATGAGACACAAAAGAGTAGCATCAGAGAAGCCCTGGGATTCTCTTGATTAGTGACTAGACTGCGATATATGAACAGAAAAGGAAATATGGCACAGTACGACACATCCACTCTGATGACTGTGCAAGACATCTAGGTGGAGATGACCAGGCAGCGGCAGAAATATGAGCACGGATCTCGCTGGAAGGCTTCACCTAATCCATATTTTGGACTAGCCGACATCATGGGGTCACCAACATTAAGCAGCAAAAGAAAAACCAATCTAGTTTCTCACCATTGAGTATGTAAAAATTAAAAAGAGAAACACATCAAGGACACTAAAAAGAGGTAATCAGAAAACTAAGAAGAAAAAGTAAGAAGGAAGAAAGCATCTTAGAAGCAAGGGAGAATATTTTGAGGAGGAAAGTCATCAACATCCAATTCTGCAGTATTTGAGAGAATGAAAACAGACCGCTGGGCTTGGCAATTGGGCCTCTGAACATTTCAACAGATGGGAGAAATGGGGCAGAAGTCAACCATAATGGACTGGGGACCCATGGGGAATTGAAGAGATAAAGACAGAAAACGTAAGATGGTTAACAATGAAGAAAAAAGGGAAGACTGAATGCTACTTCATGCAAGTTGTCTTATGAATGGGGAGATGTAACTGTTCTAGATATTTAAGAACTTGAAGGAATAAGAGGAAGAGCCAAAACGTTAAAAAAAAATTAAAACACACACTGAGTACTATTGCTGACACTTCTAAATCAAAACAATTCTATGAGACAGCTACTATCACTATTTGCATCTTAAAGATGCAAATTTTTCGACTGAAGCATAGCAAAATTAAATAACTTGCCCAGGGTCACAGAGTAAACAATAGAGGAACTGGGATTTGAACTCTGGTAATTTGGCTCCAGAGGAGATACTTTTTTTTTGAGATGGACATTTGCTCTTGTCACCCAGGCTGGAGTGCAATGGCACAATCTCGGCTCACTGCAACCTCTGCCTCCTGGGTTCAAGCAATTCCAGAGGAGATAATCTTAATCACTCATACAATTAACAGTATCAGAGATCTAAAGAAATAGGTAAGATCCACAGCACAGATGGGAGAGTTAGCCTAAGAAAAAGATACACATTTTTTTCTCTGAAATAGGGAGGAAGGGAAAATGACAGTTCTGAGGTGGAAGATACACTGCCAAAAATTGAGTCCGAAAGATTCTATTTTCTCTGTGAAGTATAAGGCAGGAGGAGTAGGATGGGTTTGAGGGCACTCCTCCAATCTACTACTACTAACAATTCAGAATAGCTATGACAGGGAGTTCCAAAAGGAACTACCTAAGGACAAGAAAAAGGGCTCTGGGGACCTCCAAAAGGTCAGCTGCGGTCAAGGGGTGGGGGTGGTAGGACAATGCGGCAGAAAGCAGAGGCTGATGGCAGTGTGGAAGGAAAGGACCAACTCTGCATTCTTCCTCAGAGTTTACCCAAGCTCAAGCTTTCAATCATCTAAGCCAAAACTTACATGTTGTTCAGATTTCTGCACTTCTGAGCTTCTAGTCTTTACATTCAATTTTCTATCTCACATCTCCAGTTGTGTGTCTCAAAGGCATGTGATGCACAACATGTCTAAAATAAAAAACAAGCTGGTCCATTTCTAACCAGTCTTCCTTTCTCAGTAGCTATCATCACTCTTCTAGTCACATAAGGCTCCAAGCCTAAGAGATGTTCTTAGCAACTCCTCCATTATCTTACTCTTTGGATTTTCATCTTTCTCTGATACATTCATCTCATTTCACCCTAAGTCCAAGCTCCCATTGCCTCTTACCTGGACTGCAGTAACTTCTCAAGTGGCCGCAGAGGAGGATATGTATACATCATACTGTTTTCTCTTCTTGGCTGAACAGGAAAGACTGCATTCCCCAGCGTTCCTGGCAAACTGAGTTGGCTATATGACTGAGTTCTGCACAGCCAAGCTGGGCCCAGTTATGTAAACTACTTCCAGTCCTGGCCCTTTAAAAGTGATCTTTAAATACACTAAATACAGCTTTTTAGATGTGAATCCTACCACAATAAAATGATTTTTAAAACATCAAAAATTAAATAAAACTTAAATAAAAATGATCTTAAAGCTCTGTTTTCTCCCACCAAGATGACCTTGGTAGGCATACTTCATGATAGGAGAAGGCTGCCCAACCCTTCTGGACTCTGCGTGACGGAGACAAATCTTTACTGTGTTAAGTCACTGAGATTTTGAATTTAATTTGTTATTGTGGTTCTAATACAACAAGACTGCTCATACCAACTGCCCATCACTTTTACCCTCCAATTCATCCTCTACATAAACATGAATCTGATCACCATACTTAAAACAGTCCAGTGGCTTTCCATTGATCTGAAGGTAAAAAAAATAGCTATTATTTATTTATTTTTGAGATAGGGTGTCACTTTGTCACCCAGGCTGGACTGCAGTGGCATGATCACAGCAAACTGCAGCCTTGCACTCCTGGGCTCAAGTGATCCTCCCACCTCAGCTTCCTGAGTACTGGGACTATAAGCACGTGCCACCATGCCCAGCTAATTTTTAAAATTTTTTTTGTAGAGACAAGGTCCCACTATGTTGTCCAAGCTGGTCTCAAACTTCTGGCCTCAAACTATTGTCCTGCCTTGGCCTCCCAAAGTGCTAAGATTACAGGTATTAGCCACCACCCCCAGCCCAATAATGGGCTCCATTTGGCTGTACCTATCTCTTTAGCCTTATCTTGCAGACCACACACTCTGCAATTTCACTACCCTGGCTTTCTTTCAGTCATTTGTATTTGCCATACTCCGGCCCACTTCAGGGCCTTTGCTCATACTATACACCCTGACTAGATAGCACTTCCCCACAGTTCTTTGGCTAATATTCTTTAGATGTCAGATCAATTCTCACTATGCAGAGAAGTCTTCCCCATCAAAAGCAGTATCACATGCTCCCATAAGATCATGTATGTCTACCACACAACACCTCCTACCACTTCAATGCTCTATCTTTAAAATTACTTAATATCCTCTCCTTAAGGCTACAAGTTCTTAAAGACTCTAAGTTCCTTAAGATAAACTGTGTCTGTCTTATTCATTATTGTGTTACCCTGAAAAAAAAATCAAAGATCAGTCAGATGAATCATTAGTTTGACTTATGGAGAAGATAAGGATAGCACATACAAAGCTTCAATACTTGGTAGAATATACATTATTCCTTGACAAACTCCAGTAGAAGGGAATTTAAAGAAAGTAGCTTAAACAGAAAGACAGGTCATCAGGTAGAGTTTCACGCTGACTTAAAAGCACTCTAAAACAAGGGGACTGAAAGGATGAAAAGACTGCTCCTGACAAAGAGAACCCAGCAAATACAACATGAGAGGAAGATAAGGGAGAAGGAAACTGGAGACTCGCACCAGGCTGAGATGGAAATGGCCTCCAACAGAAGGTTCAGGGGTTTGGAGACTGGATATTTTTAAAAAGAGTAAGAGGAACAGAGTTGTGCTTTGGGAAAATATATGAAGCCATGCATAAGAGAACAAGAAGAGGAAGAGAATTATAGTAGGCACTCCAGCTAAAAGACTAATTCAGCAACCAAGGCAAGAGGTGCAAAAGGCCTTCACTAGGGTAGTGGCAGCAGTACTAAGGAGGAAGTGACGGGTGCTGACACTGCATAGGTGCAATCAATTGTAGTTGACAATCACTGGACTGGGAAAGGGGAGGTGGAAAGGAAGGAGTCGGTATGGTGATCAGGAGGCTAATTAATGCCAAATGCTCACTTTCCTTAATTTCTCCACTGTGGTGGCTTTGATATTAGAGTAGTATGGCTCTTCATGACTAGTAACACTATATACTAAATTTTGCCTGCAAAAATAATAAAAAACCCACAAGGTATAGTATATATTAGATTTAGTGAATATAGTTAAATTTATTATACCATGGTTTACTTACCACATCCTTGAAATATGGTGAATATTAAAACTGAGATAAAAGAAATAAAGATTAAATAACCGGTTCCCAGATTCTTTTTTTTTTTGAGGCAAGGTATCTCTGTGTCACCCAGGCTGGAGTGCAGTGATGTGATCATGGCTCACTGCAGCCCTGACCTCCTGGGCTCAAGCGATCCTCCCACCTCAGCCTCCTGAGTAGCTGGGACTAGAGGTGCATGCCACCACACCCAGCTAATTTTTGTATTTTTTTATAAAGACGGGGTTTTGCCATGTTGCCCAGACTGGTCTCGAACTCCTGGGCTCAAGTCATCTGCCTGCCTTGGCCTCCCAAAGTGCTGGGATTACAGGCATGAGCCACCATGCCTGGCTGTAGTTCCTAGGTTCTTGATAATGATTTTTATACAGTAAAACTAAAACCATGAGGCAGACTGAGAGAGCATGGAATACTAACCCTAAAGCCTGCCCAGGGCCTGTCCAACACTGCCCCAGGGCTCTGACCTTCTTCTAAACTCCATTCTCGTAGTGCCTGTGTATCTCCTCTCAATAAGCTGGTAGCTCTGTTACATCTTTGCCTCTAGTGGGTAAACTGAAAATCTGGGGTAAAGATTAGTAGGATGGAAAGAAGATAATGATTAAAGTAACTGCAATTTATTAACATCTCAGAGACCAAAGGAAGATACCTTAAAGCACTAAAATCATGAGAGTAACAATTCATCTCCATTCCTCTGCTAACTAGCTATGTCACCTTAGGCAAGTCATTATCTCTGAATTATGTTCCTTTAACTGTACTTAGGGGAGTGGACTAGATCAGTTGTTATCTAACTTTAATGTGCACAGGAATCACCTGCAGATTTTAAAGATTCTGATTCAGAATATCTGGGGTAGAGTCTGAATTTACACTAAGCTTCAGGTGATGACCACTAAGATTGCTCTGAAATTTCATGAAATAGAATAAAATTGTAGCTCATTGCTATATGGGCTTCTTTGCCTACAGGCATAATTTTTATAATGAAGCAGTAATGATAAGAGTACTTTATTTTACCAATATTAGTAGGTCCAAAGTCAAAGCATTTTTTGGGTGTGCCACGGACTCCTGGCAAAGCCTATGGGCCCTTTCTGGAAACAGTGTTTCAAATAAAATAAAATATACAAGATTGCCCAAAAAAAAAAAAAAAGCCAATTATACTAAATAATAGTTTATGATAATAGTTGAGAGTTCTTGTACTAATTTTGGATGATTTGTTATCACAAAGCAACATCATGGTGAATATTAAAACAAAAGTGGCTGTAACACCAATATACAGAATTATCTGCTTTACAGTATTTATCTTTTTACCTAAAAGAGCCTTTCCCATCAGTCTCATTCTTTTAGTATTTCCGTGGTTTTTTTTTTTTTTTCTTTTTTTTGGGAAGGGGGACAGGGTCTTGCTCTGTTGCCCTAGCTGGAGTGCAGAGGCACAATCATGGCTCACTGCAGCCTCAATCTCCCGGGCTCAAGCGATCCTCTTACCTCAGCATCCAGAGTAGCTGGGACTACAGGCAAACACCACCACACCTGGCTAATTTTTTAATTTTTTTGTAGAAACAGGGGCTCATTATGTTGGGCAGGCTGGTCTCGAACTCCTGGCCCCAAGTGACCCTCCTGCCTCAGCTTCCCAAAGTGCTGGGATTACAGGTGTGAGCCACCATGCCCAGCCCTAGTATTTCTCTAAAAAGTTAGGTTATTAGATTTAATTGCTCATTTGTCAAGAAACCTAAACTTTATTTTTAAAAAAGCAAAATCAAATTGTTTTTACTTAAAAATTTTTCTAAGAGTTACTGATACTCAAGTACACAGTTTTAACAATAAAGACCATTAAAGGATACTCTGAACATAGCACCAAGTTTGCTGCACAAATGGGAAGGAAAATCTTGAGAGCAAAAATAGACTGCTATCATAACAAGAGCTTTGTGATTACCTTAAAAAGATATGTTATCCACAACTTCAGTTTCTCCATGTACCAGTGACCACTGGAGAACAGTTGCTCTTAGAGCTCCACCCCCATGTCAAAAAGTAGCTGTTAAAAATATACTTCACTGCATTTGATCTCGCTTGACTACCAGTTTTTAACTTGTTCTCAAACCTGTCTGAGTCTCCTCTGGCACAGCTTTTGTGAAATAATGATTCAGAGATTAAATCAATACATCTGAGGCCCTGCCTGTATACTTAAGAATCACTCAGTGTAAGCTTCTTTAAAAATGTTACTACTCACTCACAGAGGGAAGTAAATGTTACAAAGAATATGGAACACTGGGTATTTTACAGTTGCAAAGGACAGAACACAACTTAAAATAACAATGCTCTCAATTCTAGCATAAGGATAGTAACCTTTGAAACGTGAGCATTAAATTTTTCTAATTTGATTTTTGTAAACAACTGAACCAGTCCAAAAGCTAAATGCAATGATAGCTTACAGCAGTCCCTCCTAAACCAAAAAAAATCAGAAACGGTGGTCTTTTTCCGTACTACTAAACTCAAGACAGACACCTGACCTTTGGCTACACAACTAATGCCAACTAAACTTCACATGATCCTTATTAATAGAGAAAACAGGATGAAAGCTATTTTAACTACCTCAGAAAATTATTAATTAAAAAAATATTTTTCTAAGGTAAAGTCTGAAATATTTGAATGTAAAATACTGCAGACAAATACAAATTTTCAAACTGGCAAAAATGTCATCAGCGTCTTAATCTACCTACTTCTACCAACTTCTCAAAGGAGTTAGGGAGTTAAAAACTGGGTTCACGATTCTACTTTATTTATACCATGCCTTGCACAAGGGCCAATAGAAACAGAATGACTAATGACAAAATATTTGGGCTTTTGGCTGCTATAACTGATGCCTCTGAACAATAACGCTGAGACAACAAATAAAATGAGAGTGACAAGTTCTTCAGCACATTTCTGCTTCATACAAGTGTTCAGGGCCTCACAGGTCCTATATTAAGATGCGGAACTTGGCTAGGCGCTGCAGCTCATGCCTGTAATCCCAAAACTTTGGGAGCCTGAGGTAGGCAGATCACCTGAGGTCAGGAGAGCAGCCTGGCTAACATGGTGAAACCCCGTGTCTACTAAAAATACAAAAATTAGCCAGGCATGGTGGTGTGTGCCTGTAATCCCAGCTACTCAGGAGGCTGAGGCAGGAGAATCATTTGAACCTGGGAGGCGAAGGTTGCAGTGAGCAGAGAGCACCCCACTGCACTCCAGCCTGGGCGACAGAGCAAGAATGCCTCAAAAAAAAAGTAGGGGGAGGGAGGGTTGGGGGTTGAATATATACATCTCCCTACCAAAACTCTACTTAAAGTATAAAAATGGGATGAAAAAGAACATAAATCCACCAGGACAAGAAGAGAAGAAATATGGAAGTTCAAATAAGGAAGAATGAGTGAAATTGGTCTGAGAAGCAGAGATCCCTAGACTCCCTCCTGAATGCCATCCTGCTGCCAGCCCCTTACCCCTGGAATTCTGGAGTTTATTCTCTGGAGAGGGTAAACAGTAGTTCTGGACTAGTCACTATACTGAAAAAGAGGATACAGGTGACCATATGTAAATGAGTGCTAAAACACTCTCCCCACCACCACATCTTGAAGTCATGCCTTACTAAATCCTCTGTCCCACTGTTCCAGAGAGCCGTGCTGTCCAACAGGACTTTCTGTGATGATACAAATGTTCCTTTTTTTTGAGACAGAGTCTCGCTCTGTCGCCCAGGCTGGAGTGCAGCGGCGTGATCTCGGCTCACTGCAAGCTCCGCCTCCCGGGTTCACGCCATTCTCCTGCCTCAGCCTCCCAAGTAGCTGGGACTACTACAGGCGCCCGCCACCATGCCCGGCTAATTTTTTTTGTATTTTTGGTAGAGACGGGGTTTCACCATGTTAGCCAGAATGGTCTTGATCTCCTGACCTTGTGATCCGCCCGCCTCAGCCTCCCAAAGTGCTGGGATTACAGGCGTGAGCAACCGCGCCCGGCCAAATGTTCCTTTTTACTCCCCTCAATTTAGAGTTTATTTTGCCAAGCTTAAGGACATGCTGATGACATAGCCTTAGGCGGTCCTGAGAACATGTGCCCAAGGTGGTTGTGTGACAGACTGATTTTACACATTTTAGAGGGGGCAGAAGTTACAAGCAGACATCAATCAATAGAGGTAAAGTGTACATTGGTTAAGTCTGGAAAGGTGGGATAACTCACAGGGGATTCCAGGACATAGGTGAATTCTGTAAACCAAAAGTATCTGAGGTCTCAATCAAGTTAGAAATTTATTTTGCCAAGGTTTAGGACATGCCTAGAAGAAAAGAACCCAGAAGCACAGGAACAGTATGTGGCCTATGCCTTTCTCCAAAGATGATTTTGAGGTCTTCAATATTGAAAGGGGAAATGTGGCTGGAGGGGAAAGAAGGACGGTATGGTCATACACAGTGCGAGAGAAAAAAAGCAAGTAGGGAACAGTACATTATGTACTACTGGTCTCATGCTCAGTAAATCAGCATTTTACATAAGGTGAAGATGTCCCTTTTCTGCACTGTCTAATATGGTAATCACTACCAACTGTGGCTACTGAATACTTGATGTGTGGCTAATAAAGCTGAAGAAATTTTAAATTTTATTTTAAATAGTTTGATATAAAGTAACACATAAAATTAACTCAATACCAAAGTAGTATGTCTGGAGTAAACAAATTTATTGACCATATTTCATAGTTTTCTGCCTCAGAAAACAATATATTATTTAGCTTTACTGATGCCTGCTGTCATTAGGAAACTCAGTTATCACGTACACAATGACAGACTAATGCCTCTAATATCAAAGTCACCAGAGGAAAAAAGAAAAAAAAAAAAGAATAATGCCTCCAAAGGTAAAGACTTCAATTCTAGTTTACTACAATTAACTATAGTTAACTATTTCTGAGGGCAAGGAAGAAATCTTGGGAGAAATTCAGATAAAATCTTTTTTTTTTTTTTAAAGTACCTATTCTGAGTGTCAATTTGGAAAGAGTCAAAACAACCAAAATGAAGGATCATCATAAAGTTTCATACAAGAGGGCTTGACTTAATCAGGTGTGGTGGCACATGCCTGTAGTCCCAGCTACTCAGGTGACGAGGGAGGATCACTTGGGCCCAGGAGGTGGAGAATGCAGTGAGCCAAGATCACACCACTGCACTCCAGCCTGGGCAACAGAGCAAGACCCTGCCTCAAAAAAATAAAAAGGACTTGACTTTAAGCAAAGACCTTAATTCTTACAGATGGCATAATGAGAGTTTTTTTTTTTTATTATTCCTTGAGAAACAAAAGCCTAGTTATTGGGGAAGAAGTGAAATAATGGATTTAAAATATAAGGTTTATGTAACAGCAATAAAGATAACTTCATTGTATGTAACAACACTACACACAGGGCTATTTCTGATTTTATAATTAACTGGGAAAACTGAGCAAGTCAAATACTGAATATATATATATTTTTAAACTGGCTGTGTTCTTCTCAAAAACAGAATTTGGAACATTTAACCTTAGAAGACCTTTTTAACTAGAGGAGAAAGTGTACCACAGGGTTGAATCAGACTTACTAAAATCTTGTAACTTGGGCAAGTCAGCTAACTTCTTTAATCCTCAGCTTCATCATCTGTAAAATGTGAATTATCATACTGCCAACTCAAGAGGACTGATTAAAACAACACACATAAGGCCTTCCAGGCACTAAGCAAAGACTCTTACATTATTAACCAGAAAATCTGGTTAGAGCTTCTTCGACTCTTTCTAGTTACCAATGTGGCCAATTTTTATTGAAATCTTTGGGTAACAGAATGTTATGGATAAAGAAACCAGATGGCTTAAGACTGATTTGAAACAGTAATTTCCATTTGTTCTCTGATAATCAAAACTACGAATTAAAAACAAACCTAACAATTTAATGTGTATCTCTTCTTTCTCCACATGACTATTAAGTGGTTAAACAGCAAAGCCATACCAACAGCAAAGAGAAGGGTAACAGTTCTCTTAACACGGTAAGATTCAATTACAATACCTCGTACCATTCTCCTAGGCACAACCATCACCTGCAGCCATAAATCAAAATCTGCAGTGATGAAACTGGGGCCTATGAGGCAACCCGTAGGTTTTGTCCTAAAATATGTCCCTTTTCCTAGTATATACAGGTATACCTTGGAGACACTGCAAGTTCAATTCCAGACCATAGCAATAAAGCAAGTCACACAAATTTTTTGGTTTCCCCGTGCAAATAAACGTTATGTTTATACTATACTGTAGTCTATCAAGTGTGCAACAGTAAGTTGTATCTATTAGTTTTATCTAAGGTACAGAAAGTGACTGTTTCAAGGATTTATGAGCATTAGAAAGAGGAAAAAAATCCTTCTAATATTCTGCCCCATCCTTCACTGAGACAAGAAAAAATTAAAATACCTCTCCAGGGAGACCCTCTCTTGGGCAACCTGTTTTCTCAGCATAAGGAAGCTTTCTCTCTCTCTTCTTGTCTATTAAGCTTTCTGCTCCTTAACTCAGAAAAATAAATACATAAATAGATAATAAAATAAAATATACCTCTCCACTGGGGAATGGAATAAAATTCAGCAATAAAATAGAATTGCTGAGGCACAAATGCCTTATGCTGAGTGAAAAGAAGCTAGACTCAAAGTGTATCAATGTACAGTTCCATTTACATGGCCAAGGTAAAGCTATAGAGACAAAAAACAGATCAGTGGTTGTTGGGGACAGGAGGAGGGATTAATGAGGAATTTCTGTGTGTGAAGGAATTATTCTATATTTTGACTGTGGCTGTAGTTACACAACCATGTATGTGTGTGTATATATATGTGTGTGTGTGTATATATGTGTGTGTACATATATATATATGTGTCAAAGCTTCCAGAACTTACACCAGAAAGGGTGAATTTCACTTTATGTAAATTATACTAAATTATATATCTAATTTTTATTTCAAGGTGAAGAATACTTTTAGTATTCTACTCTTTGAGAAGCAGCATATTAACCAAACAATAAGCTAAATGTGAAAAATTTCTCCTTGGTTTAACAAGCTGTCTTAGTTCTCTCTGGATGGTTAACTGGCAAATCAATGAATATGAAACAGATTTGATATGCTGGTTAACTGATCTACCTGTTTCTCAGTCACACCTAGTTTTCTAAGCCCTGCCAATTCCTCCTTAAATGTGTATTTCAAATCTATTCCCTCTCATTTACTCTCAAAATCTCCACTACTCCCAAGATGAAGTCTTTTAACAATTCCCAAGCACCCACAAGATAAAGTCCTTATTTATTAACAGAGCATAAAAAGCCCTTTATTGTCTAAACCAACCTACTTTTCCAGATTTGTCTTCCACCACAGGCAACCCTATTTATTACTCATTAATACCTTTTAGAAAGCAATTTGGCCATTTATATCATACAGCCTTACAATAATCCATACCCACTGACCCTTTAACCCAGTAACCTCACTTCTAGGAATTTATTCTAGGAAAATAATCTACATAATACTAAAAAAACAGACAGCCCAAATAAATAAAAACAGGAGAACTGCAAAGTAAATGATAGCATATCCACAGGACAGTTCCTGATGCAGCTGTTAAAATCATGTTTATGCAAAGTTTTTAATAGCATGTGGGAAATACTTATGACTTACTTTCAGTGAATGAAGAAGCTGGATATAAAGTTACAAGTACAGTATAATCTCAATTATGAAAAACAGTACAGAAGAAAAAGAAGTTCCACAATTTTATCTCTAAAAGTGAGACTATAACAGATTTTTTTCTTCTCTCTAGTTTTCTTTATTTTCTAAGTTTTCTCTGGTAAGCCTTTTTTTTTTTTTTTTTGAGACAGAGTTTCGTTCTTGTTGCCCAGGCTGGAGTGCAATGGCGCGACCTCGGCTCACCGCAACTTTCGCCTCCTGGGTTCAGGCGGTTCTCCTGCCTCAGCCTCCTGAGTAGCTGGGATTACAGGCATGCGCCAACACGCCCGGCTAATTTTTTTGTATTTTTAGTAGAGATGGGGTTTCTCCATGTTGGTCAGGCTGGTCTTGAACTCCCAACCTCAGGTGATCCGCCTGCCTCAGCCTCCCAAAGTGCAGGGATTACAGGAGTGAGCCACTGTGCCCTGCAGGTAAGTGTATTTTTTTATATTAGAAATACACACACCTTTTTGATTCAGTGATTTCATACCTAGGACTCTCTTTTGAAGAAATGCAAGATTTATGCACAAGATGACACAGTATTTCTTATAAAAATAAATTTAACATGAGGGTGATGTACATGCATGATATTACTAAACAATTTAAGTAGTTTTTACAGATATATTTTATATACCATGAAATTTACCCGTTTAAAGTGTAGTAAATTCAGTGGGTTTTCAGTATAGTCACAAAGTTGTGCATCCATCACCACCACTTCCTAATCTTAGACCATTTTGAACACCACAAAAAGAAACCCTGGGCTGGGTGTAATGGCTCATGCCTGTAATCTCAGCAATTTGGGAAGTTGAGGCAGGAGGATCACTTGAGTCCAGGAGTTCCAGACCAACCTCGGCAAAATAGTGAGATGTCATCTTGACAAAAAAACTTTTTAAAATTGCCAGGGATGGTGGTATGGGCCTGTAGTTCCAGCTATTCAGGAGGCTGAAGTGGGAGGATCGCTTGAGCTAGGGTGGTAGAGGCTGCAGTGCGCTATGCTCATGCCACTGCACTCCAACCTGGGTGACAGAGACCTTGTCTCAAAAAAAAAAAAAAAAAGAAACTCCAAACCCATTAGCAGTCATTCCTCATTCCCACTCCCACCCACCCCAGTCCTTGCTAACCACTAATGTACTTTCTGTCTCTATGGATCTGTGTATTCTGGACATTTTGTATAAATGGAATCACACAATATGTCATTTTTTGGGACTGGCTTCTTTCACTTAGCATATTTTCAATGTTCATCCACGCTGTAGCATGTATCAGTATTTCATTTCTTTTTATTGCCAAATAATATTCCCTTCCCTTGTATGGATATACTACATTTATCCATCTATCCATCAACTGATGAACACTGGGTTATTTTCACTTTTGGCAACTATGAATAATACTGCTATGCACATTTGTGTACAAGTTTTTGTGTGAACATACATTTTCATTTTGCTTGGATATGTAGGTAGGAGTAAAACTGCTGAGTCATACAGTAGCTCCCAAGTTTAATTTTTTCAGGCACTGCCAAACTATTTTCCAAAATTACTGCGCCATTTTACATTCCCACCAGCAATGTATGGGTGCTCCAACTTCATAGCCTGGCCATTTGCTACAATAATCTTTTCATTATAGCTGTCTTAGCAGGTACGAAGCAGTATATCGTTGCGGTTTTGATCTGCATTTCCCTAATGGCTAATGATGTTCCGCATTTTTTTCCATTGGCTTATTAGTTATTTGTACATCTTTAGAGAAACATCTATTCAAATCCTTTGCCCAAACCAGTGGGTTTTTTATTGTTGAGTTGCAAGTCCTTTAACATATTCTACACACAAGCTCCTTGTCAGGTATATGATTTGCAAACATCTTTTCCTATTCTGTGGGTTGTGTTTTCATTTCCTTGATGGTGTTCTTTGATGAACATTTTTTAATACAATGAAGTCCAATGTATCTATTTTTGTCACTTGTGCTCTTGGTGTCATTGCCTAGAAAGGCCAGGAAAACTACCAACAAAAATTGCCTAACACAAATTCACAGAGATTTATACCTATGTGTTCTTCTAGGAGTTCATAGCTTTAGTGCTCACATTTAGATTTATGATCCATTTTAAGTTAAATACAAAATACAGTATGAAGCAGGGATCCAAATATGTTCTTTTGCGTGTGGATATCCAATTGTCCCAGCACTATTTGTTGAAAACACTATTTTCCCCCCAGCTGAATTATCCTGGCACTCATGTCACAGTGGGAAATGGGAAATACAGTTTTATCCTTTATAGATTAACTCAAGTGTGTGAGAAAACTCTATATTGGCAGTCTCCAGATAGTCACTCTCTCATTCCCTTATTTTCATCATAATATCTATAAAATCTGTAATTATCTTATTTGTTTACTTATTTCTTAACTGTCTCTCCCATTAGAATGTATACTTCAGGGCCGAGTGTGGTGGTTCACACCTGTAATCCCAGCACTTTGGGAGGCTGAGGCAGGCAGATCATGAGGTCAGGAGTTCGAGACCAGCCTGGCCAACATGGTTGAAAACCCATCTCTACTAAAGACATAAAAAATTAGCCAGGCGTGGTGGCATGCACCTGTAATCCTAGTAGTCAGGAGACTGAGGCAGGAGAATCGCTTGAACCTGGGAGGCGGCGGTTGCAGTGAGCTAAGATCGCGCTATTGCACTCCAGCGGCAACAGGGTGAGACTCAGTCTCAAAAAAAAAAAAAAAAAAAAAATGTATACTTCACAGAGACAGGGACTTTTTCTTGTATATTATTGAATCTCTAGAGCCTACAACAACAGTGCAGGTTCCTAGAAGGTAGCTAATAATTACTTCTTGAAAAAATGAGAATATATATCAAATGGCTTAAAAGAAAATGTTCCAAATGTTAATACTTTGGTTGGAACTATCATTACAGCTAAATTTTTCTTAAGGTTCTACAATGAACATATACTACTTTTATATAATCAACTATGAAATTATGGTATTTTAAAGATTTATAAAACTTTTGAATCAATTTTTTTATTCCTCAAAATTCTAAGAACCTCAATTTTTGCTAAACTATTTTGTTTTAGCTTCTTTTCTAGGACCTCAAGCATAATGACACCATCAAATATCTGTTAGGTCAGGTCTAAGCCTTACGAGCCATCTTTGATAGTCTTCTTTCCCTTATGCCACACATCCAAATTATCATTAAGTCCTTCCAGCTCTACTCCCAAAACATATATCCAATCTTACCACCTCTCATTAACTCCACTATTAACAAATTTTAATTCAAGCTACCACCATCTACTATCTGAATAAAGCAATAGTTGGTTGTGGTGTTGTTTGTTTGTTTACGGACAGGGTCTCGCTTTGTCCCCCAGGCTGGAGGGCAATGGCGTGAACTTTGCTCACCATAGCCTCGACCTCCTGGGGTCAAGTAATCTTCCTGCTTCAGCTTCCTAAGTAGCTAGGACTACAGGTACGTGCCACCATGCCTGGTTATTTATGTTTTATTTTTTGGTAGAGACAGGGTCTCTCTATGTTGCCCAGGGTAGTCTTTAACTCCTGGCCTCAAGTGATCCTCTCACCTTGGCCTCCCAAAGCACTGGGATTACAAGCTTGGGTCACCATACCCAGCCAGCAATAGTTTCTTAATTGGTCTTTGTCCCTATTTGTATGTCTCTACACATCAACCACAGGGATAAATCATATCTCACTCCACTACACTACTTAACACCTCCCCACCATCACACACCCAATGGCTTCCTGGTGCCATCAGAATAAAATTCAACTTCCTCACCTTTGACCTAATGGCCCTTTCTGGTGTAGTTCTTGCCTATAATCTATTTCTTACTTATTTCCCCCTTGTTGACTGAATGCTAACCACACAAGCCTTTTTTCTGTCCCTGGCAAATGGCAAGCTCATTCTCTTCTACATGCCCTTCTACTTAAGAGTTCCTTCTGCCCTAAATGCTCTTCACATAGCTAGCTCTTTATTGCCATGTAAGTCCCACCTCAAAAGAGGCCTTCTCTAAATTCTAGCTAAAGTAGCCCATCTCTTCTAGTACTTCCACCCCCACTTTTTTTTTTGAGATGGAGTTTCACTCTGGTCCCCCAGGCTGGAGTGCAGTGACGTAATCTCAGCTCACTGCAACCTCTGCCTCCCAGGTTCAAGTGATTCTCCTGCCTCAGCCTCCCAGAGTAGCTGGGATTACAGGCATGCACCATCACGCCTGGCTAATTTTTCTATTTTTAGTAGAGACAGGGTTTCACCATGTTGGCCAGGCTGGTCTCAAACTCCTGACCTCAGGTGATCCACCCACCTCAGCCTCTCAAAGTGCTGGATTACAAGCGTGAGTCACCACGCCTGGCTTTAGTACTCCCTATTCATTACCTTATTTTCTTCATACTATTTATCACCAGCTGAAATGATCTTGTCTTTTCTATCTCTTCCTCCATATTAGATTGTAACTTCCATGAGGAAAGAACTTGTTTCCCTAGTGCTTGGACCAGTTCTTGACATACAACGATCTCTCAAATACTTGTTGAATAAATGATTGTTATTCTAAACATTGAGGGCAATGCAAAACTGATTAGTTCTCCATTAATTACTCCAGGAAAAATATAACTAAGAGTGTAAAATGGTATTTTTACATCAAGAATCAAGTCACCTGAAAATTCAAATTAAAAAGTTGATTATATATAATGATTCCAAGTAAAATAATATTAAAGAAATAATGAAACTATTGAAACATATTCTAATGCACTCCTCCAACTCTTTCCATTTGCTCTACAACTACTGAGGCACACACTGGTGTCATTAGAATATAAAGATGAACACAGGATATAAAGAAGAATAAAACTTTGAACGATTCTAAAGATATATCCAGTTGGGTAGAGAGAACAGATATAAGAAAGAATCCTATATATGATTAATGCTGCACCAGCAGCAAGCTCCCCATGCACTGACAGCCCAGGAAATGAGTGATTCTGTACGAGACATGATGACAAGAGGGATGTGTCGTGTCAGGCAGGTCTTCCTAGAGCTGGCCCTTGAAGGATAAACTGCCTTTTGATTAGTCAGGCAGGAATCCCTTTTTAATGAGTTAAATAAATGATTCTGGCTTCTTCCACTTAGATAGCAAGTAATAACAAAAGACTATGAACCTAATTAGGTCTAAGGTTGCCACTATTTATTTTAGCTAACACTGATAAACTGATAAGCACTTTACTACGTGCCACTGCTTTTTTTTGGGGATCAGGGTCTTGCTCTGTCGTCCAGGCTGAGGTGCAGTGGTGCAATATTGGTTCACTGCAGCCTGAAGCTCCTGGGCTCAAGCAATCCTCTCACCTCAGCCTCCCAAGTAGCTGGGACCACAGGCATGCGCTGCCGCACCCAGCTTTCCCTTTTTTTTTTTTTTGTATTTTATGTAGAGACTGGGTTTTGTCATGTTGCTCACGAACTCATAAGCTCAAGTGATCTGCCTGCTTTGGCCTCCCAACGTGCTAGGATTACAGGCATGAGCCTCCACACCTGGCCTGTGCCACTGCTTTAAACTAGTTATATGCATCATTCATACTGTTGTGGTGGTAGGTACTATTATTATTCCCACTTGGAAGAATGGTGAAATTGAGGCACAGAATGCGTCAGGAACTTACCAAAGGTCATATAGTTAGTGCAAGTGGCAGAGTCAAGATTTAAAAAAACCCAGCAGCCAGACACTGAGCACATGCTTTTAACGTGGCAGTATAGTTTAACACAAATAATATCTATCTCAATGAGTTGCTATAAGGGTTGAATGAGATAAGGTAAATACTTGTTAAGTTATGTAAGACAGCATTACTTCTTTTTTTTTTTTTTTTTTTTTTTGAGATAGAGTTTTGCTCTTGTTGTCCAGGCTGGAGTGCAATGGTGGGATCTTGGCTCACTGCAACCTCCACCTCCCAGGTCCAAGTGATTCTCCTGCCTCAGCCTCCCAAGTAGCTGGGATTACAGGCACGCACCACCACGCCCGGCTAATTTTTTATTTTTAGTAGAGGAGGGATTTCACTACATTGGTCAGGCTGGTCTCGAACTCCTGACCTCAAGCGAACCATCCACGTTGGCCTCCCGAAGTGCTGGGATAACAGGCGTGAGCCACTGCGCCCGGCCACTTCTTGCTCTTTCATTTGTTAGGCTTTTGAGTGCTTTTCTATGGTTCAGGATGCCTCAATGAGCATCAAATTCCACTGTTTCATTTTTAAGGAAAGAAAGGAAACTGGCATTTATTGAGGACTTTCCATATGCCACAATCACTTTAAAGGTATTACTCTAATAACAGCCTTATCTTGAAGGATTTTTACTTCTAAGACTCAAAGTAAATTGTCACGCAGTATACAAAGGGGAGGTACTATTCAATTAATTCCATACGTAAAATCCAATTTCCATTGCATTAAAAAAGGTATGTGGGAATAGAAGGTATAAAAATTAAAGGAACCCACCTCCATGGGAACCTGTCCTTTGTCATAATTAAGAATACCCTCTTCCACTCACTCATTCATGTTCATTCAGTAACATCTATGTGGGCCTACTACGAGAGTGGTATCTCGCTACTGGAATGTACGATCCCCAACTTAAAAGAGCTCAACAGTCTAGTTTCATAAAACATCTTAAGTCCTATAAAGAAATTCATATGCTACCTCAGCATTGTTTCTTGGACGTGTGCAGAAATGCAGAGAATTTAGTTGGTACGCATACTAACTTCCCATTACAAATTAAATAGGCCAACTCACAAAGTCTTAGGTTGATCCAATAAAGTGGCCACTAGCCACGTGTGACTTAATGAGTCCTTTAAATGTGGCTAGTGTGACTGAGGAACTGTATTTTCATTTAATTTTAATTAACTTAAATTCTAAAAATTTATTCTTATCCATTACTGGAAAACTTTTAAGTAGGTCTGGAGCAACTTGAGTATATGAATCTACTTTTTCAAATGTAAATTTTATCATATCTAAATACAGATCAAATATTTCCAATGACAATTTAGCATCTGAATTGACACGTGCTTTCAGTGTAAAATATATACTGGATTTCAAACAATTTATATGTAAAATTTCTCAATTTTTATACTGATTAAAAATATTACTAGAAAAGTTAAAAGTATATACATAGCTTGTATTTTCTTTCCATTTGACAACACTGGCCTAAAGATGAAATATTCTTATAACTAGAGCATTCCTCTAAAGATTTTTTTTCTTTGAGACAGAGTCTTGCTTTGTTGCCCAGGCTGGAGTGCAGTGGTGCGATCTCGGTTCACCACAACCTCCGCCTCCCAGGTTCAAGCAATTCTCCTGCCTCAACCTCTCAAGTAGCTGGGACTACATGCGCCTGCCACCATGCCTGGCTAATTTTGTATTTTTAGTAGAGACGGCGTTTCTCCATGTTGGTCAGGCTGCAGATTCTTACAATGATTTGAGAATTCCTCAAAACTCCTGAGCTTCAACAACTGACTTCAAAGATTGCTCCAGAGCAAGTTGGAGAAGCCTTACCTGTATTTGCCTGTGCTGTGCTTTAACATTAGTTCTATTACTACAGGTTAAGTACCTTCTGGTACCAAGCATTTCAGATTTCAGATATTTTCAAATTTTGGAATATTTGCATATACATAATGAGATAGCTTGGGAATAGGACCCAAATCCAAACACATCTGTGTTTCATATACGCTTTATACCCATAGCCTGAAAATTATTTTATATGATAGTTTAAATAATTCTGTGTGTGAAAGTTTTGTCTGCATTTTGACTTGATTTGTCACATGAGGTGAGATGTAGAATTTTCCACTTGTGGCAATATGTTGGTGTTCAAAAAGTTTGGGATTTTAGAGAATTTTGGATTTTTAGATTAGGGATGCTCCACCTGTACATGAAAATAGCAACAGAAAAGTTGTGAAACCATTTTAAAGTACACACTAATTACATTTACAAGCTATTTTCTGAAAGCAAGCCAAGATAGAAACAAGGGTAGGAAATTCATCTTTGCTTTTCTGTGATAAGGCAAACAGAAATAACAACCTATGAAGTAATGTAAAAATGTTCAAAGGAGTAAACAATCTTCCTTTGATGTGATCCAAAAGCACAAACACAATGACAAATGACCTTCCAGGTGTAGTATGAACTTAAGTTTCTATCTTTCAAGCACTCATCTATGCCTTGCTGCAACAGACGTTCTCAGTCTTTTCACACCTTCAACTAGAGATTACATTAATTTTAAAACTTTAATTGCATTTTTTACTGAAATCAATTGCTTTTAAAAAATCTACGTAGGATGTGAGTGTGATCTGGCTGCAACATCTGTCACCCTATTGATCACCAGGGTTGATTCGGCTGATCTGGCTGGCTAGGCAGGTGTCCCCTTCCTCCCTCACCACTCCATGTGCGTCCCTCTCAAAGCTATGCACTCAGTCGAAGAGAATGACCATTCCCGATAGAGGAGAACCGGTCTTTGGTCAAGGTTATATAGCAGCTGCGCTCCCCTGCTAGAACCTCCAAACAAAAAATCTACGTAAAACATAACAAAGCAAAACATGGAATAGTGTTGGCAGCATGTAAGCATTACAGTATCAGCTACTAGAAGACTAATCTTGGAGCTAAGAATCACTCTAAATATTCACCTCAATGGGGGTCTTAGTACAGCAGATTCAACGATGAATATAACATTTTGGCCCAAAGTATTACTGAGATGAATAAACCCGATGTTTATTTGTCTAAGTCTATGCCTCTCCCAATTGTAAAATTTCAAGAAAAATGAGCAGGAGGTAATTCAGAAGCACAATTCCAAGTGAAAACTTCTCACTTCTAACATCAATGAGCTTCCTTCCTTCCTTCCTTCCTTCCTTCCTCCCTCCCTCTCCCTCTCTCTCTCTCTCTCTCTCTCTCTCTCTCTCTCTCTTTCTTTCTTTCTTTCTTTCCCTCTCTGGCCCAGGCTGCAGTCTACTCGGCTTGCTGCTGCCCGCGCCGCGGACTCCCTGGGACTGCCGGTGCCCGCCACCGCCGCCTGCCTTTTCTCCTTTGCATGCAGGCACGCGTTCGCCATCTTGGCCACGCTGCTCACCAGCTCCTGACGCCGAGTGCTCTGCCCGCCTCAGCCTCCCGAGGTACTGGGACTGCAGACGGAGTCTCGCTCACCCAGTGCTCGGTATTGCCCGGGCTGAAGGGCGGTGGCGTGGTCTGGCCTCGCGGCGGCCTCTGCCCCCCGGCCGCCTGCCTTGGCCTGCCAGGGTGATGGGATTGCAGCCCCTGCCCGGCCGCCGCCCCATCTGGAAGGTGGGGAGCGCCTCTGCCCGGCCGCCCCGTCTGGGAGGTGAGGAGCACCTCTGCCCGGCCGCCCCGTCTGGGAGGTGAGGAGCGCCTCTGCCCGGCCGCCCCGTCTGGGAAGTGAGAAGCGCCTCTGCCTGGCCACCCACCGTCTGGGAAGTGAGGAGCGCCTCTGCCCGGCCACCCACCGTCTGGGAAGTGAGGAGCGCCTCTGCCCGGCCACCCACCGTCTGGGAAGTGAGGAGCGCCTCTGCCCGGACACCCACCGTCTGGGAAGTGAGGAGCGCCTCTGCCCGGACACCCACCGTCTGGGAAGTGAGGAGCGCCTCTGCCCGGCCACCCACCGTCTGGGAAGTGAGGAACCCCTCTGCCCGGCCACCCACCGTCTGGGAAGTGAGGAGCGCCTCTGCCCGGCCACCCACCGTCTGGGAGGTGAGGAGCGCCTCTGCCCGGCCACCCACCGTCTGGGAGGTGAGGAGCGCCTCTGCCCGGCCACCCACCGTCTGGGAAGTGAGGAGCGCCTCTGCCCGGCCGCCCCGTCTGGGAAGTGAGGAGCGCCTCTGCCCGGCCACCCACCGTCTGGGAAGTGAGGAGCGCCTCTGCCCGGCCACCCATCGTCTGGGAAGTGAGGAGCGCCTCTGCCCGGCCGCCCCGCCCGGGAAGAAGTGAGGAGCGCCTCTGCCCGGCCGCCCCGCCCGGGAAGAAGTGAGGAGCGCCTCTGCCCGGCCGCCCCGCCCGGGAAGAAGTGAGGAGCGCCTCTGCCCGGCCGCCCCGTCCGGGAAGAAGTGAGGAGCGCCTCTGCCCGGCCGCCCCGTCCGGGAAGAAATGAGGAGAGCCTCTGCCCGGGCGCCCCATCCGGGAAGAAGCGAGGAGCGCCTCTGCCCGGCCGCCCCATCCGGGAAGAAGTGAGGAGCGCCTCTGCCCGGTCACCCATCGTCTGGGAAGTGAGGAGCGCCTCTGCCCGGACACCCACCGTCTGGGAAGTGAGGAGCGCCTCTGCCCGGCCGCCCCGTCTGGGAAGTGAGGAGTGCCCCTACCCGGCCGCCCCGTCTGGGAAGTGAGCAGCGCCTCTGCCCGGCCGCCCCGTCCGGGAAGAAGTGAGGAGCGCCTCTGCCCGGCCGCCCCGTCCGGGAAGAAGTGAGGAGCGCCTCTGCCCGGCCGCCCCGCCCGGGAAGAAGTGAGGAGCGCCTCTGCCCGGCCGCCCCGCCCGGGAAGAAGTGAGGAGCGCCTCTGCCCGGCCGCCCCGCCCGGGAAGAAGTGAGGAGCGCCTCTGCCCGGCCGCCCCGCCCGGGAAGAAGTGAGGAGCGCCTCTGCCCGGCCGCCCCGCCCGGGAAGAAGTGAGGAGCGCCTCTGCCCGGCCGCCCCGCCCGGGAAGAAGTGAGGAGCGCCTCTGCCCGGCCGCCCCCGTCCGGGAAGAAGTGAGGAGCGCCTCTGCCCGGCCGCCCCGCCCGGGAAGAAGTGAGGAGCGCCTCTGCCCGGCCGCCCCGCCCGGGAAGAAGTGAGGAGCGCCTCTGCCCGGCCGCCCCGTCCGGGAAGAAGTGAGGAGCGCCTCTGCCCGGCCGCCCCCGTCCGGGAAGAAGTGAGGAGCGCCTCAGCCCGGCCGCCCCGTCTGGGAAGTGAGGAGCGCCTCTGCCCGGCCGCCCCGTCCGGGAAGAAATGAGGAGCGCCTCTGCCCGGGCGCCCCATCCGGGAAGAAGTGAGGAGTGCCTCTGCACAGCCACCCATCGTCTGGGAAGTGAGGAGCGCCTCTGCCCGGCCACCCACCGTCTGGGAAGTGAGGAGCGCCTCTGCCCGGCCGCCCCGTCCGGGAAGAAGTGAGGAGCGCCTCTGCCCGGCCGCCCCGTCCGGGAAGAAGTGAGGAGCGCCTCTGCCCGGCCGCCCCGTCTGGGAAGAAGTGAGGAGCGCCTCTGCCCGGCCGCCCCGTCTGGGAGGTGAGGAGCGCCTCTGCCCGGCCACCCATCGTCTGGGAGGTGAGGAGCGCCTCTGCCAGGCCACCCATCGTCTGGGAGGTGAGGAGCGCCTCTGCCCGGCCACCCATCATCTGGAAAGTGAGGAGCGCCTCTGCCCGGCTGCCCCATCTGGGAAGTGAGGAGTGCCTCTGCCCGGACACCCATCGTCTGGGAGATGAGGAGCGCCTCTGCCCGGCCGCCCATCGTCTGGGAAGTGAGGAGCGCCTCTGCCCGGCCACCCATCGTCTGGGAAGTGAGGAGCGCCTCTGCCCGGCCACCCATCGTCTGGGAAGTGAGGAGCGCCTCTGCCCGGCCACCTATCGTCTGGGAAGAAGTGAGGAGCGTCTCTGCCTGGCCGCCCCGTCTGGGAAGTGAGGAGCCCCTCTGCCCGGCCGCCCCGTGTCTGGGTAGAAGTGAGGAGCTCCTCTGCCTGGCCGCTCCGTCTGGGAGGTCTACCACGGAGGCCAGAAGCAATGTGGGGGCTGGACGTGGTGGCTCACGCCTGTGGTCCCGGCACTCTGGGGGGCGAGGCGGGTTGATCACTTCGGGCTAGGAGTTCAAGACCAGTCTGGCCAACTTGGCGAAACATGAAGAATACAACAGACAAACCAACCAACCAACTCAATGACAACAAAACAGGTCTACCCTGGAGTCATACTCTAATTTTTTCTATTTTCCTCCCTTTCTGATCCTTTATCCCACTTTCTTTTTCTTCCTCTTCCTTCTCCCTCTTCTTTGTCAAATAGAGGATTGAGTTATTATCACTTATCCATATAAAGTCCCTCTCTCATTTATTTTAACTCCCACCCCCATTTCTATTCCCCGACTTCCCATGTGCAACCTTCCTAATATGTTTGATACGCATCTTTTTGTTTGTATGTATTTTTAGAAAATGTTTATTGTTTTTGTATGCAAAAAAATTAATAAAAAAAAAAAAAAAAAGGCAAAAAAAAAAAAAAAAAAAAAAAAAAAAAAAAAAAAACATCAATGAAAGGAGGCATGAACAGAAGAAAAGTTGTGGTTACAATATCACTGAAGTGTTAGGTGTAAATCTTTGTGTATGACTTTCATGGACAATCTAGACAGAAATGTTATGCCACAAGGGAAGTAAGCTCAAGATACTTTCACGGCTGGGCGCAGTGGCTAATGCCTGCAATCCCAGCACTTTGGGAGGCCAAAGTGGGTGGATCACTTGAGCCCAGGAGTTCAAGACCAGCCTGGGCAACATGGTAAAACCCCATCTTTATAAACCCCGTCTTTATATACAAATTTATATTTATAAATCCCATCTTTATATATATAAAGCTTTTAAAATACAAAGCTTAGCTGGGAATGGTTGTGCGTGCCTATAGTCCCAGCTACTCAGGAGGCTGAGGTAGAGGACTGACTGAGCCTGAGGGTGGACGATGCAGTGAGTTGTGTTCACACCCCTGCACTCCAGCCTGGGTAACAGAATGAGACCTTGCCTCCAAAAAAAAAAAAAAAAAAAAATGCTTTCAAATGCTTTCACAATATTCTACTTATTTATTATGCTCTGTGGTTTACACATGCAAATGACAGTACAATGAAGAGACTAGCTCTAGTTACTCAGAGACTAGAGTGTTGTTCTGTGGACAAAAACAACGCATTTATATGTTAAAATCAGTTTTTCAAGACTTGCAAGTTTTTTTTTTCAAATTTCAAATATAGTGTGCTTCATCTCAAAGTATTACTGAAAGAAAATATAAAGTTATATTAACATAAAAACTCAAAAGTTTGAAGTCTTCCTGTATACTAAGTTAAACACAATTTTGATTTAAACAAATTCTATTTATGAAAAACAGTCAATAGGCACGATGGCTCATGACTGTAATCCCAACACTTTGGGAGGCCAAAGCGGGAAGACTGAGACCAGTCTGGGCAATGTAGCAAAATCTCATTTCTACAAAAAATTTTAAAAAGTTAGTTGGGTGTGGTGGTGCACATCTGTAGTCCCAGCTACTCCGCAGGCTGAGGTGGGAGGATCATTTGAACCCAGGAGATCAAGGCTGCAGTGAGCTCCAGCCTGGGTGGCTGCAAGAGAGTCTGTCTCAAAAAAAAAAAAAAAGAAAAAGAAAAGAAAGAAAAAAGAAAGGAAAAAAAGGAAAGGAGAAAGAAGGAAAGTCAGTCATGTTTACTTGTTTTGCATGTTTGTTTTTTAGACTTTTTTTTTTTTTTTTTTTTTTTTTGAGACGGAGTCTTGCTCTGTCACCCAGGCTGGGGTGCAATGGTGTGATCTTAGCTCACTGCAATCTCCACCTCCCAGGTTTAAGCGATTCTCCTGCCTCAGCCTCCTGAGTAGCTGGGATTACAGGCACGTGCCACCACACTCAGCTATAGACTTTTAATTTTTTAGAGAAGTTTTAGGTACACAGCAAATTTTAGCAGAAAGTGCATTGTTCCCATATATCTACTGTGTGTGTTTTTACGTTTTGGCTAGAGGAACTGCCAGGAAAGAGAGGGGTGGAACTGCTAGGAAAGAGAGGGGTAAGTGTAAAGTGAAGGATGTTAATCTCCACAGCCCTTGGCAAAGAAGGAAAGAACTCTGTCCTAAGTCACTCTACATTCTACCACTACCAGGGGCCTAAAAATGGCAGGTGGATAGAATTAAGAGAGAGTATTGAACTTCTGGTAATTAGCTGGGTAAGGGGCCTGGAAAGAAATTCATGTGCCAGAAGAGAGAAATATTACTCCTCAGTATGAGGTTCTGGTATTGACAATCATGTTCTTGTTTTTTGAGACAGGGTCTCCCTCTGTGGCCAGGCTGGAGTGCAGTAGTACAATCATAGCTCACAGAAGCCTCTAACACTCAGGCTCAAGCAATCCTCCCACCTCAGCCTCCCGAATAGCTAGGAGTATAGGCACATGCCAGCATGCCCAGTTAATTTTTATTTAATTTTTTTGTTCAGACGAGGTCTCACTATATTGCCCAGGCTGGTCTCCAACTCCTGGCTTCAAGCAATCCTCCTGCCTCAACCTCCCAAAGTGCTGGGATGACAGGTATGGGCCACTGTGTCCAGCTGATTTTTTTTTTTTTTTTTTTTTTTTTTACTGCTACATTTACTTTACGGCTCTGCAAATAAGCTTAGGTGAAGATGATAAGTATTTACAGAATGGTCAGATTTGCAGGATGCAGCATGCGTGTAAAAACCTAAGATGCAATAAACATATGAAAAGAATCAGCTCACTAGTAATCAGAGAAATGCAAAATAAAATAATGAGAAACCATTTCACAACCATCAGACTGGCAAAGGTTTCAAATCTCTTCTTAAGCGGTGAAAGGCAATGTAGAAACAAGCTGTTGATGATGAGATACAACCAGAACGAACCAGTAGTAGAGTAGAAAATATGTATGTTCCAATCCAGGGCTTCCGCTTCTAGATATATACCATGGAGAGATACACACTGGGGCTAGAGAAGTAATATATAGCAATATATGACATGGAAATTGCCTATTATAAAAACTTTAAATAGACCAAAAAAAAGGCAAAAAATTAGGAAATGGCTGAATGTCTATCAACAGGGGAATGGATAAACTTGCACAATCATACAAAAGAACACAATTCAGCAGTTGAAGAACCAAAGCTACAAATAAATCCAAAAGCTGCCCTCCCCTGCAAAAAAAAAACACCCCACAAAGTTTAATTTTTTCTCACAGAGCTGCAAAAGGATACATGAAGCACAGTAAAAGCACATCGAGGCAATACATATGAATGAGTAGCTAAAAGTATGGAACTATCAATGAATATCAATTTCAGGTGACTACTGTGAACTTTACCTGAGCTCTGTGTTCTCAGAAAGCAGTGATGGTTAGTCCACCCCATCGTTTTGTGTTCTGGGAAACAGGTAACTGCAAAGAACTGGCCTGTTGCATATTTTCAAATAAGGCAATCAGGAATGCTCTCCTAATTGCAATAGCCTGAATAAAATCATCTCCTTAACCAGCCAGGATATTATGTCTTTGACACAGGAATGGTTATAACTCTAGGGAGGGAAGGGAGTGGGATGAGGAAGATGATGCATATTTAGCTGTAATGGTAACATAAAAACCTGAAATATGGCAATGATAGCCCTTTTTTTTTCCGTACAAAAGGATCTGTTATTCTGTGTACTTTTCTGCTTAAAATGTTTCAAAATTATTATTTTAAAACTTATTTTAAAAGGTGATTTGTCTCAAGTCAATTAATCTTTTACAATCTGTTTTCTCATATGTTAAACAGGCATGTGAATACATGCCCAACCTATTTCACTGGGTTGTAGTGTTTTTGCTAATCACCAAGTATTAGAATACTTGAATACTGCGCCAACTAGTTCAGTCCGTGAGACCACAGTTCAGATTAGGATAAGGTTAAGGGTTAGATTATCGTGCAAACCTTTTAACTCTACTTCAGGGGCAAGACTACACTCTTACTTTCCAAAAAGCATAAAAGATACTCTTTGGTTACAAGAGGAGCTAGGCAAGTCTAGGTGTGATGTCTCAATCCATATCCAGTAGAACTACTGAGCAAATAACCTTAGTAACTTGATGAGGGGCTACTAAACAATCTCTGTATAAGGAGGCTGGCACACTCAGTACACACACACACACACACACACACACGCACGTTTTGTTTGGGGTCTGTAATTGTGGTTCATGTGGAGGCAGACGTTTTTTTGTTGGGGGAGACATCTGAAAACATCTAATCTCATCCTGAAGTGCCCAGCTGGTTTCAAACTGCTTTATTTCAGGTGCTTCTAAAAGACTTGGTGAGTACAAGGAAGTGATTCTGCTAATTTAGAACAAACCCACCGGTAGTTAAAATTTAATCTTAAAAGAAACTTGGAACCAAGCATCTAACCAAAAGAGCTAAAAGGCAAGTGTTAGACTCTGGGATAATACCCACAATATTTTCTAATCACTGAACTAAATAAAGATGCTCCTGCACTCATAAGGCTAAAAACAAAAATAACCTTTAAAAATGGGGGGTCTATAATCTGAACTCTAACAGTAACTTGTAAGGTCTTCTTGATCTCCCTAAAGCCAACAATTTTGAAGCGTATTTGGAAATCGCTCATTTCTAATTTTTATTTCTCCCACTCCTCACAAGAACCAGGAAATATAAGACTCTTCCTTCCTTGAATTTAGTTAAGCTTTAACTAAAACTAAGCATTTAACTTAAGCATTTAACTAAAAGTAAAATGTTTGGTCTCTTATTTTCAAACAGAAAAAGTCTGTATTAGCCACTCAATAAAAAAGTATAATGTCAAATCAGAAGTCTCTAGAGCAGACCCTAGTCAGCTTCAAGGCACTTTAACAGAGTGAATGGTCTTAAGCGTACCACAATTCAAAGCCCCTAGATGAAGTCTTTTAGTATAAAGTGCATATACATTTAAAATGTTATGAAATTTTTAATAATTAGATATTAAAAAGACTCAAGATGCTGATACTTTGTAGCTTACAGCATTAAATCAAAGAACCAAAAACTGAACAGTATCAAATCCCTATTACATACATATCTACAGTCATCAAGAAACTACCGGTTAATCTTTTCTTTCACTAAGGGGCCGCCTGCATGTTCGCGGAAGTTGCAATAACTTAAGAAAACCAAAACTGTTACACAGTGAAAACAGTTTGTATGCAGATAAGCTGGTACCAACTGCTTCTAGACAGATGCAATTACAGTGTAATATTTCTAGCAAAGTCTGGTAAGGCTATGCCTGCAAATCACTGACCAAAAATGGTAACAGTGTGTGCAGACTAACGAAAATGACAAAATGTTCCATCTGATAGTTCAGTTGAGAATACGTTTTTAAATAGCTAATTAGAGTGACAGTGTAAAGGGGGAAATATGTAAATTAAGCAAAATGTCCATCATATAGAATATACTAATGAGCACCTGTTTACTTTTTGATGACTCCAGTATTTTAATGGTTTTTAAAGCTCTTAAATTTGGTTGTATCAGCATCCCAGCATCATGCCCACACCTTGCGCACCAAGTTCTGGCAGAGTCCAACTGTCTACAGGTCAGAAAAAAATTCTAACCATACATGGACAGATCGGGCAGCGAAGGGTTAAAACAGACACTGCCAAGCTTGACAAGCACGACGAGAGTGCTGCTGGAAGCCGATTGCCAGATAAAAAGAAAAAAGCAAAAGGGCTGCAAGGCCACCCCGTTCTAAATCATGCCAGGATCCTGCTCGTTAGCGATCATTCCGTGCTCTAAAGGCTTTATCTTCCTTCTTGAGATAGACCTCAAGGGCTGCTCGAACGCGCACAAGTCACCAAGCGCCTCAGCGCCAGCTCTGGGGAAACCCACGCCAACAAGGACGGTGGCTGGATTCCGACGCCCCCCGCCCCCCACTCCCCGGCCTCGACGTGCAGACCCCCGGATGGATTTCACTGAGCGGGTGGGGGCGCTCAACCTCGGCCAGTTGTTGCAAGGCCGGGTCCGGAGGCACCTCAGAGGCCACGCTCAGGGCGGCGACCTCTCCCCAGCTGGGAGCTGCGCAACGGCCGCAGATCCGCCCCGGGGCGCGGGGGCCCAGCCAGGACGGCGGGCGACGGAGGCCCAGAGACACCCCCCCACGGCCCTGCGGCCCGGATACTGCAGCCGAACCGGGTCCCTCCCCGGGCTGAGGCACGGCTCACCCCTTTAGCCCCGACTCCGCGGCGCCCCAGAGACGCACTGCTCCCGGCCGCCTCGGCCCACGCCTCGGCCTCCCTCCCACTCACCATCTTCGCCGCGGCGGTCGCAGGGACGCGGGGGAGGGAGCCGGCGGGCAGCGAGTCTGCAGAGCGTCCTCCTCACGGCTGCGGGACCGAGAGACCGAGCGCTGAGCTGACGCGGCGGCGCGAGCCTACCCTGGGGCGGGCGCGCCTCGGGACGGAACGCGGCTGCGCACGTCACGCACCGCCCGTCGTTGCTACGCAACCAGCCCGCCCAGCAACGCCCCGCCCGGCAGCTATCCAGACTCTGAGGGGAGCTTCCCTCATCTGCTTAAGGCTGCGGGGCAGGGTCCCCCTAAACCAGAAAGTGTTTAGGGGTGGGGGTGCGTCCTCTCTCGTCTGCAGGAGGCTAGAAGGCGGACTGGGCTGGCTCCTGATGGCAAGGGGCGGGCAAAAGATGATGGGGGATGGGTGGCCTTCCTTCGCCTCCTCGGCGGGGCCACCTGACGCCCCACCCACCGTGCAGGCACGGCCCGCGCGGGGAGGCAGCCACCTGGCCAGGTGTGCCTGCCGCAGGGGGCGGGGCGGGGCCGTGGAGGGGAAAAGGAGGGGAGAGCCGGGGGAGAGGGGGACAGTGTGGGAAGGAGGGGCATTTGGAGGGGAGAGGCGAGGGGCACATAGTTGGGGAAGGAGGGAGATGGAGAGGGGAGGGAAGAGGTGAGGGAGAGGGGACAGAGTGGGGAGAGGAGGAGTATGTGGGGGGAGGGGCGAGGGGGCACTTAGTGGGTGGAAGGGTGAGGGAAGGGGAGAGGTGAGGGAGAGGGGACAGAGTGGGGAGAGGAGGGGGATCTGGGAGAGGTGAGGGAGAGGGACACAGTGGTGGAAGGAGAGAGATGTTGGGGGTGGGGAGGGCAGGGCCTCAGGAGGGGGAACGCGCTGGGGGAGGACCCACGGGAGCGGAGTCGCGGGCCGCGGCAGCGGGGACGCCTCCCGCATTTTTTACCTACTTTGGTGCGATTCCCGCCGCCCTCCCCTGATTGGCCCAGTCTGGCTTGTCCTGCCCTCGCATGAGGGGAAAAAAGTCTGCACATTTTTCCTCCTTCCCGAGGCGACCGTGGCCGTGCAGAGTGCTCTGTGAGTCACCGTTAATTTCAGGTCTGGAAAAACAAGGAGGATTTATTTATCTTTGGGAACTGCCGGGGAAGGAGGCAGGCGGCGCGCAGGGGTGTGGCTGGGAAAGCCCGCGCTGTCCCGGGACAGTGGCGCCAGCCCCGCCGCTCAGTTCTCCGGGTTTTTAATTTGGAATTGTGTTTTTCTAATGGGCGGTTGCGTCGGAAACACGGTTTTCAGAGGGCCCAGATGAATCCCAGCGTTTTTGCTGCGGATGTTTTTGTGGGAAATAAAGGGAACAGGAAGAATTTTATAAATTAATTTAGGTTACCGAGATCATCACGGCCTCGACCAAAACTATTTTAATTCTCCAAATATGAGACTTTTGGACAAGATGGTCAGTATTTTTTTTTCTGGCACTATGTAAAATCTAGGTTGTATGTGGCTTTTGTTCTGCCTCACTCAACATAGAAACCCATTTCTCATTACCCGCGTTCTTTTTAGAAAAGACAGTAAGCAAGTTGTGCAGTTTTAAGCCTTTACCACCTGATACATGATTTTTGGCGGGCTAGAGCAGTGGTTCTTAACTTTAGCATGCATCAGAATCACCTGGAAAAGTTGTTCAAAGCTAGACTTGTGTGCCCCATCCCCAAGGTTCCCTCACTGCTTCTAAGATGATGCTTGAGAATGGGCATTTCTAACAACAACTAGGTGATGCTGAAGATGCCAGTCCGAGACCACACTCCTGGGCTGAGAAGGAACCCCCCTCTATCCTCCTGCAGCTGGAACCCTCTGCTTTTCTGTCTGCCTAGGACCCTGTGGCCCCTACACTTCTTAATATTCAGACTTCCTTTCTAGTCCAAAAGTGAATGGTGCTCATTTAAGGATACATGCCTGCCTGCCTGCTCCAGCCTCTCCTGCATTTCGTCCTCCACTCTGCCACCAGAGTTAGGTCCAAACATAAGACTGGTCTTGTTACGTTCTTGCTTAAAATTTGCTGTGGCTTCCTCCATAATCCTCAGCGGGTCAGTCTGGCCTGTCTGCCTCTGGCCTCAGCCTACTTTTTCTGCCCTATCTCCCATATCTTCCTAAGTGCCCACTGCCCCCCTCCCCCCAGACGAAACTTCTCATTCCAGAACACCTCTTACTAGTTCTAACTACCTTGATCATGGGCCTGCTTATTTTTTCAGCCTGGAATGTTCCTATCACCCTTCGCATCTGAAGACTTCTCTTACCACTTCCCAAGGATCAATAGTAGTTCCTTCTTTTTTTTTTTCCTGCCCCCTACCCCTTCCAACTCCTTCACCCCCCTAGTTCCTTCTATAATCCCAGAGTTCATCACTTCTCAAATCTTTTTTTTTTTTTTTTTTTTTTTTTGAGACTGAGTTTCACTCATGTTGCCCAGACTGGAATGCAATGGTGTGATCTCGGCTCACTGCAACCTCCGCCTCTCAGGTTCAAGCGATTCTCCTGCTTCAGCCTCCCAAGTAGCTGGGATTACAGGTATGCGCCACCACACCCGGCTAATTTTGTATTTTTAGTAGAGATAGGGTGTCTCCGTGTTGGTCAGGCTGGTCTCGAACTCCCAACCTCAGGTGATCCGGCCACCTTGGCCTCCCAAAGTGCTGAGATTACAGGAGTGAGACACCGAGTGCCTGGCCACTTCTCAAATCTTAATAAAGATCCAAATCACCTGGGATCCTTGTTAAAATGCAGATTCTGGAGTTGAGGGGTGGAGTCTTAGATGGCCCCAGGAGATGCAGATGCTATACTTTGAGTTAGGAGGTTTTATGGTTTTTCCCTATAATTACTGTAGCTCTGTAATTATTTATGTGCATTTGCCATTACTACCAGATTAGCTGGGAGTTCCTTGAGGTCATGGGATATTTAAGATGCATATGTATGAACTGGCATAGCCTACATAGTAGGTGTTTAATAAGTGTTGAGTAAGTGAACCAGTATCTGAAGATGTTTTACAATTTATCAAACTTCTATATCAGTTTATCACAACTTAAGATGAGCCCCTATTTTTTTTAGGTCCCACTGAACTTCAGCCTCTGCGTTTAACACCCAGGTTTTCTAGACATTGACTTTCCTCCTCCCCACACAGAGGGAAAGAGTTTTCATACAATGCTATAGACTAATAAAGATTTATGCCCTCCGGAAGTTGAAAGGTAATCCCCAATGTGATGGTATTTGAAGTTGGGGCCTTTGGACAGTGATTAGGGCATGAGGGCAGAGCCCCCTTTAATAGGATTAGTGCCCTTATAAAAGAGGTACTAGGCTGGGCACTGTGGCTCATACCTGTAATCCCAGCACTTTGCGGGGCCGAAGCAGGTGGATCACGAGGTCGGGAGTTCAAGACCAGCCTGGCCAAGATGGTGAAACCCCATCTCTACCAAAAATACAAAAATTAGCCAGGCGTGATGGCAGGCATCTGTAATCTCAGCTACTCAGGAGGCTGAGGCAGGGAATTGCTTGAACCCAGGAGGCAGAGGTTGCAGTGAGCTGAGATCGTGCCACTGCACTCCATCCTGGGCAACAGAGCAAGGTTCTGTCTCAAAAAACAAACAACAACAAAAAAGAGGTCCTAGACTGCTGCTTGCCGCTTCCACCATTGTGAGAACACAGCTAAAATGTTCATCTATGAACCAGGAAGTGGGCTCTCACCAGACACTGAATCTGCTGGTGACTTGATCTTGGACTTCACAGCCTTCAGAACTATGAGAAGTAAATTGTTGTTGTTTGTAAGCCACCCAGTTTATGGTATTCTGCTATAGCAGCCTGAACAGACTAAGACATATAAGGTCTCTCCTTAAATATGAGATTGGTTTATTTCAATTTTCGTTTAGAAAACATTTTGCATGCTTAATCTGTGAACATATAGGCACTTTCATTTAAAACCATTAATATAAGTGGCAGGGAAGAAGAAATGATACATTAACGAGGAGCCTGAAGAGAGATATGTATTAATAGATAGGCTGGGGAAAGCTCCTTTGCTAGGAGACATAGCACTGTCAATATACAGCATAGAAAAAAACTTTAGTTTCTCTCCTCCCTCTCCACAAATTCACCTATTTCCTATCTCCTATCCCTATTTATGTCAGTAGTCTTTTTTTTTTTTTTTTTTTTTTTTGAGACGGAGTCTTGCTCTGTCACCCAGGCTGGAGTCAGCTCACTGCAACCTCCGCCTCCTGAGTTCAAGCGATTCTCTTGCCTCAGCCTCCCGAGTAGCTGGGATTACAGGCACCCGCCACCATGCCCAACTGATTTTTGTACTTTTAGTAGAGATGGGGTTTCACCATATTGACCAGGCTGGTCTCGAACTCCTGACCTCAAGTGATCCGTCCGCCTCGGCCTCCCATAGTGCTGGGATTACAGGCGTGAACCACCATGCCCGGCCGTCAGTAGTCTTTTTTTAAAAATAACTTAATCCTCTAAGACACAAGTGTAGTTTTATTGTAAAAGATTCAAACAATACAACAAAGGAAAAACCCTTCTCTCTTTTCCCATAATTCCAGTCCTCTCCTCAGAGGTAACCACTGATGTCAGTTTGCTGTGTGGACTAACAGAAATACACCTTGGGCATATGTTTTGTGTTTCGTTTTGTTTTCATTGGTGTTCTGTGTAATGGTTTTATGTTGGGTGTGTAGCATCTTGTAACTTGCTTTTGTGCACTTAATGATTGTCCTGGCAATCTTGCCATTATCAGTAAATCATTTCTTATAATTGCTGCAAGGTGTGACTGTTCATTCATTTAACTTTTCCTCTACTGATGGGCATTTAGGTTATTTCCAATCCTTTGCTTTCACAAACAGTTCTTCAGTGAACAGCCTTGGGACTGCCTTCTTTGCATACATGAGCTGGTAGACTTCTCAGAAAATTCCTCCCATAAAATTACTAAGTCAAAAGGAATGCATAAATTTTATTTTACTAATTACATATTACCAAATAGCCTTCTAAAAAGGATATACCAATTTATAATCCCTCCTACAGTAGTTAAGAATATCTGCTTACTCTCCACTGACAGTTTATTAAAAGTTTGAGGAATTTTAGAACAGGCAAAACTACAGTGAAAAAAATCAGAATAAGTGTTAAATAGGGTGGGAGTGGAGATTGACTGCAGAGGGGTCTGACAGAGCTTTCAGGGGTGATGGTCATTTTTTTTTCTTACTTTGTTAGGGGTTCAAGTTACATGGGTATACAGGAGGCAGAGGTTGCAGTGAGCCAAGATCACACCACTGCACTCCAGCCTGGGCAACAAAGTGAGACTCCATCTCAAAAAAAAAAAAAAGTTACATGGGTATATACATTTGTCAAAACTTAAGATTTGTGCATTTTGCCGGACATAGTGGCTCACACCTGTAATCCCAGCACTTTGGGAGGCTGAGATGGGCGGATCACCTAAGGTCAGGAGTTCAGGACCAGCCTGACTAACATGGTGAAACCCTGTCTCTACTAAAAATACAAAAATCAGCCGGACTCAGTAGTGGGTGCCTATAATTCCAGCTACTCAAGTGGCTGAGTCAGATGAATCGCTTGAACCCGGGAGGCGGAGGTTGCAGTGAGCCAAGATGGCGCCACTGCACTCTAGCCTAGGTGACAGGGCAAGACTCCTTCTCAAAAAAAAAAAAAAAAGAAGAAGTAGTAGTTTAAATGAATGAAATAAGGGGTAGTTTAATAAGGGTTGTGTTTGGTTACAAGTAACAAAGACTTAAAGAATAATGGCTTAAGGCTTTATTACATTTGTGTGTGTATATGGTTTACTTCACACATAGAAGTACAGTGGCAAACAATTCAGATTTGTTATATTGACTTGGTGGTGCTCAAAACCCAATTTCTTCTTTCATTTTTTTTTTTTTTTTTTTTTTTGCCAGGGTCTCACTCTCACCCAGGCTGGAGTGCAGTTGTACAAACATGGCTCACTGCAGCCTTGAGCTCCTGAGCTCAAGCAATCCTCCAATCTCAGCCTCTTGAGTAGCTGGGACCACAAGCTCACACCGCCACCATGCCCAGCTAATTTGTGTGTGTGTGTGTGTCTGTGTATGTAAAGAGAGTCTTGCCATGTTGCCCAGCCTGGTCTGGAACGCTTGGACTCAAGTGATCCTCCTGCCTCCGCCTCCCAAAGTGTTGGAATTACAGGCATGAGCCACCACACCTGGCCCCAATTTCTATGCTGTTGCTTTGTTGTGCATAGATTGTCTTCTTAAGGTTACCTCATAGTCCAGGATAACTGCTAGAGTACCAGCTATTACTTCCACATTTTAGGCAGTAAGAAGGAGGAAAAAAAGATAAAAAGGGTATCCTTTTTTTTTTTTTTTTTTTTTTTTTTTGAGACACGGTCTCACTCTATCACCCAGGCTGGAGTACAGTGGCACGATCATGGCTCACTGCAGCCTCAACCTCCCAGGCTCAAGCAGTCTTCCCACCTCAGCCTCTCAAGTAGCTAGAACCACAGGTGCACACCACTGCCCCAAACTAATTTTTAAACGTTTTGTGTGTAGAAACAAGATCTCCCTATGTTGCCCAGCATAAGCATCCCCTTTTTTATAGAAAGATCCCAGAAACTGGTGGGGTGGTGGGGAGGAGGTGACTCACACCTATAATTCCAGCACTTTGGGAGGCTGAGGAGGGTGGATCACCTGAGGTCAGAAGTTTGAGACCAGCCTGTCCAACATGGTGAAACCCTGTCTCTAGTAAAAATACAAAAATTAGCCGGGCATGTGCCTGTAGTCCTAGCTACTCAGGAGGCTGAGGCAGGAAAATTGTTTGACCCGGGAATTCCAGCACTTTGGGAGGCTGAGGAGGGTGGATCACCTGAGGTCAGAAGTTTGAGACCAGCCTGTCCAACATGGTGAAACCCTGTCTCTAGTAAAAATACAAAAATTAGCCGGGCATGTGCCTGTAGTCCTAGCTACTCAGGAGGCTGAGGCAGGAAAATTGTTTGACCCGGGAGGCAACAGAACGAGACTCTGTCAGGAAGGAAGGAAGGAAGGGAGGGAGGGAAGGAGGGAGGAAGGAAAGGTAGGAAGGAAGGAAGGGAGGGAAGGAGGGAGGAAGGAAAGGTAGGAAGGAAGGAAGGGAGGGAGGGTTCCAGAAACTTATATCATAGAAACTTTTATACCATATTTCTAGACCACATACCCTGTACTATATAGGATTTCTCCTTTTATCTCATTGACCAGAACTTAGTCATATGGCTGCAAGGGAAGCTGGGAAACATGGTCTGTTCTCTGACTAGCAGTGTGCTCAGCTAAGACACTGTTGTTCCTTTACTAAGGAAGAAGGGGAAAATGGATATTGGGAGATAACCAGTAGTGACTGCCACAGGTAGATATTATCACTGGCCTCATCCCACAGATGGGGTAAGGTGAAGAGATGTTCCTTGGGAGCCCAGAGGAGTATAGGCTCTGATCCCAAGCCCTTTACCATCAGGCTGCTTGACACAGCAATTGTGAGTAAGGCTGAACAAGAGAAATGAGGTATGTCTTGTTGCTTGCTTAACACCACAGAGGAGGTTAATTGGCAAAGTAAAACAAATAGAAGCTGTAGAAAATACATTCTGAACATTCCTTACTGCCCATAGCCTGGTGCTGATGGGTCAGACAGCCCCAAGGGCCCTGGCATCTATTTTAGGAAAAGGCTAAATATGTTTAAGTATATTCGTGGGAAGGATACAGTACCACATGCTAACATTATTGATTTCTCTATTAGTCTTTATGGTGGAGTAAAAATCATATACCACTATTTTATAACATTAAAGATTGACCAATTATGTATGTTTTTCAGATAATAGCATGCTTAAGTAGTACAATTGTCTCGAACAGTGGTTCTTAGTCCCTCTTAGGCCATATATATACCCTTTGGGATTCTTTTTTTTTTTTTTTTTTTTGGAGACAGAGTCTCGCTCTGTTGCCCAGGCTGGAGTGCAGTGGCACGATCTCGGCTCACTGTAACCTCCACCTCCCGGGCTTAAGCAATTCTCTTGCCTCAGCCTCCCGAGTAGCTGGGATTACAGGCATGCACCACCGCGCCTGGCTAAGTTTTTGTATTTTTTAGTAGAGATGGGGTTTCACCATGCTGGCCAGGCTGGTCTCAAACTCCTGACCTTGTGACTCACCTGCCTTGGCCTCCCAAAGTGCTGGGATTACAGGTGTGAGCCATCGCTCCCAGTCTGGGATTCTTATAAAAAGTATAAATCCTCCGGGCGCGGTGGCTCATGCCTGTAATCCCAGCACTTTGGGAGACCGAGGTGGACTGATCACGAGGTTAGGAGTTCGAGACCAGTATGGCCAACATAGTGAAACTCCGTCTCTACTAAAAATACAAAAAACTAGCCAGATGTGGTAGTGTGCACTTGTAATCCCAGCTACCTGGGAAGCTGAGGCAGGATAATTGCATGAACCCAGGAGGCAGAGGTTGCAGTGAGCCGAGATCGCACCATTATACTCCAGCCCGGGTGACAGTGCGAGACTCCATCTCAAAAAAAAAAAAAAAAAGTATAAACCTTCTCTCTAGAAAGACGGACATTTGTTTCTACTCACAAAGCTTGGCCTATAACCTTAGGGAGCTCATGAACTGCCCTGAAGCCTATCTAATAAATATTTCAAGAAAGTTTTTGGGAAATGTTCTAAAAAGCAAATCCGGTGGAAGGATAAATGAACAATCCCACAGTTCCTTGCATACACACATCAAGGTCAGAGTGGGCATCACACCTCTCATCAACACAGCCTTTCAGAACTTTATAATATAGAGCATTTTATAAAATACAAACGATCTGAACAATACATGCAGGAATGCAGCTTGTTTTTATTCATTCATTCAGCACTATATCCTGGGGATCTCTCCAAGTTGTCTTCCATTTTTCATAAGCATGATACATTCTTTTTTTTTTTTTTTTTTGAGGCGGAGTTTTGCTCTGTTGCCTGGGCTGGAGTGCAGTGCTGCGATCTGGGCTCACTGCAACCTCTACCTCCCAGGTCCAAGCGATTCTCCTGCCTCAGCCTCCCGAGTAGCTGGGATTACAGGCACCTGCCACCATGCCCGGCTAATTTTTTTGTATTTTTAGTACAGATGGGGTTTCACTGTGTTAGCCAGGATGGCCTCCATCTCCTCACCTCGTGATCCACCTGCCTCGGCCTCCCAAAGTCCTGGGATTACAGGCATGAGCCACCATGCCCAGCCTCCATGATACATTCTTTTTACACTTCTGATCTGGTTGTTGTATTTCTGGAGAAAGAAAAATGAACCACAAAATATTCAGAAAGGGGCAAACAAGGGAATCAAGCATTTTTTTAAGGATAGATGAAATGAGTTCAGACTCTTCAGCATGTAGGATTGAGTGTAATCACAAGTCATAAAATCATGAAGGATAGGAATGAAGAGACTAGAAATTTCACAGTAAACCTTAACATATAAAAACAAGAGAGCTTTTCTAAAAGCTCAGAATAAGTCACTTTAGAAAAAATGAAAGGACTGTTTCACATGGTGGTTAAGAAAAGGAGGAAAGTGACAGTCAGAGGAGGAAAAAGCATGTCACAGACAGCAATGGGCTGGTCGTGGCAAGCTCTCTGGTTGGGACTCATTTTTCCCCAGCTCGTCCCATTATTCCCTGCAGACTGCTGCCTCACCCATTGGTACTGCAGGGCAGGAAAAACTCAGAACCAGCAAAGCGCCCACCCCAGAGGCTGCCAGGTAATGTCAGGGCAGTGCTGAAGCCCTGCTGGGATATGGAGGTGATACCAACACATGCACGTGGGCATCTTGTTTATATTCACAATGAGAAGCCACTGTCAAATCTAACTGAACATTTTTTCATTTAGATTTGAGGATGTTTCCTGAGGTCCTACTGTGTGCCAGCTGAGGCCATGTTAGCTACCAGGAATATGAAGATGAATAAGGAGATCACAAGCAAAAACAGAAATGCCAAGATAAACTTGGCCCAGGTTCCCTTGGGAATTCTCAGGATCCTACCTGGTGCAGCAGATCACACCAGGGAGAAGTTACTGGATCTTTGATGAGTGGAGCATCCACAGAGGAAGGAAGTGAGTTTTTGTTAATGACATCATTCCTCACTTATGTTGGCAAATATGAATATGGAAGAGATGGCTGGAGGGTTTATTCAAAGTTGGATATTTGGAGGAAGAGAATGCCTGATGTTCCTACCAAAAAAAATTAGACCCTATGGACCAAGATACATAAGATAGATGTAGATATGTAATGGGTTTCCTTTCTGTTTTTTAATTTTCTTTGGAGTCTGCTCTGGCTTACCTCCCAATTTTCCTGTCTTCTGGGGGGTAGGAGGAGGGATGTCAAATGATGGTTCAGCCAAAGAAACCCAGCTCTTCCTGATGAGGGAACTCTGAGTTGTATTCAAGGAAAACAAACACCAAAAACAGATAGCCAAAGGCCAATGGTCATGATTTGAAATTTGAGTGCCTTTTACTGTAACAGTTTTGCTCCAATATTTCCATTACCAGTCCTTGGGTGAGGTATTTGACTCTACATCAGAGGTCCCCAACATTTTTGGCATCAGGGACTGGTTTTGTGGAAGACAATTTTTCCACAGAAGGGGCAGCAGGGGGATGGTGTGGGGGGGTGGTTTCAGGATGAAACTGTTCCATCTCAGATCATCTGGCATTAGTTAGATTCTCAGAAGGAGCGTGCAACCTAGATTCATTGCATGCACGGTCCACAATAGGGTTCCCACTCCTGTGAAAATCTAATGCCGCTGCTGATCTGACAGGAGGTGAAGCTCAGGTGGTCATGCTCACTCGCCGCATTCCTAACAGGCCACGGACCAATACTGGTTCATGGCCCAGGGTTTGGGGACCCCTGCTCTAGATGACACAAATTCTAGTCTTGCCTAGCCCTACTGTTGACTAGCCATAGGACCTCTGCAAGGTGCACCCCTTTGGGACTCCTTGTCACCACGTGTAAACTCAAGATGTTGACTAATTTGACCCTTTTAATTCTAAAAGGTGATGCTTGCACTCCACAGAAGAGATACTGAGTGCCTGGCACAGTCTTAGCAATTTGTGAAGTATCCTGTTCTAGTAATACTAAGGCAGGCTCTTAAATTTTGATTTATAAACTCTAGGCCATGGGCTCTAGATAAAACAGGGCTCTAGAGGGCTTTTTTTTTTTTTAAATGGCAAAAGCAATAAATTGCTGCAGTTTTCTAGATTGTAGACTTAATGTGGTTCTCCCAGCTATCCATGTCTGGGGAAAGGAAGCTGATTGACACAAGAGATCAAACAGCATTAGCTTCAACATCCTTATGTGTAAATGAGGCAAACACGTCACATCTTGCAATTGGTCCTGCTTTTTTTTTTTTCTTTACTTTTCTCTTTGGAAGGGGGAGTGGAGGTGAGTGGTCACTAAATTCAGGCCCAGTCATTAAGAGGTGGTCCCTTACTAAAATTTTCCACGCTGGAGGTGGAAGGAATTGCTTGTTCATTTATATTCTCTATCCTGTGGAAAGGCTTCCCTCCCACCCCTTGAGCCAGTGAGTCACTTCCTCTCTGCAAACCTCTAAAGCCTCCTTTCTTTCTCAGCCCAGACCTGGCCCTCTGGAGAGGGTTTTGGAGTCCTGGGTAGTCAGGGTACCTCAGGCAGCAGGCAGCACACCTTGGATGTGAGCTGAATGGATTTTCAAATTTCAGAGAAGGAGCCTCCACGCAGGAGAAAGTGTGTAAATGTTCTGATAAACGCCAAGTGTTGGATTCTAGGTTCAGCATTTTTTCTTTTTACTTTAAACAACTCTAGGAAAGAAACACCCGTAGAAGGTACAGCAAGCGGGTTGCAGGTTTGTTTTATGACTCATGGAAATTTCTAAAATGATAAATATTGGCTCAGCAGTAGTCTGACATAAGACACACTCAACTAAAGCACCATGGTTACAAGAAACAAGAAGTGCATATTCGGTAAATAAAGTGTGGCTCCACTTCCAAAAGCTTTCAGAGAAAAAAGAGCAGCACGCAAGGCCTGGATTCTTGAGGTTCCCTTCTTGAACGGCCAAAGTTCCATTTGTTTTTCCCAAGGCCAGAAACTTCCCTGAGATGACTGCAGTGTCTTCCCAGCCAGGAAGCCATTTTAAATGGTTTGGGTGCTATACTTTATTCAGTCCAGAGTCTTTTTGGCTAATATAATGAAAAAATTTTATGCATCATAAAAATTAATGAGGTTGAAGAGACAAGTATTTTTCTCCTAAAAAGAAAAAGGAAAGTAAATATTTTTCTTGCTGAGTAAAACCGCCCCCATCTTTGTGTGTATAAGATGCTAGGCATCTTGGAGAGATGTAAGGAATCTGGAATATCAACTTTTCAGATGAAATTTAGAGAATGTGAGCCACAAATAATGGCTGGGGTCCTCCTGAGTCGAGTTTTTATTTCTTATGAAACAAAGTCAGCATTACTTTAACTTCTCATCAGCTCATTTTAGTTTCTAAAGAAAATATAATAGACTAAAATTCATACCCAATGAAAGGCCATTGTATCCACTTACTGACAGCTGGGGGTGAGCAGCTCGGATCTGCCTTTCAGCTGGGTTTTCCTGCATAACAGGTTTATTAACAGAGCAGCGTGACTCACAAGCAGTGTTCTTTAGAATCACCCCCCAACACACACACTGGAACCACGATAAACACTTGGTAAGGAGGATCAATCACAAAATAAACTGAGGAAAGACTCAGGCTACAATTCTATGCTTCAAATAAAGCAGCAAAAGAGACTGTTAGGCGCATGAAGGTCTCAGACAAGAGACCTGGAAGAAGGCACCAAATCTGAAAAGGTGATTCAGTAAGTTGGCTGCGTCATGCTAGCGACCCTCCTACAACCACTCATCGATATATGGACTTCCCTTGAGCCAGGAGGGCCCAGGACTGAATCACTAGAATACGTCGTAGAGGACATAGGGGGGCAGAGAAAGCTAAAGCCATTCTGTAAGCTCCTGCAGAGAAGCCCCCTTGAGGTAGGGGAGAGATGAGGTGCCCCGCATGGTCTGCAACACCAGTGCAGGTGGGAAGGGATATGCAATGAGGCGCTGTATCCAAAGGCCCTTTGACCCAGCTGCTGGGAAACGTATCTCAAATTTCTCCAAAGAGAAACTGCGAGGGCCAGATTATTCAGAGAGATTGACCTGGAACCTGGTATCAATGCTGCAGAAACAGACTTCTCCTTTGCACGGCATGGCCCTCTGTATTTGCCCTCCCTTTGCTTTTCCACTCATCTTATATTAATCAGTGTTGCAATAGAGGGAGGGAGCTCTCCTCAGCAGCGAGGCAGTGGCAGGAGTGTCTCTGCAGGTAGCCAAGGTGATGCTGGCAGCCAGGGAGGCAGCAGTTGGGATAGCTCTGGCAAGATCACCTCACTGGCTGCCAGGGAGAGAGCCTGGGCCCTGAGCCAGGACATGGATGGGCCTGGATCATTCTGCTGGTTGAGCCAAACACCATTAAAAATAATTTCAGAAGGGAAACCACTTTGGTGCATTTTTTCTGGCTATTAAAAAAATACAGATTTAGGCCGGGCGCGGTGGCTCAAGCCTGTAATCCCAGCACTTTGGGAGGCCAAGGCGGGCGGATCACGAGGTCAGGAGATCGAGACCATCCTGGCTAACACGGTGAAACCCCGTCTCTACTAAAAATACAAAAAATTAGCCGGGCGCGGTGGTGGGCGCCTGTAGTCCCAGCTACTCAGGAGGCTGGGGCAGGAGAATGGCGTGAACCCCGGGAGGCGGAGCTTGCAGTGAGCCAAGATCACGCCACTGCACTCCAGCCTGGGGGACAGAGCAAGACTCTGTCTCAGAAAAAAAAAAAAAAAAAAAAAAAAAAAAAAAAACAGATTTATCAGGGGAAAAAAATGCTGAAAATGTCTAAGAAAGAAAATAAATGTTCTCTATTAATTTTCCTGCCACATATTTATATAATAATAAAGAGGTCATTTTAAAAAATTTAATTATATAAATTATCTGGGAATGTCTTCTTATTAAAAAAAAAAACTCTGGGTAGAAAAATGTCACCTTCACTCCCCTGCAATTCTTTTCCCCCTCACCAAATTTAAGGTCTACTATTGGTCTAAAATGTACAGAACAAAGTCTGTCCTTCCAGGTTTTGCTTATTTACACACACGATAGATAGATAGATCAATAGATATTAATAGATAGTTTTGTGTTCCTGTGATTTTTTTTTATTATTTTTAATTTTTTCTTTTTTAGAGACAGGCTGTCAGTCTGTCACCCAAGCTGGAGTGCAGTGGTGTGATCATAACTCACTGCATCCTCAAACTCCTGGGTTCAAGAGATTCTCCCACCTCAGTCTCCCACATAGATGGGAGTACAGGCACACACCACCATGCCCAGCTAACTATTGTATTTTTTTGTAGAGTCTTGCTATGTTGCCCAGGCTGGTCTCAAACTCCTGGGCTCAAGCAGTCCTCCTGCCTCGGCCTCCGAAAGTGCTGGGGTTACAGGCATGAGCCACTGCACCCAGCTGATGATTGTATTTTAAATTCTGCTTAAGAAAGCCTTTCTACCACCAAGATTTCATTTGGAATTAGTTTTATATATTGTGAGACACCTAACTTTATTTTTTCTCAAATATATATCCATTTTCCCCAAAACTTTTTGTCTAACTAGCCTGTCCTTTCCCATTGGTAGAAAATGTCATTTTTACCATCTATTCCATTCCCATGTAGAAATGGACCAACATGGGTCTGTTGCTTGCTCTATTCTTTCTACTGATTTCTTCATTCTTATACAAATATCACCTTTTTCATTACTCTGGCTTTATTGTATATTTTAAATATTTGATGGGCCCTTGTTCTTCTTGTAAAAACTGTCCTTAGTTATCCTTATACATTTTCTCTTTCATATGAATTTGACAATCTTCTTGTGAAGTTCTATTTAAAAATCTTGATGGTATTTGATTGGTATTGCACAGTTTTTAATCATCAATTTGTGGGGAATCCATTATCTTTACAATATTGATTCTTTTCACCTGTGAACATGGCATGTTTCTGTAATTATTATTTTGTTTGTTTATTTTGTTTTGTTTTTTGAGACAGGGTCTCGTTCTGTCGCCCAGGCTGGAGTGCAGTGGCACGATCTCAGCTCACTGCAACCTCTGCCTCCGGGGTTCAAGCGATTCTCATGCCTCAGCCTCCCAAGTAGCTGGGATTACTGGTGTGGGCCACCATGCCTGGCTAATTTTTCTATTTTTAGTAGAGACAGGACATCACAATGTTGGTCAGGCTGGTCTCCAACTCCTGACCTCAGGTGATCTGCCCGCCTCGGCCTCCTACAGTGCTGGGATTACAGGCATGAACCACCACTGCCGACCATGTTTCTGTAATTGTTTAGGCATTCCTTTGTGACTGTCAGTAAAACTTTGTACTATTCTTTTTTTTTTTTTTTTTTTTTGAGACAGGATCTCACTCTGTCACACAGGCTGGAGCGCAACGGCACGAACACAGCTCACTGCCGCCTCAAGCGATCCTCCTGCTGCAGCCTCCCATGTAGCTGGGACCACAGTCATGCACCACCATGCCTGGCTAATTTGTTTCATTTTTTCGTAGAGACAGGGTCTCACTTTGTTGCCCAGGCCGGTTTTGAACTCCTGGGCTGATGTGATTCTCCCACCTCAGCCTCCCAAAGTGCTGGGATTACAGGCATGAGCCACTGCACCTGGCCTACTTTTCTTCATGTAGAGTCTATGCATGGCTTAATTGGATTATTTCAAGGTATTTGTGATTTTAATTAATTATATTTTATAATTCATTATTGTTTATTAAAGATAAACATTTGATTTTTGTTTATTAGTCTTATAGCCAGCCATCTTACTGAGCCCTCATTAATTCTAATACTTTTCCACTTAATTTTCTTAGACGTTTTCGGAATGAGATATAAGCAACAAACGAGAGTTCTATTTCTTTGTTTCTAATTTTTATAACTAATTTCTAATTCTTGTCATTGCATGGGTTAGGTTTGGAAGCATAATGCTGACTGGTGGCGATCCTTATCTTGTTCCTGACTTAGGTGGAAAAGCTTCTAATAGTCCATCATCTCTTCTGCTCTTTCTGTTAGGCTTCTGGCAGATATCCTTTAATATGTCAAATAAATTTCTTGTCTTATTTTTGTAAGAGTTTTCATCAGTGGTGGGTGTTTAGTTTCATTAACTAGGTGTTCCCCTCCTTTAATTTGTTAATGTAGTAAATTATATTAATGGATTTGCTAATGCCAAACCATTGTGGCCTTCTATGATACATTCTGCTCGGGCTTGAGGTATGTTCTCTGGAACTGCTGCTAGATATGGTTTATTAGTCATTTACTTAGGATCTTTACATTTATTTTCACGAAGAAGGCCTATGTTTTATTTTGATTTTGTGTTTGTGAAAACACAAAATAAAGAATAAATTGGGACTATTTCCTTCTTTGCCTTTTCTCTGAACAAGTTATATAAGGCAAGACTTACCTGTACCTTAAAGCTTTGATAGTATTGGCCTGAGAAACCAGCAGGTCCTTAGACCTGATCTTAAACATAAATCTAACAAACTCAGCCTTAAACTAATTTTTATATTTTCTTTTGTTCTTCTCAAGTTTTCTATTTCTTGAGTCAACGTTGGCACTTTGTCTTTTTTTCTAGAAAATCATGCATTTTATGTAGATTTTAAATTTGGGGGACATAATACTGTACATAATAGTTTCTATTCCCTAATGCTAAAAATATGCCATCTGCAACTGTAGTTTAATTATTTTTCTGCCAAAGATAATTAAATTGTGACTTCTCTTGTATTTACTCAGACTTGCCATCAGAAATATATATATATAATTTATATATTTTTAACAGGTCTTTTCAAAGATCCCAATTCTAACTGGTATAAGATGAGCTCTCTACTAATAAATCCAAAAGGCCTTGATGATCACCTTATCTAAAGTAGTTTGCCTCCTCCACTGTCTATCCTCTTTCTGTTCTGTATGATTTTTGAAGCACTTATCAGCAACTGACACATTGTATATTTGTTTAGTTGTTTATTGTCTCTTTAACCCTTAATAGAATATCTGCTCCATAAGTGTAGGTACTTTGTTTTCTTCATCACTGAATTGCCAATGAAGTTTTCCAATATCGCTGGGCACATAGATGATAAACACTAAATATTTGTTGAAGTTGTTGATTAAAGTAATTGTTCTTTCGTTGAGGATTTTTGTTTTTGTTTTTGTTTTTTGTCTACCCTGTGAATTTTATTCCATAGATTTTAGTTGTTCTTGTTGGAGTTTGGCATTTCATCCTCATAGTTTCTTCCCCACCACTTTCCTGAAACTGCTTTTACCCACGTGACCATGGAACCTCACACTGCTAAATCCAATGGCCAATTCTTAGTCCTCATCTCATACAACATAGTCAGTCGTATCTTCCCTTCACTTTGAAACACTTTACTTACTTGGCTTCTAGAATCCCACACACTCTTCCTGATTTTCCACCTACCTATCTGGTCCTTTTCAGGCCCCTTTGCTGGTTCCTCTTAATCTCCTGACCGCTGATCTCCAGAGTCCCCATGCATACTAAGTTCTTATACTTCTTCTCTTTACTCTCTGCAGAGAGTTTTCTGATTCAGTTTCATGACTTTAAATATCTTCTCTCTGCTGTTGATTCCCAAATTTATGTCTATCCTTGACCTCTCTCCAGATTTCTGACTTGTAGATGCAACTGTCTATTCAACACTTGCCCTTGGATGTTTCGTAGACATCTCAACTTCTCATAATTAAAACAGAAATCTTGATATTTTTCCCCCAAATCTGCTTCACCTCCAGTCTTCCCCATCTTGTAAATGTCAGTTTCATCCTTCCAGCTTCAGATTTATCCTTGTCTCTTCCCTTTCATATCCCACATCAGTAAATTCTGTTGGTTCTGCCCTCAAAATATACCCAGAATTCTATCACTCCTTGTTACCTCCATTGCTGTCACCCTGGTCTAACTCACCATCACCTCTAAACTGGATTATTGCAATGGTCTCTTGGCTGGTCTCTCTGCTTCTGCTATTCTCAGCACAGCCATGAAAGCCATTCTGTTAAGCTGTAGGTCAGTTTATGCCACTTCCTTGCCAAAATTCTCAAAGGCTTCCCTTTACTTTCACAGTGAACCCAAATCCTTATGGAAGATTTGTAGAAATCCTGTGGGATCTGTCCTCTGGTTGCCCTTCCTGACCTCATCTGACCTGCACTGTATCCTCACCTGCTCCACTCTTGCCATGATGGCCTCTGCACCCTTCTTTGAACAAACCAGACACATCCTATTACATTTATTCTTCCCCATGTTTAGAACACTCTTTCTTCAAGAATCCAAATGGCTTTCCCATCACTTCCTTCAGTTCTCTACTCAGATGTAACCTCCTCAGTGAGGTCTTCTCTGACCACCCTGTCTAAAATTACCAGATGCCCCACCATCCTCCCAATTCCCTTTTCTTTATTTTTCTCTGTAACACTTATCACCACTTATCATACTCTATTTTTCAGTTGTTTGTCTTATTTACTTTCTGTTTTCTCCAATTGAATATAAGCTCCACAAGAACAGGGATCAGGGATTTTTATTTTCTCCTTTTTTTTTTTCTTTTTGCGACAGTCTTGCTGTTGTCTCCCAGGCTGGAGTGCAATGGTGTGATCTCGGCTCACTACAACCTCTGCCTCCTGGGTTCAAACAATTCTCCTGCCTCAGCCTCCTGAATAGCTGGGATTACAGGTGCCCGCCACCATGCCGAGCTAATGTTTTTGTATTTTTAGTAGAGATGGGGTTTCACCATGTTGGTCAGGCTGGTCTTGAACTCCTGCCTCAGGTGATCTGCCCGCCTCGGCCTCTCAAAGTGCTGGGATTACAGGTGTGAGCCATCACACCCAGCCTTATTTTATTTTTTTCACTTCTGTATTCCAAGGCCCAGAAGAGTGTTGGCACAGAGTAGGTTGTCAATACATATTTGTTGAATAAATAAATGAATAATATTGGTGGTGTAGATGTACAAGTGATTTCAGGTACAGATGTGATGCCTAAGGGTAGCAGCCGTCTGTGAGCTTGAGCATTGATATAGTTTGGATGTTGTCACCTCTAAATTTCAAGTTGAATTGTAATCCCAATGTTAGAAGAGGGGCCTGGTTGGAGGTGATTGGATCGTGGGTGTGGATCACTCATTGATGGCTTAGCACCATCTCCCTGGTGCTGTCTTTGTGACAGTGAATGAACTCTTGCGAGATCTGGTCATTTAAAAGTGTGTGGCACCTCCCTGCCTTCCTCCCACTCTCACCGTGTGACCTGACAGCTCCCCCTTTGCCTTCTACCATGAGTAAAAACTCTCTGAGGCCTCCCCAGAAGCCCAGCAGATGCTGGTGCCATGCTTCCTGTACAGCCTGCAGAACCGTGAGCCAACTAAACCTCTTTTCTTTATAAATTACCCAGTCTAAGGTATTTACAGCAATGCAAGTATGGCCTAATAACAGGCGCTAAGCCACATACTAAAGCCAGCAGAGTGAAGAGTTGAAATGAACCTGGGACTGAAGGCTCCACCATACTCGCCCTGAACTGCCTACCTCTGGACTGCATGTCATCATGTTAGGGAAGCAGGAGCATAGGAGAGCCAGAGTGGCACCGTTTTAAAATCAACTCCATCTTAAAACTGGCAAGGCACATTTCTTGTCTATCATGACCTGTGGTTATATGATGTTTACAGCTGAGGAAACAGCTTAACAATGCCTGTAAGGATAAACTATGACAGAAAAAATGTCCAGATGTCCTGTTATTGCATAATAATACATGCTTTTAAAATGATTGTAGTTGGCCAGGTGCAGTGGCTCACGCCTGTAATCCCAGCACTTTGGGAGGCCGAGGCGGGTGGATCACCTGAGGTCAGGAGTTTAAGACCAGCCTGGCCAACATGGTGAAACCCCATCTCTACTAAAAATACAAAAATTAGCCGGGTGTGGTGGTGGGCAGATGGGCACCTGTAATTCCATCTACCCAGGAAGCTGAGGCAGGAGAGTAGCTTGAACCCAGGTGGCAGACGTTGCAGTGAGCTGAGATCACGCCATTGCTCTCTAGCCTGGGAGATGAGAGCAAAACTCCATCTCAAAAAAAAAAAAAAAAAAAGATCGTAGTCATGCTTTGATGTACTGATGCACTAAAATGCCAAGAATAGTTTTCTTTAAGTCAACAAACTAATAAATTTTGTGACACTGTCAGCCCCCCAACAGGTAGATATAGCTTAACTTTTATATAGGTAAGACCCTATATAAGAAAAATGTAAAACAAAGATGAGACATTTCTCCTCTTGCTTTCTGAGGACACCCTACTCTGTAACTAAGTAGCTTTTAATAAACTTTCTCTTCTCACTGTACTCTGTGACTTGCCTTGACTTCTTTCCTGCACAAAGTCCAGGAACCCACTCTTGGTGTCTGGGTCAGGACCCCTTTTCTGGCAACAATTAGAGAAAAATAATCCTTATGTGGTTAAGCCTGTTGTGTGCGTCTGAAAGCAATCCCGAGTGGTACTACCTCATGGCCTGGAAAGGTTGAGAACTATTCTGAGGGTAAATAGAGACTAAGGGGACAGATCACATAGTGATATGGTTTGGATCTATGTCCCCACCCAAATTTCATGTCTAATTGTAATCCCCAGTGTTGCAGATGGGACCTGGTGAGAGGTGATTGGATCATAAGGGTAGATCCTTTATGAGTGGTTTACTTTTTATTTAATTAATTAATTTATTTTTGAGACAGGGTCTTGCCCTCTTTCCCAGGCTGGAGTGCAGTGGCATGATCGTGGCTCACTGCAACTTCTGCCCCCCGGATTTAAGTGATTCTCGTGCCTCAGCCTCCTGAGTAGCTGGGATTACAGGTGTGTGCCACCACACCTGGCTAGTTTTTGTATTTTTAGTAGAGACGGGGTTTCACCATGTTTCCCAGGCTGGTCTCAAACTTCCGACCTCAAGTGATTCACCCTCCTTGGCCTCCCAAAGTGCTGGGATTACAGGCATGAGCCACTGTGCCTGGACTGTGAATGGTTTACCACCATCCCTTTGGTGCTGTTCTCATGATAGAGTTCTCACGAGATCTGCTTGTTTCAAAGTGTGAAGCACCTCCCCACTCTCTCTCTTGCTCCTGCTCTGGTGATGTAAAACGTGCTTGCCCCTGCTTGCCTTCTGCCGTGATTGTGAGTTTCTTGAGGCTTCCCCAGAAGCAGAAACTGCCATGCTTCTTGTACAGCCTATGGAACCATGAGCCAATTAAACCTCTTTTCTTTATAGATTACTCAGTCTTGGTATTTCTTTATAGCAGTGCAAGTGCAGACTAATACAAACAGGAACCCCAGTAATTCAAAGATGTGATATTTAAGAGGATCCTTTCTAGCGGCTGAGAAGGAATAACAAACATGACAAAACACAGAAGCAACTGGATTCGTGAAGCCAAGATCAAGTGCTGCAAAAGGGAAATATGGGCCTAGCATAGTGGCTCACACCTATAATCCCAACACTTTGGGAGGCGAAGGCAGGAGAATCACTTGAGACAAAGAGTTTGAGACCAGCCTGGGCAGCATAGTGAGACTCTATCTCTACAAAAAATAATTTAAAAATTAGCCTGATGTGGTGGCATGTGCTTGTAGTCCCAGCTATTTGGGAGGCAAGGGCAGGAGGACCCCTTGAGCCCAGGAGTTTGAGGCTATAGTGAGCTATGATCACACCACTGCACTCTAGCCTGGGTGACAGAGCAAGACCTCATCTAAAAACAAACAAACAAAACCACCACCACCAAAAAACAATAAGTATAAGAATCTGTTTTCGTTTGTAACAATACACAGTTGGAGGCTGATTATTTTACCAAGGCTTTGACTGAAATGTTATGCTTTTAGACTGATTTTTTAAAAATTGAGGTTGACTCCAAGAACTGATAAAAGCCCCTTGGGGAAGACTGGCATCAGACTCGGTCTATGCAGTCTCCGTACCTGGTAAGAAAAGAATGTCACTTTCTAATGGCCCAAGAACCCCAAGTTATCTTGGGACCTCCAGAGGAGAGGAAGTCACCCAATTCATACAGGTATTTGCAGGAACAGATAAATTTGTGGCTGGGCTTGAGTCTTTAAAAAGTCTGAATCTGAGATTCCTTATGTGAAAAGTTTCAGCAAAGCCAGTTTAAGAGAGCCTATGAGGCAAATAATTATTATTGGTGAACTTTATGCAAATATCAGGCCAAGAATAGTAAGACTAGAACTTATTTTGTAAATAAGTTGATCCTACCATAATTCGTTTTTAATGAAAACGAGAGACTAGAGAGAAAAACATTATCATACACCTGCTATTAGATTCTAGCCTTGTCTGTCGTTTTTGAGGGTTTTTCTTTTTTTTTGCATTATTTTCTGCAATTTGGACTAGAGATCTTAAATTCTTTCCAGGCTACAACTCCAAACTAACATTCTCTGGATAGATTATGCCCACTATTAATATTTGTTTTTCCCCCGTTTCCATAAAAATGCCTCTATTGGCTGGGTGCAGTGGCTCACACTTGTAATCCCAGCACTGTGGGAGGCTGAGGCAGGCAGATCCCCTGAGGGCAGGAGTTTGAGACCAGCCTGGCTAAGATGGTGAAACCCCTGTCTCTACTAAAAAAAAAAAAAAAAAAAAAAAAAAAAAAAAAAAAAAAAAATTGGCAGGGCATGGTGGCATAAGCCTGTAATCCCAACTACTTGAGAGGCTGAGGCAGAAGAATTGATTGAGCCTGTGAGGCAGAGGTTGCAGTGAGCTGAGATTGGGCCACTGCACTCCAGCCTGGGCAACAGAATGAGACTTTGTTTCAAAAAAAAAAAAGAAAAAGAAAAAGAAAAAAACATGTCTCTTATTAAAAATCCACTTGCTTTATGTTTTAGACAGCAGGAGGCTGGTTTTCCAACCAATTCACTTAGATTCCAAATGCCATCAAATTTCTTTTTACAAGCATTGTTAAACTGGGCTTAAGCATTTTATTAATTATCATTGGGTGCTATTTGATCTTTAAAATAATTATTTGTTATATTCAACAGGGGTACAGATGGTTAAAGTTTATGTCTTCTAGGCTTCAACAGTTCTGAATCAGCCCAAATATTCCAATCCACACCATCCCAGGAGAAGCCCAGTTTTTACAGGTCTTTAAAACAGTAAGCGAGAGATTTCAATGCCCTCAAAATTAGGCAAGGATGACAACCCTGTTCAGCAGGAAGCAGCTTCGGAAGATGAGATCTTTGGCCCTGTCTCCTTAAGAATAAGAAGGGTGAAATCTCTCTGGGGGAATCGAGATACAATAGGAATGAGACAGACTTCCTCCCTCATATATATCTTACTATTTTTTCCTTAATTATATTTAATTTTTTACAGAGAGAAAGTCTTACCATGTTGCCCTGACTAGTCTCAAACTCCCGGACTCAAGGAATACTCCTGCCTCTGTTACTGGAAAAAGGAGTTGATATGGTTTGGCTCTGTGTCCTCACCCAAATCTTTTTTTTTTTTTGAGATGCAGTCTTGCTCTGTCACACAGGCTGGAGTGCAGCAGTGGCATGATCTCAGCTCACTGCAACCTCTGCCTCCCAGGTTCAAGCAATTCTCCTGCCTCAGCCTCCCAAGTAGCTGGAATTACAGGTACCTGCCACCACACCCGGCTAATTTTTGTATTTTTAGTAGAGACAAGGTTTCACCGTGTTGGCCAGGCTGGTCTCAAACTCCTGACCTCGTGATCCACCCACCTCGGCCTCCCAAAGTATTGGGATTACAGGCGTGAGCCACTGCTCCTAGCTGAAACAAAGAGCTGCTTTCTTCTTTGTTTTTTTTTTTTTGTTTTTTAAATGGAGTCTCACTCTGTCGCCCAGGCTGGAATGCAGTGTGACGTGATCTTGGCTCACTGCAACCTCCACCTCCTGGGTTCAAGGGATCCTCCTGCCTCAGCCTCCAGAGTAGTGGGGACTACAGGTGTGTGCCACCACACCCAGCTAATTTTTATATTTTTAGTAGAAACGGGGTTTCACCATGTTGGCCCAGGCTGGTCTCAAACTCCTGTCCTCAGGTGATCCACCTGCCTTGGCCTCACAGAATGCTGGGATTACAGGCATGAGCCACTTCGCCCAGCCCCAAATCTTATCTTTAATTGTAGTTTCCACATGTTGAGAGAGGGACCTGTAATCCCCACGTGATTGGATTATGGGGGCAGTTTCTCCCATGCTGTTCTCAGGATAGTGAGTGAATTCTCATCAGATTTGATGGTTTTATAAATGGTAGTTCTTCCCGCAGTCTCACGTGCTCTCCCTCTCTCTCACCTGTCACAATGTAAGACATGCCTGCTTCCCCTTCTGCCATGATCGTAAGTTTTCTTAGGCCTCCCCAGCCATGCGAAGCTGAAAATCAATTAAGCCTCTTTCCTTTATAAATTACCCAGCCTTGGGAAGTTCTTTATAGCAGTGTGAAAATGGACTAATACAGGCGTCTTGATCCAGACCCCAGGAGGGGATTCTTGGATCTCGCACAGGAAAGAATTCAAGGTAAGTGGTAAAGTGTGATGAAAGACGAGTTAGTTTATTGGAAGCCACTCTGTCACAGAGTAGCACATTTTCAGAAACAAGAGGAGGAACACACCATTTTTGTTTCAAGTTTTTCTCATATGGGGTCTTGTCTATGTAAAGACTAAACTAAGCTGTGCCAATGTGCAGGTGGGCTGACTGACAGCATAACAAAATTTATTACTCTGTTGATTTAAAGAAAACTATCTTTGGCATTTTACTGTGCAAGTACATCAAAGCACAAGTATAATGATCTTGAAAGCATATCTTGTTATTGGTATTGGGACATCTAGGCTTTCTGTTGTTGTAGGAGTTTGCCCTTGCAGGCATTACCAAGTTGCCTCCTAGGTTGTAAACACCTTAGGACCATGGGTTGTGACTGGAAAAGAGTGTGCCTTGCTAGTTTTGAGATGGAGTTGATTTTAAAATGTTTTCACTCTGGCTGTCTTAGGCTCCTGCTTCCCTAACACCTTGGCCTTTCAAAGTGTTGGGATTACAGGCATGAGCCACCGTGCCCGGCCCCCTCCTTCATAATGTTTAACCATGCCTTTTACTTAAAGAATTCCAGGAACTGGACTTAGGAAATCTAAATATCAAACCAAGGAAGGAATGCTGAACAATTGATTTACAGCCTTGTTGATGCTGGCCGGACCATCAGATGGCCCATTACTCAAGATAACCATCACAACCAGTTACGCCACCTGTGTACCCTACTTCTCCTGTGCTTCGTCCGGCCCAGCCCGCAAACCCTACTCCCGGTGTCAATGCTCATGCTTTGCCTAATAAAAAAAGCCCTACCTGCTCTTTTTGGAAAGTCAGTCAGGCAATTCTCGTTTTCTCTTGTGCTATCTCCCTTTTGCCTGGGCATAAGCTCCATTGAAGCCTCGCCTGGGAAAACTCTTTTGTCCTCATGTCAATTTCTATTGCATTGAGAGCCCAAGAATGAAAGGTTAGTAAAATATTGACTTTCCCCTTTTCACATGACAAGAACACAAACGATCAGATTATGTAACAGATACATTTCTCAGCTTGAGAATGCAGTTTGTAGGTGTTAATGATCATTTTAGTATTTGAACATTTGTCTGGATGCATGGGAAAGTCTGAAAATGTTATTTGTCCTAAAAACTTGATTGGTTTCAGTTACTGGGGAAGCCTATTATCACAGCTGCTAAAAGCTTGGTGATTTTTGGAAAAAGAGGGATGTTTTACTTTTTTCATGAAGGCTTGGATATTCCACAGCACTGTGAAAAATATCAGATACATCTGTATCTTAAGTGATGGATATTGAGGAAGTGGTAAGAGGTTCAAAACAGAATTGTGGTTTTAACTCCATATATTATTCCTAACTCTGTGTTGATTTAATGGGAACTCTCATACCGATTTTTTTAAGTTAGGTAATTTATTTCTTGTCTTAGTACTTCCATTAAAACTAGCATAGAATAGACACAGCTCTTTTGTTTTGTTACATTATTATCTCTAGAGAGCTGATCTATTAAAATAACTATGTAGAGGTACTTCAGCTAATTTGATTACCTGAAAACAATAATGTGGGGCTGTAGCAGTGGCTGTGTGGCACCCCCGTACCCCCTCAGCACTCACCTCTATGTGCTAAAGGCTGCTTACTCTAAACCATCTGCCACTTTCTGTTCCACAAGTGCTGCACAATTGGGAGTTGGGGCTGTGTAGGGAGCAGCCCTCAACCAATGATGGATAGGGGATTGGTGGATAAGTACACAGCTTCGCATCCCTTGCCTGGGATAGCTCTGTGATGCATTCTACTCTGTCTCCTAGAACCCTTAGATACGTTGAGATCCAGTTGCCCCCATGGTGATGGTGGTAGCCCTGCCATCACTGGCTTCTTTCCCTTCCCCATCTCACTTCCCCACTCTTCTACTGGTGTCCTGGGATCATGTCCAAAATACACTACTTGTACTCAAATCCTTGCCACGGAGTTGGCTTCTGGGGGACTTCAAGCTAAGATGGATGCTTAAAATAAACACAGACCATGTGCAAAAAATAAAGGCAGATATTTGTTAAGCACTTACCATATGCCAGACAACACTTAAGTCTCACAACAACTCTTTTGGGAACTTCTATCACCTCCAGTTTATATATGAAGCATGTGAGGCTTAGAGAGGTTCAGTGTCTTGTGTAAGTCATGTAGCTAATGGGTCATGAAGGATTTAAATCCAGACTGTTTAACTTAAGCGGACATAGTTTTCATGACCACATGTCCTACAACAGCATATCAAGTTGCTTCACATATCTTCACTGGTACATATTTCATAAGCTTTTGAGGGCATTTTGCTGGTGGATTTTTCTGATAGATGAGCTGATAGATTTTTTTGTAACCTATCAACAATAATAATGTTGCATAACTTGGATGAGTCTGCATTCACCCAGTGGAAATCCGAGTCACATGCCAGAAGGTTTTTTTTTTTTCAGCCACATCAAGAAGTTCAATAATGTTTTATTTTCTCCTGGCTCTTCTAAAATGTTTTTGCAGCTAACCACTGTTCCTGCTGCTTTTCTTAAAACTGGCTGCCCATCTTAAAATTCATTGTGTGATAAAGAAAGGTCACTATTTATGCCCTAATAACAAGCTGGATTGATCCAGGGTTTTAGTTGGTTGTGACGCTGTGTGAGGCATATTCATTCCTGATGTGAAAGACAACATTTCATGGGCTCTGGATGACCCTTCTTTGAACTGAAATGCTCTTCTGGCTGCTGACTTTATCAAGTTTTTTCTTTGTTACACGGCAAAATACACTCTCTGCTTACCGCCACTGTTGGTCTTCAGAAAGAGTAAAACAAATGATTTGTGGTTCCTAGAAAATGTTATAAAATTGTTTCCCAAGTTAGGTCACTGCAGTTACAAAATTTTTGTTTCAGTAGAGGAGTTCGCCAAAAACAACAGAGCCAATGGTCAGCCATTATTCCAGGGGAAAAAAATATTGAGATTAGCTAGGAGTAACTGCCTCCTTTTCCACTGAAACAGAGACAGATTCCTCTAGTGGTGCCAAAAATATTTTGAGATAAATCTCTTTCTCTCTTTATTTACTGGCTGACTTCCCTAGTTTTTGAAATTGACTTATAAAATTTTGGAAGGCATTTTAACTTTATAAGGCAATTTATTATAAATTATTTTTCAGAAACATCTTGAGCCAACTAGAAATGAAAACAAACCATGTTCTCAGGCTATATACTCTAATTCTAGTCTAATTTTTTTAAACTTAGCATTTAAATTTAGGGTTCCATGTTAAACAATACACTTAGGAAGACTCTCTTTGAGCTTAATGAGACTGAGGAAAGAATGCCAAAATTTCCATCACCAGAGATATGGTATTATTCATAGGTAATGTGAGGTTAGTAAATGTTTAACAGCTGACTTTTTTTTTTTAAGACACCACGGCAGGCATGCAATGGTGCGATCACAGCTTACTGCATGCAGCCCTGACCTTTTGGGCTCTAGTGGTCCTCCCACCTCAGCCTCCTGAGTAGCACAGACTACAGGTGCATGGCACCGCACCTGGTGAATTTTTTTTTTTTTGGTAGAGATGAGGTCTCTCTATGTTGCCTAGGCTGGTCTCGAATTCCTGGGCTCAAGCAGTCCTCCCATCTCAGCCTCCTAAAGTGCAGGGATTATAGGCATGAGCCACGATGCTTGGCCAACAGCTGACTTTCTAGGAGAGAAATGTCTTCATTTGTAGTGTTTATCATTCCTGTGGTGTAGATACTCTCACCGTTTCCAACTTCAAGCTACCAATGAGGTGTCAACCAGCTTGCAAAATTCCTGAAAATTTAGCAGCTGGTTCTCATGAGCTCCTAAGAGGCAACTCCAGAACACTCCTTCAGGTGACTCAGCCAGCAAGTGCCGCAAATGCAAGCAGGAGAACATTGATGTGTTGACTCTGCAATGCCCTGAAATTGATTTTGGAGGTTACGAAGACATCAGTTAGCAAACCCTCGCAAAGTGGCACTTTTGGTTATGCTGTGTGTGTCACCCCAAAACTCAGGTTACCTTGAAAAAATAATGTATTCTGAGAGAATTTGGTCCAAAATATCCTATTTAATTGTTGTTCTTGCCAAGTCATACAATTAGGGTCACTGAGGACAGTCCAAGTGCATTTTAGAGACAAGGACCACTCACAGCTCTGTGGCTCTGGTTTAGACTGCTGTGTTCAGCAAAGGCTGACCACAGAACAAAATAAGCAACCCATATCCAACTTGGATGCTACCCTTTGTAATGGATTTTGTTTTCAGTTGACATCTGAAAAGCCACAGCCATTGAGAATGCCTGGGAAGTGTCTTCATTAGCTATCACTTAAAGACATCTCTTATTTTGTTCATCTTCTTAAAATAGAAAGCTCTTTTCCAAGGAATTAATTTTTTCTTTTCATATGTCTTATAACTATAGTCTTTCTGCTAACTGGTGCACTGTTCTCTTTCTTAATAAATGTATTTTTGTTCTGTCCCTATATATTTCCTCTAATGATGAAAGACAATGTAAACCTAGCCATCATAGCAGAGAGCAAAGTAAATTTCAATTTTGGACTGCTACTAAATTTGACCATGCCCCTTGACACAGCCCAGTCAGCGAATGTGGAATGAGAGGGCCTGGAACTGCTGGTAAGATCCCTTGTAATGATCCATCTTTGGCCAAGCACTATTCAGCTTTCCCATTTAAGAGTTTCAAGACAAACCTCCCAACATGCAAAAACTTTATCTTTTATTTCAAGTTTCTATCTAATATTTACTAATTATTATTATTTTTTTAGAGACAGGGTCTCACTATGTTGCCCAGAATGGGGTGCAGTGGCTATTCACAGGAATGATCATCGCTCACTGCAGCCTTAAACTCCCTGTCTCCAGTGATCTTCCTGCTTCAGCCTCTCAAGTAGCTGGGATTACAGATGCGTGCTACAGCTCCTGGCTCTAATATTCACTCACTCTTTAATTCATTTTATTGGGCATCCAGTTTGTGTCAGAAGCTTTAACTAGTTGTTGAATGAGATTTTGTAGCTCTCAGGGTTCCTAGTATCTAACCAGCCAAATGAATCAACAAAGCATGGTGAAGCGCCCATGGTGTAGTAGCAATAGTGGGAAACTATTACTACCTGTAGGCTTTAAGGAAGCAGGAGGAAAGGATCTTGGAGGAGAGATTATGCTCAGAGCAGAAGGGAAGCAGGAAGAGAGTCTTTTTGATCTCCTGACAGTGACTCCCATTTGCCAAACCCTACAGGAAGCTAGAGGACATGAGAGGCACCCGGAGGTGATGCAGTCTGGGAGGGCCAGGCTTTCAGTGTTTTAGAGAGGCATGGAGAAGAATGGAGGGTGGGCCCCTGGGGGGATCCTCAGGTGGAGAATGGCCACTCAGGAATGCCCAGCATTGCTATCAGCCCTGCCCTCAAAGAGCTGCAGTCTAGTGAAGATACTCATACAGCAGGTCTGCCAGGTAAACAGCGGGGGACCTTAACTGGAATGGTGTCTTGGGGTATGGGGGTGTGGGTGTGTAGAACTGAAGACCACTTTAGACATCTTCCTGCATACATTAATATACAAGAGGGGTTGGGTGGGAGGTGTAAAGGAGTAGGGAAGATGTTGGTGTCAAAGCTGAGGGTGACAGGCAAATGGAGAAAAGGATGATGTATGCTGGGTGAGAAGTAAAGCCTGATGACATAAATTTCAAATAAATGAAGGCATGGAAGTCAGTAGGAGTTGATCATGAGCAGGCAGGTGGTAGAGGGTGGAATAGCAGGAAATATTCACATCACTTGTAGCTCCTTACCAAATGAACTAACAAGTCAGATGGTTGGAATAGGTCATTCTTCGAATTTTGGCTAGACCCTGCTAAACAATGGCGATCTTCTGTAAACCGACTATTTTTAGAATTTCATTAGAAAACTTCATGTGGAGTTTAGGTCTGAGGGGGCGTTGAGGGGCTTAAAATGTATAGTATACTCCTAAACTGTACCTTACTATACTCCTAAGCTGTATGCACAATATGAAAATAGTTCATAAACTAGCTTGCACTATTGTCCCCCCTAATTTCAGGTCAACGCTGGGAAGCTAGTAAACTTTGGAAGATAGAACATGTTCTCTTGTGTTCAATCAGTCTCTACTGATATCAATAGGAAAGTAGACCTGGACCTACAAAACAATGGACAGCCCACATGTATGTTTCTTTTTTTTTCTTTTTGTATTTTTTTTTTTGAGATAGAGTTTTGCTCTGTGGCCCATGCTGGAGTGTGGTGACACAATCATGGCTCACTGCAGCCTTGACCTGCCAGGCTTAGTTTATCCTCCCACCCCAGCCTCCTGAGTAGCTAGGACTACAGGGGCACACCACCATGCTCAGCTAATTTTTTGTATTATTATTATTTTTTTTGTATATAGCGACAGGGTTTCACCATGTTGCCCAGCCTGGTTTCAAATTCTTGTGCTCAATCAATCCACCTGCCTCAGCCTCCCAAGGTGCTGGGCGAGAGCCCATTCCCAGCTCCCAAATGTATGTTTCAATCTATGACTATATGAATATATATTTCTATCAGAAATATATTCATGGGCTGGGCATGGCGTCTCACATGTGTAATCCCAATACTTGCGGAGGCTGAGTCAGGAGGATCACTTGAGGCCAGGAGTTCGAGACCACCTGAGCAACACAGCAAGACTCCTGTGTGTACAAAACAGTTTAAAAATTAGCTGCGCATGGTAGTGTGCACCTGTAGTCCCAGCTAGTTTGGCAGCTGAGGTGGGAGGGTCGCTTGAGCCCAGGAGGTTGAGGCTGCAGTGAGCTGAGATTGTACCACTGCACTTCAGCCTGGGCTGAGCAAGACCCCACTGCAAAAAAAAAAAAAAAAAAGAAGAAATATATTCATGGATGCATGTGCCCAATTCCTTGGGATCTATCTCCTAACTGATACAAAGCAGGGCTGGAACATCCTTCTTTTTAGGATAGAGTGGGCATGCCAGTTGGACAACTGTGGCTTGGTAATATATGAAACCACTTGACAATCTATTCCCAGAAGGAAACGGGCTGTGGTTCAGATGTAGACTGACCCAACTTGAAAGTGGTGGTAGGTTTGTTTAATGATATCTTAGAGAGAAATATAGAGCAGAAATATGAATACCATGGCTAGATTTATAGCCACAGAAATTATAACCATAAAAGACACTTCTCCAAACTCAGTCCTGAGGATGGCACCCGCTGGGACAATGACTCATTTCTGCATTTCTGAGGTCATGGGAAGGGCTGCTTTTCATGCATAACCAGAATGACGATGAGTTGGTATGACATTCTGAGACTGTGCAGAGAAGGCAAGTCCAGATGTGTCTGAAAATCCGTACCATCATTTCGGTAGGTGTAAAACTCCTACTGTGGTTGTCAGTGAAATTCTGGTTGCTGAGATCATGATACCATCTGGTGAGTCAAAGGAAGATTTTTGCGTTTTCTTGCTATCATTAAGAAACACCGGCTCTCAGCACAATTTTCCTGGAGGTGTTGGGATTTTGAGAGGTAAATTTTTCTTTTGTTACAATTTCAAACTTATGGAAAAGTTGCAGGAGGAGTAAAAGGAACTTCTATACCTCTTACCTAAATCCACCAATCATTTTCTTTATTATTTTATGTATTTATTTATATATGTTTATATCAACATAAATGCATATCTATTATTTATTTTTTGAACCATTGAGAGTAAGTTGGACATCATGCCTCCTATCCCCAAACCAGTTTCCTATGAATGAGGTCATTTTCTTTCCTTCCTTCCCTTCCCTTTCTTCCTTTCCTTTCCTTTCCTTTCCTTTCCTTTCCTTTCCTTTCCTTTCCTTTCCTTTCCTTTCCTTTCTCTCTTTCTTTCTCTCTCTCTTTTTCTTTTTTCCTTTGAGACAGAGTGTCCTTCTGTCACCCAGGCTGGAGTGCAGTGGCACAGTCTTGGCTCACAGCAACCTCTGCCTCCCAGGCTCAAGTGATTCTCTCATCTCAGCCTCCCAAGTAGCTGGAACTACAGACGTGTGCCACCATGCCCGGCCAGTTTTTGTATTTTTGGGGCTAGAGATGGGGTCTCATTATATTGCCCAGGCTGGTCTTGGATACCTGGGTTCAAATAATCCTCCTGCCTCGACCTCCCAAAGTGCTGGGATTACAGGGGTGAGCCACAGCACCCAGCCAAGGTCATTTTCTTATATGTTATAATACAATGTTTAAAATTAGACATTTTAACCCTGTTACAATATTTTTATCAATCCCCATTCCACATTCAAATTTCATCAATTGTCATAACAATGTCCCTTATAGATTTTATTTTTGCAGTCTAGGGTCCAGTTTAGGATCCTGCATTACATTTGGTAATCCTGCCTTTTGTTGGTGCCTGTCAGTCAAAGCACCAGGCATACACTTGCTGTCACACAAATTTTTTTTTTTTTTTTTTGGTGCTTCAGTTTCTGAATTAGACCCTGAGAAAAGCAGGTTGGATGCTTAGTGCTCTCTTTGATAGTGTTTGAATCTCGGGCTTCATTTTCCAGCAACTCTTCAGAGTCAACTATGTGTGTGCAGTTGGAGAGAGATCCTTGCTTCTGAGTGTGTTTCTCCATCTGCTGTGACCCTTCCTGCAGACTCATCACTTCCAGGAGCACTGAGCATACTTCATGGGGTCGTCTTTAGAGACTGGGGCCTCATGGAGAGGCCTGGCTACAGGGAGCAGGGATAGCAGGGATCCGGGAGTCAGGTGTCTGCCTGCCCTTTTACTACTGGGCTGTCACTTTCCATGGCTGACTTACTTTTTGAGTTGGTCCAGTTTGGTGGAAAGGCTTCAAGCTGTGCACCCTGGTGGGACCATGTGGCAGGGCATTCAATTTTAGCACAGGGTGTCCCTCTTGTGGCAGACATTTGCATGTTCTGGGAAAAGGACGGATGGTAAAGGTGCAGAGTCAGTGTTAGAGCAGTGTATTCGTTTGCTAGGGCTTCCAGAACAAAGCACCACAGACGGGTCCACCCTAACAGCCTCAGTTTACTTTAATTACCTCTTTACAGGCCCCATCTCTGAAGGCAGCCACATTTTGAGGGAGTTAGGACTTCAACATGTGAGATTTGGAGGAAGACAATTCTGCTCATAGTAAGCAGAAAGGAACCTTAGATATTCTTTAGCTTAAGTCCATCATTTTAGAAAACAGATTGACCTGTTCAAGGTCACACAATAGTAGACAGCAGAGACCTAACCCACCTCTAAGGAATATATGATTACCTCCATTACCTTTTGTTTCTGTAAAATGTCCAAAGCAAACTCAGAACGTATCTTAACTGAAAGGGATGGCTCAAAATGCTAGAGTATGAAATTGACTAAAAGGCAAAGCATCTAAGCCTATTTTACTCAGGCTTTTAGATATTTGTTAGTGAAGAAAAATGTTAATTAAAAAATTTTAAAACTTTATTTTACATTTAAATAACTTCATTTTATTTATTTTTTGAGACAGAGTCTCATTCTGTCACCTAGACTGGAGAGCAGTGGTGCAATCCCAGCTCACTGCAGTCTCTGCCTCCCAGGCTCCAGCTATCCTCCTACCTCAGCCTCCTGAGTATCTGAGACTACAGACATGCTCCTGTATTTTTTGTAGACATGGGGTTTCACGATGTTGCCCAGGCTGGTCTTGAACTTCCGGGCTCAAGCAGTCCACCCACCTTGGCCTCCCAAAGCGCTGGGGTTGTAGGTATGAGCCACTTCACCCAGCCTTAAACAACTTTAAATGGAATAAAAGATATGATGAACACTAAACCTGGCATATTTCACTACTTTCTGATATTTTTACACTGCTAAAATCACCATGCATCTGGTATTTTGCTTCTATTTTCTCCTTCAAGTTTGTTATAAGCATTTTTATTTATATCATAGTATATTCCACAAGGATAAAATTGTTCGGTGGGGCCGGGTGTGCTGACACCTGTGATAACAGCACTTTGGGAGGCTGCGGCAGGAGGATTGCTTGAGGGCAGGGAGTTTGAGACCAGTGTGGGTAACGTAGCAAGACCCTGTTTTTTAAAATAATAAATACATAAAATAAATAAGTAAAATTGTTCAATGGTTATAGCCCATTTTCTCCTATTGTTACTGCAGTTTGCTAAGCCATTCTCCTCTCTGCACCTCTCCCTCTCTTAGCCATTATACATATATATATATATCTGTAACATAAAGCAAGTAATATTTATTAAATGTCTATACTGCAAAGGTGATCACACTTTTTGCAGGTGTTTTGGAAAATAATTTCAAACTTTCTAGGAAAAATGGCAAGAATAGTACTAACAACCCAGATTCACCTCTTAATATTCTGTCTAATTTCCTTTCTATCTCTCATATTTATGTTTATATTTATACATGTCATTTTATTCAGAATCATTTGGGAATAAGTTGCATACATCATGGGTCTTTGCTCCTAGATAGTTCAGAGTATATTTTCCTTTTTTTGAGATGAAGTCTCGCTCTGTTGCCAGGCTGGAGTGCATTGGCATTATCTTGACTCACTGCAACCTCTACCTCCTGGGTTCAAGTGATTCTCCTGCCTCAGCCTCCCAAGTAGCTGGGACTACAGGTGTGCACCACCACGCCCTGCTAATTTTTTTGTATTTTTAGTAGAGATGGGGTTTCACCATGTTGGCCAGGATGGTCTTGAACTCCTGACCTCGTGATCCACCCACCTTGGCCTCCCAAAGTGCTGGGATTACAGGCGTGAGCCACCGTGCCCAGCCTGAGCCCTCAGAGTATATTTTCTAAGAATAATGATATTATTTTACATAACTGTAACATAGTCATAAACTTCAGTAAATTTAATCTTGACACAATTTTATGGTTTAATCTACTATTTATATTCTAATTTTGTTAATGAACCTAGTGATAACCTTTATAGCAGTTTTTCTCCTCCAATACAAGATCCAGTCTAGGATCCGTATTGCATTTATTTATTTATTTTTATTTTTGAGATGGAGTCTCACTCTGTCACCTAGGCTGGAGTGCAGTGGCGTGATATTGGCTCACTGCAACTTCTGCCCCCCCGGATTCGAGGAATTCTCATGTCTCAGCCTCCCAAGTAGCTGGGACTACAGGCACAAGCCATGACGTCTGGCTAATTTTTTGAATTATTAGTAGAGACGGGGTTTCGCCATGTTGGCCAGGCTGGTCTCGAACTCCTGACCTCAGATGATCCACCCACCTCAGCCTCCAAAGTGCTAGGATTACAGGCATGAGCCACCACACTCGGCCCTATATTGCATTTAGATGTCCTGTCTCTTCAGTTTCCTTTAATCTGGAACATTTTCATAGCTTCTCTTTGTCTTTTATGATGTTAACATTTTTATAGAATACCATCCCCCTTCTGTTTTTATTAATAGAATGTTCCTTCTTTGGGATTTATCTGGATGATTCCTTATGATCAGATATAGGCTATATATTCAGGTTATGCAGGCCAGATAAAAGACGTGTATTTCTCAGACAAACCAAGATACCCTTGAGAGTGAAAGACGATGCTTGCTATATTTACGCTGAGATAGTGGGTGTAAATGTGTCTTAGGCAAACTGGGATATGTGGTTACCCTACTTATATAAGTGATTATTCTCATTTTACCAGTCTCCATACTGGGACTAGATAGGTTAAATCACTTACTGAAGTGATGGGACCAGAACTTAACCTCAGATCTTTCTTATTCTAAAACATCCATTTCCTGTCCCTGCCCCCAAACTAGTGCCATTCAACTGTATTTAGAGTAACTCTTCCATAGCTGACCTTTCATCAAGTCCTGTGGAATCTATCTCTACAAACATGTCTCTTGAATTAACAAATTCATTCAGCAATGATTTCTTCCTTATGCATATGATCTCTACTCCTACTGAATAGTCTCCCACCAGTGATATGGTCTTTAGGGCTGTTGACAAATATTGCACACTCCTTCTAAGCACATAGCAGGATTGCATTTCCCAGCGCACCTGAAGTTAGACAATACAACCACAGCATTTTGCTAAGATCTTTATTTTAGAAGTTGTCCAGATTATCTTGTGTTTTCATTAGTCAGTATGGATTCGCCTCCTGCACCCTGAGGGCAGAGACTTGATTTTGTGCAATATTTAACTCTGAGGCTACGCTTTGTGAGGAGATATTTTCTGAGTGTTTATTTCACTGGATTAAATTGAAATAATTTTTTGTTATGTTTCTAGAATATATTTTTCTCAAATGGTATTCCCATGTGTGGTCGATTGAGTTGTGGGTCCTGATTCTCCACTCCGGCATGATGGGATTATCCACCCACACCCTTGCCAGGGCCTCAGGCTGAGCACTGCCTCCTCCTTGCTTCCTCTTGGCTTTATTTGTGGCCATGTGATTTGCTTTGACCAATAGGATGTCAGCAGACACGATGCAAACAAAGGCCTGGGATGAGCTTGTGTGGCTGGGCTTGCTCTTGTGCTTTTGTCATTGCTAGTTCAGAAGCTTGAGGGACATTGGGAGCAGAGCTGCCCCCGCTGAAAGGAGACCTACAGCTGGAAGACAGCTGAGCTCCCAGCCCCAGGAAATGCAGTGATAAATACTTCTATTTTGTTCTGTAGCAATATCTGACTGATACATGGTATCAAAGGGAACAAATGATTTTATAACTCTTGCTATATGTTGGTTTTGCTCTTGTGAGGAAGCCTGAAGTCAATTTACCATGCTATCAGCATGGTATATGTGCACCTACAAAAATATTCATGTGGTTATCCTCAATTTGACCATACAATTACATTTTATGTATTTTTATTTATTATTTTTATTTTTATAAATAAAATAAATGGGGGTCTCACTGTGTTGCCAACGCTCGTCTTGAACTCCTGGCCTCAAGAGATCCTCCCACTTTGGCCTCCCAAAGTTCTGGATTAGAGGTGTGGTCCACTGCACCTGGCCAAATCTAATTTTAAATGGTTTAAGAAAATAGAACAATAACCATGCCACCAGCACAGTTTAGGGCCTTACAGAGCTTTATTCCAGATGGAATCTATTATCTTAAGGTAATAATTTGGTGTAATAATAAACTCCACAAAGATCTGTGTAATTTTCTTTCTCTATCTTTGATAACTATGACTTTAATTTGTAGTATAATCACACAATCCATATAGTTAGTAATTATATGGTACTACTAATCCTTTTAAGAAAACAACCCTTTTGATAATTATTTTTAAAGTTGGAGATATGACAAAATATTTACATTCAGAAACATTCTCATCAAGTGGTATTAATTTCTTTCAACACCCACAATTTACTTTTAAATTTGTCAAAGTCTAGCTATTAATTATATATATGTTTTAAAAGCTTGTCCTTAAAATCCAACTATTAGTTCCATAATAAAAATTAAAATGAAACATAATGGCACAAAATCCTTTATTATTCTCGAATTGAGGGTTGGCCAATTAATGGCGGATCACTTGAGCCCAGGAGTTTGAGTCCTGCCTGGGCAACATAGCAAGACCCCGTCTCATTTTTTATTAAAATTTTTGTATTAAATTTTATGTTAAAAAAAAAGAAAAGAAAAAAGCAATCTTTTTTCTTTTCTTTTCTTTTTCTTTTTTTTTTTTTGAGACGGAGTCTCACTCTGTCACCCAGGCTGGTGTGCAGTGGGGCGATCTCGGCTCACTGCAGCCTCCGCCCAGGTTCCAGCGATTCTCCTGCCTCAGCCTCCCGGGTAGCTGGGATTACTGGCACACGCCACCACGCCCGGCTAATTTTGGTATTTTTGGTAGAGACGGAGTTTCACCATGTTGGCCAGGCTGGCCTCGAACTCCTGACCTCAGGTGATCCGCCCGCCTCGGCCTCCCAAAGTGCTAGGATTACAGGCGTGAACCACCTGTTACAGCCCCATGGGTGGGGCTCTATTTGTTTTTTCCATTCAAGAAAGCATGTCAAACTCCATCAGCGCATGGGTGAATTATAAAAACATAACCGTGCATGTCTCCTAAGTTATTGTAGGCTTTTCACAAATATGTACGGGTATTACTAAGACATTACTTACGCCACAACTCACTACTTAATGGACACATGCCATTTTATTTTGCATCCATGGTTAAGAACCTCTGCTATACAGAAGGCTCCTAAACGTCATGTTATGATTATGAAAAAGAATTGCTGCATGCATAACCGAGCAATTGGAAATAAAAAAGACCAAAAGAAAAAAAAAAAGAATTGCTTAAGTAATCAGAAAAAAAAATGGCATTGTTAAAGAGTTCTACAATTGAGTTTGAATGAGAGAGGAGACAAAGTGACAAGCCCTGGGCTCTTGAGCTAGTCCAAGTTTAAAGAGTTCGCCTGGGGATTCCTTCACAGTCCCCAGTGGAACCAGTCAAAAGAGCGTCATGCCTCCCGTGTCCCCTGACCCTCCATTCAATCAGAAGCAACAGGCCTGAACAATCACGGAACAAAAACCTCATTGCCCAACGTAACCTTCCAACCCCGGAGCTGTATGGGCCGCTAATCCGCCGCACAAAGCCGGCCGCTGCTCTTTTCTTCTCCCGCGCTCGGGCCCAGCGTGGCGCCCAACTGCTGATCGGCTCTGGAACGTCCCAGCAGCGCGCCGGGGGCCTCCGCTGTTTATTTAGCGGGCTGCGGGCTGCGCCGGGGGCCTCCTGGAGAGCCGGCTCGGCGCCGCCCGCGCGCCCGCGCCAGAGCAGCCATGTACCGGCGCAGCTACGTCTTCCAGACCCGCAAGGAGCAGTACGAGCACGCCGACGAGGCTTCGCGCGCCGCCGAGCCCGAGCGCCCGGCCGACGAGGGCTGGGCTGGGGCCACGAGCCTGGCGGCGCTGCAGGGGCTCGGCGAGCGCGTGGCCGCCCACGTCCAGCGGGCCCGCGCGCTCGAGCAGCGCCACGCCGGGCTCCGGAGGCAGCTGGATGCCTTCCAGCGCCTGGGCGAGCTGGCCGGGCCCGAGGACGCCCTCGCCCGCCAAGTCGAGAGCAACCGCCAGCGCGTCCGGGACCTGGCGGCCGAGCGCGCCCGGCTGGAGCGCCAGGGCACCGAGGCGCAGCGCGCGCTCGACGAGTTCCGGAGCAAGTAAGCGGCAGCCATCGGGGGAAACCGAGGCAGGGCGTGGGCCGTCCCGGCGGCGCGGGGCTGGGAGCACGCTGCTACCACGCAGGGGTGGAGCGCTGTCTCTGGTCCCCTGTCGATCGATTACCTCATCCCTGCACGCAGGTGGCACATTTCCTTAAGCTAAGACTAGCTTCTATTTTGATGGCACGTCACAGTTTACACGAAGTTGTATCATTTACTTTTCATCTATTTTTAAATTTAGGTATAACTTACATGTTATAAAATGCACAGATTTGAAGCGCATAGTTCAGTGAGTTTTGACAAATGTATATACCCGTGTTACCACGAAAACAAGTGAGATATTTCCACTACCCCTGAAAGTTCCCTCCTCCCCTTTCCCAGTCAGTCCCCTTTGCCCCAGACCAGAGGCACCTGTTCTGATTTCTATCACCATAGATTGACTTTGCCTATTCTACAGTTCCACAAAAATAGAATCTTACGGGATGCACTCTATTGTCTGGCTTCTTTTGCTCAGCACATTGTTTTTGAGATGTACCGATGTTATTTAATCCTTACAGACTTATCTTTACCGCACCTGTTTTACAGATGAGGCGACTGAGGCTCAGAAAATGTAGGGATTTGGGGCAAGGCCCCTCAGCTGGCGAATTGCTGTCCTGGGACTGGAATTTAGGTCCCGGGCGTGCTAAGTCTAATCGCCTTCATGGCATAGTAACTGACACCTGGGAATTATGCTCAGTATGTGTCCCCTAGTGTCTTGATACTCAAAGTGCGGTCCATGGACCAGCAGTATTGGCATCACCTGGGAGCTTGCTGGAAATACAGATTCTTGGGCCCACCCTGGAACTCCAGAATCAGAATCTGCATTTTAACAAGCTCCCCAGGTGATTTGCAGTTTAAAAAGTTAAATGTTGAAGACTAAGAAGCACTGGTCCAGGGCATGGTCTTCCCTCCCACAGATTGAGTGATGCGTTAAAATCACATAGGAGCTGTTAAAAAAAAGATGCAATTTGTCAACATTTTTTCAAGTTATAAATGTGTGTGCTCTTTGACTCAGAAGGCCACTTCGAGGAATTTATTATAGGATGCACTCTAGCAGGTATGAAATGGCATGCCTGCACAGATACTCACTGCAGCAGGTACACTCCAGCAGGTGTGCAATGGCATGCCTGCAAATATACTCACTGCAGCAGGATCTGCAATAAGCCTGGAACCAAATAAATGCCCATTAAAAGGAGACAGGTGCTTCCTCCATGTAATGGAATACTATGCAGTGGAAAAAAGTATGTTATTGTCATTTAGTCTTTTAAAGGGGGAGAAGAGTAGAGTTTTTTTTTGCTTGCATTAAAAGAATTTCAGGACACACACAAAGACACACACACACACAGACACACACACACAGGCACATGCCCCAATGACACTGGCTACCTGAGGGGGATAAGTGAGTATGTACTGGGCAATTGGGAGACAGAGGTGGGAAGGAGACTTTTAACAGAACACCTTTTTATATCTTTAAAAAAATTATTTAACTATGGGCTGGGTGCAGTGGCTCATGCCTGTAATCCCAGCACTTTGGGAGGCCAAGGGTGGCAGAACACTTGAGGTCAGGAGTTCCAGACCAGCCTGGCCAACACTGTGAAACCCTGTGTCTACTTAAAAAAATACAAAAATTAGCTCGGTGTAGTGGCACGCACCTGTAGTTCCAGCTACTCAGGAGGCTGAGGCAGGAGAATCACTTGAATCTGGGAGGCGGAGGCTGCAGTGAGCTGAGATTACGCCACTGCACTCCAGCCTGGGTGACAGAGCGAGACTCTGTCTCACACACACACACACAATTATTTAACCATGTAAGAGATTCATCCATTTAAAATTACATAAATGAATTTTAAAATACAGATGTCCAGGCCCTACCCTGGAGCTCAAGTGGGGCCCAGAAGCTTAAACATTTTTAATGAGTGCCACTGGTCATTCCAGCCAGATTTGGGAACCCTTGGCATAGGGTAGTCAGAGGATTTCTCTAAACCTGCTCTGTTTGAGTTCCAGTTTCTCAATCTGAATCTTGGGCAGGTTATTCAATGTTGTGTTCTGAACACATTTATCAAATCACATTTATTGATTCGATTCCTGTCAGCTCTTTTGTCTTGGGGTGTCATCTGTAGAAACAGACTTGGAGCTGGTAGAAGGGATCTGAAAATCCACTTGTTACAGAACTTCATGGGGAAACTGAGCCTGGGAGAGGGCCTGTGGGTGGCAGAACTTGAACCTGGGTTTTCTTACCCTGGGCCTATGCTCTTTCGGGAACACTGTATCTTGAGAGAATCCGTTCTTGGACTCCTGCAGCGTAAGGCCCGGAAATAGGACCTCATTCAGATGAAGCTCATGTTCTCCAAAGCAAAGGGAGAAAGTGCCCTGTGGCTCAGACATCCAGGGCAGCTTGATGGACCATCAGGATTCCCTGCATGGCCTTTGTGTTGGCATTAGACCATAGTCTACTGTACTTTGGCTGGTAAGCATGACATCCATGAGTCCTAGTTGAAGGAAACGCTGTGTTGGGTTTTCCTGGTCTTTACTGATTGCACTTGGTTCTGAGTTATATGCCCATCATGAAGCAGTTCCTTCAGGCTCTGTGTTTTATTTAAAATTCATATTAATTTATTCCCTCCCTTTGCCCCCTTGGAGAAGTTTTGACATTTGGATTGTGGTAGTGGGAACTGAAAATCATTACAGAAATCATGCTTATCCACATCAATAGGCACACACACATACATATACACGCCAGACTGGAGTTTACATTCCAGAGGTGAGTTGATGGCTACCTAAAGCCAGGGGAAAATAATGCAGCAATGGGTTAGTATGTGCAGGCTTGGTTCCATGCCAGCGCGAGGCATAGTCTCTACCTGGCAGTTGAATAATTTCAAAATCAGGTCTTTAACAGGTCAAAGACTAAACAAAACACTAAATAAAACAAGAACGAAATAAAAACAAAACTATCAAAATACAACGACAGAGTCAATTATCCAAATTGTTGAAAACTAAAAATAATTTATGTAAAATAATCAGTTAATTGAAGCCAGTTTTTTCACTTTATGAATATACTTATATGAATATACACATTATCATGAATTCTTTGTAGTGAAATCTCTCTCTCTCTCTCTTATTTTTTTTATATGGAGTCTCGCTCTGTCACCCAGGTTGGAGTTCAGTGGTGCGATCTCGGCTTACTGCAAGCTCCGCCTCCTGGGTTCATGCCATTCTCCTGCCTCAGCCTCCCAAGTAGCTGGGACTACAGGCGCCCGCTACCACATCCTGCTAATTTTTTTGTATTTTTAGTAGAGACAGGGTTTCACCGTGTTAGCCAGGATGGTCTCAATCTCCTGACCTCGTGATCCGCCCGCCTCGGCCTCCTAAAGTGCTGGGATTACAGGCGTGAGCCACCGCGCCCGGAAATCACTTCTCTTTAATATGATATCTAGACTTGTCTTTACAGCATGAAAATTACTCACAATATCAGGTTAATGTGTTGATCCTCAAACATGTTCTTAAGCTATGGAAACTCTTAGATATTTCCAGCAGGAAAGAGCAATAAGAAAATTAGATTTTATTAACAGTTTTATTCTCAAAGCTAATTATACATTTAAAAACTAATTTCTGGCTCTGTTAGGGCAACACACAAAATAAACTACTAAATATAACATCCTGGTGTGAAATGTAAAACTTATGCAGAGATGTTTAGTTTCCTAGATAGAACTTAGCTTCGCAGATGGTTTTAGATCTGGGAATGCGTGTACATTGCACATACTCATAATTGTTCTTCTTTCAGTTCACGACTTTTCCTTCTGAGAACATGGTGGTATGGTTTTCTAGCACCTTTCATGGTTGCAGAATACTTGACTTGAACCCATGGCATGGGCATGCAAGGGCACAGAAAACTGTGCTTTGTGGATTGGGCTCAGTGTTAATTAGGATTGCGTTCAACTATAAATGACATAAACTCCAAACTGACATTGGCCCACTTCAGACCAATTAGGATGGCAACTATAAACAACAACAACAACAACAACAAACAACAACAGAAAATAAGTGTTTGTTAGGATGTGGAGAAATTATGGACTGTTGATGGGACCATAAAATGGTACAGCCATTGTGGAAAACAGTATGGCAGTTCCTCAAAAAATTAAAAAATAGAGTTACCATATGATGCAACAATTCCATTTCTGTGCATATACCCAAAAGAATTGAAAGAGGGTTTTGAATAGCTACTTGTATATACATGTTCATAACAGCACTGTTCACAATAGCTAAAATGTAGAAGCAACCCAAGTGTCCACTGACAAAGGAATACGTAAACAAAATGTGGTAGATACATAGAATATTATACACCCTTAAAAAGGAAGGTAATTCTGACATATGCTACAATATGGTTGAAACTTGAAGACATTATGCTAAGGGAAACAAGCCAGTCACAAAAAGAAAAATATTGTATGATTCTACTTATATAAGGTAGTTGGGCTTGTCAAATTCATAGAGACAGAAAGTACAATGGTGGTTGTCAGGGCTGGAGATGGGGAGAATGGGGAGTTAGTATTTAATGGGTACAGAGTTTCCACTTTGCAAGATGAGGAGTTACAGAGATGGATGTTGGTGGTGATTTCACAGCATTATGAATGTATTTACTATCACAAACTGTATACTTAAAATGGTTAAGATGGTAAATTTTATGTTATGCATATTTTACCACCCCCCCCACCCCCCACACACATACATACAGAAAAAACCAGAAAAAGTGATATTGGCTTATCCAAAATGTCACTGGCTTATCCAAAATGTTTCTCGCTTGAGTAAGGTCTGGTTAAGCAGTTTAGTATGATACTGTACAGTATTTGGGACACAGAAGATTCTGTGTGGCCTTCAGGAAGGCAGCATTCATATTTCTGGCTGCAGGATGGAGGGAGGGATGGAAAATGAGAAGCAAAGGGCACACATACACCATTAGTTACTAAAGGTATCTGAAAACTGCCATGCAGACTTATGCTTCCATCCCATTGGTCAGGACTTAGTCACATGGCCACACCTGGCTGCAAGGAATGCTGGAAAATGTAGTCTCCCTTCTAGGCAGTCCTGTGCTTGCCAAGCATCAAGGGCTCTAACTCCTGAAGACGGCAGGAATGGGCATTTGGGGGTCACCTTATAGGGAACAAGGGGAGGGGTCATTTAGGAAGGAATCTTCTCTCTTTAGGGTTAAAATTCCCCCAGAGGGACGTGCCTCAGTTGTCCCAGCTGAGCAGAAAAGGAGCTGGGGTACTTATGCTCCAATTTGCCTCCTTCAGAGTTTGGGGGCTGCTCCCAGAGGCCCTGACTCCCTGGTACGTCCAGCCTGCCCCACCCACTTGCCCAGAGGAGGCCATCGCTGTGTGGGGAGTGATGCTGCTGGGAGGAGGGCGAAGCGTTGGGAGCATCTGCCTGAGTTTCCTCATCTTTAATGCAGCACTAACAATAACTGCTTTCTTCTAGGGTGATGTAAGGACTAAATGACATAATCCAGAAAAACTGAAAAATTACATGTGTCAGCAAATAAAATAGTGTAGGAAATCCAAGTACGGTCAGGTTAATGGTGGTGTAGATTGTGCAGGGCAGTCTCCCATCTCTGCCACTGCTGCACTTGGGTTATAGATATGCCAGGATATAATTCCCTCATCCTTGGGGTGGCTGGGAATAAGGCTGTAGGGGCTGGGGTTGGGGCCTTCAGGCTGGGAGACTCCCATTCCGCTAACTGCCCCTGGTTACCCCATGCAGTGTGCAAATGTTACCACTTTCTAATTGGGAGGCAATCAGCTAGGAAATGCAGCATTCATTAGCTGCTACTTTAAAATTAAGACCCTCTCCTTAAAGGAGAGGGCATCGTACCCAGGTTGAATTTAATGCTGATTATGTGATCCATGCATATGAAAGCATGGTAGTTACCCAACTCTCGCTTATGTGTCCAATTTGCAGGTATGAAAATGAGTGCGAATGTCAACTCCTGCTAAAAGAAATGCTTGAACGGCTTAACAAGGTGAGCGGAACACATCCTTGGGTTTATGTAGCTTAATTACAGTGTTGAATGGAATGGTGGAAGTGTAGGTTTTACAGGCTTCCTCTTTGTGTTACTTTAGCGGTCACTACTTCTTTTGCAATCACTCTCGCTCGACTTGTTAATTTCAACTGAGTCTTCGTGAGTGAACTCACATACCCAAACACACACCCCTGTCTCATGAGAGAAACACAGACTATGAAGCTTTTTGGTTATGCTAGGTTAGCAAAACCTGCCGGCGTTACAATGACAAGCTGCTGTTTTACTTGTCAGACATACTGATCACCCACACCAAATTTAGGAAGGACCTTGCTTTGGGCAGTGGTTATTTGAACACAGTGATACCTCTGTCCTGTTGGCTAAGAGTTTTGAGATTGCTCCTCCACAGGAGAAGTCTCAAGAGAACAGAGGAAGAAATTTCTACTTCCTCTAGAGTTCCCTCTTATAGCGTGACCAATAGCCCCAGGGGAGATGCCAGGGGTTCTTAGCCACTTGACTTTCCTGCAGGGTTACGTGGAGTTGCTCTTTACAGAACAGTGGTGATTTCCTTCTTGGGATTCTTCATCAACATTCTAACTAACTGATTGGATTTTCTGCTTTTGCTGGGAGAATCCCACCACCAAAAAGCAGAATGATTCTGCACCACCAGGGTTGTACAGAACCAGGGATGGCAGACAGCTTTAAGCATGACCCTTTTCTGATTGTTTTTGAGCTCAAATGACAGAGCAGAACAACCCATGGAGACTATATAGTGGAAGGGCTGCTTGATTAGGGCACATGGGCTGCCCTTCCTCGCCCCTTCCATGCCTACAACTCATCAAAATTGCTGACAAAACCGCAGACTCTTCCCTGCCATGACCAGGTATGCTTTAGGCTTCTTTGCCACATGGAACTCCAGGCAGCCTCTTTGGACAGTCAGGGTTAGCGCCGGATGTTTGCCATCCCTTCACTTTGTCCAGCCTTTGCTGTCTAGGATTACTCTGCTTGTTGAGGGGAAAATCAGAACTAGAATCTAGGGAAACCCAATTTTGCTTTGTCTATGTTACCTGCCCCTCTGGTGTGAGCACGTATGATATATTCAAACCAGGACAGTGTGCAAAAGAGGGTGCAGTTTGTAATTACACAGGTCAGTCAGTGTAGGCTGGGACTCTCAGGCCAGCTAGTAGGACACTTGGGCACCCTAGATAGAAACACAGAGATGACAGTGAGAATGCGCTTCAGGAAGGCCCTGAGGACACACGCTCAATAGTTGGCCTGGAGAACGATGGCCTCGAGCCTGTTGGACATCTGAGCTGGGAGTTGGGCCTTATTAGTGTCTGACATCACTCTACTATTCTGCTGAAACCTGTAGCTCAGCCCCATTCTTCTGTTTGGTGGCAACCTCGGACCAGCCAGAACATGGCCTTCAGACACGGGGACCCAGCACCCTTTACAGCACCCCTCAGGCCCTCCCAGGCCCTCTCCCCAACACTTCCACATGTTGCTTTGTGAGCATCTGTCCTCACTTGTCACTCATGCAGTGCCATCCTGGGTACTCTTCAAGTAAAGGGGAGAAAGAGTGGGGTTCCTCTTTTACCCTTGATGGAAAATGACAGTGAATTTAAAAAACAAGCTTAAACTTTGTTGTTTTTCTCTTTTTACAAAAGCAATCCATATTCTCAGTAGAAAAAATAAGGCAACATAGATAATGAAAAATAAGGAAAAGGCATCACATAATACACCTTCATGTATATTGTGACATAGAGTGTGGACATTTGAAATATCAGCCCTGTAAGAATATTATGAAGGTTCTGGGGAAAGATGCTACCAAGAATGTGGGCGAGGCCAGCACAGGGAATTGGCATGACTGGCCCCTGGGTCCAGGTAAGACAGTACTGCCCACAGGTGAGCTGCAGAGCTCCAGCGAGGAGTGTAGCCTGTGACTAGGAACCTCCTGCTATGGCTGAGCATCTGTGAGACTGTGTGCCAATTGCCTCGTCCCTCTGAGCCTTGGTTTCTTCATCTGTGAAATGGAATCACAATACTCTTCACCCACCATAGGAGTGAAAGTCAATGTGCCTAGTGAGAACTAAATGATGTAATAATGTATATGACTTGCCCATCACCTGGTGATGCTCAATCCCTGATCACTGTTGTTATTACAGAGCACTTGATGTGACAGACACCAGCTTGATTTTCCTCACAGTGTGAGTGCAGAACCCTGGTGAAATGGGAGGCGACTTTAGAAAGTGCATAGAGGAGTGATATTTAATAGTTGTGAATTTTTTATGATTACCTGTTATTTACAGCAGATGACATAAAATATTCCTTTCCAAATCTATGTAAAAATGAGTACATTTAAAGACAAATACAGAGGGAATAAGATGCAGGTAGTCCTTGGATAATAGTAGAAATCATAAACACAGCAGGCAGATGCAGGGAGCTGGGGAGGGCCTTGTGCAAGCCTGTGGAGCCTCAGAACAGCCTGTGGTTATTGGAGGGGGCAGGTTTTATTCTCAGAAATGACCTAGTCCAAATCCTTCTCTGGGCCAGTGAGGAAACTCACCCTTGGTGAGGTCGAATGACTTCAGAGCCTCACAGCCGTGGTGAGTGTAGACAGGAGTTGGGGTCTTTTGTATTTGTGGTTCATTCTCTACCTCCAAAGAATAGTCAGGGAACTGGTGTTACTCAGAGGCCAGACACGAAGCCAGAGAGTTCTCGGCTGTAGGTGGCCCCATGGACCTTGATGTTGGTGTCCTGTCCACACACCCTGGGCCATCCCAGTGGTCACTCAGACACACTGAACACCCTGATCACTGCCTGCATCTTGGACTCTGGGAACATGCATGGCCCACATAAGTATAGTCCAGAAGTGCTGGGTGTTAACACCCCAGGAACAACCTTCAGTTGCTGTGGACCGGGATAGTTGGATAAGTTCCTCACCCCTCATAGCGACGGTTCAGAGCCACGTTCCACATGGTCCCTCAGAGGGACCCCAGCAGGACTGAGCTGTCTACAATGGCAACCTGCTCGTCACACTCCTTCATTGGTTTTGTTCCCTTCTCTGGCTCACTTCCCTCCCTTACCTGTGCTTCCTGGGATCACCTCCCAAATAAGCCACAGGTACCCAGTCTTTGCCTTGGGGTCCACTTCTGGAGAACCCAACTAGTCCCTCAAGGGCAGAGCCAGGTGAACACTGGACCTTTTTGTTCTCTGCTGAGATCATGACATGAAGGAGGCTAAAATTCACATCGCATCAGCTGGTCGTGTGAGTGATTTTGGCCTGCAGGTTTTGGGTATTTTCTTACATCAGATCAATGAGGTTTTAGCTCAGTCTCAGTGGCCATTTCCTTTGGTCTCACTTGTGGAAGGGATTCATCCCTGGGTGTGGCCGTGGGACATCAGTGACCCAGTCTTTGCATCCTACTTGGAAGATATCGCAGTGTATGTGAAAGGACTGATGGCCCCTGCCTTCACAAAACCACCATGCATTTCTTCATGCTGCCCATGTAATCAAGCCTACGGAAAGAGCTCCTGTAGTTTTATCAGCCAGATAAGCTATAGCAGGCCACTTTTTGCTGTGCACTTGGAAGTGAAATAAACTCCTCAACACGTTACCTACAACCTGTGGCCAAAGTTATTCAACTTCTCAGCCTTTTGATGTAGTAGGAATTCCAGGCGACTTTAAAATATTTGGGTTTCCTAACTTCTAGAATTCATGGTCACCAAATATATACACATGAGGTTACTGGTCTGCTGTGATGCCTGATGTGCTTATCTTAAGGAAACTGTAAGCAGCAGACTTTAAAATCTCCCTCTCCTTTTCTCTTTAAAATTCCCAGAATTTTAAAATGATGTGGCTTCTAGTCAAATGCTTTTACTTAAAAACAATTTTAAAAATATTTAAAGGCTGACATATGTGCTTTTTCATGTAATTCATGTGTCTCTTAAACGTGCCTGCGGAAAGCAGCAAGAGGCCAGGGAGTTTAGGGGATAAAATGGTGCAGGCATGAAGCCCTACCTTCAGGACTATACCTTTATATGCCCAAGAATTCCACTAAGCCCGGAAGAGAAGGAGAGGAAACTGGGAAGGAAGAGGAGGAGTCTGGGGGTGGAGAGGCAAGAGGAGCGGGGGAAGAGTCAGGATGAATGCACAGGGAGAGAGAGCAAAGTTGAGGAGACTGAGACAGAGGCAAGAGAGGGTGGAGAGATATAGAACCTGCCCAGTGCCCTCCTTCAGGCCAGCATTAGCACCTGGAAGAACAACCTTAACATTTTTGGAAAGGTTTTTGACATCCAGAGTTGGAGCAAAAGTGTTTTTTAATTAAATTCCAGCTAACTAGAAATCTTAATGAACTTAAATACCCATTCTTTAGCAGTTGGGTTTTTAATGGAGTTTCTGGGATCCCTGTGAATAGGTCAGCAAGGCTGTTATTTTCCCCCTTTTTAATCCCAGCCATTTGAGTTAAAAAGGGCTGATTTTCAATAATGGTCCAAATTCTAGCTATTTCTCCAGCTCCTTTCTAAAAACATGGCTGTACATAGTCTAGATTAGTGGTTCTAAAACTTCGGTGTGCATCAGTGTTACCTGGGGTGGGGGGTGGGGGGCGAGGGCACGTTAAAACCCAGACTCCTGGGCCCCAGCCCCAGAAATTCTAAGCCAGTAGGTCTGGCATCTGCTGGAGTATTTGCATTTCTGATCCATTCCCAGGTGTGATCCAGGGACCACACTTTGAGGACCACTGGTCTAGATCTAGGACGTAGTCAATATCAGAGTTGGAATGTTTTGTAAAATTAGACTATTATCTCAATTCAGAAAAATCTAGATGATTCTGCTGGTGAAGCTTTTGAAAATTCAGCTGACAATATCCACAGCATAATAGAAACACAAGCGTCTACACATTTCTGAGTTCTGGCGCAAACAAAAGAAAACACTTCCAAAACAAATTTTCCTCAGCGTATCAGCAGCTGTACATTCCAGTGGGCCCTACTCACCTTTGGGGATTTTGGGGTCAGCTTATCGGGTGATTATCTTCAAAGCAGGACAGTGTGCTTGCAGAAACATCTGCTTAATCCCTATTTTAAGAATAAATATTGACTGGCCTTTTACTACCACTATGAGCAGTTTTAAAGATTTAACTGATGGGACCCAGTGCTGGTGGCTTTGGCACAATCCTAGGAGGGAGGTGGGAAAGAATGACAGGCACCTCGAAGGATGGAGTCAGGGCTTAGCACTCAGCTCTTGGCTAGTAGAGAGAAGCCCATGGCAGGTTCCAGGCCCGTTATCTTCCACTAACTTCCATTCACGAGCTCAATGACACAATGCATCAGTCTGGCCTCAACCCCGCATACAGGGAGGGAGGCTCTGGACTTCAAGGTGCATTTGGCAGAGCCCTCGTGTTGCATGGAGTTGCTTGAAGGGTCCCTGAGAGACGAGGGCAGCTGAGCAAGGGGGATGCCTGTGGCCCCTTGGCTTTGCTTCAGTATAGTGGCTTCCATGGACTGCTTTGTTCGAAGGATGGCACATGTGGCTTAACAAATATTTGAGGAACAGTGACCCCAGGGTCCCTTCTATTTCTAAAATTTGGAATGTTTGATTCCTTATAAATAATCACACAAAGGGTTCTTGAAGTCCTTTTTCCAGTCATTCAGCTCTGTGGCTCAATCATGGATACATTTTGGGAAGAGTGATTGAGAATTCTGTGCCCCGCCCCATCCTCAGCAGTCTTAAGAAGGGCAGAGGGAAGATAGAACAACATCCACCCAATAGTCCTGCACCTCCGGCCCAGATTTAGCCAGGCCGCTCTGAGAGTGTGGTCCCATCCCCGGGGCTGAGAATCACTCCACAAGGAACCACTGCCTTTGAAGGGAGTGGGGATGCGTCCGGGAACACTGATTTTCCTTCCCATCGTGTGGTCCAGCTGTCAGTCAAGATGGTGGTCATGTGACCCGTGCTGGCCAATCACAGCTCTCCTGAGGGAGGGCTGCAGGGATGAACTGATTCAGAGCTGGGTCACTCTGAGGACAGGTCCTTGACTCCTGCTACTTAGATTCCTGGGACTGCCTTGGTTCCGTCTTGAGGTCTGGCCGGTATTTTACAAATTAACCAGGGTTTTTCTGAATCCTTCACCCTTTTCTGTTGCTGGAAAGATTCAGGCTTCCGTTTCCACTATTTCTCTTATGAAAGAGCTCCACAGGCTTGTGAAATACTTCTGGGTATTTCAGAAGACCAGACACCAGGATCTCCAAGGGGCCTGCCCACTTCCCCTGGGGTAGGAATTCCTTGATTTGCAGGAGTGCATCAGTCAGGGTCTGATCGCCCCGGGCTGGGTAGCGCATGCCTTCTGGAAGAAGAAACGCTGCAGCTGAGTTTTCATTAGACCCTCCCTGACTGTCCCTGGGTCGCAGGATGTGAGGACCCATCATTAAGGGCCCAGAATGGTAACCCCCTGAAGGCAGAGCTCGTTAAAGGTCAATGGCTAATTAATTAAACACATGAATGAGCTCAGAAGCTAAGTCCCTTAGTTAGATTTCATATTCTTATAGTTTGGACAGTTCAGTGTCCCAGATCTGGAAAAATGTGTCCCTTTTTGTAATTTGGTTCATTCTTTTATTTCTGATTTAAAACGAAAAACCCCCAAAACTTCAGACCATGTGTAGATTTATCGAAGGGAGTGGAGCGGTTTTCCCAGGAGCTCTTGCTTCTCCCAGTGGACAGCGGTGCTGGTGGCAGCAGGAGCCTGGTGCCAGGGCCAGGAGTCAGGAGGAGCCTTGGAGAGAGTAGGCAGGAGAGTCCAGGGGCCGGAGTGAGGAATGACTCTGGACACTGGTATCCTTCCCTCTTCTGTCCAGGGTTCCTTACCTGGGGATTCACCCTGGAGCAGAAACCTGGAGGAGCACTGCGGAGGAACAAGATGTTCCATTGCCGAAAATTGCTCCCATACAGCCCTGCCATGCAGTGTGGCAGCCACCAGCCGCATGTGGCTGTGGAGCACCTGCAATGTGGGGAGTTCAAATTGAGATGTGTTATGAGTGTAAAATACACAGCAGTTTCAAAGACCTCATCTGAGAACAAGAATGGAAGATATCTCACTACTAACTTATTGATTACCTGATGACATGATAATATTTTGGGTATACTGTGTAAAATAAATTATTAAAATTAATTTCACCTGTTTCTTTTTATTTTATTTAATGTGGCTACTTCTAGAAAGTTTAAAGTTGGCCAGGCACGGTGGCTCACGCCTGTAATCCCAGCACTTTGGGAGGCCAAGGTGGGTGGGTCACCTGAGGTCAGGAGTTCAAGACCAGCCTGACCAATATGGTGAGACCCCGTTTCTACTAAAAATACAAAAATTAGCTGGGTGTGCACCTGTGGTCCCAGCTACTTGGAAGGCTGAGGCAGGAGGAAACGCAAAAGGAAATGTTTTTTGTTTGTTTGTTTTGTTTTGTTTGTTAGTTCATGTCTTTTATTAACTCATACAGTTACTTGTCTTCTGGTTTGTTGAAGCAGTAAGTCAGACAACATTTGCCACAATAATGTCTGTCAAAGTGGCTTGCCATAAACACTCCAGCACCACATTCATCAGAAGGGCATTCTCGACGAAGGTGACTAATTTTGCCATTCTCATCCACCTTATAGTATTTCAGGATAGCCAGCTTAATCTTCTTTCTCTTGTGCTTATTCTTCTTGGGAGTGGTGTAAGACTTCTTTCTTTTCTTAGCACCACCACGAAGTCTCAACACAAGGTGAAGAGTAGACTCCTTTTGAATGTTGTAGTCAGACAAAGCACATCCATCCTCCAGTTGCTTGCTAGCAAAGATCAGTCTTACTGATCAGGAGGAATTCCTTCCTTATCCTGGGTCTTGGCCTTTATATTTTCTACCGTATCCGAGGGTTCAGCCTTGAGGGTGATGGTCTTCCCTGTGAGAGTTTTCACAAAAATCTGCATTTTGGTGGCAGCTCCACTGCAGATGGCTGATGGAAAAGGAAGGAAATGTTTTAAGATACATTCCTAAGGGTTGCACGTTGACTAATTTGATCTTGTATAACTCTCAAATTCTGTAAGATAAAATCTTCAGTTCTCTTGGGTAGATAAAAGAGCTTCAGAAGTTTGAGCTGGATGAGGGTTGGCCACTCCCCTACCATCTTGCTAATGCTTTAGACCAAATTCACACAGAAAGAGATTTGTTAAATATTAACATTTATTGTGATGCAGACCCCCAAGGTCCATACAATCTTCTCTGTAGGCTCCATGAAGTCTCAGCTCTGGTGTCTTAGGTGCTAAGAGAACACTTTGCATGGAAAGCTCATTCAAGGCAGAGGCTACAATAGAGTCAGAATTTCAGGATCCTTCTTGTCAGCATCAGACAATCAGAAATCTTGCTACACTAGTGGTCTTTCACAAGAGCAATTAAGGAACCAAGTGCCTTTTATTTTTATTTAATTAATTAATTTTTTTTTAGATGGAGCTTTGCTCTTTTTTCCCAGACTGGAATGCAATGGTGTGATCTTGGCTCACTGCAACCTCTGCCTCCCAGGTTCAAGCGATTCTCCTGCCTCAGCCTCCTGAGTAGCTGGGATTACAGGCATGTGCCACCATGCCCGGCTAATTTTGTACTTTTAGTAGAGATGGAGTTTCTCCATGTTGGTCAGGCTGGTCTCGAACTCCTGACCTCAGGTGATCTGCCTGCCTCGGCCTCCCAAAGTGCTGGGATTACAGGCCTGAGCCACCACACCCGGCCCCAAGTGCCTTTCTTAAGAGTATAGTCTCAAGGCCTTGCCAGAACCGAAACCCTAGTAGCACAAGGGCAGGGAGTGTCTCTACATCTCATGGCCAGTCCACATATCGTGACTGTCGTAACTCTGTTCATGCGAGTGTGGAGAGTATCTCTTACATATTTTACTCAGACCACGTGTCCCCCTTGATTAATGAGAGCCCATTGCTAATACTCATTATGTTTATTAGCAAGTCACTAATAAGTCAGTAAAAATTCACTTCCCAAGGCCTCCGGTGTTGGCAGGTGTGCATGGCAGAGGTATCTTGGGAGAGTGGGGAATCCTGATGAACCCAAGTGGTGCTCACCTGTAATATCACACTGAAGATGCCAAAGTATATAAGTCACTTCTGGACATCGTAGCACAATCTTATTAAGAGCATGAATAATTCTTTCATACCTACTTGGTGTATCCAAACAAGATCAGTGTGGTAAGAGCCAGTGAATTATCAGAAAGTTTCCTGAGAAAATTCAACCTTTTGTGATCAATGTAGTTTCCAGCCTTAGAGAAACAAACAAATGCTATTCACAAAACAGTCATTCTAAAAAATGCATTTTTGTATGAAAGATGCGTCTTCTCAAGGTAAATGTTAACAGTCCTTGGGAGAAAACTGCTAGAATACAGATTTCAGGATTTAAGGGAAAACAATTTCTTTCAGTCTTAGAAACCCAACTCACTGATGATGAGATATAGAACAAATACAGACATTACTTAAATATTAACTTTATTTGGTATGTAAATATACCTAGCGCTCTGATCTTTCTAGATCAAGGTTACTTAACCCTGGCCGTATTGACCCTTTAGGCAGGAGAATTCCTTGTGTGCAGGGTTGTGGGGGGATGCTGTCCTGTGTATTGTAGGGTATTTAGCAGCATCCCTGGCCTCTACCCACTAGTTGCCAATAGAAGGACCCTACCACTAAAGTGGTGACAACTAAAAATGTCTCTAGACACTGTCAAATGTCCCCTTGGGGGCAAAATCAACCTCTTTTGAGAACTGCTCTTCTAGAACAGGTTCAATGGGCTAAGCCATTGCCTTGCTAGAATGCATAATCTCAGACCCCTCCCAGACCTACTGAACCACAGTCTGCATTTCAGTAAGCTCCCAGGTAGTCTGTGTGCTCATATACCTGGCCAGCTTTACCCCTTATGCTCCATGGTGCCTGTGGCCAGGGATATGTGGCTCTCATTGCAGGAAGCTGATGAAGCCTTGCTGCATAACCTACGCCTTCAGCTGGAAGCCCAATTTCTGCAAGATGATATCAGTGCGGCAAAGGACAGGCACAAGAAGGTAACCATGACCCCTTGAAGCCCTTCCTCTAGAAAACCCAGTTTGGGTTTGATCAGGTAAGCCCAGGGCACTGTGGCTGAAAACAGATTGCTAGAGTGGCATACCTTTGTGCATGTTCCCTCAACCAAATAGGGGTGAATTGGTCACTGGACAGTGCTTAATGAGCCAGACATGCTTTGAAGAGTGGGCAGTAGTGGGTGTGTTTTGAGGGCCCTGGTGTTGGGAACTAGTATCTATATTGTACAGTATAATTTACAAAGTGATTTTATATAGATCTGTCTTCATTAAGCTACAGTCCATCAACTGTTTCTGCTCAGAAAATACATTAGAAAGTCTTGTTTTTAGCTCTGCTTCTGAGCCCGTTAACTGCAGCAACATATTACTCAGGAGCTTCCTCTCCTGCAGTGCTCAGACTCCCCCAGCCTCCAACAGTTCCTCACAGGCCTGCTTCTGGGGGGCCCTGGCATAATTGAAAGATCAGATCCTGAAGCTGTTTGACCATGGGTGAGTGGCCTAACCTCTCTGAGCTGCTTTTTCATCTTCAAAATGCAAATGCTGGCTCTCCTTCCCAGCAGTGGTGTGGGTGAAGTACTGTAGCCGACCCATGGGTGCCTCAGGGCTTCCCTCTCCAGAGGCTCTGGCCTCCTCCCACTGCCATCCCTGCAGCTTTGCCTGAGGACTTTCTCCAAGCAGCTGGAGGCTGCTCCGCCTGTAGTGGGGTGTTGGGGAACTTCTGTCCCCAGGAGCAGGGAGCAGCCTCAACCAGAACTGATGGGAGTTGGTGTATAAACACCCCAGCTCCCTCTCGCCTTTGTAGACCAACTCTGAGGCTTTTGTTCTGCACTGGCACCCAGAGATACTCACCAGGATTGAGCTCCAGGTGCCCACAGTGGTGATCCATTGGTAATAGCCCTCGCTGACTGCCCTCCCTTCCTCCCTCACTTTCCCACTCCACCCGTCATGTTTCCTGGCATCATTGCCCAGTCAACTGTTTGCACTCAGATCCCTCTCTCAGGGTCTGCTTCTGGGGAAACTCAAACTAAGGCAATGTGCTAACATGCATACAACCTGGAGCTTGGCAAGTGCTCAGTGAACCTCCAGTTCCCTTCCCACCTCAGTGTGTACCTGCATCAGTACACCAGGCCTGTCTGCTCCAATCAGGGTCCCTCCAACTTTCCATCAGGCCCAGCCATTTCCTCCTCCCCACCTACCTCCTTGCTTCTGCTCTACTTGATGGAATCCTGGGAACAGTGCCTGGGCCAGTTTTGAAGCAGCTCAAAGAATTCTTCCAGGCCATTTAGGATGATGATGATGGTGATGACAGTGATGATGATAGCTCACACTGTGAGGCTTCCCTGCAGTATCTCACTGGATCCCAAGAGCAGCCTTGTGAAATAGTGCTCAGGTCAGGCAGGCTCCCTCTAAGCAGAGCTCTAGGTAGTGATTTTTTGTCACTGATGTCTTAGTGGAGGGCTCTGAGGAGGAGGGGAGGAAAAGGGCAAGACAGGGCAGGGAGCAGAGCAAGGATATGTCCTCAGCCGGAGTCCAGCTGTGGGACTGATCCCACAGGAAGCTCGGGAGTGTGAATGTGAATTACACCACAGCCGGGTCCCTCAAGGAGTCGAGAGAGTTGGTCTTTTGTACTCCTGTGCTGTCAGTCATTGGCCTCGGTTGGGGATGAGGCAGGGCCTGGTAGCTTCCTGGACAAGATGACCATTTGTTGGCCAAGGGCTGCTTTCTGGAGAGGGCCGTGTTATCTGTTGTTACTCACAGAGCTGGGGATGGGCACTGGCCGGTAAAGGGGATCAGGCATCCCTACAGATAGTTATCCCAGTTTTATAGAAGATCTTGCATTTTAGGAGGTTTAAATAGCTTGCCTGAGGTCACACATAGCCAGTAAGTCTTTTAGTCCAGGCCTGATTGACCAAAGCCCATTCTTTGAAACACTGCTGGTGTTGGAAAGGGTCCTTTGTGCCCTCCAGGGCCTTTTAACTTATTTATTTTTGACACAGGGTCTCATTCTGTCACTCAGGCTGGCGTACAGTGGGGTGATCACAGCTTGCTGCAGCCTCCACCCACCCCCAGGTTCAAGTGATCCTTCTACCTCAGCCTCCTAAGTAGCTGGGACCACAGGTGCACACCACGACACACAGCTAATTTTAAAACTTTTTGTAGAAATGGGGACTTAGTATGTTTCCCAGGCTGGTCTGCAACTCCTGGGCTCAAGCAATCCACCTGCCTTGGCCTCCCAAAGTGCTGGGATTACAGGTGTGAGCCACCATGTCTGGTGAGGGCTGGTTTTTTCCTCTTTTTTTTTTTTGTGCCTCCACCACCCAGGGCTTTGTGAAGACCAATGCACCAACGTAACTGAAGAGAAACGGTGAAATAAAGCAAGTCTTAGTTTATTCATCTGCCCCATTGTTCTTATAAAGATAAAGGAGACTGAGGGGCCAGGAATGAGCATGGTGCACATGTGGGCAGGCCCACCCATGGCAGCAAATGCATCAGTCTCTTCTTCCTCCTGAACCTGGTCATGGTCTATACTGTCTGTGATGAGGGAGCATGTGGAAGTGTCCATTCCTGTGCTCATCTAGTACTAGAAGGAAAACCCAGTGCAGCTCAACTTATAATGAGAATGCTTTCCCTCCCCCAACAGAATCTTCTGGAAGTTCAGACCTATATCAGCATCCTGCAGCAGATCATCCACACCGCTCCTCCAGCATCCATTGTGACGAGTGGGATGAGGGAGGTAAGAATTGGAGCAGGAAAAGGCAAACCAGCCCTGGAGGAAAGCCATACCTGGAGACTCCCAGGGAAGGGCTCACAGGTTGGACTGTGAGGGTGGCCACCAGGGTCCACTCCCCACTCTTGCCTTGTATCCTTATCTGAAGTTTGTTCTTCTGATATTTTACTTGTACTGTAAATGCCAATATTTAGACACGTGAGGATGTAAACCGTGTCCTTGACCGTTTTCTTCGGTATTTTCTCTTGAGAATTATGAGCTGTTCTTCCTTGCATACTTTATAAGAAATGACCAAGCTGCTTTCCAAAGCGATGTGCCATTGTTGCATCTCCACCCACAACGCGTGAGGGTTTCTGTGGCTCCCTGTCCTTGCCAGCACTTGGTATGTCAGCTTCTTAGTGTGTCTTCGCTCTTCTAATGGTGGTGGTTTTAATTTGCATCCCCTAATGACTAAGGAAGCTGAGCATCCTTTTGTGCACTCATCTGCCATCCAGATAGCTTCTTTGTGCAAGTATCTGCTCAAGCCTCTTGCCCATTTAAAAAATTGGTTTGTTTCCTTATTCTCCCTATCAATCTGATAATGAATTTCAAATACAGAGAATCTCAGGTAATTAGTGAATATATTTTCAAGACGGAGCTCTGCTAATGATTATGTGAGCCTGTGGCGTGGAAACTAGTGGGAAAGGATAGAGATTGTTGAAGCCGATTTGTAAAAACTAAAGATTTGGATATGAAAAATTATTTCCGATATTATGTTCCAAATTCCTTCTTCATTTAGCTCTCTAGCTGCTCAACAGGATAGTAATGTTTTTTCCTAATATGCTTTATGGAGTTTTGTGATGCATAGCATGATACATATATATATAGACTGGTGCCGAGTGAGGTGGCTCATGCTTGTAATCCCAGCTACTCAGGATGCTGAGGTGGGAGGATCATTTGAGGCTAGGAGTTTAATACCAGCTTGAACAACATAGCAAGACCCCGTCTCTAAACAAACAAAGAAACAAGAAACAAACAAACCCCACAAACACTGGAAATGATGCAAATTAAAATAAAAATGTTACAGTGTCCCTTCTCCAGAGGTTGTGGTAGGCTAGTACAAGGTTTGGTGGATTGGTCAAGAGAGAAGGTTCTGGGTCTTTTTGCAAGGATGACCTAGGATGGTGTCTCTCAACCCTGGTGACACTTATAATTGCCTAGATGTGTGCTCAGGCCATGCTCTGAGTCAATGAATGGGCTGCCCAGGAGGTGGGGCTTGCCCAGGACCAGCATGCAGACAATCTGCTGCAGAACCCATGGGCTGGGGTCACTGGCTGCCTGAACTTTTTCATCTGAATTATTTTATACAAAGCTAAAGAAATCCCCAAATTTGCTTTAGAAGACACTTTTAAACCCTACAAAGTATCATCTAAGAGACAGGAAAGTTACTTTTTTTGGCATTCATGAGGATAGTCTTGTCCGAATTGCCCACCAGTTACCATTTCAGGACCCTGTTCTCCTTAGTGGATGTAACTGAGGTTGCTACAAAGGCCTAAAAAAGCTTTTCCTGAAGCCTTAATTTTCTTTCCTAGAGATTCCTTTCCAGAGATGTTACTTTTATTTTTCAAACCCAACTCTATCTCAAAGGTGTTTTACATCCGAGCATACCTTTTGAATTGTATCATCTATTCCCTTGTAATAAGACCCTTCTAAGTCATAAGTATACAGACACTAAACTGACTTTGATGTCATCCATCAGCATCATCTGGGCTTGTGAGACGTGCAGAGTGTCCAGTCCAGCCTCAGACTCACTGAGGCAGAATCTGCATCTTAGCCAGATCTGCAGGGATTCGTGTGCATGCTCAGGATGGAGAAGCACCGATTGAGAAAGCATCACATCTTTATGAGTCTTAGCTTAGCAATTCTACAATCGAGTTAGACAGTCACTTTCCTGTATGTCTGTGTCATTGCTGCAGCCACTTTGTAAGGTGTTTGAAGCAGAGTCTGCCTTCCATGCAGCCTCTGGACACAGAAACCCTCGGTGTAGACTTGGTGTTTGATTTTGTGTGGCTTCGAGTCAATGTGCTCTGTGTCAGAATGCATGGCTCTTGAGCAGTCAGGTCTTTGTGAAACAATTTGAATATTTTTGAGTAGATGTGGAAAGGCAGGTCAGGAGAGAAGCACCTGCTTGGCAGAGTGTGGAGAGGTCGGAGGATTTCCTTCCAGCCATTCCCTGAAGCATCACTTCCCTTTCACCCACTGGGGCTGATGGCTCCTGCTTTGTGCTGCGCTGACATCCGAGCACAGCGTGTGGCTTGCGGCTCCAACCAACCTTCATTTTCTTAGAGAGTGTGCATTCCAGGTTTTCCTTTTCACAGAAGGGAAAACAGAGGTTTTGAGAGTCAAATGCCTTTTCTAGAGTCTCTTAGTAGGTTCATGGCACAGCCAGGTCTAAGCTCTGGTCTCCTGGTACTCGGTCCCGGCGTTTCACACTCCCAAGGAGGTTCAGACTTTGAAGACAAAGCAAAAGGCATTGATGGCTGCGCCGTGGGCCTGGCTTAGTCTTCTCAGGCTACTATAACAGGACACTATAGATGGGAGGGCTGACAGGCAGACATTTACTTCTCACTGTCCTGGGTGCTGGAAGTCCAAGATCAAGGTGCCAGCAGAATTGGTGTCTGGCGAGGGCTCTCTTTCTGGCTTGAAGACGGCTGCCTTCTTGCTGTGTCTCACATGACAGACAGACAGGGGCTGGGGGTGGGGGCTCTGGGTTCTCTTCTTGTTCTTACAAAGACCCTAATCACATCATGGGGCCCCCCATCCTCATGACCTCATCTAACCCTAACACCTTCCAAAGGTCCCACCTCCTAAAACCTTCATCTTGGGAGTTAGTTAGGGCTTCAACACAGAATTCAGGGGGACATGGATATTCCATCCATACCGAGGCCCCACACCTTCTCTGCCCTTTTCCTCTCTGCATGTCCTGTGAGTCTGACTCTGGCCTTCTCTGTGCAGGAGAAGCTCCTGACGGAGCGGGAGGTGGCCGCCCTGCGGAGTCAGCTGGAGGAGGGCCGGGAGGTGCTGTCCCACCTGCAGGCACAGAGAGTGGAGCTGCAGTCCCAGGTATGCTCGAGTCTGCCATATGTGCATTGGGGCTTCCCACATGTTTTATGGAGGTGTTACACGCAGGCACATGCATGCAGCTTGAGGAGCTGTCACACACTGAACATATCCTATATTCCTGGCAGAAACGGGGTTTTCTGAGTGGGTGACCAAGTGCTCTGCTCTGCCCTGGACTGAGGAGTTTTCCAGGACACAAAGAGAGTCCTGAGCCAGAGGACATAGGCGCCACGCTCATTCCTGGCCCCTCAGAGGTGCCCCTTGGGACTCCTTCGAGTCATGCCCTCCCCACCGAGGCTTAGGCTTAGGCTGCCCCAGTGTCTACATCATGCATTCATTTTGCCCAGGTCAGGCTTCGTAAGAATAAGAAGAAATGGACACCATAGGGATTTTTATCCTCCACTTGTTCAAATCTGTGCTTCTGTTTTTCTTCTCATGGTAACAGTTCTCCTTCGGAATTTGATTACAACCGGGAAAGAGTGGTTGTTATCAGTGTTTGCTTCTAGTTAGAAACATGTTGGTGGAAAGCTCACATTTCTACCCCCACCCCTTTTGGGTGAAGCTTAATTTGAAAACAAAACAGAAAAGCCCCACGCTGTCCTGTGGCCTGTGCCTTCTTGGCTACTTCCCAGCTCATCTTCCTTTGTTCCTTCCAGTTCTGTCTCTTTCTCATTACCTTACAGCAGGTCATTCCACAGGGACGGTTGAGTTAAAATGCTGCACCTTTGTATGGCTCTCTAACCACATTTCCCAAACCAAAAAGTAAGTTGACATTTGGTTTGACAAGTACACATGGGGACAAGAGAGCAAAACGTGTAAAAATCGGACATTTCAGAAAGCCTGGACCATTTGGATGTTATGTGTTACTCTGTCTAAAAATGTGAAGCCACAACTAGATGTAGCGCTTTTTATTGATTTCCAGTGCCCCCATGTCTGCTCAGGATTTCATTTTGGGACCTTGGAGTTCACATCCTAATTCCCATCCCGGCATGCACCACACAAAACTCACAGTGCAGCAGCTCTCAGGGGCTGCTGGAAAGCAAACCCAGGTCTGTGGTGGTCCCCTGAGCTGATGATCGATCGCAGCAGGAGAAACCAGCTGAGGCCCTTAAAACTCCTCCTCCTTGCGAGACAAACCCTGGCTCAGGGACCATGTGCCTCATCCTGGTGACTGGGGCCTGTGTGGTTTCTTCTGAGGCTCTGACAGGATAGAATAAGGGTTGTATGTGTTTGTGTATGTGGGATGTGTGTGTGTGATATACATGGTATGTGTGATATATGTGGGATGTGTATGTGAAGTATGTGTGGTATGTGTGTGTCATGTGTATGTGTGTGTGTGCTGTGTATGTGAATAGGGACATGGATATAAGCCCAGTTGTGGTCCTAGAGACCAGCGTTTCCCAAATGGCTAGTGACAACTCATTTTTGGATGTAAAATGAACTCAGTAGAATTGACTGGCATGTAAAAGGAAGTCAACAAAATGCTAGACTAAAATATAATAAGAAAAACAGAATGTACGGCAAGCGAAAGGGAGGATTTGTTTTGTGAAGCCCTTGTTTTATCTCTCTATATCCATATGGATATGCTGAAATACACACACACACACACACACACACACACACACACATCTATCTGATGTGTATGGCTGGCAGTGAGAAATGTGGTTTTTCCTGGGGCGGTGGTGATAAAGTTGAAAACCACTGCCATAGAGATACTGAGAAAGATGAAGGAGCCCAGCCTAGATGGCAAATTCCAGTTCCAGGACAAAAAGAATGTTCCTCTCTTTATGTACAGGTATGTATTTGTTGAATATCAAAATAAGAAATTTCACAACAGATTAACCTGGTTTCTGAGAACATGAAATGAAACCTCTGTTTGGCTGCCTGTTTCTAACCTGAGTGGCTGCAGGAGGACCTCCTGGCTTTTCCCTGATGCCCTCATCTCTAAAGCAGGGTCTCAAACACCTCTTCTGTGCTGCCTCCTCCACTCCCACCCTTGGCAGTCTGATGGAGGCCCCTTCTCAGAAAAATGATGGTAAAGGCATAAAATAAAGTACAGATAATTTAAAGGAAACCAGGCTGGGTGTGGTGGCTCACGCCTGTAATGCCAGCACTTTGGGAGGCCAAGGTGAGTGGATTGCTTGAGTCCAGGAATTTGAGACCAGCCTGGGCCATATGACGAAACCCCACCTCTACAAAAAATACAAAAATTAGCTGGGCGTGGTGGTGCATACCTGTGGTTCCAGCTCCTCAGGAAGCTGACATGGGAGGACTGCCTGAGCCTGGGGAGGTTGAGGCTGCAGTGAGCTGAGATTGAGCCACTGCACTCCAGCCTGGGCAACAGAATGAGACCCCGTTTCCAAAAAAAAAAAAGAAACTAATTATATTAAAACAGTTATCAAAATATTACTGAATCATTTTAAATAAAATGACAGATGTGCTTATACTCACTCAGTAACAAGCTGTAGCATGGAGCTGATGACACATGGCTGTGTCCATTTTCTGTTGCTGCCTTGATGAGTCACCACTAGCAGGGGCTTTGAACAGCACCCGTGTCATTGCAGTTGTGTAGGTGGGAAGTCTGGGTGGGTCCTATCAGTTTCTCTGCTCTGGGTTTCAAAAGGTAGAAAGAAGGATGTTGGCCAGCCTGGGCCTTTGTCCAGAGGTTGTTAGGGGAGAATTTGCTTCCAGTCTGATTCAAGTTCTTGGCAGGAGTGAGGACCCTGTTTCTTTGCCGCTGCTGGCCAGGAGTGGCTGTCAGGGCTGCCCATGCTCCTTGGCTTCAGGCCCCTCCACGTTCAGAGCCGGCAGCGAACTCTGAACCCTCTTCCTGTGTCTCATCTCGTTGACTTGGACTTATGCGTTTCTCTGACTTCTGTTTTTAGGGGATAATCTTGAATAAACTCCTTTCCTTAAAAAAGGGTAACCGGTTAAGAACTTTAATTATATCTGCAAAGTCCCTTTTTGCCATGTAACATATTCAAGGGTATAGCACCAAGGGGAAAAGGTCATGGGGGCCAAAATTCTGCCTCCTTAGCTCTGATGAAAACCCAGATGTGGCTGGGCACGCCCAGGAGCTCCTGACTTAGTGGGTCTGGGGTGTGGCCTGGGATGCTGCATGTTCCGGTGTCCCGGTGATGGTGCTGCTGCCGGTCCAGGAGCCACACTGAGAACCACAGGGTAGGGGCGGGTCCCAGGGAGGGAGCGAATGTTCCACCCGGTCCCCCCTATGTCCCAGGCTTGGGCCTTATTTCAAATATTTGTGGCTGGGTTTTTGCTGGTTTTAAAGGTTTTAGTGGCTTCCCAATGTAGCAGCTAAGCTAGAGCTGAAGGAAGATGTGGCCGCACACCTCTGGGCAGGGCCCGCACTGTGGCCGAACTCGGTGGAGGGCGGGCCAAGGGAGAGCATCTGGTAGCCCCAGGGCCGTGGCAGCGGGTTCCCCCTATGGTTAGGGCGTCCGAAGCTTCCCGAACTCTCCACAGCAGGGGTCCTCAGGGTGAGGTGCCCGTCCCAGCAGCCGGGGCACCACCTGGGAACTTGTCAGAAATGCAAATTCACAGGCACCCCAGACCACTGACCCAGGAGCTCTGGGGCGGGCCGGTGCGCCTTGTTTTCACAAGCCCTCCACGTGGCTCTGCGGGCTCAGTCTGGGAGACGCTGGGCGGAGGATGGGACAATAGTGCCTGGGCTTGGAGCTGGAAGCCTCTCCTTCAAATAAGTGCACATATACCCGTAAGAGCCCTGGAGGAAGCACTTCGGACAGGTGGAGAGGAAAGGACAGGTAATTTTAGTTCCCTAAATTGCATGAACTGAGAGTTTCTGTGACAGGGAAGTAAAGAAAGTCACTTTTTAAAATTGCAAAGTGGGAACCGCCCATGTCTCATTTCTCATTAAAGTCACTTAGCACCATCTAGTGGTTTAGTTTGTGTAAGACAGTATGTAATGAGTTGTTTTTTTTTTTTTAAGGGGGGAAAAAAAAAAAGACCTTGCACCTAAAGTTGTCTGGGGTCCTAAGGACTGAGGTGGGAGCTCGCCCCTCCAGATGGGGCTCGCGTCAGGCTCCTGCCTGTGTCCTGCCCTCAGCAGCTCACAGCCCAGTGGGGAGACAGATATAAACCAGGCAATCTAACGGTCCAGGCAGAAATAGCAGTCACCTGGCTCTGGATAAAGTTCAGGTTGCCGCATGGCCCCACCCTTGGAGGAACCCTGGGCCAACCTCTCTTTGTCTCCTGACACCTCCTGCAGTTTCTGGGGCCTCCCCTTTGTTCATTCCTTCTCTCCTTTCTGGAAGTCCCTTTCCTTCCTCGGTTCCCAGGACTGGTCCTGCCTCCTCTGGAAGCCTCTTTCTCCCTCCGAGATGCCCTGGGCGTGCCTCCTCTGCTAGACTTTGGCCTTCTAGAGGAGGGTCTGTGTCTCCTTCTCCTTGGCCAGGCTGGTGCTGGGTGGCAGTGGATGCCGTGCCACAGTGGCTCTCGTCACAGGCATCTCCATTCGTGTTGAGCTCCTGAGACAGGAGCTCTTACTGGTTTTCCTGAACACCCTTCCTTCTGATCAAAGATTTAAATTATGGAGCTATAAAAACCACGTCGATATAGACATCAGTCCAGTTTTATAAACCAAGTCATCACTTCACTGGACTCAGCAGAATCCCGTAGAGCATCTGCGACCAGTGCGGGGTTGGAGGGCTCAGGGCCTCATGGTCCTGTGGGGGATGGGGGCTGTGGGGGCGCCCAGGACAGGAGCTCCTCCCGCAGTGCTGCAGCAGAGGATCTCCAGCCTTTAAAACATGCAGCCTTCTTCAAACAAACACAAATGCACACCCAAGAAAACACCCCATCCCTCCACCCCCTACCACTACCACAAAAACAACAATCACCACTTCATGAGACATAAAAAGATTGCACTCCACTTGTAGGGTAGAAAGATCACAGGTGACTTTCCTGGGCTCTCATTTCCCATTTTGTGACGCTTTGTGATTCTATTTACAGTTTAAAACTTTGCTAATTGAAAACCTGCAAGGAGAGGTCTCTGCATAGCTCACACTGACTTTCCCATGTCTTCAGAGAGAACAGGCTGGTGTTGGCCTGTTGCTGTGTGGGAATGGGGAGTTTGCAGGGGCCCTGGAGAGAGAGTGTGTGTGTGCGCGTGCACGTGTGTGCTTGCATATTGTTGCCTGCAGCAGGGAGGAGGCTGAGGTGCGGGGCAAGGGTGGCCTGGCTCTGGGAGGTGTTTCAGACCTTGTACAGGTAGATTCAAATCCTGCTGTGGTATTTATGGGCAAGCCACTTTGCCAGTGTGCCTCAGTTTCCTCATCTGTAAAGTGGAAAGAATGACAGCCCTTCCCTGATAAGGCTGACCCAGCTTAGGACTTATCAGCATGAGCCACTACCCCCACTCTGGGCTGGGGAACCCACACCCAAAAGGGACGGCCACCCTAGAGCTCCTGGGTCAGTGATCTGGGGTACATTCTCTTCATATGTAATTTTTTCTTTTACTCTTTATTATGGAAGATTTCAAACATAGAAAAGTGAGAGATTATAGGTGCTATGGCTCACGCCTGTAATCCCAGTACTTTGGGAGGCCAAGGTGGGAGGATCACTTCAGCCCAGAAGTTCAAGACCAGCCTAGGCAACATAATTAGACCTTGTCTCTACAAATTTTTTTTTTTTAAATTGGCTGGATATGGTGGCATTCACCTGTAATCTCAGCTACTGAGGAGACAAAGGTGTGGGGATTGCTTGAGCCCAGGATGTGAAGGCTTCAGTGAGCCCTGATGGCAGCACTGCGCTCCAGCCTGGGCAATAGAGTGAGACCCTGTCTCAAAAAATAAAAGTGAGAATAGTCTGTCTCATGAGCCCTCTCGCCCCATCCCCCAACACATGGCCCCTCTATGTTCTCTACAGCCCCACACACTTCCCTCACCATGTAATTCCAATGCTTCTTTGAGATTTGGGCCTCAAAGTGGTCTTTTAAATCCCCATATTCCTTGGAAGTGTTTCTTAGAGTGTCTGAACACTCTGGTGTGGGTGAGATTTGGCTGCACCAGACGTTAGTGTGTCTGACATGTATTTGCTATTACAGGTGACTGTTTGAATCCAGATTTCTTGGGAGAAACAGAAACTGGATCACACTAGCTGAAACAGGAAGGGGACTCTTGTCTTGTTCAGAAGTAATTTTAGATTTTTGAAAAGTTGCAAAAACAGCACAGTAGTTTCCACTACATACCCCTCACCCAGCTTCCACAAAACCACGGGCCAATGATAAAAACCTGGAAATTAACAATGATCTTGTCCTATTAAGAGAGAGCGCTAAAATCTCACCAGTTGCTCCACTCATGTGTTTTCCTGGTCTAGATCCTACTCACATTTAGGTGTCATGTCTTGTTTGTCTCCCCCAGACTGGGATGGTCCCCAGTCGTTCTCTGTCTTCCGTGACCGTGATGCTTTGGAAGAACCCAGGCCAGTGGCTTTGTGGCACATCTCTCCTTTTGGGTTTCCCTGATGTTTTCTCAAGATTAGATGGAGGTTCTGCATTCTTGGCAAGACCCCCATGGAGTGACGCTGTGTCCTGAGTATTTCATTATGTGGCTGTGTCCTCATACGGGTGACATTAACTCTGATCACTTGGTTCAGGTGCTGTCTGCCAGGTTTCTCCACTGGAAAGGTACTATTTTTTTTTTCCAAAGGAGCAGGGTATAAAAGGCAGGGCATGAAATCTGAGAACAGGTGTGCGTCAGGAATTAGGAACCAGGAACTGGGAGCTGAGGCAGCTGCTCTCTGTCTCCTTTTCTATCTCTTCCTTCTCTTGCCATGGCTCTCTAATTTCTGTTTGTCTTTGCCTTTCGGCTTCATTTCTTTTCCTCTCCAAATAATTACCTTTCTCAACTTTGCCATGCACGTGAAAGCTCGCCACTCCAGAGCGGCAGCCTCAGACCTGTTCATGTGTCCCTGTTGTCTAGAACCTGCCACCAACTCTGAGATTTCTGAGACCCCTTTCCAGATTCCCAGGAGAGAAGGCATGTGACAGGCCAGCCTGGGTCAGGCCCACCCCTGGTCCTATAACTCTGTACAGGAGAGTGGGGTCACCTTGTTGCTGGGACCCTGCCTGTGGATGGGTGGGGCTGACATCAGACACAGGGACAACGTGGACTGGACAGACATCTCCCCAGAGTGCTTAGCACGTGTACCTTTTCTTCCCTTCCTCCTCCCTCCTGATGCAACAGATCTATGGCTGAACACGTGCTTTTTTTTTTTTTGGACAGAGTCTTGCTCTGTTACCCAGTCTGGGGTGCAGTGGCACGATCTTGGTTCACTGCAACCTCCGCCTCCCGGGTTCAAGTGCCTCAGCCTCCCGAGTAGCTGGGATTACAGGCAGCAGCCACCACGCTCGGCTAATTTTTGTATTTTTAGTAGAGATGGGGTTTCACCATGTTGGCCAGGCTGGTCTTGAACTCCTGACCTCAAGTGATCTTCCCGCCTTGGCCTCCCTAAGTGCTGGGATTACAGATGTGAGCCACCACACCCAGCCATTTGCCGAACACCTTTGAAAGCTACATTTTCACCTAAGGAATTTCATGATCCAAGGGCATAAAGTGTATAAAGTGAAGAATTGGGTTTTGATGGCAATGATCATCTTCCAGGGTGTCCAGTAGATACATTTAGGTCTGGATGTAGGAAATGCCTGTAGTGGACATAATGAAGTTGAATATAGATGCGTGTCTCACCCCTCGTGGCTCGAAGTGTGGCCCATGGACCGGCAGCATCAACATCGCGTGGGAGCTGGTGAGCAATGCGGAGTCTCCGGCCCCCATCCCTGCTGAGTCAGACTCTTAACACCCGCAGGTGGCTCCAGTGCACACTGAGTTCCAGAAGGGCTGCGCGAGGTAGAAGTGTGGTTTTGTTTGTTTTGTTTTGTTTTTGAGGACCATGCGTGTCAAATTCTTTCCTACTCAAGAACGAGATTGGAAAAGAATCACGACCATCTCGGCCTCTACTTTATAAAGTTTAAATATTTTTTTAAGCTTCTTGACTCTTTTGTAATAACACTTGATCAAACACAAGAGAAAATATTGCAATCAAGAGATGTGGGAAACGTGAGCTGCAGGAGGCTGCGGCTGGAGTAACGCGGCGTCACTGTCTTATCAGAAACATCTCGTTAAAAGTAGGACTACACGCCAAAATAATGAGACAAAGTGTAGTATCAAAAATACATAAACCAGTAACATAGTTGTTTATTATCATTGTCAAGTATTATGTGTTGTACATAATTGCATGTGCTAGACTTTTTTTATGCAACTGGCAGCACGTCTGTTTACGCCGGCGTCCCCACAGACATGTGAGTGAACGTGTGGCTCCACGGCCCTAGGATGGCTGTGGTTGTCACTAGGCAACAAGAGTTGTCCAGCTCCATTATACTCTTATGGGACCACCATCCTATACGCAGTCCATTGTTGACTGCAGTACTGTTATGTGGCCCATGACTGAGCATTTATGGGTCTTTATGTATCATCACAAGCTCTTACACTGAATATAAAACTATCTCTTTCTATTTTCCTGCCTTAATTTTTACTTGCTCTGATTAATGTACTGTATTTCTCTGACATTATTTTATGTGTACACAAGGGCACACACACACACCTTAGCTACCAAAACATAAATGTAACTCTGCTGATCCAAACTCAGGAGAAAATCAAAGCTGAATGAGAACAAGGAAACTTTTCTCCCACTCAGTATTTCAATAAATGTAGCATCTTATCTATTCAGTATGCTCTTCTTTTTACTTATTTTTTTGCTATCAGATTTATGCTAATTAATTAAAGCTGAAGAACGTACTTTATTTGAATTATAAATATTATTCCACCAATAGCAGGTTTTTTTTCTTTTTTAGACAGAGTCTCGCTCTGTTGCCCAGGCTGGAGTGCAGTGGTTTGATCTCGGCTCACTGCAGCCTCTGCCTCCCAGGTTCAAGTGATTCTCCTGCCTCAGCCTCCCAAGTATCTGGGATTACGGCGTGTGCCCCCACACCCGACTAATTTTTGTATTTTTAGTAGAGATGGGGTTTCACTATGTTGGCCAGGCTGGTCTCAAACTCCTGACCTCAAGTGATCTGCTGGCCTCGGCCTCCCAAAGTTCTGGGATTACAGGTGTGGGCCACCTGGCCTAGGTTTCATTTTATTTTCTAGGTTTGTCTTCAGACTGCCTTTGGGGTGGGCCTCCTTATGGGCTAATTGCAGAGGGTGCTGATATTAGTGCGAGAAGGGCTAGGTGCAGTGACTCACGCCTGTAATTCCAGCACTTTGGGAGGCTGAGGTGGGAGGATCACTTGAAGCCAGGAGTTTGAAACCAACCTGGGCAACAAAGTGGGACCCTATCTCTACCAAAAAAAAAACACAAAAACAGCCCAGCATGTTGGTGCTTGCCTATAGTCACAGCTACTCAGGAGGCTGAGGTGGAAGGATCACTTTAGCCTGAGAGGTCGAGGATGCAGTGAGCCGTGATTGCATCCCTGCATTCCAGCCTGGTGACAAAGTGAGATCCTCTATCAAAAAAAAAATTGTGTAAGGACACAGGAGCTCAGTTTTCACATTGCTTTTTAGCTTAAGGATTCCAAAGTGATTCATTGCTAATCTCGAATGGACAGAGAAACACACAAACAAAATAAAACATTCACCGACTCCAGGTTCCTTTTCCTGGTGAGGTCTGTCTCTTAGGGAAGAAGGGGGATGGATTTTCTTACAGCGTGTCCTTGCCCGCAGACAGCAACTCTGGAACAAGCTATTAAAAGTGCCCATGAGTGTTATGACGATGAGATTCAGCTTTATAACGAGCAGATTGAGACACTGCGCAAGGAGATTGAGGAGACAGAGCGGGTCCTGGAGAAGTCTTCTTACGACTGCCGGCAGCTGGCGGTCGCCCAGCAAACCCTGAAGAATGAGCTGGACCGGTATCATCGTATCATCGAGATTGAAGGCAACAGGTGAGCATGTGCCCTCCCCATCCAGGCCAATTATTCCTTCCACAACTCTTCATTGAGTGCCTATTGTGTGCCAGGCACAGTTATAGGCAGTGGGCATGTATCAGGGAAGGAAACACAATTCCTGACCCCATGGGTGTTGGATAACTAGTAGGGGAGACAGAGGATGAAGGTACGACCAGTGCTGAGGAGGAAGTTCTAGCAGGGAGGAGGGTGGTGGTGATAGGGGTGATGGGGGAATGCTTGCAGTTTTAAGTAGGGTGGTCAGAAAAGGCCTCATTGAGAAGCCTGTGTTTTGCTCATAGGCCTCTGGGGACATGTGTCACAGCAGGTGGGATGCCCAGGAGTATTTAATGAGGTGCTGCAGGTGAGCTACCTGGCACGGAGCCTGGCACTTGAGGGCACTCAGAGGTGTTGGTGATGCTCCTGCTGCCATCCTTACAATTCTTAGTGCCTCGCTGGGTTAGTCTGTTGCTGTCACTATGTGTCTGTCTGGTCTCCTCCGTAATGGAGCTGTGACTCGATCCCTACTCACTTTAAGAAAGCTGGGAAATTCTCTCTTTCTCTCCAAGCTGTGCCAGTATTCATAGCTACCATGATTTTCCAGAGAACAGGTTGGGAATTAATTTGTGATTCTTCACTTCAGTCTTGCTAAATTCCTGGATTTTGACTGAATGAAAAGAGAAGCCCCCCACAACTGAGGTCCCCACCAGGAGCAGCTCCACCCTTCACGCTGGGTGCTCTGTCTTGGCTGTGAGCACTCGAATGCTTGGCAGGAGAAGCAGGATTTTATTTTTCTTTCTCCAGTGCTGGTCAGTGTATCTGGCGTGATTCCACATTATATTTATGTTACAGTGAACACTTTATGCACACATCTGCAAGAATAAGTCTGGAGCTGGCATTTCAATGACTTTGTAAACATTTTTGTTTTGGGACAGGTCTTCACAGAAAGGTGACTGGATACCTCTTTTATTTATCTATAAGTTCTGATTTTGGTCTAATTTTAAATTGATAGAAATGTTGCAAGAATAGAACAAGGAACTCCTGAATACTCCAGATTCACCAGTTGTTTATATTTTATCTCAATTGCTTTATCTTTTTTTCTCTATTTATATATGATATGTGTGTGTGTGTATATATATATGTATATATACATATGTCTTAAGTTGGAGATATCATACCCTGTTTGCCCTAAATACTTCAGCCTGGGTTGGCTACTCTAATTAAAAAAACCAAAAAGGCAAAAAAATCAAAAGGCAAAAAAATCAAAAAGGCAAAAATTCAAAAAGGCACTGTCTCATGGAGAAGTGGCATTTTTAGGTTATAAGCAATCCCCACTTTATAATTTTTTATAGGTATGTTTCACAATTTATGACTCTTGAGCTCAAAGAAATGATCACTTCCTTTATGTCCTCATCCAGTATGTAAATGTGTGTATGGCTGTTTAAAACGATATCTAATTTGTGAGCAATTTGGTCTAGAGAAAGCTTTTTTTTTCATTTTTGCTCAACATTAATGAGAGTCACTCTTACCCCTGACCATCTGTTTGGCTTGTTCTTTCTGGTTCTTTCTGCCAGGCTGAGCTCTGCCTTCATTGAAACTCCCATTCCCCTGTTCACCCAGAGCCATGGAGTCTGTCTCAGCACTGGATCCGGTGGGAAAGGTAACGCTCCCCAACCCTGGACTTCTGTTTTTTTCTGTCTTGAAAAAAACCAAGCGGCTCTCTTCCTGACTTTAACGTTCATGCTTGCTTCAGATCCATCTGGAAATTAAATGCTTTTTTGTGAGGGAGGACTCCTTCCCACCCTCTGCCCTCTCTGGCTTGCTAAGTGGCTGAGCTGAGAAGTTTATAAGGAGAAAAATCGACTAGGGGGCTAGGCTACCTTGGGCATGCCATCCCTAATGTGAGGCATTTATTTTGTATTTTTATGTTTGTTTTATGGTTTGACAGCAATAACTTTTGCAACACAAGGCATTTAATTGGGCGAAAAGTACAACCCAATATTCACTTCTTGCTCCCTCTGCTCGGCAGTAAGTGAACACTGGATCACATCCCACTGCCTTCCCACATTGAATCAAAGGGTTTGTGCCAACGCGTGTAACATGGTGTCCAGTGCAGAGTAGCTGCTCAGTCGTCGCTCATTCTCCCCTCCCTCAAAGCAGGCAGAAACAGCTTGGCTGGTAAATGTGGCATCTGCTTTCAACATTTGGTCTATAAGACCTCACCTCACATCGAAATCTCCCAGTTCTGAACAAGCCCAGCATTTGGGGAGAAAAGAGAAGGTGGTAATATGGATGCTCATGCATATAGGGCCTTTAAATCCTTATTTCCAGATAGCTCAGAAGGTTTTGTGGAAATGGCATTCCAGAGTCAACATGGTTGGAAAGGGAACAACCTTGCAGCCGGACGCCCAGGGCCAGGTGGGCAGGCGTGCGGCCCTGTGCACATGCGGCCCTAAGGGTCCCAGCTTGGCTGAATGCTCTGCTAATGCTGTTCTGAAATTCTTAATAATTTGAAACAAGGGGTCTTGTGGGCTTTTTTGGCACCGGGCCCTGAGATTCTGTGTAGTCCTGTAAGCACCTCCTCTTCGCATACCAGCTCCCAGCAGTTCTCCTGTGCCCCGTCCCTCTCTGCATCCCTTGCACCTGTAGCTTTGTGACCCATGTCTGCTATTGCCGGCTCACCTGGCTCTCTTTTTATTGTGAATCAGCCATGCTTGATGCCGGTGCTTGGTCAGTCTTGCCCTGTGGTTACCAGTGGGAGGGGATGCAGGGGATGACTTTTGGGCTGAAAAAGCTCAAAATTCACTATGTGGATGGAGGCGTGAAGCCTCATAGATTATACCAGGTGAGAATTTTGTGTGTTTTCTTCAACTTTTAGTTTTTCCTTTCAGCTAGTCTGGAAGCAGGAGGGTGGACTTGGGGCAGGGGATTCCTGTCATTTCTGAATTTCATAGCATCACTTCCTCTCTTGGCCTGGGAGGAAGGGGAGGCTGATCACAGCTGGGTGGCATTTATCTAGCTTGAGCTAAATATGGAATGAGGCAGATCCACCATGAACGGGTTCCATCTCCAGGCCCAAGGCCATCTGAGCATGTCAGAAGCCCCCAGGTAGCTCTGTCATCTCTCCTTTGAGGAAGTCAGAGGAGAGAATAACTTTGAGGAATGGGCTTCTGTGGATCCAAGTGTCTGCTGTGAGCTCAGTGGGGCTGCAGTGGGAACAGGGGCTAGGGCTCCCACTGAGTGTCAGGACAATGGCCTTGCATACCTTCGTAGGTTCTGCCTGGTGTGGTGGTGAACTGTGGGTGTCAGAACAGGGAGCACCTTCCCTCTGGAAGCCCGAAGGCATCCAGTGACTTGTCCAGAGTCGCCCAGCTGGACCTCAGCCTGGGCCATGGAGCAACAAAGCCAAGGCCTTTCTTCCATTGCTTCTGCTCCAGATGAAGGAAGCCCCACCCTAGTACTATAGGTATAGGCGTTTGTTTCCGAGTTAGCCTGTTTTCCAACCAGCATATTTTCTTTCTCTCTCAATGACAATTATACTTGAATTTCTGCCTGTGTGTTTTTCCAGATCTTACCAGGGCTCTGCAGGATATAACAGCAGCAAAACCAAGACAAAAAGGTCTCCCCAAGAATGTTCCAAGGAGAAAAGAGATTATAGCAAAAGACAAAATGAACGGAGCTCTGGAAGATGCAACATTAAAAGGTTTGGAAGACACAAAGCTGGTACAGGTGGTACTTAAAGAGGAAAGTGAATCTAAGTTTGAATCAGAAAGTAAAGAAGTAAGTCCCCTGACACAAGAAGGGGCTTCAGAGGATGTGCCAGATGGAGGGCAGATAAGCAAAGGCTTTGGGAAACTATACAGGAAGGTCAAGGAGAAAGTGAGAAGCCCCAAAGAGCCTGAGACCCCCACTGAGCTCTACACCAAAGAGCGGCATGTGCTGGTCACAGGGGATGCTAATTACGTGGACCCTAGGTTCTATGTCTCCTCCATCACAGCCAAAGGTGGGGTGGCTGTTTCTGTTGAAGAAGACTCTGTGCTTTATGATGGCCAGGTGGAGCCCTCTCCTGAGTCACCCAAGCCCCCTTTAGAGAATGGGCAGGTAGGTCTGCAGGAGAAAGAAGATGGACAACCAGTTGACCAGCAGCCTATAGAAAAGGAGATTGAGCCAGATGGTGCAGAGCTGGAAGGCCCTGAGGAGAAACGTGAGGGTGAGGAGCAGGACGAGGGGTCCGGGAGACCCTGTCCCACAGTCACACCTGGTGCAGAGGAACCGTCTATACCCGAGCCTCCGAAGCCTGCGGCTGGTGAGGATGGAGCTGAGGTGCTTGCAATTAGGAGCAGAAGCCTGCCAGAAAAAGGCCCTCCCAAGGCTTTGGCCTATAAGACAGTGGAAGTGGTGGAATCTATCGAGAAGATTTCCACGGAGAGCATTCAGACGTATGAAGAAACCGCTGTGATCGTGGAGACCATGATTGGAAAGACAAAGTCAGACAAGAAGAAATCAGGAGAGAAGAGCTCTTAAAATGCCCAGGCTTAATGGGATAAAATGTCTTTGGGGCCACTGTAGGTGTAATGCTTTGATATTTTAGAGCAAATGATAAAAGGGTGAGGGTTCCTGTTTGGATTAGACCATAGTTGACCCATCTGGCATTGCCAACGAAGCCTTCATTAAAATGTTTTCTTTGCTTGCACATCCTTTGTCTAATTAATAGGGACCTTGGGAATGTAGGTGGGTCAGCTTCATGAGGACAAGGATGCTCTGTTAAATGGCCACCACACCATCCTCATTTAGGAAAGAGACATGCTCTTCGTCCTGGTTCATAAGTCTCATTAGAGACTCAGATAGCATCTGAATTTCACACAGAAACATGCTAGTTGATGACATTGGCTCATCTTCATTCCGTTTCAAGCACAAGTGCATGCTTATGTGGATGAGTGTTTTGCTAGAGGTGAAATTATTAAAGGCATCTCTCTTAGCGTGGATTCCCCCAGAAGCTGATCCCAAAGCAGAGAATGTGAAGTTTCATTGGAAGATGAATTTAGGATGCACAAGTAGGAGAGTGGAGAAGGCAGGGAAGAGAAGGGAACCAATAAGGAGGACGTTACCACCAAATCAGCTCACACCAGGGGCCACTGAGGAGCTCTGGGAGACAGCATAGATCATGTGCCTCAGAGTCAGCCTCCCTGAGGGGTGAGGGAGCTGGGGTATTAATCCACCAGCTCCTGGCAGTCAGTGGGAGGTGTGCTCTCTGGGGGCCAAGAAAGCTCTCAGGCAAAGATGTCTAGGTGCTGGCATTTGGAAGTCAGGCCTGGAAATACAAGGAAGTACTAAAGGTCAAGGAGTCATAGGCAGTGCACCAGTGTCATCTGCCACCATATGTGTACCAAATGTACTTGGTATGAGATACTTAAAATTTTCTCACTCAGAGATTGCAACCTAGGTCAGGTTTCAAGAAGTAAAGTCAAGTGTCACTGTGTAAGTTGCTTGTTTAGAAGTGAGTTAATTAGTGCAGCAAGCATTTATTGAACATGTACTATGTGCCTGACAGTGTGCTGTGCCATTAAGGGGCGATTTTTCAGACTTATCAATGCTCTCAATTACCATAATATAGCACTGGCCATGTGAGTGTGCATGTTCTTGCGTGTGCACACACACACATGCACACAGGTACTTACTGTGTCACATCCTAAAACACAGAAATCACTCAAAATCAGAATCTTTACACAAATGTCTATGTTGCCCTCCAGTATCTATCTTTGTACTCACAGTCCAAAAATAAGTTATGCCAATTAAAAAAAGTCTCCTTCCCTGTGTAGCTTCTCCAAAGTACATTAAGGGAACTGAGTAAATGTGTTTAAATGGGTTATAGTATCGGCCTACAAAAAGCATCTGGTGAGACAAGTACACATTATTAGAGGAAATTGACAGAATCACAAATTACATTCTGTTATTTCTTGGTTACAGGTAATAGAATACTAAATGGAGTCACCTTTCCTTTCTATTTAGGGCTTGAAACAATCTTGTTCCAAATTCATTTGAGGTTTGGATTTCAAGAAAGAATTAGGCTTTTGTTGTTTTTTCTAAAAGATGAATGGGGAACCCATTCCACTGAGTTTTGAAATATTTATAACTTAAAAGCTTAAGGGAGAATGACAGAAACCATTAGCTGGAGCCCAGGATGTACTAGGCCTTGGGCCTGTGTGTCTATTATCTTCAGCTTCAACAGCCACTGCAAAGCCTTTCTTTTCCTCCTTGGGTCTTTTTATTTTCTGAACTATGTGTTGAGTTTATATTATTTTAAAAGGCAGGGAGTATTGCTTTGGAAAGAAAGGTCATTTTTATATTATATTCAATCAGTCAAGAAAAATGGATTGGGATCTCTTCTGTGCCAAGCATGGTCCTGGTCACTGGGAGACAGCAAGGAACAGTGGGACATGGTCCTGCTCTCACAGACGTGATGTTCTAGTGGGGGAGGAAGGAAACACCATGCAAGCAGGTAGCGAAGAGAAGGTCAGAGACTGTACCATGAAGGGACTCAACTAGCATGACCTGCTAGAATGACTGGGGGTCTGGTTTGGATTGGGTGGTAAGGGAACACCCTGTGTAGGGGTGACGTGGGACCTAAATGACAACACGGGGTATCACATACAGAGCTGAGGGCAGAGCATTTCAGACAGAAAGAGCTGCAAGTGTAAAGGCCCTGGGGCAGGAGTGAACTCGGCCTGTTCAAGGAGACATAAAGGGGACTGCAGGGGGACGATGGAAGGAGGTGAGGTGAGGGTGGGAGGCAGGGACCAGGTAAGCACCATTTCCTGGCAGATGCACCTCAGCCTGAAGGTTGAGTCCATACTGTGAAATGCGGGGCTGGCTACGTGCACACTTCGGAGCCTAGTCGGGCTCTGATTGTGCAAGGGTCCCAGGGATTTGACTCACTTGCTCATTTTCTTGACACTCTACTGTCCCAATATGGTTCTGTTTTCTCCTGTAGAGCTGCAGAATGGGTTCATTTCTGGGCTTTCTCTCTTCCCAGGGTCTCTGAAACATGCACGAAATCTTCGGTTTCATAAAGAGTTTCTTGTTAGTAACCTGGAGTCAGAGCAGGACTCCCGACGGCGTCCATGCAGGGTCTCGGTCTCCTCTTCCCTGAGGCAGCTTTGGGTCTGTTGGGAGCAAGACTCTCCCAGAGTGCCTGCTCCATACAGCAGCTGTGTGGGAGCCCCTGTCCCACTCGTCTTCCCAGCACTTGAGTCAATGACCCATCACTGCTGTTGTATCAGCCACCTGGGGTGTCTAGCCAGATCCCCCAACTCTCCCTGTTCTGGCTCATGACTGCACTCAAGCTTCTCACGGCAGGCACATGCGACTCTGCCTTAGAGTTTCCTGTGGCCACAGGCACCTTCTTGGTCCATATGCTGGGCAGATTGGTTGTCCTGGGGAGTTCATGCTCCTGGGAGCAGCCCTCAATAAGGGTGGACGGGACCTGGAGGAGCAGGTCTCTTCTGCCCAGCCCTCTCACTCTGCTGTTAGGGTAACTTTTAGGCATATTCTACATAGTCTCTTGGAGCTCCCCAGTGGGTTTGAGCCTCAGATGCCTATGAAGAAATGCACTGATCAGTGCCTCCGGTATTGGCCTCCTCCTTTTCCTGTCTCACTTTCCTTCTCAAGATATAGATGCTTCCTTTCACATAAATGACTTGCCCTTCACTCCTTGTCTCAGGGTTGCCTTCTGGGAGGACCCAACCTGAGACAGCGGACTAACATCTGCCATTCCTACCTCCCGTCCCTCAGGTGACAGCCCCGATTTTGTATTGAGTAGCTGCTCCTCCCACACTGGATACAGCCCTAATGTATCAAGATATTCTGCCTTCCTCTGGCCTCAGGGTGGGCCAGTGACCCAGACCAGCCCAATCAGATTCACCCTCAATGAAATTAGAAATCTGAGTCCAGTATAGCTCAGGCTGCAAGGCTGGCACTTGACCCCTGAGACCCCGGCAACGTTGCCTGCCAGTCCTTGCTGTGTTTCTGGGTCCCCAGCCTTGCTCCAATCACTGTCTTTTTTCTAGGATGGTGTTGGCTGGTTCTTCAGGCCTGAGGGCTACGCCACATGTTTTTGACATACTACTTACTTGTTTCCGCTAGTTAGAGTTGGTTTTCTTTGCTTGTAACCCCAAAGATAACTGCTAAGTAATAAGGCTAGGTATCAACAGATAAGGAGGTTTAGATTAAGATGGGTTGCCCCCAAAGCAGACCCTGAGAAAGGTCTTGGGTGCAGGCCGTTTGTTAGAGTGGTGTTGCAGGAAGGGTAGTAAGCTCCTGTCTCTTGCTTCAAACCTGCCCCTCTCTACCCAGTGTTGCTGGGGCTGGGACTCTGCAGCCAGGTCCTGCTTAGCCAGCTGCTCCCTGGGAGGTGCTGTTAGAGGGGAGCTGGGGGAAGACAGGAAATCTGGAGGAGGGAGAAGGCACTCACTGGCTTTTGTTTGCTTTCTGCTCTTGTCCACACCACTCCAGCAATCCTTCTGTGGTCTGAATGTTTATGTCCCCTGCAAATTCATATGTTGAAGGCCTTACCCCAAGGTGAAGGTATTAGGAAGTGGGGCCTTTGGGAGGTGATTAGGTCATAGGGCAGAGCCCTCATGAACCAGATTAGTGCCCTTATGAAAGAGACCTCAGAGACCCCCTCATCCCTTCTAGCATGTGAGCTCGGAGTGAGGAGGTGCCATCTATGAACCAGGAAGTGGGCCTTTGCCAGACACTGAATTTGCTGGCACCTTGATCTTGGATCTCCCAGCCCCCAGAACAGTGAGAAATAAATTTGTGTTGTTTATAAGGTACCCAGTCTATGACATTCTGTTACAGCAGCCCAAATGGACTGAGAGAGCTTCTTCGCCCTGGCAGTGGCAGTTCCTTCCTGTAGCAGCAGCTGAGTCCAGTTCTCCATTTTTCCAGCATTTGCAGGACCAGCCTCATTGCAGTCTCTGCAGAGATACCTGCACTAACCTGCTGATGTCCCTCCTTGGTCTGGGTCCCAGCACACTCCCACCTCTGAGACTTCCAAGTTGTATTAATTTCAACCTCTCCTCTTAGGTGGTAGCTAGCTGCTTCTTGAAGTTCTGCTGACAAGAAGTGGCCCATAGGCACTTGTATTCCATAACCAGCCCCATACCACCTGCTGGGCTTCTCCCTAATGCCTGTAAATGTTGGTTTTACAAGAAAAAATCTGCATGGGTTTCTGTGAGAAAGTGCCAGTGGTCCTGAGGGAAATCTTGGCGTGAACCAGCTGCTGAGTGGTTTCTCTAGCCTTTTGCCCTCATGCACCTGTACCCAGGTCAGATGACCAATTTGCACATCGGGACCACTGCAGACCTCCACCTGAGCTTCCTCCGGCTTCACTCTGCCAGGTCTAACTCCCCATCTTTCAGGTCCTAACACGTGCACTTGTGCTCCACCTCCGGGCACTGTGGGTGGGTAAGGCAGGCTGGGGTGCCACGGATGCTTTAGGATCCTGCCCGGGCCAGGAGGGCATCTTCATTGTGTGAGCCCCCCACTCCCACAAATGTTGGACTTTTTGGTCCATGTGATACTTGTGTTTTCTTTTGCTTTTTGAATTAACTAGGTAACAATTCATTATACTAATTGTATGGTACTTTGTATTAAATTCTTTCTGTTAAAACCACTGGTGTGGTTTCTGTCTCCTGACCGGAGAAAGAGGAGGCATGAGATGGGGAATGGATGTGTCCACGCAGGAGGCATTAATGAGGTGGCCACCATTGTGGGCAGCTGGGGCTCCATCCCACTGGGGACCCTTCAAGAGAGTGGGTAGAACATCTTCAAATTGTCCCAAGCAGGAGGTGAGGAAGCTGAGCTATCTGTCCACCAGCTCTCCATCCCATTTCTCCTCAGGAGAGGGTGGCCCTAGGGCACTGATGCCCTATCACCTCTGGCCTGCTCCACACGAGGTCTGGTGCATCTCTGCAGCTGGGCAGAGAGATAGAATGGCCTTTGGCATGCATGGAAACTGTCTACAGATAACCTTTAGGTGGGCCAAGGAGATATAGGGCAGAGGTTGGCAAACCTTTTCTGTAAAGGGCCAGATTGTAGGCTGCACAGCCTGTGCTGTAACTGCTCATCTCTCTTGTGGTAGCATGAAATCAGCCACAGACAATACAACAACAAACAAGCACAGTTGTCTCCAACAAAACTGTATTTACAAAAGCAGGCCACGTACTGGGTTTGGCTATAGTTTGCAGACTCCCTGATACAGAGGATGCACCAACAGTCTGCCGCAAAATTCAGTTAACATCTCAGAAGACACTTCTAAACCCGGCATTGGAACCTGTCTCTTCCTTCCACTTTCATGTTGGGAAATTCCATTTAGTTCTCTCCTCGACTTGAAGCTTGTATTGTAAGAAAGATCTGGCCGGTCATGATGGCTTACTCCTGTAGTCCCAGCACTTTGGGAGGCTGAGGCAGGTGGATTACCTGAGGTCAGGAGTTCGACACCAGCCTGGCCAACATGGTGAAACCCCATCTCTACTAAAAATATTTAAAAAATTAGCCAGGCATGGTTGCACACGCCTGTAATCCCAGGGGAGGCCGAGGCAGGAGAGTCGCTTGAACCTGGGAGGCGGAGGTTGCAGTGAGCCTGAGATCATGCCACTGCCTTCCAGCCTGGGAGACAGAACCAGACTGTCTCAAAAACAAACAAACAAACAAACAAACAAAACCCAAATGAAAAAAAAACCGAAAAAACAAAATCTTCAAGCAGCCATTACTATCAAGTTTATCCTAAGATTTTTCTAACATAGATTTGTGGTTAGGACACTGCTGGTGAGTGAAGTCACCCCAAAACTCACATGGCATTTGGCACATTGATGATTGGTATCTTGATTGGTACAATACCTGACTCCATTTTCTCAGGCATGGATAAAAGCAAGCAAACAACATAAAAAGCCACACTGACTTATGTTGTATTCAAACAAACAGAGTTTTTGAGTTGAAACTTATTTTATCAGAAGATACATTCCTGGTCAATGACTCCACTGGGCTGGTACCCTCACCAGCCGTACCTGCCCCTTTACCCTCATGCTTGCATCCTTGTGACCAGGAGCTTGCCTGTCACCTGTGGCCCATCAGTGGTCCTGGGACATGGCGCCAGAAAAGAAAAAGACAAATTTTAGCTTCTTCCCTCCATCCAGTTTGAGTAGCTCATGGGATGTCCTCTCGGATTCAGAGGGACATCTTTGAGGGTGTTGTGAGGTGGCACACCCCATCTTGGGATGGGGAAGGCAGGTTGGCCCAAAGCCTCCTGGGTGGAAATCAGTAACAGTGACCTTAGGCCTAAGGAATTGCCAGCCTCATTTGACTCTTCTGGCACCTGAAACTCTGAGCTGAGATTTCTAGTTGCCTTCCCACCGCATCCCACCCCAAACCATGCATGGATGAGCATTAAAAATTTAGCAACACAGAATCTTCATCTTTTTAGGCTGAGTGCATCCCTCACCTGAGATTCTGTTCCCAGGTTCACAAACGTGAGTCTCTTCTCAGTTCTGAGAGAAACATGAAGCCAGGACATTGGCTTGGAGAATTTACCCCAGGTTCTCAGACTTTGATTCCAGGTCCCTTATACTTCTTCTTCTTTTTTTTTTTTTTTTTGAGACGGAGTCTCGCTCTGTCGCCCAGGCTGGAGTGCAGTGGCGCAATCTTGGCTCACTGCAAGCTCCGCCTCCTGGGTTCACGCCATTCTCCTGCCTCAGCCTCTCCGAGTAGCTGGGACTCTGGGACTACAGGCGCCCGCCACCACGCCTGGCTAATTTTTTGTATTTTTAGTAGAGAGGGGGTTTCACCGTGGTCTGGATCTCCTGACCTCGTGATCTGCCCACCTCAGCCTCCCAAAGTGCTGGGATTACAAGCGTGAGCCACCGCGCCCAGCCCCTTATACTTCTTAAACCAAATTTGATCAGGGTTTTTTGAAGCCAAGGAAAGGGTTCAACTAAATGCACAAGAGACTAATGGAAAAACTCAAGTACTAGCTGATAAGTTTACAATGCAAAGAGAGGGTGTTGTTTTCTATAGATCTAGCTGCTTGTATCGTTTATGCTGGTGTTAATATTCTTGGGAAGCTGCATAAGGCATGAGGAGGCTGTGGGTGAGCATGCAATGGGACCATTGGCAAGTGATGGTGTTTTAATGCTCTCTCCCTGGGGTGGCTTTGCCAGTGTATTGGCCTGTATCCCTCAATAGACTTCAGCTCTTCAGGGACCAGAATTCTCCCTTATGTCAGGCTTCATGTTTCCCTACCCTGAATGCTGCCAGACACTGTCTTCCAGCTTTGGTCACCCTGACTCTTGTTTATTCTAAGCTCCCATGTGCTGAGTGCCCTCCATCCTCCCACCCTTTCTCTTGACTTATTCTTTGGAGACAAAGAATCACCCTGCTGGCCACAACTGAACCACCTACGTTAGCCTAGGAGACATTTTGTCTCTGGCATTTCACACTACCAAAGTTTTAAGGATCCCCTAACTCTCTTCCACAACCACTGTCCTTTATCTTTGCATTTTGCTTTTTAGAAATTTCTACCAAATTAGACTCTTCGCATCTAAACACTTTAGCTGTGAGATCACCATTTCCCCTACTTCAGCACTTCTTTCTGTAACTTTTCTAATCTTTTGGAAATCAATCTTTAAACCTAAGTATTGAAAAGGAGTGTCTCAGGATCACAAGATCAAACCTTGGACCTTATATCTGCCAATATCTATTTTTAGTAACAGACTCTGTTTATATTTATTTATTTATTTATTTTTGGGACAGTGTCTTGCTCTTCACCTAGGTTGGAGTGCAGTGGTGTGATCACGGCTCACTGCAGCTTCCACCTCCTGAGCTGAAGCTATCCTCCCACCTCAGCCTCCTGAGTAGCTGATACTACAGGCACATGCCACCATGCCCAGCTAATAAGATTTTAATAATTGAGTTTAAGTGTTATATCAGAGGACAGAATTATGAATTGTTTTTATAATTAACTTTGGTAAATATAGTATATTAATATTTTATGAATAATTATTAAAATCCTTTTCTAGAATAGTCTGTGGTCTATGGGGTAAGATGCAGCCAGTTTGTAATGTTCGTGGTACCATCCATGAAGAGTGATTGCCATGTTAAATTGGTTCTTAAGAACATGTTTTAAGGGAATGTCAAGCACTCTCTGTGGTAGAGACTCTAATGCTCACCAAATATTCCCTTAGTTGTCACACATTTCCCAGTTGCTTTGCATTTAGCCAGGGCTATTGCCCAATACTGGCCAGTGGGCAATGGGCAGAAGTGATGCATGTGTCTCCTTCAGGCTAAACAGAGAAGAGCGGATGAATGTCCTCCTTGGGTTCTCTTCTGCATGGTGATTGTAGCAGCCTTGTGTTACGATTACAAACCATATGGTGAAGCAGCCTGGATCCTGAGTCACTGCATGGAGGTCTGTGGCCTTGGGGAGTCACCTGAACCTTCACTGGAATTTGTGTGGATGATAAATAAACCTTTGTTGTATTAAACCACTGAGATTTTGAGATTGTCTCTTACTATAGCATAACTTAGTCTAGCCAGATTAATATGTTTTAGAATAGTGTTTCTAAAAGATTTTTGACCATCACTCACAACGAAAAATATGTTTTCCACTGTGATCCAGTACACACACTCAGACACACACACGTGTGCACACACACATCTGAAACAAATATTTCAGGAAACAATACTTTTATCCTTATTATGCATGATTATTCTATTCTATTCTATTCTATTCTATTCTATTCTATTCTATTCTATTCTATCCTATCCTATCCTATCCTATCCTATCCTATGATTTTCTTCTCTCCTACTGTATTCTAAATTATTCTATTTTATTAAAAACTGACTTCCTAAATTGATTTTACAACCCACTAATGGATGTAACTAGAGTTTGAAAAATACTGCTGTAGATAATAATTTGTGTATGATTTATATGCTAATTATAAGTGTTTCATGCATTCTTATTAAAGCAGGCTCTTTAGATCTCTCTTTGGCAATTTTTAAATTATCTGTTCCTAGAATGGATGAAAGTATTTTCATGTATGATATAGCACATCTCACATAATTTCTGGAATGTAATGTTTTATTGTTGAGCCTCCTAATTTACAACATGTCTTTTGAAATTTACTTATAAAATTTTGTCACAGGGAGCAACAATGTTAACCTAATCATTATTCGCTTATTTTCATTTTTTAAAATAAACGAGTATAAATAACTGTCTCTTGAGTTAGGATCAGGGATATCATAAAAACATCACTAGTGAGACATATTTTAGTATTAATACTGATGCAAAAATGAAATAAGAGACCAAATATTTATATATAGCACTATATATATATTTTTATATATTGTATACTCATATCAAAACTTGCCATTTCTCTTAAGAAGCTGATAAGTTGCTTTCTAATTTTATAAATTACACCACACCTGTGAAAATATGGACAACTATTTTATATTTTTGCTGCTATATAAGACATTTAATGTTTATACAGAGAGCTGAAAAATTACAGAGGTGATGCAATGGGAATTGATGAACATTTTCACCTGAATTTCCACTGGCCTTTTTCAGCCAGAATCATCTTGATATTCTCTGAATATTCTTTTAGAAATGAATATGGTATCTGTTTCTTCAATAAATACACATACACACATTATAGGTATATGTGTATATACATTTATACAAGTGTATGTATATATACACATATATACACACATGTATATAGTCTACATATGTATATATATTTCTGTGTGCACTTATACACACATGCACACATAATGTCCTTTGGTTTATTTTTAGACCATTAATGTGAAATTAATTTTCAATGATTTCCATTTATTTTTTCTTGAAATCTAAACTGGTTTAAAAAGACCTTTGCAACAAGTAATAAATTTCTTTTTAAAAATCATATTATTACACTTTAAAGCATGATATAGAGAAGGTCACAAGGTGTTAGAGAAGACAGAAATCCATGCCAATATGGGAGAAAAGAAAGCAAATGGGGTTTTCAGATTTCTTTCTTAAAGTGGCCACCTTCAGGGACTTGAACCTAGTGCTCTGTGTTGCTGGCTTGAAGGAAAGGTGCTCCAGGCTAAGCTCTGTGCTCCCACAGGAAGGGAAATGGTGCCTGGAGAGGCTGAAGACAAAGCATTTCTTGGGAATGGATGTGCATTGGGACTGGGGATGAGAAGCCAATTCTGGGTAGGTCACTTTGGTAATGTCTAGTTGGGAATGGAGTGGTGACTTTTGGGATTGACTGTAACCTTTGGGTTGCATGTTAAATGGTCTCAGAGACTGCTTAGTTGCCGAGAAGGTAACTGTGTACTTTCCTAACAGAGGTCTTCTCTCACCTCCTTCGGCCTCAGTTTCCTCTGGGATGAATTGCTTGGTCCTCTCTTGGCAGAAGAGGCTCCATACAACTGGAGAACTATGTGAAGATAGCGCTCGCGTCTTTTTTTTTCCCAACACATTAATGACATCAAACTGTGGGGGAGTATGAGATTTCTCTTCCATTATATTACTTGGAAATCAAAGCCCACATCTATGTGTGTAAAGCTGTAAAAAAAAAAAAAAATACTCCTGTTGCCTCTCACTCAGATCAGATTGAGAAACCTCAAAGTGACTTAGGAAAAGGGACATTCTTGTTCGAAAAGCTAGTAAACTACTCCTCACCAGATGTGTTGCCAGGCTTGTCTTAATTTTTTTTCTCTTTTGGATAGCTATGTGAGGAGCCCTAGACAATTGGGGCTGGGATGAACTCTATACAAACTGAGAAAAATTTGGGCTGCTCTAGCGGATTTTAACATAACTCAGAGCAGCAGCTGGTGAGAGCACAGCCACGCTCTAAGTTTTATATTCGCCACGCTGGCTGAGTAGTGTGAATTATCTTGGCATTGGTAGTAAAATATCCAGCACTCATGCTTCCTGGATCTCTTTCCCCATGCAGTAACTAGGGCTCTCTATGAATGGCATCTTTTGAATCACACCACCTTAATCTACATCCCTGGCAAATCTCGCTAAATTCAAAACATTGCTCCCCAAAGGATTTACAGCACAGTGTCTCCTGTGCTTTCAGAGATGCGGTGCTCACCCCCTGTCCTCAGCTTTGATTTTCTTGTTACGTAACAGCCCCTCGTTTGAGACCATGGACAATTGTTCTTGGAATCACTCTATGTGGCTTTTAAAATACGTTCTTTTCTCTTCTCAGAAATAAAAAAAAAAACAACTGAGGCGAAAGCTGTCCCAGTTTTGTTTTTTGTTTTTTTGTTTTGTTTTGTTTTGTTTTGCAGGAGATCACCCATTTGAATGACAGAAATAAAGAATTTAGAGTCACACATAGGACATGGATGTTGTTGGGAACGCTATATTTGGGGCATAGAGTAAAAAAGATTGTTTCCATTGTAATGAAAATAATCATTGACAGTGAGCAAAGCTTCAGATTAAGAAGATGGAATTGCCTGTACAGGTGATGGAATTGCTAGGTGCCTGCCTGAAACGTGGAGCGAGGACAGAGGCGGAGCCGGGGAGGGAGGGCGGCGGGGAAGGCGGATGTGCAGCGCTAGTTCTTGTTAAGGATGCTTTTCAGGCTTCTCTCCACGGCTTCATCCAGCTCTTCCTCCAGCTCCTCTTTCTTGGACATGGCCAGCTTGGACTGGTAATCCCGCACCACTTGGTCGATGTACGGGGCGCTCTGAGTGCCATGCAGCATCAGGGTCCACTCCTTCAGCACCCCCTTCTGCGGGGCGCTGCCGACAAATCCCAGCTCCAGGGTCCAGGTGCCTCGGGCGTCTTCCCCCCATGTGTGAGTGGTCATGAAAGGCCACTTGTCAAAGCCCACCTTGGAGTCGTCATCCCTTGGACGCCGGCTCAGCAAAATGGACTTGGTACCCATAGGGGAAGTCATGTTGATGTTCAGATCTCCTCTCCTGGTTGCGTTGACTGTGATGACAGCCTGGACATGCTCCAGGTAGCGGACAAAATTTTCCTTCCCCTCACAGGCGTCGGTTGTGAGTGTCAGCACCAACTTGCCACTGGATGGTATTTTCCTGAGGGCAGAGTGAAGAGGAGATAGGATAAGCAGTGGTGGCTGCACCTTACAGGGGATTTTGAGGGCAGCTTCAGGTAGCAGAAAGGGCAAGGGCTTTGGGGTTGATCAGACAGACCTGGATTTAGTCCCACACTGGCTGTGGGAGCCTGAGTAAGTTACTTATCTCTTTTTTTTTTTTTTTTTTTTGTCTTTTGAGACAGGGTCCCACTCTGTTGCCCAGGCTGGAGTGCAGTGGTGTGATCTCAGCTCACTGCAACCTCCAGCTCCTAGGTTCAAGTGATTCTCATGCCTCAGCCTCCCCAGTAGCCAGGGTTACAGGCATGTGCCACCAAGCCTGGCTAATTTTTTGTATTTTTAGTAGAGACAGAGTTTCACCATGTTGGCCAGGCTGGTCTTGAACTCCTGGCCTCAAGTGATCCAGCTGTCTTGGCTTCCCAAAGTGCTGGGATTACAGGTGTGAGGCACCATGCCTGGCTGTGAGCAAGTTACTTATGCTTGGAACCTTCCGTGTGGAAGGAGAATGTAGCAGATGCTGTGATGTCCCTCCTGAGTCTCCTAAGTCCCTTCTGAGTTCACCTGCAGCTGACGCTCCCTTGCACCTCCACTGCTTCCCACCCCAGACACGAGAATCTCCCCGCGTTCCCCTGGGCTTCCTCCCACCTCCACGGAAGCCTGCACAGCCTGTGTGCAGGGTGGCCCAAAGGTGGCAGGGTTTTAACCTTTGAGGGGTAATGCTCTCCCAATGACTGACAGGTTTTTATCTCGGCTTCTCTATTCCTCAGCGTGACAACTCAGTGTCCCTAGTGGGACTGAGCTCAGCTGCCCACAGTGGCAACTCGCTCATTAATGCACTCTTCATTGGCTTTTCTCCCCTTCCTTATTTTACATCCCCACTTCCTCACTTGTGTTACCTGGGATCATTTCTCAAAAAACTGTCAGCACCCAAGTCTTGTCTCAGGTTGGACTTTTGGGACAACCCAGACTGAGGCAGGAACTCATAATGCCTTTTTTTCAAAGTACTTTGATAAATAGAAGCTGTTGCTAATATGACTGCCATTACAACCATTAAGAAAACCTGGGCCGGGCGTGGTGGCTCACGCCTGTAATCCCAGCACTTTGGGAGGCCGAGGCGGGCGGATCACGAGGTCAGGAAATCGAGACCATCATGGCTAACACGGTGAAACCCCGTATCTACTAAAAATACAAAAAATTAGCCAGGCTTGGTGGTGGGTGCCTGTAGTCCCAGCTACTCGGAGAGGCTGAGGCAGGAGAATGGCGTGAACCCGGGAGGCGGAGCTTGCAGTGAGCCGAGATCGCGCCACTACACTCCAGCCTGGGCGACAGAGCGAGACTCCGCTCTGTCGGAAAAAAAAAGAAAGAAAAGCTGAAAATGGGTAAATTAATGCCAGTGAAAGGCAGTCCAATGAACGATCAGGAGACTTTGGGGCACTCTGGCGAGAGGTGGAGCGAGGTTAAGCCTAAGTACTCTCTAGGCTGTCCTTACAGGCAATCTCTTTTCTGGAGATGGCCTTCTTGGAGTGGGAGAAGCTCAAAGGTTCTTGTACTAGAAAGAAGGAAAAAAGGAAACTGCATTTGAGGATTGCATGGTGTAACAGAAAGACTTCAGACTTTGAGAATAAACCCATTTAGATTAGAAGTCTGCTTCTATGTTTACTGCTCCTGAGAGCTTGGGCAGGTTATTTAATTATTCGAAGTTTCACTGTCATTTTGGATGTTTCTTTTTTTTTTTTGAGATGGAGTCTTGCTCTGTCGCCCAGGCCGGACTGCAGTGGCGCCATCTCGGCTCACTGCAAGCTCCGCCTCCCGGGTTCACGCCATTCTCCTGCCTCAGCCTCCCGAGTAGCTGGGACTACAGGCGCCCTCCACCGCGCCCGGCTAATTTTTTATGTTTTTAGTAGACACGGGGTTTCACTGTGTTAGCCATGATGGTCTCAATCTCCTGACCTCGTGATCCACCCGCCTCGGCCTCCCAAAGTGCTGGGATTACAGGCGTGAGCCACGGCGCATGACCGGATGGTTCTTGTGTGGTTAAATAAGACCATGTATAAAATATCAGGCACAGGGGTCACTCCGCCCCCAGGGAGAGCAGGCGCTACCATGGAGGAGTACCATCGCCAATGCGACGAGGTTGGCCTCAATGCTGAGGAAGCCCACAATATTGTCAAAGAGTGTGCAGATGGGGTTTTAGGTGGTGAAGATTGTAATTACAACAACATCAACCAGTGGACCGCAAGCATAGTGGAATAATCGTTAACACATCTGGTTAAGTTGGGAAAAGCTTATAAATGTATTGCGAACTGTGCAGTGGTCCAGAAGAGCGCATATGGCTTTCACACAGCAGCTCCTGTTTTTGGGATACCACACCTGATGGAACCTGTACCGTAAGATGGGAGAACTGGACCATGAACTGTATTGTCAATGTTTTTGCCATTGCTGTTGTTCTTTAACTGACTAAAAATGTTGGGTTAAAGCCATTAACTTAAGAATTTGTCAGTGTATCCTTTCAAAAGTAGTTATTTATTACTGTGCTAGATGACAAGTGTGCAATATACTTTAAAGCTATCAACAAAAACTGAATATTATAAGCAAGCAATATCATAGTAATTGGCAGATTATCTCATATTCTATACAGCATCATTTAAATACAAAAAATTTCATGTTAGCAAAAAATAAATGCAGAAATATGGCATGACATGAAAATACAGTCTTACATTTACACTCGCTTTTCACTAATATTTTGTACCTAAGGTGATGGGGAACTCCATTCAGATAATAAAATTCTCTTTCAGCTAGAGAAGTTAACAGGAATAATTATATGAACAAATAAGCTGCAAGGATAAATGTGGAGAAAATGATGAGAATTAGCTAATATCTTTTCATTTTTTAAAACTTTCTTCCCCTCACTTAGTTGTACATAATGTTTAGTGGAAAGTAATTTTTAAAAATTTTCTATCAACTAATAGCATAGCAACAACTATGACTAACTTGTTTACTTTTTCTGAGGATTAGTAAATCGATTTTTTTAATTTCAAATTTTTGGATTTATACTTGAGGGTGAATTAAATCTGGTAAACTGAATTTCCTAGTTAAATAAAATTAGTTGCAGTATATGATGAACAGTATATGACTCAAACAGCTGCCTTACAATTCATTCCATGTGGAACAAACATTTATCAGATGCCTATTATAGGCATATGTCTCTGCTAAGCACTATAGTTATCAATGTGCTGTGCAAATGCTAAGTTCCTTCTAGCAATTGTTCAGTTGGAAGACAAGCATTAATATTTGGGGAAGGAAAAAAAAACAGTTGTTTTACAAGGGAGGAAAAAAGTGAGTCTGGTTACACATATAGAAGTAAGCAAAATGAAAAGCACTTATTGCTTTCTGACAGAATGATAGATGTAATTTTAAGAGTTGCTCCTAGCAAGTTAAAAGTGCATATAAAATACGCAACTCTTAGTTAAAAGCCTTATTATCAGTCTTATCTATACAAGTAGTAAATTTTGTCATTGCTTTAATTACAACCATCTGTAAATAATTTTGAAAACTTATTATGTGGGGTTCAAATTGAGTGGAATAAAGTATAGATTAAAAGTATACAATCATTAGCAGGTTATCTCAGGGCTTATGAAATGTAATTAAATTTATTAAGAAAATAGATAAAAATTAGGGTACACAGCTGGCCACCAAATGCGAAGTCAATCTGCTACTTAACCCTGCAAACAAAATCAGTTTTGCATATTACCACTAACACTAATATGTACAGAGAGTGGAACCATAACTCATTGAATTTTGGAGAGGAATAAACTTAGTGTTAATATTGACGATATTAAGGCAATATTCTTGTAGGAATACCGTGTGCATGTTTGATATTTTGCCAAATAACAATAATTAATACTTGTTAAATGTTTAATAATAATATTAACAAAATAAAGGAGTTTAATGCAGTGATCTTTGTTTTTGGCACATCAAAACTTCTCAGTCATTATTCATGTTTCTTTATGCTGCTGGCTTTTGTGCCCTTGAAGATTATAATAGTGACCAGCATATATATGCAGACTTGTTTTTTATTATTGTTGTTTAAGCCTGATTTAAGAAAAAAAAATTCATACCTCGTGAACTTGCTATCTGCCCTGTTTCTAGTTAAAATATAATAAATATTATCTTCCTATGCTGAAAAATAAATAAATAAATAAATAAATAGATAGATAGATAAAATAAAATGCCAGGCACAATGCTTGGCACATGTACTGGCCCATTGCCTATGCAAATATCCTTCCGGGAGGAGACAAGATGGCCGAATAGGAGCAGCTCCGGTCTACAGCTCCCAGTGTGAGCAACACAGAAGACAAGTGATTTCTGCATTTCCAACTGAGGTACCGGGTTCATCTCACTGGGGAGTGCCAGTCAGTAGGTGCAAGACAGTGGGTGCAGCGCACCGTGGGTGAGCCAAAGCAGGGCGAGGCATCGCCTCACCCGGGAAGTGCAAGGGGTCACAGAATTCCCTTTCCTAGTCAAAGACAGTGGTGACAGACGGCACCTGGAAAATTGGGTCACTCCTACCCTAATACTGTGCTTTTCCAATGGGCTTAAAAAACAGCACACCAGGAGATTATATCCTGCACCTGGCTCGGAAGGTCCTACGCCCACGGTGTTGCTAGCACAGCAGTCCAAGATCAAACTGCAAGGCGGCAGCGAGGCTGGGGGAGGGGTGCCCACCATTGCCGAGTTAGTTGTTTGATTAGGTAAACAAAGCAGCCGGGAAGCTTGAACTAGGTGGAGCCCACCACAGCTCAAGGAGGCCTGCCTGCCTCTGTAGGCTCCACCTCTGGGGGCAGGGCACAGTCAAACAAAAAGACAGCAGTTACCTCTGCAGACTTAAATGTCCCTCTCTGACAGCTTTGAAGAGAGTAGTGGTCCTCCCAGCATGCAGCTTGAGATCTGAGATCCGGCAGACTGCCTCCTCAAGTGGGTCCCTGGCCCCCGAGTAGCCTAACTGGGAGGCACCCCCCAGTAGGGGGGCACGGACACCTCACACGGCTGGGTACTCATCTGAGACAAAACTTCCAGAGGAACGATCAGGCAGCAGCACCTGCGGTTCACCAATATCCGTTGTTCTGCAGCCACCACTGCTGATACCCAGGCAAACAGGGTCTGGAGTGGACCTCTAGCAAACTCCAACAGACCTGCAGCTGAGGGTCCTGTCTGTTAGAAGGGAAACTAACAAACAGAAAGGATATCCATACCAAAAACCCATCTGTACGTCACCATCATCAAAGACCAAAGGTAGATAAAACCACAAAGATGGGAAAAAAACAGAGCAGAAAAACTGGAAACTCTAAAAATCAGAGTGCCTCTCCTCCTCCAAAGGAACGCAGCTCCTCACCAGCAATGGAACAAAGCTGGATGGAGAATGAACTTTGACGAGTTGAGAGACGAAGGCTTCAGATGATCAAACTACTCTGAGCTACAGGCGGAAATTCGAACCAATGGCAAAGAAGTTAAAAGCTTTGAAAAATAATTAGATGAATGGATAACTACAATAACCAATGCAGAGAAGTCCTTAAAGGACCTGATGGAGCTGAAAACCAAGGCACAAGAGCTACATGATGAAAGCAGAAGCCTCAGTAGCCGATGTAATCAACTGGAAGAAAGGGTATCAGCGATGGAAGATGAAATGAAGCGAGAAGAGAAGTTTAGAGAAAAAAGAATAAAGAGAAATGAACAAAGCCTCCAAGAAATATGGGACTATGTGAAAAGACCAAATCTGCGTCTGATTGATGTACGTGAAAGTGACGGGGAGAATGGAACCAAGCTGGAAAACACTCTGCAGGTTATTATCCAGGAGAACTTCCCCAATCTAGCAAGGCAGGCCAACATTCAAATTCAGGAAATACAGAGAACACCACAAAGATACTCCTCAGGAAAAGCAACTCCAAGACACATAATTGTCAGATTCACCAAAGCTGAAATGAAGGAAAAAATGTTAAGGGCAGCCAGAGAGAAAGGTCGGGTTACCCACAAAGGGAAGCCCATCAGACTAACAGCTGATCTCTCGGCAGAAACTCTACAAGCCAGAAGAGAGTGGGGACCAATATTCAACATTCTTAAAGAAAAGAATTTTCAACCCCGAATCTCATATCTAGCCAAACTAAGCTTCATGAGTGAAGGAGAAATAAAATACTTTACAGACAAGCAAATGCTGAGAGATTTTGTCACCACCAGGCCTGCCCTAAAAGAGCTCCTGAAGGAAGCACTAAACATGGAAAGGAAAAACCGGTACCAGCCACTGCAAAATCATGCCAAATTGTAAAGACCATCAAGGCTAGGGAGAAACTGCATCAACTAATGAGAAAAATAACCAGCTAACATCATAATGACAGGATCAAATTCACACATAACAATATTAATTTTAAATGTAAATGGGCTAAATGCTCCAATTAAAAGACACAGACTGGCAAATTTGATAAAGAGTCAAGACCCATCAGTGTGCTGTATTCAGGAAACCCATCTCACGTGCAGAGACACACACAGGCTCAAAATAAAGGGATGGAGGAAGATCTACCAAGCAAATGGAAAACAAAAAAAGGCAGGGGTTGCAATCCTAGTCTCTGATAAAACAGACTTTAAACCAACAAAGATCAAAAGAGACAAAGAAGGCCATTACATAATGGTAAAGGGATCAATTCAACAAGACGACCTAACTATCCTAAATATATATGCACCCAATACAGGAGCACCCAGATTCATAAAGCAAGTCCTTAGTGACCTACAAAGAGACTTAGACTCCCACACAATAATAATGGGAGACTTTAACACCCCACTGTCAACATTGGACAGATGAACGAGACAGAAAGTTAACAAGGATACCCAGGAATTGAACTCAGCTCTGCACCAAGCGGACCTAATAGACATCTATAGAACTCTTCACCCCAAATCAACAGAATATACATTCTTTTCAGCACCACACCACACCTACCCCAAAACTGACCACATAGTTGGAAGTAAAGCTCTCCTTAGCAAATGTAAAAGAACAGAAATTATAACAAACTGTCTGTCAGACCACAGTGCAATCAAACTAGAACTCAGGATTAAGAAACTCACTCAAAACCGCTCAACTACATGGAAACTGAACAACCTGCTCCTGAATCACTACTGGATACATAACGAAATGAAGGCGAAAATAAAGATGTTCTTTGAAACCAAGGAGAACAAAGACACAACATACCAGAATCTCTGGGACACATTCAAAGCAGTGTGTAGAGGGAAATTTATAGCACTAAATGCCCACAAGAGAAAGCAGGAAAGATCTAAAATCGACACCCTAACATCACAATTAAAAGAACAAGACAAGCAAGAGCAAACACATTCAAAAGCTAGCAGAAGACAAGAAATAGCTAAGATCAGAGCAGAACTGAAGGAAACAGAGACACAAAAAACCCTTCAAAAATTAATGAATCCAGGAGCTGGTTTTTTGAAAAGATCAACAAAATTGATAGACTGCTAGCAAGACTAATAAAGAAGAAAAGAAAGAAGAATCAAATAGATGCAATAAAAAATGATAAAGGGGATATCACCACTGATCCCACAGAAATACAAACTACCATCAGAGAATACTATAAACACCTCTACACAAATAAACTAGAAAATCTAGAAGAAATGGATAAATTCCTCAACACATACATCCTTCCAAGACTAAACCAGGAAGAAGTTGAATCTCTGAATAGACCAATAACAGGCTCTGAAATTGAGGCAATAATCAATAGCTTACCAACCAAAAAAAGTCCAGGACCAGATGGATTCACAGCCGAATTCTATCAGAGGTACAAAGAGGAGCTGGTACCATTCCTTCTGAAACTATTCCAATCAATAGAAAAAGAGGGAATCCTCCCTAACTCATTTTATGAGGCCAGCATCATCCTGATACCAAAGTCTGGCAGAGACACAACCAAAAAAGAGAATTTTAGACCAATATCCTTGATGAACATCGATGCAAAAATCCTCAATAAAATACTGGCAAACTGAATCCAGCAGCACATCAAAAAGCTTATCCACCATGATCAAGTGGGCTTCATCCCTGGGATGCAAGGCTGGTTCAACATACGCAAACCAATAAATGTAATCCAACACATAAACAGAACCAAAGACAAAAACCACATGATTATCTCAATAGATGCAGAAAAGGCCTTCGACAAAATTCAACAATGCTTCACGCTAAAAACTCTCGATAGATTAGGTATTGATGGGATGTATCTCAAAATAATAAGAGCTATCTATGACAAACCCACAGCCAATATCATACTGAATGGGCAAAAACTGGAAGCATTCCCTTTGAAAACTGGCACAAGACAGGGATGCCCTCTCTCACCACTCCTATTCAACATAGTGTTGGAAGTGCTGGCCAGGGCAATCAGGCAGGAGAAGGAAATAAAGAGTATTCAATTAGGAAAAGAAGAAGTCAAATTGTCCCTGTTTGCAGATGACATGATTGTATATCTAGAAAACCCCATCATCTCAGCCCAAAATCTCCTCAAGCTGATAAGCAACTTCAGCAAAATCTCAGGATACAAAATCAATGTACAAAAATCACAAGCATTCTTATACACCAATAACAGACAAACAGAGAGCCAAATCATGAGTGAACTCCCATTCACAATTGCTTCAAAGAGAATAAAATACCTAGGAATCCAACTTACAAGGGATGTGAAGGACCTCTTCAAGGAGAACTACAAAACACTGCTTAATGAAATAAAAGAGGATACAAACAAATGGAAGAACATTCCATGCTCATGGGTAGGAAGAATCAATATCGTGAAAATGGCCATAGGTAATTTATAGATTCAATGCCATCCCCATCAAGCTACCAATGACTTTCTTCACAGAATTGGAAAAAACTACTTTGAAGTTCATATGGAACCAAAAAAGAGCCCGCATCGCCAAGTCAATCCTGAGCCAAAAGAACAAAGCTGGAGGCATCACGCTACCTGACTTCAAACTATACTACAAGGCTACAGTAACCAAAACAGTGTGGTACTCGTACCAAAACAGAGATATAGACCAATGGAACAGAACAGAGCCCTCAGAAATAATACCACACATCTACAACCATCTGATCTTTGACAAACCTGACAAAAACAAGCAATGGGGAAAGGATTCCCTATTTAATAAATGGTGCTGGGAAAACTGGCTAGCCATATGTAGAAAGCTGAAACTGGATCCCTTCCTTACACCTTATACAAAAATTAACTCAAGATGGATTAAAGACTTAAATGTTAGACCTAAAAGCATAAAAACCCTAGAAGAAAACCTAGGCAATACCATTCAGGACATAGGCATGGGCAAGGACTTCATGTCTAAAACACCAAAAGCAATGGCAACAAAAGCCAAAATTGACAAATGGGATCTAATTAAACTAAAGAGCTTCTGCACAGCAAAAGAAGCTACCACCAGAGTGAACAGGCAACCTACATAATGGGAGAAAATTTTTGCAACCTACTCATCTGACAAAGGGCTAATATCCAGAATCTACAATGAACTCAAACAAATTTACAAGAAAAAAACAAACAACCCCATCAAAAAGAGGGCAAAGGATATGAACAGACATTTCTCAAAAGAAGACATTTATGCAGCCAAAAAACACATGAAAAAATGCTCATCATCACTGACCATCAGAGAAATGCAAATCAAAACCACCACAATGAGATACCATCTCACACCAGTTAGAATGGCGACCATTAAAAAGTCAGGAAACAACAGGTGCTGGAGAGTATGTGGAGAAATAGGAACACTTTTACACTGTTGGTGGGACTGTAAACTAGTTCAGTGGAAGACAGTGTGGCAATTCCTCAGGGATCTAGAACTAGAAATACCATTTGAACCAGCCATCCCATTACTAGGTATATACCCAAAAGATTATAAATCATGCTGCTATAAAGACACATGCACACATATGTTTACAGCAGCACTATTCACAATAGCAAAGACTTGGAACCAACCTAAATGTCCAACAACGATAGACTGGATTAAGAAAATGTGGCACATATATACCATGGAATACTATGCAGCCATAAAAAATGATGAGTTCATGTCCTTTGTAGGGACATGGATGAAACTGGAAACCATCATTCTCAGCAAACTATCGTAAGGACAAAAAACCAAACACCACATGTTCTCACTCATAGGTGGGAATTGAACAATGAGAACACATGGACACAGGAAGGGGAACATCACACACCAGGGACTGTTGTGGGGTGGGGGGAGGGGGAGGGATAGCATTAGGAGATATACCTTATGCTAAATGATGAGTTAATGGGTGCAGCACACCAACATGGCACATGTATACATATGTAACAAACCTGCACGTTGTGCACATGTACCCTAAAACTTAAAGTATAATAATAATAAAATTAAAAAAAAATCCTCCCTCAACATGGCTTTTGTTTTGGAGTATAAATAAAATATTTTTAAACACACATCTTGTAAAGCACATTTAGAAAAAGACAGTGGTCGCATGCCCAATTGGAGTCAAGCTTTGGTTCTGCATTGCCCTAGGAACCAAGGCCATGAACCTGGGAGGGCTTGCTGAAACATACAGCGCAGTTCATTAATACTCTCTGGAGGAACTTCACAAATATAGACTTAAACGTTTTCATGGAGTACTGCTGTGTTCCCCTCTCCCACCCCTGGATACTGATGCTGAATTATGTATGGAGTGTCCATCAGCTATGGGGATCCAGTGATGGTGGGGGTGGTCTTTCTGTTCCCAGGATCTGGGGAAACCATCCATTTGGTGGAAAGCAGGCATTAAGCCAACTTTGGAGGTTGGGGTAATGAGGGCCATAACCTGGATTTCTCGAAGAAGGTGCTATTTATTCAGAACAAGATCAGAAACACAACAGGTAAGGTGATAAATAACTAAAGATTGGGCTCTAGCCCAGCAGTGGACAGCTGTGTAGGGTAGCACAAAGAGTCTCAGAGTACAACTCCAGTTGTGGGCAAGTATTTGCACTGTCTGAGCTATTAATGCCTGCCCTGAACAGTTGCTGGCAAGATAAATTATCCTACATATACATTATATACGTACATATATATAATGTGTCTATATGTGTATATACATGTATACTCATATACATAGTATATTTACAAATGTCTAGACCACCACTGGCCAATGGACACTCTACGATGATGGAAATATTCTATATATATAATCTCTAGTATGGTAGCCACTGGCTACATGTGGCTAGTGAGCAATTGAAACATAGATCATGTGAGTGCAGAAATGAATGTTCAATTTATTTTATTCAATTTTAGTTAATCTAATATGTTATTATATAACCACATGTGGCTGGTTGCTTCTGTACTGGACAGTGCGGGTCTAAATTGTTTATGTATGTTGAATTTGAATCTGATAAGAAGAACAACAACAGGCAGAGAGTCTCTTGGCCTTCTGTTTCAAGGGCATTCAGTTTTTTTCCTGGCTCACAGGCTCTAGGAAAAGCAGTTGGGGAAACTGCAGCTTTGTTTTGCAGGTTTTCTGGCCATCTCTCTGGAGGTCTCTGAAATATTCATCCAGAACCTCAAGGTATGAGGGAAATGACACATTCTATTACAGGGTTTCTATGCAGACAAACAGTCAGGCCCAGAATCGGGCTTTCCTTCTAGAGTTGAGCCAGAGGGGCTTTGGGAATCTTTGAGAAGCACAGTTGCAGGAAGCAGAGAATGATAACAGGAAGAGAGACCCTGGCTCTGAGTTCTGTGTTGAATTTGAGCTCTCTTTTCTACCCTGTAGTCTAGGGCTTCTTGAAAAGTTTCAAAAAGGAAATTCACAAGCCAACAACCAAAGACTGTAACTGAGTGGCAATCATTATGGATATTATAAAACATCACTTATCGTTTGTCAAGTGCAGTAGTCACTATTATCTTAAGAATTCAGAACACCAGCTGAATTCTAAGAAAATTTGTTTTCTGTCCCAATTTGCACCCAGGACCCTCGTGGACTGGAGTCATAGTGATAGACCCTTTACAAGTCAATTTGTAGAAACTCTGGCAGAAAAATGGCGTTGCTTCCCTTGTGGAAAACTGAAAATATTTCTTCAATTGGCTAAGAATCAGAGGTGAAACAGCCACTTTTGCTAGAAATAAGACCACAGCCCACCATACACGAAGTTCCTGTGAATTAACTATAAGGTCCTTCACTACGTGAAAAGAGTTGTTCTAGTGCTGGGATGACCTCTTATGATGGAAGGAGAGAAATATGGATTAGACTAAACCTGAGATGACCTTCAGGCATACCATAGCTAAGGGTGTTTTGGTAGATGGTGATAGTGCTTGTTCAGATCCCCTCCCCTGGGCTGTGCACCACCCCAGCCGCTGTGGGCATTGGCTGCTAACTGTGGTCTTCTGCCTGGGTCTCTGAAGAATCACCCTCAGGAGCTATGGAAACCTGGCTGAAATAAGAATACATAAAACCAGTGCTCCTGCCCCCAAGCGGGACAACTGTGTGGTGGCGTTGATGCTCCAAAGCCCCCTGTGGATCAGGCCACGTGCACATACCTGGTTCCACATCCTTTCTTGGCTACTTCTGCCCCTCCCAAATCCCTCACTCTCTTACAGTTCTCCCTGAAAAGCCCTCCCTCAATAAACCACATGTACTCAAACCCAATCTCAGGCTCTGCTTCCAGGCAACCCAACCTAAAACAGGTGTTATCTGTCTCTAGAGAAGAGCAATTGGAAACTGATTACCACATCCCTCTGCACAGTGTCTGAGGCCTATTGACTACGTTCACGTCATCATTGGTTTACAGAATATGGGCCTCATTCCATCTGTGGGCTCAGTCACTCTCACTTCTTTTTCTTTCTTTAAAAAGCCCTTAAGAACTTACTATAAAGATAGTTCTAGGCTGGGGACCACTTTGATATTAAGGGCATGGCAGAGGAGCCTGGAATTTGAGTCCCAAGAAGGAGCCTCACTGGCAGAACAGCAAGGGCTGGTGTGTTCCTGTCTGTGTGAATCTTCCACGGCAGCTGTCATATCTGTTTCTCCCAGGAGCCCCACGCTCATGGGGAAGGCCTTAGTGACTAAGACCAAGGGAGGGAAAATGACAGCGAGGCCGAGAAGGGGAAACTAGAACACAGGCCACCGATTGTCCAGGCTAAAGGTCTTATTTGAGAGTGAGTGGTGTGCATTCATGATAGATGGTGCAAGGGAGAGATGGAGGGAAACTGAAAGACATATTCCATGTACCTTGGAAAGCCAAAAGACAGGTGGGAGTAGGGACAAACACACAAACTTGTGTTAAGAATCACACATTTTCCTAGAAGCCTTGGACACTGGGGTGTGCCTGGGGGTCACAGGCCATGCTGGCTTTGGAGCATCAACGCCACCACACAGTTGTCCTGCTTGGGGGCAGGAGCGTGGGTTTTATGTATTCTTATTTCAGCCAGGTTTCCATAGCTCCTGAGGGTCATTCTTCAGAGACACGGGCAGAAGACCACAGTTAGCAGCCAATGCCCACAGCAGCTGGGGTGGTGCATAGCCCAGTGAAGGGGACCTGAATGAGAGGCACTGTCACCATCTACCGAAACCCCCTTAGCCATGGTGTGCCTGAAGGTCATCTCAGGTTTGGTCCAATCTATATTTCTCTCCTTCCATCATAAGAGATCATCCCAGCACTAGAACAATTCTTTTCATGTTGGCTGGGGAATCTGGCTTTTTTAGCACCACGGAGAGACTGCCAGCTAGAAAAACTCCCCGATCCTGCCCTGCCATGTGAACTGCTTCCTGCACAGGAGCTGGGTCCCCTAAGAGAGGAGACATGTGGCTGGACTCTTCTGAGAATGTTAAGTTACTATGAAATTAAATTAAAAGCATGCTGTGAATTCCAGAGGCAGCGAACTTGGTAGAGAAAGAACACCATTCTCCCCTCACAGGTCAGGTTTTTGGCTGGCATTGTGGCACTGGGAGAGCCTAGGAACGGTATTTTCCAGATGTTTCTTATTTCTCTCTTTTTTTGCTCACTCGTGTTTTCTGATTTTCTTACAGTGACCATGTATTGCTTTTATGAGAAGAAAAGGAATAAAACTTCTTATTTTAAAGCAAAAAGGAGATATATGCTCAGGAATTGTCAATTTATAAGAAGGTTAAATAGGAAGAGGTTGGTGGTGGAACAAAAAGAGGCTCTGCAGAAATATCTTAAATAGTCACAGGGTGTTAGTTTCCAGGCCATGATCTGCAGCTCATTTGCTGCAGAAAATGAAGCATGTTTTCTGGAGGTTTAAGAGTTCTTAGGTCGGGCGCGGTGGCTCACGCCTGTAATCCCAGCACTTTGGGAGGCCAAGGCGGGTGGATCATGAGGTCAGGAGTTCAAGACCAGCCTGATCAACATGGAGAAACCGTGTCTCTATTAAAAATACAAAAATTAGTCAGGCATGATAGTGTGTACCTGTAATCCCAGCTACTCAGGAGGTTGAGGCAGGAGAATCGCTTGAACGTGGGAGGCGGAGGTTGCAGTGAGCTGAGATCATGCTACTGCACTCCAGCCTGGGCAACACAGCAAGACTCGATCTCAAAAAAAAAAAAAAAAAAAGAGTTCTTCTTTGACCTATTAGAGATAATATGTGCAAAAGCCTAGTGTTCAAGTCCTATAAAAGACAAACTTGGTGGTGTGGGGGTGGCTTGTATCTTTATTTTATTGCATATCGTTGCAAGTAAGTGTTTAAACTGCCTTGTGTCAAGAAATAGGTGTTGCTTCCCAGAAGGCCCTGGGGAATGCTTCTTGTGTTATGAATCTTCAACTGTATGATAAAGTTATGAAGCTGTGGCCTGGTGTGGTGACTCATGCCTGAAATCCCAACACTTTGGGAGGCCAAGGCAGGCGGATCACCTGAGGTCAGGAGTTCAACACCAGCCTGGCCAACATGGTGAAAGCCCGGCTCTACTAAAAATACAAAAATTAGCCGAGTGTGGCAGTGGGTGCCTGTAGTCCCAGCTACTCGGGAGGCTGAGGCAGGAGAATCGCTTGAACCTGGGCAGTGGAGGTTGCAGTGAGCCAAGATCGTGCCACTGCACTCCAGCCTGGGTGACAGAGCAAGACTCTGTCTCAAAAAAAAAAAAAGTTATAAAGCTGTGATTGTTTCCATAGAATAATCATAATAGTAACAGTGGCAGCCACTCTTTCTCAAGTGCCCAAGATGCCTGCTTTTGTGGCAGTCACATGAGGACATTCAGCGGGTGGCCACGGTGAGGTTTTCTCCTCCCCCTGTAGCAGAGTCAGGTGGGCATGAACTTGTGCAGGAAGCCTCTGCAGCTCGGGAGTGCTGGCCCACAGTCCCCCAGGTGGCACAGGGCCGAGCACACGCTGACCTCTCACTCCCGTGCTGCGTCCGGCATTGATACCAGGTTTTAACACTGATTTCCAAATTCACTTAAACTTCAGAGCTAGATCACATATTCTGGCACAGCCTTAAAGGAGCTCAGTGAACAGTCCCCTCAGAGTGCCCAGAGGGGCTAGGGGCAGCTGTGTTGGACAGGTCACTCCGAGCTGGCTGATGGGGCCGGCCTGGGCTGGCTCCACTCATTCCACACACAGCTGGTGCAGCTGGTCACAGCCAGGTGTATTTTCCCCTTTGATTGTAGCTGAGCATCCTTCACTGACTCTCTTGATAAAGCCTCTTTAGAAAATTGCTTTTCAAATTGACTCCATCTCTGGGAAGATTAATGCCGAGGAAACCCACAAACCTGACAATCACCACTCACTCTACCTTGGAAGCTGTTTCTGCGCAGCCCTGCACATTATGGAGAGCGGCGATTGCCACGGCAGTTGATTCCTCTACCCCACCGCTCCACGAGTGTGCTTCGTGGTCATAAGGGCCTCTTCTGCCAAGCGGCACAGCCAGCCCTGGGGCTGCTCTCCAAATCTCCCTGTGTAGCCTCTGCATTCTTCAACAAGTGTATTTGCCCTAGACCTAACTCATCTGCATCTGATAATAAGTTCCGGTGTGGGGGTGGACGAGGGACGGAGGGCAGTGAGAGGTGGCAGAGCCCTTCCAACCAAGGCAGAACCTCCTTCCCACGTTTGCCTTGCTGGCCCGCCGGTCCTATTGCCACCAGCCAGACATCACCCTTGTGTCCAGCTGATGCTGGCTGAATATTTTCATTCCCTTATTCATTTAAAAAATGTTTATCACCTGTCTATTAAATGCCTGGTACTATTGTAGGCACTAGGGGTACACCAGTGAATACGGCAGATGAGGGCCCAGTCCTTTGGGAGGGCCCAACTGAGTTAGTGCTGAAATATAGTGCTCTCCCATTTCTCTTCATTGAAAACACTGCATTGATCTTGCATAAAATTCCTGGATAGTTGTGAGATGTTGGGATGATCACGTCTCCAGACCTCAGATTCCTTACAGGGACTTGGAAAACATTATTTCCAGTGTTGCCTCTGGCCTTAAATTCCACATGTATGCAGATTATGATGGAATGCTAAGCATATTCAGAAACTGGGAGATAAACTGCCATTCATCTCAGCATACACCCTCATTCCCTCTCTCTCCTTCTCTCCTGTGGTGCTCCCCTCCTGCCCTCTCTCATAATCACATGGTGCTTGACGATCATTAGAGGTCTGTCCTGCTTATCCAGTGCAATCTCAGAAAATAAAGCCTGGCATTGACACGTAGCTTGACTAAGAGGGCCACAGTGTATTCCAAGCTAACTCTTCCCCTAAATACTGCAATGGTGCCGCCTTTTTGTTAATTGTAAATATTGCTTATATGCAACTAAATGTAGATATTGTGCCAGTTGCACTGCCTGTGGGGGACATTCCAGCCCCCAGCCACTGTTTGCAGAGTGTCTGTAAAGGAACAGACATTGTAAGTCTTTCTACTTTTGCAATAAGGGAATGCGCTACCAGGCCCCAGGGCCTTGTGGAATGGATAAGGACATTGGAGTTAAGGCCATTTGCTTTATTTGTCTGACCCTGTTTTCTCACCTAAATTAAGACTGGGGATGCCAACCTCCTGTAATTAAATGAGATAGTGGAAGTAAAGTGCTATCCCAGTGACTTTCCGAGAGAAGTTCTTAGCAGCAGTTCTTACTAGCACCCTCCCAAGGCCGCCTTTAGGCTTCTAGGATGCTGCAATTGGATGTCATGCTGGCAGAAGGCATGAGGCTATAAAATGGACCAGTAAGCCTTTCTTGCAGTCTCATCTTCTTGACACCCCTTCATAGAGTTTATGTTATTACATCTCCACTTCCCATTCGGTTTGCACAATTCAGCATCCCTCCTGCTAAGATGTAACTACCAGATGTGCCTTAGACATGGCTGTCCAAGATGGTAGCCACTAGCCACATGTTGCTATTTAAATTTAAATTAATTAGAATGAAATAAAATGAAAACTTTTGTTTCTTAATCACAGTCATCCACTTTCTTTCTAGCACTCAGTAGCCACAAGCTATTGTATTGGACCGTGCAGAACATTGTCGCCACTGCAGAAAGTCACTGCACTTCCAAATTTCTCAAGAAATTATTCTGAACTCTAACAAGGGAAACACTTGTCAAGGTCCATTTAATGTTGACTTTGGGTAAAGTTAGTTATGATGAGTAAGGTTTAGCCTTAAATCCCCCATTTGGACAGTGGTTCCCAGTCTTGTCTCTTTGTTCATTCCCAAAAGACACTGTAGACCTTGGCATTGTAGACCAGTGACAGGGCCTCTGGAATGCCAGTGATGGGGTTTGGGAGATGGGAGCACCCACTAGGTGGGTGTTTCAGAATCCCCAGGGGAATGTTTACTGAAACTCCCTCCCCCAGCCAAGCCTCACCTTCTCCAGGGGGAGTCACTGAGATACCTGAGAGCCCACCGTGAGGGGTCAAAGTGACTGGGCTCAGATCCCAGTTTGGCTGCTTAGTAGCTGGATGACATTTGGCATGCCCTTGACCTTTCCCAACCTTGTCTTATCAGTAATGGCACTGTGAGCTCACAGCAGGACTGCTCTCACATACGGCCTAATGTAGGACCTGTGTGCATGGGAGCTGATTAAGGTCAAGGTCATGTAGTGAAAACAGCCTGGGGTTTGGGTTTAGATGGGCTTTGCTTCAAGTCCTGCTCCGCCCTTTGTGACTCTGAGCACATTTTTTTTTTTTATCCTTTCTGGATCTCAGCTTCCTTGTGTATAAAAAGAAATAATGATAGGACACACCTCCTGGGCTTACAAGGATTAAATACAGTAATGCAAATGGGCCTAGCATATACCACATCTAGTCGGTGCTTCACCCTGACACACAGCATGGGACCAGTTTGTTGTTAAGGCTGCAACATATTCACTCCCGCTCCCACCTGGACTGTGTGAGTGTAAGGCACACCCTCAACAATAGGGTGGCTGTGAAGTCACCTATTATGTATGAAAGCACATAGCATGCAGTTGGCACTCAATAAAAGTGACTTCCAGTCTTCACTTACACTTACAGCCTCTGTGGCCTTGACTGTGTCAATCAACTTGTTTAGAGCTCAGAGAAGTCTGTCTTGCCAAGAGGAGGGATACGGGAGTGAACAGAGATGATGTGTGGACACAGCAGTTTGGAAAATGGTGAGGAACTGTGCAGAGTAGCTATTTTTATTATAGGACATTTATAACATCACTAGGGACTTGGGCAGCTCTGTGTTTTTAGATTATTATAGGGCTTGGGCTGAAGCTTTATTTTTTCCATGTGGTGCTGATTAGAGTGAGGCCTTCTTAAATCATGGACTGTTTCATGGAAAAAAATACTCAGCTTGGCAGTAATCCACTTGGTGCCACTTTCTAGGGGCTCAATGAGTAAACAATGAGGATGCTCACTCATGGGAAGATGCTTGTCCATGGGAGGATGCTGGCCTGTGGGAGGATGCTGACCTATGGTGGGCTGCCCATCTAAGAGAGGACACTGGCCGGTGGAGGATGCTCACCTATGGTGGGCTGCCCATTTACAGCAGGATGCTGGTCCATGGGAGGATGCTGACCTATGGTGGGCTGCCTGTCTACAGCAGGACGCTGGCCCATGGAGAGTGCTGACCTATGGTGGGCTGCCAATCTACAGGATGACACTGGCCCATGGGAGGATGCTCATCTATGGTGGGCTGCCCTTCTACGGGAGGACACTGGCCCGTGGGAGGGTGCTGACCTACGGTAGGCTGCCCGTCTACAGCAGGACGCTGGCCTGTGGGAGGATGTTGGCCTATGGCGGGCTGCCCATCTACAGCAGGATGCTGGCCCGTGGGAGGATGCTGGCCTGTGGTTGGCTGCCCGTCTACAGCAGGACGCTGGCCCGTGGGAGGATGATGGCCTATGGTGGGCTGCCTGTCTACGGCAGGATGCTGGCCTGTGGGAGGATGCTGACCTATGGTTGGCTGCCTGTCTACGGCAGGATGCTGGCCTGTGGGAGGATGCTCACCTATGGTGGGCTGCCCATCTACGGGAGGACACTGGCCCATGGGAGGATGCTCACCTATGGTAGGCTGCCTGTCTATGGCAGGCTGCTGGCCCATGGGAGAATGGGCATCCCAGGGCACAAGCTTGTCCATTGGAGGATATTTTAGGCTGAAAGGATACATGATTTTGAATTTGCATAAAAATCAGACAATTATTTCACCAAAAATTCTAGGAGATTACTATCTTTTTTATTTTACAGGTGTGAGCTAGAAGTGTTCACACCTAGTCATGAATGAGAAGGAGAGGCAACGTTACATTTATTAAGTGCCTACTGTGTGCCTGCTGTAGACTTGTGTGTTGCTAAAGTCTCCCAGCAGCATGCGGAGGAAAGATATTAGCTCCATTGTACTGGTGAGGAAAGAGAAAAAAGTCTCTTATTTTTAGGCCCATTAGTATAGAATTCAGGGGGTCTAACAATTTCAATGGAAAAAGCCCCACATCTTAATTTTCACTAGATTATAACAGAAACTTTTCTTCTCTTTCGATTACGAATGCAGGCCACAAAGCAGAGTGGCATTAGCTCCTCCTCAGACTTTATCATCAAAGAGCTGGCAGATTTTCATGTCCCACCACAGCCACTGCATGGATCTTGCAGCAGCAATTAGTCATCACTGCTGCTCTGAAATTATTGTGGCCATTAGACTTGCCACTAGGGCTTTTTACTTAATGTGCTGACAAGGGGACATATATTTCAGCATGAATTTGTTTTCTAATTGGTTTCAACATAATTGCTTTCCTTTGCAATCCCGTGTATTTTATCTAATGAATTTGGAAAACATTAGACTGAGATGGGGCCCATAGACGTCACCATGCTCTCAAAGGGAGAGGGGCACAAAGGTTGAGAATTGCTAAAGCAGAGGGTCAGAAATGTCAAAAGTAGTGTCTAAGTTGGTGAAGTCAAGATCAGAATTCAGGTCTGGGTAACTGAGTAGAAGAGATGCAGCGAGTCTAGGACCAATGAAGAGTGGCGAGGAGGATAAAGCCTGCGAGGGGTTGGACTCTGGCCAGGCTTGACGGTCCTCAGAAATCTGGACTGGCAGGGAATGAATTTTACCACCATTTAAATGACGTAAGCCACGGAGGTGTATTCTCAAGATAGAATGAGAATGAATGAGCTACAGCTACACACGGTGACCTGGACGAATCTCACAAGCCTCATGCTGAGAAAAAGAAACTGGACACAGTCCAGTCTGAAAACTGGTGAAACGAATCTACAGAGAAAGAAGCAAAAACAAAGGGTGCCTGTGGAGTGTGTGGACGAGCTGGAAGCAGGTATGAGGAATCTTCCTGGGTTGATGGAATGTCTCATCTCTTGATTCAGTGGTAGTTACCAGGGTGTATACATTTATCGACACTCGAATGATACACTTAAGTTCTGTGTATTTGATGATATGTAAATAATACCTCAGTGATAATAATAAAAATTACCATCTCCATTTTAGTAATGCATCAAGGAGGACAGAGAGAAATTAAGAAGTATCCTTACTGACCAATCCACTTGCCAAGGTGGGGCAGTTGGAAGGGAAGTGGGTGCAGTTGACTAACGCTGTGGTTTCTGTGTAGGGAACCCCTTACACAAATCCCTCCAAGTGGCAAAATCCACCTCGCTCAGAGGAAAATCAAGTCCTTAGATTGTCCCACAGGTAGAATGAATAAATAAATTGTGTTATAGTCATACACTGGAACACTCTTCAGCAATGAGTAAAAGCTATAAGTACACATTAAACATGATTGGATCTCACAAACATAACTCCAAGTGAAATAATCTAGTTGTAAAACAGGACATAGTGTATGATTCTAGTAAGTGTGGAACAGGCAAATTAAGCTATGGAGTTAGAAGTAAGAATATGGCTACGCTGGCATGGGGATGTTAATGGCAGTGGTCACGGGGGGCCTTTGGGAATGTTGGTCATGTTCTCCTTATTGAGCTGAGTGATGCTTATAGTGGTTGATTTGTGCCCTTAGAAATAATGGCATACATCACTGAAACAGTTAAGGCTCACAACCAAAAGCAGGGGTTCTGTGTTCTATGTAAATGGTGCCTCCTGGATTTATGCAAACCTGCAGCTTTGCTTGGAAGCTGGTTGTCCCTGAGTCAAATCCAGGCTGAGGATTGTGGCTCACACCTGTGATCCCAGTACTTTGGGAGGCCAGGGCAGAAGGATCACTTGAACCCAGGAGTTTGAGACCAGCTTGGACAACATAGTGAGGCTTTGTCTCTACAAAAAAATAAAAAAAAATTAGCCGGGTGTGGTGGTGCACGCCTGTGGCCCTAGCTACTTGGAAGTCTGAGGCAGGAGGATTATTGAGACCAGGAGTTCAAGGCTGCAGTGAGCTGTGATCATGCCACTGTACTCCAGCCTGGGTGACAAAGTGAGGCCTTGTCTCAAAAAAACAAACAAACAAAAAATATAGTTGACCCAAACATGAAGAGGGAATGTGATATTATGCCAATGCCATGGAGCCATCTCAGGGGCACTTTCCACATGCAGCAGATGGACCACTGCCCCCACTTACTCAGGGTCCTGTGCGGAGCCTCCCACACAGTGGAATCTCTCAGGCACGGTTTTCCAGTCTTTAGCCATTTTCACCATGGCGCCTGCATCAAGGACCCCGTAGCCAAAGAGGTGATTAAATTCCAGGCCAACCCCGTTGCGCCGCCACTGATGGACCTCGTCGTGGAGCTGGTTCCGTTTGGAGGTGAGCACAGTCAGATGCTGCATGTCCCGCCAGGTCAGACCCAGACTGGATACAGGAAGCAGAGAGCAAGAGGGCAAGGGCAAAAGGCAGGGTGAGAGAGGGAGAGAGGCACAACGATTAAGAGAAATATCACCCAGGACACAGACCTCTCATAAGATTTTGGAATCTCTGTGAACTCTCAAATTCAAGGGAGGGTGTCCATGCACTATTCAGAACCATTATATAAGTCAATTAAAGAAATATTCTTGCTTTTCTTGCTTAAATAAATTGATTTCAAAAGTCTATTCTAACACACACACCGGAATGGCTAAAATGAAAAAACCTGACAATGTTAAGTGTTGAAGATGTGGAGCAACTGGAACACATGTACTTTGTGGATGAGTGTACAAGTAAGTCCAACCAAACTGGAAAACTGTTTGGTTGTATCTTCTAAAGTTAAGCTTAAGCTATGGCCTGGAAATTCTTTTCTTAGGCATATACCTGACCAAATGTGTACATATTCACCAGACCTGTGCACAAGAATGCTCCTTGCCCCAAACTGTGAAACCCCTACATGCCATCCAAAAAACAGTGAGTAAACTAATTGAGGTGTAACTTACAGAATGTGGGGTACTATACAGGAGTGAGAATGAATGAACTCCAGGTACTCTGAACAATATGGAAAAATCTCACAAACACCATGTTGGCCTAAAGAAGCCAGGCAGAAAAGAGAACATAAAGTATGATTCCATCTGTTTAAAATATGAAAACAAGAATGACTAATCTATGCTGTTGGAGGTCGTATTAGTGGTCAGTCTCGTGGGGCAGTGACTGGAAGGGGATACAGGGAGCTTCTGAGTGCTGGTCTTGCTGTCCCTTCATCTGGGAACTGGCACGTGGGTGTGTTCCATTTTTGAAAAGGAGGGTACCAGTTCTTCAAGGGTAGAGAAATTATATTCAGCATATTTATATCCTTAGTGTCCAGGATGGTCCTTGGCACATTGTTTGTTCAGTGAATAAACTAGTCTTCTCGTAAATGTTATTGTTTTTGGAAATTAGTGTCTATTACTACTCATTGTCTATGCTTTTCAAATTGCAAATCAAGATTTGTTTTTGGGCCAGGTTATCGCACAGGTTGTCTATCTGGACTGCACATGAACATTTTCTCCTAGGGGCATTGAAAATCTCACGGCTAGGGCCTCACCCCAAACCAAGTAAATTAGAATCTCTGGGAGTGAGACCCAGGCATTGGAAACTGTTAAAACTTCTCAGACCATTCCAACAGGCAGCCAATGTTGAGAACCAGTGATTTAATGGTTGGTGTTATTATTTTAAAAAATGAATGGAACAAAATAGAAAAGAATAGCAGTGTGCACTGCACATAGTACAGGAAGCTATTTTTTCATGAAATAGTTGGAGGGTAGGTGTCTGTGTGTGCTGACCTGCAGTGCAAAATTTATTACTCACTGAGGGTTCTGGTCAAAAAGTTGGCAAAACCTTGCACTACAGTTCTCTTCAGAAGTCAAACAATTCAAAGGACCAGGAGCAACATAACTTATTTGATAAAATTTTAACATATGCAAAGTTCATTGGTTGGAAGATCTGAATCAGAACCAAGAGTTCAAATGATCCATGTGCTCTTGAATGCAGACCTTCTTCTATTAAGAAGCAAGTTCCACACTTGGACACAGGGAGGGGAACATCACACACCGGGGCCTGCCGTGGGGTGGGGGAATGGGGGAGGGATAGCATTAGGAGAAATACCTCATGTAAATGATGAGTTATTGGGTGCAGCAGACCAACCTGGCACATGTATACATATGTAACAAACCTGCACATTGTGCACATGTACCCTAGAACTTAAAAGTATAAATAAAAAAAAGAAGAAAAAAGAAAAGAAGCAAGTTCCAAGGAAGGTCAATGCTTATTTGAGGAGATTCAGAACATGTCTTGGACATATGGTGTAAAATGATGTAAATGGTGTAAAATGGTGTAAATGATGTAAAATGGTGTAAAAGTTCCTTAAATTGATTATGGCTAAAAACTGAGTGTTTTGCTGGAAGGGGATTCTGAGTTTACTAATCTCAGAAGTGTTGACAAACGAGGAACTAAATGACCAGAGGGCTGGCTAGCACGTTTCTCGTTTCTCGTCTTTGCCGTAAAAGTGTGCTGTACTTCTGATGCCTGGAGAAGGGCTCCCTTAAATGTTTCTCTACAGATTTATTCTCATGGGGTGCATTTTAGAAAGAGAGAGAGAGAGTGAGAGAGAGAGAAATAATGTTTCAGAACAAGGAACTTTTCACTTTTGAGATAAATCAGAGCATAGTCCACTCCCCAGTGTAATTGAGTCTGTGACACTGTTTGACCTGCTATTTGCATATGTCTGAGGAGTAAAGCCAGGTTCCTTCTAGTATCCCTTCTGAACAATTTAGGAATTGACAGACTACAATATTCTGTAAAGTAGGTATTTATTTCATCAACCTGCTTTAATTGTACCATAGCAGCCCAAGAATTACAGGTGATAGTTATTAAATAATTAAAAAATAAATTTATGGAGTATCTGCAATATACACGTCACTGTTATGGAGACTGTAGGACAAGAAATGTGACATGTTCTTCCCTGTTCTCAAATGTTTTATATGAATTGGGAAAATAAGATGCAGATATATGAGAAGGTACTGCGCAATGAAGTGATTTTATGGATGTCTGTTGAGTGTCTACCACATTCAGGCATTGTGCTAACTCTGGGCATGTCGGATGGATGTCCCTGTCCCCACAAGCTGATAGCCTCGGGGGACAGAGGGACAACTCAGTATTGAAAATGTGAGGGCTGTCATGACAGGGGAAGCTCAGGATGCTGAGGCAGCCATCAGTGGAGCCCCCGTGTTATCCTAGTCAGGAGTTCTCACTGTGATCCTCAATCCCTCTGTGTCACGACCATTAGTGACATATGTGAATTTCCAACTCTGCTGAATCAGCATCTTGGAGGTTGTGGGCCTGAGAATTTGCATTGAACCCAAATGATTCTTCTGTACAGTGATGTTTGAGAACATTGGCAGTCTGGGACAGTGGTTCTCAACCTTGTCTGCACATTGGAATCATCTGGGGGTGGTTAAAAAAAATGATGTCCAGCCTCAGAGGTTTTGATTCCATGGATTCCTCAAAACATTCAGTATTTTCAGTATGCAGCAAACCTCGTTCAGGGGAGAGCTTCCTAACTTCCTGGACAGCACCAGTCGGGGTGGGGGCACTGGTGAAAAATACAACTTTCCAGGGGCTCCCCTGGAGATTCTGATTCTATGGATCTCCAGTGGGCTTAGGGTGTCTGTGTTTTTAACAAGCACTCCAGGATTCTGATCATCAGGAAATTTGAGAAACTTGGGTCCAGGGGTCAGCAAGGATCTCTTAGGAAGTGGCTGACCAGGAGACTGACTTTTTGTTTAATGTTTAATTTTTAATTTTGTGCGTACACAGTAGATGTATATATTTATGGGGCACATGAGATATTTGGATACAGGCATGCAATGCATAATAATCACATCAGGGTAAATGGGGTATCCATCACCTCAAGCATTTACCCTTTGTAGGAACCTGACTTCTAACAGAATGGATTGTTTTTCTCATGTGCAAGGCTGTTCCCTCACCATTCTCTTTCAGAGCATAGTACTTCTATTTACAGCATCAAGTTCCCCTGAACCCAATTAACATTTTCCTCCTAATGATCAAGGCAGCAAAAGTAATTTAAAGTCAGCACATGCATCTCTAGAGAAATTGAAAATGGAAATGTTTTAAAGATGATGCTGTAGTCTTAAGGTTGGAGGAATCACTTCTACTAACATCTGGTAAATTCTGAAAGTCAACAGGAGAATTTTAATCCCTTTACTTGTTGGATCCGATCTTTATCTGAACAATGTAAACTGTGTGACCTGGAGTAAGTTGTTTCACTTCCCTGGATCTTGTTCTCTTCATCCATAAGAGATGTTTGGAGTCGTGAAAGATCCAATCATTTTCTTTCATTTTTAAAATTCTGAGTCTATCCTCTAAATTTTGATAGGATTAAAAAATAATTTCAAAGGTTGGATTATTTCCAGTCTGAGAAAAATAATGCATTTGTGAGTCAAGCTGGCATTTTCTCCATAGCCTTTGTTTGCTCACCTCCTACGAACGTGAGAGAAAATTCAGTTTTCATGACTCCCTGGTGTAGTTGTGGTGTGGAAAATCTCATCTCAAAGAAAGTGAAACCTGATTTTGTGCGTCATGTTTGAGGAAGAGCTAACTCATTCACTGCAGCCCATTGCCATGGCAGAATGAGTGGTGGGCCCCACAGCCAAGACAGTGGCAGGGCCTTTCCTATGTTCCATAGAGAGCCCAGTGGAACAGGCAACCTAAAGCTTAAAGCCAACTGTGTGAACTTGGATAAGTTACTTCAACAATTCGAGCTCTAGCCTTTACATCTTTACAATGGGCATAAGGCCTTATAGGTATGTTGCAGGATGTAAATGTAAATTATGTATGTAAAGTACCTAGCACAGTGCTGGACACTGAATAAAAAGACTTTATTATTATTATTAATGATAACATATATCACATGTATCAGAAGTTAAAGTAAGTTAGATTACTATTTCCTAAGTATTGACCACAATATTTAAAAGTATGTAAATGAACGTTTTTCAGCTTTAAGGCATATTCAACCTTAAAAATCACCAGACATCCAATTAAAATATAAACTTCCCTATTTCAGAAGCAGAGCTAAAATATTCCAGGAAGTCATTTGAACCTGATTGATGATCTAACTTGCTACCTTTTGTTGATAAGACAACAGAGATCCAGAGATGAGTGATTGTCCACTTAGATGTCAGAAGACATTAGCAGTTGTCTTTCCCTCCATATCTATCTTTTCTCCTTCCTTATTAAGAAAACTTCAGTTTTATTCAGAACAGCAATGCATTCAGCCATAAAATTACATTTCCCAGCCTCCCTTGAAGTGTGTTGGTGGCCGCGTGACAGTTCTAGCCAATGAGAAATAAGCAGAAGCCACTAGGTGGGGCTCCTTGGAAAACCCCTTCAACATGGCTGACTCAGCTGGTTTCTTTCTTTCTTTTCTTTCTTTCTTTCTTTCTTTTTTTTATTTTTCGCTTTCTTTCTGTCTCTCCTTCTCTCTCTCTCTTTTATTTACTTATTTATTTTTTGCCCTTTGTGCTTCTCCTTTTCCTGCCTGAAATGTAAACATGATGGCTGGAGTTCCAGCACATCTAGAGAACATGGAAGTGGCAGAGCAAAGGAGCAGAAAGCTAGAAAGAGCTGGATTCCCTGATTCACAGTGGTACCCCAGTACCCTAAACCAGCCCTAGGTTCCTTATCTCTGTATTTTCTTTCACATGACAGAAAAATAAACCCTTGTCTGTGTTATTATTTGGATATTATTATTTGGATTTGTTGTTTCATGCAGAAACATTAAGTCTTGACTGAATACCAACACCTAATAGAGGCAGAAGCCAGCTACCCACACTCTGCACCCGGAGTCATACATTCACAGAGCTGTTGCCTTATTGATCATCCTCACACCCTAGTCCACAGATCAGCGACAGGTTGGCAGTTTAAGTATTCCCGGGGAACAGGCATTGAAAAGTCAGGTTCCTGGGCCACCCACCCGTAGGGATTTGTATTCTATGAGGCTTGGATGGGGCTTGGGAATGTATTTTTTAAAAAACTTTACCCAGTGTGCTCAATTTCACTAGCTATGAGGGAAATGCAAATTAAAACTACAATGTGACTCCACTGCACATCCATAAGAATGCTAAAATGTAGAAGACTAATAATACCACGTTTTGGCAAGGATGTGGAGCAACTGTAATTCTCATATACTGCTCAAGGTAGGGTCAATGGGTACACCCACTTCAGGAAACTATTTGATGGTATCTACTAGAATTGCACATATGTATATTAATGACCCAACATTTTGACTCCCTAGTAGACGCTCAACAGAAATGCATCTGTATGTTCACCAAAAGGCATGTACAAGAATGTTTTAACAATATCACTCATAGTAGCCCCAAATGGAAACAATCCAAATATCCATTTATACAATGGAGTGATATTCAACAATGAGAATGAATGACCTATAACTACATGCAGCAACATAGAGGAAACTCTTGCTCTGCTGAGCAACAGGGCACATAAATAGTCTGCTTCTTGATTTGGGTGCTGGTTACATGGGTCTGTTCATTTAGTTAAAATGTCATGGAGCCACACCTAATGAATTTCTTTGTAGACACTATACTTGTTAAAGAGTTTACATTAAAAATCCATCCCCTGGAAGATCAGTTTTGGAAACATTGTTCCAGTCCAGCATGTGGACCACTTTACTCCAGATGATTTTCTTGAGTCAAAAATAGATCTCCTTATGACATCTCCCCCTCGAGCATAGCTCACCCTCTAGGACCACAGAGAAAGCACCAGGTCATATGAGAGAAACCTAAATATTTGAAGGTGGCAGTCATCCCCCACTAAAATTCTTTGAAATTTCTCTGATATTGGTGATACTGGGAGATGGGAGCAATATTTCCTGTGACTCCAGTAGGCATTTTCAAGCATTAGGCAGAAGAGTGCATTATGATATTAAACTACAAAGTGACAGCTGGTTAGGAGAGAGATGGTTTTCTTTTTCTTCCCTACAGTCATGATGGGGGAAGTGTTATTCTCTCTCTTTCAAGGTCCTGATGGACATACATTTAGATAATTTGTTGTTATGCATGAGGACTTCCTGTAACCTTATCTCACGATAAGAGAGAGATGAGCTGTGGGACTGCTCTGTGGAGGCCCTATTCCTCATCCCTCTGGGCTCTCATTTGGAGTATCTCATCCTGACCAATGGTTTTCACTTTTGGCTATTGGAGCCGCTTTGCCTAAAGCTAGAGATGCCTTGGAGTTTAATTCTCCAGAGTAGCTCTTAGCCGATGACTGACTCATATAAGAATATGACCGTCCTGCTTCCTTGCCTGGAGGTAGGACAAACTCTGAGGCCTACTTTACACTCGGGATTAGACTGAGGCCAGAACGTTTGAAGTTGAACCTTTGCTTGGATCCTTCCCCATCCCTAACTTGCTTCCCCTACTCCCTTACTGTCATTCCTGGGATCCCTTCCTTAATAAATCACTTGCACCAAAATCTCATCTCAGGGTCTGCTTCCGACCTCAGAAAGTTGGTATTTTGAAGAATTTTAGGACGGGCTCCCGTGATGGACTTACCCACAAGCTGCCAGGTGTTATATTTTTTTCCTCCTTATGCGAGCAGAGAATATTAAGTTCATGATCATTGCTTCAAAACAAAGCATGCCTAAATGGTGACTGCATTCTTTTCTGTAGGGTATCTGGACGTATGTGCTAAAAGAATGGTGACTAATCAAGGCAGAGCCATGAATCTCTAGGAGTCCAGCAGCCTCACTCCTCCACTTTGATTTATTTAGGTCTTCCATTTGTGTGCCTATGGATCTAGGCATAGGTATAGGATTTTGTTTGTCAAAAATCCCAGAAGACTGTGTGTCAAGTCCTGACCTCTGAGGTTGAAAGGGCAACCGGAAACCCTTCTCGCTTTTGGAGCACTCCTGTTCCCTGGCCCTGCGCAACGCAGCTACAGGCAGCAGGCTCTGCTAATTGTCTCCTTGCAGATGCAGTGAGCAAAGCCGGCTCAGGCTCCAGGGCCCACTCAGACCCTGAGATGAACAGTTTTATCTTCAGGAAATGTACATTGGATATGAGTAAATTTTGGTTTCTGTGCCTGATAGGGCAGAGGTCTCTGTGCCTAATAGTTGAGCTTTGACCAGTGTCTTGGCATCATAAATTTTCTACCTGACTTTTGTTAGAAGAGTCAAAGTTTAGACTTGTCCAAAGAGAGGAGTCACTCTCAATTTGGGGTCTTATCTGTAAACGGAGGATAATTATGCCTTTTCTTGTGAAGGCAGAGGGTTGAACTAGGTAATCTGTTGAAGCCCCTTTCTATTCTAGGAACCAACTCCTGCCTCCTTTGCAAATCAGAACATGCACTGCATATGTGGAGAGAGACAAGCAGGGCTGCCTAGAGATTGATGCTGGGAGCCCTGGTTGCCTAGCAACTCTACTCTCCTTCCCCAGGAGACTGAATCCAACTTCTCACAAGTTGCTGGGAAGTGCATTCTCTGACAATTCCCTACACAGCCGGCACTTACACTCATACTATGTGTGTGGTGTCTGAAGCCCATGTGTTCATTCTGTGAACATAAGGCCAGTCTCAGGTATCATTAAAAGAATGCAGAGTAGCAGGTGGGCAGGTACCTCCACTGCTACTCAAATCCAAGATGTGTCCAGCAGTAGCAATATGTGGCCTCTCCATAGGATGGTGAGGGCATAGGAGATGGTCTCCTCTTACCTTTAGCTTGGAAGGTTTCCCAGGAAAGCCCATATCTTGGTCTACACTGCGTGACTTTGCCTATCTTGTTTCAGTGTTAAAAAGTGAATCCACTTCACAAATTAACAAATCTTGAGTGGGACCACCTTGTTTGCCACATGTTCTGAAACACCAGCTTGGCAATTTGATTTGTCTTCAAGTAGCTGATTGTGAATATCATTGGAGTAGAAGAGCCCAGGGATACACAGAGGATAGAGGGGTAAACTTGATGAAGAAAGAAATATCTCTATGCCCTCACGGGGTATCTGAGTAAGTTGCTGATATGTGCTGCTGGGTGTTGTGTGCTCCCAGGAATGTGGTTTTATGGTGTGTGTGTGTGTGTGTGTGTGTATGCACACGCAGTGTGCTGGTGGGCACATGGGCCACTTAGAAATGCACAGCAGAGTTCACTGGCCCTGACTATTCATAGCCTCTCACGTCCACTTTTCCTTCCATGGACACCTGGCATGTGGGCAGAGAGACACGTGTTAGTCCACCCTGCAGAGCTGGCCCTGGACCCAGAGCTATGAACATACTTAGCCTCCAGAGCCAGTGCAAACACGCCAGCTGCCTCGGGGGCAGCTGCAGATGTCCCAGAATGCCTCAGAGTGCAGTTGCCGTACAAATCTGTGGTTGCCTGGAAGGGAAGATAATGAGTAATGAGTGAATAAATCACGCTATTTTGAACCCCCGCACAATGTGGAGCAGGGGATTATCTACTCCTTTTATTTATTTATTTATTTATTTATTGAGACAGCCTGACTCTGTTGCCCAGGCTGGAGTGCAGTGGCATGATCTCGGTTCGTGGCAACCTCCGCCTCTCAGGTTCAAGCAATTCTCCTGCCTCAGCCTCCCAAATAGCTGGGATTACAGGCACGTGCCACCATGCCCGGCTAATTTTTGTAATTTTAATAGACACAGGGTTTCGCCATGTTGACCAAGCTGGTCTCGAACTCCTGACCTCAGGTGATCCACCTGCCTCGGCCTTCCAAAGTGCTGGGATTACAGGCATGAGTCACTGCCCCCAGCCTACTCCTTTTATTTAACCTACGCTTTGTTCCCGAGAAGATTAAGATGAAACTAAGGATAAACTTGGCATCCACATGCCTCTCTTTTGCCCTAGGTTTTATCTGAGCTTCCTAGTAGCCCATGTAAAAGGGACACATAGTCAGTTATAGCTACAGTGTCCGCAAGATAAATGAGTTGTTCAAAGAAGCATATCTGTGGCTATTCCAGAGACTACAGAGAGATTTATTTCCTGAAACCTAAAAGGAAACATTATGAAGTGGAAAGTGATGTCAATATCCCCACCCTAGTTTTGTTGCATCGGGACTGGCCCTTGGAAAGGCCAAAGGCCACTTCATCAGCATTTCTTTTTCCCTCATGGGGGAAAGAAGGCATTCCCGAAGAGGAAAGAATCAACATGCTCAGCTAAAGTCTCTCTAGAAGGGCAGGCTAGTAAAACATGTTTCTCTACATCCAAAATCCATGGAGAGATTCTGAGACGTGTTGAGTCAAGGCAACCCAATATGTGGGTATCACCCCCACAACTCTTATTTAGAGGGGAGACTGGTAAACAGATTTTTAAAGGACTTTCACAAAGTGAAAAACCTCATTTTCAATGTTTGTGAGAGCCAAGGTGTTCATTAAAATCATGTATAAACGACAGGAATTCTTCCTCTGTCTGTAGGATCCTCAGGAAAGCCTATTATTTTGAGGAAGAAATTACCAGGGAGGTTTAAAGGCATCTATTGAGCAAAATTATAGTACTCAGAGGAAACTCCAGGCCTTTAGCCAGCCCAAGAAGAAAGAGTCATAAATACGGGTTGAGGATGAAGTTACACCACTGAGAGGCCTTTGGGGTAGGGAGTGGAGCTTTCAGGCATGAGAGTGAAGTGTCACCTCACCTGTCCCTGTCTGCTCTGCCCTTCTCCCTTTCTGTCCATACAGCTTACAGGATAAGAGGGGTCAAAGCCCCCTTCTGTTTGGGAGGAGCTGGCACATTCTTCATCCTCCCCAAGACCAAGGGGGAATGCAGGAGGGCTCATGGGAAGGACAGGCTTTTAAAGTCTGCGTCCCTTCCAGGTAAAGGGCTTCTCCTGGCTCACACAGGGGCATGGCCATCTTGCCAAGTTGGAATCCCATGTGGGAGCATGGGATCGAAACACTGGATGGTGCTAATGATTTTGTCCTGAGCTCTTGTCCTCCTCTCTCGAGACGCCTCCGTGGAGATGGGTGCAGCCAGTCAGGATATAACTCATGTATGACTACTGAACCACCTACTAAATCCTGGTTTGGAGGTGTGAGAAAAGGCTGATCTGTGAGCAAAATCTCCAGAGAGGAAAAGATCCAAAAAGGCTTATTATGCTTTACAGATTACGTATTTCCCAGGGGCTTGGAAAATTCACCGTTATACCTAGTTGCCAAGAAAGGAAGATTTTTTTTTCTTTGCTCAGAAAAGAGCAACAAACAATAAATCTATGATTATTAATCTTTTTTGTTCTAAAAATCATGGCTCCATTTTAAAATATGATGAAAATCACAACCCTTTCCCTGAGAAAATAACAGATGTGTGTGCAATTTTAGGGGGTTTATGGATCCAGGAAAGTCCATCCGTGAATGTTGTTTTTCAGATTGCTATAAATAAACAAATGGGTTCTTGTTTCGGACAGGGTTACAGTGATGCCTTGGTTCTTACAATGAGTTAGTTATTCTTGTAAGTGATGGAATGGGGCAACTGATTGGTAAACTAGACTTCATCATTACTTGTAAGCCAGAAACACTAAACAAGAAAATCTATGGAAAATGATCCAGAAAGGAGTCCTCACTGATCATGCTACTAGCTCGCAGATGGGAGGTCTGTGCTTTGTTAGAAAGCAGGGCTGGGCATAGAGAAAAGGGGTCTTCCCCTCAGAGCCTTAGTTCAGGCTCTGAGGGAGGGGACAGGAGGGGAACAAGCCAGTGTCCCAGCATCCCACCCTGACACAGAGGTGCAGTGGCCCTCAGGAAACAAGGACAGAAGGGGACGCGCTCACCACACCGGCCTCGGGGTTCCTTTTCCTCCCGTTGCTGAAGGTGGAAGCCAAGGTGGAAGAGCAGCTCTCGTCGTACAGGGCGGTCCTGCCATCGTTGATGGCTGAGTTGATGGAGATGGTCCACATGCTGGAGGCGTAGCCGTCGCAGTTGCAGTCGTCATAGCTGCCGCCGTCCCCGGAGGCCCACACGTAGATGCTGCCTTTGCCGCCGCGGCCCTGGGGAGAGCGGGGGAGACGCTGCTGCTACCCACAGCCTGGGCTGCGAGGGGTCAGGAGAGGTCTCCAGCCCAGGGGTTGGGCTTCTTCAGCGGTTGAACCTAAAGACTGGGTGTACTTTTTAAACTGGGTTGGACACCATATCCTTCTGGCAGGGCATCGTGGGAAACTTTTTTTTCCAGGAAGAAGTCAATCTAAAAAGTCAACTGAATTTACAATTTAAGCTGGGGATAATGAGGTAAGAAAAGTGGGAAGAATTGTCTTAAAATTTACAAATAAACTGCTTTTTAAAAAAGCTATAAAGGTGGTACATGCTGACGATGAAAAGTCTAACTGTATGGAAAGGAAAATTAAAAAAAACTCTCTAGAGGTAATTATTATCTCATTCTTACATCTCCTTATGTATCAGACATTTTTCAGTGAAAATGCAAGTATATGGACATATAATTTTTCTTAGCTACATAAGCTATACAAAACATTTATAGAAGATATATACCTTTTATTTTATATAGCTATATATCAATATATAAATTTAAATATGATATGTAGACATTATAAAGCATACATTTACTCCACAATATATAAAAATCTTATGTGTGTGTGTGCATATGTATATATTTTTTCTTTTTTATTCAATTGGATACTAGAATCCTTTTAAACACATAATATATGACATTTTACTTGCACAAGCCAACTCCAAATGTAGGAGGAAAGTCTAATATGATCAAGTAAAACACACAGTGAATAAAACCTTAAACACACAGTAGTATGCCCAGTATTATTGCCACATGCTAATTAGTTTAAATGGCAAACTTTGCATAAGTCCCTACAGTTAGCATGGCTCTTCTCCTCAAACCATATTCTTAGAGGTTCTTAAAAATCCTTTTCCTTGTCTTCTGAGTATTTTCCTCTCTACCTAAACAACCCAGGATTGGACCATTAGTTTCTTGCTTCCCACTTTCTTACCCCAAGGCAATGGGGCTTGGGGCTGCTAAGTGTTCACCTGTGGGCTGGGAGGGTGGATAGGAGTGCAGCCATGCAGTGCGGGAGGCAAGGGGCAGGTGCACCCTCCAGCCACTCCACAGCCTGGCCCAGGGTGGCTTGGTTACCCTCTAGAGGGAGAAGACAGAGAGATTATCAGGGAAAGTCTCTCCCTGTGTGGTCACCAGATGTCCATGGTCCTTACGCTTGAAACTGACACAGAACCAGTGGTTTAAGGGTGGAGAAGCCAGAAGGAAGAGAGATGACTGGATTACCTCCAAGCTCTCTCTGCCCCCTGACAATCAGACGTGACATTTTCAATTGCTTCTAACAGCACTGGGAATTAATTAGCCTGTGATTGATTGAATCGACAAGTGAACAAATATTTATTCAACCACTAGCTGGGAACTATTCTCAGCATCTTGGTAAATCTATGCTGGAAAACTCCAACCGAAACAAGGAACTGCTCTCAGAAACCAGGACAGCGAGGGAAATAGATGATCCCTACAGTTGGTGTGGAGGATCACACTCTCAAACAGACTCAGATTTGGGCTCGGTATCAAGAAATAGCAGAAGTGCGGCCAGGCGCGGTGGTTCACGCCTGTAATCCCAGAACTTTGGGAGGCTTGAGGTGGGTGAATCACCTGGGGTCGGGAGTTCGAGACCAGCCTGGCCAACATGGTGAAACCCTGTCTCTACTAAAGATACAAAAATTAACTGGGCGTGGTGATGCATGTCTGTAATCCCAGCTATTCGGGAGGTGCAGTGAGCCGAGATTGCGCCACTGCACTCCAGCCTGGGTGACAGAGCGAGACCCCATCTGAAAAAAAAAGCAAAGTGCAACTGATGTGTTTCACAATAAATGGGATTACTGCCCTTATAAAAGGGCTCCAGGGAAATAGCTAGGCCCCTTTTGGCCCTTCCACCGTGGGAAGACCTAGTGTTTGTCCCCTCTACGAGATACAGCAACAAGGCACCATCTTGGAAGCAGAGAGTGAGCCTTCGCAAGACACTGAACCTGCCAGTGCCTTGATCTTGGGCACCTGCTTAAGGCTTGATCCATTTCTGCCTCTCAGCTTCAGCTGAACAGGAGCTAGGCAGAAATCGAGACAGAACAACTATGGCTCACAGCTAAACCATAACCCGTTAGAGGAAGAAGTGCAGAAAACAAAGGTTGACTATCACAGCAAGCATTTCTATAGCACTTACTGCATGCCGGGGACTTGTTAAGTACTTTACATATTATCCTGTTCAGTCCGCACAACCACCCTACAGGCAGCCCCATTTGCACTGGCCACACAAAGGATAAAATACTTAGGAAGAAATTCAACAAACTTAAAAAAAAGAAAGCTAAGGAAGTGCTAAATAAGGCTTTGAAACTCTCTGAACTCTATGGAAGGAGGGACGAAGATGAAGATTTGATCCCATGGAAAGATATTGGCCATATTCTCGAATAGAAAGACAGGATCACAGAGATGTCAATTTTCCCTATGTTAATATATAAATGTGCCAGGTGCAGTGGCTCATACCTGTAATCTCAGCATTTTGGGAGGCCAAGGCAGGTGGATCCCCTGAGGTCGGGAGTCCAAGACCAGCCTGACCAACATGGAGAAACTGTGTCTCTATTAAAAACACAAAATTAGCTGAGCGTGGTGGCACATGCCTGTAATCCCAGCTACTTGGGAGGCTGAGTCAGAATTGCTTGAACCTGGGAGGCGGAGGTTGCGGTGAGCTGAGATCGTGCCATTGCACTCCAGCCTGGGCAACAAGAGTAAAACTCAGTCTCAAATATACATATATATAAAAAATATATATTATATATATTATAATATATAATATTATATATATTATATTATATATATTATAATATATAATATTATATATATAATATTATATATTATATATAATATATTATATATTATAATATATATAATATATATTATATATAATTATATATTATATTTAATTATATTATATTTAATTATATATATAATTATATATATTATATAATATATATTATATAATATATTATATAATATATGTGTATTATATATAATATATATATTATATAATATATTATATAATATATGTGTATATATATACACATATATACACATATATGATATATATTATATAGAATATATAATATATTATAGAATATATAATATATTATATAATATATAATATATTATATATAATACACATATATAATATATAATACACATATTATATATAATATAATACACATACAATATAATACACATATTATATATATTATATATAATTATATATATTATATATAATTATATATAATATATAATATATATGTAACATTATCCCAAAAAATATACAATATATCAATTGAGATTCAGCCAGGCAAATATTGCCACACTTGGCAGGTCAACAGAGGGAATTTTATCCAGGGAATAGGTGTTAAAGAAAAGCCTAAAACCCAAAAGGGAAATGGGAAGTCACCCATGGATTAGAGGATGACCCTGGAGCTGGAGGACAAAGGGAGGCCATGACTCAAGAGCCAGCACTGTGGGTGGGGCATCTGCTGGAGGGCAGGTCTCCACCCTAATCCTGCAGCTCATGCTCAGTGAGTGGAATGGCTGTCAGCTGCCTGAGCCAAGTAGGCCAGCCTGGTGGCTCATGCCTGTAATCCCAGTGCTCTGGGAAGTGGAGGCTTGAGGTGAGAGGAGCATTTGAGGCCAAGAGTTTGAGGCCTGCCTGGGCAAAGTAGCAAGAGGCCCACTACCCTCATCTGCACAAAATGAAAAATTAGCTTGGCGTGGTGGGGCACACCTGTAGTCTTAGCTACTCGGGAGGAGCCCAGGAGTTTGAGGAGTTGGGTCTGCAGTGAGCTGTAATCACACCACTGCACTCCAGCCTGGGTGACAGAAAAAAAAAAAAAAAAGGCAAGTGCATTTAGGTGAAATTAAATGAGTGGTGCAACTCCACTTTGAATTCTGCCAGTCTTTTGGAGTTTAGTGAGATTACAGTGTTTCTCAAAAGTTTTTACCAAATGGAAACTTTTAACCTAGGCACTATGGAGTGTACTTAACCACCCTGGTTCTCAACTAATGTGGACTTTTGCTCCAGAATGCAGTGATGGAGACATTTTTGGTGGTCACAACCATGTGTGTTTTACTAGCATCTAGTTGATAAAGGCCAGGGAGACTACTAAACTTCTATGCAAAGGATAACCTACTCACCACGGACAAAACAGTATTTTGCCCAGAATGTCCGTATGTCCAGGCTGAGAAACCCTGCTCAGTGAGGGCAGTGAGTTGAAACTTGCTGGGCCTTAAGTAGCCTCTCACAAGCCCAAAATTTCTGAAATGTTCAAGCAAATTTTTAATGTTGCTCATAATATAAAAAGAATGTTACAAATTGCTTACCGTCAGCTAAGGTGACATTCCAGCTAGAGACTGGTGCAGGGGCTTGCTGTGTCCCCAGCGCATTGCCTACGTTTGAGGAGGTGGAAATCTCACTTTGAGAAACTTGTGGCTAAAGTGAGTCAGTCCCTCCACCCTAACCAATGGGTAGCCACTGGGGTTAATGACCAGAATAGGTGCTGGTCTGGGGTTGGTATGGGTGCAGGGTGCAGACCCCTGGTGAGGCAAGCCTGGGAGAGATTATCTTTTTGTAAACAATTATAGTAATTTTTATTTTCCAGTCACCTTGATTTCTTAATACAACATTAGCACACCTTGGAAAAAGTTATTGTATTTTTTTACTATGAAAATAATATTTATTATAGAATAATTGGAATATAGAAGATGAAGGAAATAAAAATCCTTTGTAATCTTACATGAATAGATAATCACTGGTGATATTTTGTGGATTCTTGCCAACTTTACATATAAATGCAAAGTATAAGAATGGGCTTGAAAGTGAAATTGGGATAATAAAAATTGATCAACTTTCTCGGCCTGCTTAAAATGTATTTCTCACAATTTATATAATTAATATTTTTATGTGATTACTCTTCTACACCATAATTTTTTATTAGTTTTATGAAATAGCCATTCCGCAATTTATTTACACCTCTTCTTGAATGTACATGGAATGTTGTCTCTAGTTTTTAAAAAAGTACTTTATGTTTAAAATGAACATAATCTTTTATATGTCTTTGTATGTTTATTTTCTTAGGCAGTGTTTCTAAAAGAGGAAATTTTGGGTGAAAAAAATGAATGACGATTCTTAGTCCATCTGCCATATTATTACTTTTGATAAAGTTTGTTAGCAGTTTATATGTTTACCAGCAGTGCATAAGAACTCTATATTCAGCTCATACGCGTCATAATTTAGAATTGTCATTTCTTAAAAATAGTTTTGCCAATTTGGTGGGTAAAAATAGTACCTCATTATTTTGAGTTATGTATTTTTTCACTGAACTTTAATTTATCTTTTTGTGTCTTTCCTGCTCATTTGTATTCTTGTTTTATTATTTAGCAAAGCCTCAAGCCCCAAAAGATAATATCCTTTGCCTATTTTTTTTTCTTTCATAGAATTTTGTTTTTTTTTTTTTTTTTTGAGACAGAGTATAGCTCTGTCACCCAGGCTGGAGTGCAATGGTGTGATCTCGACTCATTGCAGTCTTTGCCTCCTGGCTTCAAGATATTCTCCTGCCTCAGCCTCCCGAGTAGCTGGGATTACAGGCACATAGCACTGTGCCCGGCTGATTTTTATTTTTATTTATTTATTTTTTTTAGTAGAGACGACGGAGTTTCACCCTGTTGGCCAGGCTGGTCCCAAACTCCTGACCTCGAGGGATCTGCCCACTGCAGCCCCCCAGAGTGCTGGGATTACAGGTGTGAGCCACCTCGCCTGACCTCATAATATTCTTTTTATTGGTTTGTAAGAGCTCTTCCTGTATTAAGAAACTGAGCTGGATTTTTATTATCTATATGCATATATATTTACTGAGTTTTTCCTTTTTCTTTGATGTGTTGGATTTAGACTTGCAGACACTTTTTCATTATATTACTTTAATCTGTTATTAAAATATGAATTTTAAAATAAACACGTATTTTAAATTGCACATGAAACCATGTATTGATTTATGAATATTGCCTTTCTGCACTCATGGTTCACGAAAAATTTTATTCAAATTATTCATGAACATATTTGGCAAATTGTATTCAAACAGTTCACAAACATCTTCGACATTTGCACATTTGTCCTCACTAGGTCAACTGGTTACCTCTTGAGTTACCTAACTGTTTCAGTGCACATCGTAGTAGTCATTGCTACTGCTTGCTAAATATTGCAAACTGTCCATGGTCTGAGCCCATGACCAGGCCTCTTTGTGGTTGGGTGAGGTCTTATAAGCCATTTAAATCAATGAGTTATGAGTAGGAGTGATGACAGATGGTATCCTTTGTAGTTTGGAACTTTTACTGGTCAGTTCGAGACTCTGCAGAGCCCCTGTGGGTTCTGTGGTAGTTCAGCGGGAGTAGGGTATCAAGTTCTCTGGAAAAGCCAAGCTAAGGATGATGCAGTTGCCCTGGCCTCTGATTCAAATCCTCACCTCAATTCAGTGTTTGATGGCACCTTTGGTTGTCTTTAGTTATTGTCTGGTTTTCGTGTAACCACCCTGGAGGTCAGAATCCTGTGTTATTCTGTCTCACTGCTCAAAGGATCCAGCCATTGTAGTGATGAATCTTTCTGATGTCAGAGGTGCTGCTGAGTTTACATTCATGTCAGCTTCTAACCTCGGGTGAATTTCTCACTGGGACCAGGTGGGCCAACGCTACTAATAATGCCAAAGGCTGGGTGACCAACTCTCTTGGTTTGCCCAGGATTGAGGGGTTTCCTGAGATGTAGGACTTTTCAGTGCTAAAAACAGGAAAGTTGCTGGCAAAACGAGATGGCTAGTCACAAGGATCACCCGAAACCCACCAGACTTTTCTCGTAGTTCTCTTTATCCCAGAAATGAAAGGAGGGACGGTAACGGCACCAGCTAAGTTTCCAAGGCTGAGCTACAGATTCCACGCTGCAGCAGTTCTGCTCAGTTGCGACCTTCATCTGGCTGCAGAGCATAAATCTGGGCTCGAGGAGTATTCGTGAGAGCTCCTTGGCAGGAGGCATTCATCGTCTGCCAGAGGCCCTGGCACTCACTGCCACGGTGTACAACCCATGGCTCTGATTAAATTTCAGCAGGCAGCACTGTGGCTTCCCCTCGCCCATGCCTAATTTATCACTGTCTCCCCAGGCAGCTTTCTGTCCCCTGCTTTCCTGGATGGTGGTTTTCTTGTAAGTGGTCCCAGTCCATACATTCCAGCTAGAAGAAGAGCTGAGATCTGTGCTTTGCCCTTTGCAGCCCCTTAGGGAGTAAACAATCAATGCGCTGTCTCATCTGTATCTTAGAGAATTTTTGCGGCCTTGTCTTTAAATATTCCTAAAATATTCCCTCCAGCAGCAACTCTGAAGAGTGATTAAGAAGAAGTTGGGATGTAGTCATCAGAGCCAGCAATAGGTGTACCAGGGTTGCCCTGGGTGGCTGCATTTCCTCAAGTTGTGGAAAGCAGTTCATGAATCAGTTGTCACTTTCAAGACCTTCTAGCGTCACCCGAATTCCCCTTCTGGTTGTCAGAGCAAAATAAGATGCTGTGTCCCACAATGGCTGGTTTTTGTAGCTCCCTCTTTGAAAGGGCTACATCCTTTTCCTGAACAGTAAACACGTCACCTTGCCAGTGCTTTATTTATCCGGAGAGTGATGACTCTAAGTCTCAGGTTAGGTTTTGCTTAAGCTGCACTTTGGGAGTTGTGTGTGAGCCCATATGCCTTGGACTTTAGAATTCCCTGTACCTGGGAGTTTCCAAATGTCAACATATGCATCTTTTTGTCTAAGGGCTTCCTCCCAAGAGGCTGAAGGCTGCTCTGTGCATCTGTTCTCAGGCTGAAAGCACTGGGGCATTTACAAGTTTTGGGAACAAACCTCATCAATGGGTTTTATTCCAGCTCCTTTCCCACAGGGTGGGATACCTTTGGGGTGTGTTCTCAAGTTTCGGTGTGGTTTTCCAAAGTTTCCCAGTGGCATTAAGCTCCAGTTGCTGACAGTAATGACTGGCAGGATAACATAGCCTTAACCGGTCCTGTCTCTTTCCTGCCACACTTCCCGTTCATCACTGGTATTCTCTTTACCTCCCCAATAAACTACTTGATCCCAAATCTTGCCTCAGGATCTGCTTCCAGGAGATCGAAAACTAAGACAGAAGTCAATTATTGAACCCTCTGGTAATTCAGGGGTCTCTGACTGTCACCCTCTTCCCATATACAGTGTGAAAAATGCTGTAACTGTAAACCCAACACATAGACTACAAAGCTAAAGATTAAAATAAGCAAAAGAAAAAGAGGATTTCCTTCTTGCCCACTCCTCACTGCTTCTCTCAAGTATTTACTAAGCAAATGTAGGAGGTGCAAACTTCAAGTCCCTAAGGAGCCAGGTAGGTGATGTTTGTGCGAAGCAGCCATCAGACAACTGGGAATGGTGGGATCTATGGCAAACAGTGTGTGCCCCGATAAAAGTCTCTTATCCATTTCCTCTTTGTTCTCTTCCTTTCAATCATTACTATGTTGGTCAAACAAAACACACTTACAGGATGATAAAATTGAAAGACAAACATAAGAAGTGCCTTGTGTAACAGGTAATTCTCTGGCTCCTTTGTTTATGTGAAGATTGCCTTTCAGAAGTGGATTTTCCCTTAGAGTAGACCAGGCAGTGGAAGTAACTGGGAGAAAAACTTCGCTAATGCACAATGCACCCTCACTTCCAAAATGCGACAAAGTTGTTCAAAAAATGTCACATTGAAACGAGGAAAGATTTATTCCCACTGCTTGGGGAAATTTATTCCCATTGCTTGGGGAAAAGTCAAATGAGAAATCATATATTTTTCATCATACTCACTCCACTTTCTAAAAGATGTACATGCTGTCATCTGAAGATCAGTCATAACAATTTTTCTCTTAAGCTTCAGCGGGCTCGGCATGCTTTGCAGGACAATCACACTTGAAAGGGCCTTTTCACCTGCAGCCAGGGAGGCTACAGATGGAGGAGAGAGAAATATCCTGCTTTGAGAGGCAGTGGAGCAATGCAGAAGTCCTTGGAAAATGACAGGGGCACCCAGGGATGTCAGTCTGGAGAGAGGGCAGACATCGCCTACCTTCCCGACTCTCTTTTGGCCTCAGGTGTTAAAAAAAGTGCCTCTCAGGGAAAATCCATGTCTGCTGAGGAAAGGGGGAATCTGCCAACGGTTCCCCTGGGCACCTGCTGTCACCTGGTCTGGGGCTTGGATGTGTAACCATTTCTCTCCAGTCACACAACAAATAATGCAATAAGGAAACAGGCTGTTTGTGCATCAAAAATTTCATCCTAAATGCTTCTTAAGGAGACCAGGCATTGAAACAGGGTAGGGACGTCACTTTCCTGCCACCCGATCCTGTTGGCAGACATTCTCTGTAAGCCGCATTGTGTCACTCAAATGTCGGGCTCCCGTTGCTGTTTCAGATGGGTTGAATTTCAACAGCAGACTGCCATAACCTTGTAATAAAGCGTCTTCACTATTTCCGAAACAGTGTAGCAATGGACATTTAGCTGCTGTCACCATGATGTTCACTTCGAGGACTCTGTTTCCCATCTCATAATTGTGTTTCTGGGATCCTTGTATTTAATGTAAAAGTGATGAATTCGTTAAAGTGTGAGATCTTTCCTTGACTTAGAAAAGTTGTCCTCCACAGTCTTGGGGTAACTTAGGACTCTGGTTGGGAAACTTGTCGTTTTGGGGAAACATAAAACCTTGGGGTTTCAGGTGTTTTTCCTCCAGTTTTTCCACTTCCCAAAGGGAACTTCCAGACTCATGAAGGCAAGGGTGGCTGTTACTTGCAGGGAGAACACATAGGTATGTAAGTGCTATAATTTAAGGGAAGTCAGAAGAGTCCTCTAACGAGGCGTGTGCTGTTAAATGTTTAACAACCAGCTCTCTGAAGGGGGCATAAAAGGGCTTTATTTTTAGTGTTTGTCAATTTCCATGTCGAATTTCAAGCTCCCAGTGTGATGTTATTGGGAGCATTTCAGCACAGCACTGTCCCTAACTTGGAAACATGTTTCTCTCCTAGGACTGCATCGTGAGCATTTTCGCATGCTCATTCCTTCGAGGAAGCTACGTCAGAGAAGGGAGGGAGGGAGACTTCTCAAGGTCCTGAACTAGAAGAAAAAAGTCATAATTGGATCAACTATTGACCATCTTGGCTGTAAAGGAGAGGGCCAGGTGACATCAAGGTGACCTTGAACAGTGACCAGGTCATTCCCACACTGCCAAACCTCTTTTTTGATGATCCATTCTAAGACTGGAAGGTGCATGAGTTTGCCAGGGCTGCTACCAAAGGACCACAACCAAAGGACCAAAGTAACAACCAAAAGACCACAAACTGGGTGGCTTAAACAACAGAAATTTCTTGCCTAGAAGTCCTGGAGACAGAAATGTCAGCCAACCCTGCTGACACTTCCATCTCCAGAGCTTCTAGGAATAGAATCCATCTCTAGAAGTTCTGGAGACATAACAGATTCAATTCCATTCCTAGAAGTTCTGGAGACGGAATCTATCCCATTCCTCTCTCAGCTCCCGGTGGGCTGTTGGCCATCTCTGGCTTTCCTGGGTTTGTAGATGCATCCCCAGCCCCTCTGCCTTCATCTTCACACACTGTTCTCCCTGTGTGCATATCTGTGCCCAGATGTTCCTGTTCTTTTTTTTTTTTTTCTGTCTTTTAAATAAGGACACCAATCATATTGGATTAGGGGCCCATCCTACTCCAATATGACCTCATCTTAATTAATTATATCTGCAATGACCCTATTTCCAAATAAGGTCACATTATGAGGTATTGGGGATTAGGACCCCAACATATGAATATCTGGGGACACAATTGAACCCACAACAGAAGAGGTGCTGATAGGGTTTGGCTGTGTCCCCACCCAAATCTCATCTTGAATTTCCACGTGTTGTGGGAAGGACCCAGTGGGAGGTAAGTGAATCATGGGGGCGGGCCTTCCTCATGCTGTTCTCTTGATAGTGAATAAGTCTCATGAGATCCGATGGTTTTAAAAAGGGGAGTTTCCCTACAGAAGCTCTCTTCTCTTGTCTGCTGCCATGTAAGACATGCCTTTCACCTTCCACCATGATTATGAGGTCTCCCCAGCTATGTGGAACTGTAAGTCCAATAAACCTCTTTCTTTTATAAATTGCCCAGCCTTAGGTATGTCTTTACCAACAGCATGAAAACAGATTAATACAGGTGCATACAGTCTTATATTTCTGTTCAGACCTTTGAAAGAATTCAACAGCTGAGAAGAAACTACTCCATCAGATGCCTAAGAAGACTGAATATAGACAACTACGCTTTGATATCCTCACAGGAGAAAGAAAGGGGTTTTGTTAGAAACCTTCTGACTGGCCTCTGACCCTGCAAGTTCTGAACCTTCCCAACAGAACATTTCTTGGTTTTGGAGGCTCATCTTGGGGTGTTTCCCCTAATTTTTAACCAAAATTTCCCTGAAAGCATCGAGGGCAGGTGGCAGCTGGAGCAGAGGCTGACAGGTTCTAACAAGCAAGGGTGCCAATGGGGTGGTGTCCAAGTGGAAACACCTCTAAGCATAAGCCTCAAGGAAGGGGAAGGGTTAGTTGGAGAGTGGGAGCCACGGAGCCGGGCAGAAGCAGACAGGGTGAGTGTGGCCTAGCCCCATGACTGCAGAGCCCTCTTGTGGCTCTCCACACATTCTTGGGGCTGGCATCCTGCAGCCACCTTGGATCAGGATGTCTGTCTGGTCCCAGGCACTATGAGGTCTTGCCTGAATCTATCTCATTGCCCTGATCCCTCTTGGTGCTTTTTTTTTTTTTTTTTGAGATAGAGTTTTACTCTTGATGCCCAGGCTGGAGTGCAATGGCATGATGTCAGCTCACTGCAACGTCTGCCTCCCGGGTTCAAGTGATTCTCCTGCCTCAGCCTCTTGAGTAACTGAGATTACAGGTGCCCACCACTACACATGGCTAATTTTTTGTATCTTTAGTAGAGACGGGGTTTCACCATGTTGGTCAGGCTGGTCTTGAACTCCTGACCTCAGGTGATCCACCGGCCTCAGCCCCACAAAGTGTTGGGATTACAGGCGTGAGCCACTATGCCCAGCCCCTCCTGGTGCATTCTTACGAGAAACCAATTTATTTGGGCTACCTAGGTCTCTGTTCCTTCAACACAGAGACAAATGGTGTGTGGCTCAGTCATCACACAGCCCACCCGTCCAACCCATCGTCCTGATGAGGAAATACAGGGCTGTTCCTTTCTGGAAATGCGTCACCCCTGCTGCCCTTTTCTATTCATTGTAGGTTTTAAGAAACCATGTGTTAGGGTCTTAGGATCTCAGGGTTAGATGATTTGGATCCTCAAGATCATGTAGAGCAACACTTTGCAAACTTTAATGGGATCTTGTTAAAATGCGGCATCTGTGGGAGGGGAGGAGGCACTGAGGTTTTGCATTTTTCACTCTCCCAGGTGGGCTGTGGCCACACTTTAAGAAGCACTGACTCCGACCATTTTGCAGAAAGTGAGGAATGGAGACACCGACTAGTCAGTCTGAAGTTCCCCAGCCAATGGGGGGCAGGACTGAGGTTAAAACTCAGGTCTCACCACTGTCAAGAGGAGCTCTCCACCTGCTGAAATATCCCTGCAACAGGACGGACCTGCTGCTGTGCAGTGTTGGCTCTCCAGTGAAGACAAAGATGTTGACCAGCACCAGAAAAGCCTGATTCTGAGAGATGAGACCCTTCATTTGGTAGCCTATGTGCTTCCTTCCCCTGGGGCCTGTGACAGCTGTGGTTGGAGGTGCCCAGAGTGTCACAAAGGCCTGGAAGGGTCTGGCTCTGTCCCAAGGAAATTGTCTTTGCAAAGCCAGTCTGGGGGTTAGATCCAGCCTGTGTGCCAAAGTTGGCCACCCACTGCGCTGAAGGGTTCCACTTGGTTTGAAATATTGTTTACTATTGTTTAGGGCTGAGACTCTGGGGAAGTTACATGTGAACTTGCCAATTTTTGTCCAGCGAGATGCTTTAGTCTGGTAAGACTAGGAATGTGTGTAAGCAAGCAACAATTTAGTAAGGATCCAAAGTTAGATTTCTCATGGCTAAATATAATCTAATCAGACTGAGCTCATTTCATCAATTCTTTTACAAATTTTACATTGCCTAGCATCCAGAGGCTTAGACTCACTAGGAATACAAACACGGACACAGGGACAGAAGCTAAGGGATGATTTTGGAGGCTGTGAGTGGTGAAGAGATGGAGAAAAATGGGGTGGAAGAGGCCGGGTGCAGTGGCGCATGCTTGTAATCCAAGGCCAAGGTGGGAGGATCTCTTGAGTCCCAGAGTTTGAAACCAGCCTGGGCAACGTGGTGAAACATGTCTACAAAAAGTTAGCTGGGTGTGGTATCATGCGCCTGTAGTCCCAGCCACTCTGGAGGCTGAGGCAGGAGAATCACTTGAGCCCAGGAGGTTGAGGCTGCAGTGAGCTGAGATTGTGCCACTGCATTCCAGCCTGGGTGATGCAGTGAGACCCTATCTCAAAAGAAAAAAAAAAAAAGAAGGTAGAAGAAAACCTAATCTAAAAAACCAATGGTAATATGCGCACACTTAGTTCTAAGCTTCCTGGCAGCCAAAGGAAAAAGGGAAACCTAGTGGGGTAAATTTTGAGGCAGTGTTTGTGGGAGGTGTTCCCTAGAAGAAGAGCCTGAGAAAGAGATTCAGCTGCCCCAGACTCATTGAGGGAGAGCTCTCAGGAGCAACCTGCGAGCAAGGGAGTGAAGGAAGATACAGAGGGGAAGGAAACCCAAAGCTATGTAGTCTTGGGTAAAGCCTACCCTTGGCCTGGCCCACAGGGGGCTCTGGACCATAAATGACATTGAAGACTCCTCCCTGTTGGAGGCAAGCAGGCTCCTGCGTTAGTCATCAGCTGTGGGCTGTGCCCTGGGTGTAGGGGGCATAACTTTCTGGGAGAGATTCTATCTGTCAGGGCAATGCTTCGTGAGAGGGGCTGCTGTGAGCCATCAGCAGCCAACACTCACAGCAGCTGGGGTGGCCCCCAGGCCTGCCTGGTAAAGGGGATTTTGGTGGGCACCAATGGCATCCATTGTAGTCATAGATTTCAATGAGACTTTCAGCCTCTCAACCATAACATTTCGTGTCTGCATTAATTCCATATCCACTCCCTGAACAGCTCATCCACTATGTTCTCAAGCCCTGGGCCAGTTCCTGAGGATGGTCTGGGCAGGAAAACACATGTTTTCTGACCTCAAAAAATGTATGGAAAAGCAGCCTTCAATTGCCCACTCTTATTTTCTTCAATGTTCTCTTTTTAAGCCCGCATTAAACATACAGTGTTCTGTACATTCACTTATATTAGTGTTATCAACGTATAAGTAATGAATTTATGCATTTTCCATAAACAGACTGTACATAACTTAAATGTGTATGTGGAACGGATGCATTTTATAATTTATTTATAATAGTGCTGGTTCCTATAGCCATTTCATCTATTTGAAATTTACCAAAATCTAAGAAGCAAATTTAAAAACATTCCCAAAATGGAGTTCCAAAAGCCACACCCAAAATCTCACGCACTGTCCTTTCCCTCACTTAGCACCACACCACTCCACACACGGCAGTGACCTTGCAGTGTGAGTCCCACATCCAGGCTGATTACAAAGAGTCCTCTGGGAGCACAGGGAGGGGACCACTGCTGTCCTGGCAGCCAGAACAGGCCTGAAAGACTGCATAAGCCAAGGGGTGGGAGGTGCGCCACGCATGGCAAGTAGATGGATGCATCAGAGCAGCTCATGAAGACACAACAGTTTGGTAATGGATGCTCAAGTAACGAATCTATTGGCCGAGGCCCCAGGAATCGTGGAGGAGAGACGAGCCATCCCCAGCGTGCCCGGTCCAAATTCCTGACCGAGAGCATCCCAAGCATAGTAAAGGAGTTGTGTTCTGTGCTCTGAAGTTTTGGGGTGGTTGCTTAAGTGGCAGTCAAGACTGGGACAAATGCTGACCCTTTGCAGGCACTTCTCAGTGCCGAGCAGTTGCATCTTTTATCTCATTTACACATCACAGTGACCCCGTGACCCCTCATTATCACCGTTTTACAGGCGAGGCTAAGTCACTTCCTGATAGACTGGAGCCCAGAAATCCTCTGGTCTCTGAGGCTGGGGTTGTGTCTCCTCTGGGGTGGCTCCAGCCCCAGCGTCTCAGAGAAGGGGCCCCCTTCCCCTCCCTATGCAGCACTGACCTGCATCTCATCCCTTTGGAGGCTCTGCCCGGCTTCCTTCTCCTCGGCTCTGTCCAAGCCCGGGCTAATCTTGAAGGAGCGGCTGTGAGGATGCATGCTCAGACCCCCTGCCCCACGAGCGTCATGGTCATAGTCCTGGCTGCTGCCTCCTGGATCTACCGCCCCATGTACGCGGAGACCCCACATTCTGTGTGCTACTGCCAGCCAATGACTGAGTGGGTGGTGGGGGTGCCGGTGCAGGCCCCTTTCTGTCTGTGATGGGCAGCTTTGGCGTGGGGACTGCTGTTCTGAGACCCTCCCTCCCCAGCCCCTTCCTTCCCACTGTTGTTTGCAGGAGCCAGGTAGGCATCGTGTCTGAGGCTCTTCTGCCCTCTCTCCTTATCCTTCACAGGCCTCCCCGCAGTCAGCCTCCTGCATGGCTAAGCCCCTGTGCTGTCTGATTCCTGCAGGACCTGGACTCACACACAGGGTGACAGTGGTTCACCCAGTTGCCTCTACCCCTCCACCCACTTTGTCCCACCTTGTGAGTGGCCAGGGCCTAGGGGGCCGGCCCCCTTACCTTGTTCACGCCATCGGCCATGGCCTGCAGCGTGAGCTCCCGGGGCCCATCCACTGTCTTGCCGTTGTCTGTGGGGCCCCAGCTGGCGCTGTAGATGTCGATCAGCTGTGGCATATGGCTGATGGAGGAGGCCTCGATGATGTCCGTCATGAATGGCTGGTCCAGCATCCGGATGCCTGTGGACATGTTGAGCAGAGGACACCAGGTTTGGGTTCCCCAGTTCGCAGGAGACAGGAGGTGGAGGAGGGCTTGGGCCCTGGGTACTTGGAAGGGTTGGAGATCTCAGGTGCTCTGGGGCCACTGTGCAGTCCAGGGATCAAGGAGGAGGCACAGACGGTCCTACTGGCTCCTTTCTGCATCCCACCCACATCTTTGCTGATGTAATGATTCAAAGACAATTTTATTCCCCTAGCAAAACTTACTAGAATTCATAATGGGAGAGACCACCTTTGCTGAAGCGATTCTTTGATAAGCTCGTTTCTAAGTAGAAGCTCGGCCTCAGAGAACTGGGTGTCGGCTGCAGCCAAGTTTTAAGAGAGAAAAAAAGCTACTACACATGATAAATGGGGGAGGCAATCGATATTTGAGGAGAAATTCCAGCAGGCAGAGGGCAGGGGACAGAGAGAGGGGCAGGGGCAGGGGCAGTGCAGGAGCGGGTGGGGTCAGGAAAGAGGAACTCCCATTTGCACTGTAGCTGAGAGGGACTTTGGAGAGGACAGAAAGGCAGAGATGGCCATTCTAAACTGTATCAGTAATTCTGTGTCAGACGGCCGCCTCTCCTTTCTTCCCTATAGCATCGCTGTAAAGTTTGTGTTCCTCTCTGATGCTTCGTGGGAGTGATTTCTTGCAGGATGTTGAGAAGGAGCAAAGTCCTGCAGTCCAGGATAGTGTGGCACACACAATCCTAAGACACAGGGGCACAGGGTGAAGGTGCCTGCGCTGCCCCTGCTGAGCTGGCGCTCCTAGGTCTCCAGTCCCCGTCTGGCCATCCACAAAGGCCTCTCCAGGGGGAACTCAGCAGCCACCATTGGGTTGGGTGTGCTGTCTCCCCATCACTACCCTCAGAACTTCGCTGACAGGGTCACATGCCTCTCTCCAGGCTTTGTCATCTGGACGGTCAGTGGGTTCACGATTCTGTGGCATGGAGCTTAGAGTGCTAGTGAAGCTGACCTAAGTCTTTCCATCCACTGTGATTATGGAATGAAGGGGTTGAGCCGTGCACAGTCAAAACCTGGGCCCCAAAACTCCTTCCTTGTCCCCGGTGGCCAATGGACGTTGTGCCTCAAGGACACTATTTCACAAGCCTCACTCTCCAACATGGCGAGCACGTCAATCGTAAAAGCCACCCAGGTTCTTGCCAGACACCTGAAATGGACATGAAATTGCTTTCTTTGCTGAGGGTCTACTACTTTCAGGCCCCAGGAGACTCAACGATCTCACTTTCCTCTTCAGTGCTCATAGCTCTTTTCTTGTGTACCTTTAACCTTCTATTGCAACTGCCTATTTGCGTGTTTCATACACCACCAGAAGGCACGGTCTTTGAGTATAGGGCATGTGTCTATTTTGTTCACTTCCGTGTCCTTGAGGATCAGCATGATACTTGGTATTTATTTTAAGCTTGACAAATATTTGGTGAATAAATATCTGGCATTATTACCTTATTTAGTTGATTTTCTCCCCAACACAAATAACAGGTCCAGAAGAATGAATAACAGGCTCTGCTCATCCATCTTCTACTGTTAACCCATAAGTGTAATCACCATTTTTGCCAACAAACATCCAGTTATCAGTTAGCATTCTTTCTCCTGGAGGAAGCTTATCTAGAATAAGCCTAGTCTTTGGTTTGAACTTTCCAGATGTTAAATTTTATGGTTCATTTTATAAGGAGATGGGAAATTTAAGACCTTATTTTGCTTTTGGCCAACCTATATTTTTATTTATTTAAAAACTTTATTTAATGCAGGTGACTAATAAGCCATCGAATAAACTGGTCAGTGCAGCTTCTTCTTGTGCAAAGTCACGCCCACTCTGTGGGTGGGAAATAAACAGAGAGAGGCTGGTATTCACTTGCTCAGATGCTCTTGAACTTGCCTAGTGCCCAGATGACCAGGACCGAATGGCCCACTCAACTGGAAGGTGAGAAATTCAACCCTGGCCAAAGCAGGCTTCTGCTGCCCCACAAACCAACCAATGTCAGCCCTGGATTTTGCCAGGGCTGGTGCATGGCACTTCCAGCTGTGCCTTGAACCCTCTTCCCCTTTGCAGCTCTTATCACCTTCATGGGCTCCCTCTGTGCTGCACAAGAACCTCAGAGAGGATGTGTATTAATCTTCTGACTGTTTTAACATTATAGGGTGGCCACAGGCTGAGAGCAAGTCTCTCATTCATATTCAGGGACCAGGCGCCCGACATTCTTTTAATCTTGTTAAGCTCAAGAGGAATGAGGCATGCATTAATTGAATGAGATACAGTATTAATTTTGCAAGCAACTGCACCATTAGCAGCCAAGACAGAGGCTCAGCGTGACCCAAGGGTTTTTAGGGAGGGCCTCTCCTCTGCCCCTGGATGCTCTAGGAGCTACAGGGGAATGTGGGGTGGAGACAGAGAGTAGACTGAGTGAGAGAGAGGGAGAGAAGGAGAGAGGGAGAGAGACAGGCAGACAGACTGTGAGAGAGAGAGAGGGTAGATAGAGGGAGAGAGAGAATGGGAGAGAGAGAGGCAGAGGGGGAACAGGTAGAGAGAAAGGGAGAGGAGAAGGAGAGAGTGGGAGAGAGAAGGTAGGGAGAGAAGGAGAGGACAGAGAGGAGAGGGAGAGAGGGAGAGTGTAGGAGAGGGTAGAGAGAGAGGGAGAGGAGAGGGAAAGAGAGAGGAAAGGGAGAGAAGTAGGAAGGGGGGAGGAGGAGGAGGGGATGAAGGGAGGAAGGGAGGAAGGGAGGGAGAGAGAGAGAGGAGAGGGAGGGGGGAGAAGGGGGGAGGAGGAGAGGAGGAAGAGAGGGAGGGAGGGAGAGGGGGAGAGAGAGAGAGAGAGAAATCAAAGGAGTCAGTGTCCTCACATCCCTAACAATGCTGATGTGTGTATTTGATGGGCAAGAACAGACACAGGCACACATCAAGGGTTTCTATCTGACCCCAGGCAGGCCTGCACAGCACATTAATGAGTAGAGGTGACTCTGTGGGTCTCTTCCATTCATTTAGAGCCTTCCCCGTCTGCCTGTGCAGCATGCACTGTGGCTAGCCCTAGTGCCCTGGGGGCTGCATGTCCAGGGGATTTGAGCTGCACCCTCTCTGCCTCTGCTCCTGTTGCACAAGGTGTGCCTGTCCCTGCCTCCAGTAAATGCTACATCTGCCCACAAACTTCGGTGCTCATCAATGCCACGTTTTGTGCTCATGAATATTAGCTCTGGATGGTAAGGAGGAAGTTCATGCTCATCCAGGTTTTAGGTTCTGAAAACTCATGTTAGTCATTGTACTTACAGGGATTTTTACTTGTTTATTGAAAAGCTCAGATAAAATATGTTTATCTGCAGTGTTATGACATTCATTGGCCAATAATAATAATGATAATAATATGTGAAAGCAATTCATAGCTGGTAGAGAAATTTCACAGCATTTTCACAATGGTCAACAGTGTGGTTTTTAAATATTTTTCAAAATCTTCAATCAAAGGTGATCTCATCCCGAAGCCCAGTGTGTAAATCTGTGTGCTTTGGTTTAAAAAGGAAGGTGAATAGGACCAGACCCACCTGGCCTGGCCCCTTCTTGGGGCTTCTCTGAGAGTCTCTGCAGAAATCCAGAACAGCGAGGAACTGTAGAGCCCCGCCCTCAGGCGCCTCTTGTCCCTGAGCCCTGGTTACTCTCTCTGTCCTCTTTCATGAGTTGTTATCTGATTTTGTTTATTTGCTCCCTGTCTTTGTCTCCTCCTAGACTGTGAGCTATACGGGGCAGGGGACCTGTCCGCCAGCTTCCATCCCCTGCAACGGGAAGGTGCCCACAGTAACTACGGACCACGCGAAAGGCCTGAAGGCAGCAGACAGTGTTATGACTCCTTGATGCAGTCTCAGAAATACACATTTGACCAGTTTGCAAAAACCATCATTTGGAAGGTCATTGTTTGTGGTACGTTTGCTTGGTTTTGTGGATTTTGAATAACACATTTAATTTTAATTTTTGACTCAATCTTTTTGATTGAAGATGTTGTTTACTTAAAAATTAAAATGAAAACAGAAAGGAGGAAAGAACGGGGTCCTTTTTAAAAAGACAGTTACTTGAATAAAGGCATTTTCAAAATAAAAAAATGTAATATTTTCTTCAAAATTTATACAATTAAATCAGTGAAAATGGAAATGTAAATAAACTTTCAAATAATGTTTCTGGGGTTATTAAAGCTTGAGGACTGCAGGATGACTTTCGGGACATCCCGTATGTGCGGGTCTACACGTCACAGAGTTTGAAATGAAGACAGACACGAAGAGAAATGAAGGAGAAGATCTTTGCACTGATTAAAATGGGTTAGGGGCTAACCTCTGGGACACACCAAGAATGCCTACAAATCAACGAGAAAAAGACAGGAGCCTTGATGGAAAAACGAGAAAAATTTATGAACAGAAGAGGAACTCAGGCAGATGCAGAGATGCTCAATGCTCTTTTCTGTTCAGAGGACTCAAATTACAATCTCATCTCCACTCTTCTTTTTTGAATCCTTGGGTTAAGATTCAACCACATTTTAACTTTGGGCTTTTTCTGGAGACAGCGTGGAGGGGTGCTGGGGAAGGATCTCAGACATCACAGGGGCGCCCCCCTAACCTGCAATGAACGAACACCTCGACTTTGAGACCAGCAACGATCCGAGTTGGCCACCAGGTGGCGCTTTAGACCTCCTTAGCCCAGAAGGCTCCCGAATGGGAAGATTCTCTGGAGGGTTTGGCTCATTTTTAGCAAATAATTAAAAACCAGCCAACTTTTGGAATTGCCAGCCAGGATGAATAAAATGTTTTCCTTAAATTTGTAAGATAAACTCTGCTGTTTTTGCAATCCATGAGTAATTCCCCAGTGCTTCCTAGAGAATTCATGCTGACGCCCCAGAGAGCCAGAGGACACTGGGTTCCCTAAGGCACAGGCATGGGACTGGAGCCTCGCAGCCCTTGTAGTTAGAACCAGCGTACGTGGTCACAGGGGAGCCAACCTGGGGCTAAGGGAGTGGAAAAAGAAAGAAGGGAGCCTCCCTTGCTCAAAATCTTTGGGTGGCCGTTCTTGGTTTCTGGAACCTCAAAGCGTTGCTGTGATGCCCTAGCTGTCCTTGGGCTTCACAGAAGCCCAGTCGCGTCTTTGAGGTGTCAGGCTGCCTTCAGCAGGCGAGGCAGAGGGTGCTGCACCTGCCGGGTCCTCTGGCCTGCTCCCTGGCTTTTTGCCTGGGGGCGTCCTCTGCTCAAGGAGCTCCACTCAGTTCAAGCGAGCTGGGCAGGCTGGACAGGCCCGACGGCACCCCCAAACAATGAACGATGGGAACGGGGAGATTAATGCCACAGCCTCCTCACGTTAGCGGGGTCAATTCTGAGGGGTGTTCTCCACACTCCTTCAGAGAATTACCTGCAGGACGGGGCCCCTGTTGTCCATGAGACTCACTTTGTTGGCCTTCATTCCTTTCCTTTCTTCTTCCCCCACTCCCTCACGCTGGCTTCCGGGGACCACCTCCCACATTAACTGCTTGCCCGGAATCCTTGTCTCAGGTTTTGCTTTTAGGAAGAGCAAACTAAGACAGCAGGAGAATTAGATACATTTGATGAGCACTCAATGCTCAGATGTTTTCAGAGTGCAAAAAATAAGAGAAGAGGAAAAAAGGAAAAGAAGGAGATGGAAAAAGAAGCTCCCAGGAACCTCCAGAAAGCTGTGAGCTCCCCCTAACTCTTCTAACTTTTGCAGGTGGTCATTTTACTTTGTTCAAAAAACCAGTTACCTTGGGTGTGTGAATAAGAAATTGAGGTTTGAATTTTTCAGTTGCTTTCAGTTCTGTCCTGTGAGTAGAGAACCCGCCTCCCTTAGATTCCATCCCAGGTCTGAGCCTGGCTTATAAAATATTAACCGAGTGATATTCTTTCCCCTGAACTCATAATGGCTCCTGACATTTTAATGCCAGCATTTTGGATGCACACAAAGTAAAGAAAGCTGAAACCCAGGGGCTAAGCCTCCTCTATTTGCATTTTAGAAACCTCCAGATGTATTCTTTTGTGACATTCAGCACCCAGTTCAGGCAAGCCTCTTAGCAAACAGTGTTGAAAAGAGGTTAATAGTCGGTTTGTATAGGTTACTTTTGCTTTATTTAGTTCCACGGAAATGGGGTGTCAGCAGAAAGTAGGTTTATGGTTCCATTAAATTGCCAGGAAAAGAAAATATCAGGACAGTTGTAAACAAAAAAAGAAAAACAAGGTTGGGTGACTAAGCCTGAATAAATTAAGAACCAATTTGATGCAAAACTTGGAACAAGACTGGAGCCACTCCATTCTCAGACATCTCGTTGGAAGCTTATGAATCTCTCAGTCTCTGTCTCTGTCTGTCTCTCTCTCTCTCTCTTTTTTTTTTTTTCTGAGAGGGGAGGGGTGTTGGTTTCTAAATTTCCAGTGACTTGCCACTCTTATTTCTAAAGGCTCCATAAAGAGGAAATTGTTAAATATCCTACCCTATCCAGTGAAATGTAAGAAAAAGGTTCTAGGTAGAATTTCTCTTTTTAAAGATGAGTTCCATCGTGCAAAACATTTTGAAGAGCTCTGAGTATGTTTACAAATAATTTGTACACACCACCTTGTATTCTATAGTCTATATTTGAGTCTCATTAAAATGTTATTGACACTGATACAGAAGAGTAGTGACTGACAATTCTATTTATATAAAGTTCAAAAACTGGCAATAACCATTTTTTTTTGCTGTTAAAAAACAGGATCATGGTTATTCTTGAGTGTCTGAGTAGTAACTGGAAGGGGGCATGAAGGGCTTTGGGGTGCTGGTTACGTTTTGTTTCCTGATCACTATATGGGTATGGCCAGTTTGGGAAAAGTCATTAGCTTATTTATGATTTGTTAACTTTTTTGAATTTATATTATGCTTAAATTAAAAATGTAAAACTATATTGATATTGCTATGCAGGTTAAAAGAAAAAAATTTTTTTCACTTGTGCCAAATCTGTGGATCCTAGCTTTTCTGCACCAGTAGGATTTTTTGCTGGGCCATGGTCAGCCTTGAGATCAACGTGTTACCTAGTGGGGGCCTCTGTTTGGCAGGGATGACTTACCTGCTACCTTGGAGTTGTATGCTACTCCAACTCCACAGATATTGTTGTTGGCGGCAGCAGAAACTTCTCCTGCACATCGGGTCCCATGGCTTTGGAAAAATATAAAGACACATTAGATACACAGTGAAACGAATTTGGCTACATCTCTTATGGGCTCAAAATTCTCTTTGGAACAAGAATGAAATCTGCGTATCATATACAAGTAAACCCTGTGTCACTGAAGAGGTCAGCCCTTGTGTTAAAGTTCTGTGAAGACTTAAAGTGCTGAGCAAACCATTATCTACCTGTCTTTTAGTTTTCTGTAAAGTGCCCCATTTTGGGGTGGTTTGTAAAGCTGCAGTAGTGAAATAAAACAAGTATAACCTGAATCACTGTGTTTTCAGACTCAAACAGCATTCAAGATGCAAAGGATTCCAATGGTACAAATCATCTGGAACTACCAGATCCAGCCATGAAAAGTCCACTTTATATATATTTATTTATTCATTTATTTTTTTTTGAGACAGAGTCTCCTCGGTCACCCAGGCTGGAGTGCAGTGGTGCAATCTTGGCTTACTGCAGCTTCGACTTCCTGGGCTCAGGTGATTCTCTTGCCTCAGCCTCTTGAGTAGCTGGGACCACAGGTGTGTTCACCATGCCTGGCTAAGTTTTTTGTATTTTTTGTAGAGAAGGGAGTTTCCCATGTTGCCCAGGCTGGTCTCAAACTCCTGGGCTCAAGCGATCCTCCCATCTAAGCCTCCCACATTGCTGGGATTACAGCTGTGAGCCGCTGCGCCTGGCTAGAAAAGTCCATTTTAATGATGGGTGAATCAAATGGGCACATACCCAGGTCTGCTGGGATCGTGCGAGTATGGCCTGCCGAATGCACAAGGTCTTTCCACTCACTGTTCAAACTGTGGCAAACAATCGGGAAATGTGGGTGAAGGGGTTCATTGGCTACATATCCCTAGGAATTTTCCATTTCTGCAGCATCAACTAGTGCACTGTCTGGGACATCCTCTTGGGGCAAGCAAAGCTATCACACCAGCCCTTAGAAAAAAATCACATCCAAGGGTTGAAAACACACACACACACACACATTTTCTTTCTCTATATGAGTCAAAGTAAATCCTGCTTCCATAAAGGCTAAATATTTCATGCCTCAAAATTCTCTTTGGAACAAGAATGAAACCTGCCTTCATGTACCCAGATATGTAAACCCAGTGTCACTGCAGAGGTCCGCCCTTGTGTTAAACCTGTCCCTGTCCTGAAACAGTTCACCAAAGGCTGGAGGACAAGTGCATGTGAACCAGCTTGAACAAAGCAAAGATATTTAATATCTTAAATAAGATATTTAATATCTTAAATAAGTCTTCTGTGTCCTTAATTTTGGCCCTTCAGCGGGGGAGAGGAATGCCATGGGCTCTCCAGAGGAACATATGGGAAGAAACATTTCATTGCTAAATTAGGCGACACTAATTAGCAATCAGCCATAAATAGAGGTTTCTTACCATTGTTCCCAACATCAAGCCTTCTCACAACCCTGGGCTTTTGAATCTGGACTTCTCTTGTCATTTATTTTGACTGAAAGAATGTGGCAGAAGTGATGAGCCTGGGGCTCAGGAGACCATGTGGCTTTTCTGCTTTCTCTTGCCACCCTGTCTAGGCTCCGTGTGAGCAAGCCCAGGCTAGCCTATTGGATGATGAAAGACACATAACCTGTAATGCCTGACACCCCAGCCAACAGTAATCCATTGACATGTGACTGAGGTCATCCTAAACCAATCAGCCCCCAGCAACCTGCCAGCTGACCAGGGAGACAAGGGTGAGCTCAGCCAAGACAAGCCTAGCCTGGTCCAGATCAATAGAACTTTCCAGCCAACCTATAGACTTGGGAGCAATAATCAATGCTTATTGTTTCAAGCTACCGAATTCTGGAATAATTTGTTATGCAGCATTATCATGGCAGTAGATTACAGATACAATGAATGAACAAGGCTAGAGGGACACCATGGCTCACGTGTGGGGAGTCAGGGTTCACACCTGGACTGTCACGATGACTGTATTGCAGCTTTTGTGAATAGCCTGTATTGAGGGGCTGCTGGGGTGTCCAAATGAAAACCTGAGGTCCTGTGCCCAACCCTGTGGGTTTCCTGAGAGAAAGAACAGGCACATCCTTTCCATCCACACTGCTGGCTTTTGCACCAGATCATCTCACTTAGCTTTTCCAGCCAAAAGCATGTATTTATATATGTACTACACTTAGGGAATAGTGTTAGATATATACAGCAATATGAATAAAACAACCTCTTTTACCAACACCTACTATGAGATGGGCCCTGTGCTGAGAGTGTTACATGTATTATTCTATTAAATCCTCACAACAGCCTATTATTATCCCCATTTTAAAGATGAGAAAACTGAAGCTTAGAAAGATGTGAAGTCACTTCTCAAACAGGAGGCAGGACAAGAATTCAAACTCAGGTCTGCTGCTTCCAAAGCCCTGCCCTTAACCATGATCTTTAACTATCATGTAATCCTTTCAGAAACATGCAGATTAAAATTGTAATGGTTAATTTCACTTGTCAATATGGCTGGGCCACGAGGTATCCAGATATTCGGTCAGACATTATTCTAGGTGTTTCTGCAAGGGTATTTTGGATGAGACTCACATTTCAATTTGTGGACATTGACTACAGCAGCTTGTCCTCCATAATGTGCGTGGGCCTCATCCAATCACTTGAAGGTTTAAATAGACAAAAGATCTGGCCTCCTCTGAGAAGAGAGAATTCTCTGGAAGACTGTCTTTGGACTTCACTTGTAACGTTGGATCTTCCTGGTTCTATAGCAGGCTACCTTTGGACTTGAGCTGGACCACTGGCTCTCAGGGTCTCCAGCCTGCTGGCTTACCCTGCAGACTTTGGACTTGCCAGTCTCCAGACTTAGGTGAGCCAATTCCTTATAATGAACCTCTTTTTATATGTATACACATCCTACTGGTTCTGTTCTCTGGAGAACCATGACTAAAACAAAAACTAACTAAGTAATTAAATCTGCTTTTGCTGGTTTCTTAGTTCAGTCATTTGCTAATACCCATATTAGTCTGTTTTCACACTGCTATGAAGAAATACCAGAGACTGGGTAATTTATAAAAGAAAGAGGTTTAATTGACTCACAGTTCAGCATTGCTTGGGAGGCCTTAGGAAACTTACTATCATGGTGGAAGGCACCTCTTCACAGGGTGGCAGGAAGGAGAAAATGAGTGCCAGCAGGGGAAATGCCAGATGCTTATAAAACCATCAGATCTTGTGAGACTCACTAATTATCATGAGAACAGCACGGGGGAAACTGACCCCATGATTCAATTACCTCCACCTGGTCTTGCCCTTGACACGTGGGGATTATGGCAATTACAATTCAAGGTGAGATTTCGGTGGGGACACAGAGTCAAACCATATCACCATTCACCTAGGTATTCTGGTACAGTATTGTCTCTCACTCTGTAACATGGTTTTTGTTGGTGGCAGAAAATGCCAAATGGTCACCAGTCATTCTCTTTTCTCCCCAGGCTGCAGTAAGGCTCCCATCCTCCCTTGCACTTGTATGTGGCCATGTGACTGAGTTATGGCAAATATGTGAGCAGATGGGTAAATGTATTTGTAAACCTGGCCCATAAAAATTATCCTTGGGCAATTATTCATGCTCTTTCCCCTCAAGTAGTTTGATGCAAAAAAGCCCAGGAACACTGGAAACCTATGCCAAAGATGAAAGGAGCCTGCATCCCCGAATCACGGCTTAGAGGAGAGCTGCTCCACCAGGAACACAGAGATGGACTGGTGGGTGAGTGATAAATACACTTTTTTTGGTGCTAAGCCACTAAACCACTAATATTTCAGGGCCAAGATTTATTTGTTACAGCTACTAGGATAACCTGAACTAGCACACTTTAATCTTATTTCTATTGATTATTCCTATAATTTTATTAGCTGCTACTCGATAAACTGTTTTGGAAGGATAAATTCTAATAATAAGTGACATAAACTAATTTGAAGGATCCCACAAAAAGAGATGTTGGGAGACAACGATCAGTACAAAGCAGTCTTTGATGAACAGAAAAAAAATGGCTGCCTTGTCTAGTGGTCGAATTCCCCTGCCCTCTCACTAGGTGTGTGCAGGGTGCATGATGGACTTTTGGCATTCCTTTATTTAATGCACACTTTGAGGCTGGTGTGTAGAAGTGGGTCTTTTAATGGTGAATGGGACTGTCTGACACTTTGGGGTTTCCATTTTGGCTCAGGCTTATTATTTAAATATGTGAAATTATGAAATATTTTTAAAATATAGACTATTTCAGTGAATAGTACGATGACTCTCATATAGCCACCATCCAAGTCTATCAAAGCCAAACATTTTTCATACTTTGGATTATTTTTAGAAAAACATAATTCTTTATAGGCTGGGTGTGGTGGCTCACTCCTATAATCCCAGCACTTTGGGAGGCCAAGGTGGGCGTATCGCTTGAGGTCAGGAGTTCAAGACCAGCCTGGAAACCCCATCTCTACTAAAAATACAAAAAAATTAGCCAGGCGTGGTGGCCTGTGTCTGTAGTTCTAGCTATTCGGGAGGCTGAGACATGAGAATTGCTTGAACCTAGGAGTTGGAGGTTGCAGTGTGCCAAGATTACGCCACTGCACTCCAGCCTGGGTGACAGAATGAGACTGTCTCAAATAAAAAAAAAGGCTGGGCGCTGTGGCTCATGCCTGTAATCCCAGCACTTTGGGAGGCTGAGGTGGGTAGATCACGAGGTCAGCAGTTTGAGATCAGCCTGACCAACATGGTGAAACCCCATCTCTACTAAAAATACAAAAATTAGCCAGGCGTGGTGGTGAGTGCCTGTAATCCCAGCTACTCAGGAGGCTGAGGCAGGAGAATCGCATGAACCGGAGAGGCGGAGGTTGCAGTGAGCCGAGACGGAGCCACTGCACTCCAGCCTGGGTGACACAGTGAGACTCTGTCTCAAAAACAAAAAACAAACCCCCGCCCAAGAAACAACATAAATCTTTACAGATGCAATTGAGGCCCTCTCTGATGCCATTCCTTCCCCTCTTTGCTTCCTCAGAGGTAACAACTGTACTAAGTTTGCTGTTCAGAATGTTTTTATGAACTTACGTATGCATAAGCATATATGCTACTCTTTGCATGTTTCACACTCTATATAAAAATTTCCTAGTATATGATCTATATAAAATTGGCTTTATTTGCTACACTTTCTAAAGTTAACTTGTGAATTCTGGTTCATCCATTTTTAGTGCTGTGTAGTAGTCCATTATAAATATGCTGTGATTTATTTATTTATACTTCTAATGATAGGTATTTAATTTGTTTGCAATTTGCTTGCTATTACAAATAATTTGAAAAGAAACATTCTTGTTTATTATTTCCATGTACACGTAAGGAAGAGTTTCTCTGAGGTCTTCTTGTAGGACTTAAAGCAGGTTATATGGCTATGTAGTACCTCCTTCAAGGTGCGAGCAATCCTGTTGCTTGATCCTTTTCAACGTTGATCATTGTCGAATGTTACCATTTTTGCTAGTCCAGTTGGTGTGAAATGGCATGTTACTGTTTCATTTTGCATTTCCTCGTCACTAGCAAGGTAATCTTTTCATAGGTTATTTGGCTTAGATTTTCTTTTCTGTGAATTGCCTGTTAATAACCTTGGCCCATTTCCTCGATTAAGGTATTCATTTATTTTTCATTGATTTGTAGCTGTTCTTTACAAATTTTGTATATTAAGCCTTTTTTCCATAAAATTTGCTGCACATCTTCTAGTCTGTGGCTTGTCTTCCAAATTTATTTATTGTGACTTTTTTTTTTTGAAGAAAAGTGTTGAATTTTAATGTAGCCAGCTTTATCAATCATTTATTTTTCCAAGTGGTTTAGTGGCTTAAGAATTCCATTCTGTAGAGAATCCTCTGCCCTTTCCAGATCTTTTTACAATCCTGAAGAGATTAGCTGAGAGTCTAGCACCCTTTAAAGGTCTGAACAGGAATCATCTGTCATCTATTGCCTCTAAGAGTGGCCACTTAGGAGATTTCATCTACATAAAAAGAACCCCAGTCTCCACAACTTTCTATTGATCCCAGATACAACTTTCTATTGATTCCAGGTCTTTAGGTAATAACTCTTTCAACCAATTGCCAATCAGAAAATCTTCGAATCTACCTATAACCTGGAAGCCCCTGCTTCGAGATGTCCTGCCTTTCCAGACCAAGCCAATGTCTACTTCACATGTGTTTACTAATGTCTTATGTCTCCCTAACACATATAAAATCAAGCTCTAACTCAACCACCTTGGGCACCTGTTCTCAGGACCTCCCGAGGCTGTGTCATGGGTCAGCATCCTTAACTTTGGCAAAATAAACTTCTAAATCAATTGGGGAAAAAAGGAAAGAAATCAATCCCTATGTCATGATCATAAAGATGTTTTTCTTTATTTTTTCTAAAAGATTTATATCCATTTAGGTCTTTAATTCTCCTGGAATTTACTTATGCTCAGTATGTGGTGTGGGTGCCTATTTCTCCCCATGTGCATAGTTATCACATTTATTGAATACCTTCACTCCATCCTTTCCTTATCGTTTTTATTGCTATCTTAATAATATATTAGGGTTCCTTTTATGTGGTGTCTGTTTTTGCCCTCTCTATTCTGTTTCTTGATCTTTTTGTCTCTCTCTATGCTAATCCTACAATCTCATATTATTATGGTTGTGTAATGTTTTGGTATCCAGTTGGCAAAGCTTCCCATCTTGCTGTTGTTCTGTTGTTGTTGAACTTCTACCTCATCTTCTTCTTCTTTATCTTCATTCTCTTCCTCTTTTTTCTCCTTTTTTCCTCCTCCTTGTTTGTCTTCTTCTATTTTGGCCACTTGTTTTTCCATATCAATTTTAAAACAATTTTGTCTAGTTCCACTGAATAATCTATTGAAACTTTAATTGAAATTGCAATGAATTAATATATTAATTTGATATGATATCTTTATATTGTTCCATCTTCTTATCCATGAACTTAGTATGCCACTCTATTTATTTAGGACTCCTTTAAGTCTTTTGTAAATTTTGTAATTTTCTTCTTGATCTCACACCTTTTCTTAGATTTATAACTTTGATTGGCTATGAAATGTAGCATAGTGTTGAATTAAAGAGATGACAGGGAGAACCCACATCTTGTCCCAGACTTAGAGAATGCTATCAAAGCTTCACCATGAAGAATAATGTTTGCTGTAGGTTTTTGATAAACAGGCTGTTATCTTCAATTTGATAATTATCTCCTCAAGTGCATCCAGGCTAGATTTTATCCCATTTATTGAGATTTTATTCCACAGGCTGTATTTTTCAGCTGCAATTGGTTCTTTTCATGTCCATGCTTTTGTTTTTGCCTATGTTTCCACCATCATTTAGTTTTTTTAAAATAGATGTCATCCATGCATTTATCGCTCTGAACAAACTAAAAATAACTTATTATAAAGTCTTTTTCAAGACTGCTTCATAGAACCGATTTCATATAGTACAAATTAATATCCTGATTTTTAGTTTTTTTAGGTGTATTTTTTTCAGATATTTTGGAATATTGGATTTTAGGATAATTTTGATGTGGAGATATTTTTTCCTCTTTTTTTTTACATCTCTTCCTTTCCTGGTTACTGGTCCTATGGTTGTTTCAACTGACTCCTTAGTTCTGTTTCTGACAGCCAGTTTCTACAACAGTGTTTCAGGGATCTGCATTCACAGAGATGAGGAGATAAGACAGATTAGTCAGCAAGCCAGTGTGCAACTTGGCCAAGTTCATGCACATGAGGCTGTCTTTGTCTTCTGGTCTCCAGTCTCTCTGCATTTACAGATTCTTAGACAACAGAAGACCCATGGTGGCCAGCTGCAGTCTTTTCACCCTTGGATTTGGAGAAAGAAGCTCCAGTGTTAGACATATTAGAACTGAAATGCAGAGACTTCCTGGCTAGTTTGGCATCGACCACGTTTGGTGGCTAATGTCCAATGAGCTCTACAGGGTAAGACTTTGGGGTTTCAAGAGCCTACTTGATAGAATAGATGAGAAATGAATAGCTCAGGCAGAATAGGTTAGAATAGGTGATAGGTGAGAATGAGCAAAGCTGCCTCTGGGGAAGTCCCTGAGTCTGCTGGCAAGCACCCATTGCTTTCTGGAGAAGTGAGCAGACTCCTCATCTTTCTGAAGCCAGATGCTAGACATTTCAATTTTCCTAAGAGATCAACTTTGTCTCATGCATACAAGGTATCTTTGGCTATAACTCCTTCTTCAACCAGCAATACAGAAACACAGGCACTAGAATCTTGACAGAAAGTTTAACCTTGAGCTGACTGTTATCTAGTTTCTGTCAAAAGCTTAAATGAGACAGCAGATGTCTGAGAAAGGTGGGTGAATGGTGGAGCCATCCATTTACTCCTGTAGCATAAATTCTCCTACTTTTCTTTGTCGTTGAATAATCTTTGACTTAGCTCCTGTAGAAATCTCTTTGCTGAATTTCACAACTCTATTGGTTGCCGGTTAGGGAGTGCTTACCATGTGCCATGCTCTGTACCAAGCACTCTATACCTGTTTTGAATCCCCAGTACAAGCCTTCAAGGTGGGAGCTTTAGTCCCTGTTTATAGATAAGGGAACTGATTCAGGGATCACTCATTCCATACCAAGCAATTAACATAATATTACATTTGTCTACATAATGTGCTGTATTTCTCTCTCTAAAGAAAAGAGTTATTGCCGTCTGAGGACCATAAAATCTCTATATGGCTCTACACATTAGCTTACAAAGTAGAACTAATTATACCCAAATACAGGTCTTTCTTTTACAATCTTTATAATTTTCTCCATAACCCCTAAATCTATATTACATCTACTCCTTTTAGCTGAAGGAAAAATTTAAATAATAAATACTTTTCTAATCCAGGTAGGGGACTAGAAATTTACAAATTAAATGCTGTTGGATTTCACTGTGCTCTGGTTTGGATGTAGAAAGGGTTAGTTACAAGCAGTCACCTTTGAGCTAATATCGACTGATGAGGTAGTCCTAAAGCTCACATGAAAAAGACTATGTCTTTGAAAACAGTTTGCATTTTATTATCCAGGAGGTGTTTCAGAATTAGTTCATAAAGACATAAGGGAAAGATGTTCATCTACTCCGAAACCGTTAAGTATCACCAGGGTAAGGTATCAGCTTACATCAGTGTGAAAATAGCCAACCAGAGAGGGCCTTTTTTCTCACACTTTTTTTGTGGCCCGTTGCTTGGGGTGCTTCAGAATGAAGTATGACTTTTAATAAGAAAATAAAAGTTAATCTCAGAAAACCCTTCTTATTTGAAGGTTTAACTAATGCTACCAATCACATTGGCTCACAAAGAGATAAATGTTCTTCAGCCCCTCCACTTATCCATCTTCCTTCCCTCCATTTTGTTTGCTTGAGTAATAAATGTCTTCTCTCTTCCTAAATTTATAGTAAACTTTTTGCAGCCAAGAATTGCATCTAACCCAGAATCTCTCACTATTTAGGGTTTAATAGATAGAGTATGCTGCATCCCCTGATGCTTCATAAATATCGTCAATGGCAGGGATGACATTTCAGTGGTGAACGCCTGTCAAAGAAATGCTATGCAAGAAAGATTTTTATGGACAACAGCACAGTAATGGAATACAGATCTGCAATGCATCACCAAACATTGACCTAAAATGAGCAGGGCTGCAAGATTATTGACAAAACGTGGGCTGCAGACCTTGAGAGCAGCGGGCAGCTTTAAAATGGACAGATGTCAAGGCCACTCAACATCTTGGCATGGTTGAAAAGGTATGTCACTCATCCATCAACCAGCCAGTCAATATTTTTTGAGTGCCAGCAAGGAAAAAAATGTAATGCTAAATCCTGATACCTCCCAGCAAATCAATTATATCTGTTTTGCACATTACCGATGCTCATTAAATGTGTATTTTCTACCTTTTTGCAATTTGAGTTACTATTATTATTTTGTTTGATCAAATGTATTTTCCTCATTGCAAGCTAAGAGAAAATTACAATCTTTTTGAAAATGTCTTAACTGTGTTTCAAGTACATCCCTGGAGCTCAGATACTGCATGTAATTATTAAATGGTTCACAGTAGAATAAATACAGTTGCTCTGCTTAAACAGGAATAATCCAACAAAAGCAAATCAAGCACAAGGCAAGCTATTCTAATATGCACATTCCCTAAAAGCAGTTCTGCATATGTATGAAGTTTGTTTTCCTAAAGCACCCTTGGCTTGGAGTTTAATAAAGGAAAACAATGAGTATGTGCAGCGGGTATGAGATGATGGTTTAAAGTGTCAAGAAAACCTAGGAGAGGTGTGTTGCGATTGAACTCAGTCTCCCAACCAAGGGGAACATTTTACTTCTTTGTTTGAGTGTCCCTTATAGTGCATTTTATTTTCTACTTTCACAGCAGTGAGAATCTTGTGCTGGACAGCCACTGCCTTTTCCTGTGAAGCAATTGCTCCTGCATTGTAACTAGCCTTTGTGGCAGTCAGTGTGGCTGGAATAGTTAATAGCAACAAGCCTATCTCTGGTCAGCGTGTCAGCCCTATACTGGAGTTTCAGGGCATGATGACACCAGCATTTCTCAAGAGCACCAAATCTGCTGAACAGAGATGGGGCATCGGATTTGGTGCCTATGCCCAGAAAACACCTGAAGAATCTGTGGGATGCCTTGGTGTCTGCACAGCTGGTGGGAGGCTCATGCTGGGTCCTGTGCCAGCCAAGAACAAGTGCCAGGCTCCAGGCTATTGGGGCTTCTGAGAGTAGCAGCATATCTTGAGTGTAATGAGAGAATGAGCCTCATCTATGCCCCTGGCCCAGTTTCTGACCTAACCACAAAATTTATTTTTTTCTCCTAGCAACTTTTCCAACCCTTTTATGCTCCACCTCACTTGCGGATCCTTCTTAGAAGGCTGGCTTCTGCACCAGCCTCCAAATCGCACAGCAGTTATCCAGACCACCTCCTGAACATATCCTGCACCTCCCTGCCAGCCTATCTTTGTCCAGATTGTATCCTTGCCCTGGGATACGTTTGTTCCCTACTCCCAACTCTACCTGTTGCCTTAGATAAAATCCTAGACCAATGACCCACTGGCATCAAATCCTGCCTCCACTTCTTATTAGCCCTGTAAACTTGCACAAGTAACTTAACTTCTCTGTGCCTCAGTTTCCAAAATGGGGAAATCATAATACCTATTTCAGAGGGTTATGACGAGAATTAGTTGAAAGAATACATGCAAAACACAGAACAGTGCCTTAAATACAGTAACTGTTCAACTTGCATTAGCTCTCCTTGTGTTAGTTTAGTCTGGGCTACATTTTTGCATTGTAGTAACTTGGGCATCTGTTGCCTGATCATTTGACATTGCAAGCTCCTTGGAAGCTTGCATACCAAAACAGTTTCATGATACCAAACTGAAGTCCTCGTTCTGTTATTACCTCTTTTTATGCCCTATGCTAGTTAAATTTATTTCTTGTTATTAGAAAAAATCAAAAACATACAAAGATAGAGTAAAATCCCATGTCCTCATCACAGAGCTTTAACAATGATTAACTCATAACCAATTTTATTGCCTCTATACTCCAATCATTCTCTTCCCTCCTGCCTCAAGCCATAAGTAATATTGAAGAAAACATCAGATATGATATCATTTCATCCCAGAGGGGTTTTTAAATAAACACATCCTACACTCATGGAAGGGACACTTTATTCAAATTCTCCTTCACTCAAGCAGGAATCATCTCCAGGATAATGGTGATGTTTTGAACTAAGGATTTTCCTGGTGCTGTGGACCTGAGCTTCACCTCACCAGCCCCCCATAATCATTTACAATGGTAGTTATGTATTGAAAGTAGCTGTGATTTGAGTGGTGGCATCATCCAGTCTTTGTAATAACAAGCCCTAGTGGGTGAGGATCTTTGAAAATGACTTGATAATTGAAAAGAACCCATTTACTGGTCAAAGTGGACACTCTGTCTTAGTCATCGTCTCCCTAAGGCATGGGGATCATGCTTGCCTGAGTCACTATGACTGTGTCTCGGGTAATTGGACACTTGGGAATTCTTACCGCTGACAATGATGAGTTTTATTGCCCTAAGCACTAATTAGTCCTAATTGGAGGTTTTTAGCTGGTTTAAAATTATACTTTTGAGAACAAGTTTGCAAATGAAATATTTAAGAGAGAAGACATTTCCTTAGTGTTTTTAGTTTTTTTTAAACTTTCTTTTTTTTACACTTTTAAGTTCTAGGGTACACGTGCACAACATGCAGGTTTCTTACATAGGTATACATGTGCCATGTCGATTTGCTGCACCTATCAACTTGTCATTTACATGAGGTATTTCTCCTAATGCTATCCTTTCCCCAGTCCCCCATCCCCCTGACAGGCCCTGGTGTGTGATGTTCCCCGCCCTGTGTCCAAGTGTTCTCATTGTTCAGTTCCCACCTATGAGTGAGAACATGCAGTGTTTGGTTTTCTGTCCTTGTGATGGTGTGCTGAGAATGATGATTTCCAGCTTCATCCATGTCCCTGCAAAGGACATGAACTCATCCTTTTTTATGGCTGCATAGTATTCTATGATGTATATGTGCCACATTTTCTTAATCCAGTCTATCGTTGTTGGACATTTGGGTTGGTTCCAAGTCTTTGCTATTGTCAATAGTGCCGCAATAAACATATGTGTGCATGTGTCTTTATAGTAACATGATTTATAATCCTTTGAATATATATCCAGTAATGGGATTGCTGGGTCAAATGATATTTCTAGTTCTAGATCCTTGAGGAATTGCCATACTGTCTTCCACAACGGTTGAACCAATTTACACTCCCACCAACAGTGTAAAAGTGTTCCTATTTCTCCACATCCTCTCCAGCATTTGTTGTTTCCTGACTTTTTAATGATCACCATTCTAACTGGCATGAGATGGTATCTCATTGTGGTTTTGATTTGCATTTCTCTGTTGACCAATGATGATGAGTATTTTTTCATGTGTCTGTTGGCTGCATAAATGTCTTCTTTTGAGAAGTGTCTGTTCATAACCTTGGCCCACTTTTTGATGGGGTTGTTTTTTTCTTGTAAATTGGTTTAAGTCCTTTGTAGATTCTGGATATTAGCCCTTTGTCAGATGGGTAGATTGCAAAAATTTTCTCCCGTTCTGTAGGCTGCGTGTTCACTCTGATGGTAGTTTCTTTTGCCACGCAGAAGCTGTTTAGTTTAATTAGATCCCATTTGTCTATTTTGGCTTTTGTTGCCATTGCTTTTGGTGTTTTAGTCATGAAGTCCTTGCCCATGCCTATGTCCTGAGTGGTATTGCCAAGATTTTCTTCTAGGGTTTTTATGGTTTTAGGTCTAACATGTAAATCTTTAATCCATCTTGAATTAATTTTTGTATAAGGTGTAAGGAAGGGATCCAGTTTCAGCTTTCTACATATGACTAGCCAGTTTCCCCAGCACCATTTATTAAATAGGGAATCCTTTCCCCATTTCTTTTTCTTGTCAGGTTTGTCAAAGATCAGGTGGTTGTAGATGTGTGGTGTTATTTCTGAGGCCTCTGTTATGTTCTATGTATCTGTTGTGGTGTCGGTACCATGCTGTTTTGGTTACTGTAGCCTTGTAGTATAGTTTGAAGTCAGGTAGCATGATGCCTCCAGCTTTGTTCTTTTGGCTTAGGATTGTTTTGGCAATGCAGGCTTTCTTTTGGTTCCATATGAACTTTAAAGTAGTTTTTTTCTAATTCTGTAAAGAAAGTCATCAGTAGCTTGATGGGAATGGCATTGAATCTATAAATTACCTTGGGCAGTATGGCCATTTCCATGATATTCATTCTTCCTATCCATGAGCATGGAGTGTTCTTCCATTTGTTTGAGTCTTCTTTTGTTGAGCAGCAGTTTGTTGGTCCCCTTGAAGAGGTCCTTCACATCCCTTGTAAGTTGGATTCCTAGGTATTTTATTCTCTTTGTAGCAATTGTGAATGGGAGTTCACTCATGATTTGACTTTCTGTTTGTCTGTTATTGGTGTATAGAAATGCTTGTGATTTTTGCACATTGATTTTTGTATCCTGAGACTTTGCTGAAGTTGCTTATCAGCTTAAGGAGATTTTGGGCTGAGATGATGGGGTTTTCTAAATATACAATCATGTCATCTGAAAACAGGGACAATTTGACTTCCTCTTTTCCTATTTGAATACCGTTATTTCTTTTTCTTGCCTGATTGCCCTGGCCAGAACCTCCAACACTATGTTGAATAGGAGTGGTGACAGAGGGCATCCTCGTCTTGTGCTGGTTTTCAAAGGGAATGCTTCCAGTTTTTGCCCATTCAGTATGATATTGGCTGTGGGTTCGTCATAAATAGCTCTTATTATTTTGAGATACATTCCATCAATACCTAGTTTATTGAGAGTTTTTAGCATGAAGCGCTGTTGAATTTTGCCGAAGGCCTTTTCTGCATCTATTGAGATAATCATGTGGTTTTTGTCATTGGTTCTGTTTATGTGATGGATTACATTTACTGATTTGCATATGTTGAACCAGCCTTTCATTCCAGGGATGAAGCCCACTTGATCATGGTGGATAAGCTTTTTGATGTGCTGCTAGATTCGGTTTGCCAGTATTTTATTGAGGATTTTCACATCGATGTTCATCAGGGATATTGGTCTAAAATTCTCTTTTTTTGTTGTGTCTCTGCCAGGCTTTGGTATCAGGATGATGCTGGCCTCATAAAATGAGTTAGGGAGGATTCCCTCTTTTTCTATTGACTGGAATAGTTTCACAAGGAATGGTACCAGCTCCTCTTTGTACCTCTGGTAGAATTTGGCTGTGAATCCATCTGGTCCTGGACTTTTTTTGGTTGGTAAGCTATTAATTATTGCATCAATTTCAGAGCCTGTTATTGGTCTATTCAGAGATTCAACTTCTTCCTGGTTAGTCTTGGGAGGGTGTTTGTGTTCAGGAATTTATCCATTTCTTCTAGATTTTCTAGTTTATTTGCGTAGAAGTGTTTATAGCATTCTCTGATGGTAGTTTGTATTTCTGTGGGATCAGTGGTGATATCCCCTTTATCATTTTTTAATGTGTCTATTTGATTTTTCTCTCTTTTCATCTTTATTGGTCTTGCTAGTGGTCTATCAATTTTGTTGATCTTTTCAGAAAACCATCTGCTGGATTCACTGATTTTTTTTGAGGAGTTTTTTTTGTCTCTGTCTCCTTCAGTTCTGCTCTGATCTTAGTTATTTCTTGCCTTCTACTAGCTTTTGAATTTGTTCACTTTTGCTTCTCTAGTTCTTTTAATTGTGATGTTAGGGTGTCAATTTTAGATCTCTCCTGCTTTCTCTTGTGGGCATTTAGTGCTATAAGTTTCCCTCTACACATTGCTTTAAATATGTCCCAGAGATTCTGGTATGTTGTGTCTTTGTTTGCATTGGTTTCAAAGAACGCCTTTATTTCTGTCTTCATTTCGTTATGTACCCAGTAGTCATTCAGGAGCAGGTTGTTCAGTTTCCATGTAGTTGTGTGGTTTTGAGTGAGTTTCTTAATCCTGAGTTCTAATTTGATTGCACTGTGGTCTGAGAGACAGTTTGTTGTGATTTCTGTTCTTTTACAATTGCTGAGGAGTGCTTTACTTCCAATTATGTGGTCAATTTTGGAATAAGTGCGATGTGATGCTGAGAAGAATGTATATTCTGTTGATTTGGGGTGGAGAGTTCTGTAGATGTCTATTAGGTCCACTTGGTCCGGAGCTGAGTTCAAGCCCTGGATATCCTTGTTAACCTTCTGTCTTGTTGATCTGTCTAATATTGACAGTGGGGTGTTAAAGTCACCCATTATTATTGTGTGGGAGTCTAAGTCTCTTTGTAGGTCTCTAAGGACTTGCTTTATGAATCTGGGTGCTCCTGTATTGGGTGTATATATATTTAGGATAGTTAGCTCTTCTTGCTGAATTGATCCCTTTACCATTATGTAATGGCCTTCTTTGTCTCTTTTGATCTGTGTTGGTTTAAAATCTGTTTTATCAGAGACTAGGATTGCAACCCTTGCTTTTTTTTGCTTTCCATTTGCTTGGTAGATCTTCCTCCATCCCTTTATTTTGACCCTATGTGTGTCTCTGCACATGAGATGGGTCTCCTGAATACAGCACACTGATGGGTCTTAACTCTTTATCCAATTTGCCAGTCTGCATCTTTAAATGGGGCATTTAGCCCATTTACATTTAAGGTTAATATTTTTACGTGTGAATTTGATTCTGTCATTATGATGTTAGCTGGTTATTTTGCCTTTTAGTTGATGCAGTTTCTTCCTAGCATTGATGGTCTTTACAATTTGGCATGTTTTTGCAGTGGTTGGTACCAGTTGTTCCTTTCCATGTTTAGTGCTTCCTTCAGGAGTTCTTTTAAGGCAGGCCTGGTGGTGACAAAATCTCTCAGCATTTGCTTGTCTGTAAAGGATTTTATTTCTCCTTCACTTATGAAGCTTAGTTTGGCTGGATATGAAATTTGGGGTTGAAAATTCTTTTCTTTAAGAATGTTGAATATTGGCCCCCACTCTCTTCTGGCTCGTAGGGTTTCTGCTGAGATAGCCACTGTTAGTCTAATGGGCTTCCCTTTGTGGGTAACCCGACCTTTCTCTCTGGCTGCCCTTAACATTTTTTCCTTCATTTCAACTTTGGTGAATCTGACAATTATGTGTCTTGGGGTTCCTCTTCTTGAGGAGTATCTTTGTGGTGTTCTCTGTATTTCCTGAATTTGAATGTTGGCCTGCCTTGCTAGGTAGGGGAAGTTCTCCTGGATAATATCCTGAAGAGTGTTTTCCAACTTGGTTCCATTCTCTCTGTCACTTTCAGGTACACTAATCAAATGTAGATTTGATCTTTTCACATAGTCTCATATTTCTTGGAGGGTTTGTTCATTTCTTTTTACTCTTTTTTCTCTAACCTTGTCTTCTCGCTTTATTTCATTAGTTTGATCTTCAATCACTGTTACCCTTTCTTCCACTTGATCAAATTGGCTATTGAAGCTTTTGCATGCGTCATGAAGTTCTCATGCCATGGTTTTCAGCTCCATCAGGTCATTTAAGGTCTTCTCTACACTGTTTATTCTAGTTAGCCATTCATCTAACCTTTTTTCAAGGTTTTTAGCTTCCTTGCAATGGGTTAGAATATGCTCCTTTAGCTTGGAGAAGTTTGTTATTACTGACCTTCTGAAGCCTAGTTCTGTCAACTCATCAAAGTCATTTTCCATGCAGCTTTGTTCTGTTGCTGGTGAGGAGCTGCGATCCTTTGGAGGAGAAGAGGCACTCATTTTTTAGAATTTTCAGCTTTACTGCTCTGGTTTCTCCCCATATTTGTGGTTTTATCTACCTTTGGTCTTTGATGTTGGTGACCTACAGGTGGGGTTTTCGTGTGGATGTCCTTTTTGTTGATGTTGATGCTATTCCTTTCTGTTTGTTAGTTTTCCTTCTAACAGTCAGGTCCCTCAGCTGCAGGTCTGTTGGAGTTTGCTGGAGGTCCACTCCAGACCCTGTTTGTCTGGGTATCACCAGCGGAGGCTGCAGAACAGCAAATATTGCAGAACAGCAAATATTGCAGAACAGCAAATATTGCTGCCTTATCCTTACTCTTGAAGCTTTGTCCTAGAGGGGCACCCATCTGTATGAGCTGTCTGTTGGCCCCTACTGGGAGGTGTCTCCCCGTTAGGCTACAATGGGGGTCAGGGACCCACTTGAGGAGGCAGTCTGTCCATTCTCAGAGCTCAAATGCCATGCTGGGAGAACCACTGCTCTCTTCAGAGCTGTCAGACAGGGATGTTTAAGTCTGCAGAAGCTTCTGCTCCTTTTATCCAGCTATGCCCTGCCCATAGAGGTGGAGTCTATAGAGGCAGTAGACCTTGCAGAGCTGTGGTGGGCTCTGCCCAGTTTGAGCTTCCCGGCTGCTTTGTTTACCTACTCAAGCCTCAGCAATGGCGGACACCCCTCCCTCCACCAGGCTGCTGCCTCACAGATCAATCTCAGACTGCTGCACTAGCAGTGAGCAAAGCTCCATGGGTGTGGGACCCGTCAAGCTAGACATAGGAGAGAATCTCCTGGTGTGCTGTTTGCTAAGACCATGGGAAAAGCGCAGTATTTGGACAGAAGTGTCCCATTTTTCCAGGTACAGTCTGTCATGGCTTCCCTTGGCTAGGAGAGGGAAATCCCCTGACCCCTTGCACCCACTGTCCAACCAGTCCCAATGAGATGAACCAGGAACCTCAGTTGGAAATACAGAAATTGCCTGTCTCCTGCATCAATCATGCTGGGAGCTGCAGACCAGAGCTGTTCTTATTTGGCCATCTTGGAGTGGAAGCTTTTAGTTTTTTTAAGGAGTGTTTTTACAGCACATTGCCTAGGAAGATTTGACTAGGGGAGATTTTGTTTGGGTGCAGAAAATGAGATTGGGGGAAAATCTTTCCATTGGTTATATTTTTGTGCTTATATCAGTCCATCAAAGACTAATTTAGTACCTACTAGCTACAGAAAGACAGCAAGTATCCAGTGGATATGTTGCCACTGTGCTTTCTGATATTCATGCGGACAGTTGATAATCAATCCTGCTGAAGCCAGACCCTCTCATGGCCCTTCTCAGCACCATGCCCTGGATGGCCATTGCCAATTCTGTCTAAACCCCAGCTTAATGGCACACATTTGGTAACTTCACATTCTTGTGTCTGAAATGGTTTATTTGCTAAATATATGCTACGATCTAGGGTTAGAGGTCACAGAGGTAAAACACATTTCATACCGAAAGTTTTCAGACCTTTTTTATACATTCTCATCCTCCAAACACACACTTCCAAGCATTGCATGTCATTTGCAGGTTGCAGGTGATGTGGATAGAGAACGAATTGTGCTATCCGACATCAGCAATGATCTTTACAAAATATTACAAAATTAAATTTTATTTATTTTTTCTTATTTTCTGCATTTGTACTCAGAACCTGTGTACCCTGTGTCAACCCTTGATGAGACTGAGGGATCTCAGGGCAACTTGCTAACTTTAGAGACAGAATCTAAGCTTCCTATCCACCGAGGCTCTACCCATGAACATATTCTGGTCATCATGCTTCCTGTATCACATAATACAAATGATACTCAGCAAAGAATAGTACAAATGTGGATTTGGAAACAATTTGAAGCATGGGGCTAATCTTGGCTTTCACTTGAATTTTAATTGTTTGACCAAAGAAGCCCTTCAATCCTTCTGAGCCTGTTTCGTTATCACTAAACTGAAAATGACAACATTTGTTTTATCTACTACTTAAAGTGCCATGAGAAATAATAATAAAAAAATGGATAAAGTGCTCTGCACATCATGTATTTTTATACAACTAATTGAAGTTCATATGTTTTTATTAACTTCACCCAAGGACATCAATAACAGGGAAACACTAGGTTTAAAAATTATAGTATTCTTTCATTGAGCAAGCCACACATCTTTATTTCTTCATATCTCTTATACGTAATTAACCATTTAAGCAAAATGTTTACTTGAAGAAAAAAGAGACCACATTTCCATGTTTAGTGGCAAAACAAGCTGAAAGAAAATTACACTCTTGGAAGGACTGTTTGGGTAGTTTGACATGATAGGATCTTTGTCCCAAGCAATACTTCAAACCTCTGACAATCACACTTACTGTTTTGCTGAAAGGGACTCCATGAGCTGTTATGGGGTTATAGCAGAAAACATACAGAATGCTTTTCAAAAACACATAGACACAGACCCATGGGGCAAAATATTCTCCACAATAGTTTCAACACATAAAGCAAAATCAGCATGTTTTAAATCACCTTGTAATGGGTTGAGAAAGAACTTCTTATTTCTATTTCCTTTTCTCTTGAATGGATTAAAGTAGCAAATAATTTCAAGTTCAGCAGAACAAAACAGTCAAAAGATTATTCTAGAGGAAGATTGTAATATTAAAAATTTCACTTTAGAGAATGTAGCCACCAAGAAGAAAAATCACAATATAATTTAATGAAGCATGGGGATTATTTTGCTGGTGGTAGTCAAGCCTGAAACAAAGTAAAATAAAACCCCAAAGCCTAAAGTCAAAGAGACCTTCCAAGGCCCAGTTTACCTGTTAAACCAGTCATCTGTGTACCGAGGGTAAGGATAAGGGTCGTTGCTGCTGAAGTCGTAACTTGCTTCGGCATTCTGAAAAACACAAGGCATCTCATTAGGTCCGCACAGCCAGAGGTGCAGTAAAGGGAAAGTGCTGGGAGACGTTAAATGTTTCTAGTCTTCCCTGGAGTGCTGGGTTAGTGTGCTGCACTGGACCAACCCTTACAAAATTGTGTTGGAGCCAAAGCATGTCTTTGGAGTTTTCTATCCTCTCTTGATATTCTCTTTCAGGCTTCCCCATTTCATCCTATTTCAAGCCTTCAAGGGGTTAGCAAATTTAAGCCCTGTGTTCTCCAGGACTGTCTTCCTTTCAAGTTGATGTATCCCATGTGGGTTAATGGATTTCACCTGGAACCCAGGGTGTAGGGTAAGCTTCCTTGATGCTTCCTTGGACAGATGGCCAGATGTTCTAGTTCTCACATCACGAGTGAGATGGCCTCTAGAGTTTCTTTGCTTTACAGAGAAGGCTCACATCCAGCTTCTTCCTTTAGAATAGCATAGGCTGGTTTCCTTTCCCCTTATGGGTTTTAAACCCCTGCCCAAGGCCCTGACGTTGTCCACAATTGACCTTATTTATTCACTCAACAAATATCATTAAGAGTCCAATATATGTCAGAGACTTTGCTAAGTATGGGAATATAATGGTGGCATTCCTGCCCTTATGTAACTTATAGCCTAGTTGCGGGAACAGACATCAATCGAAAGATCAAACAAAGAAATATACCATTACAAACTTCAATAAGTATCTGTATGAACTCTTATGCCCTACAGCATATGGTCAAAAGTGTACTATTCTCTGTCATCCAGCACCTTCCTTTTTCCCATTGAGAATCTTTCCCCCACATAAATCAATTATATAGCCACTAAAACTGTCTAAGCAATTTTGTGGGTTTTTTTTTTTTTCAACAGGTCTTTAGTTGGTCTATGACGGGAGATGACCCACCATTGTTTAGTGAATAACCCATTCCTTCCCCATTCTCTTCTCTGCTTGCCTGGAGAAGCTGATCTCTCTCAAGTTCCTTTTTCCTCATCTCATTCTCCTCTCCATTGTTTTGGGGGTCTGAAATGAAGACCCCAGATGGCTTCTTGGTTCACAGTATACGTTGGGCCAGGAAACACTGGGTTAGAGGCATATTCCAGCTTTGGCATTTCTTGATGTTATGGGTCCTGAGACATATTTAGGAACTGTGCTTTATCATAAGGTGACACTAGTTTTGTGACACACTTGAGTTTGTGACACACTTGAGTTTGTGACACACTTGAATTTGTGACACACTTGAGTTTGTGACACACTTGAATTTGTGACACACTGGAGTTTGTGACACACTTGAGTTTGTGACACACTTGAGTTTGTGACACACTTGAATTTGTGACACACTTGAGTTTGTGACACACTTGAGTTTTGTGACACACCTGAATTTGTGACACACTTGAGTTTGTGACACACTTGAGTTTTGTGACACACCTGAATTTGTGACACACCTGAGTTTGTGACACACTTGAGTTTGTGACACACTTGAGTTTGTAAGCCTAATGTAGTGGCATAATGTTTTTAAGAGTAACTCCACTAATTCCATTAATTTTTGTTTTATTGTTTAGATGACAAAATCACCAGTAGTTGTAATAATCAGAATTGTAATGCTAATTTATTTAAATCAATGCTGTACTTGGGCAGGAGTCACCCTGAAATTTGGCCCAGTCATTTGCCTGGAGTCTTAAGCATGTCGATCCTTTATTCCAGGATCTAGGTCTCCATTCAACACTTGGCTTTCAGAGAGGAGGAAGTCTTCTCGTCTCCACTGACCATAATTACTAGCAAGTCGCCAGTTTTTCGACTTCTTCCCCGCTTAGACCCCAGATTGCTTTCATTCACTTTTAAAGTTTAATTCTGTATCTGGCCCACAATCCTTGTTCCTGGGAGACCCTTGTTCCTGGGAGAAAGTGGCCTTTCTCCCGCTGACTTCCCATGCGATATTTGGATTTCCGTTTTCTTCAGAGATACTATTTTGAAATAGTAACTTGTCTTCCCCAAGTGTGTTCTGTTCTCCTAACCTCTGAATTTTTCAGAGATAAGAGCATTCTTAGGTATAGTTAGTGGGGTAGGAATATCGAGAGAAACACAAGTTAATACTTTTTTTTCTGGGCTTCAAAGCTGAGATTGAAACTTAAGCAGTAGATTTGGAAGAGTATCTGCCCAATCTGGTTTGTTTCTGTTTAGAAAAAATTAAAATTCCCTAACGTGAGGTGGGTGGAAATCCAGCACGAGTGGCCACTCAGCAGGCCCCTGAGGCTGCCTCTTCTTTCTGAGCTGTGCTGTTGGAGTGGGAAGGGGCACGCTGGGATGTCCAACCTCAGAATGGCCTGGGACTCAGCTCACAATAGGGGCATAGTGCTGCAGATCAGAAATGCTCCTGTGAGGCATCTGAGCTACAGGCTTGGGGCAGCTCCACCCTGCGTTCCCTTGATCCCCAGTGCAGAGCAGGGAGTGGAGGTTGGTGAGGATGTGACACTGAGAACTAGCTGGCCTAGGACATTCGGGTGGTCAGGACAATAAGCATCCAGGGTTTAGGTAGGATCTGGGTGAACTGACCGCCGAGGCCAATGGGAATGGTGTTATTGCAGAAGCTGGAGTGGACAGATGATGAAAACCAGCACTAGGCCCCCGTCTCCCTCTCTGGAAGGCTGTATGAATCTTTTGAAGCTTGAGGGCGCTTCTGGAGACAGGGAGGACAGGGGCAAAACATGAGCAGACTGAGACCATGTTTCTGTCAGGCTGCCAGAGGGAAATGAAGTCAGTGAGGGAAAGCTAGAGAGTGTCTATCCCTTTGTAGCTGCTGCCTGAGTGACTGGCTTCTCAAACTTTCCACTCGGGCTTATCTTTTGGGCCGATAATTATCACTGGGTTCTGTCTGGGTGAGGCTCTTGGCTCTGCTCCTGACTCTGGGAAGATAGTTTGGCCGGACATGGCAGGGGTTGGAAGGAGGACCTGGAGAATTCTGAGAGCAGAGCTTACAGCAGAGAACCCTCAGAACTCTGCAACCACTTTTATAACAAGAAGAAAGACCGTGTATTCTCTGGTGTCAAATTGGCCTCTGAATGTTGAAATGGATGATAACTCAGGAACCCCAATTATTTTGTTGCCTTTGCAATTAAGTTTTGATGACTAATGCTTAATTCCTTGGTTAACAGTCTACACTGAACATTAAGGAAGGCAAACAGTTGTTATTCTTGTTTGGCTGTAGGTTTTCTGGCTAAAAATCAAATGGTTTCTAGCAAGGAGGAACAATAATTTGCAAGAGTTCTGTTTACGCTTTTACAGCCAAACCGAGTCATTTATTGATTTGAATTACAATGCTGTCTCCCATAAAGTTATTTGTGTACCGAGTAAGTTAAACTGGCCTTGAATGATACTGGAGTTTTCTATAATTGCCATTAACGTGGACATTTGGAGCAGGTGGTGTTTGGTGAATTTAACGTTCTGGTCACCGAGGCTTGCCAGATGCTCGCTTTGTTTGGACTTCTCTAACTTTTTACTGAAATCCTTTAATCGATTTTCCTGCTTTAGAAAATACTAGCTGTTTGGTGAAAATAATTTAATCTCTGATGATTCAGGATCGAGATGATTCAGAGTCATCATTAAGAACTTGAATTATCATTGTACCATCACACTGAAAGTGAGAAGGTTGGGTTGATTCCAAGCTGACCTCAGGGCTTCTCTGGGAGTTATTTCTGGGAGAAACTTCTGATGATGGCTCATGTTCTCTTCTAAAAGTTTAATGCGTGGGGGAAAAAACTCATCCCTGATATATAATAATTCTAAGGCTTGATTTCTGAATATTTGAATGCACAATTAGAAAGAAAGATGAGACTTGCTCTTAGCTAGAAAGTTTAATAATTACAACTTGGCATTGTTTGCAGTGTGTAATTTTCAAACAGATGGACTGCACCACGCTAAGAAAGGACAGTCACTTATCATATTCACAGACTCCTCTGGCTTTTTATATATGAGGTGCTGTAATTGCCTGGCTATCAAAGACGCAGGCCCACAGATGACACCTTTCAAATTTGGGGCTTGTCTATCTGAACGGCTGGTGATGAGAGAGGTGGGAGCTCCTGCAGTCAATGGTGGCTGTGCCTATTGCTTTTACATCCACAGAGAAGCTTCTGAGGCTCCTGAGATTGCACCTGGCCCTGGCACTGCCCATCCATACCCCAAATCTGGAATTTAATGCCTCTGTGATCAGTGGGCTTCCCTGGCTGGGCTGCCCTAGACAAATATGTCTGCAGGTACCAGCTTGATGTAGGGGAAGGAAGAGAGGCGTTTAAGTCAAACAGACTTGGTTTTGAAATGAGGCTGTTTTTGACCTTGGAAATTTTCCTATTTTTTAGAAACTGCAGTTTCCTCATCTTCAAAATGTAGGTGGTAAAACTGTTACTAGTTGGTTGCTGTGAGGATAAAATGGAACAAGGGACGTAAGGTGGCAAGCACGTTGCCCCACGCAGTATGGACAATGCCTCACCTGACTTCTCCTGTTGTGTCCTCTTTCTTTGATCACCTACAGCAAAGGTCACAAAATATGGCCCACCAGCTAAATCAGCCCATGGCCTGTTTTTGTGAGTAAAGTTGTATCGGAACACAGCCACATCCATTTATTTATGAATTGCCAGTCGCTGCTTTTGCACTCTAATAGCAGAGATAAGTCGTTGTGACAAAACCCCACAAAGCCTAAAGTATTTACCAAGTGGCCTTTTATCAGAAAGAGTTTGCCAATCCTTGACCAATGTCTTAGGCCTATTGGGCTCCCAGGTTGCCCTCTGATAGCCCACACTATAGCATCTCATTCAGTCTTTGTCTTTCTGGGCAGATCTCTTTGCTCTGAGACATACATGCCCCATACCTCGTTCCCTCCTGGGCTACAGCCACTGAATCTGGTATGAACTAGTCTGACTACCTTGTTGGGAGTTTGAAGCTTGCTCCTCCTGTGTCTTATGCTAGTCAAAGGTGGGTTATCAGACAGATACTGAGCCTCAGCTCACCGGGTACTGATGGAGGCTGAGGAGAGCATTACACCGCAACGGTGAAGAGGTGCCACCATGGTTTCCACCACTCCACTGCCCACCATTGGTCAAGCCCCTAGGGGTCACCCTCCTCTAGTTCTTCTGTTTCTCCACGTACGAGTGTCCTGTTTGTTTCCAAGGTTAGAACACTGCCCTTGGCAGAGAGTGGCAGTTACTTGCCATAAGAAAGAAGGCTAATGTATTTAATATGGACATCCACTGATGTGATTGAACAGATATTTTTAGAGTACTGAGGGGCAAACTCTGTGGTCCAACTACAAAATTGTGAAAATGGATTCTGTAATCAGGGCTGTGGTGTACAGTTGTGCAGGTTGTGCACCAGGGGTTCCTGCCCACAGGGAGCAACTAGGGTCTGCATTGGACTTACCAAGCCATGTGCACCACCCCCCCACCCCAAGGTGGAGGAGGCTTTAAAAAAGAATTGGTCAGCCCGGAGGGGCTGCTTTTTGCTCATTTGTCCACCCAGAAGGGGACATCTTTTCTAATTTGCCCAGAGAGAGGGTGCTGTTTCCCAGTTCACCCACCAGTAGGGAATGTCATTTTCAATTTCACACAAGTGGCACTATATACCTACTAGCATGTCCATGAACCACAAGAAACAGGTCTCTATAATTATAGTTGTGCACAAACCCGACCTCAAGGAAATTGCGCCACAGAAGACAAGATGTTTCTTGTGAGACTTGAATAACATCTTAAATAATAGGAGTTTATGATCATGAATACAATGTGGCAATGATTAACTGCCAATGTAATTCCACAGCTACAGGAACTCAGAACAAGAAACCACATCGCATTTGTCCTTTTATTCTGTCTTGCTACTTTCCCTGAAGGCGTTTAACCAAATAACCCAGCTAGGAGCTGTGTAACAGTATTAGCTGAAATTGCACTGTGCTCATGGACTAATGAAAGAGAAATGAGCTTCTCCAGATAGACTCTCAAACTGCAACCATATTGCCCCAGAACAAAGCTCATCTGTATGGAAACTGAGAAGCAAAATAGCCCAGTCCATTAGAGCCTAAAGAATTTTGCTATTGCGCCTACTTGCATCTAACATGGCCATGGCTTAATGTTCCCAACTGTGCCTATTTTGATTTTCCTCAAATAATTCTCCCACATGCACTGGTTTAACAATAATGTTCAGCTCACTTTTGACTGAAACAAACATTAAAGGGATTTATGTCTATATTAAACCTGGTTGTAAAACTTAATGAAATTTAACATTTCTTCAGCATTCAAAAAATTTAGAAAAAGATACATAGTCAGAAATTTGTTTGAAATCTTTCTTCCATAATCCTAAGGTTGCCAGGGTCATATAATTTTCTAGTGACACAGGGTTCTCCCACTGTGGATTTGACACTTTTTCCCATCACTCTCTTCTTGCTTCTGGAAATTCTAGCAACTTCTGTAGTCACTGGAGCACTTTCCAGATAAGAGGAGTGATACAATTGAACCATCAGGCCACACAGTTGTGTCCTGGGTGGCTGGACATTTTACGTTTTCTTTTCTTCTTTTCTTTTTTTTTTTGAGACGGAGTCTCACTCTGTTGCCCAGGCTGGAGTGCAGTGGCGTGATCTTGGCTCACTGCAAGCTCTGCCTCCCAGGTTCATGCCATTCTCCCGCCTCAGCCTCCCGAGTAGCTGGGACTACAGGAGCCCGCCACCACGCCCGGCCAATTTTGTTTTTGTACTTTTAGTAGAGACAGGGTTCACCGTGTTAGCCAGGATGGTCTTGATCTCCTAACCTCGTGTTCCACCTGCCTTGGCCTCCCAAAGTGCTGGGATTACAGGCATGAGCCACCATGCCCGGTCTTTTCTTTCTTTCTTTTTTTTCCTGAGACAGTGTCTCATTCTGTTGCCCAGGCTTGAGTGCGGGGGCATAATCTCAGCTCACTGCAACCTCTGTCCCTAGGGTTCAAGTGATTCTCCCGCCTCAGCCTCCTGAGTAGCTGGGATTACAGGTGTGCCACCATGCCTGGCTGATTTTTGTATTTTTTTAGTAGAGATGGGGTTTTGCCATGTTGGCCAGGCCAGGCTGGTCTCGAACTCCAGACCTCAAGTGATCTGCTTGCCTCAGCCTCCCAAAGTGCTGGGATTACAGGCATGAGCCTCTGTGCCCGGCCAGTATTTTCCAGAGCTAAGCAGCTCCATCCTTTGGCCCTCATTGCCACCATTATCAGCAGACTTGGGTGAGGTTCTAAGCACTAAAGAGACAAGGAGATAATAACATTAATTCTTAATGCCTAATAGGGTGCCCCAAATTAAAAAGATCCCTTTATCTTTTTCAAAGTTGTTTAAAATATATTATTTAATTGATGTTTTCCAAAACCCTGTGGTGGAGGAGCGCAGCTGTATTGCAGGAAGGAGTGAACAGTTGCTCTAAGTAACAGCCGAGGCAGACACCTCCGGAGGGCGTCTTTAGAGTGGCCTTTGCCTATCTATGTCTTCTTGCTCGGCTTGCTATTTTAGAAGGCCAGTGAAGCATGTATTAGGCTAGATGGAGGCTGATTCCCACACATGAATTTTAAGAGCTTCCCTAAAAGCGTACATTCCTGGAGCTGACCTGATATATTAAAAATAAGCTGCCATTCATTGGAATGAAGCTCTAAGAGCTGGCTCCAAGACAGGCTCTAAAACTTGGGTGGGAAAATGTACATCATTATTTGCACTAGCCACCACCTCAGATCAAGCGTTTCCTTCAATTATGAATGGGAAGTACAAACAACAGTATTATTAGCAGTACCTGTGAGCATATCATCAGTATGTATCTTCATTCCACATTAGGGTTGTTGCCAGTATGCTAAAAAGTATCTTTTCAGCACACCCCTACCTGCCACTAGATGTTGTTATTTGATGCATTAATAAAGGACATATGTTAGCATTTCACAGATGTGTAATTTCAATCTTTTGATAACTGTTTCAATATAATAGCATTCCTCGGTGCCATAGTCTGAATGTTGGTGTCCCTCCAAAATTCATATGTTGAAATATAACCCCCTGTGTGTTTGTATTAAGAGGTGGGGTCCTTGGGAGGTAATTAGGTCATGAGGGTGGAGCCCTCATGAATGGGATTAGTGCCCTTATAAAAGAGGCCTGAGGGAGCCTGTTTAACCTTTCCACTATGTGAAGATGTGGCAGGAAGGCCTTGTGTAGGAGGAACAGGCCTTCACCAGACACCAAATCTGCTGGCACTTTGGTCTGGAATTCTGGTCTCCAGAACTGTAGCCAATAGATTTCTGTTGCTTATAAATTACTCAGTCTAAGATATTTTGTTATATCAGCTCAAACAGACTAAAAAACTTGATTATCTTGTATATCTTGTTAATGTACTTAAAATATTATTTTGAGAATGAGGGGACACAGATATTTCTGTATGTGGTTGGTTGGTGTGGAAGTTGGCACAATCTCTTTGAAGAGAAACTTGGCAATATCTATCAAAATAAACATGAATGGACTGTTTGACCCAGCAATTCCACCTCTAAGACTCTACCCTAAAGACATACTTCCATATAAATGAAAGATGTATATTTAAATATATTCATTCTGGCGGTGACTGTAATAATGAAATATTAGAAACAACCTAAATCTCCAACACTGGGGATGAGTTAAAGAAATTCTGGTGCACCCATATGATGCAAAACTCTGCAGCTCTGGCAAAGAATGAGATATGAAACTGGCAATGAACTCATTCCCAAGAAATGTTGTTAAGCAAAAAAGGCAGTATGTAGAATACAGTGTATAGTGGGCTCCCATTTGCATAGAAGAGAAGGATGAACTTGATGGTAAGTACAGAGTAGTTCTGAGAAGCACAACAGTCTTTTTATAGTGCTTTGCCTGGGGAGAGGCGTGGGGTCTAGGATGGAAGGAAGACTTAGTTTTCATTGTATAACATTTTGTGTAATTTTTTTTTTACCATAATGATATCAGGTAGCACATATTGAGTGCGTATTTTGTATAGGGGACTCTTAGATATTTTGTATGCATTACTCATCCTCACGATGTCCTTATGTGGGTAATACCCTTATTGTCATCCTCATCCCATAAGCAGGGCAGTGTAGGCACAGAGAGGCTGAATAATTTGCCCAAGGTCACACAGATGATGAAGGGCAGAGCAGGGATTTAGACCAGGCAGTCAGGCTCCAGAGGCCTCTCTCCTAAGTGTGCAATCTTGCTTTTATTCATCAGAATTATATTAATCATATTCTACTGCATGCATTGTTTAAAAGAAAAACAAATACCTGGCAAATAAAAAAGAATAAGTTAGTGCATTTACTTCCTAGAACATCAGTGGATCATTCTGTTTAAATCCAAGTATACACATTTAGCTAATAATTTAACCTCCCACAGAGGGCCATACTTCACTAAAGGGCTAGGGGAGCACATGAAATGTATTATTTTGTATGGTCCATTCATTTTTTTAATAACATGGTTTTATTTAGTAAATTGTCTCATCCAAGGTTGATGTAATGCCTTTGAGGCCTAAACCAGCAAATATGCCTCCAATGAGAAGGTTAATTCTCCTGATTTCAACAGCAGGGTTCAACCTGTTTCTTTGTTCTCTGTTGATTATGCTGTTCCTTATAGAAGTAGGATGTTTTTTTAAAAAATAAAAATCATACTCTCTATAAGACAATTAACACTGATGAATGAATTCCTCAGAATCTGAAATACTTCCTCTTTTTTCTAGAGCCTCTTCAACACTACCTGGTGGCCCCTGGGTTTCTGAGTACAACTTGACAATCATTGACTGAAAATGCCATGAGATGCTTACACGTGGTGCCTGCTTTCCATGTTAAATAACATGGCATCGCACGGCAGGACTGTGGCTCCTTGCAAAACGCTCCTGCTATCCTTCTTATTACGCCAGTGACAAAGTCTCTGCTAAGTGCCCCCATGGCTTTAACACCTCCCTATACTTGTTAATCCTTCTTCTTATCTGACAGAGGCAAGCATTGGCAGGCAGAAACACCCTGCTTCAGTTGCTTACATTGCATTTATTTTGACAGTCAATTCTACTGATGTCATGGAATATTAGTTGCTTTGCTATTTGAAATAGTGATTTATAGTTTCCCTTTAAAATACACTTGTTTATGTTAAAAAAGTGAGTCAATTTAAGGAAACATACTAGGTAAATAATAACACCAGTAGCAAAAGTGTATAGTGACTGTTGGTTGGTTTGGGAAACACTGGAATAAAGTAATGGCGTGGAAAATTTGTGGATTTGACTCCTCCAGTTATTAACAAAGTCAGGCTTAAAAGTGGGCCAAGATTTAAATACTTCTATGGGGTATTTGAAAGAGTGATGGAAAAGATGATCTGTCTTTAAATACTCATCCTGCCACTTGTCATTTTGATAATAGGACTGTAATCCTTTTCATTCTATAGACTGTTGACTTCAAACATTTCCATTCATTCATGCATTCAGCCAATCACTTATTTTTTTCATTGAACAAATTTATTGAGCACCAACTGTTTGCCCCCATTGTACAATAGCAAGTTGCTATTGCAGAGGAAGATGCCCTTAGCTGGGGTGTCTCATTAGCCTTCATGAGCTAATATATTATTATGGAATTTTTAATGGCACCTTCAGTTATCAGCTAACAGTGGTTCCTAACTCAAGCTGCACAAGAGAATCACCTGGAGAGCTTTTAGAAATACAAATACTTGAGCAATTCCTAGATTCTGATTTAATTAATCTGGGGTGGGGCTTGAGCATCAGGAGCTTAAAAAAAAAACAAAAACCACCAACAAACCCAACAAAACCTCTTTTGGTGGTTCTGATGTATAGTCCAGGTTGAGAACCACTGAGCTAACATCTTTGTTCATACCTCATATCCTAGCCTTCTTGTGGCTTAAAATGTGATCTGTGTACCAGCAGCACTGACATTACTTGAGAACTTGTCAGAAATCCAGAATCTAAGGCCCCAGCCCAGACTGACTTAATCTGCATTTTTTTTTTTTTTGGAGACAGGATCTCACTCTGTAACCCAGGCTAGAGTGCAGTGGCACAATCATTCCTCCCTGCAGCCTCCAACTCCTGGGCTCAAGTGATCTTCCCGCCTCAGTCTTCTGAGTAGCTGAAACTACAGGTGTGTGCCATCATGCCTGGCTAATTAAAAAAAATTGTAAAGACAGAGTTTCACTGTGTTGCCCAGGCTGGTCTTGAACTCCTGGCCTCAAGCGACCCTCCCACCTTGGCCTCCTAAAGTATTGGGATTACAGGCATGAGACACTGCATCCAGCCCATACTGATTCTTTTATTTGTGAAATGGGTGGCAGGTTTGCCTTTGATTCCTTGCTTTTCCTTTCTGCATCCATAGCCTCCCTGTTATAATCGTCTCTCGATTTCTCTCCTCCCCTTCCACCTAAACTCTTCCACAGGAAGAAATTGATTTTGATAAACCATTCACATCTTGGCCGAAATACATTCAGACATTGCCTTTCCCAATATTACCTGCTTTAACAGAAGAGAATGGGCACTGAAACAAGTTAATCTCTAATAGTAAAGATAGAAAAGTGTTAATTTTGGGAGCGTCAAGAACTTCTTGGCATGTCTCAGAATGAAGATCTTTCTATGGAAAAAGTCAGCTCTGAGAACAGAGTTGTCACAATGGATTTCTTTGGTTCTGAAGGAGAGGTCTAATGAGCCAAAGAAAGCAAAAGAAAACAAGAGAAAGTGTGTGAGTACTAAGCATAATATTATTGAATTTGGCTGGGGGCAGTGGCTCACGCCTGTAATCCCAGCACTTTGGGAGGCCGAGGCGCGTGGATCACGAGGTCAGGAGTTCAAGACCAGCCTGGCCAAGATGGTGAAACCCCATCTCTACTAAAAATACAAAAATTAGCTGGGCATGGTGGCGAGCACCTGTAATCTCAGCTACTTGGGAGGCTGAAGCAGAGAATTGCTTGAACCTAGGGAGGTGGAGGTTGCAGTGAGCCAAGATCATGCCACTGCACTCCAGCCTGTGTGACAGAGTGAGACTCCATCTCAAAAAAAAAAATATTGAATTTTTGTGCTTCTGGTAGTTGAGGGCTGCTGGAGGGATTGATTCTGCAAGAAAGAAGAGTAAAAGTTCAGAGTGGAGGGTTTCCTGCTATTAAAAAGTTTTGATGAATATTACGGTCTGAATTATTTTTGACTCCTGCCGCTTAAAGTTTCTTTCAAATTGGGTGTATTTAAAAATTAAAAATTTTAAATACACCCAATTATAGACAAACTCAATGCCAAGCTGCAGGAACGAGAATAGGAGCTAATTTTTTTTTAATGTGCTTATATTTCAATACACACTTATTTTTATACCCTGACTTTTTCCTGGAAAGAAACAATGTATGTTTTCTAGATTCTAACAAATGATATAGACAAATAAAAGTTAACAGTATTTTAAGGTGTAATTTGGATTTAGCAAAAATGGAGATGCACATAGGTAACTCCACATAGGTAACTCTAAATGTGCTTTGATTCTGTGCTCAAGTCTTTGCTTGGCCTCATTGTCCAAATTTGACCTGAGTATCGCTTGAAGCAGATCCGAATTCATGACCCATTCTACTTAGGCAACTGCCCTAGAACTGGCCGATTCTCCCAGCCTTGTTCCAGCCTGGTTCGATTTCTCCCATTTCCTAGTGGCCTTCACTGCTGAGGTCTCTCTGTGCCCCCATGATGACAAAATTGACCTTGACGCAGCCTGGGCAACATGGCAAGACCCCATGTCTAAAAAAGTATAAAAAATATTAACCAGGCATGGTGATACGCACCTGTAGTCCCAGCTACTCAGGAGGCTGAGGTGGGAGGATCTCTTGAACCTGGGAGTTGAGGCTGCAGCAAGCTATGATTGTGCAACTGTATCATCCTAGCTTGGGCAACACAGTGAGACCCTGTTTCAAAAAAAAAATAATAAGTTGACTTTGAGTGAGCTTCTTGTAAAAGCAGCCCCAACAGTGCTGTGAGCCATCATCACTTCATTCCCTATCATGTCATGAGAGGGTGGTGTGGAAACAATGGCTAATTTGAAGTTGAAGGAAATAGAAAAGACGTGGGTTTAAGAAAAGCAGTGGAATGTCGCTTTGATAGCTTAATGAGAGGTTAAGGCCAGCGATCACAGAGGGATGCCCTCCGGGACTCAGGACAGGAGGAGGGCAGCCTGCAGATGGGCTTACCACATCTGCAGTTACGGACTTGCCTGGAGAGAAGGCTGAGGGTTGAAGGGGCCCAGTGTAGCTGGCTCAAAGGACAATTGAAGCCTGATTCTTGGAGTTCCACAAAGACTAGGTGTACAGTCAAGGGTCTACAATAGCAACCGTGTGAATCAGCCCAAGGAGAGCAGCTCTGGAAAAGGAACCAGAAGATAATGTAGCAACCAGAGTCTAAATTTGTGTTGTCAAGGTGACGAGGTACAAGTCAATTTGTGTTTCCCTCTCTTTTGACTGGGTGTTCTCTGATGCTGTGGAGATGCTCAAAGCTTCTCCGCCCTTGCCTCCTCTGTGAGCGTTCTGCTTGCCTTTGAATGGCTGGTGAGGTTGAGGCCGCTACCTTTGAGTCTAGATGTCCTGAGAGAGACAGAGACACTAGTTTATAGCCCTCCCCCTGAGACTGATTACACAACTTCAGTATCACCTGCTTCTCCTTTTTCAGCTCTAAAAATAGCAAAGATGAGTTCACTGATAGCTGAGTCACCTCATCGAAGGGGTTGTTGTGTCCAAATATCATTGATTGGAAACGTTGTCTTAAACACATCTTAGATGATGTTTTTTCCTTTGGTCAAAAGGACAGGTATATGAATAATAAATACTGTATCAGGGGTCTGTTGCTATTATACGTATACATATAAGTTTCATGTATAAATTACAAATATGTGTAATTCAGCACAAATTAATTTTATGTGAGCCCCACAGCAGTTTTGAGAATTAAATATTGTAACCCCCATTCTACAGATAAGAAAACTGAGTCTCCATGAGTTTATGTAATTTGCTCAAGCTTTTCCAGCTATAAGTGGTTGAGTATAAAAAATGTGACCTTCTGACTCAGAAAGCATTCTCTTCTCTCTGCACTGCATGACATCTGCAGCTCATTTTTGTGATAAAAAGTAAAGAAAAAAATGTACAAGACTGTGAACACCTTGCTTATCCCAGCACACTCAGCACTGAGTGAGAACATTAAGACCTAAGTTGTATTAAATGATAGCAAGATCAGGACTATCGTCATGAAAGGTGGACTCAGGGACTTGAGTTTCTACTCATTTTTGCATCCATAATAAACCAACCCCCAAAACTTGTCAGCAATCTTCTCGCTTATTTGTTTTTTCTTGTAACAGTTAATCTTAGCTTTGATGATTCTTTTTAGGATAACATTGCTAAGAGGAGAAGATGGAAATAGAGTGTCGTGACCTTAGGAGATAAGCAGAAAGCAAGTACAAGGCACTTTGTGTTTATAATAGCTGGGGAAAAAAAAGTTAAGTAGATTGGTTCTCTTTCATGAAGAAGTAGTTTGAATCTTACCTTTGAACAAGACCAATTTTATGTTCCCAGCTAATGTGAAATGTGACAAAAAAGGACTGATCCCCAACTGTTCTGAAGAAAGATTAAATGCACTTCTGGTTCTTTTCACAGCGATTCATCATTTTAATTGGTTTTGAAGCCAAAAAACTTGGACGGCATTTGGGATGGGAATCCAACTTCATAATTCATAAACTATGGAAAAATGATTATAGCCTTCATTTGGAAGCTGGGCACATACCTTATTAAGTTGCTACAAGATGAAACACCAAAATCTACATTAATCACACAATCCCTTTGTGCACAGGGGTTCCAGCAGGTGAATTATGGGACACTGGTTTCTTGGGAAGGAAATACTCTGCCCTAGACCTTTTGGAGATGACACGTCCCTGACTCATGGTGCTCTTTGCCATTCCTGCTACCACCATCATTCATGGCACTTTCAAGAACCAGGAAGAGAGCTCATCCAACCCCCGTGCCTCCCTGTTCCTTGTCCTCACATGACACTCTGCAGTGAATAGATGTCCCTCACTTTTCCATCCCCTCCAGTTCACTCCAAGTGGTTCAAGGACATGTCCTCTCCCCACATGACACTCTGCTGTGAACAGATGTCCCTCGCTTTTCCATCCCCTCCAGTTCACTCCAAGTGGTTCAAGGATACGCACTGGGTTTTTTACTTGATACCATTTGCACATAATAGACTCTCAACAAATGTATCAGATAAACAAATAAGCAAATTTCAAGAATTGTCTAAGTTGTTTTGCTGACATCAGTATCATTTGACATTATAAGAGTTGTCAGGTGGAGCTCACTCATGCCCTGAACATTAACAAAATTATTATTATTTTGTTATTATTATAGACAAAACTATACGTACAGAAAACAGATTCAGGGTCTTGCTATGCTGCCCAGGCTGGATTCAAGTTCCTGGGCTCAAGTGATCCTCCTGTCTCCACCTCCCAATTTGTTGGGACTACAGACACATGTCACTATGCCCAGCTAACAAAATTATTAAAATAAAACTGTTTGCCTTTGGAATTCGGTAGAGCAACATAAGCATGCTTCCAAGAGTTTCCAAATCTTTAAACATTCAGCTTTCCATTACTGTACTTGTACTTTTTTTTTTTATTATACTTTAGGTTTTAGGGTACATGTGCACATATTAAATGTTGATATTTCAAGCCTCCTTTTTTAATGTGCTAGTGCCACTTTTATTTATACCACATTTAGCTATGGAGGTGTTGTAAGCAGCATTATTTACACATTTTAATTGCATTTTGTTGTTATTTTAGGAAAACAAGTGGAAAATGGAAATGAAATAAACTGACACTAGAGATAAAATAGAGGTCTCATAAATTTAATAGAATTGAAACAAGAGAGAAATCATTACGTGTGCTTTGAACAGAAAATCTTTAGCCCCAACAGAATACTTACTGGATTTAACTCAACTGTGCTCAATAGTGATTGAAAAAAAAGAAAAAAAATTTTAAAATATTCATCTTTTTGAAGTTAAACGATTAAAAATTATGTCTAAGAGTTGAAGTATAATAGGGATTATGTAACTATGATAATTCTAACTTTTTTTAAGCTTTCTGGGAGCATAATCCTACATTATAAATGCACATTTATTGTTCAAATTTGGGAACTGCATATATTTTCCAAAAAATCAAATGGAAAAATACTCAGAATTTTATTTAAATTTATTTCATTCAGTTAAAAATCTCGAGATATACTTGCTTATATATCTTTTTGAAACTTTTAAGATACAAAATTTGATGGGAAAAGAAAAAGGAATGAAGTAGCTTAGCTTAGCTTGACATGAGACCTAAAATAAAAATGGGCAAGTGATATTCTGGTCTCATTGGACTGAAGGCATCAGAGTTCACAGCCTGAGTCCTTATATGATTCTGGGGACAGAGCTAGGATGAATGGCTACACAATGCCTATCATAGCCCATTTACTCACAGACCAAGGCTATCCAAGTAAGAATGTTATTTACAGAGTAAAGCATTCTGAACTCCAGGGACAACCGCACTGTTTCTAGGCTCCATGACTCTGAGGACTGTCACATTTTCTAGACATTAAATAGCAGTTGGTTTCCCATAGAGCCCCTCAATCCCAAGACAGAGGACATCTAAATTCTATACAAAAATTTGTGTGTGGATATATATAACAATTTTATTTATAATTGTCCAAACTGAAAGTTATCCAAATGTTTCCAGACTGGAAAACAGATAAACACGTTGTGGTACATCACACAAGGGAGTGCTATGCAACAATAAAAAAGAACATGTTATTGATATACGCAACCACATTGATAAAGAATAAATGCTAGAAAAAGCCAAACTCAAAGGCTGTATACTGTATAATTCCATTTGTATAACATTCTAGAAGAGACAAAACTGTAGGAATAAAAAGCAGATCTGTGGTTGCCAGGACTGTGAGTGGGAAAAGGGGCAGCAGGAGGAAAGTTTTTTGGGTGATGGGGATTTTCTGCCTCTTGACTGTATGAACTTTTGTCAAAACTCATGGAACAGTGCACCAAAAGGAATACATTGTACTTCCTGTAAATAAAAGTTAACATAAAATATAGCAATTGGCTATTGGACTAGAGTAATTTTATGTAATAATAAAGTGCTCTTCTCCTGGTAGAGAATTACAGATGATTTCTAATCACAGCTTTGGAATGTACTAACTTTTCTTTCAAGCCTTTTTTAGAGGGTCTGTTCAAAAGAACTGTTTCCCCCCAAAATTGACTAAAATGGCCACTGGGCGGGTTGTGAGTTCTTCCTGACTTGTTAGCAAGATGCCGAGTGCTTTTCCTGTTAGGTCATTTCATCACAGGAACAGGCGTAGTTTCCTTCAGGGCCATATTCTCTAGAGTTTGGAAAGAGTTTGACTCCATTCAAGGAAAAACATAATACCTTGGGGGATATAGCCTAACTGTGTTAGTTGGAAGGTGTCCTATTTCCTGAAGGATGAGCTACATGAGACAGGGGATATTTGGGACTACTTGATAGGATGGCTTCTCTTTCCATTCCTTCCTTTCCTTCCTTCCTTTCCTTCCCTTCCCTTCCTTCCTTTCCTTCCTTTCTTCCCTTCCCTTCCCTTCCTTTCCCTTCTCCTTCCTTCCTTCTTTCCTTCCTTCCTTCCTTCCTTCCTTCCTTCCTTCCTTCCTTCCTTCCTTCCTTCCTTCCTTCCTTTCTTCCTTCCTCTCTCTCTCTCTTTCTTTTTTTCTTTCTTTCACATGGTATCGCTCTGTCACTCAGGCTGGAGTGCAGTGGTGCAATCATAGCTCACTGCAGCCTTAATCCCCTGGGCTCAACTAATCCTCTTACCTCAGTCTCCTGAGTAGCTGGGACTACAGACACCTGTCACCATACATAGCTAATGTTTAAATTTTTATTTTTGTAGAGAAGGGGTCCCTCTGTCTCTGTTTCTGAGCACCAAGCACACATTTGGGAGAATAAGAGCTACTTCCTTTTCCCAGCACTAGCCCAGGTCTTGGCCTTCCAGCCTCCACCAGTAGCTCATGACTCAGCATTTAAGTTGAAGCTTGGCCGGCAGAAGAGGCTCCCTTCCATTCATCTTCATTTCTGGTTAATTACAGTAATTGGCACAACACTGTTTCCATCCCTACATCTATTAACCAGCAAATGTTCAAGTCATAGGCTCTCAACTCTCATTAATCTCACTGATGAGTTTTTTTATTTTTTTAAAATGATGCGTTTTATTTCCTCATTATGGAAGTTTCAAGTCAGCAGTGAAAATAAGGCCATGTTGATGTCAGCTCTGCTTCTTTCAGCTTTGCTTTTCGAGGGCATCAGAGAATCTTTGAATATTTCAACATTCTCTCAACTTTATTTTTCCTGTCTTTGAGATCAAAATGAGAAGGGATTCTCCTGGGAGGACTGTGCATTGATTCAATCTTTTCAGAGAATAATTTGATAAGGTTTATTAAAATTAATATTGCATGTACTACTTGACTCAGAAATTTCACTCCTAAGAACTTATTCTAAAGGGATATTCACACAAGGATTTGAAGAAGATCAAGGAAACACATTCATCTTGTAGTTTATAATAGCAAAACTTTAGGGGAAACCCAAAATGTCAATCATTAGGGGCTTGGTTAAATAAATGACGGCGTATCCACACTGTTGGAGAGAATATGTTGTTAAATAAAAGAGCAGGTTGCATGATACGGTGTACTGTATGATTGCAGTTGGGGGAGAAAAAAATCTGGAAAGATCCACACAGAACTGCCACGTCACCAAAATTGGAAAGTGAGTGGGTTGTATAGAGGAGGAAAAGGAGAGGAGAGAGAAGGGAAATTGCAGTTTTTATTTTATCTATGCTTCTGTAATGTTTGAATCTTTTTGATGATGAGCAAGCCTTGATTCTATATGAAAAAGGCAAATAAGGAAAAAAAGTGATGCATTTCTAAGAAATTGGTACAAATGATTAAACTATACCCCTTTTAGAGTGTACAGCGATTGGATAGTTTCTAAGTGCCTTGACATCTATCATCTTCATTTACGCCTGAGACAACCTAGGGAGGTGAGCAGGTGGGCAGTGAAAATTCTGAGGCAAGACATGGGTAGGCTTCTGCACTCATTCTTCCCACATTCGCAGGACATTTTTGGTGGTAACTGATTTCTAAACTGGCTCTTTTGCTTATAGGTTGTGCTTTAAATCATGTTTTTTAATTGAGGTATAATTTACAGTAGCATATGTGATCTTAAGCATGCATGCTGCATCTTAGCAGGATGTAAATCTGAGTCACCATCATGCCAATCAAGATAGTGGACACTCTCATCACCCTGGGGAGTTGTCTCACCATACGATGCCCTTCTCAGTTAATCTTCACCTACCTTAGGCAACCACTGTTCTGATCTCTATCCCTATATCTTAATTCTGCCAGCTTTACAGCTTCATGTAAATGGAACCAGAGAGTATGTACTCTTGCATTTGTCTTTGTTGGTAGCTAACAACATTTGGAGATTTGCCTATTGTACTGCATGCAGCAGCAGTTTGTTTTGTTGTAGGATAGTATTCCACTATAGAAACACATCACAGTTTTATTTATCCATTCACTTGTTGACGGGCATTGGAATTATATCCAAGTTTTGCAAATACAAAGCTGCTATGTGTATGCCATTTTATAAACACATGTTTTTGTTTCTCTTGAGTACATACTTAGGAGTGGGATTGCTGGTTGTATGCTAAGTGTGTGTTTAACATTACAAGAAACTGCCAAACTTTTTCCAAAGGGATTGCACCATTTGACATTTGCACTAACAGTGTAAGAGGTTGCAGGTAGGTTTCACCCTCACAAATACCTATCTTTAGGTATATCCATAGGATTTTCCTATAAAGGAAATGCTACAGGGACCTTTCAGCAGCTGTAAACCCTGTACTGAACCCTTACCCATTCTAGTCCTTACAGCTCCCCAGATTAGAGAGAGAAGCTAAATGAGCCCTGGTCCCCACCCCAGGCAGTAAGTCCAGAAGACAAGTCTCTTAGCTGATGGTCCCTGAAGCTGCAAAATCTGAGCAGTGTTCAGGCCTGAGCATCTGTTCACACCCTTTCCATGAACCAAAGAGCATCTGTTTCTTCAGGTTCAGTCGATATTCATTGTTGTTAATTTGAGAGATCTCCCTTTCTCTCTCCACCATTCTCTCCCTATATTGATATTGGAATGTGTGGACATATACCCTATATCATATATGCCCTATGTCACATAAGGGCATATTCCCTGTATCCTGGCTGTGTGAACTGATGACCATGGCTGTTCCTTCCAAGACCCTTGACTACAAGCACATCCAGGTCCAGCAGTTCTCAGGGTGTGCTGTGCCCATCCTGAGCTGTACATGGTGGATTTTAGGGGTAGACGGTATCTATTTTTATGATTGTCTTATTTATATGGCAAGTGAGATTTTCCATTTATGGTGGTAATGTACAGTTAACTTTTAAAACTACCTATTAAAGTAGTGAATCAGTTAAGTAAAAATGATTAAATACATAAAAGCACAGTGGGTCATGAGAATCGCAGTTTGATTTCATATTTAGAAAACCCCAACTCTGGTACAATTTCTCATTATCTATTAAAGACACTCTTAGTGACTTAGTTGATCATCATAATCAAAGGAGTTTTACTAAGCACCCGTTGTCACTCAGAATATAATGAGCCCCAGAGTAGATACAGGCCCCTGCTTGAGACTGAACATCAGTGATACTGTTACTAAATATATTCCTGTCAAAATCTTTGTAACATCTAACTCTCCATGATGTGCGAAAAATCCGAGCATCCAATTAATTTCCAGATCAACGCTGCATGCTTTCTGATTAAGCATCATAAATGCTATTCAGCGCTCTCTGTGGGTCAGTCCGGGTTCCTGCTGGTGGTGGAGCGAGGCTTTAAGCTCACTGCTGACTCCTTTCCTGAATTTCCTGTGCACAAGACTCCTTCAGGACCCCAGTGCCTGAACTTATGAGGTGCCTAATGAGGCCCGTGCTAAGTGATTGTGTTTTTGTCTGCTTTTTTAAGAGATATATGTTTTGCAGATATCATCTTATTTTAGGTGTCCCTGAAGGTTTCTGTTTTAAGAGGAAGAGAGAAAGACTATTTTGGGAGCACCTCTGAAGTTCAGGGTGCTTTAACTACATTCTCTCTCTCTCTCTCTGTCTTTCTTTTAACCATAACAGCTCTTTGGCAAATAATCTTTCTCCTAGAAAAGCCCCCATCTGCTCTCACTGCCTCCTTTCTTGTTCACTCCCAATCTGTCTCCCTAGCAGGCAAATCTTTGAAAAATGCCAAATCCAGGCATGTTATTCACCCTCCCCGCCACCCTGAAGCTTCCCTTTGCTCCTAGGATGAAGTTATGAATCCTCACGGCTCATTAAGTTTATACAGTCGGTTCTCTTTCTACTTCTCCAATGTCATCTCATGCCATATTTTTCCTTCCCATACTGATATACTTCTTTCCCCCAGCACACACACACTGGCCTTCTTCAGATCCTTGAAAGGGCTGCGCATGTTCCTGCCTCAGGGCCTTTGCACAAGTTGTTCCTTCTGCTTCCAGATTCCTGGCTAACTCCTCCTCATTCTTAAGGTATCAGCATAGGGATAGCTTCTCTAGGGAAACCTTCCCTTACCTGGCAGCTCAGATCTGGTTCTCCATATTAAACACATTTATAGCACCAAGTACTCTTCCACTGTAGCAAAGCACCTAGATCATAACTATTTCTGTAGTTATTTCTTTGGAGTCTATTTTACCCTCTAGTTGCTAAGGTCCTTGAGGGTAGAAATTTTGTCTGCTCTATTCAGCCACTTGTCCCTGCCTCCAAGTTGGGATCCTAGTGATTCTTGCTTCCTGATATTCATGACCTTGTATACAGTCCCCTACAATGAACAAGGCTGACCCATATAACCAATAGGACATTTCAAAATTGTGGTGTGTGACTTCTGAGGCTAGATTGTAAACGATATTGTAGCTTCCATTTTGGTCCCTCTCTGAGATTGCTTGCTCTGGGTGAAGTCAGCTGTCATGTCGTGAGGATGCTCAAGCAGTTTGTGGAGAGCCACGTGCAAGGAGGAACAGAGGCCTCCTGCCGACAGCCACCATGTGAATCACCTTGGAAGTGGATCCTCCAGCCCTGGTTGAGCCTTCAGTTGACTGCAGTCATGGCCAACATGCTGACTGCAACCTCACGAGAAACACGGTGCCACCCAGCCAAACTGCCCTTGACTTTCTGACCCATAAAAACGGTGTGAAACTATATATATATATATTGTTTTATGCTGCCATGTTTTTGGGGTAATCTGAGATGCAGCAACAGGTAACTAATATACTATAGTTCCTGGTGCAGCATAGCACTCAATAACTAGGTGTTGAATGAAAACATGAAGGCATATTTCTATCCTTCTTTTATATCTCAGGAATGTACAACGTGTACAACAGAGAGGTTAACTAGTTTCAAATCACAGTAACTAAATCTAGAGGCAGGATTGGACCCAGATCTACCTGTCTGCGTGATCCTTATTGGTGCCATTCCTATTATTCTGTTTTATCTCCCTTAAAGACAGAAATCTTAACATCTAGCTGGACAGAGGATTTTATGTTTTAATACAGAATCTTTTGCCGATTACACTGAGGACAGGGCTACAGATTAAGTATTTAGTGCAAAGGTCTCAAAAGTGGATTGTGCTCACTTGGGAGGATGTGCTGGATGATCCACTGGAATGTTGGGAGGAAATCTTTTAAGCCTTGTTTTGCCTTGATTTAAAAAACGATGTATTCATTGTAACAGTGGTAACAAATACGTAACATAAAATTCATCATCTTAGCCATTTTTAACTGTACAGTTCAGTAATGTTAAGTACCTGTGCAAACAATCTCCAGAACTTTTTCATCTTGCAAAACTAAAACTCTATACCCATTAAACAATAACTCCCTAATTTCCCCCTCAACCCAGACCCTGGCAACCACCTTTCCACCGTTTGTCTCTATGAATCTGATTACTCTAGATACCTCATATAAGTGGGATCAGAAGAATATTTGTCTTTTTATGACTAGCTTATATCATTTAGTGTAAAGTCCTCAAAGTTCATCCCTGTTGCTGCAAGTAACAGAATTTCCCTCCTGAAATTCTGAATAAATAATCTTAGGACCTTAGGATCTTAAGGTGATAAAAAGGCTGAATAATATTCCATTAAATGTATGTAATACATTTTGCTTCTCCATTCATCCATTGATTGATTGATATTTGGGTTGCTTATACTTCTTGGCTATTGTGAATAATGCTACCATGAACATGGGTGTGCATTTTAACTTTTAATATTTATTTATATTTTATCCTTTAAAATTTTCTTTCTTGGGTATGCTTTATAATGTACATAGCCCATTGATAGTAGTAAATACATATACTGTCTGAATAAATAGCTATATATGTATTAGGAGAGCCAACTTAAAATTTTTTTTACAAATAGGGATGTGTGATTGGAGACCTCTGATTTTGTAAGTGTCCTAGATGCTATTAGATGTGCCATCAATAATAACTCCTTGCTTTGAGCATGTCAATGCACACTGACACAACTTCCATCTGTCAGCATTTTATCTCTGTATCTCTGGAGTCAAATTCACCAATGATATGGCAGCTTAGAAGTATAGGAAATTGTTCCTCTCTCCATCCTAATATTAATCATCAACCAATGATGGATAGGAGTTGGTGTGTTCATACTCGTACTCTTTCTCTCTCATGTGTTCTAACTCATGTTCTAGGGGTGCTTAGCAGAACTGAGCTCCTGTTGCCCACAGTGGGACTCACTTGTGCACACCCTGTATTGACTTCCTTCCCTTTTTCACTCCCCTGCTCCCCTACCTGTGCTTCCTGGGACCAAATTCCAAATAAAATGCTGGTTTGTGGATCCATGTCTCACAGTCAGCTTTTGGAGGAATCCCAGCTAAGATAGTAAATGAATGCAACACTCTTTGAAATCACTCAGCCCCAGTGATTAGTGTATACAGCATCATGCATGGAAAAGGAGCATCACTTTGACTGAATGTCTGTCATTCTCAAAAGCAAATTAACTAGATTCAAACTACTTGACGATTCCATTTCCTTAACAAAACTAGTTCAGCTTTTGTTTCTTAATCAGGGATTTTATTGGAAGGGAGGAGAGTGTCATAAGAATTTAGAGTTACAACAGACAAGAGTTCAATTTTCTCAGCTCTCAAATGAGGGTGATATGCCCCCAAGACATTTAGCAGTTTTCCAGATGTCACACTGCTAGAAGGTGCTACAGCGGTCACTGGAGCCTTTTTTGAAGCTCTCTGGACTTAAGTTTCTAACAAAACCATTTTCCTACATCTTGATACACAACTAATTAGGCCAAGGGATTTCAGCAGACCTGTCCGTAAAGGATCAAATAGTAAAAATTTTAGGCTTTGCAGGCCATATGGTCTTTGTTACAACTACTCCACCCTTCCCTTAGAGCACGCAGGCAACCATAGATATCAAGTAAAAAAGTGAATGTGGCTGCGTTCTGATAAAACTTTATTTACAAAAACAGGTGGCCGGAACCTGTGTATTAGCCAACCCTTACGTTAAGTACAGAGGAGACAAAGGTCCTCTTTGCCTTTGCATTTAAGAGAAATATTTTTTCTTATTTTTTTGAGTCAGGGTCGCGCTCTGTCACCCAGGCTGGAGCGCAGTGGTGTGCTTGTGGCTCACTGTTGCTTCGACTTAAGCTCAATAGATCCTCCCGTCTCAGTCTCCTGAGTAAGTGGGACTACAGATGCACCACCATGCCCAGATAATTTTTCATTTTTTTGTAGTGACAGGGTTTTGCCATGTTACTCAGTCTCCTGGCTCAAGCAATAATCCCACCCTAGTCTCCCAAAGTGCTGGGATTATAGAGATGGGCCGCTGTGTTCGGCCTATGAAAAATATTTTAATTTTTAAGACTCAAATTATTGATTGATTGATTGATTGATTGAGACAGAGTTTCACTCTTGTTGTGGAGGCTGGACTGCAATGGCACGATCTCGGCTCACTGCAACCTCCACCTCCTGGGTTCAAGCAATTCTCCTGCCTCAGCCTCCCAAGTAGCTGGGATTACAGGTATGTGACACCATGCCTGGCTAATTTTGTATTTTTTTTTTTTTTTTTAGTAGGTATGGAGTTTCACCATGTTGGTCAGGCTGGTCTCAAACTCCTGACCTCAGGTGATCCACCCACCTCGGCCTCCCAAAGTGCTGGAATTACAGGTGTGAGCCACCAGGCCTGGCCTCAAATAGTTTACTTTTAAATAGTATGTAGTCACTTAAATACAGATTTAAGTGCTTTTCCTCAGACCCAAAGAATAGATTACTGGATCCTAAGATGTATCATTGCCATTTGTCCTCCCTCTCACATTTTTGCTGTGTTAATCCTGCATGATTACTAGCCCTGAGGGTATTGTGTTCTAGTTGTTGCTTATAGGACACAATGGCACATGCACAGACAAGACTTTCTTCCCCAGATATCAAAATGAGAGTGTATACTTTTCACTGTGTCAATATTAATTACTTGTAATTTTGTGTTCGATGTTATTTTCTATATTAATTTCAACACAATGGGATGAGTCTAATTTGGAATGATAAGATTCATTTGCATTTAAATTGATATTTTAAGAATTCCCTGTGAGGAACAGATAGAATCCATGATTATAATTATAAGCATTGTTTCCAGGGCAGGTTTGTTTCCCTTTGGAAGGATTTGTAAATATGGTGCATCAAGTTTAATATTAATAATGGTGACACTATAACACCACGTTTCTCAAGAGAGACTTGTGAATAGAGTGTCCATATTTTGAAAATTCTCTTCTAGTGGAACAGTGGATAAGCACAGCTCATTAGTTAAGATCATGCTCATGTTGGTTTTTTTCCTCTTTCTTTTTCTCTTTTTTTATTTTTCAAAATCTTTTTGATAACTGAGTGGAAAATAACCTAGATTAATTTTTCAGCTTGAAACTGCATGCTTTGAGAAATCAGATGGCCTATTGTTAATTGCATATAACACAAATGAATGAATTAAAAGCATCAAGGGAATCATTCCTGCTGCTTTCTGTAGTTCTCTGTTTTCTTGGGATGGACAAGGCAGTCTTGGATAGAGAGGCTTTCTGTTTTTTGGTTGTGGCTATGAAGAAATATAGCATTTCTCCCCAGAAGCTACTAAAGAAGTACTGAAGTGTTCATTTCCTGAGGAAATTGTCTTCTCCGTGGCACTGACCTATAGCTTTTCTTTCATAACAAAATGCTGGTGTTGACTGAGGTATAAATAAGGAGAAGCATAGCAAAAAGACAGAGATAGGAGCTATATGAGGGGAAAGCATGGCTAGAAGAAATTAAAGGGTGAAGGCAAAAGAAAAAGAGGAAAGCCAAGTGTTCAATCCTCAGCCAGTCAGCCATCTCACAGATACCTACTGACTACTCACTCTGTTCCAGCCATGGTGCTGTGCTGAGGATAAAGAGGTGAACAAGACAGGTCAGATCCCCGTGGCCTCATCCTCCTGGGGCTGACATTCTAATGGGGGAACACATGAAACAAAACAAAAATACAGAACCACAGACTATCTTAAGAACTGGGAAGTGGCTACACAGGGTGTGCAATATAAGTTGAGATGGACTCAATTGTGGGAAGAGCTAGTGTAACAGTCTTCTAAGCCTTTAATTAGGGAGAATCCTGGATTGTAGAGTCTGGGTCATCATGAGCAAGCAGGACAAAGGCAAGACATGCTAAGTCTCACAGGGAAAGGGGAGAGCCACCTGTTGGTTTTAAGCACGGAAGTGATATGGCTTCCACTACTTTGTTCTTTGTAACAACCTTTCTGCTTGTTTTGGGGAGAATGCATTGCAGAGGGTAAGAGTGGAAGGAGGAAACTTCTGTGGGGTCCAGGAGGGAAGTGATGCTGGCTTGGTCCAGGATGCCAGTGGTGAGAACAGAGAGGCAGATGTGTTGCCTAGCAGAGCTGGCAGATAGGGTGGCCGAGGGGAAAAAGAAGGGAGGAGCAGTCAAGGATGGTAACGTTTAGCATATTAGTCATTGTGACCATGGCGATGCCATTTGGCGAGATGTGGGAGACTGGAGGGTGCCAGGTTAAATGAAGGCAGCATGACAGATGGTGAACTTCACATTTTGCTACCCACTGTCTGTGTGAGCTAAGGCAAATCACTAGCCTCTCTGATCTTCAGTTTCCCATCTGTGACAGGTGGGTAAGAAAGTACCCACTTCACTGGCTTAACATGCTCATTAAATGTGATCATGCATATAAAACAGAAGGCCAAGCACACAGTAAATACTCAACAAATTCTGGGAACTAACACTCCTGCTATTCCGCAGAAATCAATGGAGAAATATCAGAACCACGGCAGGGAGAAGAGGTGGGAGACAACACATGGTTCTCATACTTCGTTAGCCAACAATCAGCTCTCCATAGGAGGAGAGATGGATTTGCGAGTTATTAATAATCAAGCAAGCAACAAATCAAAACTCCCCAATAAAGCTGCCATGTACTATAGGATCATTGTGACCGCTTGTGAGTGATTAACTGAAGTGGTTATGAGCCTTGGCCATGGTTTTATTCACAGATAATATATTTTTTGTTGGTAAAGTGCCTGGTAAGAATTCCTGCAAGGTGCTGACGGTATCAAATGACTCAGTGCCCATCTGTCAGCACACAGGCCTCTACACAGGGACTGGCTCCTTTCCACCGAGTGTTCTGGAACATTCTTTACATGTTAGAGAAAGAATATGTGTGTGTATGCTTGTGGGGTCTTATGGAGAAAAAGAGGGAGGGTGGTCCAACATCCATACCAGAATAGCTTCAACGCCTTGAACACTCTCAGAAGTTCCATTTAATTTCTATTTTTTGATTGATCAACAAAGACCCAGTGTTCATATCAGCCATATGAATAATCATTATACCCCTTTGATTCTGGAGAAAATGAGAATCTTGTTGCGGATGACAATTATAGATGGGGAAACTGAGGACCATAAAGATCAAACAACGCATTTTTTTTTTGGCTTGCAGTACCTCAATGGGAGTCCGTGAACTGGTGCTCTTTGAGTAGCTTAGATTTACACTGAACTCCTTATTTAAAAAATTGGCAATGCTTGAGTTATAAAACATAATCCATCTCTTTCCATGCTTTAATGAAAACATCTCCTACACACTGTAATACATCTTATTCTCCTGCCTAGCAGAGCATTTATTGTGGAGAGGTTGTGTGCATGCCACATGGAAAGTGCAGACCTCAACATAATACTCCCGGTGATGTTAAGGAACATTGCTAAGAGCCAAAGTCTGGCTTCCTGTTCTTGGCTTCAGGTTTTAATTATTGGTTAGTAATTAAGGATTCTTTCTTTGTGAAAAATAATTTCCCGTAGGTTGGGAGTCAGCAGCAGGGTTACCATGGTGGAGAAGCTAATCTTATTTCTATGTCAGAGATTCTCTCTGCCTTGGCCACGTAGGATGGAAAATTCTGCTTTGCCTAAAGCTCCAGACTGCTCTAATGTAAGATCAGGATTCCTGGGAGCCAACCCTGTGATGAAAGCTTGTAGCAAGTGATTTGTTAAGGATGTGCTCCCAGGGGAATCCAGTAAAGTATTCTGGGAGGCAGGACATGGAGGGCTGGGGAAGGAAGAGAGTGGACAGAAAACTTAGAATAACACACTAATTGCCCCTTTTAATTTCATTTAAAAAATGCTTTCGGCAAATTCATATGTGTCCTTAAGGCAGGAAGGGAGGGGGAGGCTAAGAGAACAGACTTTTAGGTCTGACCACCTTAGGCTTGTGTTATTCCCTGCTGAATTCTAGCTGTGCAATCTTGGGCAGGGGGCTTAACAACATCGAATGTTTATTGAGGGTGTCCTATGAGCCAGAGGCAGTTCTAAGGGCCTTGTGTGCACTACTGAATTGAATTATCACAATCACCAGTAAGATCAGTATTATTATTAACCCATTTTACATATGAGGAAATTGAGACACAGAGAGATTAACTTGCCTAGGGCACATAGTTAAGAAGCAGTTGGACGTGAGATTTGAATTCAGCGAGGCTGGCCCAAAAGCTCTTCTTAACTTTCTCACTAAATTTCTCTGAGCCTCTCGTTGCAGCAGAATTATTATTTATGAAAGGGCCCCATGTGGCAATAGGCAGAGTATACTTATTTTTGAGATAAAAGCAAACATATTAAGAAAAAGTAAAAATTGAAGAGCGGTCTATTTTTATTAATTCAGAGAGGCAGCGAGTCATTCAGTTTGGGCTCAAATATCCACTATAATCAAGAAGGTTGTATTAGCTTTTTATTGCTGTATAGCAAATTACTACAAACATAGTGGCTTAAAACAACACAAATTTATCTCAGAGTTTCTGGACATGGGTTAACTGGGGCTTTTGCTCAAGGTCTCACCTGGCTGAAGTCAAGGTGTCACTGGAGCTATCTCATCTAGGGCTTGGGGTCCTCTTTCAAGTCTTTCAGTTGTTTGTGGCGGTAGGAGTGAGGCCTCAGCTCCCAGAGAGTCCACCATTCCTTGCCATGTGGCCCTGTTCACATTATGGCAGTGGCATCTTCAAGGCCAACAGGTGAAAGCCTCCACTGCTTAGAATCTGTCTGACTTCTTCCTTCTCTGACCTGTAGATTACCTTTTAAAGGGCTCACCTGATTAGTTCAGGCCCACCCAGGATAATCTTTCCTTTGATTAGCTTAAAGTCAACTGATTAGGAGCCTTGATAACATCTGAAAAAAATCTCTAACTCTGCCATATAATGCAATCTAATAACCTAATTGTAAGAGTGATATCTCATCATATTCACAGGTCCTGCCATACTCAGGAGAGGGACTATACAGAGTGTTTACAGCAGAGGGTGGAAATCTTAGGGGGGCATTTTACAATTCTGCCTACCATCAAGTCTTTGTCTTCAAGGAAAAATGATTAAGAGCTTCTAAAGGTAAGAATGGGCTCTAGCCAAAATGAAAGTTATAGTGCTCATGATTCTTTGACACAACCACCAAACTTATCTGCTATCATATTTTAGAAGACTCCGTGGCTTCAGAGTCTGATCCTTCTTAATTGAGGCCTGGGCATTGTTTCTTGGTCTTTGTTGCTGCTTCAGAAAACTGGAATTGGATGATGGATCAGACGTTTGGTCTGCATCAGATCCACATTTGCCCAGGTAATGATCCCATGTAGGTGTGGCTCCAGTGGACACACCCGCTTGGGCTCTGTTGCTTGGCAACAAGATATGGGCAAGCAGTGTGTATGACTGCCCACTTTGCTGTGGCATCAACCCACTACTCCCCTCCTGGGTAGGGGACATGGGTTCAGAAATCTGGTCAGGCCCACCACAGACACCCAGAACTGTGGCTTTAAGACAGTATGATTGGGAAACAGGCACATGAGGAGAGGGACAAAGTGAAAACGGATGTCAGCTCAGCAAGAGCAGCATTTTGAATCACAGCTGCAGCCAGGGGTTATTGCCAAGTTAATTATTTGTAAGGCTTGATCACCTAAAGGTTTTTGGTTCTATGAGATAGAAACCCAAATAAAAAAACCGGTAAAATATTTCACACTTTGGGAATTCAGTGTGTAATACTGATAGTGAAGACAAAGAAAGGAACAAAGGCAGTTGAGAATAGTAATCTTTCAATTTTCTTATATTTGCATAAATGACTTTCTTGTGGCTTATCAGTAAACATTGCTACACTTTTTCTGAACAGGTGTGTTTAGTGCTAAATGGAATAAAATCCCAATAGTCTCATTAGCATCCTCCCATCTTTTCATCCATCCATTCCATCCAACTATCCATCCATCTACCCATCCATCTATCCATCCATCCATCCAATCATCCATCCATCCATCCATCTATCCATTCATAATTCAGTCTTTTATTTATGAAGTCTCTCTTAATGATCTCTGTGGGGAATGAGGCCTCCGGTTCATTCTCTCATGAGTAAAAGAGTTGGAAGACAGTACCCTGGTCTTTAAGCCACTTAAATTTAGTCAAAGAGATGAGAATCTGTCGAAGGGCTTTAGGGAATTTGGGGTAAGGAAATGATGTGGGCTACTTTTTAAGTCTAGGCTTCTAGGTGGAAGCAAACCTCCAGATGAAATCCAATTACCCATTTGTCTAGTATCATATTGATGAAGCTTCTAGATGAATTCATATGCTGTATCGACCCAAGAAAACAAGTTCATCCCCCATGTGGTGAGCTGCATTCTTTAAATGCATTTAAGTATCTTTCTTTCTCTAATTTTTTAGGGCCGACTTGCTTTTTCTAGCTGTTGCATTCCCATGTGGGTGGTGTTTTATTTCCAGGCTAGCACTAAGCATATTATAATGTAATTATATACTTACATGTGAACCCCCCCAGGTCAGGGACTGGATTTTTCACACTTCATAATTCAGGCCCCTAGTATAGCATTTTGCACACAGTGGGAACAATACAGCTTTCTTGAATGCTGACTAAATTCAATAAAACAAATATTAGTCAATTGAACAATTAAAAAAAATAGAATGACCAGATATTTTCTTTGCTTTCAGCTATAGCTGCAAGTTTAGGTCCATACAAGTAGTTTCATTTTGTTAAGCAAGGTTTCATTTCTTCCCCATTTTTAAAGCAAAGTATGTTCCTGTAAAAATAAATAGTTTCCTCTAGTACATGAGTTGCATTAAGTGATAGTCATTTGACTGACGGTCTATCAAAGTGATTTTTAAAAAGTCCCCATTCTCAGTATTCAGTGATAAAGTGCTCATCATGATCCAGCCAGCATTCAAGAGCACATTGAAAATGCCAGCCCTTCCTTTCAATAAGAAACAAAGGTTATTTAAGCCTCAATTTCATATGCAATATTAATGTGCTTATTTAAATATTCATAAGCCTAAAAGCCAGAAGCAATGTATGTGATCAATACTTCATAACATCTGAGTCATTTGGGGCTGAGTACTGTGCCGGTTTCTTGCTGCCGCCCTTTTATCATGGAGGCCACATGCCCCCTGGGGCCCAATGTGCACACTTCTGTCAAGCTCAAGGTACTTCCTGTGCTGGCAGCTCTTCTGAGCTCTCAGCAGGCACCCACTTCAGAGACAGTCACCTGTCAGGACCCATCTAAAGAATGGAAAAGTGCAGGCATGTAGGGGTGGGCATTTTTCTCTCACAATCACTTCTGTTGGTGAAATAGCAACCCTGGAGCATAAATAGTGTTCCAAATTTTGAACTGAACCAAAGAACATAATCTGTCCTCTCCTATCTAGGAACCTAATTGCATTTTCAGCAACCTGAGGGATTCTAGACAGTAAAGAAAAGAAACAGCTTGTAGTTATTTGCATGTGGATTATTCACCTCTCGAATCATATTCTCTCCAGGCTTGCAGCCATAGGACCTCAGTTAGGTTCCAGGGTCCTCTCTTTCCTTAGTATCATGCATGATGAAGGATGCAATGGTGGCATCCACCTATGAGGTGGTTGAGAACTAGGAATTACATAGAGGGTTGTGCATGCTACAGTTTCTGATCATCATCAATAGAGGGTCATCATATAATTTAGTTCCTGGTATAACTTGCAATAATATTGGTGAGTTAACATTTAATGCAATTTAACAAATATGTATTAAATGCTTGCTTAACACTGTGATAAGTGTTAAGAGGGACACAAAACACATACAAAGTACACACTTCCTTACAAAGAGCTTATGATCTAGCTGTGATGTAGTCAAACATTATAGGTGAACTGCACTGTTGAATGAATGAATGATTGAATGCATGAATGAAGTGCCAAAATGAATGAGTAGGTTAACCATCAGAATCTTGGAGTGCTTTAAAAGAAATACACACTATGAGGCTTATCCCTAAAGATTTTGATTCAGCAGGTCTAGGATAGGCCTAGAAGCCAATATTCTAAAAGAAATACACACTATGAGGCTTATCTCTAAAGATTTTGATTCAGTAGGTCTAGGATAGGCCTAGAAGCCAATATTCTCTCCAGACTGGGGTACACGTCAAGTACTATAGGAGGATGGAGAAGGGGGTCTAGCATGGGCAGCTGTAACAATTACTGCACAAAAACAGCCGTAATATGTCAGCAGCATATAACAGCAGGTGTTTATATAGCTTACGAGTCCACAGTTCAGCTGGCAGCCAGGTGCTCTGGGCTGGGCTCAGCTAGGCAGCTCTGTTGAGCTTGGCTGGCTTGCTTGTTTCTGTGGGTTGGCTGAGGTTTGGTGATTTTGGTGGGGCTCAGCTAGGCAGCTCTGCTTCTTACTGCAGCTCTATAGGCCAATGTGGGTGGTGGTGCTTCAGGCTGTGGCAGCAGGGCAGCTCTTCTCCATGTCTCTCCCCTCCTCTAGTGTACAGCAGGCGAGCCTGGGAATGTCCTTCTAATGGTGATGGCAGAGGCGTGGGAAGGCAGTTGGGAGCACACAAGGCCTCTTCAGGCCTAGGCTCCAAACAGGCACAGTCAGTTCTAGATTATTCTATTGCTCAAAACATGTCACAGGGCCCAATCCAAAGTCAAGGGGTAGGAAATACACTTCACCTCTTTAAAGGGAGATTCTGCAGAGTCCCATGGCAGAAGCAGTGGTCTAGGGAAGTTGGCGTCAATGCAAACTTCTGTATTTGTTGCACTCAAGAATTCTTGGAAAAGCTCATGAAGTGTCATGAATCTGGACAGATTCTCAGCACAGTATCTTGGAGCTGCTCAGAGCATGACTCACAGGTTCCAAGCTAGAAGATGCAGTACAAGAAGTGGCCCATCCTCCCAGCCATCAGAACAGGAGCTGATGTCCCACCCTGCAATGGCTTAAATACCAGGAGATTTCCCTGGCTTGGAGAAAACCTCACTTGGGGTAGTTGCTACCTTATAATCCCTTTGCCCACCTTAGGGATTAACCCTCCCTTATGACTATCCTTGAATATTCATCTAGTTCTAAGGTATGTGACAGGGAAGAAGATGCAGGTCAGAAATGCCGCTTCCTCGGGGGCATCCTTCATTACATCCCTCGCCACGAGCAATGGATCTTCTCCCTGCCTTTACCTTCTCTTTTCTGGGATGTTGTTTTTCAAAGCCTTTGAGATTTATGTTGGTATCCTCTGCTTTTTGCCCTTAACTTTGCAAGCCTCACAATCTTATACTTAGCCTGGATCAGTTGCCCTTTCTTCTTTTAATGACCCTAAGCTCACTGGGAGGTCCAATGAACAACTGCACTGGTTTCTTGAGGTACACCCCTGCTTTTCCATCAGGACAACTCGAAATTGTGCCAAGTTGTAACCTCAACTCTTCTGAGACAGAAGGAAATGAATGCTTATTGAGCATCTATTATGTGCCAGGCCTGATACGCATATTATCTCAACGATACCTTGCAACAAACCTGACAAGACATCCATTTTGCCCATTTCATGGATGAAGAAATTAAGGTTCAAAGATGTTTGATATGCTCCTCTAAGGCTGCGCCATGAGGTAGGGAGCCAGGAGTCATCTCAGCTTTGACTCAGTTTCCACTACTGCCAACTGTCAGAACCCTACCCTTGCAAGCTGGCTGTTTTCCAACTGTCAGCGCATGCAACTCTGCTGAAGACTCTCCCTGCAGGGCTTTATTTTTCTTGTCTAGAGTGAATCCTTCTATCTCCCCACCTCATCTCTACTCCTGGGTAGTGGCCTTCACCCAGTGGTCAACAGGAGTTGGTGGGTAACTCTGAGGCCCTCTTGGTCCACACTGTTTCCCAGAGTTCCCCAGGGAGATTGAGCTCCCGTTGCCCTACGGGATAATTTGCTCTCTGGGCCACTCTCCCTTTCTGGCATCAATTTCCTCCTTCCCAGCTGGTGCTTCCTGGGATCTCCTCTCAAATGAATGACTTGCTTTCAAATCCTTGCTTCAGGGTCTGCTTCTGAGAAAACCCAGCACACAGCAAGAAGGCTCTCCTTGGATTCTACAGACCCACCCGCCATTTCTTCACCTTTGTAGCTTCAGCAAAGCTACAAAGCAGGAGACGTTCAACCCCACCCACCTCCACGCCCTGAAAGCTGCCACCTAAGTCACACTCCACATGTTCTTGAAGAAGTCTCCCTTTGTTCCATAGACCTAACAGAACCTCTGAGCTTGGGCCAGTACTGTGAACCCAGCCTGCCATCCTCACTGGATTGGGAGCTCAGAGGAAAGAGACCATGACCTCCCTGTCTGCCTGCCCCTCACCTGACAGTCATGTCTCACATGCCTGCATCTTTACTGACCTGCCGACTTCTCTAGAGAGTGCCTGTGTCTTACTTATCTCTCTTCCTCTGGGGCTTGCACATAGCAGGTTCAATCCACAGCCATTGTATTGACTTAGAGAAAATACGCAGTTAGCATAGCGAAGACGGGTAAAGGAGGTTGTAATTTTAACTTGGTCTAAAACAGCCTCTTGGCTAATACTCATTTCGTGTCATGACTATTGGGATAGAAAAAGAAAAATTTTAATTATTTGGAATAGTGAACTTTTACCAGTGGGACTGGATCCCTCCGATGAAATTTAATCATAGAACAATAGAGTAATAATCCAAGTGGCCGTTATTATCCTTTACTCCCAACACTCAGCAGGCTCCGTGTAGATTTTTTGAATTAGATTAACACTAACAACTTACATTTATATATTGATTTGCAATTTTCCAAGTATTTTATTCTTAGTTTAATGGAAATAAACTGGAATACCAGCATACACTGTTTCCTCTCTTAATATACAGAATAACCAAGCTTTGAAAATAATTCCGCTTTCAGAAACATTTTGGCTGGTTTGATTATAAAGTAATTTTTTTGAAGAGCCTTGGGTAGAGTTTTCAGTTGTCATCGAAAATAAATCAGTAACCACAAGTTTTTTCAACATAGAACATGTCTATTTATTTTAACCTTTAATGAATTTCCAAGGCATCTCTGGGGCAGACGTTGCTAGATCCCCCTTCAGCCTGACACCCTCATGTCCCTGGTGAGCTGCAGCTGTCTGTACCCACACCTTTGCCCAGGGCTTTTCCCCAGGCTTTGGGAAGGTAGGAACATCTTTTGGGACAAGCCCTCAACCAATGACTGATGAAGTTGGCACATAAATACCCCAGCTTCTTGAAGCATCACATCCCAAGGGGGATCACTCTGGTTCACATATTCTATACTGTCTCCCAGAGTTCCCCAGTGAGATTAAGCCTCAGTGCCCACAGTGCTGTCCTGTTTGATAACTGTCCCGTTTACAAGCTACGTTTCCTTCCCGGACTCATTCCCTCTCCTCTACCCCTGCTTCCTAGAATCCTCTTCTAAATAACCTACTTGTACTTAAACCCTTGCTTCAGAGTCTGCTTCTAGGGAAACCCAAGCAAAGACTCCACCAAGTACCTCTCTCTCAAAGGGCACAAGGCTGGCTCATCCCTCCAAGCCATTAGGTCACTTAACAAGGTGTGAAGCTGCCTGTTAATTCTCTGCTCAAACAATTTTCGAGCCTATCACTGACTACTGGTTTCATTGCTCTCCTGGGCTGGTCTACTCTATTTGCTGTCCTCATTGTGTTAATGATAGTGTAAAATTTTTAATTAAAAATAAAGAAGATTAATGTGGTTAGTAGCTCCGAAGTTGCCACTCTGAACTCTACACAGGGTGAGAGAGACACTGTGCTGTTAAAAGCCAACCAGTTTGGGCCCTCTGCTGAGGAATCAAGCATGAGTTATTTAGGTGTTCAGTTTTCTCATCTATACCAAAGAGGCAGAACATTTTCACAGTCATATGTAAATATATATAATTTCATTGTCATCTTCCAAGTGTTTGATACAAGTTGAAGACTCAGACTTTGCTCTGAATGAAAGTTATCAAGATGTGCAGTTTTGTACAGAAATCACATTTTCTGTTCAATTCTTAGGTCTCATCTAGTTTAAGTTCAGCATAGACATTGTTATCTCTTCAATAACATCCCACCAGTGGCCATCAATCTTCCTCTTGAATATTTTCAGGTATGAAGAATTTGTTACTTTCATTAATTTACTAATCTTTTTTATTTATTTATTTATTTATTTATTTATTACTATTTTTTGAGACAGAGTCTCCCTCTGTCACCCAGGCTGGAGTGCAGTGGCACGATCTCAGCTCACTGCAACCTCCACCTCCCAGGTTCAAGCGATTCTCCTGCCTCAGCCTCCCGAGTAGCTGGGACTATAGGCACGTGCCACCACGCCCGGCTAATTTCTTGTATTTTTAGTAGAGATGGGGTTTCACCGTGTTAGCCAGTATGGTCTCGATCCCCTGGCCTCGTGATCTGCCCACCTTGGGCTCCCAATAATTTACTAATCTTAATCACTAGACAGTTCTTCCTTTGAATGAATTAAAATCTTCCTTCTGTAGTTACCACCCACTGGTGGGAATTTTCTTCGGAGAAATTACTGAACAAGTGGAATGCCTCATTCTACCAGGAGAATTTGAAATATTTGAAAACATACTCAATGTGCCTGTTTTCTTTTTTCCAGGAAAAGCTTTTCCAGTTCTTTCAGTTCTCCTTAGCATGGCATGGCTTGGAGTCCACCCATGTTACCGTCTGCCATCTCATCTCCCTCTTACAGTGAAACACCGATTGGAAACAACCTAATTGTTCAACAATTGGAGATCAGAATGTTTAAATAAATTACAACATGAGCTAATGCCATGTAGCCCTTAAAATTATATTTTGGAGAATATTTAATAACATAAACATGTTTATGGTACATCAAGCAGAAGGGAAGAATATGCAATAAGAGCCCAATTTCATTAAAAATAGACACATAGAAATTAAAGGCCCAAAACATGTCAAAATATTAAGAATGGTGGTATTATGGCTAGTTTTGAATCTGTTTTATGCTTTTTCATATTTTTTGACAGATAACATGCATTGATTTTTTAATCAGAAAAAATGTTCTTAAGAAAGAAAAGAAGAAAAAAGAACTTGAGACTCACAGAACCGATGGAGTTCTTCAGTTATATTCTGGTATTGCAGATCTCAGAGGAGCTGACACGGCTCAATATGGAGGCTTCGCATTCCAATTTCAGATGAAGGTTTTGGCAGATGGATCACACCATCCACTAACATTGTACTTGCAGCTCACCGGAATCCCAGAGGATTCTTGCCCCAAATGAATGACTATCTTTTCCGAATCTGGCAGCTGGAGTTGGGAGCAGCCTGACAGGAACTGCCTGGGCTAGGCAGGGAGAAGGGAAGGATGCAGAGGTCGGTCTCCATGTCTTAGGCCTTTGTGGGGTTATGCTATGCACAAGAGACAGGCCATGTGCCCTCAGCTCTGCAGCCCAATGGGTGCCACCCCACCTTGAAGTCCTCCAAGTGGCAAGATGATTGTTTTCCCAAGCATGGTTTGGGAAAGTGAGCAGAACTCCACGTGGCTGCCCTGTGAGGCACTGGGTCCTGGAGATGGAGGGAACTGTGGAGAATATCAATGCTTCTGTCTGCAGAGGGTGGAGTGGGGACAGCCCTGGGAGGGAGGACCACTGACCCTGCAGGCCATGATCCCTGCCACACTTGCTTTCTGTAAGGAACAGCCCCACATACATCAAAGCCTTGGAGAAAATGCAATGCAGCGCTTCTCAATCCCCTGCCTGACACATCTCCAGGGCCCTGCAGTTATGGAGGAGGCAGGGAAAGGTGGAGGCACTAGCGGAGTCAGCCAAAGTCAGGCGGAGGAAGCAAGGACTGTGTCCAGGGCAGTCCATTTAAGGAAGTGCATGAGAAGACCAGCAGACAGCTCCACTCGTGTTCAGTAGGGAAGGCACCATGAGGAGACAGGGAGAAGGGCTGTTTCCTTAGACTCCATACACAGGACCGCTGGCACAGGCAGTTTACAATGGTCTTCTCCGTAGACATGGATTATTATCATTGCTGGGAATATAGCTTTGGTTTAATTTCTGTCATTTCTCTCTGGGACCACATTGGCTGGACTCTGTCAATGATTCATTTAATAGTTTTTCCAAATACTAAAAAAGATGCTCCTTTCAATTTATGCTCTTCTAGATTTATAAGATCCCTTCAATGCCCTGTTTCTTGTTGCCCAGTGCACGAAACACATGGAATATTCCCACTTTTTTTGCGCAACATAGATACACTTGCCTTCCAGGACAAATGACCCAGACTGGTGACCTCTAAACACTTTTTGCTGGGTAACCATCCTTTCTCTTATGCAAGCCCTTGTTCTCTAAATATGAGTCTCTTCAATGACTAAGATAACATTTTTTACACCTAGATCTGGAGGTCTCAGACGTATAGCTTGGAAATAGTTTGGATAATTTTAAGTGAACACACCAATGCTTGAATCTTGTACTCCCTGGGGTTAAAATAACTGATCGATTCTGTTTAAAGGGCTTGTGGGCTTCATCAGGAAAGCAGCGTGTGACTTGCTGAGTCAAAAATTAGAGTGTGTGGTTCTAGCCCAGCAGGGCTTTCGGTGATTCTCTGCTAACATTGCTTGTTTGTCAAGGGATAGAAATGCTCAATGTTATGGGGGAAAGTAAGTGGAGTGGTCATAAGTGACACAAATAATCAAAAAAGATAATGCTCTTACTTTCATAAAGCTAGGGCTGCAATGTGAGTCACTGCAGTTTTTGGCTTTTTGCCTTTGGTTTTGTCCAACAAGAACCCAAATGGCTCATTTCCACCCTTCAATTCAATATCATCAGGTAGAGTTGATTTAAACCTTGCCAAGTCTCTCTCTTCTTCCCCCTCCCCATACCTACTTTCTTGGCACTCTGCTCTTTCAGACGTCAGGTTTCTTTCTTCTCTCAAAGCCACTGCTATTGCCTGTTGCCAGGCCACATGCCTTGTCCATTTGCTTGTGGCCTGAGCTGTGGCTCCAATGGGATGGACAGTTCCAGTGTGGCTGCCCATGTGGCTGGCTGTGTGTGCATGCGTGTGTGCCTATGAGTGCACGTGCATCTTCTTTTATGCTTATGCATGTGTGGGTATGTTCCTGTGTGTGTGTGTGTGTTCCTCCATGTGTGTGTGCACATGTTCCGGCAGGTGTACTCCCGTGTGTGTGTGTGTGCGTGTGTGTGTGTGTGTGCATGTTCCTCTACTTGCATGCATGTGTATAGACACGTAGACACATGCATGTTCCTAATAGCCAGGGACCCCAGGACATTTAACATGCATCTGTTTCCCCACCAAAGTTTGCTTGTACTTACGTAGTTGGAGGCCAGGTCCGGGTGGAGATAGTCAATCCCTGTGAAAAGACAACAATAACACAGGAACCAAAGGTTAATACCTGCCATTGTGTCCTCAGGAAAGCTGCCCAAGAAAGTGCCCTCTTTAAGGGGCTGGTGCCAGAAGGCTTGCCATGGGGGTGAGTGCCCCGTCACGAAGCTCGCAGCCTTGCACCTCCCTTCTGTGTGGAGGTGTGAAGGTGGGCTGCACTGCCAGCGTGGAGAGACAGCTGCCCCAGACACACTTGAGAGTGAAGCCAATTAGATTCCGAGGCCCAAGGATAACACTTCTGACATAAACGTCAGCACCAAGGGGCTTTGTGACAGTGAGATGGATGGCTCATCAGAGCACTAATCTAAAAGAGATTTGTAGAAATCTTGACATTTTTAAGGCATCAACTGGCATTTCTCTGAAATGAAACTGGCCCTGGGGAGGAAAAGTGATTATTATTTAACAGGGCATGGCCAGCAATGGATTAGGAGAATGTACTCTGGCATGGAAATAATAAGAGAACATGGCTGGGCGAGAAAAGCCATTAGGTAAAGGGCAAATGGTTTCCAGCGAGGTGTTGCTGGTTGGGAGCTGAGGCTTGTCTCCTCAGAATGTGGCTTTCCAGGAAGCTTGAGGCTTGAATGTCTCAGCAGGAGCCCTGCTTTCTCCTGAATGGTGGCCTGTCTTGTTGCCCAGTAGTCGTTCCAAGGGTAAAATCATGGGCTATGAGCACTGCTGAGTTCCATCAGACCCTTGGACCTCAGAAAGCATCAAGAAACTTCAAGGGCAATCGAAAAGCTCTCATTTGGGTTTGCAAAACCACATAATCTTTGCAGCATTTACACCTGAGCATCTAGCCCTCCAAGAAACAGGGCAGGTTCTTGACACCATCTAGCATAATGGTTACAAACATAGGTTTTTGGAGTCAAAGACAGGCATTTGAGTCTCAACCACCCTGATAACTGCCTGCAAGACTTCAGGCAAGTTGCTTGGACTCTCTGTGCTAGTTTTCCTTTTTGACCAACTGGGGGTGAGAACAATGTAAGGACTAAAGAAATGAATGCATGTGGTATGCTTGGCCCAGCGGCTGGTGCATTTAATAACTATGTGGGGATGCAATATCTAAAAGCCAGAAGTATCATTAAATCTGTCCCAAGGCTGCTATCTTCACTGCATGCTTACTAATGCTAGGCCACCATTAGAGATTTGCCTTCCCCAAAAGAGCTTGTATTAGGATACATATTTCTAAAAAGAAATTTTTCTTTTTTTTTTTCCGGTCATACGATTAGTAACTGGACTGAGAGTCACTAATCTACAGTACGTGTGTTAGGTTTTACTGTTGATTTTGATGAGTGAAGCAATTGCTGTCACTATGGCTGCTTTCTATAGCTTGGGAGACTATAGTCCCCACCCCAAATCATTATGCCTTCTCCTCCCACTTGCCTCCCGAGGTCTTCAGAGGGAAAGGCATCAGAATGCTTAAAGACAAATATTTTTAAAAGTTGTTAACCCTTGTTCTGGATTCTAATTCAAAGATGGTCAATTTTGGTCAGGCATGGTGGCTCATGCCTGTAATCCCGGTGCTTTGGGAGGCTGAGGCAGGAGGATTGCTTGAGGCCAGGAGTTCAAGACCAGCCTGGGCAACATAGTGAGACCCTGTCTCTACAAAAAATAGGGACATCACTGCACACTAACCTGGGAGACACAGCAAGACCCTGTCTCTAAAAGAAAACAACAAACAAATCTCAAAAAGCAAACCAAGAAACATCCCCCTAGCAAAATGGTCAGTTTAGGCTGTAGGGTGAAGTTGGGGATGAGCATAGGCTTTGAAATCAGTGGATCCAGTTCCACTCCGGGATCAGACACTAACACTTGTGTGGCTTTAGCCAAGTGACATAATCTCTCTGAGCTTTGGTTTTTCCTGTATTTGAAATGGGACTATTATTTACTTTGCAAAGCAGTTTTCAAGATTAGAGACAATTCATTCAATTCCTTGAAAGTCTTCAGCTTACAGTACACACTCAATACATTCTATTTCTTATCATCATTAGTCCTATCATCTACCACATCTCTGGAGTAGTGTGCATATGCAGAAGAACAGAAACATTAAAAAATATCCGCTTGGTTTCAGCATATTGTGTTGAAATTAAATTGTTTCTATTTGTTAAGATAGCTTAAATTTTGTGAACTCGTAGGGTGAAAAATTTTGATAATTTGTACCTAAATATAAATTATCAAAACTATAATTTATATTTTAAATATTTATATTTTAAAATATATTCTCTGGGTGTGTCTTTTTTTACACTTAGCTAGATCAAACAAACTTATCTAAATAAGTGTAAAAAATGACAACCCAGAGAATATATTTTCCAACAGGAAGTCAATTTTTAAAACATGGCTTCACGTTCTGAGAATGGGAGCTGTTTAGGAGAAAAATGTTCCAATAAATAGCAGTGTCTTCTCTGTCAAGGGAAAATACTGGAGCAAGGAGATAATTTGAGACCAGAAGGAAATTAGAATTAAAACAAGATAAATTTAGCCTAATTAAAATAAACGATCTTAAATTAGGTTAAGAGGAATACTAAGTGTTAAGTTAGAACAGATACAGACTTTGGTCTGAGAAAGAGAATGATTGATATGACTGTGAAGGACAACAAACACGATTCAGAAAAAGTAATAATGGACTGAAGAATGGAAAATAGTAATTTGGTAACTAGATAGTACTTTTATATTTTTGTATATTTGATTATCTTTTAAGGTGGGAGGTACTGAACATATCTTCTTAATTGGCTTATTTTTAATTCTTACAATATTGTCATATTCATTCTTACACTTCATGCTTTTGTTTATTTCTCAGCAGTGAATGCCAGGCACAGTGTCAGTCCTGGAAAACCGCAGGTGATTTAGACGTAGAACCTGAGCTGTACAACTATCAATGGCTCACACTCTATGGGGGTACCGACTGATCACCAGCCAATCATAATAAATGTGGCACAGAAATGACAAATACTTGGTTATAATTTTGTTCATAAATCATTAGTATCCTATCATCAATTTGAAACTTTTTGGAAAGTCTAATCCACAGTAGTCCCAATTCTCAGGAAGCGGTGACAGTCCTGGAGACCTCAAGGAACTAGGAAGGAGTTCCATGTGCATATTCCTAGGTAGAATGTTAATAGTTCACTTGAGATGTGTAGCATGTCAGAATCCTGGCCCTGAGCTCCAGTTCTTTAACTGTAACCCTAACCCTAACCCTAGAGCCTCGGGGCCCAGGCAGATAACTGCCATGGGCTGGGGCTACCATAGAAAACCCCCACTAAGACAATGCCCAGTGGAGCTGTGGGGGTGGGACTGCCCTGAGACCCCAGAACTACAGACCCATTAACATGTGATTCCAGTGTGGGAGAATGGCAGGCATGAGACTCCACCCCATGAGAGCTGCTGCATGGGCTGTGCCCAGTGAAGCCATGGGGGAGGGGTCATTAGGAGCCTTGGAGGCCCAGCTCCCACCCCAGTGTGTCCAGAAGGTGGGACATAGAGTCAGAAAAGATTACTCTCAAGCCTCAGAATTTATGTTTGCCTTTTTGGATTTTGGACTTACTTGAGACCTGTTACTCCTTTCTTCTTTCCTATTTCTCCCTTTGGGAATGGGAATGTATGTTCTATGCCTGTCTCACCATTGTATTTTGGAAACACGTAACTTGTCTGATTTTACAAGTTCACAGCTGGAGAGCAATTTGCCTCAGGATGAATCGTACCTTGAGTTTCACCGATCTCTGATTTAGATGATATTTAGATGAGACTCTGGGCTTTAGACTTTGATGTTGGTGCTGGAACAAATCAAGACTTTTGGGGCTACTGGGCTAGAATAAGTGTATTTGTATGTGAAGGACATAAATTTTCGGGGGGGGGGTGCTTTCGGGCAGGGTGAAATGCTGAGATTTGAGTGTTTGTGTCCCTCTAAAATATATGTTGAAACTGGCCGGGCGCGGTGGCTCACGCTTGTAATCCCAGCACTTTGGGAGGCCGAGGCGGGCGGATCACGAGGTCAGGAGATCGAGACCACGGTGAAACCCCGTCTCTACTAAAAATACAAAAAATTAGCCGGGCGTGGTGGCGGGCGCCTGTAGTCCCAGCTACTCGGAGAGGCTGAGGCAGGAGAATGGCATGAACCCGGGAGGCGGAGCTTGCAGTGAGCCGAGAGCGCGCCACTGCAGTCCGGAGTGGGTGAAAGAGCGAGACTCCGTCTCAAAAAAAAAAAAAAAAAAAAAAAAAAATGTTGAAACTTAATCCCTAGTTGCAATAGTATTTTGAAGTGGGGCCTTTAGGAGGTGATTAGGTCGTGAGGGCTGTGCCTTCATGAATGGGGTTCGTGCTCTTATAAAAGGTCTTGAGGGAGAGAGTTCATCCTTTTGTTACCCCTTCTGCCAGGGCAGGACGCAGTGTTTGTCCCCTCCACAGGATGCAGCAACAAGGGACCATCTTGGAAGCAGACAGCAAGCCTTTGTCAGATACTGAATTTGCTATTTCTCAGCCTCCAGAAGTGTGAGAAATACATTTCTGTTATTTATAAATGACCTAGTCTAAGGTATTTTGTTATAGCATCAGGAATGGACTAAGACAGGCACATTGTAAACATCTACAGCCAATTCCCTGGAGTCCTGTCAGGGCAGGATAGAGTTTATAGCCACTCTGGTGAGTAAGACCTCAAGACCAAATTATAGTAAAGCACAACATGTGGGCACTCTTTTTGATGGTCCCAGATGAGCTCCAGTGGCAGCCAACAACAACCACCAGCCATAGGAAAGCAGCGTCATGGATATGCAGCCCAGCGGGGCCTTCCGAAGACTGCAGCCTAGCTAACATCGCAACTGCATGAGCAACGCTGAGTGAGCAGTGCCCAGCCAGGCTCTTCCCAGATTCCTGTGCCACAAAATCATGATTAAAGATAAATAGCAACTTTAAGCTGCTAAGTGTTGGGGTTGGATATGGTTTGGCTGTGTCCTTCCCCAAATCTCATCTTGAATTTTAGCTCCCGTAATGCCCACGTGTTGTTGGGGGGACCCGGTGGGGGATAATTAAATCATGGAGGCGGGTTCCCCCATACTGTTTTCATGGTAGTGAATAAGTCTCATGACATCTGATGGTTTTATAAAGGGAAAACTTCTTTCACCTGGCTCTCACTCTCTCTCCTGCCTGCTGCTATGCAAGACATGCTTTTCATCTCCTGCCATGATCGTGGGGCCTCCCCAGCCAATGGAACTGTGAGTCCATTAAACCTCTTTTTCTTTATAAATTACCCAGTCTGAGTATGTCTTTATCAGCAACGTGAAAATGGACTAATACAAGATTATTTGTTATGCAGCAAAAGTAACTGGAGCAGTCACCCTGCTGGACCTTCCTACTGCTTTTCTATGTGATGCAGAGTTCTAAATCTCTTAGAAGAGTGTGGGTGACTATCTGGTCCTCAGGCTTGAATCTTTTATTTATTTATTTATTTGAGTTTATTGAAAAAGCTATGTCTTTTGTCCTGGAGAATTTCCACATCCTGGTGATGTCTTTTTTTTTTTTTTTATACTTTAAGTTTTAGGGTACATGTGCACAACGTGCAGGTTAGTTACATATGTATACATGTGCCATGTTGGCGTGCTGCACCCATTAACTCATCATTTAACATTAGGTATATCTCCTAATGCTATTTTGAATGAGGCCCCCATTCACAAAGTCTCACCAGGAAGGCAGAGAAAAGGATTAGGTTTCAAGTACCAAGAATGGTGGTTAGAATTAGTTGTGAGACTTTGGGCAGTTTCTTGCCTCCCTAAACCTCAGTTTCTTCATCTGTAAAATGGGGATTATATTAATACCAACCTTAGGGAATAACTGTGGTTGTATTTCCAAAATGCTAAGCAGTGTCTAGCACATAGTGATTACTCAATAAATGTTAGTCGTTTTTACTGTTAGTTGTTTATTCTTACTTCAGCTTGAAGCTCCCTCTGACCTTACCTCACTGGCCTTCCATCTCACTTCCTTGGCTCCATCTGATAATGGCTAAGGGCCTTGACCCATGCCTTCTCTGATCTTGTGTGATCTTGAGAACCAGCCATCTTCCCTGAATTATTCTTGGCCTGGATGACTCTTGTCCATCACTGTATCTTGTCATGATCACATTCCATTTTCCAGGTCAAGTTCCCAACTCTAAACAATTCCATTACAGTAAAAGGGATGATGTTGTCATCATTAAGTGGGGTTCTTGCTAACATCTACATAAGTGAAATATCCTAGTAGACCCTTAAGAAATAATTTCTGCCCCTTTGGACAGCAGCTAACCATGGAGGTCCTCTCCTAGTGATTTGTAGCATGTGGAAATGACATTGCTTTGTACCTAAGTGAAGACAGCAGATATTTATTGAGCATCCATTGAGTCACTGGATCCAGCAGGGGGGATGATGGCTGAGTTTGGAGTTGGGCAACCAGAGATGGGAGGGCAGTGATTAAACCTGGCTGTCCACAAATTGAAACTTCTGCACACAGATGATTGAACATTTGCCACACAGGCCAACATATGGAGAGACAGTGTTGATAGAATATGACATTAGTTTTGCCTTTAGGTATCAGGTTTGGCATCTGTGTCTGTCTTTGACCTTATTTTGGAATATCTTGCCAAGAAAATATCTGGGACACGGCACCATACCATTCATGCGTGCAGGACGTTAAGAGAGAGAATGCAGTACTGGTGTTGCCAGCCTTCCCGGTTCTAGCTGTGAGGGCAGAGATGGCCAATTACATGTCAAGAGCATCTGTCCTCGTCCTCACCATGTGGGGAGCTGCCCTTGTCCCAAATATGCTCATTTTGCTATTCAACAGTGGACTTGGAGAATGGCTTGGTCATCATACTTTTCTTCAGTTAGCATATGGAATAGCATGTGATGCATTAAAAATGGCCACAAATTCAGAGTTTATTTCCTTTCCACTTGAATCTGGATTGGCCCTGGGACCATTCATCCAACATAAGTGGCAGAGTTACCGGTGCCCATTCCAGGTCTAGCCTTTAAGAGGACTGGCAGCTTCTGCTTCGTCTCTTTTGGAATGCCTACTCTTGGGAGTCCTGAGCCACCTATAAGAAATCCATCTACCTTGCTGGGGGCCTTATGTGAGAGGAGAGGTCCTCAGACTCCATGGAAAGGGAGGGAGGCTGAGCCATTTCAGCCTCCCAGTGGAGCCTCTAGTTGACTCCAGCCTCAACTGCCTTCTGACTCCACCTGCATGATAGACCCCAGTGGAACTTGCAGAACTGTCCAGCTGAACTCCAACAACCCACAGAACTGTGAGAGATAGTAACATGGTTTTTTTTTTTTAATCCACTCAATGTTGGGATGCTTCGTTCTGCAGCAGTAATTGACTAAAACAAAGAAGAAACCAGGAATTGTAATTGGGGGTCAGAGTTTACTTTTTTGGGAACCCAAAGGCCACTAATCAGCTGAAGAAAGACCATCAAATGAGAAATTCTGCTGAGACTTTCTAAAGGGCTTGCCTCTCCATGTGGAAATGAGTCAGGAGCCAATGATTTTAGGAGTCAGTCAAGGAGCTTGCAGTTAAAGTATTCTGAAATGAGCATCTACAGTACTCTTGGAGGTTTCCTAAGAGCAGAGCAATGTGCATCTGTTGGCACTTTAGTGCCACTTTTAGGGTGGCTTCTCTGATCCCCAGCTGGGGATACCCAGTAGGATATGCTGTTAGAAATGGTCATTACAATATCTCTAGGTAGGTTTCCCCCAAATCCTGATGCATTGTTTTCCTGGGTGAGCTGGCCTGAACCCCTTTGGAACAGTTTCCAAGAACAAGTGTGAGAAAAGAAGAAACATTTATAAACTCCTGACATCTGAGCACACACACTCTCATGCAGGGCTCCTTTCTTCTTGTGAGAGCCCTTGGCCTTTGGAGGAAGGTTTTACATCCACTTAAAAATGTCTCACACATCAAAAAACATTGAGGCATTGTTTTTATGTTGATATTTAATGAGCCCACACAAGACAACTCAGGTATTAAGCAGGCTGGCTCCTCTTGGTTTGCTCTGTCATTTCTGCTTCAAAGCCTTACTTTAAGGAACATAGTGTTCTGTTCTTTGAGGATCTTCAGATGGGAAAGGCTCAACTGTTTCATCTCTGTGTAGCCTTTGTATATAATTGGGTCAATAATGCACAGTGGAGCTTTTTGCTGGCAGGCCCAGATGGGTGATGGAGGGCAACAACACATCCCCAGTGAAACAACCACAGGCGGTGATTCTCCACAGTCTTGGCAGGGCCAAGGACGTGTGTAGTTGGACAAATGCCAATTCGTCAAGCCCATTGGTTTTCATATCACAAACTACAGAAAATGAAGCTCTGCTAAGTCTTTGGTAGGCACGCAGGATGAATAACATGTAAGGGATGTCTGTAATAAAAGGTTATCAAAGGCTACTTTACAAGGGTTTATTCTGAAAGCAGCAATAAAGTCAAATTTCCCCAAGCCCCAATCCTGTTACTGAAAAGCTGTTTTATGGATGTAGAGTCACGCTAATGTAACTTTCTGTGATGATGAAAATGGAATTGAATTTCAGCAGCTGCTAGCCCCATGTGGATATCAAGAACTTGAGGCTAGTGTGATTGAGGAATTGAAATAAAATTTTACATTTTATTTAACTTTAATTAATTAAAATGTAAAGTTAAATAGGCACATATGGCTAGTGGTGACTACATTGGATAGTGTGGGTCTAGAGAAATTGTTGGTAAATACAAAGAGGTTTAGAAGACATTTTAAGGTAAAGTATAAGCAGTGAGAAATTACAGTTGAGTGACAGGCAGCTTTCATTTATTCATTTGTTTAGCTTATTATTTATTAATTCAAAAAATATTTGTTAAGTGCAACCTCAAGTTTGAGGACCACTGATTGGAAGAAAGGTGAAGATTTGGGCACAGTGCAGTGTGGCCATCAGGCCCAGTATCTTGCTGTTCCATCTCTGGTTAGCATCTCCAAAACAATACAACTTTTATCGAAAGGCAGGCAAAGGCACGCTTATTTCCAAATGAGGCACAGGCTTCGAAATACTCACCATCATCCATAATTCCAATGGTAACACCTTTCCCTGTGTATCCCAGCTCCCAGGCTTCAGCCACATTCAAATCAAGGCCAGGAGTGCCATCAGCTTGCCCAGTATTGATCTGGTACAGGAATTTCAAAGCAGATAATGGTATTAGTTTGGTGTTGTAAAGCACTCATGTACAGATTTACTTGACATGCTCTATAGCCATCTAATATTTCAGGACCAGCTCAAAGGCCACATCTTCTATGAAACAGTACTTTTGGGTGTCCCTCCCAACCTACCTATAGTGTTTCCTCTCCATTTTTTTTTTGGTATAAACACTTTGTGTTTTCTGTTTTCTGTAAATATGCAAACATAGTTTCAATCCCCTAATATCTTATAACTAGATCACTATCTTTAAACGTTTTCTATAAAAGAGCTGCTATTGCAGGAAACCCTCCCTGATTTAGAATTAAATGCTCACTTTCATAGCTCTTTGTTTATACCTCATGTTTTGAATTTACAGCATATTGTTTTGGATTATTCTTATTTGAATATAACTTCTTGCTAAATAACAATATCTTTTGCAGGAGGTAACATGTCCTAGTTAATCTTTGTAATTTCAGTGCCACCACACTAAGTCTTGTTCAAAAGTATTTGTTGAACTGAATTAAAGAAAACTGGCTCACCTTTAGTGCATGTTCTAATGCAGAAAAATAAATCCTAAGGCCCCTCATCCTGGTCCCCAAAAATATTTCAGAAAAGAAAGAAAAGAAAACAAAGAGCAATTCCACAGTAATATGTCCACTCCCATCTTTTCATGCATCTTTGTACTATGTAGGTTTTCTCCAGGATGGATTGTAAAAAAGATAATGAAGTCAGAGCTTGTACTGGCGAAAGCCCGCAGTGATCAGTGGCTGTTACGATATTGCTAAAACATTGTGTGATTGTCATTAGGGCTCTTTAAAAAATTTACTATGCTCTTTCTTCTAGAGACGTGTTAAGACTACATTCCTCTCCACCCACTCTGAAGTTAGAATGGCGGATGACTGATTTTGGCCAATGACATGTGATCTCATGTGCCATTTTTTCACATCCAGGCAGAAGCTTTAAGAGTTTCTTTTAAAAATTCTACAATTTGCCCCTTTTCCTTGCTGAGGGGCTTATGAAAGCCGTGTGGGAATGGAGCTCAGATGGAGGTTGGTCAGCCTGTGTTTTTGAGCAATTATGAAGCATTAGTCGTGTAGCAAAAGTGAGAAACAAGCCTTGCTTTTGATAAGCTACTGTGATCTGAGGGTTGTTCATTATTGCAACAAACCTAGCCTATCCTGACTAACACAAATACACTCATTCAATTACCCATATTGGATTTTCGGACTTCCATGCCAAAAAGCATAAGTCAGAGTCAAGCTCTGAAGCCCTAGAAGGGAAATTGTGATGAATTCCTGTAATGTAGCTGTTCACAAGGCTGTAATTTAGTTCTCTCTCTTGTTCATCACTTTTTTATCTTAAATAAAATAAAGCTTCATTCACATTTACAAATTAGTCACTCCCTTTTTGTCAATATGCCCTGCAGTTCAGGTTGGTTTGGAGTCACTGATCCCTTTTTAAACATAGCTTGGCCAATCCAAATGGATCATGATGAACTGTTGGTGACCCACAAAATGCTCACTTCACCAGACAAAATGGGTTTTAGTGCCTCCAGGCCTGCATCAGTTAAGCCCCATGGAATTGATTTCCTGCCATTGTTTTAGGAAGCATTAATAGATGCTCTTTTTGCTACTTTAGTCTCCAAGCTTTCTTGATAGCCTCTTGCGACGTCATTGGATCCTTTCTTTTAGGCCTCTGACTTCATTGATGTCCCCTGTTACTGTGTCTGTTGAGACCCCTGCATTACTGTTCCCAGACCTCTGATTTGACTTTTATATAGTTTTGCAAGTCTTCAGTCATACACTGGTACACTTTTTCAGAACTGAAGAGAATTCTGTCAGTTGTTGGTCATAGCCTTCACCTTAGGAGACCAGGGCTACTTAGCAGTTCCAGAAGAAAGCAGATTAGAGAACTAGATGCACAGGTGGTGACAGAAAATCAATACATATGGAAGGGGACAGAGAGGGTCACTGAGTTGGATACTGGCTAACATCCTAGTGAATAATGAGGATGCAGGAATACATCTTTTATCCAGAGTCTCAAGATGAGAAATGTCCAAAAGGACATAATGACACTCACCAGATACCATTGCTTTGTAAAAAGAGGATCGTTCATGTTGATGTCAATCTCATTGATGTCTCTGTAACCTCGCTTTTTTCGGTCAAATCCTTCCTGCTGCAAAGCCATCTTTACCTGGAATGACAATGCTGACATATTACCTGAATATAATCTGAACATTCCCTCTTCTGGAATTTGTTTCCATGAATCCAAATTTCATTTGTATATCAGGTGCATTTTTTTCTTCGGCAAAAGCAAGTTCATCTCATATACATGCTCGCCTTACCATTATTATTATTATTATTTTGTATTTTTTTGTAGAGATGGGGGGTGGTCTCACTATGTTTCCCAGCCTGGTCTCGAACTCCCGAGCTCAAGCCATCTGCCTGCCTCGGCCTCCAAAAGAGCTGGGATTACAGGCATGAGCCACTGTGCCTGACCCGTTACCATTATTTTGTGAGAGCATTTACTTATGGTTGCACTGAACAGATAGGCTTTGGTGATGGCTCAAAATGAGTCTCCCTGAGGTAAGAATTAGATAGAAAAAGTATTCCTTTTTTTTTTGAGACAGAGTTTTGCTCTTGTTGCCCAGGCCAGAGTGGCGTGATCTTGGCTCACTGCAACCTTGGTCTCCCAGGTTCAAGCGATTCTCCTGCCTCAGGCTCCTGAGTAGCTAGGATTACAGGCATGAGCCACCACACCCAGCTAATTTTGTATTTTTAGTAGAGACAGGGCTTCTCCATGTTGGTCAATCTGGTCTTGAACTCCCAACCTCAGGAGATCCACCAGCCTTGGCCTCCCAAAATGCTGGGATTACAGGCATGAGCCACCCCAGCTGGCTGAGTAAAGTATTCTTAAAGAAGGTGATGTAGTAGGGGTCATTAAGTGAAATAAAACAATGGAACATTTCTATTAAGGAGAGAGGATTGATGTGGATTCAGAAAGGGAGAGAGTGAAAACAGCGTGGATAATTTTTCTGGATGGCTTCCCAGTCTTTAATTTGTTGACAGTGCTATCACATTTGAGAATCTGCTGAAAAAGAAAACTTCCCCAAGACAAGAACAAACAGACAAACAATGAGGCCTGCCTGGAAAGCCAACAAATGTCAGAGCAAAGTCCTAGAAGGTAAGAGAGGAACCTCTGACAAGAAATTGATGGATGGTGTTGTGTCCTTGCACTGACAACATTTCAATTTTGGACAGTCAGAAAGAACCCCAAGCTCTCGGATGGAAATGCAAATTAGGAGCTGAGTTAGTTCAAGTGGGCTTCTGGCAATGGCTAGGCTTTGTCTTAATCAGGAAACTTGCTTTCACTTGGACGAAGACTAATTTATCATGCAACAGTTGTGGCCAGTCCCCAAACAAGTACAAACTCAAGGATTATGCACATATATAAAAGGGTGCTGCTGGATATTACTATTATATTTTGTAGCCCAACATTTGTTTTTCCTCTTCCCAAATCTCCCTAGTGTATTTGGGGGAATTACTTCCAATCCATCAGGTTCTGTGTTGGTGGAGTGAAGTTCTAGGTGCCTGCCTGCTACAGGCACTAGAGTCTCCCTCTGCCTTAGAGGTGCCTCTGTGGGTGTCTCTCTCCCAGGATTTGAATCTTGGGAAGGTGAAGCAAGGACCAGGATCCCCTGGAGCCCATTTATCATGGAAGTTCACTCACCAGGCTCTCCTAGTAAAAGATCCTCGCTATGTTCCTGCAACCCAGCCCCAGAGCTTTCAAGACTGATCCTCCAGCCGCCCATTGATTGTGAGCCCCTGATATCTTCCTGACAACTTCTCTCTGGTTGAAGTGAAGCAGAATCCATTTCTGTTGCTTGTAATCGAGAACTCTAATGGACACCAGATGAGAGAAGGACAGCAGGGCTCCAGCAGGAAGAGAAGAACGAAGAGACCACAGACATGGCAGAAAACCTTTCCCCTCCGTAGACTGCACTGTCTTGCAGAGGATCCTGTGAAAGGCTAGTTCCTCACTTCTTTGCTCTGCACACCAACATGAGAAGGCCTGAAGCTCATTTGTCAGAGAAATTGTAGCCACACCAGAAAATCTATACATGTGGAAAACAAGTGTTAAGTGTGGCATTGGCTCTGGGAGTTCTTTGGAGGTATTCCAACAAAGGACAGTCACAGTCACTGTGGCAAGCTTAAAAAAAATCTCCCCAAAGAAATGTGAAATAATTAGAAAAATGGGATAGATGGGTATTTTTATAATGGCAAAAATTTGGACCTTACTAATGCCCATCAAATGGAGATAAATTATGATTCAAAGGTACATATACATATATATACTTACGCACATGTATGTGTGTATACATATAAATATGTGTGTACATATGTGTGTCATACTGTCACATATGTACATATATATGCACACACACATGTATATCATCTAGGAAGCCATTGCCAAGATGGGATTAAATGTGCAAGTATTTTATGAGAGAAAAATACAAGAAACTGTGATATAAGTCTGAACCGAAGTAAAGAACAGTGAACAAAGTTGGGCGAAACCAATTCCCCTGTAATCTAAGGATGGTTTGGTAAAACTGTTGGGGATTAAATTTGAGGAGCCCTGTGTCTCCCAGAAATGGGCCTGCCTGAGTTCCCCTGCTGCTCACAGTCACTGGGGGGAGTGTGGCCTTGTTGGCACAGTGACAGATTTCAGAGTGCAGCAGCTGGGGGCCTTGGTCAATTATTTTCCCTGAAGTCAGAGATTTGTGCAGCATATTCCCATAGCTCTGTGTGTGTGTGTGTGCGTGTGTGCGCACGTGTGCATATTCATTAACAGAATGTTTAAAATGTTGAAGTAAATGTATAGTTCTCCACCTGGAAACATAACCATCAGATACACCCATCTCGCAACCTTCTTTTACTATGGAAGCAAGAATGCCTCTTGCACTTGGGAAAGGTGTCTCACTTTGGCCATTGCCTCTTCCCATTTTGGTCCCACAACGAGAGGCCTTTATCTGCTCTACTCATTGATCAGAGGCCTTGGTTGACTTTCACTGAGGGATTCCCATTCTATTGGACTCCTTGTCATAAATAACTTCCCTGAGAGGATCTTCGGGGAGTAAGAGCAACTATCACATGGAAGTTTGAAAACTCTAAGCAATATGTTGTTTCTCAGTAGAGTAAGAACAAAAATACTCACATCAGGTTTCACCTTTATAAATAACAGTGCAGGAATGGCTATTACCATCACTCCAAACTCATTTAGACGAAGTGCACTCTAATGAAAAGACTGCTCAAATTCATTTCCATGAAATTAATTTTTAATTCCATAAATTAGGTTTTAATGGAAACTAGTGATGCTTAGGAATGCTGGGCACTGCCTCCTTGCAACTCAGGAATTTAGGAGTCTTGAGACTGAAGGGGGCTTTCTGAATCTGTCAGTTTATCTTCTTGCCCACAGTTACACTTTGAAAGAGATGAACACCTTTAACAATATATGCTTTCACTTGTTACACACAAATAACTGGAAAACTTTTTTTTCCCCACAATGATACCATGTAACCCTATTAATCATGTTTATTGTTCTGGGTTCTCATTCAATCTTAATTCATATTCATGCCTAATTTTTAAAGAGTAGCAATCATACTATAAAGTTGTGGGTTCTTTTTTCACTGAGTGTCCTACCATAAGAATTGTAATATGCTGCTACTTAGCTATCACATTTTAATTACTAATGGCTACCTAAATGTTCCAGAGTCATATACCACAATTTATCCATTTCCCTCTTATTAGTCATTTAGATTGTTTTCCATTATAAATAAAATTACCATGACCAGACAGATTAGGTTATAAACTATTTTAGAAGACCTCTGGGAAAGACTGCAGTGTTACAATTCCATGTATGATAAAGCCCTTAATGGCAGAGAAATATTTCCGAGTGTCTAAACTATATTTTCACATTATTACTAAAAGGTCACTGACTTATTCTCTCTTCCTCCTTCTCTGAATTTTAACCTTCCATACACTATACCTTTTATTACCATTTAGATGTGATACCAATAACATGCATACAACTTAATTATTCCCTTTCTCAGAAAATAATGTGTAGTTCACTTCTGTATTTAGTTTTAGAATGCTTCCTCAAATAGGACCTTTGGCCTACACGTTTGTACAAATAAAAAACGTAAGAAAGTAGAAGTCTTTGTTACTGGGTATCATTATTATTTCTATGAGAATATCTTTTAAACATTTTAAAAAAATTTTTGTTGTAATTTCAACTTTATTTTAGATTCAGAGGGCACATGGATATATGGCATGATGCTCAAGTTTGGGGTATGACTGATCCCATCACCCAGGTAGTAAGCATAGTACCCAATAGGCGGTTTTTCAGTCCTTGTATTCCCTGCTTTTCCTCTTTTCTAGTAGTCCCCGTTGTCTACTCTTCCCATCTTTATGCCCATGTGTACCTAATGTTTTGTTCCCACTTATAAGTGAGGACATCAGGTATTTGGCTTTCTGTTCAGGTGTTAATTTGCTTAGGATAATGGACTCTATCTGCATCCAAGTTGCTGGAAAGGACATGATTTTGGTCTTCTTTATGGCTGCATAGTATTCTATGGTGTACACGAGGTGTACCACATTTTCTTTAGCCAGTCCACCTTTGGTGGGTACCTAGGCTGATTTCATGTCTTTGCAATTGTGAATAGTGTAGTAATGAACAGAAAAGTGCTTGTGTCTTTTTGGTAGAATGATTTATTTTTCTTTGGGTATATAGCCAGTAATAGTATTGCTGGACTGAATGATAATTTTGTTTTAGGTTCTTTGAGAAATCTCCAAAATGCTTTTCACAGTGGCTGAATTAATTTACATTCTGACCAACAGTGTATAAGTGTTCTTTTCTCCACAGTCTCACCAACATTTACTATTTTTTGACTTTCTTTTTTGTGTGTGATGGAGTCTTGCTCTGTCACCAGGCTGGAGTGCAATGGCATGATCTTGGCTCGCTGCAACCTCCACCTCCCGGGTTCAAGTGATTCTCCTGCCTCAGCCTCCCTAGTAGCTGGGACTACAGGCATGCACCACCACGCCCAGCTAATCTTTTTTTGTATTTTTTTAGAGACAGGGTTTCACAGTGTTGGTCAGGATGGTCTCAATCTCCTGACCTCGTGATCCGCTCACCTTGGCCTCCCAAAGTGCTGGGATTACAGGCATGAACCACAGCGCCCAGGCTATTTTTTGACTTTTAATCATAGCAATTCTGACTGTTGTGAGGTGGTATCTCATTGTGGTTTTTGATTTTCATTTCTGCGATGATTAGTGATGCTGAGTATTTTTCATATGTTTGTTGGCCACTTGTATGTCTTCTTTTGAGAAGTATCTGTTGATGTCCTTTGCCCATTTTAAAATGGGCATTTTTTTTTTGTTGATTTGTTTAAGTTTCTTATAGATTCTAGGTATTAGACTTTTGTCAGATGCACAGTTTGCAATTTTTTTCTCTCTTTCTCTAGGTTGCCTGTTTACTCTGTTGATAGTTTCTTTTGCTGTGCAGAAGCACCTTAATTAGGTCAGCTTGTCAATTCTTGTTCTGTTGTGATTGCTTTTGGTGTCTTCATCATGAAATCTTTACCAAGACCTATGTCCGGAATGGTATTTCCTAGGTTTTCTTCTAGGGTTTTTATTGTTTGATGTCTTACTTTCAAATCTTCAATCCATATTGAGTTCATTCTTGTATATGGTGAAAGAAAGGGGTCCAGTTTTATTCTTCTGCATATGGCTAGACAGTTATCCTAGCATCATTTATTGAATAAAAAGCCCTTTTCCTATTGCTTACTTTTGTTGACTTTCTTGAAGATCAGATGGTTGTAGGTGTGTGGCTTTATTTCTGAGTTCTCTTTTCTGTTCCATTGTTCTATGTGTCTGTTTTTGTACCACTACCATGCTGCTTTGATTACTGTAGGCTTATAATAGAATATGACATTGGGTAATGCAATGCCTCCAGCTTTGTTCTTTTTGCTTAGGATTGCTTTGGCTATTCAGGCTCTTTTTGGTTTCATAGAATTTTAGAATAGTTTCTTCTAATTCTATGAAAAATGACATTGGTAGTCTGATAGGAAAAGTGTTGAATCTGTAGATTGCTTTGGGCAGTATGACCATTTTAATGATACTGACTCTTCCAATCCATGAGCATAGACTGCTTTCCCACTTGTTTGTGTCATCTATGACTTTTTTCAGCAGTGTTTTGTAGTTCTCCTTGTAGAGATCTTTTTTACCTCTTTCGTTAGATGTATTCTTAGGTATTTATTCTTCTTATAGCATTATATGTGGGATTGTGTTCTTGATTTGGCTCTCAGCTTGAACGTTATTGGCGTGTAGAAATGCTACTGATTTTTGCACATTGATTTTGTAAACTAAATGTTACTGAAGTTTTTTTTATTAGTTCTAGGAGCCTTTTGGTTGAGTCTTTAGGGTTTTCTAGGTATAGAATCATATCATAAATGAAGAGATATAATTTGACTTCTTCTTTTCCTACCTGGATGCCTTTTATTTCTTTCTCTTGCCTGATTCCTGTGGCTGGGACTTCCAGTACGATGTTGAATAGGGATGGTGAGAGTAGGCAACTTTGTCTTGTTCCTGTCCTTAAGGGGAATCCTTCCAGCTTTTGCCCATTCAGTATGATGCTGACTATGGGTTTGTCATAGCTGGCTCTTATTATTATTTTGAGGTATGTTTCTTCAATGCCTAGTTTGTTGAGGGTTTTTTTCTTGAAGTCATGATGGATTTTATTAAAAGTTTTTTCTGCATTTATTGTGATGATAATATGGTTTTTGTTTTTCATTCTGTTTATGTTATGATCACATATATTGATTTGCATATGTTGAACTAACTGCATCCTAGGAATAAAGCCTACTTAATTGTGATGAATTGACTTTTTGATGTGCTGCTGGATTTGGTTTGCTAGTATTTTGTTGAGAATTTTTACATCTATGTTCATCAGGGATATTGGCCTGTAGTTTTCATTTTTCACTGTGTCTTCACCAGATTTTGGTATTGTGGTGATGCTGGCTTTGTAGAATAAGTTAGAGAGGAGTCTCCTTGATTTTTTGGAATAGTTTCAGTAGAATTGGTACTAGTTAATGTTTTATTTAAAATGAACAGATGGCTATTTCACAATTCCAGTTCCACTTTTGAACCTTAATTTGACATTTGTGCACAAATGTTACCCAAGCAACTCTACCCATCCCTTACCCGCCTCTAGTCTCTCTACGATGTGCCAGTTATGACCAAGCTAGGATGAAGCAGAAAACATCCCTGTGCACTTGCACATGATTCTACAATTAACAAGGTACTTTTACTACATTAGTCTTTTTTTTTTTTTGAGATGAAGTCTTGCTGTGTCACCCAGGCTGTAGTGCAGTGGCACCATCTTGGCTTACCTCAACCTGACTCCCAGGTTCAAGCGATTCTCCTACCACAGCCTCCCGAGTAGCTGGGATTATGGGCATTCGCCACCATGCCTGGCTAATTTTTATTTTAATAGAGACAGGGTTTCACCACCTTGGCCAGGCTGGTCTCAAATTCCTGACCTCAGGTGATCTACCCGCCTTGGCCTCCCAAAGTGCTGGGATTACAGGCATAAGCCACCACGCCCGGCCTTAATCTTCCCAACGAAACTGTGGGGTAGGTATTGTTACAGTTGAGGAAAAGAAGGTTTGGAAGCCATTGTCCAACAGTTAAAACATGGCAGAGTCATCAGGTTGATGGATTCTCAATGCTATGAACTTTCGACTAAGCCACATTACCTCTCCCTATGGGCACATAACACAGTCGACCTTCCAGTATCTGGGACAACTTAACCGTGCATATAACTCTCTGAGGACCTGGGCCATGATCACTTTCCTGCTGGGCTGATAATTAAACAGCTGTTAATTAGCATTGACTGTGCTGGGGAGGGAGGGGCCAGGAGAAAGGGGAGAAAAGGGGAGACCTGCCTCCAAAGATGGTGAGGGACGTGTTTGCTTGAAGTGAGAGCAAGAAAAGGAGCATAAAACACGAAACTAACATGTTGCTGAAAATACTGGTTTATTAATCTATGATGTCCTTGATTGTGTAAAATTATTTCTTGTGCCACTGAGAATTATTTTATTTACCACTGTGATGGGTTGGATTGTGCTGTCCTGAAAGATATATTAAGGAGCTAACCTCCAGTACCTCAGAATGTGACCTTATTTGGAAAGAGGGTCACTGCAGGTGTAATTAGTTAAGATGAGGTCATGCTAGATTAGGATGGGTTCTCAATCCAATACGACTGGTGTCATTATACTAAGAGGGTCTAGAAACAAGGAGAATGCCATGTGAAGACATACAGACACACAGAGTGAAGGCATGTGGAGATAGAGGAGGCAGAGACTGGAGTTAACATCACCACAAGACAACAAGGTGTCCTCACGAAGCAGAGGTCCCCAGCCTTGACTGCACAGTGCAATCACCTGGGAAGGTGGCAAAAGCCCTGTGCTCAGGCCAACCACCAGAGCAGGGAAATGAGAGTTGCTAGGGATGGGCCCTGGCCTCAGCGGTGTTTAAAACTTTCCAGGTAATTCATATGAGCAGCTAGCATAGTAAGCCAGTGTGCTGGGGGAAGTATTAAAAATGTAGCAAAAGTACCCAAAGAGCATGAATCTTTTATTTATTAAAAACCTCTTAATTTGCATGGTAAGTTACCTTGCCTTTATTATAGGCTGAGGATTTTTTTTTTTTCTTGATAGGTCAAAACACTTTGGCTCTAATACCCACTGATGGGCTTGAGGACACATCCATATGGGACACAGGATTAGGGCTGAAGGTAGAAGTTACCTCTGGGCCCTGATCTGGTCATCCTTGTCGTTGTTATCTTCCTGGGGAGGATAGAGGATCTGAGGCATTTCTGGGGTGTGCTCACAGAGCTGGGCACCAGATAGGGAGAGGGTAAGTTCTTCCTCCCACAAGGCGTTAGAGGCAGGGCTGGGAACTTTTGTTTCATGCTTTGGGAAGCTGGTAAGAATTGAAATGGATTGGGTTGTGTATCCTTCATTTCACAGAAAGGGGAACATAGCTTGACTTCTTTGTAGGCACACAGCCGCCTTCTGTGTAATATTGTGAAGCAGGCAGCATAGGATTGTGGATGACAGCTTGGTCTTGGGGACAGGCAGACATGAGTTACAGGCCCTGCTGTACCTGTTGTTCTCTGGCTGTGGGATCTCCAGCAAGCTGTGGAGCTCATTTAAGACTCAGTTTGCTCACCTGTAAAATAAGGATAAGCCCTAGTGATGGCTGACATTTACTGAGGGCTGACTGTTGCGCTGGGCAGTGCCCTGAGTACTCATGTACATTGTCTCAGTTATTTTCCCTGACAGCCACATGAGAGGTTAGGAATGAAGGCATGAAGACACCAAGTGGCTGGTTAAAGGTCCTATGGTTAGCCAAGGGCAGAGCCGCGGGTCATGCCTTTTGTGGGCTGGACTCTGTTCCCTCTAAGTTCAAATGTTGAAGTCCTTACCCCCAGTACCTCAGAATGGGATTGTATTTGAAGATAGTGTCTTTAAAGAGGTCATTAATTAAAGCCATTAGGGTGGGGTCTCATCCAATATAACTGGTGTCATCATAATCAGGCACTGTTACCAACAGAGGGAATAGTGTGAGGACACAGGGAAAAGACGGCCATCTACAAGCCAAGGAAAGAGCCTGGAACAGGTCCTTCCCTCATGGCCCTGATGAAACCAACCCTGATGACACCTTCATCTCAGACTTTTACCTCCATACATTTCTGTTGTTTAAGCCACCCTGGTTGTGGACCCCCATATGAGAGCCTTCACAAACTGACATGACACTGCAGCAGTCTAGCTATGTACCTCTCTAGCATACTGTGTTGCTCCTCTGCTCCCACGTGTACTTTGGTTGTGGTGAGGATCAAAAGTAATGGTGCATGTAAGCACCTGGCCCACAGTGGGAACTCAAGAAATGCCAGCACTTACTTCTATAATCTTTGCTTAATGTTTTTGTAATGTAGAAAGGCAGTGGAGTAGTGACTTCCCTTGTTCCAAAACACCTCAAGCCAGGCTCATCTCACTCCAAAGTGGCCCAGATGCCTGGACTTTAATCTTCTTGCTCTTAGCTAACTGAAGACAAAGCAAATCAAATGTGGGAAGAGAAGCCAGCTGGAGTCCATTCCTAAGTGTGTCCTAAATGCAACACAAGTCCCCAACTGCACGAGGGGCAAGTCTCCACATCTTTTTGGTAGACTTTCTTTTCTTTTCTTTTCTTTTCTTTTTCCTTTCTTTTCTTTTTTTCTTTCTTTTCTTTTCTTCTTTTCTTTTCTTTCTTTCTTTTCCTTTCTTTCTTTCTTTCTTTCTTTCTTTCTTTCTTTCTTTCTTTCTTTCTTTCTTCCTTTTTTCCTTTCTTTCTCTCTCTCTCTTTCTTTCTTTCGTCTGTGTGTCTTTCAGCAGTTTTAGGTTCACAGCAAATTGAGAGGAAGGCACAGAGAGTTCCATATATCCTCTGTCTCCTCACATGCATGGCCTTCCCACTATTATCAACATCCCTGCTGGAGCACAGCATGCATTTGTTACGCGTGCTGAACTGACACTGACACATCGTCATCACCCATGGTCCATGGTTTGCATGAGGGTTCACTGTTGCAGCTCTAGCTTTTCTGCCTTTGCCTTTGCAATGTGGTGTGTTATCTCAGAGTTTGAATTGATGAGCTGGACACAGCTCATCAAGTGAGAAACCCCCAAAAGCCATTGCTGGAAGTGATGTGGGAGATTATGGAAGAAAAAGGCCTCTCCAAGGCTCAGATGTTCTAGTTCATCTGCTTTGCCACCAACTGCTGGCTTCGGTTGTTGAGATCCAAACAGGGATCTGGAGAGGGGAGAGGTCTGTGGAGGGAAGATTTGACCCATGGCAGTCAGATGCCAGGAGGGAGGCAGCAGGCAGCAGACAGGGAGTCTGCCGGCTTAATTGCCTCCTTGAGCAGGAGGTATGACTTTTTGGAAAGCCCAATTAGAGGCAAATTACACAGCTTAAGTTTTCAAAGAATACCAAGTTAAGCCACGATTATCGCTGAATGCACAGTATTGATTGCCCTCATTTAGAGAGGTTGGCCCATCTTGCAAGAATAAAGGCGATCAATTGAGGAGGGAGGATATGGCTGCATGCCTCTGACCACAGTTCCAGTCATTGGGTCTTAGTGACAAGTATTAATGAATTGCTATCTATCATCTAAAGCTCTGGATACAAGGTATAACATGAGATAAATCAATGTAATTAGGGAGGGATTGAAGATGTTTCTCATGGAGCGAGGTGCCAACACAGCCAACGAGAATCCCAAGAAAGTGAAATCTCAGCTTCTATGTTGGTTGGAACATGTGCATTGCAGCCAGGGCTGTGCTTGTTCCCAGGGTGGTGGGGGAATGTTAGGAGATGGATTTAGGAAATTATATTAAGGAAAATGATATTAAAAGATGGAGGCTGTATGCCAGATGTTAAGGCAGGGATGGTTAGATTGGGGTGTGCTTGACAGGACAATTTTCCAGAGAAGCTAGAAAGTCCCTAAATGCTGTTCTTGGCCAAAATGACATGTTCCTCTCAATGAGTGTCTCCTGAGATGTGAGTGCAGTAAAGAAGCAAAGCTAGCTAAGCCTCTTTAATACATGAATAGCTTTGGCCGTGCACATTGTAGCACCCCAAAGAGCCTGCCTGGTCCAGGTGAATGGCTCTGTTTCCCATTGCAGGTGGGCTAAAGGGCCTCAGTCTAAAAAGGAGAGATCCTGGGAGGACAAATGGGAGGAGGAACAGAAGGATGGTAAGGGGGACGAGAAGAAGTCTCTGTCCCTCTTCACTCCAGGTGTGACCAGTCAGTGTCCCCACATCTGAACAGTGCACTCAGCACTACACCTCCCTGGAAAGGCATTTGGGGATGAGAGGTTAAGGGGAGCCAACAGGACCCGCAGAGAAAGTGCTCATGGCACCTGGCTAGGAATGAATAGCTCCAGCACCATCCAGGAATACAGGTTCCAAAAGCTTTGTTCTTGCAAAGCCTCCTTCATTTTGTTGATTCGTGATCCAGTTCTGCTAGTGAACCAGAAGGAGATGCTGGGTGAGGACGTGTCTGGATTGCCTAGTTCCCATTCTGTGCCAGAGGGAGGCCTCATTAATGTGCTTCTGGAAGGCACAGGTGGATCTGACTGAAGAAGTTCTGCAGTTTCATTCAATTATGCTATATATGGCCAGCAAGCTTGAATGGAAAGAGCTAATAGCATCAAGGTCATGTGTCTTGGTCCTGTGGGTCAGTTACCTTGACTCTGTTTCCATGGCCACAGGCTAATGATGGTACCCCAGCTCCAGCTGCTGTCTTACAGGTGTGTGTGATGAAAACGGGGGAGGTGGGTGGGTGGAGGGTATTGTTGATCTGATCCAAAGTCATGACTCTCCTGAATGCTAAAGACTACGCCCCATACAGTGTGGTTCAGTGAACGAGCACTGAATTTCAAGTAGGAAAGAACTGGGTTTGGGTTCTGAGGTGGTTTGCTTCTGATTTGTGCATGTTCTGAGGTAGGTCCTCAAATTCTCCAAGTTCTGCTTTCTTCAATCCAGACCATGGGTTTGGCAAGTGTAGTCTGCTGACTGCTTTTGTAAATAAACTTTTTTGGAACACAGCTCTGCCCATTTGTTTATACACTGCCTATGGCTGCTTTCGCACTGCAGCCGTAGAGTTGAGTAATTGCAACAGAGACCATATGGCCTCAAAACCTGAAATATTTGCTCTCTGGCCCTTTACAGAAAGTTTGTTGATTTCTGGTGTATAGCATGGAGATGATGGAATTCTTGACCTCACAGGCTTACTGGTGAGGATGACATGAAATAAACTTTTCTTGTTGAGAATAATGAAACATACTATAAGTGTCACTGGCTATAATTATAATGGTCAATATGTTCATGAAATAATTTCATCGTCAGGGTGGAAGCAGGGGCAGCATTTGGGTAGTGGTACAATCATGTGATTTGGGGGGTACAAAGAAAGCCTCCAATGACCCATATCATGTCCCCTGAGCACACACACACTGACCGCACTCCTGCCAAGAAGGGTTAAGCTTTAATTTTGAGCACTCATTATCCAGGCTGATTATGTTTCTATTTGAAAAGATTTGGAAAACAAGTCCTCTGGGAAGGGCAACACATCCAGGTGTTATCACTTACCCACACTTGTGAATGAAGTCATTAATTAGGCAGCTTTTTGCAAAGATGCTGGTTCAGATTGGTTCGAGGAAGGAACAGGAGTTTATGGAAAAGGTAATTTTGAAAGTCTTGGGCAGTTTCCTGCAAGTCAGGGAGAAATGCTACTGAAATCAACAGCAAAGGATCCAGGGCTTAGGTTGGGCACCATCACAAAAAGAAGGACTAAGACAAAGGAAGGAAGAAGGCACTTGGAAAACAGCCTTCCAAAGTTATTTGTTTTTCTAGGCACGTTTTTTATGCTTGGCATGTCTTTGGCATGGAGGGATACACCCACCAGTTATTTGCGTAACAAAGGTTGCAGTATTGTTTCCTGTAAGTTTTCAATGGGGAACAAACAAACAAGCTGTCTGCTACAGAATACAAATGAATTCTTGAAAATTCCTGGTCTCCTTAAACCTTCTTCAGAGTGTGTTAGTTTAATTTTTGGACGAGGACAATGAACTAAAGAGTTAAGAGGAGAGAAGGTTCACTTCCTCAGTTCTTTCTTCTTCAAGGACATTTGTTTTTAATCTTCCTCAAAGGTTAGCCCCTTAGTCAACAGCGGTGCCTTGTCAATTATTTCCTCTTATTGATATTTCATGCGTTGCCAATGGAACAGTTCCAGGGTGACGGTAGAAAAAAATGTGTGTTGAAATTGCAATTGGCATATGTCTGAAATATTTGGGGGCTGGTGACTGTGCCTCCCCAGCACCAGGCAGCTGGAGAGTAATTCATATGTCAAGCCAAGCAGCCCACGAATGACAAAACACCAACAGGGAATAAAGGTCAGAGCGATTGATTCTTAACACACTTCTGCTTACGCACAGAGCACCCGATGACAGGGCGTTAATGAGCCCCAGCATGGTAACGTGGAACAAATGAAAAAAGTAATGAATCGACTTTGCAATAGTGCTCCTGGAAGGTACAGAACAATCCGTGCTCTTAGATTAGTCTTTGAGAAATACCAGGAGAAAGTGGCTTTTCATCCTGCGGTGGACAGTTTTCTGTGGCTGCTGTAACAGATGGTCACCAATTTAGTGGCTTAAAACAACATAAATTCATTCTCTTACAGTTCTAGAAATCAGAGGTCTAAAATCAGGGTGTCAGCAGGGCTGTGCTCCTTCTAGAGGCTCTTGTGGGGGGAGGGGATTCTTTTTTTGCCTTTTCCAGCTTCTGGAGTCTTCCTCATTCCTTGGCTCATGATCCCATTTCTCCATCATCAACGGCCGCAACAGTGGATGGAATATTTCTTGTATGATATCACCTTGACTTTCTCTTCTGCCTTCCTCTTGTAAGGATACTTGTGATTACATTGGGGCTGTTCAGATAATCCAGGATAATCTCCCTGTCTCAAAGCCAGCTTATTAGCAAGTTTAATTTCATCTACAACCTTAACCCCACCTTGCCATGTGGCATAACATATTCACAAGTTCTAGGGCTTAGAATGTGGGCATCTTTGAGAAGGTCATTATTCTGCCTCCCACATGCAGAAAGAGAGCTAATATTCATGCTGGAGAAGTGAGGTTGATTGCTCACAAGTTCTACTGAAGATATCTGTGCAGGGATGAAGGAGCCCTGTTTCATGGCTGGCAGATAGTGAAAACAGAGGCCACCCTCAGGAGGACAGCTACATGTGGGTTATACTATTTTCTTAGATGAGTCAAATGGAAACTACTAAAACCATCTAATTCCATTCATTTCCACAAACATTTAAGATGGGCTTATTAACTATCAGATGTTGTGGTGGCCACTGGGAATTTGTAAATAAATGAATCTGTCTCCCAAATGCAGTTGGTGTGATTTGTATGAAGTTCAGCTACAGATGCAACACGTATTTTTTCTTATGCAATGCAGAGAATATATCCCTGAATAAAGGCATAGTGAGAGTCAGTCTCTGGAGAAGGACTGTCTAGGCCCATATACTGAATCTACCACTTGCTAGTTGTTTGGCCTTAGTCAAGTTTTTTAAGCTTTCTGTACATTTGTTTTCTCACCTGTAAAATTGGGATAATTATAGCAGGAACCTCACTGTGTTGTGATAAAAAATAAATGTTTGCTAGGTGCATGGCTTATGCCTGTAGTTCCAGCACCTTGGGAGGTTGAGGTGGAAGGATCCCTTGAAGCCAGGAGTTTAAGACCAGCCTGGGCAATAGAACAAGACCCTATCTCTACCAAAAAAAAGAAAAAAAAAGAAAAGAAAAAGAAAACAATTAGCCAGGTGTGGCGGTGAGCACCTGTAGTCCCAGGTGCTCGAGAGGCTGAGGTGGGGATCACTAGAGCCCAGGAGGCCAAGGTTGCAGTGAGCCATGATCGTGCCACTGTACTCCAGTCTGAGCAACAGAGCACGACCCTGTCTCAAAAAAAAAAAAAAAAAAGTTTATTAAAGAGCTTTATAGGCTAGGCCTAGTGGCTCATGCCTGTAATCCCAGCAATTTGGAAGGCTGAGGCAGGTGGAACACTTGAGTCCAGGAGTTGAAACCAGCCTGGGCAACATGGTGAAACCCCGTCTCTGCAAAAAAATACACAATTTAGCCAGGCATGTTGACACATGCCTGTAGTCCCAGCTACCGGGGAGGCTGAGGTAGGAGGATTGGTTGACCTCAGTGGGGTGGAGGGTGCAGTGAGCGGAGATTATGCCACTGCACTCCAGTCCGGATGACAGAGCAGGACTCTGTCACAAACAAACAAACAAGCAAACAAACAAACAAGAGCTTTATAGGTTGTTTAACACTAAATGCATTCTAAATAAGTAAGCATGGAATAATAACACCATCCCAACAGTGTTTCTTGGAATGTGTGGGAAGAACTTCTGAACGATGCTAATTTTGCTGTATGTGTGTGTATGTGTAATTTGCTGGTGCTGGGTGTGACACATGGCTTATCACTCAAGAACATTTACAGTATATAGTCCACTCCTTAAACTGTCTGCTCCAATTCTCCTTCTTGTAAAATGGAACTGGATAGTGCTTTATACAAACAAATCAAAGAAAATCAATTACCCCTATGGCCAGGCTAAACTTACACTTTTAGGAACACATGATTCTCACTGAACAGCAGCTGAAGCAGGCTGGACAGGATTGGAAAGATGCAAAAATGCATATTGCACATGTGAGTATTGAGAGGTGGCCCTGGAGCATGTTCATGGAACACTGTGAAAAAACAGTTGTGGAGATAGATTTTTCTGTAAACAAGTCCGACTTTTGAGAGCACATGTGGTTATTCTACTCTTGTGTCTGTCCCTCTTAAAAACAGTTTTCTGCCAGAATCATTTGTCTGAAAGAGGCTGCTGGATACTAACTCCTTGCCTAGTGCTCTTGAGTTTCTCACTGAAGTACTCAAGACATGCCATGAAAAGCAGAACTCATAGTCCATCTGCTGCTAGAATTCAAAAGAATTGCTGCTAAGTAGTGTAGCTATTCAGTGCAGCTGAATAGATAAACATATTTGAAGGTCCATCTCTGTAGGGTTCCTGAAACCAAGAGAATTTTACAGCAAGAACCCTTCTTTGAAAGGGTAAACATAAAATAATATGTAGACACATACATTTCCAAAATACACAATTTATGGAAAGGAGGTAAATACTTGTGGCAGCCCGCTTCACTTCGGGAGCTATAAATCACAACTTTCAAGTGTGTGAGTGGAAACATAAGAACCCTGGTGGATTGTCATTTTTTAATCACTTCTTTGTTCAGAATGTCAGAGAAATACGCAGTAAGGGTAGGAAGAGATTCAATTTAAACCCTACAATCTTTTATTTTATTTATTTATTTTTGAGACAGTCCCGCTCTGCCTTCCAGGCTGGAGTACAGTGGTGCAGTCTCGGCTCACTGCAACCTCTGTCTCCTGGGTTCAAGTGATTCCGCTGCTTCAGCCTCCCAAGTTGCTGGGATTACAGGCATGCACCAGCATACCCAGCTAATTTTTGTATTTTTAGTAGAGACATGTTGGCCAGGTTGCTCTTGAACTCCTAACCTCAAAGTGATCCACCCTCCTCAGCCTCCCAAAGTGCTGGGATTACAGGTGTGAGCCACTGTGCCCCGCCAGTCCTTTAAACATTGGGAATTTGGCAAAGAACTGTGCTGTTCCGATGCTATCTCTCAGGAGGTGACTTAGTTAATGGACAGATCAGGGACAACCCAGCAGTAAGTCTGGTGGTGAATTCTGGGTTTGGGTAAAGCTTATCTCATTTAAAAACAAGTAAGCCAGAAAAAAGAAGCCCGCATAGGAGAGCTGGAATGAAAAATGCAAAGAACAGGGGAGGGGAACATTCTGCTGAAGATTCAGGGAAAAACACTGCACTGCAAAATAACTAAGCGTAAGAACCAGAAGAAATTCCTTGGTGTATTAATTAGGATGTACATCAAGATTTAAACAAAATAAGAGCCCAAATCCGTAAGATGGAGAGGAAAAAAACACAAGATAAGCAGTAAAATTGAAGAATTTTACCTTTTTAAACAAAAGACACAGAAGGTAAAAAGGAACAAAAGGTAAATTGAAGAATCGTAGAGACAAGAAGAGGCTGCCCAGCACAAAAGCCAAATTAAATCTGGTTTGAAAGCAGCAAAGAGCAGAATTCACAATGCAGAAATGGACTGGTAATGACAGGTGAATTTTAGCAGTTTTACCAGAAAGAGATAGAAATGTTGAAAGGGAAAATTATGGGTGTGTAGGACACAGAACAGAGAAACAGAGATTCAACAATAAAGTTATAGTTAGTTTGGGGGATGGGAATACTTCTGAATGCTTTCTCAACAGCAAATGCTACTGCTATCAAATGAGAGTGATCTCAAGTCAGGTATCTTTTCATGGGGACTTGCATGACTCTTCCTCCATACTGCCTGTGTGTTTACTCTAGAAGCTTCAATATCTCCTTAACGAGGAGCCTCCGGAGGTGGAAATAAAGGGTGGGTTTCCATGTCCCATTTGTTCTTATTGGTCCCAGCATTTGGGGTAGACCCCATGCTTAGGAATTTATAGCCAGAGAGTTATAAACTTAGACCTGAGAAAGGGAATGCATCATATAACAGGCAGGGGTGGGTTGCATGGATGTTACAAAAGGCAAATGTTGAGCCTTAGGTCCTAAAATCCCAAGGTCAAAGCATTAACTCATGACATGTCCATTGCTAGTGTTCACTGCAACCTACAGTAAACTGAGCCCACAGTCTATGCATAGTTAGGAGGCCACTCTACTCTTTTCCATTGCTGGTCCTTAGACCAGGGCAGCAATGACAGGGGAGCCGGGCAGTAGAAGGGCACAGCTTGAATTCAAAGTTCCAGATTTATCAGTGTGTACCAGCTCCTCAGCTTGGGAATGTTCCTGACAATATTCCTGGAAAACAAACAAACAAATAAACGGAACCGTTGGAAAAGCCACGAAGCAAAACACTTCAGTGTAGAGACTGAAAGGCTCACTTCACTCTAGGCAAGATTAATAACCTGAGATCTATATTTAGCCATATTCCAGGGAATATTTAAATTGCAGTGATAGAGACAAAATTCCAGAAGCCTTCAAGCAGAAACAACAACAACAAAAACAACCAAAACATTTTAATTGTAAAGGAATAAAAAAATCAAACTGGGCTGGGCCTGCAATGCTAAATGGCCAAAGCCAATAGGAAATGTCGGCGGATCACGAGCTCAATGTTTGTGTTCCGGCTACTGTTGCTGCAAAACGAAGAAACCCAGGATGTGGTGGCTCACGGCAGCTTGTGAACAAGCCTACCGTGGTTCTCTGACGGAGTTCACTGATTTCTGTTCACTTTGTTAGCTTGTCTCCTCCACTTCAAAACATGCTCAGGTCATACTGTGGTCAAAAAGCAAACGAAAGCCACCAGGTCGTTCATGCCTCACCAGCATTTTAAAAAGCTGCATTGTGTCTCGTTTCACAATGTGAAATTTGATCACTTTTATGGAACTGTTGTATAGGGTCTGAAACGTGCTGTGTATCCCTAAGAAGCTTTCTAGGGGAGGGTCTTGTTATAGTAACTGTTGAATAAATCTCCCTAAAAATGTGTACTGTTCTTAATGAAAACTAGACGGGATTCCTTGATGAGGCCACAAAAGCAAGATGCTATGTGAACATTCCTGTATCCTTTCTAAGAGTTCTATCTTGAATTTTAAGGAGGGTCGATATGCTGGAAGTTCTGTTATCAATTTGGACTCACCCATCGCACTAGTGTGTTGAGATTGTCTTCCCTTTGAATTGCCAGTGTCTCCTAATCATTCCAGGAATGACATGTATTTGTTTGGCCTCCCAATAGCACTCAGAGCTCTAGGAAGGTCCCAGTCCTGTCTCATCTCCTAGTACCATCCCTCTCCTTGGGAATGAGCCCTCTCTCACTCTGTGTCTGAGTTCCCGGAAGTGCCAGGTGCAAAGCAGGAACTCACTAAGTATTTATTTAATTTTTTTTTTTATTTTTTATTTATTTATTTATTTATTTATTTTTTTATTATTATACTTTAGGGTTTTAGGGTACATGTGCACAATGTGCAGGTTTGTTACATATGTATCCATGTGCCATGTTGATTTCCTGCACCCATTAACTCGTCATTTAGCATTAGGTGTATCTCCTAATGCTGTCCCTCCCCCCTCCCCCCACCCCACAACAGTCCCCGGAGTGTGATGTTCTCCTTCCTGTGTCCATGAGTTCTCATTGTTCAATTCCCACCTATGAGTGAGAACATGCAGTGTTTGGTTTTTTGTCCTTGCGATAGTTTACTGAGAATTATGTTTTCCAGTTTCATCCATGTCCCTACAAAGGACACGAACTCATCATTTTTTATGGCTGCATAGTATTCCATGGTGTATATGTGCCACATTTTCTTAATCCAGTCTATCGTTGTTGGACATTTGGGTTGGTTCCAACTCTTTGCTATTGTGAATAGTGCCGCAATAAACATACGTGTGCATGTGTCTTTATAGCAGCATGATTTATAGTCCTTTGGGTATATACCCAGTAATGGGATGGCTGGGTCAAATGGTATTTCTAGTTCGAGATCCCTGAGGAATCGCCACACTGACTTCCACAATGGTTGAACTAGTTTACAGTCCCACCAACAGTGTAAAAGTGTTCCTATTTCTCCACATCCTCTCCAGCACCTGTTGTTTCCTGATTTTTTAATGATGGCCATTCTAACTGGTGTGAGATGGTATCTCACTGTGGTTTTGATTTGCATTTCTCTGATGGCCAGTGATGATGAGCATTTCTTCATGTGTTTTTTGGCTGCATAAATGTCTTCCTTTGAGAAGTGTCTGTTCATGTCCTCTGCCCACTTTTTGATGGGGTTGTTTGTTTTTTAAAAATAACTTTTATGTCAAAGAAAAAGAGAGTTTTCTTTGGGGTTGCTACTCTCCTGAAATGATCCTGGCAGAACAGGCAAAAAGTTCACTTGAAAACAAAACCAGCAACAACAATTTTAAAAACATAAGGTTAGCTGGGCACCATGGCTCACGCCGGTAATCTCAGCACTTTGGGAGGCCGAGGTGGGTGGATCACAAGGTCAGGAGTTCAAGACCAGCCTGACTAACATGATGAAACCCCGTCTCTATTAAAAATACAAAAAGTAGCCAGGCTTGGCGGTGCCCACCTGTAATCCCAGCTACTCAGGAGGCTGAGGCAGGAGAACTGCTTGAACCCGGGAGGCGGAGGTTGCAGTGAGCTGAGATGGAGCCACTGCACTCCAGCCTGGGCGACAGAGTGAGACTCCGTCTCAAAAAAACAAAAAACAAAAACCAAAAACACAACCCCCCCCCCAAAAAAAAAAGGTAAGGTTTCTTCTCAGAAGAAAGAACCTGAGTCTGGAGGGAACGCAGGTGTGGAAGTGCCTGAGCTCAGGGACAGGTAAGAGCATCTGGCCCAAGTTCCAGTGCCTGCCTGACCTGAACCCAAGTTCCAGTGCCTGCCTGACCTGAACCCAAGTTCCAGTGCCTGCCTGACCTGAACCCAAGTTCCAGTGCCTGCCTGACCTGAACCCAGGCACATTGTATGCAGAAAGGGGACATTTAGACCTTATTTCCCTCTTTCTCTTTTCCTAATGCTTTTTTTTTTTTTTTTTGAGATGGGTTTTTGCTTTGTCACCCAGGCTGGAATACAGTGGCATGATCACAGCTCACTGCAGCCTCAACCTCCCAGGCTCAAGAAATTCTCCTGCCTCGGCCTCCTGAGTAGCAGGGACTACAGGCATGCACCACCATACCCAGATAATTAAAAAAACATTTTTTTAAAAAAGAGTCAGCTCTCCCTATATTGCCCAGGCTAGTCTCCAACTCCTGAGCTCAAGTGATCCTGCTGCATCGGACTCCCAAAATGTTGTGATACGGGCCTGAACCACCGCACACCTCTCCCAGTGCTTTTAAATGATTATTATTTATTTCAGGGAAAACAAAAGAATTATCTTTATAAGGTGAGATAAGGCAGATTTTTCTTTATTTCCTTCTTGGATAGAAAAGCCAATTTTATTTTCTGGTTTGCAGTAAAATTGCTGCATCCTGTTCTCATCTACAGCTGAGGGTTAAATGAATGTTCTTCCAACCAAGTGCTGAAAATGTGCTCCAAGGACAGAGCCTGGCAAACCTGACCCAGTAAGGCCTTTTCCCTAAGAACATCGCAAAAACTGAAAAGCAAGCCCAAGAATGCCCCACTGTGGTTTTCGTCATATTCTGTTGAAAGCAGTAATCTACTTAAATTCACAGTATCTGACAAAATCATGAAAAAGTATCACTCTCTGGGGATTCTCCTTTGTTGTTCTTTAAGGCAAGTTCTCTGGAACTGTATCCTTTAGGAAACACATATTGGAAACAGGGCTCTTCTCCATCCTCCATCATTGCTTTCCTTCCAATGGTGTGAATTGAGAGTGATTTCCAATCTGCTGCCCTTTGGCTCCCTGAGGGAACCCCTGGCTTTTTCTTTGGGAGAAGTTAACCACACATCAGTTTCCTTAGGTGTCAATAGCAACCTAATGTTGATGCGTGGTTTCTTGGATGTCCTCTATATCAAAGAAACCCAGAAATTTCTTAACCTGTGTTTATCTGTCATCTCTGACATAGACTAAGACAGAACATTGTTGTCATTTCCAAGGGTATAACAGATTTTGCACATGGACACCTAGGATGCAGACCCCAGCCTCTGAAATGCTCCGCATTACCCTGTCACTGGCCCTCAGTTCATCTCAGCTTTCAGTCAACCCTCTTCAGACAGGGATGGAGCTGTTTCTATAGATTGGTTGGAAATATTTTCCACTATGCTACTTAGTGCCACATGGGTGAGCTGCATTATCAATTAGCAAATGACAAAGTGTGAACAATGATGCGTAGTTTTGAATCTAAAACCACAGTGTGTAGTGGGGGCACCTGCTGCTTAACCAGCTTCACATTCAGAAGCCATAACTGCCATTGTTGCTCCTCACATCATCTATTTCTATGTGGATTGCCATTTGCCTGATGTTTGCTCAGCACCTGGTAAGCAAAGAGCTTTCAAAAAGGTAGAAAAGAAAATCAATATTTCTACCCATTTAAACAGCCTCCCACCATTCAGTGACGTTCGCACAGTGCTGGGGAGGAAAGCAGGAGATCAATGCATCTTAGGGACCCAGAGAAAGTATTTGGTTAATTCGTCTAAGCAATCAATGGCATTCAACTAGTTGCTAGCCTGGGTTCGAGTGACTAGGTTTTTATAAAGCTGTGGCTTAAAGAAAGGATGGCATATACCTGTGTTTGTCTCTTAAAACTTGCATCTTTCCAGCTCAGAGGCAGCAACCTGTTTCCCTGCTATATGCAAATATAAAAATCTTAACAATAGCACCAAATGCAAAACACTTTACAATGATTATAGATCTAATTCTTTCAACAATATTATAAGGTGGTATTATAATTGTGACAGTGTTAAAACATCTGTAAGGTCTTTGATATTCTTCTCATCAAGAGGTAGAACCTATGTTCCTCTCTTTGACCTGGATGGGTATGTGACTGATTCAACCACTGATTTATCGTGAAATAAGTGATGCTGTGATGAGCAGCACAATTCAAAATTGCAAAAATATGGAACCAGCCCAAATGTCCATCAATCAATGCGTGGATAAAGAAAATATGATACACACACACACACACACCATGAACTACTACTCAGCCAGAAAAAGGAAAAAAATAATGGCATTTACAGCAACCCAGATGGGACTGGAGACCATTATTCTAAGTAAAGCAACTGAGGAATGGAACATCAAACATCGTATGTTCTCACTTATAAGTGGGAGCTAAGCTATGAGGACACAAAGGCACACAAATAATACAATGGACTTTGGGGGACTTAGGGGGAAGGGTAGGAGGGGGCAAGAGATAAAAGACTACACACTGGGGACAGTGTAAAATGCTCGGGTGATGGGGGGGCCAAATCTCAGAAATCACCATTAAAGAACTTCTTCATGTAAACAAACACCACCTGTTTCCCCAAAACCTATTGAAATAAATAAAAGAGCCCCCAAGCAAACAAAAACTAGACAAGGAAAACACACACACACACACACACACACACACACGAAGTGATGCTATGATGCTGTCTGACTTCCAAGAATACGTCAGAAAAGGACATCTTGCGTTTTGACCTAGGGAAAGCCAGTCAACCTGTAAATAAGTCTGAGCCCCCTGATGATTCTGGAGAGGCTGAGCTTTGGTCCTATGGTTGATCCTCAGCTGGGCTCCCAGCCTGTAACCATGTGGTGGGACATCTTGGACTTCCAGCCCTGTTGAGTCTTCAGACAACCCTCTCAACCTCCGCTGCCGTCTGACTGCAAGTATATGGCATCCCAAGTGGAAACCGCAAGCCCTTCCCAAATTCCTGAACCACAAAATTGTGAGCCAAAAAACTGTGGTTTCCTTTCTTCTCTAGGCTCTGGGGTAATTTGCTACACAGCAATAGTAACTGAACAATTATCCACCATTCTACGAATGAAGAAATTGAGCTTCATAAACTCTGAGTAACTTGCCCAAAGTCACACAATTTCCAAGTTGCCGGTTTTACACCAGATTTGCCTCAGTCTGAAACCAATGCCTTTGGTTGTATATGATAATGCCTTTGTAAAGAGCCAGTTAATTGCAGGGGAAACCCAACATGACTGAGAGAATGTGTAATTAGAAATGAAATACCACTATTTTATGTGCTTGCTTGAAGATTCAGTTGGTGGCGCAGGTCTCCATCCCAGGCCCATACAATAGATGTGTGGGTGAGAAGTACTGGTCCTGTGGTTCCAAGTCCTCTACTTCTCTCAGAGCAGGAACATTTTCTTCCAAGTGTTGTTCTCCACCCCTCATGGCCCCTTCCTGTTGGCCCTCCCCAGCCTCAACTTTACCACCAGTTTCTCTGCCCCAAAGTCAGCCATCACCTTTTTTGAAGCAAAGAACACTTTTTGGCCATCCATGGCCCTGGACTCATTGCCCCCCGTAAGAATTGGTCTGATCGCTGTCACCACACTGAGAGAGAAGCACCACTAACTGCACTTTGTGGATGCAGAGAATGCGGCTTGTGGGAATTATGTGGCATACCCAAGTTAATTGGTAAATTTTAACCCACTGTTTTCTGATTCTCATTGTACCATGCTCATTTCCAGTGTCCTCAACTTACCACACATTTGAAAAACAAATTACAATTCAGTGTGCATGTGGTACCCGGTAATTTCTCTTTCCAGTGACTCTGATGACTCTAGTGAGAGGCATTATTCCTACTTCAGGAGGTTTCTGGCTTCCTCCAGCCAAAACTGTTTTCTATATAAAGACCTTCTCTGGAAAATCAGAGTGCCCACACCACTGCTCTTTCAGATCCCCAATCTGGAGAGTATGCTGGGAGAAATGATTCCAGGCACAAGTGACTTGAGCTGGTAAGTAACACTGACAAGCTGTGTTACTTGGACAAGTTACTTAACCTTTCTGGGTCTCCGTTTCTTCAGGTGTGAAGTGAGAGAATGGGCCAGATGAACTGAACATGTTGTGAACATACTATGAACACACAATTATCTAGATTTGAAACCATATATATATATATATATGAAACCATATATATTTTATATATATATATATATGCGGTGACTTAGAAGGAAGAAATGTATGGAAATAATAGCAACAGTGAAGACTTACTGAATAACTTCCATGTGCTAGCATGATTTTTAGCCCTTTACACTTATTTAATCCTTGTTACTATTATCATCTCCATTTTACAGATGAGGACACAGGGGCTTGCCTGAAGTCGCACAGGTAGAAAGTGGATGAGGCAGAATTTGAACCCTCGCTGTTTGAAGCCATAAATACATGAAGTGGCCCCAGAGGCTGCTCTCTTAAACTACTTCTTAGTACTAACAAATGAGCAATAATATCCCAGGGCAGATAATACTGTCAGAGAAATTCTGAAGGAAGGGGGACATTCCCAGCTGTGAAGATCATCAGGTTGGGAGGCCTCAAGAAGCTTGTGTTCCTATGCTGCTCCATGCCTGGTGACCACTCTCGCTCCATCAGCATTTCCATAGGTGTCTGTTGTTTCCTTTGGAGGGAGGAAAGTTATGCTCCAAAACAGGATAGAGTATGAAGCATGAGATTCTGCAAAGTCAGTTGCATACATTTGGAGCAAAGTCATGGTGGATCTACTTGCTTTTTCTTTGTAAACTTTTAATTTGGAAATAATATACAAAATTTGGGAAAAGAGTATTTAGAATTTCTACATACTTTTCATTTAGATTTTCTAAATATAACATTTTACCATATTTGCTTTATCATTCTTTTTCTACACATACGACACACGCAAAATCATTTTTTTCTGAACTGTTTGAAAGTTGCAAACAGTATGCTCCCTGAAGTTAAAAAACTTCAATATATGTTTCTTAGAAACAGTCACTTTCTCTTACATAGCCACACTTGAGTTGTGAACATTGGGAAATTAACAATAGTATTGATACAATACTATTATCTAATCCATACCTTATTCAAATTTGATCAATTGTCCCAGTGATGTTCTTTATGCCCCCGTCAAAAAACAACCCAGGATCCAACCTAGGGTGACTTGTGTGCTTTTCAAAACTTTTCATTTTTAGAGCAGCCAAAGCCCAAAATAAGATAGGATTCTCTTGGTATGACAGGGACTTCAAAGACTATATTGCATACATAGTAAAATAAAGGCAGGGTGCATACAACCAAGATTACAAATGCTACGGTGAAAACCATCCATCTTCTAGCAGGTCAGCAATGGTGAATGCTGTGCACAGCTCAGTTTCTCGGTGTCCTTCTAGAGCAGTGGTGCTCACATTTAGAAGCAGCATCAGACTCCTCTGGAAAGCTTATTAAAACAAAAATTAATGGGCCCCACTCTCAGAGTTTGTGATTCAGTAAGTCTGGAGTGGGGTCTTAGAAAATCCTAACCAATTCCCAAGTAACACTGGTGCTGCTCGTTCAGGGGACACAATTTGAGAACTGTTGCCCTAGAGAAACCTGTGCTTGATGGTGTCCCTCCCAGATTTCAGGTGATGGCTTCATCAGTGACCTCTTTCTTATCAAATCCAATGCCCTATTTTCAACTCCACTTGGCTTTTTGATAGAGGTGGCTATCAGGGCATTTCTCTACTTGTCAGAATCCTCCCATTTCCACCAAGACCCTCCAACTCCCACTCAGGAGGACTAAGAAGATAGTATTTGTGTGTGAGGTCCATTGAGTGAAATTTACAAGCAAGTTATTATTTGTATTAATCAGAAGTAAACTTTAACACAGCCCTTGGGCTCAAAGCCATCCCAAGCTGAGTCCACCCTAGATCAGCCAAACCTCAACTAGTCATTTAGTAGATGTTAATGAGAAGTAACTGTCTATATTGCTGTGAATGCCTGCAAGTTTCATTAGTTTGTTATGAAGACATAGCACTGATGCACAACTTTATAGGATTCTCGTGAAATCAAATGTAAAAGGTTCAGAAGAGTGCTTAGCGTGTAATAAATGCTCTGTAAGTGTGAGCTATAATTATTATTATAACCAGTGCCCAGACCACTGAGAAAGTTTTGATAATAGAAGAGCCTCTAATGACTTCTGATATCCATTTTTCTCATAGTTCCTAGCATCCAAGACCAGGGTCCTAGCCTACGGGTTTGATTTTGACCCAATTACTTTACTTTACTGAGTCTTAGTTACCATTTATCAAATAAGTTTGCACACTTCTGCCAACCTCAGAGGGTTTTTTTTTTTCATCACATGAGATGATGGGCATAAAAATACTTTGAAGATTATGAACCACCATTGCTATCATTACTTTTACCTTCTCTTCAAGAATAAAAGCAATTCTGAGTGGTTCACAGTAGAGAGATCATTTAAGTGCCCCAAGATCTGTTTTTCTGGTGGTCAGTCACAGACTGGGTGTTTGGATTTTTATAAATGCTAGAGCTTATCCTGGGAAGGGACTTACATTGGGCTTTCAAACTTGTCATAAAATTCAACTTGAGATTCTTTAATTACACTTTCAATTTTCATGAAGTATTCTTTACTTGTCAGGTGGATTGCAGCTGAGAATGGAAAAAGCAGTGAGTTTGTAGACAGAAGGCCTGGGTTTAATGGATGGTTCGTGACTCAGGGTCTTCTTGGCTGTGATCTCAGAAAGTTATTTAACTTCTGGGTAAAATGAAGGTGATACTCATGAAAGTGTAAACTGTGCAGGGTTATTTGAGAATCTAATAATGTCCAACGTGCTGCAGATGTGCTGAAACATTCTTTTACATACTTTATGAAGGAGGTGTGATCAGCACAGCCCACATGGAGTGTGTTGGAAGAATCCATCCTGCTCTGAAGTAGGAACGCTGTTTGAGTCAGGAACGCTACCCTTAGATCTACCCATGTCAGTTCTTTGGGTGCTTACCTTTTAAACATTCTCAATCCCCATTTCCTATGACTGCTTCTCACTGTGGAGACTAAAAGAGCCAGACACCTGCTTACCTAGCTTCCCTTGTAACCTGGGAAGGCCATGGGATCTGTTCTGAGCAAAAGCTATAAAGGGGGCATCTGACAAAGATTTTTTCCCCTTCATGAATGAAGAAAGAGCTCTTTCTCATTTTCTCAGCTATGCTTCTGCTTCCTGTCTTTGGAAGCTGGAGTAGGAAGATGTGCTCTCTGGACCCGCAGTAACCATCTTACAACCACAGGGGATGGTTGAGACAATTGCAGAGAGCAACCTGAGGCCTGGATTGTTAGCTGCTGGTCCAGCCTCAGACCTGGCCACCTGTAGACTTCCTGTTACATAGGCTGATTGAAGCCTTTATTATTTAAGTCATTGTTACTTCTGTTCTTGGCAGCAAAAGAATTCTTTATTTTATTTTAATTTATGTATTTTTATTTGAGATGAAGTCTCACTCTGTCGCCCAGGCTAGAGTGCAGTGGTGCGATCTCGGCTCACTGCAACCTCTGCCTCCCTGATTCTGCAACCTCTACCTCCCTGGTTCAAGCGATTCTCCTGCCTCAGCCTCCTGAGTAGCTGGGATTAAAGACACGCGCCACCATGCCCGACTAATTTTTTTTATTTTTAGTAGAGACAGGGTTTCGCTATGTTGGTCAGGCTGGTCTTGAACTCCTGACCTCGTAATCCGCCCTCCTCGGCCTCACAAAGTGCTGGGACTACAGGTGTGAGCCACTGTGCCCGGCCAAGAATTCTTAGGTGATATACTATCTCACAGTCTCTCTCTCACATAGAAAGGAAGGTCTAGAGCTGTATTGTCCCATAGGTAGTCACTGCCCTGTGTGGCTACTGAGTACTTGAAACTGGGCAGTCTGAATTGATTTGTGCTCTAAGTATAAAACACACACTGGTGTTTGAAGACTTAGCACAAGAAAACAACGTAAAATATCTCATTATAATTTTATACTGATTACATGTAGAAATGGTAATACTTTGGATATACTATATTACATAAATATATTATTATTAAATTAATTTCTCTCATTTCCTTTGCTTTTATTATAGAAGTGTGGCTACTTCATATTATGTACACAGTTGTGACTCACATTACATCACAATAATTTCTATTGGCCAGTACTGTTATAAAAAGATAGATACCAAACTAATGATAATAATGATTACCTCTGGGGTGTGGACATGAAAGAGGGGCTCAATATAGAGGGAGATTTCTTTTTTTTCCTTCATATACTTCTTGAATTTTCTACACTGACCATATATTTACATAGCAGATTATCTTCTGTGACTTTTAGGAATATAGGACAAGATCAAAATAAATGAGTTAATACGTGCAAACATGCTTCACTTTGTCAGTTGTTTTCATTTTTTAATTTTCATTTTGTGTAACAATCCTGCATATGTAATTTGTCAATTGTTAAAGATATGCACTTGTTAGCTGAGAGAGCGAAGTTTTTAAACTTTGTAACCGTCTATTTTGGAACATTATATGCACTTCAATATGTGTAATAAGTCTTTCAATTTAAATATTAGACAAAGCATATGGAGAAACACGTAGGGTTTGCAGTAATAAAACAGAGTTTTTAACAGTAGAACTCTATATAAAATGATCTTGCTTCTGAATAATTGGGAACATTTTTATAAGTTTAAAAATAAAAGGTGACTTGTAAGGAAATTAAGATGTTTTGAGGTTAGCTCATATATAACTAACAATATTTATGATAACCCTCTTTTTAGTGGTAGAACACAGCAGCTTGTAAAACAGCCCAGATTTATTCTGGCTCCTGCCTTTTTGTGATGCACTGCTAGGTTTCTTTCTCTCCAAAAACCCTCGAGTCATTAAATTTTGGATTTAACATTGATTTACTCCTTTTGAAGTTTTGCCAAATACAAAGATAAATTACTAAGCCTAAGTGATTAAGGAAGAAAAATGGTTTGTTTTTAGTCAATACTGTGTTTAGTATTTTAATTATTATTATTTTTAATTAAAAAGCCAGTGTGCCATTCCCAACCTGCTAATGAAGCTGGAGAAGAAAATAGCAACCATGTCCTGAAAACCAAAGAACTCTAATTCATCAGGCCAGGCTGCGGGGAGGGAAGATCACCCACAGGATGTCTTAGCTCTGCTGTTTGCTGTGTTCTGGCAAAGTTTAGACACTAATTGACATTTAGTTGAATGCACTGGAGTCTTTGAGTGTAATTTCAGGACTGTCGACAACTCCCATGCAGAAATCCAAGCGATTTTGCTTCAGTTTCATCATTTAACTCACAGCTCAGCCACAAGTTGACTGTGTGTTGTTAGCCAAGTCAGTTTTTCCTCTGGTGCTCATCTTCTAGGCCAGTAAAATAGGGCATTAGGTTGGAAGATAATCTCCAAAACCTTTTTCAGCTTTGAACTTGCCTCCTCTCCTCTTCCGTTTACCATACATAGCACCCTTTCTCAGCAAACATACAGTGTATCAGTAAAACTGACATTTAAAGCTGCAGGTAATTATCTGCATTACAAATATCCCCACTGCTAATAAATATGTACTAAATTATGGTTGTCTATGTATTTTAATATATATAAAATTATATATGATTCTATAATTATATATAATTCTACAATATATAAAATTATGTATAATTTTATAATATATATAATTGCATAATATATAATTATGTAATATATGTTAGGTAATATTAATATATTACATATGATATGTGTAACATATAATTATATACATATTAAAATACACACACACATACATGGGAAGGAAACCTCATTGTGGAAAACCTACACATAAAATTCCCAAATCCCAAAAACTTTTCTGGGAGAAGTCAGAGAAAAAAATATATATTTCCAAATCTTTAATGAAACTTAAATTTAAAAATGCTTTGTAACTACTGTTTGGAAATTTAACATTGGTGAATGCATGATGAGCTTGCTTCCTTTTATCCTCTTTGTTCATTTTCCTACCACTCTTTAAAGGAGGAAGTAAGAAATCTTTGCAAGCATTCATTTCATTTCATGGTGAGATTGTTCTAGGTGCAGAGGCAGGCTCAGGATTCAACAAACACAGCCGCTTAGCAAATTTCTTCTCAACATGGGCATCGCGTGCGTGTATAAAAGCATGATTTACTTGGGTTTTTTGAGGCAGCAGTAAATAAATTTGGAAGCACTGAATTGTATTAGAAAAACACGACTGAGCATTTAAAGCTTTTTCTCAGTGAAATTAATGGTATGTTTGCTGGCAACCTCTTTCCCATGCATTAACAGGGAAAAAGTGATTTACCAAAAAATGGTAATAGAAACCAGCAAATACCTTAATTTGTTGTATTATCCTGGCCAATTTAAAATTCGAGGAAGCAGAAATGGCACTGGCGGAGACACAGCGGTAGCAGCTGCTCCGTGACTTCGTGGAGCGTGGACGGTCTATGGGAGGGAGAGCCGCGTTGCCATGACAGCGAGCAGGTCCGGGCGCCGCTCTGCCCCAGGGAGGAGAGGGGAAGGGGCGGAGAGCGTCTTCCTTCCTTGGTATTTGCAGGTGGGGTCGGGGTAGGGCACACGACCTAGCATTTTGCTAAATCTTTGGAGGATACAGGATGTATTCATGTTGGCCCCTGCCTTCAGGAGACTTACAGTTAGGCTGGGCTCCCTCGCAAAATGCATCTGCTTATGTCCTGTGTCCTGAGGACTTCAGGGGTGAGCCAAAGTTGACACAGCTCCAACCCACAGGGAGCTGACTTCTTGGGAGGAATGTGATTGACACAGCAATTACAAGGGAGATAGATTTCTCAAAGGAAAGCTGTTGTGCATGCATTTGTGGGGGATCTGATCTGTTTGTGGTCTCAGGATACCTTCCTTGAGGTGAACAGTGCTTTCTTTGAATGGAGCTGTGACTTCAATTAGATTTTGAAAAATAAACGATCTTGTTGCTGCGGACTTTTAAGTTAGCCTGTTTACATTGTGTTACTGCAAACGTATAGAAGCTTGGAGTTGGATTTAGAATTCATCCAGTCTTTTTACACAGATGAGGAGACAGAAGAAGGGGGAGGATGAGAAGACGACAGATATGCTGAGAAGAGTAAGATCACAGTGCAGTGAGGCTGGAAGGAGCCCAAAGGGAGGCCGCATAGGGACTGAGGGCAGGCAGCCCCACATCCTAGGCAGCTGTCCTCCCCCGGACTGAAGATTCTGACAGGAGCCCTCTCCGTGCACCTCCAGTCCCTCTCTGAGCACATGTGTCAGGTGGGTACAAATAAATCTTTGGTCTCAGAGTCCCAGAAGAGGGCTTTTTCTTCCCTAGAGAACAAATCCGTCATTTGTAAGACTGTAAAAAGGTTAAGAACTTGTTGAGTCGAGACAAGCAATAATTCTTGCTGTCATAAACCACATTCGATCTCTGACTGCTGCGTTTGTTAAAATCATTTTATTTTTATTTTGGAATAGTTTCAGATTTATAAAAAAGTTGAAGGCCGGGCACGGTGGCACACGCTTGTAATCCCAGCACTTTGGGAGGCCGAGGCGGGCGGATCACGAGGTCAGGAGATCGAGACCACGGTGAAACCCCGTCTCTACTAAAAATACAAAACATTAGCCAGGCGTGTTGGCGGGCGCCTGTAGTCCCAGCTACTCGGAGAGGCTGAGGCAGGAGAATGGCGTGAACCCGGGAGGCGGAGCTTACAGTGAGCCGAGATCGCGCCACTGCACTCCAGCCTGGGCGACAGAGCGAGACTCCGTCTCAAAAAAAAACAAAAAAAAGTTGAAAGTACAGAGTCGCCATATACTCCTTACCCAATTTCCCCTGTTATTAACATCTGCCATTAGTATGGTACGTTTCTCACAACTAATGACCCGATGCTGATATATTATTATTAAAACCCATATGTTATTCAGATTTAATTAGTTTTTAACTAATGTCTTATTTCTCACCTATAATCTCATCTAGGATTCCATATTACTTTTATTCATCATAGTTCCTTAGGTTCTTCTTGGCTGTGACAATTTTCAGACTTTACTTGCTTTTGATGACTTTGACAATTTTGATGAGTACTGTCTCTGAGAGCTTTTCAAAGGCATACAAACATACACCCTGATGGAGGACTTGATTGCCATTTGGCCATTTGCTTTTCTAAATGCTTCTTATCATTTACCTGACCCCTAATATTGAGGTAGATTGCTTGTTGGCTTTGAATTTTCATGCAATTTACAGCAAATGGCTTTGCTGTACCCATTGTGGGTGGAGGTACTAATCTACTCTTGACTTTGGACTTGATCATGTTGAGTTGTGTTGGCCAATGCAAGGGGGCAGAAGAGACAGTGGGCCATGACTAAGCCTAGGCCTTAAGACGACTCCTGTGATTCCACTTGACCTCTTTTGCTTCTGTCATTGCAGTGAGAGGAATATGCCTGGGCTAGGCCCTTCGTGGCTTGAGAAAAACATACTTGGGCTAGCCCACTGGTGGCTTGAGAAGAATATGCCTGGGCTAGCCCACTGGTGGCTTGAGAATAATATGTCTGGGATGGCCCACTGGTGGCTTGAGAAGAACAAGCCTGGGATAGCCCATTAGTAATTAAGAAAGATGAGAGGCACGTGGAGCATAGTCACTTTCTGCTGAGCCTCATCTAGAACAGTTCACCCCAGCCCACCTCTAGATGAATGGACAATAACCAATGATTGTTGTTTTTAGCCTCTGAGCTTTGGAGACACTTGTTACACTTGTTATGTAGCAATAGTTAATTGAGATATGACCTACCATTGAGTAGATGGAAGGCTTTGTAAAAACTTTGAAAAATATTTGGTATTAAAAAAGTATTTCTTTGGGAACATGTAATCAAGGTGATCACATGCCCCATTGGGTTATTTTAGTGTCTGTCATGAGAGAACATGTTTCTCATTGAAAATATGAGCTGCCTCACCTCTGAGCCAAAAAGACAATGTCTTTTGCTAGTTACAGACTGTGTAGTGATTTGTGAAAAATCAAAATTGAGCTGCTTATAAATGTGTTCATTCACTTATTCATCTCTTCAACAGCTATTTATTTGGTACCTAATATGTGCTGGGCCTTCTGCTTGGTGCTGAGCACATGGGGTGAGTAAAAGTGGAGACAGCCTGGACCCACAGGGAGCTGATTTCTTGGGAGGGAGGCAAATGACATGCAATTACAAGGGAGACGAATTTCTCAAGGGAAAGCTGTTGTGCATGCGTTTGTGGGGGATCTGACCTGTTTGTGGTCTCAGGAAATCGTCCATGAGGAAAGCTGACCTGAATTCTGCAGCCAAGGGGAGTTGACTGGGCAGAAGAGGGGAGCCTTCTATGCACACTGTGCAGCAAGGAGAAGCATGGTGGCCTCGTGACACTGCACAAAGCCTGGTAGGGCTGGACTTCAGGATGAGGAGGGGGCTGTGAGGCAGTAGGAGGTCCGTCTTCTGGCAACCCAGTATTTGAACACCCTGATGATTTGGGTGGAGTCCATTTCCTTCTGCAGATGCTGAAGTAGGGGAAGAGACCTTTCTCTATGCACTGTGGAAGCATGCTTTTTAAGCATATCAGGCCCACAGCTCCTTCTCAGGCTGTAACTCTTTCGGGAGGGCCAGGAAGGTACATACTGGTTAGAGACTTCCATGGGGGCTACTGGTAGCTGAACATTCAGCAGTAGGAGGAGTATCTGGGTTGGGGAATCTGGCAGCAGGAAGAGGGTGATCAGGACCAAGGTGGGCTAGGTTCTGCAGGATTGTCCTAAGTCGATGGTTCTTATGGTAGGGCCTTGGCTACTCATCTCTAAATCAGCCTGGTTCCCATCTTGCTAATCTGATTCTGTGAGAGATGCCCTTCTAATAAATTCATTTTCTGCATTAGTTGCCCAGATTCTACTTCTGTTGTTAAACCTAAGAACCCTGATAAGAATAGGTAGGTAGGTGCCAGATTATCCCAGCTCTTCCAGGTCATGTTAAAGAAAGTGGCCTCTTGCTTAAGAAACCTAGATATCCATACAGAGGTGTTGGAGATGGGAGGTGACTGTCAGATTGGAGCCAGTGGTTATAGCCTGGTGTCATTTGAGCTTCTGCAGAAGACCCCAAGACAAGGACTTGAGTATAGTTTATCTAAGAGGCAATCCCAAAAAGCACCAATGGGGAGAAAAGGCAGCCAATACAAGGTATGTTATCAGGCTTGTTACTACTGTCCACAACTAGGCATCAATCCCATTGGGGAATTCTGGGAATAGTACAGAAAACATGTCTCAGAGTCATCCCATTGTGAGGGAGGAGGGAACTGGGGTATTTGTCCACCAACTCCCATCAATCATTGGTTGAGGGCTTCTCTGGTGGGGAGCATTCACTACTCAGAACTTCCAATCTGCCCTGAACAAGGGCCAAGTGGGAACTGCCTAAGATGAAGACTTGCAGGTATTGGCAGTTGGAAATCACAGAATCTCTGCTCCCAGAAATGGTCAGGCCTGAGGACAGTGGGTGGGACACAAGAGTGTCAGCTCACCTGGATAAAACACTATAAACTAAAAATGCTGTCCCAGGCTGGAGGCTGTAGAAAAGAAACAGCAATGAGTGCCCTGTGCTGCCCATGGAAAACTGAGCAATTGAAGAAAGATATAACAAAGCTTTAGTTACTTTCTATTTAGTCCCTATTTATAATTTGTTTCTGCTTCAGAGGAAAGTTTAAAATATGCAGAACTTGGTTTTGCAGTTCAGTAGACTGAAGTTAGCACCCTGGCTCCACATTAATAGCTTTGTAATCTTGGGTATGTTACTTAAACTCCTGTTCCTGGAAGTACCAACAAGATGACTGTGAACCAATTATATTAGTTTGCTAGGGCTGTGAGAACAGGTGGCTATAAATAACAGAAATTTATTTGCCCACAGTTCTGGAGGCTGGAAGTCCGAGATCAAGGTGTTGGCATGTTTTGTTTCCTCTGAGGCACCTCTCCTTGGCTTGCAGATGGCTGTCTTCTCCCTGTGTTTCCACACATGCTCATCCCTCTGTGTGTGTCTGTGTTCTAATCTCCTCTTCTTACAAGGACACTATTTGCTATGGTCTGAATATCCCTCAGAATTCATGTGTTGTAACTTAATTCCCATTATGGTAGTATTAAGAAGTGGGGCCTTGGCCAGGTGTGGTGGTTCACGCCTGTAATCCCAGCATTTTGGGAGGCCAAGGTGGGCAGATCATCTAAGGTCAGGAGTTTGGCACCAGCCTGGCCAACATGGTGAAGCCCAGTCTCTACTAATAATACAAAAATTATCCAGGCGTGGTGCACCCACCTGTAATCCCAGCTACTCTGGGAGAGTGAGGCAGGAGAATCACTTGAACTCAGGAGGCGGAGATTGTAGTGAGCCGAGATCGCGCCATTGGACTCCAGCCTGGGCGACAGAGCGAACTCCATCTCAAAAAAAAAAAAAAAAAAAAAAAACCAAAACAAAACGAAAAAGAACTGGGGCCTTTTGGAAAGTGATTAAGTCATGAAGGTGCCACTTCCATGAGTAAATTAATGCCCTTATAAAAGAAGCATCAGAGAGAGTTCACCTTTCTTGTCCTTCCATCACTTCTACCATGTGAAGACACAGTGTTCCTTCCCTCTGGAAGATGCAGCAACAAGGTGCCATCTTGGAAGGAGAGACTGGGCTCCTGACAGACCCCATAACTGCTGGCCTTGATCTTAGACCTACCAGCCTCCAGAACTGTGAGAAATACATTTCTGTTCTTTATAAATTATTCAGTCGATGGCATTTTGTTATAGCACCACAAATGAACTAAGACACAAGTCTTATTGGATCAGGGCTCAACCATATGACATTGTTTAACCTTAATTACCCCCCTTAAAGGCCTATCTCCAAATACAGTCTCATTCTGAGGAAGGGGGGTTGGGCCTTCAACCTATGAATTTTAGAGGCGCACAGTTTATCCCTTAACACCAATGAAACAGCTTACTTATCAAGATTGATGGCTTACTCATCAATACTCCTTTCAAGACCCTTACCTCCATATGCTTACCAACCCAAAGAAACTTTTCATAAACTTTTCCAGTCCCAACAAGTGCCCTGCCTTGCAAGACCAACTTCAGGATCACCCAGCTCAGGCCCTAAAACCATTCTCCATTAAGACAATATTCTCTCTTATTGCAGTAAGTATGATAAGCTTTGCTTGATCAACAGGTTTCTTTTGTGGGCTTTGAAGAGTAGATAAGATTGAATAAAACGGTGAATGAGGAGTCTGTTATAGTACCTGGCATTTAGAGGTGTTTAACCTGTGTTAGTTTTCTTCCCTAACATTGGTTAAACACCTCTAAACGCCAAGTACTGTAACAGAGAGGTACATCACAAGAGAGATTTTCAAAGCACGAACAGTAATTTTTATTTTTCTTCCTTTGTCATGCCCAATTGACAAAACAATCTCACTTCAAAAACCTTCTGTCTCTCTGTTTTGTCTGAATAAATCTATGCCTGATACAAGTCAGCAGTTTCTAGATTATTTTCAACTCTTTTTAATAGTTCTTGGAATGTCAGAATCAATTAGAGGTTAGTCAAAGGTTTTTTCGTGTGTAATACAATTCTGTTGAAGATGGCAGTTGGTAGGAATCTTGCAGACTCTAGCAGTTGAGTGTGAATTATGGAATCAACTACTGTTATGTAAATTACAAGAAAATAGAAGATAATTTGTTTCTCCCTGTAGGATCAGAGCATGATGCTCTTCACATTGAAAGAAGTACTTATCATTACCTGATTTTGTTAGAGCTTTATATGCCTGTCTTTCCCCAAAATGGAAAGCTATTAGAAAGATAGGGTTATTAGCTCTATACTTGCTATGTAATCCAAGACAGAGTCTACACACAGTAAAACTTCAACATAAATTGATTAAGTAGAATTGAATTTAGTCCTCAGCAGTGAGGAGAGTATTGGAGAGTGGGGAAGAAGGAGGACAACATTTGTGTGCCTTTCATGGATGGGCTGCTTACATACTTCTTTCACTGCAATCCTATGTGGTCAGAATTGCTATTGTCTTTTAACAGATAAGGAAACTGAAGTTGAGAGAGGATAACTTGGCCAAGGTCACAGTTTTGAGAGACGACAGGGACAGAATGAAATCCAGATCTAACTAATATTGCTTCCTAATGGAAAACAAGGAAAAAATCTTTGCTTTCCTGTTGAGTAACTTGGGTGAATAATGTTGAAAACAAATACTTTATTTAAGGCAGCTGAGACATTATTGGTTGGCATAACAACAACAACATAACCCAACCAGTCAATAGAAGGGGGAAAAAGCAGAAATAATCTGTTTTTCAAACCCCTGTTAGGGCTGTTTGATGCCTAACATTTTGCTTATTTTCATAACGTGTTGCTTTTCATGTGCTTGCCTTGGTTTTAGTCACAGCCATTACACATTTAAGCTAGTCCTGACTTTCTAGTTAGTTCTCCCAGGATGGTTAAGGCAGAGGACTCTAGCCTTGCCCATATTCCTTCTGCATTCTCCTCTACAAACTGGAAGCTGCTTTTAGAAACCCCAAAAGACTCTCTGCCTGAAGGCTTTTCTCTGACTCACTAGCTGTGTGCCTAAGGAAGAGTGATGTGCTGGAGATCTAATCCTCCCCAAGCACCCTCCAGCGGTCTCTGACAGGGAGTTTGTGGATAAACATCCAACTTTCTTCCCATTGGGTGGATAACTGAGTCATATTCTCCACAGTTTCCCAGAGGTGCTCAGCAAGTCTGAGCCCCAGTTGCCCACACTGGTAATTTCCTTGAAAACACACACTTTATGGTGTTTCTTCCCTTTCCTGTCTCACTTCCTCACTCTCACATTGGTGCTTCCTGAGGAACTTGACCTGGGTACAAAACACTTTTAGACCAAGTGGGCTGGCTAGGGAGGGGAGACATGAGAATTCAGCTCTTCTCTGCTGCAGTGGATAACTGCAGTTATGAAAAGAAGACACTGATTCCAGGAGGACGTGTCTTGGGACCGAGAGAAGGAGTCTCCCTAAGGTGCACTGTAGGAGGAGGAATTCAAGTTTCAGAATATGTCCTATGAGTTCTGTATGATTTCTCGGAACAACATGGATGAGAGCTAAGTGTCTCCTGGGCATATACCTTTTGCAGTAAGAGAGCTGTCTCTGGAAAGGCAGTTCATACGCACATTGAAGTTTGAGAAGTACTGCCTTATGAATCTGAAAACAATATGAGAAAAACATAACACCTTGAGCTTCAGTTGGTTTTCCCTCATTACATCTGTTTGTTTACCTGCCCACCTGAGCTCTGTCTTTTCTTTCTGAAAATATTTTCTAGACTCTTTAGTCCTGATAGATTGTTCCCCTTATAAATAAATTTTCCTATCCTAAAAATTAAGTGAAATTACCATATCATTGATTCCAGATGCTTGCCAATACCTTCATAATTAATGTAGTAGCGAGTTAGTCATGTGACTTTGGGCCCAAAAAAGTCACCTTTCTGAATTTAAGTTGTCCAAAGAAGGGTTTGAAGATAGTTAAGGTCCATTTTGGCACATGCTTACATGATTCAAAGTCCCTAGAGTTTTGGTCTGGTGATACGGATAAAAGCATTTTCAAGAATACGTCTGTGGTAGGTTGTTGCAGTAAACCTCCCTCCCAGTGTTCACCCTCTTGAGATTTCCTGCCCGTACTGGCCCTAGGCCTGGCCATGTGATTTGCTTTTGCCAGTGGAATATAGTAAACATGCTATAAGCAGATGCTTGAAAAATATTTCTGCACTGGGGCTTGTTCTGTCTTGCTGCATCTTGGAACACTGTGACCACCAGCATGTGAATAAACTTGGGCTACCCTGTTGGAGACATACAGGGCCCACTCCCTTGCACCTCCCACACAACAGCCAGCATTAAAACCAGAAATGTGAGTGAGGCTGTTCAAGACCAATCAGCTCCTACTTACACCATCAGCTGATTGCCTCTACATGAGGAACCCCAGGCAAGACAAGCAGAAGATCCACCCAGCGGAACTCATCCTAAATGCCTGACCCAGATTATAGTGAACGAATAAATACTTTTTGTGGTAATCTATTATGTCTTAATGGTTTGTTACATAGCCAAAGCTAACTTATTGCAACGTTTTTGTCTTTATCTTATTGGGATGTAGCTTGGTAACTATTTAAAATGGGGAATTATAGGAGCCCAGGTATTAAAAAAAAGTCATTTTAATAATCAGAAATTAGTTACAATTTACAATTGATTATTTAATGACTCACTAATGATTAATTCTTGGTTGATTACATCCTATCTGATGAAAAAATACGTTTTTCTCACAAAGCATGCTCTGTCTTCAAACACTGGCTCAGAAATGAGCATTACACATAACGAGATGGGGCTCTTCTTCTCTCTCTTATTCCCCCATTTCTGATTGCAGCTGAATTGAGTAGTCCTGCTCTGGCTGTTCTGATTGTGTGTGTACTCTTCCCATGGGCTTCTTGTTTAAAGTGGCAGATGTATTTCTCTCTATCTCTCTGAAGAAATGACAATAGAAGTAAATTGTGGCCCTGTAGCTTATTCAAAGCTGCTGAAAGCAGAAGCAGGCTTCAGAGAAACCTAGCAGAACTTTGACATTCATAGGCGTCCCTGGCAGATGGTTGTTGTTGGGTGGAATGCCCCGTGGAGATGAAAGACCACCAGCCACAAGTGGTTTTGGACCATATTGTTTGGAAAATGACAAATATACTTATTGTTTCCTGACTTAAGTCAAAATAAAACAGACCAAAACAACTCCCACGCTGCAATCACAGACACTTGACATTACCCAACTCATATACAATGCAGAATGCATTTTGCCTTTGAAACAGGGGCTGGTGATGTTGTTTTTCATCTATATGAAATGATGAAAAACATCATTTTTTTTTTGGATATAGGACTTGGGCAAATGAAAAACGTGATGACAACTCGACCTCAATACATTTTGGATCTCAAATGTCCATTCATCAGGAGCCGGTAGCATCCTTCATCTCTCATAGAGGGCAGGCATAAAGCCCCTGCAGAATCTCTAAACAGTGCATAAAAGACTAGAACACAAGTTCAAGGACTGGAGTTTTCTTTGACCACTTTATAGATGGAAATTGAGCTGGAAATGTTCTGTCTTTGGTTTTCTTTGGCATTCAGAACTATGTTCCAGCTAGGAGCTCACTGTAAGCAAGTAAATCAGAATATAACCTGCATGGCAGATCTTAAAACACATCCAGTCGTGCAACTAAGTAGCATCCAAAGCCCAGGATGAATGCTGGAGATGACTGACACATCAAAACAAATTTGAATGACACATACATTTTAAGAGACTGTCTGTAAAATACAGTTGGGCAAACGTTTTTTCTATTCTGATTTATTCTCTTCATCTTTGCTGCAGGCAACCCTCAAGCTATTTGGTTATTATTAATCTTTCCAGCCATTCCATAATTGTCCTTCCTGCGTCTACATCTTTTTTTAAAAAATTATTTTCTTTGTTATTTTCCAACCTTTCATGTGTTGTTTATGTGTTCCCTTTTGAAAAAAGAAACTCTTCTCATGTCTCTTTTATTTTGGGGGTAGTACTTTATTATTATTTCTATTTTCTGTTACTTCTTATTTCTACTCTTTCAAAAACTGTCTGGCAATTGAATGTGCACATGAATAAAGAGGAACTGGAATGAAAATGTCCAAAAAGGATGCTGGAGGGATTGGGGGAGTTGTATTGAGGTGGAGAGGAACAGATGGCAGCTGTTAGTAAAAGAAAAACACGTCTAATAAATGAAGATTTAGTTGCCCATTTTTCAAATCCAAGTTTGTCAAGAGGGACACTAATGGACACAGCCAGAATTGGCGGCAGCACAGTAGGAAATGGCAGGAAATTATGCACACTCCAGTGAGAAAAGGAAAGAAAAGATGGGTCAACTGGGTCTGGAAGGAGCTTTGGATAATTCAAATGAATATCGGACTATGAATATCTTTGTGAATCTGCAGAATTCACAAAGATGTTCCAAGGAATAAAGTTTAATAGGGGGAAAATTATGTATAAGTAATTCACATTTCTCTCCCTCATGCCCACCACTTTGTACTGAGGGACAGTTGACTCAACTCTCAAGTTCTTGTTTATTAGGGAGAGTTTGGGAGCTGAGAGATAATTAGTGCATTTAGAGAGGCTAAGTTGATTTACCTAACTAAGAGCTAGCAGGAGCATCTGTTGGGAGAGAAGAAAAGACTGAGTCAGAAAGTTTGGGAAGCTGGGAGATGTCAGGGCAAGAAGAGAGAATGTGACATGCTCAAAAAGCTGAGAAAACAAGGAAGGAAAGAAAAGTGAACTTTAGGACATGCTCCCATTAGCATTCTCTGAGAGAGAAAATACTAGCATTAATTTTTAATGACTTTTGGCTGCTGAACTAGATTTTTTTAAAGCCTGCACTTCATAGGGCCTGAGAATTACTTATGTCACAGGAAATCTCCTGGCGCATTCAACTCTTATAATCTATCTGTCACATCACAATATTACATTTCACAACCACAACATCACACATCACAGTATCAGAAACATGGGGGTGGTGGAGAAAGGAGGCATTATTAGCTTAATGATCAAGCACAAATTGATGCTGCATTATTATTCTAACTTTTTATAGGACTGTGTATCTCCTGTAAGATTCCGTCCTGAATCCTGGAAAAGGATGCTCGGTTGCCAGCACTCTACATTCACTTAGAATCAGACTCTGACACTGGGATTTGAGAGCGAGTAGTTTATTTGGAGATGGTCCAGAAAGCTCTGGTAGGGGAGAAAGGAAGGGAGACAAGGAAGGGAAGGAAACCAGTAGAGGCTGTGTTTTCAAGCTTGTTATCTGAAGAAAATTGTACAAGTGCTTGCTGACATGGTATTTCACCTCTGTGTGCCCAGAGGCTGGTACATATATTCATACGTACATAGACATATAATTTTAAAGCATTTGCATGACTTAGATAACAGACGGCACCCGTGGTGTTTTTCACTTGTATCAGCCAACCCTGGGTCAGTAACAATGGAGAAGGAAACGAGAACAGAAACGTGTGAGGGCCGCAAAAAGAGAGGCATGTCCCGTGAGTCGGTAGTTAATATTTACTGAGCAGGCACAACTTGCCCACACCAGGTGCCGTGTGCCTTCCATGCCTGAGCAACCCTTTGCGATCAGGATGACTGACAGCCATCTGACCTATGATGAACGAGCCTTAAAGAGGGTAAGGCTTAGGAGTAGAACCCAGGCGGCCTGATTTGAGAGGCAGAGTTAATCTCTGTGGCGCACTCGCTCCCAGCAGGAATGATCGCGTTAACAGAGATGCCAGCGAGGCCGGGCGGTTAATCCTTAACCCTGGGGAGTGGACGCAGCTAGAGCCCCTTGCTCCTGTGCCTGCCTGGCAGGTGTGTCCGCGCGGGCCATGGATTCACACCGGCCGGGGGTGAAGCACCGGGACAGAATGACAGACACAGGCCAGGACGCCGCAGCCCTGCAGGAGGCCGTGTCGGTGATTCACATTCACCCAGCGCCAGACTCATCCCCAAGCCAAGCTTCTCTTTTCCTCACTTGATCACTGCCTAGAGAACGGGAGCCTGTCGTGTGCGAAAGGATGGGTGCGCCCCTGGCTGCAGGCACCTCTCTCATTCTCTGCCCCGTTTGGGGCGGAGGGAGCTGTGTGGGCCCCTCAGCTCCGCCCCTGCCCGTGGAGGGCGTAGAGGGCACCAGAAAGGCGCCGGGAGTCGCGGGCCCGACAGAGACCCGGGAGCTGCGCGCTGTGCATCCGGCTGCTTTCCGAGCAGGAGGGAGGCCCCCTCTGGAGGGCCAGAGAATGATCGGCCCCCCGCGGGTTCTCTTCTAGCGCAGAAAAGCATCCAGGGTCAACCAAGTTCACGGTTCATCTCTGTGAATAAGTGTTCAAATCCGTGGTTGTGCAGTTCTGAAAAATCTAATTCCTTTTTTTTTTCCTCCTCTTTATTCAACTCTCTGGCCCAACCCCTCACACCACATCCCCAACCAACACACTCAGGAAGACACACACCGTCATCACCACCACACTACACTGAGAAAGTCAGGCAGTTAGGATAAATTCATGCTGGGCGTCAGAGCGGGAATTAGCCCTGGGAGGGACTCCAGAAGTCCCAGGCCCTGGCTCCTGGGTGTTGGGCTGGAGGAATCCACAGAGAAGGCCGCAGGGTCTTTTCAGGGAGACTTCGATAGAGTGGGCTAAGTGCTTATGGCCCTGGCTTATTTCAGAAAGGAATTGAAAGCCTTTTCAGCATTTAATATCCTGTACTGTAGGGAAGTCCTTCATTATGTCTATCTTAAATCTCTATTTCCGCAAGTTAGCCATCAGCACATTCCCAAAGAGCACTTTTGCTAACGCAAAAGTAACATTAGACACAGCAAGCATAAAAGGAGTCATACTTCTATTAGTAAACATTCAAAAAGCTTCTGATAATGTTAAGTGGCAAAGACAACACGTGAAAATTCAATTTTTGAGGGCAGTGACTAGCAGACACTAAAGAATTAGAAAGCATCTTAAAAAATCAATAAAATAAATCAAAATTCCCTACTAGAGATGTAATTTTTAAAATCATTCAAAAGTAACAACTTGTGTCTTTGGGTTCATCTGGCTTAATGTGTAGTAAAAGCAGAAAAAACAAACCCAGTTTCACAGACAAGCTAGGCACCAGCTCACACCTCACTTTAGGCCACTGCACAGACTTGTCCCTCCCCAAATCGTTCACAACCGAGGCAGTAACTGTAAGCTATTCAGAGCATAACTCAGGCCATACCCTATTAGCTCACAATTGCCAAACCAATGAGGTTTCTACATGGGTGATAAACATTGCCTGGAGCAGAAGAATTTCACTTCCTGTAGATTTGGAAAAATCTGCCCAGCTTGATTCATTCCCACTTGTGTCCCGGGTTTGAGTCTAGATGTCTCAGCATTATTTTCAAGCCTGGCTCTGGTTTTTCCCGATATTGCAAAGTTGATGCCTGCTGAAACACAAAATAAAAAGCTACCTAGAGAGGAGATCAAAGCAGGTTGGAAATCCTGAAAATTGCTAAATGGTAGGCCCATTTATCCAGTGAGTTGCTATTTCAAGACAGGGTTTAAATGGCTAACATTGCTCAGTTTTTGGTCGCCTGCCTATTTGTTTGGCAACGTATATTAATACTCAGGGTAATGCAATCTCTTTGGGGCAGGGGTAGGGACGTGGTGGGTGGGGAGGTGAGGTTGAGGTCTATTTTCTCCTGGAAAGGAGCACTTAGTCTTTGGAAGAAACAAAAGCGCATCATTAATGGAGTGCTATCCTGGCTGAGAAATGGAGTTTTTAGAGTTTGCTTTGTGCATATGAGCTATTCATTTACAATCAGGTACACATGATTTGTGTCTCATTATCTGTTAGGAAATGTTCTTCAAATGGGTTTGGGGCTGGATTTTTCAATGGGCTGAGGGAACAAACAACTACTCTTACCTTCCAGCCTGTCAGCCTCAACATTCATGTCGTCCTGCCATTAGCAAGAGTTGACTTGGACTTGCAGAGAAAAACCTTGTAAATTATAGCCTATTGTTGGGTGAATCACCCCGCAGTGACCCAGAAAGCAACTTTGGAGGCCTCTGCCCTCTTCAGGATGCAAACAAGTTGGGGAATGAGGTTGATGAGGGGGAGAAAAATGAGCTTATGTTTTTCTTGTTTGCCAGCCTCTCTCTGCTTTTCCTATGAAGTGAGTCACTCGAAGGTCTTAAATCAACTGCTTCCTCCTGGGTTTTAGTGTTGTCAGTGGGCGCTCAAGGAAACCAAAATATGATTTGCTCTTGGGGTCTCTTCTGGTGATAGAGGTCAGGAGCAGCAAGAGTGGGAGAGGGAAGGTGAGCACAACCCTGAAGAGAGAGTTTTATAAAATCTGAGGACTAGCTTACTCATAGGAGCTAGACCGTCAGCTTCTGGCCAGGTGTGGACTTTGAGGCCCTGGAAACGTGGCTGGTCTGAGTTGAGGTGTGCTGTGAGTGGAAAATACACACTGGATTTTGAAGACTAAGGATGAAAATAGGAGTGTAACTATCTCACTAATGTAGTTTAGAATATTGATCATGTGTTGAAATGGTAATATTTTGGATATGTTGGGTTAAGTGAAATATATTATTAAAATTATATTTTAATTGCCTTGTCTTTCTTTTTAAAATGTGCCCACTAGAAAATGTAAGATCACCTATGTGTCTTCCTTTATATTTCTAGTGGATAGCATTCGTCTTGATGGTGAATTCAGAGGGGAAGATGCTTTCACTAGATTAGTGACCCAAATTCTCCTCTTTGGAAGTAATGTCAGTACTTGTGGGAACAGCCTGAAAAGAGATGGGAAAGACTTGGGTTTAGGACATATAAATCTAAGAAGTTTAGAATTCTAGACACAGAGTTTATCTGCTCTATTTCCTAGTTTAACTGTAGTTTCTTTAGGGCTAACTTGGTGGCTATACTTAAATATTCTTGGGAACACACACACTCGCTGTTCCACCACTACGGCACCTCTCTTCTCATAGTCTAGAAGAGAAGAATGTTATCAGGATAACAAAAAAAATCATCTGACCTGACCCCTAATTGGGAAATTTCCTGCTGTGTGCAGAACAGTGCATAGGACAGTGGGAAATTTCCCAATTGGGGGTCAGGTCAGGTGATTTTTTTGTTATCCTGATAATATCCAGGGTTTCAGTTTGTTGTCGGGTTAGTTTTTTGAACACTTCATACTTGGCTTTCTTGTTCACTACAAATATTAATATTTGGCCTACTGACTTCATAGAATTGATACATGGATCAAATGAGTTAATGGTTTTGGAAGTATTTTTGGAAAATGTTAAATGGTTCTTAATGAGTAGGTTGTTATTGGCCCTCAAAAATGAAGAGTGCCAGTCAAGGAAAAGAGGATTTACTTCTTGAGAAATTACAAGGAATCAGAAGTCCCTTGTTTCTCTGACTCTGAGATGGATGTCACCCTCTGGTTGCTCCCACACTGATTTCAGAATTTGGGCTTGGCAGGAGGACTATGCCAGAATGGTGAGCTGACTTCCAAGTTTCGAAGTCCATAAAAATCTAGTCTCTAAACCTGAAAAATGTGAGGCTGCTTTTCAATGTCATCTGCTTTGTAAAGAACCTTTGGTGAGATGACGTGTTTGCAGTCAAGATAGATAATTCTCAATAATTAGAAGTTGCAGAGTAAAGCAATCAGGCTATAAAATCTGAATGGAATATCTTCTATTTATTTGGTCCCTGTGTTCAGTTAGGCCTGACACGGGGCACATACTGAAAGAGGGAGAGCGAGAAATACTATCCCTACAGATCTTTAGAGCAAGCTGGGTCTAATGGCATTTAGAGTATATACCAATTACAGAGGGAGGGAAAGGGAAAGAGAATTATTCCCTGGAGATATTACTAAACCTGCAAAATCAAGTTTGCAGCCATTGTTTGATGTCTTGTAAAACTCACAGCCTCCTATTTCACTCCAGTGTAGGCTCCTTGTAGGGTCATCTATGGGGGTTGTGCTTCCTAAAAATGTACTGTACTAGGATCACAAGATGTAGGTTCTTGGCCCAGCCCTGATCTATCCATAATAAACTACATAATGAAGACACACCCATCATTGTCAACGTGCACGTTATTGGCCTAAGTTACATCCTAAAAACTGAGAACTTCTTCACGTTCTCCCAGAATGACATGATAAATCACCCACTTTTGGATTCAGTCTTCTGCTTGCTGGGTCACCTTGGAAGGCCAACAGCTTACTACTTCAGTTAAAGGTGATACCACCACCTGCCCCTTCATTGCTTCTATTGGGATAAGAATAAGGTTATAGGTGCCTAAATTTTTAAAGAAATATATACATGTGAGATATTCCTGTAATATTTATCAGGAAATAAATTAGTCAACTTAAGTGAATTTTTTTCAGAAACAGGAACTTACAAATTTAGCACCAAATGTTAAAAAGTAGATGTTTTCAATGGAAATCTTTCTAAAATCTACTACAATGCAGAATAGAAACTAACATTTTTTCTTATAAGCAGCAGGTTTCATTATCTTGTTCAGCTAATACACAGTCATGAAAATGGAGGGTGTCCAAGGCGGTTTGCTCTATGTTTAATGGGCTCAAACTACTCTAGTTGTTGATCTTTCTAATTAAAAAAATTTTTTTACGCTTTCTATCCCTGAGGAAGACAATTTATTCACTTTTTCCATGATTTTTTTTTTTTTTAAATGGAATCTCGCTCTGTAGCCCAGGCTGGAGCACAGTGGCACGATCTCGGCTCACTGCAACCTCCGCCCCTCCAGGTTTAAGCAATTCTCTGCCTCAGCCTCCAGAGTAGCTGGGATTACAGGTGTGTGCCACCATGCCCGTAATACAAAAATAAAAATTTTTGTATTTTTAGTAGAGACGGGGTTTCACCATCTTGGCCGGGCTGGTCTTGAACTCCCGACCTCGTGATCTACCCACATCGGCCTCCCAAAGTGCTGGGATTACAGGTGTCAGCCACTGCGCCCAGCCTCCATGAATATTTTTTGGTGGCCTACTTGGTGCAGGATGCTATATGACCTACTAGGTTCATAAAGATAAATGAAACCTACTCTCTAATCTCAAGGAAATCAATCTGTGGTGAGGGAACAGACTGGTTTTAAGACTTACATTTCAATTCAAGAAAATATAGCTTGAATAACTGCACATGCATGGATTGGCAACATTTATTTTTGGCATCTCAGGGGTCAAGATAAGAGGAACAAGGCAAGTTCTCAACCAGTGTTGGCTATTAATATATTATTATTTTCATTAGCTCTTTTAAATGTTGCAAATATCAGGTAATAAAATTCCCACATAAGAAAATATTATCACGATTGTTTATTATCATCAATGTTTTTTACCTTGTGATAGCAACCCAACCTCCAGACAGAGCCTAGGGGAAAGGGTCAAATTTCATCTTTAGAGGTGTACTTTTGCATTTCCAAGCCAATTAGTTATCAGCAAATGTCTCAGCAAGTCTTATCAAGGGGACAGTGTGGTGGTTGGAATGACTCGTGTATGGAAATGGCACTCCTTGGTGCCATTCTCATGATAGTGAGTGAGTTCTCATGTGATATGATTGTTTAAAAGTGTGTTTTAGCACCTCCCTCCTTGCTCTTTCTCTTGCTCCTGCTCCTGATTTGGAAGATGCCTGCTCCTCCTTTGCCTTCCGCCATGATTGGAAGCTTCCAGAGGCCTCCCCAGAAGCAGAAACCACTATGCTTCCTGTACAGCCTGCAAAACTATGAGCCAATTAAACCTCTCTCCTCCTCCTCCTCCTTTCCCTTCCCCTTCTTCTTCCCCTTCCCCCTTCCCCTTATTCTTCTTCTTCCCCTTCCTCTTCCCCTTCCCCTTCCCCTCCTTCTCCTTCTTCTCCTTCTCCTTCTTCTTCTCTCCTTTTGATGGAGTCTCGCTCTGTCACCCAGGCTGGAGTGTAGTGGCATGATATTGGCTCACTGAAACCTCCTCCTCCCAAGTTCAAGTGATGCTCCTGCCTCATCCTCCTGAGTAGCTGGGATTACAGGCACCTGCCATCAGGCCTGGCTAATTTTTGTATTTTTGGTAGAGATGGGGTTTCACCATGTTGGCCAGGCTGGTCTTGAACTCCTAACCTCAAGTGATCTGCCCACTTTGGTGACCCAAAGTGCTGGGATTACAGGCATGAGCCACCATGACCAGCATCTCTTTTCTTTATAATGTACCCAGTCTCAGGTATTTCCTTATAGCAATGTGAGAACACACTAATATACTATGGTTTAGTACTCTGCAGAGTATTTATTATTTCTTGACATATATATTTTTATTCATTGCTTTTAAAATAAATTTTGGAGACTGCTTTTGAACTTCAGCTTTTCTATTAACTTTCAGGAACACAGTAAGGATGAGAAGATTGCATTTGGATCAACAAAGTCTCTCCCAGCTCATCAATTGTGTAACACTCATCACTACAGCTTTTGTTTCCTCTTTGCTGTCATAGCCCTCACTATTATTTTATGGCCGTGTGAAAAGAGAAACTCTCTTCATTGACTCACTTCTCTTCTGGTCCATGGCTTCATCAATACAGATTGTCAAGCCCTCCATGATCTGTCTCTGGTCAATCTTTTCAATTTTATGCTGGACTGTGCAAAAATGGCCACAATACTTCACTGCTCCCTGTCTATTTCATTCACTCCCTCTGCCATGTGACTTTTCAGATTCTTCCATCAAGAGTCAGAGTCTGTTTCCCCTCCCCTTAAATCTGGGCTGGGCTTTGATTTCCTTTGATATTTACTCTGTGATAGAGTTTGGCAGAAGTGGTGGTGTGTGAGTTCTGAGATTAGGCCTCAAGAAGCCTGGGAGCCTCTGCTCTCCTTGGGATCCTACGTAGTCACCAAGCTGGGCTAGCCTCCTGGAAGATGGGAGACCACATGGGGCAGAGTTGAGTCAGTTCAAATGCCCCAACGAAAATCCCAGAAATGCTAGAGGTCCTGGCTAAGATCAGCAAAGTTGCCTCCATGACCCACAGCTGTCCATAGATGTATGAGACAGTCACCCAGCTGAACTTGGTTTAAATTAATGACATGCAAGAATACTTAGCTAAATAAACCATTGTTGTTTTAAGCCATTAAGTTGTGCAATGGCTTATTATGCAACAATAGCTACTTATACATGTACAAAACTCCCTTCACTACAGCCACTCAGCTTTCTTTCTAGTCCTAAAACACAGGGAATTTGTTCTGTCCTCGGGACCTTTGCACTTCCACCTGGAATTCTCTTCCCTCAGATCTTTGCATGTTTAGTTCTTTTTTGGGTGGATTCAAGTCTTAGCCTAAATGTAGGCTCTTTGGAGAGGCCTCCTCTAACCATCTTTTCTAATTGTATCACCTATTTATCTTCTATCACATTATCATGTAATATGATTTGGATCTGTGTCGCCACCCAAATCTCATGTGGAATTGTAATCCCCAATGTTGGAGGTGGGGCCTGGTGGGAGGTGGTTGGGTCAGGGGGGTGGATTTCCCATGAATAGTTTAGCACCATCCCCTTGGTGCCATTCTCTTGACAGTGAGTGAGTTCTTGTGAGATCTGGTTGTTGAAAAGTGTGTAGCACCTTCCCCTCACTCTTTCTTTTGCTCCTGCTCCTGCCATGGAAGATGCCTCCTCCTCTTTTACCTTCTGCCATGATTGGAACCTTCCAGAAGCCTCCGCAGAAGCAGAAGCCACTATGCTTCCCGTACAGCCTGCAGAACCATGAGCCAATTAAACCTCTTTTCTTTATAATTTACCCAGTCTGAGGTGTTTTTATAGCAAAATGAGAAAAGACTAATATTCCATGCTTTAGTACTCTGCAGAGTATTTATTTCTTGATATATAGATTTTTATTTATTGCTTTTTAAATTAATTATGTCATACCTAATTAGAATGTAAACTCTATGAAATCAGGGAGTGTGTTGAATCCTCAGAGCCTAGAACACTGCTGGTAGGTATATGGAAGCAGATTCAATACAATCTTGGTGAAGGGATAGAAGGTATTCATCAGCTCACTCAAATTTGCCAAAGCAACATGTAAAAACGTGGATAGTTGAAGCCCATCTGTATTAATAGAGATCCTAATGGCTCCTGTTCTGGCCCTAGCCATCTCTCAGGATGCTTCTCTTCTGCCACTGCCACCACCACCCTTTGGCCACACCAGGCTGTGTGTCATATTCCCTATGGCTCATTCTTATGACCATGTTATTCACTTCAGAATGGGCTTCGACAAACTCTCTTTCATCCCTCTAGGGCTCTCAGCTCAAATTCAACTCTTCTTTCTATTTATCTCTGGTCACCAAGGAGAATTAATTATTCTTCATCTATGATTTTAGAGCTTATAACAACTGTTTCTATGATAGACTTTTCCATTAGTCTGAAAATTGATTGAGATTAGAGACTATTCCTTATTCAACTTTATATTCTCAGTGCTTGGCAAGTAAGGTCTCTAAAAAGTTGGCCAAATTAAAAAGATAAAGTCTGTGAAATAACTCTGCATGGTATAGGGAATTATAATCTATAAATTGGATAATCTTACAATTTAACATGGTTGACACTCTTATTTCTAGGTTGACCTGGCTGATAAGACATTAACATATCATTCCACTTTTAGTGGAATGAATGAATGAGCCAATAGCATCCAGACTATTTTCCCTAACAAATTATCTACCTAAATGAGAGATGCATGACATTTAGATTCAAAGCTTTTTCTAAAAACCAATATAGTTTCAAGAGAAACTTTCCCCTAAGACTTATGGCAAGAGAGTTGTGATTAGGTCTGACATCTATTTCCTCAGGAAAATTATCAAGGCCGAAAGAGTTTGTGTGCAGTTCATCATGTATTGCTCTGAACTCTTTACATAGGGCATTAAAATGATTCTGGAGTCATTGGAAGTTCTTCTGTTAGTGAACCCAGTGGTTTAACCCAATCTTGCATAGATGGAGCAATAATGAGAAATCAGGGAAGGGTACTGCTAGGCACTGTGTCACTGTTCCTATGAGAACAGTGTCTTCCCTTCAGTGAGTCCTCCCATTTCTCATTAGCACTCCACTTGTGCAAGGCCTGGTCACACTTTTAAGTGTTATACTTTTAAACTTGGAGAAAAGCAGTTTCACTTTATAAATCTAACGCCCACTAGACACAAGCAGTTATTGCCTGCCTGGGGCCATCTTCTGTTTGAGAATTCAAACAGTCCTCTGTGGGAAGCTTCAGCCTTTTGTCTGTATGCAGGTTCAGTCACCAAAGGGCTTATTTTTATGCATTTTTGGGGGGGGGCATAATTTACTTGTTTGGTGTCAAGTAAACAAGTAAGAAAACAAATCAAAATGCCAAGCTGAAAACAAAGAATCTACTTAACATAATAATTTATCTACAAACCAAGAAACAACTGAGGAACTACCACATAAACTTTGCACAAATTGCATTGCCAATACTCTTTGACTAAAGGGAGATAAGATTGTATTGTCCATCTTTATGTCCATATAATTGTGTTTTAGAAAGCCCTATGAAAACAGTTCATCCTAATAAATACAGTGTTTAGCACCAAAACGTTATTCATGCAAATTCTGCCCTCATTTTGGAAGTAACACATTTGCAGAAAAATGTCAGGCTAAGAAAAGACTGTAGCACTCACAATGCGAATGCCTAACAGTAGCAAAATGCATGCTGTTCAACTTAATTACAATGATAATATTTTGTTTAGTTTTTGTGTATATGGCATAGTGCTAAACCTGCAAAGGTTTGATTAATTACCTATTCAGTGAATTGATAAAGCTTTTTTGGTCATTTATTTATTTGGCAAAAGTTTAATGAGTGCCTACTATGATTGACGCCATTGCAAACGCTAGGAATGCAAATAATACATAAGGAAAATAAGACATTTTTCTGTGTTTATGTTTTTCCTTGTCTTGAAAGCATACTTACTAGGCTATGTGCTTCATTTTTCTAATTAAATTCTCATAATGACCTTTTGAGAGATGTAGTATTATACCCATTTTAAAAATGAGAAAAGAGCTTGTAAAAGAATTAAAGTGACCAGTTTCAATCACATGGCTGGGAAGTGGCAGAGAGCTGAGATTTGCAGCCAAGCCTGGGGTTTCGATGGTGTTGCTCTTGTCACCGGATTACACACGATTCGTTCCCTTCTTCCCTCCAATCCTCCCTCTTGTCTTACTATCCTCTTTGGATTTAGCTCCAACAGAACTTTTCCCAACATGTGCCTTTCATAAAAGTAGTTCTCCAGATGCCTCAATAAACATTTTCACGTCGCAAGTGACTTACCCTGTCCCTTTTTTCAGAAATGCGACAGAATCTTCTGATATTTAAAATGCCAAATAGTCTTAAGATAAAGACATCTGTTTAATATTATTTATACGAGTGTTTCCCTAAATTCCTGGGCCATAGAAACATTTTCTTGCTTAACATTTATTAGTAAACATATTTTGGAAAATGCTGCTTTGTCATAATTATTTTTCAATGGAGCAGAAACTGAACTCCCTTTTAGAACGTCCTGAATCTCAACCTGTAGGAAACAAAAAAATGGTAACAGGAGGAGGCAATGGAAGCGTTACTAGGCTTGTGAAATGAGATTGAAAAGAGAGAGAGCTGGGAGGAGCTGCAGTCTGCTGAGGCGGGCTTAACCGTAGCAGATGATTCAGTCAGAAACAAAACAAAATAAAACACAATAGGAGGCCAGGTGGAATTGCTTTTAACTATATTCTTGTCATAGCTTCTGGGTACTGCAAATTCTCTCCCAACTATGGCTTCTTTTTGAAAACAATAAGCAAAAACTTTTGCTGTCTATTATTATCTGCATTTTACATATGGGGAGACTGAATCATAAGCTCAATTGTACATGGTCACACAATTAAGAATTGAGCTGCAATGAAAACTCAGAAGGAGTGACTTCAAAATCAATTATCCCATCAGGCTCAGAGATTTAAAAAAAATGCTCAAGTTGCCTTATGGAAATTACACAACACAGAATAGTTTCTAAGTAGAGAAAATAGGTAAACAAGAAAAAGTGAGGAAAAGTTAACCTTCTACCCAGATTGCTAGTCCAGTGTCCCTACAATAGCTTCCAGTGCTCCGTTTCAGAAAATTCTATTTATTAACCAGTAGTTGGCTCTTAAAAAGATAAGAAATCAGGATTGAAAAGCTGATTAAAGAATGTTAGCTGAAATTCCATCTCCCCAACTCAAAATATACTGTTATTTTCTCTTTTCTAGGCTTTTGAGCTGTTGCTGCTATTAATTCCTTCATAAGTATTTATCGAATGACTATTATGTGGCAGAAATATATCTAGACACTAGGAGCATAATGTGAATAAAAACACAAAAACTTACAATAGGTCATAATAAAATAACTAATGTTTATTTAGTGTTCACTTTGTGCTAAGCACTTTCCTTACCAAGTATCATTAATTCTCCAAAACCACCTTAAGAAATTGTTATGCTTATTATCTCCATTTTGTAGATGAAAAACCTGAGGCTTAGAGAGGTGAAGTAACTTTCCCAGAAGACTCCCAGTTGGATAATCATGAATTGAGAGGTCTCATTCCAGAACCATATATAGATATGTAATAGCTGTATATGGTTATAATATATATTTTATATTATATATATTTTATATTATATAATATATATATTTATATATTACGTATATTTTATATATAATATACATTATATATATTTATATATAATGTATATAAATATATATTATATATAAATATATAATATATATTATGTATATTTTATATATAATATATTACGTATATTTTATATATATAATATATATTATGTATATTTTATATATAATATATATTATGTATATTTTATATATATAACATATATATGTTATATATATAATATATATTATGTATATGTTATATATATAATATATATTATGTATATTTTATATATATATATTTTATATATATGGTTCTGGAATGAGACCTCCAATACATATAGTCATAAATTGAGAGGTCTCATTTAAAAATATATATATAGGCCAGACATTGTGGTTCACACCTGTAATCCCAGCACTTTGGGAGGGCGGCGGGGGGGGTGGATCACCTGAGGTCAGGAGTTCAAGACCAACCTGGACAACATGGCGAAAACTCCTCTCAACTAAAAATACAAAAAGTAGATGGGTGGGGTGGCATGCGCCTGTAGTCCCAGCTATTCAGGAAGCTGAGGCAAGAGAATCTCTTGAACTCGGGAGGCAGAGGTTGGAGTGAGCTGAGATGGCACCACTGCACTCCAGCTTGGGTGACAGAGTGAGACTCCATCTCAAAAAAAAAATATATATATATTTGTATTATTATATTAGAACCATATATTATAAATATATAACCATACATATCTATTACGTATATTACATATTATAGTAATATATAATTATATATCATATATTGTGTGTTTATATTATATATTATATGTAATAGATATATATGGTTATAATATAGTAATATAATATATAATATACATGTAATAGATATATATGGTTATACTAATATATATTATATATGGTTATATATAATATATGAAATAGATATATGGTTATATTATAATAATATAAATATATATATTATATATATATATTTTTAAATCACTGAGCTATACCCATCCCTTTGCCTGGCAAGAGACTGAACAATATACGAAAAAGCAACTTGACATTAGAGATGTGGGGAAATTCAAATGAGAAAATATGAGAATTTATAGAAAAAAGTTTAGGAGAAAAATGGATTATAGATTTATTAAATTTTTTCAAGTTCTCTGGTTCAAGATGTCACAGTGAGCTCACACTGAGCCTTCTTCTCATTCCAAACATAGATCAAATACAAAAGGGTAATATTAAATATATCTCCATGTTCAAAAACAAGGAAGGGAGATCTTCTTCAACCAGAAACAGGAGACAAGAGTAACAACACCAACAACATATTGGGAAAAGGGTGAGATCTGAAGCTTTCCATGCTATTTGTAACCAGTACTGAATAACATCATAGTGGGTTCCTCAAAGCTTTTCTGATAACTGGGGTCAAACAAATCTCATTCACAGAACAGGCTGGATCCTGGTTCTCTGTGTGAATTCAGGAGTTGAAACAGGGCTCTCTACCCATGAAGATAAAGAGAATAGCTCCACTGTTTCTTGAGGTAAAGGAGGTGAACTTAGAATTTTATTACCAACTAATGCATTAATCAAGAGTGAACATGATGTGAAGAACATTTTTGGACATAAAGGGCTCCAAAATGTTTTCAGTACAGATACTTACTGAAAGAACTACCAAAGGGGGTGCTTCAGTAAGAAGAAAAATGAGGCCTGGAGGCGAGGAATGGGACATAAGAAGCAATAGTAAACAACAGCAACAAAACAATCTGAAAAAATTGTTGGTAAATTTAAACATGCTTAGGGCAAATGATAAAGAATAATTGGTAGAAACTGACATGTGTTGGTGGAGGGAGTTGTTGAGTGGATATAGGGTCATGGAATTCAAAGATTAAGAAAAATTTAGTATCAGCTGTTTTGACTTGAGCACAAAACTCCTACTGTAACCCAATAAGAATATTCTTGTTTTCTCAAGGCCTGGGGTTGCCTGAAGTTCTGGGTTAAGCAGGGACAGCCTATGGACAGACATTAGACAAAATGTGTGATTTTTTTACTTGCCTACATCCTAAACCTCGGTATTTCTGGGTTCACACTTTGACTTGGTGTGAAAGTCAAGGCTGCTGTACCAAGTATGTAAATTGTAGAGGAGAAAAAAATATAATAATATATACATATATATATATATATATATATATATTTGAGATGGAGTCTTGCTCTGTCGCCAGGCTGAAGTGCAATGGCATGATCTCAGCTCACTTCAACCTCTGCCTCCCCGTTTCAAGCAATTCTCCTGCCTCAGCCTCCTGAGAAGCTGGGATTACAGGTGTGTGCCACCATGCCTGGTTAATTTTTGAATATTTAGTAGACACTGGGTTTCACCATGTTGGCCAGGCTGGTCTCGAATTCCTGACCTCATGATCTGCCTGTCTTGGACTCCCAAAGTGCTGGGATTACAGGTGTGAGCCACCGTGCCTGGTCATAATATATGTATTTTTATATAAATAAAAATCCAAGTAAAAAGTGATCTCCAATCTCTAATATAAGGTGATATCCCATTTTCTCCAAGAAGACTATCCAAAAAATATTTTATAGGCAACTTAAATATCAAAGCTCTTTGGACTGTAGATGAATCAGTCAAATGTCTCCTTATGGAAATTAATTTATTTGTTTACTCACACACATTTAAAATTATGTATATGGAATATTGATTTCAAACCACTGCTTTTTTACTCTCACAGTTCTTGACACTATTTTATCCTAACTCCTCCAGGGGGCCTTTGACATCAGAGCCCTCCTCCTCCTCCAGCTGCTTTTTGAGTCTCACACAGAGTTGTTAGAGCAGAGCTGTTAGCAATGTCTCCTCCACCAAAATGATGAGATACAGAACTCTTGGCATCCACATCCAGCCAGTGCTGGAAATTTTATCCTAAGACCTAAGTTCACATTCCCAAATTTCTAACGTCAAATACATTTGCTCTCTTTGCTAATCCTGTAGATGATGGTCTGCAATCTTAGTGTCTTGCTTTCTAAATTGATTTTAGAAGGCTTTTTTTTTTTTTTAGATGTTCTTTTTTTTTTTTTTTATTATACTTTAGGGTTTTAGGGTACATGTGCACAATGTGCAGGTTTGTTACATATGTATCCATGTGCCATGTTGATTTCCTGCACCCATTAACTCGTCATTTAGCATTAGGTGTATCTCCTAATGCTGTCCCTCCCCCCTCCCCCCACCCCACAACAGTCCCTGGAGCGTGATGTTCCCCTTCCTGTGTCCGTGAGTTCTCATTGTTCAATTCCCACCTATGAGTGAGAACATGCGGTGTTTGGTTTTTTGCCCTTGCGATAGTTTACTGAGAATGATGTTTTCCAGTTTCATCCATGTCCCTACAAAGGACACGAACTCATCATTTTTTATGGCTGCATAGTATTCCATGGTGTATATGTGCCACATTTTCTTAATCCAGTCTATCGTTGTTGGACATTTGGGTTGGTTCCAACTCTTTGCTATTGTGAATAGTGCTGCAATAAACATACGTGTGCATGTGTCTTTATAGCAGCATGATTTATAGTCCTTTGGGTATATACCCAGTAATGGGATGGCTGGGTCAAATGGTATTTCTAGTTCTAGATCCCTGAGGAATCGCCACACTGACTTCCACAATGGTTGAACTAGTTTACAGTCCCACCAACAGTGTAAAAGTGTTCCTATTTCTCCACATCCTCTCCAGCACCTGTTGTTTCCTGATTTTTTAATGATGGCCATTCTAACTGGTGTGAGATGGTATCTCACTGTGGTTTTGATTTGCATTTCTCTGATGGCCAGTGATGAGGAGCATTTCTTCATGTGATTTTTGGCTGCATAAATGTCTTCTTTTGAGAAGTGTCTGTTCATGTCCTCTGCCCACTTTTTGATGGGGTTGTTTGTTTTTTTCTTGTAAATTTGTTTGAGTTCATTGTAGATTCTGGATATTAGCCCTTTGTCAGATGAGTAGGTTGCAAAAATTTTCTCCCATTGTGTAGGTTGCCTGTTCACTCTGATGATAGTTTCTTTTGCTGTGCAGAAGCTCTTTAGTTTAATGAGATCCCATTTGTCGATTTTGGCTTTTGTTGCCATTGCTTTTGGTGTTTTAGACATGAAGTCCTTGCCCACACCTATGTCCTGAATGGTATTGCCTAGGTTTTCTTGTAGGATTTTAATGATTTTAGGTCTAACATATAAGTCTTTAATCCATCTTGAATTAATTTTTGTATAAGGTGTAAGGAAGGGATCCAGTTGCAGCTTTCTACATATGGCTAGCCAGTTTTCCCAGCACCATTTATTAAATAGGGAATCCTTTCCCCATTTCTTGTTTTTGTCAGGTTTGTCAAAGATCAGATAGTTGTAGCTATGCGGCATCATTTCTGAGGGCTCTGTTCTGTTCCATTGATCTATGTCTCTGTTGTGGTACCAGTACCATGCTGTTTTGGTTACTGTAGCCTTGTAGTATAGTTTAAAGTCAGGTAGCATGATGCCTCCAGCTTTGTTCTTTTGGCTTAGGATTGACTTGGCGATGCGGGCTCTTTTTTGGTTCCATATGAACTTTAAAGTAGTTTTTTCCAATTCTGTGAAGAAAGTCATTGGTAGCTTGATGGGGATGGCATTGAATCTATAAATTACCTTGGGCAGTATGGCCATTTTCACGATATTGATTCTTCCAACCCATGAGCATGGAATGTTCTTCCATTTGTTTGTATCCTCTTTTATTTCATGGAGCAGTGGTTTGTAGTTCTCCTTGAAGAGGTCCTTCACATCCCTTGTAAGTTGGATTCCTAGGTATTTTATTCTCTTTGAAGCAATTGTGAATGGGAGTTCACTCATGATTTGGCTCTCTGTTTGTCTGTTATTGGTGTATAAGAATATAAGAATGCTTGCGATTTTTGTACATTAATTTTGTATCCTGAGACTTTGCTGAAGTTGCTAATCAGCTTAAGGAGATTTTGGGCTGAGACAATGGGGTTTTCTAGATATACAATCATGTCATCTGCAAACAGGGAAAATTTGACTTCCTCTTTTCCTAATTGAATACCCTTTATTTCCTTCTCCTGCCTGATTGCTCTGGCCAGAACTTCCAGCATTATGTTGAATAGGAGCGGTGAGAGAGGGCATCCCTGTCTTGTGCCAGTTTTCAGAGGGAATGCTTCCAGTTTTTGCCCATTCAGTATGATATTGGCTGTGGGTTTGTCGTAGATAGCTCTTATTATTTTGAGATACGTCCCATCAATACCTAATTTATTGAGAGTTTTTAGCATGAAGTGTTGTTGAATTTTGTCGAAGGCCTTTTCTGCATCTATTGAGATAATCATGTGGTTTTTGTCTTTGGTTCTGTTTATATGCTGGATTACATTTATTGATTTGCATATGTTGAACCAGCCTTGCATCCCAGGGATGAAGCCCACTTGATCATGGTGGATAAGCTTTTTGATGTGCTGCTGGATTCGGTTTGCCAGTATTTTATTGAGGATTTTTGCATCAATGTTCATCAAGGATATTGGTCTGAAATTCTCTTTTTTGGTTATGTCTCTGCCAGGTTTTGGTATCAGGACGATGCAATAATAATGGGAGATTTTAACACCCCACTGTCAGCATTAGACAGATCAACGAGACAGAAAGTTAACAAGGATATCCAGGAATTGAACTCAGCTCTACATAAAGTGGACCTAATAGACATCTACAGAACTCTCCACCCCAAATCAACAGAATATACATTTTTTTCAGCACCACACCACACCTATTCCAAAATTGACCACATAGTTGGAAGTAAAGCTCTTCTCAGCAAATGTAAAAGAACAGAGATTATAACAAACTGTCTCTCAGACCACAGTGCAATCAAACTAGAACTCAGGATTAAGAAACTCAGTCAAAACCGCTCAACTACATGGAAACTGAACAACCTGCTCCTGAATGACTATTGGGTACATAATGAAATGAAGGCAGAAATAAAGATGTTCTTTGAAACCAATGAGAACAAAGACACAACATACCAGAATCTCTGGGACACGTTCAAAGCAGTGTGTAGAGGGAAATTTATAGCACTAAATGCCCACAAGAGAAAGCAGGAAAGATCCAAAATTGACACCCTAACATCACAATTAAAAGAACTAGAAAAGCAAGAGCAAACACATTCAAAAGCTAGCAGAAGGCTAGAAATAACTAAAATCAGAGCAGAACTGAAGGAAATAGAGACACAAAAAACTCTTCAAAAAATTAATGAATCCAGGAGCTGGTTTTTTGAAAAGATCAACAAAATTGATGGACCGCTAGCAAGACTAATAAAGAAGAAAAGAGAGAAGAATCAAATAGATGCAATAAAAAACGAAAAAGGGGATATCACCACCGATCCCACAGAAATACAATCTACCATCAGAGAATACTACAAACACCTCTATGCAAATAAACTAGAAAATCTAGAAGAAATGGATAAATTCCTCAACAAATACACCCTCCCAAGACTAAACCAGGAAGAAGTTGAATCTCTGAATAGACCAATAACAGGTTCTGAAATTGTGGCAATAATCAATAGCTTACCAACCAAAAAGAGTCCAGGACCTGACGGATTCACAGCTGAATTCTACCAGAGGTACAAGGAGGAACTGGTACCATTCCTTCTGAAACTATTCCAATCGATAGAAAAAGAGGGAATCCTCCCTAACACATTTTAGAAGGCTTTTTAACAACGACACCCCACTCTTGAAGTGCAAGGCCCTTTCCCAAGCAATAGTCACTGCGTCTTCATTAAGTTTCTTTTCATCCTTTTTTTTTTTTTTTTTTTTTTTTTTTTTTGAGACGGAGTCTCGCTCTGTCACCCAGGCTGGAGTGCAGTGGCGCGATCTCGGCTCACTGCAAGCTCCGCCTCCCGGGTTCACGCCATTCTCCTGCCTCAGCCTCTCTGAGTAGCTGGGACTACAGGCGCCCGCCACCGCGCCCGGCTAATTTTTTGTATTTTTAGTAGAGACGGGGTTTCACCGTGGTCTCGATCTCCTGACCTCGTGATCCGCCCGCCTCGGCCTCCCAAAGTGCTGGGATTACAAGCGTGAGCCACCGCGCCCGGCCTCTTTTCATCCTTTTTATACTTATTTCATTGGGTCATTTCTCTAAGAGCTCAATTAGCATTGATTAAGGTTAAGGCAAATTATGCCTCTCCTAAATACAAATTTATTTTATAAGTAATATAATTTTGAGAGCACTTACTAATACATACTATTATAAGAGGCTTTGTGAGGACTTCGCCTGAAGGCAACTTGCTCTTTTTGAGGGTAATTTTGGTAAAACCTCAACTCACATTAGGAAAAATTCAGTATTTTAGGAATTATCTTGGACTTTATTGTTTAAAACCTTTCTATTTTTATTAACAGAAAAATATGAAAATGAGAAATGAGAAAAATAAAAATATTCTCACTATAAAAACTGAGACATAAATAAAGTTCAACTTTCCCTTGACCACCTTTCTACTTCTTAAATATCCAGAGAGACAGTGGGTTGGACACAGATGTCAATGTCATCCTCCTAAACTGCAGAAGGAACTAAAAGGGATGCAAAAACTGAAACCGATACCTGGGCTGTAAATCAGACAACATGCATAATTTAAGTTAGCTAGCATTTCTTCCATATTTCATGCAGATAGCTGGGCAAGGACCTCTGGGGAATGGGCAAGGACCTCTGGGGAACCCATCTATGCCCCGTCACTCAGCTGGCCAGGCCTTGGGGAGACGCATTTTAATTCCATCAATGCCACTGGGTAACAGGCGCCCACTGCAGTGCACACACTGGGTTCAATAGACACAAATAGCTCTGTTGGGAGGACAGGGCTGTGGACTTCTAATGAGGGCAGGTGTAGCCAGTGAACTGTGGAGACTCTGCTGGGGCTAACTCATGGCTGCCTCAGCAAAAGGGGTGGGAGTCAGGCTGGATGCTGTGACCATCCCTTGAGCTCTGACCATCCCTTGAGCTCTGACACTTTCCCCTGGGTCTCTGAACAGGTGAAATAAAACCAGAGCAAATCTCAGCATTTCACTCCTTCCTTTTCTGGGCCTGAAGTATGTGGACAGCAATCTCTCAACTGTGAGCAAGGGGGCTAAATACAGACCTGCCTCTGTGAGGAAAAACAGAGGCATCCCTAGACTCTAAGAAGGCTAGGTTGTTCATTCCAAAGAGTTAGTCAATGCTTTTCATCAAAATAGACATACAGCAAGGGATAGGGGAAAGAGTGTTTTTCTACTTCCCAAAGTTATGAAAATAGACCTGAAAGTCCCCAAAATGAAATGATTTGATATCAGTAAGGATCACATAAAGAACAGAAATAGGATTACTAAATTCAAAACCCCTGCACCAGAAGAATGGCAGATTATGTGAAAAATTGGATTAGTGAAGGAAAAGGTAAACTTAAGAAAAGTTTCCAGAAATCAGAGGAAACAATAAAGAAATAAAAATCATAGAAGAAAAGAGAAATGGAAGATGGGCTGAGGATATCTAGTATTGCAATAATTCTTCCGGTATTTGGAAATGTAATACAATTCTAATCAAAAGTCCCAAGGGCTATTTTTTGAAACTGGATTAAATTGCTCCAGAATTCTTCTGAAAGAATAAATGGGCAAGGAAAATTAAAAATATGGTTGTTAAAAGTAATTGTAATGAAGGAAAACTGGCAAATATAAAAACATTATACAGCCAAAATAATTGCAATAAAATTTAGGGTAAGAAAAGATAGATTTGATGAAACATGACAGAAACTCCAGAAACAGACCCTTGTGTTTGGTACACGATAAAAGTAGCATTTCAAATTAGAGAGGAAAGGATGAATTATTTAATAAACCGAATTGTGAGAATTGCTTAACAATTTGAGGGTATTTTCAAACACCAAAATAAATCCTTGTGGCTTAAAATGATCACATGTGAAAACAAATAAATGAGGCACTTAGGAAAATGTTGATCTCAGAATAGACAAGACCTTTCTAGCAAAAAAGTGAAGGAAGAGACAGTGAGGTAAATTAAAAAAAAATAAACTTTTAAACTTTCTGTACATTAAACATTAGAAATATTAGGTATCAGTGATATCTTAAATATTATAGGTTAAATATTTGTAACACATATATTATGCAAGAGCTAAAATGCATAAAAGTACTGCATCATAGACTATAGGAATAGGTAAACAGGTAAGATAAGGACAGGCGATTAACAAATGGAAGTGTAAAATGTGCAAATACATGAGGGAAAACATCTACAAGAAAAATATTCCTTCTCAGAGGCTGGGGAATGACTGACTAATAGCTTCATCTGCTTCCAGTGAGTATGTCTGAGAGTGTTAGAAAGATTTGCTTGAATACTGGCAGCTTAGGGAAGTATAATTCCTCCTTTCTATAGAGTCTACTTGAAAAAAAATTACCTAAAAATATTTTCTAGCCCGTCAAGGGATAAACAGGAATTTAAAAATTTAGGAGCGAGGATATGAAAGGACTGGTGGTAAAAATAATTTAAATACAATTAGTAACATTAACTTACAATTATCATAAGAGCCACAAAACCTCTAAAATGGAATTTTCCTGTCTCAACACTATTGGCATTTTGGGTTGGATAATTCTTTGTTATGGACTCTGTCCTGTGCATTGTAGAATGTTGAACAGCGTTCCTGGTCTCTTCCCTCTAAACGCCAGTAACAAACACTCACCCCACCAGTGACAATCATAACTGTCTTCCAACATTGCCAAGTGTCCCCTGGGGCCAAAATCACCCCATTTCTATGTGGTGAGAACCGTTCCTTTCAAGCTGAGTCATAAAATGTAGACTGTGGAGGAGGGTGGCTGAAAGCAAAGTATAAAACCGCCACCTCTATCAATTAAAATTGAAAAGTAGTCAAGTAGAGAGGAAGTAACAGTGTGCTAAAATTTAGTATCTTACTCAGGATTGATATAATAAATATTGTTTGATAGTTGACATTTTATAATTAGAGAAAATGGGTTAAAATACGTTTACATTTTATGACAACCATGAGAAGAATAAAAAGATAGATTACAGTTTTCAAAGCATAAGAAGAAGGAAAAGAGCAATAAAAATATAATGCATAAAATAAAAGGCAGAAAAAGGAGCTAGTCTAGAAGTTATAACAGCAAATGTATTTGTTTTGATAATAAATAAAAAATATCTTAAAGAGCTTTACTAAAGGAAAAATACTTTTAGTTTAAATCAAAACGCAAAATCCAACTGTATGTTATTTTTAAAAATTAGCTTAAAAATAACTGACATAGGAAGGCAAAAAATGAAGGAATTAGCAAAGGTGTATCAGGCTGATGTAATAATAAGATAGCAAGGGTGGCAGTATTTATCAGTATTTATACTGGACGAAGTAGACTCAAAGGCAAAAAGCATTAAATGATATGATTTTATATTGATAAGGAAGGACATTCACAAAGAGGACAACCCTGATGATTCTGAACCAAATAATACCCTGTCAAAGTATATACTCTTGCCATTGCCATGTAATGAGCAAGCTCCAGGGAGGGGCTAGTCCTGAAAAGAGACCCATGGCAACCCCCTGAGCCTGAAGTGCACAGTCCAGTCAACCTGAGCTAGTGCTGCTTCAGACGGTAGTGTTGAATCTGGATCCATTCATGATAAGTCCATTCCCAGTTTCCCCAGACGATGCTTGAGGATGCATAGCTCTCTCTGCCCAGGCAACTCCACCATAGCACCTGACACTCACCAACACCACCTCAATGGAGTCACCAAACTACTCTCCCAAATCCCAAATCTTCTCACTTCCCTCTTCAAAGGAAATGCGAGCTTACTGCCACGGCTTACAAGACCCAACAGGATCTGGACTCCACATCTCTGTCTGGCACTGTTCTGTATCGCTCTCTGCTTCCCTCCCCTCTTGCTACCTGGGACTCTTTGCTATTTCTCTAATGTAAACAGCTCCTTTTTTGACTTTGAACTTGGCTGTCCCCACTGCATACAATACCCTGTTTACTAACTTCTCTGCTTAAATGTCAGCTCTTTTAATTAATGAAGGTTATACAATTATAATTGTATTCTTATGTCATGGATACATTAATCTTTTTAAATGCCCTTAAAAATAAATATATAAAGGGGCCACTCTGAAGCTCATTTAACCTTAGCTTACTCTCTAGATATGCTGCTCTCTGGTCTGCAATGAAATATGATATTTAACAAAAATAAATATCTTTGAGTTCAACGAATGGAGGATCTTTAGACATACATTGTCTTACTGTGAAGAGCTGTCATAAGTGGGCTTGTGGCTTACCTTTCACAGTAGCAGTGAATTCACCCAAACTTTAAGGGTTGAAGTGACTTCACCGAGAAAAATCCTTCTCACACTTTCTTCTGATTAAAAATTATGATAATTAATTTAAAAATATGCAGCATAAAATCTGCCAGAAATACAAGACTCATTTTTAAGGTGATTTGAGCTCAGGTGCTCTCTTTCCCTCCCTACCAAACTTCTGCTGAAATAACTGAAGGGATGTTTGTTTAGGATAAAATATGCAACAGAGCTGGAAAACCCAGAAGGCTGAATTTGACAGGCCAGGTTGGAAGAATTTCTGGAAGACAGGAAACAGATGGCGTCAAGGTGAGCACAGGTGAAGTGCTGAGGGGGGCGCGAGTGTTTTGGCAGTGTCAGCAGTAGGGATGTCTACAAAAGGTCATCTTATTTAATCTTTATCTTTAAAAACTGGTAATTCTTTATAATTTTAGACAACTTATTTTTCATGATTTATGTAGCTAATTAACTCAATTTATGTAGCTGATTAACTCTGTCTTGTTCTGGGATGTTGGGAGTTTTTGAGACGCTGAGCTGTGTAGCGGACCCTGTCTGCGTCCTGCTCAGAGGCCCTTGGCACTCACCATTGCCAAGCCACCTCTCTGGCCCAAGGGAGCCTGCTTTGCTTAGGCTGTCTTGTTGCTTTACACTGGTAGTCACATTTCTGCTCATTGGCCATCAGAGGCTGGAGCAGTAAAATCGGACAGACACCAGATTCTGGGGCTTTGAAACACATCAGAGTCCTGCACCCTCTGAGGTTATGGGATTATAACTTTGTGTACCCTTAGAAGTTGGCATGGCTTGAACCCCAGGTCTGTGCCTCCCCTCACACAAGCACTTTTGTGGTTGCCCTGCTATCAGCTTGCTTGAGGAGGGGCTGGGTGCAGGCCACAGTGGTTATCAATATGGATACATTATTTTTATTTATAAAAGTGAGAGGCCAGACACAGCGGCTCACACATGTAATCCCAGCACTTTGAAATCCCAGCACTTCTCTGCCACACTGGGGCAGAAAGATCACTTGAGGCCAAGAGTTCCAGAACAGCCTGGGCAACAGAGTAAGACCCCCATTTCTACAAAAATAAAGTTAAAAACATTAACTGGGCATGGTGGCACACACCTGTAGTCCCAGCTACTTGGAAGGCTGAGGCAGGAGGGTGGCTTGAGCCCAGGAGTTGGGCTGCAGTGAGCCATGATCACACCACTGTGCTCCACCCTCGGTGACAGAGCAAGACTCTGTCTCTAAAATAAAAAATAAATAAATAAATAAAAATGAGGCAGGTAGAAAAATTATGGACAAATCTGTAGAAGTAGCAGCTTGAAATAGGAGACCCAGCTGAGTGTAAAGAACAAATGCTGATATTGCACGGTGGTAGAGTGTTCCTGGCTCTGAATCAGACTGTCTGGGTTGGCTTCCAGGCTCTGCCCAGTCTCCTTGCTTGGGAAGTGGTAATAATGGCATTTAAAACAATATCTGGCATGCATTAAACTCTTGAGAGAGATGTGTGTGTGTGTGTGTGTGTGTGTGTATGTGTTAACTGGGTATAAATGCAGACCTCACTGAAACAACTGAAAATGCAGGGAAGATTATTACAATTTTGAATGTCAGTGAAATGTGAGGGATGCTTCTATCACTATGATATGAACAATTTGCTATGAGAAAAACAAGAGATAGGAAAAAGAGAGCTCTCCAAGCAATTAAAAACTATTAAAATTCCAGATTTAATTTAGCAATAAAATGGACATTGCTAAACACCAAACTAATAAATAAGAAAATGAATTCAAGGAATTATCCCAGAGAACAGAGCAAAGAGAAAGAAGTAAAGGGAGGGAGGGTAAGAAGTGTTGAGAGACCTAGAGTGTCTTATACCTATGTAATAAGAGTTTGAGAAGAAGAGAACAGAGGGGATGGAGGAAAACAGGCAAACATATTTTTGATTTGCAGAAAAGTTTCAGTGTTCAGATTGTTAACTGTCACTGAATGACAGACAAGATTACTGAAAATAAATCACATCTAGTGAAATTTCTGAATTTATAGGATAAAGGAAAAGTCCTATAAACTTTTAGACAAGGGGGAAAAACATTATGAAGGAAGGAGGATCAAATGGAGCTTCCCAGGTACTAGACTTTCCAATGGAAACAACAAATGCTAAGAGAACATGTAATATGTTTTACAGAGTTCAGAGGAAAATGGATTGTGACTTCTGAATTCAATTTGAAACTGTCTAACCTTCCTGTGAGGGCAGGAGAAATAAAGTAAAGTTGGTTATTCCAGAAGAAGACTGGAAAGGGAAAAAGGAAAGCACTGGAGAAGTATAAAATATGCAGGCCTCAAAATGAGGACTATGAGGGACACGTAATCAGTGACACATTCCTACTGAATGTGAATGACTTGGATGCCTCATAAAAGGCAAGTGTTGTCAAACTCAATAAACCAAAGCAAGCACCTGTTATAAATTGTTAACCCAGACACACCTATGAGAGAAAGGATGAATAGGAATGGGTGATGGAAAGTCTGCTAAATAAATAGGAAACAACAACCAACTCAGAAACAGGGCTGGTAATGTTAACATTAGGAGAAACAGAGCAACATGAAAAGTACTCAAAGCAACAAAGAGAAATATTTCACACTGTTAAAAGGAGTATCTACTGAGAGAAGCAACAGTCACTAACCTTTAAGTGGTCAACATACCTTTAGAATACATAATGCAACACTTTTAGAAATAAAAGGAGAAATCAACTGGACTTCAATTATAGTGGAGACATTACCTACTTTTTTCAGAAACTGGCAGACCAGGAAAAGCAAAAAACATAAGGATATAGAGGATTTATGCAGCACAACGAATATGCTGGATTAATAGTTATGTGGAAAACTGCAATTGCCAAGCAGATACTCATTTTCTTTAAATACTCATCTTAAAAATAATTATAGACTACTTAGAGAGAAATAAAAATGAAAGACTTCATTTCAAAGCTTGTGTGGTGAATCCAAACCTTGACTCAAAAAGAGAAATTTTTAATAAACATTATTTATTAAGAAAACATATATAGCTCTTATTACAAATAAAACAACATAGCATTAACTCAAGAAACAACAAAAATTTCAAAGGAAATAATAATTTCACAGAAAAGAGGTATTTTAAAGATAAAAGTAGAAACACAATCTACCCCACCCCACCCCAAAGAGACTAATATTGGTTAATAAAGCCAAGTTTTGATTTTTTGAAAAGGCAAATATAATAGACCCACGTCTATTAAAGCTATAATCAAAAAGAGAGAGAGAAAATAGCAGTACACTACATTAGGAATGAAAGCATTTAAGTACGGATACTGAAACAATTTTTTAATAAGAAAATACTTTATACAAGTTTACAACAACAAATTTCATAATTGAGGTGAATAAGTACCTTCAAGGAACATGTAAATTACCAAAAATGACTAACAAAATGGTAGAAACCTAAATAGACAGTAAGCTTAAAAGAAATTGCAACCCCGGTGGAGCCAAGATGGCCGAATAGGAACAGCTCCGGTCTCCAGCTCCCAGCCCCAGCGACACAGAAGACGGGTGATTTCTGCATTTCTGCTTGAGGTACCGGTTTCATCTCACTAGGGAGTGCCTAACAGTGGGTTCAGGACAGTCGGTGAAGCGCACTGTGCGCGAGCCGAAGCAGGGCGAGGCATTGCCTCACTCGGGAAGCGCAAGGGGTCAGGGAGTTCCCTTTCCTAGTCAAAGAAAGGGAAAACAGACGGCACCTGGAATATCGGGTCAGTCCCGTCCTAATACTGCGCTTTTCCAACGGGCCTGGAAAACGGCACACTAGGAGATTCTGTCCCGCACCTGGCTCAGAGGGTCCTATGCCCACAGAGTCTTGCTGATTGCTAGCACAGCAGTCTGAGATCACGCTGCAAGGCGGCAACGAGGCTGGGGGAGGGGCGCCCGCCATTGCCCAGGCTTGCTTAGGTAAACAAAGCAGCCAGGAAGCTCGAACTGGGTGGAGCCCACCACAGCTCAAGGAGGCCCGCCTGCCTCTGTAGGCTCCACCTCTGGGGGCAGGGCACAGACAACCAAAAACTCAGCGAGAACCTCCACAGCCTTAAATGTCCCTGTCTGACTGACAGCTTTGAAGAGAGTAGTGGTTCTCCCAGCACGCAGCTGGTGATCTGAGAACGGACAGACTGCCTCCTAAAGTGGGTCCCTCACCCCTGAGCAGCCTAACTGGGAGGCACCCCCCCAGTGGGACAGACTGACACCTCATTCAACCGGGTACTACTCTGAGACAAAACTTTCAGAGGAACTATCAGACAGCTGAATTTGTGGTCTCACGAAAATCCGCTGTTCTGCAGCCACCGGTGCTGACACCCAGCCAGACAGGGTCTGGAGTGGACCTCTAGTAAACTCCAACAGACCTGCAGCTGAGGGTCTTGTCTGGTAGAAGGAAAATTAACAAACAGAAAGGACATCCACACCAAAAACCCATCTGTACATCACCATCATCGAAGACAAAAAGTAGACAAAACCACAAAGATGGGGAAAAAACAGACCAAAAAAACTGGAAACTCTAAAAAACAGAGCACCTCTCCTCCTCCAAAGGAACGCAGTTCTTCACCAGCAACGGAACAAAGCTGGATGGAGGATGACTTTGATGAGTTGAGAGAAGAAGGCTTCAGACGATCAAACTACTCTGAGCTACGAGAGGAAATTCAAAACAATAGCAAAGAAGTTAAAAACTTTGAAAAAAAATTAGAAGAATGGATAACTAGAATAACCAATGGAGAGAAGGGCTTCAAGGAGCTGATGGAGCTGAAAGCCAAGTTTCGAGAACTACGCGAAGAATGCAGAAGCCTCAGTAGCAGATGCGATCAACTGGAAGAAAGGGTATCGCTGATAGAAGATGAAATGAATGAAATGAAGAGAGAAGGGAAGTTTAGAGAAAAAAGAATAAAAAGAAATGAACAAAGCCTCCAAGAAATTTGGGACTATGTGAAAAGACCAAACCTACGTCTGATTGGTGTACCTGAAAATGATGGGGAGAATGGAACCAAGTTGGAAAACACTCTGCAAGATATTATCCAGGAGAACTTCCCCAATCTAGCAAGGCAGGCCAGCATTCAGATTCAGGAAATACAGAGAACGCCACAAAGATACTCCTCGAGAAGGGCAACTCCAAGACACATAATTGTCAGATTCACCAAAGTGGAAATGAAGGAAAAAATGTTAAGGGCAGCCAGAGAGAAAGGTCGGGTTACCCACAAAGGGAAGCCCATCAGACTAACAGCTGATCTCTCAGCAGAAACTCTACAAGCCAGAAGAGAGTGGGGGCCGATATTCAACATTCTTAAAGAAAAGAATTTTCAACCCAGAATTTCCTATCCCGCCAAACTAAGCTTCATAAGTGAAGGAGAAATAAAATACTTTACAGACAAGCAAACGCTGAGTGATTTTGTCACCACCAGGCCTGCCCTAAAAGAGCTCCTGAAGGAAGCACTAAACATGGAAAGGAACAACCGGTACCAGCCCCTGCAAAAACATGCCAAATTGTAAAGACCATCGAGGCTAGGAAGAAACTATGGCAACTAACGAGCAAAATAACCAACTAACATCATAATGACAGGATCAGATTCACACATAACAATATTAACGTTAAATGTAAATGGGCTAAATGCTCCAATCAAAAGACACAGACTGGCAAACTGGATAAGGAGTCAGGACCCATCAGTGTGCTGTATTCAGGAAACCCATCTCACGTGCAGAGACACACATAGACTCAAAATAAAGGGATGGAGGAAGATCTATCAAGCAACTGGAAAACAAAAAAAGGCAGGGGTTGCAATCCTAGTCTCTGATAAAATAGACTTTAAACCAACAAAGATCAAAAGAGACAAAGAAGGCCATTACATAATGGTAAAGGGATCAATTCAACAAGAAGAGCTAACTATCCTAAATATATATGCACCCAACACAGGAGCACCCAGATTCATAAAGCAAGTCCTCAGTGACCTACAAAGGGACTTAAACTCCCACACAATAATAATGGGAGATTTTAACACCCCACTGTCAGCATTAGACAGATCAACGAGACAGAAAGTTAACAAGGATATCCAGGAATTGAACTCAGCTCTACATAAAGTGGACCTAATAGACATCTACAGAACTCTCCACCCCAAATCAACAGAATATACATTTTTTTCAGCACCACACCACACCTATTCCAAAATTGACCACATAGTTGGAAGTAAAGCTCTTCTCAGCAAATGTAAAAGAACAGAGATTATAACAAACTGTCTCTCAGACCACAGTGCAATCAAACTAGAACTCAGGATTAAGAAACTCAGTCAAAACCGCTCAACTACATGGAAACTGAACAACCTGCTCCTGAATGACTATTGGGTACATAATGAAATGAAGGCAGAAATAAAGATGTTCTTTGAAACCAACGAGAACAAAGACACAACGTACCAGAATCTCTGGGACACGTTCAAAGCAGTGTGTAGAGGGAAATTTATAGCACTAAATGCCCACAAGAGAAAGCAGGAAAGATCCAAAATTGACACCCTAACATCACAATTAAAAGAACTAGAAAAGCAAGAGCAAACACATTCAAAAGCTAACAGAAGGCTAGAAATAACTAAAATCAGAGCAGAACTGAAGGAAATAGAGACACAAAAAACCCTTCAAAAAATTAATGAATCTAGGAGCTGGTTTTTTGAAAAGATCAACAAAATTGATGGACCGCTAGCAAGACTAATAAAGAAGAAAAGAGAGAAGAATCAAATAGATGCAATAAAAAACGAAAAAGGGGATATCACCACCGATCCCACAGAAATACAATCTACCATCAGAGAATACTACAAACACCTCTATGCAAATAAACTAGAAAATCTGGAAGAAATGGATAAATTCCTCGACAAATACACCCTCCCAAGACTAAACCAGGAAGAAGTTGAATCTCTGAATAGACCAATAACAGGTTCTGAAATTGTGGCAATAATCAATAGCTTACCAACCAAAAAGAGTCCAGGACCTGATGGATTCACAGCTGAATTCTACCAGAGGTACAAGGAGGAACTGGTACCATTCCTTCTGAAACTATTCCAATCGATAGAAAAAGAGGGAATCCTCCCTAACACATTTTACGAAGCCAGCATCGTCCTGATACCAAAACCTGGCAGAGACATAACCAAAAAAGAGAATTTCAGACCAATATCCTTGATGAACATTGACGCAAAAATCCTCAATAAAATACTGGCAAACCGAATCCAGCAGCACATCAAAAAGCTTATCCACCATGATCAAGTGGGCTTCATCCCTGGGATGCAAGGCTGGTTCAACATACGCAAATCAATAAATGTAATCCAGCATATAAACAGAACCAAAGACAAAAACCACATGATTATCTCAATAGATGCAGAAAAGGCCTTTGACAAAATTCAACAACCCTTCATGCTAAAAACTCTCAATAAATTAGGTATTGATGGGACGTATCTCAAAATAATAAGAGCTATCTACGACAAACCCACAGCCAATATCATACTGAATGGGCAAAAACTGGAAGCATTCCCTCTGAAAACTGGCACAAGACAGGGATGCCCTCTCTCACCGCTACTATTCAACATAGTGCTGGAAGTTCTGGCCAGAGCAATCAGGCAGGAGAAGGAAATAAAGGGTATTCAATTAGGAAAAGAGGAAGTCAAATTGTCCCTGTTTGCAGATGACATGATTGTATATCTAGAAAACCCCATTGTCTCAGCCCAAAATCTCCTTAAGCTGATTAGCAACTTCAGCAAAGTCTCAGGATACAAAATTAATGTACAAAAATCACAAGCATTCTTGTACACCAAAAACAGACAAACAGAGAGCCAAATCATGAGTGAACTCCCATTCACAATTGCTTCAAAGAGAATAAAATACCTAGGAATCCAACTTACCAGGGATGTGAAGGACCTCTTCAAGGAGAACTACAAACCACTGCTCAATGAAATAAAAGAGGATACAAACAAATGGAAGAACATTCCATGCTCATGGGTTGGAAGAATCAATATCGTGAAAATGGCCATACTGCCCAAGGTAATTTATAGATTCAATGCCATCCCCATCAAGCTACCAATGACTTTCTTCACAGAATTGGAAAAAACTACTTTAAAGTTCATATGGAACCAAAAAAGAGCCCGCATCGCCAAGTCAATCCTAAGCCAAAAGAACAAAGCTGGAGGCATCACGCTACCTGACTTTAAACTATACTACAAGGCTACAATAACCAAAACAGCATGGTACTGGTACCACAACAGAGACATAGATCAATGGAACAGAACAGAGCCCTCAGAAATGATGCCGCATAGCTACAACTATCTGATCTTTGACAAACCTGACAAAAACAAGAAATGGGGAAAGGATTCCCTATTTAATAAATGGTGCTGGGAAAACTGGCTAGCCATATGTAGAAAGCTGCAACTGGATCCCTTCCTTACACCTTATACAAAAATTAATTCAAGATGGATTAAAGACTTATATGTTAGACCTAAAACCATTAAAATCCTACAAGAAAACCTAGGCAATACCATTCAGGACATAGGCGTGGGCAAGGACTTCATGTCTAAAACACCAAAAGCAATGGCAACAAAAGCCAAAATCGACAAATGGGATCTCATTAAACTAAAGAGCTTCTGCACAGCAAAAGAAACTATCATCAGAGTGAGCAGGCAACCTACACAATGGGAGAAAATTTTTGCAACCTACTCATCTGACAAAGGGCTAATATCCAGAATCTACAATGAACTCAAACAAATTTACAAGAAAAAAACAAACAACCCCATCAAAAAGTGGGCAGAGGACATGAACAGACACTTCTCAAAAGAAGACATTTATGCAGCCAAAAAACACATGAAGAAATGCTCCTCATCACTGGCCATCAGAGAAATGCAAATCAAAACCACAGTGAGATACCATCTCACACCAGTTAGAATGGCCATCATTAAAAAATCAGGAAACAACAGGTGCTGGAGAGGATGTGGAGAAATAGGAACACTTTTACACTGTTGGTGGGACTGTAAACTAGTTCAACCATTGTGGAAGTCAGTGTGGCGATTCCTCAGGGATCTCGAACTAGAAATACCATTTGACCCAGCCATCCCATTACTGGGTATATACCCAAAGGACTATAAATCATGCTGCTATAAAGACACATGCACACGTATGTTTATTGCGGCACTATTCACAATAGCAAAGAGTTGGAACCAACCCAAATGTCCAACAACGATAGACTGGATTAAGAAAATGTGGCACATATACACCATGGAATACTATGCAGCCATAAAAAATGATGAGTTCGTGTCCTTTGTAGGGACATGGATGAAACTGGAAAACATCATTCCCAGTAAACTATCGCAAGGACAAAAAACCAAACACCGCATGTTCTCACTCATAGGTGGGAATTGAACAATGAGAACTCATGGACACAGGAAGGGGAACATCACGCTCCGGGGACTGTTGTGGGGTGGGGGGAGGGGGGAGGGACAGCATTAGGAGATACACCTAATGCTAAATGACGAATTAATGGGTGCAGGAAATCAACATGGCACATGGATACATATGTAACAAACCTGCACATTGTGCACATGTACCCTAAAACCCTAAAGTATAATTAAAAAAAAAAAAAAAAAAAAGAGAAAAATAAAAAAAAAAAAAAAAAAAAAAAAAAAGAAATTGCAACCCCAAAGATACACTTCCAAAAAGGGACTGGACCAGCCCAGTTTAAAAATGAGTTATATTGACCATCAAGAGGCATGTTTTCTTTGCCATTGAAACTGTCAAGAAGCACAGAAAAACACGAAGGTTCCAGTTCATTTGTTGGGCTGAACAATTCCTGAGAAGAAGGCTGCCAGAAGAAGAAACTACAGACAAATACATCTTAGGAATATAGATTTTTAAAGTTCTAAATAAAATATCAACAAATTGAATTCAAAGAACAATAAAAGATAATCTCATGACAAAGTAAAATCTAATCTAGTCATTTCAAAATGATTTTATATTAAGAAATCTATTCATATAATACACTTTATTAAATTAATTCGTTAAAAGAAAATGCAATGTGATCATGTGTATACATGTTTCAAGTATACTTGGTATAGTTCATAACATTTCCATGTCTGATTAATCTCTGTATAAATTGAAAACATAAAAAATGTTTTGAAACATGATAATGGGAATTTGTTAGAAACCAAAGGACATAAAAACAAAATAGAGGCATTCTTATTAAAATCTTAAACAAGACAAGGATGTCCACACTGACAGCTGTTATTCATTTGCCTGGAGGTTGTAGCCAAAACAATGGCAAGAAAGATGTGTGAGATATAAATATTATAAAACACAAGTTAAATAATTATTATTTATTCTTTATGTGAGTTTCTTCTTAGAAAATTTGAGAGAATCATTTTATAGGCTGCCTTAATTAGTAAGAGTTCAGCAAGCTGGAGAAAATCAACATGTAAAAACTTCATAGCTTTTCTATGTACTAACAACAGAGTTTTAGGAAATGCAATAAGGGCTGGGTGTGGTGGCTCATGCCTGTAATTCCAGCATTTGAGAGGCCGAGGCGGGTGGATCCTTTAAAGCTAGGAGTTCAAGACCAGTCTGGCCAACATGGAGAAACCCTGTCTCTACTAAAAATACAAAAATTAGCCAGGCGTGATGGTGCACGCCTGTAGTCCCAGCTACTCAGGAGGCTGAGGCAGAAGAATTGCTTGAACCCAGGAGGCAGGGGCTGCAGTGAGCTGAGATAGCACCACTGCACTCCAGCCTGGGCCCCAAAGCTAGACACACTCAAACAAAAATAAAAAAAGAACACCCCAGAAAACTTAATAAGAAAAAGTATTCACAATAATAACCCAGCTATAAAAGCCTTGAGAATAGACCTACAGGAAATATGTAAGACCTAAAGGAAGAAAATGATGATATTCTGCTGAAGAACCCACCAGATGGGAATAAATTGAGATATGCCATATTCTTGAAGGGTATGACCCAACATTGTAAAGGTATCAATTTCTCCTCTTCCTAATAATCAATAAGCTTAATGGAAACTGAATCCAAATATTTGATTTTAAACCACTTTTATATAATAAATTCAAACAATCAGGTATAGATAAATTAATCAGTAAGTGATATTGAGTCAATTAGCTAACTACAAAAGAAATTCCTGTATCACACCATACACAAAAATAAATTCCAAATAGATTAACCATGTAGATGCATATTGTTAATTAATTTGCCTGATAATTTTATCTTATAAATATAGAAGTATTTTTTTCTTACTTTCTTTTGGAAATCTGGGGGCAGATCTTTCTATAAGGCCTTTCTTTTCTTTCTAAAACAAGAGAAAACGCTTTAAAATACTACATACTAAAATAAATTCAAAATGAATTAGAGTTAAAATTGAGGCCATGAAAGAAATAAAAAGAAATGCAGGTAATATGTATTCGATTTTGGAATGAGGACTCTATGAATAAAAAGATCAAGATATGGGACACATTTAGAGGTTGCTGCTTATCTACTCAATATCCATATGCTGTATTCGACCTTCCTAATATAACCCTTATATTATTGAGGACCACAATGTGCTCAGTCACAAAATTATACTTCCCAGTATTTCTTGCCAAAAGGCGTGGGCAATGATATTTTTGGACTCTTATGAAAGGCACTTTTTACCCCTAGATTTTTCTTGATTTTCTTGTCTGGAACAGGGATGTGACAGTAGAGTTTCAGCAGCCATTTTGTGATCTTGAGATTGGAAGTTATATGTTCAGAATGACAGAACCAAAAAAATAAAGGAGCCTAGGTTCCTTATGACTTTGTGGAACTCTCATATCAGCTCTATACTGCCTGCCTCCAGATTCCATTTCCATGAGAAAATAAAGCTCTTATCTGTTTATGCTGCTGTGGTTAGGTCTCTATTCCTAGCAGCCAAACACAATTTCTAACTGATAAAATCAAAATCTTCTATACTTCAGAAGTACCATAAATATAAGTACTGCAATTGCTGTGGAGGACAATTGGTAGCATCTATCAAAATTACAAATATGTATACCCTTTGCTGTAACCATTCTATTTCTGGGAATTTATCTTACAGATATACCTGCATATGTGGTCAACAATAAAGGTAACACTGTGTGTTATACCAAAAGATTGATAGAACCCAAATGTTAAGTAACATTTGAACTGGTTAGCTAAAGTGTAATCAATTCATACAATAAAATATCATTTATCTGTAAACAAAAAAACAAAACAAAACCAAAACCAAAACAAAACAAAAACAAGGAAGCTGCTCATGTACTAATAAGAAAGGTCTAAACAGCAGATACACAATGGTGTTTATAGTGTGCTGCCATCTGTGTAAAAAGAGGGGAGAAGAATATATATGCATATTTTGCATATACATAAAAGAGTCTCAAGAAGGTTGTGTGTACAACATTAGTAATAGTGGTTATTTAAAGTAAGTAGGGGTACAAATGAGCAAATGAGGGAAGGAGTTTTTTTTCTTTTTAAGCTTTACACCTATATATGTTACTTTTGATGCAGGTGAATATATTATTGCTATGGTTTGAGTGTCCCCTCCTAAACTCAGGTTGAAATTTAATTGCCACTGTAACAATATTAAGAGGTGGGAACTTTAAGAGGTGATTGGGTTATGAGGGTGGAGCCTTCATGAATAGATAAATGCCATTATTGAGGGCATGGTTTAGGTACCGTGGGGGTGGGCTCCTCAAGAAAGGATAGTTTGGCCCCCGTTTCCTCTCACTATCTCACATGCTTGCTTGCCCTTCCACCATGGGTTAACGCAAGAAGGTTCTCAACAGATGCCAGCACCATGCTCTTGGACTTCCAAGCCTCCAGAGCTGTAGGCCAAACAAACTTCTTTTCTTTGTTTTCTTTATTACATAGTCTTTGGTATTCTGCCATAGTAGCAGAAAATAGACAAAGACAATTACATCCTTCAAAAATCCCACATAAATATAATTGAAAAGGAAGTAATATAGCACTATAGGTGAAGGCTTATGGAATATCAGACAGAACTAGGCACTACCGTTTCTTGAGAGTATGACCAGGGCCAGTTATTTAACCTCTAGGAGTAGTCTTAATATTTCCATTAGTAAACAGGATGATAACATCCACCTCCTAGGGTGGTGGTAAGAATTAAGATAAAATATGTAGAGTACACACTCCAGGCTGGGCACATGGTGATAATTAGCAGGGACAAATATGATTATTAGAAGTTTAAATGAGAAAAGAGAACAAACCATTTTCCATATGAATGGTAGAAAATGGGCTAATATTCTTATGACAAAATGGGATCATACAGATCCTTAAGGAAAAGTGGAGCACTTCCCAAAAGATGACAAGAACACAAAGGTAAATCATTACTTCAGTCACTAATTGAAGACCTACTGTGTGCCAGGCAGTGATCTGTGATAGATGCTGTAAACCATACACTCAAGGTACCTGTCTTCTCACCAAAGAAAACTATAAATGATTGAGAAATATGTGGAAAAAAATCGCTTTCACTGAAAATCAAGTACATGCAAATTAAAATAAAATAAGATGCCATCTCTGGCCTGCCAAATTGATGACAGAGGAAAAATGGTAATAATACCCTCTTGACAGAGATGTATTAAAAAACCTAAACAATGAGCAAACTGATGAATGCACCAATTCTACTTCTAGAAAGTTATCTTCTGCAAAGAGTCAGATGTACATTAAAGAGTACAAAAGAGAATTTATTTTGACACTGTTTTTTGAAGCTCATTTACTAAAAAAATTAGAAATGGCCATTTTTCCAAAATAGAGGAATTGTCAAATAAATGATGCTATAACTGTACAATGAAAAACATTGCAGCTTTCAAAAGCTATATTATAAAGGAAAGTAAAACAAACATTGATTTTACAATAGAATGTCACCTTTGTAAAATAAAAAAAAATAGAGAGCTACAAAACACTGAAAGGATATAAACAAAAAACGTTAAGAGATGTTTAGCTTTGGGTATGGGTAATTTTTATTTTTAAAATGATACTCTCTAAAAATATATATTGATAGATACAGACTAATTGATGTGTTGGTTTTTTGAATAGTAAAAGTATTTTTAAATAGCTACTATTCTCAGTTTTTAAAAATTAATAAACTATATTTTTTAGAATAGTTTTAGGTTTACAGCAAAAACGAGTGGAAAGTACAGAGGGTTCCCATATACCCCTTCTCCACACAACCTCTCCCATTACTGACATTCAGAACCACAGTGGCGCAATTATTAAAATCAGTGTTAGTTGTTAAACCAGGAGCTTCATAGTGACCCTCAAATATGCATATGTGACTTGCTGTTTTTTTTTTTAATGCAAAACTAATTTGGCTTGTTTTAGGTACACAAATCTGACTTTGAAAAGGCCATTTCCAACTCTCACTTTGCTCTTCAACCTAGATATTGACTAATCTAACAAGGCTAAGTGATTGAGCAAAGTTTGAGAGGTAATATCACTGCATTGATTTATATCCATAATGATAAGATATTTGATCACTTGCTTATTCAGCACCGTCTGGGCCTTTGCTGCTGTCCCTCGGGTTGAGAGAAAGAAAATGTTTCCTTCTAGGCACAAGGTGGTTTCCAGTAACATCTGTCATCCTTATTTCCTTCTATAATCTATTAATAGTACTGCGCAAGAATGCAGCTTTCCTTTGCTGATAGCCTTTTGGGATAGCTTCACGCAGTCGTTTGAAATTGCTGACTACAAGTTGATTTAGATTGAAGCCAGTATATTTGTTTGCTACGGCTGCTGTAACAAAGTACCATAGACTGGAGGGCTTAAACAACAGAAATTTATTTTCTCACGATTCTGGAGACTAGAAGTTCAAGATCAAGGTGTCATCCGGGTTGGTTTCTTCTCACACTGCTGTCTGTGGCTTGCAGATGGCCTTCCTCTCCTATGTCTTCACGTGGTCTTTCTTCTGTGTGTCTGTGTCCAAATTTGCCCTTCTCATAAAAACACCCATTATATTGGATTAAGACTCACCCTAGTGACTTCATTTTAGTTATCCTTTTAAAGGCCCAATCTCCAATTACAGTCTAATTCTGAGGTACTGGGGTTTAAGACTTCAACATATGAATCTGGTGGGAAAACAATTCAGCCCAGAACTGCTGCAGCCATTAGTGGTGGAGCAGGTGAGTAGGGACTCACTGCCATTGCCTTTCTCCAGCATCCAGAGCTGTCTTTGCACCCTTGGAATTGCACCTGCTCTGGTCTTGCTATTGCTGTCCATCGAAGCCACCCTCCTCTGTGACAGACCATGTTGCGGAATCCCTGGCCTCTCCCCTTCTTGAAATGCTGTCCTGGATTTCTGCTGGTTTTGGGAGCATCCTCATGTGCCCTAGGGTAGCAGACACCTACTGAGGTGGAGGTTAGATGGAAGCTGCATGAAAGGACATGCCGAGTCATCCTCCACGAGAAGGGATCTCCTCAGAACAGAGTTGTCCGTTCCTGGAAGGGCCTGGTGAAGGAGTCCAGCTTGATCAGGTGGATTTAGAATGGGAAGTGGGGAAGGACACGTACAGCTGCGTGATCCAGCCTGCAGAGCCAGCCCTTGGGTGAGAGCTCGTCACCTTGCATGAGGAAGACAGGGCGTTCTGGTACAGAAAGGAAAAACACCCCAACCCCAGATTCCCAGTCAGGCTGCTCTTTCAGGGTGAGCTGGGGAAGGGTACATCAAGGTCAGGTGTTAGGCAAGGGCAACGAGGCCCCCAGAGTAAAGCTATCTGGAGCATAAAGGCAGGTAAGCCTTATGGCCAGGTATGACACAAAGCCCAGGGGCTTAGGAAGGCTCCCCAGGCCTCTCAGTAGGATGGCTTGTGGGAATACTGGCTGGCCAGGGTTATAATCTTAACCAAAGGAGTTGTAGGATTGGTGCTCTCCTGAGAAAGGACAGTGCCACCTATGGCTGCTAATGGCACTGCTGACTGAAGCACCAGGGTTCTTGGAGAATTGAGGACCTCCTTCCATAAAGTAAGTGGATGCTTAAGCCACTACTTATAAAATAAAGTTGCATGACCCCACTTGCTCCTATGCTTGAGCAGACAAGAAAGAATCCACCCTCCCCTCCTTGAACTGTTTACTTCCTCAGCTTCATTTGTATCATTCTCTTATTTCCTCCCCATTTTAACACACACACACATACACACACACAGACATGCATATGCTGGTGCAAGATCCTTGAAATGCCTCCCAACCTCATGAATAAATATTTGCAAGTATTTTTCACTGTGCGTTCCTCTCCTTCACCCTTGTAGACTCCCTACTTTCTCTTAGTCCCCCCCAATAGCCTTCTATGTCTATTGTGACTTTGTCTGTCTTGCCCACTGGATGTGTGGCTAATTTTATGTATCAACTTGGCTAGGCCATGAGGCTCAGATGTTTGGTCAAACACCAGTTTAGATGTTGCTGTGAAGGTATTATTTTTTTTTTGATGTGATTAACATGTAAGTGAGCAGAGCTGAGTAAAGCAGATTGCCCTCAAAATATGGGTGGGTCTCATCTTACGGTTTTAGGAGAAAAGACTATGGTCCCCTTAAGGAAGAGGGAATTCTGCCTCCACACTGCCGTGGACCCGAGCTGCAGCATCAATTCTTGCTGGCATTTCCAACCTGCCGGCCTGCCTGTAGATTTTGTACTTGCCAGCCTTCACAATTACATAAGCCAATTCCTTAAAATAAATCTCTCTCTTTATACATACAACCTGTGTATACACACACTATTGCCTCTGTTTCTCTGGAGAACCCTGACTGATTCTGATGCAGACTGTGAGCACAACCCCCTTCACTGGGATGGAGACCAGGGCAGAGGGTGCTGTGGAGGGAGGCGTGAGCTGTTCTGCAATTCATGAGCAAAGTAGGTGGGCTTTTAAAAACACTGCAAATTCTTACTGGATTCCTGACCAAACCAGGATTTATATATAAACATCCACCAAAATATGGCAGAAAGGTAATATCCAAAGCATTGCATTGCAAGAATTGCTACATTTTTCTTCCTCCAAGTACATCTTAGTAGATTGTACTCTGAAGATTAAGCTCCTGGAAAAGTATTTAGTGCCTTTCTTATAAAGCATCTGACACATTCTAGGTGTTAAAGAAAAGTTTAATTTCCTAAAAAAAAAAAAAAAAAAAAAAAGAGATCTTGTGCAGAGAGCTTGCTCTTCCAAGTCATACAGAGGCTGCACCTAATTTCTTCATTTATCTCTAACATTCTTCCTCCTGCCTTTGAAACTCTTTCGTTTAACATTAGCATTTGATTAACCTTTTATTCAAGAGACATCTGGGTTTTGTTATACACTATTATGTTGATTCTGGCTTGTTTTTATTTCAGATAATTTTCAAGCAGCCACATGTGTTAGGTAGTAAGGTCTTCCTTTATTGCTAGTTTTTGGCAATGGGGCTCCAGGAAGAGCTGTTACTTCATTACCCAAACCTTGTTCATGTGGAGAAAACAAGAACAATCCAGTAATGACAGCAAGATTTTGTTTTCCAGGCAGAGTTATTTGGAGGAATGTCCTGGCCATTTCTGCCTTACATTTATGCATTTTTTGCAGGCTTTGAAAATTATATTTTGTGTCAATTAAAACTCACATAAAATACAATTTAACTGAAAAAAACTAAAGGTAACTCTGTAGTTAGGGTTACATGGGATCATCTCAGCACTTCTGATGGGGTCTGGTAAGTAAGAATTTTTCTTCAAGTGTCCTTTGAGGCCACTAGTACTGCCATTAGTACTGACTCATAGGTGGGTTTGTGATGTGCTGGGGTCTGCATGAAGTTGATTGTGGCCTTGAAATCTGGAGCAAGGAAAATTCCACTACTCCACTCCTAATTCCTTAACAGTAATGATGGATCATGATTGCCAGGGCCAGAACCCATCCAGGGTTTGTACATGTTTTGGCACTTCCTCTGAGCTTTGGTCTGAAGGTTACTGCTCTTGTATGGCCAATCTGTCTGCAGTTGTCTGTAGCAGGAGCTCAAAATACAGTCTACTGAAGAATTCAGGGCTATTGAGAGATTTACAGTGTTAAAAACTCTAGGAGACGGTTGTTTTGGACTAAACTCTTGCACTGGACTTCAACAGACCAGACTAAAAATCAAAATGGAGTCACTCACGCTAAAGTTCTACATCACAAACCTAAACTATGATGTTATCCAGCCTTCTGAGAAATCAGGAGAGAGAAATAACAGCCAATTTCCAAGCAGGTCAGTTTTAATTGTCAATCGACATAGTAATAAAGTTCCCTCTGCTGTATTCCTTACACAAAAGAAGTAGCCTGACATGACCTGATGTTAACTAATCAGTTATTTTTCTATTGTTCTATTTCCCTGTCCCCACCCTACAAGAAAAAGTAACTTTGAAAAATAATGAATACATCCTTTGTTCTTTGTTTCTGGTTTCTTCGACCCTTCTTGAAGCCACCCTCACAGGGTTAAGAAGAATTCTGGACAGAAATATAGTTATAAATAAGAGTAAATAATCAGCCTGCACTTTTACCCACTTCCTTGAACCTGATAGTCACACAGCACTGATACCACTGGCATCCCCATTGTTCCTATAGATAGGATCTCTGACATTGGAATCACAAGACTTTTGTTTAAGAATTGCTTAAGGTGTTTTCCAGATCCTGAATTCCAGCAAAACAGCTGATGCCAACCAGTTTGAAATCCCCCACAGAGTAATGAAATCAGCGTGAGAATACAGTTTCTTTATCTCCCTGTCCCATGATTTCACTCTGTACTCTTTACCCCGTTGACAATCTCCATACTTCAGCCCACTCCATAACCCTTAAAAACTCTATCCCCAAACTCCTTGGGGAGACAGATTTGATTTTCCCTCCCTTTTCCTCATTTGGTGGCCCTATGATTAAATCTCTTCTCTGTCTCAATCCAGTGTCTTGGCATATTGACTTGCCATGCACATCGGGCAACAAACCTAGTACAATTACATTCTCTGTCTAGAAAGCCAACCTCTTCTGCTAGGCTCATTGGAACACTTATTTTATTTTATGGAATTAAGTGTTGACCAATTCTAAAACTGCTATCAAGCCCAGTGAGATCTTTAAACTAAATTTGTTGTAATTTGTCCTTTGACAATAGCTTGTGCATGTCTGCTCTTCCTCACAAGGAAACAACAGGGAAAATGGAGCAGATAACTCCTGCAAAGTAGAGCCGGTGGTGATGGTGGATGGAGTGGATGAAAGGCATTTCTAATAGTGTGCTGTATCTCACAGTTAGCAAAGCACAAGGCGCAGTTCCAGATTAGATGAGCCTTGTTAGTGACAGAGCAGTCAGAGTTCATGTATACGAAGCCAAGCTTGGTGCTGCTGAAGACATGGATGTGACTGTTACTCTTTGACTGTTAGCTCCATAAGCCTCTATCTCTCCATTTAGTGGGAACAATGTTCCCAAGTGAGAACAATGATATCTTTCTAGGCCATCTCACACAGTACTCAGAAGATGACAGAGCTTTGTTAACTCCCAAACCAGGTGAGATGGCAATGGTGGGGGTGGAGTTGATATAACAGAATGCTCACGAAGGTCAGGGCTACATAGATTCCTGTCAACAACATAAATGTAAATGAAGAACATGGCTGAAGTCACACTCATTAGATATGGGAAACGTGGATTCTGGCCATGGCTCCTGCAATGATAAACTGTCATTTGGCAGGCTTGTTTTCCTTATCTGCACTCATAAAGAGAGGTTTGTGTAGAAGAGAAGTGGATAAGTAATTCCTACCCTAGCTGATCTGGGGCTGAGCAAGCGTGCTAGTTGGATTTAATCAGGGTAAGCAACGTGAAGTGATGACACCTGAGATGGAATTGTCCCCTGCCTCTTTCTCTAGCATGACAAGTTGCCAGTGACTTAGTTCTTTAGTGCAGGAAACTGAAGCCTTAACTGCCTTTCAAAAAAATGCTCACTCTTGAACTCATACAGTGGCCATATGCTGGCTTGAGTGAGAGATGATTAGAAATTAGGCCTGGCCTAAGAAATCTTTTAATCACTCACATGATTCATAGGTACTTAAGGTATGGAAGCCCAGCCTCAGCGCCCCATCCACTTGCTCTAGCTCTATGTGTACTCATCAAATTCGACAGTTCCTTCTGGAGAGTCTGAGGCTGTTTCTGTGTGTAACCTTCATTATGGGGTGTTGGTAAAATGTGCTCCAAGTAAGATCCCAGTTTATCATGCAAATCCTAGACATCACTCCATGTCTCTTTGAAATCTCCTTAAAGATTCAAACTCACCCTGAGTGCCCCCACTTGTGAATATCTTTTTTCCTTTTAGGTCTTTCTACAGAATTTAGCTAATTATTCTGTAGTCTCTTTACCTACCTATTCATTTATCTACATATTTATTTATATCTCTGTCTATCATCTTTCTATCATGTTTGTTTATCTGTGTATCCACCTATCTCTCCATCTAGCTATTACAGCATCTTTTGCCTTTCTGTTTGAATGTAGTATTTGAGGTGATGGAGTTCCCTGCCCAGTTGCTAAATGGAGCATGACCTACCAAAGGTGTTCACGGCAAATGGTTCATCAGTTAACTGGGATAATGGAGTCTAAGCCATCGCTCTTAAGCCTAACTCCCTAAGATCCCCAATCCTAACCATTCTTTAGACAAGGCCATGAACAATGAAGAAAAGTCTTACCCCAGAACATAGAGAAATAAGAAACTCAAGATCTGATTAATCTTCAAATCATGCCAGCTTATCTACAAGCCTCCCTCAGACTCATTCTCCCCAGCCTGTGTTATTAAAAGAAAAAAGATAAAAGGTGTCACTTTATTTAAAAAGAGAAAAGCCTGGCATAACCCTTTCTTTCTTTTTTTTTTTTTTTTTCACAGCGTGTGTGCCCTTTCAAACGAAATACTTCCACTAATGAGTCTCCTTTGCTTGTCTGTTAGTTATTAGGCACTTCTTAGGAAAAAAAAATCTCTTTCCTTTAATTAATGTGGCTGTTTTTTAGGCCTCCTTTGGAGATTATCTTTTTATCCTGAGCTACAGAAATAAGATAAGGAGGAGGTATCATGTTGGCATGAACTTATCTGTATTCGATGTGACAATGGGGAGCTTTCCTCTTTCTTTGCTTGAGTAAGCTTGTCTTAGAAAAGATCAGGCCATGGGCTAAAGTGAACATTTGGGTCAAAAACAAGCGCAGCCAATGAAATAAATTGATATTTCTTCTTAAAGCTACTTAGGACTCAATGCAAATGGCAGACTAAGAGCCATTTCCTGTATCTTCTCCCGTCTTTGAATCCTTTGATATTACATATATATGTATCATCCTATAATATGATATACAGAATATACATATACATACGTTTGTGTGTGTGTGTGTGTGTTTATGTGTATGTGTATGGAGAGAGAGGTAGGGATTGTCTGTCTGCCATTTGTGCAGACACACAGCTATATAAACATAAATCCATATATATATATGTATATATATGTAAATATATACATGCCTATATAGACATCCTTAACTGCATTAGAAAGCAAAAAGGGTGCCCCCAGTGGAGCATACACCATGAGAAATTCTTGAAAGGTGGAGTCAGACTAATAGAGAATATTCCAGGGTAGGAGAGAACTGTTATGGATTGCATGAATGGCACTGGGAAGGTCAAAGATTAAGAATAATATGGGGAAGGGGAGGTACCTAAGGGCAACAGTCAAGTGGCTTACTGGGACATCATATTAGGAATGGCAGCTTCCCTGCAATTCCCAGAGAGAATCTTTATCCACAGGTGGGAGCAGTAAGCATGAGAATCAGGTGAGAGTGGCAGGGCAATGTCCAGAAGGTTCAGAAACATTCCCATTCCTGCAAGAAAAGGTATTAGAACACCTGGCTTGCTGCATAGGCTGGCCATGGCCTGCAATTGCTTGGCTAACATACAGCATTCACTGGCATTCACAGCGACCAACAGGGGGCAGCAAACATAAAGGTGAGACTATGATAAAAGGTGGGCCAGGGATGAGAAGCCGTACCAGCCAAGTTAAGTGGGCAGATTAATTAGAATAAAGAGAAACAAAACATTTATATATGGTCATTGGCATGCCCAGACCAAGCAGCCTGAACTGATACAGCAGCTGAGTGAAAGGTCCTCGAGACATTCTCAGCATCACCATGGGAACACTGGTAACATAGTAAAGGGTGGAACTAGTTGTATAGAGCACCCACATTTGGTATCTAGCCTTTACTGAGGTTTGCTCCCAAGGGACAGGAGCACCTGACCTCAAAGTTCACATGCTTTCCTTCTGGACTGCATTCTTCATCAGGGCCAGGAGAAGTGTTCAGATAAAAAGGGAGTTCCAGGAAGACTGAAGTTAGGTATGGGGTCATTGTAGACAAGGGAGAAGCCTCATTCCATTGCACAGTTAGGAGGACAAAGAGGTTGTCTCCAAAATCTGCCTAATAGATGGGTAGTCAACGTGCATGGTAAATCAGCTGAGAAGTGTCACATGCCCAGTTTGACCTCAGATGGAGAGTCTTGAAGGTGAACCTCACCTGGGTTACTATACTTTCAAGTAAAAATATTTGCTTTTAAAGGGAGAGGAAAGAAGTCTCCAGGAAAAAGAAGGAGAAAGCAAAGATGGCAGGAAATCAGATTTGGTTGCAAATTATAGTCATATTGCTTGAAAGACCTTCCAGACAAGTGAAAATGCACGGGATATAAAGGAACAATCCACTGAGGTTGCTGAAAAGCAAATCGGAACAACCGATTTTTGCAGCAGATACAGGCCTCCAAATGGTTGGTGTGGGAGTTTATCATTTGCCACACACTGGCAGATATGCTTATGTGTCCAGCTAGAAAGCCAAAAGGCACACGGAAAGTGCCAATTAATTACTCAGGTCTCATTTTGATCTTAAACACCCAGGCACTAGGTGTACCTCATTATCACTTCCTGACTTGGGGAATTAATGGAGAATCTTCTATTTGTTTTATGTAGAGCTAATAGACGTTAGAGCATTTCCCTACCTAAAGAATTCTGGAACAAAACTACCTTCTTATTAGACATGGCCCACTATATGTAGCCATAGGTCCCTTCTGACTTTTATAACTTCCTCTGGGTGACTCTGAAGTTGAGAAGGCTCTGCCACACTTTCTAAAACACAAGGGCCTGTGTCGAACTTCCACATGGCATCATTCTGGGATAAGGCATAATTCCAAGACCAAAACACAACTTTGACCCACCAATTTCACTTCTGACAGCTATCCTAAAGAAACAAATATATTTGTGCACAAAGAAGCATGCAATGTTGTTTATGTAGTGAAAAGTTTGAAAGAAATTTCCACCATAGTATATCTACATTTTGGAATCTTATGCAGTCATTAATAAGAAAAATTCAATATGTGTGTACTGATAAGTCAAATTCTCTAAGATATACTACTAAATGGAAAAAAGGAATTTGCAAAATAGTATATACAATATGATTCAATTTTGGTTAAAAAACTCTTACCACAAAAATTAAACTCTCTATTTCCATATGTGCATGTATAACCGTGTTGACATATAATAAAATGTCTGAAAGCTACACATTAAATTTATAATAGTGTTTTCTTCTGAGAAGGATATGAGCCTGATTTGGAACAAGTGTGTTTTTTTCTTTATCTTCTACATTTGTTTGGATGTTTAGCATAAAAATGCATTTATGCATTACTTTCATAATTAAAAATAACAAAATAACAAAATAAAAAAGTATTGTTTAAAAACACTTATTGAATCAACACTTCAAGAATAGAATCAGCAATTTTATCAGAGAAATAAGGATATTTGCATGTGGATGGGCCACACACATTTTTTTTTTTTTTTTTTTTTGAGACGGAGTTTTGCTCTTGTTGCCCAGGCTGGAGTGCAGTGGTGCGATCTCGGCTTACAGCAACCACCACCTCCTGGGTTCAAGCCATTCTCCTGCCTCAGCCTCCGGAGTAGCTGGGATTACAGGCATGCGTCACCATGCCCGGCTAATTTTGTATTTTTAGTAGAGACGGCGTTTCTCCGTGTTGGTCAGGCTGGTCTCGAACTCCGGACCTCAGGTGATCCGCCTGCCTTGGCCTCCCAAAGTGCTGGGATTACAGGCATGAGCCACGGCACCTGGCTGGGCCACACACATTTTAAAGCTTTGCAATGAATATTCAAATGTCATGTTAATAGAAACATAGCTTTCATGGAAAAAAATGAACTTAAAACAAATGAAAAAATCAAATAAGAGAAACGAGTTTCACTACAAAATGCAGAGAACTAAGAGCAAATTCTAGAGAGAAAGAGGAATACCAGGAAATGGGAATTAGAATGATCTCGACCTCCCAGTGGCACCATTGTGGGCAAAGATAACAGAGAAACACTTGCAAATTTCTGAGAGATGTTTATTCCCAACCTAATAATTGATAATCTGTCAAACTATTAATTGATTTGAACGCAGATTAAAAATCCAAAAGGTCACCTCTCATGAAGGACATTCTCCATAGGAATGAGGAAATAATCTGAGACAGGGAAATGAAGGGGTTCCAGGAAAGAGGAATCCAACACTATCCAGCCAACAGGGAATTCCTGGGATAATAGTGAAGGAAGTGCTAGGGTAAGAGGTGTGAGCTGGTCCAGAAAGCAACCACTACATCGTGAAGCCAAAGGATGGTGTCTCTAGGATGGATGACAACCACATAAAGCAATGAATCATTTAGGGGATGCGTTTGACCATACTGAAAAAATTTAGGAAACTATTAGACAATGTAGGGGGAAAAATTAGACGTAAGGAGATAGGAAAGTGAGCAAATTAAAAAAAAAAAAAGGCAACAGAGGTCTTGCTCTGTTGCCCAGGCTGGTCTTGAACTCCTGGACTCAAGCAATCCACACACCTCGGCCTCCCAAAGTGTTGGGATTACAGGGCCATTATTAACTACAGGGAAACAAAAAAGCTGTTTGAGAGAGGAGGGGATGTTATTGGTATAAGTGGCTCAACTGTAAATAGTACTTAAGGACTCACAATAATATGAACACTGAATATTAACTTAGCCCCATCTTGTGATACATCTATATTCAAAAGCCAGAAAAAATACAAACATGGTGTGTGTGTGTGTGTGTGTGTGTTGCATTTAAAAGTTAAATACTCATCTTCCATAGAAGAAGCCAATAGACAACATCTGAAATGAAGTAAATCCACACATTTCAGCATACACATATTATTTTAAAATGTGGAGTTAATTAGCACAAGAAACACTTAAAGAATTGGTGGATAATGCCTCTGAGGGATTTGGGAAAGCTGGAGCAAAATGCTTCTGTTTTTAATTATAAGCCTTGCATTTGATTTTTAAAACTGTAAACTATCATTTTGGTAAAATGAAAATAAAAACACCATGCATAACTAATGTTTTTATGATATGTAAAATTGCTAAAGGACAGCAGTGAACAAAAATGCTACTACATAGGCAAGTTTCAGAGATCAGTATCAGTCACCACGTAATCCAATGCTAGAGAACAAAATATTATTGGTCATGGCTATCATCTTTTGAACGTTTACCCTAGCATCATTTCATTTAATGCTCACATCAACCCTTGAAATAAGTAATATTATTATTACCCACACTTTATAGATGTGGTTGTGAGATGTTAAATAACAATGTAAACTTATGTAACTGGCAAGTGAGTGGGTGGTGGACCTGAGATTAACACTAGAATTTATCCAAAGCTCAAAATCTTGGCCACAAGTTTACACTCCAGAGAGACTAGGAAGTTACAGGAATTTAGAGAGGAACAAGAGTTCTGAATTCACCCTCTTCTTTTTCCAGACCAAGCAGTGTGATGGATCCCAGCAGACTGCACGTTTCCTTATACTTCAAAGAAAAATGTAAATCCAGTGTATTTCCTATTTAATCTTACACTGGTTTGAATTTTTAAAGATAATTTTATTTGAGCTTCTTTTAAACTCAGTTGCTACACATTTTTAGTCAGGCTACTTTTAGATTTGTCAGCACAAAACTTAAGACTCTGGCCTGAATCTCTATGAACAATAGTAAAAGTCCAGTTTTCAGAGAACCTTTCTTTCTATCATATTTGATTGCCAGAGTAACCCCATGAAATAAGCACAGATAATGTCATCAATCATTTCACAGATAGGGACATTGAGGACCATAAAAGCTAAGTGGTTACCTGGAGCCCACATAGACAATAAATGGCTGAGCTGTGATTAGAACTCGCAATTCCTGATTCTTCCTTTGATTCTCCTCTCACTACGTATGCTGTTACCTGCTGATATCACTGCACCAAAAGGGATGCATTGCTTTTGTTTCATGCCAAAGTTTATACTTTGGAAAAGCCTACTTCTTTTAGATCTTTTTCAAATGCATTGATTGCTTAAACTCGAATAAACTTAAACAAGAAATGGACTCTTTTATAAGGAAAACCATTTTTCATTAGTCTTCCAACATTATATATATATATATATATTATGCACAAAATAAAATAGAGTAACAACTCCTAATGATTTTGTTTCCTATACAACTATAAAACTAAGACGAGTTTACAAGTTAAATATAAACACCACAAAAACAGTAATAGCCAAAGAAACAATACTGATTAAAACACAATGTGACTACGCTGTAGACTGCTGGGGTGTAGTGTCTCGGGGTTCATTTTAATGTGCTCTATGCCATGACTCAGTTCTCCACCACTCATCCCCTCTGCACTGGTGGGAAAATTCGTTTGTCTTCTTGTTATCTCTTGCTGCATAATAAATTACACCACACATTAATGGCTTAAAACAACCAGTTTATTTGGCTCAAGATTTTTTGGGTCAGGAATTCAGGAAAGACATGACTGGGTAGTTTGTCGCCAGGTAGCAGCAGTTGGGACTGGGGCTAAAAGATCCACTTCTGAGATGGCTTCTTCACTCATAGGTCTGGTATCTTGGTGCTCCTTGGCCTCTCTCTCTCCTCATGGTATATCAATCTCTCCACCTGGCTTGGCCTACTCACAGCATGGAGTTCTCAGGGTAGTCACACTTCTTTAGCTTCCGAGAGGAAGGAGTGGAAGCTACCAGGTCAGATAGGGGCCGGCTATGCCCAGAATTGGCCCAGTATCACTCCCACCGCGTTCTACCAGATAAAATGTTACAGAGCCTTCACATGGGTGAAGAAATAGACTCTACCTATTGATAGAGGAGGAGCCAGGCCCTATTGCAGAAGGTCACACATGAAGAGAGATGTTCCAATCATTTTAGGACAATAGAAGCATCCCAGGGTGTATCCCACCCTTTCTCAATAGTTGGAGACTGGAGGGTAGTATTGCTGCCAATACAATTATAAACATGAGTGCTGAACTTATGGGAAAGTCTCAATCCCAAGGATCACCCAGAGTAATAGAATATGGGCTTTTATTCACATGTTTATTATTGTTTTGAATAAAAAATACACTATGCAAGGGACTTCTACTGCTCCCCAAATCCAGTTTGTCTCTCCTTCCTGAGCACATGGGAAAACCACACTTCTTAGATTCTTTTCATTAAGACATTCATTGTGCCTAGTTCTGGCTAATGGGTGGTGAGCAGAGTGATGTGTAACATTTTCAAGCTAAGGCATTTACAAGTGGGTAGAGCTTATTATGCTTTCACTTCCTCTTTCTCTTCCAGTGTCCTGGAAGTCATGTGCTAGGATAGTGGCATTTCAAGATGGTGAAACTTTCAACAGCATTATATTAATCAAAGCCTCGATCCAGCTCATGCTGGACTTGTGACTTGTAGCATAGTGAAAAGGAAACATTTGTATATTAAACCATTGGGAGTTAAAAGTTAATTTGTTACTGCAGCATAATCCAGTTTATCCTAACTCATATCTTTATTATTCACAACGTTCTGGTAGAAAACCCAAGGACTCCAGCATAACACAGTTTAAGGAACACTCTTTTAATTCACACTCATATTTTTCATGGAGTAGGGGCAGGCAAGGAAAACAAGTAGAGAACTAAGAAGATGCAAAAGGAGTAGATGACACTATCACTTTTTCTGCTTTGGCAAAGTTATAATGTATTTGTGAAATTAACATGTACTTTAGATGGAGTCCTACTTCCAGCTTTGAAGTCTTTGGCATGTATCGGCAGACATTTGCACTTTCATTGTAATTCCATGATAGGGATTAAAAATTAAGGCAATTTATTTCCAGACATTTGGACTTCCATTGTTATTTAATGGTAGAGATGATAAAATGAAGACAATTAGTGAAGGTTAAATGACTTGCCCATGTCACATGAATAAGTGTTAGAATAATTATTTTGGAAGCACTGATAGGAGTTCAATGATAGTTAATATTTCAGCTGTGCAGAATACGATCCTTAGCTGAATTAGTCTATGTCTGAGATATCTTGACTTACTCATTTAAAGGAAATCACTTTATTAAGTTTTATAAAAATTTGGTTTGGTTGACACTTGAGTGCCACCTGGCACCCTTGAACTTAACAATTACCCATTGATTTTGGTTCTCTGATTAAAATTTTCATGATGAAACATCAATCAGTAGCAGGTGTGTGGACAAGTTATCAACAGAATTCAAATTGCCTCAAGGGACTGGATTGAAAACATGTTGGTCTGGTAATTTTGGTCATGTGAATGACCAAATTAGATTGTTCCATGGCAAATAAACTGATTTCTCAGAGAGCCATATACACACACAAATCAACCAGATTCAGAGTGATGGAGTTAAGCCATATAAACAGTCTTCAAATAGCCTCCCTGGTGAGACACTGTTTTGTCGTTTAACTTGAATGATTTTTTGGAACTTTGGGTGCTTTAGAATATTAAAAGATATGGGGTCAGTGTGAAATACTCCTTAGAGTCTTTATTAATAGATTCATATCACCTTGGACAGAGGGTTCTGAACTTTGTCATTTTTCTTTGTACTATTTAACTTTTTTCTTAAGAACTGTTGAAGATATTGATGCTGATCAAAATCGTAGATGACAAGAAAGTGGAAAGGAGACTGAATCCAAATCTAATAAAATCTTGACAGGTCAGAATGAACTCTAATAAGATGAAAATTCAAAAAATAAATCCTTTTTAAAGGTGCCTTGTTTTAGAACCAATACCTCGATCCTTCAAGGATGGATTATGAGTGTATTTTAGAAGAACCTAGAAATTTTAGCTAATTGTAGGTTCACTATTAATGAATGTGAGATCTGTGACTTCCAAAAAATGCTAAAATGATTTTAAGATGTGCTAATAGAAGAATAGCTTTTGAAGTATGGGAGATATGGGAAGTGAGCATGCAATACTACTCTGAAATAATCAGAGCAGACCTGGATGTTATAATGTATTGTTCTCCACTAATGTTCAGAGAGGTGTAATCAGGAAGGCATGGGAAAGAAGTGCCAAATTGAATGAAAACATCTGAAAGGTCTGAAAGAACTAAGAATGCTTACTCTAGGAAGGTCCAGGGGACATAATAACTATTTTCAAATGTTTGAAGGGTTCTCACATGGAAGATAGATTAATTTGGCCTCAGAAAGGAGAACGTGGATTATGAACCAATGCTACAAGGAAGTAGCTTTGGAATTCCCTTAAGGAAGGACTTTTATGTGACTACCTTGGCAAATAGTGAAGTCAAGGACTAGTCATAGAGGTGTTCTATCAGGGGTCATCCTGTCCTGGGGTGTTGTAGAGTAGGGACTGCAAAATGGTAGTGCATGGAAAAATTTGTTCTGCTGATGTATTTTCTTTAGATTGGACAGTGTGTTAAGAAATTTTAATTTAATCACTAATATTTTTTAAAAGATTAAAGAATCTTTACAAAGATTGGTAGTTGCTACTCTTCTTCAAAATTGTAGATGTGGCAACCAGGGCATCCATTATTGGAGGTAACAATTAGCTGAGAATAAGAATCTGCTTCCTCCTTTTAAGAGGGTGTGTACACTCAGGTTCACCACAGTCCCCACCACTCTCTGTTGTGTTCCTCACACAGAGGAGAAGATCATTTTGTCGTTTATTCTCTTGCTTGAGTAGCTGTTTTGCTTACAACTGACCCACCTCAATTTGTAATTTATTTGCATGGCCTGTCTAGGCATCCAGCTTGTTATCCCTGTTGCACACACTGATTGACTAGGCTAAAGAATTGAACTTGTTTGGTGATCAAAGATTTTCAAACGTTATTTTTTATTTTAAGGACCCCCACTCCTTCACACCCATGATACCAGGGAAATCTTAAACCAAATCCAATTTATAAAACATGATAGAGGAGCTATTATCTTTGAAGTGGATGAATAACCTCTATCTCATAATCTAGTATTTTCCCCAAGACAAGAAATGGAATTTTAGGGTACTATTGAATTGGTTTGAACAGTACAGGATTTGAAATTGTCTTCTATAAGTTGAGGATACCAACATATAAATGCTAGTTCTTGCAAACACTTTAGAGCATTGGTTTAAAGAAAAAGCCCTATTTCTCAGATGAAAAGAAAGACATGTAAAGGAAGGATCACAAACTGGTTAGAATTGCTGGGTTTTTAGTCTTGGCTTTGATATTAACCAGCTGGAAAGGCTTCAGGTTTGTCCCTGGAATCTCAGATTTAGGACCTCAGAGGGCATTTTAAAGACTAACTAGTCGACACTCCTCATTGTATAGACAAGAGAACTGAAGACTGGGGGAAACAACGGTTTGTTCAAGGAGGGCACAGTTAATTGGTGTCAATGTAAGTCCTGGAACTCAAGAATGACCTCAGATTGGACTCTATCATGTTCCTTTTCTCCCTAATAGACAATTATTTGGGTCTCTTTCCACACAATAGGTTTTAACTGCTTTGCTTTGCTTCTGCTGGGAGAAGAAAATTTCTCATGTTGATTCTCTAAGGTGTCCTTAAAAATTAACATCCATTAAACTATTCTTTACTTGGGATGGGCTGCTCTCCCTTTTCAGGGGGAATGGAAAATGGTTTTGTCTTACCTGCTTTCTCTCAGGCAATAAGTTCTTTATTGCTAAATGGGACATGCTCATCATAGAGAAGATGAAAAACACAATGTTTTCGGTACAGATAATGGCAAACCAATTAGATAAACTCCAGCAACTGGGTTGTTATTCAGACATGAATCTCTTTGCCTAACTGCTGTTTACTCATTTCTAGACCTGGCTGCACTGTTATCCTCTCCTGAACCCATAAGGCTTTGAAACTACTGGAAATGGCAGGAATTCAATTCCACTCATTTTCAAAATTCCCTTGGTTTGGCTTTAAGATCGCGAAACCTGTTTACAGATGGAGATGTGATCACAAACATGTCAATAGGCGTCAAAAAGGAAAAATAGCTAAACCAATTTTAAAATACCCAGAGAGAGTTCTAAAGAAGATTAAAACAATTTTTTTTTGAGGCATCTCCAACTTCAAACCAATGTTGCCTCACAAAACATTATCTTAGAAATATTCAGTAGCTAGATAGACATACGATTATAACTGTTCATTTATGTCACCATTAAGGAACTTTATAGTCTCCTTAAGCTAAATATTGAATAAAATTTATTTTGAAGCAGAGGTTTGAGGAGTGAGAAATTATATTCTAGAAAAATTTTTGAATCTTAACAGGAAATTCTTTTAAAAACTCTTTCTGAAATCTGTGAAAATATGATCAGAATTAAATCAACAACAACTTAGAATTTTATTTTCCTTAAGTGGAGGGTAAGGCTTTTTCTTTTTGGTTTACAGTCAAACGTGATCTTTCTCATGGCTTTTATAGTTTCTCAAAATTAAAAAGAGGTGCCCAATTCAGGTTCTTCCCTTGACCTGTCAAACAGAGGCTGTTTCCTGGTAAGTTCACCTGGCAGCTTACAGAATGAGGTCTTGGCTCTGAGTTAGTGCCTATTTGGGATTGCAGGTTTAAGAGCTAGATTCTCATCATTCTGAGTCAAATGTGACCTCCTGCTGCTTTAAAGCACATTACCCAGCCCAGACACATCAGTATCCTTTAATTTCATAAGTTCATGTGTGAACCATATATTTCAATATCCATTGAGAAAGCACTTGCAAAATAGATAAGAGAGGGGAAAAGTGAAGAAACATTGATACCTTTAATAAGAAATAATTATAGGGATGGCCAATTTACTATGGTAAAATGTAGGCGAGCTAGAACACAATGGCTAAAGTTGGTCTTCTCTTGACCTCTGATCCTGTTTCTAGATTACTTGCTGCTTTTCTGTCTCCTTTGCTGGTCCCCAGTTATCTCCTTGACTTCTAAATCTTAGAGTACCCTAGGGCTCAGTCCCACAAATCTCTTCTAGGTCTACACTCATTTCGTAGGTAAGCTCAACTAGTCTCCTGGCATTGAACGCTAACAATAGATGGATGCCTCTCAATTTATATCTCCAACTCTGACCTCTCTCCTAGATCCTTAAGTCCATCTGTTCATTTCACATCATCTCCACTTGGTTACTTAATACAAATCTCAAATGTTAATGTGCTTAAAACTAAACTCTTAATTCCCTAACCACTCCCCATCAACCTGCTCCTCTTACCATCTTGTCCATGTGCATAAGTGCCATTTCATTCTATAGTAATACAGGCCAACAACTTAGGAGTCACCTTTGCCTTCTTGCTTCCTCTCCCATTCCTCACCTAATCCATCAGCAAATGCATCAACAAATTTGAAGACTACCTTCACAACATACTCCCAGATCTGATTTGTTTCTCACTGCCTCCACCACTTCTACCCTGGCCTATGCCACTGGCTTTTCTCTTCTGGAATATTGCAATCGCCTTGCATGGATCTCTCTAGTCCAATTGTCCCTCATCCACACCTCTACCCCATTGTCTATTATTTGCCCATAGGCAGAGAAGCCACATCTCATTCAGTGTCAATTCAAAGTTATTTCCCTGGCTTATTGTGTCACCCATGCTCTTGCTTTCTTTTTCCTCTCTGACCTCATCTCCTTCCCCACTGTCCTTGGCTCATTTCTTTGCAGCTTTACTCGCATTCTTGCTGTTCCTGGAACACACTGTGTCCTGGATTCCAGGCCTTTTTCCTTGGTGGTTCCTCTGTCTGGAGTGTCCTTTCTCCAGATATCCACATGAATACCTTCCTCATCTCCTTCAGGTCTATATTTAAATGCCACTTTCCCAGACTAGCCAAGCCTGGATGCTTTTTATAAAATAGAAACACCCCTCTATGGCTCTCCCTCTTCCCATATTCTGCTGTACTCATTCTCATAGCATTTTGACCACCAGTCATACAATTGCTTGGTCATCTGTTTTTTGTTTCTCTCCTTCATCACCACTAGCATACAAGCCCCCTGGGAGGAGGACTTTGTCTTGTTCGCTGTTATATTTCAGCATGCAGAAGAGTGCCCAGTATATAGTTTAGGCTTGATAACTATTTGCTGAATGAATGCTGGTTTGCTAGTCAACAACTAGAAAAGAGAGTTACATTGTGAATTTAATAAGCATACACATATAATCATTTTTAGAAGATATAATAGAGGCATTTTGGATATATAAATGCATTTCCTTTTGCATCTTGGGGAAGGTTGGGGAGGGAATCAGGTGAGGCAGATCAGGAGAATTTTGCCCTTCAAATCTAAGATTTTCCCAGAAGTCCTAAAGGATTGCTAGCCCACCATTAGAGACTCTTCACCTTTTGAATTGTAAAGATGATGCGGAGCCATCAATTTTCTCCCTGTTAACTTTTCTCTGTACCAAGGCTTGTAAGAATTCTCCCAAAGAAAGTTAAAACTCCCAAGAGATCTCTGGCTTTGCTAGCATGATGCCTCCCAGAGAGTTCCTGCTTTTCCTTTAGGAAGCATGACAGCACGAACAGTACCCATCATTTAAAAATGAACATCTAGAAAAAAACAGCATCTAGAAAAAAACCAGGCTTACTCATTAGCAGCTTTCCCTGTGCCTTTCTGTAGCTGTAGTAAATAATTCTCCCCTGTTCCCCACAAATAGTTAATTATAGCACCAGCAGCAGCTCTTTGAGGCGGGAAGCCAGGCATATCTGCAATGCCCAGAGGAGATGCTGGAAGTCCTCCCTGCTGCATTCTGAAAGCAGAGGATTAGAACAGATGAATTTTTCCCACAGGTTGGGGCATCCATGAAGATACCTCTGCCCTGCTTCTTATGCATACCTCCCCCATTGCATTTCTCCTTTTCTTGATGCTGTCAAGTAACTCTCAACATGCATCACTCATGAATGGTTTACACCCGCTGACCTCTTGGCATGCTATCTAGAAAATGAATTTGGCCACAGATGGGAGGCTAAGTCAGAAACTGCTTTACTTGGGTCTCTTGGATTCACTATTTGGGTTCAAAATATGGTCCAGCTCATGTGCCTACAGATTCATGTTTTCTCCTCTTAGTTCAGTGCAATCTCTGGAAAAGGGCAGCAGGGGTGGGTGGGGAGCTGGTTTGTGCAGGGAGAGCTCCTGATCTGGGAAGCCATGTCCACTTTTCCAGAAAGGTCAAAGATCCCAGAAAATGCCTCTTGAATCAAAAGTGAATTTACAGACAAGTTGAGTGAAGTGGGTATGGCAGGTGTAATGAAAACTGTGGTGCACTCCCCAGATTTCCTCTTTAGGGCCCTCACACATTTCCTCCAGCTGCTAAATGTGGCTCAGAGTTTCTTTCACTGAGAATTGCCTTTGGTAGCAGGACGTGATTTACCTAAGACTATGTTTCCTTTGAGGGAGTGCCCATGCCAATAACTGGTCATTACGGGGGCACAAAAGCCTGATCCCTTTGCCTCATGCTGGGGTAACTCTGAAGGGCCACCCCTGTTTCTGAGTTTCCTGTAAAATTGATTGAGGCCCCTGTTGCAAGCACATTTGCTCAGCTTCTCCCTTTGCCCAATGTCCTGCTCCTTGTTCTCCAAGAAGTCTCTGGCACACAACTCTGCATCTCAGAGTCTGTTTCTGGGAAATCCAAAATGAAGACCCCATCTTTGTTTAATTTTTCCTAGAAGAATCACACCTTAGGGAGTGAATTCTAAAGTGTGCAAAGTGGAACTTATGCATGGCTAAAATTAACTTTGAAAACTCCTTAAGGGTTAGAAACTGATGCTGTGTCTCAATACGTCACAAGGGTGGAACTTCCCCTTCACAATGGAACCTGGTAGTGTCCCATTGTTCTCACAGCAGATGAAGAAGTCAGCTTGTGTTTAGGAAATATTTTGTATCAAAAGTATTATCTTTAAATGCTACAGGCTTGCCCCCAGAAAGGTAAAATGCTTCCACTGTGAGGGTCACCAGGGGACCGAGGCCAACTGCATACTCAGCTGCCTTCAGTTCAAGGCCACTCCGGGGCATAAGCAAATTGAGCAGAACAGTGAGCTCAAGTGCCACCCTTTTTTATTTCCCTCTTCTTTTTCACTTTTCCATTTATAGCTGAGCTCATTGAATTCACATAAGTGACATAAACTCAGGATGTAACTTCACTTCTTTTCACCACATTATTTTTAATTGAGAAAATTCAGTGACTAATTAGTGCAAACAATTGTTTAAAGAACGAAAAGTTCATAAGCAATATCAATTCTCACTTAGTTTTTACTTAAATCAGATTTCATATTGAGAGGAGTCACGAGTTTTATTTTCTTCCTACCAGTTATAGCTGTATGGCCCCAGGGATGTCACCTGCTGTCTGGGTCTATTTTGCCTCAATAGTAAAATTATATTTTAATGCTTCAAGGTCAAGGGCTGAATCAGTGTTTCCTTAAGACTCTTCCTCCTCTATAATTCTCTTTGTGCAGAGGAGCAGGGAAAATTATGGAATACAAATCAGTGTAGAGCAGCACCATGGAGTGGTTAAGTCTCCTTACAAACCATGAGGATTTGGGGAACTCAGAATCCACCCTTTGTCCAATTTATGCTACGAGGAAATGAGAAAATGAAGAAATAGCCACAAATGCCCTCTAGAATAAAAAGTTCCAGAAAAATACAAAATGCTATTTTCCCTTTTGTGTTTCTCATAACATTAATAAACTTACCATGACTAAGTTTCTTAATAAGTAAAATATAATCAAATGCATATGCTTTATTTTTTTCTTTCAATAAAACATTTGGAAGATAAATTGGAAAATTTCTATGTGTTTCTCAGAGCAGCACCTCACAACCTCAGACCTCATCCTCTTAGAGTTAACAAGTATAAGGATAGAAAACAGCCTATTCTTTGGGTATAAATCCCTTAAAAAGGCACTAAAACTATCTAATTTCTATTTTTACCCAGCCCCCAGGCTGTGAGGCTCTCATGCAGTCATGGTGATGGTAAGTAGGGGTCACCTCAAATTCCATTAGTTATCCACTGGAGGAAGGTGTGGTCAGGACAAAAGAGCGGGGAGGAGATTTTTCTCCATGACATTTTCAATTTGAAAGTAGACTTTCCAGCACTTTGGGAGGCCAAAGTGGGTGGATCACCCGATGTCAGGAGTTCAAGACCAGCCTGGCCAACATGATGAAACCGTGTCTCTACTAAAAATACAAAAATTAGCCAGGTGTGGTGTCACGCGCCTGTAATCCCAGCTACTCAGGAGGCTGAGGCACGAGAATCACTTGAACCCAGGAGGCAGAGCTTGCAGTGAGCCGAGATCATGCCACTGCACTCCAGCCTGGGCAACAGAGTGAGACTCTGTCTCAGGAAAAAAAAAAAAGAAAGAAAAGAAAATAGACTTTCCAAAAGGTAACAGCATTTTCCCTTCTCTTCCCTTTTAATTTATAATAAATAATCAAATAGTTAAGTACTATAATTGAAAGGAAAGAGTTTGGCCACAATACACACAAACCATATAAATCATGTCCAGTTAATTTTAAAGAATAGGAAACTTTTCTTTTGCTCCAGTGGTACTATGAGATTTCTGAAGTGATTATATTATCCAGTGAAGCTAACTTTTGTGGGTTATTGGCAGTATCTTGAAAACTCCACAGATATATTCAAGAATAGACCCTTAAAGACCAAAAACAGATCACTACCAGAACGTGTGGCTGCCTTTTATGGTTATTAAACATGTGGATACATTTGGATAAGAAAGAAGCTAGAAAGATACAGCTTCCAAATATAGAACACAAAGGAAATATCATCCATCCTTTGAGATGAGAGAAGCAAGGAAAATTTTTATTGGACTGATAGAAGTTTCTGACTTGTAAAACTGAAACATGTTTAAAAATGAGGAATAATTGTATGATCTAGTAAAATTGCTTAGTAAAGGAAATAAATGTTTTTAATTCTCAAATCAAATATAACCTCTCTCAAGAAATGAAGTTCAGGTTATTTTTTTATTAAATTATTTTGCCTCCATAAGACTAGTGTGTGTTACTCATAGAATTATGAGTCCTCCATGTTTTTAAAATATATTTCACTTTACTATTCTATTTCAGATGTGCGAGTATGGTTTGACAGAGCTGGGAAGCAAATATTATCTTAAATAAATCTACTCTTCAGAAGCTTTTCAAGTACTTGTAGAATTTACGAGGTTTTGATATGTTGACCAGGGGCTGAAGATAGGTTTGGCTTTAAGATTTGTTGGTGTTGTTCTAGCTAATGTTTAACAGATCTTACAGAGCTTTTGGGCATAAAATATTTGTTTTTGACCCTGATGTTGAGAAGGTATTTTTAGTTTCATTATTTCATTCCAGTGTTGAGTTGATTTATTACCTTTTCAAATTATTTTCATTATCAAAACCTTCCAGATACATTGTCCTGCTTTGGTGCCTGTACCACGACTGTGAATATGATTAGGAAGAAGGCAGATTGGGCTTTGGAAATTAAGAACCGGTGCTTCATGGGATTCTTTGTGATAAAACTTGGAAGTAATGAAACAGTCATTGGTTTCTGTTATCCACAATTAAGAATGTATGTAAAAGAGGTGCTAGGGAGAAGACTATATAGTTCTTTTATTTCCTGATGGAGACAAATTTTGGGATATGGAGGAAAATATAAGATGAGAAAGGCAATACTATTCCATGGATTAAAACCCTGAAGAAAAAATAATAATCATTCATTCACTTGACATGCTCAGTCATTTCCTGAACATCTCGTATATACTCAGAACTGCACTGTGCAAAGATATTACAGAAATAAACAAGACACAACTTTTGCTTTTTAGCATCTAAATGATGATACTCAGCAGTCAGCTAATCTTTTAGCAGGAAGAATTGGGAACAGCAGAGAACATCTTTAACACAGTCTACATCAGAATCTGTTTTCTTAGCTATGGTCTGCATATTGATGAACAAAGATGAACACATGGAAAGTAGCATTTTAGCTCTTTCTAGACTTTCTTTTCTGTTTTCCTTTAAACATAAAAATTAGTTGTTACATGAGAGACAAACATCATTGAAATTTCTGGTCTGAAGTCAAAAAAAGCCAAAAAGCACCTTGGGTTTCTAGCTTTTTCTTTTTTATTTCTTGGGTTGGTAGCAGAGCTTGGAGGTTTCTTTGGTCAAAAAGCTACCTCAGTAGATGAAGCCTGAAAGTGAGTAGCAGCTCAGACCAACCTCCCTGGGCTTTGTGTTCCTTACCACAAGCCTGTAGACAGTGAGTGAGAGAGGCTGGGAAGTGGTGCAGGGACAGGAAGGAGAAGGAAGCTGGGGGCTGGGACTGCAACCGTAGTTAACGTTAGCAGTTCTAGGAGACAGTACATTTCAGGGAATGATAAAACAACTTACTCTTAAATTCTGTGTTTATAAAGCATAACTTGCAACATCTGTGTAGGACATAAAAGCCTGGACCTCCTTCTGGCTACTTGGTCTCTCCCTTTTTCTTTCATTTACTTTTCTTTTTGCAACCTGTTTGAATGTGTTGGAGAACCCTCAAATTGGGGTATTCCTACACTAGACTTATTTACCCTTTCGTTTAACAGCTATAAACCCACAAGGCAGAAGCTTTAGTTTACTATCCTTGCGCTGTTCGTAGTCAATGATTTTTTTTTCAGAATAGTTGCCACTCTATTTTTCTATCAGCAGATGCCAAAATTAGACAACCACAAGAACATCATGCAGGAAAGACTCAGACCTTAATCTATTATTTCGGAAAAAGGCATTCATCATTAGCAGTTTTTTTTTCGTTTTGAAAAAATTATGAGATTTTTGTGCTTTATTTCTTCTCCTAGAATGAGTTTATTATTGACAACAACCCCAGCATTTAACCTTGATGACAAGATAGGGAAAAGATATAGGAAACTTGGTCTTCTTTAGTTTTTCTGCTATTTTCTGTTGGTCTTCATGGGCAGGGCAGACGGTTACAACCACCAGAGGCAATTGGCTACCTGGATCCTTATAATAGATAATGAAGGGGAAATAGACACCCCTTTTGGTGATAATAGATAATATTTTTGAAGAGAAAGACAAATTATTAGAATCACCAGTGCCTGATCTCTTCTTTTTATTACCCAATTAGTCCCATGTTATATTTTAAAAGTGTCACTGTACACTTCAAGAATCAGCATTTCAGAGATCATATGTGTTAGAATGGGAAAAGCTCAGGTCAGTGGTGCTAAATACTCTCTGACCAAACAGGGACTTTTGAGTTCTACTGCGCCTCAATTCTCTTTCCCAGTCCAAGCCTTTTAAATATCTCTTTCATTCTGCCCCCAGTTTATATGTTTCTGAGTAATCTTGGAGCAATGCCTTTAATCATGGAAGAAGAGTAGCCAATGGGACTTTTAAGAAAATACATAACTAAAAGGAAAATAACTGGCCATAAATGGCAAGGTTATGGCACAGGGTTGAAGTGTATGGAAGACCAATGTCACGGTGCACCAGGGTGATCTTTGTCTGCTGGTGCCCACCTTGGATTCAGGGCAGGATCCCTGTCCATGTGGCTGCCCAAGGGTATCCCCAGGCAATGAACTGGTATAGCCAAGGCCAAGGTTGTTATCACATAGAGTAGAGAGCTTCTGCCTTAGGTCTTGGTGCCAGCTTCTATGACAGATCCTTTAAGAATACTTGACCTTGGCTGGCAGCACAGGCAGCTTAATTGTTACTGCAAAAGTAAAGTTAAAGTGGCTTCCTAGAGCAGAAAGTCCTCTTTAGGGAAGGTGGGAACTCTTGAGAAGTTAAAGAAAAAATTGCCTGTGGCCTGTCATTTGGTGATCTGCTGAGAGACTGTTTTATCTGAATTCCTAATTGAAGCCCAAATTAAACCCAGGGAAATGTTCACATGAAAAGCCCCACAAGAATGAGTTTTCAGATTCTATCAGCTCAAAAGAAATCTCCTGTGAAAATCCTTAACTCAAACATCTGACACGCTTTTCATCAGCTGGCCTTGAGAGTCCTGAGAAAGAGGTTACGCTGCCTTCAATGTACAGAGAGCAACTTGTCTGAGTTATTACATACTTTCCTTCTTAGTGATTCATGTAACAGAAATCAGAATCTACCCAACTGGATGAGTGTGTAGGTACGGGGGACGGTGGAAAACATGATTACTAAAGGTCCTATTCTGAGAGGCAAGAAGTGGGAACACTGGGAGAGAAGCCACTTTGTTGCTAAGATGATATGTTTCATTGGGGGAAAGTTGAATTTGAGCCATCACAGGGAGTAGAAAATGGGACCTGGAGTCCAAGAGTAAGGTAAAGACTGAAGATTAAAAAAATGGGGGTGATGAACATCAAGTAACAGCTGAGAGATGAAGGCAAATTAGATCAGTGCTAGAAAATATAGGATAAAAAGAAAGGCTGAGATAGTCTCATGGCCACAGTCACGCATGGATACTGAGAAGTCCACTGCCTGCTGTGAGCTACTCACTGACTGGCTCCCTCATTCTTTCCGTTCACAACGTGGGGCATGGCAACCTCCTCTGAGCATGTGGATTCACCAGTAGAAAACTTCCATAAAATGACTCACTAAACTGCTTGTTGTCTTCCCATCCATCACAGGCCAAAACATGTTCCCAGGCAACCCGAAGTCCTCACCCAATAATAACTCAGGAGAAGATAGCCAGTAAAAGGGTGGTATCACAATTTCCTCTTCCTCCAGCCATACAAAGGGGCCTGTGATTATTTATTATGCAGAGATAGAGGAGCGAGAGTCCCTGGTATGACTCTGCAAAGCATTCATTTGCCCTATCATAGTACATTAAGTGCCTTTACTTCAAAATCCCCTGCCAGCCCCTCCACACCCCCTCGGTGGGCTCAGCCATGGCAGCAGAGATTGGGAGGCAGGTTTCTGGGGAAAACTCACCCTGGGGTCTCTCTCCAGCTGCTGCTTGTGGTGTAGGCTGCGTCTTCTCTTGGCCTTTGCAAGGCCATTGTGATAAAAGTGGTACAGACCTTCAGCAAAGGGAAGCTGTGGAGAGTCAAGCAGACACAGGCATAGTTAACTTCTAGGGTTGGTCCAGGAACAGGGACACCAAAGCTGGGGCTGCTTGCAGGGGCTCCATGGGGTAGGGAAGTATGCAAGGAAACCACTGGCAAACCTCCTGTCAGACCTGGTCCTCTATTTCCCTATCAATGTCCTCCTTTTCTTCTCCTTGCCTTTGTTCATGTGGTGTCCACTCTCCTCCTGCTCCCCAAATACTTTCTATTCTTTCCCCCATTTTTTAACTTTCTGCACATCCTTTGATTCCCTTTCCGTTTCCATGGAGCCTTGCCTTTGCATTCACACCCGCATCAGATTCTCCTTGCCTTCCTTGGTCTAGTGTGCATACTCCAGGTATCACCTGGTTGCTCCAGAATTATGCCGTGATGTTTTGTAGTCATGTCTTCATAGCTGTCTGTGACAGACCTTCAACTGTCTGTCTCTGTCTTGGGCTTTTTCTGTGACCCCTTGGTGCCTTTTATCAGGCTGAGCACAGTGTGAACATCTAAATTTAGTAAATACCAGTTAGATGGCAGGTCTGGTTTCCCTCTACCTTCCTATCTCAATGATCCTTGAAATCAGGTCAGAACCAGTCAGAGAAGTCACAGTAATGAGAGGTTGTCTTTGGCACAGGGCCTCTAAGAGTCTTGGAGAACCTAAACAGGCCAGTCATTCGTTCTATGATTCAAGGTAACTTCGTGGGAAGAGCCTTGACCTGGGAGTTTGGAGGCCTGGATGTGGCTCATGTCTGTTACTATCAGTATGACTGTGGGCAAGTGGTTTCCTCTCTGGGCATCTTTTTGTCTTCTTTATAAATATAGGGCCTTGAAGTTCCCAGATCTCTCCCTTTTCTCTACATGTCTTCACATTGATGAAGACATGGTGTTTGCAATTCTTAACCTGATTAATTAATTTAATTGAATGCTTACAAATTATAGACAAATAATGTAAATATGTACTTTTTTTTGGAAATAGGACACATGATTTCATCAGATTCTCAAAAGAGTCCCTAAATCAGAAAGCATTCCACTACTCAAAGCATTTGCTATTGAAAGTTTTGGTGTGTGTGTTGCCATCCAGTGTTTGGAAGAAAAGGGAAGCAGATGTGGTTGATTTGATAGAAAAATTTTCTAACATAGATGGGGCCAATCTGAGATTTTTAGATCACATAGAACCTCAGTGTGGCTCAAATATTTCTTAAAGAATATTTATTATTATTATTTTATTTTTAATATAAAGGAAATATAGAGTAAATTTAGAAAACCGAAAAACACAAATAACAAAGTAAAAATTCTTCATGTTTGCTTTTTTGGCAGTATTGGAGTTAGGTTACCTTTTTGGTTTTTTCCTCTAGGCCTACCTACTTGTAAGAGCAAATGATTATTTCCTTAATAGTCAAATGAGTGAGTTTTAGATCTTCCTTTTTGCTTAAACACACACACACACACACACACACACACACACACACTCCATATTATGCAAAGTGGTTCTTCTCTTGTCACTCAGATGCTATCACAGACTTCTACTTACTACCTCCTTTTTTCAAATTTTTATTTTGGGTTTGGGGGTGCATGTGAAGGTTTGTTACATACGTAAACACGTGTCATGGGGTTTATGGTACATATTACTTTGTCACCCAGACTACTTCCTTCTTTTGAATGGCTGCATATTATTCCATTACATGGGATATACCATGACTTATTTAGCCTTTCCATTATTAATGCATATTAAGATGCTTCCATTTTTTTTACATTCAAAGATAATGCTGTGCGTTGGGGTGGGGGAACTTCAGGTATGATAGAATAAGAACCTTCAAAAATCTACTTTTATAGAAAAGCAAACAGAACTCTGAAAAAAATTGCCAAATCAACTTATTCAGAACACAGGAAATTAACAAGAGGTTTGCAGCAACCCAAAGGGTGTTTGTTCAATAAAAAAGTTGAATCTCAGTGATAATGGCAAACTCTGTGCTGTTTTAGACTGCCCTATGACCATCCTCTTCTTCATAGCTCTGCAGCATCTTTGAACATGAACATCCTCACAATACAGCAGCTGTGAAAACCAGTAGCCACATAGATACTAGAGGGTGCAGACTGGGTTTAGAGTTATTTAAAAAGCTCCATCCCTAAATAATTGCCTGGAAGCTATCTGGAAAAGTTCCATTTATAGGATTTGTTGTTATTTGATCTGTCCCAGGGTTTGCTCAGTTGGAAAAGCCCTACTCCCCAGGGAATTTGTCAAAAATAATCAGTGGAAAATTTTTAAGGTTGCAATTTCCTGAAGTAGCAATATGAACTGGGGCAAATAAAAGGCTGGACAAAAACCTTTGTAAAAGAATCTAGGGAATAAGATGTCCATAGAAGGCTTTACAAAGCTCTAATATATCCCTGGACACTTAGAAGGTCCTACACATGGGCAGAGCTGTACACACAACCAGGAAATATCTAAGAAGGCCCTAAGTGCTCACCTTTAGTTGACTTGATGTCTCTTTAAAAACAAGAGGTGAAGGCCATAGCAGAGTTTCAAACTGCCTGCTTGAGAATTGAGGATATGTCCCAATATACACAACAGAGCCCCTCAGCAAAGGGTAAAAACAAAAACAAAGCCTTATTGATTCAAGGTCTTTAAGGAAACCTCTGTCTTGTCATTGGCTAACTATTAAGTTAACCAAGCAGATTCAATGGCACATTATAGAAATTACAGACTTTACAGAATTAGTCCAGAAAGACATTAAATAAACAAATAGCAATAAACATACGTGTACATGTGTCTTTAGAGTAGAATGATTTATAATCCTTTCGGTATATACCCAGTAATGGGATTGCTGGGTCAAATGGTATTTCTGGTTCTAGATCCTTGAGGAATTGCCACACCATCTTCCACAATGGTTGAACTAATTTACACTCCCACCAACAGTGTAAAAGCATTCCTATTTCTCCACATCCTCTCCAGCATCTGTTGTTTCCTGGCTTTTTAATGATCACCGTTCTCACTGGCGTGAGATGGTATCTCATTGTGGTTTTGATTTGCACTTCTCTAATGGCCAGTGATGGTGCACTTTTTTTCATATGTTTGTTGGCTGCGTAAGTATCTTCCTTTGAGAAGTGTCTGTTCATATCCTTTGCCCACTCTTCGATGGGTTTTTTTCTCTTGTGAATTTATTTAAGTTCCACAATAGCAAAGACTTGGAACCAACTCAAATGCCCATCAATGATAGACTGGATAAAGAAAATGTGGCATATATACACCATGGAATACTATGCAGCCATAAAAAAGGATGAGTTCATGTCCTTTGCAGGGACATGGATGAAGCAGGAAAACTTCATTCTCAGTCAACTAACACAGGAACAAAAAGCCAAGCACTTCATGTTTTTACTCATAAGTGGGCATTGAACAATGAGAACACATGGAAACAGAAAGGGGAATATCACACACTGGGGCCTGTGGGGTTGCAGAGCTAGGGGAGAGATAGCATTAGGAGAAATACCTAATGTAGATCATGGGTTGATGGGTGCAGCAAACCACCATGGCACGTGTATACCTATGTAACAAACCTCCATGTTCTGCACATGTATCCCAGAACTTAAAGTGTAATTAAAAAAAAAAAAAGAAAGAAAAAAAAACGTGGGTGGGGGTGCAGGAAAACAAATAGCAATAGTAAAGACAACAAAACCTAGAAACAACAACAAACAACCTGGGGAGAGGTAACTCTGGTTTCCAAACTGTCATATCACAGTATTTAAAATGTCAAATTTTCAAGAAAAATTGTGACACAAAAAGAAATAAGAACATATGCTCCACACATAGAGGAAAAAATAATAAAATCTCTCTGAGGAAGCCCAGATGTTGGACTTACTAGACAAAGACTAAACTACATAACTATAAATATTCACATTATATTATATATAGATATAACTATATCCAGACATATGTTCAAAGAAATCATATCTAAAGAACTAAAGGAAAGCATGAGAATGGTGAATCATCAAATAAAGAATATCAATAAAGAGATAAAAATAATAAGAAGAAAGAACCAAACAGAAATTCTGGAGCTAAAAAGTACAATAACAGAATTTAAAAATTTACCAGAGAGCCTCAATAGCAGTAAAGAGATTGAATTAGTAATTTTAAAAATTTCTGCAAAATAAATACTGATGAATTCTACTAATCCTGATTAATTCTACTAATGTTTAAATAAATAATTCCAGTCCTTCAGAAACTCTTCCAAAAAATGGAAGAGGAAGAATCACTTCCCAACTCATTCACTGAGGCCTGTGTCACCCTGACATGAAGAAAAGACAGAGATACCACAGGAAAAGAAAACTACAGACTGTGATCCCTTACAGATATGGCAACAAAATGCTCATCAAAATAGTAGCAAACTGAATCCAGTCACATATAAAAAGGATTTTTATCATAACCAAGTAGGATTTTCCCCAGGAATGCAAAGTTGTTTTAACATCTGAAAATCAATTACTATAATAACTACATCAATAGAATAAATAACAAAAACCACATGAACATCCCAATGCAGAAAAACATGTGACAAAATACAACATTCTTTTATAATAAATATGTTTTAAAAAATTAGGAATGAAGGCTGGGTGCGGTGGCTCACGCCTGTAATCCCAGTACTTTGGGAGGCTGAGGTGGGCAGATATCAAGGTCAGGAGATCAAGACCTTCCTGGCTAACATGGTGAAACCTCGTCTCTACTAAAAATACAAAAAATTAGCTGGGCGTGGTGGTGGGCTCCTGTAGTCCCAGCTACTCAGGAGGCTGAGGCAGGAGAATGGCATGAACCTGGGAGGCGGAGCTTGCAGTGAGCCGAGATTGCGCCACTGCACTCCAGCCTGGACGACAGAGCGAGACTCCATCTCAAAAAAAAAAAAAATTAGGAATGAAAGGGAACTTTCTCAATCTGATAAATCTATCTATGAAAAACCCACAGCTAACACCATACTTAATGGTGAAAGGCTGAATGCTTTTCTTAAGATCAGAACAAGACAAAGTTATCTGCTCTTGCCACTTCTATTCAAGAGTGTACTGGAGATTTTAGCTAATGCCATCAGGCAAGATAAAGAAATAAAGACATCCAGATTGGAAAGAAAGAAGAAAAACTATCTCTAGTTGCAGAAGACATATCTTGTACATAGAAATTTATAATGAATCCAGAAAAATTATTAGAATTGATAAAAGAGTCAGCAAGGTTGCAGAATATAAGATTAACATGCAAAATCAATTATATTTCTATACACAAGCAATGAACAATCCAAGCATAAAGTTAAGAATACAAGTCGATTTAAAATAATATCAAATAAGTAAAATACTGGAGAATAAATTTAACAACAGAAGTGCAAGATGTATACACTGAAAAGTACAAAACATCACTGAAAGAAATTAAAGATCTAAATAAATGGAAAAGCATCTCATGTTCACGGATTTTTTAAAATGGCAATGCTCCCTAACTTATCTGTAAATTCTATACAATTACTTTCAAAATGTCAGCTGTCATTTTCGCTTATCCTAAAGTTCAAATGTAAACTCGAAAGACCAAGAATAGCCAAAATAATCTTAATAAAGAAGAACAAAGTTGGAAGACTCACATTTTTCAATTTCAACACTTCTTCAAAGCTAAAGTAATCAAAGTAGTATGGTACTGGCATAGGAGAGACATATAGTAGTTTAATAGAATAAAACTGAATCCAGAAATAATTTATGATAATCACCTTATGGTCAATTGATTTTCAACATGGATGCTAGAACAATGCAATGAGAATGAATAGTCTGTTCAAGCACAGTTTTGTGCTCGGACAGTTAGATATTCACATGAAAAAAATGAATTTGGATTCCTATCTCATACCACATTCAAAATTTAACTTAAAATGATTTGTAGTCCCAAATGTAAGAGCTAATATTATACAACTCTTAGAATAAAACATATAAATAAACCTCCATGGCTTTAGGTTAGGCAATGTTTTCTTAGATACAACACCAAAAGTATAAGAACATAAATTGTACTTCATTAAAATTAAGAATGTTTGTACTTCAAAAAAAATAATGAAGGAAACAAAAAGACAACCCACAGATTGGAGAAAAATTTTGAAAATCATATCTCTGATAAGGATCTTGCCCAGGAATGTTTTAAAAATATTTACTATTTAACAATAAATTCAAGAAATCCAATTAAAAAATGTGCAAATTCGAGGAACCATTTCTTCAAAGAAGAAGTAAAAATGGCCTAAAACATACAGAAAGATGTTCAACATTATTAGACATCAGAGAATGCAAGTTAAATCCATGAGATATCACTTTACACACACTAGAATGGGTAAAAGCAAACAACACCTGCCCAACTGCACCCAAACCAGCAAGTGTTGACCTGGATAGGGAGGAATTTGAATCCTCATTCATACACTGTTGGTGGGATAGTAAAATGGTACAGCCTATTTGGAAAGCTCTTTGGCAGTTACTTAAAATGTTAAACATACAGACTTGTCATATGACGCAGCAATTCCATGTATGGGTGCATATAAGAGAAATGAAAACATACATTTACACAAATTCTTGTATATAAATGTTCATAGCAACATTATTCATGATAGTCAAAAACTAGAAACAACCCACATTTCTATCAATTGATAAAACAGTAAACAAAATGATATATATGTACAATGGAATATTATTTTTAAATGGAAAGGAATTAAGCAATGATACATGGTAAAACACGGATGAACCTTGAAAACTTAATGCTAAGTTAAAGAAGCCAGACAGCAAGGTCATATAGTGTATCACTTCCTTTATATGAAATGTCCAGAACAGACAAATCTATAGAGCTGGAAATTAGATTAGTGGTTGCCTGGGGCTGAGAGGGGACAGAAATGAAGAGTGATTGTTAATGGTCCGGGATTTATTTTAAGGGTGGTAAAAATATTCTAAAATTAGATATTGGTAATGATTGCACAACTTTGCAACTATACTAAAGATCACTGAATTGCAAATTTAATTTGGAGGTTAAATTTTATGGCATGTGAACTATATCTTAATCAATTGGCTATTAAAAATGCTATGATGAACAGCTTTGTGATTATCACTATTTGTATAGATGAGAGTTTTCCTGTAGGATATATCCTAGGAATTCAATCTCTAAGTCATAGATTATGAACATTTATCATTTTGATAAATATTTCAGAAAAGTTTCCCTATAAGGTTGTATATTCCAAGATCCACCAAAAAGTAAATAAGAATAAAAATATACATTTTCCCATTCTCTAAGTAACACTGGATTGACATTTATTAATGATATTTTAACTTTAGCCAATTTATAGGCAAAATGTATCATCTTATTTGAATATTTTTAATTATTTTGAAAGTTTGAGTATCTCTTCATATGTTTATTGACATTTTAGTGTCTTCTCTTTTGTGCATTTTTCTATTGTGTATTTTTGTGATCCTTGTCATAAGCCAGGCACTGTGTTTGGTGCTGGACAGACAAAGGTAATGATGATACGGTCTCAGCCTACAAGTAGCTCACAAAATTCACAGGGAAGGAAGATCTGCACACAGCAATCTATTAACAGTACTCTGTGGTGGAGTGGTTTAAGAACGTGAGTTCTGAAGCCAGATTGCCTTGGTTTAAATTCTCGCTCTTCCTCATAACAGCAATATGACCTTTGGCAAGTTAGTTAACCCTTGTGGGCCTCAGGTTTTTTACTTATAATATGTTTTTGTTATGGGAATTAAGTGAGGTAATGCATGAAAAGTGCCTGGAATAATATCTTGCACTCAAGCATAAATTACTCTTTTTATTGTTAGAATAGAATGTGCTGTAGCAGAATTATTGGCAAGCTGCTATGGGAACCCAAAGGAGAGATTATTTCAGTCAAAGGGATACTTGGGGAGTGTTTCTTAGACTTTTTGGAGAAAGGGAAGGGCATTCAGCTTAAGAGACTCTTTTCCACTTTTGTTAAAAATTGTATTTTCTAGTGTTTTAATTTTGAAGAGTGTGGCTGTTTAAAGCCACAGCTTTTTTGAAACACTCCTCATATCAAGAAATGAGGTCCATGATTCCAGCGTTTGCATCTGGGGAACATGATCGCTTTAATTAGGAGTATGGTGGAACTGATGCCATGTGACTTCTGAATCTAAGTCATAAGAGGCCATTTGACTTGTGCCTTGTTCCCTGGAACACACTTGCTCTTAAAGTCCTGAGTACAATTTAAGAAGTCCAACTCCTCTCAGGCTGCCATGTTATGAGGAAGCCTAGGCAACACTGAGAAGCATGTGTAGTGCTTTGCATGACAATCCTGGAAGAGCTCAGCTTTCAAGTCATCCCATTTAGGGTGTTAAATACACACATTAAGAAGCTTTCAGATGATTCCAACTCCAGCCATACCAGTCATCCTCTAGCTGTTGAGTCTTCCCAACTGAGCCTCCACACATCGTGGACCACAGACAAGCCATTTCCACTGTGCCCTGCCTGGATTACAAATTCCCACATTCATGAGTACAATAAAATTGTTGTTTTATACCACCAAATTTTGGGTTGGTTTGTTACGCAGCAATGGACTACAGAAACAAGTAGCTAGCTGAAAAAATAGTTTTATTTCTTCCGCCTTCATGGCTGTGTTAACATAAAACTCTACAATAATATTGGTTCTGTCTGTCAGCTGATGACACCGTCTTGGAGCAGCTCAGATAAATGCTCTCAAGGGACATGCCTGGCACAAGGGGACAGGCCTGGACTCAGAGCAGCAGATACTGGATGATCTTCAAGGCATAGCCAACTTAACCAGGGGTCTTTTCTGTGAATAAAAATTTTTTAGAACATGGTAGCTTTTGTGATTTAGTTCCTGTTCATTAAAAACCACATTCCCCACGGCAAATTTAACATAAATATTTCGTGTGGTAATTCCAGGCTCAATGGTTCTTAAATGTTTTCTCTACTTAACCCTGCTGATATACTCTGGATAATACTAAGATTTAATAAAATAAAAAAAATGAGGGGAGAGGAAGAAAATGTATGTGTGCTGTATTTTGCTTTCCAAAAACTTTCTACTTTGAACACTATCAGGTAGTATGAAGTTGACCTTTTGTTTCTTATTGCAGGAAGCATTATGGATCTGATAATTTTTTTTTTTACTTTTAATTTTTTGGAGTCTCACTCTTTTGTCCAGGCTGGAGTGCAGTGGTGCGATCTTGGCTCACTGCAACCTCCGCCTCTTGGATTCAAGCAATTCTCCTGCCTCAGCCTCCCGAGTAGCTGAGATTACAGGCACCTACTTCCACACCTGGCTAATTTTTGTATTTTTAGTAGAGATCAGATTTTGCTGTTTTGGCCAGGCTGAGCTTGAACTCCTGACCCCAAGTGATCTGCCCTCCTTGACCTCCTAAAGTGCTGGGATTACAGGTGTGAGCCACTGCATCTGGCCTAGAACTTAGAATTTTTAACACTAGAAATAAAATTTGGAGTTGTTAAGTGCCAGTGGGTATCAGAGGAACATATCTTACCATGATTCTGGCTTGTTTTAGTGTTTTTTTTTTTAAATAAGAAATTAAACGTAAATTGAGGTGCAGGGAAAACTCTTCCTTACGGTGGAATTCCCATTAATAAATGTAGAAGAAATGATGGACATTGAATATCATCATTCAGAAAATGTCATAGTAGTAGTAATTGTGGCCGGCAAACATCTCCAATAGGTGCTAAAATTAATAGGTGAGATACAACAATAAACAATGGGAAATGTATCTTTATAGTGGAGAAACCTGGCAGAGACCACTTTACTCAAGCGATCTAAGTTAACTTCACCAGTGATGAGTCATGCTATGACGCACTAAGAAGGGCATATCGTTCATGTGATTTTCTCGCCAAAAATACATAACGTGTATTCAGTCAGGTAGAACCATCAGACAAACTCATAACTGGCCAGTACTCTTTAAAGTCATCATGTTCATAAACGGCAAAGAAGAGCTGCAGAACTTTTCCAGATTAGAGGAAACTAAGGAGCCATAACTATTAAATATAATCATATTTTGGATTGAATCCTGGATCAGAAAAAAGGACACTAGTGGGACAACTGGAACATTTTGAATAAGGCCTGTAGATTAGCTAATAGTATTATATCAATGTTTATTTCCTGCCTTTGGTAATTTTGCTATGTTTACCTAAGACGTTAATTTTGGGGAAGCTGAAGAAAGAAGGGTATATGGAAACTCTGCTTTTTCTAAAAGTAATGTTTTTATTGTGATAAATATATATAACATCAACTTTTCAATTTTAATGATTTTTAAGTGAATAGTTCAGTGATATTAATTACACCCACATTGTGCAACTATCACTACTATCCATTACCAGAACTTTTTAATCATCTCAAACTGAAACTCTGTACCTACTGCACAGTAACTCTCCAGTCCCCACTCCCCAGCCCTGGAATCCACCTTTCTACTTTCTGTCTTTATGAAGTTGATTTCTCGAATTAGGTTATACAAGTGGAATCATACAGTATTTGACTGTTTGTGCCTGGCTTATTTTACTTAAGCACAATGTCTTCAAGGTTCATCATGTTGTGGCATGTGTCAGAATTTCCTTCCTTTTTAAGATTAAATATCCCACCCTGTATACCACATTTTGTTTATTCATTCATCTGTTGACGGACACTTGATTTGCTTCCACCTTTTGGCTATTGTGAATAATGCCGCCATGAACATAGGTGTACCTGTGTGCTATTTATGCAACATTTTTAAAGTCTAAATTTATTTCCAAGATGCAAGTTAAAAATGTAAAAATATTTTAAAATTTAAATTTGAATGACCTCAGAAGGGTCATGTATTTCCTAGTTTCCAATCAGAACCCACCTACCCCTCCACTTCCTATGGTTACACACTAAGCTCCCTTTCCATGGTTGTGTTACCTTAGGCAACTGAGTTGCATACCTGGCTTGGTCTAGCTGCCTCATTTTTTTAGAGAAGACACTGTGGCTCAGGGGGTGCCAGGGCCTGACCAGATGAATGGGAGCTCTCTGCAGAAATCCCAGCTCTCCTGAGTGTAAATCCAGCATCCTTCCTACCACACTGGTTGTGTTGTGGTCCTACTCTACATCCCAGCCCCTTTGTAACCATGACTAGGAATCCATGAGATTTGGGGCTGGAATTCCTGATGGAGATGAGTGGGACTCAAGGACAGCCAGGCTGATGGGTGACATCCCCACTGCTGTGATCTTGGGACCCACGATTCTGGATTCTTCGGGATTCTTTCTTGGCTATGAAAGAAAATGGAGCTAATTGGTCTCATAAAGCTGAAATTTGAACCTCTGACGAGCTTACTGTTATGCAATAAACAGGTAAATTGACTGATCATGAACCTAACAAAAGACTAGCCTGTAGGCATTGGTTATTTTTCTGGGCCTTTTTTGTCTCTTGCTTTTGGAGTGCAGACCCAAGATCCATGGTCTTCTGAGCATCTGAGAGGCAGCTGCTTAAGAGCTTTGTGCAAGCATAAGCTCCACCGCAGGGAGAGAAAGACAGATGCTATGTGACTTACAGTAGTATAAGGTACTTGCTGCCCACACAGACCTCAAGGATGTAAGGCTGATCGTTGCATTCCTGAGATTCTTAAGTAGACTGCAAATCTTGCAAATAGCAAAGACATATTGAACACAGTGGTAGATTCCCAAACATTCACCTGAGTGTCCTAGTAAGAAGCCTCTCATATTGCGGGCATTTAGTATGTTTTGAAATGTTTTCTTCATTGAAACACACACACACACACACACACACACCATTTTTTATATCATCACTTTGTTTTCTTAAGGCGAAATAAGCATGGTTCTAGAAGGAAGGAGAAAAAGAAGTGAAAGAACTCGCAGCAAATTGTCAGCTTGAAGATTCAGGCTGGGTGACAGTATAATAATGCTGCTAAGTCAGACTTGCAGAGTTTTTAGAAATTCTCATTATGCCTCAAAAATGTATGGATCTCAGCAACACTTCTCATTGTCTTCTTTCTTTTCCTCTTACTTCCTTTTCCCACTGAAAACTGTGGCTCCAAGCTATAGCACCTCTCTGAACCCACACACTCCACTTTCCCAGCAGTAGGGAACTCCAGGGAACTGGCAACCAATTGTGAACAGATAAAAAGAAGTGTTAAATTCTCATGGAGCCTATTTCCTGCTTCTTTTAAACACCAGAGTTCTCTTCCCTTAGGGAATCTGTAGATGTTCCAGAGGGTCTGTGACCTTGGCATGGCTTCCATTCCAAATTTTGTGCATCTGTGCATTCGCTTGTTCTCAGGAGAGTCTACTGCTTATTACAGATTCTCAAATGGATTCAGAACCCTCAGAACAGTTAAGACTTCCCGGATCAGACTCTTCGCTTTATCTTTGGCTGCTTTCTTTGTGTTTGTCCACTGTGCTGGTTTTCATGGTCCTCAGTCAGGCTTGGTTGGGATCTAGTTTGGTAGAACACTGGACATCATTTGCTATATAGGATTTTTATAATTTTATTTGTAAGAGGGAGTGCTGTCAAGAGGTTTAAGAAACAAAAACTGGCAGACAAAACAATCATCAAGGATTGAAAACTGGCTCAGCTGATAATTGCTTGTTCATTTCATTTGGGGACCTGAATTTTACCAACAGGGATAAGCTCTGCATTTTACTGACTTTCTCAGAGACTGTTCTTTATTTCCTTCAATTGCATGCAATCTCTTAGAGGCAGAACATGATGCCCAGCAGTGGGGATGGGAGAGAAAGGGAAGCTCGTTTGAATTTAGATCTGGGGTAGACTGCTGGAGGATGAGAGACCATGTGGAGAAGAACTGATGTGATCTTTTTCCCATTCATTTTTCACTCTTCCTAACATTTCTTTTTCCTTCCAAGTCAAGTAGGAAATGGGTTGTGCACATTACTGATATCTGCCCAGAGATGATTACTGATTTCCCTGGATTGTGTGCAAGGTAAACTGATCTCAGTGAGAATTCTGAAGGTACCTAATAGACAGGCCTGAGTTTCAACTTCAGAGCAAAGGGAGAGAGAAGAATAACTTCCAGAGTGATTTTATTTCTTAATTATCAACAACATAAGAGTGACTGTGTCTAATCTAAAGCACAAATTAAGTATCTATTTCCATCACTAAAGAGAAACCACTTTTTTTTTTTCAAGCAGAATTATTTATCATCAGTGAAACCACAGCTGCTGCCCCAGGCAAGGATGGGATAGTCTGATTGACAGCCTAGGACCACTAGGGGACAGACCACACTCTTCACGTCCACTTTGGACCACGTCCCCCGTGGAATGCATTGGACCCAACTAACTTCCATAGCACAGAGTAGAGGGACCATTCATTCAGGCATTTTCTCGAGGATATACTGCATTTACTATTCCACTGTTAAACCAGGAACATGAAACCTCTCTTAGTTCATACTTTTACATTCTCCTTTTTAAGTTTGTGACTTACATTCTCCTTTTTAATTTTGTGACTTACTATCGAAGACTGATTGTGAGTAATTACTGTAATTTCTCTAATCATCTGCCTTGTCATGTTCTCATTGTCAACCTCCAACTGAATATCCTCAGTCAATTCCAATAGAGCTGCTCCAACCCACAGCCAAGTGGATTGTACACACTTTACAGTAAGGAAATGCTTCTTGCTTATAGGAAGAGCCATCCACTAGGCTGGTTTTGAATACAGTAATAGGGAACAGAAGAGTCTTAAATGAAAAAGAAAATTGAGGCACTGACATGTTGCCTAAATATTCATCTTTCAAAATTATCTTGGTATGCTGGAAAGAATTATCTCTCAGAACAGAGTCCTCGGAATGTCTGGATTGCAAGCTTTATGGGGACAACACCTGTTTTGCTCATGTCCTAGGTGCAGAGTATCATGTCATAGATACCTGTTGAGTAAATTAAAAGATCAGGAGGTTCTAGATTCTAGAAAGAGTTATTAAGTAGTTGTGTTATTCAGTGTGGATGACTAAGGTTATGGAGTTCTTTGGGCATTGGTAAGACATTTAATATATTGGGGGTCAAGCAGGTCATCTAACTAAGCGAATCAGGTAAAAGACAATAGAAAGTAGTGAGGATTGTGGTAAACTGGAGGGTACATGTTCTTCCACAAGTCAAACAGATTGAAAGTATTGTGCTGGCCAAACTCGATTTGTGATCCAATGAGTGATGCACATTGCACTTGTTAGCTCTGAGCTGTCTAGGTCTCTACTAAGCACAAGACAGAAGGCACATCATAAGAGATATGGAATGAAAAGAAACTCATGAGATTGAACATGAGGTAAAAATACTCTTAGGTATTCTAGCAAAAAAAAAAAAAAAATCCTATCAATTACAGATGAGGCTAGCATTCTCTGTTACTTTGGTCTGTAGTCAGGTTCAAGCTCTTTGGAGCAGCCATAGAAGACAAGAGAAGAAGTTAACTACTCCCAAACATCAGCTTTGGGGTCAGAGTTATTTCTAAATAAAGGAGAAAAGGGGGTGAAAAGTAGATGTCTAAGCTAGAAAATTACATGCTAGTATCTTCACAAGCAAGATATCCCTTTAAAAGCTGGAATAACCCACAAGAATGCTTCATTTGGCAAGGTCAGTATAAAATATAACTTGTTGGTGAAACTTTATTGGTACCCTATTAAATTCCGCATAGATAACAAGGCTAGAGGAAAGGAACTTGTGTTTGATATCTGTCTGCTTGAAAAACTAATTTCCATTTTGTCAAATTAAAGCAGGTGCACTTCATAGAATCTCAGCATATTTACACTGGAGATGACCTCCACGAGTACCTAGCACTATGTCTCATTTTACAGAGACTCTGAGGGTGAGAATGTAATCATCTGAGCTCCTCTTAGGGAAGAAACTGCATTTGGGATAGTTCTGTAATGGTTGGTGGGCACCTGAGGTCATGGGTGCCTAGAGAGCAAGGAGATCTGACCTGCTCTGCCTGGGAAGAATCTGCCCACACCCATGAGAGGAGGAGATACTAAAGAAACCAAGGGGCAGATAGAAGAAAGTGGGGAGGATCTGGCAAGAAATGTGAGGCTGGGCAGGAAGAGGCCACTGCTCATGCCCAGTGATGAGGGGATGAAACGACTCTTCAAAGCAGGTGCTTACTTTAAAGTTCTTTGTGTTTGCAACATAAATCCCCTCCTGGCACCTGTGACATCTTCAGGAAAATACATTCTGGTCACAGATGCCTTGGGTGAAAGATAAGAGTTTTTTGGTGAAGGGAAATCAAGGGAGTTGGCTGAATTTCACACTTGAGTCACCATTGTGAAGAATGATTGTTTGGGCAGGAAGGAGACATAATTTATTAACTGGAAAGTTTTGGTGGAAGTAGAAAACTGTATCCAGAAGTAAAATGAAAATCTAGCTCCACTCCCAGAATTTATAGGAATATTGGGAAGGGTGAAGACTTCTACAGGGCACATTATGGGGCTTTGAGTGGATCTTATCTACATCTCAAGGGTCCAGGTATTTCTAGTTGACATCTGCATTACATAGATGAGAAAAATGAGGTTCAAAAATTTGAATGATGTGGATATGGTCACTCCGCTCTATCGTAGCAGAGCTGGGACAGAAACTCATTGTTAGTGACAAAGTTTAACCCAGCTCAATTTCATAGAGGGAGAGACCTCAATGTTAGTTTTGCATCAATGTACACATTTTTTCTTTTAGCAGTAATTTTTTACTTTTGAAGTTCAGACTTATAGAAAAGTTGCAAGAATAGTGAAAATAACTCATATAGCCATGTCACCCAGAGTCCCCGATTGTTAACGTTTTACTGCATTTAAAAAATTATTTTCCTACATATATATATTACTTTGGTGAATCATTTGAGAATAAGCTGTAGATGGTGTGTGTGTGTTTTCTAAGAACAAGGCAATATAAGTGTCAACATCAGAAAGTTAACTCTAATATGATACCATTTTCTAATTTACAGACATCGTCGATATGTTGCCAACTGTCTTAATAATATCCTTTATAGCAAAAAAATAAAAAATCTGGCCCAAAGTTCAATCCATGATCACATGTTGCATGTGGTTGTCATTTCTTGTTTTAATTTGGAAGAGTTTCTTAGTCTATCTGTCTTTGTCTTTTATGACATTAATACTTTTGAAGAGTACAGGCCAGTTATTTTGCAGACTGTCTCTCAATTGGGATCATCTGCTTTCTCATCATTAGATTGAAGTGATGCATCATGGCAGGGGCATTACACACGTCGTGGTGTGTGCTTCTTGATGCACTGTTCACAGTCTTAAATGCAGTTACCTCAACTTCAGAGTAACTGCTCTGGTCTCACTTACCTAATAGTGACTTACAAACTGAGCACAAGACATAATTGTGGGTACATTCAGTGCTATTTACTCACATGTTTCTGAGCATCCAAGTGTGAGAATGCCAAATAACTAAAAAAACACAACTTATTTCGGTGGACTCCTATTGCTATAGTTATCCAGACAAGGCCAGGTATGGTGGCCTATAATTCCAGCACTTTGGGAGGCTGAGACAGGAGGATCATTTGAGCCCAGGAGTTCGAGACCAGCCTGGGCAACATTGCCAGGCCTTGTCTTTAGAAAAAATAAAAACCTAGTCAGATATGGTGGTGTGTGCCTGTAGTCTTAGCTACTTGGGAGGCTGAGGTGAGAGGATCACTAGAGCCCAGGAGTTGGAGGCTGCTGTGAACTATGATCATACCACTGTACTCCAGCCTGGGTGACAGAGTGAGACCCTGTCTCTAATACAACAAAAAATTACCCAAACAAGAAGCAACTCATTGGAAATGAAATACAGAGTACATGACTTTTATTTATTTATTTTTATTGTTCCTTTTTAAAAATTTTTCAGTGGGACATGGCTGGGCCATAGAGAAAAAAATGAGAATGAGGAGCTGGACATTTTGAGTAAACCCAATGACTCATAAACTATAAAGGGCTATAATAATCAAAACTACTGAACAAGAAGCCATTCCATTCCCAGAGGTAGAGTGGCATATGGATGCACAGAAAATCATATGCTGTCCCATAAAACCCACCAATGAGAAACAGTGCAAGACAATTTCACACAGAAGGCAAACAAGACACATTATTTAGATGAATAAAGTAAATATGATTTCACTAGAGAAGTGGACAGCTTGACAGCTCCTTAAACAGATGCTTTTCATGCAGTGGAGGAGCCTAAATTATTTATGTGTGACTTCAGCTCCTCTCTCAACAGCACAAGGCCTGTGGAGTGAGGACATCATGTCTTTGAGTAACCAGATGTGACAAAAGATCTCATTCAGCCTCAACTTATTAGGGTGTGTCACCAGGTTAGCATGGTCTGAGAACGTCCTTTGCATTTAGAACAAGAGACCAATTGCTAAAACAGTTTGCCACACCCAAACACATAAAGTAGGCATTTGCAAAGCAAAATAGAGACCTCAGATTATATGAATTCTTATAAACTAGACTATAGAACTATAGAACTATAAGTGTGCTTTTCCTTGGGTGTAAATTTGACCATGTTATCTTTCTGTCTGTAGAATCAACCCCTTCCAATGTGCCTCATCTTAATAGGGCTCAACACACACTTGTTAATAAAATAAGAACTCATGGATGAATGTTCTTCTGTAATTAGCTGATTTGTAAGAGGCTGTGTGGAAGGGAAACTAGGGGAGAGAGGGGGTAAGTCATTGACTTAGCACTCAGTACACTTGGCTGTAAGCCAGCCCTGCCTACTCCTATGCCATTCCTAAGCATTTGTTCTCCACGGATAAGGCTCATTCTCTTCTGTAATTTCAGGATCCACTCTTCCCCATAACCAGGAGCACAGCATGAAGCAGCTTGTGTTGTCCATGGTTATTCACTATTCTAGGGCTGAGCTTACAGTCCATAGTGGGATTCAAACTATGATGTACCCCCTAAGAACTGAACAACTAATTTATATCAAGTCTAGAATGACACCCAGGTAATGAGACAGGTGGTGGTTATCTGACATACAGCCTCACTCACAAACTTTCTTTCTAGCCTCAGGCAACATTTCCATATATCATCCCAGAAAGAAAAAATTAAAAATGAGCATTATTTCTTTGGAATATCAGGGAGTAATGTGCCTATTAGGTGAGCTAGGATCATGGTGATACACCACTGTTTTTCTTTTCTTCTTGGCTTCTAAGTTAGGGGATTTGTTCTGCACTCATATATTTTATATGTCAGGGGAGGTGCATTTAATTATTTTGTTCTTAACTGACTAAACTTCATGGATAGAACTGGCTGCTGTACTAGCCGTTCAGTGTGACTACAAGGACAATAATTAATCAAGCCATTAGTATCACTGATGCCATCATCCAGTGGCAATGGGATCAAAGACTTATAACCTGACTTCCTAGTGGCATCATCTATTAAATGATGTGCTACTTGTTGCCAGAATGAGTGATTCCATAGGACAAAGAAACCAGGCAGAGATCAAGGCTTCTCCAAGTCACTATTAGCTCAACTTGTTATCCTAGGATGTCCTGTATGTGGCCATCCTGCCACACTTCACAAGTACCCTTCGATGCCTCCTTCCACCTACCTGCAAAATCCAAATTCCTCAGCATAGTATGGGTGACTGGTCATGAACTTGCCCCAGGTCACTTCTTTGGCCTCATCTCCCAGTCTCTTGTCATCTAGACAGACAAAACCACTTGCAATCCTCCTAAAAACCATGCCCATTTCATTACACAGCCTGTGGTTTTCTTTATAAACCTCTTCCTTTAAACCTCTTGAAATTATAAGCCTCATTGTAAATTTACCTCAATGTATTATTGCCTGCTTTGTGAAGACTTTCCTTCTGCTGACAGTCATGGCCTCACATGCACTACATATTCAATCTATCACAAAAACTTTCCAGACTTGTTTACATGGAGCACTCCCATTTGTCTGTAATCAGTGCGAATGGATCCTAGAAAGACATTCGTTTAACCCTTCATTTTATACATGAGGGAAAGCAGATCAAACACTACGTTTATGTGCCTAACAACTATTGCAAAAAGCATTTGAGCCTTGTTGCTTACTGGCTGTGGTTTAGACAATGCATTGTTGATACAATTGAACCAGCTTTCCAGACTGAATGAGACAGACAACTAGGTTGTGTGACACTCCTATGAGGGATTAGCCACAAACACTAACTATTCTAGGGCTGGGCTAACAGTCCACAGTGGGATTCAAACTATGATGTACCCCCTAAAGACTGAACAACTGATTTATATCAAGTCTAGAATGACACCTAGGTAATGAGACAGGTAGAGGGTATCTGACATACAGCCTCACTCACAAACTGTTTCTTTCTAGCCTTTGATGAACCTGAATTTTATGTAACTTTAGGTCCTCTGTGTAGCACATGATATTGATGCACTGACTGCCTTCCCTTGGTCCACCCTGGAGGTCACCTGTAGAGAGTACCTACAGATGCCAATGTCCTTCAGGCACCGCTCTCCTAAGGGTGTGTTCTCTGGCAGTGGAAGCATGCTTGGTCTACTTACAGCAGGCAGAAGTATCAGAGATTTGATGTTCTCCAGGAGCAACCATCAACCAAGAAGAAATGGTAGCTGGAGGTTAAACATCCCAGCCTCCTCACCCTTTGATGGGACAACACAGATAAGTTGTAACTGTCAGAGGGGCCTGTAGTAGGAAATTGGATCCACGTTCTTTTCATATCTCCCTGTATCCATTCCCTTGGTTAGTCTCCTCCCACACTGACTCTAAATTTGGCCATGTGACTTGCTTTGGCCAATGATACTTAGTAAATGCAACACAAGCAGAGACTTCAAAAGTGTTTTCATGGGCCAGGTGCAGTGGCTCATGCCTGTAATCCCAGCACTTTGAGAGGCTGAGGCAGGCGGATCACGAGGTCAGGAGATCGAGACCATCCTGGCCAACATGGTAAAACCCCGTCTCTACTAAAAATACAAAATTTAACTGGGTATGGTGGTGTGCGCCTGCACTCCCAGCTACTTGGGAGGCTGAGGCAGGAGAATCACTTCAACCTGGGAGGAAGAGGTTGCAGTGAGCCAAGATCACATCATTGCACTCCAGCCTGGCAACAGAGTGAGACTTTGTCTCACACACACACACAAAAAAAAGTGTTTTCACCTTGGGGTTTGATTTTTTGTCTATCTATTGGAATCATCTTAGGCCAGTAAGATTGAATCCCAGTTGCTTACTTGTTCCCAAATCCATGTCTTAGTGTGTTGCATTATGCTTGTTTAATGAACTTACTCAGTATATGTTTGTTGAATGACCTTAATAATCTTCTCCTTCTATATGTCCCTGTGGTATGACTGTAGCTCTTGCTAATTTCTTGGTCCATTGGTTTGAAACTCTCATAACTCTTCTTTGGTCCTTTCTTCATTTCCTAGTTTATGGCCAGAATGGTTTGTTTCTGGCTTCAGCTGCTGTGTCCAAATTTGGGTTAATGACAAACCTCATTTAAGACACAACTCTCCAAGGATCCCTGTCCCTTCTCTGCCTAAAGTGCTGCTACTGGACTTCAAGAGGTCACAAATGGCTTGTTTCCCATCCTTCTTCCCACATTTTAGGTTCTTCAAGGTCTCTCTTGGTCTCCCATTCTTGGCTGACAGTACCTAGAAACATAGTCAGTTGGAACTGACTAGAGTTGACTCTTGTATGTCAACTACCTTCCTGTGTTTGAGCTTCCATCATCACTGAAGAGAATTGGTGGTGACCTGATAAAACTGATATTTTTTTTTCTTCCCACAGAAGTAGAGGAGAAGCTAAAGGCAAAGAGGAATAGGATTTGTGGATCACCTTGTTCTCCTCTGTCACTGGATTCTGAATGATTAAGTCACAAAATTTTAGGCTATTAAGGGCAATTAATGAAATCCACTTAACACAGGCACTAAATAGGATGATGCTAAGCCTTTAAATTTTTTTCTCATTATTTATTTTGGTATTTATTGAGTGCTTACTAAATATATAGCACTGTTTAGTCACTAAGGGAGTAGTCAAGGAAGTATAAATTCCTATTCTGTCTTTTACCAAGTGTACACCCAATAGTTGTTGGTGTGGAATCCTTGAGTCTATGAATAGCTTTGTTTGGAAAATCAGAATTTATAAAAATTCTAGGGGTAAAATGGTAAAAAAACAGACATAAAAGCAGATCAGGAGGACATGAAATGAATCAGTATGGTCAGACCAAGTTGGTGTATGTGGCTAATCACTTATAGGAGTCTCACCCAGTCTAGTTGTCTGTCTCATCCATGCTGGAAAGGTGGTTCAGTGGTATCAATAATGCATTGTCTAAACCACCACCAATGAGCAACAAGGCTCAAATGCTTTTTGGAATAGTTAAGCATACAAACATAGTGTTTGATATACCCTTTCCCTGATTTATTTCCTTCATTTATTAAATGAAGGGTTAAATTAATGTCTTTCTAGGATCCCTTCTTGTTCTGAAAGGCTATAGTTTCATAATTATAATTATCATTTGTAAAAATGTAAATGACTGGAAAAACCAGTTAGAGTAACGCAGACTTGATTGGCTAGGTATGTCACAATATTCTGGTGGGATAGCAATCTCCAAGTGGTCTGACAAGTGCTAAGAAATCATTAATTCATAAATACCTTTAAAACCACATCAAGTGACTGTAACACTACTTTTCTATTTTAACCACTATACCTCTTGAAGGGATGGTCTATATTTGGTACCTCCACTTCATCACACTTGATGCTTCCCTTCATGATTGGGCTTTTTTCCTGTAGCAGACATGGTTACTTTCATGCTCAGATCCTCTTGGATAGGCCTTACCATTTTGTGGGTGCCAGCCTCTGAATCTGTTTGCGAGTTTTTTTCTGGATGGCCAAATTCTGCTCTGTCTGAGCATATGCCAGGACAAAATGCTGGAGTGTTAACATCAGCCTGGAGTAACTCTCAATCATCAATTAATATGTCAATGCAATGGGTGTATAAATACCCCAACTTCCTCACCCTCAGGCAGGATAACTCTGAAGCACATATTCCATACCAGCTCCCAGTTTTCCAGTGGGATTGAGTTCCAATTACCCACAGTGACAACTTGCTTTATGATGTACCCTTTATTCCTGCCTTCCTTTCCTTATCTCAATTCCCCACTCTTCTACCAGTATTTTCTAGAATCACTCTTTGAGTAAACTACTTGCATTTAAATCCTTATTCCAGGGCCTACATCTGGGAACCCAAATTAACACTTGTCTCCTCTTCCGCTGTGCTAGGGTGACTCCTCCTATTTCAACAATGACTTTGTCTCTAAAACCAGTGGCTAAGGTTGCTTCATTCTTTCCTTAACTCTCTCCTCCTTTCCTTTCACAGGCCTGTGTGCTCTTGATTCTCTTTCCGTATCTCCAACAGTCCAAGTTCTGACTCCTCTCCTCGTTCCTCTTTCTCCTTTCATGTCCAAAGTTCTCCAACATTTTGTCCTAGGACTTCGCTTTGTTTTCTTTCAACATCTTCCTTGACAATCCTATTTCTTGCCATGGCATGAATGAGATGTATGTGAACAAATCCTTGTGCATGTTACTTTTAGTGTCTTGATCACCTTCATCTCCTTATTACTTTGATAACTCACTTCCATGAACTTCATCATTATCTGGAAGTGCTCAATTTTTGGAGCCTTGAGCTTCAATATCCCACTCACCAACCATAGCTCTCTCCCTTTCATCTCTCTCACTGTTATTTCCAATTTACCTATTCTTCTATTTCATTGACACTCTATTCTTTGGAAGATTGCATTTCTCTCACCTCTCAACCCTAATCTGAATGTTGCTTAAGACATTCCTAAGATGTCTGCTGGTGCCACCATAAATCCGTTCTTTCCCACTTGCCTCTGCAGTACTGCCCAGAAATCATGATCTGTCCTTTGTCCACTCCCTCTCTCATGTCTACGAGCAGTGTCCGAACTTCCATCTCCTTGAAGCCCCAATCCTAACACCTCCTCCCTCCCTCTGAACATTGACCTTGCCTCTTAATCCTCTGAAACAATTGTGACTCCTAAGTGGATATTATCACCACATTCTCCTCTGTGACCTACAAACAGGACTTCCCCTGCCAATTTTTTCCCCTTTAATCTGAAATTGAGACAGCTCCTTTTTCATGCTTAGGCTAATTTCTTCACTTTTCAGTAAAGCCTAGCTACTCAAAAGATGAATAAAAATGAATTTGTAATTGAAGTTCTGATAAAAGGACTTGTGGTAACATTAGAATTTTAAGAAAGAACTAATATAAGCAATACTATAAATTATGGTTATTAGTAGAAGGTTAATATTTATATGCAACATGATGCAAAAATAATGATATACCTAACAAACATTGGAATGTGGAAGTAGGGAAGTTGAAAGAAAGTGTCAGGATGCTAATTTCCCCATTTTACAAAGCACTGAGTCCATAACTCACAAAAGTTTAAATATGTAATTAAATAAGTAAACATGTAATTAAATATATGTAGTCTATCTACCATGTAGGTATAAAATATGTAACTACAAACTCCTAAATATTAGACACAATAATTTCTTATTAATTTTAGGGAGGTATATTAGGAAATAATATCTCCTTTGTATAACATATTTATCTGAAGTTTAACAATTTCCATAGTTTTCTTTTGATTTTCTCTTCTGTTAAATTTTATAATAATTAAATTGAATGATTTAAAACAAAATAGCACATATGATGAGATCTCAGCTCTATAAAACAATTTATATATCTCTCTTCTCTCTATACTTATTCATACAGAAGTATCTGCAATAGAGTTTATCTAATGCTGGTAATGGTTATTTCTGAATAATGAGATTTGAGATAATTAAAAAAGACCTTCTTGTATTTTTTTATTACTTGGTATTTTTTAAAATAATGTTGATGTGTGATTCTGACAAAAATATCAAAGTTATTACATTTTTCATATTATCGAGGTTCTTAACTTATCTCGTGATTTAATTTGATTATGTCCACTCATGGTATTCATGAATACTGCAATGTGTAAAAATATTGTCTTGACATTGAGATGTTTACTATCTCGCAAATGGAAGGATTCCCTTTTTTGTTTGTGTGTGTGATTGTTTAAATCTTAAGAGGAAAGATACTCAATTGTCTACTACATCTAATACCAACACTAATTAAGTCATTCATTCAACAAATATTTCTTGTAGACTTAGTTTTGCCAGACACTGTGTTTACACAGAAAGCAAGGCTGACAATCTCTTTGCCCTCTACTTAAAACTTTAGAAGAGTGAAACCCAAATATTTCAGGTCAAAACGTTTTTCTCTTATGACTTACAACACTTTGCAAATGTTTTAAACCTGTTATTATCTTTATGTTCTTGATGCTTCCAATAGTGATTCTGTATATTGTTCACTTTTCTTTGGACTCTTTTGCCTTTGATACAAAATGAGCATGAAATGAATCTATTTAGGAAAAACTAGGAGAACAATTGGATATTTATGGAAGTTAATGCCAAATTTAAAGTTATAAACAAAGAGAGACCCCAGGATCCTACAGTTTTCTTCCCATTCTTGTCAATTTTCTAATGGAGAAACTGCCAATACCCTATAACAGTTTTAAGTCTACTTCACTCTATGTCAGGAAATTAAGAGTGTGTCATTGTTCTACTTTCAATGTAAGAACTTGTTTTATTCAATTATTTTTATCAGACAATCTCAGCATATCACAACAATTTCCAAAAAGTTGTGGTCAAATCAGCTTCAGTGACAAAAAATTGTCAAGGCAGTTAAATTATTTTCATATGTGTCTCGCATAGAAGCCATCCATTAATACACAACTATATATTTCAGACTGAAGTGTTGACTCAGATGTAATTTCTTGGCTTCTTAATCACTTGTGGACTTCAGCTAAATAAATACACCTTAATAAGGAAAGTCAAACAGAAATGTCAGTTTTTGAGCTGTCCTGTGATTATTTGTATCTCAAATAATAATTCACAAATTCAACACAGAGTTTCTTTTTGAAACGTTGGATCTGAACTGAATGAAAAATTGAACTTCAGATTTCATGTTTTATTCTTAAAGCCAGACCTCTTTGAGCAGTTAGTTTGAGTGGAATATATAATTATTGTGAACTTAACTATAGCATCACTCTCTGATGTGCTATAACATTATGATCTATAGCTAATAAGATCTTCAGAAATAGAAATTGATTTCCAGATATTCATTCAATTGAGAAAAAAAGGTGTATTTCCCCTCTTTCCCTTCTTTTGTATTTTGATCAGGTTGCAACTGCAGACTTTACTTTCTTTGTTCAAAGAGCTCATCTGTTCTACTACTGATAATATCGAAGTTGAGGAATTTTAGAGAAACAAAGAAGCATGCCAGTTGCCCACTTGCTGGTTGCCACTTAATTCTATTTCCTAGCTGAATGGCTGCCTATAGAGAAATGGATTCTACAGGAATAGTTTCTTAAAAAATAGTTTTTCCAGCACCTTCGACCTGAGATTATGGACAAATCACCACCTTGTGGTCCAACTGTAGTCATAGTCAAGGGGCACATATTAAACACCTATTATGAGTAGGGCACATTGGTTGCCAGCAGGAAGAACAGTGTGTAGAATGCGTTCTATTTCTTGCTGGAGAAGACAAATCACAAATATTTGAAAAGTTGTTTGGTAATATATGGTGAAAATATGTGTGCTGTCACAAAACTTTGGAACAGTTTTTATTGTGATTTGGCTCGGTTTGCCTTCAAGGTTTAGAGATTCACTCTAGCAACTTAAGCAAAGGGATATTTACTGACAGCATATTAGTTTGGGCAGTATTCCCAAATCTCAGTGCCTTAATGTAATAGCAGTTTATTTCTCACTCATATAAGGTCTTCTAATTCACGGACCAGGGACCTGGGCTCCTTTCATCTTGTGATGCTGCTTTGGCATTTGGTGTCGAAATTTACTGTTCTCAATTACATCAAGCCCCAGAGGAGAGCAGAACACAGAGAAACAATCGATAGAGAATTCTTAGGCATGGAAGAAGTACACATGACTTCTGCTTGCATTACACAGGCTAGAATTGTCACATGATCATGCTTATTTACAAGGCAGGCTGGGAAATGTGGTCTTGCTGCAGCCCATGAAGAAGGAGCAATGAATTTGGTGCTTAGCTCTTCAGCCTGTTACAGGTGTCTTTTGCTGGAAACTGTGGTTGGAAAGCTGTTAGAAACTTAGATAAAATGTCTGAGTTTCCCATGGCCTGAATGGGCTTTCTCATGGTAACTGTACTGCATTCTCCTCTCTAGAGCAACTAGCCAGTCAGATTTCCTGAGGAATCCAGTATAATTGGCTGAGATAATTACCATGGTCTATAATGAATTACATTTACTGAATTTGGGCCAGGTCATCTCATGGGTCATGACTAGCCCATGGATGGATTGCTGCTGGGCTGGGTTCCTATTCCTCACTTAGTCAGTTGTCACTCCCTCACAAGTATAACCCACAGCTACTTTTTTGAGGAAAATAGTGTCACTAGGGCACAACCTGCTGATTGTTACTACTTCAGTAATAGCTATTTTATCCTATGCACTCAGTGCTGTGCCCAGAACTTTACATGCACTAACTACATTATTTCTTTTTCACCACCACCATGTTTTATTAACCATTTTCAGAAGACAATGAGCCTCTGAGAGATTTAGTAATCTAGCCAAGTTTCCAGTGCTACCTGACTCCAAATCCTGTCATCTTTACCTTTCAACATTATTGTTCCTGGTTTTCTTCGGCCACAAGAGGGGTATTGGGGACGTTGAGTGTTCTGATGGCTATGACTGGTATCAGGGAAAGGAATCGATTATACGTCATCAATGCTCCAAATGGATAGGGAACACCGTGGTCTAGGTCAACCAGAGAGGTCTTGAGGGATGAGCTTGGATTCGATCTAAGGCACAACATGAATGGCAGCCATGTCTAGGGAAGCAAGGTTACAGGTTGCTATTTTCCCTTAGCTACTGTGGTAAATCTTTTAGTTCCAGAAGAACTGTCCCTTAAAGTCTTCTTAGACTGAAATCTTTTAGGGAATGCTTAGGATGAAATCCATATGCTGTTTTTATTTTTTTCCTCCAAATATTGTCAATTTTGATCTAAAGAACTTTGGGATAGGGGATGTGGAAATACTGCAAGATAATTCTTCCTTTGACTTAACAAATGGTTGCATGATGAAGTAGAAGTAAAAGCATATAATCTGGATTCAACATTGTTGTGACACTAAGATACCATTAAATGGGTGGTATCAAATATTCAAAATACGTATATCTGACCAAAAATTTCTATCCATAACAGGTAAAGAAATCCCACAAATAAAAAGTGAAGATGGACAACCCAAAAGAAAAACTTTTCAGGGCAAAGCATCTGAAACAAATGTGTTTAAAAGAGGATATCCAAATCATCAATAAGGACATGAAGAGGTGTTTAACTTTAGTTGATAATCAGGGAAATTCAAATTAAAGTCACAATGAGACACTACTACATACCACCAGAATGGCTGAAAGAAAACAGATGTAAAATATCTAGTGTTGGTGAGAATGTGGAGCAGCTGGAACTCTCACATACTGCGGGTGGGAATGTAAATTGGTATAACTACTTAGGAAAGCCATGTGGCTGTTTGTCTGTAGCCGGCAGAATTCTGAGATGGCCCCCAAGATTTCTGCTCCCTGGTGTACGTGCCCTATGTAATCATCTTCCTTTTGAGTGTGGACAGCCTAGGTGGGACAGTGAAGATGATAGATTTCACTTCTGTGATTAGATTACACAAAGGTGAAGAGATTTATCAAATGTTATTAAAGTCCTAAATCAGTTGACTCTGAGTTCATCAGAAGAATCAAAAGGAAAACAATCCTGGTGGGCTTGAACGAATCAGGTTAACCTTATAAGGAGAGTGGGCTCTTCCTGAAGGCAGATGTTTGAAGAGTGAGGTGTGAGAGGGCTATGGAGAGGTCTCCAGGGGATGAAAGTGGTCCTGGCCCAGCAGCCAGCAAGAAAATAAAGACTTCAGGCCTAAAACCACAAGAAACTCAATTCCTCTAAAGGCGTGAATATGCTCAGAAGAGGGTTGTTTCTTGGTCATGCCTCTAGATGGGACACAGCAGGATATACCTTGATTTCAGCCTGTGAAGACTTGAGCAGAGGACCCGACCAAAATGTGCCAGACTCCTTACCCATGAAAACTGTGAAATAACAAACTTGTGTGGTTTCAGGCCACTAAACTTTTTAGTGGTACACAGCAATAGAAAACTGATGGTCTCTTAAAGCTGTATGTATGCGTATCCTTTTACTCAACAATTCCATTTCTAGGAATTCCCAGTAGAAGGCCATATATGTGTTTGCTAAAATACATAGACTTTAATATCCACAAAAGCTATATTTATAATAGCCAAAACCTGAAAACAAAGCAAGTGAGTGAGAAAAGGACTTAGGGATACTGGTAATATTTTGTTTCTTGATTTGGGTGCTGGTTACACGTGTGCTCAGTTTGTGAAAATTCTCTAAGCTGTGTTCTTTCCTAAATTATATTTCAATAAAAGTGAAGTGACCAGAAATTTATTAATTTTTTACTACCTGGCAGAATAATGATTATTAGGTTGTTTTTAAAATAAAAAAAATCTCACACATTATAAAAATGGTCACATGATTTTACTTGTGTAATCATTTCAGCATCTGTCCTCTGCGGATAAAACATAAAACACACCATAATAAAATGAAACCCCTAGGATAATATCAGGTTCTTTTTAAACCCTAACTCTCACTTGATTTTTGGTTAATCTTCAACAGATTGCTTCAATAAATAATTTTTGTTTTCTGTTTCAAATGAATTAAAATTAGTACCATTTTGAGAATTTTAAGGCACTCTTTGGAATAACGCCTTTGTCATTACTGTAAACTCATTCACTCTCCTAGACTTAAGTATCTTTTCTGATGGACATAGGTCTTTGGGCCAGGGCCAGGTGATGATAAAATAGAAAGCTTTAATCTCCATAACCTTTTCAGAGGTAAAGTTATAGGTGTTTTTATTTCATTTTAGAGAGAAAACAAATGTTTGTTCATGGTCTTATAAGAATCAATCAAATAATTGACAAACAATTAAATATTCATATACAGGCCACCATGCTAGATATGGAGACTATATAAAGATATAGTATATCATTTCTCCTCTTGGAAGATTTATAGTCTACCTGAAGACATAAATACATGTACCTATTAGTTAATGACATATGTTCATGTGTTAATAGAAAATAAATGATAAATATAAAAAAAGTAAAAAGAAAAGGGAAAATATCCGAACTCTAAAATTGTGTCTCAAGGCAAGAGTTCTTGGCAGTCAGGGAAGGCTTCCTGGAGGCAGCGTGATGTAGAAAAGCAATTATTTTTCAGTTAAGCAAATTTGGTTTTAAGTCTGAGTTCTTTTACTTCTCAGATATAAGCAGATACTTAACTCCTCAAAGCCTTAAGGTTTTCATCTGAGAATTACAGCTGATGCCAGTAATTTCTCTCATAGATTTGTGAGGTTAGAATGAGATAATTTATTAAGAAAGCATGTTCTTCTAGTCTCCATTGCTGACCTTTCATATGGATGAATAAATAACCACTGAGAATCTTTTGTGTCTGTCACTGAGCCTCGGAGCAGAGAGCAGTAGGGAGTAGGGAAGCATGCTAAGTGTCAGAGCAAGGAAGGAGAAGGACATAAGGGCCTCTAAGATGCACAATAACAAATGTTGGCAAAAGTACAAAACAGTATGATGAAAGCAAGATAGGACGGTGTCTGGGAAACCTGGGATAACAAATACAGCCAAGGAAGTTTCCTTCAAGGCTGGCAAAACAGTAATGTGCTGGTTACAGGGAGGAAATGAGAAATATAGGAGGTATCATCCCTGAATATTTACCTTTTAAGTAGAAATACAACAACTAAACCCATATTTACTTATATACATGAAATAATGAGGACAAGTGATGGCATTTATTAGCTTATGTAGTGCAGTATTTGCCTATCAGTTGCATAAAAATTTGGAGGAGGGAAAGCTCACTGTGGTCTGTAGCATCAGAAAAGGTTTGAATTTAAGTCTTGAAGAATGGACAAGACATGGATCCAAAAGGAGGTTTATTCTAGGCAGATGTTGCACCAGGCAGTCCCTGTTACTTAAATGTGTAAAAGAGAAAAAAAAAATCACTGGATTTGGTTGTGGGATACTACCTGAGAGGTTATGGAGAAGTAAGGAGAGAGGTCTCTCAGATGGGAACTGCAGGTTTCAGGTTGTGATGCAAAATCAGTGCGCTCCTCTCCAAGAAAGAATGAAGGACAAAGAGGCCTAGTTATCTGATCTCTGATCCTAAGGGCACATTTTCAAAGGGGGCAGCAAAGAGAAGAGAAAACCACTGAGAGCAATGGTTTTCAGAAACCTATGGCTCCATCCCACTCCCCTGCACCCATGAAAAGGTGTGGGGGAGGGGGAGGGGGAGGGAGCCACAGGTTTCCGCAGCAAGATCACACTCAAGAATTAAAATCCCTTTTCAGCTTATCTCAATGCCCCACATCCCCTGAAAGCACCTAGCTTGCTTGAGTGGGTACTAAGGAGTCAAGAGCATGGGTTCACTTCTGAAAGATCTGGATTGAAGCCCTTGCCTGTTTTTATCTCGCACTCCTTTCTGAACCAATTTCCTCAACGGGGTCATAGGCTCAATAAAGACAGCAGCCTCCTCAGAGATGTTGAGAAGATTAAGTAAAAATCTATGTAAGGACTCCAGCACGTAAGCTTCCGTATAACTGATAATAATCACTATTATATTTTATAATGGCGTTTGGGTCCTGGGTCTTGCCAAGTTTGGGGTGGGGGGGGTGTGAAGAAGGAAGGTCGGCTTCTTTATTGTGTTGGTGTCTCTCAAAACAGCCGGCAGGCCACGGGCCAAAATCACAGCGGGGTGCTCCTCCGGCCGGCGCCTTCTTTCCCCTGCTCCACCCACGCTTTCCAGTGCAACAAGTTCCTTCCCGCAAGACCCGCCCGCGCGCCACCGGCAGACCCGGAGCCTCTTCCCAGACCTCTGTCAAACTTGTCGCCAGACCCATCTGGGGTCGAAATCTCGGTACTGCCTACGCCATTAGGAGGAGGGAGAGCCCCCCACACCTGGAGGAGCCCTGGCGGTGGCTGAGAGAGAGGCGGGAGGCTTGGGAAGTCAGGACAGAAGAGACTAATAAGAGCTTCGGTCTGCGCGGTCCTTCAAGGCAAAACCAATAACCAAAAGCACCCACCGCTCATCTCACTCCTCTCTCTTCCTGGGATCAGGAGCGAGATGGAGCCCAAAATCTCACTGACCTCCACCCAGCCCTCTGGTAGCCACATCTCTGTCCTTTGGGTTCCCCTCGCCCCAGCTTCTGTCTGCACCCACACTCCACCCCAGCCTGCGCCAGGTCTCCTAAGGACACTGGAGAACCCTGATACATCTTTTGCAGGAGAGACACACAGGTCAGCCACAGCCCCCACCCAGCGCCCTTCTCTCTTCTGTCCTCCCAGGATGAGTACCCTGGAGTCTCTAAAGGAGATCCAAGGTGTCCAAAGCTGGGAGGCTCACCTATCTGCCCAAACTGTCCAACTCTGGCAACTTCTTGGAATGGGGATCCCCACGCTCTAGTGGGAAAGCCAGGCTGGCCGCCCACGCATCAGGAGAGGACACCTCGACTTCTCCGTAGGGAATCCCCCTCAAAATCCACCTCTCCAGCTCCTGTAGCCGGGAGTTGAGAACTAGGGAGCCAACCAGAAGTGCGCTCCAGGGGTGGGCGGTCGTGGGCGGGGGTGGGGCGCAGAAGTTCCGCCCCGATTTTAGAGACCAGTTTCTTTCCAAATCTCCTAGAGTCAGGAAGCCGTTGTTCCCGGAGAGGAGCAGGGACCGAAGTCACTGGGAGGGAAGTCCTCCCGGTGCGGGGTGGGAGAAACACCGAGGTGAATTGCAGTGTCCAAACGTCCAGCCCCGTCTGTAGGAAACTATTCTTTCTCCGGGGGATGGGGGTGGGGGAGACATCCCTGGCCAAGCAGCCAACGCCAGGCTCAGCTGTTCAGGGCTTCATCCCTCCATCCCCAGGCAGCCTAGAGAACTTGGTACCTCGGACAGCATCCCGGGAGCATGGCATCCTGTGAAAGGTGTTATCCTATTTTCGCCATCAAGTCAAAGAGCAGTAAATTATTTTGATGACCTTACTAGTACAGATGAAGGACATTTTAATTACATAACCGGTGAAAGATCACCGGAGGCAATATCGTGTTAAAGAGCCCATGGCAGAATATCTGCATCGCACGAGAAAGAGAGAAAACTTGCAAATCTGCAATGAGATTGCGCAGGGCTGCCCCCCCCGTTTTGAAACAACATGCGAAATGCATGGGAGAGCTTACCTTTCGGACTCCAAAGCCGTGTTCTGCTGCAACTTGGCGAGCTTCGTCCTCTCCCCCTTTATGCAACTCCACAAGAAAATGATTCGTGAAGACCGGTCGCTCAGCAGATGCAAAAACCATGACACAGAAGAGGAACCCGGCGGCCGCCTTCCACTGGGAGACACAACCACCCTTCATCCTTCTTTGGGAGTGAAAAGTGGTGCTAGGAGGCGCGCAGGCTGGCGGAGCAGGGGACTCGGAGGGAGGGTGCAAGAAAAAATTTTATATACAGTTTTTAAAAAAATCTTTGTATAGAGAAAGAGACTGAATAGGGTCTTGGAAAGCAGCGAATCAGTGTGTGTTCTCCAGCATCTGGCTGGAGGGGAAGCCGTGCAGTCAGGCGGCCCGGCGCGCGGGCAGGGGTGCGAATGTGGGGTGCTGTGTGTACCGGAGAGAAAGAGCGAGTGTAGGTCTGTGCTTGATGCTAAATCTGCATTTTCAGCTCCTCCTCAGCTCCAATTCCCCAGGGGCTGGAGGAGAGCACCAGCTCGGGTGACGTGAGTCCGCCAGCGGCCAATGAGGGCGGGGGAAGCGGCGGGCCCCGCCCTGGGCCGCCCCGGGCCCGCCCCCGCCCACCCCCGGCCCGGCCCGGCCGCCTCCGCCTTCTGGGGGCGCAGCACAGCGCAGCGAGCCCGCGCCCCCGCCCCTTTCAGCACCGGAGAGCTCCCCCATCTCAGCCGGGCCCGCCGCGCGCCCAGGAAAATCCCCCCAGCTGTAATCAGGCCAGCGGCGGCGGAGTGATGTCATTGTTTGTGGGAATCTGTAGGCTCTGGGAAGGGAATTACGGTGTGTGCCGCTCTCGGAGGCCCTGAGGGGAGCTGGGGCGCCGGCTTCTGTGCCTCTTCCTGCTTGTTTCCCGCTGCAGAAACACCTCTCTTTCTCTCTCTCTCAAACACACACACACACACACCCAAGGCATACTTGCCTCCCCTTATCCCAATAACAAAGCAAATATTAACCCTCCTCCCACCACTTTGGGCAAATCCCCGGGGAGGTTTGCTCTCCTTGGCAGCAGGAGGGTTGGGGAAAGCACCTTCTAGGGGTGATCCATTGGGGGCGAGAGTGCAAGGACGAGCCCTTGTTTTTTGTAGGCTCCAGGCAGGTCCGGAGCGAAGCGGCTGGGAAGCCTAGCAGGAGACCGGGCTCGCCCCACCCGCGATGGTGACTGGAGGAGGCTCCTCTAGGAGTCCTGGCTGCACCTCCAAGATCTGCCTTCAGGAGTGACGCGGCCGGGGTGGACACACCGGGAGGTGCATTCTCAGACCTGGGGACGTTCCACTGCACAAGGACAGCGAGGGTGCTAGTTGGGGAACGCATAGCCACCGATCCCAGGCGCCGGGCCAAGTCGCCCGCTGAACGTCTTCTGCTGGAGGCGAATTCAGGCACAGCGACGGGGGGCGGGGGCAACTAAGTTATCCAGTTAAGAAACGTGCACTCGCACTGGACTCTGCTAACTGCTGACGACGGACTCCGCTTCTTGCCTGAGAGGGAGGAAGAACGAACGTTCTGTATGTAACGAAATGAGGACGACTGTTTCAAAGCAACTTAAATATTGTTGTATTAAAGAGTATTTACACTGATCTCGTTGTATCATTTAGCTTCAAAGCTCAAAATTCTGCTTTACTTAGATAAGAGGTAAGAGATCTTTTCTTAGGGGCTTAAGTGCATGCAATTCAGAGAGGAAGAGACTATTTATACCATCGACACGTTACACACACTCTCTCATGTATATACAGATTCCTCTCTTTTTATTTTAGCATGAAGTCCAAATCTACACAAGTCAGAACCTACGCAAGAAAAGCACCATCGGTAGAAATGAATACACTTTGAATGCCATGGACCACCCTGTCTTCAGAGCGTGTCTGTTTGCTGACATATTTGGCTCCCTCAGAGCCCTTTAAAAAATTGTCAAATAAAAATGTGGGCATTGCTGAAGGTTTCTATTAAAACGTTAGAAGTCTGTATGACATTATTTATTATTGTTATTTGAATTCCTCTAAGAAAATTAAGCTATCTGTTAGGACTTAGGGCCATGGTGGAGGCAAGGTTTCTGGAGAAGTATTAAGATGGTGAAAGTATTAATAAAGGGAAACAGATCAACTCTGGGCCCCTCAGCTCACTACTGCTCAGAGGCTCGTTTCTGCCTTTGTTCCCCCTTTCTATCACTCTATCTTGTTTAACAGCTTACCACCTCATAGTCCGTCCGTTTGAGTATAACACAAGGTTTTCATGTTTCACCGTGTTAGCCAGGATGGTCTCTATCTCCTGACCTTGTGATCCATCCGCTTTGGCCTCCCAAAGTGCTGGGATTACAGGCGTGAGCCACTGCGCCTGGCCACTTCATTTCTTAAATAATTTCCAAATATGAAATGCTGGTAAATGTTGAATCTCACATAGCTACATTTTAAATAACTAAAACTGTGTAAAATTGGCCACAAATGATATAAAACCTGAATGACTAATTAAAATAAGTCCTCTTTAGTGGTTTACATAAAATACAGCTCATCATAATGTTGTCAGGCCAGAATAGCAAATGGAAAGATAATTTTTTTGGTTATTCAAATACTAAATTTTCAATACGCAACAATGTAGTAAGCAAGTGGAAGAGGAAACGTATTTATCCTTTGGATATCTATTGATACATTGTTTTTTGAAATGCTAATACACACCCATGTGTGCACACAAATTGCTTTTTTGACAACTATTTCTCAAACTCCTTTTTCCAATGACAAGAGTCAAGGTGAACAGTAGAGAGAATGGCAGCAGCACGTTTTGAGGATAGACCTAGAAGCCTGTTGTCAGGAACCCTATTGCAGGCTCTGCTAGTACTAGGTATGTATACCACTTGGCTGTGGGCCAACCTATTGCACCTCTCAAAGCTTCTATCTTTCTATCTGTAAAAAGAGACTGTTGGATTAGATACCTCAGAGCCAAAAGTCTATAATTTCAAAGAGTTGTGAAAACATGTGCTGTAATGTAGGAAGCATCATCAATAGTTTGAGAAATGCTGAGGACTACAATACTATTTAATAATATATTGTGGCCGACAGGCATACTTATTTTTGTGTAACCTCCCCCAAATGGTCTCATATTTATCAGTTTTGTGTACTTGAAAAAATAATGACACAAACAGATTGACAGCATGAGATATAAAAATCACTGATACCTGGAGCTGCTTTTCATTTATTTACTTTTGTATCTGTAGCAATGACGTTGGGTGTTTGGTTTTGGCTCAGATGTGCCACAGACCCCTATAGTCTCTTTGAAGATGTTGTCCTGCAAAACAAGACTAGAATGCTCCCATTTATGGCTTAATACTAGAAATCAAGAGATCTTGGGTGATTTTTTAAAAAACCGAAACCACCTGAGGCATGATTGGGACACTCACATTTACATGTACTTCTAAAAGGAGAACTTTGGATTCACAGAGCATCATACCAAGGAAAACCTACCACTGGGGGTACAGAGCAAGCCAGAATCAGCCGTAGGAGAGTCCCCCAAACCTTTGAATATTCTTCGGACTACTGGAGAAAGATCTAATTTTTCTGTTGATTTCTCTTCAGTTGTGTGGGGTGTGTAATCTGGAGAGAAATAGGGTATATACCACTGAAAATCACAATTTAAAATACAGCCTTGTTAAAAATCAGGTTGGGCTTTGCTATTTTTGCTGCATTCATTGCAAACATTTTAAATGCAGTAATGGTACATTAATCAGGTAGGAACAATTCTCTACTGTCATATTGTACTGTTGTATTCGTTTGTTTTCACATTGCTGATAAAGACATACGTGAGACTGGGCAATTTATAACAGAAAGAGGTTTTTTGGACTTACAGTTCCACATGGCTAGGGAGGCTTCACAATCATGGCAGAAAGCAAGGAGTGGCAAGTCAGGTCTTACATGGATGGCAGCAGGCAAAAAAAGAGAGCTTGTGCAGGAAAAGTCCCCCTTATAATAACCATCAGATCTCATGAGACGTATTCATTATCACGAGAACAGTATGGGGAAACTGCCCTCATGATTCAATTATCTCCCACTTGGTCCCTCCCACAACATGTGGGAATTATGGGAGTACAATTCAAGATGAGATTTGGGTGGGGACACAGAGCCAAACCATATCGACTCTCAACTCTTTCAGTGGATTATTCCTAAAGACCCTGCCCTGTCTGTTCCCTCCATTCTAGCCCATACTCAGGCTTTCTGAAATATCATTACCACTTTACAGATCATTGCCCAATTTTGAACTCAGCATTGATCAAGTCTTTTTTTCCTCCAGAATATTCTTATTTTCCAAGATCTCACCTCATTTTCCTCTAGTATTTACATATACTCTCACATTTGCTATAACTAAAAATTCAGATACTTGGGAAATTTTAGTTTCTCAGTATACACCCACTTCTAAATCACTGTGATTCAGTTGGTCCTACCTCCAATTCCTATAGCTTTCACCAACTTGTATCTTTTCCTTAAATAACCTATCTCTGTTTTTCCTTCAGTTGAAAATTCTCAGCTGTCTTTTATTATTTAAGCCATCTTAAATTAATATACTGAAGAGAATTCATACGGCTTCAAGGGTTTATTATCATCAAAGCATTGAATCTACAGTGCTTTGGGTTATATTCCTTTTGTAATTTCATCAAAGTCATCTAATTTATTCAGACCAAACAACTCTTCACAAACAAAAGCTACTTCTTGCTTCCTTATTTTCCAGGACAGTGAAAATTTGCTTCTTTTGCTAATTTAGGTTCTATTATTTTGATAGGATTTGAAGGAGCTAAACAATGAGGACTAAGGGCCCTTTTAATCTCCTTTTGAAAATTAGGAACACATTGCTATTCACTATATTTAGATTCCTTTTCAGGTCTACGGGACTACAGAATAATGTTTGCTCACTTGGAAAAGTAATTAGTTATTTCTCAGGGTTTATTGGAACATTGCTTATTGTCTGCAGAAAGTGATTACCTATTCATGAATTCTCTACCTTGTGTTATTTCTCTTTCCTTTTTGATGATCTTTTAAAAACCATAGTAAATGTTTCTCAATTTACTTTTTAAATAATTATGGAAATTATCTTCAACAAGGAGTTTTTTTGTACTTCTCAAACTACTTATAATTCAGAAATAATTCAGAGAGAACAAAGTATATGCCTTGTTAGCAAATATAAACAGGAATTTTAAAAGATAAAAATTTTATGTGTAAAATAAAATTTAACACATTCAAAGGTGTACACTAATTTTATAAGGTAAACTCTGCCCATTATAATGAAACATAAGATTCTAGGAAACTACTTACTTTGATCTGAATGCTTTGGATAATTATACACTATTTAGTATCAGTTTGAACGACCTACCCCAAGCAGATAAATTGATGTATAATATTACTTAACATGCTAGAGGAACAGTTATAAATTTATGGCTGTGCTCTCAGATATTTTCCACTCTTCTGAAAATATTCTATCCTTTCATAGATGTTTTGGCAAAATATGGCATTGTCTATTTTTAGAGAATTTCACTATACAATATTTACTTTATTGTCTTATGATACTGGAGTGAACCAAAAAGTACACCCTTACAAACAGATATTTCTAGAATTAGTCACTCAATCCTAGTTTGTAGATTTATTTTCTCTTTTAAAATCCTACAATCCAGATATTATAATTAATATAGGCCATAGTTAGATTATTTTAAAGTTCTAATAACACATTCACTATGCATTAATTTCTTTTCAATTTTTCAAAACAGCTTTGTTAAGGTATAATTAACATAGAGTAAACTGTGAAGTTTGACTAGTTTTGCAATTTAGCTAGTTTTGATACATGTATGCACCTGTGAAATAATCCCTGCAGTCGGATAATGAATATATCCATCTTCTCCAAAAGATTTCTCATGCCGCTTTCCTATGCCTCCCTCCCACACTTCTCCCACCCCTTCACACCACCCATCCTCAGTCTGCCACTGCTTTGCTTTATACCAGTATAGATGAGGTTGCATATTTCTTGAGTGTTATATAAAGGGAATAACATAATGTGTACTTGTTTTTGGTCTAGATTCTGTCACTCAGCACAGTTATTTTGAAATTTTCCATGGTGTAATGTGTAACAATATTTTATTCCTTTTTATTGTTGGTTAGTATTCATTGCATGACCGATAGCACTAACGGTTTGCTTGTCCACTAACCTGTTGATGGACATAAAACAGACACATAGACCAATGGAACAGAATACAGAACCCAGAAATAAATTCATGCACTTATAGCCAAATCGTTTTTTATAAAGGTGCCAAGAACACACGTTGGGGAAAGGATAGTTTCTTCAATAAACGATGCTGGGAAAACTGGATATCCACATGTAGAAGAATGAAACTAGTCTCCAATCTCTCAGCATCTAAAAAAATCACCTCTAAATGTATTAAAGATGTAATTGTAAGACCTGAAACTACTAGAAGAAAATATAGGTGGAATGCATCTTGAAATTGGGCTAGACAAGAATTTTTTAAATAAAAACTCAAAAGCACAGGCAACAAAAGCAAAAATAGATAAAAGAAATTACATTGAACTAAAAAGCTTCTGCATAGCAAGAGAAACAATAGAGTGAAGAAACAACCTACAGAATGGGAGAAAATATTTTCAAACTATGTGTCTGACAAAGGGTTAATATTCTGAATATATAAGGAACTCAACTCAATAGCAAAAAATCAAATAAACTAATTTAAAAATGGACAAAAGGACTGAACAGACATTTCTCAAAAGAAGACATGTATATGGCCAACAGATGTATGAAAAAATGCTCAACATCACTAACATCACAGAAATGCAAATTAAAACCATGATAAAATACCACCTTATCCCAGTGAGAACGGTAAATGTCAAAAAGACAAAAAATAGGCCGGGCGCGGTGGCTCACGCTTGTAATCCCAGCACTTTGGGAGGCCGAGGCGGGCGGATCACGAGGTCAGGAGATCGAGACCACGTTGAAACCCCGTCTCTACTAAAAATACAAAAAAAAATTAACCGGGCGTGGTGGCGGGCACCTGTAGTCCCAGCTACTCGGAGAGGCTGAGGCAGGAGAATGGCGTGAACCCGGGAGGCGGAGCTTGCAGTGAGCCGAGATGGCGCCACTGCACTCCAGCCTGGGCGACAGAGCGAGACTCCGTCTCAAAAAAAAAAAAAAAAGACAAAAAATAACAATTGCTAGCAAGGATGTAGAGAAACAAGTATTCATACACATTGTTGGTAGGAATCTAAATTAGTACATAATAATGGAAAACAGTATGGACACTCCCCAAAATATTAAAAATATACATTGTTGGTAGGAATGTAAATTAGTACAGCTATTATGGAAAACAATATGCACGTTCCCCAAAATATTAAAAATAAAACGTCCCTGTGATCCAGCAATCCAATTACTGGGTATATATATTCAAAGAAAATGAAACTAGTATGTCGAGGAGACATCTGAACATCCATGTTTATTGCAGTGCTATTCCCTGTACATTAATTTATGCCAGAAGTTACATACCAGTGACATCCAGTTCACAGGTATGTTTTATAGGAAATGTAGTGTCAATAAAAATGGTCACAACCCTTTAAAAATTTATTATTTCCTATAAAAATTCAGAGATGTGACTTCTTTTGGAATAACCAAAGATTTGGCAACTTGGTCACAATTAGCTAGTTAGTAGCTGTTGTTCTCCCCACCCTATGTAACAGGGCCTGATATGCTCAGTTACAAGAATCCTCATCCTGCCTCCTGACTCACGTGTTTTACTTTTCTCACCCTAAAGTCATCTGAGTTTATGACTTCTGGTTTAAACAATCTACAGGGTCTCAGCTCATTTTGCTATAGAGATTTTTTTCAATTATTGTTATTATTTTATTTTAACTTTTATTTCAGGTTTGGGGTACATGTGAAAGTTTGTTGTATAGGTAAACTAGTGTCATGGAGGTTTGCTGTACAGATTATTTCATCACCAAGGTATTAAACCTAGTACCCAATAGTTCTTTTTTCTTCTAAAAATAATATATTTAATAGAACACATTCAAAAAGATGAAAATAGAAGTATATTCTCTAAATAATTATTAGCATAGATGTAAAAAAATAAACTCAGACATTCAGAATACAGACTGGCAAGAAATGGAAGCAGTCTTGGCCAAAGCTACTCTTTGCCTACCGCTGAGGAATAGGAATAGACAAATTGGCATTACCTCCCTTCTCTGGTAGTGAAAATCTTTGCAAACGTCCAATATCATTAGTTTTTATGTTCTGTATTTTGCTATAAACTAGTCCTTAGAGGAACCAGCATTATCAATGCAAGGACAGTGAGATGTTAAAGTAGAGTAGGAATTTATCTATACATGCCCAAGAGAGGTGAGAGTGGCATTATGGGAAGATCGTGAGGCTGGAAGTAAAGATTCTTTTGTGTGACGTCGGTTCTATGTCATTTTAGTCATGTAACCTGAGGGAAGTCATTTTACCCTCTTGGTCTCAATGTAAATTGGGATGGGGATTATTTGCTTAGACTGTGTCTGAGATCAAATTAAGGGCTGACATTCAATGATAATATTTTAGATCAAGGACCCACTTCTCTTGTGCATCTCCTATCTCTTAAGGAATACTGGCTGCATGAGCTATACAACAGCACATGAAGCATGGAAGTGCATTCATACAAAGTATAGCAGTCAAATAGTGCCCCTGTAGTGCTGTGGAAAAAATCATCCCAACTGTAATAGCTTACAATAAGTATTTTATTCTCACATTACAGTTTCCTGTGGTTTGGCTGATCTAGAATGGGATTGGCTGAGTAGTTTTACTTCATGCTACAGGTTGGCTCAGCTAGGTTCCAGGCTGTGTTTGGTTTTTGTCTGTTCCACACGTATTTTTTTCTGTAACCCAGGCTAAAGTGGTAGCAGCTACCTACCCAAGATGTGCTCTTATCATGGCTTAATACTGGAGCTTAAAATCCAAGCCAAGCCATGCAAAAACAATAAGGCTTTTATTGCATCATGTTTACTAATGTATGGCCAAAGCAAATCACATGGCCAAGCATAACACTGTTTATAGGGAGGGTGAAGGAAGAGAATATTTGCTGAATAGTAATCTAAACTACATACCAAGCAAGGTCCACCATCTACAGATATTTTTATTAAAAAGGGTATTTTCACAAGTTAGTATAATTTAAACAATTGGCTCAGGAACCATTTTAAAGGGTTGTTTTTTTAAGATTAATATCTATAATACATGTGGTGACTGTCGTTCTAAAATGTTGAGAAAAAACTTTTAGTAATCTCATTTGTGCATGGAAAAATGAGCCACTCTCCCCCTAGAGTACTGGAGGATTAGAGTGGGCATGCTTTTGGATATTTTCTTACGAATGGCTAAGTAAGCATTGCTGGGGGCTGAATCTGACACAGATGGCAATGTTCAAGGTGATGACAACAGAAGTAAGGCTTATCTTTTTCAAAATTGGATCAGCTCAGACTCAACTATAATAGAAATGTATGAAACCCTGAGTATAGGTAACGAAATTTAGTTATGTTATCCTTAGATTTTTGGACACATTCCAGATTGTAGTTTTCCGCTTGCATTAATCAGAATTCTTTCTTTTGGTTATCAGGGATAGAACTACAACTCTAACTGGCTTTAGCAATGAAGAAAATTTCTGGTTTCACATCCTTCAAGTGTCCAGAGGTGGCTACAGATTCAGGTATGGCTGGATGCAGAGCTTTCACCATCTTCACTTGTATGGTCCATTACCCTCTTTGATGGCTTAACCCCAAAGGAAAGTTTATTTTCCCCTGTAATGTTTATAAAATTTTGGAATAGCAGTTCATTAATTTGGCTTGTAGCATGTCACCAATTCTTTCCCAATTGGGTTCAAGTATTGAAATCAGCTACCTGGCCAGGCCTGTGTGTTGTGCCTTCTGGAGCTGACATGGGATGTTAGACTAAGCTAAACCACGTGGACTAAGAAAGGAGAAGTTTTTATTAGACAGAGGAAAATACGGGGGCTCTTTTCCAGAGAAAGGTACGAGGATGTTGGACAGATAAAAACAACAGATGTCTATTACAATATCTGTTCATCAAAATGAACAATGCGTTAGGGTGAGGGACAATTTTTGAAGCAGGAGTATATTGAAAGGTGTTAACTAAAAAGCTAAAATGTTGTAAATGGTATGGTGCTATACTAACATATCCTCTAAATGCCAGGTGGAGAGAGTGACATTTGATGAATTGGTTATTTATTTGTAGATGTTAAGAAGGACCTTTCATCCATTTGGGCCCAACAGCAATGTTAACTATTAGCCAATAGCATAAACATGTCACTAATTTGTATCTGGTGACTTGTTGATGATGGGTTGACTCAGCTTATTAGAGTATGGGGGTGACATAGCCAAATCACGGGTTCAGCCTTCATGAGGGAAGTCAGTCATTTTACCATGTAGCTGTATATAAATGCCAGGATTAAAATGGTGATTAAAAGTAAATATTTAAAAAGATACATATCTAAGCCAGAATGTGTCTTCGTATCTTTTTTCCACTGTCAGGGAAAGGAGGGCTCTTGTTCTTAGTTCCACATGAGACGGCAAAATCATCTAAACTTTCATCATTGCCTACAGTACTTTATGTATAATTACATTGTTTCTTCAAGGTGTCCTTATTATTTCTCCTCTCATTTTTCCCAGGAGACATGCACCAGGAGGAGCTGGCAAGTTTCCTTGGCAAGAACAGATGAATAAATAAGAAGCATGAGCTTGCGACTTTTAGCTGGGGTGATTCGTCAAAAACCACAGCACTGTGGCTGTTTTCAGATTTTAAGGGTTATGTTCAACCTCAATCAAGGGGAGTTTTGAAAGCTGTTATAAATCATCGAATAAATTGAGGAAAAGATTTTGGTAGAACATGATGTTACTTGTTCACGTATGGCTGAATATACTCACCTGAAGGTTTTTCCAAGCTATGCTAGTGTTAGACAATGATGATTACCTATTCATGTTTGTCTAATGTTTTGAGTGGTGAGTGGCATTGAGTGAGGAATCTCATGATGAATAATTGGCTTTAATACTCAAGAGAGGACAAAGTATCTGAGCAAGATACCCCTGAAGATCAGTCACTTGTTATAAGTAACAAGTGGTCAATATGGATAAATTTGGTTCTACAATATAGATCATATCGGGTTTATAATGCCTCTGCAATTTTTCAACATTATTTTGTAGATCCAACAATGCATACTATATGTGTCTGGTTATTTCTGTTTTCCCTTCAGATCTCCTCTCCATGGTTCTCCACTGTGTGTTGTGCCTGGAAATTGGCTTTCATGGACCACATCAATGAGATTCATTGCTTTATGGCCTCCCACTGGATTAGGCCAACAGGAAGTGCTGTTTAAAAACTTGGAGAGTTGGGCGGGAGAGTCATCTCAGGATTTTCACTTTCCAGGCTCCCTTCCTGCTGGCTCATTGCATACTAACTTCATTCCTGTCCCAAATGCTGTATCTCCCATCAGAAAGCCCTCTCCAGATTCCATTAATCTCGCCACTCCCTTGTCTCTTTAGGCCTAACAGGATAATGACTCCAGTCTGTTGCTAGTCCCATGGACTTCACTATGCTTCATTTGCTTTATTTTTCCATACATGTATAAGTAGTCCCTCAATAAACTCCTCAATTACTCCATCTGTGTAAACCACCTCTTTCATGCTGACATCCTGACTGACATATCACCTATGTAAAATATGACACATGCTATACATGGGATACATTTACTTTCAAATTATGACATATTTAAGTATAGCATTTGTGATGAATATAACGAAAACAGCCTTTTGAGAGGCTGGCTGGGTGAACACAGTAGCCAACATTAATAAAACAAAACAAAAGAATACAACTTAGAAGAACAAAAATGTGACATATATTTGGGCAAAAGAAATAATACAAAGAAAAGTCATATTAAGAGGCAAGGAAAAAATTGCAAAATCCATTAGCAATTTTGGGAAAAGTCCTCAGGGCCAAACGACTAGAATTCAGATTGTAAACAACCAGGAAATCCTAACATCTAAGGGCTAGGAAATTACAAAAAAGGAAAAGGTGGAAGAGGAGGAGGAGGAGAACAAGGAGGAGGAGGAAGAGGAGAAGGACTTACTGAAGGAGAAAAATATAAAGGCTCAGGAAGGCAGGATAGAGGTTACAGGACCCTTCTCCATGACAGTACTCTCAGAACCACCATCTGGTACAGTAGTATGGAGGATCTGTCCATGGTTTTGGCCAATTCACAGAGATGAACCTTCCTGCCTCTGCAGATCAGGTGGGCTGAAAGAATTCTTAGTGCCTAACTGATGTGTTTTCAGACTTCCCAGGAAATTACTTTGTAGTAAAGACATCTTTCAGAAGAGCAAATTGTACCTGGCTAAAAGAAGAAGGGGAGGTGGATCTCATTTGTCTCCCAGCTATTACGTGTTTGTACATGATTGATACTGACATTACTACCACCAGCAATTGATCTGAGAATATTGCTATGCTAAAAATAATTTACCACGAAGACAGGCACAAACGTGATGACTCTGAGAAGCAATTTCAAAATAAGAGGCCAGGGTGAAAATAAATCTGAAGTTCACAAGATGGAAATACTCCAAATGTCTGTGCATAAATTTTGGGCTAAGTTTCTTCTAATTCTTTTATTACTTTATCCTGGGCAAAAGATGATTATTTTATGTAATGACATGTTCCAAGTATGAGAAAAAATTATTAAAATGAATAGGATGAGAATAAATTAGCTGATACAACAAAGAATTTTTTTTTGCTTGTGGAAGAAATCACAACTTAAAAATAAGGTTTTGCTTTGTTATTATGAGAACACTAACCAAAGAAATAGGTCTTCAAAATGTCCTATTTTTTATTTTCATGGATTCAGGGGTACATGTGCAAGTTTGTTACATGAATGTATTGCATAGTTGTGGAATTTGGGCTTTTTTTTCTTTAAGCTATCTTCAATCCAATCATTCTTAACAGAAATAAACATGTAGTTTCTCATAAAATTATTAAATATATAATCAATAAGAAAAATCTATCCATTTGGCAGTTTCACAGCTTTGATATTAAATATCTTAAATTTAAAGTGTAAGATTTAATACTAATGGGAGCATTGCGGTGGTTTTTGAAATCTTTTCCCTGCATTGGAATGAATGGCGTGAAGATAGGAAAGGGAAACTGGAATACATTGCCAACATTGAGGAGAATGGTAGTCTAATGAGACCACCAAGCAGAGGCAGGAAGTGTCTTTCCAGCTTCACAATCAAGTTATTAAAAAGCACAGTACAGACTTACAGTCACATTTCCAACCATCATCACTTGTAAATGCAAGCACTTGAAAGTCACCTTGTGTTCTACCTCTTGTTTTTCATATTCTGATTTTGGAAAAGTCTCTGGGTTTGATGACAAGAATATTAAAGGATCTTGGGACACAGATTGTCACCCTTATCAAAAATGGTGATAGATGAACTGCATAACCTTTTGGTACTCAGGTTTTTATCGAAAATAATACATGAGCTATCTGGTCCACAGGGTTATTTTGGGTTTCAAATAAGCATGCATGAATATATATATAAATAAAAAGGACCCAGAGATCAGAAGATTTTATTGAAGTCCTTGGGACCTGAATTGAGTTGTTCCAAACCCTAATTGGGCTTGGCCTGGAGAAACCTTAATCCTCCCCGTGGCATCTGAAAGTTTCTGGAGATTACTCATTTTTACTTGCCTTCATTGCTGGGCTTTCTGTGTGCTAATTGGCTAGTCTGGAAAGAATTTCATTAACTGAGACATGGAACTCAAGACCCCCTCAAATTTCCAGTCCCAAACCTACATGTCAAACCCATAAAGATACTCAGGAGTACTTTTGCTCTGGAGTTAGTAGGAGGCACTCTTTAGGGAAAGCAGGTGAGTTAGTTATAAAAAGTAAAAATACTTTTCCAGCTACATTGGTTTTAATGAGCATCAATAAATTGACCACACAACAATGGAACTACGGAAATTTCCTTAAAGTGGTCCCAGAATAAATACTTATAATACACAGACCACACTCAAATAATGTGGTATAAATATTAATTGGTATAGTTTAGTGAAATGCTAGAGGGAAAAAACATGGAAGACTAGAGATAGAATTATTCCATCTCTGTGATGGTTTGTTCATATAGTAGAGGTGAACTAGAACAAACCTGTGATGTAGCCATCCTTAAATATTCACCAGATATTTTAAAGCAGAGGTAGGTTCAAAGTACTTGGCACAGGCTTTGGACTTAACATATATGTTGCTTTTAGCCAACAGATGCCCCTCCCCTACCAGAAGTTTGACTTATTAGATGCTTCTTTACTCATAAACAAAATAAAGCAAAATGCATCTGACAGATTTTATTTTGAAAATTGATCTGTCTTTAGGAGTTCTTGGAATCTTTGCTAAGGGTCTATTTTGATGATTTTGGTCATCATTTTTGGATAATGGTGCTATGGAGGATGCAAAACAAAAACTATGACTCTTTTAACCTGCTTCAGACCAGATCATTGGTAGTTTGAACCTATTAGTAGAAAAAGAGGCTATATTTTCACAATCAGGAAAAAATTCTAGGCTGAGAGTAGTGGCTCATGGCTGTAATCCCAGTACTTTGGGAGGCCAAGGTGGGCAGATCATGAGGTCAGGAGCTCGAGACCAGCCTGACCAACATGGTGAAACCCTGTCTCTACTAAAAATACAAAAATTAGCTGGGCGTGGTGGCACGCGCCTATAATCCCAGCTACTCAGGAGGCTGAGGCAGGAGAATCGCTTGAACACAGGAGGCGGAGGTTGCAGTGAGCCAGGATTGTGCCATTTCACTTCAGCCTGGGTGACAGAGCGAGACTCCATCTCAAAAAAAAAAAAAAAAAAAAAAAATTCTACCTGTTCACCAGAGCCTAATACACGAACAATAAAACACAGACCTTAAGGTACAAAATTTTAGTTAGATAGGAGGAATAAGTTCAGGAGATCTATTGTACAATATGGTAACTATAATTAATCATGTTGTATCCTTTTTTTAAACTTTTAAGTTCAGGGGTACATGTGCAGGTTTGTTATATAGGCAAACTCCTGTCATGGGGGTTCGTTGTACAAATTATTTGATCACCTAGGTATTAAGCCTAATACGCATTAGTTATGTTTCCTGATCCTCTCCCTCCTCTCACCCTCCACCCTCCAATAGGTCCCAGTGTGTGTAGTTCCCCTCTGCGTCGTGTGTTCTCTTTAGCTCCCATTTGTAAGTGAGAACATGTGACATTTGGATTTCTGTTCCTGCATTAGTTTGCTAAAGATAATGGCTTCCAGCTCCCTCCAGAAGCTCCAACCATGTTCCTGCAAAGGACATAATCTTTTTTGTTGTCGTTGTTGTTTTTGATTTTGTGGTTTTATCTTTGGCTGCTTGTATTCCTTGGTGTATATATACCACATTTTCTTTGTCCTGTCTATCATTGATGGGCATTTAGGTTGAGTCCATGTTTTTGCTTTGGTGAATAGTGCTGCAATTAACATACACATGCATGTGTCCTCATAATAGAATGATTTACTTTCCTTTGGGTATATACCCAGTAATGAGATTACTGGGTCCAACGGTAGTTCTGTTTTTAGGTCTTTGAGGAATTGCCACACTGTCTTCCACAATGGTTCAACTGATTTACACTCCCACCAACAGTGTATGAGTGTTCCTTTTTCTGCACAACCTCACCAGCCTCTGTTATTTAAAAATTTTGTAGTCATAGTCATTCTGACTGGTGTGAGATCGTACCTCTTTGTGGTTTTGACTTGCATTTCTCTAACAATCGATGATATTGAGCTTTTTCATATGCTCATTGGCTGCATGTATGTTTTGTTGTGAAAAGTATCTGTTCATGTCCTTTGTGAAAATTGTTAAATGAGTAGATTTTAAGCACTCTCAACACATGCAAAAATGGTAATTATGTGGAATAATGCATGTGTTCAGTAGCTAGATTTAATTATTCTACATTACACACATATTTCAAAAATGATATAAAATATATACAATTTTAATTTGTCAATTAAAGTTTCAATTTGTCTGTTAAAATCATAAATAAATAAACAATTGAAAAACAAAGACCTCAATTACCCAACAGCATTAGGAACAATATATTAACAAAGATGTCTTTAAGTGGCTAGATCAATAGGTATATAAGGTCCTGGCCAAAAGACCAGCTCTCATGGACTGGGTTTATGGTTTATGTGACTTTGAAGGAGGAGCACTTCAAGTGTTCAGCCTCACAGGCAAACTGACATGAATTCTGAAACTCAGGATGTTATTTGCGACGTGTGTGGGAGCTCCAAGCAAAATACTCATCTTACTATTATGCAACCCTGGAAGGGTGAGGAAGTGGAGAGGGTGATGTCACCTGCATTAGCTGAGAGCTGTTGCTGATGGCTGGAGCCAGAGCAGCAATCTTGAACCATGAGATAATCTCTGGAATGGAGTTAATACACAACTTGCACATTATAGCTACACACCAGGTAAAAGCCAATATTGATGATATAGTGGGGCAAATTGCGAATACCTTTAAGAGTTAAAATTTGCATAATGCCTCTCCTTCATGCTAAGCACTTTGCTCTGTTGCTTTTCTAAACATCATTGTGGGAGGAGACAAGGAAAATGAGGGTAGGTGTGATAGAGTCAGACAGGTCAGAGTTCAAGACCTAGATTGGTCCTTGTTAGCAATCTAAGTGTGACTTAGAGCAAGATTTTAAACTTATGGTGCCTCCATATAGCCTTTTGTGAACCTTTTAGTATTGTGGGAATTAAATAGGATAAAACAGACACAGTGCCTTGTATAGAGTAAATCTTCAGTAAAATTATCATGTTATTATAAGCATAATCATATTACTGACTAGAAGACCAAGTATTTGAGCCCCACCTAGTATTATCACCCTCTCATTAGAAGCCTCATTTTGGGCTGGGTTGCCATTGTGTTAGTCACTTTTATTCAAGTATATTTTCTGACTTGGCTAGATCCAGACAGGCCACGGAAGGTGAATCAGTTTCAATGCAGTCCAGGGGTTATGGTCAGGTCAAGCATTAAAGCACGCAGTTATCTGGGGCTTCTTTGCCACGTCCTGGAATTTTACCTGAAAACCAGGATGATATATGGTCACAGAATGATTTAACTGCTGGCCATTGAAATGAGAGAAGAAATGCCACGAGCAGCTTCCAAAAACCATCCTATGAGAAAGGAGGAAGGCACCCTTAGATTATTTCTCCATTTTTTTCTCTTTCTTCCTTTTCACTGGCTGGAATGTAGTTCTGTATGGTTTTTGTTCAGGAAACACTTGGCTCATCTGTTACTAAGTTTGCCAGAATCCTTTTCTTTGTGTGTTTCTAGACTGCAGTTGGCCAAAGAGAACTTTGTGGTGGTTTGGAGAAGCAATGTGAGGACACAGCCACAATGTCTGAAGGTCATGGTTGTCATTTGCAGAGAGAGACAGGTGCACAGGTGGGTTCTGGTTTACCACTGCCTCTCCCAACCTCATGTCCAACTCTCTCTATTAACTCCTAGCCCTGTTGACAAAGAGCAACTCCAGGCTGACCACTGGATTCTTGGCTGCAAACTCACAAAGGCGCTATCTGTGAAGTGGCAAGAGCTTCCATAAACTCTTCCACCAGCCTGGCTAGGGGCCCACTCTGGTTGTTAGGCATGCTTGGCTTCTAAGTTCTTCTGGAACCTCTGACGTGTCCATTGGTGTCAGTGCTCCAGGAGGCCTGGCTGATGACTTTCCCCTGATTCTCCAACTCCTGTTTTTGGACCCTTATTCTCCAGCACCTTCCACAATTGTGTAAAGTTGAATTCCTATAATAAATTTCTTATTCCATATCACTCAGAGTGGTTATGCTTTCCTGGTTCTGCACTTGTATTATGTTTGATTACTGTCAGGCATCATTCTGAGACCATATCAGCTTAATCCCCTCCAGAATCACTTGAACTGAAATGGATTTTGATGTTAACCTCTCAGTTGTTATCCAAGTTCCTTATTAAAGCATCCAAGTAAAAATCTGGCCTGCATTTTTAAAATGAAACTGATGTCAGAAGACCTATCTATCATGGCACTCAATGTTACCCTTATAAGATTTTACATGAGAAATATTTTGTTATCTGTTGTCAGTTTAGACTTTATTTCTTTTGAAGCATTGGTATACTTCTTCCTTTTGGGGAAACTCTTTTATTTCCATTTTTGCCCTCACTTCCAGGAGGCTCAGAGTCATGAATATTGCCTAATTATAGGAACTAGCTTAGCTCTCAAAGTATTTCGTTATTCCTCTCTTTTGTGCATTTAGTTAATTCTATTTTACCTTTCTGAATTGTGCTTGTCTTCTTTTTTTAAAATTAGGGGAAAGTGCAAATACAGTCCCCCATGAAAACAAATGATGTAGTCGAGTTTCCCATATTTGGGGAAATTGCAGGAGTTTGTACATCCAGAGTGTAATGGATAAGCCTTACCCTGGGAAAACCACCTTTGTGATCATGGTATTTGCCCTGCCAGGTAAGCATCACGTTTGTCTTTTATTGTAACTTGTGCCAAATTAGAAATGGTTGGGTCACAGTAAGGGACTAGAGCCATCTGAGCTGGATATGCTACCTACATTTTCTATTTTTTAAAATTTTATTTTACATATGAGCAAACTGAGGTTCAGTGATATTATGGGATGCTAAGTGGTCAGTGACAAGACCTGCAGGTGGATGCATTTGACCTTTGACTCGTGCTTTCTCCATGTGTCAGGCTGTCTCCCTGGTTGAAAGAATCAGGTATAAACACATAGACAGTGAAATAAGCATCTCTGTCCATCTTAACCTGATTTGAGGATGTAGATCTCAACATGGGTCCCTTTCTTGTCTATCAAAGAAGTTTGTGACTGTAAGTGAGACATGAAGCAAATGTGTTATGAAATGGAATTGGTGGTGAAGATAATGAAAATGAGGTGGTAATGGAGGTGATGGGAATGCATCATTCTTGTGCAAAGGAAGATTGTGATGATTTTCAGTCACTGTCCTCTACTCTCTCATTGTGCATTATATTTTCAAGAGATCCAGCACGTAACAACTTATAATGTAAATTGAAGGTTTTATTACTGGATGAAATATATTCCCTGACTCCAATAATCATGTAAAATAGCTAAAGTGATTCACTGAGTGCTCACTATGTATCAGGCACTGTTTTAGTTCCTTACACATGTTAACTCCTTTAATACTTGAAATGAGGCTTTGAAGTAGATACTTTTCTTATCCCCATTTTACATATGCTAAAATTAAGGCACAAAGAGATTCGGTTGTTTTCCTGAGCAAGATCACTGAGCTACTAAGTTGTGAACCCAGAATTCAAACACATGGAGTCTGCCACACTGAACCTTCCCTTGAGCCCGTGCTCTTAACCATGATATTGTGCCCCTATTAGTCCTATCTCCACAATCAGGAGAAAGAGTGTGTGCTTCTTAAACACATTTGGATTCAAACCTGGATTCCATAACTTCCCAGCTATATGCCCTTGAGATGGTTACTTAACCTCTTTAATCATCAGTTTCTCTGAGAGTTCTTTTAAGTCCAAGTGATATAATTCTTTTGAATCAATCATTTACTTATTTTTTGAGTGCCTATGAGCTTAGGATTAAGCTAGGTGCTATTAATTAAAACACCTATGGGCAGAGAATTATACCACCATTCAAAGGTTTTGCTCGCAGACACAAACATAAAGATGCTAAAAAAGACTTGCTTAATTGGAATAAATTTTCCTGCAGCTGGCCCTCAAGCATTCCAGCTTCCCTTAAGAAGATAAGAAAGGCTGTTATTGGAGAAACCCATCTTTTTTGCCTTTCACTTTCTCCCTGTGTCCCATTGTATCCTTTTTAAATGGAATTTTCTTTATTATATTTCTTTGGCAAAGGCAACTCCTTTGAAAATCTGCCATCCATAGTTACCTCTGCAAATCACGAATGTACCACATGACACTCCCTGAAACCTAGACACTGAATATTCAGTGGCCTAGTGGGTTACTAATGCATGGCAGGGCAGGAAAGTTGCTTTTTCATATCACTACATTGGTACCACTGGGAAAAGAGCATTCTGATGATACCGATGGGCTGGACGACGTCCCCAGATGTCAGTGCAACCTCAACCTTAGCTGGTGTCCAGGCTCTTAGGTGAGAAGGAATTCAAGATAACGCCTGAAAATAGTGAAAGAACTGAGATTTATAGCAAAGCAAAAAGTACACACCCAATAAAGGGGAGCACGCACTTGAATATCAAGAGAGTGAGTCACGCTGCAGGGTTTGGGGCTTGTATCTTTATGGCACTGGTGGGTTTGTGATTCAATATGTTCATGAGCATATAATGAGGTCCTATATCAAATCCAGTGCCATGGTGCATCCAGTTGGTCTTAGCCGGTTTGGCCGACACCCTGGTTTTTCAGGGTCTTATCAGTCCCTAGCTTCTGAACCTATTTCAATAGTTTCCTTTTGCTAGTCATGTGAAACTGCTGCCTGGAGTTTTCTATTCTCCTGCATCCACCCTGCATTATTCCTGTCTCATTGGCTGTGAGCTGGTTGCCTGTGTTAGCATGGAAGACCGATTCCTGGAAGACAGGAGAAGCTATGTGTTGGCTCTGGGCAAGGGGATGGCAACAGTTCCAACAGACAGATTGTGACTGTTCTTTTTTCTGTCGTCCTTGAGTTTGATGATAATAAAGCACATGACATGCATCACCCGCTCAGATCACAGTCTCAGGTTGCTAAACAATCTTTGGAATTTATAAAGGCAACACACACGTCTAATGAAGAGAAGCCACAGAACAAAGAACACAATTCTTTCTGGTGACAGAATTCTATCTCAATCTGTGTAATCACCAAAGCTTTTCAGATCAAGGGAGGGAAAATGAAAAAGAAAGGCTTAAACAAATATGCACTCTGAGGCTTCTGGGTTCATGATCAGTGGACACAAACTGAACAGCAGAAAGTTTGCATTGAGGCTGAGCATCCTTCAGCATGGCCTTAAATCAAGGCCGGTTGCTTTTCCTTTAAATAACGAATCATTTTTTCAGTACTATGGTTTCCATCCTTCTATTTTTCCAGCAGTGGAAACTCCGCTCAACTATGTGGGTGGAATCCTCATAATGGAATCTGAAAATTGAGGAAAGTCAACTTTAACTCCCTTCTTCCCCTTAAAGCTTCTTCTCTCCCATCCACATCGCCCCTGCCTTTGCATGAGGTTTAACGTGGACCACATGGTGGTCTGGACTGGATTGGCACTTCCATTGGATGCTGTAGGAGGAAAACAGGAGGACCTAGTAATGCCTTCAGAGGAGGTTAAGCCCAAAACTGGTGTTAATTGGCAGGTAGAAAAGCAAGTACTTTAATCGAATGTGGGGTAGAATTTAAAGGGAGGCAGAGGAGAGAGTGTGGGTTGCCTGGCTTGGGGGAGAGGCGAAGGCAAAACCAGTGATTTCTAAATTTTGTAATTGCTTGACAAATGATTGTAGAATTGCATTGAGATCCTAAACTTCATTTTTCTCATTAGAATACAAAAGCGACTAACTAGGGGCCATAAGGGACTTATGGTTTACTTTTCATAGTGACAGAGGGAACTTCTCTCTGCAACCATTTAGGTCTGCTGGACACCTAAGTAGAATTGCTCTCTAATCTCCAGGAAATTCATATAATGCAAACCATTGTTATCTTGAGTTTTGGTTAAAGATTGGTAACAGAAGCTGCTTTGGAGATGAACACAGAGTAACAACAAAGACCTATTAAGCATCTTTATTATATTTTTTTTCATTTAGTCCTTACAACTGCATGCGTTGGTCATTATTATCTCATTTGTTGGTGAGAAAACAGGCTTTGTGTACTTTAACAGCAGCAGACTATGACTCAAAACAAGGTCTCCAGATCTCCAAACTCTTATATTATGTTTTGCCTTAAAGCCCCAATTTCCATAGGGTGTAGTTAGCAATACACACATGGGAAAAGTGAAGGATGAGTCCCATTACATCCTCTGGATAAACTGACCACAAGTCGGTTTTTCATTAACGAATATTTATTTACAGTTCTATAGTGTGTCCCTTTCCGCATGGGGGAAGCACTCAGAAGGGCATCAGCCATGGTCTGTCCATACCCCTGGGAGCTCAATATTCAGTTGGGAGGACAAAGTTTGGATACATGACAAGATAACCATTGGCTGAAATTTGAAAGTGCTGTAGATTAATTCAGTGTAGAGAGGACATTGCTTTTGCAATCATGAATCATACCTTTGCAAATCACGAATGTACCATAAGACCCTCCCTGGAACCTAGACGCTGAATATTCAGTGGACTAGTGGGTTACTAATGCATGGCAGGGCAAGGAGGGCTTCATGAGGGAGGGAAACCTTGATAGGAGCCAGGAAGGGAAGAAAGGCCCCAGATGTGAGAAGATTGATGCAGGGAATATCAATGCAGGGGTAATGATAAGATGCCCAAGGAGATGTCTCAGTTAGAACTGAGGTGTCAGTGAATGAAAAAGATGGTCATCAGGCTGGAAATGGATTTTTGGCCAGAATATGAAGGGGCTCTAAATGCCAAGGAGAGAAAGGTGGCCTTTATCCTGTACACTACATTTTCTTGCTCACATATTCTATATGTAAAATACTTCGACTTGCACCTACGGTGTATGTATATGAGATATATGTAGTAATACATTATATATATTATGAAACATGCCCCAAGATAATAGTTGAAAGTAACAAATTAAGATGAAATAGCTTTAAATGTCTTGAAAATCAAGGTGACCACCACATACTTCAGCTAAGGCTCATTGTTATGAAATAAAGGATTTAAATGCCTGTGTCAAATAGTCTTGTATTTGAACCTTTTTTCTTTTTTAAAAATAATTTTAATGCTATGCTATTGATTTGAAAATGCAACACTGTTTTTATTCTTTAGGGGCTTTCTCCTAACATGTTAAGACCAACCAAGCTGATTTGTCTCTATCAGTGTCTGAAGCTTGTCAATAACTGTGTCATTGCTCTGGAGGAAAAAAGAACAATAGTAATTTCTTGTTTTATTCCTCACTTCACCTCCAGCCACATTGGGATTATTTGAAGTTTTGATTGAATATTCTTATAGATATACTCATTTATTACCTTTTAGTTAGAAATAAACATTACACACTCTTTCTTCCCATAGACTGTTGCCTTCTGTTGGATTAATTTCTATCTTCTGGAGAATGTCTCAGTGCTTTTGTAGCATGCTATTCTCCCTGAGACCTCATGTACCTGAGAATATTGATATTTTGTTTTGCAATTAAATTTTAGTTTTAGTGGATATAAGTGTCTAGGTTTTAAGTTTCAAAATGATACTTCATCTTCTTACTAGATTTTTAGGCAAAATTTTTCTATGATACAAAACTTGGGCTCATATTTACTAAATTACTTGTATTTTAAAAACAGCCTTAGAAAATCAGTTGTTTACCATAATTGAGGGAAGTTACTTATATGACTTGCCAAAGTCTTTCAGCATACTAAGATATTCTTCAACAGCCTAAGACAATTTTCACTTTTCAATATTCTTCCTGTTTCTATTCTCTTCGAATAAAAAAGACTTAAAATTATATTGTCTGTGAGAATACTGTTTTCAGTTCTGATATACCTCCAACTGAACAGATCACTAAAATAAAACAAATAGCCCACAGCGCTTAAGCACAAAGTAGAAACTCCTGAGATTTAATTTACTTACTGATTTTTGCAGTCATTACCAAATGTATCTGAAATATCACTGGATATAAAGAACTCAACTAAGTTATTTTTGAAAAATGTGTTATGATTTTAGTACTGTTTCTGTTACGAGTAGCTTCATAAATATCTGTTAGCCCAATTATGTATCTGTGCATTTGTAAATTACAGTGGAATTTGTTAATTGATGTAGCTTGTGATGTTAAAGAATTTTTTTTATTTTGGGATATGGGAAAATAACACAATTGTAAATGTGACCCTATTTACCTCTTTGTTTGTAAGAAGTAACATATCTGATCCCCATATCCAAGAAATGATAGATCCTGATTTACATAGTAACATCTCACCTCTAATGTCTTAGTTAAAATGGTTTTTGTTCTGTTTTGTCTCTTGGCCATTATATCCTGTCTAATGCCTAAATATAGCTAGTTGCACAGTGAGATTTACACCACTCATTACTGTTTAGTTGGATATGTCATGAAGGATGCACACACACACACCAAAACCTTCTCAGCTCTGAAACAAAAGTTTGTTTTATTTGTAAAAATGTGTTAAATTTTTGCAGGAAAAATGTAGCTTTTTCTTTTTTTTTGTTGCTTACAGTAGACATGCTTTATTTTTTAATGGAAACATATAGCTCTTAATAAAGTAAGCCAGTTCTGATAAATGTGTGGATGTTTTAGTACAGACTCTTAGAAGCAGACCAAAAGAGAAGGATTCACATGCGATTTATGAATGAGTGCTCCCAGAAACTCTAAGGGAGTGGAGAAAGCAGGACAAGGAAAGGAAAGAAGCAAAGCAATTGTGTGATTTCGGGAAAAATCCTCACTTCAGCCTGGTCCTGCAGGGCGGCTCTGGAGTGTCAATTACATCCTAGAATTTGCCTCTCAGGGAGCTGCCATTGGCTGAGGGCCAAATTACGGGAGTACAAACCCCAGGTTCCCTGTATAAGCAAAGCAGCTCTAATACCCTTGGGGCAGTCACTGTAAGCGGCACCACTGCCGCTTTTAGAAGTAAAAGGACACAAAAGCTGGGAAGCGGCACACAGAAATGATAAAAACGGATTCCCGAGGGCTCTGGGCAGAGAGCACGGACATTGTCCACTTCACCATTCCTTAGTATTCTTATTTCCATCCTCTATGCCTTTGTGTTTCTTCTCAGAATGCACACAAGTTCTAATTCCTTCTGAATTTTGGACCTCAGTTCTGGAGGGGATCAGGATGTGAATTCTCTTACGCACTTCTGTAATGAAACTTCTATTTTTATTTCCTGTTCACTGTCTATTATGATAAAGCTGTGGTTCAGGTAAATCAGGTATTTTTTAATCTAAAATTCACAAATGAGAAAGACTCTCCACGAGAGGTTGAGCAATTCACTTAGGTTTCTATAGTTTAACTAGTGGCAACTCCAATCTGATTCCCCTATCATTGTTCATCCCACTGACTGTAGCATTCTCTTCAGAACCTGCAATCAGATGTTGACCTCTCTGTTTCTGATGTAAATTCATTATTCCATATGACACATACCTCTGAAATCAGTGACCATTTGCTCACTGGTAAGTGGAAACTGTTAAGGGAAACTACAGGTGTCCCTGAAACTGGTAACCTTCCATGGTTTACCCTTTCCTGTTTATTAAACCCTAAAGTGGTTTCTCATTCTTAGTTAAAGCTCTCACATTAGCAGCCCCAGATGTGTTTCCATGATTTTGAGTTGTCAAATTTATAAATTTATAATTTGCATCAATTTTTGGATTTCTGGCATCTCTGCAGAAGTGAGTTGAGCTAGTTATATTGTGTCTTCATTCTCCCCTGCCCCCAGCTTGTAAGAGCTAGGCAAAGGCTATTTCCTTTCCATATACTTCACAATTTGCCAGTCTCTACTGAATCCACATTGCTCATTTCTGTTATCTGCTTGGCCTTGCAAGACTTAAACTGTTGGAGGAAAGACAGGTAATTTTGAGGGCCTTGCACTTTAGTTAGTACTGTTAATGAACTTAAACTGATGAATAACTTTATGAACTAAGCAAGGATTGGAGAAATCTTTGTTGTCAGTTCACGAAACTGTCCTGAATTCTCCATTATGCAAAGTGGGCTCCTTGCTTGATGACTACCTTGTATAACCGAATGAGTTTTTTTCTGCCACTCCTTTGGCCTACATATTTCTTAAGCATTTCATTGCCAGTTAGCATACTCTATGAGAGATGGAAGAGAACCACACAACAAAAAAAATTGTGTCTAGAAGTAAATCTGAAACTAACTACAGACAGTCCCTGACTTATGATGGTTGAATTTATAATGGTGAGAAAGTGATATGCCTTCAGCAGAAATCATACTTCAAGTACTCATTCAACAATTCTGTTTTTACTTTCAGCACTGTGTTCAATAAATTACATGAGGTATATGATACTTTATTAAATAGGCTTTTTGTTCGATGATTTTGCTCAACTATAGGCTAATGTAAGTGTTCTGAGCGTGTTTAAGTCTAGTTAAGCTATGATGTTTGGTAGGTTATGTGTGTTAAATGCATTTTCAACTTGAGATGGATTTATCTGGCTATAACCCCATCATAAGTCATGAAGCATCTATAGTTAAATCAAATCTTCACTTTGTTTTTTCCTGTCACTCTTCCATTTTATTAGCACATATTAAGAGTTTATTCTCTGAGTATTAACTATTTTTATGAAAACACACACATACACAAACACATCAGATTTTTCCATGTCCCATGCTCAGTGTGGGTGTAGTCCTTGTATTTTCTCTGTGATGAAACAAGAAGAAACCCTAATTAAATATCTAGAGAACGACTACATTGCCTTTAAACCTGTGACCATGACTGTCACTAAATTTCCCTAGGTTTTGGTTTCTTATTTGATAAAATAACTAGTGTAGGAAGTTGGGCAAGATTCTTAGTTAAGTTTTTCCTGGATTTAAAAACTATTGCCCAATTCTTCCAGGATCACTTGAAAACTTAGCAATTTATCTATGCATTTTTTTCTATATCTTGTTGTTAAGATGCTCAGATTCCGGGCAGCTAACTCTGACTGAGAGCATCCTTTAGTGTAGCTTGTTGTAGTTTTGGCAATAGTCTCAAGGAGGGGCTACAAAGAACTAGAAATTCTATTCCATGACTGTACCTTTAGTAGATACCTTCTTGTGGTGTAGCTTCTTCAACAAGATCCCATGTTATCATGGTGTTATCACATGAAGAAGGATTAAAATGTCACTTAAACATATGCATCATACTCTAAAATATCAACTTCATCCTCAGGCTCTTCCTAATTCAGGTATGGATCTTGTATATTGTGTCATGAGACATCCACACATTTGCCATGCCAAATTCAGTTCATCAATCTCATCTAACCAGAGCATAAGCAAAAAGAAAAAAGAATAACTTAACTGCAAAAAATAATGAATCTAAAATGATGTTTTAAAAGAGGAAAATAAAGTCAATTTGGTGTTGCTTTAATTTTTGATGATTTACAGTGGGAGTTCTAATGCCCAGCAGGTACCTTTTGACATTTTCATCTCCAGTGCTGTGAAGAGATTAGCACTTACTGCTATTGGTTTAAACTAGGATTTATACCAGGGCTGTCATTTTTATGGAAAGCACAATAAAAGAGATTAGAAAGAAATTGCCAGGCGGCCCGGGTCTAATCAATTGTAGAATGCTTTCATTGGGAATTTGCAATTTTACCAAGCAGAAAGTTAATACGCACAGGATAAGCAATAGGAAATGAAAATCACGTCAAGCCTTAAGAATTGTGGCCAGGCCAAAACCAGACCACATCACACAATTGGTAGCATCACTCTGCTAACTTTCCATGAAACTTCCAAGGCGAAATATCTGTGAAAGACAGCATTTTGGTGCCCACTGAAATAGAACAAGCCCCTGCTGAAGGACCGAAGGGAAACACATGATGTATTTCAAGTCAGAACATGTAAGGCTGCATTTGGTGAGATTTTCTTAAGGCTGCAGTCAAGTTGACTCATCTAGGGTATATAACTTTTATTTGGTTTTGATTGAGAGGGAGGAGTTACTCTATGATTGACTGGAGGTCAAGAAGTCTGATGTCAGAGAACTCAAAGTTCACTACTCGAATTGAACTCAAAGCCCAGAAGAGACAGACTGTGGAGAGAAAACTAATGTGAGGAGCATTTATTGCTAAATTCAGAATCAGAGCTCACATAGCAACTGGCAGTTGACACATGAACATTGAGATAAAAGTATCAAAACAGATGTCAACAGACATTTTTGACATCCTATCAAAGATGTAGCAAGCAACCTGAGGTAATCTGCTTTACTTGAAAAAATTAACCAGAAAGAAGATTCTATTTACTATTGCATTAAATTAGTTACAAGTTAAACACATACCCTATGCCAGTTATTGTGCAAAAGGCCCAAGATAGAAAAACTTAAAATCTGGGAGTACTGCACATAAGAATCCTCACAACCTACAGGATGAAAGGTTGGAAATGAAGGTGGTTCATTACAGGACACAGTGATAATTGTGATAATAGTTTTATGGCATAGAGGGCAGAGACAGCTCAGAGGAGAAAGCAGTTCAGTCTTTTGGGAAGAGCAGAGAGAATGGGATCAAGGATGGCTTCTAAGGGGAGCTCAAATAAGAGTAGAGTTTTGAAGAATAAGTGGAAAGACAAGGGAGGGAAGAGCATTCCAGGTGGAGGGAACAGAGGTGTGAAGGCACAGAATCATGACTGCATGTAGGACATGAGTTAGGAGAGGGGTCCAGAGTCTGGACTTTATTCCACAGGCCAGGGAAAACTCTGGCTGGTTTTAAGTGTGTGTATGTGTGGTGTGTGCATGGGCCAGGTAGGGAGAGCGACCTGATCAGAATCGTGTCTTAGAATGACCACCTGTTACCATCCTAGTCTTCACTACCTGGACCCACGCAATGCTCTTTTACCTGGTCTTTTTGCTTTCAATCTTGCCTCCAGAGTGTGATGCTCCAAAAATGTCACCCTTCTGCTGAAACCTGTCAATGGCTCCTCATGGAACCCAGAGAAGGCCTGTTACATAGAACCACATCTCCTAGTACTCAACAAGGATTCTCTGCTTCCTTTCTGGTCCTCAAACTCATCTGTCTCAGGGCCTTTGTGCACATCATTTTCTCTTCCTAGAATAGTTTTTCTCTGGAAATCTCCATGCCTGTTCCTTCAGCTGATCCAGGTGCTCAGATGTCACCTCTTCCAAGAAGTCTTCTCCAGCTACTCTGCACTCAATATAATAGTGGGGGAAGGAACGAATCGATGGATGAGTAAATAGAGGGGACAGTAAAGGCGGTAAGTGTCCCACAAGAGGTTTGGGAGATTCTGAGGAGAGCTAATACAAATATGTGTGAATAAAGGTTCTTGGATGGGACTTGGTGGATAAGGCAGAGATGGGTGTGGGGAGTCTGAGGGATTAGAAGGTGCAGAGGGTCACTCCTGGGGTCTGAACTGGAGGACTGGATGGATGCAGGACATATTTTTGGAGGGAAGCAGGAATGGTCAGAGAATAAATAATAAGAGCATTATCTAATGTTCCAGGCACTGTGCATTAAGTGTGTTTCTCACTTCATTCTATATGATAGATACTTACCCTTATCATTATCATCATCACTTTTTTCCAGGATGAATATGAGGCTCAAGGAGGTTAAGCAACTTGCTGAAGCTCACACAACAGTAAAAGACAGAGTCTCAACCTAAACCTAGATCTATCTAATGCAGTTTATGTAAACATAAGTTACTGTGGTTACTGCTATTAGATTTAAGTGTGAAAATCAACTCCAACAATCTGCATGGAGGTTTAGGAGGTACATGAATCAGATGTAGCTTTGCATTATGAACAGCACTGCAAATGCCCTGCTCCTTCTTTTCAGAGCAAGAAGTTAATTTGTTGTTTAACTTGAATCCTCTATGCAATGGACTTAACCCATTCCCTTTTACCCTAAACCTGTAGAAATCTGAATCCCAACTCCTTCAAGCAGTGCTGGCCAGGCTGCTGCCTGTGTTATATGCACTGGGCACTCCATAACTAGAAGAAGTTGCCATGATGTGAATGCCCCTGCTGGAGCTGTGCAATATGGCAGCTCCACAATTTTTGTGACACATGTTCTAAAAAATTGTCATTCGCTATACTTACCACTTGTTAGGGAAGAAAAGGTAAGTGGAATATTTTCAGAGAAAAAGAGGAGATAGAAAAAGAATGAAAGCCTTGACAACCATGGAAAAAAGGCTCAATTCTTTGAGAGAGGATGTGGTGAAAATACCCCTGAAAGGCACTAAGACCAGCATGGGCAAGGTAGGTCATTAACACATTGCAAGGTGGGGTGTCTGGGCACAGGTGGGGAAACAAAGAAAGAAAATCCACGGCTACTTTCATAAATATTTTATTCACAGCAAGAATGTTGACCTTTTCTTTAAGCCAAGTCCTTTAAAAACATACAAATGGGCAGTCTGTTCCTGTAAAATTACCTATCAAATCAAGAGGTCGTTGAAAATATTGCTTAACATTTTTTACTTTTCATGTAGATGAAGAACATAGATCTTGCCTGGTGGACCAAATTTTACAGAACTTCCTCCCCTCCCCTCCCCTTTCTCCCTTCCTCCCCTCCTCCCCTCCCACCCTCTCTCCTCCCTTCCTCTCCTCCTCCCCCTCCCTCCCTCCTCCTCTCTCCCCTCCTCCCTCCCTCCCTTTCTTCCTTCTTTCCTTCCCACCCTCCCTCCTCCTGCCCTCCCTCCTCCCTCCTTCTGCCCTCCCTCCTCCCTCCTTCCCTTCTTCCCTCCTTCCTTCCCTCCTTTCCTCCACTTTTAAAAAAATTGGATAAAGTTTAACTTTTAAACCCCTCTTATTTTGAAATGGAATACAGATACAGAAAGAATGCACAAAATATAAATATACATTTTAAAAAATTATTGTAAGCACTGAAGTAACAGCCATGCAGATTAAAGCATAGATCATTGCCACTACTCTAAAGCTCACTTCCCCACCTGCCCCTTCCCCAATTACATTCCCTTCTCTCACCTAGATGTGTCGTTCTCCTGATATTTATGGTAACCATTTCCTTGTTTTCTTTAATAGTTTCACCACCAAAGAGTGGATCCTCAAACTATAACTTTGTCTGCTTTCAAAACTTATGCCAGTGGAATCATATTGGAGATTTTTCTTTTGGTTTTGCTCTTTTTGGCTTAGTGATATATGTGGAAGATCCAACCGTGTTGTTGTTGTGTGTCATTGTAGTTCATTCATTGTCATTTCTCCGTAGCAAGGGCCACACTTACTCTGTAAAGGACCAGAAAGTAAATGCATACGTCTTTACAGAACATATAAAGTCTATCACATATTTTTCTTTCCCTTTTTTGTAAAATAAGCCTTGAAAAATGTAAAAAACACACACTCTTAGCTTGCTTGACATAAAAAAGAGCAAGCCACAGGCCAGACACGGCTCATGGGCCGTGGCTGGCTGCTCCTTGGTCCTGTAGTATCTACCATATGATTCAACACTTAACTCTAGAGTTGAAGGACATTTTCATTGCTCTCAATTTATTCTTTATGATGTACATAATATTATTACAATAATATTATCATCATTACTGCCTTATACAGTCAATTGTTACTTAGAATTACCCACATATTGATCACTTTCTTCAATATTCATGTATTTTTGCTTATTCCTGTTTATTGTTTCTGCTGATACTTATAGTGTCTTGTCTTTTTGTGTATTTGTTTATCTGTCTTTGACTATGTGCTGGATATTGCATTTTAAAAATTATTTGTAGAAATAACTTACAGTATAAGATTTATTTTTTTCTCCAAAGTTTTTCCATGGATTTTTCTAGGTACTTATAGGTACTAGCAATCAGGGATAATCTTAATCGTTTTAGGGGCTGGAATTTCCTGGATTACCCAGAAGAGTTACAGCCAGTCTGCAGTCTATGTAAGAGCTAGTTTACTTTCATTTCACCTTGACTCCTGGAATCTTAGACAGAAACCAAGGGGGTTACCTTGACAGGCCCAGGACCTTGGCATGTGTTCTCCTAACCTGATGAGGTTGTCAGTAGTGCAATTCGGATCATCAGCTCTGTTTTCAGGATTGGCAATTGCCTTCAGGATGTAAGTGGCCTGGGAGGCAGGACTCACAAGTTACCCTCTTTGAACCCCAATTTCCTCATCTATAAAGTGGAGATAATGAGTCCTATCCTATAGGGCTGCTTTTGGAATTACAGAGGTTATTTCTGAAAGATTAGGATGGGACGTGACTCAAGTAAGCCTAAGATACACACAACAGTTGCTGTAGTTGTTGTTATTGTTCATGTCATTATATTATTATTTAGGCACTTGCACCAGAAGTATAACAATCAAAATAAGACAATAAATGTAGATGCTTGAGGAGAAGTACAGAAGAAAGATGGCATCTGAGACCAGAACTGTCTTTATCCATACAGCTTAAGATATACCTCAATGTGACCTCAGTATTCCACTATCTTCAACAATATGCCATCACTCTTCTAGGCAACTCTTGCCAGGAAGTTGCAAATAACTTGATTAGTCATTCCAGAAACTTCCTGAAAGATCTATCACCTCTTCAGTAGAAAGCATCACCTTACAGTTTATACCCCAAGTCTTTGAACATGTCATCACAAATTCACCTATCCTAAGTGATTTTGACATGATTATTACCCATTCCTAACCAAGCCCACAACCCCAACCCCACTGAAAGACACACCTTAAACCAGACTTCAAAATCTCCTAAGTATCCCTATTTTGCCTTGCCCCTCTGTGAAGTGCTAGTATGACTCTCAAAGTAGTGCTTTCACTTACTGCAGAAGGGTAAACTGAGGTTTATCTTTTCAACAGATTGTTTTGGAGATATTTTCAGGAACCAGCATTCTACACAGTGGAAGAGAAAATGGGGAGAGAAATGATTATTGTATTTGTAACAGTGAGCACTGTCTTATTCCTGGGAAGTGCTCAGTAATGACTGCGTGAACACTTCAGATGACTGCACACTTGAGGGTATCCTTAGAGCACACCTTCCCCAGATGAACTTAAAGTGTGACTCGAGTCATTTTAAATATTAATACAATTAATGTAGTAAGAGCTAATATTTATTATTTATTACTGGCCAAGCACGTTTAAATTTCCTGTTAAGGAATAATTTTAAAAAAGGATAAAATGATCCTTATACAGATAAAAATGAGCACCTGTCAAAAATTTAACTCACTAATTATTGAGGATCTGGTAACATGTTGCAACTAGTTCAAACACATTTATAGTTACATGAAAAATACTGAAATAAATTTACAACCAAATGCAAAACTGGCCAATATCGCTTACATTCCCAGGGCAATAATCAGTTACATTCCCTGGAACTCAATTTGTATTTCATGGGTAAAAACGATTCACATTATTGTCAGTTTTCTACAACTTCAGAATTGTGAAATAACTCAAAGATGAGGAAAGTTGGAGATTAACCCAGATGAACAAGGAAGTCAGGATCCCACTAATCCTTTTACTCATTTTAAAGTCTTTTATACATCAAGTATTCACGATTAAAAACACACAAAAAAACAAAAACACTTAGCAAAGTAGCAATAGAGAAAACTTCTTTAATCAGAGACGTATCTATACCAAAAACCTGCAGCAGAAATCAGCCTGTCTGGCAAAGGACTGGAAATTTTCCTTTCGAGATGAAGATCAGAACATGGATGTTCACATTTGCTGCTTTCACTTACTATTGTAGTAAGAGAGGTCTTAAGTGGATACGGCAGAAAGGAAGAATGAATGAATGAAAAATAAAAAGGAATGAACTACTGATGCATGAAACAGCTTGGATATATCTCAAATCATTATGCTAAGTGAAAAGAGCTAGACAAAAAAGGCTCCATAATGTGTGATTTCATTTTTATGGCACCCCTGGAGAAAGCAAAAGTGTGAGAACAGAAACCAGATTAGTGGTTCCAGGGACTGGTGTGGGGAAAGGAGCTGATTACATAGGGGGACAAGGGAATTTATGGGGTCATGAGCTTTTAAAAATCTCCACTGTGGTGATAGTTATGTTATGTGATGTTATGCATTTGTCAAAACTCATAAAACTGTACACCAACAGAGGTGAATTTTACTGTATTTAAATTATATGTCAATAAATATGACTGAAAGCAAGGGCCTAATCCAGGAGGTATGTATGTGAATGCTCTGTGAACTAGGGTAAAGAGAAATGAAAGTCAGCTGCAGGTGTGGTCAGAAAATTTCAGGATTTCAGGGAGGCCTAGAATTAATAAGATACCATAGAAACAGAGGTATAAAACAGGCAGAGAGTGAGAAGCTGGATGCCATCGATGTCTACTGCCGTGAGAATTTAGGCCAAGTGACATCATCATGGTGGGGCGGGGAGACTTGATGCTACGAAAGCATCCACTAAAATCGTGAAAATTAGAGACATGCTTACCGAAAAAGAGAAAATCCCTTCCTCACCAAGAGAATGAAGAAAAATGGAGAATGAAGAAAACTTGAGAACGTGCAGAGGAAGCAAACTCTCTACCATAGCTATTTTATGTTAACATTTTTTCAACTACTACTTTTTTTTATTTAGGGTTTTTTGTCTGTTTGTTTGTTTTTAGTAGAGATGGGGTCTCTTCATATTGCCCAGGCTGGTCTTGAATTCCTGGGCTCAAGCAATTATCCTGTCTCAGCCTTACAAAGTATTGGAACTACAGGTGTGAGCCACTGAGCTGGGTCTCAACTAATATACTGAGGTATAAATGCCATACAACAAAATATTTAAAGTGCACAATTTCATAAATTTTGATAGAAGTGTACACTGTGAAACTGTCACCACAATCAAGGGACATATCTGTAAATCCAAAACATTTCTTCAAGTCCCTCGGTAATACTTTCTTCCCTTCCTGGGCAACCACCAATCTGTATAATAAGTTTGCATTTTCTAGAATATTATATAAATCGAATTATACTGTATGTGATTTTTTTTGTCTAGCTTCTTTCACTCAGTATAATTATTTTGATTCATCCATGTTGCTGCATGTATCAATAGTTCTTTGCTTTTTATTGATGTATTTTTTCAATGAATATTTGATATAATTCACTGGGGAAACTATCTGGGCCTGGAGTTTCATTTGTGAGAACAGTTTTATTTTATTTTACAGACAGGGCTCTGTCATCCAGACAGAGATCGTGCGGTGGCATGATCACAGCTCACTGCAGAGTCAAACTCCTGGGCTCAGGTGATCCCCCTGTTTCAGCTTTCCGAGCAGCTGGGACCACAGGCACCTGTCACTATGCCGAGCTAATTTTTAAAAATTATTTGTACAGACAGGGTCTTGCAACATTGCCCAGGCTGGTCTCAAACTCCTGGTCTGAAGCCATCCTCCTGCCTCAGCCTCCCAAAGTGCTGGGATTACAGACATGAGCACCATGTCCAGCTGAGAATGGTTTTTAAATATAAACTCAATTTGTTTGATAGATCATAGTGCTATTCAGGTTATCTACTTCTCTTTGAGTGAGACTTGGTGGTTTGTGCCATTCAAAGAATTTGTCCTTTCAACTAAGTTTTCTAATTTATTGGCATAACATTTTTCATATTACTTTTCTTTTTAATATTCATTGACTAAATGTGCCTTAGCTGCAGTATCTGTGGTCTAGGTCTAGCTTCTCTCATTGCTGTATGATGCCACTTCACTCATTTCTGACGTTAATCGACTTTATTGATCTTATTATCAATGAACCAACTTCTGGTTTCATCGATTTTCTTTATTGTTTAGATTTCAAATATTTAAGTATTTTTCTCAATATCTTTCTCTTATTGATTTCTAATTTATTTCTTTGGACAGAGAATATACTTTGCATGACTTAGTATTTTTGTTTGTTTTTCCTATCAAGTATTAAGAAAGAAGTATTGAAATCTCTACAGTTGTGGATTTGCCTGTTTCTTTTTGCAGTTCTATCATTTTTTGCTCTGTGCATTTTGAAGCTTTCTTACTAAGTGCGTAAATATATAGGATTGTTATAACTCTTTGACGAATTGATCCTCTTGACATTATGAACTGACCATTTTTATCTCTGATAATATTCTTGGCTTTGAGATCTACTTTGTCTTATATTAATCAGGGCACATCGTTTTTTTGTTTGTTTGTTTTGTTTTGTTTTTTTGAGAAGGAGTCTCTCTTTGTCGTCCATGCTGGAGTGCAGTGGCACGATCTCTGCTCACTTCAAGCTCCGCCTCCCGGGTTCATGCCATTCTCCTGCCTCAGCCTCCCGAGTAGCTGGGACTACAGGTGCCCGCCACCACGCCTGGCTAATTTTTTGTATTTTTAGTAGAGACAGGTTTCACCGTGTTAGCCAGGATGGTCTCGATCTCCTGAGCTCGTGATCCGCCCACCTCTGCCTCTCAAAGTGCTGGGATTACAGAAGTGAGCCACCATGCCTGGCCCACATCTGTTTTTTTAAATAGTGTGATTGACCCACCCAAGGAGACCCCCATTGTCATGCCCTTGTATGATGCCATCCCATGAGTGCAGGTGAAACTTATGACTTGCTTCTACCCAACAGAATATGAGAAAGTTGATTTTTTCTTTGTTTTATTTTGGATAGCTTCTATTGCTATGTTTTCAAGTTTATCAATCTTTTCTTCTGCAAGGTCTAATCTGCCATTAATTCCACCCAGTGTATTTTTTATCTCAGATATTATAGTTTTTGTCCCCAGAAAATTGGACTGGGATTAAAAAAAATTTCTATGTCTTTACTTAACTTCTGAACATATGAAATACCATTATAATAATTATTTCGTTGTTCTCGAATGCTGATTTTAGCACTGGGTCAGGTCTGGGTCACTTTCAATTGATTGATTTTTCTCTCTTTGTTGTAGATTATATTTTCCAGGATTTATCCATGGCTTGTTATCATTGATTGAATGTCAGGCATTATCTGGTTTTATGATAGATATTTTTTATTTCTACAAATTTTCTTGAGCTGCTTTTTCTAGGATGCAGTTCAGTTACTCGGAAATACTTTTATTCTTTTGGATCTTACTTTTAAAATTTGTTAGGCAAGACAAGAACAGTTAATTTTTCTCCATGACCAATGCAAAATCCTCCTGAGCACACTACAGAATGATTTTCTTTATTGTTTAGATTCCAAATATTTAAGTATTTTATCAATATCTTTCTCTTTTGGTTTCTAATTTATTATCATTGATTTTCTTTATTATTTACATTCCAAATATTTAAGTATTTTTCTCAATATCTTTCTCTTATTGATTTCTAATTTATTTCTTTGTGGACAGAAAACACATAAATTATGAGGTAGTTATAAATTATGAGACTGGAAAGTCTGGCTGGGGGAAAGGCACTATTCCTGGCTTCTGAGTCCTTTTCCCTTTACTCCTTTTGGAATGCTTCTTTCCCTGGCCTCAGGAAATCTCATGTATGTGCTTATCGGTACTTTGCTGAATATTTGAGTGGGACCCTCTGCAGATCTCGCCCCTCTTTGGTGCTCTGTCCTGAGAACTCTGTTGCCTTGTCCTTCCCAGGCCCTCAACTCCATCCTTTAAACTGAGGAAGTCTGCTGGCCTCTACCTTGGTTCTTTATTACTGTGCCAAGGATGGGAACTCTCTCAAGGTAGTAGCTGAGGTTATTGTAAATGTGACTTTTTTTTTTTCCTCATCTCTCAGGGGTCACTGTCCTTCATTGCCTGATGTCCAATATCTTGAAAATCATTGTTCTACAAATTTTACTTTTTGGGGGTTGTTTTAAGCAGAAAAATAAATCCAGTACCTGTTATTTCATCTTTACCTCTTGCAGTTTCAACATGTGATGCTTAAAAGAGAGATCAGTAAATAAAAGCAAATTGCATTGTGTCTGGTAATACAGCTAGATAAGAAGGAATCTGTATCAATGAGAAACACTTAGTAAGCTTCTTCGTTTCTGTGTTACCTTGATCATTTTTCCTAATAATCAAAGTCTGCAAGATTGAATGTGTAGATGTATCAGTGCTTTGGGCACTTTATTATGCTTTGATGTTATCTTCACACTTTTTTCTTCATCTTCCTGTGAAAGCATATGACTTGTCTTTGCTCCAATAAAAGAAAAGAAGGCCCGACAGCTCGGAATTCTTATATGGAACGGATTGTAATTGCAAAGTACTCTCCAACTCAATCAGTTCTTGATTATGCAAGATACAGAGTGGAGAAAAGGTACTCTCCGTGTATGCACATGTACATGTAGGAACACATCACTAGGACTGTGTATTTTCAGATGACAAGTTGTAGAGTTTCCCATCTTGCCTGCAGCTTTTATTCCAGATGTCCAAAGCCCTCCAGCTCACATTCCTCACATCTTTATCAAAACCTATATAATCTCTTAAAGGAAGAGTTACTAGCTCAGTGTGAAGTGCTGTCAGGGACGAAAAATGTTGCTACGGGAAGTTGCTCTTTCTAGGTCTGAGACTTGACTGAATGAGCCTCAGCTGCAGCATCTGTGATCTCGATCTAGCTTCTCTCATTGCTTTCTTCTTCCTCCCTCAGCCAGCCACAGGCAGACCTTCCTGTCACGCAGTTCCCTGGGAGCTGTACCATTCCGAATCCAGTAGATAATTCATTCTGCTTTAAAGAGGAAGAAGGAGGAAAAGTTTATCTTTTGTTTCCTTCTTAGCTAATTTTAATTTTAATAAGGCTTTCTGCTGCTGGGGCTCCCCTTGAGATGGGGGCCCATCTAGAATAACTAGAAGGGTGACGACTTTCTGCTCGTGAGCTCTGAAGGTTTATCTTTCAGCCTGCACAGGTCCTGCAACACCTGGGTATCTCTGTGTGGAGCCTCTAGTGTCTGAGGCAATGCTTAAGACTGATGCTTTCACAATGTTGATTGACAGGAACTTCTTCTACCACGAATATGATGAGAGAAAAGCTGGCCTCTCTGGCCTTTCTGCTCTTGCCTGCCACTGGCGTCTACTTCACTGACTTTATTTTACTTTTTAGAACCGGAAGACCTGCTGGTGGTGCATTTAAAAAGGTTTAAAGAAATGAATAAACAAAGATGAAAATACTTTAAGAGAGCTGCACACAGCATGCAAATGTGGCAAAATCTGTGAATAATCACAGGAAAGGGATATGTCAGATAAAATTCTTTACATCTCCTCTCTCACGTTTGGATCTGTGGGAAGCAGGGGGCAGTGCGTCTGCTGCTGTTCTGAACACAATTCCTGTCTTTGATGCTGGGTGCTCGCGACCCTATGTGCCAGCTTATTTTTCACTCCCCGGATGGCTTCAGAGATTTCACGGTTTCTGTGACGGGAAGTTTAGAGGATTCCTGAGACATCCTGCAGCTGTGCTTGTTCTGGGTCACCAGCCCAAACTGTAACTTTGCATTTACGTAACCATTTTGGCAAAAACATGATGGTTTTTATTCATTTCCATCACAAGTGCCCTGCATTGTCCTGACATATCTCCCTCCTGAGCCCTTCAATGGAAGTCTTATTCCCTGGTTCTAGTGGGGTGTCTTTTAGTTGCCCCCACTAACAGGCCCCCCTGTTGTGTTTTAACCTCACGTGGAAGACAGGCAGGAGCAGGAGATGGGTGTTAGGGTGTAGCGTGGGGCCTCTGTTGTGGGGTTCCAAGGCTACAGTTCCCACAGTGTCCTTCACATCTGGCCTGGAGCCAGGAGACTCAATGGACACAAGAACCAGATTTACTTTTTATTTTGTATAGTTATGCAATTTTTATTTATCAGAAAAATCATATCACACAAACACAGATGTACAGTAGGTCCTCACCTAATGTTCAAAAGAGGTTCTTGAAAACTGCAACTTTAAATGAAAGAATATTGCTATACACTAAACGTAACTCTTGTTTGTATCAGTTAAACTCCGGTAAAACTAGTTTACCTTTTTCTTTTTTTCTTTTTTTTTTTTTTTTGAGACGGAGTCTCGCTCTTCGCCCAGACTGGAGTGCAGTGGTGCGATCTCGGCTCACTGCAGCCTCTACTCCCCTGCTGAAGTTTTAATTAAACTATTCCCTGCATTCTTTTCCACACACACTTTAACTACTGTGTCAGTATTGGGGTTCAAGTGATTCTTCTGCATCGGTATCCCGAGTAGCTGGATTACAGGTGCCCACCACCATGCCCGGCTAATTTTTTGTATTGTTAGTAGAGACAGGGTTTTGCCATGTTGGCCAGGCTGGTCTCGAACTCCTGACCTCCTGATCCACCCACTTTGGCCTCCCAGAGTGCTGGGATTACAGGCGTGAGCCACCCTGCCCAGCCCTAAAATTAATTTTCTTAAATTATATATTGCTTCACTTATAGTATCCAAGAATCTATCAACAATGTTAAGAATTTACTATACACATATATAACTTATATAGATGTGTGTGTGTGTGTGTGTGTGTGTGTGTGAGACAGCCATTTTATACAGATGTAGGTAGATATATCTCGATGACAGAATCTCAGTTAGTCTTCCTACTAAATAAGACAAAATTATAAGATAATAGTTATTAAGAAATAAGGTAACGATTGAGAGCATAATATACACTTAGCAATGTTCTAAGCTGGTTAACAACATAGTGCACTTAAGAAATCTCGAAGGTGAGTAGATACTTTAATCCGGTGACCAACCCTTTGAATGCAAGGACTTTTTTGCTTATCTATGGTGGTGTATATCACAAAAATTATTCATGAACCTTCGTTTTAAGCTTATCAGCTATTATTAGTGTTAGTGTATTTTATGTGTGGCTCAAGACAATTCTTCTTCCAATGTGGCCCAGGGAAGCCAAAAGGTTGGAAACCTGTGCTTTATACTATATTTAATGTGAGAATTTGCACCTATAGAGTTTAAATCACAAATCTGTTTATACTAAAACAATAACATTTTGAAATAACAGTACATTTTTTAATATTTAGAAAAATGTTTATTGTTCTGATAAAATTGCTGAGTAAGAATTTTTGTAGAATTATATTTGTAACCTCTATAGGATTAAAAATCACTAAGCAGAAGAGATGCAACATCTGTCCCTAGTGTTCCTGGGATTTCTGAACCAAATTCCAGTATGTCCACTACTCACCTTACACATTTTAGACATCATCCAAAACGAATATTTGAAGAAAATACTTCGACATAGAGCTCCTCAATGTACAAATATTCCTGTGTCTCCAAAAGCAATGGAACCGCAGTCAGATCATGCAGCTCCGTACAAATGATAAAGTGGACATTGGTTTTCCCTGTAAACTTGAAGGGATATCACTAAAGATAAAAGAGGATACTTAGAAGATTTAACAGCACGAGACAGAAGATGCCCCGTTGGTGTATATGAGAAAAAAATGCAGCCTTTTCAGAAATTATTTTCATTGGAGCAGAGCTTCCCAAACTACATTTTAAGGTCTGGCTTCCTCCTTGACCTTAGGCCCCTTGCCTGTGTCCTCTATTTCATTCACTGTCACCTACCTGGGGATTTGGCTACTGTCTCATGTATCTTCACATTGTAGGGCTCTTTTCTTTGCTCCAGACAGGTGATCAGGTCTGGGTTACAGATAGCAACACCCAGGTTTCTGTAGTTCTGCAACATCACATCTCTATATCAATTCTGCTGGGCAGGGTCCAGGCATTTCCACTCTTCTGCAGAGAATTCTATGGCCACATCCTTGAATGCTAATAGTTCCTCTCATTAAAGTATCTGGAAGTCCTCATGCTTGACCTTGGCCTCACTGTAATATGCGAGGAACTTAATTTAAAAAACAGAAGTGTTTCCACCCAGAACAATAAACAGGATCTGTGGGGAGGGCACAGGTGATGATTTATCTTCAAATTGTCCATGTGATCCTATTGGAAGACTGGGCTGACAGTCACTTAAGTAAGCTCTGCCTCTCAAGCTTCAATGTGCATATAAATTGTTTGATATTCTAGGCCTCACTGTAATAAAATTTTGCAGGTTTGAAAAGAGTCCATGAATTAGCTTCTTATAGCAAGTCTCCTGTTAATGCTGATGTTTTTCTTCCTAGACTCATTATAGTACCACTCAGCTAGAGAAAAGGCACAGCACACAGAGTCCCTTACCCCAACACCCTTATCACAACACAAATACTTTTCATCTGAAGACAAGATCACCAATCATCATCCAGAAGCATGGCATTCTCTGCAGGCCCTGTAAAGTTTACAGAGGCTGGAGATGGTGTCAAAAATATGCAACACTTCACGAATTTGCACGTCGTCCTTGCGCAGGGGCCATGCTAATCTTCTCTGTAACGTTCCAATTTTAGTATATGTGCTGCCGAGGGGAGCACCAGATTCACTTTTTTAAAAAACACTTTTATTTTAGGTTCAGAGGTGCATGTGCAGGTAGGTTTGTTATATAGGTAAATTGCAGATCACGGGGGTTTGGTGTACAGATCATTTAATCACCAAGGTGATAAGCATAGTACCTGATAGGTAGTTTTTGATCGTCTCCCTCCTCTCACCCTCCACCCTCAAGTAGATCCAGATGTCTGTTTTTCTCTTCTTTGTGTCCATGTGTACTCAGTGTTTAACTCCAACTCACAAGTGAGAACATGCAGTGTTTGATTTCCTGTTCCTATGTTAGTTGACTTAGGATTGTGACCTCCAGCTCCATCCATGCCTCTTCAAAGGTCATGATCTCATTCATTTTTATGGCTGTGTAGTATTCCATGATGTATATGTGCCACATATTCTTTATCCAGTCTACCCTTGATGGGCATTTAGGTTGATTCCCTGACTTTGCTATTGTATAGTGCTGTGATGAACACATACATGCATGTGTCTTTATGGTAGAATGATTTATACTCCTCTGGTTATATTCTCAGTAGTGGGATTGCTGGGTAGAGTGGTACTTCTGTTTTTTAAATTTTTATTAATTTATTTTTATTATTATACTTTAAGTTCTAGGGTACATGTGCAGTACTTACAGGTTTGTTACATATGTATACATGTGCCATGTTGGTTTGCTGCACCCATTAACTCGTCATTTACATTAGGTATTTCTCCCAATGCTATCTCTCCCCCTTCACCCCACTCCACAACAGGCTCCAGTGTGTGATGTTCCCTGCCCTGTGTCCAAGTGATCTCATTGTTCAATTCCCACCTATGAGTGAGAACATGTGGTGTTTGGTTTTCTGTCCTTGTGATAGTTTGCTCAGAATGATGGTTTCCAGCTTCATCCACGTCCCTACAAAGGACATGAATCATCCTTTTTTATGGCTGCATAGTATTCCATGGTGTATATGCACCACATTTTCTTAATCCAGTCTATCATTGATGGACACTTGAGTTGGTTCCAAGTCTTTACTATCATGAATAGTGCTGCAATAAACATGGGTGTGCATGTGTCTTTGTAGGAGCATGATTTATAATCCTTTGGGTATATACCCAGTAATGGGATTGCTGGGTCAAATGGTATTTCTAGTTCTAGATCCCTGAGGAATCGCCACACTGTCTTCCACAATGGTTGAACTAGTTTACACTCCCACCAACAGTGTAAAAGTGTTCCTATTTCTCCACATCCTCTCCAGCACCTGTTGTTTCCTGACTTTTTAATGATCGCCATTCTAACTGGTGTGAGATGGTATCTCATTGTGGTTTTGATTTGCATTTCTCTGATGGCCAGTGATGATGAGCATTTTTTTGATGTGTTTGTTGGCTGCATAAATGTCTTCTTTTGAGAAGTGTCTGTTTATATCCTTTGCCCACTTTTTGATGGGGTTGTTTGATTTTTTCTTGTATATTTGTTCAAGTTCTTTGTAGATTCTGGATATTAGCCCTTTGTCAGATGTGTAGACTGCACAAATTTTCTTCCATTATGTAGGTTGCCTGTTCACTCTGATGGCAGTTTCTTTTGCTGTGCAGAAGCTGTTTAGTTTAATTAGATCCCATTTGTCTATTTTGGCTTTTGTTGCCATTGCTTTTGGTGTTTTAGTCATGAAGTCCTTGCCCATGCCTATGCCCTGAATGGTTTTGCCTAGGTTTTCTTCTAGGGTTTTGATGATTTGAGGTCTAACATTTAAGTCTTTAATCCAGCTTGAATAAATTTTTGTATAAGGCATAAGGAAGGGATCCAATTTCAGCTTTCTACGTATGACTAGCCAGTTTCCCCAGCACCATTTATTAAATAGGGAATCCTTCCCCTATTTCTTGCTTTTGTCAGGTTTGTCAAAGATTGGATGGTTGTAGATGTGTGGTGTTACTTCTGAGGCCTCTGTTCTGTTCCATTTGTTTATATCTCTGTTTTGGTACTAGTACCATGCTGTTTTGGTTACTGTAGGCTTGTAGTATAGTTTGAAGTCAGGTAGCGTGATGCCTCCAGTTTTGTTCTTTTTGCTTAGGATTGTCTTGGCAATGTGGGCTGTTTTTTGGTTCCATGTGAACTTTAAAGTAGTATTTTCCAATTCTGTGAAGAAAGTCATTGGTAGCTTGATGGGGATGGCATTGAATCTATAAATTACCTTGGGCAGTATGGACATTTTTACAATATTGATTCTTCCTATCCATGAGCATGGAATGTTCTACCATTTGTTTGTATCCTCTTTTATTTCATTGAGCAGTGGTTTGTAGTTCTCTTGAAGAGGTCCTTCACATCCCTTGTAAGTTGGATTCCTAGGTATTTTATTCTCTTTGTAGCAATTGTGAATGGGAGTTCACTCATGATTTGGCTCTCTGTTTGTCTGTTATTGGTGTATAGGAATGCTTGTGATTTTTGCACATTGATTTTGTATCCTGAGACTTTGCTGAAGTTGCTTATTAGCTTAAGGACATTTTGGGCTGAGATGATGGGGTTTTCTAGATATACAATCATGTCATCTGCAAACAGGGACAATTTGACTTCTTCTTTTCTTAATTGAATATGCTCTATTTCTTTCTCTTGCCTGATTGCCCTGGCCAGAACTTCCAACACTATGTTGAATATGAGTGATGAGAGAGACCATCCTTGTCTTGTGCCAGTTTTCAAAGGGAATGCTTCCATTTTTTGCCCATTAAGTATGATTTTGGCTGTGGGTTTGTCATAAATAGCTCTCATTATTTTGAGATACGTCCCATCAATACCTAGTTTATTAAGAGTTTTTAGCATGGAGGTCTGTTGAATTTTGTTGAAGGACTTTTCTGCATCTATTGAGATAATCATGTGGTTTTTATCTTTGGTTCTGTTTATGTGATGGATTACATTTATTGATTTGTGTATGTTGAACCAGCCTTTCATCCCAGGGATGAAGCCAACTTGATCGTGATGGATAAGCTTTTTGATGTGCTGCTGGCTTCAGTTTGCCAGTATTTATTGAAGATTTTCACATCGATGTTCATCAGGGATATTGGTCTAAAATTCTCTTTTTTTGTTGTGTCTCTGCCAGGCTTTGGTATCAGGATGATGCTGGCCTCATAAAATGCATTATGGAGGATTCCCTCTTTTTCTATTGATTGGAATAGTTGCACAAGGAATGGTACCAGCTCCTCTTTATATCTGTGGTAGAATTTGGCTATGAATCTGTCTGGTCCTGGACTTTTTTTGGTTGGTAGGCTATTAATTATTGCCTCAATTTCAGAGCCTGTTAGTAGTCTATTCAGGAATTCAGCATCTTCCTGGTTCAGTCTTGGAAGGGTGTATGTGTCCAGGAATTTATCCATTTCTTCTAGATTTTCTAGTTTATTTGCATAGAGGTGTTTACGGTATTCTCTGATGGTAGTTTGTATTTCTCTGGGATCAGTGATGATATTTCCTTTATCATTTTTTATTGCATCTATTTGATTCTTCTCTCTTTTCTTCTTTATTAGGCTTGCTAGCGGTCTATCAATTTTGTTGATCTTTTCAAAAAACCAGCTCCTGGATTCATGAATTTTTTGAAGGGGTTTTTGTGTCTCTATTTCCTTCAGTTCTGCTCTGATTTTAGTTATTTCTAGACTTCTGCTAGCTTTTGAATGTGTTTGCTCTTGCTTTTCTAGTTCTTTTAATTGTGATGTTAGGGTGTCAATTTTGGATCTTTCCTGCTTTCTCTTGTGGGCATTTCCCTCTATATAAATTTCCCTCTACACACTGCTTTGAACGTGTCCCAGAGATTCTGGTATGTTGTGTCTTTGTTCTCGTTGGTTTCAAAGAACATCTTTATTTCTGCCTTCATTTCATTATGTCCCCAATAGTCATTCAGGAGCAGGTTGTTCAGTTTCCATGTAGTTGAGCGGTTTTGAGTGAGTTTCTTAATCCTGAGTTCTAGTTTGATTGCACTGTGGTCTGAAAGACAGTTTGTTATAATTTCTGTTCTTTTACATTTGCTGAGGAGAGCTTTACTTCCAACTATGTGGTCAATTTTGGAATAGGTGTGGTGTGGTGCTGAAAAAAATGTATAATCTGTTGATTTGGGGTGGAGAGTTCTGCAGATATCTATTAGGTCCACTTTGTGCAGAGCTGAGTTCAATTCCTGGATATCCTTGTTAACTTTCTGTCTCGTTGATCTGTCTAATGTTGACAGTGGGATGTTAAAATCTCCCATTATTATTGTGTGGGAGTTTAAGTCCCTTTGTAGGTCACTCAGGACTTGCTTTATGAATCTGGGTGCTCCTGTGTTGGCTGCATATATATTTAGGATAGTTAGGTCTTCTTGTTGAATTGATCCCTTTACCATTATGTAATTGCCTTCTTTGTCTCTTTTGATCTTTGTTGGTTTAAAGTCTATTTTATCAGAGACTAGGATTGCAACCCCTGCCTTTTTTTGTTTTCCATTTGCTTGATAGATCTTCCTCCATCCCTTTATTTTGAGTCTATATGTGCCTCTGCACATGAGATGGGTTTCCTGAATACAGCACACTGATGGGTTCTGACTCCTTATCCAGTTTGCCAGTCTGTGTCTTTTAATTGGAGCATTTAGCCCATTTACATTTAACGTTAATATTGTTATGTGTGAATCTGATCCTGTCATTATGATGTTAGTTGGTTATTTTGCTCGTTAGTTGATGCAGTTTCTTCCTAGCCTCGATGGTCTTTACAATTTGGCATGTTTTTGCAGTGGCTGGTACCGGTTGTTCCTTTCCATGTTTAGTGCTTCCTTCAGGAGCTCTTGTAGGGCAGGCCTGGTGGTGACAAAATCACTCAGCATTTGCTTGTCTGTAAAGTATTTTATTTCTCCTTCACTTATGAAGCTTAGTTTGGCTGGATATGAAATTCTGGGTTGAAAATTCTTTTCTTTAAGAATGTTGAATATCGGCCCCCACTCTCTTCTGGCTTGTAGAGTTTCTGCCTAGAGATCAGCTGTTAGTCTGATGGGTTTCCCTTTGTGGGTAACCCGACCTTTCTCTCTGGCTGCCCTTAACATTTTTTCCATTATTTCAACTTTGGTGAATCTGACAATTACGTGTCTTGGAGTTGCTCTTCTCAAGGAGTATCTTTGTGGCATTCTCTGTATTTCCTGAATCTGAATGTTGGCCTGCCTTGCTAGATTGAGGAAGTTCTCCTGGATAATATCTTGCAGAGTGTTTTCCAACTTGGTTCCATTCTCCCTGTCATTTTCAGGTACACCAAACAGACGTAGGTTTGGTCTTTTCACATAGTCCCAAATTTCTTGGAGGCTTTGTTCATTTCTTTTTGTTCTTTTTTCTCTAAACTTCCCTTCTCGCTTCATTTCATTCATTTCATCTTGCATCAGCGATACCCTTTCTTCCAGTTGATCGCATCTGCTACTGAGGCTTCTGCAATCTTCGTGTAGTTCTCGAAACTTGGCTTTCAGCTCCATCAGCTCCTTTAAGCCCTTCTCTCCATTGGTTATTCTAGTTATCCATTCTTCTAATTTTTTTTCAAAGTTTTTAACTTCTTTGCTATTGTTTTGAATTTCCTCCCATAGCTCAGAGTAGTTTGATCGTCTGAAGCCTTCTTCTCTCAACTCGTCAAAGTCATCCTCCATCCAGCTTTGCTCCGTTGCTGGTGAGGAACTGCGTTCCTTTGGAGGAGGAGAGGTGCTCTGCTTTTTAGAGTTTCCAGTTTTTCTGCTCTGTTTTTTCCCCATCTTTGTGGTTTTATCTACTTTTGGTCTTTGATGATGGTGATGTACAGATGGGTTTTTGGTGTGGATGTCCTTTCTGTTTGTTAGTTTTCCTTCTACCAGAGAGGACTGTCAGCTGCAGGTCTGTTGGAGTTTACTAGAGGTCCACTCCAGACCCTGTTTGGCTCGGTGTCAGCAGTGGTGGCTGCAGAACAGCAGATTTTCGTGAGACCACAAATTCAGCTGTCTGATAGTTCCTCTGGAAGTTTTGTCTCAGAGGAGTACCCGGCCGAGTGAGGTGTCAGTCTGTCCCTACTGGTGGGATGCCTCCCAGTTAGGCTGCTCAGGGGTGAGGGACCCACTTTAGGAGGCAGTCTGTCCGTTCTCAGATCTCCAGCTGCATGCTGGGACAACCACTACTCTCTCCAAAGCTGTCAGCCAGACAAGGACATTTAAGTCTGTGGAGGTTCCTGCTGACTTTTTGTTTGTCTGTGCCCTGCCCCCAGAGGTGGAGCCTACAGAGGCAGGCAGGCCTCCTTGAGCTGTGGTGGGCTCCACCCAGTTCGAGCTTCCTGGCTGCTTTGTTTACCTAAGCAAGCCTGGGCAATGGCGGGTGCCCCACCCCCAGCCTCGCTGCCGCCTTGCAGCTTGATCTCAGACTGCTGTGCTAGCAATCAGCGAGACTCCGTGGGCATAGGACCCTCCGAGCCAGGTGCGGGACACAATCTCCTAGTGTGCCGTTTTCCAGGCCCGTTGGAAAAGCGCAGTGTTAGGGTGGGACTGACCCGATATTCCAGGTGCCGTCTGTTACCCCTTTCTTTGACTAGGAAGGGGAACTCCCTGACCCCTTGCGCTTCCCGAGTGAGGCAATGCCTCGCCCTGCATTGGCTCGCGTACAGTGCACTTCACCGACTGTCCTGCACCCACTGTTTGGCACTCCCTAGTGAGATGAAACTGGTACCTCAAACAGAAATGCAGAAATCACCCATCTTCTGTGTCGCTCAGGCTGGGATCTTTGACCGGAGCTGTTCCTATTCAGCCATCTTGGCTCCACCCCCATATTATGTATTTTCTGATACATAAATGTTGACAAGATGTTGCTGTAAATGAAAAATGCAAAGTACTAAACATGTGTGAGGTATGCTACCACTGGTAAAAAGTACAGACTCCCCCATATCCACATATTTACTTATATTATGCATATGCCTGAGGATATTTTGAATATTTCTGAAAAGATGCACAAGAAGTTAGTGACACTATTTGCCTATTGAAAGGGGACTTGGGGAACTGGATGGTTGGGGATGGGGTAGAAGGCAGGACTTATTTTTCATACTATTCCCTTTATAAACTTTTCAATTTAAAACCATGTACGTTTGTTTCTTATTTAAAAACAAAGGGTTTGAAGATCTCAGTAAAAAAATCAGTGCGTGTTCAAGGAAAAATACTTCTGCTGCTAGAACTGACTGGCTCTTGTTGTCCACCGCATGGTCTACGTCTCCCCTGCTATGTTGTCCTTCACAGAGGGCTCCCTGCCCGGCTCAGTTTCTCTGTACCTGCTCAGATCTTGCCACTGGTAGCTGTACACTGCAGGCGGCAGCCTTCTTGTAGACCAGTTACTTTCTTTACTGTCCACTTGACTGTTAGGAAATCTGCTTCTTGCTGACACAGCAACCAGTGGGAGGGAGACTGCCCTTCTGTCCTCTCATCTCTCTCCAATTCTGTTCTTTCCCAGCTCTAGTAAGTAAGTGACAGATCTGCTACACAACCAGACTGCAACTCGGGCATGCAATGCCATCTCCCTGAAACTTGAGAGAAGCTCACACCCCTGCCTTGCCTTGGGGCAGGAGGAACAGAGCCCCCTTGCAATGGGAAGGGATCCCCGTCACTGCCAGCACTGTCCTCTCCACAAAGCTGAAACTGTAAGGGCTATGGACTAACATCCCTTCTTCAGGCATGGAGGTGGATGTAAGGAACTGCTTGTCTGGAATATTCTTTTATAGATCACTGCACTTCATGGCAAATCCTTAGTAGTACAGCGATCACGTACCTCACACCTTCTAGCTAGAACACAGTTGGAAACTTGTAATGAGCATACAAAAGGCATTTTGAATATCCACAGTAGATATGAGAATGTTTATTATCTAAATCTCCTGCCTTTAATTTACAAGAGAACACAGATTTCCTAATTCTGAGTCTTTTATCCCTCACTTTATTCATGTTTATAACAGTCCCTATGACCTAACTTCCACACTTAGCAGATTAGAAGCAGCAAGTTATAACTGGGAAGAGGCAAATCTAGTAACTGCATAAAGACAATGAAAGCAGCAAGAAAGTTACAACTCCCAACAAAAGGAAAGGCATAGAAACCATTTTAAAAAGAACAATAATAACAACAAACCCAGTGAAGGAGCAAATTCTTTATTTCCCTTGAGGTCATCATTTTAATTTAGCAAGGTACAATTTTTTGCACATTGACTCTCAGTTTTCAAATATTTAATGTGTCATGTTTTAGAAGGCAGAGAAGTGTATAAGACATATTTGAGATGTCTTTATCCTCATGTGTTTAGACTTCTTTTAATGAAAAATTGATATAAACATCATTTTTCTATAGCAGCCCACTCGTCTCTGCAGTTAGGCATTTGATATATTGATACTGGGAACAGCAATACACTATTCAAATATGCAGCTTGGTGGTCTCGTAACATAGAAACGGAACCAACTAATATGCCTGAAAACAAAATTTCCATTATGCACTGTATACATGTAACAAAATTTCTCATGTACAACATAAATATTACAAATTAAAAAAAAGAAAAAGGAGTTTTTACATTGGACCTCTTCAAGTCTGCTTCTAGATTCAGTGTTAACACTGACATGCACTTATTGTACATAATTCTCCCAGTTCACTTTTTTGTAGTACCAAACGTGTTTGTTCCATGACCTCATGTCACTTCCCGACTTGTGTAAGTCCACAGGATTTCATGGCAGGGTCCAGGTCTATGTAATTTTTTTGTTGAGATTAATATACCTTGAATAAATGCTCATTTTATGTATGAATGAATGATTGTTGACTGAATTAAATATTCAAGTTTGCATGGCTTCTAACAAACAGCGTTTTAAGGGATTTTGTTAAACATGCCCATAGACACAGATAATTGACTAGGGATGGAGACAGATACAAGGAAGGACCAGGCTTGGTCTTCCCATAATTGGATTAGAAAACACAGAGGGAAATTTGATTGATGCCAGGTTTCAGACCTGAAGAATTGTGTAGAGTTGGCCAGGTGGTCACAATGGACTATGTTCAAAACAATTAAGCAGAAGTGTTCTAGAATGACCAGTTGTGAGGACTACAACATTTAGGAGGATGTGCTTGGAACTTGTAGATCTGAAAGCATAACAAGTATAGTTTCATGAACATTTCAGCTGCCTAAGCATCTCTCTTTCACAAACTTCTGATTCACTATACAAATCTAAGGTCAAGATAACCAGTTGGGGGCCATCAACTATTGAGAAAGAAGGCAATAAGACATTGATTTCACAACAACATCTTGAAACTTGGGCCAGAATTCTCCTGCTTGAAGAGTCGTGGTTTTGTAGGAGAACCCCAGCAAGAATCAAATGCAGACATTTAGACCCAGGGGTGAAGGACCACAGGACCAGATATTCCTCCATAGCTCTCTGGTGCTGGGTTTTGTAATATTTTAATGAAGCAAGGATTGAGTCTGCTAAAAGTTAGAACACTTCTGTGTCTCACTTCTTCTCATTGGGGACTGTGGTCTCTTCAGCAGGTTTGGGTGGGCTGTGGAAAGGGAGCATTTTCACAGTGGGGCCCTCTCCACTTGGACACAAAAAGGCTGTTTCTTGCAGTTAGGGATGTTCTTCTAACCAGAGGAGGCTGGTGTGCTGTGTAGCTGTGAGTCAGGAAGGCTCAACCAGAGAACAAGTTGGAGACAGACGCTGTGGCCCTGGGAGATGTTTCTGGCTCATGGCTTCAGTTGTTCCCACCCTCCACGTTCCTTGCCTTGGTCCCCATGGGGCCCAGGTGGGTTTCTTGTCCCTGAATATTTTCACTTATTTTTTATTTAAGCTACTTTAAGTGAGTTTCTCTTTCTTGCAATCTAAAGAGACTTCACTGGAACATGGGTTAATTTGTTGACATTTCTTTTTCAAATAAAAAGTATTCACATCACATAATCTGAAATCAATGCTTATAACATCTAGGTGGGATCAATAATGTTGTTGTGCAAATGCAAAATTGTGATTGTAATGATGCAAATTGCCAAATAGTAATAGGAGAGTATGAAGAAGCCAGTTTAGACTCGGACTCACCTGTATTTTAATCTAGACTTAATTATTTATTTGCTGTGTGGCTTTGGGCAAATAACTTAAGCTTTCTGAAACTATTTTTTAATCTGTATGTGGAGAAAACGCACTTATTGTACTGTTTTGCTGAGAAAATTAGAGATAATATATGTACAGTACTGAGCAATGAACCTGGCACTTAGATGTTTGATAAAAAGTGACTGATCACATGACTGTGAGTACACAGGCAAGGAATCAGTTGATCAATCATGACTGTCATGGCAAACGTAAGAGTGAAATGAAAAACCTGTTTTATGAATAGAATAACCAGATATTGGCAAATGTAGACTTGTCAATGAGCAGGTATGTAAGGAAGTTTGAAGTGTCTCTGGAGATGTAAGCAGATTCTGACTGAATGAGGAAACTGTCTAACAAAAGGTAAGAATTGCAAGGAATTAACCTACAAAATGTACTTTGTGTCACATGGAAAACCTATGAATAAACTCAACTCATGTGGCATGTCATGACAGCTGACAGCAGTAAAAGACCGAAATTCCCATATGCTGGATAAAGGAAAGATATTATCTGTGGTTACTACAGTAACTATGGAAATTATGAAGGAGATTTGCAGAACAAATGGGCTAACCTCCAGATGCACTTCAGGGATTAACAAATCACCTGAAAAATCAGAATCCCATGTCTTTGGATTATTTCATCTAAACTTCTATGCCCATGTGATCTGGAGTCACAAAATGTACTGTTTCTCTTAAAAAAGTTGAAGTGCTTTCCTCTAGACTTCAAAGTGCATAATATTCACCTGGGGATGCCAATCCTGTTCCAATGCAGATCCTGAGGCAGCAGATCTGGAGTGGGGCCTGCGATGTCGTGTGTCTAACAAACTCCAGGTGATGCTGATGCCCATGGTCCAAAGACCACAACTTTAAGTAGCGAGGCTCTACGAGTCAGAAAAAATTCATTGGTGAAAATAATTTTAAGCATTATTCTAGTTTTTCTACTTCAGTAGTGCAGTGTTTACATAAAGGAGTTGAGAATGGAATAGATCTCTGGACAGTGTATTTCTCAAGCCTACTTGCAAAATCTTGGGCATTGGAGAAGAGCTTTGAGCTCGAAACCTGCAGGCATTAGCCTCAGTATTTCATTTGCTGTCAAACTGACAGGCCATTGCTTGCTGTCTGATTCTCCATACCTGGGCACTTGTGACAACTTTGCCCTGCTTTTTAATATCGGTGCCATAGGTAGAAAGTGGATCAATAGGATATGGGGGCAATGACAGGAAGCGGCCTATGAAATCATGTCGCAGTAGGATCTGTAATCCTTTCAACTGTGACAGTTCATTGTCACTTAGCAGAAATCGTTGGTTATGAATACTTAACAAAGTTGCAATTAGCTCATCTACCAACGTGATTACTGAGATGGAATAAACCATTGAATAAAGCTGCTAGGATTATGTACATAGTGCCTTTCTGATTATACATGCTTACACATCTGTTTTTGCTTTACCCTCTCCTCTGACACTCTTTCTATTAATTTTTATAAAACGACATGCCACACCTCACTGCCTTCTGTAGTCTCATACTGTGCTAAGTAAATAAAGGCATTTTTCAGATTCTGAGTAGAAAATTTAGTCTTAAGCTTCTGAGGTGACACCATCTAATGCATGGTATCCAGCAGCAAGAATGCCTGGAATCTTTTGCTAATTTATTACCAAATCCATCTGTGGTCTAATTACCAAATTGCCCCAATTTTTTTCTGCTCCAAAAAGGCATTACATATTATCTGCTTGATTCATTCTAATTGGGTCGTAATGCAGATTAATTAAAAAATCCACAGAGGAGGGGATAGATCACTTGATTTAAGGTCAGGAAAGCTTGCAGCTCACTGGCCATGTGATCTTGTGTCTAATCTCTTCACCTTTCTGGGCTCCAGATTTTCCTGTGTAAAGATAATAGTTAGTCATTACTTCCTGGTATTTAATTTTTAAGATCATAGGTTGTTTTACTTGTACTGCTGGAATTAGCATCTTGCTACTTCTTCAGAGAAATAAAAAGAAAAAAAAAAAACAAAAGTAGAGGAGATACTACATAATAGTAAGTGGTAGAATGGGGAAGAGAATCATCTTGCTGACTCTTATTCCGCGGAAGCTTTTTCCTCTCTTGGTGAAAACAACTTGTAGCAGTAACATGAAACTACTTGTGCTTGATCCAGAAAACAAAAAGAAAATGTTGCACCACTCAAAACAGACACTATCTATATGCTTTCACTAATAATCAGTACTGCTGTTAAAAGGTTTTCATTTTTCCTAAATGCATTTCAAACTGTCATCGAGGTGGGGCAGACAGGTCATATTATCTTTGAGCTCTTTGCTGAATTGTGCTGTCTGCTTTACTGATAGATCCATACTCTGTTTTTCTTCATGTGTTTAGGAAATGATCTTGATTATTTCTCCCATGCAGCTTGGATTTCTAAAAAGCTACTGTTTTGGAAATGCAAAAGGCAATGAGGAATATTGTAAGAGTCACCAGAAGTTGCCATTAATAATAGTTTTGCTATGTTACTTTGTATAGGAGTGTAGGGCTTTTATGTTTGCAAAACGCTTTCACATGCATTAGTTAACATATTTGGCTGATATTCCCAGACACACTACTTTTTAGGATGGGCTTTTTCCAGTCCTTCTGCTGATGGAATCTGGGTCTTAGCATCTGGAATCATCCCAGCACTGATTAGACTTTAAGGGCCAAATTTATGAGTCAGCAACCTGCTTCTTTCTTCATTTTTTTCCTATTGATTTATCATGAGTCCTAAAAGAATATTTAAGCATTTACTCATACTTATTTACTTATCCAGTTTGTCTTTTGTCCAATAGTCATAAGGCGCCACTGTCTATAATTTGCTAGATTATGGATAAACAAATATACATGACAACATTCCTACTCTCAGGGAGCTCAGTGTAACGGCAAAAACAGACAGAAAAATCCAGGCCCAAGATACGCTGGGATAAAAGCCTTGTTGGGCCGGGCGCGGTGGCTCACGCTTATAATCCCAGCACTTTGGGAGGCCGAGGCGGGCGGATCACGAGGTCAGGAGATCGAGACCACGGTGAAACCCCGTCTCTACTAAAAATACAAAAAAATTAGCCGGGCGTAGTGGCGGGCGCCTGTGGTCCCAGCTACTCGGGAGGCTGAGGCAGGAGAATGGCGTGAACCCGGGAGGTGGAGCTTGCAGTGAGCCGAGATCACGCCACTGCACTCCAGCCTGGGTGAGAGAGCGAGACTCCGTCTCAAAAAAAAAAAAAAAAAAAAAAGCCTTGTTGGAGGGAGACATGGATAAAGGCCACCCAGCCAGTGCAGCCTGAAGGCGGTCAGCAAATGCTCTCAATGGGTCAGTCATTAGGGCTGAATGTCATTAGCCAGGAGAACGGGCGGTGGATGAGAAGACACCCTTTTTTCAAAGAGAAGAACCAAAAAACAGAGATTTGGAGGCCCCAAGCACCATGACCTATAAGCAACTGCAACACAGCAATACATTTGATACTTTACTAATATAGTTACCTGTTTGCTTAACTCTTTATTGTAGAAATTAACAAATGTACACTCAAGTAAAGGGGGATAGTAAAAGAAGGTCTTGCAGGCCCATAACCCAGCTTTTGTGATTTTGTATTAGGAAAATAAATAAAAGTCAGATCTACTATCAACTTTATGGCTTCAGGAGACCACATGATGGGACAGAAGAGAGGACTCAGGTCCACTCAGACATGGGAACAACAAATGGCAGAGCTGGCATTGCAAATCTATGGAGGAAGGATGAAATATTCAACAGTGGTGAGATCATTACTTAACTATATGAAAAAAATAAATTTGGATCCCTCCTTCACAATCTATGTTGTAAATATAAATTCCAGGTTGGATTAAAGACCTGAACATAAACAGTAAATCATTAAATTTTTTTGAAGAAACTATAGAAGAATATCTTTATGAACTTGGAGTAGGAAAGAATTTCTCACAGTTAAAAATCACAAAACTTAAAGTAATATATTTAAATTTACTAGAAAAAAACTCTATGTTTCTTGTAGGCCAAAATGATAAATTAAAAAGACAAGCCACAGTCTGGAAAAAAAATCACACACATACTATATATATATAATCAGTGTATATGATCAGGATTCATTTCCAGAAAATATAAATAACTCTAACAAAGATGAACAGTCCAATAGAAAAATAGGCTAGTTACATGATGAATTTTTAAAAGAGGAAACATGAATAGTCAATTTACATCTAAAAATGCATTCAACCGGCCAGGTGCGGTGGCTCAAGCCTGTAATCCCAGCACTTTGGGAGGCTGAGGCAGGAGGATCATGAGGTCAGGAGATCAAGACCATCCTGGCTAACACGGTGAAACCCCGTCTCTACTAAAAATACAAAAAAATTAGCAGGACGTGGTGGTGGATACCTGTAGTCCCAGCTACTTGGGAGGCTGAGGGAGGAGAATGGCCTGAACCTGGGAGGCAGAGCTTGCAGTGAGCCGAGATTGTGCCACTGCACTCCAGTCTGGGCGACAGAGCGAGACTCCGTCTCAAAGAAAAAAAAAATGCATTCAACCTTAAGGGTAATTAGGAAATTCATATTAAAGTCATAATGCTCTAAGGTGGGTTAAATAGAAGGATTCACCAGTATATTGAATGTTTTACATCTTAAACTGGATGGTGGGTGCACAGTGTTTCTTATATTATTCTGCATGCCTTATATATCTGAAGCTTCACAGCGATATCTTCATGTATGTATGTATATATAATATATGTACATATATTATATAAGTATATATAATATATGTACATATATTATATAAGTATATATAATATATGTACATATATTATATAAGTATATATTATATAAGTATATATAATATATGTACATATATTATATAAGTATATATAATATATGTACATATATTATATAAGTATATATAATATATGTACATATATTATATAAGTATATATAATATATGTACATATATTATATAAGTATATATAATGCATATACACATATGTAAACATGCATTTGCGTATATATGTAAGTATACTATATAAGTTGGATTTTATTAAATAAATTAGTATAAACTCTTTGCAGGGTTTAATTATCTACACAAGTACCTTACTTAAGAATTGCATTGTATAGGAATGATGCAATTGAATTTCATTCTTCGCCAGATATCAACATTGGCATAATTAACTAGGTGGCCTGGATCAGTAGGCCAACACATGGAGTGTGCTCTGTGATAACTGGATGGGTGATTCTGGCTTTTCACTAAACCTCTCTAGACCTCAGTTCCCTCACTTGCAAATGGAGGGAATCCTACAAAAGACTAACCAGTACTGCCTCACACTTTACGATTCTATGTTATGCCAGCATTTCTCAAAGTGTGTTGGAAAAAATCCATGAGATTCTAATTGGGATTCCTTGAGAACAGAGCTCTGCTATCAAACAAGTTGGGAATCATTTATCTTTGTAACGTGCTGTCTTCTTGAGAGTGTGGATATGCAGTAAGAAGGTGGGGAAGGAAGAGAAACTGGGAGAAAGAAACCAGGCATGAGGATCTGTGCCCCTCGGGCATGTTCCCTCATGCTGTCCCACTTCTGGCTCCAGGGGCATGGGAGTTGTTTACTTGACAGATATTTATTGAATCCCTTTGTGTGGCCAAAGATAATGAGAGACAGGAGGAGGGGAAGGGAGACCTTCTGTTCTATGGCTTCCCCAGTCCTTTCTTTGAAAGCATGCTTAGGTCAAGGCCATATATTGCTTTGGCTTATGAGACAACAAAGCCAGCTGGCTGCACCTGCTTCCTGCTCAGAGCTTTCCAGATGCAATTGAAATCAGGAGAGGCTCACACGCAGTATGGGTGCCTTCCTTTGTGAGGCTGGTAAACAGCTTCAGCCGGGGTTTTTATTTTTTTGCCAAAGCAACTGTGCAATGAATAGCTGTGTGTTCTTAGGGACTTCACTCAGCCCACCCTGGGTTTCAGATTCTCATCTTTAAAAAGAAGGGCTTTTATAAGATTATTTTTGAGCTTCTTCATGTTCCTTTATTACCTAAGACATTTATAAATGTGTCCATTCAGAAGTTCTTCGGACTTGGTTGAAAACATTAGCGTAGAAGTATTCAACAAGGGAGTGGGTTAGTAAGACATCCATTCAACATGTTTGTTGTTGAGGACCTACACTATCTGCAATGCTGGATAAATAGCGGTGAACAAAAACAGACCATGTCTCTTCTCTCGTAAAGGCTAAAATTTCATGGGAGGAGACAGATAACAAATAAAGAATATGCCTGAACATCAGGTAGTGTTAAGTGCTAAGAATAAAAAAGCAGGCTATGTGCCTACAGAGTGCCGGCAGGGGACTATTTTGTGTTAGAAGTTTAGAGAAGGCCTCTCTATTAAGGTGCCATTCAAGCTGAAACTTATGTGAGGGGTAAGCCACTGATGTAAGCTGGGAAGAAGGGTGGTGGGAAGAAGGTTCTAGGTGGAGGAAATGCCAAGGCCCCGAGGTCAGATTGTGCCCGGCATGTACAGGGAACATCATGGCAGCAAGAGGAGAGTGGCTGGAAATGAAGTGAGGGAGCTCGTGGGAAATGATGGAAATTCTGCTTTTCATCCAGAGTGAGATGATAAGTCAAAAGAGAGAATCGAGAAGATAATTGACACGATCTGAATATAGTTTTGGAGAAAGTGACTGAGACTAGTCTGTGGGAGGTCAGGAGGGGGAAGGAAACAGGGCATCTAATTGGAGGCTATTCAACAGCACCTGAGAGAGACAATGGAGGCTTGTAGTAGCTTTGGGGTAAGATTCTGAAAAGTCCCAGGGAAGGACTCCAGTTCACTTAGCTATAGCCAAAAGGTCAGGGTTCTGTGATGGCAGCTCCTCCTTGAAATGTGACCCAGAGAGGAGATGCTTTACCCTAGAGGAAGGGGATAAAGCATGAACAGTGGATGTGAACCACACTGTTGCCAAGATAAAATGTGACAACTCTAAAACAAAACAAAATGCACCACGGGAACGAAGAGTAGAAGAGAAGGTATTGAGACTAAAAGTTGTGCTCAAAATTATTTTCTCACATAATCACTGTGGCATTACAACAAAGAACACAGGGTTATAATACGTTTTCTTCTTGGGACACAATCAACATACATGCATTGATTACTTCTTATGTCCTAGATGCTGGGTGAGGGGAGGAAGATTCCCAGCCTGGAAGGAAATTAACAGCACCATGCTGCTTTTTCCTTCCTTCCTTCCTTCCTTCCTTCCTTCCTTCCTTCCTTCCTTCCTTCCTCCCTTCCTCTTTTTTTCTTTCAACTTTCTTTTTCTTTCAAAAACAAATGCAAAAAACCAGACAGACATTTTTCTCCATCACCTAAAATATATGCAGAGTTAAGATACTGAGCCTGTTAAGACATCTTACGATCATTACAGACTCAGGTTTTCTATTTTGCAGTTCTGCCCTTACTATGTTGCCGGACTTCTTATTTGCAAAGGATGTATTTGATAAAGGACTATTTCCAAATATATAAGGAACTCTTGAAGAGTTTTGAAAACAACCCTGTTAAAAAAGGGCAGAAGATCTGAACACACACCTCACCAAAGAAGATATACAGATGGTAAATAAATATGAAAAGATGCTTATCATCCGGGAAATGCAAATTAAAACAATGAGATAACACTGCATACCTATTAAAATGCCCTGAATCCAGAACACTGACAACACCAAATGCTGGTGAGGATATGAAGAAACTGGAGCTTTCGTTTAATACGGGTGGGAATGAAAAATGGTACAACCACTTTGAAAGACAGTTTGGTGGTTTCGTATAAAGCTAAGCATACTCTTACCCTATGACCCAGTGATCACACTCCTGAGTATTTACCCAAAGAAGCTGAAAACTCATGACCGCACAAAAACCTGCACATATGTTTTTATAGCAGCTTTATTTATAATTGCTAAGACTTGGAAGTAAGCAAGGTGGTCTTCAGTAGGTGAATGCATGAATAAACTATGGTACATCCACACAATGGAATGCTATTCGGTCCTGACAAAAATGAGCTGTCAAACCATGAAAAGACATAGCAGAACCTTAAATGCATATTACTAAGTGAAAAAGTCCAATCTAAAAAGGCTACATACTGCACGATTCCAACTATGTGACATTCTAGAAAAGGCAAAACTATAAAGCCAAGACTGCAATGGCCGTAAGTTTGATTTGTGGCTTAGTTTATAGCCTTACCTGTAAAAGTTATTTAAGACTCCAGGAGCTGCTGAATACAGCTTGTTTGAAAGAAAAGCCAGTCCACTCATATTTAGATTAAAAACACAGGTGGCTTATGCCTGTAATCCCAGCACTTTGGGAGGCTGAGGCAGGAGGATCACGAGGTCAGGAGATCGAGACCATCCTGGCTAACATGGTGAAACCCCGTATCTACTAAAAATACAAAAAATTAGCCAGGCGCGGTGGTGGGCACCTGTAGTCCCAGCTACTCAGGAGGCTGAGGCAGGAGAATGGCGTGAATCCAGGAGGCGGAGCTTGCAGTGAGCCGAGATAGAGCCACTGCAGTCCTGCCTGGGCGAAAGAGCGAGACTCCGTCTCAAAAAACAAAACAAAACAAAACAAAACAAAAACACCTGCATTTAGAGAAGCATAAATAAACAGCAGGTGCTTTTCTGCTTCCTGAAAACAAAGTGCAAACCTTGCCTTCATTAGATGTTTTTGCAGGTTTTAGCCTCTACACCTGCTTAGACTAGAGGTGGTGCTTTGTCACCCAAATTTGCTATTCGATTCAACTTCTGGATATTTCATAAATGTTTATTATTCCTGTCATTTCTCCAGATCCACCAAAACCCAGAGTTTATATTACTGGGATTCAAAGAGATTTGAATCTGATCTTAGATGCAAAATGAAGAAAAGAAAAACAAGACTTGCTCCACTCTATGCATTTCCCCAACAAGCTAGACTATAAGGCAAGTAGCTTGTGGGAGAGAAAAATTCTGTAAGTAAGAAAAGAAATTTTAAGAGATCCAAATTTTACCCTCTTCTTACTACCTACTACCTACTACCATACCCAACACAACACTGCTCAAAAAAGTGGCATTTAGAATGTTTGCTTCTTCCCAACTCCTGCAGTCGCTGTAGAAGGGAACAAAGACTCCCCTCTCTTAATCAGTACCTCAGCCCTGTCTGGGCATTAAAATCACCAATGTGGCCTCAAGAGTCCGACACTCAGATCTTGCCCCAGCTCTATTCAATCTGTATCTCAGTGCATGAGGTCCAGGTATAACAGTGAAACAGCAAAAGGACTAACATAACTAACTCCATTTTTGTTTAAGGGGCTTTACCTATTCCTGCACATAAGCTAGGATAGTTTAGAGCACTGAAATAATATGTAAAACAGCAGTTATGTAGTTTTTTAAACTCTAGGATTAAAGAAGTATGTAAACAACTAACTATGTTTTGTTAAAAGTTTACAGGAACATTGTGACCTGACCAAGGATAAAGAAGTTCCCAACCTACTCAGACCCTCACTGGCACACAGCTGTCCATGTTCATGGATTACCCATTGATCCCAATCCCCTCCTTTTCCCCCTGCCCTTAACATAATAAGAGCCTGCAACTTATATTAACTTAAAATGGTGCTTTAAGACAATAGTCCACCATCCTCTCAGTTTTCTGGCTCTCCAAATAAACCTGCTTTTCCTCCCACAAAACTTTGCCTCTCAAATCTGGTTTTCGAGGGCAAGCAGTTGAACCTGGGTTTTGTTACACAGGCAGGTTATCTTCAAATATCCCCAGATGATTGCTGTGGACACCATAAGTCAGCGTTACTGTCTCTTGACTTGGAAGAGGAGGCCCTGACTAATAACTGGGCTTCCCCTTTATTCATATTTTGGTTTTGCTTTTTAATTAAATTAATCGTATTGAACATGTCTTTTCTATTGAGCCACATGAAACTCTATTCTTTCTTTTTAAAGACAGTATCTTAATATATTTAAGCATTTTAGTGAAGAAAGAGGAATTATCTGTAGGTTTTAGATTTGACTTTGTGGAATCTGGCAAATCTGAAAACAGAGATGAGATGCAGAAGCAAGTAGTGATTCTTTCCTGGAAATGTTAATAAACAAGAAAATTACTATTGTTCCTGGGCTTTGAGGGCACGAAGTGTTGTAAAAGTGTCAGGATGGCTGCGAACACTCGCATCTTCCAAAAGCTTTATATTTTGTAAATTCTGAGGAGAGAAAATCTTAGACACCAAATTTAGAAGTAAGTTGCTGAAAAAAATTTTCTTAATATTAATTGAGTATTAGAAAACCATAAAGAGAGAGTAAAAAGAGAATGGAACTTTTGCATTGGGATCCATCAATACCATGGCTTTAAATGGAGAGACGAATAAAAGAGAAGCAGACTGTTATGATTCTGTCTCCCTCTTCAGCCCATTTTCTCCAAAGTTCATGTACCTCCATCCCTGAGAAAAGACAGTTAAACAAGAGAGTTACACAGCAGGTATCTTGCAACACAGTAACGGCATAGTTGATTGTCCTATTTAATAATTGTATGTTTATTATATTGTATTTGGGAAATGCAACCTGCCACAGAGTTATAGTTCATTCTGATATTTTTTTACTAGTCTTTAGAGCTATAATAACTTTTTAAGTTTTTATATTTTTTGTTGTTTCAAAGATAGTCTTCCCTGTAGGTAAGTGGAGTGGACAATGAGGTCACAAATCTAAGCTACTCTTAGATTTGCAGTTTTTTTGAAACCAGAGTTGCTGGGAACTCATTAAGTTTCTGAAGCAGCTAAAATCCACACACAGAACTAATATATATATATATTATATATATATATTTCTGTTATATATATATTATATATATTTCTGTAATATATATTATATATATATTTCTGTAATATATATTATATATATATTTCTGTAATATATATTATATATATATTTCTGTAATATATATTATATATATATTTCTGTAATATATATTATATATATATTTCTGTAATATATATTATATATATATTTCTGTAATATATTTATATATATTTCTGTAAACGAATTTTTTCCATGTTCTTTTCAACTCTTGTAATTTTTCCATTTCCCATATTAATAAGAAGGGAAAAGAAACAGAATAACATTATATGCATGAACAAATGATATGAAAATGAAATCCATTTCTAATTAGTTTACCAATTGGTCTGCATTTTGCTTAAATACAATGTAATTAGGTGTTTTGTCATTTCAAAATTAAGCTTCAGCTATAATTGTGCCTTTGATGTGCCATGGTAGGTCATTAAAAAAAGGCATTTTCTCTGTTTTTCTATAATACACTGAGTTTGAATTATACTTTCATTTTCACCGTTTTGCTTTTTATTGTGTGCCTGCTCATTCAGTGATGTGTGGTTAGCAATTACACACTGTGTTTTAAGAGTTTTTTCACCTTTGATTTCAAACACACCTATTACTTTAATTTTACTACAGTGACTAGAAACTGTAAGTCTGGACTTCTAACACCGTTAAATTACCTGTAACAGCCTCATATTTAATGATTCAATTATCCTGAAAGCCTGATATTAAAGTCATAATGAATGATAGAAAGCTCCATCATCTTTTATTAGTTATGTATTGCTGCCCAATAGATATCTATTGTTATCTAACAAATTACCCCAAAATGTAGTGACAAAAAACACCCATTTTGTTATGATTATGGGTTCTGTCAGTAAGGGGTTTGGCCAGGGCATAGGTTTAGCAAGGTGGCTTCTGTTCCTGGATGTCAGGAAGCTCAGCTGAAAAGACTGGAAGGAGAGGCACATCTTGGTGACGGGACTGGAATCCTCTGGACGTGTCTCCACTCGCAGGTCTGATGCTGAATACTGGCTGTTGGTTGGAGCATCTAGGCCGAGCTTTATCACGTGATTTCTTTCATCTGGCAGGTTTGATGGTTGGGTTCCAATAGGAACATCCTGAGAGACCCTGTGGGAACTGTGTCACCTTTTATGACCTAGACCTGTAAGTCATGCAGTGGCACTTCTGCTAAAGTCACAAAACCTGCCCAGCATCAGGCAGGACATAGACCCATCTTTCTATAGAAGGAGTGTCGAGTCGCCTTGTAAGAGGAGCATATGCGAAGGATTTATCGATGTGGCTGTTTTGGGGAAATGCAACCAGCCACACACCTACACTTCATTCTGATTTTTTTTTTCACTAGTCTTTGGAACTAGAATAATTTTTTAAGTTTTTATATTTTTTGTTTGTTTTGAAGATAGTCTTGCCTGCAGGTAAGTGGAGAGGACCATGAGGTCAGCCACTATAAATCAATGTTTCCACAATCTGCAGAGGGTTGGAACCCATGAAATTAGGAATAAGGTCTGGATTTTTGAAAAAGATAACATTGTTTCTTCCTTGTGGCTTCTAAAACAATTGGTTTCTCAGAAGCCCTGAACACATTTGCATTCGTCATAGGAAGATGCTGGGTACTTTGTGAGAGAAGGAAAAAAAATGGTGAGTTTAGCCTTAAAAATCTGCCTGAACAGACACAAGTAATGTGGTCACTTCAAGTAAGCCAGCTTTTCATCACAGTGTGAGGGGAAAAGTACTTGGCCAGATCTGGATCCTGAACTCTGTTACTTTCTAGCTGTGTGATGTTGAGAAAGTTACTTAACCTCTTGGAGTCTTGGTTTCCTTGTGTGCAAAAGGAAGATAATTTACCCCATGGGCTGTTGTGAGGATCAAATAAGATAATTTGTGGGAATATGTTTGGGAATCTGTAGAGTGTTATGCAGAATAATCTGGGAATCATGGCAGCATCTCATAGAGCTGCTGGGAGGTTTAAATGGTAGAAAAATGTAAAATGCTCAGTATAAGATAAGTATCATCTGTTATGCAAAGATGAGATGTGATTCTTTCTATAGGTTGTATGCCAGAAGTGGGGGCACCTCTGGTTGACATTTGCATTTCTCCTATGAACAGCCCAGTGTTTTATATATAGTAAATGTTCACATTCCTTTCACATGTTCAATGTCTGAAAGATTTCTGCACTTGATTTGCTCAATGAATCCCATATTTGTGCAAATCTTTGCTGGTTTGGTAATAAGCTCTGATTCAGTCATTCCAACAGCTATATCAAATTCAACACTTCTAATTTTTGATGTGGAATTTGATATTTAAGTTGTTCTTTGCATTCTCAAAGATCCTCTCCAGAAAGGGTTAGCCTTCCTCCCCCCCTCCTCCACACCAGGCCTCTTATCTCATCAAGGCATTGAACATTTACACAGATGAAACTTATTACCAAACCAGCTCTCTGCAGAACACGACATCTGGCTCTCAATCCATGTGCTATTTTTACAGCTCCAGGAGCTGAATTTGGAGGATTGGAGTAAGTTTAACACATGGACTCTGTTCTCAAATGAATGGCTTGTTCATCGTGTCAAAGTTTTTAGAGTTGATTTATTGTATAAGGCAAGTCTTGTGGAAATAATGGTGTCAATGATATGATCTATTCAAGAAGGATCCTCAATCAACAGTTTATAAGTAAAGAGAAGAGAATGGAGAAGAAGAACTGGGAAACCATTCTGAGGACAGAAACCAAACAACATATTTTAGCAGAAGTTTATAGGCAGGGTGCCTCAACATATGTTGATTGTCGGATGCCAAGTTTAATATATAACCTTCCAGGGAAGTGGCTTTCAGCTTCAGTTGCACAGTGCACTTTCCTGGAAATCACTGCAGCTGGGTCCGGAAGATTAAGTCCTGGGAGCAGCATTCTGACTGAGGCGGTGCAGGCACAATGAGATACGTGCATGTGCATCTCACAGTGTGGTGAGATCCTGGCCTCAGTACTGGCTACTCAAGATGTCTTCCCTGGACTAGCAGCATCAGGATCATCTGAAAGCTTGGTAGAAATGCAGAACCTTGCACATCACTGCTGCAGACCTAGTGAACTGGAATCTGCATTTCGCAGTATCCTCAGGTGATAGTGTGTACAGTGTAGTTTGAGAAATGTTGTTTTAATGCAGAAATTCTCAAGCTCATCTGTGTATTGGAGTTATTTGTGAAAATTTTAAAAATCCAGATGCATGTATCTCATTGTGCCTACACCACCTAAATCAGAATCTCTGGGCATAGGATTCAGAAAGAGTCTAAAAATGGATGAGTTAACAATCCCCAGTGGTCAGGAATGCTTAATGTCTCTTGCATAAACTATCCTCTGACTCACCTATGAGTTTTGATTTTTTAAAATTTCTTTAAAGAGAAACAATAATTAAATTACAATGACAGCAGTAGAAAAAAGAAGCGGAAATAATTTGAGTATAGAATCTTCCTACTTTTTAACATTTTCCTCCCTAATCTTTTACAGTCATATCATTTTTAATTCATAGCATTTTTTTTGCCAAATTTTTTTTTTTTTTTGAGACAGAGTCTTGCTCTGTCACCCAGGCTGGAGTGCAGTGGCGCGATCTCAGCTCACTGCATGCTCTGCCTCCCGGGTTCACGCCATTCTCCTGCCTCAGCTTCCTGAGTAGCTGGGACTACAGGCGCCCACCACCATGCCCGGCTAATTTTTTGTATTTTTAGTAGAGACGGGGTTTCACTGTGTTAGCCAGGATGGTCTTGATCTCCTGACCTCATGATCCACCTGCCTCGGCCTCCCAAAGTGCTGGGATTACAGGAATAAATTTTTTTTAAATTATACTTTAAGTTCTAGGATATATGTGCAGAACATGCAGGTTTGTTACATAGGTATACACGTGCCATGGTGGTTTGCTGCACCCATCAACCTGTCATCTACATTAGGTATTTCTCCTAATGCTATCCCTCCCCCAGCCCCCAACCCCTGACAGGTTCCGGTGTGTGATGTTTCTCTCCCTATCTCCATGTGTTCATATTGTTCAACTCCCACTTATGAGTGAGAACATGCAGTGTTTGGCTTTCTGTTCCTGTGTTAGTTTGCGAGAATGATGATTTCCAGCTTCATCCATGTCCCTGCAAAGGACATGAATTCATCCTTTTTTATGGCTGCATGATATTCCATGGTGTATGTGCCACATTTCCTTTATCCAGTCTATCACTGACGGGCATTTGGGTTGGTTCCAAGTCTTTGCTATTGTGAATAGTCCTGCAATAAACGTATGTGTGCATGTGTCTTTATAGTAGAATGATTTATAATCCTTTGGGTATATACACAGTAATGAGATTGCTGCGTCAAAAGGTATTTCTGGTTCTAGATCTTCGAGGAATTGCCACACTGCCTTCCACAATGGTTGCAGAAAACTGAAACTACCCCTTCCTTACACCTTATACAAAAATTAACTCAAGATATATTAAAGGCTTAAACGTAAGACCTAAAACCGCAAAAACCCTAGAAGAAAACCTAATGCAATAGCATTCAGGACATAGGCATGGGCAAGGACTTCATGACTAAAACACCAAAAGCAATGCAACAAAAGCCAAACGTGGCAAATGGGTTCTAATTAAACTAAAGAGCTTCTGCACAGCAAAAGAAACTATCATCAGAGTGAACAGGCAACCAACAGAATGGGAGCAAATTTTTGCAATCTGTCCATCTGACAAACGGCTAATATCCAGAATCTACAAGGAACTTAAATAAGTTTACAAGAAAAAAACAACCCCATCAAAAATTGGGCAAAGGATATGAACAGACACTTCTCAAAAGAAGACATTTATGCAGCTAACAAACATATGAAAAAAAAGCTCATCATCACTGGTCATTAGAGAAATGCAAATCAAAACCACAATGAGATACCATCTTATGCCAGTTAGCATGGCAATCATTAAAAAGTCAGGAAACAACAGATGCTGGAGAGGATGTGGAGAAATAGGAACACTTTTACACTGTTGGGGGGAGTGTAAATTAATTCATAGCAAATTTTAAGTTATTCACCTTTATCGAGATTATCCAAAGTATTCAACTAAGTTTTATAAAAAAGAAATCTCTTTGCACTGATATTTCATTGTCTTCACATGACATTTAAAGAGTGCATAATTTCAGAAATTGGAAAGTGGTATAAACAAGTTTGGGAACAAACACCATTGCTCTTTATAAGGATAGGACTTAACTTTTAGGAGAAAAAAGAGACAGGCAACTTAGAAAATAGAAATGTAATTGTCTAGGCTAGCCAGGTTCAGCATTTCCCATTTCCATTTGTGAACTGCCTCCAAATAAAGACAAGTACTATCAGAAATTTCACCATCTATTATGCAAAGACAAAGTTGTCTGCTCACATTTTATGTATGAATGGATTGATGTGTTGGGTCATTATCTCCCAACAAACACAAAGCCTTCCATTTTTCAGTCTTCTTATGTAACATTTGCAGGAAAATACATCTTTAAACTTGTAAAAAATTAACCTTCAGCTAGAAATCGAAGAAATAAGAAAAGGAGTTGGGAAGGACTCATCAGGTGTTGCTTGGATGCAAAGACTTCTCAGGAATCTGGTTTAAATGCAGTTAGCTATTTTCAGATTTAATTTGTTCCCCAAGCAAAATCTATGCAAAATCCAAAATTCCTCTCCAAAGCTCTTTGGAAATAAAAGACTTGCATGTGTCCTGTTGTCTACAGTCCAAACCAACAATGTTGCTTCTGCCAATTGCTACGGTTTAAGCTATTATGGTGAGCAAATGAAACAGTGATGGAAATAGAAACTCCAATTAAAAGATAATGGTATACCAGATCATTCTTGCTGCACATTTACTCTATATCCATAAGCTCTATGATTCCCAAGGAAGACTGATTAAGAATGTATTGCACATATCATGCCCTGCTGTGTTTCTCTCCTCTCTCTTCAATGTGTAACATTAGCAGATAAATTTCCTCCTATGGGGCCTAGGAAGAATTGATATAAGTGAAGCATATAGTAATATTATAATGAATATAGAATATATATATTTAAATAAGCTTGCAGAATAGAAATCTGTATATATTATTGAAAACAGACACAATGCATATATCTAATATGGATAAGCAATCTATTTAGTTGGAACTTAAGCTGCCCAGTTCTTAAGGCTATTTTTCTATTGTGTGATTAGGAAAATGTTTGCAAATTTAAATTTCATAGCTTTTTTTGCGTACAATTGGTTTACAACCACTGAATCAAAGAAATATGTATTAAATTATGAGACTATAAATAGACTTATTTACAAGTGGCTTGGCTCATCAATATTTTAAGAAATTTTTAAAGACATGCTTACATGCAAAGCCACCCAATTCAGAATTGAAACAAAATTATGGTTAATATGAAAAATTCTTACTGCATTTTGTAACAGTAAACTCAAGCACGACCATGTTGATTGAAAGACTGCACATTTTTGAAATAAATATATTTTATTTCAATTAAAACATCTTTTTAATTTTTCTTCTTACTGTAAGAGATAAAAATATTCAATTTAAAAAATCAAGTAAACCAGAAAAATGTAAACTAAAACTAAATTAAGTAAACACTGAAAATTTCCTACAATTCTACCACTCAGAAATGACTTCTTAATATATAAGTGTTAATTGTTTCAGACTTTTTTGTGAGTATACAAGTACACTTACTAAAAGGCATGCCATAAAAATGTTTGGTTAATTTTTATTTTTAACTGTATAGCATAATCAAAATTTCTTAATAATTAGAGATAATTCTCTCTAACTCATTCTATGAGGCCAGTATTACCCTGATACCAAAACCAGATAAGGGCACAACAAAAACAACAAAAACTACAGGTCAATATTCCTGATGAACATAGATCCAAAAATCCTCAGCTAAATTCTAGCAAACTGAATCCAATAGCACATCTAAGAGATAATACACCATGATCAAGTGGGATTTATCTCAAGGATGCAAGAGTGGTTCAGCATACACAAATCAATAAACATGATACATCACACCAACAAAATGAAGGACAAAAACCATATGATCATCTTAGTAGACACAGGAAAAGCATTTGACAAAATTCATCACCCTTTATGATAACAGCTCTCAACAAACTAGGCATAGAATGACCATACTTCAAAATAATAAAGACCATATACGACAACTCATAGCTAACATCATACTGAGTTGGGAAAAGTTGAAAGCCTTTGCTTTAAGAACTAGAACAAGATAAGGACGCCCACTTTCACCACTTCTGTTCAACATAGTACTGGAAGTCCTAGCCAGAGAAATCAGGCAAGAAAAAAAAAGTGGCATCCAAATTGGAAAGGAAATCAAACTGTCCCTTTTGGCAGGTGGTATGATCTTATACCTAGAAAAACCAAAAGACTTCACCAAAAACCTTCCAGAGCTGATAAAAAAAAAAAGGCAGTGAAGTTGCATGATACAAAATCAATTTACAAAAGTCAGTAGCTTTTTTATACACCAATGAGGATGAAACAGCCAAAAAAGAAATCAAGAAGGCAATTCCACTTACAACACCTACAAGAAAAATAAAATACCTAGGTATAAATTTAACCAAGGAGGTAAAAGATCGCTATTAAAAAATCTACAACACAAACACATGGAAAGACATCTTATGCTCATGGATTGGAAGAATTAATCTAGTCAAAATGACCACACTGCTCAAAGCAATCTACAGATCCAATGTAATTCCTATCAAAATATCAATATCATTTTTCACAGCAGTAGAAAAAAAATCCTAAAATTTGCATGGAACCAAAAAAGAGCCCAAATAACCAAAGCTATCTGGAGCAAAAAGAACTAAGCTGGAAGGATTACACTGTCTGATTTCAAAACATATCACCAGGCTGTAGTAATGAAAACCATATCTATAAAAATAGATATGTAGACCAACGGAATAGAATAGAGAACATATAAATAAATCTGTGTATTTACAGCCAACTGATATTTGCCAAAGCTGCCAAGAATATAAACAGGGAATGGATACCCTCTTAAATAAGTGGTGCTGGGCAAACTGGATAACCATATGCAAAAGAATGAAACTGGGTTCCTATGTCTCATGCACAAAAATCAACTCAAGATGGACTAAAGACTTAAATGTAAGACCCAAAAGTATAAAACTATTAGAAGAAAGCATAGGAAAAACTTCAAAAATCACTCTAGGCAAAGATTTTATGGGTAAGACTGCAAAAGCACAGAAAACAAAAATAAAAATAAATAAATGGAACTATATTAAGCCAGAAACCTTCTGTACAGCAGAAGAAACAACAGAGTGAAGAGACAACCTATTAAATGGGAGAAAATATTTTCAAATTACTTATCAGACAGGGGACTGATATCCAAAAAATGCAAGGAACTCATACAAGTAAACAGTGAAAAAAAAGTCACTTAAACATGGGCACAGGACACGAATAGACATTTCTCAAAAGACCACATACACATGGCCAACAGGTTTATGAAAAAATGCCCAACATCATTAACCATCAGGGAAATGCAAATCAAAACCACAAGGAGATATTATTTCAGCCCAGTTAGAGTGGCTATTATAAAAAGAAAAAAATAACAGATTCCGGTGAGGATGTGGAGAAATGGGAGCTCTTATACACTGTTGGAGGGAATATAAATTAATATAACCAATATGGAAAACAGTATGGAGATTTCTTTAAAACTAAAAATAGAACTATCATACAATCCATCAATCTCACTACTGGGTATTTTTCCAAAGGAAAAAAATATCACCCTGTCAAAGGGATACTTGCATTCACATGTTTATCATAGGATGATTCACAGTAGCAAAGTTATGGAGTCAACATAAGTGTCCATCAGTGGATGAATAGATTAAAAAATGTGGTGTATATGCATAATGGAATGCTATTTGGCCATTAAAAAGAATGAAATAATGTCATTTGCAACAACATGGATAGAACTGGAGGCCATTATGTTAAGTGAAATAAGCAAGCAACAGAAAGACAAATACTGCACGTTTTCACTCATGCAGAGATCTTGAAGGGCTGTTGAGAACCTTTGGTGGTTGTCTGTGAGTGGCTTTTGCATATGGGAAGTGAGTGCATTTCCTGTCTACTATGGGTCACAGCGTGTATGAGTGTCTCCCGTGGACCAGCCATTGACCCTGGAAAAAAGAGAGCGTTCCTGGAGCTATTTCAGGGAGCACTTAAAACTTATCTCGTGAACATAGAGAATAGAGTGATATGAGAGACTGAGAAGAGGGGCTGAGTGGGAGGAGAGATAAAGAGAGGTTGGTTATGAGTAGAAACATACAGTTAGATAGAAGGAATAAGTTCTAATGTTTAATACCGACTAGAGTGACTATACTTTGCAACAAGATTATGTATATTTCAAAGTAGTTAGAAGAGAGGACTTGAAATGATACTAACACACAAAAATGATAAATACTCAAGGTGATGACTTGATCAATACACATTCTATGCATGTAACAAACACATGCAATGCATAAATATGTAGAGTTATTTTATATGAATAAAAGAGAAAACAAGTTTATATCTAGATGATTATTTGTAATTACTGTCAAGTTATCCAAAATATAAACTACACTTATGTGTTTAATAAGCCACTTATTTTGAACATCTGGATTGTTTCTTAAAGTGGTTTTTAAAATTAATTATTTAAAAAATGTTTTATCTCAAAAATTATTTTGGAATTTGGAATGCACTGTTTAAAACTTCGAAGAGGCACTTAAAATTTAACTTTGATACTTTTATTTTTGCTCTGAGTCATGTTTTTTTTTTTTTTTTACATTTGCATGGGTCTTCTTTTTTTTCCTACATGATATATACATAGAAAATCATGTCAGTACAGCATCAAAGAGAAAAATCATACAGTGGTAGGCCTGTCCGATTTCTGGCATTCTTTATTAGAGAAAGGGTGTGCTAGCATTTTTGCCCTTTAACACATGTCTTATTCTGACAGGATCTTAAAATTTCTAACGGGAACCAAGATATAATAGAAATGAAATTCCAAAGTGAGGCACCAGCTCATCACATGCAGCATCTACAAAGAAAGATCAGCTTCGGCCGGGCGCGGTGGCTCACGCTTGTAATCCCAGCACTTTGGGAGGCCGAGGCGGGCGGATCACGAGGTCAGGAGATCGAGACCACGGTGAAACCCCGTCTCTACTAAAAAAAAAGACAAAAAATTAGCCGGGCGTGGTGGCGGGCGCCTGTAGTCCCAGCTACTCGGAGAGGCTGAGGTAGGAGAATGGCGTGAACCCGGGAGGCGGAGCTTGCAGTGAGCCGAGATTGCGCCACTGCACTCCAGCCTGGGCGACAGAGCGGCGAGACTCCGTCTCAAAAAAAAAAAAAAAAAAAAAAAAAAAAGAAAGATCAGCTTCAAAACTTTTGAGCACCTCATCTAGAGGTTCAAGACAGTGAGATGTAGAAAGAGGAGTTTTTAATGAGTATTTAGAGAAAGTTGTGTTGCCGGGAGGTGTACAAACATCACCTGTTCTTTCATCTGAATCTTAGTTTTTGGGGAGAAGAGCTCAATGGGGCCATTCGGAACTTGATATGCAGCCCCTCAAACTTTGGAGACCCAGGAGATGGTAATCTGTCTCCAAACCCAAGAAACTCAGAGGTCAGGGAAACGCTGCTGACACCTTTTTGTGGTTGTCTGTGGGTGGCTTTTGCATATGGGAAATGAGCGTGTTCCCTGTCCACCATGGGTCACAACGAGTATGAGTGTCTCCCGTGGACCAGCCACTGACCTTGGATGAAAGAGAGTGCCCCTGGAGCTATTTCAGTCCCTTGGCAAGGGGACTCCCTCAAAGGGGTGAAGAGACCCCCAACAGTGAGCATCTGACCATGAACTGGACACACTGTGACTAACCAAAGAAGAAACATGGTCTACATTATGGGGCCTGCATCTGGAAGAGCCCACAAGTGTATTCATAAGAGAAAGTGTTGATACCTGATACCAGAGAGTCATGACTTAAGGTGAAGAACAGACCCAGTATGTCAGAAGGTGGCTTTTCCACAGCCCATGCTCTTTCCTGCAGTCAGCCGCTACAGGAGGAATGAATATTGTAGGGAAAGAATGAAGGAGAACCACCCCTGCCTCCACTGCCTGAAACTGACAGGCCACAGTGGGCCTAGCTAGAGAATGGGAGATGGGACACTAACTTTTGCCCAAACATTTCATTACTATCAAGAACTGGTTGTTCTAACTTCCAAATCGAGGCTTTATGTGCTAAAGTGACCATGATACTATCTAGCCTCACTCATTGGACCTACCTAAGATTTCACCCAGGAGCAGAGAATTTCTATTAAAGGGAAGATGTTAGGAAAAAATTACATTGTGCTTTGAGTATATCCTGTGTTTGGTAGTTGTTCAATGGGCTGCTTGCCTACCTTTTAGTGGCTTCCAACTGGAAACGTTGGGGTCCACAGACCTGGCTGGTAAGAACACTGGCAAATTGAATGTGTGCGCGTAAGCATTTGAAGCCTTTTCATTGAAAAGCCTCTTAAAGGCAAGCGCAGAGCTTCCAAAAAAGCTAGAGTACATGGTATACCCCACTTGGATATTCCTTGTGAAGTATCATTTATGTGACAGAGACCAAAAAAAGTTTTTTATCAAAGAAAAATTCAGAGACATTTGTAGTTATTTTGCAGCATGCTTATTAGTTTATTTTGCACTCATATTGTTTACTCACATGAGGAGTCAGTTGGTAGAATGAGGCAGGAAACAAAGGCAAAAACGGGAGTCATAAGACAGGAGAAAAATAAAACTGTTGGTAGTCTGGAAACAGTGAATCTTGTTTGCACGATTTTTGCCTAAGCTCATAATCTGGAAGTGAGCAGGGAAGGGTCCACCTGGCAGTCTTTTTTTGAGTAGGCCAACCAGAGGTATCAAAGATAACAATTTTCTTTGTTCAGGAATTTGCCAGAAAGATTTGAGGTGTGAGCTTGGAACAAATAGTGGTACCATCTTCCTGGCATGTCTGCCATTGTCCTCCCTTCATAACTTCTTCCTTGGTTCAACCTGCACCACTTAGTTCAGCAGATTTTCTCATGATTGAAAACCTTCTACCATCCCTCCTTTTATCCATTCTAAGACAGTTTTAGTGTATTTGCATTAGGAGGGAAAACCAGAGAGTACCTAAAAGCTGAATTTTTCTAAGTTAGAAAGGGCAGATAGCTTTCCATTTTTCTATTAAAAAATGAATTTGGGAAGGTGGGAGGGGAGGAAGGGACAGAAGAGACAAGGTTAGCTCAGATTATATTTTGGAAGAAAGATGTGGGGAGGTTTTTTAAGCAGATGACTCTATAATTTGGGGGCAGCTGCTGCAAGGTGATCAGTTGTATTTGTGGGAATGGATAGGGATCTTGGGGGTGTTTTTACTGTACATAATGTAGTTTATTTTCCCTCTGGTTAAGAGTTCTGCAATACAGATTTAAATTGCTTTTCAATTCCTTTGTAGCTCTTGAAAGCAATGCTGTGCTGAGAAAGGCAATGAAAAGAGCCAAGTTTATTCTAGTCGTACATGTTAAAGATTTGACAAGCCTTCAATAAAGACACTTAAAAAAAACCAGCCTTCATCAAACTTATTTGACCACATTATCCTACTTATAGAGAATATGATTTTATGTGTAATTATTTGGAATACACTTTGGGAAATGTGATACCTAGCTCACGTGAGCTCAAGATAGGTCAAGAATTCCAAAAAAAATTATTCACTCCTTTCCTAACTTCATTCAACAGAGCCATATAACATTTCATGAAGTAGGATGACTGTCTGGGGTTGGATGCTGTCCCCTACAAATTCAAGTCCTTTCTGAAATCACAGAATGTGAACTTATTTGGAAATAGGACCATTGCAAATGTAATTAATTCAGATACGGTCATAATGGAATAGAGTGGGCCCTTAATCCAGTATGATTGGTATCATTTTAAGAAGAGGAGAAGAGACACAGAGACAGAGACAGTCAGCGGGGAACACCATAAACAATACAGACAGAGATGAGAATGATGTGCCTGCATGCTAAGGAATACCCAGGACTGCCAGCAATACCAGAAGCTCAGAGAAGGGCACAATTTTCCCTGAGCCTTCCAAGGGAATGTGCTGACACTCTGATTTTGAAGTCTAGCTTCCAGAAATGCAAGACAATAAATTTCTGTTGTTTAAAGCCACCAGAAATTTAAACAAATTTCTGTTCTTTAAAGCTTGTGGTAATTAATTAAGGCAGCCCTAAGAAAATGATACAATGACCATGTCTCAAAATTAAAGAAATATTTGATTTTGTAATCTTGAAAACTTAAGACCACTCAGCAATGAAAAGTAACAAACTATTGATATATAAAAAACCACAGATGAATCTCAAGATAATTCCAGATGATACAAAAAAGAGTATATGCTGCATGGCTGCATTTACATAAAATTCTACCAATGTAAACTCACCTGTAGTGACAGAAAGGAAGTGGTTGTCTGTTTCAGAGTGCCTATAGGGGCAGGAGGGGCTGGAGGGTGGGTTTTCAAAAAACACAAAGAACCTTTTAGAATCATGGGTATATTCACTATCTTGATTGCAGTAGTGGTTTCATCATGTATGTATATGTCAAAACTTATCAAAATTGCATAGTTTAAGTATGTGCAACTTATTGTATGTTAATTATACCTTAACAAATCTGCTTAAAATAAAACAACTTGGGGACTCATTAGTTTAAAATAACCAAGAAAATAATGTGCAAGTTTGCATGGAGGAATGGTGGGAGCATTAAAAAGTACTTCCACTGTTGTGCACTCTCTCTCTCTCTTTCTCTCACTCTATTCTTGTCCTTAATTGAAAGTGGTAAAGCAAACACATTACCAAAGCAACTCTAATTACTTTCTCTGAACTAGTCTCCAGCAAATTAGGAAAAAGGAGCTGAGAAAACCATTTCAGCTCTGAAATACCACTGTGGGATCTTTTCCTCTGAGACAGTCTCAGCATACAGCAAACAGCATTCATCCTGTGCTCCAGGACAGCCCCATGGCTGTGCCTAGAATGCACTTTGGGAGATACCCCTTCCCCTCATGCAATGGACATGGTCATTTTCCCTCTCACTTTCCTTCTGGCTTTAATTAAATGTCACAGCAGAAAGAGGTTACCAAAACAAATGATGCAAAGTGTTCTGCTAGCTCTGATCCATCCTTGAAGACATGGTTGCAGCCAGTCTTTCTCCATAAAGGCTTGCTCACCTCTGCCCTGCCTATTCCCCACAGCTCTTGCTCTTGTTCTTATGCCATGTAAATGAGCTTTTGGTACATACTGGTTTCTATTGCTATTGTTTTGCATACTAGTCATTGCACCCCAGTCACTATGATATTCTTGGCCTCTTGAACCTGATATCTTTCTAGTTGAAACTCTCTTTTCCATTCTAGATTTATCCCTATCCAGACTGTGGGATATATTCTATTCCTCAAAGTGCATAACAACAGCATGCATACTTTTCTCTTACTCTTCCCTTTCATTTAGCCCCAGGCCTGGATGCATCATTTGTTTGTCTAGAACGCTACTATGCCAGTGTGCAGCTGATACCTTTAGATGCCTGCCCTGCAACTCTGTGACAGGGGACTTTTTAACAAAGATGCTCTGCCCACACAAGCCAGAAGTGTTGGAGCATTAAACATTCCCCAGGAGGAAACTCAGCCAGTGAGTGACAGCAGACAGTGTGTGAGTTCCCCAGCTCCCTCGCCCCTCAGGTTAGCTAGCTCTGCAGTGTGTTCCACACTGCTTCTCCTGGCTCTCCCATGGGATGAAGCTTCAGTTGTCCACCACTTAGTTGATATAACAGTGCATGCCTTCTAGGCTGCCTCCCTTCCTTATATAACATCCCAACTTCCCTGCTGGTATTGCAGGAAACATCTGGGTAAACTGCTTGCCTTTGAATTTTCCTCTCAATGTCTGCTTCTGGGGAAGCCCCCCCACTGAGATTAAGACCTTGTGTTAGAGCGTATTGGATAGTTGAGTCTCTTCCCAGTCCCTGAGCCACAGCCCCCCCATTGCTGTCTCCCACTCTTTACACAGCCCCATTTCATGTGGTTGAGTCCTCACTTGCAACTCCACCTGTTGCCATGTACTTGAGCCCTTCAGGCTGATTTCCTGCATTTCTTCTCAGTGTGCATTTTTCATCTGGATAGAGGTGCACCTCCTCTACTAGAGAGCTGTAGTTCAGAAATATGCTGTAGGGAACACTGAAGAAACCACAAAAGCGTTCTTTAAGCATTGAATGCACTGGTATGCACTCAGATATCCCACAGCCCAGTTAAGAAGGACCGCTATGCCTTCTTGACTTTCCTCAGCCCATGGCTTGGATCCTGGCATCTAGACAGTGAAGGCAGGGGAGGGAGAGCAGGAAAAATGAAAGAACAGAGCCATCCTCTTTCCTTCCCCCACGCAAGGCTTTTCTGCAGCTTGAAGTGCTCACTTGGTTCCCAAACTGTGAGTACCAGACTGTGATAGAGCTGCCCCTCTTTCCCACTGTGGTTAGCAGAAAAAGGTCTCCCAAAGATGTCCATGCCTTAATCCCTGGTATTCATAAATGTGTCACCTCACATGTATGGCAAAAGGGACTTGGCATGTGATTAAGGTTACAGAACTTGAGATAGGGAAAAAATATCCTGGATTATCCACGTGAGCCCACTTTAATCACACAAGTCCTTAAAAGTGGAGAACCTTTCCCAGTTGGGGAGAGAGAGAGAAGCTGGAAGGAGAAGAGAGTCGAAGCATGAGGGGAACTCAATCTGTCATTGCTGGCTTTGAATATGGAGAAAGGAGGCCACAATCAAGGAAGACAGGGGCCCCTAGAAGCTGGCGATGGCTCTCAGCTGGCAGGTCACAAGGAATCTTGGTCACAATCAAAAGGAACTGAATTCTGTCAAAGACCGAATGAGCAGGGAAACAGATGCCCCCCTAGAGCTACCAGAAAAGAACATAGCCCTGACAACACCTTGATTCCAGCCCAGTGAGATCCATGTTGCACATCTGACTTTGAAAACTTTAAGATAATGCATTTGCGTTCTACAAGCCACTCCATTAGCAGTTATTTGTTCTGGAAGTAATAAAAAATGAATACACTGACCATCTAGAGAGTTTCTCTACATGCCTAGTAGTCCTGCAAAAGAAGAAAGCAAACCTTTTGAAAGTGCCTCCCTGTCAGGCTGCAAAATAACAAACACTTGGGCAAATCTCTTTTTGAGCTGCTGCTTATCAGGGAAGAAGGGAGAACATCAGGGCACGTGACTGGAAGCCAATGCATCTACTTTCATTGTTGCCTGTAAATGGGCAACACTAGAACATACACCTCACTGTTCATCTTATCTCATTTTTCTCTTTTTCTTCCTCTTGTGTACCCAAAAGCTTAATGTATACCCACATTATTGCTCGGGGAAGGACACTGGAACATTCCAATCAATTAAAACGGTATTTAAGTTTTATCCTGCTAATTAATCTACCGTCTCATTGGACAGAGAAAGCCATCTCTTTATTGCAGCCTGAAACATCAATTAATACCTTGGCCTGGGTTTTTCCTCCATAATTTCAAACCAGTTATTTTTCAGGTATCAAAGCAGAGTGGAGAGGCCTAATTAATTGATAAAACTATGGTCACCTGTAGTGGATTTGACAAAGAGCATGACTCTTAGAACACAGACTCATTAAAAATGCTTCCTGCCTCACAATCGAGATTAAGGAGATCTAAGGAAGACCAAACACCTAACAGTGCATTTATTTATCTGAGATGTGTGATGATGAGAGTCATATCATACTTGAGATCTTGCAATTTTATATGAGCATTTTATATTGTTTTTGGAATCAGAAAAAATACAGGTTTTATTTTTGTTTAAAGAGCATTCTAAATGAATTCATCCAGAGATTTGAGGGTGTTTTTGTTATTTCAGGGGTTGAGGTCACATTTTAAAATGATTTTGTTTCTCCCAAGGATGATATATATATATATATAAATTATACTTTAAGTTCTGGGATACATATGCAGAATGTGAAGGTTTGTTACATAGGTATACACATGCCATTGTGGTTTGCTGCACCCATCAACCCGTCATCTGCATTAGGTATTTCTCCTAATGCTATTCCTCCCCTAGTTCCCCAATGCCCAACAGGCCATGGTGTGGGATATTCCCTGTGTCCATGTTTTCTCATTGCTCAGCTCCCACTTATGAGTGAGAACATGCAGTGTTTGGCTTTCTGTTCCTGTGTTAGTTTGCTGAGAATGATGGTTTCCAGCTTCATCCATCATTAGAGAAATGCAAATCAATACCACAATGAGATACCATCTCATGCCAGTTAGAATGGAGATCATTAAAAAGTCAGGAAACAACAGATGCTGGAGAGGATGTGGAGAAATAGGAACGCTTTTACACTGCTGGTGGGAGTGTATTAGTTCAACCATTGTGGAAGACAGTGTGGTGATTTCTCAAGGATATAGAACCAGAAACACTCCCATTACTGGGTATATGCCCAAAGGACTATAAATTATTCTGCTATAAAGACACATGCACATGTATGTTTATTGCAGCACTATTCACAATAGCAAAGACTTGGAACCAACCCACATGCCCATCAATGATAGACTGGATAAAGAAAATGTGACACATATATACCATGGAATACTGTGCAGCCATAAAAAAGGATGAGTTTATGTCCTTTGGAGGGAGGATGGTATTTTTTAAAGAGGAAGTTTTGATTTCTGCTGTTGTTCAAATCTTTATCCTGTGCCTTTTAAAAAACCTTCTTTCACTCAATTACGGAGAAGGAAGAATTAAGTAGCTCCTACTAGAATGGTGGCTTTATCATTTTTTCCAGTCTTAGGGTGAATATATTTATTTTAGAAGCTATAATATCATTATTTTGAAATTTAGAATTCCTGTAATGCTTTTGTGCACTGAAACTTTTATCAGTTTTTAGTGCCTCACTTTAACACTTCTAATGCTTTGTCTAGAAAGTCTATTTTGCTTACTATTAATACCTGCACTAACTCTTCTTTAGTTAGTATTTGTATGGTTTCTCATCATTTGTTTTAAGTATTTATTATACCATTTTCTTCACAATTGAAAAGATCCAGACTGTAAATTTGTGTCATTTAACAAATCTACATTGATTGTGATTGCAGATATATTTGGATACACTTTTACGTCTTTTTAAAATTTGGCTTTTTTTCATTTTTTCTTTTTGTATTTAACTTGACCTTTTAACTTATTAATTTTCTTTTGGATCTTGTGTGTGTTTCTCTAATTCACTTATTTCCTTTCCTGGTTTTGAAGTTGTATATCCTATTTACACACCCTGTATATAACAGTAAGTCCTGTTACTTCAGTCTATTACTTAAATGGTCACCCTAATGATTTCGTTTCTCTTTTATGTTTTGAATTTTTACTACAGTATAATTTACATATAGAAAAAATGCTTATCTTACAATTGTGCAGCTTACTGACTTTTCACAAATGAACACCCTCCTGTAGCCAGCATGTAGATCAAGAAACAGAGTACCCCCATTCTCAGAAGGCTTCTGCATGCCCCCTTGAAAATGCTACACCTATTGAATTTAAGTTTAAAAAGATCTAAGATTCAGCATAATCTTTAGGCTTCTCACAAACAAAATAAGATTTTATTGTAGAATGTTTTACTTCCATTCACCAGCTCCTAGTTTCTGTACTATTGCTGTCAAGGATTTCAATTCAACTTTATTTTTTAACCCCAAACATTTACTATGACATGCTTATAATTTTCTTTGTTTACCATTCCTTCTTGTGTCTTAGATTTTCCAGGCATCATTTTCTTTCTTTTTGAGGTTTCTGTAGTAAAAATCTTTTGGCAAAATAGTCTCCATTTTGGTTGTCTGAAAATGTCTTTAACCTTACTTCCATTGCCCCCTGCAAGTTTATCTTTGCTAGCTGTACAATTGTATGCTCACAGTTATTTTTCTCTTAGTACTTTGAAATTGTATTCCACAGTCCTGTGCCTTTGGCTGCCATTGATACAGCAGCTCTCTTTCTAGTTTCATATATTTGTCTTTTTTTCTGGCTATTTCTAAGATTTTTTAAAAATAAAAATATGTTATTATATAATTTTACAGGGATATGTCTACTTATGAGTTTCTTTTTATTTCTGCTGATTGGGTTCAATATGGTTTCTGCATTTGAGGATTAATGTAATCCTTTCAGCAGGCAGTTCTGGAAATTTCTCAGGCATTATCTCTTCAGTTATTGCTTCTGGCCCACTGCCTTTTGATTTTCTTTCTGAAACCTTGATTACACATGTTGGACTTCTTCATCCTATGCTCCTTCCTGTCATCTCTCTGCACTGCATTTTTCCATATATCTCCTTGTACTTTTTTTCAGATCCACTTTCCCATTCATGCATGAGCTCTCATCTCAGATGTCTCTAACCTGCTGCTTCTCCCATCCATGGAACTTCTGATGTTAATCGTGACAGTTTTCTTCAGAAGTTCTATTTGTTTCTTTTTCAAAAATACCTGGTCAATGTTGGGTGTTTTTTATTCCTTCATCATATTTCCAATGCTTTTATATCTGCCCATGTATTAACCATAATTTTTTTGTGTTCTGTTAATTCCAATATCTGTAGTCATTGCCAGTATGATTGTCTTGTTGTTTTTCCTGTCACTCACGTTATCTTGTTTTCCGTGTGTGGTGATATTTGATTGTGAGCTCATTTTTCTTGGAGCTTTGTCTCTAGGAATGCTTTGGAGTTTTAAGTCAAGATGATAGTCCTCTAAAAAGGATGTGCAATTGTTTCTGCTGGTTTCTTACACATGCTACTAACCCAGGAACACTTTAATTTACAGTCAGGGTTTGGATTATTTCAGAACTCATAGGTTAAGGAAATTCTGCCCCCAACCTGGTGATGGTAGTTATGGTCAGAGATCTCTAAGGAAGTTTATTTAAAAAGTTATTATTATTAATGTTTCTCCCATCACCAAGGCCAAGACATGAGACATGAATGGATCAACATCCTCTCTCCTCTTGGAAGGGTATTTTCTTTGTCTACACCTGGGAGCATTATCTCTTGAAGGTCCCAGCTTTATGTTGAATATTTTTTCAGGACTCCCACCCAGTTTGGGTCCAAGTTTTGTTTTCTGTTCCCCATCACATGTCTTACTAAAATTCAAGGTTGAGAGTGCCTGAGATCAGAGACACATAGAGAGAATGCTAGTTCCAGCATTGTTTACTTCTTTGAATTTGGCTTTTTCTTTATTTCTACTTTTCAAGGAATTGTCTTATTTTTTCACCAGCTAGTTTGTCTATAGATTTTACAAAAAAATTGCTTAAAAAATCCAGTATTGATTGAGATGTGTATTATTAACTAGGATTTCTTCTGATATTTTATTAATTCATTACTGGAAAGGAAACTCTCACTATCTCATTCATCTCTGCTGCATTTGTAACAATGTGTATGATCCAGCAGGTTCCCACTTTGGACAACTGGAGTGTAATTCAGTGGAGAACTCTGGGAGACAGTGTAGAACATGCCTAAGTAATCACAAATAAAGAATGAGGAAACTGAGATCGTTAGGACCCAACTTCCTGTTCATCATTGGTTAGGGACTGCTTCTGGAGATAACTGACGCTTTGGTTTTCCTTATACACAGGCAAGAGAAACTTCTCAGGCAGAGAATCACTGGTATTTGCTTTCATTTTGTAAAGGTGAGTGCTGTGAGGTTATGAAAGGGATCCTGACAGTATCTGCCAGGACATCAGGTGGCACAAAGAATAATGCAAACCTTTATCTGGGAGAACTTCGGTTTTGAGTTTCTTGCCCTCAGCAATTCATGGACACATAGAAGTAGAAACATTTTTTAAAAAAATCAAACAGAATAGACTTCGAGATCACTAAAGCTCTGAAAAGCTGGCGGAGCTATCTAAAGGTATAATCTGTTTTTCTTACACTTCTAGCACAAGATATGAAAGTGTGGAAGACATCAACTTATGTGCTACAAGAATGATGATGTAAAGAAAGCAGACAAAGCCATGATAACTAGAGAAGGATAGCAACAGGCTTGATGCCCTGACTCATGGACCATCCTTTTGCAGAACAGAGCTGATAGCCATTGGCTGCAGCCGGTTGGATTCTTTCTTATAACGGGAGACCTAACGCTTTACACTTTAAAGTTCAGAACATGCTTGGAAAACATCCATGTGTGGCTATGAAAGGCATTAGGGAAGGCACTTGGCTCATTATCCCTAGGATGTAGCAAGGTTCTAAGTCCAGGGTTCCAGTCTCAGTTACTCAATCTCTATTTGCAGAACTTATTTGTCTAAGTCCCTGATGTCCAGTAATGAGCAGCAATTGAGAAGATTATGACAGTAACCTCCCCTCTGTTTTCAACCTCATTATTTGATTGGAGACCGGTGGGCTAATTTAGGGCTCAGGTCAAAAGGTTTGTTTATAAAAGGACAAATGCAGGTGTTAAACTGGAGAATCACAGTCTTATCCTCACACAGAAATTACCACTTTCTAGCTTTTATTAAACACTATTGAATTTGACCAATCTCCTTGATGAGGAAAGCAGCCATCCATAGGAGGGAAAAAAAAGAGAAAGAAGAGAAAAGGCAGACTATTGTATAAACAACAAAAGCGACATGAGAAACACAACTTGCTTGCTGCTAATCGGTAGAGATTTGCCAAAATTTGAACCCAAGTTGCTGCGTGTTCAAGGATATCAGTTTCCACGGTGCCCAAGATTCTGGATGACAAAGGAGACTCTTGTGTATTCTTGAGATATTTAATGCATTTCTTATCTTACATAAATGGCAACACACTATGTGCATTATCCTGCTTTTCTACTTTTCCCACTTAACGTTAATTCTCGGAAGTTGCCTTATATAAGTATGCAAAAGGCGACATTCTTTGTGGCTACATGGTTTTGCATTCTATGGATAAGCCCACCAATCCCCTATTTATGGGTATTTAAGATATTTTCAATCTTTCTTGATTAGAAACTGTGATGCAATCATTAACCTCAAGCACATATCATTTTGCACTTTGGAAGATAAATATGAGTAATATTTCCTAGAATTAGAAAGATATTGCTGAACTGAAGGATGTTTGTACTTGTAATGTTAATAGATTTTGCTCAATTTCTCTCCATAGAGGCTGTATTGATTTTTTTTCCCACAGCGATACATAAGAGTGCTGATATCCCCCCACGCTGCGTGCTCTCTCATACAATATGTTGTCAGGCTTGTTGACCTTTTCCAATTTAATAAAAGAAAAATGGTAATTGCAATTTTAATATGCATTTCTCTTATAAACAGCACTGAGCAATTTTCCTGCTGTCTAAGAGCTGTGGGTTTCACTGTTTTTCCTTAGGCCGTGACTAAGACAGTTTTTCTCTTTTTGGATTCCAGGATTTACTAGAGTTGTGTCTGGAGCAAATCGAGGCTGACTTTTGGGCATAAAAAATTCAGGATAGGCCCGATTTGAGATTCAATTTCACTGAGTCTGCACGTGTAAAAGTTACTGCGATGGGAAATAAACTGCGTCAACAAGATGCTGCCACAAATGCAAGTTTAATGACATGGAACTCATATTTACAATAAAATATTAAAGGAAAAAAGTAGGTTAAAGTACAGTACAATGTGATCTCTCTTCCTTTTTTAAAAATATAGGATCCATCTGTAGAAAGGTGCCTGGAAGGATGTATATGGAAAATTAACAGGATTATTTATGGATGGAAGGACTACATGGTATTTTACTGTAATTTGTGCTTCTCTGTATTTTTGAAGTGTTGTCAATTACTAATTTCTACCTGAAATAACTAAAAATAATATTTTAAAAATATATTCTGTCCCATCGGTGGAGAGCTATAAAAAATACACAAAGTGATGAGAAGAACACTGCACCAAGAGTCAGGAAACCTAATTTTTAGTCCCACTTCTGCTGTTAATATGCCCTGAGATTATTGGGCTTATAATTTAATTTTTAGGCCCTGGCATCATTTATAAAATGGGGAAATTGGGCAAGCTTGTTGTTTTGAATCCTTAGAGCTCTAAAAACATATCTTAAATGTTAAGATGAGACACTTATAAATTAATGCTGATTAAGTTCTTTTATAGATGTATGTTTATGCTCTGAATAGTTGCACTTCATAAAATCAAGGTGAATCTGTGTGTGTCGGTTGTTTCTTATGTAAATGATTGTCTGTGAACTGTATTGGTGTGCCATGCAAAGCAAAAGTCTTCACACTGAGTAATTATCTTTTCAAGGCTCATTGAAAGAGGTTACCTTGGTAACAAGAAATCAAAACCCACCCACTTCATCTTAGGGGTCAGAACAAGGTTCTCCATGTAATCATCATTTCTGTTCTTCAGGTACAAACTGTGAAGAAGCCTCAGTGGGAATGTTCATATATTAGTAACAAGCAGTTTTGTACTCAAAGACACTGTTCATTGCATTGTTCTAGTTCAGGCCTGTTGTCCTGGTGGAAATATTAAGAGCACACCTTTTCATTTTCTGAAGTTTCCCTGCTTGCAAGATAAATTATTTTGGTTCCTCCAGCTCCTCAGCACCTTAGACAGCTCTTTTTTTTTTTTTTTTTTTAAATTATACTTTAAGTTTCGGGATACATGTGCAGAATGTGCAGGTTTGTTACACAGGTATACACGTGCCATGGTGGTTTGCTGCACCTATCAACCTGTCATCTACATTAGGTATTTCTCCTAATGCTGTCCCTCCCCTAGCCCCCAACCCCTGACAGGCTCCAGTGTGTGATGTTTCCCTCCCTATGTCCATGTGTTTTCATTGTTCACCTCCTACTTTTGAGTGAGAACATGCGGTGTTTGGTTTTCTGTTCCTGTGTTAGTTTGCTGAGAATGATGGTTTCCAGCTTCATCCATGTCCCTGCAAAGGACATGAACTCATCCTTTTTTATGGCTGCATAGTATTCCATGGTGTGTATGTGCCAAATTTTCTTTATCCAGTCTATCATTGATGGGCATTTGGGTTGGTTCCAAGTCTTTGCTATTGTTAATAGTGTTACAATAAACATACATGTGCATGTGTCTTTATAGTAGAATGATTTATAATCCTTTGGGTATATACCCAGTAATGGCATTGCCTGGTCAAATGGTATTTCTGGTACTAGATCCTTGAGGAATTGCCACACTGTCTTGCACAATGGTCTAACTAATTTACACTCCTACCAACAATGTAAAGGTGTTTCTATTTCTCCATATCCTCTCCAGCATCTGTTGTTTCCTGACTTTTTAATGATCACCATTCTAACTGGTGTGAGATGGTATCTCACTGTGATTTTGATTTCAAATGAGATGGTATCTCATTTGATTTTGATTTTCTCTAATGACCACTGATGATGAGCTTTTTTTCATGTTTGTTGATTGCATAAATGTCTTCTTTTGAGAAATGTCTGTTCATATCCTTTGCCCACTTTTTGATGGGGTTGTTTGTTTTGTTCTTATAAATTTGTTCAAGTTCTTGTAGATTCTGGATATTAGCCCTTTGTCAGATATCCATCTGCAAAAATTTTCCCCCATTCTGTAGGTTGCCTGTTCACTCTGATGACAGTTTCTTTCGCTGTGCAGAAGCTCTTCAGCTTAATTAGATCCCGTTTGTCACTTTTGGCTTTTATTGCCATTGCTTTTCATGTTTTAGTCATGAAGCCTTTGCCCATGCCTATGTCCTGAATGGTATTGCCTAGGTTTTCTTCTAGGGTTTTTATGGTGTTAGGTCTTGTGTTTAAGTCTTTAATCCATCTTGAGTTGATTTTTGTATAAGGTGTAAAGAAGGGGTCCGGTTTCAGTTTTCTGCATATGGCTAGCCAGTTTTCCCAATACCATTTATTAAATAGGGAATCCTTTCCCCATTGCTTGTTTTTGTCAAGTTGATCAAAGATCAGATGGTTGTAGATGTGTGGCATTCTGAGGCCTCTGTTCTGTTTCATTGGCCTATATATCTGTTTTGGTACTAGTACCATGCTCTTTTGGTTACTGTAGCCTTGTAGTATAGTTTGAAGTCTGGTGGCATGATGCCTCCAGCTTTGTTCTTTTTGCTTAGGATTGTCTTGGCTATATGGGCTCTTTTTTTGTTCCATATGAAATTTAAAGTAGTTTTTCCTAATTCTGTGAAGAAAGTCAATGGTAGCTTGATGGGGATAGCAATGAATCTATAACTTACTTTGGCAGTATGGCCATTTTCACAATATTGATTCTTCCTATCCATGAGCATGATTAAAGCATGGAGGTAGAAGGACCCAAGGGCACTCATGATTTCTCCCTTGGCTTCTGTGCTCACTTCACTGATCAAGAACGAGGACTATTAATTACTAGGGGTATGCTTCTAAAAATCTCAGACCTGTAAGAGGTAGTGGAGATTAAGTAACATTTCTCCATGATTTTATAGATGAAGGAGCTGTGAAGTTGGAAGCAAAGCTTCTGAGTCCAGTGGTCTTTTCAGGCCAGCACTTCGATCAAGGGAAATTCCAGCTCTGAGGGCTCACTTGCATGTGAGCCCTGCCTTCCCTTAACACAGTCATCAAGGGTTAGCTTTGAAATCCCTGCAGAACTGTACAGAACCTCTCACTTCTTTCTCTTTTAAAGCAGAAGCACACAGTGTTCACCATAGAGCCTCCTACTCACTTCACGGAATTGACAAGGGAAAGCAGTGTTCTGGTGAGCCAAGTACAAAATGGGAAGGTGATTCAAAGAAGGGTGAAGTCTGGGACAAGACTGCCCTGGGAAAATTTCTGTCCTCCCTTAAGGTTCTTTGTCCACAAGATTCTGAAGGCTCAAGCCAGAGCTGACAACACTTGTCTGGAGAGACTCAGCCACAGTCTCCCACCTGCACCAGGGCAGCCCTGATGAATCAGTAAAGAGAATGTTATCAGTGTAGCACTTGCAGGCTGTTGCTGAATAGCTTTTAATCAGCAATCTAGGGATCCCCTCTCAGGGTTTGGGGAAAACAAAGTGAAGAGAAGCAGGTTGTATTCAAAGCACTGAGTAGGCATCAAAGGCAGCATAAATTCAGCCAACTGGAAATTCACTTTAAATAAAAACACAATTTTATACTACCATCAAGCTTACCTTGGAAACACAGCCCCACCTTCCCCACAATACGGCTCATTTTATTTCCTCCACTAAAGGGAATTGCCAAAACAATGACTATTTCAGTGCCTGTGAATAATACAAATACAATTGATAAGTGTAGCTGTCTCTTAGTTAGCCCTGGGTTTGGAGGGGAGCTGTGGGGAGATCCTTCCCCAGCCTGATCATCTCTCAAGAATTCCAACAATATTCTCCCAGGAGGCAGCTGCCAGCTCACTCTCCTGGGAACTGGCTGACTTGGAGTGCTTGAGCTGGAAGCGATTAGTAAAGATTCTTGCTTAGCCTCCTTTCATAAATGTAGAAACGGAGATTCAAAAAAATTTAGGAGACTCACTGAAGTTACATTATTTGCTGTTTCATCATTTTACTGACTGTAAGGGCATCTCCTCAAGAATGGTTGAGATGTGGGATGAATGTCAGATCAAATGAGTTAGCAAGTAATTAGTGAGCACCCATAACATACCTGGCCCTCATTTCAGAGGTGAGGACAGGTCCCAGGAGACTGGCTTTGTAGACGCCTGCCACAGCACCATGTGTACTTAACAATGATATATCCACTAAAAATCCTTTCTTCCTGCCAGTTCTACCAACCAATGGGACTGTGACCCACCCTCTCCTCTCATCCTATATTCTGGCTCTTACCCTCTGACCTGGACACTCACATCACAACAGCTCTGTCAAGTGTTTTTGTCTCCATTACTGATCCATCGGGTCATTGTCCACACTGCTGCCCAAATGAGCTTCTATCAACATCATGGAATCGTATCACTTCCCTGATTGAAGCCTTTGATAGCTATTTAATTTCAAACTCCTACCTAACATATGAATTCCCCTTGAGGTGAACTTGGCCTATCTGTCCATCCTTATTTTTTTTTTTGAGTTGAGTTACTCTATTTTTTAGAGTAATGAACTAATTATAACTCCCCAACATGTGGCTCCATTCCCAGCCCCGTGATTTAATTGCTGCTGCTTTGGCTGGGAATCCCTCTCCCTGCGTCTACCTGGTGAACTTCTACTTTATTTCACAGAAAGGTGTTTCATCTCCTGTGAAGCCTTGGTTTGATAGCCAAGGTCAGGGAAGACCGAGAAGACAAACTTAGATTGGGAAGCAAACTTGGCCAGAGGGGAAGGTGGAATGCAATGGTCTTAGCTGTCCTTTGGTCACTCACTCTGACTGGTGAAATACTCGTTTGGTTACTCGTGGGTCTGCTCACATTCTTTATTTCTCACAGTATGTCAGCATTCATTCCAGGCCACTCTAGGCATTAGACTTTAAAAAATCAATAACTCTATGAATGTGTGTGTACATGTGAGTGAATGTGAATGTGTGCATGCATGCTCAACATTCCATAGCTTGATGGCCAGAATCCTCGAGTAGCAGGAAATCCCCTGAAATGCCTTGGTTTCAAGAACATACTGGCCGGGCGCGGTGGCTTACGCCTGTAATTCCAGCACTTTGGGAGGCCTAGGTGGGTGGATCACCAGAGGCCAAGAGTTCGAGACCAGCCTGATCAACATGGTGAAACCCCCATCTCTACTGAAAATACAAGGATTAGCCGTGTGTGGTGGTGGGTGCCTGTAATCCCCGCTACTTGGGAGGCCGAGATCACATCACTGCACACTAGCCTGGGCAAAAACAAAACAAAACAAACAAGAACATCCTGCAGCCATTTTCTAAAGGACTTTCTTTGACAGTGTTTATCATCAGGTTTTTTAAAGGACTATATTTCCCACTCTCCTGGTTACCTACTCGTACTGAAAAAAAACAGAAAGGTAATTAAAATAAGTTCATATATTACAAGAAGAAAAAAGAATATCTCACTCCTTGAAGTGGATTTCCTGCTCCCAGTTCTCTTCAGGGAAAGCTCAGTGACACCCAGGGTTAAGTTATTTCAAGAAACATGAGGCTTCCACATGATAAGCAGACCTGCGCCATTTTGGTAATTACCTTTTGCAGTCATTGGGGGTTCTGGGAAGAGAGACATACCTCTCTAGCAACCTGCAATTATAATATAAATCAGCATGTGTGTAGATTAAATGCTAAATGGATCTTATTATTGTTAGAGCTGGCTTCTTCCTGTGCTCTCATTTTACAGTAAAGAATGCAGTTCAGCAAATGGCAGGCTGCTCCAAATTCTCATTCTGGGAGGTTTGAAGGAAAGGCAATATCCTTCCCTCAGCACATTGCAGCAAGGTTGACTCTTTTTGTGTGTGCCCATAGGAGACCAGAACTAGGTGTGATTCCAGAGCTCACACTTTCCTAACTCAGAAGTTTGCTTCTTAGTGATACCAAACAGAAAGGAGGCTCTTAATAGGCCACTTGATGATGCAAAAGCTTTAGGAAATGTTAGATGGTCTCCTCAAACTCTGAGTAGGGATTGACTTCAGGAAGGAAAAAACAATGCTTATCAAAGCCAACAAGGTATTATGAGAAAGGTTGCTTACTTAGGCCATAAGAAACAGAACTTTCCATAAGAAACAGAACTCGAGATAAGAATTCACGTGCAATGTTTTATATATACTTAAAGAATATCAGAAGGACACAGTAAATGAGTGAATAAAGTCCCAACTGGAAATAAGGGTGCTGGGCTTCCATATTCCTGCACCATCAGTTAGTCAGTCATCAGCCAGGGCTACCGTGAGGAAGATAATTTCCATGGGACCCCCTGCTCTCTGTGCTTGCTGCCTTTCTGCTCCATGTGTGCAGTGTGGTGCCAGTAGTCCCAGGGAGTCCCTTGAAGAAAGGCACAGATGCAAGCCATTGGAATCCAAACACTCGGAAGCCAAGGGAAGGGCTCGCAAAACCAGTAAAAAGGGATCCAAGGGGTGTACTACACTTGCCCTCTGTGATAGTTTATGTGTCCACTTGGCTGAGCCATGGTGCCCAGATATTTGGTAAACATTTTTCCAGGCATTTCTGTGAGGATGTTTTTGGGTATTACTCACATTTAAACCAGTAGATTGAGGAAAGGAGATTGTCCTCCCTCGTGTGGGTGGGTCTCATGCAATCAATTGAAAGCCTGAGTAGAACAAAAGGCAGATCTTCTCCCAAGTAAGAGAAATTTTCCTGCTTCTGGACTTGAACTGAAACCTCAGATCCTCCTGACTCTTGAGCTTCCTGGCCTTCAGACTGGAACTAAACCTTTGACTCTCCAGGGTCTCCAGCTTTCCAACTCATACTGCAGATCTTGGGATTTGCCTGCATTCATAATTACATAAACTCAATTGGCTTATGTAATACATATATATATATATATATATATATATATACACAACACACACATGCCCATATTATTATATAATTTGTAGACACATATGTATATGTGTGAGAGAGAGAGACTTGACCTTCCAACTTGACTCTAAATGGATGAATATTTTGTTCTGAGAATTCAGATGCAATTGGTTTCTTATATTGCCTGAACGTCCTGTGATTCTTTGGATGCAAACTGCATAGTGTAATGCTAGCACTCTTTAAATAAATGGAGACAGGGAACAGAATGAGATAACAAGTGGGACTGGTAAGATAGATTTGGTGACTAAAAGTAGCTGCATGGAATTCAATGCCTGGGACTGTGGAGATCATTCATTCGTTTCATAGGTTCTCACTGAGCTCCCATTTATTCAAGGTCACAGCATTGGCTGGGGTCAGGGCACTCTGAGAGAAAGTGGAGGATCTGTCTCCCTGACCCAAGGAACACAGGAATGGCCATGACAGCGAGTACCTAAAGGAAGGTACAGATAAAGAGCCATTGATATTCCAAGGTGGGAGAGTTAATGTTCTTAAAGATGTGACATTTGATCTGGGCTTTTTTAGACAGATGGGGAGAATGCAGAAATAAAGGCAGCCTGGGAAGGAGGGGTGTGCTTGGGAAACCTAAAAGAGTGCAGCCAGGTGGGAATACTGAAAAGGGAAGGGGACAGATGATCAGGCTAGAATAGAAAGATGATCCCCCAAACCCCACGCTAATAATTGCTGGCTTAAATGTCTAGGAGATGGAGGAGCTAGTGATGACTTCTGAAGAGAGAGATGGTTTGATTATATTGCCTTTAAGTTGTATCACTGTGGAGATACTTGGAAGTGTAGCAGAAGGGGCAATCCTGTGGACCAAGAGTGTTCTTTGGAGGAAGCCTCTGTAATTATTTAGGAGAGAAATGATTAAAGCAGAAGAGTGAGAGAAGATGATTCAAAAGACATGATCTTAGCACCCAGTTGGATGAGGGGAGTGGAGACAGTGTGGTTGTTGGCATGGACTCCGAGGTTTCTGGCTTGAGAAACTTGGCAGAGGGTGACATCATTCACTCACAGAGTGAATACAGTGATAGAGGCAGATCTAAAACAGAGATGACAAGTTCAGTTTTGATCTTGTAACATTTAAAGTGTCTTTGGAACTTCAAATTTGAGATGTTTATTAGGTGGTTGGATATGTAGGTCTAAAATGTAAGAGTATTTTTGGCTGTAGCTGGAAATCTGGAAGTCATCTGTATTGGGCAACAGTTAATTCATTCAACAAACATTTATTGAGCATATGCTATATACCAGACACTGTTCTAGGCTATGGGGACATAATAGTGGACAAAACAGATAAAACTCCCTGCCTTGTGGAACTTATACAGTAGCATGTGGAGTCAGGTAATAAACAAACAAATATGACATACAGACTGTCAGATGGTGGTTGGGACCCTTGAGAAAAGCAAAGTGGGGTTGGGGCATGGATAAGCTGGGCTGCAAGTGCAATTTCAGGAAGGATGGTTAGGAAAGGCCTCATTAAGAAGGTGATATTGAGCAAAGCCCTGAAGGTGATATTGAGCAAAGCCTTGAGGAGAAGGTTTGATTCATGTGGATAAATGGGGAGACAGCATTCCTGGTTTGATCCTTGTGGATACATGGGGAGAAAGCATTTCCGGTAGAGGAAAGAGCAAATGCAAAAGTTCTCAGGTGGAAAGCGGCAGAACATGTTTGAAGAGCAGCAAGAAGGTCAGTGTGGTTTCAGCATACTCTTCTAGAAAGAAAGTGGTAAGAGATAAGGTCAGAGGGAAAATAGATCATGTAATAACTTATTTGCCATTAAAAAGTCTTTAGCTTTAATCCTTGGTAAGGTAGGATTTGGTTGAAGAAATGTGATCAGACCACTGTGATGGAAATAGATCACAGTGTGGGGGGCAAAGATGAAGGCAAGGAGACCACTTGAGTGGCAATGTCAATAATCTAGGTGGGGGATGATAGTAGCTTGGGTCAGGATGGTGACCAAGAGGTTAGATTCTGAACATATTTTAAAGATAATGCTATGGAAGACTTTCTGGTAGCTTGGAGGTAGACAGTATGAGTCTAGGATTTTCAATCTGGAAATATGGACTTGCCATTTACTGAGATGAGAAAGATTGAGAGAAACATTTTTGGGGTGGTAAGAGATCAAGAGGTCAGTTTTGGAAACTAAGTTTGAGATGTCCATTATTCATCTAGATGTAGAGATCCAGTAAGCAGTATGGTTTGGGGTTCAGGGTAAGATTCAGGCTGGAGATAAAAATGTTACAGTCTACAGCATAAAAATGGTATTAAATCTATGTGACTGAGTGAAATCATCAAGGGAATGAGGATAAATAGAAAAATTGTACTCAGGAATATGCATAAATTAATAAAATGGAGCACGAGAGAAGAACCCAGGCAAGGCTATAGATGGTGCCAGGTTTCATATATGGGCACAGGAGCCACAGGAATGAGTAGAGTCAACCAGCATATAAGACTGGTCCTCAGCAGGTATGAATATCCCATGTCAGAGAGTGGAAACCAAGAACCGTAGTAACTAGGAACATAAAGAATGAATAAAAAGATTCATGTAGTTGCATGGCAATGTTAGGCTCATCTGCTAATATTAGACAGGCTACTTTCTGTCTGGTTGTCTATTGTCACATGAAAACCACCCCAAAACTTAGTGGCTTAAATCAGCAACAGCATTTATTTTTCTCATAAATCTGCAATTTGGCTATGGCTAGATGAGGACAGTTCGTCTGTTCTACTCTCCCCATCAGTTGGGTAGCCAGAAGCTTGGGGCTATAATCATCTGAAGACTCTTTCACTCACATGATTGGCAGTTGATGGTAACTGGTGGCTAGGATTTTAGTTGGGGCTCTCTTCCAGGACACCTACTCATATCCTTGTCCTGTACTTTCTTGTAACACGGTGACAGATTCAAAAGGTAAACATCCCAAAAGAGCAAGGGCCAAGTGGAAGCCATATTGCTTTCTAGCCTTTATTTAGACAGAATCACTTGTGCTGTACTCTATTCATGAAAGCAGTCATGAAAGCCCACACAGATTCAAGAGGAGAGGAAATGGACTCCCATTTCTTGATGGAGGAATGGAAAAGTTCTGGAAGACCATGTGGAACCAGAGAGCTTGCTGTGGCCATTTTTTTTTTTTTTTTTTTTGGAAAATACAATCTTCTGTACAACTTGATAAATGTGTCATGGTCCAGAGTCTTGGCTCTCAGACATGCAGGCTGTGAAACTCACCACTGGCTGGCTTTTTGAATCAAGATACTGATGTATAAGGCTGGAATGGCCATTTATTATTTGCAGTGAGAAAAAAAAAATGTCATTGACATAGAACTACTCAAATTCTCTATGCTTTCCAGATACTTGGTGATCACAGAATCAGAACAAAGGAGTGAGAGATTTGAGTCGATGACTTGAAGAGCAGCAGGTCAAAATGAGGTTTGAGTTTCTATCTTGTCAATTGGATGTGAATTAGTGATATTCATTGACTGACACTTCTGGAGTCTCTCTCAGTGCATTCCTTCCTTATTCCCCTTTGCGTAGCTTCCAGTTGTAGGAACAACTGCTCCTTTGGAATGTTCTTTCTTTGGGTGTGCTCTTCCACTTAACCTCATCAGTCTGAGTTTGCTGAGGGAAGCCATTCTTCTCCTACAAGTGTGACTTTCCACTTTTCTTTTCTGATTGGTCTTATAGCTTATATCTCAGAAAGCAACCTTAATTCTTTTATTTCCTACTTCTTGTGGGAGGGAGGAGGAGTACAACTATTGATAAGAGAATGCACAGTAGTCAAGGTGGAGAAGCTGGTTTGGACTAAGGTGATGTTGGTGGGATGGAGGGTGGTTCAGTGAGAGAGAGAATGGAGTTCAGGATGGTACAGTCAGCTCTGTCAGGACTCCATGCAGGCCCCTTCACCACGCTGGTGCCTCTATCCCCAGTGGGTATGAGTGTTGCTTGCTAATGGCTCCCAGCGTCCTCTTTCTCTGACCTCAGGCAATGGAGCATTCTCATCTAGAAAAGTGGTGGGAGTGGGAAGCTTGTAACCAATGACTCACTGAGACCAGAGTAACAAAGCCCCGTTTTCTTGTCTCAAAGTAAGCCAACTCTTGTGTTGCTCATGCTCCACAGATGTCCATGGCATCAGGCTGATGCTAGATTCCAGCTGCACCCATGTCTTTGCCACGTTCTTGCTTCGGCCTTGTCTGGCTTCGTGCATAGCCTGGTGTTTCCCGAGGGCTCCCTTGCAGTGCATCAACTGGACAGAAGTCCCCTTCTGGGCCTCTGTGTCTAAGAAACCCAACCTAAGACAGACTCCAAGGTTTCTGGTTTGAGTAACTAGGTAAATAATGAACATTTACCTAGAACATTTACTGAAATAGGGAACACCAGGGTATAAACAGGTGCGAGGGAGAAAAATGAAGGATTCAGTTTGTACTTGCTAAGTTTAAGATGTCTATGACACCTGATGGAGACATCAAACAGACAGCTGGATATCAGAGCAGGAAATTCAGATGAGAAGTTTGGGCTACAGATGTGAGGATCAAATCAAAGAATATAATTTAGACTGCAGAGTCAGGGCATAGTTCCCTGAAGAAGTGATATTCATTCACCACTTGAAGTCTGAGCAGGAAATAGTGAGGCCATGAGTGGAAGAAAGAGCTTTCCACGCAGAGGGAACAACAGGTGTGAAGGCTGAGCCTTTTCTTATTGATGTCAGAGGTGGGGAAGTTCTTAAGTCTTTGATTCCAGATGCATCACTTAACTGTTGTCAGAGTGAGCAATATTTCTTTGAAGTTCATAATTTAGGGGGTATTTATTGCTAAGTGACATCCTCATCTTATTTTCCTGGTATTTTTCAGGCAGATTCTATGTCTAGCAATAGGCAAAAGTAAGTAGTCTTATTTAAAAAAAAAAAAGACTTGAGTGTCAAAGAGCTTGTAATTTTGTGCTATCAGATGACATTGAAATAGGCGGAGGCATTGTTAATAGGAAGCAAGGAGGATTCAGTCAGGGGCCAGCAGAAGGGACCCTGGGAGAAATATTAATAAATGGTAATTTTGATTATGGGAAGTTTAAAAAAGAATTTAACAGTGAGAGAATTAAAAGGAAGTGAAAGTGAGCAAGAAAGGTAAAAATGAGGTAAACGCCGAGCAAGGGAATAGTGGTGATGCAGAAAGCAAATACTAACTGAGTTGGAGAGGGGATTGACTGCAGAGAGGAAAAATTTCCAGGATAAAAGCTGGACATATCCAAACCCATAAGGAGAAAGGTTCCAAATGCAATAAACAGGGAAAGCCAGCTCCTGAACTGGGGTCCTGGGACAGGATCACCTGGGAGCTGGGAGCATCTTGATAGAGAGACTGCCTGACTGTCACCCCAGCCAAGGAGTGGTTAGTGCGGTCACTGTCTTGCCATAGAGCCTCAGAGCTCATCATGTCTGCAGACGAAAGAGGCCTTGTTACATAAGCAGAATGTTGACACCTGGCCCATCACCAGGGGAAACGCTAACTCCCCACACAAAGAAGAAAAGCCCCAGGGAGAAAAAGTCCTTGCAGAGCGCAGGCCTGTGGCCTTTGCAGGTAGGACTGATGAAGAGATATAATCAAGTGTTCTTGCTGCAAATACGCATGTTAAGAACTTGGGTTATTTTTATGTGCCGTGTAATGGCAATTAAAGACCCAAAAGAAAAACAACACATGACTCAAAGGACAGCTTAACTGAAGAGAATACACTGAAATGAAAAGTGATTCAAGCTTCCCTCTAACCTCGCTCTTTGCCAATAAAATAAATCTAGAGGATCAGGCATGTCTACATAGATGCCATACAGTTCTGATCTGTCTTTTGGTTTGCTCTTCCTGAAGAAGATGACAGCAAAGAGAGAGGGTGTTAGCCTTCATCTGCTCTGGCTATGGGATCTTGGGCAGGTAATTTATTTCCTACAGAGCTTCAGCTTCTCCTTTGAGAAATGAGTAAGGGATTTTTTTTTTCCCCAAATCTCTGAGGTCTTTTCTAGTTGAATAGTTAAATTCCAAAAATCATTTTACTTGATAATGCCACATTTTCCAGAGTCCAACCAGAGAAAGCAGAAGGTTTGTGATAAACGGATGCAAAGAAAAAGTGCCCGCAGAGAAGAAACCCAGGCGAGTGGACATGGGCTATGTTCATGGTTCATCTTCCTGAGGTGTCCTTCCCAACGTCTATTTCCCACAGGCTACCTTTTGCTTTTTTGATTTCTATTTCTGCTGAGACAGAGATTAAAAAAATTATATATCCATGTAACTTTCCCAATTGTCAGTGGCTCAAAGCCAATACATAGAATAGAAAATAAACAGCAATTTCAATTCCTCATTCCTTCCTTGAAGTCTTGGGAAGTTAAGTCAACAAGATGTCCATGGTTCTCTCATAGACAGCATTTCCAGGGTGTCATTTCATGTGCATATATAGAATAATGCCAAAGTTCCTACTCATTAGTAGGTTCAAAGAAAAATAAAATTTTCTGAAATGGAAAAGCGTTCTATGTTATCACTTTTGATTTTATTATTGAGTGAAATGGCAATTAAAGTCACAATAAACTTAAAGCTAGTTTATTAAAGGGGGGCACCTTTCATATGTAACAGTGTATTATTTTTTCTTTTATAATTCAGCCTTGGAAATAATCAGGTAAGACTGGGTGCAGTGGCTCACACCTGTAATATCAGCACTTTGGGAGGCTAAGGCGAGCAGATCATGAGGTCAGGAGTTCGAGACCAGCTTGACCAGCATGGTGAAACTCCGTCTCTACTAAAAATACAAAAATCAGCTGGGCGCGGTGGTGCACACCTGTAATCCCAGATACTCAGGAGGCGGAAGCAGGAAAATCGCTTGAACCTGGGAGGCAGAGGTTGCAGTGAGCCGAGATTGTGCCACTGCACTCCAGCCAGGGCGACAGAGCGAAACTCCGTCTCAAAGAAAAAAAAGAAAGGAAAGAAAGAAATGATCAGGTAAGCCCTTTGGAAGTCATTTAGTTTATAGGATTCCCGTGGTTTTTCTCAATGGAAACTGTATTCAGGCTTTGTTGAGTAATAAAACTTCTCTTAAAAGAATGTTGTCTCTGAGCACATTTAGATTTATTTAAATTGGATATACATCCATATGTTTTTATAGGAATTATGATTTTCCTACTAAATTTCTAAAAATAGTGCCTGAATAATATCTGCTTTAATGAACAGAAAAAAATTATTACAACAGTTTCTTGGTTAAGTTCACTGTATTGGTTGACACTGTAGATTTGTATATTCACAAGAGTTTCACTGCAGACTGACTGTTCAGGGCAAATTCACCACCCAAAAGTCTGTAGTGAAAGGTGAATGCTGAGACTGAGAGTCACAGATGAGATCTGCTTACCTAGAGCAGAAGTTGAAAACTGTAAACTGGTTAAATGTTAAAAAACACTTAAATGGTAAAATTGACAAATTTCTGGAGGCTGAGTATAAGACTAGCATGAGAAGAAGAAATTCCTGGGTCTTAAGGGGGCCCTTTCACTTTTGTGAACTTGACCTGGAGGAACCACACCAGGTTCTCATGGTGAAGAACTGAGAAAGATCCCCTCATGGCTCTGGCAAGGGGAGAGAAATAGAAATCATGAGAAACTAAGGAATTTAAAGCTTCTGGCCCTGGAGCCATAGAGAACGTTAAACAAAACCCAACTCCTAATCAGAGTAACATTAAGTCTTCACACTACAGGACTGTTTACCTCAGTTCCTATTACCTGATATGATACGTCCATCACTCAACAAAAAATTACAAGGCATACCAAAGAGAAAGAAAAACATTGTTTGAAAAAACAAAGCAAGCATCAGAACCAGACTCATGAGACATAGATTTTGGAATTATCAGACAGGGAATTTAAAATTACTATGATTAATATGTAAAGGTCTCTAATGGAAAAAGTAGACAAGATTAGATACAAGAACAGATGGATGGTAAAAGCAGAAAGATGGAAATTCTAAGAAAGAACTGAAAAGAAATGCTAGAAATAAAAACACTGTAACATAATTGAAGAATGCCTTTGATGGGCTCATGAATAAACGTAACAAGGTTAAGGAAATAATCAGTGAACTTTAAAATAGGTCAATACAAACCTTCCAAACTGAATTGCAAAGAGAAAAAAAGAATAATAAAAACAGAACATCCAAGAACTATAGGGCAATTTCACAAGATGTAATATGTATGTAATTGAAATACTAGAAGAATAAAGAGACAGCAGAAGAAAGATTTAAAGTAATAATATCTGAGAACTTTCCAAAGTTAATGGCATACATCAATCCAAGAAGCTCAGAGCTCATCAGGCAGAATAAATAAAAACAAAACCCCAAAACCAAAGCTCTGCATTTAGGTGCATCATATTTAAGCTGCAGAAAATCAAAGACAAAGAAGAAAAATCTTAAAAGAAGCCAGAGAAAAACACCACCATATCAATAGAAGAGTAAAGATAAGAATTACATCACATTTATCATCAGAAGTCATGCAAGCAAGAAGAGAGTGGCATGCAATATTTAAATTATTGTTAATTAAAAAGCAAAGTATGCTGGGTGTGGTGGCTCACGCCTGTAATCCCAGCACTTTGGGAGGTCTAGGTGGGAGGATCACTTGAGCTCAGGGGTTCAAGACCAGCCTGGCCCACATAGCAAGACCCCATCTCTAAAAACAAAAAACAGATCAAAACAAACAAACAAACAAACAAAAATCTAGCATTCTATACCCAATGAAAATATCCTTTAAAAGTGAAGGAGCAAATGCAACTTTCTCAGACAAACAAATATTGATGGAATTTATCCCCAGCAGACCTGTGCTTCAATAAATGTTAAAATAAGTTCTTAAGGGAGAAGGAAATAACATAGGTCAGAATCTTGAATCTACAGGCATGTACTGCATATGGATGTATCAGTCAAGGGCAGACTGCATATACAGTGGTGGTCCCAGAAGCTTATAATGGAATTGAAAAATTCCTATTACCTAGTGAAGTCATAGCCATTCTAATGTTGTAGCACAATACATTTCTCATGTGTTTGTAGTGAAGCTAGTGTAAATAAGCATACTGTGTTGCCAGTTGTACTAAGGTCTATCGTGTACAATTATGTACGGTACATAATACTTTCTTTTTTTTTGAGACAGAGTCTTGCTCTGTTGCTAGGCTGGAGTACAGTGGCACGATCTCAGTTCACTGCAACCTCTGCCTGCCAGGTTCAAGTGATTCTCCTGCCTCAGCTTCCCGAGTAGCTGGGACTACAGGCGTGCACCACCATGTCCAGCCAATTTTTGTATTTTTAGCAGAGCGGGGTTTCACCATATTGTCCAGGATGATCTCGATCTCTTGACCTCGTGATCTGCCTGCCTCGGCCTCCCAAAGTGCTGGGATTACAGGTGTGAGCCACCGCGCCTGGCCACCAGTACATAATACTTGATAGTAGTAATAAAAGACTATGTTATTGGTTTATGTATTTATTACACTATACCTTTTATTGTTATTTTAGAGCCACCAGTACATAATACTTGATAGTAGTAATAAAAGACTATGTTATTGGTTTATGTATTTATTACACTATACCTTTTATTGTTATTTTAGAGCATAGTCTGTCTACTTATTTTTTAAAAAGTTAACTTAAAAGAGCCTCAGGCAGGTCCTTCAGGAATTATCCAGAAGAAGTCATTGTTATCATAAGAGATGACAGCTCTATGCCTGTTATTGCCCCTAAAAACCTTCCAGTGGGACAAGAGATAGAAGACAGTAATATTGATGATATTGACCCTGTGTAGGCCTAGGATAATGTGTGTGCTTGTGTTTTAATTTTTAACAATAAAGCCTAAAAAGTAAAAGAATTAAAAATTTTGAAAATAGAAAAAAGATTATAGAATAAGGATAAAGAGAAAGAAAATATTTTTGAATAGCTGTATAATATGTTCATGTTTTAAGTTATGTTATTATTATATGAACAGCCAAAAAGTTAAAAAAAAAACTAAAAGTGTATCAAGTTAAAAAGCTGGCCGGGCGCGGTGGCTCACGCTTGTAATCCCAGCACTTTGGGAGGCCGAGGCGGGCGGATCACGAGGTCAGGAGATCGAGACCACGGTGAAACCCCGTCTCTACTAAAAATACAAAAAATTAGCCGGGCGTGGTGGCGGGCGCCTGTAGTCCCAGCTACTCGGAGAGGCTGAGGCAGGAGAATGGCGTGAACCCGGGAGGCGGAGCTTGCAGTGAGCCGAGATTGCACCACTGCACTCCAGCCTGGGCGACAGAGCGAGACTCCGTCTCAAAAAAAAAAAAAAAAAAAAAAAGCTATAGTAAGCTAAGATTTAGTTTACTATTGAAGAAAAAAAAACTTTTTCATAAATTTAGTGTAGCCTAAGTGTACAGTGTTTATAAAGTGTGCAGTAGTATACAGTAATATCCAGGCCTTCAAAATCGTGCACCACTCACTCACTGACTCACCCAGAGCAACTTCCAGTCCTGCAAACTCCATTCACAGTGAGTGTCCTATACAGGTATACCATTTTTAAATCTTTTATACTGTATTTTCTTTTCAACTTATAGGTTCAGGAGGTACATGTGCAGGTTTGTTAGAGGGGTAAATTTTGTGTCACTGGGTTTTGGCGTACGAATGACTTCATCACCCAGGTGGAGAGCATAGTACTTGATAGGTAGCTTTTTGACCCTCACTCTCCCTGCCACTCTCCAACCTCAAGTAGACCCTAGTGTCTATTGTCCCCATCTTTGTGTCCATATGTACTCAGTGCAGCTCCCACTTATAAGTGAGAACATGTAGTATTTGGTTTTCTGTTCCTGTGTTAATTCACTTAGGATAATGGCCTCCAGTTGCATCCATGTTGCTGCAAAGGACATGATTTCACTGTTTTTTATAGCTGTGTAGTATTCCACGATGTATATGTACCATATTTTCTTTATCTAGTCCACCAGTGATGGACATCTAGGTTGATTCCATGTCTTTGCTTTGGGTATAGTGCTGCAATGAACATACATGTGCTGGTGCCTTTTTGGTAGAATGATTTCTATTCCTTTGGGTATATATCAAGTAATGGGATTGCTGGGTCCCATTAAGTAATTGGGTCCAATGGTAGTTTTTGTACCATAGTTTCACTGTACTTTTTAAATGTTTATATATGTTTAGATACACAAACACCATTATGTTGTAATTGCCTACAGCATTTAGTACAGTAACATACTGTGCAGATTTGTAGTCTAAGAACAATAGGCTATATCCTACACCCTTGATGTGTAGTAGGTATAGTAGGTTATATCACCTAAGTTTAAGTACATTTTGTGATATTTCCACAACAAAGAAATTGCCTAAAGGTGAATTCCCCAGAATGCATCACTATCATTAAGCAACATATACACGAATATATATATAGAGAGAGCCAGGTGTGGTGGCTCACACCTGTAACCCCAGCAATTTGGGAGGCCAAAGCAAGGATATTGCTTGAGACCAGGAGCTTGAGACCAGACTTGGCAACATAGCAAGACCCCATCTCTACAGATAATTTAAAAAAATTAGCTGGGCATGGTGGCATGCACCTGTAGTCCCAGCTACTTGGGAGGCTGAGGTGGGAGGATCACTTGAGCCTGGGAGGTCAAGGCTGCAGTGAGCTATGATCACACCACTGCACTCTAGCCTAGGTGACAAAGTGAGACTTGTCTATTTAAAGAAAGAGAGATGAAGAATCTTGGAAAAAGGAATCAATGAAAGTGAAATAAAATATTTCATTTTTATTATTCTAAAATGTAACTGTATATTTAATAATAGTAACAATGTACTGGGTGATTATAACATAGAATAAAAGAAATTAAATGACAGCAACATCACACGGGATGGGAGAAATTGGGAATATTTTTACAATGTACCTGCACTACTCATGAAGCAGCAGCATGTAATTTGAAGGTGGAATTAGATTAGCTAAAAATGTATATTGTAAGCTTTAGGGCAACCACAGTTTTTTTTTTTTCTTTAAAGAAGTGAATAAGAGAGGAGATAAAATGAAACTATACAGAGACTTAATTAAAACCATGGAAAGCATAAAACAACTACAAACATGGTTGATGTTAAAGCAAATACATGAATAATCCCTTGGAATGAGTAGTCTAAATATACCAGCTAAAAGATAGAGATAGTCAGATAAAAATGCAAGACCCAAGTATATATTGTTTATGTAAAATTCACTTTAAATATAAAGACTCTGATAGGCTAAAATTGAAGAAATGGACAATGGAGAAATAGAAACCATACTAATCAAAAGAAAACTGGAATGAATATATTAATTTCAGCCAAAGCAGACTTCAAAACAAGGAGAATTGTCAGAGATAGAGTGGCACTGGATAATTATGAATAGGTAAATTTTTGAAGAAGATATAACAATTCTAAACATGTATGTATGTAAAAACAGATAATCAAAATACATGAGGCAACAACTCATATAACTGAAGGAGGGATAAATTCACTATTATGCTTGGAGAATTTAATACCCCTTGTCAGTAATTGAGAGATTAAGCAGGCAGAAATAGCAACAAAATATAGTTTACCTGAACAGCATTATAATCAACTTGCTCTAATTGAAATTTGTAGAATACTGCATCCAACCATAGTAGAATACACATTCTTCTTAAGCTCACATGGAACATTCTCAGACATAGACAACATTCTAAGCCATAAAACACACTTTAAAATTTAAAAGAGTAGAAAACATGCCAAGCATGTTCTCAGACCACAATAGAATTAAACTAGAAATCAATAATAGAAACATATTTGGAAAATCACCAAATAGTTGGAGATTAAACAACACAAATCTATATAACACATGAGTCAAGATGTCACAAGAAACACTTAAAAATATTTTAAATTAACATAAAAATACAACTTATTAAAATGTGTGGGATGTACCTGGAGCAATGCTGAGAGGGAATTTGATAGCATTAAATACATATGGTAGAAAATAAAAAATATCTAAAGTGAATAACTTAATATTCAACCATAGGAAACAAGAAAAAAAGAGGAATTTAGACCTAAAGCAAGCAGAAGAAAGAAATAGAGCAGAAATCAATGTAATTGAAAACAGGAAAATAATAGAAAAAACTAACAAACCAAAAGCTGGTCCTTTGAACAAATCAATAAATTGGTAAACTTCTAGCCAGACTAACCAAGAAAAAAGAGAGAGAAGAGGAAAAGTTACCAATATCAGAAATAAAGGATGGACATTGAAAGGATAATAGAGGAATACTACAAACAACACTGTGATTACAAATTTGACAATTTAGATAAAATGGACCAATTCCATCATAGACACTCCCAAGATTCACACAAGGAGATATAAATAATATAAATAGCCCTGTGTCTATTAAGTAAAGTGAATCAATAATCAGACCCAAATTGTTTCACTAGTGAATTTTACCAAATATTTAAGGGAGAAATGATATCAATTTTCCACAATAACATTGAGAAAATTGAAGCAGAAGTAATACTTATTACTTCACTCTAGGAGGCTATTGTTACCATAACACCAAAACCACATATACCCCACATAAAAATTAACTCAAAATGGACAATAAATGTAATTGTACAATGCAAAATTGTAAAACTTCTTGAATAAAACATAAGAAAAAATCTACATGACCTTAAGTTTGGATATGAGGTTTTAAATGCAATACTAATAGCATAATCCACACATAAAAAATGATACTTTGGACTTCATTAAAATTAAAAACTTACTTTCTGTGAAAAAGACTATTTTGAGAGAAAAAATACAAGCCACAGACTGGGAGAAAATGTTTATAAAACACTTATCTGATAAATAACTTGTGTCCAAAATATACAAAGATCTCTTAAAATTTAACAATAAAAAACAAACAATTCAAGTAAAAAAGTGGGCAAAATATCTGAACAGACACCTCACCAAAGAAGATATACAGACGGCTAATTAGCATTTAAAAAATGCTTAACTATTTATAATTAGGGAATTGCAAATTAACAAAATGATAAGCTATCACTACATACACACCCATTAGAATGGCAAAAACAAAAACAAAACAAAGCAAAATGAAAAATGAAACTGCAATACCTACTACTGGCAAGGAAGTGGAGCAACAGAAATTTCCATTCATTGGTGGGAATGCAAAAATGATATAGCCACTTTTCAAAATGGCTACAAAGATTACCAAACAATCTAGAAATAATGCTCCTATGTATTTAAGTTTGCAAACTTATGTCCACATAAAACCAGCATGTGAGTTTTTAAAACAGTTTTATCAAAATAGCCCAAAAGTGAAAGCAAAGAAAATGTCCTTCAAGAAGTAAATGATAAACACACTCTGGTACCTAGACACAATAGAATATTACAAAGCAATAAAAATAAGTGAGTGCTCAAACTACCAAAAGATAGACAAAGTTAAAATTCATATTGCTAAGTGAAAGAAGCCAGTCTGAAAAAGCTATATACTGTGTGATTCCAGCTGGATGACAATGTGGAGAAGGCAAACTGTAGAGATAGCAAACAGAAAGGTAATTTCCAGGGATTTCAGAGGTTGCACAAGTGAAGAACAGGGGAATTTATAGGGGAGTCAAACTATTCTGTACGATACTGTAATGGTAAATACAAGGCATTAAGCATTTGAAAACTCATAGAACTTCACAGCATAATGACTAAATATTAACGTATACAAATTTTAAAAATAATTTAGGAGTTCGGGGGATCCCAGGATACAATGCAGAATGTCATAAAAGTATCTAAGTATGAATATATGAAATCTCACTGAAAGAGGTTGGGTAAAATGATAAACCAAGGAAAACTGTGGAAATGATGGAGCCTGTAAAACTAAAGGCAAAAGGAACTGTACGTTAAAACTGTACTCTAACTGATAAAGTTATTTTCCGTAGAGGCATAGGTTAATAATTCTGAAACTGCTACACATGTATACTAGAAGTAAACAATTAAGTAATGGAGGGCAGATAATGGGATCTGTGTTTCTCATTATTGGTGTTAAAGATTATAGATAAGCAAGTAGAAAGAGACTAGAACAATCCATATGGTAATGGATTAGTATTGACATAAGTATGAAATTATGTTTAGGTTAATATAGATACAGATGGTTACATATAGAAATATTTATAGATATGTTTACATACATGGGTTAGTATATACACATATATCTCTTTCCACAGAGAGCAAGCAGAAGCAATGGCATCTTAGTAGTAATGAGCAAGTTAGTGTCCAGATTTTGGTTTCTAATATCATTCTCCTGTAAAAAGAACAAAGGGTTCATGGAGAAATAGCTGATTCTAGGACTGGGGAAGAAAACACACAAGATAACCCTAGAGCATCTTGCAGTGCAGAAAGTAAGGAAGTGATGAAAAAGAAACAAAGCAAAACAAAAAATCCAAACCTAAAATGATGGGGTATGCCAAGGTGCACAGTAGCCAACTGAAAGAGCTCGCAATGGTCAAAGTTGCAAAAATTTGAGCAATCAATCAAGTAGCATTGGATTATAATCCAACATATAAAATAAAATAAAAGTCCTTGAATCCATATGAATATAAAGAAATGAATAAACAAATAAATGAGAGAGAATAAATACATTTCCTGCACCAAAGAATTCTAAATAATTTCTGTAAATATTCTTTCCATAAGAAGGTAAAGCATAGTTTACTAGTCCTTAAATGTGGCCTTTACATAGTAACTTTCTTCCAAAGAGTACAGTACGGAAAAGCAAGGAGATATAATGGGTAAGTTTACAGTGGAAAGACCTGGCAAAAGTAGCTTGAGCCAGATGATCAAAGGTAATGTCAACAGTGATGAATCACACTGATAGTATGTTCCTTGATAGGATGTGATGAGAATAGCACTTCACCTCTGGGATTTTCCTCCCTGAAAACACATTATCCCAGTTTAATGATGAAAAATGCCAAGAGAGGAACATTTTACAAAATACCTGAACAATTTCAAGATCATCAAAACAAGAAAAGTCTGAGAAACTGTCACAGCCAAGAAAAGCTAATGGAGATGTGAAGACTAAGTGTAATGTGGTATCCTGAAACAACAACAAGAAAGGACATTAGGTAAACACTAAGGAAATCAATAAAGAATAGACTTCAGATAATAAGTATCAATATTGATTCAATAATTGTGACAAATACACCATAATAATGTATGATGTTTACAAAAAGCTAAATTGATTGTGAGATATACAGAAACTCTCTGTACTATCTTTGCCCTAATTTTGTAAATCTAAAACTGTATGATACTGTAATAGTGGATATGTGTTTATGCATTTGTCAAAACCCCTAGACTGTACAACAAAAGACTAAACCATAACGTGAACTCTGGACTTTAGGTAATAATAATGAATCAAAATTGGCTCATCAGTTTAACACATGTACCACATTAATGCAAGATATTAACAATATATTGGTGGAGATTGAGGGGTATATGGGAACTCTACTTCTCAATTTTTTTCTGCAAACTTAAAACTCTATCAAAAAGTCTATTAATTAAAAAACAAATCAAAAAGAGCTAATAATATTTTTAACTTTTAAGTTCAGAGGTACAAGTGCAGGTTTGTCACATAGGTAAACTTGTGTCATAGGGTTTGTTGATTATTTCATCACTCAGGTATTAAGCCTAGTATCAATTAGTTAATTTCCCTGATCCTCTCCCTCCTCCCAACTTCCACCCTCCCAAAGGCCCCAGTGTGTGTTGTTCCCCTCTATGAGTCCATGTGTTCTCATCATTTAGTTCCCATTTACAAGTGAGAACATGCAGTATTTGGTTTTCTGTTCCTGTGTTAGTTTGCTAAGGATACTGGCCTTCAGCTCCATTCATGTCCCTGCAAAAGACATCATCTCATTCTTTTTGTGGCCACATATTATTCCGTGGTATATATGTACCACATTTTCTTTATCCTGTCTATCAGTGATGGACATTTAGGTTGATTCCATGTCTTTGCTATTGTGAAAATCACCAGCATTCCTGTACACTAACAACAGACATGCCAAGAGCCAAATCAGAAAGGAACTCCCTTTCACACCTGCCACAAAAAGAATAAAATTCCTGGGAATACAGCTAATAAGGGAGGTGAAAGATCCCTACAAGGAGAACTACAAACCACTGCTCAAAGAAATCAGAGATGACAGGTATGGAAAAACATTCCATGCCCATGGATAGGAAGAATCAATATTATTAAAATGGCCATACTACCCAAAGCAATTTACAGATTCAATGCTGTTTCTATTAAACTATCAGTGACAGACATTCTTCACAGAACTAGAAAAAACTATTTTAATATTCATATGGAACTAGAAAAGAGCCTAAATAACGAAGACAATCCTAAGCAAAAAGAAAAAAAGCTGAAGGCGTCATGCTACCTGACTTCAAACTATATTACAGGGTCATAGTAACCAAAACAGCATGGTACTGGTACAAAAACAGACACATAGACCAATGGGACAGAATACAGAACCCAGAAATAAGACCGCACACCTACAGCTATCTGATTTTCGACAAGCCTGACAAAAACAAGCAATAGGGGAAAGGATTCTCTATTCAATAAACGGTGCTGGGGTAACTGGCTAGCCATATGCAGAAGATTGAAACTAGACCTCTTCCTTACACCATATACAAAAATTAACTCAAGATGAGTTAAAGTCTTAAATGTAAAATACAAAACTATGAAAAACCTGGAAGACAACCTAGGCATTACCATTCTGGACATCGGAATGGGCAAAGATTTCATGATGAAGACTCCAAAAGCAATTGCAACAAAAGCAAAAATTGACAAGTGCGATCTAATTAAACCAAAAAGCTTCTGCACATCAAAAGAAGCTATTAACAAAGTAAACAGACAACCTATAGAATGGGAGAAAATTTTTGCAAATTAGGCATCCAACAAAAGTCTAATATCCAGCATCTATAAGGAAGTTAAGTTTACAAGCAAAAACAAGCAACCCCATTAAAAATTGGGCCAAGGACATGAATGGACACTTTTCTTTCTTTCTTTTTTTTTTTTTTTTGAGACAGAGTCTCACTCTCTTGCCCAGGCTGGAGTGCAGTGGCGCAATCTCGGCTCACTGCAAGCTCCCCCTCCTGGGTTCACGCCATTTTCCTGCCTCAGCCTCTACAGGTGCCCACCACCACACCCAGCTAAGTTTTTTGTATTTTTAGTAGAGACGGTGTTTCACCATGTTAGCCAGGATGGTCTCAATCTCCTGACCTCATGATCCACCCGCCTTGGCCTCCCAAAGTGCTGGGATTACAGGTGTGAGCCACTGCGCCTGGCCATGAATGGACACTTTCGAAAAGAAGACATACATGCAGCCAACAATTGTATGAAGAAAAGCTCAATATCACTCAATATCACCGACCATTAGAGAAATGGAAATCAAACCCGCAAGGAGATATCATCCAACTCCACTCAGAATGGCCATGATTAAAAAGTCAAAAAATAACAGATGCTGGCAAGAATGAGGAGAAAAGGGAACGCTTATACAGTGTTGATGGGAGTGTAAATTAGTTCAGACATTGTGGAAGACAGTGTGGTAATTCCTCAAAGATCTAAAAACAGAAATACCATTTGACCCAGCAACACATTACTGGGTACATAACCAAAAAAAATATAAATCATTCTATTATAAAGACACATGCACATGTGTGTTTATTGCAGCACTATTCACAATAGCAAACAGCTAATAAATTTTACAAGCCCCCAAAACTTGCAACTAGAAGGAATTACTCCCACAAATTAAGTAGAGAGAAAAAAGCAACCTAGAAAGAACTATAAAAATAATTATAGCATAGGCTCAAGCTGGCCAAAATTCCTTTAGTTCCAAAACAAAGTCTAGCAATGAGGTTCTGCACTGCAAAACAGAGTGCATCACGGGGCATCCCAGGATAGAAGAAGGTTACTTACGGCCATCTGTGATGCTTTATCAGTTATTTCTACTCCCCAAATCCTGTTCTCAAGTGAAGTGGTGTTCTGCTGATTCATGCTTTTACAACACTGCTCAAAGAACGTTACCCACATTTCTGTCCAAACACACTCCACCTGGGATTTTAGATCCATTAAGCTCTTCCAAACAATTGGTAAAAGAGAGCCTCCACAGCTTCGTTAGCAGAGGCAAATATTTGACTTTATGAAGGAGCAATGTCCTGTTGATTCCCACTAAAAGAGGCTCTCAGTCACAGGGTCAGCTGTTTTTGCGTGTAGCAGAAGGTCATGGATTTACACTTAGCCACTCATAATTTTTGCATAAAAAGGAGAACTGCCATCTTTCTCAGACGTCCTGGTGGCTCATCCCAGGTACCTATTTCTGTATAACAATGTACCCCGCACATAGCGGATAAACATCTTATTTTGCCCATGTTTTTGAGAGTTGGGAATTTAGGAAGAGTTTGGCTAAGTGCTTATTCTCTGGTTCATGTGACATCAGCTGGAGCTGCAGGGGCTAGAGGAATCAGATCACAGATGACTTCTTCATCCACATGTCTGGTGTGTTAGTATCCCTTGGCCTCTTTCTCTTTTCACATGGTGTTTCATCAAAGGCTTCTTTATGTGGCTTGGGCTTCTAATGGCATGGTGGCCTCAGGGCAGTCACACTTCTATTTCTTACATGACAGAAAGCTTTCCTTGGGAAGAGCAGTCTTAGAGTGAGTGTTACAGGAGACAGTAAGTGGAAGCTGCCAGTCTCTTATGGGCTGGGCCTGGGGGCATCTTGTGTCACTTCTGCTCTATTCTATTACTCAAAGGAGTCCCAGAGCTTGCCCAGATCAGAGAGAGGAGAACACAGACCCCATTTCCGCATGGGAGGAATGTCAGAGAATGAGTTGTCATCATAATTTGTCACACGGAATCCAATACCCTACAAAGCTGTAAAGATGGCAGTGCCTGGTCTAAGCCAACACATATCCTATGTTAGAAACTGAAATAAATATCACCAGAAACCAAACTTCCAAGGAGATACTATTTTTCTTAGGAATATCTTACCAAAAAATCCACAAAGTCTGGTACAAAATGGGTAACAATTAAAATAATCTCGACCAAAATACTGGTGGGAAAAAAATTGCTACACCACAATGAGACCTGTATTCTATGTTTGTTTTTGTTGTTTGTTTTTTGTTGTATTTATGTCTTATTTGGTAGAAAACAAATAGAATGTCATTATTATAATAAATCTCCAGAGTGAGTTGCCTTGTCATTAGTTTTGTCATCTTATGTCCAAGTGTGGGAAATTTTTTGAAATGTTCTCGAAACTTCCATTCACTACTATGTGGCATTTTGGATCTGTAAGCAATGTGTTTACCATTTAATATACATTCCCTTCTTTCGCACTTGAGAAAACTGTGGCCAAAGTGGTCAGTCATCCTGCCCAGGGTCCCACAGCATTGTAGTGTATTAGCTAGAACTAATATTTGGACAGCCAGTTCAGTGCTCTATGGTCACATCAGGTACTGTGGGAAAAGGTAGGACCAGTTTTATTTGGAGGTATGTGGAAGAGTTTTTAATCCTTCATTCCCCAAAACTACCATTGATGCCTGAAATTTTTCCAGTAGGGACTCATTTGATGCTACTCCTAATTGAGAATAATTACATAGAGATAATTTCATTGCATATGACAGGAAAGGAAAGGAATTCAAGCATACAATGACTGAGATTTGGTGTAGACTGTTTTGCCGAACCATCTTTCCTATCCGGGACAGCCTGGAACACCACAAAGACCATGGTAGATTTTGAGATGGAGATTATAACAGTAAACATCAAAAGGAAAATGTACAGAAGAAATGGGAGGGCTTGGAGAAGAATGGGCCCTGATGACCCTTTTGTGGCTTTTCTGCATGGCGGGGGCCACATTTTAAAGGCCATGTCCCTAGAGGAAATGAGAAAAATAAAACTATCATTTTAGCCTCAGATCAGAGTCCAGGAAGTCCAGGTTGACACAAAGATGTAAGTTTAAAACAAACAAACAAGCAAAACCCAACAACTGGGTGCAGCACACCAACATGGCACATGTATACATATGTAACAAACCTGCACGTTGTGCACATGTACCCTAAAACTTAAAGTATAATATTAATAAAATAAAAAAATAAAAATAAAAAAACCCAACAACTTAGAGAAAGCAGCCGGATAAGAAACTGGTAGCTGTCAAATAATGTTGAAAAATAATTCAAGCATAGATACAGCATAACTGTTACTGTATATGTCACTGTATCATGTGATTTTAAAAAATTAGCAGTGTCTTGTCTGCTTTCTTGTCAGTACGGAGGAAAATGCTACATGCCACAGATGTTCCCCATAGAAAGATGTCAAACCTGAAATGGCAGTGCTAGCAATCAAAGACATTGTACAACGGAGAATGCAAAATGCAACAAATCGCCATCTACCAGCAGTAAATTCCATCTGATTGCTGTGCCCAACCCGCTCCCTCCCAAACTGCCAAATCTTAAAAGATGTGACATCGTTTATCATAGGCGACCCAGTTTCCTGTGAGCTGAGTGCTGGACCCTCTGCCAGCCCCGGCCATCTGAAAGGCACACATCTGAGAAAAGCAGGTGATTCAGCCTACCATCGCCATAAAATAAGTACTAATCCACAAAAATTAAACCTGATTGTGTGGAGCATCCACTTAGATTCATTAAAAAGAGATCCTGTTTGAGCTTTGCCAGGTTTACTGGGCTGTGGCGGTAACACAGATCTTGGACTGTTGGTGACTCCGTTATATTGGGTAGAATTTGTATAACCCCACTTGCCTTACTTTACCTCATGTTGAGACATCTAAGCACAAATATCCAAAATGATGTCTGGAAACCCCCTGGGACAAAGGATTAGAGAACTGTGGAGCCAAGGAAGACTTTAGAAATCTATTCAATCAAATACCATGTTTAACATATTTAATTTGATTCAGTTTAACATGAACCCCCTGCTACCTCCTTAAGTGTCTTAGTCAAGCTCCAGATACACAAAAATAAATGAAATACAGCCTGACACCCTTAAGAAATTTCTAGTTTATTGAATGAGAGTGAGCAGGAAACAGGCAATTCAGATCCCATGTGATAATCACTATATTAACCTCCACTTAGGATGGTACAGGGCTTGTTGAGTGCAGCTAATAAGGAGACTTAACATAAAAGGTGTCATTGGTTGGTCCTTTTTCTTTTTTTTAATTTTTTAATTTTTTTTTTTTTTTTTTTTTTTTTTTTTTTTTTATGATTCAGGGTCTTTTGTCCAGGCTGGAGTGCAGTGGTGGGTTGATGGCTCACTGTAGCCGTGAAATCCTGGGCTCGAGCGATCCTCTTGCCTCAGCCTCCCTAGTAACTGGGACTACAAGCGTGCACTGCCATGCTTGGCTAATTTTTATTTTTGTAGAGATGGGGTTATCAGTATGTTGCCTATGCTGGTCTTGAACTTCTGGCCTCAGTCAACCCCCTGCGTTGGCTCATTGGTTGTTCTTAAAGAACAAGTGGGTGTAAGCCAGATGGATGGGATGAGAGGTGGTGAGGGAATGTACCAGCTCAAGCACTGCATGACCCCCATATAGAATTGACAATATGCAAAAGGACTATACCAGAGGATTGGGTGTTTGAGTGGGGCTGGAAGGCAAGCCAGAGAGGTACCCATGCTTCAAAGTGCTCATCTAAAACTAAGAAGGTGGACATTATTTTGAAAGACAAGGAAAAGTGAATCCCAAAGTTATCAGTTAACTAAGGCAATGTCAGTTAGTTGAGGAAAATGCTGTGGATCTGAGCCTTCAATGTGGGTAAAGTTTTATTAAACAAGGAAAGACATTGTACGAGTCACCCCCCCCACCCCACCCCGCCAGAATTCCCTTTTTTCTTTTGGCAAAATCTGTGGAGCCTGTAAAAAATGACTTTATTTTTTCTTTACCTTCTAATTCCTCTTTCCTCTCCCTGACTCTGCTCATGCAAATGTCCTGTATTTACTTGGATATTTGCTCTCTTTCTGCTTACCTTATCAATTTCCCCATACCTGTTTTTTTCCATTGCGCATTTCCACAGCTAAAAATACCCATTTTGTACTTTTAAGCATTCAGCCCTACTTTTTATCTTGAGAACTTGAAAAATATGACATTTTAACATGTGCTTCTGTTCTGGGGCATCTAAAAATGCAGACTTCTCTCTCTTTGGTCATATTTTTCTTTAACTCCTTTTAAATGCATTTTTATTACAATATGAAACAGAGAATTTTGTTTTTATATCAAGGATCCAAGAGGTATTTGCTCATCATATCCCACTACCTAATTTTGATTCTTTTGAAAAACTGATTTCAGTTGCTACCACAGTATGATTGGAAAAAGCGGAACTTAGGACCTTTGGGTTCCATGACTTCTTCTTGCTCACGTGTGGGATTTTGTCAGTTTTATAGGGCAACAGAGAGTAGCGTGAAGGGGATTAGACAGCAGATCTGCAGGAGACAGGGAAGGTACCCAGCATGCCATGTATAGAATATTGTGATAATATAAGACTGTGGTCACCTTAACTGGGCAACCACGTATGCGTCATGCACAAAACCGCAACCAAACTTACTTTATTACAAATGAGCAAGAAACAAGAAAATTCCCCGTGAAGATGTAAAAACTGGAAAATCAGTTTAGTAAGAAAGAACTTGCAGGTTCTAGATGTTTGTGTCTATAAATCCATATCTGTGTGCCAACTCCACTGAAAAGTAACTCTTCCAATTTTATAAGGCAGTGTGGTGTAGTGAAAACCATCAGGTATATGTGAAACTGAATCCAGTTCTCCTACTTATTAGTGATACGATTTTGGGCAAGTTACTTAATTACTCTGTGTCTTGGTCCATTAAGGCTGCTATAACTGTATACCATAGGCAGAGTGGCTTATAAACAACAAAAGTTTATTGCTCACAGTTCTGGATGTTGAAGAGTGCTGGATCAAGTCTCTGGCAGATTCAGTGTCTTGCTTCTTGGTTCACAGACATCTGCCTTTTCGCTGTGTCCCTACATGGAGGAATAGGGTAAGGGAGCTCTCTGGGGTCTCTTTTATAAGGACTCTAATCCCTTTCATGTGGGCTCCACCCTTAGGACTTAACTATCCACTGAATATTCTGCCTCCTAATACCATCACATTGTGGGTGAGGATTTCGACAGTGAATCTGAGGGGAGCACACTCAGTCCACAGCACTTTGAGTCCTAGTCTCCTTGTCTATAAAATGGGAATAAAAATGGTTTATCAAAAGTGTATGAAGATTGTATTATTTTTTTCTTCCTTCAGAAGCTCATCTCAAAACAAGGATTATCTGCAGGGAGATCTCAAGAAACTGGGAGAGTAGGGAGGTAGGAAGTGAGACGGAGGAGGAAGGAAGTCAATATAGAGTGCATGAGTGGACAGGATATGCTGAGGGCACTGGGACAAAAAGCCTGCTGAGACTTCTAGGAGACATTACAGAACACGCTCAAGATTTGTCCCACCTGAAAGGCCGGGAAGCTAGGATATTGTTCATCATGTCCTGGCTATTACTGGCTGGGAGATGACCTCAAGGGTGGTAACTCTCCAGCACATCTGGTCTGATCTATGCATGGCTTATCATGCTCCTATGGCCAAAGAATTAAAAAAAAAAAAAACCAAATAGAGAGATGCATGTGATTTTGATAGGCAGCTGACAGTGTGTAAAGGATGGTGGGTGTTTAGGGATATGCACAGGACACCGCAGCATCAGCTACGGAAATTAGATGAGACAATGCAAATAAAGCCATGGGGACAGTGCTTGGAACCTAGGAGGTGTTCAATAAGTAGTGGCTTAAAAAAATCATAGCGGGCAGGGATTGATTTAAAAAAACTTAGGACTCAAGGGATTGGATCGCTTGAGGGTCCATCTGCTCCCACGTGCCCATGTCACATGCACTCTAGTTCTTTAGGAACAACGCTTCTACAAATACTGACACATACTCTTTAATCACCCACTCAAGATAGGCTATCCTAGCACCCTAGAGATACATTATAACCCGTCGTGCCAAGCAAACTGGTTATGCCTCTTAGTAGTCACTGGCAGCCACTTTCTTACCAAAGTCCTCTGAATACCAAGACTACATCTGAAAATGTGTCCAGGGGCAGTGCCCACTGCTATAAAGTTCTAATTGGGAAGGATTGGAGCTGGAGGTAAATAAGCAAAAAAAGCTAAAACTTTGGAAACTTTAATTTATAGTATCCTTTTTGATGTTATTTTGATGAAAATGTAAAGCTACAAGACGGCAAGAGGAATTTCCATACATGAAACAGAACAGAAACACAGTTTCTCAAACTCCTCAATTAACTGAACTTTTTGTTTAATCACTTACTTGGCTTTCGGGAAGCAGAAGCAAGTTCTGAGAAAACCAGATTCAATTTCTTACATTTTGAGCTTAATTGGTGATAATTGAATCTAGAAGGCTATACATCTGGAGTAGCAAAATAATTTTTTTCTACCAGAAAGAAAGGCTCATATTAATTATTTCAATACATAGTTGATTTTGGTAGACAATCTCCTATGTCCAATCGGCCAAAAATTTACAGTTCATGAGATAGCAAGCAAACTGCTTTATTATGATAATTAACTACTATCACTATTTATTATTATAACATATGAACCCACCTTCAATTTGAATATCAGTACCTGAAGCTCTTGTCTTGATGCCTAAAGGCTAAAAATACTTAAGACCTACACAGGCTGTGTATCATACACATATGAAAATTAGTTAGGGCTTCTTACAAAATAGCATGTAAACAGAGACTTGTGAGGAATAAAATAAAAACTAAAGGTGAATCCATCAGCACTAGGTAGATACAGTCACCTATATCACATGTAACTGCAAGCAAGGGGAATCCCCTGGAGGAGGTGAGCTTATGGGCTTCTAAAATGAATGCCATGAACAGAGTAGGGGATATAAAATAGCTCATGTCGACTTGCTTTTGTAAGGTCATGTTTGAATGACTTTAAAGTAGAATTCACACTTGAGGAATTTTTGTAATATTTAGATGTGAATATTTGAAACCTAAATAACTATTGTAACAGTCACCAAACATATGAATTTAGCTACATCAGTATGCAACAATTCTGCCTTAAATTTACAAAGTGCTCCTCATATAAATACCATAGCCAACCATCCTCCCTCTAACCTAGTCCAAAGCATATAATAAACCCTGATAAATGTTCTCTGCTTATATGAACAAAATATTTAATTCTGTAAATAAGATTTTAAGATTTAAAAAGTTTAATTATTTTTATTTAGTTTTTGAGACAGGGTCTCACTCTGTCACCCAGGCTGGAGTGCGGTGGCACAAACACAGCTCACTGCAGCCTTGACCTCCTGGGCTCAAGTGAACCTCCCACCTCAGCCACCCAAGTAGCTGGGACTACAGGCATGCGCCACCACACCCATCTAATTTTTGTATTTTTTGCAAAGATGAGGTCTTGCCATGTTGCCCAGGCTGGTCTCAAACTTCCAAGCTCAAGCCAACTGCCCGCCTCACCCTCCCAAAGTGCTGGGATTACAGGTATGAGCCACCATGCCCCGCCTAAAAACACATAGTTCAAAAACTCTTTTTGAAAATGAACATACATACAATAAAGTGCACAAATGTTAAGTATACAACTCAAAGTATTTCTACAAAACAAGCATACTATGTAATCACTACCCAGATCATGATATAGAACACTTCCAGCACCCCAGTGAGGTTTCTTGTGCCCCCTCCAAATCAATGCCCCTTCTAAAGGGTAGATCCAATTCTGACATTTCCACAAAATGAGGCTTTTCTTGTTTTTGAACTTCATATGAACAAGACCATGCATTATGCACGCTGAGTGTGGCTTCCTTCATTAACACCATGTTGGTGAGCTTCATCCATGCTGTTTGTTTTGTTTTGTTGCTGTAAAGTATTCTGCTTTGTGACTACACTACCATTCTTGTATCCATGCTACTATTAACGAACATGCGGACAGTTTTCAGTTCGGGACTTGTATTCTTTCCTGGGGCTACTGCAACAAAGTCACCAATAGAGTTGATGGCTTAAAACAACAGAAATGTATTCTCTCACGGTTCTGGAGGCCAGGAGTCTGAAATTAAGGTGTTGACCAGGGCTGCACTCCTTCTGAAGGCTCTAGGGGAGAATCCTTCCTTGCCTCTTCTAGATTCTGGTGGTTCCATTCACTTCGTGGCTGCGCAACACTCCAATCTCTGCTTGTCTTGACAAGATCGTCTCCTCTTCATCCTCTTTATCACTGATCTCTTCTGTCTCTCATAAGAACACTAGTTATTGGATTTAGAGTTCATCCAGGTAATCCAGGATGATCTCATTTCAATATCCATAACTTAATTAACATCTTCAAGGATAAGTTAGGGCATATTCACGGGTTTGGGGGTTAAGATGCAGGTATATCTTTTAGGGAGGGCATCATTCATCTCACTAATGAGCTATAATGAATAGTGCTGCTGTGAATATTTTTATACATGTCTTTTGGTGGGCACATATATACATTTCTATTGGGTTTATACCTAAAAATAGTAATATAAGTCATACGGTGTTGGTTTTTCTTTTGCATATTCCCATCAAACAGTTGTCCAATGAGGTTGCAGTGTGCCTTGGAAATCACCAACACTGATTGCAGCATGTTACAAATGCAGAATTGGAAAAACAACGAAGCTTAAATATGTTAACTAATTTTCTGAAGTTTCATAAGAGATTAGTGGCAGAGCAGTAATACACATTTTTTTTTTAAATGGCACAAGACTGTGTTTAGCAATGCTAATATCCTCTAATTTTTCTTTGAATTTCACATTTCACGTGAAACATAATTAGCAGATCTGTTCATTAGCCCAGATGCCAATATGCTGACATTTCTTTTCCACATGCACAATGTTGGCTCCCCAGTGGGCTTCAGGGAAATGCCAAAGTGGGGAATCACAATCCAACCTTGGCATTTCAGGGATGAGAAACTCAAGCAACAAGATGAGAAGCGTCTTTCTTGTTGCTACTATACAGAGGCAAGTCTTACCTTATCTTACTAATTGCCATCATGATTTCAGTTAGGTACAGAATTAACTTTCCTTAGGAGCTTGAAAACAAAAGAAATGATTTAAATGGTCTGTAGGAGAAAATGCAGTGGGGGGTAGGTGGGCAGTTGTTCTTTAGAAGAGAAAGATGGGAGAAAAGAGGAGATAGGAGGGAGAAGCAAGTAGAGGGCCCAGCCCATAGTCAAAGCTAACGGCAGAGAGCCAAGAAGGCTTTAGGGGTGGTAGGGTGATGAGAAAGACTTTACAGAGTGGGAACACCTGCCATGTCCTTCAACACTGCTTGCTACATGATGCATGGCGATCTTCCTCCTCCAAAATGCTTGATGAGAGTAGTTATTTTATGTGCATCTTGGAGAAGAGGCTGGGTTTTATCTTTGAGTTGGGAGGCTTCAGAAGAGAGAACATGAATTGAAAGATGAACTCAAGTCAGAGGTACCATAAGAACATTGTTACATTCCAGAAATTCACAAAAAATCTGGTAGACTGTGAACTTCCCCAGTACGTGGAAAATTGAGATGAGGCAATTGAATAGAGGTCTCAGTGGACTAGAAGCCCTCAATGGATACCAGGATTCCATTGTATGGGTTTTTTGTAATAGAGTTGGTTTAGTACCAAAATATTCCTTTTTAGAAACTTTAATTTGCTTTGTATTTTAATTTTTGCATTGACAGAAAAAATTGTATGTATTTAATTTGTACAACATAGTGTCCAGATGAGTTTGGAGGTAGTCTCTGCTCTTTAATTATTTAGGAGAGTTTGACAAAAATTGGTAATAGTTCTTCTTTAAATGTTTGATAGAATTTAGCAGTGAAGCCATCATGCCCTGGGCTTTGCTTTGATGAGAGACTCTATTACTGATTCAGTCTCCTTACTCATTATTTGTCTGTTAGATTTTCTAGTTTTTCATAATTCAGTCTTGGTGGGTTGTATACCCAAGGAATTTCTCTGTTTCTTCTAGGTTATCCAATTTGTTGGTGTATAATTGTTCGTAATGTCTCTTATTAGCCTTCGTATTTCTGTTGTACCAGTTGTAATGACCATATTCTCATTTTTGACTTTATTTGTTTGAGTCTTCTTGCTTTTTCCTTTTTTCTTAGTCTAGCTAAATATTTGTTGATTTTGTTCGTCATTCCAAAAAACCAACTCTTAGTTCCATTGATATTTTCTATTATCTTTCTAGTGTCTATTTAATTTATTTCCTGCTCTGATCTTGTTATTTCCTTCTTTCTATGAACTTTAGGCTTAGATAGTTCTCTTTTTTTTTGAGATGGAGTCTCTCTTTGTCACCCAGGCTGGAGTACAATGGCATAATCTTGGCTTACTGCAACCTCCACCTCCTGAGTTCAAGTGATTCTCCTGCCTCAGCCTCCCAAGTAGCTGGAACTACAGGCATGAACCACCACACTTGGCTAATTTTTGTATTTTTAGTAGAGACGGGGTTTCACTATGTTGGCCAGTCTGGTCTCGAACTCCTGACCTCATGATCTGCTTGCCTCAGCCTCCCAAAGTGCTGGGATTACAGGCATGAGCCACAGTGAGTGGCTCTTAGTTTGTTCTTGTTTATCTAATTTCCTGAGGTGCAGTGTTAGGTTGCTTATTTGAAATCATTCTTTTTATAATATAGATGTTAATTGCTAGAAGCCCTCCTCTTAGAACTGCTTTTGTTATATTCCATAGGTTTTGGTATGTTGTATCTCCAGTTTCATTTGTCTCAAAAATTTTTTAAATTTTCCCTTTTAACTTTTCATTGACCCAATGATTGTTTGGGGGCATGCTGTTGTAATTTCATGTATTTGTAAATTTTCTGATGTTCCTCCTGTTATTGATTTCTAGCTTTATACCATTGTGGTCAAACAAGATACTTGATATGATTTTGATCTTCTTAAATTTGTTAGGAGTTGTTTCATGGCTCAACACATAATCTATCCTGGTGAATGCTCCATGTGCAATTGAAAAGAATGGGTAATCTGCAGTTGTTGGATGAAATGTTCTGCAAATCTCTATTTGGTCCATTTGATCCAGAATGTAGTTTAAAGCTCTCTCCAAGTACCAGAATATTGTGACAATTGGTGCAGTTCTCTTTTCTGTAAGTCAAACGTGGCTGAAAACGCCCAAGTATGACCCCAAAAGTGGATAAAACCTTTGGAAAAAGTAACTTTGCTGTTGTTGTAGACTGTAACATGTATAATATCTATAAACCCTTTGATAAGGATTTGGCTGAATTCAGATGGGACACTTGTAATCAATAACTAGCTTGGTAGCTAGTAATTTTGGGTTTTACTGCTGCTTATAGTTTTTTTCTCTCTTTGTCACAAATAATTCCTCGGCCTTTGAACATTTTTTTCTGCTTTTCCCAGGGTGACTTCTATCCATAATGCAGGGGTCTTTTCTGCTACCACAGAAATCCTACATTTCATCAAATGTTTCCCTCCTGCTCTCAGGAAAAGTTGATCCCCAGAGTGACCCTGTTTCAGGGCATGGCAGTTTGAGGGCCTTGCATCTGCTTTTTGCTTTGATTGCTTTCTCTTACTCCTGTGGATTAGAATCAAACTGTCATTCTTAGGAGTAAGTGTCTAGTTCCGAACAAGATGTGTTTTCGCTGTAGCCTGATGTAGGAGGAAATTATGTATTGTCTGTCCCCTCAGATTGATGAGGAAAGGAAATTGAAGAGGCCTTTGCCTTTTTTGGGTTGATAAGGGGCACTTGGGTGCGTGGGCATTGTTTACCACTGAACTCCACAGATGTGGACTTTGGGACAAGCTCCAGGAGTAGAGGCTGATCTGATCACCTGAATTAGTGACTTCTATTTTTTCCTTTTCAGATATGTTCATGGGGAAAGGTTCATGTCAGGAAGCTCCGTCAAGAGCAGAGCTTCGATGGCCCTGGGAGAAGGATGAATGCTCTTTCTGGTGACTATTTAAGCAATGAAACTGTGAATGCTATGAGTGGTCTCCAAAGCATTCGAGGCATTCAGTTAGTCTAAAATATTAGTAAATCAGGCCAGGCACAGTGGCTCATGCCTGTAATCCCAGCACTTTGGGAGGCCGAGGCAGGTGAATGATTTGAGGTCAGAAGTTCGAGGCCAACCTGGCCAACATGGTGAAACCCCATCTCTACTAAAAATACAAAAATTAGTTGGGCATGGTGTTGCATGCCTATAGTCTCAGCTACTCAGGAGGCTGAGGCAAGATAATTGCTTGAACCCGGGAGGCAGAGATTATAGTGAGCTGTGATTGCGCCACTGCACTCCAGCCTGGGTGACAGAGCGAGACTCTGTCTCAAAATAAATAAACAAAATAAAATATTAGTGAATCATCTTCTGTGGGTCTGGATGAGAGCTTGTCTTCTGTAGATAGAGGAAGAGGAGTGGGAAAAAGTAGGAGAGGTCATCCTAAAGATAGAGGAGACCTTTCAAATTTGTATAAGGCAAGGAGGACATATCTCCCTCTTAAGGTTTTCCTGTAAGAGAATACAATCCTTTGAGGCATCAAAGGATTGAAAAATTGCTTTAAAAAAGGATAAAGTAGACTTTTATTTACTTTTTAAAATGTGTGCTTCAGAAAAGAGCCAAGTTCATCTTGAGCCACTTTGAGCTCATACAATCCCCAATTGGCTCTCACTGAAGCTTGCAAATTGTGGAAATTTGAGGGGTTTTGTGGGCTGTAGAATATCTCTCAAGTTAGAATATGATGTTCTGTTTCAGGGCTTGCAAGCAAGCCAAGTCTAAGCTTTGCCAGTGTTCCAGTTACTGTTGCTGTGTAACAAACTTCCCTAAAACCTAATAGCACAGAACAGCTATTTGATTCTGCTCATAGATTCTGCGGGTCAGGGGTTTGGATGGGGCACAATGAGAATGGTTTATCTGCTTCTCTATGATGTCTGGGGCCAAGCTGTGGGATTTTAAGGAGAGTGACTAGATAGCTTGGGCTGGGATCATCATGTCTGGTGGGTTTTGCCGGCAGTTGACTGAGATCTCAGCTGGGCTGCTGGATGGAACACCTATACATGGAATCTCCCTGTAGCTTCTCTGTGTGGGTTAGTTTGTTTTTTCTGCATGGAGCTGGGTTCCAAGACCAAGTGTTCCAAAGACAGAAATGCATAGCATTTTTATGATATATTCTTGGATATCACATAGCATGTATACTATACTTTATTGGTCATGGCAATGAGAAGGTTCTGTCCATGTTCAAGGACAAGGCACATAAACTCTAACATTCAATGAGAGGAGTGTCAAAATTACAGTGTAAGATCACATAAAATGGGAGATATAAGTACAGTTATGTTTGGAAAATACAATCTGCCAGACACTAATGATTTTTGAATCACATGGGAGATAGAAAGATTGGTGATGGGTACAGAAATAGGTAGAGCAGCCCAACTCTTCTCTGCATAAATAGCAAAGTTGAGGTAGACCAAGGTCATGAAATCGACACCTATAGGCTTAAGGCCACAGTCTCTACCATGAGCACATTTACAAACGTGTATGGCTGGTCACAACTGGGATCAGGGAGGAAAATTCAGGTAGTGTCTTAGTTCAGACAGCTATAAGAAAGTACCATAGACTCATAAACAACAGAAATTTATTTTCAGTTTTAGAGACTGGAAGTCTAGATCAGGGTACCAGTAGAATCAGATTCTTGTAAAGACCCTTCTCTGGGTGGCAGACTGCTGTCTTCTTCTTGTATCTCACAGGGTAGAAAAAGAGTGAGCTAGCTCTCTGCTCTCTTCTTACTAGGTCACTACTAACATTCATGAGGAACCCAACCTCATGACCTAATTACCTCTCGAAGACCCCACCTTCAAATACCATCACAATGGGATTGGAATTCCAACATATGAATTTTGGAGAGACACAAATAATTTGGTCTGTTGCAGATAGTTTAATGAAAATTAATCTCCACTGCTAGTCAAACAACTTAATATGCACGTCTGCTGGTGACTTGGCAGTGTGCCCATCTTTATACAGAAAATGCAAAGTTGGTCCTAAAGATCTCCAGTTCTCTTCGCTTGTTGGTCTGTCATCTAGAGCAGGTGCCGCATGAAGAGTGTATAGCTTAATTGGCTGTGTAATGCTACCTTGTGTCTATTTGCTTAGATTATTGACTGGATGCTATTGTATTTTTAGAATAATTATTTTGGATCTGGTTCTTTGGGAGATTCAACTCACAGTTTGCACCTTCTGTAAGAATTACAAATGAACGTTATCACCCTTGAAAAATAAAAGAGCATTTAATTATCCTTGTTTTTCTTAACATTATATATAATTTCATATCTATATAGTCTCTTAAGAAAGGTTTAAAAGTCAGATGATTTATTTCAGGCACTAAAAGGGGGCTTGTTCTGTTAGCTTAGTACTTAATAAAATCATTAGAAGGTGCAAAAAGTCTGCTTCTCAACAGTAATAAAGGTTTTCAGAGTGATAAAAGGCTTTTTTATGTCCTGGGGTCGTCTCTTTTATAAGAACTGCATGTGGGACTGATGATAGTAGCCCCTTCACTTTGTAGTGTGCTTGGGAACCCGTCAGCATGATCCCAAGACTGGGTATGCTGCTCTCCAAAGTATCAGAGGCCTGGCTCTGGTCATTTAAGTCCAGATCCCATGGCACTTTCATGTATGAAAGTATTGGTTCTGGAATTCTAACTTTTTGTAAACAGTTAACTCTAAAACAAAACAGGTACCTATGTACTGAAATAGATCAAGGCTTACTGCTAGCCCACTTGGCAATTGCATTGGTGTTCTGAAAATAGTTGCCATGAGTTGTCAACCAAGTGGCTCTTGAAAATCTAACATAGTCTTAAATGTTTTCAGTATGCCTAAAAAATACGATAATGGTGACTCTGGACAAGAAGAAGATGGGAGAGAGAGCAAGAAGACTCGCAGTGCCACAAAACCAACAGTCTCAATGCTGTTTTACAAGCCTCTGCCTGGAGAACTTTAAGAATGGACTAGATAACACAGTCAACCTTTTTGTTGACAGTAAAGTGGCATGGGAGTGCCATGCCTGGTTGGCTCCATGTGAACCTAGCACCTTTCCCCAGGTGCTTTCATAACAAAAGAAATAAACTGGGAAAAGACAGGACAGGTCTAATGGAAGGGAAAGAGTTTTAGGGATCCCAGAATTTAGCCCTTCAAAGGACAGAAATACTTGGGTTCTTCTTGGAAAGTATTATTTTTTTTCCTGTTGCTTGTTCCTCAAGAGAGTGTTTCTGATCATATTTATTAACTTCCTTTTGAAAAAAGCGGACGAATAAAGTAAAGCTGGTTTCACACAGCTTTACACACTCACTCATGTTTCCATATATTCCTTAAGTGTTTCTGTAACAGTTGTTCCTTCAGTAGGAATATAGAAATGACAACAGAAAAAGAAAATAGGCTTCTAAAGGAAAACCAGCAGGATCAACTCACATCCTCAACCTGTGCTGTCTGAGAAGCCATGGGTGTCACCATCTGCTTTCATATCCAGAAGTTAGCAGCGATGATTAATGTCAGCATCATCCTGCCTCTGCGTGCACAGTGGTTCATTAAGTCTTCCCAGATACACAGCAAACATGACATTTTATAGCAAACACAGCTCAACTACTCCAGGAGCGTGAAAATCCAGAGATACATTGCTTGCCACTGTGTGCACGTCCAGTCTGCAGGCTCAAAAGACCCTAAGGAGCTGGTGGACAGGTGCTTGAGTCCTGGACATGTCAATGCATGGGGTCAGTCTAGCCATCCTTTTTACAAAACAAGTGCATTTCAAAAAAGTGACCTTGCTTCGGCTAAGGCTAGTTCTCATGATAAGCTGAAGGAAATAACATTCCTTTCCTTCAAATAGTTTCTAGGACAGCTTACCATTACTCCTTTCTAAGATTCTGGAAAGTGGCGTAGTCTATTATTTTCCAAAACGAGATGGACCTTAATGACTCTTAAATCTACATCTCTAACTTCAAACCAGCTTCTCAACTTATTGGCAAAGTGGAGACAATAATACCTTGTCATGTAGTTGACAGAATTATATGCAGATATATCTGTAAACAATCTTTATATCAACTGATCATCACTGATCATCACTACTTAAATATGAGGCACTTCCAACATTGACTTCATAATCAGCTTTGATAGTTCATGATCTGCATTTATGAAAAGTATAGAGAGTCCAGCATTTTTGGCCTCACAAAGTGGCAAGACAAAGCTCACAAATATCCCAGCATGATTTCATACGACAGTGATTTGGAAGGTGCTGCTACACAAGTGGCCTGGGTGTTTTTCAGTCACATGTATTTGTTTATTGTACCATCAATTCTATAATCTTCAAATGTGCACCCATAAACTAACTACTAAACATCCTAGTTTATACATTACTATTTAAAGAATTGGACCAAGTTACAATGTTAAATCATGGGCTTATAAGAATGAATACTTAATGTTCTCCCATTGAAAAAGACATAATCTGGGAAAATTTTTAATTAAATTGAATTTAGGAAAGCAGTAATTGAGGATTATTGCCTTTGTATAACTCAAAGCATTCATTACCTATAAATAGGGCAAGTAGTGCCTTAATTGCTATGCTGCCAAAATGTCAGTGGTATGTACAGGAACATTGACTGATTAAACACTAGAATATAAAGCGATTGACTTAATCATCCCATGGCAATTAATTGAGTTTTTCATATTATCTGGTGGCAGAATACCAAATACAGAAATAAAGAACCAATTAGACTCCATCAACCATAAAGCTGTCCCATGATAAATCAACACTTATATAATTGATTCATCTCTACAGGTATATTTCTAATTTAACCACTAGTCAAAACACAGTGAGCTAGGCTTCTTGCTACCTCTGGGTGTGAGGAGTAGAAGGTGGAGAGAGAAGAATGGGGTAGAGAGAATTAAGAAGAGAAACTGGAAAAGGTCAATCTAACAAAAGCTCTACATTTCAGTACACTGATGTGGTCAGAACCAAGGCTTCTACAGGTAGTCATGACTGCTTCTTTGTGCAGCTACTGATCATAAACATTATGGGAATATGTGATGTTACATCTCAAAATCACAGTGCAGCACTCTTTACAATTATCCTCTAGATGAGTTTCACTCCATCCCCACAATAACCCATACCTCATATTAAGCAGAAGATCGTCATGAAAAGTAGAGGGAAATGAACCCTATTTCTGACTTGCCTTTGCACCTAGCTAAGGAATCTTTATGATAAGACAGTTGTTTTAGTTTGTGATGTCATGAGCTCTTTATAGACACAGGCCAAAAAATGCTTTAAAGTCATCATCTTGGTCCATGTAATTAGGACTTCTTGGTACCAGCATGGCAAAGCTGTGGTGGCTCTATCATTTAACATTCAAACCACGGCCTTTTCACAGGGAAAGGGGATGCTATTAACAAGTACTCCATGACAATAGACATAAGCCAACACCATTTTGGGCCAACCAGATGTATAGGTAAGATCCCAAGTAAAGCCTATTTTGCAAATAATGGGAAGGTAAAGAATTTCCACTCTAACTGTTCTAACACTACCCTACTCATGAAAGAAGGTGTGAAACATCCTAAGACTGACATGTCATCAATTAGATAAAGAGCATCAGGTACGTCATTGAGGGGATGGGTGAAAATAGAACACAGTCCTAAAGGGGTAAATTGCTCTTATGTGTGTGAACATGTATGGACAATTATTTCGTTTTCTCACATGAAGAACATGATCTCCCAGACAGCTCACCCTCATCCCTTATGAAAATATTCCTTTCCAACTTCCTCCCTCCATTTCTTTCCAAACTCCAGTCATAGTGTAAGAACTTAATTTCTGCCAGGCGCGGTGGCTAACACCTGTAATCCCAGCACTTTGGGAGGCCGAGGCAGGCGGATCATGAGGTCAGGAGATCGAGACCATCCTGGCTAACACGGTGAAACCCCGTCTCCACTAAAAATACAAAAAATTAGCCAGGCGTGGTGGCAGGCGCCTGTAGTCCCAGCTACGCGGGAGGCTGAGGCAGGAGAATGGCGTGAACCCTGGGGGGCAGAGCCTGCAGTGAGCAGAGATCGCACCACTGCACTCCAGCCTGGGTGAAAGAGCAAGACTCCATCTCAAAAAAAAAAAGAACTTAATTTCATAAATGGTATTTATGAGTAGACGGTTCAGAGCAAATGGATCCAATGGCCCTGCCCTGTACTCCAGGGATTCCAGCTGCAAGATTCTTTCCACCTGCCAAACTAATAAGGCAAGCATCTCAAGGGCATTCCTATTTTCAAATGTATTAGAGACCTGTGGTTAGTGCATAACATCATAAATAAATCCAGCCTCTGGCAGGAGCAAAAAGGGTTCAAGACAAGAAACCTATTCCTTCCCACGAGCCTGAAATGGCATTCACCAGCCTGAGGCTTACCATCTACAAGATAGCATTTCTTTTTGAAGCCTTCAAAGAAAGATAATAGAAATAACAGAAGATGAAGTCAGACATGTCACCTACAGTGGCCAGCAGTCTCACATTATTCCATTTCTAAGACAGACAACAATTTGAGGGAAGACAGAAGGGATATGTGTTCAATTAGAAAGGACACTGATCTAGGGGCTGAAAGAGAGTTAGAGCAATAGGCTTAAAGTCTTAAAAAGAAATGGCCTTATCATTCAGGTTATCATACACACAGGTATTCCATTGCTCTAGAGCTGACTATGGCAGGATTTTACAAAATTTATAGTATTTTTCTTGGAAAATACAAAAATCCATATATGCATTGAATAAGAAGTACTAGTGCCTTCAGGGTATGCTAAAGAAGTAAAACAAAAATTTCCATAGAACGATACAAGGTAGAGCCATATAAATTATAGATTTGCAGACAAGTAATAAAATTAGTCCCATTAAAACAATCCTTTATTCAACCATTAATGGAATCCATTTGGATATTCCAGAAGGCCCTCTCAACCTTGAAACACATTGATTCAGAATCCCAGCAAATGGCCACCCTTGTGGCAATCACTACTGTCCCGATTCTGGCACCTTCTCTTGAGTGCACAGGAGTAGTTCTACAATGTTACCTACTCCAGCTCTCTGCACTGTCTCACCATACCCAAAGTAGGACAACTAACCCGACGGTAGAACGTGACGCTCTACAGTCTGCATGCTGAGGTTTCTAGATCTGTATAACACAAGGAAAAAGAAGCTCACACTCAGAATTCAGGTCTTCCATTTTATTGGCAAGCACTTACTATTATAGCATCATTATTCATTAGGACTAGAAAAGATAATTTTCTTTATTCAACTTCTCATTCCACAAATGAAGAAGCCAAGCCATAAAAAGATGACAAGGTCAGTCAAAGATCAAATGCCTCTGGAGAAGGTAAGTCAAGGACGAGAATCCAGGTTCCCTGACTCTCCATCCATGCTCTTTCCACTACAGCATACTGTTTTATGTATCATTACTCATATGCTTCCTCAGTGTTTTATTTAAAAATAGGAACATTGAATGAAACCTTGTTTAAGGCTTCTATGAAGGTCCTAGAGGCAGCCATAATGCCTTCTTGCTACTTTCCTTTGTTAGTGCACAGTCCAAGCACTTAGGTAGCCCACAAACTTCCCTAGAACCCAGATTGATGTGTAAGACCCCGAACTTGAGACAATGACCTCTTTTTTCCAATTTGATGCTTAATTTTATTTTTTGTTTGTTCATTTTTTTTTTTTTTACTAAAAAGTCTATTGCTATCAGCAAACAAAAAATTTATATATCAGTGCCTTCAAGCCTGGTAAAGTTTAAATTCTATTTATTCATCATTCAGGGCTTCCTGCTAGCAGGAAATGTATTCTGGAGACAGCAAGAACAGATAAATAGCAATCTCAAAGGGAAAAGAAATAAACAGTGCAATTAATGTGATCTGAAACCAACATAAGAAAATCTACTTTGAATAAGCAACATCACAAAGATATAGGAAATGTTTCTTTGGCGAAAAGAAGAATGTTTTGCATCTGATTTCTCTGACAATGAAATTTTCAAGTTGAAAAATGCTAAGGGTTAAGAGATAAAGCCTGCTTCTCAGAACCTTATGTTTATGCATGTTTTGAGATATTTTTAGGAATCTGAAGGTAGACAAAGATTATAAGGAACAAATTTAGATGTTTTGTTTCACACAAAGAATAAAGTGATTAGAACTGAAATTAATTAGTATGGAGGTGGAAGAGGGGGTGTTTATCAAGGCATAGAAGTTTCCCAGTAGATTTTACTACTGTATAATCTTCCTATTAACTTTAGGAAAATGACTGATATGCTGGCATGCACAGAGGAGAAAAATAAGGCAAAACCAAAGTTATAATGCACTGGGATAAGACTGGTTCAAAGAAACCTGTCCCAAGCATGTGGAATAGAAACCAGAAAGTTGATCAGAATGGTTGCTGAATTTTCATTGCACAGTAAAAGAATTTCATTGTACTTGAGAAAAAAAAATCTCTAAAATGAATCACATGTACTATGTCTCTCTAAATTTGTAAACTCTAAGGAAGTCCTGTATATACAAGCAAAGAGAACCCCAAATGTTTAACAAATATGCATGGATTGAACTGGCCTATCCTGTTTTCCTCCCTCCCAACCCCTGATCACTGTTACCCCATAATGGCTTTCTTGGATATTTTCATTCTGTTAATAGCCTTTTTTACTTTCCTGGCATGTGCCTATTTAGAGACTATTCATGGTTCCAGTGAATTAGCTTGACTCAAGGCTGTGATATCTCTCACAACACTCAGCACCATACAGGGTTTCAGAGAAGTTGGTTTTCATTGTAAGTTCTGCCAAATGAACACAAATATAGATGGGTTCGAGTTGGTATATGTGGATCAGCTTTATAAATCGGAGACTTCTGTACTCTTTGGTAGCTATATATTATTTGTAGGGCTCACAGAAAACGTGCTAAGTCTTACGTTGAAGCAGGTTATTTTATCAAAGGACCTTAGCATAATTAAGAGATCAAAGGATGGTTAAATCACAAAGCAATAGAATGTTTTAGTTTCAGGATCTTCTATGATTGTGAGATTTACAAAGTAGTTAAGATGGAGAAACATTGCAAAGCACGTGCTTCTGCAGCTCAGACTGGTACATCAGCATTGGTAGAACATTGACCTTCATTTCTGTTCCTTTATCTGATGATAGCCACTCAGGTCTTTACACTGATCATTGTCTTCATGAATGGATTTGAAATAGACAAGAATCACAAGAAATGCATAATCAACATAAATACTGTGTCACCCTGGGATGCCTCTTGGAATAGTCTCAGTGCTCATTTCTGCCAATCAGATTTCTCCCCTTCAAGGTCAACTATTTTCTTCTCAGAACACTTCAGCCTCAATGGAAAATGCCCACCCCTGAATTCTCAGCTCCTCCGGCTTTACCCTTCATGAAGTGATTGTGCAAAGGGCTACCTTATGACTTTTTTCTGCATTATTATTTTACAGAATTAGTCAACTTTCCCTATCTTCCTGTCTAATCTTCCCAGCTAAATACCAAGTTAAGTTCACTATCAAACAGTGTAGTTATTTTCCTCCTCATCTTTCAGGCCACTGTTTGGACAAATAGTGGAATTATATATTTTAAAAACATACAAACAGCAAGATAAACATACAGAAAACATGCAATGCTTGCATAAACTCTGTCTTACTCAAGACTCAATGAGTCCACAAGGAGAAAACACCCCAAGTCCACATAATTTACTGAGTTCGCACAGCAGGAGAACCTATTTTCCTCTATGATTGTTTCAAAAGAACTTGCTGAAGATAGGTGTTATATAAATCTAAGAGATTCCTGGTATTGCAATGCAACCTAATGAAATTCTTAACTGTTAAATACCTTATTGATTCCAAAGAATTCACCAGAGAGAAATGGAATAATAAGGTACATTAACACTTTCCATGATGCATGATCCTTTTCAGGAAGCTTTGATACCCTAAAGGCCCAGAGCTAAGAAAAATAATTTGTGTTCTAGTCTCCTGTGACTCTTCTCCAAGAAAGAAGGCAATTTCTTTTAGCCAGGTTTGCATTTCACTGACTGTTTTTCATATCCAAGATGTTATTATTATATTAATCTTCTGCTTGAAAATGGATGTGTAATATTTACAAGGGTTTATTTTTGTTGTTGTTCTTTAAATAATACATGATGTTTCTTCAAAAAGCCTGAAATGAAAAGAAACTGTTTAGTTCTGGCTGCATTCAACAAACTAGGAGAACTTATATGCCCTATATTAATCCAATTCATATCAGTTCTCCCAGCACTGGGTCTAACCAGTTGCTCTTTACCTAGAAGTTTAGGATATAGAGATCACTAGGCAGAAAAGAAGTTGAGAAGCTTGGAATTCCCTGGCCACGATAGCATTCCTGAACTGAAGATTAATAGAGGAGGCTATTTATCCATTTATTTATTTAGTCATGCAAATATTTTTTTGTTGTCTACCATATGCCATAGCCCTAAATATAGAAGTCAACAACCAAGACCTGGTCCTTGCCTTTATGATGCTAAGCACTCTAGTTGGGAAGAAATCATTAATTCATAACCCCATGCGTATGCATGCACTTATAGTGCACCACGGCAGGTCAAGGCAGAAGCAGAGGCTGAGAGAGTGTGTTCTTGTCCCTGTGTTCTCTCTCTAGGCCCTCTAACTTACACCTTAGGCACACTGGTCTTCTAAGACATCATGGTGAAAATCACAATAAAAGTTAGGCAGGAATAAGCTTGGAAAGGATACTTAGGTGTTACTATGGGCATGGGGAGATATTGAGTTGTGCAAGCTAGATATTTTTCACCCTAGCTCTGCCATCTTGGATAATTCATTCCTGTCTTGGGGTCTTGAATTTTGTCTCCTGTATAATCAATAAATCTGGCTAGGTGATTAAGGCTCCTTCCGGAGCTAAGATTCTCTGTCTCAAACCACAACGTTTATATTTTAGACTTTCTCCTGAGATCCACCCTCCAAGTAAGGGTAATGAGTGACAGACTTTGAATAAGTAAGTCTTTTTTAGACATTAGCGTGGGCTCAAGTTGACAAATACCAGGAGCTGTGCCAAACACTGTGGACCACGAGTAGGACATGAGACAGTTGTTGCCCTCAGCAAACTTCAGTTCAGCTGGCAAGACCGAGACAAATAGAAAGTATTTCAGGACAAAATGGCACATATTGTCATGAGGAAGGAACGTTCAAGGTCCATGAAGCACAAAGGAGGCCTGCCTGCTGCTTATTGGACTACTCTTCTGGGTTCCCACACCTCAACCAGGGGGCCACATGGACCCGGGTCATCCACTAAGTCTTACCTTTATCTTGGCCTGAAAACAGTAACATAATGACTATGGGATGATAATGTGGTGGCTGCGGTACAATACCTCATCTGCTGTCCAAGCAGCACCATTAACACCAGGGCTGGAGATCCCTGGGCTTGTGTTGGTTAACCTCTCATTCATGTCCATGACATTCCACATTGCTTCCATCATGTAGATGAACTGCCTTCCCCTTTGCCTTTTCTCTTTCCACTGTGTTATGTCTTTCCTGGTCATGATCAGCCTCTTGGAGATGGCCAAGAACTATCACTCTCCTTGCAGATAGTTAATAGTCAAGATTTATCACCCTCCTTTGAGATGGTCAAGACCTATCACTTTCTTTGATGATAGCCAAGAACTACAAACTTCCTTGCAGATGGCCAAGATCTATCACTTTCCTTGGAGTTAGTCAGGATATACCAGTTTTTTTTTAAGATAGCCAAGACTTGTCACCCTTCTTGGAGATGGCCAGGACCTATTTCTTTCATTGGAAATCATCAAGACTTAGAATCCTCCTTGGCCCCTGCCCCACCCCATGCAGTCGGTTGCTAAATTCCAGCCAAGCATCCTTCACAGTCCCTCTTTTCACCACTTTTCTTGGTATTTCCGTTTCTTCCAGTCCTGCATTATTGCAATAGCTTACTCTGTCCCCTTCATTTCTCTCTTTTTAGTCCACCATTTGTGATGTGTATGGCATTATTCTTGGACTGCAGCAACTGCATATTTGCCTTAGTGCATTAATAAAAGAACCTGGAAATTCTCTGTGTCTCACCAGCTGATCACACAGTGCTGAGTACAAACCCTTGGGCCAGTGGATATCCATTAAGGGTCTGAAAGAGACCTCAGTGATCCCACCTGTGCCACCAACTTTTCTCTACTACATACCCCTCACCTCAAAAGGAAAACTTGGGTGATTTCTCCCTAGAGCCTTATGACATACCTTGGTACTAAAATAGAAAACTTACTGATTGTTTGTCCTTAGGTAAGTGACTTAACCTCATGAAGCCAAATAAATTAAGAATAATTTAATTAAAATGAGATAATATTGAGAAGTGCTTTATATGGAACCTGATTTGAAGTCAGGGCTTAGTAAATATCAGCCACTCTATGTGGGCAGTCTGGCTTTCTTTCAGATCTTCCGGTGTTTTTCCTGCCTCCTGTGACAAGGTCAGGAGGCCATTCCTTCTGCATGGAATGATCCCCCTCTCCTCCACCTGACTAGCTCTAATCCACTATGCAAGTCTACCCTGAAGGGTCACTCTTCTGACCTCTTCATTTTAGCTTACATCATCTTATTGCATGACATCATAGCTGCCCTCACGCCTACCACCTCTTCTTAATACAATAATTTTGTACTTGCCTATGTGTATATTTATCTAATGACCATCTCTCCAACAAAGCTGCAAGCTCCTCGAAGGCAGGGACCTTGCTATGGAGCTTATTGCTGTCTTTCTAGAACTTGGCACCTAGTAAGAGCTCAACAAATACTTGGTGACAGAATGGATGATGAGTCGAAAAGACCAATTTCTTCACATTAGCTCATTTTTATATTATGTTCTAAACATAATTTTCAGTTTTCACATGTATTTCCATTCTTTTTTTTTTTTTTTTTTTTTTTTTAGATGGAGTCTCCCTCTGTCTCTCAGGCTGGAGTGCAGTGGTGGCATCTTAGCTCACTGCAACCTCCATCTCCCAGATTCAAATGATTCTACTGCCTCAGCCTCCTGAGTAGCTGGGATTATAGGCGCATGCCACCAGGCCTGGCTAATTTTTGTATTTTTAGTAGAGACGGGGTTTCAGCATGTTGGTCAGGCTGGTTTCAAAATCCTGACCTCATGATCTGGCTGCCTCAGACTCCCAAAGTGCTGGGATTACAGTGTGAGCCACCGCACCTGGTTCACATGTATTTCCATTTTAAGCTGAAATTCTTTGCTTCAGAAGACTCCAGGAAACCTTTCCCTCCCTCTTTTATCCCCATTTTTTAGTATTCTGCTGCTGTTTGAAGTAGTATTTTTCACAGCATCTCTTCCCCAAACTTGATCAATTACCAGTCACTTAGGAAGCTCTTCTTTAGCTTTTCCCCAAGTGCTTTATAAAAGATTAAAACAAACCTTTTCAAAAGATAAGCTTTTATTGGCAATTTATTTCTGTAATTGATGGAATTAAAATAAGAGTGGCAAATTAGCCGAGTTTGATCTCAGGTACAGAGATCGACATGAGTAATCCCTGTAATGCAGTCCTAATTGCTATCTGCGTGACTCTGATTAGAAACATTACATTATTTACTTAGCCTTTGATGCCAATCTCAGAACCAGAACCAACTAAAAGCTTTTTAAATTTCCACTCTCAGATGGTGTCTGCTGTCTATAGATTTAGACTATTGCCAGGAAGCTATATGTGGAGTTTTCAAAACCTACTGGGGGCACCATTTCTTCTGCAGAGTAGGCTGAGAAGGAGGAGCAGTCCTGGGTTCTGAAATGGTGGGCAAAGTGAAGTTTATCAGAATAGCAGTGGGGCCAATGTGACTTTATATACAGCTGTTCTTTGATGTCTTGGATGAAGAGCCACCTGGCAAATCTGGAAGATTAACAAGCTCGACAGTGGGACTAGCCAGAGACCAAATTTTGAGGTAGGCTTATTTCACCCATTGTGTCCCCTCACCAGGGGTCTAGGCTTGCTGCAGAATCTGCCCATGTCCATAATTAGGGGCCCCCTAGTGTGATCTGTTCTTCACTCGTCATCAAAATTGCTCTTGGAGGTGCCATTTTTAGAGCCTACTGAGTTCTCCATTAACTGATAAGGAAGCACATGCAGTGGTGGAAAGTGCAAGGGTTTTGTTGTCACAGGGACGTGGATTTAAATCCCAGTGACAACCATGAGGCCTTCAGCAATATTCAACGACCTTTTGTGCTGAACCAGTTTTCTCATCTGAGGATAACGAGAGCTACCTCACAGAGTTTTATGCAGTGCAGACTAGACTTAATATTACTTTCCTTTTATTGATAACTATTAAAGGCTTCATTTGTTAACTTCACGGTAAGATATTTGCATTTTAACAAGAGTTTTTTTTTTTATCAGAAAAAATTTCTCATCCAAAGAAGTTGTTAAGCATTGGTGAAATTTCAGATGCTGGAAACCACTGTCGGGTGTGTGTGTGTGTGTGTGTGCGCGTGTGTGTGTGTGTGTGTTTTGGAGAATGAGGTCGTTTTGGCCCAATATGCTAGATTAAATTACTGGTCTCTGATTTTCATTTCTCTGCATGGAATGAAAAGTTGACCTTTTCCACGCCTGTAATCCCAGCACTTTGGGAGGCCGAGGTGGGTGGATCTTGAGGTCGGGAGATTAAGACCGTCCTGGCTAACACGGTGAAACCCCATCTCTACTAAAAATAAAAAAATGTAAAAAAATTAGCCGGGCATGGTGGCGGGTGCCTGTAGTCCCAGCTACTTGGGAGACTGAGGCAGGAGAATGGCATGAACCAGGGAGGCGGAGCTTGCAGTGAACCGAGATCGCACCACTGCACTCCAGCCTGGGTGACAGAGCAAGACTCCGTCTCAAAAAAAAAAAAAAAAGAAAAGTTGACCTTTTCATCTACTTTCTTGCCTTGCCTCGTGAAACCAGTAACTGGGCTCTTGGCCTTTTTCTCTAAACTGAGAATCCCCCTGTCTCTCGTATCTACTAGTCCATCAAACAATCCCATCTCTTGGCTTCCACAGGTGGGGTCTACATTTAAACTCCAGGTGCCCATGCTCACCTGTGTGGTTCACTTTCATTATTTGCATATTTATATACACATCCTGTATCCTCCCAGGGAGTGGAGTGTGTGTGATTCTTGAATTCTTGTTATTGATGATCTAGTTCCTTCTATCGTTGCTTGAAGACAAGTTGTAGCAAGTGATTAGTTGTCGTTTTTTTACAAACTTCTGGTTGTATGAGGCCATGAGATCAGCACAGACATTCAGAAGGAGGCCCGCTATGGAAACTGCATTTGGAGCCAACTATGTTTCTAGTCGGCTTACCTGCACAGAGGACTTCTTACTATTTTCCTGCTATGAGGCCTGGTAAAAGATTTGTAATTAATTCTTAAACCACTGAGTGGAGACTAAGAAAGGGAACAAATATTCAGGGTTTTTATAAAGTGGGTTAATCAAAAAATGGCTCCTTTGTCAGGGAGATTATATGTATGTGCTTAGGATCAGGTACATCGTTTCTAAACACTCAAGAGGTCATTTGAGAGAACTCACCAGACTCTGGTCAGCACTATAGAGGTGGCTGATTATTTATTTTGGAATTAAAGTTTAGGTGAGAAGAACTCTTGAGAGATCTCAATGCAAAGCTCTGCCAGGATACAGTGAGAATGCAGCTAATAACTTCCAGGAAGTTTCCTCTGCTGGTTTTCACTGTAACTTAGAGTGTTACCTATTTTTCATCAGAATTAAAACAAATGCATTCACTGCATATTACCTGTGAGTACAGCACTGTGCTAAGGACTTTGGGAGAAACAAAAGTATATGATACAGTTCCTGCCATTTAGGTGACTATCACTTATGGGAAGGTAAATTTCTACAATGAAACAAGCAGGGATGAAATAAATTGAGAGCAATAATTGATTATGAATTTAACTAATGACACAACTAACACACCATTCATATTTAACAAGTATCAACATAGATTATTTCAGATTCTCCTTTTTTTCTTTTTTCTTAAGAAATAAAATATTCTGACTGGGTACAATGGCTCATGCCTGTAATCCCAACACTTTAGGAGACCAGGAAGGGTGGATTGCTTGAGCCCAGGAGTTCGAGACCAGCCTGGGCAACATGGTGAAACCCTTCTCTACTGAAAATACAAAAATTAGCCAGGCGTGATGGCACATACTTGTAGTCCCAGCTACTTGGGAGGCTGAGGTGGGAGGATTGGTTGAGTCTGGGAGGCAGAGGTTGCAGTAAGCCAAGATTACCCCATTGCACTCCAGCCTGGGTGACAGAGCCAAACCTTGTTGTAATAAAATAAAATAATATTCCACATGGAGTTGATTCCTTTACCCATCACATTTCCTTCTGACCCAGAGGCAGTCATGATTCTCAATGTGGCGTGCATTTTTACCAGCCATAGTTTTATACTTTTACTACATAAAAGAATATTCATTGAACAGTACACAGTCTCATTTTCTTTGTTTTAAAATTTTACACAGCATCATACTCTGTATATTTCTTCCCAATCTTCATTTCTGAATCAATATTGTTTTAAATTCACACATATTTATACATATGTTTTGATTGCGGTATATTTTCCCATTTTATTTAAATACTGTAATATATATGTGGCATATATATAGTTATATATACACACATACATACATTTCCTCTATTGATTGACAGTTAAGCTACTTGATTTTTATTTTTCCTTTATATACAGTTCTACAATGAATATTCTAAATCATCTCTCAGTGTTCATTTCTGATAATTCTTCTAAGGTATATGCCTGGAAATAAAATTGCTGGAGTTACAGAGTAGTTGCAATTTCAACATCCTATCTATGAACATGCTATAATCTTTCCTTTTATTTAGATTTTTTGGTGTATATTTCACTAAAGTCTTACATTTTTCCCCAGGAAGGCTTTTATACTTATTTTGATATATAAATATTTCTTTTTTTCCTAACTTTTATTTTAGGTTCAGAGGTGCATGTAAAGTTTTGTTACATAGGTAAACTCATGTCTCGAGGTTTGTTGTACAGATTATTTCATCACCCAGGAATTAAGCCCAGTTCCTCTCCCTCCTCCCACCCTTTGCCCTTAAGTAGACCCCAGTGTCTGTTGTTTCCTTCTTTGTGTCCATATATTCTCATCATTTAGCTCCCACTTACAAGTGAGAACATGTGGTATTTAGTTTTCTGTTCTGTGTTAGTTTGCTGAGGATAATAGCCCCCAGTCCACTCATGTTCCCACAAAAGACATGATCTCTTCCTTTTGATAAATATTTCTTATCTCAAAGCATTTTTGTTGGTTTTGATTATCGGTTTATTGCTGTTGTTATCATCATTATATTTTCTAATTAGCTGCTGATGCATATTGATCTGACATCTAGCAGTCTTTCAATCTTTCTGAATTTGTAGTAATAAATAGTTTGTATATTGGGAATTTTTCAATGTAGATAATCATATCATCAGTAAATAATGACCATTTTATTTCTTCCTCTTCAATGCTTGCAATAATTTCATTCACTTACAGCATTGACTATCAACAATTTAGGTGGAAATTACCGACATGGCTATCTTTATTTTATTCCTAGAGATATGCAAAATATTCAATGAAGGTTGAATGCTACTAATCAATCACTTATAAGAAGCAAGGAGCGCAGTGACTGTATGTGAATGCCTTGTCCACATCCATGGTATTTCATACATCATTGCCTCTGATCAAGGAGTGAACTTCACAGCAAGGGAGTGTCACAATGAGCCGATGCTTATGGAATTCACTGGTCTCGTCTCACCAAGTTTCCCACCATCTTGAAGCAGCTGGCTTGATAAAATGACAAAACGGCCTTTGGAGGATTTAATTACAGCACCAGCTAGGGGGCAAGGTACTCCAGAAGGCTACATATCCTCCAAATCAGCATCCAAAGTATGGTGCTATTTCTTTCATATTCAGGATGCCTGGAACTACACCACCAACTTTCCTGATCCACAGCTTGCAGATAGTAAATCATGAGACTTTCTAGATTCTGTAATTGTGGGAGCCAATTTATTTGTTTACACCAATCAATCAGTCAATCAATCTATCTCTCGATATCTGTGGAGATATATACATATATATTTTAAATAAGGAACTTTGTTTACATATGTGTGTGTATGTGTGTCCTGTTAGTTCTGTTTCTCTGAAGAATCCTGGCTAATATACCATATATGCCGTAAGCACATGGAGCCTACTTGATGTGAAGATCACTCCTTTGGCAGACCTTTCTAATGGTAAATGAGATCTTGCCTGTGTTTCTACTATCACACAAAGTATTCATATTACCATTTAAGGCATTTATTATGAAAATTTAGCCCAGCTTATATTTTTGTATTTCCAAGTTTTTCCTAAAACACTAAAATATGCTCTTTGCTGAAATGGGCATTATTTTTTCTTTGCTCTGTTTTCCAGGGAAATGGAAAAGAACTTGCTATGGCCCTAGAATGACAATTTGTCTTTCTAAAAATCAGAACCAATAGCAAACTCAAGATGGCTCAGATTTAGAGACTTTATCAAAGCCTCTGAGGGATTTTGAAAAACATAATTTCCAAGCTTCGGAGGAAGAATTTTTAATGTTTCTGTAATGTTCTCAATCAGAATAGGTTTTTGTCACAAAGTAACTCCTCTGCAGAAGTCTGATGGAGGATGTCTTTTTAAACATCATTTCTCATCTATTCAGAGGATCAAATACTTAAAAGGGACTTTATTTGGAATGTTTTTCTTTATCTGTTGACAGTAAGCCAATCATTGAAGGAAAAGAAGACAAAGGCTAGCAGGAAAGCTATGCACTCAAAAACAAGCAGCCAAATGAAGTTCTCATCCTGACTGTACCTGCTTCTGAGCTCACAGGGTGTGTACCTGAGATGGAGGTGATTATTAAACACAATGCCCTGACCACTGCCATTTGGTGTGGCACTTCCTACTGACTGCATATCAGTGGTGTTGAGCAGATTAACTCATCAGGGTCTTAGTGAGGCACAAACCTTTTCTTAACACATAACTATGTGTAGCTACTTAAGAGTGCTTGGTACTGGAGGTCATTATGTTAAGTGAAATAATTCTTACTTATCTGTGGGGGCTGAAAATGAAAACTATTGAACTCATGGAGATAGAGAATAGAACAATGGTTACCAGAGGCTGGGAGGGGTAGTTGGGGAGGTCAGGGGGAGGTGGGGATGGTTAATGGGTACAAAAAATAGAAAAAATGAATCAAATTTAATATTTGATAGTACAATAGAGTGACTATAGTCAATAATAATTTAATCGTACACTTAAAAATAACTAAAAGAGTATAATTGGATTGTTTGCAACAAAAAGGATAAATGCTTGAGGTGATGGATATCTTATTTACCCTGATGTAATTATTAATCATTTTATGCCTGTATCAAAATATCCCTTATACCCCATAAATATATATACCTAGTATGTATCTACAAAAATTAAAAATTAAAAAAATCTAAAACAAAAGAATGTTTGGTGCTTTCTCTGTGGTGAGGTCCCACTCCAGCCACGGAGTCTCCACAGGAGGAGAGAGAATATCTGAAACCACTTGAGAATATTTGTGGTACCGAGTTAACAGGGCTGGGTCATCTGTACAAGTTTGCATTAAATTTGGACAACAACTTTCCTTTAGATTTCTTGTGTTGCTCACTTTAGGTGATTTCTGAGAATGAAAAAAATCTTCATGAGTGCAATATGTGAATACATTGGGTTTATTAGAATTACTATTACTTTTTCATAATATAAAAAACCATGTTTGGAAATAAAAGTTGTTTTGAGTGTTCCCTAGGAGTCCAGATCTCATTTAAAATTCCTGATTTATAAGTTGAGAGCTAGCTGACAGCTTCTAGAAAATCCCAGGCCCATCAGAGTCTCTTTCTAGAGTGTGCTTTTAAGTAGGACGGCTGCTAAAGTTACAAAGAATGAACACCACGGGATTCTCATTCTGTTTCTTCTTGAACCTGATCTTAGGGATGAAGGCAGTTTGCTTGGGGACTCTGACATGACCCTAAGCCCTTTCCTTCCAACAGAGCCAGTGCTGCAGTAGATGGGTCGGGAGAGAAACTCCATGCAAGATTTTTAGTGAGGCCACCAGCTACCAGGTCATGTGTGAAAGTCCTGAGTGCTGTTCATGAAGTGCCACACAAAGGCACTGTTCAGAAAGCCTGTAATAAAATATGTGCATCTGGCCCCTGTTGGCACAAATTAGTTTTATTGATTAGTTTATTGGATGGCACCCAGTACTGAGAAGGTTCCCAAGAAGATAACAGCTACACAGTGGCTGAATGTTTTAATTGGAGAGAAAGCATATAGACACACAAAGACACTATGAGGAAGCCAATAGCATAGGACAGGTCATGGAGAAGGTGCCATGAAGAGGGTGATAGAGCCTCAGTTGTAATGCCCACCTGCCCTTCATTTATGGCCTTGCTTTGCCACTTGTTAGCTGTATGCCTTTGGGCACATTTCTTAACCTCTCTGAGCTGCTGTTTCCTTATTCATAAAATGAGCGAAATACTATTAGTACCCATCCTTAGAAGCTGAGTAAGACTTAAACAAATTAATGATGCCATCTGCTTCATTTGAGTAGCACAGAAATGGGCAGGTAGCACCTGTTTGGTTCATGCTTTTGCCCCCAGGACCTATTGCAGCTCCTGGGATTGGGGAATTTTCTATACATTTTGGTTGAATGGTTGAATAAAGAAATAACTGATGAAAGGAAAGAGCTGAGCACAATAAATTACAAACCAGCAGCAGCATTCCACACTTGTGATGGATTATTATTATGGTAGTTTGTGGGGGCAGCAGAGAAAAAGAATGGTGAAAGGAGCTTAGAAATGTCATCATGTGTTCAATGCTTTATAAACTGCAGAGGAGTTTAGCGCAGCCCCCACAAGTGCAAATGATGCCAGTGCCCTGCCCGGAAACACAGAACTTCGGTCCTTCTTGGCACCTTCCTCTCTTCATTCCTCACACTCATAAACTCAAGTCCTTTTGTTTTTCCTCCTTGGGATTTACCCCCTCCACTCATGTCTTCCGTTGCTACTCCTGCCATCCTCCCGGGCTACTTTCACCTCATCACGAAGTTCCTGGAATAGCCTCTTCACTGGTCTCCCTGATTGTGGCTGACCTACTGCAACAATTTAGAATTCTGAAACCTGAACAATCATTTAAAACATAATTCGACTATTCACCCTTCTCTACCCCTTGGCTGTAGCTTGAACTTGTCAGGGCTTCCCACTGCACATACCCTTCATGCATCCTTGTTGGTCTGCAAGCTTCTCCCTACCACTCTCACCTCACACCTGCCTGACTCCTCATGACCCAGCTACACTGATCTACTCTGAGTTCCTCCACGTGTATGTGTTCTGTCTTCCGGCAGAAACTTTGCACCTACTATTACTTCTACTTGAATACTTTGCTCCTTCTTTTCTCTTAGTTTTCTTCTGCTCATCCTCCAAGTCTCAGCTTGAATGTCATTTTCTTGGGCATTTTTCTCTGAACTGCCAATTAATCAGATCATTGAGAGGTGCAGTTTATCCATTAGGAGGCTCATCCCAGTATATACATTTATTTATACAATTGTTCAACTCATGCCTGGCCCCCCACTTGTCTATCCTCCCTATAAGGGCAGAGGTAGCACCTGTTTGGTTCATGCTTTTGCCCCCAGCAGCAGCATTCCACACTTGTGATAGATTATTATTATGGTAGTTTGTGGGGGCAGCAGAGAAAAAGAATGGTGAAAGGAGCTTAGAAATGTCATCATGTGTTCAATGCTTTATAAACTGCAAAGGAGTTTAGTGCAGACCCCTACAAGTGCAAATGATGCCAGTGCCCTGCCCAGATTCCTGTGGTAGTCACCTACACACACTGAAGGCTGCTTGTTTCAAACACCTAAGGTTCTCTTCTGAAAGGGTTTTGTTTGTATGTTTTGTTTCTGGATATAGGAGCCCTTTCTACAATTACTCAGGACAAGCCAGAATTGCCACAAAGTTGGCACCCCTGGAAATAACCTTCAACCATTGACGGCCAGGGTTTGGAGGAAAATGCTCCAGCTTCCTCTCCCCTTATTGGTTTGCATCACTTTCTCATTTCCTACTGTTATTTCCTGGGATCACCTCACAAGCAAACCACTTGCATTTGATTTAAAAAAATTTTTTTTATTGTGTTTTAAGTTCTGGGATAAATGTGCAGAACATGCAGGTTTGTTATGTAGGTATACACGTGCCATGGTGGTTTGCTGTACCCATCAACCTGTCATCTACATTAGGTATTTCTCCTAATGCTATCTCTCCACCAGCCCCCCACACCCTGACAGGCCCCGGTGTGTGATGCTCCCCTCCCTGTGTCCATGTGTTCTCATTCTTCAACTTCCACTTATGAGTGAGAACATGCTGTGTTTGGTTTTCTGTTCTTGTGTTAATTTGCTGAGAATGATGGTTTCCAGCTTCATCCATGTCCCTGCAAAGGACATGAACTCACCCTTTTTTGATGGCTGCATAGTATTCCATGGTATATATGGGCCACATGTTCTTTATCCAGTCTATCATTGATGGACATTTGGGTTGGTTCCAAGTCTCTGCTATTGTGAATAGTGTCACAATAAACATACATGTGCATGTGTCTTTGTAGTAGAATGATTTATAATCCTTTGGGTATATACCCGGTAATGGGATGGCTGGGTCAAATGACAATTCTGGTTCTAGATCCTTGAGGAATTGCCACACTGTCTTCTACAATGGTTGAAGTAATTTACACTCCCACCAACAGTGAAAAAGCATTCCCATTTCTCCACATCCTCTCCAGTATCTGTCGTTTCCTGACTTTTTAATGATTGCCATTCTAACTGGTGTGAGATGGCATCTCATTGTGATTTTGATTTGCATTTCTCTAATGACCAGTGATGATGAGCTTTTTTTTTTATAGCCAGCAGTAAGAGAATTTTTAATATCTTGATAAAAATTTAAGAAGTCACAGAGCAATTGCAATTATGCATGCATGCTTTTGCAGCAATCACTTGGCTTAAAATGCCTCCCACCCAGCAATCTAATAGGCATATTTCAAGACCAGTTCAAATGTGAAGATTGCTTTGCACAATTTCAGTTTGCATGATTTTTTAAAAATTTATTATTATTATACTTTAAGTATAATAATATATATTATACTTTAAGCATTATGCCACCTGACTTCAAACTATACTATAAGGCTACAGTAACCAAAACATGTGCACAACGATGAGCTTTTTTTCATATGTTCGTTGGCTGCATAAATGTCTTCTTTTGAGAAGTGTCTGTTCATAACCCTTGCCCACTTTTTGATGGGTTTTTTTTCTTGTAAATTTGTTTAAGTTCTTTGTAGATTCTGGATATTAGCCCTTTGTCAGATGGATAGATTGCAAAAATTTTCTCCCATTCTGTAGGTTGCCTGTTCACTCAGATGATAGTTTTTGTTTTTGTTTTTGTTTTGTTTTGTTTTGTTTTTTGCTGTGCAGAAGCTCTGTAATTAGATCTCATTTGTCACCTTTTGCTTTTGTTGCCATTGCTTTTGGTGGTTTAGTCATGAAGTCTTTGCCCATGCCTATGTCCTGAATGGTATTGTCTATGTTTTCTTCTAGGGTTTTTATGATTTTAGGTCTCATGTTTAAATCTTTAATCCATCTTGAGTTAATTTTTGTATAAAGTGTAAGGAAGGAGTCCAGTTTCAGTTTTCTGCATATGGCTGGCCAGTTTTCCCAACACCATTTATTAAATAGGGAATCCTTTCCCCATTGCTTGCTTTTGTCAGGTTTGTCAAAGATCAGAATACAACTTACAAGGGTTGTGAAGGATCTCTTCAAGGAGAACTACAAACCACTGCACAAGGACATAAAGGAGGACATAAACAAATGGAAAAACATTCCATGCTCAGGGATAGGAAGAATCAATATCATGAAAATGGCCATACTGCCCAAAGTAATTTATAGATTCAGCGGTATCCTTGTGAAGCTACTATTGACTGTTTTCACAGAATTAGAAAAAACTACTTTAAATTTCATGTGGAACCAAAAAAGAGCCCACATAGCAAAGACAATCCTAAGCAAAAAGAACAAAGATGGAGGCATTATGCCACCTGACTTCAAACTATACTATAAGGCTACAGTAACCAAAACAGCATGGTGCTGGTACCAAAACAGGTATATGGACCAATGGAACAGAACAGAGGCCTCATAAATAACATCACAGATCTACAGTCATCTGATCTTTGACAAACCTGGACTTGATTTTATCTGTGCTTATACTCTGCTCTTGAAGATCCCATGTGATACCCACAATTTCACCGAGACAAGGGCAAATTTCAAGTTCATCATGATTTGGTCAAGAATTGTCCCCAGATCTAAGCTTGATCTCAACACATTTTACCTTACAGGACATACTTGAAGTCCTGGGATAGCCACTGTAGTTCCTGGTTGTGTTTCAGACCCAGATCTGAGGTGCAACATGTACCCCCTAAGGATGCTGTTTTAGAAGGAACTGCAGAGAGTGACTCAACTCCCTGAGAGGTGGGCAGACTCCCTCTACACAACCCAAACCCTGGAAGAACTGAGGAGTGCCTTTTCAGTGACATCAGCTTGTAAAAGCAAGAGTTAAAATAGGAGGAAATTTAGAAAATATTCTTGTTCAATCCCAGTGTGTCTCAGAGCTTCTTACTTACCTTCCTTTTGCTTTCAACACATCTTACGGAAAATGGTGACTTCCGCAGTGATTCAGTAATTCCCAGATGAGTGAGTGTTGGTGTGTGCACAAACCTTGGTGGAAAGGAAGGATGTGGGCTATCGGATATTGGGGAGAGAATGGCATTCAAAAGGTCCACTTCCTGTAGCTGACTGTTCACCAGACTTATCAGATACAGAAACCAAGGTCCATTGAGTGCAGTAATTTTCCTCAATTATTTTCTTGTTAGCAGAACAGAAACTGAGCCCCTCACCTCCTTCCTCTACATCAAGACTTTCTCTCCATTCTTTGTTTTATCTTTCCTCTCCCAAGGACTATCTTCTGTAATCTCTAATCAAAGTATCCACCTGTGATCTGTAGCCAGCATCTATTTTTGTTTGGCACCTAAATCTCACATGAATGCATAATCGATTGCTAATCATATCTCAGTGTTTCCACTCTGGGTGGCCATTTTGCATTTTTTTTACCAACAGTGGTCTTTCATGCATCACGTAAGAAGTGGTTGTTAAATTTCAAGCCACTTTGCTAATCCTGCCCTGTTGTCTTCTCTAGTCAGTTTCTCAACACTAAGCCAGAAGGAATTGAAATGGTGAATACATAACACCAACAGAAGGAAACAATGAATGGAACCATCTTACCCATTAGTTACGAAGCACTAAGAAGGACCCTGGGGATGCCAGCAAGACCCAAGCTAGGCCTCTGGGGAAATTGGATGAGGGACGATGGATCACACTTTTTGGCTGTCAATTCAGAGTCACTCCCTAGGAAGCTGATAGCAGTGTTTCTTGTAGGCATTTTGGCATTTGATATCTTGATTAAAGACAAGTCTTCCCATGATAACTCCTGTGGTTTTCTTCAGAGCTGAAGTCCCTTCTCATCCAAGAATTATCCCCAGGTGACATCCGAGCTTTATGCACTGAGGGCCTATTTCTCTCTTCTGTCAAAATTTCACTCTTTCTCTAGATCTCATCCAATATCATTGCTTGGTATTATATTCTTACAGTTATGCTCTCCATCTCTTCTCGTATTTATGCCTTGACACCCACATGAAGTATAATCTTTTTCCTAAAGCAAGTTATTCTATTCCATACTTGTACTGGTGAGGTTATTGGTTGCAAGGAATAGAAATGGACTTGGGCTAATTTAAGTGGAGAACCAACTTTAGTAGAAGGATATCAGCAACTCTCTAGAATCAAAGGGAAAACTGAAGAACCAGGTTCAGGTGATAGAAAAGCTCAAGGAACACTGGATGATGAGGAGTCTAGCAGCAGGCTAGTTATTATACTACTAATCACCATGGGCTCAGTACTCCCACCAAACGCTGCAGCCGTAAATTGATCATCAACCGGATTCAAGGTGCTGAGAGCATCCAACTGGCTGACTGTCTCTCAGGTGGCCCAGATCCTGACCTTCTGCCAACAAGCCATTAATTCGCTGCTTTTGCTTAGATATTTCTAGTTCCTTCTGCAGCAAGGACACTCACTATATCAAATGCTGTTGGTGCTCTTCCTACATCCCTCTAACCTTACCATTTCTGTGAGCCCAGTGGATGACCAACTGTCAGCCTCTGCATTTCTATCTTTGAGGACTTCCTTTCCCTGACAGCAGCCCTGAGCCAATAGCTGATAGTAACAGGTGTATAAATGCCCCAGCTCCCTTGTCCTCCAACTAGGATGATTCTGAAATATGTGTCTTACACAAGCTCCTAACTTTCCACAGAGGGGTCAGGTCCCAGTTGCCCAAAGAGGCAACTGGTACGTGAGTCCACCCTTTCTGAGCTCCTGCCCTTCTGTGTCCCCCTTCCCAGGTTCACTGCTCTTCCTCCACCTCCTGAATAAGTCACTTGCAACCAAATTCTTGTCTCTGGGTCTCTTTCTGGGCTAACTCAGGTTAAGATATCCACCTGAAAGTGTCTTCTCCCATTAAAATTCTCCTCATCCTTTAAGATCAGGGTTAAATTCAGAAGCAATCAGAAACTTAAAGCTAACATTGACCTGGAAGTGAAGCAGACAACAGCTGAAGTTGACTGCTTACCCAACATCCCCCTGTATATGAATAAGCTTCCTGAAATATTCAGCCTGTTATATGTTGCTTTCTCTATACTCTTGGTTTTTGCCTTCTGTTCCCTTGTACAACGGTTGCCTTGAATTATATCATGGCTGAGGAAGGAGGTGTTTGCACTGTACCCAATACCCACTGTTACACTTGGATAATTACTTCTAACAAAGTAGAGATCAAGTTGGAAAAATCCATACACACGCTAAGTAGTGAATTAGAGCATCCAGTGTTAAAATGTTTGGCTTTTTTTATCTCTTCAGCTGACTACCCTCTGACGTCAGAACATGGCCAAAATTCAGTCTTCAACTTTCGTTACTCACTATTGCGGTTATTTTTGCCATTGTTGTTCTTGTTGTAATATTTAAGTTATTCAAGTTATTTCTTACACAAGTTTGCTTAGAAATAACAGTGTAACCAAAGTAATGGTTGCTAAGATGCGCAATACGGTCAATCAAGCCTGTGGTTCAGAAAAGGTATCTGATTTGACAACTTTTTTGAGACTTAAGCAGACTGGAGAGCACTCCCCTCGAAATCTCGTTATTCAAATGTGGCCCAGTCTAGCCATACACACTTTTAGACCTGGAGATACTTCAACAAAGGACATGACTCCCTGAAACAGGCCCATCCAGGCAGTGAAGGACAAAATCAGACTCACTAATTGATCTCCAATGTTTTCTGGAAAAAATATTGATCAAAAGAGAAAAATGTGAAAGAAAAGAATGTACTTAAGGCTGAGACTTTAAAGTGGAGTCCAGAGATTGTGAGAGGATTGCACCCACACCTGCTGAGTCAAACCACGGGATGTTCCAATAGACTTGGATAATAACAGAAGTCAGTATACTCCAGCCTTTAACATCTCCCAGCTGGGAGTACCTAATTAAACAATCAGAATGGGTTTGCAATTTAGGATTTCTGCATAGCCAATGAATTGTCTTTGAAAACAACTTTTTATGGAGGGCCCATATTAAAAAAAAAAAAAAACAATTTTTCCTGAGCTTGTATAAGAGAATTTCAGAAGGCGGTAGAAGATTTCTTTAAGTGAGAAACATGAATAAAAGAGCCAATGCCTTTTAGTTTGGCAGCACTGGAATTGGTAAGAAGTATCTGAGAGGGACCTTTCCGTGAAGGTTGCAGGAAATCCTGATGTAAATGTCTCTTCCAACAGAGAAAAATCACCAGGCTAAAGGTTGTGATGTTTTGTGTCTTTGCCTCCTGGGAGCACACTGTGGAAAGACTGTGCTACCAGAGTATGATTTTTGCCTTTAGCCTTAATTATTTCTTCATTATATTGGAGAATGTCTCCTTTAATTGACTGAATATCAAAGGCAGAGGAAGCTAAATGCATCTGCCATCCAGTGATTATTTCAAAAGTTAACAACTCATATTTTCCCAAAAAATGCAGACCTTTGATTTAACAGGACCAGAAGCAACTGTAAAGTTTCCACAAATTTCACCAGTTGAGTTTTGATGATGCCATTTTCTCTTTCCATTAATGTGCAAGATTGGAAATGGTAGGTGCAATAAAAAGTGTTGTCATATGGGGCATACTTCACAAATGTGTTTTATAACATGGCTAGTGAAATGAGTTCCTTGGTCATTATGTAACTCTGAAGGTATGCCCCATCTAGGAATAATCTTTTCTAATAACAGTTTTATAACAGCTGAGACAGTGGCATGTCAGCAAGTGAACCATCTACCTAATGAGAAAACACAAATCATAACAAGAACATATTTATAACCTTGAATAGGAAGAAGCTGGATGAAATCCATTTGCCAAATCTCAAAAGTTTCACTAGACAGGTCAAGATGACATGTAACTGTCTGAATTGTCTTTCCTGGGTTGAATTTTGGACAAACAATACGAGACAACTGTGCCTCTTTGGAACCCTTGAAATGTTTTCCCCACCAACACTGTTTAATAAAACTTATAACTTTGTTGAAAAAAAAAAGATCAGTGTTAAAAATCCACCCTTAATGTGCTTAACTGAAGTCAACAAGGTCATTTCTTTGGCCATCACATGTTAAAATTTTTAAATTTTGAATATCCCTGGGAGGAGTCTGGACACTTCAGCCTGGCAAAGTCTTCACCATGTCCTGCTGCTTTCTGCTGACAACACACGTACATGACTGTCCTGGCTTGCGAAGGCTCCTGAGCTTATAATCTTTGTTAAGGCTCAGCTCAAATAGAAACTCTTAGTGAAAGTTTTCCCGACTACTAAGGCTGAATGAATCCCTGCTTCCTCTGGGTCTTCTCAGCAATATATAAGAAATGTGCAAGATTCTGTTAGAATCCATCATTATGATGCAGTGGGGACACCTCCCTCGCCTCTCCCTGCCTCCTCCTCCATATTTTATTTTCATTGAGATGAAATTTACATAACATAATCATTTTAAAGTGAACAGTTTAGTAGCATGTACTATATTCACGATGTTGTGTAGCCACCACCTCTGTCTAGTTCCAAAATATTTTCATCACCCCAGCAGAAAACCCCATAATCCATTAGGCAGTTCCTGTCTCTTCCCCATCCAGGGCCTCAGCCCCTGGCAACCACCAATCTGCTTTCTGTCTCTATATTCTTAGCACTAGGTATGTAGTCAGTATTCAATCAATTTTTTTTTGGCGGGGGGCAAGTAAATGATAATTGGATGTGAGAAGAGGCCGGGAATAGTATGGCAGCATCTTCACATCATGGGACCCCATGGGTGAGAGAATCACTGGATCCAGACTGCCTCAGTTTTGTCATCTGTATAGCTCAGCAAGATAGCTGAGCTCTCGTAACTCCATTTTCTCACCTACAAGCTAAAAACAATAATAGTATCTACCTTTAGAAGTTGTTACGACAATTGAATGAGTTAATGTGTGGAAAACTCCCAGAACAGTGCCTAGCACATAGAAAGCTGGTGTAGGGAGTGTTAAATGCAACTGACGCCATACTCCATTGATGTCGGAGTCTCCTGCGAGTTCATCTTCCAAGAGAGAATCAGAACAAAAATCTAGGACTAGAAAACTGCCATGCTGAGATGGAATGGCTCTTCATAAAAAAGAACATTCACGCTGTTTGCTCTTGAGTCATTGTCTGCTTCTGCTTCTACTCCCGACACCTGGCCACCCCACTCCACAGCCCTCCCCTCTCCCAACACCCAGACTCCTGTCCCAACCTCACTTTTGACCTTGAATTCAAGAGAATGTAAATTCTAGGAGGATAGAGACCATGTCTTCTTTGTGCATCTCTGTATTCTCTACCCTAGCACATAATCAAACTCAACGATTGGCTGTGGACTAAATTAATAAATTCCTATATAAAATGATCTACCATTACAACCATAAAACTTCAGAATGCATCACCCCCTGCCTCTCAGTGGCTCCCTGTGCCTCAAAAGAAAACTTGTCAGAGTACAAAAGCTCATGCAAGGCCTGTTCCTCCCTTGACTTCCTGTCTGTACCTGTTCACACCTCCTTTCACAACCTCTGCCTTTAGTAGGGGATGGAGGCAGTGCAGACAGACAAGACCACTGATCCCTGGAGTGTTTTGCTGCTGAGCTCATCATACTGCTTTACATCCCAGCCAGGCCTCAGCCTTGACGTAAAACTCTCCAGTTCTTTGTAAATAATGGTCATAATTAATAATAAATGAACAGCCTGGGGAATTGCAGAGCAGAATTTAGTGGCTGGAGATTTATACAGCTGCATTTGGTGCCAGTGTAAGATGTGGATATGGAAAAAACCCATGGAGCTATCATTTCAGAGCCAGGGCACTGCTAATAAGCACTATGCACCCAGCAGCTCACAGCCTTGTAGAAAACCACACATTTTCCTGGGTGTAAAGGAGAGGAGGATATTTTTATCTTTTTGATCTCTGTTCCTCTAAATCAGTGTTAGGCCCCCAAAGTCCAGGCAATTTATATGGGGTAAGGCAGAAATCTGAACATGAAGAAGAGGCTGGAGAAAGAATCTGGACATACAGAAGAAAACTGAAATAAGGACATCATGTACTTTTAGGAGAATTGATGGAACCAGTGGGTCTTGAAGAGAAGATAAAGACCTACTTCTGCAGAAAGAAAACAAAAATGCATCATTCAATGCATAATTGGGGTACAAACCCTGCAAGCCTCTTAGCTCCAAATATTTTAGATGCTCTAACTGGGCACTCACTGAGTGCACATGTTGAGTTTTTTCATAACATACAATCCTTGCAGTCCACACATTTCTATATTTTTTGGTCCAATTCCTCTACCTTCTTCTAAATCTTGATTTCCTGAGTTGGAAGTTAGCAGCTGCAAACATTTTCAAGGTCACTTGATTAATCAACTGCTTATAGTTACAAGGAGGCAGGAGATGGAATAATATAAGGTTGTTGAAGGGATTTCTAGGCAACACAGGCAAGGGGCTGAGCATAGGGGCTGCCATGTAAGAAGCTCTTAATGAATGAAAGCTATTGCCATAATGTTTCAGGCTCAGGTCTGCCTCGTAGTCTTGCGTCATCCCATTGGCTCCACGTGAAACAAACTTCAGATTCAGGCTACTACTAAAAAGTGCCAGACAACCAGTGGCTCACAGTCTTGTAGGAAATCAGAGTTGTTAATGCACATTATTTCTGGGTATAAAGGAGAACGTTCTTGTTCTTCAAGTATCATTGTCCTTAATTTATAGAAATTAAGGCTTATTGTTAACAAATTTCGCCAAAAAAATAGCTTACAAACAGCAAAACCATGATTTGAACATAGATGGGTAATTTCCAGAGCCCAGGCTTACTTCATGCCCTTCTCCTTCCCTGAACATCAATCTCAACTCTCTTGGGGCTCCAGGTTAACATCTTCATATAAAGAAAAGGGAGAATGGGTGCTAGAAACTCTCAGAGCTCACCAGGTCAAAGCCCATCTGACCAGACACAATTCTTTCTAGTGATGAATAAGGAGGCACTACAGACATATGCATATCTTGTAAGATACTGGATAAGAAATCATTATGGCTATGTGGTCGAGATGAAGTGACTATTTCAGATGACTGGGGCTATTGGAGTAGACCTTGAGGTGGTTTCTGGTGTCCATCCTAAATTTAAAAAAAATCTAAATGTTTATGTATTCCATGTATAGTTACAGTTTGTGACCTATGCAGGTTACAGGGAAGGTACTAAAAGAGACATCAAAAGATAGGTTAGTTTCCCTAGGAGCAGAGCCTGAGAAAAAGGACTTAGGTGCATGTGATTTTATGAGGACATCCTTTGGGAGAAAACTGCAAGGAATAAAAGAAGCAAGATAGAAAGGAGATAATCGAGAATGTGATGTCAAAGAAAATTTAGACTTGGCCTGATTCACAGGGGGCTCTACATCATAAATTATACTGCCAAATTACCCTCCCCTTGAGGCAAGGAGGCTGGCTTTTGTACCCCATATAAATCAATTACGTCTCTGGGCTGCCACTTCCAGGGTAGGATGTCCCATCAGTAGAAAAATGTTCCATCTGTTAATAACCCCAGAGAAGGGGAACACCATGTACCATTAACAGCCAACGCTCACCCACAGCAACTGGAGAATGGTTACATGACAGTGTGCACAGATCACTGACTACAAGCATTTTCCCCACAGGAATGAAAATGCCAGGACAAGTGAGGACAAATAAGTCCTATTTGACAGACCTAGCCAGGTGCTACAGTTAGAATGTGTCTCCCAAAGCTCATGTGTTGGAACCTTTATCCCCATGCAACAGTGTTAAGAGGTGGAACCTTTAAGAGGTGATTAGGTCATGAGGTACCTTTCCTTGTGATGAATTATTGAGGGAGGGGGTTAGTTGTCATGGAAGTGGGTTCCTGATAAAAGGATGAGTTCAGTTCCTATCCCCTACTTGTGCGTTAGACCTTCTGCCATGGGATGACACAGGATGAAGGTCCTTGACAGATGTTGGCCCCTTGATCTTGGAATTCCCAGCCTCTGGAGCTGTAAGTTATAAATTTTATTTCATTATAAATTGCCCAGTCTGTAGTATTCTCTTATAGCAGCACAAAACAGACGAAGACACCAGGCAATACTACAGTGGTTAAAGAAAGGGCAAGAGAGTGGGTATTATTAAGGCTCACATGGAAGATGATTTTGAGCACAAGAACGGTGTGGTGGGTAGCATTATTGCTCTCAATTTCTTACTCTGTCAGTGATAGAATTAAACATCCCTGCAGTTTCCATGGCTTCATGGTGGGCTTAGTGCACTTTTTCACTCCTTGATTTGGTCCTGATCCAAGCCCACTTGCTTTGGCTAATGGGATATTAATGAACTCCATTGGAACAGAGACCCTAAATGTGCTTATGCACTTTGGCTTGCCTCTCCCACTGCTGTGAATCTCTGTGAGAAGAGCATATCCTCAGTAGCTGGTCAAAGAGAATCATGTGGAGTAGACATAAACCCAACTTGCAGCCATGAGCCAAGTCCAGCTGATTCTAACCAAGCCCAGCTGAGACAAAGCCGATCCACAGACTATAAACAAGAAGATAAATGTTGTTGTAAACCAACTGCTTTCTAGGCAGCAACATCTGACTAATAGTGATGGAGATTTTTAAAGGACAAGAGGAAAAGATTGTAACATTTCACTCTTATAAATGGAACTAAGATTTTATTAGGACAGCCATACTAAAGACACAAATTGAAGAAGAGGAGAGAGTTAGTGATTCTCCATCTCCTGATAATGCCATCCCTCCTTATAGGTGTTTGTTTAGTATACTTCTACCTGGCCTAGAAAAATAGTCCAATGACATCATTTCCCAAGTGGAAAGTTGGAGGCTCAGAGAGAGTAGGTAGTTTTCCACCACTGCAAAGCTCATATCTGAACCATAGAGAGGAAGTCAAAACCCATGTTTGCTGATCCTCTGTCCTGGGTTTATTCATTAGGGCATGTTTTATGTAGCTGATGCTTTTGATGCCACACCTCACATCCCCCAGTTCCCCTGAGTTCACCTACAGCTCTACCTGTCGCCACCTGCCTGAGGGCTCTGTCTGGCACCTTTGGAGCTTGTGGAGCTAAAAGCAGGATCACACAAGAAGAGCAATGGAGTTCATACCTTTTGGGCAACCCTCACCCAACAGAGGATGGAAGGAAGTGGACAGAGGTCCAGCCTTTCTGCCCACTGGGATATTGACTCTGAGGCTGATTGTTCATCAGTGTAGGGCCCAGGGGTAACACCCATCAATATACTCTTTATTGGCTCTGCTCTCCTCCCTGTCACACTCTCCCCACTCCCTCATTGTGTTTTGTGGGGCTATCTCCCAAATAAATGATTTACTCTCAAGTCCTTTTCTCAAAATTTGCTTCCGGGAGAACCCAAACTAAGCCAACTACACTTCTCTTCAGTGCTTGAGGCAACAGGAATTGGTAAGATTTGAGAGGGCAAGGGGAAAAATGTCTGTATTAGTAATGGTTTAATCAGAGAAGCAGAACTACTATGCATGATATAAAATGAGGGCTTATGATGGGGATTAAACCTTCCGCAGTGTTGAGCAGTCTGCGTAAGTCTGTCACCTCTGGATCTTCTTCTCAAGGCAATCTCTTAAGCTGCTATTTTGGCATTTTATTTCAAAAAATTTACAATTTGATACAGCTCCTCCACAAAAAGAGGTCTGAGTAGTTTTTCTAGATGTACAATACATTTCTCCAAATAAAGGCATTAAATTAAGTGAACGAAATTTATATTGAGAAACCACTGGTCAAAATAGTTGAAGTAATTTGCTGACTTGGCATGTCAGTTGACATGCTTGGGCCTTCTCTGGGAGGAATGGGCATCATAAATGAAGATAGATGGCAACATCCCTGGTTGCCCAATGGAAAAGCTAATAGACCACAGCTCTTTGCCACTCTTGTAGCATTATTGCCTCAAAATGATTTTCCCAAGTGTGCTTCAAAGAAGGTACAGGACTTATACATTCTAAGTGATGAATGCCATGTCCAATCAGTTTTAGTACCATTGCTTTTTCTAGCACAGAACATTGAGAAAATTGGCACAGGTAAAAATTATGTGTTCAGTTCGTTGTCATCCTTACTTGATTTTGTCTAAAGAGCATGATCTTGAATTATGAGAAATTAAAACTTGGCATAAGAGAAAGGCTTCTCTATTTACCATACATGTGCACATGCATGCACACAAATCTACAGTGCAGGATCCAACTTCATGGTGATAAACATATTCTAGCCATTCAATGAAATGATCAAATGAGACCAAAAAGAAAAGTGAGAGAGGAAGACAGAGAGAAAGAGAGAGGGAGAGGGAAAGCAAATAGAGTTAAAAAAAGGCCAATAAAAAATAGAATACAGCTACAGAAGGAAAACATTTCAAGACAATAACTTCTAATGATATTTTGGAGAGTGATTTATACAATTTAAACAGGCAGATGTATATTTATAAAAATATTTTTTAATTAAAAAATAGAATATACCTAATGTAATACATTGCAAAAATGGGCACAAGTTCTTTCCATCTCCATAGCCATGCCATCATTTTCCTCCTACACTAACTCTGATTTTGGCCATGTGACTTGCTTTTGTTCATGAGGCAATAGTAAATATGGCACAAGCAGAAACATGAAACGTGCTAGTACATTGGAGCTTTCCTCTCTTGCTGTTCTTGGAAATCTGCTAACTGTGTTTAAATGAGCCAGGGCTAGCCTGCTGGATGATAAGAGACAGGCAGCCCAGCCACCTCTTCACCCCAGTCAATAACTAGCCAGCTCAGAGAAGCAGAGCTGCCTAGATGACAAGAAACTAACCACGAATGCATGAATGAGCCCAGTGAAGGCCAGCAGAGCAGCCCAGCTGAGCCTAGCTCATGTTGACAATCCACAGAAGCATGAGCTAAGAAAAATACCATGGCTATTATTTTAAGCTACTAAGCTTTGGGATAGCTCGTTATGCAGCAAAACCTAACAGATATGGTTGACATTATGATATGAGATCCAGGAGAAGGAAGTGTACAACAAAATCCTTGCCAATAGGACCTACAATCTGGTTGAAAAACAAAGAATATAGAATAAAATATCTAGTCAGTGAGGTAGCATGACATCTGTCACCATTGTATTCTGGCTTAATAAATTATAGAAAAGGTGCTAATTAGGAGGTATAAGCAGGAAGTGAGAAAGAAGTAAAAGGTGTCAGCTAATGATGTATCTTTTGAGAAAAAAACGTTTGAATTAGTGCAACCTAGGGAAGTACATGGCAGGGAGAGACACAGGAAACAGGCAGGTAAGTGAGGTGGAAGCAGGAGGCCTTGGGATCTTGGCCAAGGCACTTACTGTTAAAACAGAAAGCAATAAGCAACAGCTCAAATGTCCAGACATCATTTAATATTTGGTAAATTACATAATGTATTTGCCTTAGAGAGTGCACTGAGATGACGATGAAAGATAATGAAAATAAGAGTCATAGATATCTGGGGCTCCATCTTCCCTGCGACCTTTTTCTCTTGGGAACAGGATCAAGTGGCACTGAACTCCATGATCCAACGGGCAACTTTGAGCTGCCATGGTATTACTTTGGGCCCTCAATTAACCCAAGCTAGGACAGCAAATCCTTCCAGAAGGATAAAAAGAGAGGAAATTCAAAATCTCTCTTAGAAGCTGAGAAATACAAAACTTGGGAGCTGCCATCAGCCATGGTTTCGTCCTCATGGGAGAGAAAACAACCCTATCACAGAGAAACAGACACAAAACCGAAGCACACACCAAATCCCCACATGGGGCTCCTGGGCTCTGGTGCGTCCTTGTCAGTTTCCTTCCCAGTTCCCTTCCCAGGGTCGTGCCACACGTCTTTGGATGTGGCTTGGGCCAGGTTTGTGACCAAATTGTTGCACTGTGAAAACTGAGGTGCATAAATAACATGCAGACAAATCTTCCCCAAATGGAATCTAGGCTCTCTGTCTTTTTTTCAGGCACCTACCTGACTCAGAACAGAAAGTGTGCTGGGATAAGGATTTTTAACCAAAGCCAGGAAAAGGCATCCATTGTGGTTTTAGAGTGGCTAGAGAGGAAGAGAAGGATGATCTCAGAGTGGGAGAGATGAAGGGCACACCATGAGGAAAAGGGAAATATGTATTGATTGAAAAACTGGAGAAAACCCCCTTCCCCTCACACTGCTGTGTGTGCACAGATGGAGCTGGCCCCCGATGCCCTGCCATCTCTCAATACTGCCACCTCTGTGCATTTGCACATACTGAGCTCACCTCCTGGAGGCTTTTTCTGCCTCCCTGCCTCCTTCAAAGCCATGATGTGTCCTCAGATCCTCCTGTCAGAACAACTCTCCCTTTTCTGTGTCCTCTTAGCAATCTGGGTCACACCCAAAATACTTACTACATCCTGCCTTATATTATTGTTGATTGTCACATGCACAGTCTCCCCATCAGGTATTAACTCTGATAGTGTAGGGACAGAAGGCAGCGGAGTTGAGAATATGATCAACTCCACGTAGTTTGCATGGATGAGGACACCATTCAGGGTGATCCTTGCTTTGTCCTCTCCTAGGTGTGGGTAAATCAAGTCTCTAATCTTCCTAAGTCGGGAATTGGAGAACAGCAATTTTAGTAATATCAACTTTACCACAGGCACCCTCAGTGGCAATGGAGTCTGGCAAGCTGATACCTGGTAACCAGGCACACTGAGCAAATCCAGGATCTGTTAGCAAGGGAAGCGGATAGCGGATGCCAGCCAGAGGCCTTCTGAAAAGTCATTCCGCTTCTCACACCAACTCAGGGAGCCCAGTAAGGAAAGTGTTTTCATCCATCCCTTTGGACTTAAGATGTGATTTAGGCACAGGTTCCTCATCTTTCAAATGGGGATGGGAATCGTCCCTAGCTCACAGGGCAGGCCTGAGGATTACACAAGACAACATGAGCATGCTGAGAGCACTCAGCATGCTCAGGAAGTGCGAGCTACTCCAGTGAACTGTGAAGAGCCAAGATACTGAGGCCAAAAAGGCCATGTGACCAACTTATAGACCAGAGCATGGGAAGAGCCTGCTGCGGTGTGTGTGAGTCACAGTTGGCCTCCTGCCATCATGAAGGCATGATACAGCAGCAGCCTTGTCACTGATCCCTGCCTACCTTCTAGATCCCCTCAAAGACAAAGGAGACAGGCTCCAGTGTCTCCGTGTCAGTTGTTCAGAGCAGGCATTGCAATAAGACAATTCAGTGGTTCCATAGGGTCTCCCTTGCTGTGTCACAAATCCTGCCAGGCCCACCAGGCCGCCAGCCCATTCGCAGGGCGTTTTTGTCATGTAAGTGACAAAATTTTCAGCCAAGCACATTTGGGAAATGCTAGTCCAGAAACCATTGCTCTTCTTTCTTTTGTGTCTGCACAAAGCAGAGTCCAGGCAAAAAAGCAGCAGAGATAAAAGGCAAATAAATTCCCTCTGTGGTCAGCTTTAGACTACTACTGCTGTAGACTACAATGAGGAAGAACTGAACAGGGAATAACTACAAAAGACAGCAGAACTAAGAGGCCAGGTGTAGGAGACAGGGTATGCCCACTCTCAGGGGCAACCTGCTTGCCTGCTTCTGAAACTGCCTTTGCAAAATTATAACTAAGGAAATGATGACAGTGAAAGACATCAGACCTAACCAACTCCATCTTGCTTATAACTTTGAAACTGTCCTTAGCCACTCCCGGGCCTTGGGAGGGAATTGAGTTTATAGTTTAAATAATAGCCCTTCCCAAAAGGTAAAATGTTCCTGTAGAACGAATGAAAGGCCACCAGCCACCAAGTTAGAATAGGAGGGTATGGAATTCTAAATATTACCTGCTATTATTCTGGAGGTCATAAGATTTACAACTTCCCCAATTACTCTTAAAGGTAACATCACTATTGTGAACCTAAGATCGGCCTTTTGAGATGTCTTTTCAGGTTTTTGCATTTCTAACAATTAGATGGCCCCACCTGGACCTGCCAACCAGATCTGTGGCCCCCACCCAGGAGCTCAGCATAAGAGAACAGCTTCAACTCCCAGTGATTTCATCTCCAACTCAACTAATCAGCACTCCTGATTCACTGGCCTTCTACCCACCAAATTATCCTTAAAGACTCTGATCCCCGAGTTATTTAATTCACTACTCAAATCAGGGAGACTTCTTTGACTAATAATAAAACTACAGTCTCTTGCCTCTTGCACAGCCAGCTCTGCATGAATTATTATTATTATTTTTTTGAAACGGAGTCTCACTCTGTCACCCAGGCTGGAGTGCAATGGTGTGGTCTCAGCTCACTGCAACCTCTGCCTCCTGGATTCAAGCGATTCTCCCTTCTCAGCCTCCCAAGTCGCTGGGACTACAGGTGCATACCCGGCTAATTTTTTTTGTATTTTTAGTAGAGATGGAGTTTCACTATGTTGGCCAGGCTGGTCTTGAACTCTTGATCTTGTGATCCACCCACCTCAGCCTCCCAAAGTGCTGGGATTACAGGTGTGAGCCACCACACTCAGCCGAATTACTCTTTCTCTATTGCAATTCTGCTGTCTTGATAAATTGGCTCTGTCTAGGCAGAGGGCAAGGTGAGCCCCTTGGGCAGTTACACTTCTTTCTGCCTGCCCTCCTCCCTTCCCTTCCTTCTTCCCCTCCTTTATTCAACCACTCCTCCATCATTCCTTTCTCATCTCCATGTCTTTTCTTTCTGACTTTTTTTCTCCTTAGCATGTATTTCCAGAGTGCTCAGTGTACTCCAGGCACCATGACAGGTGCAGGAATGAGAATGGTGATGGAAAAACACATAATCCCTGCCCCATGGGCAAGAAGCTTTAGTGTGGAGCAGTATATATGGGGGTGATAATATATGTCTGCTAGCCAGTGGAAATGAGCCCAGAGCAGAAGACCTGTGGTCAAGTGACACGTGACTGATGTAGGGAGAGGGACCATGCTCCTGGAGGGTGGATTGTGTCTAAGTCAAAAGTACCAAGAATAGGATGACTTCATCCTTTATTTTGTCACAAGACAAAATACAGCATCTGAACTCTGTAGTGCATGCTAGTTCATGTTCTTGTCATGTGAAAACCCTCCAAAAGGGGCTTCTTAGAATAGTGTTTAGGGCTCTAACTCTCAACCCCACCTGACACCTCTTCTGATGCTCTAGCCCCACCAGCCTCCAGGGATGCAGCAAACCTGTTCCCAGCTGGGACCCCTTTTCCTTGTGTCATCCCTTCTTCTTCCTCACACACCACTCCCTGGCCAGTCGGGCCATGGCTGGTTCATGCTCAGTCCCCCATCTCAGTGCAAACATGCCCACACCCAAGAAATTACCACCAACCTCCTCATTAATGTCCAGTTTAATTTCTTCATGACAACTATGACTCCTTCACTTCATGGCACTGTCACTCTGAAAGTGTCTTTTTTATATTTCCTTGTTTGCCTATTTCTTCTCTCTTTTAAATAGACAGCATAGACTAATAGTGAAGAGATTAGACTCTGCAACCAGACCACCTGGTTCTACTTCCAGCTCTGCCACTTTCTAGCTATGGGGTCCTGGGTAGGTTACTTTAGCTCCCTGTGCCCCAGTGTACCCCTGTGTAAGACGGGTATGTGACAGTACCTACCTGATGGGCAGTTCTTCAGAGGCAGTGTGGATGCCTAAAGTTGTGCTAGGATAATGTGTGGCACACAGCAAGTACCATGCAGAACTTGCTGTTAGAGCTCCTCCATATTGCCCACTGAACCGTGTGTATGCAGGTTGACCTGGTCTGTCTCTTTAACCCATGCATCTGCAAAGTGACTAGAGCATAGTAGTTGCACAATAAATGGCTGTTGAATTATTCAAACTAACAGGGATCACAACCAATGACAAGTCTTTCAGCTATGTATGACAGTTTTGCCAGGCTATCCTTTCCTGAGAAATTTATTATTTGGTAATAATAAATCAATAAGCACATTACTTAGTAAACATGCATAAAGGGTACTAAATGATTTGAAAGAAAATGGAATCATTCTAGAGGAGAAAAATATAAAGATAGACTTCATGTATAAGTGCTTTGGAGAAAGAATTTTTTGTCTTCAGTGAGTGTGGATGTAGCACTGGCTTGTCATTTCTTTGAGGGGAATGAATACTAGGGTTGCTCTCCAATCTTAAGAGTTTTGTTCTTCTAAATACAATGTTGAGGAAATTTAAACTTCATGAGAAAAAAGTTTATTTGAGAACCTATGAAATTTTTTTCATTTAAGCATTTTATTTTGCATTTGCTATAATATAGTAGTAAATAAAATACTTAATGAGAAAATATAGTGATATTTTGTATTAACCTGACTCCTGTTGACTCCTGTGGCTTCAACACATTTTGACATTTTACCTATTTGTGTATTGGTGTAACTCTTGTAAATTTGTTCTATTTCTCTAACCCTGTCCCCCTTCATTCTGCCTAGCCCATGGTAGGGAATCTAGGTAGTGAGCCATAATAATGGTAACTTCTAATACTTACTGGGCACTTACTGCATGCCAGGGACTCTGCCATGTTCCTTACATATATTTACTAATTAAGCCTCATGAAAGTCTCTGTAGTAAATAGTATTATAATCCTATCTTACAGTGAGAAATTAAGGATTAGAGAGGTAAAGTCACATGCCCAACATCACATAGCTATTAAGTGGCAGAGTAGAAATTTGAACACAATTCTTCAAACTCTGAAGCCTGTGCTCTTCACCACTACCTTACTACCTTAGATGATTGCTCTGGACAAAGAGAACCAAAGAACAAAACTTTGTGGTTACCCTACAGGGCCCTCGATGCCTCCAGACAAGAATCCTGGCCTTGGATTTGAAGGTTCCTCTTTTCAGCCCACTGCTTGTTGCCCTGAGCTAGTCCCCAAGGAAGCTTCCTAGGACAGCGCCAATATCTACTGCCCTAAGCTTGGACTTCCCAACCATCTATCACCCTTTATTGGCTTCAGAGTTAGTGAGAATTCTTAATTAGGTGTTTATCCTCTTACATCCTATTACAATGACATTTCACCAGCATCAGTATTTCAGAAAAGACACCCTTTTAAAAGTTCATGGCCCTTTGTTAATTAATTCAGAGATGTCCTCTCCCTAAATTAGAATCTTCCTATCTGGCTTGGAAATACTTTTACTATCTTTGCTGCCACAAACTGGCATGTTCTTTAACTCTTTCCTGTAACATATTTATCTGAAATAATATTTACAACAAATTTGCACAACTAAAAAAAGTTTGGGGAGGTCGCCATGGCCAGGATGAACGACTAGAAGCAGCTAGTGTGTTTGGCCCTCACGGAGAGGAACGGAAGGGGTGAGTTAATACAGTACCCTCAACTGAAACATCCAGGTACTCTCACTGGGACTAATCAAAGAAATAACCTGACCTATGGAGAATGGAGAAAAGCAAGGCAGGGTGATGGCCCACTTGGGAGCAACACCAAGCCAAGGAAACATCCCCTGCCCAGGGAAGCTGTGAGTGAATGTGTGACCCCAGGAACCCACGCTTCTCCCACAGATCTTTGCAACCCTCAGGTCAGGAGATCCCCTCATGAACTCACGCCACCGGGGTCTTCAGAGCTACGTGGAGTCTTGGCAGAGCAGCCATCTGGTACACGTGGAGACCTGGGAGCCTTAGATACTCGGGCTTTCCGGGCTTCCCAGCAAAAGTAGCTGCAACTCCAACAAAGCAGGAGGTTAGACCCCCATAGATACCCCTAGGAAAGAGGCCGAATCCAGGGGACTGACCAGGGACTGTCTGCAGGCCTCACTTCCATAGCACCTCATAGGATAACACTCACTGGCTTGGAATTCTAGCCAGCCAGCAGTGGTAGCTTTGCACCTCCCTGGGATGGAGCTCCCCAGGAAAGGGATGGGCTGCCACCTTTGCTGTTTGGGTGACTTAGCAGTTCCAGTTTTCAGGGTTTGGAGAGTCCAAGCAACCAGGGCTGGAAGGGATCCCCCAGCACAGCACAGCTGTTCTGCAAAGACGTGACCAGACTGCTTTTTTTTTTTTAATTTTAATTTTAATTTTTTTTGAGATGGAATCTTGCTCTGTCACTCAGGTTGAAGTGCAGTGGCGCAATCTACTGAAACCTCTACCTTCTGGGTTCAAGCAATTCTCATGCTTCAGCCTCCCAAGTAGCTAAGACAATAGGTACGCACCACCACATGCAGCTAATTTTTGTATTTGTGCTAGAGATGGAGTTTCACCATGTTGGCCAGGCTGGTCTTGAACTCCTCACCTCAGGTGATTCACCTGCCTTGGCCTCCTGGAGTGCTGGGATTACAGGCATGAGCCACCACACCCAGCTCAGACTGCTTTTTAAAGTGGGTTCCCAATTCTGTTCCTCCTCAATGGGTGGGACCTCCCAACTAGGGTCCCTAGCCACCCCTGTCAATGCTCTCAGCCAACAGAGATTTGAAATCTCCCTGGACAGAGCTCCCGGAGGGGTGGGGGATGGGCCGTTATCTTTGCTGTTTTGGTGACTTAGCTATTCCAGCCTTCAGACTTTGGAGAGTCCAAGGCAACCATAGGCTAAAGTGGACCCCCCAGCAGAGGTCCTCTGTGAAAATGTGGCCAGACTGCTTTTTAAGGTGGGTCCCCAGTCCTGTTCCTCAGTACCAGGTAATGCCTCACAACGAGGGTCTCCAGCTACCTCCTACATGTACTTCTGGGCCAGCAACAGGTCCCTACCATGTAATTACATAGAAACTAAAAAACATGCTTTTCAATGACTTTTGAGTAAATAATGAAATTAAGGCAGAAATTAAGAAGTTCGTTGAACCTAATGAGAACAAATACATAAAATACCAGAATCTCTGAGACAGAGCTAATGCAGTGTTGAGGGAAAATCATAGCACTAAATGTGTGTGTGTGTGTGTGTGTGTGTGTGTGTGTGTGTGTGTGTGTTGATTTCCTTCAGTTTAGTTCTGATTTTGGTTATTTCTTGTCTTCTGCTAAAGTTAGGGTTGATTTCATTTTGCTTCTGTATTTCTTTCAGTTGTGATGTTAGGTTGTTAATTTAAGATCTTTCTAAAAAAAAAAAAAAAAAATTCAAAAGATCAATGAATCCAGGAGTTGGTTTTTTAAAAAAAGTTAATAAGATAGGCTGCTAGCTAGATTATTAAAGAAGAAAAGAGGGAAGATCCAAATAAACACAATTAGTAATGATGAAGGGAATGTTACCACTGACCCCACAGAGATTAAATCAACCATCAGAAACTACTATGAACACCTTTATGCACATAAACTAGAAAATCCAGAAGAGATGGATAAATTCCTAGACACATTCCTCCCAAGAAAACCAGGAAGAAATTGATTTCCTGAACAGACAAATAATGAACTCTGAAATAGAATCAGTGATATGGTTTGGCTGTATCCCCACCCATTCTCATCTTGAATTATAGTTCCCATAATTCCCACGTGTTGTAGGAGGGACCTGGTCAGAGATAACTGAATCATGGGGGTGGTTTTCCTCATACTGTTCTCTTGGTAGTGAATAAGTCTCATGAGATCTGATGGTTTTATAAGGGAAAACCCCTTTTACTCGGCTTTCATTCCCTCTTTGCCTGCTGTCATGTAAGATATGCCTTTTGTCTTCTGCCATGACTGTGAGGCCTCCCCAACCATGTGGAATTATGAGTCTATTAAACATCTTTTTCTTTATAAATTACTTAGTCTCGAGTATGTCTTTATCAGTAGTGTGGAAACAGACTACTACAATCAGTAATAAATAGCCTTCTACCCTCCCACCCCCAAAATTAAGAACTTATGGATTCACAGCCAAATTCTCCTAGATGTACAAATAAGAGCTGGTACCATTCCTACTAAAATTATTTCAAAAAATTGAGGAGGAGGGACTCTTCACCAACTCATTCTATGAGGCTAGCATAATCTTGATACCAAAACCTGGCAGAAACACAGCAAAACAAAGAAAACTTCAGGGCAATATCCTTGATGAACATCGATGCAAAAATCCTCAACAAAATACTTGCAAACACATCAAAAAGTTAATCCACCACAATCAAGTAGGCCTCATCCCCTGGATGCAAGGTTGGTTCAACATATACAAATCAATAAATGTGATTCATCACATAAACAGAACTAAAGACAAAAACCACATGATTATCTCAATAGATGCAGAAAAGGGCTTTTCAAAAAATTCAAAACCCTTTCACATGAAAAACTCTCAATAAACTAGGTACTGAAGGAACATACCTCAAAATAATAAGAGCCATCTATAACAAACCCACAGTCAACATCACATCTAATAGGCCAAAGCTAGCAGCATTACTCTTGAAAACCAGTGCAAGACAAAGATATCCTTGCTCACCACTCCTATTCAACATAGTATTGGAAGTCCTAGCCAGAACGATCAGGCAAGAAAAAGAAATAAAGAGCATCCAAATAGGAAGAGGGGAAGTCAAATGATGCCTGTTTCCATATGACATGATTCTATATCCAGAAAACCACATAGTCTCGGCCCAAAACCTCCTTCAGTTGATTAACAACTTCAGCGAAGTTTCAGAGTACCAGCAAAGTTTCAGAGTACAAAATCAATGTACAAAAATCACTTGCATTCCTATACAACAACAACAGCCAAGTCAAGAGCCAAATCAGGAAGGCAATCCTGATAGGCTTTTAAATATGACATAAATTTTATGGTTCCTCCTCTCCAAAAATACCAATGTTATTATTTTCTTAGGGAAAAGTAGCATGGATTTCCATGAAAGGAAATTCACAATTTCCAACCAGATGAACAATTTCTGTTCTTGAAGACAGAGCCTAGGAAGCAATACTCAGGGCCCTGTAGCTTGCTGCTAAATTAACTGCGCACCGTGGCTCATTCCTGTAATCCCAGTGGTTTGGGAGGCTGAGATGGAAAGACTGCTTGTGCCCAACAGTTCAAGACTAGCCTGGGCAATATGGTGAGACCCCCAACCCTACAAAGAATTTTTCAAAATTAACTAGGTATAGTGGTGCGTGCCTGTAGTCCCAGCTACTTGGGAGGCTGAGTTAGGAGAATCATTGAGCTTAGGAGGTAGAGGTTGCAGTGAGCTCTGATCACAGCACTGCACTCCAGCCTGGGCAACAGAGTGAGACCCTGTCTCAAAAACCAAACAACAGCAACAACAACAACAAAAACCCTTATTCCACAAAGAATTCACAAATGTAAAATAGGACCAGTAGTACTCAACTCTTAAGAATATAGCAGGGATTAAAGGAAGTAAAAGCATTTAGAATATCATCTGGTACATAGTAGGTATTCAAAGTCACTTTCTATTTAGTAGTTCAGGAAGTTCTTGGAGGGAATCAAAGATGCACTTGCCTTGCTTTTAATGCTGGTCAATAGAGAAAGCTCATAGCTAGATTATACAGCCTTATGGTATTAATGCAAGATTGCTGAGGGCCTAGAAACATCCTAAACCTCTGTCCATTCCTAAATAAAATTACCAGGAGCTCCTGCAAATACTTTCTTCAAGATCCCCCAATGAGATGTTTCCAAACCCTCAGTGAACATTTACACTCAATTGATTTCCCTTTGCCATTCTGAGTTCCAAATCTGTCTGAACATTGCTAGCTCTCACAGATAATAATGGCCCTCACATGGGCAGCATCAAAACATTTAACTGGCCAGACACAGGCAAAATTCTGTGGCATCTCTGCTCCAGAGGTCTGAGTGGGAGCGCCTACTTTAAGTGCAGAAGGGCAGTAAACATCCCCACGTCTCTTGACATAGTGCTTTAATATTGCCCTACTTCCGTTCAAGCTGACCAAAACATAATTCACTGCTGCCAAAACAAACAGCTTGTACCTTTTCATTCCATTTTATTAGATTATTTCTAAAGAGAGGTTTTAGCATGAGATAGAGCAAACCTATGTTTCCATTTTCAGCCACTGAAGTTTATTCCAGTAGGGCTCCATGGCCTCTTTAGGTCAGAAGAGGAAAGAAGAAGGAAGTAGGTTTGGTTTTCAGGTGTTCGTCCCTTATTTGGAGGCAGACTTTGTGGCTATCTTTAGAGTAGACCTGATGATGCAGCCAAATTCCTTATCCCGCTTTCTTTATTGGCACCCCTCTTTTCTCCTCTCTGCCTCTTGTATCATACAGCAATTTGGATAAATATCCGTTGCTAAATGCCTCTTAACATGTTGCTTCCAGTGAGATTCTGCTGTTGATTTGACTTCATCACCAGCACTTGCAGAGGTGGCCAGTAACATCTACAAGTTTTGTTTGTTTGTTTGTTTGTTTGTTTTTTCATAACTGCCTGGCAGAAGGATAGAGCCTGTGTGTGCACGTTAGTGGTTTGGAAACATATCTGAGAAACAAACATCCCAGGAAGTAATTCAGCTTAAAACCCTGACCCAAGCTCAAAACAAATGTGTTATCACAGAGAAAGATGAGCCTGTGCACCGCTGTGCAGGGAGAGTAGTGGGATGCTAGTGTCCAGTGCATGGGGTATATGACTCATGGCCAGAAGCTTTCAGTGGGTTGGTTTCGCCTGTCATTCTAGGTCGACTTCCCTCCAGGACACATCTGTTGAATGACATTGAAGGATGCTAAAGAAAAGACCAACTCATTCCAAACCAAAGCCAAAGTGATGAGTTTCCTCTGGCAATGCATTCCTCATAGATCTTAATCCAGTAGCCTTGGCATTTGGTATCTGCAACTTTCAATCGCCTTCAATCAGTGATTCTTCATCTTTATCTGCCATGATTCCTCTGGCAGTCTGAGGAAGCTGGTGGGTGTGCCCCTTTTCAGGATAACTTTTTTAAATCATAAAATACACGGGATTTCAAAGGAAAATAATTTTATTGAAATACTTTACCAAAATATTATAAAAACATATGATAGGGTAATATGTGTGATTCTTTATTTTTTTCAGTTCCCAAATGTAATACTTTAATTTTTAATTTTGAAATAAAAGTAGACTTATAGAAAAGTGGCAAAAATAATATAGAGTGCTTCAGTACACTCTTCACCCAGATTCTCCTGAGGTTAAAAACCTAGATAACCATGGCGCATTTAGGGACTAGGAAATTAATGTTGAGGCAATACTCTGAACAAAACTGTACACTTTATTTGGATTTCAACAGTTTTTTCTACTAGTGTTCTTTCTCTGTCCCAGGATTCAATCCAGGGTTTGACACTGCATGTGGCTGTTGTGTCTCCTTAGTCTTTCACAAGCTTGTTACTTTTGAAGAATTCTGGTCTTAGAATGTCCTTCAATTTGGGTTTATGTGGCATTTTTCTTATGATTAGGTTGTAGTTATACATTTTTTGCAAAAATATGCTTCCTTATACATGCATTTAATAACTAGCTACCCTAAAAAGTGCAGTAAATAGCTACCCATTTCATGTATTAAATAACTGCCTACCCAGATATATAACCACTCTAATTTTGAAGCGGTGTTGGGTAAAAATGATACTTTGTGAACTGCAACAACTGAAACATGGTGTGAAAATATCTATGACTTCTGTTGGTGACAAGTCAGGGATACTGCTAGTAGTGCTATAGCAGTATCAGACTGTGGCCTAGATTTAAATTGGAAGCAAATGGAAAATGTCAGCTAGGAAAACAAAGGTTTTTAAGACTTTCTATCCAAGTCTACAGACTTCCCTGACAATTTCTATCTGTGGATGCCTTAGGGATCTGAAGACCCCTAGTTAAGAACACTTCTCTATAGCTACTGATGGTTATAGATGGCTAAAATTAACAAATTATATGTTAAAAGTTATTACTACAAATGATTTCATTTTCCCTAGAAACTTTGGAAAAATGACTCCAGTTAGATGATTTTTCATGGAATGCCCCCAGATTGTTCACATGTAAGTCCACGATACAGCAGAGTGACTGAGACTATGAGGCTATGTCAGTGACTCACCTGATGTTTGACTACTTCCGTGGGATATCCACTTGTGTGTGTGTGTGGGTGCGTGTGTGTGTGTGTGTGTGTGTGTATCCATTTTTTTTCCTCATACAACTCACATTGACAAATATAGCTTCCATATTTTCATCCTCAGGACTTTATCATCTATTTGGACAAAAAGCTATTGAAGCAATGGTTTCCTGACTCTAATTTTGAGACAGTCAATGGCCAGTGTCAGAAAGATCCAGGCACTAAGTCCTTCCATGACTACGCTCTAGAAGACTGAGGTGGAGAGGAATGTGGCCTCCAACCCAAGTCAGGGCTGAAGTGGAACCAGCAGTAGTTGATGATGACTTCCTAAATGGCTCCTCATCTCTGTGTAAGAGCCACACAAGCATTCTCTACTCAATTCTCTGTCCACCAGATGAGGTAGGCATCTCATTTTGCAGATAAGGAGACTGGAGAACAGAAAATAATTCCAATTTCTCAGGAAGAGACTTAGCACAAATTCAATGTTGTCTGACTCCAAGGCTCTTATTTATAACTCCTACACTATCTTGTGATGAGTGAGGTTTCTTACCCCACTCACCCAGGGCTTCACTTGTTGCAAATCTACCTGGGAGGATGGCCTTATCAGGGGATGTTTTATATTTTAAAGGCAATACAGTCACAAACTTAGTCAAAGGGCAGGGCCCTGGAGCAATGGCAGAAAAACAAACAAGGACATCAGGGTTAGGGAGTTTTATCAACCAAATCTTCCAGGTGTCAGACTGAGGCAGAAGGGTCAAACACGTATGTAAGGTCTAAACAAGGACGAGCATCTGGAAGTTCTGAGAGCAGCCTGGATTCCAAGGAGGAAGACATAAAATACTAAACTCCAGTGCAACCCTCCATTCCTTATCATCCTCTTTTGTGTTTCCTGCAGGTGACCTCTTTGGCTCACACTGGCTCCCAGGTGTGTATCTAGAACCCTAAGACTTCACAGAGAACAGAGGTGCACCCTGCTCATAGTTGTGACTGGGACAGAGGTGCCTACAGCAGGAGAGAGAGAGAGCCTTTCCCTAGTAGACATGGGAAATGTAGGAAATCTTCTAAGGAAAAGTTCCCTGCCAAACGAATGTTTCCTTAAAAATAAAAGGGGCCAGGGGCCAGCTTAGAAATTGGTGTGTGTGCCTGTGTGTTCTCGTGCACATGTGTAAGAGAGGAGACATTGGCCGGGCGCGGTGGCTCACGCCTGTGATCCCCGCACTTTGGGAGGCTGAGGTGGGCAGATCACTAAGTCATGAGATCGAGACCATCCTGGCTAACATGGTGAAACCCCATCTCTACTAAAAATTCAAAAAAATTAGCATGGCATGGTGGTGGGCGCCTGTAGTCCCAGCCACTCAGGAGGCTGAGGCAGGAGAATGGCGTGAACCTGGGAGGCGGAGCTTGCAGTGCCACTGCACTCCAGCCTGGGCGACAGAGTGAGACTCCGTCTCAAAAAAAAAAAAAAAAAAAAAAGAGAGGAGACTGTTCTATTGCTGTTTAACAAATTACCACAAATTCAGTGGCATAAAACAAGACCCATTTATGATTTCACAGTTTCCATGGGTCAGGAGTCCAGGCACAGCTTAGCTGAATCCGCCACTTAGGTCTCAAAAAACTGCAGAGTGTCAGTCAAGACTGCCATGTGTAGGATCTTCTTCCAAGATCATTTAAGTTAACTGAATTCAGCTCCTTTTGCCTATAGAACTCATGGCAGATTTCATCTTATTTAAGGCCAGCAAAAGCAGGTCTCCCCATTTCCTGTCTCTGACCTCTAACCTTGCTTTTAAGAGATCAGCTGATGATGTCTGGTTTATCCTGGATGATTTTCCTTTGATTAACCCAAAGTCAGTTGATCAGTGACCTTAGTTATATATTCTAAATTTCTCCACATTTGCCATAGAATATATCTATTTATAGGAGTAATATTTTACCATATTCACAGGTTCTGCCCACTTTCAAGGCTAGGGAGATTATACAAATTGTTTACACCAGGAATCAGGAATATTGGAGGCTATCTTAGAATTCTGCCTACCATGGGAGAACAGAAAAAAAAACCCCACAAAATTATTAACTTCCTAATAAAGATAATTGTTGAGTTCCAAGGGCTGTATTTAAATATAATTGACATCTGGATCATAACGTTGCCATGTGACATTGTGATGTCTGCTCCGGATATAGTATAAAACATGAAATGGGCCATTCCCCTTCAACAGGGACTCAAATACACATGGATGCTGACTACAGTAAGTGTTTTATTCAGATCCACATAACTATGGAGAAGGGTCAGTTAGAGTTAGAATTTTATTTACTGCTTTGGAAAATGCACAAGGAGAATCTTACTTGTAAATCCTGATCTGTAGATGACTGGGAGAACCTTGAAAATAATTGTCAAGACCATGGGCGGATCCTTTCAATGAGAAGAAAAAGAGCTGTAACTCCCACAGTACAGACGAAGTAAGACAAGTGAGGCCAGATCTCATCTTGATCATAGAACTGGTGGCTCCCAAATTCCTAATAACCAGCCACAAAAGCTTATAGATCTGACCCTAGTATGTTTTATTCAGGTTACTCTCTTTATCAGTAGCTCACATTTTCCTATTAATTGTATTTTCTTCATCTCTAGGAAACTAATTGCTCTAATTTATAAAATAATTAGTATATAACTTGATTTAATCATTTCACAATGTATACATAGATGAAAACATCATATTGTATACTGTAAATATATACAACTTTTGTCAACTATACCTTAATAAAGCTGAGGAAAATAAAAATTAATGAATAAATTGTTTTTAAAAACAGTTGTTTCACTTGTTTTGGAACATTATGGTAAAATTGTGGGCCTTGTTATCCGGCCTTCATCAACAGATCACCTTCAACTGGAGCAAAAACTGAGAAAAAAGACTATAAGAGATGCTGTATTTTTTGAAAATTGGAGGGATATGTAAAAACTCATTCTCTTCTCTTCGAATAGAAATTTTGTAATTGTCAGTGACAGAGACCACATGGACGGTCTTATTAAAATTTTAGTTAGTAGTTTTACCTGCAGCTTTATAGAAAGAGAGATCCAGGATGAATATAGGAAACTGTCACTCAGTTTCTAAAATGCTTTCTCTATTTGGATTACAGCAAATAGCCCAAAGCCAGAGCATGCTATGATTAAATTACTTTTCCAGTAGGAAGGTTATCCATGCCTAGTGATTCTCTAACTGGCATCTCAGTGCAAAATTCCACTGTGCTCAAAGTTCCTGGTTCTAGGGGCTTTCCTGGAGCCAAGGAGATATGTTTTTAGGAAAAACAAAACAGCTTGTTATATTGTCTTTTGTATTTATAATAACAAGCACATACTCATTATGGCTCATTTATGAGTGAAAGAAAAGGTGTGGAGAAAGACCACCTTGGTGCTGAGCACCGTAACTATTTTGCTCATACATTCGACAGATACTTGGGGAGCATCTTCCCCGCCTGTCTGTTGCCAGGCCTTGCTCTGGGTGCTGAGATACAACAGTGAAGAGTCCCCTGTGGTTGGGTTGCAGCTAGGGCTTGGGTATTGTGAGAGGTCAGACAGGTTTGTCTCTTGTCACGTCCAGGCCTTGGAGGTTCTTTTAGCCTGGTGGTGACACCAATGTGCACCGCATGTTCCTGTTGGTGTCCTCATTTCGGGCACAGCTTTCCAACAGGGACAGGCCTCCTCCTCCCAGCTTCCTACCATGATGCTATCAGCTCACATTTCCTCAGCATGCTTCCTTGTCACATCCAGGAAAGTGTTGGTTTCCATAGTAACAGTGATCGTATATGCAGAAGATTTGGCTTTCTGACTTACTAGTGACTCTTTTTCCTTCATGTGATCTATTCCTACAGTCCCAGGGAAATTTAGCTGCAATACCTAAGAAAATTTACTAACGTGTTAACAAGAATTATCTGGGTTAGTGGTGATTCCTTTTTGCATTTATCTGTATTTTTTCAAATTTTATGCACTGATGATTTATCACTTCTGTCATTAGAAAAAAAATTAAACTTGTCAAGCAGTCACATAAAAAGCATCAAATACAACGGGCTAATTCTCTGCAGTTTTCTAAGGACACGTGCATTCAACTCAAGAGAGTGGCATGGGCAGAGCAAATATGATTCTTTTATGACTATTTGCTCATGAAAGCTGTACCGTATACCCTTCAAAACAAGGCAAATCATGAAATGATTAATGTAATGATTAATGGTTTATGTACAGATGTTATTTTATTTGTAAAACATGTGTTTGAGATTCTGGAACTCGATAATATTCTAGGCCTCCGGGGGAAAAAAAATGAAAGAAATCAGAAGGCTGTCTTGGATTTCCTTGGTTAATTTTAAAATAAACCTATCTTCTTCGCAGGAGAAAAATCTGCCATCTTTCATAAGATGTTGGTACTATTTGCTCATTACTAGTTTGCTTTCTAAAAACAAATGTAACACAAAGTGAGAGAAATAACTTCAAATCCTTAGAAATGACCAGGCCCAATGTACCTTCCATAACAACTGGTGTGGTAAGGCATACCAGTGTACTGGAAACCTTCATGTGTACTGCCAAAAATTTTAAATTATAATTATAGCAATGCCATTGATGGAAAGTTGAGATCAATTGAATTTTAGACAAGGTATGGAGTAGCATCAACCCAACACTAGAGATAAATGAAGCTTTTACTAAAATACCACATGCTAAAAATTTGCTTGTGAATACAGACGAGAGTCTCTTGTGACAATCAAAAGTTCAACACAGTACTAGAAGAGAAGTGAAGAGAGTAATATACAAACTGTGTCTAACTTTTATAGAGCTTTTGGGATATTACTGTGCCACAGTGATGATAGCACTATATTTATCACCGATATGTTTAAAGCTGTTTTGAATCTTTTAATCTCTTCTGGGACTACCAAAAATTCTAGTTTTCAAAGTTTGTCATGAATACATAATTACATGTACACAACCTGGACACACACAGGTATGATAATTAAAAATAAACGCTTGTATTATAAAAATCCCTCTTCAGCCTCCCCTGAAGGCATTTACCTAATGTGTGCTTAACTTTGTCCATGACTGGAAGCTCATTATCTTACATGGAAGCTCTCTCCACTTTGAAAAAAAGTTTAATTTTAAATATAGTTTTGTTAATTTGATATGAAGCCCACCTCCCCGCAGTATCTACCCACTTGTCCTAGTTCTGACCTCAGGAATAAGAGTGTATAAGTGTAATTCCTCTCCTGTAGGGCAGACTCTGAAATATTTGAAGAGCAACATTATGTTCTCCCCAAGTGCTCTCTTTATGCACTACAACACGAATGTTTGCCTTAGAAAACAAGACTGTTTAAACATGTTTGGATCTAAGAATCATTTACGCAAAGTCATTTCACCGTGCAAGAGGATCTACAATAGTTTCACATTTCAAGTATTTTTTTGTTTAACTCTACCAAATCTGTCTACATCTAGAAATGTAACTAGTACACCCAGTGTGAGATTAAGCCATGCTTCTACTGATTATGGTGTGTCCTATCTGAGGACGCCAGAAGTTGTTCGCTGCAACACTGACCATCCCTGACAATGCCATTACATTAACACCTTTATAAAAACTCATATTCAGGACTCTATCTGCTGAATTGATCCTTGGGAAGGAATTTTGCTCCTTTCTAGGGGTGTGTTTCTCAAAACATTTTGCTGTGTGGTAACCAGATATGATGAAAGATAAATTATCCAAAAGTTCAAGAGATGAAATTTCTGTCCTTGAATAAGGCCAGAATAGTTCAGAACTTTTGATTGTGCTCTCTCCTCCAACCCAACAGAAACTAACTATGGAGTCTTCTAATAAATCCATGGGTTTTCTTAAAAATCAATTGTCTTGAGGACTGCTGAATATGGATAATGGGGAAAGGCGTTTTTACTCTTCTACTATTGGGTGTTCTGACATTTTCAAAAATTTTTAATGGAAATCTCTGCATCTCCAAATCCCTGACAAGAGAGAAAAATGACATTAATGATATTAAAGAAGCCTACTTCTTTACTCTTGTCAATCTGTAAAGGTTTTCTTTTTCAAAATGTAAATTTCATGAGGCAAAAGTGAACATCACAGAAGTCTGCAAGTGTTGATTTGTAGTGCTGAGCTGCTCATGCTGTAAAGCAAGGCTTGCTGGAAGAAAAATACAGCAGAGCCAAAGTAAGAAGAGGGTTGAGCAGGAGGAGAGCTTGAGATCAAACGTATGTGGCTAGAAAAAAAAAAAAAAACTGCTTCCAGAGAGTTGCTGAAGAAAAAGTTAATGTCATATGTGAGAATCAAAGGAATATACTGAGGTTGAAAACCAATGTTGAGTGTAGTTGTAGAAATAAGGACAGATTGGGCAGAAGCAGAGATTAAGAGGTTAGAGTTCTCAAACTGTTTGTGGTAATGCTTGAATCCAATCTATATGACCAGTAGGCAGCACATGCCATGTGCAAATTGCCATGTGAGTTCTACTCCTGAACCAGTTTATACCGAGCTCAACAAGATGAATTTGGTCGTCATGCACTTGGATATCATGTTGTGGTAGCTAGTTTCCAAAGACAACCCTGATGAAGAACACTTTCTGATATTCCTATCCCTATATGTCCCTTTCTGCCTCTTACATCTGGGCTGTGCCTGTGGGTGTGAGCAACAGAATGTGGTAGAAGTGATGCTGTGTGACTTCCAGGCTAGTTCACCAGAAGCCTTTCAGTTCCCAACCCTGGTCTCTTGCTGTGTGTTCAGTAGGAGAAGCCACCTAACAGTTAAGAGGTAGGACTATTCCGAGACCACCACAGTGAGAGGAAGCCCAAGCTATCCAAATAGAGAGGCTGCATGGAGACAGATGCCCAGCCAGCCTCCAGCTGTTCTAGCCATTCCAGATGAGGTGCCCAGTATGTGAATGAAGGAACCATTCTGGAGACCTTGTCCAACTGAGTCTTCAGTTAACTCCAGCTCCAGCTGCCTTCTAAAAGCAAACACAAGGCAGACACCACATGAGAAATGCCCAGCTGAGCCCAATCAACCCACATAACCATGAGATGTGACAATACATTTTTGTTTTAGAGCACTTTGTTTTATTTTGGATGTTTGTTAAACAGCAATTATTAACCTGAACACACGGCAGTGGCAAATTTCCATAAAAATGTCAAAACACTCTCGGTTCTTGTACTTCTCTCACTGTGCGCCGTTAATAAGCACTGACTTTGACTTTGAGTGAGATCAGCTTATCTGCTTATACAGAATCCAGGCAAGACTTAGAAAAGGAGAGAGAGATGAGCCTTGCCTTTACCTGAGCTTGCTTTGGGCCTCTCTGTACTGAGCTTTGCATGTTATAAAAATGACTAGAATCTGCAGGGGGTATCCTCTATACTGTCAACTCAAAGGGGCTTCCTTTCTTTGCTTTCTGAAGTTTCACTCTAAGATTTGTTACTTGGGGAGGACTTCAGGACAAATTTGGCCTGTTTTAGTTTCTTTTTAGTGGTTTAAGTGGCCAAGAAGTAGCATTTTAAACTCGGCTAAGATCAAGGGGATTTTGATTAGGAAAACTGTGCCTGGCACGTTAACTCTTTTGGGAGAACACAGGCACAGGCTTACAGTTTCAAGAATGACCTCAGGTTTCCCTATGATGTATTTTAACCATTACAACTAAGATCTAATCCTTACAAATTCCCTAGGGTCGGAGATTGGCCTTGTCCTGAGTTGGTAGGGATTTCAGGATTCTAGATCTCATCCAGTTAGCATTAAGTTACCTTGTTGGTGCTCCTATTCACGTTGTATTTCAGGTCGGGAAACTGGACTCTTACGTTGTTTTCCAAGTACATTCTTTGAGCAACCCTCCATTCAAAGTTTTTAAAGTAAGTTCTGAGTTCAAACCCTTTTATGGGAGTTGTATGATCTTACACATGCAATCAAACCCTTCCATGGCTCACTTTCTTTGCCTTATAGAGGTCAATAGAATATCTTTCCCTGGCTTTTGGGAAGGTATAACAAGTTTGTGTATGAAAGACGTTACAGTATTCAGCATACGGTAACAGCTTAAATGGTAGCTGCGGCAGTGGTAGTAGTATTCCTGAGAGGATGGTGATTCTGAACACTTAACCATTTCAGAAACAAGAATCCTGCTTCTGAGCCAAGCCTTGTTGGTAGTCTTTTGCAGGTATCAGACTTTCCCCTCTCAGGAGATGAGCCAGGGGCCTCTTTCTGGACCTCTAAGGAGGGTACCAACTCATTGTCTTCTCCTGGAACCTACACTGATTATGTGCGGTGAGCCTAGGGGTCATTTTTACCTATTCTGCCACTGATCAGGCTCTAAATTTAACACCAAGAAATGTTCTCCAACAAAAATTTTTCAAAGGAAACTGTTTTTCGTGATCTTGTTTTAAAATCCTGAGCAGGTAGCTCCTTAATCCACAAGAATAAAGGCAGGAATTAATCTATGGTTCCATTGATGGAAAGGAAGATTTTCATTTTAATGAAAAGCACATTGAAGCAAGGCTTATAGCTTAATCAGTGGACTGAGTTTTGCATTTGCTTTTAATGCCTGTTGAGTTTCACTGCGTTGCTGGCACCTAATGTGTTCTGCCCCATCACTCCGTTTTCCCTTTTTCCATGTGGCCAATCTTTGATGCATCCTATTTGCACATATCCAATAGTTTAAAATAAAGGGAAAAATTGAAATCATTTAGAATCTCACTATAATATTGTTTTTGTCATAATCTTTTGAACACTTATCCTCAAACCATGTCCCTTTGTTTTCAAAATATGGAAGCATGTGTTTTATAAAAGTATATTGCTTGGTTAATCAATAGCAAAGGTTTTATTCTTTCTCCATCTTTCTCATTCTTATTTCCAGTCTTTTAAAATGATTTCACCAAGTTAAATGAGTCACTGTAGTTTATTCACTATACTGAAAGTCCTGATGTAGAAAGGGAAAACCATTTCTCAGAATTGAGTTTCAGTCTGCTTTCTCCAGTGGGTGGAGATATGTGAATACCACAAAAAAATTTTTATGTGAATACCTAAAAAAAATTTTATTTGGCCAGGTGTGTTGGCTCATGCCTGTAATCCCAGCACTTTGGGAGACTGAGGCAAGAGGATCATCTGAGGCCAGAAGTTCAAGACCAACCTGGGCAATATAGTGACCCTACCTTAAAAAAAAATTAAAAAATTATTCAGGCTTGGTGGCATACACTGGTGGTTCTAGATACTCAGGAGGCTGAGGTAGGAGGGCTGCTTGAGCCCAGGAGCTTAAGTCTGCAGTGAGCCATGATTGAGCCACTGCATTCCAGCCTGGGAGACAGAGTAAGACCCTGACTCAAAAAAGGAAGGAAGGAAGGAAAGAAGGAAGGAAGGAAGGAAAGAAGGAAGGAAGGAAGGGGAAAGAAAGAAAGAAAGAAAGAAAGAAAGAAAGAAAGAAAGAAAGAAAGAAAGAAAGAGAAACATTATATTTGACTCAAGATGAATTGTATGATCTATTACTACAGACCTGTAAATCAGCATGTTTCTAAGTAGTATGTGGCAATAAATATCAAGAGCCTTAAAATGTTCATTTATTCTGAACAGCAATTTTGCTTCCAGCAATCTACCCTAATGAACATCAGAGATGTACCAAGATTTATTTCAAGTTCACTGCTATTCCCAGTGCCTCCCAGAGAGCTTGGGATATAGTGGGTGCTCAATAAGTAGTTCCTAAGGAAATGAATGAGTAAGAAAGGCTCATTGCCACATCATTTATAACAGGAAAATATCAGAATTCATAAAATTTCTAATAGTAAACAATAGTTAAGTACATCGTAATACAATCATATAATACTGTATCGTGTGGACATTAATAATAAGCATGTTATTATAATATTAATATTAGTTAAGCATTAACAGTATAAAAAGATCTAACTGGAAAAGGCTTATGACAATATTAAATAAAAAAATCAAAAGGCAAATCACATGTTAGGGCACCACAAATGTAAAAATATACAAGTGTTGACTCTCATCTCCCAGTCCTAAACCTCTAGGTAGAAAACAGAAGAGAATACATTTTCTAAAGTGCGGAGAATGTTATTGAAATAGAAAAAGCCCCCTCCCCTTGTTACTAATGCAAGCCATTTCATAAACCCTGCAGGAAAACCCATTTGACCATATCTTAATCCTCAGGTTTCTTCCATGCAGCAATGGGCAAGCAATGCTTCAACACCTCAGCTTGTCTACACTAAGCACAGGATCAAGTCACTGTGGGATAATAATAGCTAATATTTATCCAGTTACTTTACTATGAGCCAAGTAAAGTGCTGTTTTAAGCATTCTACATCCTTTAATTCTCACAATCTTTACCACATCCATTACCAGTCTCATTTTTCTATCAAGGAAACTAAGAGGCTAGGTTGCTTGCTCAACCACGATTTGAACCCAGGGAGTCTGAACTCAAAGCCCACCCATTTAAACACTGTCTGAATCTGCCTCTCCGACCTGAGGGCCCCATAACATTTTTTTCTACTTAGAATCCCAGTCCATTCCCCTCATGATCTCTTCCATTTCCCATTGAGCAAACCTCTCAAACTCCTTTCCTGACCTTCCCTTGGTAGAGCTTTCTAGAACACACATACCTTTGTCCCTAATTACTGCTTACTTCAATTGCATGCAACATTTCTCATTGTATTAGGATGGTGCAAACATAATTGCAGCTTTTGCCATTTAAAAGTAATGGCAAAAGCTGCAATTATGTTTGCACCAGCCTAATAATATCATTACCCTAAGAAGCGGGCCCCCATATTTGGGACAAAAAGAGGTTGTTCCTACTCAGTTGCATCTTAGCAAGATCTCTGCTTTATTTGTCTGAACTCCAAAATGAATTCTTGGCTTACTTCTTTATTGTTTCAAAAATGTAAATATTGTGCAATCTCCTTTTGCCAGTCTGTTCCTCCCAGCGTGTCCTTTTCTTGACGTGTATTATTTCTAGTTGCACCACATTTAGAGCATATTCAAACATACCTAAAACCAATTCAATCTACCAGTTATACTTTATGTTTATTCTTAAGCAAATACATTACCCTCCCCTAACACAATGATTCCACGTCCAATTCTTACTACTACACCATAAGAAAAATAAAAATGTTATCAGTGTTATCTTTAGAAGGGTGGATCTGTGAGTGATTTTTACTTAGAAACTTTTCCCAAAACCTAATAAATGATATTTTAAATAAATAAATAAAACATGTAGTTTTAAATGACAGATTCCCTTTTATTTCAAAAATTGTGAGCTTATAAATGGTAGTAAAAGAGGCCAATAAATGAGTAATCTATTTTAAAACTTGAGTCAGGTTTATCTCTTTCTTTATGAAGGTGTCTACTGCCAACCTGTGCATAAGCTGGCATGAGACAATAGGCTGGCCTCGTCTTATGGTCATAAAACTGTCTGGTCATGTGCAGTTTACCTGACATATGTTATACAATTGACAAATTACAAAGTTAAAAATGATTTATGACAAAGACTTTACAAATATTTTTGGAGCCAGAAATTTTACAGCAACACTAAACCTTATAAATATGATGGCTTTATTCTAGAGTAAACAAACCCAGTGCAAAGAACTTACAATGTGTGAAATAGACACAAATGACTTTTTGCATATAAAGCAGTCTGATATTTTTCTTTAGAAAATAATTGGCATATTAAAATTACAACTCTGAGTCATTTTCACTGGTCATGTTGGAGCCGAGTGCAAGTGGATGCATCTGGCTTCATTAAGAGACTGTGTATTGCAAGAACTCTAGAGAGAATAGAAGCAAAAGTCTTTACTCCCCTTTCCTATGACTGGCTGCCTTGGACAAATGCTTGCCTTTATGTAGGAAAAGTATATATGAGTGTTCAAAAATACCTCTTCAGTTAAATACCACACATGATAGTCAATAATGGGGTCAATAAAATGACCAATCAAGTCCAAATGTTCTGAAGAATTCACCAGATCAAATGACAATGTGTATAAATACATGAGCTGGCTGTGGGATAATGAGCCAGTGAGTCACCAAGGAGGGTTGCTCAAGAGTGGTTTCCATCTGGTACCTGAAGGAAAGCCAGGAACATCAGCCCTACACAACAGAAGGGTGGGAGTGGGTTTGGCTCTACTTCGTGTGCCATCTGCAGATTTAATCCCAGTTGTGTTGGAAGAATCTCTCCTCTTATCAGCTTTTACAAATCCCAAGAGTTGCCTTTAATTAACAATAACAACAAAAAATTTAAACTCTTTTGACCATGCAGACCCATGTAATTACTGCCCTTCTCACCTTCACAACCAAGTTTCCAAGAACAGCATTCATTCCTGTTTGATGATGGATTAGGTTAGTGCAGTCATTTACTTGCTGCATTTTCAGCCAGTTAAAATGTGAAATCACTGTTTCTTATTACCTGTTAATGCACATGGTTGATGTACCTGAATATTACTCTGTGCCCGTCTCTTACCCCAATCTTAACCAAATCCAAGTATAAGGACCTTTATTTATTCATTCCTGTACTGTTTAAATGATTTACAATTTGTGTTTTTTGTGATTAAAAAGATAAAGATCTATCCTGGAGCTGAGAATAAGAGATCCCACTGTGAACTAACTCCTCCAATGCCCCCACAGTCTAAAAATACTATACCAAATAAGGTTGGCATAACCAGAAAGTCTTTGAAAAGAATGTTATGTACACTCTACAAACTTCAAGTGGAAAATGAAATGAGTTCAATTAATAATAAGTAGTTAAATCTATTTATTCGCAGAAATTAAATGAAGACACCTATTGTAGTTTCAAAAGAGATGCAGATCATTCAAGATTCTTGTAAATGCTCACAGAATAAACAAACATGGCACTTGAGGACCATTCCTGAGACCATCAATTGTGGTAAACAGATGACTCTACATCACACACTTTTTGGGTGCAACCTAATTCTGATGTAAGGGTTAAGATGAAATCTTAGGCAGATGGTGAAAGTATAGGAGTCCTCAGTAAGGTTTTCCTTTTAATGAAAAGCAGTCCCCAAATCATTCTGTAACAAAGAGCAGCCTGTAAAATTGAGCTGCAGACATAGGCAAGCAAGCTAGAAGCTTGTAAGGGTGAATGATGGCACTTGTGCCTATAGGAAAAGGCTACCTGGGGCTAGCCATATCAAACATGGCAGCTCCATCTTCCCTTCTTTGCCAGCCATGTGTACAGTAAAGAACAGACAAGATGGCACTGGCCAAGTGGAAAGCTCATTTGCATAATAAGATTAGGGTGGGTGGGCAGCCTTCCCTGCTGGCTGTGTAAACGTCACACCTGGTCCAACCAATCTGTGGGTCTTACATAAATCAGACACCGCCTCCTCAAGCCTGCCTATAATATCTGGTTCTCTTGCCACAAGCCAGATCTCCTATTTGGGAGATCTTCTTTTAATCTTCTTGGAGTGAGACAATGAAATCCAGGTATTTACCCAAGGCAACGACACCACTTTAATTCCAACCTAATTCCATTTCTGAACTTTTACCCCAGTCCCTAAACCAAATCTGTACCATTCCCAACTCTGAGATTACACAGCCCTATCCCTAACACAAATCTAAGAGTCTGTGATAAGGAATAGTAAAAGTTTAAGGTTGGGGGGAGAGTTTGTTTAGCACATTACTTTGCATAATAGGATATTTCAAAGTATCCACTGATGCTCAATTTTCAACCTACATGGTGTAGCTATAGGTTCTCTCCTACTTGCCCTCTACAGAGAAGTAAGAGGTAGCTACAGTTATAATTTATAGCTAATGAAGAGATACTACATTCATCTTTCAATGATCCATCATTCTCCCATGTAGGGTTGTGCAGATTTGCATGGTGATTTGAAATCCCTTCTACTGTAGGGCACAGTCTACTAGATAAAAGAGAGTTTCAAAGACAAAAGGAGAGGAAAGGCTTAGAAAAAGGAAGTGGGCAAAGTGAACTCACACCTTGATGCTGGGTGAAGCGAGAGTGTAAGAGAACCACTGCTCTGCTTCTGTTTCTTGTCTGGGCTTTTGGTGGATGGAAAAACTGCATTTTCTGCCCAATTCATCCTTATGAAGGAGGGCATTAGAGAGATGACATCATGGCACCTCTTGGTGTCAAAGACACCTCTGCTTCCCTTGGATTTGAGTGGTGTGCACAAGGATCCTGTAGTTTATCATGACCCCAAGTCTGGTATGAGGTTAGCAGAGAGAGGGAGAGAGAGAGAGAGCAAACAGCTGTGTGCCTGCTCCTAGGGTCATTTGGTTAAGCAACACAATATGTATTATTTCAACAAAAGTTCATGCTGCATATGTCATAATAGAAGCCAGGGGTAAATGTAGTTAGAGTTCCAAGACTGAGTACAGCCAGAAGCCAGAGTGAGTGTGAAACTCTTCCTGAGAAAGACATGTGCACTACTGGCTTCAAGAAGATCACTTCAGCCAAGGAGCGGTGGACACAGTGCAGTCCTTACTGATGCCCCTGTTAATTTCCTTGGGATATTGGAGACATCTACGTGGCTAGAACTTCTGAGTTCTAGTCTGTGACTTGTACACAAAAGTAAATGAAAAGAAATCACTGATTCAACAAGGAGAAGATCAGGAATAGGCTAGATCAAATGGTACTAGAGAGAGGTGGAGAGCCAAAAATTTTTTCAGTTACAAAATCAGAGAATACTACCTGTATGACACATCTGGGTTTGAGACTCTGGCTCACAATCCAGTGTATATTTTTAAATCTTTTAATTCTTTTTCACTTGTCACCCTGTCCTCATGTTAAAAAACAAAACAAAACGACAACAACAAAAAAAACTTTTGACTTGGTGGCAGATGAAATTACTCATGGCAAAAAGTCACATGCCCGGGACTTGAAGCTCACAGGGGCAGTTTGAGAACAGGTTGCTAAAACTCTTTTTTTTTTTGCCACACAAAATAATAACAGTACTCCCAAGAATAAAAGAGTAAACATTATAATTACAAAGAGGATAGCATCATAAATTATTAAAGGGTCAAACTATGGCAGTTTTGGGGAAAAAACTTCAGTGAATGAAAGAGCAAGAAATGTTTAAGAATCAGCACAACTTATTATAGCTAAAGCTTAATTCCTAACACACTTTAAAGTCTTAAATGCTATATAATCATTAAGAAATACTAAATTAAATAAATGTAGCATCTAAATAAAAAAGACAAAGAAGAATAAAATAATCTAAAGAAAACAGAAGAGAGGAAATAATGAAAATAGAATAAAATAAGGAGTTAGAAAATGTTGGTGCGGGGGTGCGAGAAGGAGAGATTATGCACAAAACCAAAACAAACTTGAAAGAAAAACTATATTTAAATAATGGCAATAATAAACTATGAAAATGAAAAACTTAACTAGGAAAAAAAGGGGCAAGAATGTGGAAACACACAGGAAGTAAAAAATTGTAAAAAGGAAACACTAATTGATACAGACAAAATTAAAATAATCGCAAAACAGAACATATATAACAACTTTAGAAATAAAATCAAGAATGGGAGAAAATTTTTGCAACCTACTCATCTGACAAAGGGCTAATATCCAGAATCTACAATGAACTCAAACATATTTACAAGAAAAAAACAAACAACCCCATCAAAAAGTGGGCAAAGGACATGAACAGACACTTCTCAAAAGAAGACATTTATGCAGCCAAAAAACACATGAAGAAATGCTCATCATCACTGGCCATCAGAGAAATGCAAATCAAAACCACAGTGAGATACCATCTCACACCAGTTAGAATGGCCATCATTAAAAAATCAGGAAACAACAGGTGCTGGAGAGGATGTGGAGAAATAGGAACACTTTTACACTGTTGGTGGGACTGTAAACTAGTTCAACCATTGTGGAAGTCAGTGTGGCGATTCCTCAGGGATCTAGAACTAGAAATACCATTTGACCCAGCCATCCCATTACTGGGTATATACCCAAAGGACTATAAATCATGCTGCTATAAAGACACATGCACACGTATGTTTATTGCGGCACTATTCACAATAGCAAAGAGTTGGAACCAACCCAAATGTCCAACAACGATAGACTGGATTAAGAAAATGTGGCACATTTACACCATGGAATACTATGCAGCCATAAAAAAGGATGAGTTCATATCCTTTGTAGGGACATGGATGAAACTGGAAAACATCATTCTCAGTAAACTATCGCAAGGACAAAAAACCAAACACCGCATGTTCTCACTCATAGGTGGGAATTGAACAATGAGAACTCATGGACACAGGAAGGGGAACATCACACTCCGGGGACTGTTGTGGGGTTGGGGGAGGGGGGAGGGACAGCATTAGGAGATATACCTAATGCTAAATGACGAGTTAATGGGTGCAGGAAATCAACGTGGCACATGGATACATATGTAACAGACCTGCACATTGTGCACATGTACCCTAAAACCTAAAGTATAATAAAATAAATAAATGAATAAATAAATAAATAAAAAGAAATAAAATCAAAAGCCTAGATTAAGATAACTATTTTCTAGGAAAATGGTTACTAAAGTCAATATCTTAATGAAATATTAGCAAATAAACCTCAGGAGCATATTGTTAATAACAGGGAATTGTAATCAAATATTTATTCCAGGAATTCAAAAATCTAATATAATGCATAACTTGTTAACATAGTATAATGTAAATCAAATGATATAAAACATAAGATTAGCTCATTAAATTTAAAAAGGCAGTTGCAAATATCCTACATTACCCTCTCATTTAAAAGGAAAAACAGTATAATAAGAATAGATGGCATATGAGTCATGAAGTGGAATAATCACATATAGAATATGAATTACCATATTTAAAGGTAAAAAATAGAAATATTTCTATTTTATAAATAGGACAAGAATGCTATTAAAACTTATTTAACATTATGCTGGAAGTACTAACCAAAGAAGTTAAACAAGAAAAATATACTAAGTATATATATACACATACACATATATGTATACACATATATATGTATATGTATATACATATACACATGTATATGTATATACATATATACACATATATGTATATGTATATACATATATACACATATATGTATATGTATATACATATATACACATATATGTATATGTATATACATATATACACATATATGTATATGTATATACATATATACACATATATGTATATGTATATACATATATACACATATATATGTATATGTGTATATATATATACACATATATGTATATGTGTATATATATATACACATATATGTATATGTGTATATATATATATAGTGTGTGTGTGTGAAAGAAGCATGCAACATATATTATTTGCTCTGATATAAAACATATACTTAGATTACTCCAGCCAAATAAATTACAATTTAAAAAATAAACTAATTTAGTAAGATGACTAGTAACTAAGTTAATGTACAAAATATTATATTAGATATTGAGATTAAAAATCTTATCCTTATCTAAAAGCTAAAAATTTAGCTTGAAAATAAATTTTTAAAATCCAATTAATTATCAACCTAAAATATGCAATACCTATAAATAAACTTATCCAGAAAAACATATATTTAAAGATTCAAGGCTCTATTAAACTTTTCAGTTAAACTTAGTGGTTTGACCTCATGTGTTTTAATTCTCTCCTTCTCAAGACCTTACTAAAATGGCATTTTAAAAAAAGATGACTCTTTAAGCCCACAAATTCAAAGAGAATGAGAGAGAAACAACATTCATTGGTTGAGAAGTGTCCACTGAGTGCAGGAGGAAAGAAGCAGATGGGAGAGGAGCAGAAACGCTAACTACACTGTAGGGCATGGCCGAAAGGGCTTCAAGAGCTGCTCAGACTCAGAACAAAGAGGTATCTGGCACAGCAGGGAACAGGGCCAGACGCAGCTGAGCTCGTGGAGATGGGCTGAAGGTCTCCATAGAGAAAGCTGGGGTTTCCTGGCCCTCCCCATCATCGTTGGACTCCATGGCTAGTTCTTATTCACTTGCTGCCCTTCTGTTCGTTGCTTAGCTCCATCCTCCTCTGGCCCCAGGGAGACTGACCTCTAAGGGTGGCATCTCCTGGGCTTCTTTGCCCTCTGGCCTTAGTTGGATTAGCCAGTGAGAGGGACCTTCCTCGGGAAACTGGAGGGTGGAGACAAAGAGAACAGTCCTGATATTCCTTCCCCCTATTTCCCTGTAGCTTCTTTGCGATTTGTCTGCATCCCTCTGTGGCCACTGCTCCTGTCCAGAGCCCCGTCTTCCAAGGATCTTCCTTGAAAGAAGTTCCAATAACATGATCTCTCCCCTTGCTCCTTCTACCCTTGAGATGGTGACGGCTTCCTACTGCTGCTGGTCTTTGAGGGCTTCACCCTGCCTTGCTGGGGTCCTTAATCCTGCCCACTTCATTAAACTCTCTCCAGGCAAATGCAACAAGTCTGCCTTCTGTTTCTCATGGAGCCCCTGGCTGACTCAGGGAGGGAATGAATACCACCCCCTCCCACCCCCACTCATACAGCCTAAGGGATTGCAGCTTGGGAAATCTCCAGACTCTAGGGCCAGGCACTGTGGTGATTCAGAGAGAGAGGCAAAGGCCGGAGGACCACGAGACAGAGGTCAGCCATGCAGAGAAGGACCTCCTAGCACAGTAGTGTGTGCGTCTGTGTATTAATATAGTATGTTTGTACAAGCATTACTTTTTTTCCTGGTAAGAGACTAAAAATTGGCTAACTTTTGGGAAGAAGGCCAGCAGGGCATGGTAGAAGGCTTTGATCTACATTTTATAACTTTTGGTACATCTGATCAATCAGTGCCTTAGAGCATAAGCCTTAAAGCCAAACTTTCTGGAATTAAATCCAGGTTCCATCAACAGCTGTGTGATTTCCACATGCCTCAGTTCTCTTATTTATAAAACAGGAATAATAACTTTTACTTCAGAATGCTGTTTTTAGAATTATATGAATATATGTCTGGCACATAATAATAATTTAATAAATATTATATTTATTATTACTAAAAATGTACATGTACTTAAAAAATCTGCAGGAGTTATCTAGGAGTGGAGCTCTCAGTCCACATTGTTTATGCTTTGCAGTATTTAGACAAACAATGCTTGTTATTCAAAAGAAAAAATGCACATGTCCATATTCACATGGCAGTACAGATTATTTTTTCATACAAACTGTCACCCATTAAAACACAGAAAGTGTATCAAAGACCTCATGGCATAGGACAGAAACATGCTTTTATTGGGAGGTGGGGTGGGCACAAGGGTTTCTTGAAAGAGCCTTGGTCCAGACATCAGCAAATCTGGCTTGAAATCCCTGTTCTGCTTCCTAGTAGCCATGTGGCCCTGGGTAAATCATCAACCCTCTCTGGTCTTCAGTTTGTTTGTGAGAATTGAAGTGGATGCTTTCTTAATTCCCACTCAGCTCTGAAAGTCTGCCTCATTCAATGGGAAACTGGAGACACTCACTCCAAGAACAAATGCATACAGGAGCCCCTGAGTAGAAAGGTAGGAGGAGACATCACTTCCCTACTTCGGCCTGGCTTCTTCCTTGGACACAAATTTCTTCCAAAGATAATCAGTGAGGCATGTTGAGTCATTCCATTTGCCAAAGATGAGCTCAAAGACAGGAAAGGAGAAGAAGTGCTCCCTAATGACAACCTGATAAAGACACCAACTTATTGCTCATCTGGGGGGGCCCTGAAACTCGCAGCTCTTCACAACTGGGCCCAGAAAAGGCTAAAACAAGAGTTCTCATCCACTGCCCTCCTCTCCTGCCTGTTGTTTGTCTTTAGATTACACAATCAGTTTGGCATCTGAAGAGAAACTGGGAGTAGGCACAGTAGCTCTGTTAATTTATTGCCAGGAAATTTGATGAAGTTGCTTTGCTTGACTCAGGGCTTATTTTTTTAGTCCTCCCCAGATCTCCTTCTTTTTGTCTTTGTTTTCTTTCTGCTTGGATTATGTTAGCCATATGAATGATTAGCAATTAGCAGCATACAAATTTCTGTGTGCTAATGGCAGTGGATTTATTTGGTTCCAAAATGTACTGCTTTATTTTTAGACCATTTTAATTTCATGGCTAAATGTTTAAGTTGTGAGTTATAAATTATAAAAAGCAAATGGAAGGCCCAAGGGATGAGACAATTGGACAGTATATATGCAGTTAAGATCAATTCATTCTACCTTCATAAAATAACCCTGTCCACTTTGTAATATTTATCCTTCTTTACCACTCTAAGACAAAAACTGTTCTATGTACTTACTGCTTTCTATGGCCAAATTTAAATTACCCATGGGATGGAAGAAGAGCTAATAATGTAAATCTGCTGACAAAATAAATAAATAGCACAACCATCTCATTTTGACAATTCAAATGAGACTTTGAATATCTCTGTGAAGGCAAGCCTCAAGTTCCAATGAATTCTCATTCTTCTGCCTTCCTTGGTCATGGTGGAGACTTCAGTAGAGAAACATGGATGGAAAAGCAATGGAAGCCTAAAGAAGTTCAAGAGAAGTAGAGAAGGTGAGCATGACCATAGGTGGATTACTCATTTCCCATGAGTTTACTGTTGGTTTATTTGGGGTGACTTATTTAGAGTCATATTTTGGGGCTACAGAGTGATCCATAAAGGTGTTCAGTCTCTCCATCCCTCAAGGAGAATGGCAAGAAGGGCCCTGGCCAGGACCCTTGGCAGATGGGGTATTTTCCAAGACAGCCCAAAGCATACAAAAGAACAGGACAGAACATTGATTTTATTTGTCTTGCTCTAACAGCATGTTTTCTTCCTGTTGCCTAACTTTTGCTTTGCTCAACACCCTCTAAAGCAACCAAACTGGAGAATAAATAGCAAACTTGAAGGTTCTTCTGGATGAAGACATCTTGTTTCTCTGTTTCTACACTGTCCTAACTCATTTTCTGTGGGATCAGAAACCATATTTCTTTCCACAAGGCACAATGCATGAAGGAAGTTTAATGATAACAAAGTCAACACCTGGTATAACTCCAGCTTTGCCTGTCTTGTGGGATTATTGTGAAGGAAACAGTTATGTGGAAGATGTGCTATGTGCTTGGCACAGAGATCAAAATCGGAAAGACATGGTTCTGGCTTTCAAAGAACAAATGGTCTGATTTAGCAGACAGATGTGGAAATAGATGACTATAATTTCATGAGGGGACACTTCTTTATAACCTGCAAAATGAAATATAAATGTTACTGTGCATGGCCTCAAGTCTAGCTTTCAAAGTTTCCTCTCACTGCTTTTACCTTCAGAGATACTGTTCATAATCTTTGGGGTCCAATATTCAATGTAATAGTGCATTCACAGAGTTCTGTTCTTAGCTGTTGGAGCCTTGGTGCTGTATGGCAGTTTGGTTATTACTTCTTTAGATACTAAAGCTACAAATTTCTCTCTGTCTTTCTTATCCAGCTTTTCTTCCTACATATTTTTGCCTTTCTTATATTTATAAATTTCTTGTCACCGTGTATCTTATTTTTGGCTGTTTTATTTTCCTTGATGTTTGTCTAATATTATGTGTGTGTATGTGTGTGTGTGTTGGGGGGTGACCAGGAGGTCTTATGTTAAATGTTATGTTGAAAAATGTTAGAAAGTTGAAGATGTTCTCTTACTTGGAATCAAAGCTCCTAAACTATCAGGGGAAATTCAGCCCCTGATATTTCATGTGGGTCCTTTTCTGTTTTTCCTAAGTGTCAGCTGGTCTGAGAAATAAAGGGAAAGAGTACAGAAGAGAGAAATTTTAAAGCTGGGTGTCTGGGGGAGACATCACATGTCAGCAGGTTCCATGATGCCCCCTGAGCCGTAAAACCAGCAAGTTTTTATTAGTGATTTTCGAAAGGGGAGGGAGTGTACGAATAGGGTGTGGGTCACAGAGATCACATGCTTCACAAGGTAATAAAATATCACAAGGCAGATGGAGGCAGGGTGAGATCACAGGACCAGGGCGACATTAAAATTGGTAATGAAGTTTCCAGCATGCATTGTCATTGATAACATCTTATAAGGAGACAGGGTTTGAGAGCAGACAACTGGTCTGACCAAAATTTATTAGGTGGGAATTTCCTCGTCCCAATAAGCCTGGGAGCACTACAGGAGACCTGGGTTTATTTCATCCTTTATCTACAACAGTAAAAGACAGACGTCCCCAGAGCAGCCATTTTAGAGGCCTACCCCTAGGCAGGCATTCTCTTTCTCATGGCTGTTCCTTGCTGAGAAAAAGAATTCAGCGATATTTGTCCTATTTTCTTTGGAAAGAAGAGAAATATGGCTCTGTTCTGCCCGGCCCACGGGCAACCAGACTTCTCCCTTGTTCCCTGAACATCACTGTTATCCTGTCCTTAAGGTGCCCAGATTTGATATTGTTCAAACACACATGCTCTACAAACAATTTGTGCTGTTAATGCAATCATCACAGGGTCCTGAGGTGACATACATCCTCCTCAGTTTACGAAGATGACGGGATTAAGAGATTAAAATAAAGACAGGCACAGGAAATCACAAGAGTATTGATTGGGGAAGTGATAAATGTCCATGAAATCTTCACAATTTATGTTCAGAGATTGCAGTAAAGACAGGCATAAGAAATTATAAAAGTATTAATTTGGGGAACTAATAAATGTCCATGAAATCTTCACAATTTATGTTCTTCTGCCATGGCTTCAGCTGGTCCCTCCATTCGGGGTCCCTGACTTCCCGCAACACTAAACTGTAGGTGTAGAAAAATCAGTGGCTGAGCTTACCTTCTTAGCAGCTTATTATTTCTTTTTTCTTTAGCCATGGTTTAGGCAGAGGTAGGCTAGAGTAGGTCAACATGGGTGACACAGGGCAGAGAGGCACAAGGCCATGCAGCCTGGTCAAGTCCATTCAGGAAATGAGGTTTCAAGTCTGGGACACCAGCACAATGGAGCAGAGGGAACATGTGAAATGTCACAAAGTTAAGGAAGCCCTGCTAAGGACCTGGGGTATGGGGGCAGAAACTTGGGTCCTAAGTAACTGAACAGTGGAGTCAGTGCCCAGATACTGCAGGATCAGGACACAAGAGGCCTGAACAATGGCATCAGGATCCAGCTGCAGAGTGATTCATAACAGATGACCAACATTTCCACTCTGGCTGGAGTGCCAGGCATGCGGAGTGTATTTCCAGGGCAGCCAGGGGCATTACAAAGTGTAGAGCCAAAGCTTCCATATGAGAGGTTATAAATGCCATAGATCAAGCCAGCCCCCAGGCTTAATAACAATAGCGAGCAACTATATCATGCCTCTGTTTCCAGGCGTGCCTCTAAGGAATTCACATATATTACCTATTAATGTACTTCATCTTCACTACCACGTTGAGGGGTGAAGATTATTACTCTCCTCATTTTGCTGATGAGGGAGCTGAAGCACATGGAGGTTAAGCCATTTGGCCAAGGTCACTCAGTAAGGAAGTGGAGGACTCAGAAATTGAACCCAGAAAGTCTCTGAAGCTTGGGATCCTAAGTTCTATGCTACAGCTTCTTTTTTTTTTTTTTTTTTTTTTTTTTGCTCAAGCACTAATTTGTAATAATTTGGAATGAGTTGTCAGCATTTAAAGATTGGAAGATCTATCAACCTGGCTCTGCATTTCCCCTATTGGAACACATTGCTGGAGGTGGTAACCACTACCTGTTAGATGGTGCATGAGTTCTCTGGTTTGCCACAGTCCCTTCCACTCTGTATTGTTTACTCCCAACTCATTTCACTCATTTGTGTTATCTACATTGTACCATTGAGGTAGTGAGTTTGTAAGCCCTAGCTCAAGGATCAAAGTGAAGAATGTGCATAAATAGGAAAGGAATTCAGGGGTCAGAAGCTGAACGGAATGGTGGCCACTGGAAATAGACTGTAGGGGGTCCAAGACAGTTATCACTGGATATTCATGACTTGCTTTTAGATGTACTTGGGATCAAGAGCATATGGATTGTATAAAATGTTCAAGGTCAAGGTAGCAGGATGTACAGAGATTTTGAAGACAGGTTCTGAGTACACTGAGCCCAGGTCTTCTTTATATGAGCTCTCTGATCATGGTTTAAATTAGGGCCACAGTGGATTTGACTACATTTTTAGAGACAAGACAGCACAAATATTGACATGGAGGAGAGAAGTCCAGGGTGGTGAGAAGATTGTTGTTCCTTTCCTTTGTCGAGGGCAATACAACAAATTCTCTCTGCACTTGTCAGTGTAAAATTGTTGTCTGGAATGATGACTATGAACAAATACTATCATAAATAAATGCAAATTTGTCATCCACTGAGATATCTTTGCCTTAGAGAACTGAATAAATAGCAGTCCAAATCCCACTTCCACACTCTGTGGAAGTTTAAAGTCCTGCCCAGGATTTCTGGACATATTCACGGCATGTTTATGTTCATGGCAACTGCTGTCTCCTGGCTGCTTCCCTGCCTCAGAATCCAACCAACCTCTTCACTTTGTTTTCCATACACCAAATATCCTGCACACAGAAAATGTTTACAAGTAGAGTGGGGGAGAGAAGTAGTATTTCTAGTGCAGTAACACAAATGTTCTTTAATTTAATTTTAGGCATCTAGAAATTTCCTTCAACTACCCAACCACAGAGGATTCACCACTGCCCCTTTCCTCAAGATGAGCTTCGGCATCACCCTGTGTATCACCTTCAGCATCACCCCTCCCACCTTCTTCTGCTTTCTCTGGTCTCCTCTTCTCCCTTGGGCACAGCGGGGTTTCCGCCTCTGGAATCATGCAAAGTCCTTTGGTGCTATTTTATAGTTCCACTTCCTTCAGATAGCACTTTTTTTGTCCTCACGATCTCAGCTACCAAATCAAAGGTTTATTTCCCAAATAAGAAACGTTCTAGTAGCAGTTACTAAGAGAATGAGAATTTTACCTCCGTACATCAGCACAATGCTGCTTTTCTTGGACCCTAGAGAGACTGCATGATTGTGCAGATTCCCTTCTCTGTTGTGGTATGCTAATGAAAGAGCCCTGCCATGGGAGGAGTCAAGGATAGCATGTCCTCTGACTCACAGAAAGGGCATGCAGTGGACAGGAGCCCACAGTTCTATTCGACACAGAAGTTGGAATCTCAGAGTATGGGAGTTAAAAAGGATTAATGTAAACTTTTCAGGTTATAACATTTTTTCCTCTTGAAGTCACCTAAAAGAGAATATGAGGCTCATTTCTACATGAAAATAAACATCCAAGCCTTCATTCCCCAAGGCACAACAGTTAACTATAATGCCGATGTTACTTTAATTTCCTGGATAACTAAAACTAAAGAAGAGAACCCTTCTGGGGAACGGCTCATAGCACTTACAGTTTTTTTAACATGGTAATTCTCCAACCCGCACACACATCAGAATGTCCCAGAGCAGTGGTCCCCAACTTTTTTGGCACTAGGGATGGGTTTTGTAGAAGACAGTTTTTTCAGGAATGGGGTCGGGGGTGAGGGGAATGATTTTGGGGTGTTCCACCTCAGATCATCAAGCATTAGTTAGTTAGATTCTCATAAGAAGTGCACAATCTAGATCTCTCCCATGCACAGTTCACAATGAGGTTCCTGCTCCTTTGAGAATCTAATGCCACTGCTGATTTGACAGGGGGTGGAGCTCAGGCGGCAATGCTCGCTCACCTGACACTCACCTCCTGTGCGGCCTGGTTTCTAGCAGAACGCGGACAAGTATCAGTCCACACCCCAGGGGTTGGAGACTCCTGCCCTAGAGTTCTCATTGAAACACGAATTGCAGAGCTTCACTATGGACTTTCTGATTTTGGAAATCTGTGGTGAGGCCTGAGAATTTGTATTTCTAGATGCAAATTTAGAGAATTTAAATTTAAAGACTGAATCACAGAGCCGTGTGTGTGTGTGTGTGTGTGTGTGTGTGTGCGTGCGTGCTGATCCTACATTGTCTCCTATAAATGGGCTTATTTTTCAGTTTTCACCACCACAGCCTCAGCTGTTTCCAATTTTCTAGGCAAACCGAGGAAGGCTTGGGGATGGAAGGTGATAGCACACCTGATTATCCTACTTTATTTTGGAAGGTGGCATTTAATCCAATTCAGAAATACAGAGCCCGTAACTGGCTTCAAATCCTCCCAGAAGACAGGACTGTGTCTCTTGGATAATATTTGCAGATCTTTCTAGGTAAAGGAAAAAAGGATCAGTCCAGACTCATGGTGGTGAGTCCAGCCAAACTGGGAAGGTACCTTTAACTTTCAAGGGATTTTAGTTGCAGAATAAAATAAAGGTAATTTTGAGACAGGGAGAATATAAGGGCATATGAATATAAGGGCAAGGACATCTGTCTAGATGTCAACCTCCCAGAATCCTCCTAAGACCTTGAGATTTCCTCACCATGAGTTCTCTTTGCAGCCCTGGTAACCATCAGCTTACCCTGACGATTGACATCTGCCAATCTTGGTCAGTGTCACCATGGCAACCACTTTTTCCATTGGCTGTGGTGTGTCTTATCCGATGCTGCTTCCTCACAATACTAAATACTCCTTTATGTACTTCATGGCTCCATTTTCACTGATTATCTTGTATAGGGTTATATCAATAACCAAAAATTTTTTGTGTTTGATTACATGAGCCCATGAGACATCATGAATCTCAGATGAAGAGTCCTTGCAATCAAATGCCATTTAGAATAACTTAAACTTTCTTCTTGTCCTTTGGTCCCTTCTTCTAAAAATGGAATGCCCCAAAAGAAAATACAATTAATAGTGTTAGCCTGAGGTTAGCCCAGTTAGTTGGGTTTTACAGGGAGGAATAGATTTGTTATTAAGTCCTTTTCAACACAAAGGGATTTGTGCTTAAAAGAGTCCATCATAAATCCTGAGAAGCTGGATTATCTTGCACCCCAGAGGCAAAGCTTAGCTGAGCGTGCATTGCTGGATTCCACTAGCCAAAAGTGTCCTGCAAATGTATGGCTATTTATCCAATAAATATCTGCAATGTAATTGAAGAAGAGGATGGTAAGAAGGAACAGCCCATGGCAAATTTGTGAATTCACAAAAGATAATCTTCATCCTCAGCCTCCTTTTTTATTTTTACCCTTACCTGATTGAGTTTGTAGGTGCATTGCAACTTTCAACTTTTCTATAATATTTTAATCATTAAAAAATAAAAAATTTAAATATTCTTTGACTTTATTATTGAATGAAAGATAGTTTCCAGCAGTGACCCATATCCCTTTTCACTTTTCTGACATTCTGTGTCTCACCTCTTCTCGTCCAAAAATATTGCTACTCCTAATCATGTTGTTCCTGGGGGGAAATAAGTCTTTCTGAAATACAATTTCTGTCCAATTTATTAAAGGAAACTATCACTTTGCAAGTTGTTTTACGTGTGTTACTTCATGGGATCCTCACAAAATCTATAGAAGTAACTAATCCCTGATGAGGAAACTAACACAGGCAAGAATGAGCAAATTTTCCAGTTTCACACAGCTTTCAGTGGCAGGCCAATGTGACACAAAAACCCATCCTATCTTCTAAAGATGTGCACCCATTTCCTTCTTCCCAATCGAGGTATAATCTGATGCTCCATAGGGGGAAGGACAGCTCCCATAATAGATCTTGCCAACTGTGAAATAGACTATTTCACATGGAGATATAAAAAGCAGGCAGAAAGGAGAGGTTAATGATACTTGAAACTCCTTCTCCGTATCTTTGCATTTCCAGATGCTGAGTGGGAAAATCTGTCTGTCCCTAATTACTTTTGACAGCCTCAAAAATGAAGTCAGGTCACAGCTACAGTCAGATTATTCAGTTAGAATACTCAGGCTGCAGCTGAATTTATTACAAAAGGACAGAGAAGAATTTCATTTTAATATATACAACTCCATCATTGCTAAAAAAGAATCAGCAGAGGCAAAGGTGAATCTACAGATAATTGAAGGAAAAATAATAATTGTTACAGAAATGCAAGGTACATTTCTACAGAACCAGATAAATACCCAAGTCAGCATTTAAATCATAGCTTCTAAATTTATCTGTCCTCTGAGATGCTAAAGCAATGTTCTAAACAATCTGCAAAAGAAGATTGAACGGAATAATGAAAATAATAAAACAGAACATTATCCTTGAAACCTCAATGGCCTTTAAGTCTGTTCTTCAAAAGAATGCATCATTTCCCATGGTAAGATCCTGAAGCTCTTTTGACTCAAGCTCCCCCCTCATTCTTTGAACTCGCTGTGTTCACCTGGGCCTTGGCACATTTCCTCCTGCCATTGTCCCTGACTGGCATGCCCCCGACACTGTCCTCTGCCTATTTTGGTCCTATATTCCTCCACAATCCGGCTCAATTTTGTTCCTCCAGGTGTTCTTCCCTGACCACCTTCCACAGCACAAATGGTTCATTCAAAAGATAGTTATCATACATATTCACACGGTCATTCTCACATGGTAATCTTAATGACAGTCGAGATCTTGAATCATATTTTAACTTTATGTAGGTAGTATCCTTGTCTCTTTATCCAGTTTTTGAAGTTCTTTAAGGCAAGTTTTGCATTCAGCCTGACTAGATGGAGAGAGGAGTCATCAGCTCTGGTAGGAAAAGCAATGGGACTGTTGGACAGAGTAGAAGGTAGACGGCAGGAGGCAATAGGCAGAAGAGGTTGGGTAGAGGTGGGATATTCAGCCAGCAACTTATATGGGTATGGGGCTCAAGGAACAAGTCTGGTAGATCTAGATAAAGAGATTGGAGAACGAAAGTTATTAGCAGTGGCAGTGTTAGAGGTTTGGAAGCAAAGGAACAGAGAAAGCTAGCTGCTGATCTCTAAAATTGAAGAAGTTATCCTTGGAAAATGAGGCAGAATTATGTAAAAGGAAGAACATAAGTTTCAGAGTCAGACAACTGTACTAAGACCCTGGATCTCCCACTTCCTACTGGAGTCAAATCAGGCCAGTTCCTTCAGCTCTGTGGTTTCCTCATCTGTAAAAAAGGCAATAAGGGGACTTATTTCTAAGCACCAGCTGGGGAGATAAAATGAGATACCATACATAACCTTGTAGCTGTTTATCCATATCCTTCCCTCCTAGAAGGAAACTATAAGATGACTATTGGGGTCCCAGGATTGGAAGTGGGGCCAGCGGGAAGGTGTAGAAGACATTTTGAGAGGCAAGGCCCATCTAACACTCCCGAAGCAAATCTTGGAGTTCACCTCCATTACGGTGACAGCCAGGGGACAAAGAAAATGACATCACAGAACTAAAATATGATTAAAATTATATCATTTTTCCATCATAATTGTGTGTGCACTATATTCCCAGCACTTGCTGGGTTCTAGGGAACCAAGGATGGTGAAGAAAACAGTTCTTGTAGCCTGAATGCTAAATAACCATGTGTCTCATAACAGAAACTATCTGGTTCTAAAATTTTTCAAATATCATTACTTTAAGTATATCTCCTAACGCTATCCCTCCCCACTCCCCCCACCCCACAACAGGCCCTGGTGTGTGATGTTCTCCTTCCTGTGTCCAAGTGTTCTCATTGTTCAATTCCCACCTATGAGTGAGAACATGCGGTGTTTGGTTTTTTGTCCTTGCGATAGTTTGCTGAGAATGATGGTTTCCAGCTTCATCCATGTCCCTACAAAGGACATGAACTCATCCTTTTTTTATGGCTGCAGAGTATTCCATGGTGTATATGTGCCAATGGGTGCAGCACACCAACATGGCACGTGTATACATATGTAACAAACCTGCACGTTGTGCACATGTACCCTAGAACTTAAAGTATAATAAAAATATATATATATATATAAAAGAAATATCATTACTTTAAACCAGAATATAAGCTGGAGTAACTAATTACATGCTAGCCAGCTGAACATCATTCATGAGAAAATACTAGAAACAGTTGTGTGAAAGAAACAACTTGACAAGCATATGGTAATTTGATTAGGAACAAGCAATATGCTTTTAATTGGAAAAGGTGTTCTAATGGCTCACGGGCTGGCTTCCTTTGAAGTCATTTACTGCCTTGATGTCTGAGTTTTGACCAACATTCTTCCAAATAACTAGAATATATTTGGGGTGCAACCATATTATAGCCAGCAGCTCAGGATATTTTTTAAGTGTGGAAGCAGAACCAATAATAAAACCAATGGAAGCCAATTTCAAGATATCTAAATGTTCAAGTAAAACAGACAGTGTGGGAAAAAGATATAGTTCAAATCTGAGAAAACCTCAGATAAAACACATATATTTAAATTTTAGAGTTCACATTCAAAATAAGTATCCCCAACCTTTCAAAAATATTGTATAACAGCCAAAAGACCTATGGTGGAAAAATTTTAGTTAGTTGACAAACAGAGCAATATTAGGCAACTTGATTCGTTATACTAAGACTGAAGTTATTCTTACTATGCATATCTGGGAATTCAAAAATAAGGAGACAGTGGATAAACAAGTAAATGAATGAATGAAAAAGTAAATAAATGAGTGAAGTGAGTGAATTAATGAAGTAAAGAATAATATAATGAAAATGGTTAAGTAGAGATATCTGGAACTAAAACACTGGAGATGAACCTCCCTTAATGCCTTACATAATTCATGGCACAATCAACCCCTTTTAGTTTCCCTTGGCTCTGCATGAGTGCTCTGTCTAGCCATATGCTGCCTAAAAGTCAAAATCTAAAAGGGGGACAGCGTGGTTTCTGTGCACCTTGAAAGCCAGACAGGCACTCTCTGAAGGCCTGGTGGAATGTGGTGGGGGAATAACCAGGGGGTCAGTCCACGCAGATTCACTCCTCTCTGGGTGTGGGGTTGGCTCCTCTAATGTTGATTCAAGCCCTCTATTTTTACGGTGTTTGATTCCATCCTACCCCAGAGCAGCAAATTTATATTAATATTTTCCTTCATTTCCAGTGATAAATTCTTGCTTTACTCTAGCACTAACCTGTATGTGATCCTAGGCAAAACACATCATTTATCTTTGTCATGTGGAGATGATCACAGCTATCTCATGGTGCTGTAGAGCTGTAAGGTGCAATCTTTCAACCAGCATTAGAAAAGTTCCCTCTATCTCTTCAGAGATTTTTCTAAGATGCCCACTGGTTTGTAATTGTAACACCTGCACTACCTATCTCACCAGGTTATCTGGGGATTGACATAAGCTAATTCATGCCAAAGGCTGTTGAAGGTATTGATATTACTATACAACATCAAAATAAGACATTTTTGACAAAACTATTTTCAAAGGGATCGGTTTTATCAGACTTACTGGAGGAGATATTTAATAATATTAGTTTAAATGATCTCTAAACATTTGGCTCTGTCATAAAAGAAAACTTGGTAAGTAAAACCTCCTCTGTATTCATTTCTCTCTAGAAAACTAGAAACTGTAAATGGTGAGATGAAAATTAATAATGTGAAGACATTAGACCTGAACTCCTTGGTAGCTGGGACTGTACTTTACTGTTTCCATCTCCCCAGGATCTAGCAAAGTGCTGATTCCATAATAGAAGCCCACAGATAATTCTTGAGTTAATTGAGGAACATTCTCCAGGCCACACAGCTCATCAGAATGACACAGATTCTCAAATTCTTCTTTCTCTACAAAGAAAAGGAGAGTGCACAATTAATTGTCTTTACATAAATATCTGTGAAATGCTAAGTATCTTTTTTAAGAATTCAGTGAATTATCTCCAATTTCTTTACTATTGCTAATGATGATGAACATTCCCTAATTCCCTCAAATTGGTAGCTTTAGATTTATGCTCTGCAGGTCAGAGTATTGATGAACTACCTGTCAGAGTGACAGGCAAAATGACGGTTCTTGTGCCAAATTCACTTACATGTCTGGTGCGGTCTGGGTTGTACATTATTTTGTGTTAGTGACATTGAAAGGGAAATGAAAAAAAAAGGCCTGGAAATTAATTAAATACAAAAAGCTTCTTATTGGCTGTTAAAACAACTGAGAAACCATGTGACATTTAACCCTTCCCAGGAATAATCCTCAATTTGATCAGAAGTCAGAATACTGACTTTAAAACTGGAGGGACAGAAGTGATGTTACCAACATGGTGAAATAGGAGTTCCCAGAGCTTATTCCCTCATGAAAACATCTGTTTAAACAACCATTCACAGTTAAAATACCTTCGGGAGAGCTAAGGAATTCAAGTGAGAGATTAAAACACCTTGGCGGAACACAAACGAGGAAGGATGCTTTGAAGAGGGTAGGAAGGATGGTTTCATGTTACCCACATCACCTCTCTCTCAAGCCCATGCAGCAGAGCACAAGGAGATGCCTTCTTCATGGGGGTAGAGTGAGCACCTGACTTCACCATGGACCCTAGCACAGGCCTGCCCCCAGTGAATGTGAGGTTGGCCCCCATGGTCCTGGGCTCCAGGCCCACCACTTCTATTCAACATAGCACTGGAAGTTCTAGCTAGAGCATTCAGGCTAGAAAAAGAAATAAAAGGCATTAAATTCAGAAAGGGAGAAACAAAATTGTCTTTGTTTGAAGATTACATGATCTTATACATAGAAACCCCCTAAGATTCCACCAAAAATCAGTTAGAACTAATGAATGAATTCAGTAAAGTTGCAGGATACAAAATCAACATACAAAAATAAGTTGCCTTTCTATACACGAATGAGCTGTCTATATACAACAAAGTTTCAATACACAATGTATGTGTATGTATGTGTGTGTGCACGTGTGTGTATGTGAAATGGACTTTCTATACACAATGAATTACTTGAAAACAGAAATTTAAAAAATCAATTCCATTTATAGTTGCATCCAAAAAAACTTAGAAATAACTTTAGCCAAGGAGACGAAAGACCTGTATACTGAAACTGTAAAAAAAAAAAAAAGAAATAAGTTGGAGACACAAATAAATGGAAATACATCCCTTGTTCATGGATCAGAAAAATCAATATTATTGAAATGTCCATAGTACAAAGTGATCTATGGAATCAATGCAATCCCTAAGAAAATTCAAATAACATTTTTCATAGAAATTAAATTAAAAAATCCTAAAATTTGTTTGGAACCAGAAACAATCCATAATAGCTGAAGGAATCTGTAGCAAGAAGAACAAAGCTGGAGGCCTCACACTATTTGATTTCAAAATGTACTACAAAGCTATATTAATCAAAGCAGCATGGTATGGGAATAAAACAGACATATAGGCCAATAGAATAGAATAGAAGGCCCAAAATAAAGCCATGCCTTTACAGTCAATTGATCATTGGTAAAGGTGCCAAGAATATACAATGAAGGGAAGAGTTTTAATAAATGGAGTTGGGCAAACTGGACATCCACATGCAGAAGAATGGAATTTAAACTTCATGTCACCCCATAGAAAAAATCAACTTAAAAAGATTTAAATGTAAGACTTGAAACTACTATAAAACTGCTAGAAGAAAAAACATGAAAAACTTTCTTAGCATTGGTCTCGGCAATGATTTTAGACGTGACCCCAAAGCCCAGGAAAAAAAGCAAAAATATACAAATTAGATTGCATCAAACTAAAAAGCTTCTGCACAGCAAAAGAAACAATCAACAGAGTGAAGAGATAACCTACAGAGTAAGAGAAAATATTAGCAAACCATACATACATCTGATAAAGGTTTAATATCCACAATATGTCAGGGACTAAAACAATAGAACAGCACAAAAAAATTTTTAAATTGGCAAAGTACCTAAATAGACATTCCTCAAAAGGAGACATAGAAATGTCCAGTAGGCATATGGAAAAATGCTCAACACCACTAACCATCAGGGAATACAAATCAAAACCACAATGAGATGTCACTTCACACATGTAAGAATGGCTATTACCAAAAAGTACCTCATAAAGTTGTCATAAAAAAAAGTGAGGGGATAAGGATAGAGAAAGCTTGACAGATTAAGAACATAGCCAGAATGAGCAGAGAAAGAAGAGCCTTTACTTTAAAACTAATAGGGCTCTTAAAAATCACCAAATTCTGTATTTCCTAAAGTGAGTTGTGTTCAACAATAGTCCTGTAAGATGACAGCAAACTATTCCAAGATCAAATAAATGTGAGAAATGGATGAATGTTTTATCAGTACATATCAGCATAATATATAGGCTTTGAGAAGTCCTGTAAAACATATTTAATTCATTTCCCTGGGTACTCCCCAAACTTATTTCAAGTGACACCTATTCCAAGATGACATTGTCTAAGCCAACCCTTTCATGTAGACATAAGAAAAACTGTGTGGCTCATTAGGAGACAGTGGTAGTCAGGAACACAGGCTTTGACAGACATGTGTCTGGGCCTCTTATATCACATACTTAGCAGCGAGATCTCGAACAAGTCACGGAAACCCTCTAAATCTCAACATTCCTTCTGTAAAATGGGATAAACAATAGAACCTAAACCAGAGGGTTTTTCTGAGGACTAAATAAGTAATTTATGTAAAATGCTTAGTTCAGCATTCAGTATAATGCAGGCTCTAATAAACACTAGACTTCATGGGTCGGTAGAGAAGCTGTGACTGCAATGTGCATTTCAGACATCCTCCTGCCCATCACCTTGTACTGCTGATCCATCAGTGAGGAAACAATTCTGAGTAGGTCAGGATCTCCCAGGGACCTTCATTCCCCACACTTCGTATTCCATTCCACAGCTGATCTCCTCCCTTCCTGTCATTGCCATCTTACAACGAGCATGAGGGGAAAGCAAATGATGCAGAAGGACTGACTCAGAGTGGAAGAGGAGTCTGTCCTCCTGGGGCTCACTATGAGGGTAGGCATGCTGCTTCACTCCAATTAGTTTAAACTTTTTGGGTCATTTTTGTTGTTCTTCTAAATAAGGATACAGTGAACCTCCATGAGGTGGGGGCTTGGGGTGGAGAGAAGCATTAAAGTATCAAACTCAGAAAAATCTCTAGAAAACAAATCAAAGTAGAAAACAGGGTTCCATTTGGTTTACCTGCAATGAACATGAACCAAACATCCAAACATTTAAGATTACTAAGAAATGCTATTGGTTCTTAATATTAAGACATGCTTTTATTTGATTATCCTGCTCTATTCACAAGTCCTCATCTCCAAATTGGTGACATGAACAATCTGCATCCCATCAGACCTGGAGCCTCCCCCACCCACCGCCTCGCACAGCACAGGCAGCCTTTCAGAACACATGCTGGGAAAAGATGGGGTTGCCATAGCAACAGCATCCAGCACTCAGGAATCCTCCCTCCCCTTAGCACCCTCTGTGCTAGGTCCTCGTCTTCCCTGGCAGATTTCTTTAATTTTCCTTTATGATTTACATGCAGGGGACTATTACTGCCTCACCATGCTAAGCCCTGGACCTCTGGGTGGCTAAAGCATCCAGGATCAATATGATAACTATGTCCTGTTATTCCTAAACCAGGATGTACATGAAAATCATTCATAACTTGAAGCATGGGTACCTATGCCTGACTCCAGACCAGTGGATTCAGACTTCCTAGGAATTCCATTTGAAAATCTGGACATATTTAATAAGCTCCACTAATTTTGAGAGCTGCTCATTTACTTCAACCCTTTTATGTTAACCACAAAGAAAATGAGATCCTAAAGTTTCTAGGAGATAAGTGAACCAAACCTCCTGACCTCCTGTCCCCCTGGCAATTTATTTATATTTGACAGGCAAACTGAGTTCAATTTAATGTTCTCAAGTTCTCGGAGAATTATCTGCATGTGCTTGTTATGTGCCCAGTTTTATAACATATCCTTTTCCCAAATTCCTTGCCACTAATTTGCTTGATTGACTGGCTGCTTGGCTTGTCTCTAAGTGTGGCTAATTATAAAGTATCTCTAGAAGTACTATGAGATGTCTTCCAGCTGCCATGTGTTTTTATTGGCTTCAGTATAGACTTTCTATCAAATAAATATTTCTGGCCTACATAATGGCTAAAAATCCCTTCCTCCACTTTGCCAATTTATTATGATCCTGTGAAGTTGGATTCAGAAATAACACAGAGACAATGGATTCTGATTATTTGTAAACTATTACAGATTTATTTTCCAGTCTTTAGCAATAAATGACCAATAACTTTTCTTTGTTACTGAGAATGTATGAAAGATGCACCAAACACAGAACACGCTGGTTGGAGCAGATGAATAATAAACTATTTTCTATTTATTTCTAAACTACCAGCTCTTGGAAACTGATCAAATGCTGGTAAATTTCTACCAAGGCAGACCCCGGGTGATAAGCAACTCTAAGAATCAGACTGTAGACAGTTAGACTGTGAAATTCTTAGTATAAACGATACATTAGGTGACAGCTTCCTACCTCTACTTAACCCAGACTCCTTTGGTGGGGTGGAGGTGAGAAGAACAATCCTATGAAGCAGGTGCTTTGCCTAACTCCTTTCAGCTAAAGTAGGGTTTCTCAACTTCAGCACTGTTGACATTTTGGGCTGGGAAGCCTCTGTTCTTGGGAGCTGTCCTGTGTGCATTGTAGGATATTTAGCAGCATCCTTGGCCTCCACACGCTAGGTGCCAGCAGAAACCCTCTCTCGTGTGATAACACAAATGTTTCCAGACACTGCCAAATGTCCCCTGGTGGGCAGCGCCACTCCCAGATGGGAGGCACTGCTCTGGAGTTTATTGGCCTGGATATTCCATCTGTGATTCATCCCAATAGCTACTTTTAGAGTAATATTTCCCTCCCTAGTTTCAACCAAACTACCTAGTTCATCCTTTCTTTTTTAATCTTTATCGATATATAATTTACATGCCAGAGAATTAATCCAAAGTGTACGACTCAATGGTTTTAGTACATTCACAGAGTTGTACAATCATCACCACGATGTAAGTTTAGAATATTTTTGTCACTTCAAAAATAAACTTCTTACCCATTAGTATTCACTCCCTACTCCACCCTCCCCCCAGCCCTAGGCATTCGCTACTTTACTTCTATCTCCGTAGATTTGCCTATTATGGAATAGTCGCATATTTAGAATCATACAATATGTGATCTTTTGTGATTGCCTTCATTCATTCAGCATAATACTTTCAAGGCTCATCCATTTTGTAGCGTATGTCAATACTTCACACCTTTTTATTATTGAATAATATTTCATTGTGTAGAAGTACCATTTTGTTTATCCATTCATTAGTTCATGGATATTTGGGTCATTTCCAGGATGTTTTTTTTTCAATAATGAATAATGGTGTTTTAAACATGCATGCACAACTTTTTTTTGCATGCATGTGTGTTTTAATTTCTCTTGGGGATATATCCAGGCATAGAATTACTGGATCAAATTTAACTCTATGTTTAAATTTTTTAATAACTCCCAAATAGTTTGCCAGTAGCTGCCCTATTTTACATTTTCGACAGCAGCGTGTGAGGGTTCTAATTGCTCCACATGTGTACTTTATGCTTGTGATCCACCTATATTTACTGGGGAAACATCTCCTAGGTGCTTATTCAATTTAGTGATATTACATAAATACTTGGCTAGACTGGGTGCATGCCGTTTGGTGGTAATGTAAATATAAAAGGATTAGCATTCTATTATCTCCAGATGGCCAGGTTTTATTATTACCACCCATACAGGTTATTATAAGGATAAAGGGCTACAGAGCAATCATTTTTAGCCAAAGTCTTTGGTTTGTGAAACCACTCCATCTCTACCCACCTTCCTTCAAGCTCTGCATATTTAATATCCCTGTGAAACAAATCACCTATTCCAGTGTGCACTCTGCAATTAGTTACTTTTGGAAGAAGTTGACCTTCCAAAATTGGACTTTCTATTTATGAATTTGTTGAGCTTTATTTTACTTTTTATATAGCCAAAGTGACTGCTGGTTAGATCAGCTTTAGAATTTTTCTGCAACCATGCTTGGAAGATACAGTTTGCCCAGTTTCCCATGTGGTTAAACCAACCAAAGATTATTCTCTGGGGAACTTGTGGACCAGATGACAAACGCTTCCTTTGCTCAATTTTAAGGGGAAATGGAGAAGATATTCATCCAGAAACATGTCCTTTTCCTTGTCTTTTAGACAATAACAATCCTACCCCCAAACTCTGGAGTCATTTAATCAATCAATGGTCCTGTATTTAACTAACACCACAGGATGGCTGCACTGCAGGTAACAGAAGCACACATGGACAACAGTAACAGGAGATCATGTGCATTAGGCACTTGCTGTTTGTCAGGAACTATGCTTACTCAAAACTTTCTTCTTATTTAATTATTACAACAGCCCTGTAAGATAGATATCATCTTACAGTGAGAAAATTAGGAAGCTTAAATAACCTTTTCTAGATATCTGAGCTAGGAAATGACAGAGTTGTGATTTTAACTAGGCCGACCTGCACTAATACTCACTCTGCTCTGGCTCCCTGGTACTTGATGGGTTATATAATTTGGAATGCTCAGCTCTCAACACCTTCAAATGTTCAACAAAAAAAACAGGATTTAATTAGAAATGCATTATGGATATGAAATCCTTTCATTCCTCTAGATACTTTGAAGTATCCCTGGATTAAGGTAGATTTATAAACAGCCACACATCTGATCCAGATCACTTTGCTCCCCACAAACACTGCTTATTCTTAACTGTGCTGTAGCATGATGCCTTAAGCCTGCATTGAGGGATGTTGTCAGAAAGAGCCTGGTGGCACTGATCTTGGTTTCCAGGATGGAAAGGCAGTGGTCAAGGTCATGGACAGTATTATTTGTATGCTTGCTCTGTCACTTGTAGCTGGGTGAGCTTGGACAACTTTTTAACCTTTCTGTGCTTCAATTTCCTCATCTGTAAAATGCAGGTGTTGACTGAACTATGGGGTGAGGGGAAGTTTCTTTCCACCTTCTGAAGTCTTAATAATTTGAGCCTCTGGTAAAGACTTGACAGGTGACAGGTTAATAGAAGAAAGGCACACAGATTTAACATGCATATACACAGGAGCCTGACAAATATCAAAAGACTCAAAGATGGGCAAGGCAGTTGAAGCTTAAATAGCTTTTTGAGCTACAGAAGGAAATAGGATCTTGAGGCTTCTGGTGAGGAGGTGGTGACTCAAACTATGGGTGGGTTACGGGAGGAAATGCATGATGAGCATAGGCTGTCTTATTATACTGGTAAAGTCCCTCAGATAGTAGTCCTCAGAAGTCTCCTTTCCTATCTACTCTGTTTGACGACATTCTAGTGGGAAGGCTCATGAAAATTACATGCCTCTGGAGGAACTTCCTGTAGTCAGATAAGGGAACTTCAGAGAAAGCCCCTCCCTTCACTTTGAAAGGGAAAGATGGGTGAGAGACGGAGTTGGGAGAAGGTCAGAGAGAGAGTGGCTCTCCTTTAGTTCAAAGCATTCAGCATTCCAAACTGCCATACTTTAGGGCATTGTTTTCCAAACCCAAATAGTACTTACTTCATGTAACTTTTCTGAGCCCCAGTGGTACCTACTTCAAGTAATTACTTCATGTGATTGAAAGTTAACATGTGTCAATTACCTGGGACAGTAGCTCTTACAGAGTTGAGGCAAAATGTGTGCCCCATAATGGTATTT